>NC_134854.1:112005223-114405223 GCF_049852395.1 Peromyscus maniculatus bairdii
ACCAACATGGTGTGCTATGCACAACAACAACAACAACAATGTTGTTTCACAGGACTGGCTGCTGGAGGTCTGTGTGCATACATCACCACACAGTGATGTGCAATGCTGTGGAAGTGCTCAGCCCCACTGTAATCTTCTGGGGTCACCGCCCATGCAGTCCACTGTTGGTTGAGGTGTTGCTAAATAGCACATGGATGCACTTTGCATTCTTCTTCTTTTTTTTTTTTTTTTGGTTTCTTTATGTAGTTTTGGTGCCTGTCCTGGCTCTCGCTCTGTAGACCAGGCTGGCATTAAACTCACAGAGATCTGCCTGGCTCTGCTTCCTGAGTGCTGGGATTAAAGGCGTGTGCCACCACCGCCTGACACACTTTGCATTCTTACAACAAAACTAAAATATGTCATGTAATGTCAACCTGGCCCCTGCTTACTTCTAGGAACTTCATTTGTGTCTCTCTTCCTGCTCATTACTTTGGCCACACTGATCGTCTTTCAGTTCCTTAAGTGAACTACATGACTTCTTGTCTCAGGGCTTTTGCACATGCTGAAACTAGCTTCCCCTTCCTTTCTCTGGCAGCTCCGCATCTCACAGGAGTCAATTCAAATGTCATTTCCTCTGCGAAGTCCAGCCTAGGTCAGGTTCCTTGCCTGGGCATTTCAAACTTGTGCCCTATCTTTCACAGTACTATTAGACCATAGTGAACATTTGTCTGGGAAGTTGCTTTCTCTGCAATTCACTTTAAGATTCCGTTTTCTGTATCTCAAATGTCAGTAGGCTCTTCTTGGCAGAGGCAGAAGCTGCCCTGTTCCTAGCTAGAACCTCAATTCTAGCATGCCATCAGGAACAGGAGCCACACCACATGTGGTAAACGAATGAAAACACGGACAGAGTTTACCATCTAAGTAATCATTCGGTTTACTCGGATCTGTTAGCGATGCTCCGCTGTCTTGGAAGGAAACTCCCACCGTTTCTGCCACCAGCAGCTGGCATTCATTCCTGTGACATTTACAATGCAATTTGCAATCATTTGCTAATCCGAAAAATCTCACAAACATTTTTTCCTTTGATATTTAAGGAAAATACTTTCTAACTTTGCACTGTTTACTACATGAGGGAAAAGACAGTGTTCTGGAAACTCTATCAAAATTTTCTCCACCAAGCCAGTGCTGGGAAGCAACTCAATGGCTGCCATTATTAATGTCTCTTAGTACTGGCTGGAGCTGGGACTCACAGATGGTTCACAAACAACATCTACTTCTTGAACACAGTCCTGAAAGCTGGACAGCCCATGTGGCCCAATGGTAGGCAGCTCCTGAGTAGTCAAGTCCACAGTCCTGCTTCATGGACAGCACCTTTTCCCTTTGTCTTCTCGGGGTAGGAGGGACAAGGCAGTGCCCTGGTGTCCCTTTCATATGAACACTGATCCCACTGACAAGGTCTCAATCATCTCTCAGAGATCCAGCGGAGTTTCTGAAGAATGCTGACTCAGCCTCTAGCCAAAAGTCACGCTGCTACCACCACCAGCAGCTGACGACATCCCACGGGTCCCTTTCATATGCAGACTTGCTGCACCATCATGCAAAGGATTACAAAGTGTGTCCTATTTGGAGTTGAGGAAATGGAGGCCTCTCAGAGTGGAGTGATTCGCCAGTAAGTGCAGGGCTGAGGGCTGAGCCAGTCTGCCAGGCCTGGTGGCTTAATGTCCCAACTACCTACCCTAGGTTCAGAGAGGTCTTAGAAAGACAGCAGAGGGACTAGAGAGATGCTCCATGGTTAAGAGCACGCAATGTTCTTGAAAAGGACCTGAGCTTGGTTCCTGGCACCTATGTGGGTGACTAACAGTTGTCTGTGACACACACACACATACACACACACAAAAAAAAATAATAAAATAGATTTTTTTTTTTAAAAAAAGAAAGACAGCAGAGACACAGACATAAGGGAAGGACAGAGCTCTGAAGCAGTCTGAGTTAAACTTTAACCCCAGGCCCACCATACATTCACTGTGTTGGTCAAATTAACTTAACAGAGGGAAAAGGAAAAGTCTACTTAGCTTATAGATTCGGAAGCTTTAGTACGTGGTCACTTGATACTGATGTTTTGGGCCTGTGATAACACAATAGACCATGTAGGGAACTTGTGTTAGAGGAGCCCTATTCACCTCATAGCAGCTGGGAAGCAAGGGGCAAAAGATGAGGGCCAACATCCTCTTCAAGATCATGCCCCTAATGTTCTAACTCCCTTTTTCTAGATTGTATCTTTTAAAGGTTCTACCATCTATCCTATGGCTGGGATCATATCTTAAATATCTATGACTTTGGGTGGGTGGGGCAGGTAAGATACCAACTGAGATCTCAGGCAAAGTAAGAGTCCTTGCAACCTTTTCCAGATCCCTCTCCACGTGTACACTGACAGTAGCAGTAGCACACTAGAGAACCAAACTGAAAGTGGGCAAAGCTATATACTATTCAACATAGCTCAGCAAGCAGCAGTGGTTATCCAGGTATGCTACAAACATACACAAGGCCACTGACTTTCACCTGGTAAAAACCATGCTGGTCCATTTCTACCTTGTCTTCAGAGGACAGGAGGATGTAAGAGTGACCTGGAACAATGAAGTCAGGCTCACAGGGCACCAGGTCCTTAAGAGTGAATCAGCCTCAGCTTCCTGCAGGTGGAGAGGCCCCTCATATGGCCAGAGGTTGCACTGCTGCAGTGGCTGTCACCTGGTTCTCCCTACCAGTCTGACATGAGGGTTTCACAATCCTGGGTGAAGCTAGTGTGCAAGAAGAGCCTTTCTGAAATAGGTTTCACTGTCCCTCCATCAAGGCAGGGACGCCTGTAGGCAGATGACACATACCTAGAGGGCATCTAAATATCCTCTATTATTCAGGGGACATGCAATGATCAGGCCTGTGGGGGTGGTGGGGAAGGGGCAATACACCAAAGGCTGTGTACATACCTTCCCTTATCTCCTTCTACCTGATTTGGAAAACCCTGTCCTCCCACGTTTCCATATTCCCACTGTCACTCTAGGACTTAAAGTTTCAAGACTGTTATTTCCTGTCCC
The DNA here is from genome assembly GCF_049852395.1 of Peromyscus maniculatus bairdii. Classification (NCBI taxonomy): domain Eukaryota; kingdom Metazoa; phylum Chordata; class Mammalia; order Rodentia; family Cricetidae; genus Peromyscus; species Peromyscus maniculatus. The sequence continues at coordinate 112,008,292 of NC_134854.1, forward strand.
CAAACTGTTTCTTCCTTGGTGCTGCTTACCAGCACTCTCCTACCTACAAGTGCTTCAAACATGGGAACAGAACCTTATGCCATTCCACCAAGCCCTCGGGCCCATTCTGACTGTACATCAATCCCATCCCATTCTCCTGGCTCTTCACAAGGTTATCTTTTTGTACACTATGAATATGTATTATTTTCACTGGCTTTATTAAGAGCTGAAAACCTATAGCTAGGCAGGATTTCTGGGGAGAGAGGATGCTGGGAGGAGGAAGAGCAGAGTCAGGATAGTCTCAGAAGTCTTGAGAAGATGCAGGGGAAACAGATGAACATGCTGCACTGAGATAAGGCACCAAGCCACATGGCAGAACATAAATAAAAATATGAGTTAATTTAAGTTATAAGAGCTAGCTAATAACAACCCTAAGTTATTGACCGAGCATTCATAATTAATAAGTCTCTGTGTGGTTATTTGAGGAGCCAACTGGCAGGACAGAGCTGACCAGTGGTCTTGAAGAAAAACTCTGCCTACAAATGGCACCCAATGTGGGGCAACATATAGCCACATAAAACCCAAGAAAGCTTAGAAAAGATTCCAAACACACAAAACGGAGTCAAATGCAGCTTCTTGGTAACCACCTTCTCTTGGGTAGGCTCAGGGCTAGTGGCAAACAGAGGAACAGCTCTTTTAAGAGGCCCTGCTACTGAAAACTTAAATGGGATTCATGAGCAGCTGACGGCACTCTACTTGGCGGCAGCATGAATCCAACACCTTCCCAAAGTCGAGGCAGTTAACATGGCTCCCTAGTACCTCTACCATGAGCAAGACTCTCAGGGAACCGAGTGGGGAGGAGCCAGCCACCAGCATGCCATGAGCTAAGTTGCATAGCAGTTTAAGTTTTGCTCATACAGACAAAAAAAGATTTCAGCTACACAGTAAAGACAGATTCAGATGAAAGAAACCTCTAAACTGGTTATAGTGTGTTTAAAAATATACATAGGCTAGAGAGAGAAAGGAGAAAGACATATATATATATCGTCATAGAATAAAAATAGTTTAAAAATGATAAAGTCCTTAAAAAAGGAATAAAGTAAAATAAAAATATTAATAAGCCACATAAAGAAAGGAAATACACAGAGACTCTGGATCCTATATGTTATTGTGTTGTCTTTGAATTTTTTGAGTGCTGATGAATGATTAATAGCTGCTAAGAGATATTGGATTATGAAAGCTGCTAGATTAAACCAACCTTTATATTTAAAAAAAAAAATCTTGACTTTAAAATGGAAGTCAAAAGGTATGTTGTTTAGGGGAAGAGGTTGTGCTTTTATTTCCACAGGAAATGAGAGGCTGTGGATTCATTCCAGGTTGATATGAATCAGGTTTGATCAAGAAAAGTGCCCTGAAAATCCTGGCTACAGATATAAAGAAATAAACCTAGAAAAACTACAAAACACATAACATATATTTTACCTGCCTAAAAATAAAACAAAAAAAATAATCTTTGACTAACTTGTGTACAATACACAGCCTATACTTGTATTAATGCAGATATGTATGTTACCTACAAAAGTTTATATATTTTCAGAGCAAGGAAACCAGATACCAAAAAAGATGAATGGCCCAGGTGATCCAGCATCTCAAAATGCCTCTGTTACAGTTTCCTCAGAGTTCTGCATCTAGAACAGCTTCAAGGCTGCTGGCTGAGATGGTCCACCCTCACAAATTACTCTAGCCAAGACTTAACAATTATCCTTCATTTTCTCAGGGTCCCTCAAAGATGCCAGTGCCCCCAGACAACAGGAAGCTTTATAGAGAAAACAATGCCCAAATTCGCAAAAGATTGGTTATGAATGTTTGTCATCATTTAAAGGGGTTGGTTATAAGTTGTTATTGGTCATAGTCAAGAAAAAAGCTAAACAAAGGAATTAAATTCAAAGATTTCTTTCTAAAGGAAAAAAAGCGGTATATGATATAGAAATGATGAGATAAAAGGGTAGACTATTGATTCTGCTTTAATCCAAAAAACAATTTTTTTAAAAGATTTATTTATTTATTATGTATACAGCAGAGGGTGCCAGATCTCATTACAGATGGTTGTGAGCCACCATGTGAGTGCCTGGGAATTGAACTCAGAACCTCTGGAAGAGCAGTCAGTGCTCTTAACCTCTGAGCCATCTCTCCAGCCCCCAAAAACAAATATTAATGTCAAAATATTTTACATTGGTATGGACTTTGGTTTATTGATACAAATTTAAAGTTAATTTTGTTATACTGCATGTATGTTTCTATTTTTGTTTAGGGTATTATGCGTATGTAGCTCATTTAAACGTAATGTATAATTACAAAATGCAGGTTAATAGTCATTATAATCAAATTTGTAGTCACATTAGGTATGTTTTCAAGTTAAACAGATACATTTAGATAGAGAGATGGTCTTCAAACACTTCAAAGATCTACAGAATATGGCATTTAAGGTGTTTAATAACCTAAGGCTTTTTATAACAGTGAGATACGTCTGCTCCTGACATCACCAAATTACTTCAAAAAAGATGATGCGCATCAAAGAACCTCCATATTGGAGTTTACTTTTTTATGGCAAAAGCTAGCCATTTGTGCTTTTGCCCTTGCAAAGCTAGTCCCTTGCTTCAATCGCTGATAGTAAACTGTCCAAACTGAACCAGCAGGATGTTAAAAAAAAAAAAAAAAAAAAAAGACTGCCAAAACTTTGCAAAGACAAGGTAGGACAGCCCTTCAAAATTCCATGCTTCTCAAAAATGTCTGTCAGATATATTAGGCCTGTAGGCCAAAGTCGGATGCCCCAATGTTGCAGAACTTTGGGTGACTGTCCAGGCAGCCAGATGTCCCTGTGGTTAGGTAACATTATACCCTTCTGGGGTCTTTGATGGAGTTAAAGACTAAATAATTAGATTTGAAGTTTTCCTTAGTTATGATAAAAGGTAAATTAGGTATAAAACTTAAGACTCACAAAGATAAATAAAGGAAATTTTCTCTAAATTTGCCAAATATAAATCAACTGGATCTTGTAACTGTGATTCTTACTTGATAACTGTTGTTATATATAGTTTTACTATGTTAAAGTTAAAACTCTCTTTTTTAATTAGACAATAATGGGGAAATGTTGTGGAACAATTTTTTTGTACACTATGAATATGTATCACTCTCACTGGCTAATAAAGACATGAATGCCTATAGCTAGGCAGGATTTTTGGGGAAAGAGGACACTGGGAGGAGAAAGGGTAGAGTCACAGAGTCTTAGAAGTCATGAGGACGTGCAGAGGAAGCAGGTGAACTTGCTGCACTGAGACAAGGTACTGAGCCACGTGGCAGAATATAAATAAAAATATGGGTTAATTCAAGTTGTAATAGCTAGTTAGTAACAAGCCTGAACTATTGGCCAAGCATTTGTAATTAATAATAAGACTCTGTGTGATTATTTGAGAAACTGGCTGGTGGGACAGAGCTGACCAGTGGTCCTGATGAAAAACTCTGCCTACAGTTATTCATAGCATTTTCATAAGCACTCTGCCACCTCACAGCTATTCAAACCTTCTCATGTTGCCAGATCAACCATTTTGTACCATGTTGGGCTTTCCTGGTGACTCACCCAATTTTCTGGGAGAGAGACTGCCAAGGAAGCAGAAGGGGTTGTAGGAGTTCATTGGATAATTCTAGTCTCCTGGCACAGAGACCATTTTCACACTTAAATGAGGCTTTCCTTCCCCAGGGATCTGCACCCAAATGATTCATAAACAAGCCCACACCTTCCTGCTTCTGATGTCCTGGTTCAGAGTGTTTGCAGACAGCACAGGAGCATGGCAGATGGGGCAGAGTACTGGCCTATGAGCTTTTGACCTCTGTGAGTCCTTTTTATTTGGAAGCACAGCATGGAGTGTCCTGAGCGTGAGTGGCCTAGGCTAGAAGAACATTGTGTGTTCAGCAGGAGCAGGAAGCTCCCACAGGGGATATGCTGAGACACTCTCATCCCTACTCTTTACAAAGTGGAGGACCAGGACGAAGCCCAGGTCCCTTGGAGCCTGTTCACTGCCCCTTACCTAGGCAGATAACAAAGCAGCTGCTGCCCTAGAGAAAGACAGTGGCTACAGTACACTGCAACATGTTAAGGAGCTGGGAAGAGCTGTGTGCTAAGCTGGGCAATTACTGACGGCCAATGGCTACCTTCAGCCCAGCTGAGGGGCTGAGGAACAGATGGCTGTCTTGTTATTAGAGAAATTTGCCATCAGGCAGGTGGTGGCAGGTTTCAAACCACACAAGGGGATTTTCACAAATGTAGGCAAGTTTACAAAGAACAATAAGCAGATTCTTACTTTATTGTGCTCTCTGCTTTTGAAGCCGCCTCATGGAATTGCTGGGAAGACAGTTTATATATCTCGACATTCTACAAAAAGAAAACACAGAAATGGTTACCAAAGATTGCCATCTCCTTCTGGAAGCTTGTGGGACAAAATCACACTAGAACTGGACAGATGCTAATATCTTAACTGGCGTCAGCAAAGCTTAGGTCCTAGCTCCCACAGCATGCTGACCACTGTGGTGGAAACCCAGAAAAGTGACTTTCTGACTTTTAGTTCAGGGCATGGCAAGCTGCAGGATACAGGTCAAATCTGCTGGCCACCTACTTTGTAAATAAAGTTTCATTGGCCCATGACGATATACACCCATGTCTCTGGCTGCTTGTATGCTATAGGATCAGTGGAACAGCTGTGGTGGAGCCTGCATGGTCTGAAGTATTTATTACTAGTAAAGAAAAATGTGCTGAATTTGATCTACTCCAATCCCTATTGGACAAGTGCACCATGGTGCCGAAAGAAATCAAGTGACAAGCTAAAATAGCAAGGGGGCAGTGCCAGAGCTATCCAGTGTCTTAATTACTAGGCTCTGCTGCTTCCCATGATGCACTGTGGGAGGTTCTGAAAGCATGTACCTCGTCCTTCCTGAAGTTATCCATTGCACATATACTTACAGAGCCAGGCTGGCAGGGAAAGCCTAGGAGCAAGAACAAGCCAGCTAGGTTTGATCCTGGTGCCACATTGTGATGATGGTTAAGTTGCTTAACTTGTTAGTCACTCTGGCCACACAGGTCTAGACTAGCACTTTCTTTTTTCTCTAAAGCTCCAGCATCTTCACCTGCTCTCAGAGACTCATACTGACACCCCTTCTAGCTTTAGGACATTGCACTTCAGGTGGGAGTGCTCAGACCCATGCACGGTTGGATAGACATATAGGCGGTGGGGGAAGGCCAAGCCTGGAGGCTGAGACAGAGTGGGTCAAGTGGCCCCTGTACAGAGGTGTAGGATGAGTGGTCAGATGTCTTGAGTAGGGTATGAATAGCAGATGCCTTTGTGTGGTGTGCCAAGGTCAGGCCCTTTGCATAGCTGACTACATTCACTCCCGAGAAGGGACTCTCCCGGTTTCACAGACGAGCAAACAGCTTCAGGTTCATTAGTCAGTTCTTGCAACAAGTTGATGTGACAGTGATGGGACTGTGAAGTCTCAGGGCTGTGTTCCCTTGCACATCTGTCAGGCTCAGCCTGGCTCTCCACCGACCTACCTGCTGAAGAAAAGCCAAGCCAGTCCCTGGATGAACAGGGAGAGAGGTCTGGATCAAGGTTGCCAGGAGAGCACACCTTGTGGTGTGGAGCCCAACAATATCTAGAGGGAAGGGAACTAAGACAGAGGACTTCCTCTAGGGGACCACAGGTGTACATGCAGGTCTGGGCTGCAACCAGTCTCCACTTTGACCTGCTCTCTGACATCCCCACTGTCTACACTTTCAGGAAGGTTGATTGAGGGGTCAGCATGGAAATGAGACTCTTTTAAGGGAGCTTAGGAACACAAAGTCACTGGCAGGGAGGTCCTTCTCCAAGACATGCCACTAACTCTAGCACACAACAGGCATGAAGTAAATACAGGTCTTCCTACAGCCTGGCAGTGGAAGATCTATATTAATGTTGTGCCCAAGAAGGTTTTCTGCTTCTCCTCTGGAGTCCTTGCACTCACATCAAGAGAGTCAGCTCTGCTTTAGGATGGTGTAACATTCCCTGACATGGCTATCCTGGCTGAGGCTAAGGGCAGAGGCAATCTGATCAGTATGTGCCTGTTCCTCCAGCAGATATTCTTTTGTGTCATCCTTGGGATCACTGGGACTCAGCTGGAGCCTTCTGAGGATGTGGCCTAATCCATGGATCCACAGTATGACAGCACTTTGGCGTGTGCTGGCCACAGTCTCTGGGTAAACCATTTACTTCCTCCAAGCTTTGTTTTCTTAACTGCAGAGTGACAGAAAACCAGGAACAGAGATCTCCCTCAACCCATACAGCACTGTGTAGTTTCTGAAGCCACAAAGAACCTCATACTAAGTTCCTTCCATGGAACCTGGTGTTTCTTTCCTCTAAGAAATCTGCCTGGTTCAACTATCTGAGTTTCTTTTCTCCTATATGTGTTCACAGGGTCAGGCACAGGCTTCCAAGCCCAGCTACCTGCTGAGCCCCTCTCAGAGGGAGGACCCAAGGGCTGAGATGGGGCCCATCTACTGTGGGCAGACACAAGAGGAGCTACTGCTCTGGATGGTAAGCAGGACACATCTGTCCCAGGGGACATGGAGCCAATTATGTATGTGGTCAGTAGGATTTGTCATAGGAAGTGTCCACAGGCCAAGAAGTGGTCATGGCCACTCCACTGTAGCTTCCTCTATTTTCCTCAGGATGACTCAGTGAAAATCCCCAGCTGGTCCCATCCTGTCTGCAGACCCATGGCAATGGGCTTTGTCATAACCGCTGGTCCAGAAGCACAGGAAGGTCTCTCAGCCACAATGGAGGCGCATCATGTCACTACATTTGTTCATGAGCCCCTGGTTCTCCAGCCTTCTTCCCTGAGGACAAGAACCCTGTAGACTACTTGCCATCATTGTGGGCTTCTTGAGGACTGGCCAACTTGCTCATCCTGAGAACCACTTGGTTTTGGGAGTGGGGTCCAAGGCAAGTGGAGCCTGTGCCCTGGCCATGTGGGGTGCTCAGACAATACAATGTCACAATTACAAATAAGCATGAGGCCAGTAGTTTGATGCTCTGTGGGCACCTACCAAAGCAGCCTGCAAATTTGATCAGATTGTCTTCTTGGAAGCTGATACCTGAACTGAAGCAAATCAAGGTATCTTTCTTGCTCCCTCTCATTGCCTCTGGTGGTTCTGACAATGGAGCTCATGGCCTAGTTCATGGGAGACTGACACTCCAACTTTAAAGGCACTATTTTTGTCACACCATATTTTCCAAAAGTGAAAGCAGGGCAGGAGCCATCGTGAGTGGGTGAGCTTGCTGAGGTTTGTACCCCAGCCGCCCCATCCCACCTTCCTCTTTACACCCCCTTAGGTGAGTTCATGGCACACTTGTGAGCACCTTGTTGGCAAACAGTTTGTGGGCAAGTACTTTAATTAGAGAGCGTTCTGTGAGGCACACTGTGGGTGAGCACACTGAGAGGGAGCACTCTGTGAGCAAACACACTGAGTGAGCACACTCCGTGAGGGAGCACAGCGTGGGTGAGGGTTCTGTGAGCAAGCACTCTGCACCTCCCACTATGTCCTCTAGGCCAATACATTCTCCTACTGCTGTAAACAGTGCTGAGGAGAAGAAGTGCCTACCTGCAGTTCTGTGTGTGAATGAACATATCTACAGGGAACAGTCTAGAAGCCAGGTTCTTGAGTTAAAGAATATATTCATTTTCAACAAACTAAAGGGTGAGCAGATATGAGCCAAGCGAGGAGGAGGTCTCATGAGGAGAGACAACAATATGGATGGTTTTCTGAGGGCAATGTGGGTATATGTGGGAAGAGGGGCCTGTCAAATGGTCAGAGTGAGGGCAGGGAGGAGCCAAGAGGAGCCCTGGTAAAGTAGTCTCAACTTCAGGCTCAGAGCCTGGGTTGGTTGGTTTGTTTCTTTTGTGTTTCTGAAACAAGGTTTTACTCTATGGCCCAGGCTAGCCTGGAACTCAATATGTGGACAAGACTAGATTTGAAGTCAGATCTTCCTATCTCAGCTTCCTGAGTGCTGGAATGACAGGCCTTGAGCCACTACACCTGGTCAAGTCCTGGTTTTTTAGGTGAGGGAATAGCAGAGAGCCTTATTTTTAAAAGGACAGAGGTAGCAGTAGGTGATGGAGTCCTGTCCTCCCAGAGGGCCATCGACACTGGAGGGTCCTCTGAGGCCCAGGGACTGGGAGCCACAGACACCACAGAAGCTCATGGGCTTCTGGATGCTCTCTGATGGGCCTGCACTGGGCCCACATCATCAGTCCTCACCATCAGAAACTGGTGTTAGTTTTGGAGACTTTTCTTCCCCATAGATTCCTCAGGTTCCCACTTCTGGATTGCATTTTTCCCTGCTCTAGACAGCTGCCCCTCCTCCTGCGCCTGCAGCTGCTTCTTGAGCACATCTGAAGGCAGAAGACCTGATCTCCATTAATTAAATCTGCCATTAAAAATTAAATAACGTGAGTAAGAAGGTGTGAGTATTATCTCTGTGGGTTTCAAAAGTCGCAGTGTTTCTTCAATTACTTCCCAAGCAGTTTTCATATTTCATACTGTCTGATTTCTCTAAGGGCCTGGATTTGCAAGATCAAAAGAGAGTGTGAGGGTGAGAGAAGCAAGGTGGGAAGGCGGGAAGGCAGGAAGGGGAGGATGGCAGTAAAACACGTCATGGGCAGGAGACATCTACTTGCTGTCCCCAGGCAGAGCCAGGAGAAGAAGCAGAATGGGAGGGTGCAGGGGCACAGAGATCTGTGGCAAATCTAGCAAGTGCAGGTCAGGGTGAGGCCCATGTGTCCATGTATATGATGATGGTTATAAAGACAAGAGCCCTTATTCTTCATGCCTAGAAAAGAGCAACTCCTGGGCCAGAGCCCCAACACAGACAACTAGGCCAAAGGCATTCATGAATGACCTACTAAGGGAAGCAAGGCTGGGCATCATAGAGACCCAGCTTGAGAGAGCGCACAGTGTTAGAGAGGACTGAGGTTCCCCCAAGCTGACCAAGCACTATGGAGATACAGAGCAGGGCCATGGATGAGTCACAGAGTGAGGCTACAGGTGCTCAGGTCAGGAGCCTTCCTAATGTGTGTCATGGGCAGGACTTCCATGCCACCTCCTCTGCTTCTACTCTGCACAGTGAGAAGAATGGTGGAGTAGCTGGCACAGGCTTGGTGGGAATGAGGGGGGCAATACATTATAAAGTACTTATACAATGCCTGCCATACAGTAGACACTCAATAAATGTTTTAAGAACTTAACAAACATCCCTGACTTTATGCATATGAACCAACAAGGCCAGCAGAGTGTCTGGGAGAGTTCTGAGTGCTGAGGAGTGAAAGAAGGCTCTTCAGGGGGGATGACCTCCACCACCAAGGGCTTTTAGTCTCTTTTGCTCATAATCTATCCCCAGAGCCTATCAGAGGGCCTGGCACAGGAACTGCTGAATAAATGCAAACCAAGGCCAGAACCACATGAGTGATGCACAGGCTAGTTAGGAGGCAGCCACTGGCTGAAGCTCTAGCAAGACAGTCTCCTAAGCTCCAGCTCTGCACTGGGCCTGCACTTAGGGATCTGGCAGGCTACTGTAGACCAAGTTGGGGTAGAACATGGTATGACTAGGGCATAGGATACTAATGGCATGGCTAATGGGGGAAGAGAAGCAGGGATTGAAGCTCAGGAATCCTTCCAAAGTAGTGGGAGTATTTTAGCACATGCTGTGGGAGGATACAAAAGCAACAGTCACATGTGTGCTGGCCCTAGCAGCAATGTACACAGAATTGGTATCCAATGGAGGTGAGGGGCATGCCCTTTCAGAAGGTCCAGGGGCCCTGCCTAGCCAGGCACTATAGTATGAAGGCCAGTTCCTGGAAAGCTCATAATAGTTAATCCTGAGGTAAGAACTTGGCAGATGAAGAAACTGAGGAGGCCCAGGAAGGCAAAGGGACAGCCAGGGTGAAAAGATATCAAGCCAAAGAGCAGAATGGGACAGCCACAGGTTTCTCCAGCAGTCCTCTACTTCCCTGCTGTGCCTAGCTGTGACTCAGGAAGAAAAGTAGTAAATAATGGGAGTACTGATACAACATAGATCTGAAGCAATTACAACCAAGAAAATTTATTCGAGGCTAGAGGTGGGGTGGGGTAAGGAGCTAACATCAGTATAGGCTGGAAGGGGCCCAGAGCTGGAGGCCAGAGGGAATACCAGAACTTTGAGAGATTGAACATAGGACAGTCCCAGGACAAGGTGCTGCCAGAGTAGCCAGCACTGGCTGTCGGGGGGGGGGGGGGCGCGGAATCTGGAACCTACCAGCCTAATTGTCAGAAACTTTTAGAGATGGAAGGAATGCTAAGAGAAGTAAAGATGATTAATGTATTCAGGATTTGGAGTCTCTAACCTGAAAAGAGTATACCAGACTTTTTTTTAATGGTCTAAACTTTAGCATAATATATCAAGAGTGCGAGTGCTAGACATGGAACCACTGCACTCCCCAGAAGTACTGAAATTCAATTCCTTTAAGTGGCTGCACAGCTGATCCTAGCCAGAAATACCCACCCTGCACCACCCATAGAGAGGAACCCCTTCCTGGCTTGCTTCACTCTACCCTAAAGCCTGCCTCCAGCCCCAGGTATAGTCCATCCCAAGGCCGATTGTGTCTCCACATCAAAGCCACAAGGTTCTATCTTTCACCCTCACACTCTCTATTTCTTGCCTTCAGAACCTGTCTGTGGCAACCTAGCCTTCCCTAGGCTAGACTCCATCCTGCCTTCAACATAGTTCACAATTCTTGAGGCTCTGGGCTGGTTTCCTTGTCTGTTCTCCCTGTGAGCTACTCAGCCTCACATGTCCCCCAGCTCTACATTCCCACTGCCAGAAGATGATTTTGTCTGACTCAGAATGCCACTGGGTATCCCATTTCTGCCATAACACTTTCTTCCAGTGATGGACACACCTATATCTCCTACCCTTTGAGGGATATCTGCCACACATCTGGGGTACTAATCCCAGTTTCAATGGATACAGAATGGCAGGTACCATCCTTAAGTCTGTTTACTCATGAGTCTAGTGGGTAGAGATTCCCAGTGATGCTTAGAAATGTACTGAGGACACAGCCATGAATGGATCCAAATATGCCTAGCATGCCTAGCTCAACACACCATAGTTCTACCACTTGCTTCTTTTGTACATTTAGTAAGCATTTATTGAGTGCTTGCTATTTGCCAAGGCCTGCTCTACAAGCAGTGAACATGGCAGGCAGTGAGGGGATAAAGTCCTTGTTCCACAGAGCTAACAGTCTGGATATGGAAGAAGTAAACAGATAATTTCACTCAGTGGCAATGCCACTTAAAAGATCACACAGCGCTTAAGGGGCTGTGGTTTTCAATAGCTGTCAGAGAAGGCCTCTCCCTCTGCCTGGTCACTTCAGGCAGACAGCTAACAGATGTGAAGTCAGGGTTTGGGCAGATGCTGAGGGGTGACTGCACTTGTGAATTCTTGATAGCACAATGAGCACAGACAGACTTCCGGGATAAGAAGAATGGATACTGAAGGTCATCCAGGGCTGATCACACAAGCAGAGCCTAGTCTAGGGACAGCAGAAGCCACTGGAGGGTGTGCTAAAGGGGAAATGGCACCAGAGATCCCTTCTGGAAGGACCATGGAACATGCAGCAGCCTAAATGGAGGGCAGTGGAGGCAGCCTGGCTATCTGGAGGCTACTGCAGTGACCTTGGTGAGATGGCCAGGTAACTAAGTGGAGGACAAACAATCTCTAACAGCAGTGATGGAGAATGAGGCACAAACCTTAGCTTTGGTCTGTGGAGGTGACCAGCTCAGGACAAGGCTGTCAGGGTCTATTTGCTAAATCTTGGCTGAACATAGATGTCCTTATTGTCTACAATAAGTATCCTACTGACTACACCCCGTTCCCTCTTTCTCTGTCCCTTCAACAGTTTCCTTCTAGAGAGCCTCCCCATCTCTCACACCCACCCCTGGTGTTTTCATTACAGTCCTGCACTAGAGAATGCCACCCTTCCCCCAACTCCTGGAGATTAACTGTCAATTATCACTGCTTCCTGTTCCTGGGGTCCCCACCTCTGCCTCCAGCTCACCATCCAGGCAGTGGTAAGAGTGATCTTTACAGACACTCTGGACTATGAACTTGCAAAGACCCCTAAGATTCCCTCTGGAGACATAGCCTTCTGCTAATGATCGTGGTATTGTCCTCAGTCTCTGGGTTCACTTGCAATGCCTTATTCTCAAAGCCTCCAGGATGTTCTAGACAGTTCTTCCTCTGCTAATCCTTCCCTGTCCACCTGGGGAGCTCCTATTCCTGCCTTGAGGCCCAGTAGCACCCCTTCCACTGAGTGACCACTATTCTTTCTCCCTAGTCAGACTTCTCATAGCCTTCTCCATGCTCTGTATTAAGATATGCTTTTCAGTAGCATTTCTCACTGTGTATTGCAATCATCTGCTAATTGTCTATCTCCCCTGGGAACTGCTTGAGCTCCAGGGTAGCTTTGTATCTTTATTGCCAATGCTTGGGCAAGCCCTGGGTCTAACCAATGAATATTTTTATTTATTTGTTTGTTTATTTATTTATTGAGACAAGGTCTCTCTTTGTAGCCCTGGATGTCCTGGAACTCACTTTGTAGGTCAGGCTGGCCTCAAACTTACAGAGATCTGTCTGCCTTGTCCTCTGAGGTGCTGGGATTAAAGGTGTGTGCCATCACACCAGGCCTAACCAATATATGCATGATTGAAGAATGGTTAAAAGGCATTTTCAGTTCATTTTGGAATGCTCTGTGCTCATCACCTTTGGCCTATATGATTAGATCTAAGTCCCTCAACCAGCAGGACCATTCTGAAACAATTCTATCATACCCTCTCCTTCCTCTTCCAGGGCATCCCACCCTTACCTTTTCAGGTATCCCTCATCCCTAGGACATTAATCTATGCTCTTATTTCTTAACATAACTGCTATCTAAACCCCCTATACCTTTTCAGGTATGAACTGCTAATTAGAGCCCTGGTGATGTGGTTTAAGTGAGACCCTTCCACAAGTATTTGCATTTGTGAAGAGGCAGAGGGAGAGGGAAAACACACACACACACACACACACACACACACAATCTCCCTGCCACTATGCCACTCTCTGTTGGCTCTGTAATCTCAACTGTGTCTCCCAGCCTTTCAGCCATTTCTAGGGTTTTGTATGCTTTGCTGGGTGTGTAGCTGGGGTGGAAGAAGAATTTACTGTTTTATCCTTGAGCATGTTTGCTTTTATAAATGTGTACATAGCATACACATACATCATACATAGTAACCAAAAACTTGCAAGGCTGTATTAATTGACAATAACTGAACATTTTCTTGAATGACTTGCACTGAATACTAAACGTGAGCCACCAGACATTCAGGTGTGAGAGGCTTTATCCAGAAACTCCTTTTTATGTGAGGGCAAGATTTGGATCTAGATGTGAGTAATCCTTTGGCATTTTGGTCTGGAAATGACAGAAGGTGTACCCTGTAGCTCCTTGTGTAGGGCAGATACCACAGAATTGATCAGAATTGAAGGAAAGATGACCTTTGTGTGTCTGGCTCCTTTCACCAGAGCAGAGCAGCCTGCAACAGATAGGTAAGAGGGTGTTCCCTGACCCTGACCCAGCAAGAGATAGCCCAAGAATTCTCAGACGGTTTTGTATTTGAGTACGTGAGAATGGGTCTGAAAGGTGAATTCAGGGTTGTGAGTTTGCTACAGAAAAATTTCCCAGAAGTTCCTGCTAAACAGTCAAGAATGAAAAGGTCAAAGTCCTGTTTGAAGGGATGTAAGAACTAATCTCTGAGATTGCTGCAGTACTGAGAGTAGATTCACTTGTCCAGACGGAGTTTATGGCCGGGGATTGGAGTCCCTGCACTTTTTGAAGCCAGGGGATGGGTATCAGGAAGAATAGCTAGCACAGAGCTTGTACCCTGTGAGAATGGAGCAGCCCTTAACCCGGATGTGCAAAAGCCAAAGCAGATGGAGGGAATTTCAGAGTGTACTTGGAGTAAGCAGGATGACAAGTAATTCACCACTGTGCAGCAGGGAGTGGTGGCACTCCAACAAACACCAGGCAACCAGCCATGCTTTGGGACTTCTAGTTAGGTGGGTTTTTTTTTGTTCTTTGTTTTTTTTTTTTTTTTTTTTGACATTTGCAAACATAATTGAATAGTGACTATCTAGAGTATATGCTTTGGGACTTCTAGTTAGGTGGTTTTTTTTTTTTTTGACATTTGCAAACATAATTGAATAGTGACTATCTAGAGTATGAAAACAAAATGCATAGCCTGATACAAAGAGTCTTAATTCTAGCTTTGCTACTGATGGGTGATGTGACCCTCAATAAAATTACATAGGGTCTCAATGCTGTGGCCTACACTGACTCTCTATAGAAAGAAAGAGCACAAATTCTCAAGGACAAATCCACAGCTGTAAAGTTGCAGGCTGGAATGCCATGGTTAAGGAACAGCTGTAGGCCTTGGGGATCTAGCCTGCTAGTTCAAGCTGAGGTGCGCAGAAGGGCTGCGCATCCAGGCCATAGAAGCTGAAGACATTTCAGCTTTTTGTGCTGATCCTAAAGGTTCCATTTGCAGAGGAATTACAGAAGCAAGGCTGGCTGAGACTGCACATTCAGCAATTCTCAGCCTTTTGTGACAGGTCCCTTCTGGGAGACTCCTGAGAAAAGGTCTTATCTCTCTTAGAAGACTTCTGTAGGAAGGATGTGCCCCAGGCAGGCAGCTCTGAGCATGTCCTGCCCCTTTCCTCACTGAAGCAGCCTTTCCACTTAGATTCTAGCTGGACGGTCTTAGGCAGTGGTGGCCTTGCAGCATGGAAGGTTACTTCTGAGCCACTAGGATCTACATGGCCCAGGAGTTCCATCAACACAGGATCCCTTGGGTCTCACACACACCCACTCTTGACAAGATTGCAGATTCATGCGTATCTGATGCCTGAAATACAAGGCAAGAAGAAGCAGGCCTCCCAGGGCTCTGTCTTTAGAGCATCATGTTGCTTTTAAAAAAAAAAAATCTGAGTCTACTTGGTTAGGTCTTGTTCTTTGGCTTACCTTGGTTCTTATATGCTACTGCGTTTTCATATCTACAATTTCATGTGCCTGACAGCCCCACAGGGCTCTAAAGGCAGCTGTGCTATGGCCCTCAGCTCAGCCTTTCCAGTGTAGGTGTATGGTTCCTAATTCTGGCTGTACTCTGGAATTGCTTGAGTCATTTTCATAAGCTACACCTGAGTCCACCCCCAGAGGCTGGTTGCTGGTGCAGGCTGGGTCCTGTGGGCACAGGATGTAAAAAAAATGCTCTCCTCAGGGATGTTAATGTGAAGTTAAGGTGGAGAATCACAACCCGAGCTTATATCCTAGGTCTTCCACTTACTACTGTTGTGCCTTCAGGCAAGATGCATAACTGTACTCCATCTTAGTTTCCTCAACTACCCAATGACAGTGGGAAGAAAACACCTAGCAAGTTTCTTTCCGTCCTCAAAGTAATGCAAGAATCAGGAGACCATAAAGGTGGAGAACATGGTACAACTGGCAATGCAGTTGTCACTAATTCAGTGTGACAGTGGTCACTGATCCCCTTCACATGAGGTCACATAGAAGACCTGGAACATAGAGTAACTGATGCCACTGAGTCTTCACTAAGTACGTAACCCTTCCTCCTCAGGAAAGCTGCTTTCAAGTGATCCCCAAATTCTGCTTGCACTATTTAGAAAAAGCCTAAGTCCCAGAGAAGAAAATTAGCCTGAGCTAGAGTCTGGAACCCACTGCCTCCTCTTGCTTGCAGGACATGTTAGGATGTGACATGTCCCTGCAGGCTCATGGGCTGAGTATGTGGTCTCCAACTATGTTAGGAGGTTCTAGAACCCTCAGGACATAGGACCTAGCTAGAGGAAGTAGGCTACTGAGAGTGTGTCCTTCTCCCTTCCTGTCTCTCTTTTCTCTTTGCTTCCTGTTTGCCAAGGAGAGAAAGACAGCCTCGACCATAAGCTGCTGCCACTATAATGTTCTGCTGAAGCGCATGGGGCCAAGTGACCATGGAATGAATCCTCCAGTCAGCTAAAGGAAATAATTACACCCTTAGGTTTTTGGGTTTTCTTTGTTTTTTTTTTTTTTTTTTTTTTTTTTTTTTTTTTTTTTTTTTTTTTATGCCAGGCATTTTGGTCACACCCACACAACATCCAATATAATGTCTCTTGGAGACTATGAGCTTTCAGGGTAGGTGCACCTGAGTCAATCCATTCCCTATACCTTTTCTTCTTCTCTGACTACTCTTGATTTCCTTTGGGGAATCCACATGGATCTACAGAGGTGAAGGCTGGTGTGAAGTGTCCATGGTCAGGCATCTAGTACATCAATGCCCTGGTCACAGTATGGTGAGTAGCTGGTGATGGTCCAGCCCAGATAAACTAAACTTAAGATGCTTGCTGGAATTCCAACACAAAGCACAACTTATGAAGTGAACTGTATGTCCCCCACCCTGCTCTGATTATATGTTAAGTTAGCATATAACCTTACTAGAAAATAAAGGTCACCACAGATGCAATTAGCTAAATGAGGTCATACTGGAGAAGGGTGATCCAATCTAGCATGACTAGCATCATTATGAAAAGTGGAGATTTGGATGTGAGACACATGCACAGGGAAATTGTCATGTAAAAACTAGAGCTGCATCTCCTCCACAAGCCAAGAGACTACTAGAGTGGAGAGACAGACCTAGAGCAGACCCTTTCCTAGCACTTTCAGAGGCTTTATGACCTGCCACATCATGACTTGCAGCTTCCAGTCTCAGGAGCTTTGTTTGAGCTTGGGGTCCTTTGTTCTGGGATCCTAGCAAATATAGATACTTGGTGCTGCCATGGCAGATGTCATTTACCACTTAGCTGATGATGCAGCAGTACCTCCTTAGTACCAGGAACTGGCTCAAGGACCACAGTGACCTAGGATCTCTTTAGGGGCCTGTGTGCTGGAGGAGGGCAGACACGGTAAGCTGGCAAGGAAGGGAGGAGCTTACTGCTGCACTGCAGATGAGAAGAGACCATTTCCAAAGTGCTGAGACTTAAGTGATAAAGGAAGAAAAGGAGGGAAAAAAAGTCAAACAATCCAGGCTTAAAGAGCCTGCTCCTTCACTTGTTATCACTATTGCCATGTGGAGCCAGGCAGCCCAGGCTTGGCAGGCTTGTTCCATCTCTTGGTACCCACATGACTACGTGGAGTTGGGTAGGTCAGGCTCAGTGGCCTTGTTCCCTGTTCACTTGCTACCTGGGTATCTGTGTGCAAGAAGTATGGTTGCTTATCATGGGGTAAGGGCATGCTGCCCAGCACAGTGCCTAGCATATTCAAGTGCACTGTGTATTTACAACCATGTCTGTTAACTAGTAACTTTCCAGTTAAGGAGAAAAGGAAACCTCAGAAGGGATGAGCAAGTAGCAGACAAACTTTCAAGTCTTTACCTTTCAGCTTTGCTAAGGAGGAAGTGGAAGACCCAGTATTAGGCCTGCCTGTCTCAAGAGGAAGGCAGCCCATCAGGAAGTGAACTGGGCTGGAGAGGTGGTGAGTTCAGTGTTGAAGCTGTAGACCTGAGGAGCCTGGCCTGATGCTGCCAGGCCTATATCAGCCACATTCACAAAGCTTCATCCTGACAGTTGTTCAGGAGGGAGCTCTCCATGTGCTCCCCACCCTGTGGTTCTCACTGAAACATACGGTAGACTCTATGTCCCCTCCTACAGACAAAGACTGAGGTTACCACCTTCCTTTAGAATCTCAATGGCACTTGGTCTATACAAAGCAAGTTCCATGCTCATGTTCCAATTGATTCTACAATGCCAGGCAGCTGGAGGAAAAGAAGGTGTGGAGGATACCTCAGGCAGAGGCCCCATGGGGATACCCTGGGAAAAGGTCAGAATGGCCCGAGGTTCTCATCACTTAAGACATAAGAGCTCATTAAGATCCCTCAGCCAGAGGCCAGGGCACCATCTCTATATAGATGCGAAGAGATTCAGACAGATGGAGAAACCTGCACAAGGTCACAGATCCTGTGAGCAGCAGAGGCAAGGTGGATATTCAGGTCTGTGTGATTCCCCACATCATGCACCATGCCACTCTCCATCACACAATACTGAGTCCTTCAGTGAATAAGCAGAGAGCAACAGGGACAGGATGAGTCAGATGAGAGACAAGTATGCTCTGTTCCTAATATCTGTTAGAGGAACACTCTATCTCCAGCACATTAACCACAGTGTTGCCACTGTGTTAGTCCAAGAGAAGAAGAAAAATGCTCGAGAGTTGCTAGCTACAGATAACAAGACAGTCTTATGAAGAGAATCTTATACATATCATGGCACACAGACACACAGGAGGGCTCATGACACTAAAACACAGCCAGCCTCCATGACAGAGATGCCAGCCTGCTGGAACAGCTGATCCATCCATGGGTCAGATCTCCTCTACCAATCAGGGCCTCCTCACACTGAGTCTCTGCTCCCTCACCCCTTCCTCCGGTTGCCAGTGACACCATGCTCTAGCCTGGCCTTGGGGGAAGACTATTTGGGCAAGCTTCTTGGAGGAAAGCCATTATGGCCACTTGTGCAGCAGAGGGCAGGCGCTCCTTGTAACCACAGTGTACTGTGGTGAGTACGGTAAGACAAGGAGGCCTGGGAGAGGATGTCCATGGAGTGGGTAGGATGTGCTGGGGCAGAGAAGCTCACTTCTCTGGGAGCACACTGGACTGAAAGCATCACCAGTGCACATGCCCTTCTAGAAGTCATCCCAGTCTGCTTACCAACACAGACAGCAGCTCGGGCAAGGGTGTCTTTTAAGGTGACCCCGGACACACAGGAGCATCCAATTCTCAGCCTGGCTAGTATTCTATGAGCATATCTAAGGAAATGAGATGAGCCAACCAGATTTCCAGAGGGATAAACAGAGAAGCAGGCCAGTAGACAATGGAGGTGACACAAGAGATTGCCATGGTGGTCAGGGCCAAGGTAAACCAAAGCCATTCGAAAGAAATGCTAAAGAGGCCAGAGAAAACCTATGCGTTCACACACACCAGGCAGTGGCCAGCTGACACAGCCCAGTACAGAGGAGAACCATGGCCTGCCTCTTCACTCCTAAGATAAACTTCCACTTCTGGGGCAAAGGACTTCAATTTAACTAATGCACTTCTAGTCAGGTCCCCATGAGCAGAGTGGAGCTAGCACATGCCCTCCAGGGTCCAGGGTGGGAGAAAGCCTGACATGCCTGAGGCAAAGAAGGACAAAATTGCTTTGAAATTGCCTCTTTTATCTTGAATTGTAACTTGAATTTTCTGTGCTATTCCATAATATCAGTGTTTGCTTTAATATAAAAATAGCATTTCTCCTCTCAAAGCTTTGTGTCAATTGGATGTACCAGGAAGACATGCCCTTTTTGGTCTGTGGTTTCACATCCCATATCCCAGGGGTGGGAACACATACTGGTGGGCAAGTACCTGGAGGGACAAGCTGGGCTAAGGACTTGCACCTACAGATTAGGTACCAAAGTGCTCTGCTGCATACAAATTGGCCTGGATATGACCAGGGCCATTTAGGGCCAAGAGACCCAACTCAGGCCTGGCAACCATGCAGCTCTGAGCACCTACAGTTCCCAGAAAGGCTGTGGCTCAGCCCCACTCCCTCTCATTTATGCCATGTACATGAATGCCAGAGGGGACAGTAGTGTGTGGGGATAAAGCCAGGAAACAGCAAAGGGCCGTGTTTGGAGAGAGGAGCCACATCTTCCTGCCACGATGCCCTACAAAAACCATGGAAGAGCACAGCCAAGACCCAGGGAGTTTCAGGAAAATGCTTAGATAATGGTGAGTTAGCTGCTGACCAGGACAGGAATGGGAGACCTACGCTTATGCAGCCCACAGGACACTCAGAATCCTACGAGCACCCCCTTCAGCATGTGCAGAGGGCAGCTCTGCCCTCTCCACTGCAAATGGGCAGCTGGATACGGTCATTCCTACTTGTCATCTCCAGTGCTGGCCCTAGTGAAGTTCTTCCTTCTAGAGGACTCTCAGAGGAATCCATTCCTCTTCCTATTACTCTGTGCCCTCCGGCAAGTCACCTCAGTCCTCCAGGTTGTAGCAAAATGAGGCAATTAGATCACATTGATTTGGAGGTTCTTTCCAGTTGGAAGAATTTATTATTTTAGCTAGGTTACAGTTAACAAGAATGAGAACAGCTTCTCCATCCCAACAGAAGGAACTGTAAGACATATTATTAAAGTAGAAAAAAAGCAAGTTACAGAACAATATAGTGTGATTCCATGTGGGTAAAATATATGCTTGAATATGCATTAAAAATCTGAAAGATATGCAAGAAAGCACTAAGAAAGGTGCCTCTCTGCTGAGTGGGATGGGGGCTGGCATGAAGGCAGTGCTCAATTTTACAGTGGCTTGAGTGCTGGACCACGTGTAGACATGACTTCTAAATGAAATCAATAAATGCACAGAGCATACCTATCATCACACGTGTTCTGGCAGGGCTCCCCATCTCTGCTTGTCATCTCTCCTGCTGGAAGCACAACCCAGGGCCCTTGCTTGTGTGGCCCAGCTACACACATCTTGTAGTCCTTTGTTTACAAAGGTGTGGGTTGTCCAAGAGAGCAGACAAACTAAGCTGCCCAGCTTCAGAGGTATTGCTCCTGGACTGCAAGCCCTCCGAATCCCCCCTGGGCTCCCTGTTTAATGCTGAGGAGAAGCAGAGGGGAGAGTAGTGTGTGTGGATAAAACCAGGGAGTTAGGGTTAGTATGGCCTTACTTCATTTTTTTTCTTTTTTTTCTTTTTGGTAATAATAATAAAGAACTGG
The DNA here is from genome assembly GCF_049852395.1 of Peromyscus maniculatus bairdii. Lineage (NCBI taxonomy): Eukaryota > Metazoa > Chordata > Mammalia > Rodentia > Cricetidae > Peromyscus > Peromyscus maniculatus. The sequence goes on from NC_134854.1 coordinate 112,029,226, forward strand.
ACTCACTGTATTAATGGCCTTCGTGGCAATTTCTGAGCAAGACTTGAGAGCTGTTAGGCATGCTTTAACATCTGTGTCGACCTCATTCAAGGTAGGCCAGAGCATGGGAAGCTGCATCACCAGCCCACAGGATGGATGAGATGAGGTAGAGAATATGAATGAGTTACTCAGGGCCAACAGACACCTCACTAACAGAGCAGAGGATGATACTCCCATCCCAGGAATCAGATCATTACACACTGCTCTGTCAGATCTCAGAGATCACTCAATTAAACACGAATCAGCTTGAAGTGACTTTCAAGCAATAAGAGCTATTTGAGAAAGGGAAAGTCAGTCCTAATCAGCACTGCTTTCACCCGAGACACAGGAAGACTGAAGTGTGGGTCAAGGAATGGACATGTGGCCTTACAGCAGAAGGATTGAGTTTGGCATGTATCTCAGGGGAGCCAGTATGAGGGGTCCTGAGGCAGGTGGTAACAGGACCAGGAGGTTTCTAAACTGGTGTTCCATGGAAATAAACCCAGGAAGTCAGAGACTGGAGCATCAGGGCTAATGCACAGATGCAGGGGCATGAATGCCACTATGATGGGTTATATTGTCAACTTAGCAGAACCCATAATCTCTGGACAGGTCTGTGCAGAATTTTCTAGATTAGGTTAATTGTAGTGTAGAGGAGATCCATCCTAAATGTGAGTGATACCATCCCATGGCCTGGGATCCAGGACTGCATAAAATGACAAAGTGAGCTGAGCTGTCAAGCACTCCTCTCTGCTTGACAGTAAATGGCATGGGACCAGTGGTCTTACTCCTGTGTCACTATGCCACCTCTGTCAGGAGACACCATACCTTCAAACTATGGGCCAAAATCAATCCTTCCTGTCTTAACTTTCTCTGATGAGATACTTTGTGACAGCAGTAAGAAAACTGATATTGTCATCTCCAAATCAGATGTGGACTAGGGACATATTGTGCTAAGAGTTCAATGTAGCCTAAAGCAGTGAGCTGTACTATGGAGCTGGAGCCCTGGGAGAGAAAGGTTGGGGTCAGGGGCTTTTTCTGGGGATGCTGTAGGGCATATTATGGACAGCATTGGAGGCAGGCATGAATGGTGTCCACTGATGAAGGCCAGCTTGACTGTGTTGTTGCTGTTGCTTCCGATCTCAGGCTGAAGTTCAGTCTCTTTAGACACTACATCTACTCCATGAGAGACTTCCAGGCTATACAGCACAAGGGCTGAGATGGCCCTGAGGTCACCATGACAGTCCTCTGAGGGAGGAGTGGCCACTAGCATAGGGAACACCCCTCATACTTGGTTCTGAACAGAGGCCTGGGGTCCACATGAGGAAGCAGACAACTATAGAGGAAGGTGACAATGGCTAGGCTCCTGTCCCCTGTGATGTCTCGTGTGGACTCTGCAGCATGCTTCTCCCAGGTGCTCTAGTACAGCCTCATGTGTAAAGCTTCCCAAATGCCTGAAAGCATCACCACAAAAGAACCCAGATGTCCAAGGGGCTCTGGGCTGGATGCTCCAGTATAAGCCTAATCTCCCTGTTCCCCACTTACCCAGCAGTCCAAGACAAGAGTATCAAGACATCCCTGAACTATCTCTTCACTGTAAATGAACCCTGGAAGCCTTTGGTATGCCATGTTAACCCCAAACGCAGTTCAAGTTCAACTACTTCTTGGTCCAACACCCTCAACCCTGGCTCCTGTCATGCTGTTTTCACACCAGAATGACTCAGCAGCTGCCTCCTAACTGGTCTCCAGCTTCTAGGCTCACTCTTCTGGTTCCTCCCAGAAGATGCAGCCATCTTTTCAAAAGCCACATGATACCTATAAAAGCATCTCATCTAATGTGTCCAGACCTTCAGAAGAACAGTGAAATACTACCCATCACTCCGTGAAGCTATTCCACAAGCCTAGCTGATGTTCCCTCCTTGCCCTCTCTGACACTATATCCCTGATGGCCTTAGGACCCCCATTAACCTCAGAAGTACCTCTGTAATGTCTGGCTACAACCCTCCAAGGTCGGTGTGTCCTCAGGCAGGGCACTGTCCTGCTAACCTCCACCACCCAGGACATATAGCTGCTGAGAAACTCAACCTCCATCCCTCTGCAGCTACATCCCAGTCTCAGTACAGTTCCACCAACAAATCTCACACAGAACGGGAGCTCTGGTCAGACCCTTTGTCACTATCCTTGCTCCCTGGGAACTGCTGCCAGATCAGCCAGTGCCCTATGGGCAAGATCACTGCCTTAAGGTGGGTTGGGGACAGGAACAGAAGTGAGGTTCACGGATCAGCAGCATAGTGGGAGAACCACAGTAGCAAAATGAGATGGGCCTCTAGCTGCTGGCCTGATGGTTGTGCCTCATCTCACAATCCTGACTCAGCAGGTGCTGGGCAGCATGACCCAGAGGCCTTACAGGTTAGGTGGCAAAACTACCATGCAAACAGACACTCTCACACGGAAGCCAGATATATCTGACACTCCAGGGTCTGCTGCTTTGTGTGAGCACGGAACAGGACTCAACCTTAGCTCCTATTCTTGTTCCCCAACTCTGCTGTCCTAGGGCCTCAAGGAGCTTTGGGGACATCCACAGGGTCCTCAGGGGACATCCGCAGAGTCCTTGGCAGGTCTCATTTGTCTTCATTTCAGGTGGGATGTTTCCGCTGCTTAGAAGCCCTTGAGGGACATGGTATGCCTATGTGATTCAGCATCACAGGAGCACAGCAGTCCGCGGAGGAGCACAGCCAATCACCTGCTGTTCGGGCATGCACTTGCCTGGAATGTGGCTGAGCACAGGCCCCGACTTTACTTAGCACACCACAGCAAGCCTTGTGCTGCTGAGCTACATTTTACCCAGAAGAGTAGAGCATTTTCAGTCTTCTTAGGAACTATTTCCTCCCAGAGCTGTTGAATCCTGGCTCTCCTTGTTTCCACAGTTCCCAAGAAAACCCACCCCACTTGCCAAGCAGCTGGTGTATGCACTAGGAAGCCTCCCCTCCCCCGCAAAGCTAGCATGCTACTGAGGTCAGTGCATTGTCCCTTACTGGCCTCTCTGTACAGGCTAGGCAGGGCACAGGGAAAACAGTGGCAGCTGCAGCAAGCATGGGCACCTGTACAAACAGCTTGCCAATCAAGTGGCCTTGTGAACTGCCCACTCAGGGCAGGTGTGGCCCCTTTCCCAGCTCCTGCATCTACATGAGTGGCAAGCTATGAAAGAGAAGCAGGGCCCAGCTGGATGTACCCCTCCCTCCATGAACACTTTCTGTGGACCTAGCTGGAGACTGCAGACCAGGTAGCAGGAAGACCGCTGGGTTGCTGTGGCAACAGGCTTCTTCACATAAATGATGTTCTTGACACTCAGAGTCCTCAGCCTCAGAGAATCACACAAAGGAGGTGGAAAAGACAGAAGGAAAGTAGGTGCATGGTGGTGATACATGGAAGTACCCAGCAGAAAGGGCCACTGAGTTACACACAGGGATGATGCTGGAATGCAGTGTTTCTACCACGTGGAGGAGCTGGGATGATAGGCTGGTTCTAGTGGGCACCTGCCAGGCCAGAGGCTCATCAGGAAAAGATTGAAGCACAGAGTCTAACAGAGGTGTGGGCAGGGTCCACTGGCACCAACAAGACCTGGTTTCCTGGGCGCTATGTTCCCAAACTGTTGAAGCCTATATCAGGTTACCCCTGGGGCAGGGACACAGCAAGAGAGGGACTTGTCCTCTGCAAGACACTAAGGAAAACAATGTCCTGCTGCTTCCAGCCAAGTCTAGGCCCCTCGGTGCCCTTGGCTGCTCTGCCTGCACCCCTCCTCCCTGTAGTACATCTGCAGGTTACCAGCTCTGTTTCACTTGACAGCCTGGCTTCTTCTCCACGTCCTCTGCAAGGCCAAGCTTCCTTATGAGTTGCCACCACACTGTCTCCTTCAAGAAGCTTCCTCTGACCTGACAGAATTAACCAGCAACTCTAGCCCGTTAGAGCCTAGTGCTGCTGGCAAGAGACCCGACCTGATGCTTTCACTAGGCTGTGAGAGTCTCTCCAGGGTAGAGCCCGGTTGCCTCTACCTCCTGAACAGTGGGGAGGTGGAATCTGTCTGAGAGACGATCACCATGAAGGATCACTCATAGAGATAAGGGGTTGGCTTGTCTGCTCTCTTCTTGGAAAGAAAGTCCAAGAGAATCCCAGGGTCTTCTGGGGCCAGGGTTACAAGTGAAGGCACAGCCACAAAGGATAGACACAGCTTGTCCTGCCATCAAGAACAAGCACATGGCCTGAGATGCAGGCCAGAGAGGGTGTCTTCTCTTTATGTTACTCACAGAGGAGGGGCGTCTCCTGTCCCTGGGTGTGATTGCTCAGGAACTTTCCCACTAACATTCAAAGTACATCTGTTGCTACTGCAATGTATGTAGTCCCATATGGTCTTTCTCAAAAACCTCTAGCTCTCGCAACCTCAGTTTAGAGGGGCTGTGGCCTCTAAAATGGATAGTGGGGGAGGAAGATAAGGGCACAGGAGTATGCTGCCCTGGGGAGGGGGCACAGTGGTATGTAGGCTTTTTTTTTTTTCCCTGTGGGGCACCTGCTTCTGGAGGCAAACTATCAGGCCACGCATAACTCCCCCACAAGCCCCATCCTCAATCTGCAGCCTACGGGCAAGAGTCCTAGTACTGCCCGAGGGCTGCATCTCCTCCTCAGCCCCAGACGTAGGGCTTGTCCTGCCTGTTAGCTCTGTCTAGCCCTCTTTGGCAGGGGGTGAGGGGTGTGCAATCAGAAAATGCCATCCCATAAGATCCAGTAGGTTGTGGAGTGGGCACAGTGATGAGAGAATCTCCTGTTTCAGCAGTATTAATTGGAACAGAGCCATGGCATGGGCCCTACAGACTCAAGAAGGAATGGTTCAGTGGTAAACACAGGCACAGCTCCTGTCCGTGTGCAAGCTCTGTGGCTAATGAGTGGTTAGCTATCTATCTGTTAGGGTTAGATTCAGCCACAGATAACAGAGCTTGCAGCAACAGTGGTTCTAACCACAGAAACTCTTCGCTCTTTCCACAAGAAGCCAACATGTAGGTCCTGTAGTGACATGCTGATCATGCAGGCGGCATGGCCTCCAGCTGCATGTCCATGTGACTGGCTTCAGCGAGGTCACTATTTCTGAACACTATCCCAACTCTGTAGGCAGAGGAAGGCAGTGCCCTCAATCAGCAGTACCCTCCTCTGTCTTAAATGAAGTTGTGTGGGCTCTGGGTGGCAGAGAGACTAGCAAGTGGTTCTGAGCAATATTTACGCCTCCCCAGTTGCAGCTGGGGTTCTATCAGGAGAAAGTCAGAGTGGATAGAGTTAGCAGCTTACAGCTTGTTCTGTGTGACTCTTTCCTGGTAGCCCCTCTGTTGGAGCTGTGGACTCAGAGGCCATGGTCAGAGGCTAGACTCTAAGCCCTGATCCAGCCCTGCCCCTGGACACTCCCTGGACATTCCTGGTATAAAGACCAATTCAGGTCTTCTCAGAAGCCCTACCAACGCTAGGACAGCTCCACAACACTCATAGGCTGACAGGAATAGCAGCATTCAGGTTCAAGAAGTCCAGAGTCCCTACATGAAAGAAGAGACAATAATGACCACAGCGAAGACAGACAGTGTGTGGTAAACACTTGCCATGGCCACACAGAAGAGCAGCCCACCTCACAGCTGGAAAAAGCCACCCTTGAAGGAAGTGCTTGCTAAACTGGGTATTGACCAAGTGGCACTGCTAGGATCCTCATCCAGGACAGCCAGCTCTGAGGTGGATGGTCGTCCATCTTACTATACCAAGTCACAGCACGAAGCTCAGGAAGAAACACAAAGCTTAAACTCAGAGCAGATATGAAACCAAGGGACCTTGGGCAGGAGGCTCCCTAAAGTCTGCCCCGGAGGTAGGGACAACTCCCAGGTCAGCTCTAGGTTATGAGCTGTAAGTCAAGACAACAAGAGGTGGGAAAAAGACAGTGAGCTTCTGGGGGGGGGGGGTGCTGGGAGGAGCTATGGCTTCTGGCGTGGCAGACTACCTAGTGCTTTGGAAGCCACAGTGGGAGGCCTCACTTGGCAGGCCTCACTGGGAGAAGCTGGGTGAGCTTCTGGGGGTGGTCTGAAGAATAGAAATTTGGGCCCAAGTGGCACCTGCCTCTTCCCGGGGTCCTGAGGCCTCCTGACTCTGCCCACGGGCTTTTCCTGCAGGTCCCAGGAAAAGGTGGGCTAGGATCCAGGAAACAAACAAACACTGAGAGAGCTGAGATAGGGAGACGGAGTCAGTGTGTAAGGGCCTCATCAACTGCTAAGCTCATACAAAGTGGGGGTGTGGGAGGGGTGCTGTTGGCTAGTGACAACTCAGATTCCACTGGGAGCCAAAAACAAACAGGATTCTGCCTGGAGTATACATCCCCTCAGGGGCCAAGGGCTCTCCCACCAGCACTCAGGACCAGCAGTTCCAAAGGAGGATGGGGACAACTAGGACTTCCTTTTGCTACCTTTGACCTGAGTAAGCAAAGACTCTCTTCCTATGGCTTCAGTCAGTGTGTCACAGCAGACAGAACAGAGGCAGACAGGAGAGTCCGGCCGTCTTCATTAAGCCAGACACCATGGGACCCACAGCCACCAAAACAAGGCCCTTCATATTACTCAAATATTTCTTTAGAAAAAGTTATTTTCATTTAAAATGTTACATATATTAGCATAATAAAATTTTATGCAGTTATTTTTAAATGTTTAAATATAGCATTTTAAAATATTTTGTTCTAAGATATTTTAAAAATTCACACAATATTTGTACATAATTATGGCACAGTGCAGTACCCCAGTGTGTGATATGTAATGACTGAACCATGGAATTACCATTTTTGTCTACCTAAACGCTCATCATTTCTATGTGTTAAGAACCTTCAGACTGGGCTATTCTGAAACACACCATAGGTTGCTGTAGACTACGATCATCCTACTGTGCTACAGAACCCAAGCACAGTTCCTCCTGCCTGCTCAGCAACACTACTGACAATCTGTCTCTCCCCCCACCCCAACCCCCCATCTTATATAACCACTATTCCACTTTTCTGGGAGAGCAGCAATCTTAGCTTCCACAGATGAGAACACGTGGTTTTCATCCTCTGCTATCTGGTTTGATTCACTCGATGTGGTGCAGCCAGAATGAAGGAAGAGCTGTCACCCATAGAAGCACACGTTTATGCCCTTAGTAATTCCTGAGTGTAAATGGTTCCAAACCAAATGGCTTGGGAACTACTCTTTGGGCATTCTTGGAACCAGCTTGTGAGGCAGGCTACTGGCTCTTTATTCCTAGTACACTAAGGATGGGGGTACTAGTAATGTTCATAGAAGCACAGAGAAAAAGGCAAAAGTACAAAATGTCAAGGCAAGCACTTCACATGGATTCTTTAAAAATGTATTATATTTATTTACCATGCGTGTGTATGTCAGATGACAACTTATGGAAGTCAGTTCTCTGCAGACTGAAGATCAAACTCAGGTCATCATCACGTTGGTGGCAAAGTACCCTTGCCTGCTGGGCCATATAAAGACCTCTTGACATGGACTCTTTTTTTTTTTTTTTTTTTTTTTTTGGTTTTTCGAGACAGGGTTTCTCTGTGTAGCTTTATGCCTTTCCTGGAACTCACTTGGTAGCCCAGGCTGGCCTCGAACTCACAAAGATCCGCCTGCCTCTGCCTCCCGAGTGCTGGGATTAAAGGCGTGCGCCACCACCGCCCGGCAACATGGACTCTTAATGAATACGACTGTAGGAGATATGTAAGCATTGGGTGTCACTGACCCCAATATTCTGGTCTTAACTGACTCTTGAGTCCTATGCTGAAATTACTTATACCTAGTGGATATGGTCTGGGCCCATATAATCTGTAAGGTCACCCAGACCCTTCTATAGTCTATGAACTATAAGTGATACACACACACACACACACACACACAAATGTGCCTCCCTCCCTCCCTATTATTTTCTGCCTATGTCATTCTAGGAGTGTTAAGCCTCATCACCACCATCCCTTCCCACCCCTCTTCTTCCTCTTGCTTCCTAGCATGCCGTGAAATGAATGGGCTCTTCCATCCCATATTCTCACCATGGTATGCTATGCCACTACAAGCTCAAAGCAACAGGACTGAGTTGTGTGGCAAGAGACCATGAACCACAGTAAGCCTGTCTCCTTACCAGGTGCTGTGCCAGGTATTTCGTCCCAAGCTGGAGAGCCAGGATGCTACTCACCGTGGAAGGTCAGCACAGCACTATGGCTGAGGCTGCTGGCAGCTAACCCAGCATTTCCCTTCCTGCCTATTTACATCCTCTGCTTGTCTTGCTCCTTGGTGTCTCATACTGCAGTGTGCTGAGCCATTCCATGCCCACATGTGCAGGTCCCAAGTGACACTCCAAGCCTCAAATGCTCCCTAAAGAAGGCCTCCCAACTCCATGTACCCTTACAGGCTCCAACCAAGCCCTCCACCTCACCTCACACCACCCTTAAGACTCAAACTTTAGCTTCCCTGAGTGTCATTTCTAAGTGGTTATCTGTCCAACTCACACCGATCTTCCAGCCTGAGCTGAGGAGTAAAGACTTGGAAGAGGGTTTCTTCTGAGCCACTCCTGCCCTGATCCAGTGCTTTGCCTTTACCTGCTCATCTTCCCTGCAGGCAATGAGAGGCAGAGCAGGCCCTGGATAGATCTCCAAGGCTGATGAACCCAGAGACCTGAAGATGATCCTGTTCCTTCTAGTCAGTGCTGAAGCAGGGTGGATGTTGCCAAGAGACTGTTAAGGTCAGCACGGTCCCCACCTGAGGTGAGAAACTCTCTGCCATGAAAAGGAGCAAGGACGGTAGAGAAATAGGCCATACCCTCTTTCCCATATCCTTAGGGTGGGTGCTGATTTCTGGGCCTGGCCCTCCAGCCCAGACCCTAGGTGTGCTCTGGCTTGATGGTCATTTGCAGACTGAGCAGTGAGTACTCAACTACCAGGCTGTGCTGGAGGATGAGCCCAGGACACTCATTCCCTTTCAGAAACCCCCACACCAGAAGAGCAGACCATCTTCACATACTACACTTAGGGCTAAAGTGTAACACCTGTGTCTACCAAACCACAGTGGATATAGGGTTATTTCCCTGTTTCTTTCTTTTCTTACTTTAGTGCTGGGGACCAAATCTGGGGCCAAGTACAAACTCAACATATGTTCTGCCCCTGAGCTACCCCAGCCCTTCCTGGCGTTTGAACACATGGACAGAAAGAACTCCTCAGACCACCTGTGAGTCCACCTGTCTGAAACTGAAGGCTGAGTGAGCTACTTGTCCTAGAGGCTGAGGTAGGAATGTTGCAAGTCCAAGGCCACCTGCAACACGGTAAGACCATTCCTCAGAACAACACAAGCAAAAGGGAATGATCTTGAACCAGAACAGGCCTTGATCTGTTGGTGCTATTTAAGTTTGGGTGCTCTGACAAGCACAACTGATCTGCGCTTTAGCCATCAATACCATCAGGCAGCCTCTCTAGCTCTCTTGTCCTCATGCACAAGGCCTATTCCAGAACTGCCTATGCTTCCCATCCACCCCACCCCCACCATGCCTTCACTCTGACGGGGAACTGAGCTCCTAGGGATTCAATCTTGGGGCACCTACCCTGGCAGCCAGAGCCCTTCTCCTGCCTCTCTTTTCCTCTTTCTATGACTCCTAGGGTCTGGCTCCTTCCTCTGCTTCTCACTTGGGAGTAGAAGAGAGACCATGGCAAGGTGACAAAGCACATGCCAGCCCTCCCCAGTTTCACGGTCCACACACAGTTCAGTAGCTTTTGCTTCAGTCTAAAGGAAAGAGATTTTCTGCTGCAAATGCATTCTGAACAAGAGGTTTTACTCAAAACATTTTTCAAACCATAATTTCACTGGCTTTGAGATACATGTCTCTGAACCGCTTTCTACTGAGGTACTCTATCTTCAAGTGTGTATCCAGGAACCTCATTAAACTGGTGTGCAAGTTCTCACAGCTGAGAAGGGGAAGAAAAAGGAATATGGCAGCTATTGGGGAGTCAGGAACTCTCAGCATTCTTCTTATCTGAATCCTCAATGACCAACAGCCTCTCTAAGGAGCAAGGTATGCAGCACTTGGGGCTACAATAAGCCCAAGTGACCACAGTCGTGAGCACCACCTGTCTGTCAATGCCTCTCTGCCCTGCTCTCTCTCTTTCCAAATGGAGAGTTACCTGGGTGAGGGTGCCATGCTGGGTCTGGAAATGGGCCTCAGGAATGGCTGTCTGCCTAATGGACCCAGACACCAGGCAAGTCCTGTCCAACTTTATGGTCCCACGAGGGCTGCTTACCACTTACCACATGTGTGTCTATTCCACAGACTGAAGGAACAAGAAGTCAGGAAGTATGAAGGATAGGCTCTTCCAGGAGCTCCAAGAGTCAGAGTTCCAAGGGAGCCCACAAGAAACCCACTGTACTATGTGTGAAACATGCCCTTAAAGATCACTGTTGGTCTAGGAATCTAACTTTTCAAAATGTGGAATGGAAGATGGGGTACTGTAATGTGGTCCTTTGTATTTAGTTTTCCAACTTCTAGTTAGGATTGGACTTTCTTTTTTAAATCTACGAAAGAAAGTTAAAAAAAAAAAAAAGACTAAAGCCCCCACTAGCGCACTTTCTATCATTCCAACCCCACACTCCCTCTCAGGGACCCTCCCCTTGCTGCTGTCAATTCTCAGGAGAACAGCCAACTCACTTGGTTCTCTCCTTCACAGGACGGCTTTTCTTCATGGTTTGTCAACTCCTACAAATTCCAATTTCTAATTTTAGAACAGTTTCAAAATGTTGGTAGATAGTGGGATTTTGTGGGATAATATAGTTACTGTGTATGCTGTGCAATTTATTACCTGAGTTAAAAATAATTCTCTTTTATTGCCAAAATTACCAATATTAAACACACAAAAGGTTCTAGTTTAATGTGTATTCAAGGCTGTAAGACTCTTCCAGCAAAGGAGATTGTTGGATGCTCCCTACTACAGACCTGGGGGAGATAACCTGCACTATTCCCAAGGGCTTCCTGCAGCTGGAATCTGGGTGGGCACAGCAGACTCAAGTCCTGTGTTCTCCCTATCCAGCATTAGTATCCATCATAGATAAAAAACAAAACAAAAACTTGTTACAAACCAAAGTAACAGACTCAAGTATTTTGCTCCTAAAAAAACCAAAGAGCAGATGATCCAAGCCCTGAACTATGCAGTCGAGAACAGGAACTAAATCTGTAGCCCCAAGTGCATATTTGCTCTCCCTGCTGTGCAAAGGCAAACAGGAAATGTCACTGAACTGAGAAAACCGAGAGTCTTTAACATAATCCTAATGTTTGGGGGCTTTGAAAAGGTATTTTCTAAAAGGTTCCATTTTCATATCCACAAATACAGTCCAGCATTTGCAGAGACAGCTAAGAAGCATTACTAACTCATAAATAAAACAGGACAGGGTGAGAAGGCACAGCCCAAAGCCCTCTTGGATGTTTGACCCTCTGTTGATACAGCTCAGGTGGCAGGAACTGTGAGCCCAAGGGTGGAGGGGACAGTATGGCTGACACACCTGTCTTCAGGTGAGGAGAGAGCCTGTCCCCATGAGCAGTCTCCCACAACTCTGGGCAGTGCTAGAAATTTCAAGCTGCACTTGTATAAAATGGAAGTAACTTATCTTCCTTACAAATGGCTTAGGGGAGTACAAAAGATCGTTTATAGTGTCTAATACAGTGCCTGGCCTCAGTAGGTGTCGAATGAATTATAACTGTCATGATTATTATTATCAACACTGATTGGTGAAAAGAAATCCATTCATGAGAAAATGAATTAAAGAGGGAGGCCAATTAAAGAGGGAGGTGGGGAGGGAAGGCCTGTCAATCAGTACCACAGCTGGCATCACAGCACTTTGCTTCTGTTAGTTGGCACATTCTTCCTCTGTCCTGATAACAGCTCTGAGATGTCACATCTGCATGTTTGACTCTGGGTTTGGAGAGGGGAGGTGTCCATATATTTTCCTACTTGCCCACTAGCTAAAAAGATGCAGGGCCAGGAGGGAAATCCAGGCCGGTGCCTAGGAGCTTGCACTTTCCACTGCTCCACACTGCCTCCTGTGGGAGAGTGGCTGTGTCACTTTCAGATCCCTGTAAATCTGGAAGCTTGGGCAGAAGCTATAACATACTCAGCCTGTGGAACTACCTAGTCAGGCTCCTGCCTTCCTGTGAGGTGGGCTGGCAGTTACCTACAGATAAAGGGGCAGCTGGAGACATGAGAGGCAGGAGGAACAGGCTCCACAGGTGGCATTTCACTGTTCAGGATTGAAGCTTCACCAGGGGTCACATTTGAGGTCCCTTGGGGATCTGTCTGGTCTAGCCATATTTCCCCACAAGGCATCTCTCAGCCAGTCACACCCCAGGTCATCCTCACAGGAAAGGCCATCATTCACACCTTGTCACTCAGAATTTGGGGGGGGGGCTTTTCTTGAGGTATTTGCCAGTGTCCCCAAAGCTGATAGCATAGCCTTCAGAACCTACTTCATTGACAAATGACCAATAAACTCAGGAATATACTCTCAGCCCTACTATTAATTGACAAAAATCCTAAGAAGACCTAAGATATGTTTTGCTGATCAAATTGGCCAAGATGAAAGGCCTGCTATTCTAGGCACAGTCCTTGAGGCTGTCACGACACATCCATACAGCCTTTCTGGAGGAGAAGCTGTGATGTGCACTGGCATGGCTAATGAGCACGCTCTGTCTTGAGAAGCATATAGGGTACAGAGATGTAGATTAAAGGGCTTCTGCAGCTGTATTGTTTATAACAGCAAAACACTAGTAACTGCCATGAAGGGAGTATGTAAATAAATTATGGTGTGCCCCAAGAAGGAAACGCTGTGCAGATTCTTGTATACACTGCCAATGAAAGATGTCCAGGATATGATACCAAGTCAAAATAGCTGGTTGCAAAACATCTGCTCCTATTTATATAGAAGTAAGAAATATACTCTTAAATAAAAAGATCAGGAGTCTGTTGGCAAACACATTGGTCTATGGGGCTAAGAACCTCCTATAGGCCTTCAAGATCCCACCCCTCGGGGCATTACTTCCCCAAGGACTCTGAGTAGCTGATAATCAGCACAGGCATCTATCAGCACACAGTCTGGGAATAGTAAGCCAGGAGGGCAGACAGCCTGGAAAGAGGACAATGACTGACAGGTGGCTGCACCTTGGATGAGCCTTGACCAGACCACTTTCTGCCACTCAACTGTCCTCATGCTCCAGAGTCAGTTTCAGGGGATAAACTACCTGCAGGCAGATGAAGCCTCTGCTCTCCAGATATGGATACAATAGCTCTTTTTAGACTTCGGGGTGACCCATCTCCACATCCATGTGCCAGCTTGTTTTGTCAACATGATACAAGCTAGAGTCATCTGAAGGAGGGAACCTCAGTTGAGAAAATGCTTCCATAAGTCCTGGCTGTAGCGCATTTTCTCAGTGATTGATGGGGGAGAGCCCAGCCCACTGTGGGTGGTGCCACTCCTGGGATAGTAGTCTTGGGTTCTATAAGAAAGCAGGTTGAATAAGCCATTATGAGCAAGCCAGTAAGCAGCACCCCTCCATGTCCTCTGCATCAGCTCCTGGGCCTGCAGCTTCCTGCCCTACTTGAGTTCCTGTCCTGACTCCTTCCATGATGAACATGGAAACATAAGCTAAATAAACCCTTTCCTCCTCACCTTGCTTTTGGTCATAGTGCTTCATCACAATAGTACCCTTACTAGGACAATCCCTAACGACCAGGTGACCAGTTCAAAGGCTGACAGATTACCTGTTCTGGTTTGGCCTAGGTCAACCTGCCCCATGTCTTCTGAGGACATCAGTCCTCCATGGATTACCCTGAAGCAGTGCCACACAGTGGGGCTGACCATTCAGTTTAAGGCTTGCCATCCAAGAGGGTTGCTTTCCTCACTGGAACCATGAAAAACTGAGAACAATTCAGGATGGAGAGGAGACCAGAGAGGAGAGAAGGGGGCCTAGAGTCTGTGGTTAGTACTTGGGGAACCTCACCACCACCTTCACACCACAGATACATCTCCCAGCACATGTACCACATGTCACTTTTTTGAGTATTCATCTATTAAAAAGTTTGGTGAGTTTCCATACTAATCAAAGAAAGCATGCATAGTAAGAGCAAAACCCAGCAGTACTCTGCCCCCACCCTAACATCACCACCACCTCTCAGAGAACCCATTTTCCTCTCCTCAGCACTCACTTCAGGTCTCTAAATTGCTGTTTTTACAGCGATTTCATGATTTGTCAACTTGCAATATCAGAGATGAATTTCCTATGACAGCGGTGAGGGTTCACTTTCCATGCCTCTTCCCACAGAAATGTGGCTGTACACTTAGCTGATATTTGCTATTGTGACAACATTTTGTCCACTGCTGAGCCTCTCTGTAACATAATTGCATCCGTTTCCCCCAACAACTATTCCCCTCATTGAAGGATCTATTTTCTTCAGCCCTAGCTTTACTTCTTCAGTTCTCTCTGCAGCTCTGTGCCATTCTGCAGCCGCCTGGATCTCTGGTCTTGGCCAGCAGTGTTCCCACTCCAGAGCCCAGGGCAGCTCCCGGCCTACAGCCTGGCCATCTTCTGAGCATCTCTTTAGCACAGCTCCTGCTAAAGAACTATTCCCTAGTTCCTGTCTGTCCTCAGTACAGCTTCTGCAACCTCCTAATAAAGGTTTAAGGATAAAGCAAATTTGAACTGTCTGTTCTCACATTCAATTAACCATGTGGCTGCAAAGAAGACTGTAGATTGAAGCCATAGCTGAGTACTGGGTGGCCCTTCTGGCTCCCTCCCTCTGCATTCAGTCTTTTGCTTATGATTTTCACATCTCAGTCCCTTAGAAGGGTCATCACCTGCCTGAAGAGATGTCAGAAGAAGGCAGGACACCCTTCCCACCTAGGCCTTCAACTCTGACTACAGTACAGAGATGGGTCCCCTTATTCTTGTGCAGACTCAGTTATTACTGTTTCCAGGTCCCCTGCATACCTGCCTTCTAGGAGGGTTGCAGCTTAGTGGCAGTCTTAGATCCTGCATGGCCTGCAGCATAGCAGGTGTCCCGGGCAGAGCCTGGCAGTGGCTTGCCTCTTATCAGTACTGCTCCCAGCCTCACACTACACATTCCTCCACCCACTCCTGTCTTTCTGTTCTAGTGTTACAGGCGTCAACTTTTTGCTGTGGGTTTCAAGGGAAGTGATAAAAGTAGAGGTAAGTCACTAGAAATAGGTCTTTGAAGGAACTGCCACCTTGGTTCCCCCCCCCCCTTTTTTTTGGTTAAGGAGGTGATGGCTGCAAGCTCTCACCCCCTAGGAATGGACCTACACAGCCACTATGGCTTTACTGCTATTTACCACTAGGGTGGAGTATACTATCTCAAACTGTGAGCCAAAATAAACCTCAGGTATTTTGTCACAGTGCTGTGGAAAATAACTATTTTATATCCTTATTTGTCATCAGGTGAGGACTTCTTTGGGTTTATGTGATTTGTGTTCAGTTTCTGGAATCAGAGGCAGCAGTGCACTCTCCGGGTCTGTCTGGGCCATCAGAGGCCAGTGGGTTTCCTGCAGACCCGAAAGGTGAAAGCCACGTCCCTGTGCAGGGAAGAATGCTTCTGTTTGTGGGTTTTGAAGGGGACCCCTGTCAGTGTCACAGCCCCAAGTGTTTCCAGGTGGAGGAAAAGAGTACTTCTTGGACACTCTGTTGTGGTGGCATGCCCCTGCTGATGTGGTCCAGTTAACAGCTCTAGGTGGAGAATGGAGTCTGGTCCATAGAACAACGACTGCATTCTGGCCAGAGTGTTCTTAGCTCCAAAGCACACGCTGGGGCAGGAGGTGTCTGTCCTGTAGGATGAAGCCTTGCTGGTGCTGCAGGGCCCACCTAGCTTTGTTGGTATGCCACTTTCAATCCAAAAGAGCACAGGTACCTGACTCCATGTAGCACTATACCAGGGCTAGGAGATGCTAGGCCTCAGACACCTGTGCTAAGTCTTGGGTCTCTAGTTAGCTTGTACTTCCGCCTACCTTTCCGAGCTCTGTTTTGGCTGTCCTGGAACACTTCCAGGTTTACAGGTGTTCTTGGAAGGTAAGAGTGGAGAGAAATTAGTCTAGTCATCTCGCCTTGATCAAAAGCCTACTGATACTGTCCCTTTCTCAGGGTTATGGTGTGCCCTTGAAACAGAGAGATTTATTTCTGTCTTTGTTGATCTATGCTCTTGTTTGCTTGTCTCACTAAGTAGCCTAGGCTGGCCTAGAACTTCAATATCCTCCTGGCTCATCCTCCCAAGTCCTAGGGTTTCTGGTTATGTGCCACCACACCAGCTACTGATGTAATTTTAATTCATTTTTTTATTCTTTGACAGTTTCACACATACACACACATATAACGAATTTCATTTTCACCTCCTATTAATTTATCTCACTGTCCTTTCTGCTGAAACCTTTCTTTCTAACAAGTACCGCTACTTTGATGTCATGTGTGTGTGCAGGGTGTGTGTGCATGTGTGTGTCCTAGAGTTTAATCAGGGTTGACTGCTGGAACATGGGGGGAGGTTATTTAGTGCTATAATTTCTGAGTAAAGAAAACAACAATATGGTTCAAAATTCAAACTACATATAATATTTCCACTCAGACAAGTGCACCCCCCACCTCTTCCTCTCCCTCTTCTTCAGCCTTGTCAGTGAAACATGAGTTCATGACTATTCTTCCTGCATTTCTTTTTGAAAAAATAAGCAGGTTCATATCCTTGCATCCTTGTTTTAGCAGAGGCCTGAGAGTCTGTTAGCAGTTGATGATTCACACCCCAGAGACTCCCAGTCCTCACAACCTGGAAGCATCTCCTGTCAGCACCCTCAGAGGCCTGTGCTTCTGCATAAACCCCTTCCCTCCATTCTGCTCACACTCCTCAATCTGTTCTCATGCCCTGGCTGCTGCCATCCCCCTTCTGATGTTACTGATGCAGGGTGGTTTTTCCCCCAGACTTTCCTCATAATTCCTATTCTTCATCAATCATTTACATATATGAGTCCCTTGCACAGAAATGAGGGATCTGTGCATCCTAATGCAGTCTCCGTTAGAGTTGGCTGTGCAAGGTTTCCAGCGACTCACATTCTAGTCCACTAACAAGAGTGGCCGGAGGATACCAACACCGGGTGCTCATGTGCTGCTGCTTATGGTTTAAGATCATATGCTCAGGAGGAAAGTGAGATAGTTTTCACAAAACACAGTCGATAAAACATGAAATGTTAACAATTATACTTCACCACTTTTTAAAATGTCACAAAATAGAAACGACACCCAACACTGTCACAGTGCTGGCAGGCTGCTCTGTTACCTCATACCCAGTTCACAGGAACAGGCAAACATCCCTGGAGGTTTGGAATTGACTCGGCTTCTTCTCACTGGAGGCAACACCCTTTACACCAGCTCTTTCTTGGTTCCTCTGAAAAAACCTGGCCTCTTTCCCATTCCCTCCCCTCACAGTATAGCCTCGGCACAGGGATGGGGAGACCTTTCTTGCTTACTGAGTTCACACAACAGACATTTCTTGAGTATTTACTGATCTGCAGGCTGTAGGAGCCAATACTTATGAAATACTTGCACAGTGTCTACCACACACAGGAATGCAGTAAATATCAGTCTTTATTCTAGACAGGCAAAGTCACTGGCTAATATCCAAGAAGCACCAGCAAATTAGCAGATTCTACATTTTAGTCTCTTACTTTGCCAGAAGCTGGTGTTCTCATTAGATGCCATTAGAACAGCAAAGATACTTGCCAAGGCTGACCATTTTAACAAGCGACAATGACGTGACCTACATTCCTCCAGGAGCTACAGAAAGCTCAGTCACCTACAGGTTTTCAGGCAGTATTCCTTAGGGAAAGTCTGTGATAGTACAGGAACTTTAGAATATTCTCAATCATCCGAGACAGAAACAAAACACAGCGTGCACTCCTAAGAAGGGCTTTCATATACCCTATGACTTGGGTAAGTAACTTGAACCTCCCTGAGCTTGAGGCTACAATCTGGGCTTTCAGATTTGGAAAACATTGTCTGCCTTTGCACTAATTTGCTTTGCTTAGACCAACATGAAGTATGACGTCAATAGTCCTTACCTGATGCCCAGTACTCCTTAATGAAAACACTATAAAACATGAACACACCTCATATGGGCCTCCCTCGACCTTCACTGGCTTCCTAAATGTCTAAGAAAAGCCTCTCCTATGGTGTTTAGGTGCCACACTGCCACTGCAGCTGGGTAGTATACACCTGGCCAGCTCAAGGCTCCACCTCCAGCTTTCCTAGGCTTCCAATGGATCCTGGCAGTCTTCTGCAGCCAGTGCCTTGCTGGGTGTGCAGGCACACAAGGCATGAATCTTCCCAGGACCTGTACTGGGTCCCCACAGGACATCCATCTTCTCTCCCTCTTTCTCTGCCTGAGATTCTGGTATCTGCAGCTGTGATGTATAAGGATCATTTTTTTCTGGCCTGCAGAGTTTGGGACAGGGAAAAGACTAACATGTGGAGGCCAGCACAGGACTTCTCCATAAAGGTTCAGGGGAAGTGTCAAAGTCTGACAGGCACAGGTGGAAAAAAAGACACTTCCAATGAGGCTCAAGGAACAGAGAGGCCTGTAGGAGCATCAAGTGAACCCAGAAGCAGGTCAGTTCTACTGGTGGGGGTAGGCAAGGCTGGGGACTAAGAATCAATAGCCATGTGATAAAAGCATCCTATGAGCATGGCATAGGCAAGGTTACCTTGTGTACTCATTGGGACTGGAGCTAAAGGCCAAGAGGCCATTAAGGTCCAGTGAACAGATGCTGGCAGCAGGGATGAAGAGAAGGTCTTCCATTTTTTTACAAAGTTCAGAAATAGATTGACATGGGTAGGAGGAGAAAAGGCCCCACTAGACTCTGAGTTTCCTGATATCTGGTTAGGGGGTACTATGGTGGTATTTTATTTGTACTGAAATGTGATTTTAATTGTATGTTAATAAATAAAGTTGCCCAGGGTCAGAGCTATTAGCAAGCCATAGGAAAGCAGGGCGGTAGTGGCGTACACTTATAATCCCAGCACTTGGTAGGCAGAGCTAGGTAAGTCTCTGTGTGTTCAGGGATACAGCCAGCATTGGAGACACACGCCTTTAAGACCTGGAGGGCTGTACATACAGGCAGTGATGAGGCAGTCATGTGTTTGGGTTTACAACCAATGAGAAGGCAGAACAGAAAGACTATATCAAGACAAACACACAGGAAGTAGGTCTCTTTCGGAGAGGTAGGACCACCGCAGGAGGAAGGGTAAGGTTTTAGCTCTGAGCTCTGACCTCTTGGCTTTCTCTTTTACATTGGTTCTGTGTTTCTTATTTAATAAGATGGTTGGTTACATCTACAGGGTACTCTTTGGAAGGTAACAGTATGTACAGAGCACATGTACCTGGAGGTGACAGAGTACCCTCAAGGTGTGTGGTCTCACACAGTAACACTGAATCTTAAGTGAACCTGGCTATCTTGTGTCTCTGATGACACTGGTTCCTTATAGCCCAGTCTGTACTCCTAGCCTATGGGCATAAGCTTTTATGACATCTTTCTTTTCAACAAATGACTCAATCCAGGTTCTTAAGGATTATTTAAGGTTATTTCACTATGAATAGTTGAATCAATTCGAGAGTGTGATAAAACTGTAAGCAATCACTTTGCAAATAAATTTCTATGATAAATGACAATGTAGATGGAGTGAATCCCACAGGCACCTTGAGAGGGTCATCCTAAGGAGCCATGTGCACCTGGGACTAATTTTTCCCAGGTGACATAGAAGCAGTCTAGAGGGGACATGATTGGACCAGAGAAGCAGAATAATTAGAACAAGGCATCTGACTCAGCTGGCCTCAGGGTCATTTCTCATTCCTTATGGCTCAAATTCCTGCTACTGAAAAACAGAAATCATAGATCAACATGGAGGCAAAAAAAAAAAAAGACTTCAGATCAGTGAGTGCTACATTTAAACTCTTATTTCCACCACCTACCAAGCAACTCTGTGCGCCAAAGTCCCAAGTTTCCACCATATAATGAGAATGTCTGTATATACTCACAAGACCTGTGTTGACTAGAGATAAAGCCCTTGGCAAAGTGCCAAAGACTGAGTGAGGCACTACACAAATGGCAGCCAGAGAAGGTTCCCCGAATGCTGGCCTAAAAGGAGACCACAGAAGAGAAGCCCTCCTCCCCATCCATTTGAGGTGATGTTCAGGCAGGCCTGTGGAGGCCCCAGAAGCAGCATGGACCAGCAGGTCTTATCACTGCACTGCAGCAGCCCTGGCTCTGTGGATTAGGTTCCCCTGGCTAGCCAACCCAAACCAAGTCCTGGCTGAATTGGCACCCCCTGGTGTCATGAGCAAGTGGCCATAGGGCAGAGGAGCATACTGTTAGGATCCTGCCCTCACTCCGGCACATGCACAGCTTGGGGTCTTGCACCTTATGTCATCAGAGGGTGCTGGCAGCTACATATGTGCCTTAAAAAGCCGGACAAGGACCCCCACCCTCGCTCTGTGTTCTCTTTCTGTTCCCTCTCTGCTCTGCTCCCTCCCCCCAGGGCCTGACTCCTCTCCTCCCCTCCCCCTTTCCCTCCGAATAAAGCTCTAAAAAGTACCACTGGGTTGTGTCGTGACTGTGACCTTTCCACGTAGTAACCAGTGCCGCCACCAGTGCTGCCAACAGCGCCGTTTATCCTAACCATCAGATTACCCTGGAGTCCTTCTGTCATCAGATGTTGAAGCCTCCCTTCCTCAGTTCTTACTGGGCACACCCTGCTGATACCCATGAAGCACACCCTGAATAATGAGCTACAGTGAGGTAGCAAACAAAGAAAGGTAGAGATGTTTCAGGGAACAGTAAGGGACTAACTTGTATTTCAGGCATAGGGCCATCACATTCCAATGCAGCACATTCCAACAACACAGGATGGACAAATAGTCCTGTGGTCTCTCTTGGCTCTTGTACTCTCTTACCCACAGAAGGTTCTTGACAAAGCTGATGACTGAGCAATTCTCCTGCCTCAGTGCTCCCAGTTACGGGCATGTGTCATCATGCTTGGTAAAGCCTACAGCCTTCGGTAAACACCTCAGGCTGATAAGGTGTTGGAAGCTACTCTGCATTGGGGTCACTGGGCAATTCTGGTACCATTGCTGTCTCATGCTAAGTGACTCCTTGCCACGGTCCCTGTCCTGAACTGTAAGGTGGAAAGCAACACCCTTGGACCCTCACTAGCTGCCCAAAGTACTATCTCCTCAACTGTCTCCAGATGTTACCAAACATCCCCTAGAGTCACAAACATCCCTGAGGGAGATGTTCACAGACACTCTGTGAGGATAAGAGTGAAAGAAAACAAAAACAAAACCTCTTGAGAAATAAAATGAGTACTCCTAAAAGGAAGGAGGTTCTTGTGAGATCATCAAGATCATGATATCCCCTGATGTAGCTCACAAGGTGAGAGATAGGTGCAGGGCCCAGAGGAACACATCAGTTTGTAGGAAGGCAGTTCATGGGTTTCCACCATATGCTTCTAGGAGAGACCCCTAAGGATATGACCTAGCAGTCACTTCCCCAGAAACACCTACTTCCAACAGAGAACAGAGCACTGACTAGAGACATTAAGGAATGGCCCAGGCCTGTGAGGAAAGATCAGGAAGGCTAAGGCTTGTAAAGTTGAGCCTTAAAAAAATGTAAAGGGGGAGGAAAAAGCTTTTAAAATTGGATTAGGAGTGATAAGAGCAGGAAGGGCTGGGCTCATATTGGGGTGAAAGGTGGCCAGTTAGCAAGATGGAAAGAGAGAACTCCTAAACTCCCTCCACTATCAAAGAGAACAATCTCCTGGCTGAGACCGAATCAAGACTGATATGAGGGAATTGAAACTCAAGGCAGGAGAGAGTGCAAGAGAACATCTAGTCACACTAAATGAATTCAAATCTCCCCATCCAGATGCATCCAGTCTCAGAGTGGATTCACTCACAGGACAGACCTTGGGGCTGCAGCACTCCTGGGGACTCACAGTAAATAGAAAGATGCCCAAGACAAGCAACATCCAATTTAACAACGGGGGGGGGGGGGGGGAGGACAGAGCATCACAAATGACAGATAGGGGAGCAGACGTTGGATGTCGGATTCTTCTCAGCCCAGAACCATTTCCCTGCCTTTTGTTTTCATGTATTCTAATGAGAGGCAGGAGGATCACGAGTTCAGGCTAAAATGGAGGCTGAAAAGCAGTTCTTCCCAATTCTTGACACAGCACACAAGGCCAGATGGCAGGGGAGGACCCTGTGGCTCTGTAACAACTTCGCCATTCTTCAGGGTGGAAGCAAAACCAGTGGCCACCATCGTGCACTGGAAAGCAGAGTTGAGTTTCATGTAACAACAGTGATTCTGAGCATGGGAGGAAAGAAAAGAAGACTGTTGGCTATCTAGCTACATCCTGGCAGGCCTGGCCACCCATGACCTCATCTGCTTGATTCCCCAAGAACAAGGACTCTAAGCTCAGCAGAGGTGACTCATTGACCTAAGGTCAGTTAGCAAGTGCCAGGGAAAAAGTCAGATCTGGGTGTGGCCATGGATTCCATCAGTGGTTAATCACCTGTGGAGACAGCAGGGGGGTTGCAGTATCTGTAAGAGCTCCTATACACAAGAGCGTTTATGATAAGGAATAGAGTTCCAAATAAAAAAATGAATGGAACCAGGTAACTACTAATGAATATGACTTCAAAATAATATGATTTCAAAATAATCATAAATGACAAAAAGAGTAAAAATGAGGAAGGAAGAGCATTTCAGTTTATCATAAAAAAGGTAGATTACTAATATCTAGCTGCCCAAACAGCTACTCAGGAGGCTGAGGTGAAAGGTTCATTTGAGCCCACTCCGGGCAACAGCAACTCTGTAAATCATAAATAAATAAATCCCAATAAATAAATATCTATAAGGTAAACAGACCAAGAAAGATAAAATTTTCTAACAATGAATAGTTTAACTACTCACTAATAAACATCATTTAAAAAAGACAAATGACCTATAGGAAAATGGCTGGTTGATATAAAGAGGCTACTCTCAAGAGAAGAAATACAAGGGATCAAAACACTATTTTAGGAAAGTTTATTTATGTTAACCATTGTAAAGTGTAGTCATTCTTAGAGAGGATAAGATGCTGCAATGGCACAGCCTTTTCACTGGTATTATTCCTGAAGAGAAATCTGAGGGTAAGCATTAAAACCAATTGTCTGAGAGAGATGATACCCTTCCATGTCATCAACAGGAAAATGCCAAATAAAGGGATTCCTATCATGCACTTGTCAAAAGGAACACGTGAGATTGATGTGCTATGTAAAGTTCTTCAAGACATTCTGTTATGTTCAAGCTACAAAATAAGTTGCAAAATAAACTGTAACCTCATTTGTGAAAATCCATGTCTGTACTGCTGCAGGAAGGCACCCAACAGACAAAGCATCTGCAAGACCTGTCCCAGGGCTGAGCTGCAGACAGAAAGCCATGCTGCCCATGCTCTCTGGTGTTTTAGCTCTCTGCAAATATACATTTTATTTGTAATTCATTTAAAACGTGATGAGGAAAATACCCCAGGTATAAAGTCAGGAGAGACCAGGACATGAGAGTGAGCTGCGTCAGCCCCTCCTGCATGTGGCAGTGTAGAATCTGAACTCCCCTGGAGATGTAAGCACTCATGACCCAGTAATTTTAGGTCTAAATATGCATTTTCCTAGGAAACCAGTTCAGACAGTTCTAATGATGGAAAAATGTGAAGCAACACAATGCAATGACAGGTGACAAGGGTCAGGATCTTGCTAGTTAGATCGAGATAGGATGGATTAGGTTGATGGCAGGCTGAGAACTGAAGGACACTGAGGCACATGTGCTTATGGTCCCACTTTCGCAATTACTGAAACATTCCAATACTACTGTAACGGTCTCTGGTCAGAGTAAGTGAGAACTAAGGGGAACAACTGTCATTTCTCTTTAGGGCAGGCTGATTCAGTCAATTTCCTTTTATTCTTTGTGCTTACCTGTATTTTTTTGTTTTGTTTTTCTTCTTACTATGAACACATTTCAGAAATAAATAATAGGCAACTTAAGAAAAAGGCAATGTTATCCTTTGGCTGGATAAGCTCCAAGCAGATGGCCCAATAATTCCCATGACACAAGTACCCAGGAAGAGTTTGGAGACTGAGAAGGTGGCAACGAACACTCAGTGACACTCAGAGACTATTCTTCATCTCGTGGGTCCACCTTGGCCTGGCTGTGTATGCTGCTGTCTACTGACCACAGGGTCTTTCAGCTCTACTCTGTGGGGAAAAAAAGAATCTGGGGAGGCCAAAAGTGAATCAGGTGAGGCCATGATAGGAAACATCTCTACTGGGATAGCAGTCACTTGCTGGCAGCACAGGGGGTCAGAAGGGGCTTCCAGATCAGGCAATGCTTGCCAGGCTGGGGAAGGGCCTAAAGACACAGGCAGAACCCAGACCAGAGTCCTGTAGCCCAGGCTGAGCGAACTTGGCCTTGTCCTGACTGCAGTGAAAAGTCAATGAAGAACACCAGATAATGTGGCTATACAACTGGATGTTGGATATCCAGAAGAAAGTGCAATAGTGGGAGGAAGGACATGGCAGTTCATGAGACTCTAAAGGCTGCCATGATGGAGGGAGGACTAAGGTGGGCCAGGAAACACTAGCTCAGTGATATGAGCAGGACGCTTGGTTCCCAGGACTAGCGGCACAGTATACCGAATCCTGATTGTCAGTGTGTCCCTTCTTGGCTCCTACTACCACACCAGCAGGAAATACTAAGAGGTTTACCTGGTCACACCCAGATGATCTAGGCCTGGGAGGGAGCACTAAAAAGGAAAGGGTGGGAAAGGTCCTGGAGTAGTTATCCACCTAAAACTATCTGTTTAACCAAGTCCTCCCAGGTGGAATGGTGGCAACTTGCACGTGTGATGGAAAGTCACTCCTGGCTCTCCAACCTGTAAGTGTCCATTTAAGAGACTAAAAGTGCTGGGGGACCACCATACACTGCACGTGAGCAAGAAGCACTGCATATTATGGCTACTGCAGGGATGCACAAAAACGACCTCAAGAGCAGATTCTGAGTGGGTTTGGGCTGGAAAGGACTCTAGCAACACTAAAGGGCAAATGACATAAATCAGTAGCAGCAAGCAGCAGTTTAACTGCAGGGCTAGCCCTCGACCTGGGAGGGGACTCCCCTTTGCGAACAGGCTCTCAAAGCATTTATTTTAACGTTTCTGGCTCAGGTTCTATGCACTGAAGGAAGAAAAATGGAACAACTCATTGTCATGAAGAAGGCTGAACTACATGATGATGCCCATGAACTTCAGAACCAAGAATCAACTTCAATGTGACTGTTGGATACAGACTCATACCTCAAACTAATAGAAAGCCAAATATCTTGGAAGAAGATATTTTTGAAAAAAAAAAAAGCATAAGCATTAATGTCACTTCTCTGAGGTAAGATGAGGACACTGTAGTTACATAAGAATTACATTTTTGAGACTTGTGTGAAGTACACGGGGAGAAAGGCCACGGCTGCTGGGAACTGGCTTTAAGGTGCTTAAATAAACAGCTATGGCACAGCCATAAGCAAACATGCCACAGGGAGGGATGCTTGCTCTACTCCTCTGACTCCATTCAGGAGCCCTCCCCCATGAGCAGTGTTGACTCAGTCCTGCAGCAGCTGGCATGGTGCCATCAGCTGCTAAGTACTGAGCCCTGAATTCAGGTGGTAGGGTCCTAGGGCCGAAAACTCTGACTGCTACTGTGACCCCACCCAACTCATGGTACCACTGCTGTGGATGCCCATGCCAGTTCTATATCTGCTGCCCAGTAGGCTGGTGAAAGTTCTCGCTTCCTGGAGCTGTCTGAGGCTGGAACAAATAGAATGAGAATGACCTGCTGCTTTCCCAGCAAGCACCCAAGCCAGGGCAGCAGTCACTGCTGTCACCCAGCTTTCAGGGTTACTTTGAAGGGTAAAGGAGACGGTCAATGTTTTTGCATGCAGAGTGCACTCAATAAATATTAGCTGCCAGGTACCAGGAAAAGCAGCTTTAGAGATGGGTTTAATTTGCTGTGTATTAACTCATACAATTGCCAAAGTTACCTAGGAGGTCAGAGCTACTAGTTTCCTGAGGCAGATTCTCAAGGACCTGGTTTCATCTTTGGTTGTACTTTGACAGCTAAGAAACCTCTGGCTGTCACTTAGCCTCTCTGTGTCTTCATTTTCATATGTGACAAATAATCCTACCATTCCCAAAGCCATACAACAAAACCTAAGCAATACAACTCGGGTATTGCACCTAGCACAGAACAGCTGTACAGGTGTGTCAGTGGTCCTAGACTTAGACATCTGTTCCAAAGAGTAGCTGCAAGGTTGGGGAGCAGCAGGCCTCCAAGTGTGTAAGAGGTTGTAGTTTCTGTATTCTTCATCTTGGGGAGGTTTCAAGTGGAGGGGTTCTGGCAAAGCAGGAGATAAGACTGTATGGCAAAGAACCCACTTTAGGTGATGAAGCAGAAGCAGTGCAGGGAAGGGAAGGGGCACAGGGACGCTGGCAGCAGTAATGTAAGTGGTGACAAAGGTGGTGAAAGGGTGGCAGTGCTGGTGGAGATCCAAGAGTCGAGGTGACAGGTAGAGTGAGTGGGTGGTAAGGAGGTGCAAGCGGAGCTGACAGAAGCAGAGGTGAAGCAGAGAGGGTAGAGGGTAAAGAGGACAGTGCTGGAGTTGGTACAGGACCTGAGGGCAGAGGTGAAGAGAGGTGGACATGGCGATGAAGAGGTAGATGAGATTAAAGGTAGAGGAGGTAGAGGGGTGGAGACGGTGAAATACTGGGTTGCCTCATTCAGTCTTAATATGACGGGAGGTGCCTAGTCTTATTGCCACTTGATATGACATGCTTAGTTGATATTCCTGGGAGGCCTGCCCTTTTCTGAAGGGAAACAGAGAATGAGTGGATCTGGGGGAGAGGGGAGGTGGGAGGGGCTTGGAGGCGAGGAAGGAAAGGAAACTGTGGTCAAGATATAATATATAAATAAATGAATGAATGAATGAATAAAAATGGAGGTGACAGAGGTGTAGTGGAGGAGATGGTAGAGGTGGTGGAGGTAGAAGAGGCATAGGTGGTGGATGATGTTGAAGTAGGGTAGAAGGGGTGGAGGGTGGAGATGGTGAAGATGGAGGTGATGGTGGTAGAGGTCGAGATAGTGGAGGTGAAAATGGATCAGGTGGTAGAGATGACAGAGGTGGTAAAACAGATTGTAGATGTAGTAGAGGTGGTGAAATGGTACAGAAGTGGTATAGGTGATGGAGGCGATAGGGTAGAGGTAGAGGTCCAGATGAAGGTAGTAGAAATGATGGAGGTGATGGAGGTGGAGGTGGTAAAGGTGGAGAGATGGAGGTGGAAGAGTTGTTAGAGATGGTGATGGTGGTGGCAGTGGAGGTGGAAATGGTAGATATGGTGGAGAAGACGGAGGAAGTGGAGGCAGAGGTGATGGAGACGATGAAGGTAATGGAGGTAGATGTAGGGATGCCAATCTTGAGTGCCTACTGAGAGTTAAGCTGGAGGAGCACTTAATATGGGTTATGTCACCTCTTCTCATAATGACCCAATGAAGATACCTGATACAGATAAGAAAATGAAGTTTGGGAAGGCCTACTAACTTGATCCTTGATAAGGCGGGTTATGGCTTGAATGTGAACTCTTGCCAACAGACTTGCTTGCATACTTGGTCCCTACATGGAAGCACCACTTTGGGGGGCTGCAAACCCTTTGAGACAAAGGGCTTAGCTGATAGACACAGGCCACTAAGAATGGACCTTAAGAGTTATATAGTCCAGCCCTGATTCCACGTCATCTCTGCCTCATGACTGGTTAAGATGCAAGTAAGTTGTGCCATACCCTCCTACCACTATGCCTTCCTTCACCACCAGAAATGGGCTGGCTGTACTCTGAACCATGAGCTAAAATAAATCCCCACCTAAGTTGAATCTAAAAGGTTTTTGTTCACAGCAAGGAGAAAAATAACCAACATGATTAGTACATATGGTAAGAAAGCACCTAACTCCGGAGACTAGGAGCTTAGCACTCTCCTCATACTACAACAGAAAAACTAGAGGGTCAGTAGACAGAGACCTGAGGACAGTAACAGTTACACTGTTCTATTATCCCTAGCTGGGATCACTAGTGGAGGCTTCAACTAATGCAGGGATACAAGGCAACAGGCAGGCTCTAGGCAATGCCTTCATTATGTAACCTGTAACCAAAGCTAATAGTGCTGTCCCTGTTAAGATGCAGACTCTGAACATTCAAGGTCTTCTGTGATTTGGTAACTCCACAAAGATGTCAATGGTGCTGAAAACCCAGCACTCAATACTGTACTACATGGTTCTCAAGTCACTCAAGTGCAGGGCTATGTTCTCACAGATGGTAAGAAAGGGCCCAGGAGGTGGGTTTACAGGTTCACTGTATCTTCTGTCTCTTACAATGTGCTAATCCATTCCCATTCAAGGCTCATGAGAACATCCAAGTGAGGCACCATGAGCAAAATGAGGCACTGGTAGACAGCTGGCAGACAAATGCTTTCACCTAGCTTGGTACCGAGACAACAGACTTCTGGACTCAAAAATTTTCAGATGTCTCCTTTAGATTATTAGCAGCAGGTTCAGTGGGTGACACATGCGCCCACTTGCTCTGGAGACAGGCTCCTTTCTCTGTGGCTGATGTCCCTATTTGCCACTGTTCTGGTTTCAGGTCACTGTTCTGTCTTCTCCTCTGTATTCCCACTCTGGTTGCATCTCTCTTGAGGCTTCTCTTTGGGGGGTCCTTGTCATTTGGTTTCATTTCCACAAAAGTGCCCTGCTCTGCATCTCAATGGCATCTCTGGGCCTGACACAATGGAGGCCTCCTGTGCTCAACAGAGGTGTCTAATGGACATGCCTATACAGCTGTTCTTACAACAAGAACAAGCTTACTCACCATGTGGACCAAACCTTCACTCCTAGAACCTGTGGCAGACTCTGAAGAAGGCAGCCATTTGTTTGCATGCCCTCTTCTAACTCTGGACTGGCTTCTGCTGGATCCCTTTCTAAAAGGTGAGAGGAAGCTTCCTCCTTCCATATCGACAGGCTTTCCACTCCTTTCTCAACTACCAACATATTCTCCTTGATGAAACTTCTTGAAAAAAATGGCCAGCCAACCTGCTTCCTGTATACATGCCAACCTCAACCCCATAAAGTCCAGTGCTAACCTCCCTTGAGATGCTGAAGGGCTCCCTGGCTGTGGCTCACATGTCCTTTACAACCTGCAAACACAGGCTTTCTTGGGTTTGAGCTCTCTGCCCTGCAGCATCAGGCCTGCTTCCCGCATTCTCTTCCAAGCTGATGTAGAAAGGCAGCATGGTGTGGTAGAAGGAGCAGACTCCATCTATCAGCCACATGGCTTCTGGCAGCTTGCTCAGCCTGCTTCTGAGTTCTTCCATTTGTAGAACACATGTAATATAATCTACTTTGCAGGGCTGGTGCCAGGACTAGTGATAACTTATGAAAGGGGTCTGGCACATGGCACAGACTTGTCTTGTAGGATCTATACTTCCTGCTTGACACTTCTCAATCATCTGCTGGTCATCCTGTCTCATACACACGTCTAGAATTAAACTCACCACTTTGCCTAAGAGCAATGGCTCACATGGCTTTCTTTCCCTAAATGGCACCATTTTTCTCCTGGGCTTTCAAGCTCAAATCTCTCTCTAGTTTTCAGTACTTGCAGACCTTAAAACTATTTAAGGCCACACTTTTCAGCCAGGTCCATCAAAATCACATGCCAGTCTCTATTCAGCCTCATCTCCATGGCCTCTGTGTGAGGCACCTCTGCTGAGGCTGGGGCCTCCACCCAGAAGCCCCAGCTGCTCCTTGTCCCACCCTTCAGGCTTCCATGGGCATCTTGGTTATTCTCCAAATACTTTTTCCACTAGGCAGCCTTCTTGGCAAAGCTCCCCTTCTTCCTCTCCAGAAACCCGAATGTATTTGTTTCCTGTGCACACGCTTTCCTTTCTTTATTCTGGAAAATACTTACTGAGCACCTACTATATGCCAGACACTGCATTCCTGGCCCCCACTAATGAATCACCCTCTCTGAATGACACTGGTCAGGACTGTGCTCAGCAATTTTTAGAGGAAGAGGGGGCGTCCCATAGACACTAGCACGTACTGGTCAGCATGGTATGTGCTGTGCTATGTGCTAGAATTCATGAGAGGGTCCCAGGCCCCAGAAGAGGGGGTGGGGCAGCAGAAGGCACCAGGCACTTCCTGGTAGCCTGCCCTCCTCAGTGGCTTCCGCTTGTTTCTAATGTCTAACATACTGACAGGTGAATCCTTCCCAGGTCAGAGAGTGACTGGTGAGCCAACCCATGCATCTTTGTCCCTTCTTCCAGTCAGGGCTTCTCCTCAGGTGACCAGTGTCCCACCTCTGTGCCACATATCCTCTCCAGTCAGGGCTTCTCCCCAGGTGACCACTGTTCAACTTTGTAGCCCATAGATTTGCTTTGCTGCTTCTGAATTTTATGCATACAGATCACACACTTCTCTTCCACACCTGGCCTCTTTTGCTTCCTTCATAGGGTTTACAGTCTTCACCATTGCTTCCTGCAGATGTAGGCTGCTTATACTCGCTCCTGATTGGATAAATGAATGGACTCCATGATTCTGGTCTGAGGCTCTCCTGAGCACGGATGCTAGGAATGCCATATGGTTTCTTCTGGAGCATCTGCTGGGTCACTGGGAATGTCCGTCTCTGGTTCTAATAGAACTGGACCTCAGTTTTTCTGAAGTGGCTGTGCCAATGTACTCCAATAGCAGTGTCTGAGACTTCAACTGTTCTCACCTCTCCCATGTTGGCCCTTCTGCTGAGGGCACAACAGTTTCACCCTGTGAATGAAGGTTACGGCTCCCTGGTGTGTACATGCTCACTAGCAAGTGACTACACTCATCAACACCCCAAGAGACAAAGATACCTGTGCGTGGGTCAGGCAGGCTTCAGGGAGAGCAGGGACAAAGTGCTGACCATTTATAGGAACAGGCAAGCAGGATGTGTACACAGGGAAGATGGGAAGAGCCAAAGTCCAGGAAGAACACAAATACTTCTTAGGTTTTCTCCCCAATTCAGTCTTGGAAGCTAGCCTGAAAGCTTTCTCCTCTGTGCAGCTGCTGAGTTTGGGAAAGGTAAGATGAGGTTTTACAGAACTGGGAGGTCTTTGTGGCCCAGATGCCAGAACATAGGCATCATTTCTCTCTACCCCAGAGGACTCCACAAGGTGGAGCCACACCTTGCCCCAATCCTCACCCCCACCTCTATACCTGAGGCATCCATGAAACAGAAACCCACCTGTCTGGACTACCTCTGCTCCTGGCAGTTGGCCAACATGAATTGATGTGTAATTAATAAATGGTTATGTATTTAAAATTATAAAGAGGGAAAGGGTGGAAGTAGCATTAAAGAGAATGTATTACTTATGTCAGTATGCATTTGTTGTTTGCTTCACACAAATAATCACTCGTAATAAAATAATGGGCAGATTACCACCCCACCCCACTTCAAGCATGAGAAAACTGAGACTGGAGGATATAAACATCATCTCAGCTCAAGGTTGTTCCATTACCAAGGCAGAACTAGATGATGTCTGGGGGCCTCGAAGCATACTTGTCCCTTTCTTACTCAGTTCCACAGGTAGCCACGGGTAGCCACAGCCAAAAGGGCTTTTGCCAGCAAAAGCAGTCTATGGGCTTAGAGGGCATTTCAGCCTTTCACAGGGGTTCCTGCCAGAAGAAATAAAATTCACCGGTTGAAGAGACACTCCAGCCCTGAGAGAGCCAATTCCAGGCACAGTAAGTATGGGGATCCTACCCCAGTTTGTTCATCTCCTAGAAGTCACAAAATGACAGCTGAGTGCATGCCTGTTCAGTGGGAGGGCAGGGAAGATGCCAAGAGATCCCACAAGCAAGACTCTGACGATGGCTGAGGGTTTCACCTTCCAGGTGCACGTATCCTCGCACAATTGTGTGATAAGTGCTAGTGTGAACAGGAATTGGCTCCAGCCTCCTGCCCAATGCCTGACCTGTGGGGCTCCTGGCAGGCATTCATAAAAAGCCTTATGAAGCCCAGAGAGGCGACTTCTCCATCCCAGAGAACAGGAGATGGGGCCAGATTACCATCAGAAATGAAATTCACCCCAGCCTGCATAGGTTCAAGCTCACAGTATGCATGGACCTATGCTCATGCATTAATCCCAAACAGAAGAACTCACTATGATACCGTACAGGATCCCAAGTCACTGGCTACAGGGCAACACTTCCACAAGTACTGCTTACATCAGTCTCCACAGATGAGTCCATCTTACAGACGAGGAACTGGAGACACAGGGAGGATTGGAAACTGCAGCACAGCAGAGACCCCCTAGCCCGTCAGACTCTGACACCCAGGCTCTGCCAGCTCAGCTGTACTACTGTCCCCTGGGACTATATGCCTACAGTTCTCCCTCGGGTGCACAGGAACCTTCCATCGGCCCATGTCCTCAGCAATTCACTGTTCTCCCTGGCAAAATTCAACACTCTACACTTATACCTTTCCATGTGGGCACAGGGAGTAATACTCAGAAAGTTTTGAAAGCACAGCAGCCTCCATTTCCACACTAAGACTATCATGGCAGAATAAACATGGTGGTGCAAAAGCACCACACATCTCCCGGACTGTGAACCTGAACCATATAGGCTTTCCTTTCCTGTCTGTCCCTGTGGCCAGGGGAGGCCCACATGGAGCCCTGGAACTGACCCCACAAGTGGTAGGTGGCAGGATTCTAGCCCGAGGCCTCCACCATTCCACCCTACTCCTGCCTTGCCCACCCTGCATTGCTCAGAGGTCCAGAATGAGCCCATCTCTTCCTGGACAGGAGTCCATTCTCCACACTAGCCCACCTTCCCCAGATGGGGTTCCACTGTCCATGTCTGCTTCATTCCCTCCTAGATCAGGCTCTGCTGCCAGTATCTATACTGAAAGGAAAGAGCAAAAGAAAAGAAAGAAGAGAGGATAGAAAGAAACAAGGAAGGGAATGTTGAGAGAGGGGGAGGGGAGATGGGGAGGGAGAAGGAAGATGGCTGGAAGGTCTGGGAGCTGCAAATGTCAGGGTCTGAGAGTGCTCAACAGACAGAAGTGGAACTGAGGAAAAGCAGCAGCTGATAACCAGACTGTCAGGGGCTGCATTTTCCTCTTCCCAGCCATTACCAGAATAATATTATCCACGGGAAAGATCGAAAACCTTTTTCAGAACTAGTATAGCTAAGCCTCACTCTTTGGCCTCTTCTGTCTTTTGTGGGCTCCTACAATCTCGCTTCCTTCAGCCTGATCTCCATCTGCTGCGATGTGGGGTGTTTTCCCCTCTATTATTGCCAGCAAAGCACTATCAGAAAGGAGAGCATACTTTAACACCTCCCGAAAGTGAGGAACTACACACAGGCATGTAAAACTC
Organism: Peromyscus maniculatus bairdii; assembly: GCF_049852395.1. Taxonomy (NCBI): domain Eukaryota; kingdom Metazoa; phylum Chordata; class Mammalia; order Rodentia; family Cricetidae; genus Peromyscus; species Peromyscus maniculatus. The sequence continues at coordinate 112,062,890 of NC_134854.1, forward strand.
TCCTCTTTCAAAAGCACCCATCTCTGTGTGTAAGAAGCCGGACTCCCCCTTTACTAGTAGCAGGGAGGAAGAGAGGATGTGGAAGAGCTAGGTGGGGGAACTGCCTCTCCCTTGGCAGAGCACACGGCTGGTCTTATGGAGAAAACTGGAGTGCAGGTGGAAGAGGAGAGTGATGAGAGGAAAACAGATTTAGAGGAAGAAAACTGCTACAAGACCATTTCCTTCCATCCTACAGAAGCACGTGCGCATGCTCTGAGTAGCCAAGCCCAAAAGGGAAGAAGAGAGCACAGCAGGAGACAGAGTACTGTACATACAACTAGAAAGAATAGCTCCATGCCTGAGAACATATGGGCGACTGTGTTAATTAGAGCCATGGCTGGTGAATTTTTTTTTAAATTCCTTTTTGTAATCTCAAATCACAATTCATAACATGGCAAGCTACAGTCAAACCTGTGCACGGGCTGCTTTGGGAATGCTGGCTTCTTAAAGGCCTCTTGGCACTGCTCAGGCATGTGCCTAGGACTGCAGGGTGTCACTGTCAGAGCTCTATCCTCACTCAGTGCTGGCTTTCCTCTACATGCCTGGCAGAAGTGGGCAAGCAGGTGGCTGTGAAGCAGGGAGCCACCACCCTCTTGTCCCCATTACCTGAAAATCCAGAAGCCACACTTCTGCCAGGCTTTGCTGTGGCATGCTACAGGACAAAACCTCCGTGGAAAGCAGGCCCCCTCAAGCAAACTGTTACTTCTAAAGCTCCAAAGCCTGACAAATGACAGGAGAAGACTTGCCTACAATGGCTGGTGCCTCAGGTTGCTTGGTATGAGGGAGAGTACTTTTCTCAGGCAGGAGAGAGAATGCTTTTTCTTTTTTAGCTTCCCAACCATCTTCTCCCACATTATAAGCCATTTCTTTGGAAAAATCTGTCATAATCAACAAATTAAAGCCCCCAAAATAAGCACGTTACCAAATAAATTTCAACCATCCACTGCCAACATTTAAACAGGTAGAATGCCTGTGACTCTCCTGCATTCCTGGGCTCATCCTCAGAACAGCAGCAAGCATGCAGCAGCAGAGCACTTTGATCTTCCCAAGTCCCAGGAGAAAATCGATGATACAACTTTAATGCATTTGTACAGCAAGGCTTCATGTTATTATTTTTACCCAATGCAGCTTAACTCAAGTGAAAAAGGTGTACTGGGTCTCAGCACCGCCCTGTGGTGAAAGTGAATTATTTTTCTAAAACTAGATTGTAGCAGTGCCAGCCACATTCATAGAAAATGGCCAATTAAAAGCAATTATGTCTGTGATTGCAACTTGTTGAAAGGCTGGGATCGAGGTGCTCCTGCGGAGGCAGGAGGATGGGCATGTCCACAGGGTGACTGGTGTTGGGGTAAGCCGGCATGCAGTCTGCTGTTCTTCCCCTACACTTCCCATGGTGGTGGTGGGGTTCTGGTCAGGTACCTTTGGGACCTACTTGGAGGGAACCAGGCCTGAAGGAACCTTACCTTCTCCTGGATGCGCCCCTGCTGCTCCTTGTAGAAAGTGTCCCGGCGGCTGAGCTCAGCCTCTCTGTTCTCCAGTTCCCTGGCCTAGTTGGAAGAGAACAAAGCCTGTGTTAGCTGGCAGCCGAGAGAAGGCAACTGACATTTCTGTTCACAACAATGCTCAGAGAGAAGAGCAGTGGTAATGCACAGAAAGCCTATGCTGTGGCAGGTCATGCACATGTGTTACGCTCAATTTTCACAACAGCCCTTCAAGGTGGGTAATTAGCACAACCATTTTGCAGATGATAATCACTAACATTTACTGAATGCTTACTATCTGCCAAGTCCTGTTCCACATGAATCTTGGGCATTTCTAGGTTCCTTCCACTGCCTAAGAGGAAGGTAGAATGTAATAAGTTAATTAGGGTCGAGAGTCACAGTGGATCCCCATGATAGGAGACACAACAGAGGGGCCAAGTTATTCAACAGCCATGCAGAGCAGAGATGAACTTGGGTCTGGTTAAAGCACCAGGCTGCCTCCAACTTCAGTCTGGGAAGAGAAGAGCCTGGCACTGGTTTTGGAGTCCTGATATTGGGTGGTACAACACAACACTGTCTCATATGCTAAGCTGTCGTGGCAGGGGTCCCTGTGGACAGCAAGAGAGCAGAGTTCTAAAGAGGAGGGGATATAGTCCCCTAGGTGGCTAAAGGGTGTGTGTGTGAGTCAGTCCTTTGAAACCAGATTAACAGAGCCTCCCCCCTTCAGTCATGGTAAGGATGTTGGCTCAGTTAGCCGTGGTGAACAGCCAGGAGCTAACAGCCTTGGGATACAGTCCAGTACTCTCTTTAAGTAGCTATATGACTTTGAACAACTCCCTTGCTTGTACAGAACATCTCTCTGGTGCAATGGCTAAAACTGAAACAAAAGTGTCCTGCTCCCTACACCTACAAGACTGTTTGAAGGCCTCTACAAAGGTTCCCAGCAGTGGAGCAGCTGGGAGCACGTGCCCCTTACTGGAATACCCACATCTTCATCCTTTTAGGGCTTTCCAGTACAAGGTATCAAGTTCCACTGCCTCTGTCTTCCCCACACAGATGCAGTCATCAGGGGCCCAAGAGCTTGGGAGAGTCTGGAGTACCTGGAAGAGGGATATCTCTCCTAATTGCTGTCTACCCATGTGAGGGCTGTGTGCCCAAGCTCCTCGTGGTACTTACTCTCACCATCCCCAAGAGCACAAGCTCTCAATAACTGAGGTCCACTACGAACCTGAATCCACAAGACCTCCAAGTCCTGAGCTTTTTATTTTAAGCTACCCTATGATAATCTGCAGATGAGTCTGAATCCCTCAGAAATACAAGGGAAGAAAAGAGACAAAGATTCTGAAAGCCCCTCTCCTTGGCAATGATATTCGTGCTGGGCCTAGAACCTTTTAGAGCAGTAGCAAACTAAGCAGCAGTGGGAGCTACCTGTATACCAGTGTGAGCACTCATGTGCTGAAGGACTCAAGGAAAGGGCTACGGCTCAGGCAATGTGAGGCCAGGGGCTGGGCAGCAGCATGTCTGAGAGTGGAATTCTGACACTGGCTCTGGCCAGCGGCCTCTCTAGTCTTGGGTAAGCTACCTTCCTTGTGTATTTCTCCTTAACTGTCAAGTGGAGCAAAGAAACAACTTGTCTCCCCAGAGGCTGAAGAATCTAAAAATCCCAAGAAGGTTCTGGAATGCCAATGCTCCAGCAAAGCTAAACACAGACAAGGGACTACATGAAGGGATTTCTCACAGGATCTTTTAAGAAGGCTCCTGGAATGCCTCTGGAATGCCAATACTCCAGCAAAGCTAAACATAGGCAGTGGACTGAATGCCAGGGATTTCTCACAGGATCTTTCAAAGCACCATGATGAGATGATGAGGCTGTGGCCCGGGCACACAGGCATAGTTAATCTGTGTGGGGCCTCTCAGCAGCCCAGAATCAACTGTGAATGATCTCTGGTGCAATCAAAGGAGAAGTGCATCTGATACAATTAAGCAGCCAGTATGGGAATATCTTGCAGTGCTCAGACCTGCCATTTTCTGACCTGTAGCTCCAGCCAAGCAGAAATATGACATCTGAAGGCAAAGCTATCATGAGACTCTTCAGCTGCCATTCCCTAGGGGCTACTGGGGCAGGAAGGACAAGGAGGCTCATCCAGGCATGTACCCACCCTCCAAATGGCATACTGTGATTCTGTCTCTGGGCAGAGGCTCCTGGAATACTCAGCCAGCAGCCTCTAGGACACACATCAGCAAACAGCTGAAGAAGTAAAGCTCCAGGCAGAGATGCCTCACCATAGACTTACTGCCTAGGCTAGAGACTGGGGCTGACCAAAATCTGCAGGAAAAGATAAAAAGCAGGATCAGGAAAGGATGTAATGGGAATTCAGAGAGGGAAAAGTAAGGACAGCCCACTTGACTGGAAGCTCTGTGGCTTGTGCCCTTTCTCATGATGTCCTTACCATAGTGCCTACTCTAGTCACCCATGAGGCTGGTAATGAAATCTCCATGGGCAATAATGGACAGGAGGCAATGCAGGGAAGAGAGCCCACAGCAGGCACCCAAAGACTTGATCTTGGTGAATGAAGAGTGCATCAGATAACAGGAGCTCTACCTCAAGGCTAGAAATAGGCATCTCTCCAGGGGACACTGGAGTGGCCATCATGGTCCCAATAACTGGCTCAGTAATTCCTTGGCTGCTCCCAAGTATCTGTTATGAATGAGCATTCCTGAAAAGAGGCCTTGGCTGTATCACACATGTTCATAGAACTCAGTCCTGGTGGAAAAAGCAAATATGTGTGTAGATAGTCAGTTTCGGAGTCTGATGTGCTGGGGAGACTATTAACCAATAACCTGTGAGCTAGCAGGCTGCTATTTTGTCTAAAAAAATTCCCAACCAAGTCTTCTGGGAAAACAAATACTAAATCAAACCAAGTATGTTGCTTCAACACAGGACAAATATCACCATTATGACATTGTGCACAGTGGAAGGGAGGCTTTGAGGAGGAGTGGAGGGGCTCTTCAGTGGATTAGTAGAGGATCTCCTTCCATCAAGACTATACTGTTAGTTCACACTTTGATGCATTGCTGCTGCTCCACACACACAGAAGCAGGAAAAAAAAAAAAAAAAAAAAAAAAAAGAACCAAAAAACGCATGCCTGAAAAGACACAGTCAGGTTCAAAACTAAGATTAAAGAGCCAACACAGAAGGGACCCACAAAGCAGTAGGCGGAGTGGGAGCCACAGGCCTGCTGGGCGGGGACTGGAGCAGGCCAGGGCAGCCAGGACCTTCCAATCTTGGAGGATAAAAATAAACCCCATCCTACAGAGGAGGGGCAGGAACCAAGCTGGACATCTGGGGCTGAGGGTGAACCCTGAAGCAAAAAGGAGGCATTACAATTTTCCATAGACCCTTCTAGCACATGGCTTTCTGTTTGCTCAATGTAAACAGGTGAGAGGCCCCAGACCCAAGCCAGGACAAGCCCAGCACCTGCTTTCTAAGGTCTCTGCAGTTATTATCACAGCTATGCAGACAGAAGGAAGATCTGGGCCTAACCTGGTAGGTACAGGCAATTAGAAAAATGTCATCAGTGTACAAAGGCCATACTGAAGGTGAGCAGGGAAAGAAAGCAGCCAGACAAATCTCACACTGTGAATCTAGATTCACTTAGGTAAGGCAACATACTGGCAAGACCAGTAACCAGACAGATTCAGCCCAGATCAAACTAATATCATGGGACAATATCACAAGGATGAAAAGTTTTTTATTGTGAAAACTTTAAACACAAGACAAAATGATGTAATAAAAACTCAGATGACATCAGTAAGCTTCAACAACCAAGAACTTAGACAGGAGTGTGCACATTCACATGCTCAATCACACACAAGCATTCACAAACACCTGTCCCAAGTGTCCCAGCAAGTAACTTCATTTGTGTAGATGTCAATGTGCTATTCTAAAAGACAAGAACTTTTATTCTCCTAAACAGAACAAAAGTATCACTTAAAAAATAAAATTGGTTCCTCATCAAACATGCAGAGTATTAAAATCTCCTACTGATAAGGTATTTTAATATACATGTTAATGTTGTCTCAAAGACAAATGAGTGACTTCTCATTTATAAAAAAGAAATTATGAGCATGAAATAAGCAAACCCCAAAGCATATAAATACTCAAGTCTTCAAAATAAGAACTGCAATGTGATAAGATAAACCCGAGGCACAGAGCAGTACAAGGAAATAAGCAAAGTGGACGTGGTACAGTTACCCGCCAGAGGCAGCAGGCAGGGATGGCAAACAGGTCTGAAGGGGAAGCTGGGAACTGGCCAGCACAGGTATAATGGCTACCACAGAGAAACAGCATGGACAGAATGGCAGAGGCAAAGGGAAGGGACCCCTAAGAGTAGAAGGCAGGCAAGAGGGCAGCAGTGGGCATGGGCGAAGTGAAGATAGGGAGCAAGATATAGAGGTAAGGAGAGCGACAAGGGTTGGAAGAAGGCAGGCAGACACAGTAAGGAGAAAACACTGAAAAAAAGAGAGCTGTCACAGGAAATACGTGGTAGAAAGCCTCCAAGAGGCCCAAACTCTCCTCCATTTCCACACTCGGGTCTTGTGTGGTCCCCTTCCTTAAGTGTGGGTTGGACCTGGAGATAGTGCTAATCAACAGAGCATGGCAAACATGGTGTGATGTCACTTTGGAGATCTGTGTCTACAAGCCAGTAGTCTGGCTTCCCTGTTCCCCGCCCCTCTTGCTTACTCACACCCAAGAGTTTCTGTGTTAAGAGCTTCCCTAGAGAGACACTCACATGATAATGAACTGAGGACAGTGAGGAAGGGAGCACTATCAGCAGCCAGCTAGAGGCTGAGGCCTGCAGACCCTCACCTGCTTCCAGCAGCCAGAAGGGAACATGCAAGGCTCCTTCGCCAGTGAGGCCCTGAGCTGCAACAGCAGCCATAGAAAATACCTGGACAGCAGCACTGGGAAGCCTGGACCTGAAGCACCCACTGAGCCAGATCCCTGATCCAGTAGTACAAACACCACTCACTGACGGAAGCCCCTTAAGTTTTGTAAACTGTATTTAGCAATAGATAAATATGAAAGTTAAGTTGACTAATTTCATCCTTTTGGGAAAAAGAGGATCATTTTGGATAAAAGAAAAACCAAGTAGATGATACTTCCAAGAGACCCAGACACCTATACGAACAGTCAAACAGAACACCACCAAACCCTTCACTGGATGGAAATAAATACTGTAATGTATATCACTCTGTTCACAGAAGGTGTAATATTCAATCAAAACCCTAAAATATATATGAGATAGAGAGCGAGAGCAGGTGAGAGCAAGTACACTACCACCACCAAGAGATAAAACAGAAACAGATCGCCAGCAGCTCTGACATCAGGCTCAGTACACTATGCTGACATGTAAGGGATCTAACAGGGAAAGGCAGAGGTGTATGAAGAGACAAAGAATATTTACAGTGATGGGAATAGCCTCCAACTAGTACAAATCCTCTGTTAATCTTACTGGGGACTCCTCACGTGTGGCTTCCTTCTTGTGTCCTTTGAGATTGGACTTCAGCTTCTGCAAGCATAATTACCAAGTGTCTAGGGTGGGTCTCTGCGATCTCACACACACTGACACTGGTCTAATTTTCCAGGAACCTGAAGCAGAATTTCAAAGCCCTTGCTTTTCTTTCTAGACTTCTTGGCAAACAACCTGAGTGAAGACTACTTCTTATACTCTATTTGAACATCAACTATATGAGTTTCCCCAAGACTGAACCCTAATACCCATTATCTGGTCTACAACGTGACAAGCTGGGGCAACAGCAAACAGAGATCCAAACACCCTCTCAACAAAGGGGAAACAATGTCCGTACCAGGAAATACCAACAACCTAACTATAGATACTGAGCCCCCATCACAAAACACAAACAACTTCAATAACCAAGACAATAATCACTTTGCAAAAAATTAGTACTCCCATAATAATATTCCTGAGAAAAGTGATTTAGATGGTATACAAAATAATTTCAAAATAACAATAATAAATATGATCTAGGAACTCAAAGAGGATACAAATAAATAAGAGAATGAAGACCTTGAAAACAAATACTTGAATGAAATAATGAAAATAATTCAAGATATTAAAATATATTTTAATAAAGAGAATCTCTGAAGACAAGCCAAAGTGAAATAAAGCAGAAAACGAAAATTTCAAAGACTTAAAAACTTAAAAGCCCCACTGGTAGACTGGATCAAATGGAATACTGAATATTGGACCTAGAAGACAAGGTATAGGAAATGGATCACTCAAAAAAAAAAAAAAGGTTAAATCAAAAATCTAAAAAAAAAAAAATGACAGGGTATGAAGGAATTCTGAGACACTATGAAACAAACAAACCTATGAATAATAGGTACAGGAAAAAGAGAAGACACCCAAGTCAAAGGTATGGAAAAATGTTTAAGACATTATAGAAGAAAACTTCTCTAGTCTAAGAAAAGAGATGCCCATCAAAGTGCAAGAGGCATACAAAACATCAAATGGACAGAACCAAAAAAGAAACTCCCATGACACATAATAATCAAAAACACTACATGTACAGTACAAAGAACACTGCAAGGGATAAGACCAAATCACATATAAAGGCAGATCTACCGGAATAACACTTGATTTTACAATTGGCATTTGAAAAGCGAGAAGGGCTTAAACCTATGTCCTACTAAAGTCATGAAAGACAACATATATCAGCCTAGACTACTATACCCAGCAAAACTATCAGTTGTAACTAAAAATGAAGGAAAAAATTCCCAAGCTAAAAATAGATTTAAGGAACATACTACCACTAAGCTAGTTCTATGGAGACTACTAGAAGCAATGTGTAATTCTGGAGAAAGGGTAAAACATGCACAAGAAGGAGCAGGGAATGAATAAATCTAGAATGTTTAATAATAAAAAGAGGACTCAGAAAACAACAAAATGACAGTAATTATTAAACACTGTTGAATAATAAATCTTAATTTTAATTATCTCAGTTTCCTAATAAAGAGACACAGACTAACATATTAGACCAGAAAATAGGGTCTATACTTTTGCTGCCTCACCACCAACAATACATACCACTTTATGATAAATGGATATAAGAAGGTATTCCAAACAAACAGAGAAACAAGTAGGCAGGGCTATCCTAACATCTGACAAAATAGACTTCAGATCAAACCTAGGGAGGATCACTTCATATTCATTAAAGCACAGAGTATTTCAACCCTAACATATAAGCACCAAACACAGGAACACACAATTTCATAAAAGAAACATTATTAATTTGAAACCACATATTGACCCCATCAGGTTGAGAGCGGTGATGTCAGTACCACACTCACCAATAGACAGGTCATCTAGAAAGAAACAGAGAAACTTGGGAGTTAAACGACATCATAAACGAAATGGACCTGACATATCAACAAAACATTCCACTTAAACAATAATACACATTCTTCACAGAAGCCCATGGAACTTTCTCAAAAATTAACCACATATTAGAACACAAAGCAAGTCTCAAAAAATATAGGAAAATTTGTAGCATTCTGCATTCTATCTGACTACAATGGAATAGAGAAATATATCAACTGCAACATAAATGGTAAGAAGTACACAAATTCACAGAGACTAAACATACTACTAAATGATAATTGGGTCAAGGAAGAAATTAAGAAGAAAATTTGAAATTCCTAGACTATAATGAAAATGAAAATGCAACATCCAGAAACCTTGGAACACAAAGAAGATAGTCCTAAAGAGGAAATTTACAGAACTAAGTGCCTACATAAAAATTTTTGAGAAATCTCAAAATTAGTAACTTAATGATGCATGTGGAGGCCTCAGAAAACTAAGAGCTTCTTCACAGGAGAGAGAGAGAGAGAGAGAGAGAGAGAGAGAGAGAGAGAGAGAGAGAGAGAGAGAGAGAGAGAGAGAGAGAGAGAGAGAGAGAGAGAGAAAGAATCAAACTCAGGGAAAAAAATTAATAAAATAGAAATTAAATAAATAATACAAAGAATTAATGAAGAGTTTGAAAGATTAACAATATTGACAAACCTAAATTGACCAAAAGAGAGGGAATCCAGAATAATAAAATTAGCAAAATGGAGACATTATAACAGTCACTGAGGAACTTCAGAGGATCATAAGGACATATTTTAAAACTCTATATTCTGGAATTGGGTACAAACCCAGGGTATCCCTAGCTCTTTCATTCCTGTCTCTCCTAATTTATTCTTACTCCTAATTGCTCTAGACACAATAGCCAGGAAGTTGAAATAGCCTAGACGTCCATCACCTAATGAATGGATAATAAAAATGTGTTACATTTACACAATAGATTATTATGAAGAAAAATGAAATTATAGAATTTCAAAGTGAATAGAACTAGAAAAAAATTATTCTGAGTGAGGTAACTCAGTCCCAGAAAGACAAATGGCACATGTTTTCTCTTATTTGTACTTGTTAGCTTTTAATTTTTAGGTATTATCTTTTATTAAGAACACACATGGAGGTGAGGAAATTAGAAATGGGCCATTGGGGAGCGGAGCTTAAGAGTAAAGGATACAGAACACAGTGGTAGAAAAGGTTAAAGATGAATAATGAAACAGGAAGGGTTAAGTGGGGTAGGGAGGGAAGGCAGGATAAAGGAAGAAATAAGGGCAGGGATAACTAACACTAAAGAGCTTTTGAAAAAGCCATATGAAAATTTGCTGCAAAACTTTGTAAAATGTAGACACATACATATATAAAAAGACTTTAAATGGGGACTGAAGAGACAGCTCAGCAGTTAAGAGGATGCTCTTCAAGAAGACCTAGTTCAATTCTCATCACCCATATGGTGATTGGTCACAACCATTGATAACTCCAGTTCCAAGGGAGTCAATGCCCTCTTCTGGTCTCTGTGGGCACTGCATTCACATGGTGCACATACACATATGCAGTTGAAACACCCAAACACACTAGAAAAAGTACTTTAAATGAGGCTTTCATATGATGAGGAAAAAAAATGCCCCTACTAGACACCAAAGACTAACAAAATAAAAGTCTCAGTGCCAGGAATGGGTTACCCCTTTAGGAGTTGTTGACCAGTGAGGTCCCATAGACCCCAAACTATACCAATAGCATTGGTTACTTGGCAGCAAGATCCCTCTGCTAAAGACACCACACACTTGAGTCATAGAACATGGAGAAATAAAGTGGGTACTGACCTGGAAGCTTCATACCCACTGACTACCTTTCACTACTGGAAGGTGCTATTCATGCTACATGCTACCAGAGAAGAAAAGGAATCACAACCCTACCCACCTGTGAACCCTATGAGCTACGATAATGACTGGCCTGGCAAGACACACCCACTGGTGCAGCAGTGGCACAGACATCATGGGAAGAACCAACCACTTTCTGACTGGTTTTGAGCCCCACTCTGCAAGACAAAACCCCTACGTGGGCACCATTATCAGGACAAGAACCCAGGGTTAGACAGGTCAGAGGCCCTCCCTATAGGAGAGCCTACTGCTATTATTCTGCTAAATGGGCAGAGTAGTAAAGCGACTCCTATGATTTACTGTAATACTCATAGACTAGTGCACCTCTCAGCCCTCATCAGAGAAGCTCCTTTCTGCAGCAGATGGCAATTAACATGGACCCATGCTTGGCAAGGTTCAGAGAATGAGATTGTTGGAGGCTCATCATCAAATGGGACATCCATATCGCATTGCCTCTTTCCAGTTCTCAGGGATCACAGCATAGGAGGGAGCACAAAGACTATAAAAGCCAGAGGTGGTAGACAACTATGAGAAACAGTGTCTTCCAGACACAGCAGAACAGCTGCATATATGAACTCACAGCAGTTGTGACAACATGTACAAGACCTGTGTAAGCTCAAGCCAGGCCAAATCCCAGAACAGAGGGTGGAGGGGAACATAAAGTCCCACCTCTAACTAAGGAGCTTTTGGCAACTGCTAGCAGCTAGGAGAGGAACAGTATGTTTTCTTTAAGGATATGGCCCCTAGGAGGTTGACCACACTCTAGTGGATAGCCAAAAACCCAAGACTATATGGGCAACACAAATGGAACTCGATGAGTTTTAAAAATAAAATGAGACAAAGGTAGGTAGGTAGGGAGGAAGAGGCGGAGCTGAGAGGAGTTGGGGAGGGGTAATATCAAAATACATTGTGTGAAATTATGAAAGAATTTTTAAAAAATTTTTATTTATTTTATTTTATAATACCATTCAGTTCTACATATCAGCCATGGGTTCCCCTATTCTCCCCCCTCCCACCCCCTCCCCTTACCCCCAGCTCACCCCCCATTCCCACCTCCTCCAGGGCAAATCCTCCCCCGAGGACTGCGATCAACCTGGTAGACTCAGTCCAGGCAGGTCCAGTCCCTTCCTCCCAGACTGAGCCAAGTGTCCCTGCATAAGCTCCAGGTTTCAAACAGCCAACTCATGCAATGAGCACAGGACTTGGTCACACTGCCTAGTTGCCTCCCAAACTGATCAAGCCAATCAACTGTCACACCTATTCAGAGGGCCTGATCCAGCTGGGGGCCCCTCAGCCTTTGGTTCATAGTTCATGTGTTTCCATTCATTTGGCTATTTTTTTCAATAATTGAATAAAACCAAAATTTATTATAAGCCACAGTCGTCCTAGGGACCTCCATGCTATATATATAGCCTTCATGGTTCTATGGGTTGTGGTCTGATTGTTCTTTATTTTATATCTAGAATCCACTTATGAGTGAGTACATACCTTGTTTGTCTTTCTGGGTTTGGGTTACTCACTCAGGATGATTTTTTCTAGTTCCATCCATTTGCCTGCAAATTTCATGCTTTCATTGTTTTTCTCTGCTGAGTAGTACTCCATTGTGTATATGTACCACATTTTTTTCATCCATTCTTCCGTTAACAGGCATCTAGGTTGTTTCCAGGTTCTGGCTATTACAAATAGTGCTGCTATGAACATAGCTGAGCATGTATCTTTATGGTATGAATCAGCATTCCTTGGGTATATGCCCAAGAGTGGGATGGCTGGGTCTTGAGGTAATTCGATTCCTAATTTTCTGAGAAACCGCCATACTGATTTCCACAGTGGTTGTACAAGTTTACATTCCCACCAACAGTGGAGGAGTGTTCCCTTTGCTCCACATCCTCTCCAACATTGACTGTCATTGGTGTTTTTGATCGTAGCCAAAGAATTAATTTTTAAAAACTAAAAAATATATAAAAAATGAAGTAAAATACTTAAAAAATATCAACCAGAAAGATATAAAAGTGATCAACACAGTGGAACAGAGTACTCCAGAGCTCAGACGCAAGTAAACACAGAGACCAAGTTTGGGAGTGGGGTGGGGTATCTCCAAATACAAATCTGAGATGTACAGAAAAACTCCAAGCAAATGTTTTTGTAAACTTAATAAGTCCTGAAGAAACAGAATATTCTTGAAAGCAGACAATCACAGAATTGAGAGAGAAAGGGAGAGAGAGAGAGAGACAGACAGACAGACAAAACAATGGAATTCATATAGCAGTCCTAAAATGATAACCAGATAAAAACCAACAAACACCACAGATTTACAAATAAATCGATTCTTCCAGAGAGGGATGGGACTCTTGTACTCATTTTGTAAAGCTGTTATAAGAAATCTAAGGCATAGCCGGGCGTTGGTGGCGCACGCCTTTAATCCCAGCACTCGGGAGACAGAGCCAGGCGGATCTCTGTGAGTTCGAGGCCAGCCTGGTCTCCAAAGCGAGTTCCAGGAAAGGCGCAAAGCTACACAGAGAAACCCTGTCTTAAAAAAAAAGAAAAAGAAATCTAAGACGACAACAACAAAATAAATAAGCCATTGTGGCCTAAAGCACATGAAGGATATGTATCCTACAGATTGAGAAGCAGATGTTTCAGTGGGGACTACTTGGCTAAGTCCATGATATTCTCAGGGATGTGGTGTTCTGGGAAGAATTTTTTCCTTATTGTCTCCAGCTCCTAATGGATTTTAGGGTCTAGGGGATGTATTCTCTTGGCTTCTAACTGTACCTTGAGCGTGACCTCATCCCTCCTTACAACTTTTCTCATTTTCTTCCTTCTTTTCTTCAAAGGGTCCTTCAGTTACCCACCCTGAGGCCATCTGGACAATAAAGGACAACCTCTGCATCTCACGATGTCCTTAATTTGATCACATCTGATGAGTCCCTTTTGCATAAGGGATATAGTCACGGGTTCTAAAGATCTTAAGGGGCCACATTATTTTGCTCCCTAGTGAAAAAGCAAAGTCCTAACAACATGCTCTGGATACAAATACAAAGGTTCTAAAAAAGATAAAGAAAGGTACACCGAGCACCTCTCTAGTGGAGGAAAGCCAATGTGGCTGTATTAACGTCAGACAAGGAAGCCTGGGATTGAAAATGTTACCAGATGCAAGGAAGGCAGTTCCCAATAAAGCAGATCAGTATTCCCAGAGAAATAACAACCCTAAATGCACATACATTTAATAAACTAAGTACACAAAGCAAAGCTGACAGGCAAATGTAGAACACAAATAATTCTGCAACCACAGTTGGAGGCTTGAATACTCTATCCTGGAAATGTTGATGGAACAAGTAGACTTCTCAAGGACAGGAAGGTATAAGCAGGGTCACACGACTGGACTGATAGTCTGCCTCACACTACAGGACATCTGCACCACTGGGTGCTCAGTGCTCAATATTCACATGGAGCTGAGTTCCTGGGAGGCAGAGGCAGCAGGAAAACATCTGAGTACCTGAGAACAAAGGATGAACACCTCTAGATGTGTGAAAAACCAAAACCAGGAAGCTCACTGACAAACTCACAAATAACACAATGTGATTAAAATAATGACAGAAATATAAACACCATTTTTCTGGAATTCTAAAAAATCAAGTTCATCTGAAAGGTTTCCCACTGACCATCTGTACTAGGTTCTTAAGGGAGAAGTGTCAGGACTAGGCAAGTTCTTTCAGCAGAGAAGGAATGTCTACTAGCCTTTGAGAAGCCACTGTAATTGTGATATGAAACCAGACAAGAACATGACAAGAAAAGACATTTACAGACCAAACATCCAAGAAAAGTGTGGGGAAAATCCCAAACAACAATGAGTTGGCAAATCAGTACTACTCAGATTAAAAATAAAATACAAGATAACACCCCATGACCTGGGCCTTGTAGCAGGAGTGCAAGGTTACTTCTCTCTCTCTCTCTCTCTCTCTCTCTCTCTCTCTCTCTCTCTCTCTCTCTCTATCTCTATCTCTATCTCTATCTCTATCTCTATCTCTATCTCTCTGTGTGTGTGTAAATCAACTGGGGACTTACACTGCTTTAGCACAGGGACCATGAGCCCAGCTGTGACAAATATGGTACATGTTCACTTATATGAGGATGTTAGCTGTTACGTTTTCGTTCAGTAAACAGGCTACAATCCATATAACCACACAGGTTGGTTACAGAGAAAGGGACTAGGGCAAAAGGATGGATCTCCCTAGGAAGGGGAAACAGAATGAACAGTTATGGATGGATGGTGTCTTAGTTGGGGTTTTTATTTCTGTGAAGAGATACCATGACCACAGCAACTCTCATGAAGAAAAAACATTTAATTGGGGTGGCTTACATTTTCAGATGTTTAGTCCATTTTTATCATGGGGGGACATGGCAGCATGCAGACAGGCGTGATACTGGGTACATCTTGGTCAGAAGGCAACAGGAAGTAGACTGAGACACTGGGTGTGGCTTGAGCATATATGAGACCTCAAAGCCTGCCGCCACAGTGACACACCTGCTCCAACAAAGTCACACTCACTGCAACAAAGCCATACCTCCTAAGAGTGCCTCTCCCTTTGAGGGCCATTTTCTTTCAAACCACCACAGATGGGGTGGGGTAGGACTGGAACAGGAGAATCAAATGGGAGGAGAGGGAAGAGGGGATAAGAGGAAGGGCCACCAAAACTAAGTACTTTTTGAGTGGTTATATGGGCATAATACAGTAGATGCTTTCTAAAATATAAACATGTATGAAGGACATCTAACTGGAATTGCAAAAAAAAAAAAAAATGGTGGGGACAGAGTCCCCAAATGGACATCTCTACTCACCAAATAAAGCCTCCAGTTCTGAGAACAGGTTACATCTAATCCAGTCATTAGCCAAAGGGGGCCTCATGGGAAACCCCAAACAACCCAGGTTATTGCCAAAGCTATTGGTTGTTCTTCACAAATTAATGGTAAGGCCCTATTGCTGAAGACACCTACACAACTTATTGACCACAGAGAAGTTGAGCTGATGCCTACCTAAAGCTTTCACCCATACTGACTAGTGATCATAGTACAGGAAGGTACTCGGTATTTTACCAAAGGAGAAGGTAAACACCAACCCAGGTACAAACCCTTAGACCAATAATGATGACCTACCTGCAGTATGTGCTAGTGTAATAGTGACCCAAAGCTTGTGGGAGTAACCAACCCATGTCTGACTGGATTTAAGGCCTACTCCCATGATATGGAACCCATCCCTAACACTGCTTGGGTGGTCAAGAACCTGAGACTAGAAAGACCAGGGCCCTAGGGAAAACAAAATACTACATTTCTGCTAAGGAATTAGCAATAAAATTACTCCTAACAACATTCTGCTATCTTCATAGACCAGTGCCTTGCTCAGCCATCAATAGAGAAGCTTCTTCCTACAGTAGAAAGGAACAAATACAGAAAGCCACAACAGGACTATGTGCAGAGAGTGAGAGACCTTGGAACACTAAATACAAAATGGGATGTCTCCATCAAAATTCTACCCAGGAAACCCTATGGAAGAGAAGGTGGAAAGACTGACTGTAAGAGCCAGAAGAGATGGAGGACACCAAGGAAAAAAGGCCTTCTAAGCACAGAAGGACCCAAACCATATGAACTCACAGAGACTGTAGCATATACAGGGCTACATTGATCTGGGCTAGATGCGGTCCCTAGCTCTGAGAGGTGAAGTGGACACAAGTCCTATTCCTAACTCAGAAGCTATCTCCATTTGATAACTGCTTGCAAGTGAAAACTTAGTTTTCTCAAGGGAGTCTCACTGGGTATACCAACTACTCTTAAAGGCAGGCCCCATGCACAGCAGTAAACAGCCAACACAAAATGAATTCAATGTTATTTTTGGAAGTTCTTTGTCTCATGTTTTGTCAGGGCTTGCTTGCTTATTTATTTATTTATTTATTTATTTATTTATTTATTTATTTATTTATTTATTTATTTATTTATTTATTTGTTACCTTGCAGGTCCTTTGCATATATATTATGATTTCCAGGCTTCTGGTTTTATAGGATTTCTCTCTCTCTCTCTCTCTCTCTCTGTGTGTGTGTGTGTGTGTGTGTGTGTGATATGTGTGTGTATCTCTGCATCTATATGTGTTTTTTGTGCTTTTTCTTTGGCTCTTTTTCTTGTTTGGTTGTTTTGTCCTACTCTGGTTGATTAGTTTGTGTTTTATCTACTAATTTTATTATTTTTCAGATGCCTATTTGTGTTCTAACAAGAGAGAGGACAGGGTGTGGATGTAGTTGGGAGAGGAGCTGATAAGGATCTTGGAAAAGAAATCATAATAAAAGTATATTGTATGAAAAAAGTCTATTTTTCATAAAAGAAAAGTAGGAAAACATAGCTAGTTGGGGGGAAGAGAGCTAAAGTGAAGATTTGGGTATAATAAAGAGATTTTTTTTTTAAGAAGAGGAAAAATAAAGTAAAAGAAAATTCTGAACACATTAGTTCTCCCAAATGTTATCACTTTGGTTAATCACGTTTTGGAGGGTGGAAAATAAGTGCCGTCTAGAATAAATCCCTAACTACCAGCCTTATACTTCTCTCCCATCCCCAGAATTTCTTTTTTGCATCTCCTACTACAAAATGGTTTGTAATGGAAGTATACATTTTTTTTTGCATTCTTGTGTGAGAAGCAGGTTTTTCTGACATTTACCAGAAAGGTCCAGTACCTTTAGCCAAATGTATCTAGAGAGAGGGTAGGTGACAACCAAGGAGACAAAGCAGAGTTGACTAAGTGAGGATGGAGGTTTTTCCTGGGTCAACCTGCAGGAGAAGTCAGGAGGCAAGAAGCTTTTCTCAGGTCCTGCTGTGGAGAATGAAGAGCAGAGCAGTAAGCTAGCCTTTAGGTTGTCGGAAGAGTAGGGTTGTATGTGTGCTGCTGCTTACATGTGTGCATATAATTTTGTGCACATGTATATGTATGTGTGTGCCTTCTGAATATTTGTATTCTGATCCAATGATTAAGGCCAGTTAGAAGTCCACAATAGAGATTCAGTCAACTGGTCCACTTCTCCATCCCTCCCTTTTCCTACCCCTCCAAACATCAAAAGCTTACCTCAAAAATTGGGAAAGTTTTTAAGAGGAAAGCCATCTTTGTTTCTTCATGTGAAATAAAAAGAATAAAAGTTTTCTCTGGAAAAAAATCAACCAGCACAGTTTACCAAAATGTGATCATTTTGAAGACACATGAAAAGCATGTGACATTGGCTTGGTGACACACTTTCCCCCAAGATAAAAGATAAATGAGGAAGGGTTTAGAATGTTTGATTAATAAAACCAGTAAGACCGATGAAGAGACACATTTCTAGAAGCTCCACCCCCAAATTCCCTAGCTGAACACCTTCCTTTCCTTAGTTGATCTGACAGTTTAAAAACTCATCCCTGTTTTAGGTACAACACAAAATTACTGCTCAATGCAGTGAAAGGGACGGCTAACGGTCAGTTTTAGTAATGCACCCTACTAAATAACTGCTGAATGATATTTGGTTTGTGTTCTGACAAATAAAGCTTGCCTGGCAATCAGAGGGCAGAGCCAGCCACTAGTTAACCACAGAGACCAGGTGGTGGTGGCACACACCTGTAATCCCAGCACTCTGGAGGTGGAGACAGGGATATAAGGTGGGTGGAAAGAGGATCTCAGGCCCTTTCAGTCTGAGGATTCATGGAGGTAAGAAGTCTCTAGTGGCTACTGCTTTGCTTCTCTGATTTTTCAGCTTTCATCCTCAATATCTGACTCTGGGTTTTTATTGTAAACACTAATTAGAATCACACTTCATCTGGTGTCCATCTTTTGGGGCACGAATTCACAAAAAAGCCGCTTGCCTGAGCTTTGTAGCCACAGGCATATGCCTCAGTCACTGCCTTGCCGGCTAGGTTTTCCTTTCTTTTTCTCCAGGCCCTCTCAGCAAGTTTTGGGAACTAAAAGCATATAACAGAAATTTCAATTACTAGACATTATATACATGAATCAAATTACCCTTGTTCTCCATAAATATTATTCATAATTATTCATCAAACAAAACTCTGAAATTTTGTAAAAGGGGTAAAAATGTTATATTTAAAACCACAGCCAAGCCAGGCATAGTGGCACATACCTTTAATCTCAGCACTCAGGAGACAGAGGCAGGCAGATCTCTGTGAGTTCAAAGTCAGCTAGTTTTACAAAGTGAGTTCCAGGACAGCTAGGGCTATTACACAGAGAAACCCAAACTCAAAATGTGCTCCCTCCCAAGCAAATGAATCTAAGAGGTAAATTCACAGCTTTAAACCTGTTTATATAGTAAAAATTAAGATTTAAACAAATTTCTCATTGAATATATGAATTAAATAAGACTCAGTTTAAGTAATTTGGTGCAGGTGGCACAGATGAAGGGCTATGAAGACAGGATCCCGACTCCTAGGCAACCAACTTCAAGCAGTCAGCCTATCTTGAGATGTGTTTAGATAAAAGAAAACCACTGACCCTCAAGTTGGATGCCATGCATAACATGGATTTCAACAGTGTGTCTCAAACACTTATGTGCACTTGAGTTACCCAGGCTTTTGATAAAGGGCAGCCCCCTGAACCAGCAGGTTTTGAGATAGGCCCCAAAATGTATGTTGCTCACAATCTCCAGGACACAAGCAGAAAGTAAATGAGGAGACATCTAGATTATGGTCCCTAAAGTCTCTTCTTTACAACTGTTAGAGTATTCACTAATGTACCAAAGGGCTCCAGAGAGCAGGCTTTGCAGTCAGAAAAACCTGACCTGAATCTGTCTTCTGCTTGAGTGTCCATGGCCAGCTTCTCTAAGCCTCAGTTTCTTAATTTCTGCACAAAGGAGACTGACAGCAGCTCTGTCTCATGAGGCTGCGGTGAGGTTAATTAAGAGTGTGCATATAAAGCACCAACATAGTATCTGATTCAATGTACTGCTTTCAAGTTAAATGTCAGCCAAGAATTGTCTTCATGATAATAAAAGTGTTATTATTAAATATTCAATCATCAAAAAAGGCATGCCTATCTACCACTGCAATGGGTAACCGGCTTTCAATGTAAAAAGCCAAATCACAAAGACAAATAGAATTTTGAGATGATCTGAGATCATCTCCACTAAGGCACCAGCACAAAGGTGGCTGTGGAAGTAGTGTCAGTGCCTGTACTGTATCTACCTTTACTTTCTGACTACCTCCCTCCAGGTACCTGCTGTAGAACTGCCACGGGCTTTTAAAATACATTCTTTCACTTTAACCATCAATATACAGTTTGCACATAACAATTACGCCTTCAGAAGCATTCCACTCTCTTTCCACATATCCAGCCACCCAATGCCATCTACTAATTAATGGATTTCAAATGTAGAGCTTCTATACAATTTGGCCAAAGAAAGAAAGAAAGTCCTGATACACACAGCAACACAAATGAACCTTGAAAAATACACAGTAAGAAACAAGCCATGGGTTAACAAATAAAAATCTCAGTGCCAGGAATGGGTTACCCCTTTAGGAGTTGTTGACCAGTGAGGTCCCATAGACCCCAAACTATACCAATAGCATTGGTTACTTGGCAGCAAGATCCCTCTGCTGAAGACACCACACACTTGAGTCATAGAACATGGAGAAATAAAGTGGGTACTGACCTGGAAGCTTCATACCCACTGACTACCTTTCACTACTGGAAGGTGCTATTCATGCTACATGCTACCAGAGAAGAAAAGGAATCACAACCCTACCCACCTGTGAACCCTATGAGCTACGATAATGACTGGCCTGGCAAGACACACCCACTGGTGCAGCAGTGGCACAGACATCATGGGAAGAACCAACCACTTTCTGACTGGTTTTGAGCCCCACTCTGCAAGACAAAACCCCTACGTGGGCACCATTATCAGGACGAGAACCCAGGGTTAGACAGGTCAGAGGCCCTCCCTATAGGAGAGCCTACTGCTATTATTCTGCTAAATGGGCAGAGTAGTAAAGCGACTCCTATGATTTACTGTAATACTCATAGACTAGTGCACCTCTCAGCCCTCATCAGAGAAGCTCCTTTCTGCAGCAGATGGCAATTAACATGGACCCATGCTTGGCAAGGTTCAGAGAATGAGATGGTTGGAGGCTCATCATCAAATGGGACATCCATATCACATTGCCTCTTTCCAGTTCTCAGGGATCACGGCATAGGAGGGAGCACAAAGACTATAATAGCCAGAGGTGGTAGACAACTATGAGAAACAGTGTCTTCCAGACACAGCAGAACAGCTGCATATATGAACTCACAGCAGTTGTGACAACATGTACAAGACTTGTGTAAGCTCAAGCCAGGCCAAATCCCAGAACGGAGGATGGAGGGGAAGTTGGGTATGAAGTCTCACTCTCATCAAGGAGCTACTAGCAACTAATAGCTGTTGGGAGAGGAAGAGTCAGTTTTCTTTAAGTGTGTAGACACTGGTAAGTCAACCACTCTTCAGTGGAAGGCCATACATCCAAGAATATATGGGCAGCATAAACTGGACTTGATGCATGAAAAAAAAAAAAAGAATACAAAGCTGGGTGGGTGGGTAGGAATGGAGACAGTAAATATATAAAACACATGGCACAAAACTCTCAAAGGCGAGAGAGTAAGAGAGGAAGTGGGGGCAGATATAAATGATCACACACTACATGACCATGCTCAGGTGGGGGTTCCTGCCAGGCAGACAAAGAGTTAGGAAGCAGGTGAGTACTTGTCAGCAGCTGGGATGTGACGTGACTTCTAGGGATAAAAGAATCTTTTTCTGGGAATAATAAATGCTCTAGGCTTCAATGTGGTGATGGCTAGTATACTTCAGCAAATACACTAATAAGCACGGAACAGAGTGCTTTATCTGGATGATTTCATGGCATATAAATTTCATTTCAATAAAGATGTTAAAATAGCCAGGCCTGGTGGTGCATACTTGTAATCCCCGCACTTGGGATCCTGAAGCAGGATGACCATGAGTTCGAGACTGGTCTTAGCTGTGCAACTCTGTCTCAAAAACATCATTAGCAATAGTGGATCACCAAGGAAATGGCTCATATTAGAATATAGTCCCTAAAACATCCAAGAAAAGCCAGCAGTCAAGAGTCCAGTACTCCTAGAGAATAAGGAGGAAGGCCCAATCTGTAAGGCATGGTAGCACATCTTCATAACAGAAGCAGTGTCAAAAGGGTCACCACAGGTTTCAGTTGAACTCCAGGGTGAGTTCTAAGTCAGCTGGGGATAGAGAAGAAGAAACTGGCAAGATGCAAGAGGAACAAAGAAGAGGAAAACAAGAGGAAGAAAAGGAAGACAAAGAAAAGGAGGAGGAGGGATCAGCAGCCACCATCAAAGCAGCAGCAGCCACCCCTGTTGTTGTCCTGGGATGCAGAACACAACAAGGCCCTGGGTTTCTAGCCTGATGTGGGAAGGCACACCTGCCCATACTGTAATGATGAATGCCACAGGCAGCCTTCCTCTCCTAAGTGGCCCTTACATCATCACCACAGTCACAAAGCTGGCTCAAGAACATGCATAACTGCCAAATTACTGCCAGAATTGACATCACTGCATGTGCTCTTGTGTCTGCTCAGAGATAAGCTACAAAGAAGGAATGTGGCTCTGTCTGCCTGCTTCCCTGACGGTATCTTCCCTACCAGTGAGGTCCTTATACTGTCTTCTCAGTCCACACAGCCAGTGTGTTGGGGGAGGACAGAAGGAATAGAGCACTGCTGAGAAGACAGCTGATGTGGGGAAGACATGAGTAGTGAGGGAGGGGCTCAGTGACTTGTCATGAGCACTGAATGGGGTACTGCTTTGCTCCAAGCCCCTTCGGTTCCTTGCAGTGCTGTTGTGGGAGACTGGTACATTTATGCTCTAGTGCCAGGGTCCTGGGCTTGCCTGCTCTGGATCTGAAGAGACAACACCTTCCAGGATCTGGTCCTCCCTTCCTATTTGCCTTTCCATCCCATCTGGGGCAGTGAGCCCATTCTGTGGGTCAGCACTGTTCAGGAAAGGGCTACAGAGCTGCAGATCCTCTTTCATGGATTATCAGATGCCCTGGCCAAAGCAAACCCCAATGGAACAGGCAGGGGCCAAGGAGAAGCTTGACAACACTGGTCAAAGTGTCAATTGCCCAGAGTCCATAAAGCAACAGGACAGGGCACTTTTCTAGAATGACATCTTTCATCTTCCAAAACCATGTACCTGAGCCAGGAAGGAGTCGGTTCATATAGGTTCTGCTGAGAGGGACACGCAAAGCCATGTCTTGTGTTCCTCATTACTCCATGTGCATTCCTGAGATTCACCAATGCCTTACAGAAAACTTTGAGAAAACATTCTATTACAAGACCATCTGCTGAGCTATCACAGCTCCCATTTCCTTTTATTATGAGAGAATGTGACATGAAAATAGGTCTCATTTGCAGACTGTGTCGTCTCATGCTGTGTCCTTCCAAAAACTCCATTCACAGGCTGCCATGCTAAGGGTACATCTCCACTTCCATCCAGACTGGGCATGCACTGTCCATGTTGGAGACAGGAGAAAGGAGGCTTCAGCTATGAGGGACTACAGCCAGAACATGGTATCTTCCATGTGGCCCATGGAAGCAAAAAAGAAAACCACTGGAAGAAGATAACAGAAAGCTCCAGAGACAGCTGTGTCTGACACATTCTATGCAGTGTGTACCCCCACTGGCACCTTCTTTCTCTTAATGACACTTTAGTATTGGTCATTACTGGGAACTGGGAAGGAACAAAGTAGTAGTGGTCACTGAATAACAGTTTACAAACACTCACACACTCCTTTAATTCACAGAGGTCAGTCAGTGGTTAACTATTGTTAATTACATTTTTAAAGACAACTGAAAAGGTGTTTAGCTCACTCAAGGCCCTCACGGTCAGCAAGACTACATGTCTAAACTGTCATGTAATTGGTTCAATCTGCTGAAAAAGGTCCACCTGGTATAATTTTTCAAGCAAGATTATGGTAAGAAGCCACTCATCACTCTACAGTCTCATCAAGTCTCAGGCAGGGAAACTTCATAGTTGGAAACAAGCACAGCACTCCTTTGATACAAACCCATTTGCCACAGGCTAGGAGAAAGCCCAGGTTTGCACAGAATGACAGCCACACAGGACCCCTCACACTGTGAAAGCCCCAAATGCTAGCCATTTCTCCTGGGGACTGCTGACACTGCACCAGCCTGTTCCTGCCATGACCACAGTGCTTCCCACCTTCATCTTTGGTGTAGTGCCTTCCCATACCCGTGTCCTCAGAGCATAGTTCTTAGAGCAAAGAAGGAGCAGCAGAACAAAGCAGTGGAGACCTTGTCTGGAGGAACCTATCTGCACCTACCTGCAACACCCTCTTCTCCTGACAGCCAAGTCCTGCTGCTACTTTATGCTTTTGTTGCTCTGCCAGTCTGGAACAAGTATGCACTAAGTGTCTGTGGTGTATGGCTGCTCTCAGAGCTGGGATACCTTACTGAATGCCTGTGGTCCCAGACAGCTCTCAGAGCTGAGCACCATGCCAAACTGAGAAAGACAAGGAGTGGTAGAAGATGAACAGTGGATAAGAACAGATCTAGGTAGGGATAGTCCTAGCAGAAAATGCAGTGGCCTCTGAGTGGAAACAAGTACTGGCACATCCAAGGGATAGAAGCAAGAATATAACAAACACAATGGCACATGACTGAGAAGGGGAGAGAAGCAAATGCATGAAAACCAGGCTGATGCTCAGAGGTGCAGGGCCAGCAGGCTGTAGTGAAAGGTTCATGCTGACTTCTGTGAGGCAAGAGCAGCAGAGTGATATGATCTGACTTATTTATTTTTTAAATCCAGTTCATAAAAGCCAAACTGGAAGGCGGCTGCCCAAGAGGACGGCCTGATTATCTCTCTCTACACCGGGCACTTGCATGTACAGGCACACAAAATATCAACTGTGGTTATGACAGCTGTAGCTGCACAAAGGCGGCAAGGAGAAACCTTTACAGAGGAAATAATATGCAATTTTCTAGCTGAACACCTTTTAAAAAGTAATGATGGAGAATAAAATCCCTGCCTGTGAGGGAGGCAGGGGCTGTCTCTGAGTGCATTGTACAATGTGCCACTTGAAACAAGCCCGAGTCGGGCAGAGCAGAGCTCATGGGTGGACTCGAATCTGCAGGCTGGAAAGGTGGTTGGGGAGGGAGGAAATGGATGCAGTAGTCAACTCAGGGGTCTGCTGCTTCACTTTGCAGCTCTAAGAAATATGGGTTCAGAAAAGTTGCTTAATGTGACAGTGTGACAATCACAGCTCGTTACAGAGAACAAAGGCTGAGAGAGAGGTCCGGCTCCTGATCAAAAGGATGTTCATAGCCAGCCATGGATTTCTCTAAGCCAGTGGTTCTCAATCTTCCTACTGCAGTGACCCTTTAATACAGTTTCTCATGTTTTGGTGACCGCCCCCCGCACCATAAAATTAATTTCATGGCTACTTCATAACTGTAATTCTGCTACTGTTATGAATTGTATGTAAATATCTTATATGCAGGATATCTGATATTCAACCCCCATGCAAGGGTTATTTGACCTGCAGAGGGGTTGCAACTCATAGGTTGAGAACCACTGCTCTAGGCCCAGACCTCCAAAGCAAGCCCTGGCCCACACTCAGTGTAACTTCAGACATAGGGGTCCTGTAAGTTACTAAGTTAGGAAGGGTCTTTAGAGTGCTCTGAGATTAAGAGAGTCAGAGGAGCAACCTGCAGTTGACCAGAGAAAGGTCACCTGGCCCAAGCCACCCTCAGCTCATAAAGATGACAAGTAGGAGGGCAGCTGTCTCCTATCTCCTAAGGAAATCAGGAGCTATGTGAACAGCACTGTCCACAGCCTGGGCTGAGACAGTGCTGATGAACATGGAGTTTCCCCTGCACAGAGTGAACATGGGGCATCATCTTCTCAGCCATTAGGAAAGCTATCCCACTAGGGACCCAGAAGCTAATGAGAAAGTGTATCACAATGGACCCACTTGGATTCCATGCCTGGGCTCTTTTCTGTAAGAACATGTACTAGAAATTGAGTATCACTTTGGCCAAGCCTTAGTCAGCTACAAAATACCATCCTTTGCACACCAGAGTTCTTGCTGCCCACGGACACCAGAGTTTTCATGGTCCTTGCTTTCTGTTCCTTCTGTTCTTTGCCTCAAATACCTTTTTTTCCTACATCTTCCTGCCTGCTGCCTAGAGACTTTTCAGGGCTCTGTTCAAATGCTCTGCTATTTTCTGCTATTTTTTCAATTGTCCAGGACCCAATCAAGCTTTCTTCCATACTCTAGTAAACTGCATTGCTGGCATTTTAAGAGAAGGAAATGCTCTATTTTAGAAGAGAACCAGATCTGTGCATGTCCTCTGCCATGGAGTGGTCAGGAGGAAACACCAGACGTGGCCCAGATAGTCATTATCCCACAAAACTATATCCTGAAAATGAGTGGGATGGAGGGACTGATGGAGATTGACTTGACAGAGCCAACGGTCATAACAGCAGCAGCAGAGGCAGCACAAGAACCCAACTGCCAGGGTGAGATGCTCACTTTCCAAGTGTGGCTCCACAGCCCTACACCCACTGGTGAGGCCCTGCACCCTTCCAATTCATTCCTTTTGTGTTCAAGATGGACCGAGCTGGTTTCTATGACTGCAATTAAGATGCATGACATTATTTTTTATTTTCTCTCCATCTGAACAGAATTGTACCTCCCATCTGCACTCCTATAGCACTTGAGTATCTTTTATAATTATTCTAATTATTATTACACTAATTCATCTATAGCTATTGATCTCCCTGAAATCCAGGTGCTTTACAAGAACCCTCAGTCACTTCTGCCTGACCTCCCGCACCTGGCATGGGGCCTGGCAGGTAACACACCACACAGATGTGTTGAGCAGATTTAGATCTTCAAGTTGCACTAATTAGGCCATTCTCAGACAGAATGGTCACAAAGCAATGATATTAGCTCAGGCCACCTAATGCTGTGCTGTAATCTTCACAAATTGTATTGGGAGGTCAGATCTTTATTCTTAAACAAGCAATACTCATCATTTTGACAGCTACTGTTCATCCAGCAGGTGCTGAGTAAGGACCCTGAGCCCAGACTGCACAGCTGTCAGGTGGCTGGCTAGGCTGGATACGGACCCAGGTTGGTATGGGTGTGAAGTCTATGCTCTTTCTACTCACCATCATCAAAGAATGCCCCCCCTACAGGAGTGCATGCATGTACACAGAGGGAGGGGAGAGAGAGAGAGAGAGAGAGAGAGAGAGAGAGAGAGAGAGAGAGAGAGAGACAGAGAGACAGAGAGACAGAGATAGAGAGAATGGTGCAAACTGTTCTTACAAAGTTGCTGCTGCACAGAGCACTGTTTAGAAACTGTTTAGAATGACTACACAGAGACCTTTAACTGCAAAAGCACTTCTACCTTTAAGTGGGCTACCAACTTTCTAGAAAGAGCTATCTTCCTGCCTCTAGGCCAAGGAAGGAGACAAGTTCACATGCAGGAGAGTGGTGATTTGCCATTGTTTCTAGGGAAATCCTGGTTCTGCTTCTAGGTATACAATATCCCTGTACACCATGTCTTTCCTGTAAACCTCTTTTTAAAAATTTTATGTTAATTATGTGCATGCTCCATGGCATCCTCCCTTTGAGACTCTAAGCCAAACATACTTTCTTTTACAATGAGATGGATGGGAGGTAAAGACTGCTAATGG
Organism: Peromyscus maniculatus bairdii; assembly: GCF_049852395.1. Lineage (NCBI taxonomy): Eukaryota > Metazoa > Chordata > Mammalia > Rodentia > Cricetidae > Peromyscus > Peromyscus maniculatus. The sequence goes on from NC_134854.1 coordinate 112,090,468, forward strand.
TTTATCTTCCTCGACTTCAGTAGTGCTTCCCCTTTACTGAGGAGACTCAGAGTAAATTGGAAGATTATACATACAGTGTGAATCAGTTTCCCAGTGTGGTGGCCACAGGGTATACTTACTGAGTCCAACAGTAAACAAGCATATGGATTCCACACTATGAGGTGCCATGCTAGAGTTGTCTGACTGTGGTCCCAGGAGAAAAGTCTGGTGACTTAAAACATGCCCACTGAGCTCTGCCCTGTGTAGGGTGCCAGGGCACTGAGATGAATAAGACAAAGTACCCACTATTACTTAAACTAAGAAGACATGAAACTAACCAAACTAACACTGAAACTGTCACTGTAAAGGAATCTGAGGAGGCTGCCTGGCTCTGCTTGGAAGGCTCAAAGAAGACCTGGGTACGAGGCCCAAGTCTAGCTACAGCCTGGAGGGCCACCAGACAGAAATGGGAGCAGCATACAAGAACACAGGCAGGTCCCAGCAGAAACAGGTATATGTTGCTTGGCTGGAGCCCAGAACCACTGAGGCAGAGCACAGAGAATGAGCAGGGCTAGAGAGGGCAGCAGGGCAGAAGCCCAGAAGCCATGAGTGCTACAATGTGGTCAGGATCCAGACTCCATCCTCCAGATGATAGAGAGGTGCTCACAGGTTTGCTGTTATTTACACTCAGTACCACCTTTTCCTGAGATCAGTCTCTGTCCACATGAAGAGCACATGACTAAGCGAAGAGAGACAAGGACAAGAAGACCATGTGAACAATGTATGGCGAAGACAAGGTCCTGAAGCTTGGAGCTAAGCAGTGGCCATGGTAGGGCTCCTTTACAGAGAGGAACTGAAGGACAGAAAAAAAAAAAATGTTTCCTCACCGAAGAAAGTGAGTGGGGACACAGGAGAGAAAGGAAGTAGTCCAGCAACCCTGCCTATATGTATGGCTGCATAGGAATCAGAAAGAGTTCCAAGATCCAGCACAAATGAGGAGACCCTCTTCTCATGTGGGAGCACAGACCCAATCTGACTAACCCTCACTTTTTGTTCTGGCTGTAAATGAACACAGCAGAATAGGTGGCTTGACAGGGAACACTTCTTCCTCCAAATCTGGTTGCTACAAGTCCAGTATCAAGGTATCAACACAGCCGGTGTAGAAACAGTGCATCCTGGTGAGCACAGAGCCACCTTCTTGCTCTAGCCTCAAATGAAGAGACAGTGCTGGAATCTTTCTCTTCCTGTGTAGGCAGAAAGGAGATGTCCAGTGTCCCAATCTCCTGCAACCTGACAAGGTCCTTCTCCATACCATCATACTGGGAATTAGGACTTCAATCTATGAGTTTGGGAAAGACACAGACATTTGCTCCAAAACATTTCTTGCAGAAAATAAATGATAAATCTTGGGGAAAAAATGCAAGCCCACACCATGGACAATGACCTAACGATGGTAGAGGTTGGACAGTTGATGAATAAAAAGGAAGAGCACTGGTTGAGCTCACTGTTGTTATAGGTTCCACCTTAGAACAGGTCTCATCTGGTGGCATACCAGGAACTCAGAAATCAATCCAAACATCCAGAATTTGAGTCTGAGGTACACCAAGAAAACAATCCCAGAAAGGAAAGTCCTACTTGCCACCTATTGAAACTTGCTAGCCCTGAACTACACACAGGCAGGATTTGCAAAACACAGTAGCAAGTACTTAGAGGGAGCATGCAGTTGAGCCCCAGGTACAGAAAGAATGCACCAAATCCACACCCTGTGAACTCACTCTAGGAAGCTCAGAAAACCAAACAAAAGCAAAGAATTAAATTTAAAGTAAAAAGCAAAAAAAAACAAGGGTGGAAAACAAAGGAATAAACCAAACGGGGAAAAATTAAGTCAAAGCTGGTTCTTTGAAAAGATCAATGAAATTGATAGGTTCCAAACTAGGCTGATCAAGACAAAGAATGCAATCAATGCCTGAGACAAAGGAGGGACAGCACCATGTGTCACAAGTAAAGAACATCAACAATTCATGCCTGAGACCATAGAAGGACATCGTCATGTCACAAGTAGTGTACAATCATTACACACAAACTGAAAATAGTAGTAATAAAAACAAAACCCAGCGCAAGCTCCTGAGGCTTGAGCAGGACACAAAGGACTTTGTTGCTAGAGGCATTTGAGGACGGTCTCTCCTGAAAGGCAGATAGGGCCTGAATATAGGGATTGGGGGCTGAAATAAACACTTAAAAGGCTCTGTCACCCACACACTCCATAGACTAAGCACTCTTCCTTTTATTGTTAGAGACCTCAAGGAACCTTTGAGGGCTGCTGTAAATTCAAGTGTTTGAGGTTAAAATGCTGGCCTCCTGTCCCACCCAATGGGTGTGCCAGCAAGGCAGAAGCTCCCACTTCCTAGACTCTAGGGAAGACTCCATTTAGGCCAATTCATCAGCTGCCTGTCAGCTGTGAAGCCCCAGTATCCTATGATTTAAGCTAGATGGTTTCTACTGTCTCCAACTAAGGAATCCCAACTGATAGCAGCAGCTCAGCATCCCTGGTCAGGTCAAATAGCAGATATCCATAGATGGCACTGCAGCCAGAGGGACTGGGCAACATAGACAAAAGGTCCAGCTAAGCTTTCACATGGCCAAGAAGTAACAGGGAGAAAAGCAACCATGAGAAACCTCTTGGAGCCAAAGAGCTTCTGAAATGTAGATGCAGCAATTCTTCCAGAGGAGACTTATGTCCTTCACCAAAGTTCAAGATCCAGGCAAGAGCCAGGTATAGTGGTATACATCTGTAATCCCAGTATTCAAGAGGCTAAGGCAGGAGAATTGTTTTTTGTTGCCCACAAAGATAGAGCACCATGATCTACCCAACACATCAGAGGAGATCCTCAGTTCATGGCTTGGTTGTATTCAGTGAGCTTGGCCAATAACTTGCTCATTTGCCCAATTAACTTACTTATTTATAAAGTCTGGATGCAGGAGGTGTTCTCTTTTACAGACTTGAGAAGGAGAAAAACAAGACAGAGAAGTGGGGAGAGAGGGGCCAAGACAACAGGCTTAACAAATTCATAGTTTATAAGAAGGGAAGGCTGATTCCCTTCCTGACTAGGCAGTTACCTTCATTTGCTTCACTCCCTTGACATTTCTTAAGCATGTACCCGGTGCCAGACCCTGAAGCAGAAAACACATTTCCTGATCTCAAGCTCACAGTTTAGCTAATGAGAAAGGGCGGATAAATAGCTAACTGTTTGTGTATTTAGTCATCATTCCCTTGTCACACAGAGCATGAGAAGTTCAAATCCAGTCCAAGGTACCGGGTGTGGGATCCCAGTAAGCTACACAAGCCACCAGAGCTTTGGCTTTTGCAGATGAAGTATGATCATGGCAGAGGATTCTGTGGAGGTTGATTTCCAATTATTCCGATTAGCACACTACTTAAGAGTTAAAAACTGCAAGGAGACAGACCATGGGTTAACACACTACTGCATAAAATCTCATAGAGCTTTGGAAGGGAGAGAATGATCCAGACAGCAAGGAAATGTCAGGAGCTCCACCACCCGTGGGACAGGTGGATGTGCTGCATGGCTCTGAAAGCAGCAGCACAAAGGGGAGCAGACCCAAGGCAAGAGTGAAGAAAGCAATTAGGAGCAAGAGGTATTAGTCACAGGGATGGCCCTCTGAACACAAAGGATGCGGGAGAGTGATTTAGCAAACACTAAAGGAAAGTGGAATTGGGCTAATGCTACACCAAGAAGACTTGAAAGACATCTTTCTCCAACCTGGGAGAATATGTGACTATATTTACATATTTCTTATAGTAAAAGTAAAAGTTTGTAATAGTAAAAGGGGAAAAGACAAACCATCAAGCATGAGTGGAGACTGGACATCAGGAACTGGCAGGAGGAAGGAGTTTTTTTTTCTTTTTTTTAATTTTATTTTTTATTAAGAAAAATTTTTCATTCATTTTAACACCAAAGATTCCCCTCTTCCCTCCTCCTGTCCTGTCCTCCCAGCCTCCCTGTCTCAACCCACCCCCCAACCCCCACCCCAAGAAAGGAAGAAGGAGTTTTAATATCAGTGAGGACAGACAGTAAATTTGAGGACAGACAGCAGAACTGAGTCAGTCACCTTGGTAATAGATAGATAGGGAGCAGACAGTCAATGACCAAAACCCAAAACAAGACACACTGCATTCATGCACAAGGAAAAACTTCCCAGAATGGACCATGGGCCATATATGACATGTCCTAATACATGACATGAACTGAAATATTACAAAACACCCATGACCACTAGCAAACCAGATATCAACATCAGGAAGGCAGCTAGGCAGCTGGGAAGTTCCCAACTGTTGAAACCCAAGGTTCAAGTCAAAACACCAACAATTACAGCAGAAATAGAAAGTAGCATGAGCTATATAACAATAAATATAAAATATCAACTGTGTCTAGAGTAGCATGCACAGCTTCAGAAGATGGCCAGAGAAAAGCACTTCAAATCAACAGCCTGGACCCCCTACCTCAAGAAGCTTGGAAAAAAAAGAGAGCACTTTAGCCCTAAACAAGAAAGTTAACAACAATAAAGAGGAGCAGGTGAAACAGAAACTGAATTGCAACTAAGCAATCAGGAAAGCCAAATGGGAGTCTTGAAAAATATCCTAAGCGACCCCGAGACACAAACCCGACACAGCATCTGCAGGAACCCATAGCTCAGCACATGACAGTCAGATACGGACAACCCCTCCATGGCTGCCCACTGTGGTAATTTCTCCTCAGACTGTACTTGAGGCACAGCCAGTGCAACAGCCCAAGAAAAGGAGAAAATCTTTAAAACTTCTACCTTCAGACCAGAAGGAAAGAGTAAGCTTGCCATGACTTGCAGATGACAGGAAGTAATAAGGCAATTTATCAAGGTTACAGGATAAGGTCAACATACAGAAATCAATTCTTTTCTATTTGCCAGCAATAAACAAAACTTAAAATGAGGAAATGAAGTAAAAAAAACAATAGCATTTTGGCATGGGGTTATAGTTCAGTTGATAGTGTGCTTATCTAGTCTGCAGGAGGCCCTGGATTTGATCCCCAGTACTACATAAATCCGGTGTGATGGTGCAAACCTGCAATCCCAAAACTAAGGAGATGGAGGCAGGAAAATCAGAAGTTCAAAGTCACCCTCAGCTATATAACAAGTTTGAGGCCAGCCCAGGATACAGGAGATTCTGTCTTTAAAAAATTAGCATTTTCTAAAATATCTGGAATACATCTGAAAAGAAAGTTCTAAGATACTGCAGAGAAATACATGAAGCATTGCTGAGAAGGCTAACACAAACATATACAAACATAGAGACTACACACAACATATACAATGTAAACTCTACTGTATATATGTGAATGTGCATCATGTACTGTACATACAATCATACATCTTAGAGCAGTGGTTCTCAACTTTTGTAATGCTGTGACCCTTTAATACAGTTCCTCATGCTGTGCTGACCCCCCAACCATAAAATTATTTCACTCCTACTTTGTAATTTTGCTACTGATATGAATCCTAATGTAAATATATTACATACAGGATATCTGATATGTGACCCCTGTGAAAGGGTCCTTTGACTCTCAAAGGGGTCGCAGCCCACAGGTTAAGAATTGCTATCTGAGGGATATCTCTATCTATCTATCTATCTATCTATCTATCTATCTATCTATCTATCTATGCATTATACATGAAAACTAACTGATAAACCCAAGAATGTCAAGACAGTAATTCTTTCCAAACTCATGTGTGGATGATAATTTGATGAGCTGATTCTAAAACTGATACAGAAAAGATAAGGATCAGTAAAAGAAAAGACAATCTTGAAGTACAGCAAAATGAAGGATTTACACACAAGGTACAAGGCATACCATAAAGCGAAAATAAAGAGTAACATTCAGTTAAGAAAAGAAGCATAGACCACCTTAATTCCACTTTAACAGGACACAGTCCAGAAGCAGCCCAATCATGTGGAATGATCCACAAGGCCTTCCTATAGTTCCATGAGCAAAAGAATGGTATCATGAGTGAATGGACATTGCATCCAACACCTTACATTAAGCCTAATTCATGGTATAATTGACTGAGACCAAAGAGAATTGTGTAAGAACAATCTATAGGTTCAGTCTGATTGCCATCAAGAGTTCAGTTACCTATTTTTTCAGAAGTAGAATAAGCCACCCTAAATTCATACTGAATGTCTCAAAGAATATCAAACAACTAACTTAGGAAAAAGAACAAATCTAGAGGTCTTGCATTTCTTGGCTTCAAAGCACAACAAATAAAGACAGTGTGGTATTGGTGTCGAAACCTATATTTAATATTTAAGTCAACTGATTTGCAAGGGGGTGCTGAGTCCATGCCAGAGTGATGCTGGTACACATGAGTTCTTCTTCAAGAGAAAAAATGTAGATCCCTACATCATATCATATATGAAATCTACCTCAAAACAGATTTTAAAAAAACCTAAATATTAAAAAGGTTAAAACTATACAATTTTTAGAAGCAAATCAGAAATCAACCTTTATGATCTTGAATTTGGCAATGGGTCCTTAGATACAGCACCAAAAGCACAAGTGCCCCCCCAACAAAACAAACAAACAAAAAACTAAACTTGATCAAACTGTAAAACTTTCCATGCTTCAAGACACCCCAAAACGTGAAAAGACAAGCCAGCATGGTGGCATGTGCTCATAATCTTAGCACTTTGGAGGCTGAGGTAGGATCACAAAACAGCCTGGATTACACAGTGAGACTATCTCAAAAATAACCTTAAAAGACAAGTGAAAGGAGACTCTGCAGAATGGGAGTAAACAGCTACAAATCATGCATCATAAGGAATGTGTGTCTGAAATATGTGAGAACTCCTCAACTCAAAAACCAAAGGGCTAATAATCGGTATAGGCAAAGGAAGCAGACATTTCCTCAAAGACACAGGCACCAAAAGCACGTGGGAAGGTACTCAGCACCACTACTCCTTAGTACAGTGCAAATTTGGGCTCCAGTGAGACACCACTGCACCTTGTTTTGATACCATCACTAAAGAGACACAGTAACAGGCACTGAGGGAGGCATGAGGACTAGGAACCTTGGCTCCTGGTGGGAATGGAGAGAACACAGGAGCTTAGAAAGGGACTGGAAGTGTCTTGAGGGGCTAAACCTGAACTGCCATGTCAGATAGTCTGTATAACCACTACACAAAAGAATTAAACACACAGTCTTTAACACATGTGATTCTTATAAGCTCCACTCATAAAAACTAGACAGCGGAAACAACTCAAATGCTGATCAGTTAAGGAATGAATACAGCATCATCTATCCACAAAGTTAAATGCTCAAGACACATGGATGCACCCTGAACATGCGTGCAGCCAAAGACAAAGGCACAAGGAGCTAGATGATTGATAACAAGAGATGATTTCATTTCCATGTCCAAAATGGGAATATCTGCAGAGATAGTGTATCAATTTTTCTACAGGCCAGACAAGGGCAAGAGTTATCACTTGTAATGTAGGCTTGAGGGATAGAATGGAGAAGTCCTGAGTTAATGATTAGTGTTGGGGGATGGAACAGATAAGTCCTGAATTAGATAATGATTAGTGTTTAATCTCTCCTAAGACAATAAACATCAAAGACATCAATGTTAGGAAGAAGAACACAGAGTAAATGAATTCTTAGACATTAGGGGAGTGCAAGCTGGTACAATCACTTCAGAAAACTACTCAGCAGTGTCTATTAAAGCCACACACACAAACTTGGATCCAGCACTTGTGCTTCTGGGTGAGTACTCAACAAAAATAAATGCTTACACCTACCAAAGCTCATCTACAAACCATTCACAGAAGGGCTGGAGAGATGGCTCAGAGCTTGAAAGCACTTGTTGCTTTTGCAGAGAATGTAGGTTTGAGTTCCAGCACCACACAGTGGCTCACAACCATACAAAGCTCCACTCTCTTCTGACTGCTGCAAGCAACAGGCAAACATGCAGTACACATATGCAGGCAAGGATTCATACATATAAAAGAATAAATCTAAAAAGAAGTTTAAAATTTCATAGCAGCATTGTTCCTAATAGCGCAGTCCTGGGAACAGTCTCAATATTCACATGTACTAGATAAGTAAGCATGGCACAGTCAGATAACAAAATGTTGTGCAGCCCTGGAAAGGAACAGAAAGCTGTTAAATGCAACCCAGGTAAATCCCGCAAGCCCAGCAGAGAGCCAGAGGCACCAGTGAACAGACCTCCACAGGAGTTAAGTCATCCCAAACCAGTTGGCATGACAGGGTCTCTTGGTGGCCATCTTGGAGGGTCATTAGGAAGGGGCCCTTCTGTGATGCCAGAGATGGTCTACATTTTGGGCCAGAGAGTAATTATGCCCATGTAAAACTGTATGGACTGATGGCTTCAAATTTACACGTTTACTGCCATACCTTAAAAAAAAGTTTAAAAACAAACAACAACAAAACTGACCAACCACTGTGGCTAGGGAGACCAAAGCAAAAAGATAACAGTTCTCACCAGAAATAAGTGCCTTTGAGAGAGTTTGTGAGAGTTTGCTGGAAAGCAGGTGGAGCATAGTTACAGCCTCCAGAGACAGTACTTGGGGATGGATGTACCCTCAAGCTGTACCCACATCAACACACAGACAGCAGGTAGCAATGTGGGGATTTGAATCCAGGCCTGTTTCCAGAGCTGTTTCTTTCCATCACGACTACCGTTCCCTGTGACAGAAGAGCCCAGGCAGCTATCCAAACTAGACTCCTAGGCGCCTTCTGTTAGCCTCTCCTCAAATATCCTTATCAGCAGAGAATTCTTTAGAACAAGGTCCAGCAAGGTCTCATACACTGGTAACCAGGCACAGTTAGAATCTCAGCTTAGGTATATTGTCCTTTGGTATACTTCATGCCCAAATGGTTCCAAGACTTGCATGCCCAATCTCCCCTGGGGGCCCACCATCAAAAGCTAGCACTCTAATGGGCATATGGGCCTCCATCTGCCCAGAGACCTCTGTCAGGTGTGGCCACTTAAGACCTCAGTCAACAAAGAGCTGCTGAGAGCCAAGGAAAGCAGGTTTCTGGTGGACTGCAGCCAGCTGGCTTCCACACCTTCACTGTGGTCACTGCCTGGCTATACTGTGGTCTGACACTGGGAGAGAGAAGCAGTGAAGCCTGTCTTCCTGCTACGAGCACCATATCAAGGGGTGGACTAGCATCCTCCAGCCTTGCCAGCTTCCACCCAAGCTAGAGTTGCATTCACACAGCATGCAGAAGCCCAGGTGCCACATGGCATTCTGGGCCCGAGTTAGCCACTCTGTTCTTCTGGAAAGCTGCTTGTCAGATTTATACTTATTATGCCTGCAGCTGGCCTTAACATCTTGTTACTGCCCTCCCCTAAAAACAACCAAACCAATCCAAACAAACAAATAGAGAAAAGACTAGAAACAGGTCTGCCTTTCCATCATGACAGAGTGGGATGGTGAGCAGAACTTCAGAGGATAGGCTAACTGACAGAAAAGGATGCCTGTGCAGACATGGTGGCACACACTTGTAATCCTAGCACTCAAGAACTAGAAGCACAAGGACTAAGAGTTCAAGTTCAGCCTAAGTTACACACTGAGACTCTGTCTCAATGAGGAACTACAAGAAGCTGGCACCCACCAGTGCACAGAGATGCTAGTGGACAGGGAAGCTGCTGAGAGGTGTAGTAAGGCTGCTGGCACCACACTGGAAGTGTCAAGCTGATCTGCTATACAAACACCTCAGAAATATCTACTCCCACCTCCCCATGTTCTCATGGGCCTGGTGTAGAGGTAGCAGGTATATAAATAAAAGTCATATGGGTCATTGCTCACCCCAGGCCTGCTTTAGACAGTACTACAAGGCCTGAGGCAGGAGGGGGCCAGAGGGAGACATGAAGGGCTGAGGCTGCCAGGTGATAATCCCTGCTGAGGAAAGGTCCCTGGTAATGAGGTCTGCTGGCTTTCAGGAAGACTTGCTGCACAGAGCACTGGGTAATAGTGGCCAATCCGGTTGGATCTGTGGGCAGAAGAGTTCATCTTCTTAACTAGTGAAATGTGAAGGCTACCATGTTGCCATGGTGATCTGCATTAGAGAACACTAGGCCCCACACTGATAGACCATCCCTTTATAGGCCTTCACTTATTTTCTCTTTACAAATACATTTTAATACAGAGTCAAAATCAGTTCAGGTAATAAACATAATGAAAGGCAGAGAGGAAGGCTGCCTGTCTCCATGGGGAGCAGCCACCTCTGAGAGCCTGACTCTGGACCTCTGAGTTTAGTGGTACATGTTGTTCTCATACTTATGGAGCAAGGCATCCAGGAAGGGCTTGAGTGGCTTTGTGGAGGATGAGCCCACCACAGTCAAAGAACTGTTTAAGGAGGGAGAAGAAGAGCCCTTCTGCAAACAACTACAATACATATAGAAATGTTATTTCCACCTGTCAGCTGCCAAGGCACGAGCATAGAGAAAAGTCCTTTCAGGCAAGAAGCTCAGGAAAGAATCATCTAAGCAGGCAGATGCCCACAGGCATGTCCCGCTGCTACTCTCCACTCTATAGGTCACCTTATTCATTCTTTCTACCAAGGCCACCAGGGCAGTCACCCAGTCCTTACAAGGAAGAGCTCTGTGGAGAGCTGGACTGTCCACAGGACACAAACCCTGGCCTTTCTGCCTTGTCCTTGGCATATTCTACTGCTTGCAAGTGGCATGTAACATGATCTGGACACACTGCACTTCTAATAGGAAGTGGGGAAGAAGGCATATGAGAACGCTCAGAGCAGACAGTAAAAGAGGCAGCAGCATAGCACAGGGCCAATGGGAGAAGGGAGGGCAAGCTGAGGCAGCAAATGAGGAGCAAAGGAGAGGCCAGATGTAGCCAGACTCTACAGGGCCTTGAACACCACCAGAGATGGAGGGATACAGCAGGTTCAGGTCCAGCAGAGGGAGGGTGAAAATGAGGTCATAAACCACTAAGCAGGAGGGACAGCTCCATGCTGGGGGTGGGGGTGGGGGACACTGCAGGCACAGGCCAGGCCTTCACCAGAGCAGGCACTTGCAGGTTCGCCTTCTGTGGAAGATGGCACAGATGTGGGGCAGCAAAATGCACAGTCAGCTGGCGGGGAGAGGAAGCCGGGGGCTTTTTTAGGTAACTATCAATGCCCTAGAAGTGGCTTTACGACATCTGCCAGGAAAGCTTTTCATTTAGGAAAAAAAAAAAAAAGGCAAGAGGAAAATCTATCTGGCAAACCCCCAACATACTTGATTGTAAAGAGAAAACAACCTAACCACACTCCTCCCTTGCACTCCTCCTCTGCTGCCTTCTGGCTTTCAGGCATCAGCACAGATAGGCAACAACATTTTGCAAGGCTGCTGGGGCCCATATCTCACGCTGTGCACTCCCCAGGAGGAGGCATGCACACCAGTGCACTCCCCAGGAGGAGGCATGCACACCAGTGCACTCCCCAGGAGGAGGCATGCACACCAGTGCACTCCCCAGGAGGAGGCATGCACACCAGTGCACTCTCTAGGAATAAAGGTGATCATGGCTCCTGTAAGAAGCACTAATCCTCCTGCTTATTTTCTCTAGATTCAAGGTCACCTGTGAATCAAACACTTGGACCCGGTCACATGGAGGAGAGGAAGGTGTGATGGCTATCCTTGGATGTCAACTTGAATACATCTGGAATTAACTAAGATCCAAAAATAGAAGGTACACCTATGAGGGAGTTTTGCCTAATCTGAAGTAGGAAGACACACTTCTAATCCAAATCTTGAGGTGGGAAGATCCACCTCTAATCTGGGCCACATCTTCTGCTGGACGCCTATATAAAGACATGGGAGAAGGAAGATTGTGCTCTTTGTCTGTCTGTCCTTGCTTTACTAGTGAGTCCATCCCTTCACTGGCATTAGAGTCTACTTCTTTGGGATTCCAATGTCTACTGAAGACCAGCTGAGACCTCCAGCCTTGTGGACTGAGCAACTTTGGGTTCTTGAACTTTGCGCACATAGCTAACCATGTTGGATTAGCTAGACCACAGTCTGTAAGTCATTCTAATAATCCCCTTTCTATATATAGAGATTCATTCTATAAATTCTGCTATTCTAGAGAGCCCTGACTAATACAGGAGGCAAATCAGATTTGTGCCTCCAAACCTGTGTACTGAAGCTCTCAAGAAAGTGACTGAAAAGATTCCAGGAACCCTAGTATTTATAAGACTTCACAGAGGACTGATAATATGCTTGAACAACTTTGAAAAGAGTCACTGTGATGTTTGTACATACTAAAAAGTAAACCCTATTAACTGGGAGATTCACCACACAAGCCTGATAGCCTGAGCTCATCCCCAGAACCCAACAACAACAACAAAGCTAGATTCAGTAGTACACATCTATAATGCCAGTATTCCTAAGGAGAGATGGGACATGAAGACAAAAATCTGCTGGAAGCTCTTGGGCCACCTGTCCTGGAGCACACAGTGTGGTACAAATACAAGAGAGGCCTTGCCTCTATAAGGTGGAAGGAGCAAACTGACCCCCTCCCCCACAATGTCGCCTTCTGATTCACATGTGCTGTGGCGAGTGTGCATTTGTACATATGTGTGTGCATGTGTGTGTGAACACACATACAATTTAATTTTTAAAAAAGTCTAGAAAACTGTCAACCCACCAGCTTCAGTACAGAATTTGCATTTTTTCTCTTCTAATATAAAAGTTACACTCTTTCCCCTACCATTACCAGCAGGGCAGAGATGGAAGTAAAACAAAACCTCTCCGCACACACCAGAAGGGACTTGCTATGCTGAACTATGGCTGAGTGGAGGACTAGCCTACCAGGCTGGGTTGGACTTCAAGGCTAGTATAGCAGTCCCACACGTCTCAGGACCACACTGTCTCTCTAGGTAGAAAACTAGACCCTGTCCCCTATTATATGGCAATCAAAGGTAAGGGCTAGTATGAGCTACAGCTCCTAAGTCAAGGACTAGCAGTCTGGCCAGCTGTATCTGTGTGACTGAGGAGGCAAGGGGGCTTCATAAGCAGGGATGTGTAGGAAAACGTACTTGGTTCAAATCTGTCAACAACTTCATCAAACACTTGGCTGCTAGGCTGTGGAAGTGGTGTCAATTAAGGTGCAGAGCAAAGATTGGAACAGGAAAAAGGAATGGAAAGTGGCCACAATCACAGAAATAAACAGAATGGAGATAACAGGCAGTGTGCAAGCCACCTTTTCAACAAACATAATCTGCTTTGATAATAAAGTTAAGAAAGAATTAACTACCAATCTTTACAATGTTCTCAATTTCTGACTAGGAAAATAAGGAAATGTGTCAAGAGAAAATCCTTTGATCTTTTATTATTATATATCCTCATATGGCAACAATCCATCAAAGCTGGAGCCACCTCTCTGGTCAAAGCACACACAATTTGGGTTACCACAGAACACAACACACTCCATTACATATAAGACAAACTGCTCAAACCTATACGGTTTCTAGAAGTTTGGGGGCTAGTGCTTGATCAGAATTATGTTATTTAGAATTTCAATGACTAGTCTCAAAACATCATTGCAACAACAGAAAGAACTATGGGCATAGCTCAGGGGCCATCACAAGTTCTGTTCCAGACCACACAATACAGTGAGCATCACAGGGAGGGAGTCGGTGCATACACTCCTGTAGTCTTTTTGGTGGGAGTGCAAACTTGCAGAGTCACTTTGGAAATCAGTGTGGTGGTTTCTCAGAAAATTGGGAATTAATCTTCCTCAAGACCCAGTTATACCACTCTTGGGCATATACCCAAGGAATGCTCAATCATATCACAGGGACACATGTTCAACTATGTTCATAGCAGCATTATTCCCAATAGCCAGAACCTGGAAACAACCTAGATGCCCCTCAACTGAAGAATGGATTTAGAAAATGTGGTACATATATACAATGGAGTACTACTCAGCAAAGAAAAACAATGGCATCATGAAATTTGCAGGCAAATGGATGGAACTAGAAAATATCATCCTGAGTGAGGTAACCCAGACTCAGAAGGACAAACATGGTATGTACTCATTCATAAGTGGATACCAGATGTAAAGCAAAGAATAACCAGACAACAACCCACAACTCCAGAGAAGCTAGCTGACAAGGAAGACCCAAAGAGGGATGCATGGATTGCCCTGGGAAGGGGAAATAGATGAGCTCTCCATGAGTAAACTGGGAGTGGGGGATGGGCAATGGAGGATAGGGGATAGGTAATGAGAACATAAGGGAAAGGGATGGTTGAGCTGGAACAGGGATGGAGTGGGAAAGCAATGAAAGAGATACCATGATAGAGGGAGACATCATGGGGATAGAGAGAAACCCGGTGCTAGGGAAGTTGCCAAGAATCCCCAAGGATGACCCCAGCTTGGACTACTAGAAATAGTGGAGAGGGTGCCTGAACTGAACTGGCTTACCCCAGTGATCAGATCAGTGAATACCCTAACTGTCATCACAGAGCTTTTCTCCAATGACTGATGGAAGCAGATGCAGAGATCCACAGCCAAACACCAGGCAGAGCTTCACTACTCCAGTCAAAGAGAGAGAAGAGGGATTCTATGAGCAAGTGCATCAGGATCATGATGGGGAAACCTGCAGAGATGACCAAACCAAACTAGTGGGAACCCATGAAAGTTGGATAATGGCTGTGGAGCCTGCATGGGCTAGGCCCTCTGCCTGGGGAGACAATTGTGTAGCTTGAGCTGCTTGAAGGCCCCCCTGATGGTAGAATCAGAATCCATTCCTGGTGCATGAGAAGGCTTTTTGGAGCCCACTACCTATGAGACACTTCATGCAGCCTTGAGGCAGGGGGAAGGGCTTGGACTTGCCTCTACTGGATGTGCCTCCCCATGGGAGGCTTTGCCTTCTTGTGGGGAGAAGAAGGGGTGGGTTGGGAGGGGGAGGCTGAGGGGGCAGGAGGCGGGAAGAAGGGGATCTTTGATTGGTATGTAAAATGAATGAAAAAAAAATTCTTAAGAAAAAAAAGAACTCAACAGAACAGTCTGAAAAGCACTGTGTATACCTTAATTAAAAATCTTTTGTTGCTAAAAAGTGCTAATGATCACCTCAACTTTCTGAGAGGCCTAATCTTTTTGCTGGTGGTGAGTCTCCCCTCTATACTAATGGCTGTTGGCAAATCAAGGCAGTGGCTGCTAAGGGCTGGGTGGCTCTTCTCACATATGGTTGCTTCAGGGCACACTGCGGTCTGACAGCATCTTACTGGCATAACACTTCTGTCTACAGCTAGAGTTAGCCTTTCAAGCCTCGCTGCTACCTTACCAACTGTACTTCTGTAATATCCTAAACCCTCCATGTCGCCTCAATATGGATCACAACATCTCTGCAAGAAGCAGATTCTATCTCGAGACCACTTCCTTTGCTCATCCTAAGAAGTAACTCCCCAATTGCATTTCTCATGAGGTTATACCAGTCGGCACATCTTCAGGCTCTATTCCCAGTTCTGGCTTTCCTGTTATTGCTACCACATGTATAGTCACTACCTCTATTTCAGTCCCAACTCCCTGCAAGTCATCCATAAAGGATAGAATCAACTTCCAAAGCCCTATTAACGTCACTGCCCCTGTGACTCACAGACGTTCTTTAATGACACCGAGAGTGGTGAATCCTTTCTAGAAGGTTTTCAGCTGAACCTGACAGATCATCAACAGAAATAAAAGTAGTTCTTAAATGTGAGACTTTAAAGTCAAAATGACTGCCTGATTTACTGTTTGGGGAATGGATACCATGTATGGAGGTGTGCCAACACTGACATCACCGTTCTTCTCCATCAGAGCTCTGGGGTGACCACAGGAATTGTCAGGTTGCAGCAAGTCTTAATAGCAAGCTTGAAATACCCAGTAAAGCATGCTGTAAACAGATGTGCTATCACATATACTTCACTGTTTCATTTACGGAGCATAAGCAGAATAAGACAGGATTTTTGGAATGGCAAATGAGCACTGGATGGCTTAGTCATCCACCAGCTGCATCACAAGAGAGTCTGCTTGTCCTTTGAAGCTTTGAAGACAGGCTCTGGCTTCTCCTCACTAGCCATGGAAGTACTGGATAACACTATCTTTCAACACGGGGCTGTGTCATCTGTCCTGGAAGCCCATCATGGTGCGTAGCCATCTTCACCAGTGACCTTAGCCAGACATTCTGGGTCACTTGCTACAACCTGCACATCAGCCCCCCACCCCCACCCCCCGCTGCTCTCCCTGCACTTTTCTGTTGTGGAGACACTTCCTTCCTTGCACCCCATGAGCCAGCCTCTGCTAGCCTCTTGGCCTCCACAGAACTGAAGAGAATTAGAGCTGTTCTGGATTAGGCTTTAGCTGAAGGAAATGCTGTGGCTGGTTCGAACTTCCATCCATCTACTAACACTTTCTCAGCAGCAAGGCTGCTCCACTCTCTCCTCATCCTGGGTCCCTGTATAGCACCAGTCACTTCTCATCATTCACAATTTGCTAAGTCTTGTCTTTGGCCCACCATAGCTTCCAACAACCTTCTTTTCTAAGCTTAACCATCTCTAGTGTTTGACTGAAAACATAAAGACCATTGCATAACTGGTCTAATACTGTTGTATCTTAAGAAATAGGAAGCCTGAAAAGCAGAAAGCAGTGTGATACAATACCTACCAACTAGATTTGCAAAGTTATGTAGACATAGTTCAAAATAATTACAATCATAACATCACAGATCACCATAAGAAATACAATACTCATGAGAAAGCTTGAAATACTGTGGGAATCACAACATAACACAAAGACAGATAGCAAGCATACGCTACTGATACCAGCTGGAGGTGCTGCTGGATAAATTTGCTAGATGCAGCCTGACACAAACCTTTAGTTGTAAACAAGCAAGCAAGCAAACACAGGCAAGCACAGGGAAAAAAGGTACGCCTGCACAATTAGCAATAAAAAACAAGCAGCAAGAACAGCGTCCCCCACCAGTGTTTTTGGTACTCATTAGTGCTGTCTTAATTCCTCTTCGCATTTCCCACAGACACAGCCCATCTGCTCCTGACCAATTATCCATGAGCTGGTGCCTGACACTCTGTCTCGAACTTGAAGTCCTGCCTATAAGGACATCTGATATGCCTGGACACTTAAGCTTGAGGTGTCCATAGCTGAGCCAACCTCTCCCACAACCAGCTTGTTCCTCCTGTGTCCCTGAGCTTAGGAGGGACCCATGATCCCCTTAGCTGCTCGAGAGCATTAATACAGAGACACCTTCATCTTGTGTGTACCTATTTCTTTAAATAAGCTTTCTGTTCAGGAATATTTGTAGACTCACATAAAAAGTTGTAGACACTGCAGAGTACATGCACACTCCCCACTTGGAGGTAGCATCTTACATTACCAGGGTTCCTCTGACATACTGAGCTCACTTTATCACCAATGTCCATTAGGCCTAAGTTTTTCCACTACCATCATTTTATTATTGTTGTTCCAGAATCCAAGATAGGAAAGCACTTTACATTTTGACTCTCTCTTTGGCAAGTGGTTTTTATTAACACTGAACTACTCAAGCTGAGTCTTGAGGAGCTTCTCTCCACTTTCCCTAGGCTGACTCAGACCTGTTAGCTGCTCTCAAGCATTTGCCTCCATGTTTCTAACCCCGCCAGTTACTGACTTCTTTCACACAGACGCCTCTCCACATGTCTGTAGCCCGCATCACTTGTAGAACACAGTGTGCTATGACTGAGCCAGTATTATTCACAGCTGAGCCATGGAATGTTCTCAGATTTCTTTTCTAGAATAACTGTTTTCTGCAGAATCAAATTGTGTTCTCCTTTTGGAACTTTGGAGAGACAGCTCCACTATCCTGTGGCTTCCAGTACTCTGAGGTCAGTGTGATTTGTTTTTTCTTTTCTTTCTCTTCCCTATTCTCTCCCTCCCCCTCCTCCTTCCTCACCTGATACACAACCTGCTAAGATAGCTCCAGTGATCTCCATCTTCTCCATCCATCTCCATCATCTCCACCCAGAGTTCCGACTACATCACTGACTGGTTAAAGCCAAAGTATGTTAACGCCCCCATACCTTTAATGGCAGCTTCTTCTCTGACTGCAGGCTGGACTTAGGGTCTCACTTCTGAAAACAGGCAAGGTAAAAGTGGCAGGACACAATTCTAGGATGAGACTTGGGGATGGATTGCTGTCTGCCCATTTTGCCCTCACTAACAGAGCAAGCTGCCATGTTATAAGCTGCCTCAAGGAGAAGTCCAAGAGGCAAGGAGCCAAGACCCTCTATCCAGCAGCCCACAGGAACAGAAACCTTCCAACAACCATGCAATGAGAGAGGAAGAAGACGTACCCCAGAAAGGCTTGCAGGTGACTTAATAACCTTGATTGAAGACCTTGAGGTGACCCAGAGCCCACAGATCCAGGAAAGCTACAGAAACCCTGAGACGTGAACACTAATGTTCTGAACGCAGTGTTAGTGAGCCACAGTCCTGTTCCAGCTTGTACTTTCAGCACAGTTTGGTGGGAATGGCCACAGCCATTGTCCCAAGTATTATTTGTCCTAAACCATTGTCCCAAGCATCACCATGGAAGAGGTGAGTGGCTGCAGCAGATTTCAATGACTCTAGGTTCTGGAGTAAGTTGATGGCAGCAGCAGATACTACCATGCTCCTTTCTGTGGATGCTTTCAGGGGCAGCTGAGGTCCTTCCATAGTCTAGAATTTCATGAAGTGCACCTTGTATAGATCTGTTTTCAGCAACTAATGGGCTACTCCATCTGCAAGGTCTGGGAAAGGTCCTGCAGTTACTTTGCTAACACTGTGGTCTGCCAGCATCACATCACTCCAGTGCTTAACTGCCTAGGCAGATGCTCTCATTTCCTGATGCTTCTTTTGTGTTTTCTGTCACTTGTTCTCATTTCTGGGCAACTTCTTTAGCTCCACTTTCTAACGTTTCAATGAAATTTCCTATTTCTGTGATCATATATTTAATTATAAGAGCTCTTTTTCTGTGTTATTTTTTAATTGCTTTCTGCTTTTCAGGAATACAATATTTTCTTTATCAGAGGGCTTTTCATTTTATTTTTTCTTCTGCTTCCATACATTATTTCTTTCTATTTTCAATTTACAAACTCTGTAAAGAGCTTAAATGTGTTAGTCTTAACATTGGCTTATGTTTTGGCTACCAAATGATCCTTCTGTAGAGGTGATTTCTCGAAGTTCAGAGTGAAGCAGTAAGGAATTCCAAGTTCTGTCTCTCTAGTAGGACTTGCTTGTCACTTGCCAGATGACCTGTCAGAACATTTCCTAAGGAACTTCACACTGTCAGTGTTTACTGGTCTTCTCGATCCTTCTGTCTCCAGCCTGAGAGAGTTAATCCTGTACTTTTGGAGCAAGTGAAGAAAGAATCAACCACAGGGCAGAATGGTAAGTCCCCTCCTACTCATAGGGCCACTCTTCCCATGATGCTTGGGGGATTCAGATGCTTCCACTTTTACCACATTAGTGACAACCTGAACCATAAAGGATTTGTCTGCTGGTAGAAGGAACTTTAAGGAGGACAAGATTTGACACTTCTTATACAACTTTAACCTAATTCTGATTTTTTTGTTGTATGTGTGCTGTATGTACACACATCTTTATATTGAGAGAAAGAGAGAGACAGACAGACAGACAGACACTGACTGATGCTGGGTGCCTTCTTCAACCTCTTCTCCACCTTATTTTTTGAGATAGGTTCTCAAGCTTCAGGACCCCTGTCTTAGTCAGGATTTTTATTACTCTGAAGAGACACCATGACCACAGCTACTCTTACAAAGAAAACATTTAGTTGAGGTGGCTTGCTTAGTTTTAGAGGTTCAGTCCATTATCATCATGGTGGGACATGGCTCTGTGTAGGCAGACATGGTACTGGAGTAGTAGCTGAGAGTCCTGCATCTTGCAGGCAACAGGAAGTCACCTAAGACATTGGGTGGTAACCTGAGCATAGGAAACCTCAAAGTCTGCCCTCACAGTGACACACTTCATCTAACCAGGCCATACCTACTCCAACAAAGCCATACCTCCTAATAGCTACTCCCTGTGATATTATGGGCTCAATTACACTCTAACTACTACAACCCCATCTGTCTCTACTTCTCCAGAGTTGGGATTATACCTGCACTGCTGAACCTGGCTTTTCACATAGAAACTAGGGATCAGAGCTTAGGTCTTTGTGTACTTTACTGACTAAGCCATCTCTCCAGTCCTTCCATTCTTTACTCTCTTTGAACCCCACAGGGTTAGGGTTAGGGTTCCCTTCAATTCTGAAGCTCTGAGGCAGACACGAAGTGCGATCACTGTCCTGATTCCACACTGCAGGCCTCCTGTCAGCCTGGGCAATCACTCCTGCCATCTAAGCTCCCAGCTTCACGGTTCTGCTGCTGCCCTGTGTCTTCACTCGTTTGAATTGGACTTGGGGATGGAACCAAGGAACAGAGCTGGGTTCATTACACCATTTACAACAGACAGCCTGGCGGCTCTTATCCTCACATTCATATGATCACTGAGCTCTATGATTCTGTTGTTATGTATCTTCTTAAGCATCTGTTCCTCCTCAAGCCAATGTCATTTCTCCAGGCCAGGCCCTTATCTTCCATCAAAGGACAGCCAGTTTCCCAGTTTCCTTGACCTCCAAACCATTCCCCATGTTGTCAGATTAAAATGCAAGTCAGATATATTATTTCCAACTCTTGGGGCTTTACTCCCATTACTCCAAGAATGGGACCTTATTTGAAGCTAAGCTATTTATATGGGGTTATCAAGTTAAAATAAGGTCACTAGGATGAACCCCAACCCAATATATGGCTGGGGTCCTGATAAAATAAAGAAAATGTGGAGCCATACACACAGTACTTGAAGAATGTGTGAAAGATACAGGAAGGACCAAGGAATAGTTAAGGCTTCCAAGAGAACAAAGGGTGGCCTGAAAGAGCGCCCCCCCCCCTTTTTTTTATTTTGCAAGACAGGGTTTCTTTGTGTAACAGTTCTGGCTGTCCTGAAACTCACTCAGTAGGCCAGGCTGACCTCATACTCACTGAGATCTGCTTGCCTCTGCTTCCCAAGTGCTGAGGGTAGCCTTTTTAAAGTGTGTGTATGTGTGTGTGTGTGTGTGTGTGTGTGTGTGTGTGTGTGTGTGTGTTAGTTATGCTTGCATATATTTTCTGTGTATCATGTTCATTCCTGGTGCTCACGAAGGGCAGACGAGTACATCAAATCTCCTGGAACTGGAGTTACAGACCGTCGTAAGCTTCCATGTGAGTGCTGGGAATCAAACCTGGGTCCTCTGGAAGAGCATCCAGTGCTCTTAACCACTGAGCCATCTCTCCAGCTCTCAAGACGTCTAGCTTTTGTTAACTACCACACAATAGATATCATTTGTTTTAAGACACTTGGTTTGTGGTATTTGTTACAACAGTTCTAGGAAATGAATATACTGATTTAAATTATTTTTTCTAGAGACTTTTCTTTTTTTTTTTTTTTTTTTTTTTTTTGGTTTTTCGAGACAGGGTTTCTCTGTGTAGCTTTGTGCCTTTCCTGGAACTCACTTTGGAGACCAGGCTGGCCTCGAACTCACAGAGATCCGCCTGCCTCTGCCTCCCGAGTGCTGGGATTAAAGGCGTGCGCCACCACCGCCCGGCTTCTAGAGACTTTTCTTAGAGAATGAATGAATAAGAAATTCTATGCTTAGGAATTTACCCCAAAGAAAATAAGAAACTGGACACACACAAATGATGCATGGCACATAGTCAGTTTTAGTCCTGATACCAAGAAATAAATATATAACAATAGGAAGTAAAGTAAGTTAAATAAACTAAGCACATCCCATTACAAAAATTATACAGCCTTTTAAAATTCTGGTTTCAATCTTTTATTTGCTGACATAAAAAAAAACCCACAATATTTTGTTAAATATAAAATGCTGTTGTTTGCAGGCTGGCAAGATGGTTCAGTGTGTAAAGGTGCTTGCTGCCAAGCCAGAGGATCTGAATTTAATCCATGACCTACATGGTAAAAACAAAGAACCAGTCCCCATAAGTTATTCTCTGACTGCCACATGCACATCATGATACATATGTACACCACACACACTAAATATCTGCAAAGAGAAGGACCATTTACAAATCCATCCTTCCAAGCCATCCTGTGGTGACATTGGGGAGGAGGGGTACACATACACAAACCATCACTTTCTAGTTTAAGCTTTCTGGGCATTTTAAATGGTGTTTAATGGGATATGAAGAGAAAACTCGGCAGTTAAGAGTATGTATCACTCTTGTAGAGGATACAAGTTCAATTCCTAGTATCCACCTCCGGCAGCTTACAACAGCCTCTAACTCCAGCTTCAGGGGATCTGACGCCTCTGTCCTCTGTGGACACCTGTACTTACTTGCACAGTAGGTACACTCACACACACACACACACACACACACACACACACACACACACACACACACAAATGCACACACTAGAAATTAAAAAATAACCCACCCACCCCACCTGACCCAATAAAGGGTTTCTTTGTGTAGCCCTGGCTGTTCTAGAAATCACTCTGTAGACTAGGCTGGTCCTGAACTCAGGCATCCACCTGTCTCTACATCCCAAATGCTGGGATTAAAGGTGTAAAGTATATACCGCCACCACCTGGCTTAAAAAGAAATCTTAAAACAATGTTTAATGAACATGTATTATGGTTTGAAAGCACATACCATATTTGTATTTAAAGAATATATTTGTGAATAAAGATCTTCAGGTAAACAAAAAGCCTGAAGCCCTAAGGTAGACTTAGACTCAGGGCATCCCTGGCATACCCCATTTTCTGTCCACAAGCAAGTAGGAATGATAAACCAGAAACAGATGTGGAGATCACCTCCTCAAACCAAGAACATTTATGTAACACTAACTCCTTCTGAAATTATACTGTTATCTGTGGCCGGGTCTGGTTTTCTGCCCCATCCTCCCATCCTAGACAGGCACATTTATTCAACAATCCTCTCCTAACCCTTGCCTCCACCTAGTCACCATCAGCATCCTTCTTAGCATTTGTGGCAAGAGGAACAGGAATGAGAGATTTTCTTAGAGCCACTATCTGCCACCTTCTCCTATACAACCTACAGAGCCCCAAGAAACTGAGGGGCCCACCATGATCTTCCACCTTATAGTGAAGAAGCCAAGAGGGAAGAGCTCAGCCATGGAGCCTCTGACAAATACTAAGAGCAAGAGACAGGGAAATGGCGGCAGTAGTCACATGTCCAAGAACACCAGCTTTCCTTGGGCTCGCTTGGAGTTATGCTCAAAGGGGCTCCTAACCCTGCTGCCCACTGCATGCAGGGTGGACCCTCAGCATGGGGTGCATGACGGCAAGCCCCTCTCTGGGTAGACGGGAGGCCAAAAGAGGGCACACGTCAGGGGCTCTCCCACAGAAAACTCTCAGGGCACACTGTCGCCAGGATTCTGATGTTCCGGTGCTACAGCCTTGCACACGGGAACATCCCAGTCAACCAGATAGTCAGTCCACAGTGTGCTGGAGAGTATGGTTCTGCTCAGAGAACTTCCCTCTAAAGTTTTTCAAGTCATCCCAAGAAGATGGTAAAATATTCAGCCAGAAACACATCAGATTCTCACTGAGGGAAAGGGGAAGGAGGAGAAGCAGTCAAAAGAGAGGGGAGCAGACGGAGCAATATCTTCCTGGCAAGTGAGAGGCCACCTAGAAACAAGAGGGAGGAAACATGCAAGCAACTTCTAGCCTCAGGGGAGCCCGCACCTGCCACCCATGAGTGAGCTCTCACCTGCGCTCCACCTCCATCAGGTGTGTACAGACACACAAACATAACAAGCATGCACCCACACATGCACAGGCACATTCTCATAGACCCTGTGACCGTAGTGACAAGCCAGAACAGGAGTTGGACTATCTCAGCTTCCCTAGGGGCACTTGATCTGGGAGGTGAAAGCCGAGAGGTGTGTGCTGGGTTTAATGAACACCAGTGGCGGCTAAAGCTGGGGAACCTGACTCCTTGGGTTGCTCTTCACAGAATGCCTGGCATTAATACTTAACACCTGGGGAGGGGGGTGGGGGGAAGGGGTGAGGGGGAGGCTCATGACAGCTTACCTGCATGATGACCTCAAGACAAAAAACTTAGAGATGAAGCACTTGTGCAAAGAGCCAAACAAAAACTAGCTTCTTAAAATTCCAGAAACCCAGAACCAAGTAGGATCTTCAACAGCTAACTTCTGTCCTCTTCCTCTCTTGTAATACAACAGAAAACAAATGTAGGCAAATGTGTTATACTCAACTCCTAGCCAGAAAGTAATTCTCCAGCCTCAGAAAAAAAAGGGGGGGGGGGGACAGAGTCTGCTGAAGGCCACCTGGATGCCAAAACTAGATCTGTGACATCCTGATTTATCACTGGATAATCCCCTGGCTGGGGTGCTTCTGAACTCATTTCACATTAGAGAAACAGAAGTGAAATGGAACAAGCTCCCCTGCTGGCTGGGCCACACCTGATGAACTGCAGAATTAGGGAGGGCTCAGCTAACAACCTGGCACTTAAAGTCCATCCACGTCTTTCCATCAGGCCACCAGCTCTGGTAAGCAAGAAATGGGCAGAGACTCACTGTAGGCAAAACTAACTCCCTGCCCTTGAGACTGTGTAACCCTCCACCCTCAGGTATGACATGACTGTGTAGCTGAAAATGACATGAATATGGTTAATCAAGAAAGTAGCATAATAGTAATAATAAGCAAGGCTAGAATACTAAAGGCACAGGCCAAGTTCCTTTCCTGACAGCTTCCCACATTCTATCCGCTGATTGTCTGACTTACTAGCTCTATCTAGCAAAATCATCACTTTGATTAGTAGACAATATTCCTGCTTCCAATCACTCAACGGGGGCCCTAGAGTGTGAGGTTTGCTATGGGAATACCCACAGTAGGAGGATGAATGGTGTGTGTAAGATCTCGCTGGCCAAGCTAGACACCAGAAGGCAGGGGAGAGATTCTTCAAAGAGAGGACAGATAAAATTCACAGTATCCAACTGTAGAATTGTAACTGAAAGCATTATTTAATGGAGTGATCTAGGAAACTAAGTGATTAAGTAAAAAGAAGAGGTGTCTGGAGATTGTTCTAATCACACACATACACACACACACACACACTCGGATGCATACACACAAGCTCACACCTACACCATCTCTCTCTCTCTCTCTCTCTCTCTCTCTCTCTCTCTCTCTCTCTCTCACACACACACACACACACACACACACACACACACACACACACACTCCACCTGAACTTTTACTTGTTTGTTTTTGAGATGGGCTGGCTTCAAACCTGTGATCCTCCCATCTCAGCTTCTCACTGCTGGGATCACAGGAACATACCATCAAACCCGAAAATTTGGTAGTAATCTTTGGCAACATAAGTTTGTATAAATAAGCCACATACATATATACATATACAAATTATAATTTTTGGAAATAATATTTGTAACAAAAAGGTGGACTATTTCAGTACTAAAGGAAAGGAGAAAAGTTTTCATTAAAAAATTGCAAAAGTAACAGTTTAAAATTTCTATTTTCCCTACAAATTTAAGAGCTGAGCAAGACTTAGAAAGGGAGAGCACACACACCTTACTTCAAAGGAACTCTCGGAGAAACTATAAACAAAATTTTTAATATTAAAGAGAAATAAAAATTCTTAAAAGTGGCTAGACAGAAATATCCTGTTATCCCTAAAACAAGGGTACAAAAGACAGTGGGTTTTCCAGCAGGCTCCATGGAAGCCAGCAAGAAGTGACAGCACATTTTCTAAGTACTGAAATAAAAGAATTGTTAACCAAAAGTCTGACTCCAGTGGAAATGTCTTCTAGAAATGAAGTTCAAGTAAAAGGAAAGAAGAGGCTGTTCCCAGAAGATCTGAACAGTTGTTAAGGGAAGTTCTTCACACAGAAAGGAAATCATTTTGGAAAGAAAGAAAGAAATGGCTTTGGGAGGGAGGGAGAGGTTACTTAATGCAGTGGGAAGGAGAAGGAAATCTGCCAATGGGGGCTGTCCTGGGGACCAAGACAGAGGAGACAGGCTAGGAGGCTGAGGGAAGCATTGGGAGTGGAATGGAAGCAAAGAGAAGGCTCCACAGGAGAGCAGAAAAGGAACTCTACTGTCTAAGGTTGTTAATGGGAGAAGCCTGGGTCACTCAGGCAGAGGGAAGGAGACGAAAAGCTTGAGCTATGCATGCATGAGTGCCTGTGTGCATGTGAAGGGAGTCCACAACTAACCTTTCTGTAGGGCATGCATCTCACAGGCTATCTCTGAAGCTACCTGCAGGCCCCTTGTAAGACTCATTACAAGGCTCTGTGTCTTCCAAGGGAGATGGAGAACAGTGATTAGTTCTGTGCTGACTCATGATTTAAGTACTCTGAGAAATGTGCTGCTAAGCAATCACATCAATCTGTGGGCATCACAGCACAGTGGCACAAACCTACAAAGTATGAATCACTGGACACAACTGAAAGACACAGCAAACACAAGACACATGTGCTGTAGGTGTCCAATAGCAAGCACACTGTCTTACCATACCATCTTTTCTTCAGTAGGCAAAAGGAACACACTGAAAAACTCAGTAAGACACAATATAGTAGGGAGCTGGACAGAGACACTCACTACATTATGGGTTTTACTGTGCAGAACCACAGCACTCTGCTTCATATGACTAGCATCAGCATCATTCCAACAGGTCAGTATATGGTTACTGTGTGTGTGTGTGTGTGTGTGTGTGTGTGTGTGTGTATGGGTTTTAAAGGCTACACCATCATTACGTAGCACTGTAATCTAGCTCCATTACAATTTATTCTTCATCCACAAGGTCAAGATCATGGATCCCACCTTTGTGTCCCACACCACATCTAAATGGACAAAAAATGGTCTAAGAGGCTTCAGAAATTTTTTTATTTGTTTGTTTTTGTTTTTTGTTTTTGTTTTTTCGAGACGGGGGTTTCTCTGTGTAGTTTTGGTGCCTGTCCTGGATTTCACTCTGTAGACCAGGTTGGCCTCAAACTCACAGAGATCTGCCTGGCTCTGCCTTCCGAGTGCTGGGATTAAAGGCATGCGCCATGTATGCCTGGCCGAGGCTTCAGGATTTTAAACAATAACAACAATAAAAAACAGTCTAAGAAGCTCCAGGCCAAACAGTTTCAATCTTGGAAAAAGTTCTCAAAATCTAAAGGACTTTGCAAGTAAGATTCCCTGGCTTTTTAGAAAGATCACTGTAATCGTACAGAAACAGTGATTATGTATGTTCATATCTGGTCCTGTCACTTTACTAAATTTGTTTGTTCCCACACTGTCTGAGGCCATTACGACCTTCTGTGAATGACATCATTTTAGCTGCAGAGACTACTGAACCCCCTCCTTTCATACATAGATGCTTTTCTTTCTTTTTCTTGCCTAAGCTCCATGGCTAGCATTTCTAGTACTGTGCTGTGTAGAAATGGTGAGGTTCAGTGGGCAACAGTATGAAAGCTTTCAATCTTCATCACTGTGCCAGCTGTAGGTTTGTCCTACAGGCCCTTGTGTCCTCAAACGACATAACTTCTAGAGTTTGTATTATAAAAGAATGGTACACCTATTGAGGTGATTATATGCAGGATTTTAGTGAAATAAGCCAGTTAAAGAAAGATGGATTCTACCCGTATTCACTCACATGTAGAATCTAGAACAGACACTGTTAGAGAAAGAGAGTAATGACAATTAGGGCTGAGGGATGGGGACAGGGGAGATGCTGGCTGAAGGTGTGTATGAACTTTTACATAAGCCAAATAAGTTCTGGAGACCTGACATACAACATGTGACTAAGATCGATAATAATGTGCTAGATGCTGGAAATCCGGTGTGTTCCTACCACTCCACAACAAAGTAATAACTGTGGTGCCAGTGCTTATTAGCCTGACTGTGGACACCAGAACTCCAATTAGAGACTCATTAACAATGAACTTCACCGTCACTAATAGGTTAATCAATAACACTGAGGGGAGGAGGGATGCCAGTGATGCCAGAGCTAGTGCAGAGTGAAGGGGTTCCAACTGGACACCTGTGGTACCCATCCTGAAGAATGTGACTTGTGCATTCTTACACCCGAAGGTCAGCAAATAGAATGTCAATTCACAAAGGAGACTGTAATGTGAGCCCAGAGAGAGTAAGAACTTTGAGCCCCATATGGTGCTGGCCTTCCCACCCTGTGGACTCGCTTCCTGTGGAGATGGGAACACTTCTCCATGTGACGGGACAGGAGAGGTGACTACCCCAGGGCTGGGGGTGGAGCCTGCAGGCCTGTGCAGTATCTGCTTGCTAGCATCCTTCCCCCTCTGGTTAAGAGCCCACTGGTGGGTGGGGGATGAAGCACAGCAAGAGAACCACTCCCCCTCAGAATGCCTGAACTGCTGGAGAGACAGCTGAAGTGTCCACCCCCAACTGCCAGGTTGTCTCAGGGTTTGGATCAGGAGCCTGAAGTGGCCAAGTGTGAGAAGGTAGACTGCAAACATGGAAGCCGGTCCTCACCAGTGGTGCTGTGGTCTGCCTGCTGACTGGTGTCTGTCCCCTCCAAGGCCTGTTTCTTCAGCTGTCCCCTTGCCCCACGTGAGCTTCTCATCATGCTTCCAAGAAAGGCTTCTGGCTCTCTGGCTAGAGTTGACCAAAGCAGACTTTGCTGCTTGAAGAAAACTTAGTAGTATCAGATGGGCTTACAAGTGACTGGCTTCCTTTCCTCTGGCAGAGACAACATCAACCTGGGCCTCGCTTGCCCTCAATGGATGGCAGTGCCAGGCAGCCACAGTCAGAAGGCTAGAATAGACACTGAAACCTCCAGGGATGTGAGGCACGTCCAAAGACTAGAAACAGAAGGGCCTGGCATGGTGAGAATACAAGGACAAGAACAGAGCCCAGCAAACAGGCAGCCCTTCATTATCCAATTACTCCCTGTGCAGATCAAGAATTAGTGTTCACAGGTTCTGGTGAGTGACATAATTACAATTTAAAAGGGGCAATTAATCATCGCCTTGTTGTGCACTGCTTTGCAGGAGCTGCAAACTCCATGAGCACCAGTATAGTCACAAAAGCAGTGACCAAGTGAGCCACTGTGACCACCAAAGTCCAGCCTCCGGCCCCTTGGTCTTCTCTCATTTCACCACTCCAGAGCCCACGGGTGTCTCACTTGCCTGCTGCACTCCTCTCTGCCCGGTCTCCACCACCAGTGCTCCTCCCTCACTGCTTCAGGACAACAGGGCTCCTAACACTGTAGGCCTCCAGGCTCAGCTCAAGGGCTCGGGGATTGAGTGGGACAGGAGTGGAACACAGGTTGTGATGTAACAGAAAGGCAGAAAAATGGATGGAGTATGTGGGACCAGAAGAACCAGGGGATGGCAGCACAAGCACAGGATGCTGGCACTTAGAAAGCAGGGCTGGCCAGCCAGAGCCTCCCCAGATCAGCATCTTTCTACAGACTCCAGCTGGCCCATCCCCACTTCTGACCCCTTGGCCAATGCCCAGCTACTCCCTCTGACCCAGTCCCAGGTCAGGACAGAGGCCTTTTTGACTTCTTACAGCAGACTAGAACATTACCTCTCTCCACAGGAGGCACTTTGGAAGGCACTTCCCTGGGTCTTCCTCCCTCTGGGTAACCCTGAAAGTTCTACTGGGGAGCCTCCAGGCAACAGAATTACTCCAGTGCTAAAACCACCTCAGCCTGGGTGGATCACACCATTTCTGCTTCCACCGCTGAGCTATACAAGGCAATGATATCTGAGGTTTTTCAAAGTAAATATCTGCTTGGGCTTTTTCTGGCCTTTTCCATGGTCCAGCTGGATAATCTGTGGGGTGCACTGTTCTCTTGCCCTCTGGCAGCCTCTGTCCAGAGCATCAGTGTCCCTCCACCATGACAGTCCCATGAGAAGGTCTGGAGGAAGTAGAAGGCTCCATCTCAGAAAAGGCAGCCCTCTAGCCACTGTGAGGAAGGCTGTGAAATCCAGCTCAAATCAGTTCAGCTTAGAGATGCGTACATGTCTCAGGTGCAGTCAATGAGGCCTATGCATAAGCTGCTGGTACCCCTTCCTCCTTGCTCCTTCCTGCTGAAGACACCGTAAGGAGCTGCAAGAGGAAATGACCACAGCACTGTGGAAAAGACACATCATTTAACTCTGCTAAGCAGACACACCCACAGTGCCCAGGCTGTACCTGGTTCTGCACCAGAAGATACAGTGGGTGTGGGCTGTAAAGCCTCTGACCTTGTGCCTTCTGCCCGTTACAGCCCATGACAGCCCTAATCCACAGCAGCATTATGAAAGCCTCTAGGCTCAGCATTCTTAAGGATCTGGAAGGTAGGAACAAGCCCAGAGCAGGTCAGCAGGGTATGGAAGGAGCCATTCTGACCTCCACAAACCCAAACCAGCCAGCCAGGCAAGAAGATAAGCTTCCATGGCAAGGGAGAGTGAGGCCCAGAATAAGAGCTCATCTGGATAAAACAAGTAAGAGAGGTTGAATGGGATACTTTCTCCAATATGACCAAAGGACCACTAGATGAACACAAAAGAAATGAATGCCAATCTTTTCCCAAAGCAGGGAGTCAGGCAACTAGAGGACTTGGTTAGTGCGCCTTTTCACTATAAACCCAAGTTCTTGACTTGGCCATGTCAGTGCATTAGCTGCTCAAGAATAAAGTTAAAAATGGAATTAGCAAACAAGGAAGGGAGACTCTGCTGTGGGCATTACTCAAACCCGTTTACTTGCTACCTGCTGAGGTTGCCAGTTTATGTCCATCTTATTTGGTAGTTTTGTTGTTGTTGTTTTTAATGTACTTTCACTTTTTTTTTAAACCTAAATTGGTTTTAGACTTGAAATAACTAGCAAGAATGAAAACACTGTCACTTGCCATTAATAGAATGTAGGCAAGACGAAAATAAACCACTCAGATTCTAGGTGGGGAACCCCAGGCTCCTGAGTCTGTCACATACTTTCATTAAAGAGGAAGATATGCTATAGCACACAGACATTGTGCTTGCTTTTCTATGTAATCAGGTGGTAAACTCAGAAGAATAATCTCAGTCACTACATAACCTGCCTAGTGTAACCAGTGACTTACACTGGCCAGCAGGGTCTGGGACAGACACCCTGTGGCACAGAGATGCTGGCATGTGCTCATGGGTGCTTTCTCTTACTTGCTTCTAATCACTCAGAAGTCTGATGTGTATTCTATACCGAGCTGGGTGCTAAAGGAAAGTCAAGATAGACAGGGCATCTCTTTCTTGTACTCTAGAGCATTTATAATCTGAAACATAGTCAAGGTGTTGCTTATTCATGCTTCTTACAAAACAAACTACACAGGCTCAGTAAGACCCACTGCAATTTTTGACAAGTGTGCCAGGGTAATTTGATGGGGAGTGTGGCTATTCTTGGTTGTCAACTTGATACATCTGGAATTAAAATACAAGTGGCTGAGTACACTTGTAAGGGATTTTTTTCTTGATTGTATCACTTGAGCTGGGAAGACACGCCTTAAATCCAGATCTTTTGAGGTAGGAAGATCCACCTTAAATCTGGGCCACACCTTCTGGTGGCAGCCTATACAAAGTACTTGGGAAAGGAAGTGCTTGCTCTTTGTCTGCTTGCCCTCACTCTCACTGCATGTTCATTCTTCACTGGTATTAGAGCCTATTTCTTCTGGCTACTGGTGTATATTAAAGAGCAGCTGAGACATCCAGCCTTTTGAACTGAACAGCTACTTTCCATTGGTAAGCTCTAATGCCAGTGAAAGGGTGGAGTTGCTAGAGTAAGCAAGAGCAAGCAGGCAAAGAGAGAGCAAGCTTTCTTCTTCTATACCCTTTATACCGCAGTAGAATGTGTGGCCCAGATTAAAGATAGATCTTCCCGCCTCAAAAGATCTGGATTAGCTGGGCGGTGGTAGCACACGCATTTAATCTCAGCACTGGGGGGGGGGGGGGGAGCCAGGTGGATCTCTGTGAGTTTGAGGCCAGCCTGATCTAAAGAGCGAGATCCAGGACAGGCACCAAAACTACACAGAGAAACCCTGTCTCGAAAAACAAAAAACAAACAAAAATCTGGATTAAAGGTGTATTTCCCAGCCAGGCAGTGGTGGTATACATCTTTAATCCTAGCACTTGGAAGGCAGAGGCAGATAAATTTCTGAATTTGACACCAGCCTGCCTGGTCTATAGAGTGAGTTCCACTACAGCCAGGTCTATACAGAGAAAACGGGGGGGGGGGGGGGTAGGGGGGGCCCGGGGAGGAGTGTATCTTTCCACCTCAAAGATCTGGATTAGAAGTGGATCTTCCCAATTCAAATGATTTAATTAAGCAAAAAATCCCTCACAGGTGTGCCAGTCATTTAGGTTACAGTTAATTCCAGATGTAGTCAAGTTGACAATCAAGAATGACCATCACAAGTCCACCCCTTGTCAGCTTGATACAAAATCAAATCTCTTAATGTCATGCTTAATTTCCAAATGAAAACAATAACCAGGTCATAATAATGCCTAACATTATTAAACTATCCCTCGTACTACTGCAAAAGCATTATAAATTTAGAAAAGGTGGTAATGTCCCTTGATGGACATTCTTTTAGTATCTCAAACTTAAATATGATAACCACTGATACTCTTAACTGATGTTACATTACATGATAAAGCAATTGAGGAAAGAAAACACAAACATCTGTACAAACACATTCTTAACAAAATATCACAAACATACCTGTCAATTATAATAATCCTCATTTCTGCAGCTGGTCAGTGGCCCTAGCAGGTAATTTGTAGCCAGCCTCCTCTCCTACCCACTCTGTATTTCCTCCATCCTCAGCAAGCACCTCAGCAGGTCTTGGCTCTTTTCCTGGAGGAGTGACCCACACCTTCATTTCTGAAGGGTCCGTGCCCTTTGTCATCCTGTCTGCATCAGATTGTTGTAGTTTCCCATTGACTTTAATCACAAGACATAGCATTGAGACGACCTAAAGGATCTCCTGCACTCCAGACATCTTTCTTACCTCCACTGTGGAAAAGCAATCCAATTTCCCCTTGGTAATCTAGATCAATTACCCCCTAACACTGTTACTCCTTTCTTAGCCTGTTGGCTTAAGGGCATCAGAAGCACAAAGTGGCCTGGGAGAAGTCTGGGTTTCCAGTTCAAGGGAATGTTTGTTGTGGAATGGAAGAATGTTGTATGCCCTCCCCACTCTGGAACCAGAACTTCTAGGCCAGGAGAAGTGGAAAGAAGGTCCCAGGAACAGGAAGTAAAACTTTACCTAGTGGGTATTAGGGGTGATAGTGAATGGAACCATTTCCTTTTCCCCCATTTGATTCCTGGACCCATGGATCCTGGCTATGGGAGAAACCGTACCATATATTGGTTGATGACTCAAAGCATATGGTGCCTTCTGGAGAACCCTGCCCCAGCCCTCAGGCAGCTGCCACCTAATTGGCACTGTAAATGTGTCTTCAAAAGGCCATTCCACCTTTCTATAAGGCCAGCTGCTTCAGGATGGTGGGGGACGTAGTAAGATCAGTGGATTCCATGGTGTGGGCCCACTGTCACACTTATCTGCTGTGAAGTGAGTTCCCTGGTCAGAAACAATACTGTGTGGAACATCACTAAGTCCACATATAGTGGTTTTGGCAAAAGCATTACATGCAGAAAAGACAAATCCATAACCAGAATAACTATCTTATTCCAGTAAGGACAAAGCATTGTCCTTTCTTTGGGGTACTGACTTTAAACACATGGATTATCTCCCAGGCACTGGATTAATAGCGTACACTACCAAGATGGTAGTTCTATTTTTTTATTTTTGGAAAAGGAAAATGTTAATATCATCTCAATGTATAAAGTCTTGGAGCTAAGGGGGCTTTCAGGGTTGCCAGTCAGGCTGAGCCTGAGTATAAGGTACTATAGCACTGTGTACATAGAAAAGGTTTGTCAACAACCTCAGTTTCTGACACTCTTAGAGGACATCTCCCCAAACTCCCAAGTCTAGCATTTGATGATCAGAACTCTTCCTACAACCTGCCCCCAAACACAAGCTGCTGATTTCACCTGCTCTGACCTCCTGCTGAAGAAATCACTGACCTGGTAAGTAACAATCTCCTGTTGGAAAAGCTATCTGATCTAGTCTGATCTTCTGCTGAAACAGAGATTCTCCTAACTTGCCTTGCTAGACTTCCTTCCCAGAGGCTGTCATGGCCAGCTGCACCATGCTTGGCTTTTACCTCACATGCTGATTTGGGGCCTCCGTGCCTTGGTGAGATCTGGCTCGAGTTAAACAGCACAGAACCCTAGCAAGGTATGATCCTTAGGAAATGGGTGGGTCTCAAAGGAAGAAAGAAGAGAGCTGCCTGCAGCTCTAAGCTAGATGTGGCTGGTGGAAAGGCAATCAACCAAAGCAGGCAGGTGACAGGCAGCCAAAGATGAAGGCACAAGGGACTCTGAAACTTGGTGAAGGTCTGCTGCTTTGTTTATAATCACTTTACTCTGTTCTCAGTTTCCTGGTTTATGAACTAGGAAGAAGTGAACCTAAGTGAACCTAAGACACCACCAACTGTAAGATAACCACCATTTCATCACCATGAAGAAAAGGAAACACACCACACACAGGTAAGATGCCACCAACAAAAGTCAGTAGTGAATGACCCTGAAGATAAAGCTCATCTCAGAATCCTAGATGCCGTGCTGGCCACTACTTACCAGCTAGCAGGAGGTGAATGTTAATCATATAGAACAGATAGCTATTGCTATTAATACTTAACACATGTACCCACTGGCTTGTAACTGGAGATTTGTCTGATGACTGAGGAGATTATACATAACACATCAGCTATAATCCAAACTACTCTTGGAATATGCTCTGTGCTTGCATGGTAGTGCTCAACATGGTTACCAACACACAAAGTGAACCATGTATGTATGAAACACAACCAGGAGGCCATATTGTACCAAAACAGAAACACAGCCCTAAAAGCACACTCTCTGGGTGAGATGTCTGGACTATGCAAAGAATAGAAATCTCCAAACAACTCATTACACAGCTCATTCAAGTCTCTCATCCCATGTGCCCACAAGACAGCACCCATCAGGGAACAGCACTGAGTTCTTAGGCTGTGGCTCTTGTGTACACTGTTTTCTGCTGAATTCTATGACCTGGCCTTGGATGGCACCCTGCAATTCCCAGGTCAACTTGTCCAGCTGCCTCCTGAGGCTCATTAACAGGGACACTGGAGGGATCCACAGGAGAGAGAGAGAAAAGAGACCTTGCCTGCTTCCTTGCCCTACCTGCTCTGAGAAGCATGACTCAGCAACGCTGTGCTATTGGGCAGCAACTGGTTCCAAGCTGAACTTTCCAATCCCTGCAGGACTGATTGTCATATGTCTCACCACCAGACATAAAAGCCCTAGCCAAGTAGTGACCCCTGAACCTGAGTGCCCTAGGTATTGCCCTCCACTTCCCACTTCTCAGCAACTGCAGCCTCTCCTTGATCCCAGCCTGACAGGCTGCAACCCTCAGGAACCTGCCTGACAACCTGTCCCCATCAGTTCTTACTACCAAATTCTCTCTGTTCCAGAGATGGCTGTGGTTTCTACCTCCTGACTAGACTACTAGACTGTAACTGACAGATAATACATTATCTCCCTATCCAAGTGAGTGTGTGTTTGTGTGTGTGTGTGTAAAGTCTCCTATTACTGCTTTATATTGGGAAGTCTGATGGTATTTGTTCCAAATCTTTACAATTTAATTAAAAAAAAAAAAAGAATGCACTGACACAGTAGACTCCCACCTTCCTATTCCTTCTGTGAGTACATCTAGAACCACAGAATAAACATACACAAACCAGCATAAGATGACTCTGTGACTTGAGGTAGGCTGTCTGGCCAGAGGCCTCATGACTCAGCACCAAGTCCTCTCAGCTGTCTGCTTAGGAGCAGCCACACAAGAGGGCTTATACACAGGGTTTCTACTGCTTCTGATTTCAGAACACCACCAGGACCCAGCTGCTTAAACTGTGGCTCACGACTACATAAGGGGTGGTGCAGTGACCAAAAGTCAGTTCACACTCAAATGCACAATGAACCCAAGACAGCTCGGCAGCACTCAGCTGTCACACAGCATGACTTCACTGCAGCGTTGGTTCTGAACACACAGAGTCATCACACCACACCACCTAAGAACAGTGTCTGAAACCCTCAGCTCTTTACTGCTCTTACAGAAGCATAATGGGTTAGTTACAGAAAACAACAGCTTTGAATGTTTTCCTACCAGCACTCCTCAGCATATAAGTAGCAAATCAGTATGTCTTTGGATTGAATTGTGTTCGAATGTTTGGGTTTAAAAACTGCTGTCTAAGTTGCTGACTTGAATTTCCTAAAACACTGTTAAAGGAATTAGGGCAGTCTTCAACAATTTCAGGAATGGCCTTACACGTAATTCTGGCATTTTGTCCTGTTTGCACTGTTTCAACATTGACAGTTATAAAACCAGAATATTGGCCAGCTCTAAAAACACTACAGATGCTCTGTGTCCTGCAATACCAAATATTCAATTCTTTATGTAAAAAGCACTATAAACTACACTGTTTTCACTTGTTTGTGTATGTGCACCGGCAGGAGAATGTATACACTCGAAAGTGTATGGGTGCACATGTCTGTGCACATACCTGTGGAGACAAGGTCAACACTGTGTGTCTTCCTGATCCCTCGACACCTTAGTTTGAGATGGATCTCTCACTGAACTTGGAGCTCACCAACTGGCTAGACTGGCTAGCTGACAAGTCTCCAGGAGCCTCCTGTCTCCACCTCCCAGTAGTGGGAGTACAAGGACATGATGCTGCTGCCCACCATACCAGAATTTGTATGTGGGGGCTGGAGATCCAAATTTGGGTCTCCATGTATGCACAGCAAACTCTTGGGCCAACTAAGCCATCTTTTACTCTCAAATTTGCTTTTGTTTTTAATAAATGGTAAATTATTTGTGTTCCAAAGGTTTTCAGATAAATTTCTCTAAGGTCTGTTATCAGCAAATGTTTGGTTTGTATGCCGGTTTGATAGTCCTGTGTGCCCAGATGGAAAGGAGCTGAGAGTCTTGCGCTGCATCCCTTGGGAAGAAGGCCTACCCCACTCACCTACCCCACTCACTCTCTGTTCTCCTGGGCAGGTGTGTGGACAGCTGGGAGAGCTGCACAGAGGGCAAATCTGAGGAGATTTCCTCCCTGAAGAGATGCACTTCCTTGAGGAAGTGAAGGTCCTGTCTCCCCTCAATGTGGATGGCTCATGACTGCTTCAAGTGATGGGACACAGCAGAGGTGGCACCCACCACATGAGTTATTAAGTCAGGTTCCAGACAGACAAACAGTCCTACTGGTTTTCACTCAAGGCTTTCTCCACAGACACCCTCTCCCAAGTCACACCTCTCCCCTCCCCCAGCTAGCCCTTCCCAGCAACTGTGCATGACCTGCACTCCCTCCCTCTCTTCTACCCCTCCCAAGACCCATGGGAGGTCAGAAGGGTTTCCCTCACTGAGCTCTGCCTTCCTGTCCATCCTGCTTAGTGGGAAGAAGCTACACACTCCAGCCATCAGCATTTGAGTCTCCAGCTGAGGCCCAGCCTGTGGCTATTGAGTCACCGGCATCATAAAACACCAAGGAATGATCCACTCAAGGAGACCAATGTAATGGACAGCACGTGTCTTTAAAGTCCAGACAGTAAACTTTCTAAACAGATATACTTAAAACAACTATTTAAAATATGCTCAAAAAGCTAAAAGTGAAAAACAGTTTGAAATTTAAAAATGGTATACAAGTGAGAATGTTGACAAAAGAGCAGAAATGAAATACGGTCAGTAGCGACTCTGTGACTAGAGAGTCTGGCTGGGGAGGTCAGGAGAAGGACTCCACCGTCCACCTCAACAAGCAGGAGGAAGAATTACAGAAAACAGAGATGCAACAGTGAGAATGACAGCATCTCAGGAGCAAACGGGAAAAAACGACACCAAAGGGAAGACAGCACAGGGGGGTAGGCGATAGCAACACACTTTACAAAAGTTCCACAAAGGAGGGGGGGAGAGACAGACAGACAGACAGACAGACAGAGAGACAGAGAGAGACAGAGAGGGACAGAGAGAGACAGAGAGACAGAGACAGACAGAGACAGACACAGAGAGAGAGAGAGACACAGAGAAGGCAGGAAAGCACATTAAGAAACAGTGACTGAAGACTCCCCATATCTGATGGCATATACCTACAAATCCAAGATGCTCAGTAAACTCCAGGGAGGTTGAACTGGAGATCCAAGCTCATACACAATGGCGAAGTGCTGGAGCTACAACACATCCCCAAAGCAGCAAGGTAGTGACATGCCATGTGCAAAGCATCCTCAGAAAGACTAATAGCCTACCAGGAGCTCTGCTTGATAAGAAGACTTGGAGACAACAAACTTAAATATTAATGATTCTGATTCAACCAAACTGTAAACCTCATTCAAAACATGAAAAAGAGCCTAGGACACTCCCAGTAGACAAAATCAGAGGGTTTGCTTCTTCTAGACCTGTGTGACAGGGAATGTGTACCAAGAGGTCCTCCCACCTGGAGCAAAGGACCCAGACAAGCCTCAGCTCCTCAATCTAGGTAAGTATTGTGTTTTGGGCTTTTATACCTACTTTTTTATTACTTGTGGTTTATAAGACAAAGGCATAAACAGTTACAAACTTATGCTGTTAGGAAAAAATTAATTTGTGACAGCAACATAACTAGGGGGGTCTACTGATAGTGACATTTGAACCTTTAATATAGTAAAATATAAATTACTTAAAATTTACCATTGCAGCTATTTTTAAGTACATGATTTCAGGAACCTTAAGAATGTAAAGTGAAAAAAAATGTAAAGTTTGTAAAGCCATATCCATTTCCAGAATGATGCCATCATGTGACACAAAGCTCTGTACCAATTAAACAATAAACCATTGTCTCATCCTCCAAAGCCACATTATTTCCAGCCTATTCTCTACTTATATGAATTATCAGCAAGTTTTTATAACTTTGAAAAATGTTAACTACAATCTCCACTGTGAATGAAAGAGACTGCCTAAAGAATATAAACAAAAATAACTGAAAAGAGAATTGATAAATCACATAAAAAGCAACTCCACACAAAACAAAGTAGTAACAGAAGAAATGGGGAGCAAAAGTCACAAATCCAAATTATAGAAAACAGAGCAGGAAGCAGAAGTAATCCTTCTCAATCATTACTTTAAATGTAAATGGATCAAACACTCCAATCAAAAGGCAGAGACAGGAAGAATGTTGGAAAGCAGTATCTGTTTGCTCTGCTTCCTGCAGGTGGATTACTTTAGTATCAGGCATATGGGTTGAAATCGGAAAAAAAAAAAATGTTTTCAAAAATTAAAGCAAAAACTAACTAAAAGGGAACTGCAATAATACAAAGAAATACAAGTGCTTGACTTAAAAAGACAACATCAGCTGGGCAGTGGTGGCACATTCCTTTAATTCCAAAATTAGGGAGCCAGAGGCAGGTGGATCTCTGTGAATTTGAGGCCAGTCTGGGCTACAGAGCAAGTTCCTGGACAGGCTCCAAAGCTACACAGAGAAACCCTGTCTCAAAAGACCAAAAACAAAAAACAAACAACAACAACAACAAACAGATCCCACAGTGTGCATTTACACACACAGGGACAAGAAAGAGCAGACTTACAGCGGGGGTGTAGCTGGTGGCAGAGCATTTACCTGGCATGTGTAAGGCAGTCGACTTGATCCCACTACTGGAAAAAAGTCACAAACTAAATCCAAAGCTAGCAGAAGGAAATAATGAAGAGAGTGGAAAAGAGAAAAATAAGAGATAAGGGAGAAACATCAATTCTTAGAGGTCAAGAAATAGACGAGTCTTCAGCTGATCTGGCACAAATGCAAGCAGACAGAAACATCAGAACAGCAGAGGGGGTACACGAGTGACACTGCAAAACATAAGCACAAGAGCACTCTGCAGACATCACAGAGCATGCTGATGAGCTGGACAACGTAAAGAGATCCTGAGAAATTCACAAATGATTTGACTAAAAATACACAGAAGAGCTTAAGGAGCTATTAACACATGAAGAGTAACTAAAGCCTCCCACAAAGAAAAGTCCATAAACAGATGGCTTTAGTGGTAAATTCTATCAAACCCTTAAGGAATCAACAGCAACCCTTCTCAGACTCTTGTAAAAAAAAATAAAAAATTATCA
This sequence comes from Peromyscus maniculatus bairdii, assembly GCF_049852395.1. NCBI lineage: Eukaryota > Metazoa > Chordata > Mammalia > Rodentia > Cricetidae > Peromyscus > Peromyscus maniculatus. The sequence goes on from NC_134854.1 coordinate 112,130,819, forward strand.
TTCCATGAGACCAGCATTATCCTAAACGCAAAGCCAGCTAAAGACAACATAAGAAAATAAAATCACTGACCAGTCTCTCTTATGAACACAGATGTAATATCCTCAGCAAACTACTAACAAAGCAAGTCTCAGAAAGATCACAACCCAAGTGGGATGTAACAGAAGTATGTGAGGCTGTTCAATACTAAGAAAACCACTAGAACAACACATTCAATCACACAGAAAAAGGGAAACACACACATGATCATCTTGATGTAGAAAAAGCATTGACAAAATCCAGTACTGTTGTGGAATAATCTTTTTATATACTGTGAAGATTTGTTGCTTTCATCAGTTTAATAATGAGCTAAATGGCCAATAGCTAGGCAGGAAGAGATTAGGCAGGATTTGGGGACAGGGAGAGAGCTCCCTGAAATTAAGAAGGTTGGAGCCTCGAGGAGATGTGGAGAGAAGCAAGATGAATTTGCTGTGCTAAAAAAGGTACCGAGTCACATGGTAGTACATAGATTATATATATATATATATATATATATATATATATATATATATATATATATATATATATATATATATATATATATATGGGTTAATTTAAGTTGTAAGAGCTAGTTAGTAACAAGTCTAGGCTATCAGTTGAGCATTTATAATTAACTGTAAATCTCTGTGTGGTTATTTGGGAGCTGGCCTCCTAATCCTTCTCAAGTAGTGCCACTCCTTAATGACCAAACACTCAAATATATGAGCCTATCAGGGCCATTCTTATTTAAACCACCACAGGACACTTCATCATAAAGATCATATGAGGAATAAGCCAATGGTGGAAAAGGAAAAGTTTTCCCCTAGAATTAGGAATGAGACAAGATTGGTTTTACACTGGATGTTTCTGATAGATCAATTAGATAAGAAAAGAAATAGCAGTTTTCAACTTGGTAACAGAAAACTACTATTTGCAAGAAAAAACAAAAAGACAAAACTTAAGAGTTGGGCACAAAGGTTCACATCTGTAACACCAATACTCAGGAGGCTAAAGCAGAAAAATCCGAGAATTGAAGGCCAGTTTGGGCTCTACTGGGAGACCCTGTCAGAAGAAAAAAGGAGAGCAAGGAGGAGGAGAAGGAGGAAGAAAGAAAAGATGGGGGAAGAAAGAAGATGGGGAAGGAGGAGAAGGGGAGAAAGAAAAGGAGTAGGAGGAGTGAATAACTGTATAAAGATGGAGACAGAAACTAGATTACTCAGGTACAAGCCAGGGCACAATAACAACTTCAGTCAATGCTAGATGCAGGAGAAAAGCAAGGGCCAGACCCTTCCTAGATCCTTCAGAGAGATGGTGCTCTAGCAACACCTTGATTTGGCACTTCCAAGTCCTAGAACTGTAAAAGATGGCTCAGAGTTAATTAAAGCCATGCTAGTCATGACACTGTCTCAGTAGCCCTGGAAAGTGAACACACTACCCAGAGCAATCTTAAGATCCAATGAAAACACCACCAAATTCCAAGGCTTGTTTTGTAGAAATGCAAAAGCTGATCAAATCCATATAGAATTGTGAAGGGGATCAAAGAAAAAAGATTGGTAGAGGATCTATGATGGGTAATCTTTGTTGTCACAACTTAGCTAGATCTAGAATCAACTACAAAACAAGCTTCCAGATATACAAGGGATTTCTGGATTAGGTTAACTGAAGTAGGAAGTCACCCAACCTAAATATGGGTAGCACCTTCTGGAAGTGGTCCAGATAGAGGGAGGTCCAAGCAAAAAGCTTTTGCTCTTTGCCTGCTTGCCTTCACATCTTGCTGGCAAGTTCATCTACCCTTTTCATAATTTCATCTGTGCTGCTCTGCCACTACCATTTTTTGCTGCTGCTGCTGCTGCTGCTGCTGCTACTGCTGCTGCTGCTACCATCCTTTCCTAACATCAGATCTTACTTCTTCAGCCTGTAACATGGACTGAAGAACAGTGGCTATCCAGGAATCCCTCAGTCTTACAATTACAGATAAAGATTACTGGGGAACCTAACTTTGTGGGATGAGCAGCTACCAATTCTCAACTTCTTCAGGTTAGACTATCCAGACCCAATTGTGTAAGCCAACCTAGTAAACCCTTTAATACATATTCATTTGAGTATCTGTTCCTCTAGAGAACCCAGACTAAAACAACCCGTTTCAAAGCTAACTACTAGCCTACAGTCACCAAAGCAATGTGGGACTGGCTTAAGAACATACATACATAATGAAACTGAATGGGAAGTCAAGAAGTAAATCCAAACATGTATTATTTATTTACTCTGATAAGGATACCAACACCTTTTGTGGGAGATGGCAGTCTACTCAACAGTGATACTGGTACAATGACATTTCCCAAGCAGAAGGATAAAGTGGACACTGACTTCACACTATGTACAAAACTTAAAATACATAAACAATCTCAATGTAAGAGCTAAAATTATAAAGCTTGGAGGAAAACATAGAGGTAAATCTTTGTAACCTTAGGTTTAGAAACACTTCTTTGATACAGTATCAAAAGTACTGGGAGGGGGAGAGTAAGTTGGATTTCACACAAATTAAAAAATTTTATGTCTAAGGATATTACCAAAATATGAGTGAAAAATATTTGCAAACCATACACCTCCTAAGAGATTTGTACCTAAAAGAAAGAATTCCTACAACTTAAGCTGAATGTGGTAGCTCATACCTGCAATCCCAGCACTTGGTAGGTGGAGGCAGAAAGATCAGGAATTTAAGGCCAGCCGGGGCTATATAAGACTCTATCTCAAAATCAAACACACACACACACACACACACACACACACACACACACACACACACACACCATGACTCAATAATAAAAAGATATCAAATGGGCAAAAATCTAAACAGACATCTTTCCATGAAGACATACAAATGGCTACCAAGTACATTAAAAGGTGGTGGCGATCACTAAAAAAAATGCAAGACAAAACCTCATTGAGGCTACTTTGTACCCACCAGGGCAGCAATGGCTATAATATTCAAAAGACAAATAATTCCAGCCAAGATGTGGGGAAACTGGATCCCCCAGAAACTACTACTAACATTTTAAATTGCTAAAGTGGGGCTAGAGAAATGGCTCAAAGGTTAAGAGTACTGGCTGCTTTTTCAGTGGACCTGGGTTCAATTCCCAACACCCACATGGATGCACAAGATCATCTATAACTCCAGTCCCAAGGGATCAGACCCCTCTTATGGTCTTTCCAGGCACCACATACATGTGGCATACAGACATAAAAATATGCAAAACACCCATACACATTTTTTAAAAGGTTAAAATTTTAAAATGCCACAATATTTTAAAATGGACAGCAGTATGAGAGGTCTTTAAAATATCAAAAATAAAATTATTGTTGGTGGAGAAATTTTACTATGAAGAAAGATAGCTATGGTATATATATACTTATACATATATATGTATACACACACACACACACACAATTGGAATATTATTCAGCTTTGAAGCGGAAGGAAATGTTTACACATGATCTATACCATGGATGACCCTTGGAAACTGTTGACTGAAATGCGTTGGTTATAAAAGAACCAACTGCATTACACCCCTACAGCAGTGGAGATTACAGACACTAAGAGTAAATGGCAGTAACCAGTGATAGGGGAGAAGGAGGCAAGCCTCCTAATGGCTACAGTCTGGAATGACATTGCATGTGTGAGTGTAACTAATGCCTCTGAATCATGCACTTAAAATGACCCACATAACAAATTTTAGCAACCTGTGTTAGCCCAAGAAAAGAATTATGTTTTAAAACTGGTACTATAGCATGTGCCTGTAATCTCAGTTACTTAGGAGGCTGACACAGGGAGAATCATGTAAGCCCTGGAGTTCTGGGACCCTCTGGGCAATACAATGAGACCCTATCTCAAACATGAACACATCTATGGGTAGAAAGTCACCAATGAAGGACTATTTAGAGGGAAAACATATAGTTTAATACTACTTATTCATTCAAAAAGGGAAAAGAAACCTTCACCACCTTAACCAAGTCACCAAATTTAATGTCACCAGCAGTCAGACAGCTAGTGCCATGTGTCTCCTGATGAAAATGCTTGGAACTCTCAAGCACCTGGTTAGCACCTTGACCCAAATCTAGGGACAGGAGAAGGTCAGATAAACGCAATGAGAGACAGTCTCCAAAACCAGCATCCACACTCCTCAACAATGTCTATGTCATAAAGAACAACCGGACAAGGCTTGGACAACCTTCCCATTAGGCTCAAGAACCCAAGAGTTATAATAACTACACAGCTTGTGTGTCCTCTGACTGAATTCTAGAATTCTGAAAGAACTTCAACCGGCAGGGTGGGGCAGGCAGGAGGACTGTTCGTGGCCTATACATTAGATATGCAGCACGTCCACTGTTAGGAAACAAGACTCGTGCTGAAGTGTTAGGATGAAGCGACTGTCTCAAGCCACCCTGCCATGACTCAACAGTCATAACACTGATGAAGAGAGACTGGGAGAAAAGCACTGCATGTGGAGGGCAAGAAAGGCACCCAGAGATCATTCCTGAAGAGTAATGAGGCTGGCCACAGATTAGAAAAACTGCACAAAGGAGTGAACAAGGAGGGCTGAGGGCTGCTGCTGAGGCAGCTGGGAGGAAGCAAGGATGCTGGCAAGAGGGGAGCAATCAGATGCCCACTGCATCCCAGGAAGAGAGGCAGCAAGAGCAGACAGATCTACAGGCTCATAAAAAGCAGCCAGACACCAGGAGAGTGACGCCTGGCCTCCTCATGACCATCCATCCCAGACAGCAAGTCAGATGATAACCTGTAGGCCACAGCAGACAGCAGAACAAACCTCCTGGGGAACACAACTGTCAAAGGGGTAGTGGAAGGAATCCCGAGTCCTTTCTTCAGGTGACCGGCAAGGGACAGTCCTTCAGGCTCCAATGACCCTTCTCTACTGTCCAAAGCCTACACACACACACACACACACACACACACACACACACACACACACACACACACACACACACACACGAGCAGTGGTTGGAGAATTAAAACCAAAGACTGAAAGTGCATTGGCAGGGAACTGGCACAATGCAGGCACACAACCACTCTTAGGTAAAAAGGTTCACTGTGAGCCTATGTTCATCCCATGGGAACTCTGTACAGACAACTTTCATTTTTCCCCCCCGATTTGTTTTTTTTGCACAAGCTTCTGCTGCATCTCCCTATGGATGGAGTGGACAGCCAACAGGGCAGCATATCATACTTTGATTTGCCGTGAGAAATGAGTTGTAGTTCAACACCACTGTGATTTGTAATGTCATTTACATAATTAAACATAAGACAAGCAGCACGAGGAGGTGGATGTGGTTAATGGAGTTACACAAGAGCTAAAAATAGCAGACAGCTACAGGCTTCGGGGGACACTGGGGTGGCACCTGCTGATGGGCACTGATGGCCATGGAAAGACTGTCAGTCTGCCAGGAGCATCTTGTTTAGCTGAGCCCTCTTAATCAAGACTTTACCACTCCCCAGACATGGAACAGCTGGTGATGGCCTGCTTCACAGGTGACAAACTGAAGGTTATCAGCAGAGCCTCACAGAGCCGCCCCAGAGCTTAGTCAAGTCCCTGGACCCCCAAGCCTGACAATGAGTTCACCTAACAGCTTACACCCCCACAGCACTGGGTCACACTGGCCTTTGCTTTTGCTTTGCTTATATCACGTTACTTCTTCCTCTTTCCCTGATCCTTCTTCCCCTTGTTTTAAAAGCTGAATCAGATGCTGATATTTAAAAGTTCACATCAGAACCCGTGCCTGCTCCTCAGCACCCCTGGGTTCAACTAGCACAGGCCTCACTTCTTGCTGGATCTGTCGCTTTGTCACTGACTTTACACCCATCCCTGGAGGGAATTTCAAGTTTGTAACTCTAAGCCTTCCAGACTGTGTGGGGTAGTCCTATGGCCCCACCCAATCCTACACTGTCAAGTGAACTGTTGAGCATCTGTGTGTCCTACCCTGCTACCCCATGAGCAGGAGGCAATGACTGAGTAGTAAGGAGGTGAAAGAGCAACACCTCCCTCAGTCTTTACATGCTGTAACTTCAATGTTACAAATGAGCCACCTGAGGCCCCGGGGACTGGGCACATGCCCAAGATGGTCCATGACCAGCACTCTACAATGTGGATGTGAAAGAGCATAGGACATTTAGATAAGACTCAGAGAGAATGAGGGAGACACAAGACCCATCAGCCCCACTGCCTCTGGGTCAAAGGATCCCTCCTCTCTAGCCAGGGGTGAGCAGGAGGGTAAGATAGACATACAGCAGCATGGCTCTCTTGCAGCTCTACTAGACATAGTGCTTTAAGAGTGCTCTGATTTCTCCTTTTACAGGGACTTGATTCTCAGCAGTGGGCGTGTTTAACAGAACTACCCTGGCCTCTGCAATCTCTACTTCCTGTCCCTGCCCCAAAATTCTAATGCATGGGCCAGGGAGGAGTCAGGTGAGGTGGCACCCAAAGCCAGAAGCTCTACCCTGTGATCTAGCTGCCATGTCCACTTGGCTCTCCAATGCTAACATCTAGATAGGCATCAGCTGTAGCAGAGCTTCACTGTACAGTTCTGCATGCATCCACTGTGGCAGTCAGGACAGCCTCAGAATCAGCTACAAAATGGGGGTGACGTTGTCTCTGTCCCTACCTGGCAGAGACTCTAAGGATCAAATAAGACCAGGATCTAGGCCCAGGCATGTGTCTACACACACGCACACGCACACACACACCAAAAAAAAAAAAAAAAAACCTAACCCACTGGCATTGGTGTGTACAAACCAACAAATATACAACACAACCACAAATACCTGGACATTGATGAAAAGAAGGCATCCGTGATGACTTCATTCCTACTTGCTAAATTTAATGACAACAGATTTTGATATACTGAGCTTAAGAATAAAAGGGGCTACTGGTATTTTTTTTTATAGACTAATGGAATGTTCCATTTTTTTTCAAACCACACAAATACATCCATATCTAATGAGACAGTTGTGCCTACCTGTCAAGCCTAAATAATCAAGCTGCCAAAAAAAGAGCTTCAGTGACTCAAATGTAGATACCCTGCAGAATCCCTGGGGAGTGCACACTCACAGGGTTTGGGGAGCAAGAGAAAGATACTTCCGGATGCCTGCTGTGCACTGGAGTGCCAGAAGTAACTGACCCTCCAGATAGAGTACCAAGCCAGGGCCCAGGAGCCTGTAGACATGGCTACCTCACCTCCCATGGTCCTGACTGCCCTCTGCTAAGACTGAATGCCCACTCTGATGCTCTGTGGTGGTCCACCTCCTTCTCCTGGAGACACAGATCTGCTGTCAGCCAGGGAGGCCACTGTGGAGAGCCCCACCCTCCATCCCTGGAAGCTGCTCTCCTCCCCATTCCTGGTTAGCACTACCTGGATCTCCTGTCATAGAGCTTAGGGGAATCAGGGGAACTAGCCACTCTTCCAGGACGTTTTCTGCACACACTTAGGAATGTTCTCTCAGATTCTCTCTGTAATATCCGTTCTCCAGGGTATCTGAATATGACAGATAGCTACCACTATTGAGAATATGCCAGGGACCCAGGAAGACTGGCAGTGGCTTGCTCCCTCCTGGTGCCATCTCCCCTTCTACTGGCCAGCTTCTTAATGTACAGACTGCTACAAGGCTCAGCTGAAGGTGCCTAACATTTCATCTCTGGGGTTCCATCTCAGAAGTGGCTGCAAACAGAATGCATTTGGAGGTACGTGATCCCTAAGGAAAGATACCGGGGTTCCTAGCAGCATCACACAGACAGAAATCAATCTCTCTGCAAACCAATTAGGGGCAGCACACAGGCTTTTCACTTTGGCAGTGGAGCTGTTAGAAGCAGTCTGCTTTGGAAGGAAATGTCAGGAAGAATGTCCCTGGACAAGCTTACCTCCCTTCCCCAATTTGCTGCATCCCAACCAACAGCTAACACCTTAACAACAAGGAGCCATTGGGTGTCTCGGCAGGCACAGGAGTCTACAGACCTGAGGTCTGAAGGAAAGCATAGCTGACCATGGCTAGCTGATGGCATCATCTCCCAGGGGGGATTCCTACTGCCTTCCACTCCTTCTGAGGTGACTCAGACTGCAACACAAAGAACCAGAACACCAACTGCTAGGATACTTCATGGACTGATAATGCATATTAAGTCCCTTCCTCCCTCTATCATATCAGCACTGCTCTGAACTAGAAGAACTCATGGGGACAAAGGAATGTGGTCCCCTTCTTCCACCTGGAACTTGCACATCCACACCACCTTCAAGGTTGTATCTCCAAGCCCCCAAAAGACTAAAAAGCACAGCCCTTCCTCCCCAGCCCCTGAGAATGACAGCCACTATGGTGCCTTGTGGGTGACACCAACTTCTAGTGGGCTAGGAGAAACGTAAACTGTGCCCTTGGAGCCACTAAAGTACAGGAGCCTGCAGGACAGTAAGAACAAACCCACAGACCTTTCTTCACCCACTGCTACATAAAAGACAGCTGTGAAGGCTCCACACAGCTGCCCAGGAAGCAACGGAGGTGGGGGCAGGGAGGCCAAGAGAGGTGGGGGTGGGGGGAGCGGCGATCAGTATCTGGGAGTGGCTGTCAAGAACCTGAGGAGAATAAAGCAGGGACCAGCTCTGAGGAAACCATGCCCACAGAGGCCTTCCATATTTACATAAGACTCCACCCTGCTGTGAAGTTGGCAGCAGCCAATTTGGGGCAAGCCAGAGCTATGGTAGGCATGCAGACCAGCTACAGCATGCTCATAGGAATGTCATGAGATGATCTACACCGTGGTGCCATGCCAGCCTCCTGGTTTGTTTCCAGGAGGACACAAGGACAGAAGGGCTCCTGCTGCTGGACCCTGGCTTCCTCAGAGAAATGAGCAGCAGTGGCTACACTGGGAGCCAGCATTAGGATCCTTAAACCCAACTGGTACTCACCACAGTTCAAGTCACTGCTAGGTTAGCTGAGTTCCCTGCACTTCTTCTCTGGGCCTTGAAAAAAAAAATCTCTCCCTGGCTGCCAAAACTGGCAGTCCATCCGCCTACAAGAAAGTCAGAATCTGCTTGTTTTGCACAAGGAAGCCAGGAAAAGGCACTTGAAGGATGCCACCAGCTCCAAGGGAAGATGGTGCAAGGAACCCTCTGTCTCCTGCCATCTGTCTGGAGACGAAGTCCACAGAGCCGCCCTTAATCCCACCCTAATTTTGGGTATTAGGCAAGGAGCAGCCTTGGACTACACAGCCTGGGAAAAGAGTAACCTATGGTTGAGAAGGGAATAGCCCAGCCCATCCTTAAGCCCCAGTATTTCTCACTCCCCATATAAGCCCAACTGTGCCTCTATTGTTCTGGATTCAAGCCAAGCTGCCACCAGGAACTTCCTGGGTAAGGAGCAAAACACAGCAAGAAGAGGGAGCCTACCCCTCAGCCAGCAGCACCACCGGGCGGGAAGAACCCCTCTCTGGTCCCCAGGAGCTGCACTTGGACCCCTGAACTACAGCGGTCCCAGGGCAGCCACAACAAAGGGAGAGCATAAACAGCAGAATAAAGAAACAAAAGGTTGGGAGAGGTGGGAAGTCGGCCAGGAGTAAAGGCCTCTCTAGCTTCTGGACCAAGTTCAGTGTCTCTAGAATCCAGTTACAGGCCCCCAAGGGAGCACACAGGAAAAGGGTTACCCTTGCTCTCCAGCCCACTTTTGCAGCATTCCACGCCTCCCCACCAACAAGTGGCCCAGGACTGCCACCTAGTGGGCTCTGCTCAATAAGCATGACAGAGAGAGGCCAGACCTCAGAGGGGTTGGGAGTGAATATACCTCCCAGCAGCAGTGACACCTCATTCCCAAGGTGCAGTGGGAATCTCTGGCTGTGCAATAATCCAAACTATTGAGGAAACAGTTACCCAGGAGACAGAGTGAAAAGCAGGAGGAAGTCAGTTATGAGCCTGTCCTTCTCGACTATTCCTAAGAGCAGGCAACCAGCTTTCCTCCCATACCTGTCCCTATGCAGATCAGGAAGTACTTGAAATAGGCACACCAATTCCAAAATGCCCTTCTAGGATGCCCCTTCCAAACACATAGATTCTGGGCTCTGGCCTCAAACTTGACATGACTGTCTCAGAAAACACTTTGCATGGCCATGGAGAGTGACTTACTGTAGACACAAGAGGTATCCCTGAAGGCAAGACAGGGGCTTAGCAGGAGTGTGTCTGGTAAAGAGCAGAGGGTGGCACAGACATATTCAGATGTGAATAATCCAAACAGTGACACACTGGCCATGTAAACACAGAGAACTGCTGCATGCCATGTCGCCTGTTGCTGAACTTGGTCCACGTATTCTGTCCAAGAGCCCTCACGATGTTCCAGGAACAAAGTTCCATTTCCACCTTATTCAGCAGAAGAAATATGAGCGATACCACCACTTCCTCAAGAACACAGAGGGAAGCAGGATCAGATCCAGGCAGCCTAGCTCCTAAATCCCACCCCACCCTACGCCACTACTCACATTTCAGTTGCTGGAGAAATAAAATCCTCCCCAGTGCCCTAAAAACTCAGATCTGCTGTGGTACAGAGCATAGAAAAGAGCAGAATCCTGCCACTCCAGGGAAGCCTAAGAATCAAGGTATGCCACGCAGGCAAATTCTTACCAGGGAAAAGCAATTGCATTCAGAGAAGTCCAAGAAGGGAGCCAACCCCTAAGGCTCTGCTGAGCCTGGACAGCAGATAAAAACACACATTCCCTCCCCCTGACAGTGACTCTAGGAAAAAGAGAGAAAGAAACACAAGAACACACTACCCCTACCCTCTTCCTCCTTCCAACCCTCTGGGGTCAAGAGGGCTTCACCGGGGTCAACAGAGAGCACCAACTGCCTTTGAACAGCTGTGTCTTCCTAACAAGAGCTGCAGACCAGGCCTACAGCAGTGTCGCAAGTTCCTAGAAGGACTCTGTAGATACCTCATTAGCCTGAGAGAACTGCCTGTCCACCTGTTAGAACTGACCATCTACTGTCAGATGACAGATGGAGCAGCTAATGTCTGGCTCTAGCTGAATGGGGAAGTTCAGACTCACACACGTGGAATCTACACTGAAGCTGAGGGGGTGCTCACTTACCTGAAGGGCAGGGGGGAAGCAAGGGGGTTCACCTGGGGCTCACAGGAAGAGTGGTATATGGTTGAGTTTCAGACTAGGTGGAGCAGTGGCCTCAATCAACCAAGACCAGACCCCCCCCCCAACAGCTGCAACACCAGAAGCCAGCTGCCTAGCCCCATCTCATTCCTCATCCTGATTACATTCCCAAGGGGGAGGTCCCAGCTCTGTATGACTTGTCTCTATTCTGCCTCATACGTTGGAAAACACAGGCCCTATGAGAGGTCTGGCCAGGGCTGACTTTGGACAGATGGCTGGGGGAAGCTGTGTTTTGAGCTATGGTCAGCATCTTTACAGAAAATCTTCAGAATAATAGAGACATGTGTCTGAGACCTCAGTGGAAGCCCAACGTTGCCTAAAAGGCCAACTGACCACTAGAAAGACAAAGTCAAAGGGAACTCAATTCGGAGGAATAACCCTTAGAAGCACCTTAAAGAATGGATGGATAGGGTCAATAGCATTGTGCCTTCTCTAGGGCCTCATTACTACTAAACGTGCAGAACCAAGTAGCACAGCAGCAAACACTCAGCACACAATCCAAGCACGGGTTTAATGGTGAATACAGGCTCCCTGGTGCCTTCTGCTCAAGGGGAGTTGCTAAACTTTGAATATGAAATGCTCCCTCCAAAAGGCTCCTGTGTTGAAGGTTTGATCTCCAGTAAGTCAATTTAATCATTAAGAGGTGACCAGATCATGAGTACTCTGCCTAACTTATGGACTTACAATTTCATGGCATTATTGGGGGTAGATGGAAAGTTTGAGAGGTGGGGCCTAATTGAAGGGAGGTCATAAGTGTGTCCTTGGATGCTGTATAGTGTCTTTGTTGGGCCCCTCTGTCTCTCTTTGCTTCCTGGCCACTATGAGATGAGCAACTTAGCTTTGCCATGTCCTTCCATGTGCCTCATCACTACCAGAAAGAATACAGTCAGCAATGAAGCCAGCAATGTGCAGAGACTTCTGAAAGCATGAGCCCAAGCGAACCTTACCTCCCTTTCAACTGTGTCTCTCAAGGACTTGTCACAGTGACTAGCACAGTACCTAATGGCACCTAGAGAACAGAAGCCACACCAAGTCCAGGACAAGATGGACGTGGGAGTCACTTAGGGTGGGTAGAGAGGAGGCAACAGAAGAGAGGGCAAATTATCATCTGTCCCCCAGCAGCCATGCCTCCTTCCTTACTGTGACAGCTTCCGCTTGACGCCAGCTGTACACAATTCCTAGATAGCCTATGGCTGAGAGGCCACATGACCACCAGCCAGCCAGCAGGATATGTCCAGAAATGGGAGTACTCACTTGTGCTCTTGCCTTTAAACTAGCTATGAGCCCATCAGGCCCCCTCTTCATCAGAGAGAACTGGAGCAACCATCCAGAATCCACAAATGCTGAGGCTGACAGCCCCTACTAGCCCAGACCACCAAGTTACAGAAAAAGGAGCTGTGTCTTTCTGTTTGTGCCACTGTGCCTGTGGGCTCCCAGGCAACACCCTGCCTATCTACTCAGTTCTCCAAGACCATCACTGTCCTGTCTGGGGCATCACAACTTCCCCTGGGATTCGTGGTGAGCCTCCCACTAATCTGCCTTCTCCACTCTAAGCCCTCCTCCACCCTGACAAAGATCTACCAGAAGCTCCCTCACATCTCAGACCCTGGTTTTGCCCTTGCTTTAGAGACCTTGTGACTTGAGGGTTCCCCAGCTTTCCCAGCCTGTGCCCCAGGCTCTTGAGCAGGCTATCCTCTGACCTTGCCTGTGGTGCTGCTGCTCCTTATCCTCATACCTCTCCCACCCCCACCTCCACCCCCCTGTCTAACTAACCCCTCAGGACTTGGCCCAAATGTCAGCTTCTCAGAGAAGCCTCTTGCTTCCCTTAGCCTAAATGAGGTCCTTACTGTTACTCTCTCTAGGCATTTTGTTCTCCAATAGCATCACTCTAGGTCCATTTGTAGCTCAAGAGTGTTTACTTGTTTGATGTCTACTTTTCCAAGGGGAGTCTAGGTGCCAGCAGGCCAGGGTCCATGTCACACACAGTGAGACAACAAAGCCCGGACAGACAGCTGCAGCACAGAGAAAACAGAAGTGAGTTCAAAGGTCAAATCCACGTGGAAATGGTGAAGCTCAGTAGACAGATTTGTTGGAAAGATCCTGGAGATGTCAGGAGGCATTCGTAGAAGTAGAAGCCAAACTGTAATGAGTTTGAGTAATGAGATCATAACTTTACTACTGTACCTCCAGGACACTCCATGATGGAGGGAAAGGAGGAAGAAGGAGGGCCCCAGAAGAGCTGCTTAGGAAGGGGGTATTGATTTCGGGAAGGGAGCTAAGTATGAAGAGTGGGGCACTGGAGAGGGGCAAGGAGCTAGGTGCAGGTCACCTGAAGGTAAGGCACCTCTGAAGCAGAGACTTCTTCCACACTCAGAAACTAGGAAGGAGCTGGGGTTGGGGCTGGTGTAGCAGGGAGTCTTTGGAATGGGGTGCAAGGAAAGGTGATCTTCCCAGACTGTCAAGGTCTCTCACAACCCTTGGGAACAAGACCCAGGTGTGGAGGAGCACCTAACTGGTGCTGAAGTCCTATGTGGCAGGCCGAGAGAAATGGCCCAATACAACAGCATGCAGAAGCAGCTGTCAACACAAACCTGTCAGAGAGAGAAATGCCCAAGACCAGGAGACACTGCAGGCCTTGGGGAAAGCCGGGAAGGAAGTCAGTGGGACAGGATGGAGAAGGTGAACACAGTTTCTGACTTAAGAGGCAGCCCAGAAGAAAGATGCCCTAGGAATTCAGGAAGACTGAATGATGAATCTAGAGAGGCAATCAGGAGTGCTGTTGCAGGGCCTCCATGCTGACCTGGCTATCAGAACCCAAGGGTCACTGTTGTTGAGGGCTGGTCACCCCATTATCTTTCTGCCACAGTAAGAATGGGGAGCGTGCACAGGGCATCTACCCCAGAGTCATCAACAGTCTAGCAGCTAGCTCCCATGCAGCACATCCAGAACTCTGAGTCATTCACTGGGGTTGAACTCTGATCAGAAGGACCAGGGCATCACCCCTGCACTTGAGGAGAAACAGGAGGCAAGCAAAGGGGAGGACACAAAGGGTTTTAGAGGCTAAGTATGGCTGGAAAGGGAAGCAGCCTGTGAGCCCCAAACCACTGTGAATGTTTGGGAAGGTGGGGACCTGGGCAGGAACCCTGGGCTGACCACCTCAGGCAGGGTGCGGGCTTTCCTGCTGTCCCAAACCACCCCAAGGACGCTGTATCTGAAAACAGCCAAGGCCCCTGGGCCATAGAGTGTGAGCCTGCAGCAGTGGATTAAATAAAACTCGTGAGGCAGCAAAGCCAGCTCTCCTGAGGGAGGATTAGGGAGGCACTGTGAAGAATGAAGAAGGGCTAAGAAAGGAGGGAAGGAAGCCTGCCATATCCCAGCTGCCGAGTTAACAGTCTCACTTATTTCTCATCAAAAACCTCTTCGGCAGAGGTTAAGCACACAATGGACATCAAGAGCAATGGCCTGGTGTGGCTGCTTGAAATTCCATCCACGCACTGCCGAGTTGTATTTCTATTAATGTCCAGTGTGTGTCAGAGCGGAGATAAGGTGCCGACATCGTGTCCAACCAGTCAGCTAGAGAATGGGCCCATGTTCGACACTGCCTGACACTGGATGTCTGTGAATGGAGGCCCCACTGCCCGTGTGTGCTTTAGCACTGTCGGCCATCACCACAGGGTGGCAGCATGGAAGGGAGCAGCTCAAGGCCAGGGTCAGGCAACCCATTCCACATATCACGAGACAGGCGCAGATGGCAGCAACCCACCCACGGGTCAGAAGGAGAGAGGAAGTACAGACACGAAGACCCGGGGCAGGAGTAGGGAGGCAGTCCAGCCATGGATGGCTCTTCCCAGGTGGGAGATCAGTATAAAATCACAGAAGCCTGCACTGCACCACTAACGTCCCCAGGGCATGTCAACCCAGTGGCATTAAACTTTGTCACTTGTGATGTACTACACAAAAGGTTTGCTCTCCTCAACACTGTCTACGCTCCCTCAGGCTCTAGCCAAGGACCCGGCAGCAGAATGGCAAGGAAGTCCTACTGTGGTGTGGCGCTGGGAGAGGGGCTGAAGAGTGCAAGGCATGTACCTGCCAGAGAGGATGCAGCAGAGGTGGCCAGGGAACTGAACACCCACACCTCCTTCCTCAGCCTCACATGCGTCCACAGCTGACAACAATCCTGGAGCCCTTGTGTCCAGATGGCTGCAACTAAGAGTGTCGAGTACTGGAAGCTGTGTCTCCTCTCCAAATTCAGGTTAATTTGGGAGCACCAACAGAGTAATGGATGGCTCTGGGGGAACACAGGGCCACAGGAAAGAGGAGGAAGTGGCGGGGAGGAGGAAATACTCCAGTGTCCCAACGCAGTCATCATTCTGCTCTCAGGAACCCTGTGACTGCCCCTTCTTCGCTATACTGAAACATGACCCACCTGAATCCTCCGTCCCCTTTTAGTTGCCTGCTCGTCTTCTCTCCTACATTTTGAGGGAGCTGGGCTCCATGCTAAGAATTCACTGACCATTTCTCCTGCCAGAGCACACAGGATGCTTTGTATCTGCCCTCCTGTGCTGAGGCACCCTGTTGACTCCAAGGGAAGTGGGCACGTGACCAGAGAGGAAGCTGAATCTCACAGAGGCTGAACAACATGCACAGGTCACAGTGACAGCACCTGCAGAGTCTTGAAGCCAGAGTCCAGAGGTCAGTCAAGTCGAAGCCACATTGTAGAAGGTGATATCACCAGCTCACTTCTTGAATGACATAACCCCAATGACTCTGTGTCCAAAAGTCATGTGCCCAGCTAAAATGACTCACTATCCCAGCCCTCCTTTCAGACTGAGTTCTGTCAGAGGCTTCCTGGATCTTTTCAATATAAAGAAATAAGGCTTCACTAGGAAATGGGCTTTGGAATAGTCCTTTCTGAATTAGAAAATGATGTGTCAGCTAGAGTCAGGAGCCACTCTACATCCATGAGGAAAGGGACACTGAGGATCAGAAAGAGACTGCAACCCTCCTGACACAGTAAGCTACTGTATACGCCTGGACTATCTGCTCCTGGCTATCTTAAGCATGAGATAAATATGACCCACTCTTTAGGCCGCCGCCAAGTGGGCTTCTATGACAACAAAACCTCCCTGAATTTGGTGCACATGTTGGTCTATCAAAAACGAGATGAGCAGGTGAGGCTCAGCCACTGAGTATATACAAGACAGGAGAGAACCTGGGACTTTAAGGCTCTTGTCCAATTGATGGGTCAGCATAATAACCTTTTTCAATTCTTTGTCTTGCCAGAAGCCAGCAATGGCATCTACCCAAGGAGCAAACAATTTGCTTAAGTGACAAGAAGGCAAAAGAGGCACAGTGAACAAATCACATGGACATCACACCCAGCTCGGCCAGCCTCTCAAAGGCAGTACAGAGGTGGGCACTGGCCCTACTACCAAGCAAAAAGGCACACACGGTCAAGATACCAGGAACAGCAAGACACAAGGGTGAGTGACTTCCACCACAGGAAGAGGCCGAGTGGACACATTACACAGCCAAGGAGGGTGGCCCAGTGCTGAAAGCAGATGTCCCATAAGCTTAGGCTTATGCATGCCACCAAAAGCTCTGCTCAAAACACAGAGCCCAGAGTACCAGGCGGGCCTGAGCCTTCCCTAAGTCAAAGCATGCTGGAAATCCAGGGAGGGCATCGCTTGCCACTCGGACACCCCCACTGCAGGCAGCTAGCAGCTCACTGCCTTGGGGACCCACTGGATGTACAGAGGCCAGGGGCCTGACTGTGGCTGACAGCCTGGTTGGTCTTCAAGAGGTTGAAGAGAGAATGCTTCCTTCATAGTTTTCTCCAGGCCCCAGCCTCAGCTGTCGGCCTGCTCATTTGTCTCTAGTGTAACATAAATTTTCATAGACACACGATCTGCTAATTAAAAGTAACGACATCAGGAATGGAACCACAATCAGCCACTTGCCTAACAAAGTTTGCACTAATGAGGACTTACTGCTTCTGTGGGCCCACAGTGGAGGGCACCGGGGTGCCCCCAGACAACTCTACAAGGCCACACTGGAGGCACCTATAACCCTGTGATGGGGGCCAGACTGGAAGCATACCCCAAATCCTTACCTTTTTATTAGAATACAATGTATACATCTTATGCTACCCAAAAGTGAGGCTTCCATTTAATGTGAATCTGAGCAGGCCACAGAGCAATAGCTTTCTTTAAACAGGTCCTCAGACCCCCTGCTTCTTCCTAGGGAGACCACCATTCATCTCTACTTTGTGTAACTGGAACAGCTCAGGCCACCTTATCCACACCAACTTCTATCCTAGCACTTCCCCCCAGCCTCATCCCCCTGTTCTCACACTGCACTTCCTGGACCTCTGCCAATGGACCACTAGTTGGCCTTCAGCTGCTAAGGAGAAAGCTAGACTTCATGGCATGGATGCTGTTATTACACACCTGATTAGGGTGAGAAATGGGCTTCCCAGGGGAAATGCTAAAACCTCTATCTGCAGGTTTATTGGGCCTGTCTCAGGGTACAGCCCAGTAACCTATCAGTGATAGGACCAGCAATACCTCATGTGCCCCAAAATGCCTTGCAAAGGGTCCTCTTTGTTCTGGTCCTAGCCTCCCACGTGGCCTCAGCTGAAGTTGCTGCTCAGAGTCCAGGGATTTCCCTGGGATGACCAACATCCATCATTTTGTGACTCCAGTAAACCCTGATCATTATCCCCTACAAGGATGAGCTCAGAATGTCTGCACCCCTCCTCTAGAGACAGCTGATTATTTTCCCAAGCTAACCTGGGCAGAGGAAAGAGAACCACCCTGTGCTGTTCTTCTGCAGATGATGTCCAGAACCACTTTTAAAAAAATCACCAGGCAAAGAAATCTATAGGAAATGGTGGTTTGTTATCAAGAAGAAAAAGAAAAACAGCCAATAGAACTGTGAAGTGGAAAACGGAGGAAGCCATTGTTTTGGACTAAACGCCAGCATGGATCAGGCTAAAATCAAAATGGAGTCATTCATGCTCAAGTTCCCCACCTGCAAACTGAACCTAAGCTGTTTATCCAGACTTTCTAGAAACAGGATTAGAAAGAGAATAATCAAGCTTGTACACAAACCAGTATGAACCAGTCTGACCGTGAAGCTCCTGATGTCCAAAGCCTTACACAGAACACAGCACTCTCAAGTAAACTAACAGCTAGGTCCTATTGTCCTGTCTCCCTGTCCTCACCTTAGAAACTTTTAAGCTTGTTTCTACTGTCTTCAGAAAGTCTTCCTGGTCAGACTACTCAGTCCCCTCTCAGCCATCAGAACATGGATCTACTTCATGAAATGAAGTGTTGCCCATTTCTAGAACTGAAAATTAAGCCAAGTAAGCTCTTTAAGCCAATGTATTAGAATTTGGTCAAGTGACAGAGCCAATTCTAGGTGTACAAACTAAAGTCTTCTGGATGGCTAACGGGTGTGCTCAGATGATCCACGGAAAAGGGTGGCAGTGTGTAAGGAAGGGGCACTTTTTCACTATATAAAATGGCAAAAGAGAAACAAATTGGGAATGAAAGGAGATTGTAGAACTTTCTCCACAGAGATCACCGTGCATCTCACTGCAGATGAGGAGACTAGGGCTCAGATGCCAGCCAACACAAAACCCTCCCACTAAGAAGTCGGCCACCCAACTCCCAAGTTACTCCACAGATAAAAAGACTAAGGTTAGAGAGCTGGCTCAGTGGGTTAAGAACACTGGCTGCTCTACCATAAGGATCGGAATTTGGACCCCAGTTCCCATATCAGATAGCTCACAAATGCCTATAACTCTAGTCTCAAGGGTTCTGATGTCCTGTTACAACTTCTGCAGGTCTCCGCACACACACAAGTTCATTCTCTCCTCTCTCTCTCTCTCTCTCTCTCTCTCTCTCTCTCTCTCTCTCTCTCTCTCTCTCTCTCTCTCTCACACACACACACACACACACACTCTCTCTCTCTCTCTCTCTCTCTCTGTCTCTCTCTCTCACACACACACACACACACACTCTCTCTCTCTCTCTCTCTCTCTCTCACACACACACACACACACACACTAATAATAATAATTTTAAAAATAATTTTTCAAAGATTGAAAGACTGGGTAGGGCCCATCAACTAAAAAGCTGAAGCAACCCAGCACTGGGTACTCAGGGACATTGTTAAGACTAACATTCAAGCTGGGTGTAATGCCCATGCCTGAAATCCTAGCAGTCTGGAGGCTGAAACAGGAGGACTGCCCCAACTTCAAGGCCAGCTGTGCCATATAGTAAGTTAAAGAGACCCTGTCTCCAAAAGCAGAAAAATGAAATAAAATCCCCAGAGGTGAATACTGTCACTCAGAGTTTTTCCGCAATTTAGTCAAATCCAGCCCAGGGGCTTTTTTGGTATGGCCTCTGATTCAAGGATGGTCCAGGTGTATTTTAGTATCATAAAAACAACAAAGACAGGCAGAGACTGTGTGTGGCTTATAGAGCCTGGAGTATTTCCTCTCTGGATCTTTACAGAAAAACAAAGCCACCTCTGATCTGATCTAAAGACCAGGCTCAGCAGACAAAACAAACAACAAAGATTTAAGGACTTTCAGGGCAGAAGGGAGGAACATCAAGGTTGTTTTCCCAGTTTACACCTTTTATCAGCCTTCTGGGGGCCAGCAAAATAGACACGGGTGGGAATTCAAGATGTCTAAAAGAGGCCTAGTTGTAGACAAGGCCACCAAACAGTTAATGTCAGTTAAATGTCAAGTCCCAACTTCAAACCTGAGATCTGTATTCCCAAAAGCCACTAGTCCTGTTACCTAGCAAATGAAGCCAGGAAAGTCTATTAAGTCACTGGCTAGGAATCAAATATACATCTTTTTGTTGATTTTCTTTTCAACTTTTAATTGCATGTATTTATTCTCTGTGTGTTTGTACCATGGCATACACGTGCAGGTCAGGAGATGACCTGCAAGCATCAGCTCTCTCCTTCTGCCACGTGGGTCCTAGAGAATAAACTCAGGTCATCTTTTAAACAAGTCGTTGCTCTTTAAAAGTAGACTCAATATCTACCCTTTTATTCTATCATATTATTATTCTATATATATTCTATATATCCATATTATCCCCTTGGCTTGCAGCAAACACCTTTCTTTACTCATTGAACCATCTTACTGTACCACCGCCACCTCCCTTTTTGAGATAGGATCTTGCTACATAGTCCTGGCTGATCTGGAATTTGTAGTCCCAGCTAATCTCAAACTAGAAATCCTTCTACCTCAGCCTCCTGATTGCTGGGATTACAGTGTAGTACACCACACCAGGCCCTGATTTGTTGTTGTTGTTGTTGTTGTTGTTGTTGTTGTTGTTTTATTATTTTGAAAGAGCTAAACTTTATATTGCTATCCATCCTAGTGATAGCTGTGATAGGCACTTGCTTCCCACTCACAGAAGAGGCCTCAGTGAGGCCGTAAGGAAAGCTAGCCAGTAGCCTTCCAGACCTGCTATCTGCCAGCCATACATTGTCTATTTGTATGCTGAGCACTGAAAAGACTAGCATGACCACCACACAGCTCTTACTCTCCAACAGTATGAGGAAAAGCCTACAAAAAATGGAGGGGGATATATTTGGGAGAAGAGCTAAAACTTCCTCCCTCGTTAAGTTTTGAAAATTCCAACTTAGAACCCGTCTTAGTATTTTCCTCACATCATAAGCTATTGATTCATACAGATCATGTGGCAGTTTCTGGAAGCATTCAAACAATGCAGGAACTGTGACAATGACCAAAAGAACCTGCCACCTAGGGAGAAGACAGAACAGCTACTCTTTAGGTGAACTTGTAGGCTTAGACTGCCCACCATCTGAGAATGAAGTGGCCCACCAACTCTAAGAACATCTGACCCTATGGCTGGATATGCAATTGAGCACTTCCCAGAGTTGATGCTGAGCTCTCTCCTTCTGTATCTTATGAAAAGAAAAAATCCCTCCCAAGCTCTCCCTCCACCTTTCTGAATGTCACTGCACACCATTTTCTTTGCCCTCCTGGCCTGGTGCACCCTCCACTCACCTCCACCCTGGCCAGAGAATCTACCCCTCCCACCAGCCTTTGTCTCCAGCATCCTTCCTCTATCTTCCTCACCTAGCACCTTCACTCACTCTTCAGATCCAGTTCACCTGTCTCCTCTTCCAGGAGGCCTTTCTCACACTCCAAGAGCATATCACCTCCCTCCTCCAGCATCTTCCAGTCCCTCCTTTCAACTCCGTACTGTCACTCACAAGAATCTGTCACTCTGCTAACAAATACATCCACTCAAGGGCAGGAGCAGCCTATTTATCTCCATCTATTAGGAAACTAACCCAGTGCCTAGCATGCTATGCTCACTCTGTGTGTGTGTGTGTGTGTGTGTGTGTGTGTGTGTGTGTGTGTGTGTGTTGCTCACAAAAGAAGAAGAGGGAAGAGAGAAGGAGAAAGAAAGAAAGAAAGAAAGAAAGAAAGAAAGAAAGAAAGAAAGAAAGAAAGAAAGAAAGAAAGAAAGAAAGACAGAGAGAAAGAAAGAGAGACAGAGAGAGAGAGGGAGGGAGGGAGGTGGGTGGGTGACAGAGAGAAATGAAGGTGTCTGTGGTCTGTCAGGTGCGCTGAGATCTCAGATACCTATTAATCCCCACAAGAAAGTAGCAGGCAAAACTGTGATGCTCACTCTGCCAGGACTTCATTTCTCAATCCACTATGCCTCAGAACTGATGACTCAGATCCCTAAACCACTTCATTCTCTCCTGTTTCTATCAGAGTATTTGACTTGAATTCCAGACTTCCTCCGCAAATCCCAAGGGAATTCTTGACTCACATAGGCTCCAGTGACACCCTAGGCCTTCACCTGCAATAGAGCTGGGGCTAGGCCCAGATGCAAGGACAGCAGCATGTAAGGACACAGAAGTGTCCATTACTGCTGCACTAGGATGGGAAATGTTAACACTTCTATCAGCAGAAGCAAGTTATAAAAATTATTACCTTTCCTTCTCATTAGCTTTATGAACTTTTCCCAATAATGAGCTCAATCACTCACTCATGCAGAAGAGGATGAAAAATCAATACTGTAAAAGTGAGAGGCAAACAGAGAGTGCAGAAGAGCACATCAAATACCTAATGCCTCTCATTATGTCCAGACAGGGCTACAGACAGGTCCAAGGGTGTGGGACTTAGTCACAGAGGCACTAAGGACGCTTGGCAGCCAGTTCACTCCAGCAGTCACCAGGTGTGCCTCAGATTCACCTGCTCCTAGTCCAAGAAGGAGAAGCTCTGATCCACACACATCCCAGACTACCAGGCCCCTGGAGCTCTGCCTTGAAGGTTGCCAATGCCCAGCCTTTCAGCACTTGTATGCAGAAGGCATGGAAGATGTGGATAGGGAAAAAAAAAAATCTCCATACTTAGTTCAAGGGTTTTTTTTCCTCTATCTTTTTCTCTCTCGTTTAAGGATTGTTCCACTCATTTCAATGTCCCAGAGTTAGAGTTGTCTACAGTGAAAGCACTTGCCAACCCTACCCACCCAGAGCGAGCTGTCTCCTTTGCACTGATGGAAACAGCACCTGCCCAACACTTTAACTGTGACACAAAAAGGTGCCTTAGTTCCCTTCTCCTGCAGGAGGCTGCAGGTCTCCAAAACCACCTGCTGTGGCATCTCTTCCAGAAGGTTCAGCATTGCATCTGCTGCAGGTCCTCCTATGAGCGGTGCACCTGCTGCAGTACCACCCAAAGAAATCATCTACAGCAAATTTTACAAAGAGTGAATTGGTAGCTATCAGTAGATGACACGATCTTCAAGAAGGCAGGAGGACCAGAGAGAAAACAAGGGTATTGTGGAGGGGTAGGAAAGAGCAAAAGACATAACAGCATAAGGGGCCTCACAGCTCACCCAAGCTGTAATAAATAACTACCACCCTGGCCTCCCACTCTCCCTCTGTACTCAGTTCAAACTCAAGTCCCTGGGAAGGGGCTATCTATCCCTGGCTGAACTTGGGACATATGCACAGATCTAGCCTCCGCCAAGGCACTGAAACTGAATCTTACTGAGGCTGCAATCACAGGAGACAGGAAAGCTCCTGAAAGAAGATCTGAACTCTAATCCTAAGGAGAAAAGGATGTTGAGCAGCCAGAAATGGAAACACCTACAAAAGTAGATTAAGTATTTCCATCTTGAAGGGACTTGCTCTACTATTCCCTGAAAACTCTGGTTTGCAGACATTATCATCCATCTAGGAAGCTAGGAGAAAGCTAGTAGGGGGACATTCTCTTCATTCTAAGGTAGCAATTCATTATCAAGCACACAAACAAAAATCCACACACCTGCACCTAGAGGAATCTGAGCCCCTCCCACTTGGCCAGCGTAAGTACTTACACGCACTGTGCTGTAGGGCCAGTCAGAAGGGGAAGGCAGGAGGGAAGGCCCAGCTTCTCCTCTGCAGGTAGAGGGAAGAGAGGCTGTGAATCCCCCTTCACTGTCATCAATACCTTCCAGGCGAGAATGAAGTGAGAGCACACTTGTAGGCAGCCATGCTCTTCTCTTTAGAACTGTCCTGGGTGAGATGACTCCTGCCTTGCTCAGTCCACATGATTAACCTTTTATCTCAAGAAAGTGATCCTTTGTCCTGCTGCCTGCAGTGGGGCTTCTTCAGGAAACCTCCAGTTTTGTTCTAAAGCACAAGTCAGAGAGCCCGTTCCCATCCTGACAACTGTCTCTACTGTTTCAGAGGCATGGAGGGCTGCTCCGCTGTTAGCTCCTCAAGCCACAGAAAGCCTTCTACAATCTGATCTTCTCATCCTGCATCCCACCACTTGTCATAACTGCTTCCTAGTCCTGGTGGCTACCTATCTTCCAGGGGGAGGGCCAATGTCATCTCTGGCCTACCAGCAGGTTATAACACTCCCAAATAACTCATCTCTGCCATTTAACACTGACTGGAACCAACTCAGCCTCTTTCAAAGCTCCCAGGTTAAGCCTGTCTTCTCCCCAAGAATGAAATGTCCTGAGGGTCAGGAGCTAGGGGCTTGTATCTTTTACCCACTAAATGCTTTGAACAGCTGTGTGATCATCAGGACAGTTAGCTTATCTTTCTGCCAGTCTCATCACAGAATTACAATCTCACCCAGTTTCTGCACCCTCTGTGTGCACAGGCTACTGACCTAATGGAGACAAAGCTGCCCGCTAGTCTCAAATCCATGGTCTCCAAAGCAAATGTCATTAGATGCTGCCAACAGCCAGACCACCCCCCTTGCCATCAACCTGGTTCTGTCTGTCCACTTCTCAACCATGGCAATGAAAGGATCCTAGATGCAGACAGCACAATCTCCCTAGTCACTCTAGGTTTGAATGGTTTAACTCTGGACACCCGGTGCAATTCAGGCCAATGGGATGGTAGAGAAATGCTGCCGGGGTGGCTCTGGGAAACCTGTCCTTGCTGACAAAGACAGAGGCTGACACAGCTCTTCTGCTGCTGCTTAGTTGTAATCATGAGGCAGCAGCAGCAGCTATTACAGAATTGTGGCAACAGTCAGCCAGAGTGTGGCTAGTTCACTGGGGAAAACAGAGGGGAGGGAGGAGGAGGAGGAGCACCGAATCCCTGATGATGCCAGTGAGCTGCTGAACTGGTCCACCTTAGGAGTGCTCCTAGACTCCTTACTTGTAAAATAAACTCTGCATTAAAGCAGGAAGACTCCTGACTAACAGCTCCGATCAATTAGATGCATTAATAACTGTAGCAGCAGTCATAGCACTCCTTCATTATTTGCCAGTTCGTGCTAAGCCCTGGGTAGCTATTATCCCTGACCCCTGGGGCAATCCTGTGTGTGAGCATCATGATGCTCCAACAAGGCTCAATGTGCTGAAGCTGTAAGCAAAGAGCTAGGCTTTGCACCTGGGCTGCCGTGCTGTGAAAATTATGCTCTTGGTGTCACACATTGCATGCCCCTGAGCCCCACCCCTATGCCCTCCTGACACACGAGGCATTGCAGCCCTTACACCAGCGATGGCTTTGACAAATGAGACTCTCAGTACAGGGATGGACTTGGACAATGCGGCAAAGCAAATTGGTGAGTCAAGAGTCTGAAGACTCCAAGTTCCCAGGGCCTGGAAAGCACTTTCCCCCAAGCCACACTGATATAGCTAGCTGTGGAGCAGCTTGGGACCCAGGGCCTAGGGATACCAGGCTCCAGGGCCAGGCCTTTTCTGCCCATTATTACACAAGCTGGCAGATGGGCCAGCCCAGGAAGATGCACTCACCAGCCGCGCTGACTGCTGTTGCTCACGGCTGGGGCTGGCCCGCTTCTTAGGCAGTGATGACTTCAAGTGCTTCTCAGCTGCCTCTTTCTCCTTTTTCGCCACCTTGACCAGTTCATCCTGGACTATAGCCTGCTCCTGTTGGAACCTAGGCCAGAAAGAGACAGAGAGAAACTGATGTAGAAGGCATGACTGTAAGAACATGGGCAGGAAAAGACCTGCCTGCTCACTGTACCTGACTAAGCAGGGATGGGGTTCTCTGGCCCTTAGCTGCCCAGAAGCACAGGACAATTCTTTCACTTGAGGGGAAGCCTCGGTGACAGCATGCATAGAAAGGGGACAGTGACACTAAGACAACATAGATCAAGAACAAGAGAGCTAGTCATAGGCAAAGAATCAAACAGTCACCTGCCAGAGGGAGTGTGTCAGGGCAAAGCTGAATCCCATGAGCACCATCCTTTCAAACAAGTAGGCAGGGTGGGCCATGTCCTTGTTTGGCTGAGATCCTGAAGGCTTTAAACAGCAGCAGTTTTGGGTTTTAAACATCTAACTTTGTCCTGAGTATAGCCATACTCTGACTTATCCTGGCATTCTGCTAGTATGTCCTAGTAGATAAAAGTCAGCAGGACTAAGATGCCCTCCATATTGTTCATGAAAGTAAACAGAGCAAGCAGCATCAAGGTCACCATAGAGGAAATGCCACAGTATCATGAAGTGCTATGCCATAGCCCCAACTGCTAACTTGGATTTATCTGTAATAAGTTCAATCTAAAAATTGAGAATGAATAAACAATCTGATTAGCAATAAACATGCTTGAAAGCAGGTGTAACTGATGGAAAGTAATTATAATAGTAAGTAAAGCAGCAGGATATGAAAACGCCTATGACGTTAATATACCCTAAGCTAAGGTAAAGACATGGAGTGCAAGAGACATCCCAGAAGAGCCACAGCAGTTGCACTGAGATAATGAGTCTATGGAGATTTGTTTTCATTTTATATATTTTTCTAAGTCTTTTATCAGCATGTATTACTTTAAAATTGTTAAACATTACTGAGGGGAGAGGGAGGTTGTGCATTCCTGGAGGTGCCTTGGGATTCAGGAGAGTACATTTGAGAACACAGATACTCACCTAAGGCTGTCTGCTGGAGGGCAAGCCCCAGCCGTGGCCGATACTGTCCATGGGCTGAGTCTGGGCCCTAGGACCATGCAGAAGCTGCTTTCTCAAGGATGATGAGGAAGCCCATCAGTGAAGGCCAGAGGACAGTCTCTGTGAGCTGTGGCCAGGCAACTATGTTCCCATTAAGAGCATTCTCCTCTTGCTCCTTCTTACGGAGTGATTTCTAAAGGTGACAACTAGTAGGTCAAAGAATCAGGAAGCTGGCCTACACAAAGGGTCCTCTGTGCCTTCGCCACTGTTCTATACATCCTGTTTCAGGATCATGGCCTATGCTGGCAGGAAGTTCACCACCTAGAACTGAGTAAGTTCCACTTCCTTCATTCCTCTAAGAACCTGTCTCTTCAGTGCTAGGTTTTAAAGATGGAGTCTTAAGAATCCATCTTTGGTAACCAAGTTTCCTGTAACCTTTTCAGTGTTTTTCATCTTCTAGTTAGGATCAGGGCCACCTGGAGTTGTGCTTTAACACAAGTAATATCAACTATGAGGCACGTGCTCCAGGGCCTGGTGGGGAGTGGGGGCGGGTGGAGGGAGTTGCAGACTCTTGGGCTTACCTCTTGAGATCCTCCTTCACTGATGAGGGCTTCTGACCACCACCACTCTCTGCCCTGGGCACTTTAGAGTCTGCAAAGGAACCAGAGGAAAAGGACCAATCAACAGCAACCAGGATTGATGAAGAAAGGGTACAGGAACACAGACACAGACATGGAATGTACTTCCTCAGGAAACGATGCTCTGCATGTGGACAGATGTCCCTATGGAAAAGCATACCCCACAGACAGACTGCAGAATCCCAGAGGCAGATAGAAGCAGAGCCTCAATTCAATCAGTCTGCAGAGCCAAATACAGGAAGCTGCTCTGCCCACAGGCTCTGCAGCAGGGCATCCTCGATGTGGGGCTGGCAGCAAACCACCTGAGTGCTGCTCTCTACCTTCACCATTACTTGCTCCACAGCTGTGAGGACTTGGAGTTTACCTCTTAAACACAGGCCAGACATGGCTGAGGGCTCCATCCCTCTGCCATGTGTGTGCAAGAGGAGGGTAGAGGCTCTTGTAGCCTGTTTATTTTGGTACCTGCCATGGTTTGAATGCTTGCCCCTCTAAAACTCAGGGAGAAACATAACTACATCCTAACAACAGTAAGAGGCAAGGCCTTCAGTAGCAATTAGGACTAGAAAGCTCCCTGTCATGGATGGCAGTAATAACTTTATAAGATGATGGGACGCCTTAAGCTCTCACACTTGCTCTGTCCCCCATGTGAGGCCTTATGCTGGGACTCTGCCCAATTCTCATAGCAAGAAAGCCCTGACCAAATGCTGCCCTTGGATTTTGGATTTCCCAGCCCCCAAACTGTAAGAAATTGACTTCTTTATAAATTATCCCACCTGTGGTATTTAGTTATAGCAACCAAAACAGCATCCATGTCTACAGATTCCTAATGCTGGTGTGGCAGTCTCTCCATATTAAACTTACCTTACTTCTATAATTAGCTAGAACTATCAGGTTGTTGGGGAATTCTCCCATGATGACAATGAAGATCTTGTCACTCCTCCCCTCCACAGCTTTCCAAACCCATGTGTCCTGAGTCCCCTACCGCGACCTCAGTATTCTAAGGCAGGAGCACCTGCACCAAATATTAACAAAGGGCTGGAGTGGAGGAGCATGCACAGGCCTGCTATTCCATTCCAGAAGGAAGGCATGTCCAAAATGGCCATACCCACTCATGTGAGGACAGTGGCACAGCTGAGGTCGAGGAGGGCACACTACGTGCTCCTTAGTAACATACTAGGCTCTCACCTAGGACTGCAGCAGAGGAGAACCATGTCTACAGTAATGCTCCTCCTACTCATTTATAAAAGCTTTGTTTAGGTACAAAGTGTGGTGTTTGTTTTTGTTTTTGATAGAAAATTCTCCTCTTTCTGTACTGGGGGTCTAACTCAGCTGGCAGGGTGCTTGCCAGGAATACAGGAAGCCATGGGTTCCATTCCCAACACCACATATAGCAAGTATGGTGCATCCCTGTGACCCTAACACTGGAGAGCTGGGACAGGAAGACCAGGAGTGAAAAGTCATCCTCAGCTACATTATAGAATTCAAGACCAGCCTGGGCTACATGAGACTGACTCAAAAAAATAATAAATAAATTTTTTCCTTTCCCAACTTAAAAATAATACCCTTCCCCCACTGCAGATAATGTAGCACTGACCCACCAACCTCCCTCCTATGGGGGGGGGGCACTTAGGTCCATGCCTCCCTCAATACTGAGCACCTTCTAGAATCTCTCTGCCAAGTATCAGCGATGAGGGGCTTTTACAGCAAACATCTGTCCATTGTGACCTTGGACATTGAAATATCTTTCAAACTCTCCACAAACCAAAGTGAGAGCACTCTGTCAATGTTCTAGTCTCCCTTTTATCAATCTCCCTCAGTTATCTTTCTTCTAAACTGACTGGAATTTCTTAGCGCTTCCCACCTTCCTTTCTAGTCTGCTATGGTGGCTGGAATCTATTCATCTCAATGGCCTTGGCTCCTGCACCTGAGCAAGGTGTGAGGGAACAATTTAATTTTAACAGTGTTTTCTAACTTAGTTCTACCACTAACATAAAGGCAAAATTATGTTAAAAGATGCCTTAAAAACCAGACCATTTCAAGCTGGTCCATTTCTGCCAAATCTTTTCCCACATTCCAGAAACTTAAAACATACTCTGCAAAATATTTTGTACAAAAACTAAGTGACAACTGAACTCCCATTATTCCTTTCAAGCAGCTGAAACTTACTGAAATGGAAGCCAGGGCTTATTCTCCGAAGCTGAGATGACAATACATTGTGACAATCTTATTTTCCCATCACTCTCTTCCTCTTCAGTTAATCTGCTTAGTAAGCTCGCTGGGTCAAACTAGACCCCTTTCTGTCCTTCTCATCTCTAGGCCAAAAAACTCCTAGGAAAGAGGCATGCTGGCTGGGTAAAGGACAGGGATGGGGGGGGGGGGGTGTTTAGCTTACCCAGCCCCATTCACCAAGATCTCAGAGTGAAATCTAGGCTCTGATTGGCTCTGAGGCCTACAACACAGTGGGAGGAGTGTCCGAGCTCTCTAGCCCCTGTTGGAGGTGACCACAACCAATGTGTCCCCTTCCTTTGGACTTTGTAGTCTGGAGACAACAAACTGCTTCTACATCTTCAACAGGCCAGGCTGCACCCTACCTCTAAGCCTCTGCTCGTACTGTTTACCTGCCTGAAAATCCTAGCCACCAACAGCCCTATCTTCCCACATTCAGGCAGACCCTGTCTATCGTAAGGAGCCTGCTCTGCACCATCCCTGGCCCTAGGCCGCTGGCATGAGCTCCTGATGCTACATGGTTACACCATGTCATGAGTTCCAGGTTGGATATATGGCCTTTAACCAGAGCTCTGTCACCCTCAGAGTGGGGGTTGTCTACATGCCTTGTGTTCCAGCAGTGCTACCTGGACAAAAGTGGACACTCCCAATCTCTAATCTTACAGCTCCTCAAAAAAGATGGGTATGAAGGGCAGCAGCAACTTGAGGCCACACACCAAAGCTCCCACCCAGGGCACAGTCTCCCCTCTGCAGTGGCTTGTTTAAAAACAAATCATCAAATTTCAAGTAACAGACCATATTCTCACAAGGGTTCGTTAACTACAACAGCAAGCACTCCAAAGCCTTCTGAGAACCCTGACTCCAGTATTCCTTGCGGGCCTCTCTTGAAGGCTTTTTGTTTCTTTGTGTTTGCTCCAAGCAACTGTTTGAAAGGAGTACAGGAGAGCAGCATGGGTGCCAGCTCCACAGGGGCCAGGGTGTCTTGGGAGGGTCAGATCAGGGTGGCTGAGGCTGGTGCCAGCAGCACTACTCAGGTACCCCACTGGTCCATTTTCATACACTTTATTCTCTGACTGGCAGCTAGGGTAGAGCTGCTGTAGCTGAGTGACAGTCTGCGTCTTCTGGCTCCTGAAAAGCAGACAACTCCCTACCTGAACTGTCAGACCATGACCTTCTGCCTCATCTTTTACATGTGCAGTCATGGGAACACTGTGAGGCAAACAGTCTGGCCCACACCTGTAGCCTATACCACACCAGACAGTGTCTGCTGCATGGAGTGCCATTGTCCCAGAAGGCAGTGACTCTCATCACTCAGGAATAAAGGCAAGCCCAGCCGCAGCCGGGCAAATCTCTCACAGCCTCTGTTCCCACTCCCCCAACATACCTGTCTGAGGGGCTTTAGAGGTGCCTTCTGGGTGGCCACGTGAAGAAGGTGGAGGAGCCATAGGCACAGGCTTGGAGGGCACAGGAGTGGTAGATGTAGGGGTGGTGGGTGCAGGAGTGGTTGGTGCAGAGACTGTGGACACAGGAGCACGGGGCGCAGAACCAGGACCAGGAGCTGGCTGCTGCTGTGCTGAAGGCTGGCAAGAATCCTTCATGCGGTTCACCACACTTTCAGACAGCTTTGGGAAGAAGTGAGTAACAGGAAAAGTTACATCACAGAAACCTTAGAAATTCATCCCTGGAACTACTGAATGAAGTTTTGACGACCAGCTCCAATAATATAACTCTACTCAAAAGCCTCTCACAGTGGTCTAGTGCCAAGCCCACTGGAATTCCCAGCCTATCCCAAGAAGTCCCCACTGGATTCTGCAGCTTTTTCTCCCATCTTGTCATCCTCTACACACACCCTACCCTTGGGGTTCCATGACTCACATCCCTTACTTCCCTGACCCTCTCAACCTCACAAACCCCACTGGTCACTTCTGACTATCATCGGTGGTCCATTCAGGACAGTTCAGTGTTCCCTTCCCAGGAGCCTTCGAATGCACTCAGGTGAAGCACCAGCTCTCCCCTCCCTGCACCCGCTGTTGCAATGCATGCCAAGGAAGCAGCATGCCTCCACAGCCTCTGCAGGCCTGGCCTGTTGGTGTGTGGAAAGTTGCAGCACTGACACTCTTTCTTCACCTGCTCTAGTCACCACACAGGGCAGATAATCAAAATACTTGTTGATTCATTTCACCTGATTCCCCTAATGAAGCCTTGGTAACTGAAATGCTCACTCTTTTCAAAGGAAGTAAAATGGGCATGAGGGTGTCATAAAACAGTTTACATAGATGAAGTAGTGAGCTAGAGATAAATCCCAGATAAAAACCCTTAAGAGTTCACTTCAGTAAATATTTATTAAGTGCCTAACATTCACAGGCTATCATAAAGCACAGTTGAGGGGAAGACATTAAAAATGGCTTCAGGACAAAAGGCACAATCAGCAGTTCTATTTCCAGATACCCATGGAAAGAAAGCAGTCCCCTGTGTGCACAGGGTTGTGCTAGGATGCTCAGTGGAAGACAAACAAAACCAAAATGCTATGGCAGGGCCAGGTGTGGTGGTGCACACCTTTAATCCCAGCACTTGAGAGGCAGAGGCAGGTGGATCCCTGAGTTCTAGACCAGCCTGGTCTTCAGAGAGTTCCAAGACAGCCACAGCTAAACAAAGAAACCCTGTCTTTAAAAACCAAAGTGGGGGTGGGGGGTGGGAGGGTATGAACATCCAGGCGGGAATGGGTTAAAGAACTCAGCGCACACATTGTGTGAATCACCAAGAGGCACCAAAGAAGACTGAGACAAGACACACAAGCACTGTCAGAAGGAGCACGACACGCTGCTGGCCACTAGCAAGCCTCAGGACTCTACTCAAAGCAGTAAAAAGATACCAATTACCAAGATGCAAACAAGTCTAACTAAACTGAATATGCATATGTACAAACACAAACCCACAGTGAATTTTCACATCTCTGCACAGATTTGCACATAGGTTCTGCTCAGAGGGGCAGGCCACATGGCTCCTCATCAAAGCCCTGGGGAGGAAATAAGCAAGGTATGTATATATGTATATGTGTTTCTGTGAATCTATGTGTATGTGTGTTTATGCCTTACTTTTTTCTTGAAATAATAATTTCTTTGACATCTAAAGAGTATGTTAATAATTGAAAATATATAAAAATCAAATAACTGATGATACAGGGCAATCCCACCAATCAGTAGAAGAGAACAGAAGGCCCAGAATGAATCTGTATGTCTATGGCCAACTGATGGTTCAAAGGGTTATGTGGCTAAGTCTGGTCCCTAAGGATTTGTGTTGGAAGTTTGGTCCTCAGTGTGGCCATGCTGGAAGGTGATGGGACCTGTAAGAAGTGGGCATGGGGACAGCCATTACCCTTCTCCACTCTTTGGCTTTCTGTCTGAGATGTGATGTCTCTCTAACATGCTGCCACTCTTGTGATCTGCCTTGAGGTAATGCAGTCAGAAGATTCCTCACAAGAGCTAGCACCCTGTGCTGTTGAACTCTCAGCCATCAAAACTGGGAGCTAAGCCAGGCATGATGGCACACACCTTTAGTTTCAGTACTCAGGTAGGCAAAGGCAGGTGGTTCTCTGTGAGTTTGAGGCCAGCTTGGTCTACAAAATGAGTTCCAGGACAGCCAGGGTAGTTACACAGAGAACTCTGTCTTGAAAAACCAAAATAAAATAAAGCTGGGAGCTGAATAAGCCTCTTTTCTTTGTAAAGTTCCTGGCTTCAGGTATTTCAACACAGTAGCAGAAAACAGACTAGCAATGGCACAGGTACCAACATACTTCAATGGGCAAAGAGTAACCTCATCAGTAATAATATATAGCCAACCTGGTATCACACACAAAGTAACAGAGTTGGGCCCCACACTAAACTATACATGAAAAAACTAATTTAAAACAGATCAGTCATCTGAAAGTAGGAAAGAAAAAAAAACTCCTAGTAGAAAACCGAGGCAAACTGAATGACGTGTGTTTTGGCATAGATTCTAGGATGTGGCACCAAAAGTAAAGGCAACCAATTAAATGGATAATTGACTTCATGAAAATTAAAGTTCTGTTTATCAAAAGACATTCTAAAGCAATTGAAAAGATAACCCACAAAATGGATAAAACATTAGTAAATCATACCTAACCGGGGACTTGTAGCTAGGATATACAAGGAGCTCCTACAACTTACAATAAAAATAAAAATGGTCCAACTGAAAGAGAGTGGTGTGGTTTGACTCAGTGTCCCTCAAAGGCCTACACGCTGAAGGCTGGTCCTTAGGGTGACACTATGGGGAGGTGGTGGAAATTTTAGGCAGTGGAGTCCAGTAGAAGGTCCTTAAGTCACTGGCATGTGCCCTCATAGGGGTCAAGGGACCCCATTCTGTTCTCACCTTCCTTCCTATTTTATGAACAATTTGTTCTGGTGCAAGTTCTCATGATGTGCCGCTCTCAGTGCCCAGAGCAATGAAACCAAAGGTCATGGAGCAGACTCATGAGCCAAAGTAAAATCTCCTTAACTATCTCAGGTATTTGGTCACAGCAACCCAATGCTAATACCATGGAGGAAAGATCTGAACAGAAAAGTTCTATAACAAAAAGAAAAAAAGGGCCAAGAAGAACATGAAAAGATAATTTAACATTATCAGTCATTACTGAGATAAAAAATCAAGGCACACTGAGAGGACACTTCACATCCATCAGGGTAACTGCAATACAAACATCACACACAGTGTTGCAAAGCTAGGGAGATCAGAAGCCTCCTACATTGTGGGGTATAAAACAATACAGGCAGGACAGGGAAGAGTCTGAAAAATTCTCCAAAGGTTAAAACATTGAGTTGACCATATGATCTAGCAGTTCGAACACCCAGGACAAGCCAAGGAGAAAGGAAGCAACCCCACACATACCTCTATACTGATGTTCACAAGCGCTTATCCACAGTGGCCAAAAGGGACCACCCAGATGTTCAACTAATGCATGAATAAGTAAAATAAAAACATCTATACAATGGAATACTATTGAGAATAAAAAGGAATGAAATGTTGATGCATACCCTAGAAAACATGCTAAGTGAAAGAAGCTAGACATAGACGACCATAGCCTGTATGACATAGACCTACATGGTCCATTCATCCAGGAAATTCTCCAGACACACAAAAGGGATTATCAGTAGTCTGGTGCTAGGAATAAATTGTACATCATGTTGATCATATTTCATAGCATAGAGAGAGCAAACAAAAACATGAACAACCCAGGAAGGATGTCCCTCAGAAACCGCAAAAAGACATGTTCCAGTGGTAGGCTCTGAAAGGCAGACACAGCACAGGCAAGAGAAGCTACAGTGCCTTGGCAGTTTGTCATGGAGGTGGGTCTAACATGCATCCCACTATGAGTGGGAAGGAGAGACTGGCAGCCAGAGAGAGAGTAAGGCTACTGCCACCTATCCTTGTAGGAGGACATGCTACAAAAGTGGGCCTGAGAGCACATACAAAGAAGCTTCTCGGGTGAGGAGCCAAACAACTGTAAATGCTATGAGCAAAGCAGGAAGTTCAAGGAAGGCTTACAGAAACAGGACACAGGAGCAGTGTGGCAGGGAGTGCCTGGGCTAGGGATGTAGGATGAGGGAAAGAGTGAGGGGCTGCTGTCCTGACTGGTAGGAAAGAATGAGAGCTAGGACTTGAAGAAGACATAGGAGTGTAGTTCTCACATTCCTAGAAGAACATGGGTAAGAATGAAAAGGAAAGAGACACCTGTAAGAAGGTAACACATTAGTGTGCTGACACCAGAAGAGGGAAAGAGCCTACAGAGGTCAGCCAGTTTGTTCTTTCTCTGAGCTATAGCACCTGAACACAATCAGAAAAGTGAAGGTCAGCTCAGAGCAAGAGGAACCAGCCACATGCTGAGGTTAAGGCCAGACAGGGTATATTGAGTAGAATATTCCTGCAGGGAGCCTCCACTGTGGGAACATAGCAAGATGGAAAGAAAATGTGGACATCTACCACTGTTCAAGAAAAAGCTCCTGAAAGCTGATTTTTCATTTTTCAGAAAATTTAGCAAACTGATTGGTTTCATGAGAGCCATTTGAAATTGACCCTGGGAGGGAGTATTTCCACTACGGAAATTCAGAAATCAGAAAACACTACCAGTAGGGCTCTTTCTGAGGGGGAGGGGAGAGCAGACCAGGGTAAGAGGTCAAGTCTGACTTCAGGGTAAGAGGAAGTCAAGATGAGGGCTACTATGGGTGCGTCACAGGCTCTGGTTTGCCAGTCCTGGCATAGGTGGCATCAACAGAACCACGCTGCTTGGTGAGTGAGGGGTTAAGGAAAACATTGGCACAGTTCTTGTTGGTGGTAAGAGATTCGTAATATTTTTTAATGTTGCTACAAAATACAGCAAGTAATATTTTTAATCAACAAATACACACACACAGTAGTCATGCGAGAATAAACACCATCTGGGCAGTGCTCTCTGCACCAACAGAACCAGAACAGAGGCCTCCAGAGCCAGACGGGGCTGGGTGCTCAGTGCCACCAGCCCTCTGGTCGCTGTTCCACCAGAGCTGGCCAGAAAGTGTCCAGTGTGGCCAGCAGAGAGCTGTGGCAAGGGACAAGCATCTCCTTCTATCTCTGAGCCTCCCTTTCCTGACCTAAGATAGGAGTATGCTCAGGCTGCTGGCTTCAA
This sequence comes from Peromyscus maniculatus bairdii, assembly GCF_049852395.1. Classification (NCBI taxonomy): domain Eukaryota; kingdom Metazoa; phylum Chordata; class Mammalia; order Rodentia; family Cricetidae; genus Peromyscus; species Peromyscus maniculatus. The sequence continues at coordinate 112,166,998 of NC_134854.1, forward strand.
CACAGCTCGGGAGAAAATGCCATGCAGCAGGCCCCACCCAAGTCTGAATTCCATCTAAGCTCCTGACTAGCCTCTTGACCTTGGGCAAGGGCCTTCTCATCTCTAAGTTTCTTCTTCTGTGATAGAGAGATAATTAGTGGTGGCTTCAGGGCTTCACGGAGGACTAAACTGCAAAAAGCAGTTGCACAAAGAAAACATCAATGTGAGCTATTCAATGTAACTGGCGCACACCAGACCAATACCAGTTACAGTCCAGGCCAGACACATGCCAGGCACGCACAGGTGTATGAAAGGATCGAGCACAGGGACTATGAAAAGTGGCATACCCAGGCTCTACTGGCCTTGCACAAGTCTCTTCCCACAGCATCCAGAATCACCAGGCGACAATGATGGGTTCTAGTTAAAGCACTTCCAGGTCTGATTCCCGGACCTGCACTCATGCTGTCATAACACGACTAAGGAAAAGGGGTCTGTTCCGGCCACTGTGGCACGCTTGGCTGGCACCTCCACAGTCCCCCAGTGTGAGGTAAAGACCACGAAGACCCTCTTTCTTACTTCCTCTAGCCATACAGCCCTCTTCTAAGTCCCCTGGTGGTGGTGTGTGGGAAGGCACACAGCAAGCAGGAAGGCCAGACAGCAACTGCAGGAGGCCAGAACTGAGGCCTCAGTCTGAGTCACAACCGAGACCTCACCCCTTCCTTCATCACAAATGTTTCTAGAAACCCAGATTCCTCCAGATCCTCAGAACCAAAACATTACCTTCACCCAAGAGCAGCCACAAATGTACAGTTCTCTAAGAGAGGACAAATAGCTACATAGTCTGGGCAAGTCATGTGGCCGCCCCACGAATGAAAACTGTGGGGAACTGGTGCTGCTTTACCAAATGAAATACCCAACAGAAGTGTGAAAGATGAGCTGCATCCACTAACCCAACTGCAGATCAGTCAGAGGAAGTACAGTGTATGCACTAATGCACCAGGGAGCAACCACTTGGCACTCACCACAGCCTCCTCACTCCTCCTCCCACCACACCCAGCTCCCAGCCCTGGTAATCAAGGTGCAGAGCAGGTGAAGAAGCCACCCCTCCATAGAGCAGGCCACTGGTCTCCTGGGCCCATGCTTTAGCCTGCCCTCCTCTGTCCTGAGACAATGGATTATTCGTTCTCAAGAGCAAGAAGACATGTGCTGGCCATGCAGCCCTCAATGCTGAACAGCCCCTGGGACAATCGTCACAGGCAGGAAGGCAGTAGTAAACTGAGGGGTCAAAACAGCTAAGAAAACAAGGAACACAATGGAGTCCAGAGTGGGCTAAACAAAAAGGAAACTTAGCACATCTCCCCAACCAAAACCCTGCCTCCACTCCCCACTCTCTCAGTTCTCTGCCTGGTTTCTCTTCACAGAACTTCCCAATCTGACACAATACACATTTGATTCCCTGTGCACCATCACCAGAATCAAAGCCCCATTCAAGGCAGCCAGGATTCCACTTTGATCTAGCTGCATCCTCCATGCCTGAAAAAGTCCCCAGGCACATTAGAGGTGCTAAAACACTTGCTAAATTAAACATGTAGTAAAGGTTCGGGTACATAACACTGCATGCATGCAACAGAGTATTATTAGTTAGATTCCCATTACCATGACAAAATAGCTGAGATACTAAACTTCAAAGGAGGAAAGGCTTATTCTGGCTCATGGCTTCATTCAACACATGGTCCCTGGCTCTACTGCTTTGAGCCTATAGTGGGTGACTCAGTACATCCTAGCAAAGGAAGTCTATCCTATTTAGCTTTTATGATCAAGTTGACAGAGGAAAAGGCCTAGACCGAGGAATTGCCTAGATTAGATTGTCCTGTGAGCATGTCTGGGGGGTGGGGGTGGGGGGTTCTAAATACTAATTATTTAGGGGGCCCGGCCTCCTGTGAGCAGCACCATCCCTACATGTGGTCCTGGGCTATATAAGAAAGCTGGCTAACCATGAGCCTATGAGCAAGCCAGCAAGTAATGTTCCTCTACAGTTCCTGCTTCACGCACTTGCTTTAATTTCTTCCCCTCAATAACGGACTGAGACCTGAAAGTGTCAGTTGCTTTAGATCCATATTTTATCACAACAGAAAGAAAACTAGGGTAAGGCCTGTTCACTTCCAGAGCAGCTGAGAAGCAAAGACCGAGGGGTAGGCTTCCAACAACCCCTTCAGAGGCACACTTCCAATGCCCTAAATTCCTTCCACAAGGAATTTACACTGTACCATCTAAAGGCTCCACTTCCCAGTACTACCACAGACTATGGAAGCAAGTTTCAGCACATGGCCTTGGAGGCAACATCCAAACCAAAGAAGCACGCCAAGTTCTTCACTATCAACATCTCAACAAGCTTGTCATCAGATAGGGGTGAGAAGGACAGACGGAACATAGTTACAGATACACAAGCAGTTCAGTTAAGTGCCCAGGAGCTTCAGCTCCCGAGGAGATGCCTAAATGAGGCCCTGAACACATCCCACTCACATCCAGGGAAGAACAGAAATGTACTTTGCAATCAGGGGTGGGGTGGAGGGTGGCCTGCCAGAGCTGGGAATGGCACAAGCAAAGACACACAGGGAAGGAATGCAAAGGTCCTGAGGTTCAGTCACAAAGATTACTGGTGGGTATATTTAAAAATTAAGGTACAGAGGGTTGCTGGGCTCCCCCTGAGAGGCTTCTGAAGGACAAGAAGCTAAAGTTTATTCTGCTATCAACTGGAATCACTGCAGCTTCTGAAAGGGACTGGGCCAGGATTTTCTTTCCACAAAAGAGTCTGGCAAAGGAGAAAGAGGTACTTAAGATAATGAAAGCATGGAGGAAGTGTGGCAACACAGGGGTGCAGATCATGAGTGGAGGCTGAGATGTGTACTTGCTGGACAGTGGACAAGGGAATGGATACTGAAGATACTAAGGGAGAGAGTTAGTTAAGACCTGTCTGAAGGCACAGACAAATGAAAGAGCAATTCACACAACAGCATATACAACACATCTCACTGCACAAGCCAAAGGAAAGAGCACGTTTGTATATAGGCTTGGGGAGAGTCTGAAAGGATTCACGAGAAATTGTGAACAGTTGGCATTTAAAAATAAGATGCATTCTGCAAGAAGAAAAAAGTCACAAAGTAATGGAGGAGAGAAAAGATGTCAGTGAGGCTCTCAGCCTGGCTTGCTGTAAAGAAGGAGGTGTCACTGCCGAGCCAAGAACAGCCAATGTGAAAAGTGTTCCGAATGCATCCAAGTAGCTCTGACCCTCTGCCACTCCAGAAACAGGTGACTGCACACAGGGAAGAAATCAGGGAGTGACCCTGTGAGAGAGCCCAGGAGCAGACTGGAGAAAGGAGGTCACTTCTCAAACTCCAGAAAGGGGCAATGTACTAGCTATTCTTGGTTGCCAATTTGATGACATATGGAACAAAACCCCAAAATGGAGGGTACACCTGTGAGGGACTTTTGCTTAATTTGAAATAGGGAGATCCACTTCTAATCCAGCTCCTTTTAACCCATATCTTGAGGCAGGAAGACACACCTTTAATTCAGACCTTTCGTCCAGACCTTTCATCTAATCTGGGCCATGCCTTCTGCTGGGAGCCTATAGAAGGACATGAAAGAAAGAAGTTTTTCTCTTTGCTGCTTGTCCTTGCCTTGCTAGCAAGTCCATCCCTTCACTAGCATTAGAGTCTGCTGCTTCTTTGGGATTTTAGTATATATACTCGAGACCAGCTGAGACATCTGGTCTTGTAGACTGAGCAGTTACTAGATGCTTGTACTTTCTGTTCTCAGCCAGCCATTGCTGGATTAACTGGACCAAAGCTTGTAAATCATTCTAATAAATCCCCTTTATATAGAGAGTGAGAAAAATTCATTCTATAAGTTGTTACTCTAGAGCAGTGGTTCTCAACCTTCTCAATGCTGTGACCCCTTAATACAGTTCCTCGTGGTGTGGTGACCCCAAGTATAAAATTATTTTCCTTGATACTTAATAACTGTAATTTTGCTGCTGTTCTGAATTATAATATAAATATCTGATATACAGATGGTCTTAGGTAACCCCTGTGAAAGGGCCATTTGACCCTGAGAGAGTTCACAACCCAAGGTTGAGAACCACTGCTCAAGGCAGACAAACCCCAGCATCAGACCCAAATGAAAAAGCACTGTGCCTTACAGGGACTCCTTGAGTACACGCTACATGTCAGGTTCTAGCTAAATGCATTTTCTGTGCATGGCTATTTTACATTAGTAGAAAACAGTCAAGGAGGCTGGAGAGCCACCCATGATCACAGATGATCTAAGTGCTAAGACCAACACTCAAACTGAACCTTATCAATAATAGTGACACCTGTACAAAGGAAGGCAGGAACATGGTGCTCCCTAGAGGGAAGGAAGGCAGGAATATGGTACTCCTTGGAGGGGAGAAAACCATGCTATGCAAGGGCTCACTCAGGAATTTGCAGCCACATTGCCTCCACTGACGAGCTTTATGGAGCCAGAAGAGGAGGAGCAGTAACTGGGAATTCAGCAAGCAGTCAATATGAAAATTAGTGCATTTTCAACCTCACAAATCTTACTGTCTAGACACAGTTGAGAAGTCACAATGTGGAGGCAGCTTTGGCAGTTCATGAAGGTGTCAGCTCTCTTGTAGGCAAGAGAGGTGTCACCATGGTCACTAGGGATAAGAAGTGGCTTGCAGGCCCACCAGGCCTACGTGACCATGTTCTTCCCACGCAGTACCATGTTTTCCAAGGTCTCATGGGTGCCAGGCATTGTGCAAACCTAGACAAGTAGGAGACCAAATCTGTTTTGTGCCCTCTCCCTGCTTGGATCCATGGCTCCTGTGGGCAGAGGCACTGGATCAGCTGTGCACCAAGGCAGTGTCAACTGGCTGATCTCTAGAGGAAGCAGTTTACCTGACATCTCATTGAGTCAAGCTCTTGGGGCCCAGACACCCCAGCCCTTGAAGAGGCACTGCCTAATCTTGCAGTGCTAAAGACTCCTCTCCTTACTGGGGCTGTTGCCTTGGAGACAGCATTCCTAGTCCTTCAACTTCTTATGGGCTGAAATTAGACCCACCGGCTGCTCAGCACAGATGTAAATCCCAGAATGTCAGGACAAGAAAAGCCCTCGGGGACCTCCGACACCAACCATGGCACATGACACGAAGTGCAGTACACACAGCTGCCTGCCTGCTGGGACCAGGTGGGTGACCGAAGCAAACAAAACAGGCCTAGCAAAGAAAAGCAAATCATGTAAGGCTGTGGTGGGAACAGTGGTAAGGGCAAAAGGGGACAGCCGCCTTGTCGCTCACACAAAGTGCTGCCATACGGAAAGACACCAGACTGTCAATGTTTTTCCCCCTCCAAAAAAGCTAAGAATCAAATTATGTAAAGTCGCCCAATTTTTAATTGGTAGCAATTAATTCAAACCTATTAATAACATAAAGTTTCTGGGCTCACGGTTGGGGGCAAAAAAAAAAAAACAGCCAATGTCTTCAAATCCTATCCAGCTAGTATCACACTGATCTGTAGCAGACACTGAGCCATATCTAAGTGACTCCTGCTCACCAGGCAGAAGGGAGTGGGCAAGTAAGAGATCGTATTTGGCTCAGAGCAGGAACTAGTAGGAAGTGAGAGGGTCTGCATGTGCCACTGAGAAAGGCTCCTACAGAGGGCAATCCCTAAGGGAGAAGGAGATTCAGCCAATCAAAGGGGGAGAAGAAAAACTGATCCAGAGGATGGAGCCGCAGGCCAGACCAGGAACAGTGCAGAGCATAGCAGGAGAGTATTGGCCACAGCCCAGCTGCATGAAAGGGTGCAGAACATGGAGCTCCCAGTGAGTCTGGCACAGCAACAGGCCTTTAACCCAGAGGCGAATCCAGTGACACAATCAGCCCTGACTCTCAACAGTCTGACAGAAGAAATGGGAATGCGCTACTTCCAAGAGGAGGACAAACCAGGGCACAGGGATGAAGTTTCCCTGGTCTGTCTCCTTTGACCCTGAGTCTTATAACCATTTGACAGAAAGCTGCCCAGAAGTCAGATGGAGAGGAGGGTATGGACCTGAGCTGAGGAGGAAAGCAGTAGACCAGGGCTGGAGATGTGGCTCAGGGGAGCTTGCCTAGAAGCAGGCCCTTTGACCCATCCCAGCACAGGCTGTTCGGGGAAGAGCAGTAAAGACAAGGGACAGAGAAACAGAAACTGCTGGCAAGACTTGTCACTAAAGACTGAAAAAAGCAGTGAGGGTGACTGCTGACTTTACAGATGAGGGGCGGGAAGGTGGAGCCATTAACCTAAGAAGCAGGCCCTTTCTAAGGGAGGTAGAGGCAGGTGCAGGTAGGTCCCATGTGGACAGTGAATTAGATGCACACACAACATGTGCTTCACAAGGGGACATAAAGAGGCACTTGTAACAGCCACTCTGGGCTGGAAACTCAGACTCCAGAAGTTATCAGCTAATGACTGAGGATAGTAGAGAATGACTGGGGCTGAGGTACAGGAGGGGCAAAGGGAAGAACCAGAAAAACGCTCTGAAGCATCTGTCAGACCTAGGCAAAAAAGCAGTGTCCTGGATTGCTTTCTGTTGCTGTGATAAACCACTCTGACAAAAGCAACCCAGAGAGGAAAAGGTTTATTTCAAATGACAGGGCAGGAACTCAAGCAGGGGAGAGGCAGGAAGCACTAAGGCAGGCTGCTTACTAGCTTGTTCAACTCAAGGTCAACTACCTTTCTTGTACAGCCCAGAGCCCACTTGCCTAGGGATTCTACCACTCAGCATCACACTCCTACATTGGTTAGCAATCAAGAAAATGCCACACAGACACGTCCATGGGCCAATCTGATGGAAGTAATTCTCAACTGAAGTTCTCTCTTCTTGACAACTAAAATTATGCACCACAGACAGAAACTGCAGTTTTCATCCTAAACCCAGAAATACTAAGAGCGAGCAGAGCTCTCCCTGCCGAATGGCAGGACTTGCCATCCTCAGGGATCAAGGATGCCTCCAGAGCTACACCTTTATTTCCCAAATGAAGGTATCAGCCTTCCAACAACCACTCCTACATCTACATTGTTTTTTTTGGGGGGGGGGTCTGTGACACAGTTAAGGTGCACTACAAAACTTCATCTTACATGAGGGTAGCACCCCCAACTCAGAAGGTCAGATGGAAGTCCCTGCATCTCTTTATGTTGTTTAAATGTTACTACTGGCAATACAGGGATCAAAAGCAAAAAAAAAAAAAAAAAAAAAAAAAAAAAAAAAAAAAAAAAAAAACTCAAACTGTGTGCATAGTCCTCAACTGTGATCTCATACACTCTGAATCTGGGAACTAGGAGTCAGGAGGGAGGGTACCAAGGAGAAGTCTGGGCCTTCATATCCTCTGCCTCCACAGGTAAGGAAGGACAGAAAGACCTAAAGTGCTCTGCCTCCCAACAGAACTCGCTCTTCCAACACTTCACAACTAGCCACAAGATATGTGACTAGTGTCAGAGCATTAATCAGAACTGCACATGTGGAGCACTTAGCCCAGGGACTGGGGCACAGTGTGCACTAAAGCACTGTGTGCTGGACTCTACATTCTAACCCAGACAGCCTTCACTGGAAAGTGGAAGAGAAGCTAGCTGCTATCTCCTGGCTTTCCGAGCTGGCATTTCCTTTTGTGGCTCCATCAAACTATACTCATCTAACTCACAAGTCAAGAAGAGCTTTACAGCTGAAAAACACTGGAGGGGACATATGCTCAAACCCTGGAATGCACCTGTGCTAAATGGGTGCATGGAAATGCTACATCCTATCTGTCTCTCTCCAGGGTCAAGGCCTTTGTCCAGGTCTTCCTAGATCGCTGGTTTATCTCACTGACTTTAAGCAAGTCAAACTAAGACACAGGACACAACCAGAGAACAGACATGGTAGACTAGACATGAGCCTAAACACAGAGTAACATCTATCAGGAACAAAAGAAAGACATGGAACAAGGAAAGAGGATAATACATAACATGATTACAGCAGATGTGGGACATCGAAGGAGGCAAGCTCAACACTTGACAATAGCATGGTGAAAAGAAATCTGCTGCACGAATGTGAAATAAGTCCATAAGGCCTTGGAAAGGTATGACTCTCATGCTCAGCAGCCAGTGTCAGCTTCGATAAGGGCTGTCAATTCATTAAGCCAAGTTTGAAATCCACAATGTATAGCATAATAAACCAAACATTCCAACTTTTACAAGTTAATCTTTGTCCTCTCAGAATTTCTAAGAGATAAACAGTACACAAGAGCTGGAAAGAAAGGGAGACACAGACTAAAAAATAAGAGCACCAAACCCTTAAAGGAACCTACACACAATCTACAGCTACCATGTTTAACAAGGGAAGACTTGGGCTTTCTCCTTAACCTCAGGCAAGGACATTACTCTTACCACTTCCATTCAACATACACTGCTGAGTCCAGCCAGTGCAATAAGAAAAAGAGGGTTGGCAACAAGGCTGAGAATAAAAGCACTTGGCATACAAATCTGACCCGAGTTCAATCCCCAGGACCCAAACTGGAAACCGATAACCAACTCCCAAAAGTTGTCCTTTGACCTCCATACACTCACCACGAACCTGAGCACATGCATGCACATGAAGATTAAAAAAAGGGGGGGGGGGGGACTGGAGAGATGGCTCAGAGGTTAAGAGCACTGACTAGTCTTCCAGAGGTCCTGAGTTCAATTCCCAGCACCCACATGGTGGCTCACAACCATCTGTAATGAGATCTGGCTCCTTCTTCTGTACACATAATAAATAAATAAATCTAAAAAAAAAAAAAAAAAAAAAAAAAAAAAAAAAAAAAAAAGGAGAGAGGTGGGCATCCAACTTAGAAAGGAAGAAGTAAAAAGTCATTTGCAGACATCATCTTAACCACAAAATATCCTAAGGAATCAACAAAAAAAGTTTAAAGGAACTAAACAGTCTGCAAGATCAATATGCAAAAATCAACTACATACAAGCAAAGGAAAACCCAATGATAGAATTAAAAAAATACTTCCACTCACAATAACACCAAAAGAACAAAACCCTTTCGAATAGACTGAAGGAAAGAAGCGCACTACTGTGCACTCAAAGCCAAAAGTATTGCTGGGAAAATGAGGGGAGACATACTAACCTGAGACAGTTTTCATACCCACAGGCAGGCAATGCCACTGTTAAACAAATGTGGTGCCTGGGGAGATGGCTCAGGAGATAAAGCACTTGCCCCTCAAGCATGAGGACTGAAGTTTGGAATCCCAGGACCCACATAAAAGCCAATGAAACATGGGGGCCACCTGTATTCCCAGTAGAGACAGGGAATTCTGGGGTATGGTGACTGTACAGACTAGCTAGAAATGGCAAGTGCCAAGTTCATAGTGAGACTCTGCTTCAGTATAGGAAAATTGAGAGCAACTGAGAACCTACAGTCAATTTTGAGTCTCTACAAGCTCATGCACACATGTACATATCACCCATGCACACACAGTACACACATTCACATGCAAAAACAAAAATAGCAATTCCCCAAAGTGGAGTATCCCAACAGAGTTCTTTGTACAAAAGTTGGCAAACTAATCTTAAAATGTAGTACATACACATGCAGAAGGTTCAAGACAATTTTGAAGAACAAGGCCAGAGGTGTTGTACTGCCAACTTCTGAAACTATGGAGCTATAGCAATCCAGACAGAGTGGACCAGGCACAAAGACAGACACAGGGATCAATGGAAAGAACTGAGTATCCAGAAATAACCTCCTATTCACTCGATGCATTTTATGAAGGCTCCACAGTAACTCTGTGGGAAAAACAAGTCTTCTCAACAAACAGTATAGTAAATAAGTATCTCAAGCAAAAAACAAATATGTATTTCTCAGGGTTCAGCAAACTGATACTTGAGTCAAGTCCAACCCACCACTTGACGTCCTACACAGGTTTTCAGTGGCACATAGGTATACCCATGCATTGATGGCAAAACTGGGCAGTTACGATAGACTTTCTGGTCTATAAAACCCAAGTACTTACTATGTCCTTCCTAGGATGATTTTGTCAATCTCAATTTTAAAACTACCTCCATATACACCATACACAAAAACTAACTCTAACAGATGATGGACCTAAATAGCAAAAACTATAAAACTCTAAGTAGAAAAAAAAGGAAGACATTTTCATGACTTTAAAGTAGGCAAAGTTTTCCTAAAGACAATACCAAAAGTACAATCAATGGTTTTTGAAGTTTAAAATTATAAACCCTTGCACTTCAAAGACTGTTATAAAAACAGAAGCAAGCCACATATTGGAAGAAAAAAGCTTCAAATTAGAATGTAAGAAAGGGTTTGGATCCAGCAAAGAGAAAACATTACTCAATGATTAAAAAAGACAACCCAATTAAAATTGGAAAAGACCTGAATAAACATTTCACCAAAGAAAGTATGTGGGCAGCAAAAAAGCCCATAAAAGATGCACATGAATCCTTACTAAAGAAACACAAATTCAAAGGGCTACATGGGTGCTATTTCACAGCACTTCTAGTCACTACAATTCAAACAACAGCAAGAACAAATGTGGGAAGGAGATGAACTTGAACACTCAGGTACTGCTAGTAACACCAGAAAATGGGATAGTCTCGTGAGGAACAACCTAGAAGTTTCTTAAAAAGTTAAACTTAACCCTTTAAGAATGACCCAGAGAATAGACTCTCAGGTTTCTAGCTATAGGAAATGACAACAATAACAAATGTCCACAGCAGCTTTATTCATTATGGCTCAGAATGGAAACAATACAAATGTCCACCAATGACTGAATAAATGAACACGCTATATATCCATACAATATAGTAGCCTTCAGCAACTAAAACTTTCACATGACAGGCATAGACCAACAACAACCACAACAGAGCACTGCCCAAAATGTTTAGCAGGAGCCAGAGAGATGGCTCATTAGTTAAGAGAACTGGTTGTTCTGAGAACCTGGGTTCAATTTCCAACATCCACATGGTGGCTCAAAACTGTATGGAACTCCAGTCCCAGGGGATCCTACACTCTCCTGCCCTTTGTGGGCACTGCACATATGTGACACACAGATATACATGCAGGCAAAATACTCATACACATAAAATTTTTTAAAAAGGAAAAAGAAGAAAAAGTTTAGCTGGGTGTGGCTTAGTAGTGGAGCTCTTGCCTAGAATGCACAAGACTGGGTTCTATCCCTCCCTACACTACAGAAAAAAAATTACACTAAGCAAAAGAAGCCAAGCATCTAAAATACACAAACCCACCTACACGGATTATCCAAAAAAGGCAAACTTACAGAGGAAAAAGGAATAATTGTCACCCAGGGTTGGGGATAAGCAATAGGGAGTGTCCTGGACACAAGATAGCTTTCAGATCTCATAAATGTTCTATAAGTAGATTAGGTGACAGCTGCCCAATCCTGTACATTTACTAAAAAATTTTGAAATGGTAAATTTACATTTAAAATACATCTCAGTACAGTTTAAAAAAAAGAGAGAGAGAGAGAGAAAAACAAAAATCGACATCACCCTTGAAGGCCACTCCTGACTAGAGATCTGCAATGTGGCCTCCAGACTAACGTGTTCACAGCCTTGCCTGGCATCCAGGGCCCAGGCTGATCCTGTCACATGGCAAGCCTTGTAAAGCATCTTCACCCCTCACGGAGGCCAACCATTCTAATGTTGCTTCAGAGTCAGAGCTTGAGCCAAGTCTTGCACTAATTCACTGTATGACCTTTGGGTTACTTCATGTTGCTGAACCGGCCTCCTCCTTTGTGAGATTCAAATGACATCTGACTTCTAAGATGGATGAGGACAATGACACAGCACAAGGTCAGCATGTGCAGAAGAAATGTCCTTAATACACTTGGCACAGCATTAGCACAGTAAACATATGTATTCTTCCCAGGGCTAGCTCAGGTCATACCTAATCTATGTCATCTCCTCAGTGAGGCATTTTCTCAACAACCCACCTCAAACAAATATAAGTTTTGCACGCTTTTAATTCCTTCTCAGAACCTAAAGCTTTTAAATGTTTTGCCTTTTTGTTTTCTCTCTAGTCTCCAAGATGGCAGAGCACCTGGCTTTGTTCCTCATCGTTGTAAGACCAGACCAGTGTCAGGTAAATAATACATTGGCAGCATCGCTGAGCGGCTCCGGTAGTGCTCTGGCAAGTAGCCTCCCTGGCATCTGAATGTTTGGGGACTGTCTCCTGTGTATCTGACTAATCTTTCATCGTATTTCCCTTCCCCAGTGGTCCAGAATCTGCCTCATAGGTGTAATGAGTAATGATAAAGTTTATCTAGCCAGAAGGATGGAATGAGCTGGAATGAGCTCAGGCACCCGGCTGAATAAGTGGGTTCCTGAAGTGTGTGGTGCAATAGGAGGTGAATAGCTGAAAAGGAGAAGTGGTTTGGGAACTATGAGGAGTCTGAATTTCAACAATCAGCCAAGTTCAGCTGAATTACTAGGATGGCAGCTTATACAGGTGGAAAAGAAAAAATAGGCATTTATAAGACATTGTTGCCTTCTCTTAAAAGACCGTGAGGTTCAATGTACTGACCGAAACAATCTTCATGTATTTCATGCATGCTTGCTCTGAAATCAGGAGTTGAATATAATTGCAGCATTTTGCATTAATTAAATTTCTTTTACCTTCCACAGAATTAGGGCTTGAACTCACTATGTAAATGTATTCAAATTCACATGCAAATGAGCAAGGCCCTAACACTTGATTTTAAGGAAACAAGAGCACTGGGATCAAGCCCCAGGGATTAAATACAAGTGGTCTCTAAGAATACTTAATTTCTTCTGAAAGAGCTAGGGCAGACATTCTCTTTTGGAATCTACCTCTTATTGACTTCTCATATGTTCACTAGAGCAATTGCTTTATTGATCTGATTTTAAAATTTTTATTATTGATTTTTACTTATCTGCCTAAAGACCAGGTAAACTCCTCAACCCTCAAGTAACTACTAATAACAACAGACCCTTCACCAAGTATTTCTTTACCTTAATGTCCTTTCTTCCACCTTCCTCTTTAAAACCAGGCACACTGGACATGGTTTTCCCAACATGGGGCCAAGCACCTCACTGACTACCCCTAGACAAGCCATTTAGTCTCCCAGATTAACTATAAAAGGAAGCTAACAACTATTGAAGTTCCACTCAGTTTAATTACCTGTAAACTAAATAGAGTACTAGCATCCCTGTCAGGCCAGGCAGAAGCAAAGTCAAAATTTCAGGCTGCCAAAACATGTATCATCAGGCTGGAGGAAGTCTGATAGATCTTAGTTAGTCCCAAATGCTACTCAAGTGGTGCCTTAGGAAGGCCTTAGCATCTCTAAGCTTGATTTTCTATCTTTACATTGTTTACACTAGGATGTGGAAGGATGATTCAGTGATTAAAAACGCTTATTGATCTTCAAGAGGACTTGAGTTTTGTTCCCAGCACCCAGAGCTGGCAGCTCACAATAACCTGTGACTCCAGTTTCAGGGAGTTTGACATCTTCTTTTGGCCACCCTGGGGACCTGTATGCATGTGGGACACATACAAGCAAGCAAGCATGTGCACATACACACAAAAATAATTTTTTTTAAAAAAAGAGAGAAAATGATTTTAAAGACTTTTTACTCTACAGAATTATTATGAGAACAAGAAAAAAATGTCAGAGTCGCCTCCAATGGTACTTCTCTAAACCTGGGAAGACTCAGGCCTGCATCGCCCCCCCCCCCCAAACAAGAGACCCAGTGACAAAGGTGAAAAATATCCTGAGCCAAGGCTATCTTCCTCAATTCTACCTCAACTTCTTACCTCTCAGCCTTCAACAGAAGCCATCTTCTCCCACTTAATTCTTGCCCCAAGCCAATACCACCTGGGCAGGACCTAATATGCTGCACATTCTGAGAGGCCCTGACAAAACATCCTGCATGTCTTCTCCACAGTTTCCTTGGTAGTACCCAGGATAACCTGCCCCCTTTTATCTCAAGCGGGGCAAATGAAACTCAATAAACAACTCCTTCATGTAAAGTCACACAACTAAGGAGCTTAGATGTCAGACTCCTGGAAGCCTTTTTCTGAACCTCCTCTCTAATTCACCTAGACTCAACTCAGAGTATTTGGTTTATTTCATTGAGTTCACTCATGTAAGCACTTAACTATTCGCCAAGGACGCACTATGTGTCATGCACAGGTATAGAAGGAGGCAGAGCACAGAGGTTTTAGAAACAGCTCTGGAGTTGACCTACTTCAGTACTGGGCCTCTTGCTTTGTTAACTACGAGACCTTGGACAAGTTAGGCCAATAGCACCTCTTAAGTGACAAAATGGGCTCAGAGACCACACATGTGGTGGTGTGTGACTTTAATCCTAGCACTCACGAGACAGAGGCAGGCAGATCTGGGAGTTCTGGGCCAGCCCGAGTTAAATAGTGTGACCCTATCCCAAAACAAACGGGGAGGGGGAGGGCACTAACAATTCTACTTCTCATAGGTCTGTTGAAAAATAAGTATCTGTAAAGGGCTGCCATTCTGCACTAAAACAGGAGCTTTTATTCTTCTAAGTTCTGGGGATAACGTCATGAATCACACAAGAACTTCAGCCAAGGAAGCAGCTAGAGCTCTAACGGGAAACGCAATTTGTTTCAAACTGTGCTGAGTGCTGTGAAAATCATAAACGTGTGACAGTGGTGTGGGAAGCTGCTTGAGACTCTGTGGTCAAGGAAGGATTCTTCGATGACATCTGAGCTGTAACATGATGACAGCCAGATTAACAACTGAAGAAACATCAAACAGCTGGGATCTTCTGGGAAGAACAAGGAGGTCCTGAGGCAAAATAAGAGTATGTATGAAGGTGAGGAACAGGCCAGGGAAGGGATGCAGAGGTCAGGGGGCACTAGGACACCTTGTAAAAGCAAGTGAGGTGTTCCCTCCTCCTCGACAAGGTAGACACTCACTATTAAGGTTTCAGGTAAAGGGTGGATGAGGTATATGGTAGTTAAAATTCCCCCCTGTGGGGGCCTCACGAAGGCACGTGATCAAGATTGGAAATGGAGGAACACCTTCAAGAAGTGCTACAGCACACGCAACCAGACGCACACGCCAGTCGAGATGGGGTGGAGTGCGGAACACATCCGGAAACCGGAGAGTCAAGGCAGTGGAAAAACGACTTGAGGCGGCCGGCTGCCCCTGGGTGCCAGCGGCCTCCCCCATCTATCTGGTCCCCGAACGGCGGCTCCCGCTCCCGCCCACACGCTCCTCGGGCCCGCGCCCTCCCGCCGCGCCGCTCACCCGGATGCCCTGCAGCACCCGGACCCGCTCCTCCTCATCCATCTCGAAGGACACCCTTCGGGCCTCGGCGCTCTCGGCGCTGCCCATGACAGGAGGCGTGCAGGGCGTACGGCCACGCGAGCCGGCTCCACAGCAACCAGGACGACGCCGCTCAGAGCCCTACGCTCTTCACTCGGGACACAGGCCAGCAACACCGCGTTCTATTGGCTGCTGCTGCTAGCGCGCGTTGCCTTGTGGGAGTTGTAGTCTAGCATTCTAGCGCCATAAGAGGCTGGGGGGGGGGGGGCGTGGTTCTCAGAGGCTGAGGTCCTTTGGGCTGGAAAATTGGATGGAGGGCCTAACAGACACTGAGGCAAGGTCAAGGTTTCTTATAAATGTTGTCCCGAAAGCAAAGCAAAGGTCGTGTTCTGAGAAGAAACTAGCAAGGATGCTGAGGCAACTGTCCATTGTCTGTGTTCAAGTTAAGAAGTACTCAGCTGCCAAGTACTGAGCAACGACCTACCCCCCCCCTCCCCCGGGAGAACTGCCTTCCTAGGCTTCAGTCATGAAGGAAACAAATTCCAAACACAAGTGAATTTAATGTAGTACATGGGAAACTGCACTGTAATGCCGTGAGACAAATTAGTAAATCATGGTAACCTCATAGGGGGAGCATTTGAGACCTAAATATGAGTGTAGTCATCCATAAGAAGGCCTTTGTGTACACAAACTGCTCTCCCTATGGCAGGGTTCAAGAGGTCAGACTTGGACATGGGGAAGATAAAGATTTTATAGCTTAGGGGTAGGGAGTTTCCAAATGGGAGGTTGGGCAGGCAAATAGTTGGAGTTATAAAAGCACCTCTTGTGAAATAAAAATATGGTTGGAAAAGTGGTCCTAATAAGATAGTCATAACAAGATGATCATAACAGCAGATAGTCATAATAACCTTTTGAAACAAAAGCATGGTTGCTGTTTCCTGGCACAGGCAGTACAGAACCATTTGTAGTTAAGGTTACAGGTGGGGCATAGCCCAATCCTTGAAAAACAGAGATTAAATCATAAACAGGAATTATCCTAGTTTGTCTTTACTATAAGATAGCTTTGAAGCCTAAGATAAAGGTAGGCTGGTTCATCATTCTCCTCTTATGATCCTGTCAAATCATTGACAGGGTCTTAGCATTTTTTATCTGGGGGGAAATAAAATTTGTAATGCACCAAAAGATTAATAGCCTATTTATAAATTATACCTGTTTGGTTAGCATAGAACAAATTTTATAAGGCCATATAATCTTGTTATGCCAATAGGTACTATAGGCAGCCATCTTGTCCCCTCTTGTTGGAATCTTAGATGGTCTTTTAATAAAAAAAAAAAAAAAAAAAAAAAAAAAAAAAAAAAAAAAACTCAGAGCCAGATATATGGTGAAAGCTGAAATATCAGAGAAGAACAGCCAGCCACTAGTTCTTACCTCTATGAGAGTCTCAGCCTAAAGAGAGTGAGTTCCTGTTTCCTCATGCCTTATATACCTTTCTCTGCCCAGACATCACTTCCTGTGATTAAAGGCCTATGTGCTTCCTAGTACTGGGATTAAAGGTGTGTGCTACCACTGCCTGACCTCTATGTCTAATCTAGTGGCTGGCTCTATACTCTGATCCTCAGGCAAATTTATTAGGGTACACAATATATCACCACATTTCCCCTTTTTTGTCCAAAATAATAAAAGAAGGTTATAACAAATATAAGAAAAACTATATACAATAAGTATATACAACATATATAGTCAAGAATTACATTAACAATGTCCAGTCCATTAACATTTGACAAATTCAAACAAAAAAACTCCATTATTTATTCTATCTTGGTGAGTCAAAATGTTTTACCTAATTCACTTTCTATCCTAATTTGTATTTCCAACCAAAAACTATCTTTTGACATCTTTCAAACTTATACACTTTACACCTCTTTAATGAGTTTCTTTTCTGAATTTGTTAACAAGGAAAACTATAACTGTCTAGTCTTCAACTCCCTCAGAGACCTGAGAAGAAAATAATATTAACTGAGTAAGCAGGAAGTGCAAACAAGCGACTTCCAAAAAACATGAGAAACAACAGAAATAGCTGGCTTCCTGGACAGTCACCAGAGGTTTCTCTGCAACACTGGGGCATCCATCTTCAGCCTACAAGTCTAGCATATCTGACAGACTCATCTGTGAAGCAGGATTTTCTAAAAGGCTTTCCTACCTTGTCTTGGCAAGGTTCAGCAGTCCTTTCTTTTGTGTCCTGCTTGTCCATCTTGGAAAGCATACAATCAGCAGTCAAGGAAAGGCACTTTCTTGCCCAGTGGCTAACTTTTGCCACAGAGAAAGTAAACTCCATATGGAGTTTCTTGAATGCCCATTATCTTCTCTGAAGTATATTGGTGCTACCAGGAACAGACATGTTTCATTGTCATAAAAAAAAAAGAATCTATGTTATTAAAACATCTTAAATGCCATATTCTGTAGCTCTCTGAAGTGTTTGAAGATGACCTGTCTATCTAAAATATATCACTGTTTGACCTTGAAAACAAACCTAATTTGACTAACTACAAGTTCAATTCTAATAGGTAACTAAATACTAACCTGCATTTCTTTATATTCTAATAAGTTGGTTCTAATTCTAATAACTTTCAAGGAATAGCAATTTGCATTGTTAAATCAGATGTATAGGTAGAATATCTTAAACAACAGTAGGAATGTATATACAGTATTTTCTAAGAAAATCAATATCAAATTTGTATTGATATACATAATTTGTATACAATATACAAAAATCCAATCCAATGTAAAATATTTAAAACTAGCAGTTGCTTTTTAAAAGTAGATTCAATAACTTACCTTTTATCTTATCATATCTATATCCTCCCCCTTTTTCATTTCAGAGTAGAGTCAACAACCTACTCTTTATCATTTTTTTTTTTTTTTTTGGTTTTTCGAGACAGAGTTTCTCTGTGTAGCTTTGCGCTTTTCCTGGAACTCACTTGGTAGCCCAGGCTGGCCTCGAACTCATGGAGATCCGCCTGCCTCTGCCTCCCGAGTGCTGGGATTAAAGGCATGCGCCACCACCGCCCGGCTCTCTTTATCATTTCTACATCTTTTTTGAGAGTAGATTCAATAATCTACCTTTTATCATACCTATATCCTCTTTTTTTCCTTTTCTTTTTTTTTAAACAAGAACCCAGAATCTAATTTCCTTTGTTTAGCTTTTTTCCTGACCATTAACAATTAACAACTTATAACCAACCATCCCAAACAATGACAATTATCTGTAACTCATTGAAGGACCAAAAACTACCCACCCCACCTCTCGGGAGTGTGGGCATCATGTTCTTGAAAGTACTTCCTGCTGTCTGAGGGTGAAGGTATCTTTAAGGGGTTCTGAAAAAAAAATTGTGGATTAATTGTCAAGTCCTGGGAGAGGTAGCTCTATCATTTGTTGTCCAGTCTCTACATAATAGGAAAATGCAGGGCTCGTCTCAAGTCCTTGCTTGAGTAGTCTGTGAAGCTAGATTATCTCAACTAGCCATCTCAATATTGTCCTGAGCAGTTTGTAGTCTGAAGCTGATCTTTGGGTTATGCTTGTCAGCTTAATGGTGCTATCATTGTCCTGATGGAATCGTCATTGTGGGGTCCCACCATCTTTTTGGAGACGTAAAAGTCACTATTAGGTGTGGTCGTGGTTCACTGCAGAAAATCTTTTTCCTGGGACATTTTTTTCTCCATGACTTGTCCTTTTCCTTCAGATGTCTCATTTTTCCAGTGTTCTTCAGATTCCTTAGCCTTCATTCTCCCGAAGGACAAAAAAACCCTTTCTCCAACCCTAACTTTGGGGATGTTCTAAATCTATCAATTTTGATTTATGGTTTCTCCTTAAATTTTTGTTTTATTTTCTAAGCTGTTCTATCATCCAGAGCAGTATTTTTTTACATTAGGCATTAGGTTCTTTAATTGCTCTGGGAAGCAGTTTCTTCCATGATGGCAGGAAAGGACTGAACTGAATTTGACATGGGGGTCTGTGAGAGGCCCCTCAAGGAGTTTCCCAATGGCAAAGGCAAAGGATTACCTTGTCTGTTCCTTGTTGATCTACATTTGTTAGTCCAATGTCTGCCTTTGCCACACCTTCTGCATAGTCCAGAAGGGAGGGGCATTCTGTTGGGATTATTTCTTGAGAAAACATTATTTCTACAAATGCCCTGTTTACAGTCCCTTTTTAGGTGACCTTGTTTATCACAGAAACATCTGACATTACTATTTTTCTTCAAACCTCTGGAAATCACCTCTCCTATCCAAGTATCATCATGGTCATGAGATTCAATACTCATTGTATCTCGGATCCATTTCTCCAGGCGTGCTGATCTTGCCTTTAACAGCCTAGTTACCCTATTGCATTGTGCATTAGCATTTTCAAAAGCCAGGGATTCAATTATTATCTGTCTAGCTTTCTGAATTTGGTATCATTCTATTTACTGAGGAAGACAACCTTTGTAAGAAATCAGTGATGTTTTCTTTTGGGCCCTGTATAACTTTTGTAAATGACTCAATTTTCTTTACTACTTCTTCAATTCTGTCCCAAGCATTTAAGGCTGCCATTCGGCATAAAACTAGGGTGTGGTCATCATATAGAGATTGCCTTTCTACATTATCATAATCTCCCTCTCCAGGAAGTTGATCTTGGGAGATTTCCAAGCCTCTAGCCCTACTTCATTGTTCAATGGTCTTAGCCTCATCCTTCTACCAGGTCCTCTATCATAATTGGGGACTGGCTTCTAAGACAGCTGTAACCAAATCTCTCCAGTCCTAAGGGATAATTCTATTACAAGTTGACTATGAGTTTAACATCTGCTTCACAAACAGGGAATACATACCATATGACACTATAGCTTCTTTGAATCTCCTCAAATCTAACATTTGTTCATGAGTCCAGTCAGCTCTTACATAGCCTTGAGCATTTGGCAGTTTCTGTAAGATTAATGGATAGATAAAGTTGGCTGTTTGAAAGCCTTAGGCTGTTTCTCTGTAATCATATAATGCAATGCTGAGATTGGTTCACCTTTAAATTCCTCTGTCTGGGTCTGAATATCTCTATGATCTGTTTTAACAACTTTTTCTAAAATTTTTATCTTGGCACTCACTTTAACCAACTTTTTAAATGATAAAACAGAAAGATCAAACAAATAATATTTATAATTGATATTACATCTATCCCACCTATATTAATTATCCTCTCATTTAATTGTTCCATTTTTAGATTGTCTAATGTACTATCAAACAGAGACCAAACGACCTCCATTGTAAAAAACGTTTCCCATTTTTTTTTAATGTGGGAAAAAACTTTCTTTAAAATAATTTCTCTGTTTAAGAAATCCCAATTGTCTCACCAAATCTGCTGACAATGACAATTCAGATGTGAGGCTGACTGCTTCTGTGTAGAATAGTAGAAGCCTGAGATGGTTTCAACGCAGCTATCTAGTGTAGTAGCAGCTCAAGATGGGGACAGGGAAAGCCCACAACACACCAGGAGAAAAGAAGCCATAGAGCCAGCCATCTGCAGGAGGGAACACAAGAAAGCAACTAACTCCTATGGGTTTGGGAGACCAAAAAACTAATGGAATTTGATGCAGAGAGGCTGCAACAAAAACTTAGCCAGTGGGTTAGGGACTCCAGCCCATATGGGCTGGAGATTTCCCATGTATGCAACTCAGGCCTGAGCCAGGGCCTGCAAGGCCACAGGCAAGAGGCTTTTTTGTGAATTCATGTCCCACAAGTTGGATGCCAGATGTTGTTCAAATCTTAAATGATATTTTTTAATTAAAAAAAAAAAAACAGAACCAGATATATGGTGAAAGCTGAAAGATCAGAGAAGCAGAATAGTCAGCCACTAGTTCTTACCGCTACGAGATCCTCAGCCTAAAGAGAGTGAGTTCCTGTTTCCTCATGCCTTATATACCTTTCTCTGCCCAGACATCACTTCCTGTGATTAAAGTAGTGTGTGCTTCCCAGTACTGGGATTAAAGGTGTGTGCCACCACTGCCTAACCTGGCTGGTTCTGTCCTCTGATCCTCAGGCAAGTTTATTAGGGCACACAATATATCACCACACTCTCTGCCAGGGAGTTTCCTTCTTTTTTAACCTTTGATCTGCATTTATTTTAAGCTGAATTTATTCCTGTGCCGTAAGTTTTGTTTCCTCAGTTTCTTCTGAGATACCTTTTTCTTCTGTAAAATTTCCTCTTCTGACTGTGGAATAATTTGTTCCTTTTCAGTGAGGACCATCTTGATGTGGCCGGGGGAGCACACGTATGAGTTAATCTGGCCATAAGCTTGTAAGTTTATCGATACATTTTTTGTGCTTTGTTCACCTGAATGTGTTCAATGACTAGAGAATCTACATCTAAACCCTTAAGTTCAGCATTACTCTCTGCATTTTTAAGTTTGTGCACCAAAAATTCAGCACTCCTTTTTGGCCACTGACCCTGTGTCCAGCTCCACCATTTGACCTGGGCACACCTACTGGCTGTTAGGATCCTGAACATGCGCAGCTCAGGGTCTTGCATCTTACATCATGGGGGGGGGGGGCTGGCAACTACGTGGTCACACAATCTGTGCCTTAAAAGGCTGGACCCAGACCCCCACCCTCTCTCTCTCTCTCTATTCCCTCTCTGCTCCCTGCTCTCTGCTCTCTGCTCCCACCATTTCTCCCTCCCCCCAGGCCTGGCTCTCCTCCCTCCTATCCCCTCCTTCCTTCTAGGAAAGCCCTCTGTAACTCTAGTAATCATGGCCATGGCTCCTGACTTTTCCACCGGTAACCAGGGCCACCAACCAGCACCATCACCTATCACTGGCTCTACCATTATACTTCTGGAATAGCACACAATACTTCTTTAAAGTGACATCTTTCAGATACTTGGGAATTTTGGGATATGCATACCCTTGATGGCCTGGGCAGTTTCATGGGTGTTCTTAAAGTGAACACGAAGATTTGAACCTCTTGATTTGCATGATTTCTGGGTTAAGAGGGTAATGAACCATTTTCACAGGTCTCCTCGGGCCACTTAGAGAAAGAGCTGGAGTTTTCTTTTGATCTAATATTCCAGCCTTTTGTTGAGGATAAAGGACTATCTGTTCTCTTTTGTAACTCCTTTTTGCTGAAATTATGATGCAGTTGTCAGGGCCCAGGAAGGCTAGAATGTTAGTCAAAGGCTGGGAGGGGATTAGGGTAATAGAGTGTTCATCAGAAACATCTGGTTTGCTGGTCCACCTGAAGAGGCAGGGAGCAATTACATCATCTGTACTGGTTGATATCAGTTTTCAGCAAGTACAGGGCTTTCCAATTTTGTAGGTCTACCTGGGGGCCTGGTGTGGTGTAGATCATGTTTGGAATGATTATGTCAACCAGGCAAGTGGAACTCTGCCAAGACAGATACAGATGAGGGACAGAAGTTAAGTTAAGGAACTTAAAGGAAACTTTTATATTTGGAGATTCCCCCTCAGGAATAGGCAATAGGCAGGGGAACTTAGGCTGTTGGATGACAGGAGTACTAATCTGGAGTCTATTTGACCTGTGAGACATGGATCTAAGTCTTTTGACTTTCTCAATTCCCTGAAGCTTACATTATCTTTGTTTGTAATCTGTTCTGAAATCCACATTGTAGAAAAAGGAAGCTAACAAGTGTTTGTAAATCAGCTGGAGTAGATTAATGCCTTCAAGTCACAGCAAAAGCTATGGATTTGGGTTAAAAAAATTGGCAACTTTTTTTCTGCCCAGAAGATTGAATATATAGAGATTGGACAGAAATTTATTTCTTTTTTAGCATGATGAGAAGCATCTTTAAGTCTAGAAGACACTCAGAGGAAATTTAAAATCATGAGCTTGTGACTGATAATAGTAGTCACTGCTTTAATAGTTTACCAGAACTTCATTGATTAATGTTAAAAATTTGAACTTTTGAAATCTTAGTATAGCAGCAACATAGAGTAACTTGTATTTGTAAACTTTAAATCATTTTAGAGCCTCATTATTTATTTACATTTTTATATCCTCAGACATTTATAATTTAAATTATTTTTAGACCTCTATAATTTATATAAACCTTAAACTTTTTATCCATTTATTGAGTGGTTGATTACTGAGAGTGGTTAAGTTACTTTAAGTAGTAAAAGTTTATTTTGTTTGTTTGTTTTTGTTTTGTTGTTTGGTTGGTTCGTTAGTTTTGGTTTTTTGAGACAAGGTTTCTCTGTTTAACAGTCCTAGCTGTCCTGGAACTCCCTTTGTAGGCCAGTCTGGCCTCAGACTCATTGGGATCCACCTGCCTCTGCTTCTCAAGTGCTGGGATTAAAGGCTTGCACCACCACTGCCCAACAGGACTTGCTTTTTATATATGAAATGCATTGACCAGGCAGCTGCTGCTAAACTGATAAAGCTATAGTTAACTGTCAACACCATCAGAGATCTGAGAAGGATAAATTATAGCAGGAAATATAATCTAGATGGCCTATGTATCAATTAAAATAACAGAGAAACTTACCACTACCTGGGTGGTTACCCTGGACTTCCATGGTCTTGGTGGCTTTGTTGGGGGCAGAAGTAGTCTTTGGCTGTCACACAGGACAGCATTATATCTTCAGTTGCTTCGCATGACAGCATAGACCTCTGACTGCTAGACCCCAAAGGTCTGAGATTTTTTTTCTCTAGAGAAGGAACTTGGAAAAACTGACATACTGTGATGAGGCAGAGCAGGGCAGTTAACCCAATAGTGTCCACAATGTGGGCAGAGCCTTGGTGGCAGGGGTAGTTTTTCCCAGTGGATAATGTCACCATAATTCAGGTGGAGTTATCTGTGCCCTATCCTCTTTTTTGGAGACCCTATGGTCACTGCTAGGAGCTGGAATTTCTGTTTATTATAAGGAGCTTTTCCTTTATACATTTTAAATGCCATAGTCAGCAGATCTCAGAAGGGTTTTGAAGGCCATCTATTAAGTATACCTGATTTTAAATAAACTTTACTTGTTTTTAGTTACTTGTTTTAAGTTTAACTTTGAAAACATATCCAGGAGACTAAATAAAACTTATCAAAATAAAGCTTTGAATCATAAATACAGTCAATAGGGATACTGGCAACGTTATTTTCCTGGTCTTTTTATAGTGCACCATTGCAGAATATCAGTTTCTTGTATGATTCAGTTTATCAAAATAGCTAAAGTTTAACAAAGTTAGCAAAGACAAGGAAGCTAGACATACATTCTTAAGTCAATCCCTGCCAAGCCTTTCTCAGGGTGAGCTTTTAAGCATAAAAACCATGTTGTAGGTTGACATATTTCAGTTAACAAGAAGTGTTAGCCAGAAGCTGGACTACAGGGTTTAAAAAGATTAGTTCATTTGGAGACTTTCCAGAATTACAGACATTGACGAATTAGATCTTTTTTGTTTTGGCTGGTGGTGCTGTTTTTGTGCCAAGTTTTATAGCTTGAATGGTAAGATTACCTATGTATAAAATTTTAATTATTAACCCTGTGTTAAAAGTTTTAAGTCAACTTTTATTATAACTATCTTTCAATCATGTCTCTGTTTCACAAGAGGTTGTTATGACCAACTTGTTATGTTCTGCTTCTGTAATCCTGCCTATTTGCCTACCCAACCCCCTATCTGGAAACCGCTACCCCTGAGCTATAAAACCCTTATCTTCCCCATGTCCAAGAACCCTGCCTTAGGGGGAGCTGTACCTGTACAAATTTAAAAATGTGCTTCAATTAATTGCTTGCTTTAATTTGGCCATGATGATTTATTGTAGAATACTATTTTAAGGTGTGTTACTTTTGTTTATGTTGCATTTGCTTAAGTCTGTGAAACTGTGTTACTGTGCCTGTCTAAAACACCTGATGGTCTAATAAAGAACTGAACAGCCAATAGCAAGGCAGGAGGAAGGATAGGCGGGGCTGTCAGGCAGAGGGGATAAATAGGAGGAAAAAGGAGATGGAGGAGTGAAGGAAGAAGTAGCCAGAGAAGGAGGAGGACATCAAGGGCCAACCACCCAGCTACACAATCAGCAAGCCACGGAGTAAGAGTAAGATGTACAGAAGTAAGAGAACGGGAAAAACCCAAAGGCCAAAGATAGACAGGATAATTTAAGATAAGGAAAGCTGGCAAGAAAGAAGCCAAGCTAAGGCCAGGCATTCATAATTAAGAATAAGCCTCTGTGTGTGATTTATTTGGGAACTGGGTGGCAGGCCCCCCAAAAAGAGCAAAAGCAACAACAACAATGATTTGAGTCGGTGGTCTTTCTCCTCACATCTTTGGAACTAACAGTTGGAGGGTCCGTAAGATCAAGACCCCAACCCAAATTCAGAACTCAACAAAGCCAGACCCTTTCTTCTGGCCCTCTGAGACTGAAGAAATGCTCTCTCGGAGGTTCTCACTCTGGAGACATTCCAAGGCCCCTCGAGGCACACCTTTAGTTTGACGGACTGCCTGAGCTAATGGTAGCAAAAAAAAAAAAAAAAAAAAAAAAAGCACCTGTCTATGGAGGCCTCCTCCTCAAAAACTCCTTAGCCTTGCAGCTTTGGGGCTTTGGGGCTAATATAAACCCCACTTTCTCCTATGTTCAAAGCTGTTCTTTCAAATGCTGCTTTAGAGAGACAACCCTGTCTGACAGAAAATAAAACTTGTTTAATTTGACTAAAAAATTTGAGTAATGGTCTTTACTCTCATTCAGTGAGATTAACAAAAACTGATATTGATGGAGGATACTGTAGAAAACATAAATACAGTATCCTATGTTCATTAATTAGAAGAAGGATATTGTTAAAATATTTATACTTCCCCCAGATAATATCAGACTAACCACTATCAAAATTCCAATGGTGTTTTTCACAGAAAGCCATCTTTAAAAAATAGTTTATGTATATGTATGTGTGCCTAAGTGTACCACATGCATAAGGAATCCATGGATGTCAGAAGCGGTGTCTGATTCCTTGGAACTAGAATCATGGGAGGCTGTGAACCACTGTGCTGGTGCTGTGAACTGAGCCTGGATCCTCTGCAAGAGCAGCAAGTACTCTTAGCCACTGAGCCATCTCTCCAGTCCCAACTATACTATGTTTCTGAGTTGCCTCCAGCTTTATAGAAAATAACACAGAACAGATTCAAACAGCTCCATGCAGTGTGTTGAAATTCATCCCAACTGTAGCCTAGTGACCTGAAGGTTGGAGAGGCTGCCAAGTCCAGAAGCTTCTGTATGTCCCTGGTATTAGGATCTACTTCAATGACCTGATTTAGGGCTGAGCAACCTTGGGAACATAATTATCTCTCCTCTGTCTCCCCCTGCAACTTGATAGAGCTCCCTCTCACCGCACCTCTCTAAATCAGATGCACGGCATGGCTGGCTATCTTGTTGCAATTTCTTGCTGGGAATAATGGTGATCTCCAAAGTGCACTTGGACCAGACACATGTAGTACTTCTCCATGATGATCCAGGCCACCTTCTTCACAGTCTGTGCAAACACAGCTCATGTTGACAGGTCACCAGAATAAACTATTTTAAGAAAGAAGACTAAATTTAGAGCCATCACACTCCCTGGTTTTAAATTTATTGCAAAGCTAATGTAATCAAAACAATACAACACATAGAGTAAAGCCTAGAAATAAACTTATGTATAGTAGTCAGCTAATTTTTGGTGCCAACACACAGTGGGAAAATGGAAGTCTTTAATAAATGATGTTGGGGAAAACTGCTTTTTTACATCAGACCCTTTCTTTTTCTTTTTCTTTTCCTTTTTGGTTTTTTTCAAGACAGGGTTTCTCTTTGTTGATTTGGTGTCTGTCCTGGACCTTGCTCTGTAGACCAGGCTGTCCTTGAACTCACAGAGATCCACCTGGCTCTGCCTCCCAAGTGCTGGGATTAAAGGTGTGCGCCACCGCCGCCGCTGCTGCCGCCGCTGCCACCACCACCACCCAGGGGAGCCTTTCCTGTGCTATGTACAAAAATCAACTACAAATTGGACCCTTTCTTGTGCTGTGTATAAAAATCAACTACAAATAGGTTAAAATGTAAGCTCTAAACCTGAAATACCTCTAAGCATAGCATATATAAGTATAGAATAAAAGCTCCTTAATGTTGATCTTAACACTAATCTTTTAGATATGACACCAAAATCACAATCAACAAATGCAAAAATCAGCAAGTAAGACTATATTAATGAGAGATGACTCAGTGGTTCAGAGCATTGATTCCTCATTCAGAGGGCCCGGGTTTGATTCCCAGCACCTTCATGGTGGCTCACAACCACCTGTATGTCCAGCTTCAGGGGATCTGATGCCCTCTTCTGACTTCTGTGGGAACAGGCAAAAGATTTGTACACATAAAATAAAACAATCTAAAAGCATTTTTTAACAACAATAAAAAAGCGTTTTACAGGCTGGTAAGATGACCCAGCAGGTGAAGGTGCTTGCTGCCAGTGCTGGCAGCCTGAATTTGATCCCTGGGACCTGCATGGTAGACAAGAGAACTGCTCCCACAACCCACAAGCTGTCCTCTGGCTTCTACATGCATGCCATGAATGTGGCTCCTACACACACACACACACACACACACACTGATAAATGCAATTTAAGAATTCAAAAGTTTTGCATAGCAAAGGAAGCAACTAAGAAAGTGAAAACGCAAACTAAAGAATAAAATATTTACCAGACATATAGCTTATAATAAAGGCTTAATAATATCCAAGGTATTAACTCAAAAACAATAAAAAGTAACCCAATTTTAGAATGTGCAATGTACTAAAACAGACTTTTTGCCATATCATGCAAATAGCAATTAAATAAATGAAACAATGCTCAGCATCACCAGTCACCACAGAAATGCAGATCAAAACCACAATCTGTTAGGATGACCGATACCAAAAAGGCAAGCAGTAACAGCTATTGGCAAAAACTGGAGGAAGGGGAACCCTTGCACACAGCTGGTGGAAATATAAATTGGTACACCCATTATGAGAAATGGTCCCTCACACTTTTTAAATATAGTGTATTTAAATATCTCCCAAGGGAATATTATCAATGACTCAAAGAGGTAAGCTGTATCACCATGTTCATTGCAGCTATCCGTAATAGTGACAATGAGGGCCCAAGTGTCTATAACTCACAGATCATTCAGTCTGAGGTGAATAGGGGGTTGTTGATCAGCAGCTATAACTTAGTTATAAGATGAAAAAGCTTGGGGTTCTAGTGTACAGCTTGAGTTGTGAATGACATATTGACTAATTTGATTGTAATAAGCATTATACAGCATGTAAGCGTCAGATTATAGCCCTGTACACCTTGAATGTATAATATCTTTGTTAGTTAAATATATGTAATTGGGGTGAGTTTTTTTGGTTATGTTGTTGTTGTTTGAAACAGAGTCTTACTATGTAGCCCTGGCTGACCTAGAACTTACTATGTACATCATACTGGGCCTCAAACTGGCCTCCTGAGTGCTGGGATTAAAGGAGTGCGATCTGATGCCCTGTTCTTGCCTCCTCAAGCACTGCACACACATGGTGCACAGACATGCATGCAGGTGAAACAACCATACACATAATAACTATTTAAAAAATACTGTCATATGATTAAAATTTGATCATAACTACCCACACAGTGGTAACCAGGGGATCGTCTAACTACCCTGATTGTGGTGACCCTGTCATCATTCATCAAGCCATGTATACCTTAAATATAGCTAATTTTGCCATTTATTCCTTAATAAACTGAGGTGGGGTGGGGGTGCTGTGGTGAACAAACCTAAGCACAGTTCTGATGAAATTTGTGCCCCAGAGCTCCCGTGGGACCAGGTTGAAGCAAGTTACCAGCTTTGACCATGTCATGTCAGTCAACCAGCCATTGGAAGCTGAGGATAGCTCCCTAGAGAAGGGGGCATCTGTGACTCATCAGTGTCCTACACCCACAGCGTTAGGGATAGCATCAATGGTCAGTAAACAAAATTTGGGTGAGAGACCTCAAGTATCCATTACATGTCCCCAGATATTTCAGAGTCTCCTAGGAGACCCAGATGGATTATCTGTTCAGGAAATTCTGGGTCAGATGATGAGGTGATTAATACAATGGCTGCCCCTCCAAATAAGTCAGAAAAAATTAGTCAGAGCCAGAGAAACCACGAGATTGTGCCCTCACCATTGCTGTGGGAAATCCTGGAGGACCTTGGGCTTCCACAAGCCTTCTAGTGGGGGTGTGCACTGAACAGCAGCAGCACAGATAAACCACCGAACACTCCAGCAGTGCCTGTGTCCCCATTTCACAGATAACTGAGCAGCAAGCAGGTAAAAATACTGTGTTATAAATCAAAAGTAAGCCGGTTGTTTCCGGTGCTGGATCAAACCTAGGGCCTCATTGCTAGGCAAGTTCTGTGCCACTGAGTTACACCCCTAGCTCAAGACAGCATTTAAATAAAGGCAAGGTGATAGGAGTGAAGAGGAATGGACATGGCATTATATTATATTATATTATATTATATTATATTATATTATATCCATTATATTTATTATATTATATTATATTATATTATATTATATTATATTATATTATATCCATTATATTTATTATATTTATTATTATATTATATTATATTATATTATATTATATTATATTATATTATATTTTATAGCTGTTCACATTAATCCATGACCAATTCATTGAGTCTGAAAAACTTCAATGCTGTGATTTCACCTAAGACCTGAGGCTCTGGAGGAAGTAAAGTGTGACCCTTCTTAGTGGCTGCCATATACTTATCCCTCTCCCTGCAACAGAACCCTAATTTTCTTCTAGTCATGTGCCCCGTTAGGAAAAGGGGCCTGGTTTCCGCTCGTCAAATGTGGGTCAGTTTGAACATCACGAATGAGAGTAAAGGGGGCTAGAGAGGTGAGTCAACAATTAAAAGCATTTACTGCTCTTACTGAGGACCTAGGTACATTTTCCAGCACTAACATGGCAGCTCATAAAGCCTCTAACTCTAGTTCCTGGGGATCCAACACCTTCTGGCCTCTGTGAACTGCTACATATAAATAGTGTACATAACCTAATACAGGCACATGCATATCCACATAAACATATCTTTTTAAAAAAAATAAATGATAAAAGTAATGGTTTATAAGCATTTAATATTTTTTTAAATCCATCAGCCCAGTGTTTAAATTTTATTTGTGTGTGTTTGTGTGCATGTGTGTACTGGCTGGTTTTGTGTGCCAACTTGACAAAAGCTAGAGTCATCAGAGGAAGGAGGCTCAGTTGGGGAAATGCCTCGATGAGATCCAGCTGTAAGGCATTATTTATTTATTTATTTATTTATTTATTTATTTATTTATTTATTTATTTATTTATTTATTTAGTGAGCAATGGGCGAGGGCCCAGCCCATGGTGGATGGTGCCATCCCTAGTTGGTTGGTCCTGGGTTCTATAAGAAGGTGGAAAGCAAGTCAGTAAGCAGCACCTCTCCATGGCCTCTGCATCAACTCCTGCCTCCAGGATCCTGCCCTGTTTGAGTTCCTGTCTTGACTTCCTTTAGTGATGAACAGCAATGCTGAAGTATAAGCCAAATAAATCCTTTCCTCCCCAACTTGCTTTTGGTCATGGTATTTCGTTGCAGCAACAGAAACCCTGACTAAGACAATGCGCATGCACACATATGGTGTAGAAGGGGCTCACGCACCCACTGTGCACATGTGGCGGTCAGGACTTTCGTGAGTTGTCTCCTTCCACCACGGGTTCTAGGAATCAAATTCAGACTGTCAGCCAGGCATTTTAACCAGCTGAGCCATCTCATCAGCTCCACTATTCCATTCCAATGAAGGAAAAGGAGACATAAAATTATAAAAAAGATGCAAACTTTCCCTTTTAAAAATGAAATGTGTGTGTGTGGATGGGCATGCACATGCCACAGCAGTTATAGAAGTTAGGAGACAGCTTGTGGAAGTAGATGTTCTCTCTCTGCCCTGTGGGTCCCGGGGATTGATACCAGGTTATTATACTTGGCAAAGTGCCTTTGCCTGCTGAGCCATCTCAGTGGCCCAAAATCTCTTCTTTATAAGTAAAAATACCAGTTAGTCAATGCCAAAGAAAATTAACATTTTCTAAACTGTCATTTTTTTCCATCATCAGTAAAATTTAATGAAGTGAGCCCAAATCATCAAAAGATATTAAAGCCACTAAATGGAAAGTTAAGAAGCAAGCAGGCTAGTCTTCTAGTTTCAACAGATTTCTTAACATTTACCAGTAAAAGCTGTATTATAATGAGGAGGCCTGCTGGTCACTACCTTTACCTAATGACCAAACTTTGAAAATCTTGGGAGAAATAGTGTGGCTCCCAGCCCTTCAGCAAGCTGCTGTAGAGTGTCTCAGTCAGTGTGTGACCTGAATGTACTGGAGTGGAAAGAAATCCTGAAACAAATGAACAAAAACAAAGACAAAATAAATAAGCAAAAACAGCCCCAAGAGATTTATTTTTTTAATTATGTGTGTTGGTGTATGTCTGTGTGGGTTTGTGCCTGTGAGGCCAGAATAGGGCATTGGATCCACCCAAACTGGGTGTTAGGAATGAACCCAGGTACTCTGGAAGAGCAGTCAGTGCTCTTCACTACTAAGCTGTCTTTCCAGCCCCTTGGGAAGTTTATATACAATATAATATCCTAGAGTTTTTTTGTTGTTATTGTAACTAGGATTAACACATGGCCTCCCACACACTGAGTGTGCATTCTACCACTGAGTGACACCTCTGGCCACCTGCATGAAGTAATATTGTTCAGTAATTATTATTGTATCAACCTTAATTTTCAGTTTAAAAAGCTTTTATTTACTTAATTTTATATGTGTGATTGTTTGCCTGCATGTTTCTATATGTAGCACATATACACAGTGCCTGTAGAGCCCAGAAGAGAACAGCAGATTCCCTGGATCTTACAGCAGTTGTGAGTTGTCATGTGACTGCTGAGAACTAAACCTATGCCCTGTGCAAGACTGGCAAGTGCTCTTAACTGCTGTGCCATCGCGCCAGTCCCTCAATCTTCATTTTCTTGTTCTTGGGAGACGTGTGCCAAAATATTTAAGAATGCTGTGTCAGAAGTGTCTGCAACTTACACTCAAATGGTTCTGGGGGAAAAAGTGTCAGTAGATGATTCTCAATGAAATATATATTGGAGTCCATTATACTACTCCATTGTTTGAATGAGCTTGAGATTTTTCAGAATCACACTGTGGTAGTTTAAATGTAATTGGCCCCCATGAGCTCATAAGAAGTGGCACTATTAGGAGGTGTGGCTTTGTTGGAGTGGGTATGGCCTTGTTGGAGGAAGTGTGTCACTGTGGGGGTGGGCTTTGAAGTTTCTTATGCTCACGATACTGCCCAGTGTCTCAGTTGATTTCCTATTGCATGCACGATGTAGGACTCTCAGCTACTACTCTAGCACCACATCTACCTGCACGCCACCATACTCCCTGCCATGATGATAATGGATTGAACCTCTGAAACTGTAAGTGAGCCACCCAATTAAATGTTGTTTTTATTTTTGTTTGTTTGTTTTTTGAGACAGGGTTTCTCTGTGTAGTTTTGTACCCAGGCCAGCCTCGAACTCACAGATACCTACCTGCCTGCCTCTGCCTCCCGAGTGCTGGGATTAAAGGCGTGTGCCACTACCGCTCGGCTGTTTCTTGTTTTTGTTTTTGTAAGAGTTGCTGTGGTCATGGTATCTCTTCACAGCAGTGGAAACCCTACCTAAGACAGAAGTCATAAATAGAAAATAAAATTCTGAACTGGGCCAAGGGAACAATTCTCCAAGATGTGCTTGTCTCTTGCAGCTTTAAATGACCTGGTGACCTAGTTTTGACCTACAAGCAGTGTGGTGCCTGGAGGGCAGAACAGTAGAGTGCTAATGACAGCCTTTGTTGTGACTGAGTGCAGTTCCTAGAGCTGAGCTCTTGGGCAAGTTAGGGATGCTCTCAGCAAATGAAGCTAATGTGACAGAGTATTTAACAACCAAGGCTCCATACATAGGGAGCTCATTCATGACAGGGTGAATGGCTAGACTTTCAGAATTAGCAACTTTGGCAAACAGCTTGGAGGATTCCCTGGAGGGTCTTCTGTGAGGCACCTTGTCTTAGGTGAAAGGGGCTGGTATAGAAGCTACAGGCTTCGTCCATTTTAGAAACGGACTGGCAGCTTCCTGCCCTGGCCCCTGTCTCTGCTTCTATTCGTTGTGGTACTAGCAAGCCCAGGCAGCTCAGCGAGGCAAGAAAAGGAACCCAGACCATGCAGATTGGAAGGGAAGCAGCAGTCCGTCCCGATTTCGCAGGTAATATGGTCTCACAGATTGAAAACCTCAAGGGGTTTGTTCAGAGAAAGTGTTGGAGCAGGTTAAGCAGGTCACAGGATAACTTTGTTCCATTTCTATAGGAAGAAGAATCCCAAACCACAAAATGTGAGAGTATACCCCCAAATGACACAATACCACTTCCTGGGGATGGAGGTGGAAAAGGAAGAGGTGGAAAAGGAGGTGTCCTGTTTTGTGGGTCGACATGTTTCTCTTGGTGTCAAGGCCATGCTGCTTTTGTCACTGTGGCTCTGTAGGACAGTTTGTAGGTGAATTTTTGGGGGGGTGTTTAATTTTGGAGTTTTAGATTCTAGATATTAATCTATTGTCTGTGTGCTGTTTGGAGTGACTGTGGTATCAACATTACCAATAGTCACCATGCTAACTATAATATTTTATTTCCCTTTTCTTGGAGTTTTGGGAGTTTGTTTTTAATATATTTACTAATTCTTTAGGAATTTCCTGCACTGTTGTTGGCCCACATTCACCTCCCTTGCCCAGCTCCTCCAGATTCAGCCCCCCATTTCATGCCCACTAAACTTGGTGTCTTCATTTTTTTTAACCCAGTGGATCCAAACTGTGTTGCCCATGCACTCCTGGGTGGTGGTGTTTGGGTTTTACTCTTTTTTTGGGGGGGGGGGCACCACCCAGCTCCCAAATAAATCACACACAGATGCTTACTCTTAACTATGATTGCCTGGCCTTAGCCTGGCTTAGTTTCTAGTCGGCTTTTCTTAACTTACAATTATCCTGACTGCCTTTTGCCTCTGGGCTTTTCCCATTCTCTTACATCTGTAAATCTTAGTCTTACTCTGTGGCTTGCTGTGTACCTGGGTGGCGGGTCCCTGGAGTCTTCCTCCTTCTCTGGCTCCTAGATCTTAGCCTTTCAATCTCTCATCCCAGTTTTCTCCTTCAATATATACTCTCTGCCTGCCAGCCCCGCCTATCCTTTCTCCTGCCTTGCTATTGGCCAGTTCTTTATTAAACCATCAGGTGTTTTACACAGGCACAGTAATGCAGCTTCACAGAGTTAAACAAATGCAATATAAACAAAAGTAACACACCTTAAAATTTTCTACCACACCTGGGTATGTGGCCACCCACTGGAGCATGGGCAACCTACCAGGGTCCACACCATTTAAGGGAACTAACTTTCCCTCTCCTGGTAGCTATCAATTACTAACAGCTTCTCAGCTAGGGGTGGGACTTTGTGTCCATCTCCTCTCTCCATGCTGGGACTTTGTCTGGCTTGATCTTGCTTGGTTTTTGTTTGTTGTTGTTGTTATTGTAGGTGGTGCTGGTGGTGGTTAGATTTTCTTGGGTTTTGTTTGTTTGTTGTTGTTTTGTTATTGTTGCTGTTTGAAACAGAGTCTCACATAATCCAGCCTAGCCTGGAACTCACTCTGCAGCTAAAGATGAACTTGAACTCCTGATGCATCTACCTCCATCTCCAAAGTGCTGATATTACCTGTGTGTACCACCATGCCTGGCTATTTCTCCTTTTTTATTATTAATTTTTCAGTTAGTATACAGAATGAGTTTTGTTATGACATTTTCCTTTAAAAATGTCTTGCGCTTATGTGTTGGGCCGCGGGTACTAGTATAGCATTTATGTATAGGGCAGAGGACAACTGTGGCAGTTACTTCTCTCCTCCCACCATCTGGGTCCTGGGGATTGAACTTAGGTCATCAAGCTTGGTGGCAAGCGCCTTTCCTTGCTAAACCACCCTGCCAGCCCATCACAAGGACACTTTCATACCTTCATACCATTGTACTTTTTTTTTCATATTTGTCCAAGTACCCTCTCACATAGCCACTGGTCGTCTCTCCATTAAATAGTCCCCCCTTTCTTCCATGACAGACAGGCAGATATATCTGGACTTTACAAAAAAGACAAAATACATTATTTTTTTCTCCCCTCATTATCCTCCTGTCTCTCTCTCTAGGCTTTCCCTCTGCCCCCCTCCATAGTCCCTGCTCTTCCGTCATGTCATATATAAGTATGTATATGTGTGTGTGTTCTACAGATGAGGAAAAAATATTTCTGAGTCAGTCTTAGTTAACAAGACAGACCAGTTCAATCTATTTTCCTGAAAATGACATGATTTTACTCTTTTTTATAATTGACTAAAAGTCCACTACTGTGGTGGTTTGAATAGGAATGGCCCCCATAGACTCATGTGTTTGAATGCTTGGCCCATAGGGAATGGCATTATTAGGAGGTGTGGCCTTGTTGGAGTAGGGGTGGCCTTGATGGAGTAGGTGTGGCCTTGTTGGAGGAAGTGTGTCACTGTGGGAGTTGGCTTTGAGGTCTCACAGATGCTCAAGCTATGCCCAGCACACAGTCTCTCCTTCTGCTGCCTGTGGATCAAGATGTAGAACTTTCAGCTCCTTCTCCAGCACCATGCCCCATCATGATGATAATGGACTCAACCTCTGAAACTGTAAGTCAGCCCCAATGAAATGTTTTCCTTTATAAGAGTTTCCAAGGTCATTTTGTCTCTTCACAGCAATAGAAACCCAAACTAAGGCAGCTAAGTGTGTGTGTGTGTGTGTGTGTGTGTGTGTGTGTGTGTGTTTATTTCACATTTTCTTTATCTAGCCACGTGTTGACGGGCATCTAGGTTGGTTCCTTATCTTGGCTATTGTAAACAGTGCACCAACAAACATGATGTACAGGTATCTCTGTGGTATGCTAACTTAGATTCCCTCAGATATACTCAAGGATAACTCTGTTATATGCTGTTCTATCTTCAGATTTGTTTTGTTCATTTAAAATTTTTTTATTATTTTTGTTTATGTGTATATGTGTTTATGGTATACGTACATGGATGCAGTGCCCATCGAGACCAGAAGAGGGCATCAGATCTGGAGCTGTAGTCACAGACTGTAGTAAACAGCTACGGGTATGCTGGGAACTGAACTTGGGTCCTCTGTAAGAGCAGTAAATGCTCTTAACTACTGAGCCATCTCTCTAATGCCTCTCTTTAGTTTGTTGAGGAAGCTCATACTAACAGTTTACATTCCCAACCACAGTGTGGAAGTGTTCCTCTCTCCACTGCATCCTCATATCCTTGTCAGTATTTGTGTCTTCATTTTCTTGATGGTAGCCATTTGATAGGTTCAGAGTTTCAGGTATTACACTGGGGTCTTTGATCAGGTATTAAGGCAGTTGTGGTTTGAGTTTCCCTAATGGCTAAGGATATTGAACATTTTTTATATGTATATATTGGTTGGCCATTTTTATTTCTCCTTTTGAGAACTCTCTGCTCAATTCATTTGATATTTAACCTTTTTGGTGTCTAATTTTTGGAGTCCTTCATAGCTTCTGGATTTCAATCTCCTGTCAGGTATAAATTTCATAGATTCTTTCCTGTTCTGTGGCTCTCTCTTCACTCTGCTGGTTGTTACCTTTGCTGTGCAGAAGCTTTTTAATGTCATACAATCCAATTAGTTAATGTTTATCATTATTTCCTGAGTTAGTGGGGGTCCTTTTCAGAAAGCACTTTCATACCTGAATCTTGACATGTTCTCCCCAACAGTTTCAGAGTTTCAGGTATTACACTGAGGTCTTTGATCAGGTTGGGATTAGTTTTGTTCAGCATTAGAGACTAGTCCAGCTTCATTCATCTTCACGTGGATATCTAATCCCACTTGTCTAAGAAGCCATCTTCTCTCCAATGAATGTTTTTGACACCTTTGTTAAAACTTAGATGGCTGTAGCTACAGGGCTTATTTCTGGGTCCCCTGTTCTCTTCTGTGGGTCTACATGTCTGACATGTGTTGCTTCTATTGCTGTGGCTCCATGGGAGTGTGTGAGCAGGTATAGAGTCACCACAGCATAGCTCTGAGGAAGATCCCTTGTCTACTTGTGGTCTTTTGTGCTTTTACATGAATTTTAGGATTTTTTTCTACTTCTGTGAAGAATGTTATTAACATTTTGGTGAATGTTGCACTGAATCTGAAGATCTCTTTGGTAATATGACATTTCACAACCCTGTTTTATTTCTCACTCAAAATGTGAATAAACAGGGCTAGACAATCCTGGCTCACAGGGCCCCAGCATGCTTTAATTACACCATTGAAAACACATGATTCTCGTGGTCAAGTCAGCAGGAAAGGTGAGGCTGAAAGAATGGAGGGACCATACATGTTCCTGTCATTCCTCAGGTGGGATTTGGTCACAGTTCCCTGTCTGCAGTGCCTGAGAAGTTCTGTCTGCCCTGAAGAAGGAAAGAGGAACTGACCAGTAGCCTCAGACACAGTCAATAACTCACTGACCTCTCTCATCCATCTGAGAAAACAGACTGGTAGCAAGCTAGAGATTCCTCACACTGAAGAGGGAGAAGAACCAAAGCCCAAGCCATTTCAGGGGCAGATGTGTATGGAAGAAGTGTCTGTGTATGTCTCTGATGAAAGTGGTCCTGTCCCTGGTTGTCCCCGGGATCTTCCATCTCAGGAGGATGCGTTATTCGGCCAGGGCTTTGAAAGACATTTGCTTCCACATTCTGCCTTTGTTCTTCTTTCATTTTATTGTTCACTAATTAAAAAAACAAACAAATTTCCTACACTGAAGTTTGAAAACTACTGGTGAGTAACAGGTCCTGCAGCGAGGAGGAGGCAAAATGAAAGCTGGGTGGGCCCCAGATCCAAAGCCTCTGGAGAGAAGGAGCTGGAGAAACAGGTCCCAGGTGGGCCAAGCCTCTCCAACCTCCTGCAGCTCTTCTCCTTTCTGAACCTCAGGTTCCTTGGCCATGCAGTATGGCTGACCTGAGTGCCAGTTCCCACCCCGACACAGTACAAGAGACAGCTGGGTTGGGGGGTGGGGGATGGGGGTCGTACCTTTGAGGCTCTTGAGGATGGGGTGATGCCTCAGTCCACAACATGCATGCTGCACAGGCTTGAGGATACAATACTCTCTCACCACACAAAAGAAATCTTTCCAAAAGCTGTCTTCTGGAGTCACACGGGCCAGTCCTGATCACACACTACACCCCTAGTCCAGACCCTGGGAGAGGACCTTAGAGGAATACGGCTGCTTTAGACCAGCATCACTCACCCCTACAATGCCAGCCCACTCCACCTTTGTTAACAGCCCTTTTCATCCAAGCCTTGATAAGCCCCCATTTGCACAGCCATCTGTTCCTGCCAAGGCTGGATTGTTAGCTGGTTGCTGTGTATGCAGCGGGAGTGTGCTGCATCTGCGCCAAGCGCTCTCTCTCTCTCTCTCTCTCTCTCTCTCTCTCTCTCTCTCTCTCTGTGTGTGTGTGTGTGTGTGTGTGTGTGTGTGTGTGTGTGTGTGTACAGGCTTGTATGCTAGTCACTGCAGACAAGGAGCGAGTCAGCGCAGACAATGAAGCGTCTCAGTCCATTGTTCCAAAGCCCTGTGCTGGGGTCCCCACCTGCTTTCCCCAAAACCAGGAAATTCTTAGTGCAAGGCAAAGCCTCCAGATGGGAGGAATTAGCCAAGCGGTGTTAGCGGCTCAAGCAGAAAGTCAGGAGCAACCTCCTTGGCCCCAATTTCCTTTTTTTTTTTTTTTTTTTTTTTTTGCCTTTCAGACTTTTAAGCTTCAGCTTTCGTCCTGGATTGGACTGTGTAACTGAGAGGATGGCTGCCTAGCAGTGCTACATAGGGGCAGCTTCCCCTGGGGCTGTGCCACGGGAATCACCTTGTCAGAACACTCCCAGACAGGGATGCCTGGGGGTGGGGGAGGACAGGGAACACAGATGGCCGAAAATTTCAGAGAAAAAAAAAAAGAGAGAGAGAGAAGTTGGCTTAAAGCAAATGGCTCAGAGCTCCCAAAGAGAGGCTGAGGTTGCTGTGAGCTTGGCTTGTTCAGCCTGGACTCTGTTTCCTCTCCATACACACACGCACATGCACACGCGCGCGCACACATACACACACACACACACACACACACACACACACACAGAGAGAGAGAGAGAGAGAGAGAGAGAGAGAGAGAGAGAGACTAAAACAGATCTAGCCTTTAGTGGCTAAGGCTGGACTTTTAAGTCTTTGTCACCTAGGTCTTGCTCTGTTCCGGGGTAGTATCTGATGAGAACTGCATAAATTTTAAGCACACCTGGAACAGGCCCAGGCTTGGGTGGCCACAGCCAGACCAAAATTTGGGGGTCTAGCCTCAAGAGCAGCCCTGAGCCCTGCCAGAGCTCACAGGGTCCAAAGAGCTGGGACTGGGACTAGCTGAGCTACTGGCTGTAGACCTGGCACCTAGGATAGCACCTGGTGCACACTGGCATTCATTAAACAGTTGAATCGCTGATTGGGTGAATGTGGGACTTACTTACGTAGGAGTAACTGGTTAATGCCCTACCTGACTGTGACACTCCAGGCCCAGAGCACTGGAAGGAACGTGGGCATCAGGGCTCCTCCCTGAAGAAGTGTGCTTCACTAGCCCAGGCTGCAATAGGCAAGGGGAGAGGCTCACTCACTCCCCGCCCCCCAACCCCTCATAGGGTTTCTGTGACCACAAGCAGTTAAGCAAATGTATGGTTACAGAATTGCATCCTGCCTCCCCACCATGAGATCTGTGCAGTTAGAGTTTTATGAATTCATTAAATGTGCTTGCAAACTTGTAAGGGAACAGCGCTACCCTGCAAGGAGAGCTACAAATTGGCCCAGTCCCTGTGAGAGCTCGGTGGTAATTCCACTTGCCTCCTAGGCCAAATGGTTTTCCTGCTTTTCTTGCAGTTCCTCGGCCTGAAAAGGAAGGTTAGGGCCTCTGGGTACCCTATGAGTTCTGAAGAGCTGCATGGTGTCTTCCTCGGGGACCTGGGGTGATCAGAGTGAAAGGCAGGGAGAGGAGGTTCCCTTCTCAGCGTTCAAGGCCACTGGCTGGATCACACATCCAAACAGGCTGCCCCAGGTGCATTTCGACTCCCTGTCTCTCACCCCCTTTCAGCCCTGCTAAGCAAACCAAAGCACACACCCTGTGTTTCCAATGCAAATGAGAAGATTGGCTCTCTGTGTCCCCAAGCCCTCTACAGGCCACCATGGGGTTGGCATAATTGTGCTCATTTGCATCTGTCTGCCTGCCCCCAAAAAAACTTCACGATGGACTCCTGAAGTTAAAAATCCCATGTGTGCAGGGCCAGGACCCTGGAGAAGTTCTGTAAGCCTGCAGCAAGGGCTGCAGTTGTCTCCTGGATGGATTTGTACTCATTTCAACCTTCTGTCCTCCAAGGAGCATCCCACCCACACAGAGACTTTGTGTCCCACGTTTGTGGTAGAAACCAGGTGAGGAAAGAGTGGACTGTTTGGATGTGGTCTGGCAGCTGTTTCCTGTGTCAGCCAGCACTCTGCTCCTTAACACACATCCGGGACAGTCTGCCTGGAAGGTAAGGTCGTTCAGCCCCAGGTCTGGAGGTCTGGGTCCATGATTTACTGGCTCCATTGCTTTTGGGTAGTGGAGGGACTGTGTCATTGCAGGAAGCATTTGTTGGGGGTGGGGCTGGATCCCACCATCTCCTTTCCTTCCCTTTCCCTTCCCTCCTTCCTTTTTCTTACACTCCTCAAGGTATCTAGCCCAGGCCAGCTACAAACTCCCTATGTAGCTGAGGATGACCTTGAACCTCTTGTCTCACCTCCCAAGTGCTGGCATTACAGATGGGCATCATCACACTCTATTCATGTGGTGCCTGAGACTGATCTCATAGACGGATGGCCTCATGTATGCTAGATAAGTGCTCTACAACTGCTGTATCCCCAGACCCCCACCGTCACATTCAGTGGTATGTCCCTAGTGACCTGAATCTCTTGGTGTCCCTACTTCATAGTGTTCCCATGACCTCCAGTAGCTCCATGCTGGGAACTAAGCTTCAGGAGGCCTTCCAGATCCAAACTACAGACTCCCCATTGCAGAAATGACAACCTTGGGGGCAGGAAAGTACCAACCTGCCCATGTCAACACAGCTGTAACCAGTGAGGACAAGACAGCACCAGGACAGCCCACCCTGCTGCCTGCCGGGGGCTGCTGTGAGAGAACGCACTACACTCCAGGATCCTCTGGGTAGGAGCGGCTCGTGAAAGTCGGAGGAGGCAGATTTGGCCCTGTAGTCCTCTCCCACCATGGCCTTCTCTCCACCTTACTAGTGGCTCATAGTCATGAGCACCAACCTTGCTACCCCCAGAAAAACTGCTGAAGAACAGAACTTAGGAGTGGAATTGCTCATTTATATAAATTCTTTTAGCTTCCATAGATGTTCCTAATTTTTCCATCAAAAATGCTAGATGGACACTCCCATTAACCAATAAAGTCTGAAAATGCTCATTTCCCCACATCTTGACCAACTCTAGTTATTGCTACCTAATTTTCTGTCATATGATAATAAAAAAAATGTGTTTCAATTTCAGTTTTAATTCCCAAAATACAGTATCTAAACTTAAGTGTCTTTTACATTTGATTTTTGGCTATTTATATTTCTTCTGTCTGTGGATTGCCTTTTTATAGATTTCACCTACTTTAATCATTAAATTTGTCTTCTAGGAGGAAGAAATCATCTTGCCGTATATGATTGACATGTTAACTGAGATTTCAGGTGGGGTCTGTTGGGCCCACAGGTACATTCATGAGAGATGTGGTATATCTCACTCTTACAGAAGCCTGTTCCATACATCTTGATTGCTTTCCTTATATAGATCTCAGCTTTGCTACCCCACCCCACCAATCCCTCTGCCTCTCTCTCTCTCTCTCTCTCTCTCTCTCTCTCTCTCTCTCTCTCTCTCTCTCTCTCTCTCTCTCTCTCTCCTCCCTCCCTCTCCCTCTCCCTCCCTCTCTCTCTCTCTCTCTCTCTCTCTGGGTTGGTGCTTTGTCCTTTTGGTTCTGTTTTGTTGTTGTTGCTGTTTTGTTTTGCTTTGCTTTTGAGACAAGGTCTCATGTAGCCTAGGCTGGCATTGAACTCACTATGTAACCAAGGATGGCCTTGAACTCCTGATCCTCCTGCCTTCACTGTCCAAGTAGTGGG
Source organism: Peromyscus maniculatus bairdii (assembly GCF_049852395.1). Taxonomy (NCBI): domain Eukaryota; kingdom Metazoa; phylum Chordata; class Mammalia; order Rodentia; family Cricetidae; genus Peromyscus; species Peromyscus maniculatus. The sequence continues at coordinate 112,209,656 of NC_134854.1, forward strand.
AGGCCAGACAGGGCTGCATCCCTATGCCTAGCTTAGTTTTGGCTTTTTGAGACAGTCTTCCTGCATAGCCTGCAACCTTTCACCTGCTGGGATGCAACATGAACCCCTGTACCTGGCCAGTCTTAGGGTTTTTGACAGGGTTTCTTATTAGGTATTTAGGAATGTGTTGCCTTTAATTTTTTTTAATTTCATTTGTGTGCATGTGTGTTTGCCTGTTTGTGTGCAATGCCTGCAGGGGCCAGAAGAGGGCATCTGATTCCCCAAGCTGTCTTGTAGGTTGTTGTTTGGCTCTTTTTGGGGAGGCCTGCCACCCAGCTCCCAAATAAATCACACATGGAGTCTTATTCTTAATTATAAATGCCAGCCTTAGTTTGTTTGTTTGTTTTTTCTAGCCAGCTTTCCTGATCTTAAATTATCCCATCTACCTTTTGCCCCTGGGCTTTTCCTATTCTCTTACTTCTATAAATCTTACTGTTAGGTTATGGCTTGCTGGTTGTATAGCTGGGTGGCTGGCCCCTGATGTCTTCCCCTTCTCTGGCTCCTCCTCCTCCTCCTCCTCCTCCTCCTCCTCCTCCTCCTCCTCCTCCTCCTCTTCCTCTTCCTCCTCTATCCTGTCTCCTATTTATTCCCTCTGCCTGCCAGCCCCGCCTATCATTTCTCCTGCCTTGCTATTGGCCAGTTCTTTATTAGACCATCAGGTGTTTTATACAGGCACAGTAACACAGCTCCATAGAGTTAAACCAATGCAACATAAGCAAAAGTAACACACCTTAAAATCCTCTACTACAAAGCTGGAGTTATAGGCAATTGTGAACCATCAGTTCTGGGAACTGAATATGGGTCCACTGAGTCATCTCTTCAGCCCCATTTGTTGCTTTTAAGAATGAGTTTATTGTTCATTGTTCATTTCCTCATCTAACTGGCTTTTGCTAGTGTATAATTAAGCCTCTTGATCTCTCCTCTTTGATGATGGTGATGGAACCCTGGGCCCTGCTCATGAGAGTCAGGCACCTTCCCACCCAACTGCTGGAGCTATAGCTCTTGAGTGTTAAGCTGATCATAGACCTGCTGGCACTGCCAAGCTTTCTTGATATTTGCCCACTGGCTCCACTGAGCATTCCCAAGGTAGATCATCACCTATCTACTTTGTAGATACCTACTATTGTGCTCAGTAGTATATACTTGCAGATACTACTGATGGTTCTGTCCTTTCATTTCTGGTATATACAACATTTTTCTTCCATACTGTGCTGGTTAGGTTTTTTTTATTTTGTTTTGTTTTGTTTTTTGGTTCTTTTTTGTTGTTGATGTTTGTTTTGTTTTGTTTTTGACAACTTGATACAAACTGGGCATATCTGGGAAGAAGAACCTCAATTGAGAAAATGCCTTCATCAGATTTCCTACAGGCAAGTCTGTAGGGTATTTTTTAAAATTATTGTTTGATGTGGAAGAGCCTAGCCTACTGTGGGTGGTACCACTCCTGGGGAGGTGGTCCTGGGTTTTATAAGAAAGCAGACTAAGCAAGAGTAAGCAGTATTCCTCCATGGTCTCTCCTTCAGTTCCTGCCTTAGCTTCCCCTGATAATGGACTGCAAGCTATAAGCCAAAGAATCCCTTTCCTCCCATTGCTTATCAGATCAAGAAAAACCCTAACTAAGATACATAGTATACTGCCGGCTAGACTCCAGTAGACAAGCTGGACAGAGCCATGATGGTAATACTGGCTTCTTCTGTTTCATCATCCAGGATGCTGATTACCCTATTGTTCTGAAGCCCATTGTTAAACTAAGACGTGGCCTGATCTTCTGGAAGCCTTATTTGGGGACTCCTCACCCCTGACTTTAAGAAGACTGTATTTGTAGAGTAGTTTTAGATTTGTAGCAAAATTGGAAGGTACAGAGATGTTCAATCTACCTGACTCCCACACAGGCCCCACCACCCATATGGTCCCCATCACTAACAGAGGTGTGTTTAATGCAACTGAACAACTCATGTTTGACACATTGTGGTCACCCAAAGTCCAAGCAAGTACTTCCTTGGTGGTGAGCATTCTATGGCTTTGGACAAATGAATAAAAACGTGTACATTGGTGTCACTGTCCTAAGACTGCTGTGGGCCACCTGTTCCACTCTTCCTTCTCCTAGGAGCCCTGGCCAGCACAGGTCCTTAAACTGTCTCACAAGTGTTTTCTCTTTCACAGTGTGTCATGCCGCCAGAATCGCCCTGTAGCAACCTTTTTAAGTTGGCTTCTTCCGTCAGCTCATGTATTTTAGGTTTTTTCATATCTTTCCATTGGTTCATAGCTCATTTGTTTTTGGAGCCACAAGATATTCCATTGCTTGGATGTGCCAGAGTTTATTTAACCATTTACGCACTGGATCACTTCTTGGTCACCTTCTGTCTTGGTGTTTTTGAAGTATCTGTGAGCATTTGTGTGCATATTTTTAGGTAAACACAAGTTCTCATTTCCTCTTGGTAAAAGCAAGGAATACATTGCAACCATGTCTGGTAACTGCATGCTCAGTCTTGACACAGGGCTGCCAAACTGTCTTCCTGTTTCACCTTCCCACTAACACTGAGTGACAGTCCTGTCACTCCACATCCTCACCAGCATCTGAGGTTGTCATGTTCTAGATTCCAGGCATTTTACTAAATGTGTTGTTTGAAGCTTTTTCAGAAAATATGAAACTGTGCATATATATATATGAATATTTTCAAAGGTATTTTTATACTCCGAGGAAATTATGTAGTTCTTGGACTCTAGTAAGAGTGATTTAAGTTGGTAGATTTTTCTAAAATTCAGCACACACTTGCATTTCTAAAATGTCTTTCAGTATGCTGCAGAACTAAGTTTGCCAATTCTTAAAAAACAAACCAATCAAAATTTACCTTAAAAGACAATAATATAAAATGATCGGTTTGACAAGTTAAAATTAAGAACAAGACATGCATTCAATTAAAGAAATTTAAAAATTGTGTTGTTTTCTGTTTTCCCCTTAATTGGAAAAAGAAAAAAATCAAGATCAACACAGAAAGGAGAGTGCTCATGTTCTTAGAAACATCTTGACATAAAGAAAGTAACAAATATGTAAAACTGAAGAAAAAGACAGATTAGAAAGATCCTAAGACTTAGGTGAACCTAGGAAGAAGAGACAGTTCCATTAAAGATGACCAAGCTAGTGTGGTAGCTCACACTATAATCGAAGCACTCAGGAGGCAGAGGCCAGAGGATCAGGGTTCAAGGTCAGCCTGGGCTACATGAGACTATGTCTCAAACCTTTTGTATCCTAGTTTTATTTCTATTGCTTTGACAAATACTCTTGACAGAAAGCAACATAGGAAGAAAATAATTTGGTTGGATTACAGTTCCAAGTTATAGTCCATGGTTTTGAGAATGTCAAAACAGAAACTCAAGCAGCTGATGACATCACACCCACAGTCAGGAAGAAAAAGAATAAACACATACATGCTTGCTTGCTCTCAGGTAGCTCTCTCTTCTCTTATACTGGTCTAGACCCCTTGCCTAGGGAATGGTTCCACCTACAGTGAGCTGGGTCTTCCTACATCAATTACCAATCAAGATAGTGCCTGACAAGCATGCTCACAGACCAACCTGATCTATATTAATTCCTCATTAAGACTATTCACAGGTGATTCTAGATTGTGCTAAGTTCACATTTAAAACTAACCAGCACACCTCCCCCCAAAATAAAAAATAAGGAAAATAAAAATAAAATGTAGGTTTCTGTGTACACAGTCAGAGCATGTAGGGGTCAGGAAATAAATCCAGACTGAGGAAATAAAGATTCTTAAACAATGTTCCCGGTTAACATTCTTGTTCCCTGGATAACCCTTGATGCTGTCTTCTATTTTGTATTCTATTTACATATGTCCTTTGTTTTTATTGCCATTTTCATCACTTCCATGTCATTTTCCTCCTCAGTTTTGGTAGATGTGCACCAACTAACGCACATGTAACTAGATGTGTTTTTATTTAACCATCTTTTTCTTTTGGTTAACAAATTTAGTCTACTCATATATATTGTAATGGCTGATATTATTGAAATTGTTCATGCAACTTCTGTTTTCTATTTAGTATGTTTTTAAGTCATCTAAGTATTTGTTTTATGTGGTGCTAAGGATCAAACCTAGCGATTTGTGCATGTCAGGCAAGTGCTCTGCTACTCCTAAACTATATTCCCAGCATTTACTGTGCCTTTTAGTTATCTCTTTCTTCTTTTCTTATAGTTCAATATATCAAATTTTCAGGGGTTTTGCCTTTTTTAAATAGATAAAGTTATATTTAAAGTGATTCTGTGGCTATTTTGGCCCAGTAGTCAGACAGCACACTTTCACTTCCTCTATTTCATCTTTAACATGTCTCTAGATATTTTTTGTTCCAGTTATTTTATTTTAACTAAATTATCACACACACACACACACACACACACACACACAAACAGAGAAAGAGAGAGAGTCCCTCACACAAATCTTCAGTGTCTGGCTTGGTGAATTTTCCCAAGGTGAATACATCCACACAAACACTCCCTAAGTCAAGATACAAAGCATTCTCAATCATCCAACGGTTTTGTTGCATCCCCTTTCAGACTGCAATTCTGATTTCCATCACCGGCCATTCATTAGTCCTGTTTTCCAATTTTATGTATGTATCTGACATCTGCTAGCCCTCTGAGCCTTCCCCACAGATGTGAGATGGTCCTACTTACCCCTCCCCCCATCGCCCCCGCCCCATGGTATTCTCTGTTATGACTGTTTGGTGAGTTTTCTGGTCTCCTATTGGTGAACATGTGTGGGTACCAGGCTGTGGGTGTTGTAAATGATGTTGCAGACTCTACCTTTTGAGTTCAGGCATCTTCGAGTTCTTTTTGGAGCCACACCCAGGAACAGACTTGCTAGCCTGGGAATGCATATATGTCTAGCGTTTGTGGCACAGTCAGCTTTCTAAGCCGTACCCATAGTATTGCTTAAAACTTCATACCTTATCATTAATACGGGTTGGAGAGATGGCTCAGCATTTAAGAGCACTTGCCACTCTTTCAGAGGACCTGAGTTCAATTTCCAGCAACTACACCTGGTAGTTCCTAACTCCAGCTCCAGAGAATCTGACACCCTCTTCTGGTCTCCAAGGCCACTGCACTTACATGCACAGACACACATTCATCCACATAATTAAAAATACATCTTGAAAAATATTAACGCTCAAGTTTTTTCCCCCAACACTAGGGTTTGAACCCAGGGCTTTCTACATGCTGAATGCTATCCCACTGAGCTACCCGCCCCCCCCCCAGCCTCTCCACACTTGTTCTGGCAACTTCTGCTGTTGTATCTGGTCACCAGTGTTTCTTGCACTCCCTTTTATGCATCTTCACTTTTCTTCTTGCTCCAGAAGCCTTCTAGTGTCTATTTTAGGGAAGTGTCTGTGAGTCCTGAAATGTTAGGTTCCTTTCATTCTTGGAAGATCTTTATTCTGAGTGATAATGTTTTATAATGGGCTGAGTCTATAATTATAGGTTCCAAATGATTTTCACTCTGAACCCTGAGGATGCTGCCCTGTCATCCTGCTCCTCACGTGAGGAATCTGTCGGTCCCAGAGCTCACACCTTCTTCTGGCGGGGAGAATTGCTTCTACAACTTCTTGGGCGATAATTTCTTCATTTTATCTGCTCTCTCTTTCTAGAACTCAATGCCATGACATTTTCAGTTTCTCTCTGTTTTGTGCTCATTCCCTCCGTCTTAGACATGGGACCTCACTATGTTACCCATGTTGATCTCAAACTCCTGAATTCATGTAATCATCCTTACTCAGCCTCCTGAGTCTGGGGGTTACAGGTGTGTGCCACCCATTTGCTTATTACTGAGTTACTTCTGGGGCCCTGGGATAGAGCCCACAACCTCACACATGCTGGGTAAGCACTCTGCCACTGAGCCCAGCCCCAGCCGCCAGCCCCTGCTCTTATTTCTTAATAAAATACTTTCATTTTAAAGATTTATCTTACGTGTGTGAGTGTTTTGCCTGCATGTGTGTATTTGTGTATGCATCCAGCCCAGTACCTGCAAAGGCCAGAAGAGGACACCAGATCCCCTGGAACTGGAGTTACAAATGGCTGAGAGCCACCATGTGGCTGCTGGGAACCAAGAGCAGCCAGTGTAGGAAACCACTGAGCCATCTCTCCAGCGCCTCTTTTTTTTTTTTTTTTTTTTAAATGTTCTGTTCTGGAATAATGCCTTAGCACATCTTCAGGTCACCAATTTGATCTCTGGCTATATTCATTTCACTTCTCAATCTGCCAGCTAAACCATTTTCCTAGTTAAGGAGTTGAAATTCTTGAATTTGTATTTTTATGAAGTCAGTATCCTTGACCAGCATTCTTCAGACATCCCTTATTTGAATTCAAGATCCCTGTTCTTTATATTAGGTCTGATTCCTGAGGGACACGTCCCTGTTGACTGACTCCGGCAGCTGTTCCACAGTGTCACCAGAAAGACTCATGCTCAGATTTTCAATCCAGCGTGTAGATTTGCAAATAGATCTGTGCAGTTAGCAGCACCTACAGCTACATGGGCTGAACAGGGGCGTGGGTAGGATTAAGGTAGGGGCAGTAAGCCCTACCATGCTCCTTTCTTCCAAGTCTCCTGGACTTCCCTGTTCCAGGCACTTCTTGACAGGTTAGCTTGGTGTACTTCAGTGGGGAGGTAGTGAGTCCTTAGGAATCGAGCAAGGTGGAGGTTTCCTCCCTGGTGGAGGGCAGAGGAAGAGGAGAAAGTCAAGCTTTGTTGGAGTCTCAGGTTATGCTAAGGGTTGAGTCAGGAAATGAGATCAGTTGTCCAAATGTAGAAGTGGTTGAAAGAGGGAACCAAGGCTGGTGAAGAACTGGAATGGACCACTCTGAGTGTGGTGGTAGGCGGTGAGTCAGCGCTAGGTGGTATGATGTGCTAACCCTGCTGAACCATGGGGGTCTGGGGGTCAGCCCACCGGGCTGGCCCAGAGACAGAATCTCACTTTTTAGACTTCCAAGTCTTCTTAATTTTGCTTTTGGCAAGACAAGCCATGGCTCTAAGTGAGGTGTCAGAAGGAAAGGAGGGGGGGGGGGGGAGAAAGCCTGGAGTTATTTGTGTTCTTGTGACCTGGTAAGTTCGGGGCTATCAAAACCCCAGAGTTGGTATGTAAAACAGCCTCCAGCTCTTCTTCCGGGCCCCACCTTGGCATCTTTGGAACTCAGATTGACAGTCTTGTGGGCTATAAACATCTTGCTTGTAAGACCTGAGAAACTCTCCTTCACTCCCCAGCTGCTGCGTTCCCCCGGAGCCCAGGACATCCTTCATTCTAACTTGACAAAAGCACTGTGCTTTGAGGCCTGTTTTATAGGTTTTCTGTGCTACAGGTTTGCGGTCCGTTACTATCATCTGTCAGAGTTATAAAGCAGCAGTGTGCTCACTTTCCTGTTGGTTGATTTTATTTAGACACTAATTCCTACAGCTGTTTAAAAAGAAGAAAAAGGACAAAGGCGGACAGGAGCACATTCCAGTCTCTCGGCAAATTCTCCTCACCTGATCCGTACATCACGGGCTCAGGACAAGAAGCACAAATAACTCTGCAAGAAAAATGCATAAACAAAGCCACCCTGACTTTAATAACAGACAATTAGTGGTCTCCTAAGTTGCTCTCAATTTCTGGCTGTCTCCAGATACTGGCTCGTGCAGAAGGCAGTTTCAGGGCCAGTAACTATTACTCTACATCTTTACCAGTAGACAGTGGAGGCCATGGAGGCACCAGAATAAATTCTTGTAGGCAAAATGATTTCTGCAAGTAGCAACCAGATCTGAGAGGCCAATGTGCTGGGCCAGGTTGATGGAGCCATTATTCAGTGCCTGGGAGAAGAAAGGAAGGGGGAAGCACTCTGAGAAGGAACCATGGGTATTCTTGCCCAGATCTGCAGTCAGCTCTGTCCTTCCCAGGCTGTGTCCCTGAGACGGCCATCTCCACAAAACGAGAAAGCTATGCTTTGATCTGTCACAGCCCAAAAGCTGCTCGGGCAGCAGCAAGAGGGATGTCACCTCAAAGGCACGGCTGGTCTCACTCTTTATTTTTATTTTTCTTATTGTGTAAAATCGGTACAACTGCTTAGACATGTGTATGTCTGTTCACTGTATGTGTGATCATTTACATATAATAATTTTCCAGCCCCAGCCTTAGCTGCTAGTGAGTTCTGTCATCTACTTCAGGCCCAAAACTTGAAGCATTTACTTCTCAAAGCAAAAGGGCTTGTCTTTTCTCCTACTCAGCCTTAGTGAAGGATGTTCATTTTAAAATAAATTTACCGTTTTTCTTAGATGTATTTGTATTTATTTTATATATGTGGATGCTTTTGCCTGCATGTATGCATGTGCACGACATGCGTGCAGTGCCCTCAGAGGCCAGAAGAAGGCATTGGATCTCCTAGAATTGGGGTCATAGATGGGACATAGTCATACCTAATATGGATGCTGGGAACTGAACCTGAATCCTCTGCAAGAAAAGCAAGTGCCCTTAACCTCTGAGCCACCTCTCCAGCTCCTATTTAAAATTCTATTTTTGCCGAGTAGTGGTGGTGCAGCCTTTAATCCCAGCACTCAGGAGGCAGAGGCAGGCAGATCTCTGTGAGTTCCAGGACAACCAGGGCTCTGTTACACAGAGAAGTCCTGTCTCAAAAAAGCAATAAATAAATAAGTAAAATTCTATTTTCTACATATTATTTTATTTTTCGGTGTTACATGAGACTTTTCCCACACAAGTATATATGTGCTTTGACCATACCCCTCGCTCCACTTCTCTCCCCTTCCTTCTTCTCCCTCTAGTCCCCTTCACTCACCAGACAGTTTCATGTCTACTTCTATATGTGATTTTATGTGTCTGTACAGTGTAGGACCCACCAGGGTGGGGACAATGTGATATTTGACTTTCTGAGACCAAGACTTTCATATGTGATTTTATGTGTCTGAACAGTGTAGGACCCACCAGGGTGGGGACAATGTGATATTTGTCTTTCTGAGACCAAGTTAATCTGCTTAAAATGACAGTGTTCAGCTGCACCCACTTTCCTGCAAACTATTCATAGGTTTGAGGAAGACTCCGTTGTGCGTATACACTACATTTTCTTTATCTGCTCCTCTGTTGATGGGCACGTAGGTCATTTCCATAGCTTAGCCATGTGACATTTGCCCCTTGCCTTGTGGATCCCCTGTAGGTAGCTCTTCTGTGCAGCATGGATGGACACACCCGTCCATGGGGGCAGCATGCAAATAGAAGAGGAAGCTGAGACCAGAAACCATGCAAACAGCACCCCCAGGCTGCCAGCATCAGCCTCTCCTCTACTGCATTTCATCTGTACTAGGGCAGTGGCTGTGGGCTGGAAAGGGTCCCATATTGTCCCCCAGCTCCCTGCAGGTAAAACACATAAAATGACCCTACTCTGCCATGAGCATTTGGCTAGAAGAACATTGTAAATACTGGTAAAGTGCTGTTAATATCAACAGTAGGGCTTTAGTCTAAGTACCACTTTTAATGTTTATTTTTGCCATAAGTGAGCTAAGGTGCTGGGGTGGGGGACAGCTGTTAGACCTTTTCCTTGTTCTTGGCTGCCTGCAGTGGAGAGCTCTGGGCCTGCACACCCCCTCTGGTGTCCTCCAGACTGGCCCCCACCACAGCCCCACTGCTTCCAAGTCTTCGCAGCTATGGACTACAGCAGAGCCCAGCTCGGAAGGCGCTATCCCAGCCACCCCTGCTTCCATAGTTCAAGGGACCTTTCTGCCATCACCAGTTTTGGAGATCTCTAACAGGATGATGGGGAGAACTCCCTTGGAGGCTCAGCAGAAGGCCTGCAATGGCTGCACAGTGGTCTTTCATTTGCATGAAGGAGTATGGTGGCCGGTGCAAACACTGACCACACCCTCTTCTGGGCAATATGAGCAGGCTGATGAGCTCACTTTTGGAGTCAGTGTGTGGTCTGGTGTTGGGACATTTGGCCCCCAAAAGTCTCCTCTGAAGGTCCCCCCCCCCAAGGTCTTTTTTTTTTTTTTTTTTTTTTTTTTTTTTTTTTTGCTTATTTGTGATGTTTATCATTAGCAAGCCAGGATAGCTGAGATGGGAGGAGCCAGCAGAGTAAGAGGGTGTCTGAGGCTCACCCAAGAGCACTTGGGAGCCAGGAGTAAAGGCCAGGGAGGGAAGGCTGAAAAAAGATGGCAGCCCTATTTATTGGAAGGTTCAAGGGAGCTGCTAAATTCTAAGGGTTGAGGGCCCTGGCATCTTGGCCCAAGAAGTATAGTTACACTAGCTGCTGTGTAAGCAGAGGGGCACACCGCAGTGGCTGCTTGCTGCTGTCACTCATTACTGTTGGGAGCTAAGTATCTTAACAGGTAACCAGTGCTGGGGGAGGGGAAGCCCAGGGCAGTGAGCTGCCAGTCTAAGCACCTGGAGCCCCCGAATCTCTACTGCAGCTTGAAACATCAGGGCTCTGGTTCTCCCGGCTTGAGTTACAAACCTCTGGCTCTGCCAACCCAGGCCCTGGGTCTCTGATGCTCAGGGGCTGGGACACCAGCCCTAGGGAGCACCTCCCCTGCTCAGATTCCTGTCGGGGGTGGGGGGGGATTAGGACATGACCAGCTGACCAGAGGGTCAGTCTCCTGCCCCCTTCCCTGCCTTCTCCCATGGTACATGTCTCCAGAGTCTCTCCCCACTCACATTTCTGCCTCCACATTGACCACTCAACACCATGCCACAAATACCTTAAGCCTCAGTTTCCTTGCCTGAGCGCAGCAGCTCAGTGAGAATCAGAAGTTGCAGTATATGGATGCTAAGCGCTGAGTAACCTAAAGTCAAGGTGCCCTCTACAGGAATACCCTTCCAGCTACTTACCCTGCCCACCACAGTGGGTCTCACCAGCCCACCCAGGACAGCTTTGAGGACCTGCCTCTTTCATTTCATCCCCGTGCAGGCTCCGACCTCTGTAGTTCACAGGACACGCTTACCTACCACAGCGAACCCATGTCATCCTTCCCACTGCATTCAAGAGAAAGACAAGACCCAGAGAGGTGGGGTCAACTGAACTGGAACACTTCTCCCCAGGGAGCTGCTCCGGCTGCCTGCACTGACCACACCTGGGTGGTTGTCGCATGCTGAAGCCAGCCGGCAACCAGCCCCTTGGTATCCTTTTAACAGGGCTACCTTTCTACTTTGTCTTCATCGTAAGAAGCTTTGGCACCACCCAGTGGTCACCTAGAGAACTGTGTCTTAGTACCGCAGTTTTGAGATCAACCTGGAGGGTGGCAACCCTGTCCAGCTAAGGGCTTGCCAGGCTTACAAATCCTGGTCCTGAAAGCTCATCCCTGCCTGGGTAGTCACTAAAAATGGAAATGAGTTTTTTGAGGATGCTTCACAATGTACTGAATTCATGCTAGAACTTTCCACTGATGCCAGGCCCCGTGTCCTGCAATGAGGAAGCAGAGAGACACCACGGGGTGTGGCAGAGAAGGATCTATCTGCCAGAAATGGAAGCAGGAGGGCTTCAGGGCTTCCAAGTGAGGCCAGCTGAACGGTGTGCTGACTTCTAAGCGCCAGGAGTCATGCAAAGTCACCCATGCAGAGGGCGGTCTCCTTGCCCTTATTGTTGATCCAAATCCTGAATGTCAGGCCTGCAATCCTCCTGTCCAGGGTTGTAATTATCAACACTAGTAACATTTGATGTGGCATTGGGGTGCTGTGGATATTACTCTATGTAAATAAAACACTGATGGCCAGTGACCAGGCAGGAAGTATAGGCGGGACAAAGAGAGAGGAGAATTGGGGAAACAGGAAGAAGGAGGGAGAGACACTGCAGCCACCGCCAGGAGAAGAGCATGTAAAGACGCCGGTAAGCCACCAGCCACGTGGCAAGGTATAGATTTATAAAAATGGGTTAATTTAAGATAAAAGAACAGCTAGCAAGAAGCCTGCCACGGCCATACAGTTTATAAGTGATACAAGCGTCTGAGTGATTATTTTATAAGTGGATTGTGGGACTGCGGGGCTTGGGGAACCTGGAGAGAAGCCCTCCAGCAACAAATGGCGCCCAACGGCTCGAGTTTCCACCTTAAACCTGAGAATATTTCATAACCAATTCTAAACAGAGCCAAAAACAGGTTCCTGCTTCTTGTCTCATACGGGCAGCTAGACGCTGCAAAACGCAGGTTTGAACACCGGCGGGTTCCTGGCGTGTGCGTTTGACCAGCAGTATGGCGGGAATGAGGCGTCTGCCAGCGGCACATTATGCTATGTGGTAGACTTATTCTTTACTAGTATTTTTTTTTTTTTAAAAAAAAAGGTTTCTGGGCTACACACTGCTTTGATAAAAGCATAGACCTACTATTTCTGAGACTTGATGATTCCCAGAGCTGACGGAAAACGTACCACCGCCATGTTGGGAAGCTTAAGTGGGCTGCTGACAGTACAAATGCAATGCTGTCCTTCCTGGACAAGCGGGACACAAGGAAAGTGACCACTGTACTCTGCCAAGACAGGGTAAGATGGTCTTTCAGAATTCCTGCTTCTGAAAATGGTCTGTCAGATACTCTAGGCCTGTAGCCAATTTGAATGCACCAATAATGCTGAGAAACATTAGGTGACTGTCCAGGCTGCCAGCTGTCTTGGTCTACTCTTGCAAGATTCCCGAAAGTTGCTTGCATCCATCTACCATTTCTCAGGTACCATTATCTTCCTTCTCAGGTCTTTGATGTGGTTAAAGACTAGATAGTTATAATTTCCTCAGTTATGATAAAAGATAAGTTAGATATAAGACCTTAAACTCACAAATATAACATAGATAGGACATCTTCTTTAATATTGTAACTGTAATTCTTGCTTGATAATTGTTTTGTTATATGTAATTTTACTATGTTAAAGTTAAAACCTTCCTTTTTAAAAAAAAGAAGAAAAGGGGAAGTGCTGTGGATATTACTCTATGTAAATAAAACACTGATGGCCAGTGACCAGGCAGGAAGTATAGGCGGGACAAAGAGAGAGGAGAATTGGGGAAACAGGAAGAAGGAGGGAGAGACACTGCAGCCACCGCCAGGAGAAGAGCATGTAAAGACGCCGGTAAGCCACCAGCCACGTGGCAAGGTATAGATTTATAAAAATGGGTTAATTTAAGATAAAAGAACAGCTAGCAAGAAGCCTGCCACGGCCATACAGTTTATAAGTGATACAAGCGTCTGAGTGATTATTTTATAAGTGGATTGTGGGACTGCGGGGCTTGGGGAACCTGGAGAGAAGCCCTCCAGCAACATTGGAGATTGAACTCAGGGCCTTGCAGATGCTAAGCAAGCACTCTGCCACTGAGCTACACACCAGTCATTCAAAGTTCTTTTCAGCACTTGAGTTGACAACCCTTTCTATGAATTCTTGTCTGTATGCAAAGCCCAAGCACCAGGGGTTGTCATAGAGTGGGCATACCACATGTCACCCAGGTTCTAGGTCTCTGAGTCTGTCCACCCTTCCCTATCCCAAGCCTCAGGTGAACCACACAGCCCTCAGGCTTCCATGAAAAAACAAAAACAAAAACAAAACACAGGCTCAGAATCCAAAGCCACTTTCTCCCCTGAGGGCTCTTGGTGCTTGTGCGGATTTGCCATGGCCTTCTAGCTGGCTTTGCTTGTTAAGGAGGCTGGACAGGCAGGCATTTCCATACCAAAGACAACAGCTTCTCTCTATACCCTTTCTCAAAACAGCAGGGCTGAGGATGCCCTCATTTATACAACTTAAGGGGACTCCAGCGATAATAAGGCGAATCTGTTCCAAGGTGACTTCAGGTCTCCTTTCATAGACAGGGGAGCAGCTGGCATCATTCTAAGTTTCCGCCTGAGTAGGCACTTCCATTACCCTCTGCACCTCGATGGTTCGTTTCTGGAAGGATCGACTCCAGCAGGGAAGGAAGGGCAGGGGGGCTCCTCCTCCCCTGGAGGGCCTCAGTCTGAACCCTCTATGGCTTCCAAGCATCACAGCCGGAAGGCATCTCCTTCTGCAGTGCTCTGCTCCAGTGGGCGATGAACTGGATTTACTCTGGAGGCATCTGTTAGCTCAGGGGAGCCTCGCTGGAACCACCCAAGGGCCTCTCTGCATGTGGAACATAATGACATAACAGCATAAAAATGGTCCATGTGTGTGTGTAAGCCCTGCGGGGAGGAAAGACCAGAACTCTCATGTAGGACGAGGAAGGGAGACTTTGTGCTACCTTAAAAAGAAGGAAAAAGAAAAAAGAAAAATCTTTGCCCATGACAGAATGGTTGCAAAAATGGCCCCTGTCTTGCTGTCCTTCCTGTCCCTATGCCCTTAGCACTATGATCATGCAGCAACTCCTACGACGCTCCTTGTGTCTCTGACCCCTTGGATGGACCTGAGTCAGCCTTGGGACTCAGTGTGGTCAACAGAATGTGGCAGAAGTAAAACAGTTTTCTAGATGTAGGCCTCAAAAGACTGCATGTTTTCTTTCTCTTGGCTCTCTGGGCTGGGCTGGTAGGGTAGGAGGATACCCGGAGCCCAGAGAGTCGGCCCAGTTGCCTAACTGAGCCTCCAGACATGCTAGAGCCTATACAGCCATCCCACAAGGCTTCTGGACACTGCACACTGTTGATACAGGAGACCCTGCAGAGCCCAGCTAAGCAGAATCAGCCAACACTCAGGAGAGACCCTGCATGGTGGATACAAAATGTTACTGCTTGGTGATGCAGCAATGGCTAACCAGCACACCTGCTGTGCCCTTCCACAGCTAGACTTGTTCAAGTTCATCCAGCTGGAGAGCTATGCCTCTGGTTGTCTGCCTGCTGTCTTCTGGAGCCAGGCATTAGGAAGTCCTCCGCTACCGAGGAGTCTCTGTGGACCTGGAGAGGTAGCAGACAATACTCTCAGCTCAGAGGGTGCACCAAACCATGGACAGGCTGCTGGGAAAATGGGCAGAAGTTGGGGTTCAGCCTCTGTGACTTCTACTTGGCTGTCATCTAAGGAGGGTGGTCCTCAGCTCTTCCCATTCTCCAGGAACAGCTTGTCATTTTGCTGATGAACAGCCTCAACAGACTTACTGGGAAACGTGTGCATGGTCAAGCTGAGTCCTGTATCTGAGAATGTCTCTGTTTTGCTTTTAATAGTGGCTTGTGCTGGATGTTTGTGTTTAGAATGATTGTCTCTCAGGCGTTTGAGGGCAATACTCTGATTTTTCCTAGCTCTCAGAATTCCTGGTGAGTATGTGATGTGGAGTGCATGTCTCTGGTTCTCACATGCTTTGGAAGGTTTTAGGAAGGTTCCATGCTCCCTGATAGGCTGGAATTTTGTGCTGAAATGACATCTTTGCCCCTTGGAGTAGGCCTCGGGGCTCTCGTTTAAGCCAAAGGCCCAGGGCTTGGGGTGTAGCTCAGTGGCAGGGAACTTGTTTTACAAGGTGACACATGCCTTTGACCCGGGAACTGTGAAGCCAAAGCAGGAAAATCTGAAGCCCTGTAGCAAGTTCTAGGCCAAACTGAACTACATTAAAAAGAGAAAGGGAGAGACTGGAGAGATGGCTTATCAGTTAAGAGCATTTGCTGTTCTTGCAGAGGACCCAGGTTCAGTTCCCATTACCCACATGTCAGTTCATGACCATTTTTAACTTCGGTTCCAGGGGGTCTCATGTCCTTTTCCGACTTCTGCCTGCACCAGATATGCAAGTGCTGCACAGACACACATGTGAGCAAAACCCTCATACACATGAATTAAAAATAATTAAATGTTAAAAATGAAGGCATGTGTGGTTTTGTATCTGCAAACTGCCCTCTGCTTCTAGGGTTCCTTTAGATGCCTTGGCCTCTGGGCTGATTTTCTTGGTTTCTTTACTTTCCTGGTTTCTGCCTTTTAACATATTGTTTCATGTTAGGGGACACTGCCTTTTTAAAAAATTTTATTTTTGTGTGTATGCATGTTTTGCCTAAATGTATGTATGCATACCATATACATGCCCAGTGCCTTCAAAGGCCAGAAAAGGGTATGAGATCATCTGGGACTAGAGTTACAGATAGTTGCGAGCCATCATGTGGGTGCTGGAACCAAACCTGGGTCCTCTGCAAGAGAAGTTCACTTAACCACTGAGCCATCTCTCCAGTGCCAAGGGCTTTTCTTAGACAAAGACAGATGCATACATGTCTATATACAATAAAAGCATACATTTACTACTTTTCCAAATTTTGCAGTATTTACAAATGCATACAAATGAGTTTTTACAGCACTACTTCAAATCTGCCCTAGTCTTTCTCGAGTCTTTTTTTATTAATCACTTATTTTTCATACCCTATTCTTGCTTTGTTTCCTTATTGTTTTCTAAAGATTGAAGATATAATTCATGTATCTCACAGCTCATGGCCTTAGAGTGGACAATTAAATAGATTTCTGTATATTCACTGAGTTTTTCACCATTCAGGAAAACCAAGTCTCAAGTACCTTTGTTACACATTTAAAAACCCCATGCAACCCGAAGCTATTGCTCAAATCCCCAGCGCCCTATATCCTGTGTCTCCTCTTTCTGCTGGCCTCAGGCAATCCCCATCTGCATGTGCACAGAGTATTCTTGGCTTTATAGTCTGATTTTAATATATTTCTTTTCAACTAATTAAGAATTTACAAGGGATAAGAGGGGATTAATTAGGCCGTATCCATCCTAAGCGGCATATACAGAAGGAAAGGACACGTAAGTAGGAAGGGAAAAGAATGGTGTTACAGTTTGGAGCTTACGTGTGTCTCAGAGGCCAGGGCTTGGAAGCTTGTTCCTCAGCCTATAGCACTAATGAAAGGTGGAGCCTTTGGAGGTAAGGTGTAGTGGGAAGAAGTTAAGTCGTTGGAAACATCTCCATGGAGTGGGTATTGGGACCCTTAACGATTGTATTTGGGAAAAGATGTTGTATTTTTTATTTTTGTGTAACTGTGATCAAATATCTGACAAAGGCAGTGGAAGGAAGGATGGAAGGAAGGAAGGAAGGAAGGAAGGAAGGAAGGAAGGAAGGAAGGAAGGAAGGAAGGAAGGAAGGAAGGAAGGGCTTCTCTGGGCTCTCAGCTGGAGGGTGGAATCCGTATGACTGGAGAGCATCATGGCAGGAGGGTGAGGTAGCCAGCGGGTCACATTGCATCCACAGTCAGGAAGCAGAAGGCAGAAATGCTTGTGCTCAGCTCACTCTCTCTTTTTTGGTTCAGCCCAGACCCCGGACCGTGAAATGGCAATGCCCACAGTTGAGGTGGATCTTCCCACCTCATGTAGCCTAACCTGGAAGCTTCTCATAGACATGCCCAGAGGATAGTCTCTGAGCTGATTCTAGGTCCTGTTAGACTGAGAACATTCACCATCACAATTATAGCTCTGTGTCTTCTTCTATTGTTTAAAGGCCTGTAAGGATAGCTGGAAGGATGCTCATCACACGGACAATGGTTTTATTTTTCCAGAGTTGGCATGATGTTGTCTCACAGTTGCGTTTGTCCTTGACAATTTCATGCACTGCATGAGATTGTTGAGAAAAAACCAGTGAGCACGTGCTATTGCCAAGCAGGTGTTCGTGTTATAAAAGGGAACAAGCTGTAAATGAATTAAATGCAACTTTGGAAATAGGGAAAAAATAAAAATGATTATGAGAAACAAAGAAACCAACAGGTCAAAGCAGAAACTCACGGTTTTGAAAGAAAGCCATGTGAAATTCATCAGTAAAGTAGAAACTATGACAGTCAGAGAACTCTGGTAGAAACAGTTCAACGGACAGTATCCGTTTTTGTGACTGTAGCAGTGACAAAATACTTAAAGCGATCCACTTAAAGGAGGCAAACTTTATTTTGGTGCATGGTTTCTGAGGCTTCAGTCTGGCTGCTTGGTCCTTGTGCGGCGGGCCCCGTGGTGAAGCAGAACCACATGAGGGGAATCCGAGATGGAGCAAAGCTGCTCGCCTTATGTAGCCAGGAAGAAGATGGGGGAGAGAGAGCAGTGGGGATGAACAGAAGAAGGAGAGGGAGCGGGAGAGGAGAGGAGAAGGGAGGAGAGCAAAAGGGGCCTGGGGACTAGATACACCTTTAGAAGGCACATCCTCCGTGGCCTCTCCCTCCATGCAGCTATGAACTCATGAATGAACTGAGCCACTGAGAAGGTTGGTACCCTTGTATTCCAGTCACTTCCCAACAGCACCACCAGCTGGAGGACAAGCCTTTAACAATGAGTATTTTGAGGGGACACTTTATGTACAAACCACAGCAGAGACTAGAGACAAGACAGGGTAACGAGAAGAGTGGGGACATCCCTTTCATTCTGTCATCTTCCTTCCTTGCTTTCCCCAAACCCTAACTCCTATTCAGTCCACAGGGCCGCCATCTTTCTGAGGTCTCACTTCTTTGCATTAGGTTCCCATTTGTTCCCTGGAGACTATACAACAGGTCACGGGCCTCTGCCATCTGCCCCGCTTACTCTGTTGGCATTAATTTTTCCCTCACTGCTGCCCGCTTTTGGACTCCCAATGTGCCCAGCTGTGCTGTCCCTGCTTGGCTTGTGTGATGGCATCTTGGAATTCAGGGGCCATCCTTCAGTGTGTCAGTACCAGCTCCCACGTACCCTCTCTGTGAAGCTGCTCTTAAGGGCTCTGACTCCTGAAAACAGGTGCTGTCATTAAGCCTGCGTCCTAAATCTGACCGTAGCTGGTCGGCATTGTCTGTGGAATAAAGGCATGGCATGGGGTCACACAGGCCCTGGACAGGGGTTGGGGTGGAGGGCAGCTCCTAAACACAAGGTCTATGTGCCACCTGCCTGATTTGTTCTAGATGAGCAAAATAAGGAGGAAAAGAATTTGAGGTCCTGACCTGTCATATAGGGATGGGAGGGTGGTGTGGACCGCATGGTGGATGGCACAGACCCCGTGGCAACCATTGCTGCTTGACTTTGCAGCTCACACTTCTCCAGCACCCTCTGACCTTCGTTTTTAGTAATTCTCACTGTGTGTGATGGGAGTTCCCTTATGCCGCTTCCTTTGGGAAATTCTGTGTGGGCTTTGAGGGGTGAAGATGTATAAAACGGCAGCTATTCTCAGATCATGCCAGTCTCCTCCTTCCCTTCACCAGCTCCACACCTCCTCTTTGGGAGCTGGACTCCAGCAGGAGCAGAAGCAAAGTCACCCGGCTTCGGTACTGTACTCTCTGATGATTTATGATCCAGGTAAATCACTCTGTAAACTTTCACAGCTTTCCTGCGATGAGCCAGGCACTGTAGGGCTAGAGCTGTGAGCCCAAAGATAAGGAAGCCCCTCCCTCACGGAGCTCACATGGGATAGGGGCTGGGGCATAAAGAGCAAACCATTAAAGCCAACATGGTAGAGCTCCGTAGTTCAGCTCTTGGGAGGAGGGAAACGGGAGGGTCTGGAGGTTAGGCTCATTCTTGGCTACCCAGTAATTTCAAGTCCAGACTAGGCTGCTGTATTAGTCACGGTCCCCTGAAGGAACAGAACTGATGGAATGAAGACAGACAGACAAGTGATATGTTGGATGGGGATGTATTAGAGTGACTAACTGGCTGTGGTCCGAGTAGCCCAACAGTGGCTGTCTCCTGACACAGAGGCCGATCGATAATCTGTGAGTTTTTCAACCTGTGGTGCTGGATGTCTCAGCGATCCCAATCTGGCGTGGAGTCCTAGAGGATTCCTAGAGAGCTGGTTATCTTTAGTCTACCTATGAATTTCAAAGACTTTAGTTTTAAAACTGGCAAAGGAATGTCTCAGCAACAGGACAGAGGGACTCGCCTGTGGGAGCAAGGGCAAGCAGGTAAAAAGCAAACATTCCTTCTTCTGTGTCTTGGATCTGGGCTGCCACCAGAAGAGGTGGCCCAGATTTAGGGTGGATCTTCCTGCTTCAAATACTATGATCATGAAAATCCTTCACAGGAGTGCCCAGCAGCTTGGGTTGATTCCAGATGTAGTCAAGCTGGCAGTGAATATTAACCATCACAGCTGGGTAAGAACTCATCTCAAAACCAAAAAAACAGTAATCAGAGCAATACCACCAACTGCGTGGGCTCCTTACACTCTCCCCAAACAGACATCATAAACAGGCCAGGAGAAACTCTAGCCATGCTGTGTAGCAGAAATGGTGACAGTTAGGTAGGTGGGAGCAGCAGCAGGTGACGCCCCCTAGTGTTACATTCCTTCTGCAGGTCACCCACACTGGGACCCTTAGCATTACAGAGCACCCAAAGCTTGTGTGGCCTGGGGTGGTGGTGTCAGGATTCCTCAGCCTTTGGCGGAGGCCTCTGTTACAGCTCTGGTGTAGGTCTGGAGGGCAGTTGAGCCTCCCTAGTCTTTAACACTGACCCCTGTTAGAGCTCAGTACAGAGCCCGACACCCTTGGCCCTATAGCTCTCTGGAACCCTTCTGGTGACTAGGGCTGCAGTTTAGTTCCTGGCTCCTTACTGCCTTCTTTCCTCCAGTGTCAGCTCTCTGCCTTCTCTTGTGGCCTCTCTACGTCCACCACTGTTATGGTTTGGATGTGAAATGTCCCCAGAGGCTTGTGTATTTCAACATCTGGTCCCCAGCTCTTGGTACAGTCTAGGGACATGTTGCACAGCTGGCTGACCCAGGGCTATGGGGATAGAGCTTCTGGCTGTAAGCTGGCCTGAGTTGCATCTGGAGTCTCTCTGTGTCTTGGGTGGCTGAGATGTGAGCAAGCCGCGTGCTGCTTCAGCCACCTGAAAGCCACCACACCTTTCCTGCCACGAGTCTGTGAGCTAAAATAAAGTCTTCTTCCCCTAAATTGCTTCTGTTAGGCATTTTTGTCCCAGTGACAAGGAAAATAATGAACACAACAGCCCTTCACCTTCCCTAGGTCCCTCCCAGTTGCCCTTCCCCCTTCCCTAGCCCCCTCCCATCTGCCCTTTCCCCTTCCCTAGCCCCCTCCCAGCTAAGCCTGCAGACTGCCCAGCCCCCTCCCAGCTCAGCCTGCAGACTGCCCAGCCCCCTCCCAGCTCAGCCTGCACACTGCCCAGCCCCCTCCCAGCTCAGCCTGCAGACTGCCCAGCCCCCTCCCAGCTCAGCCTGCACACTGCCCAGCCCTTGGGGCTACAGCCCTTGCTGCGATGCCACCAGCTGCTTCTTTCTGCATGTTACCGCTCAGTCCACACTACCAAGAGTAGGCAAGGAAAGACCACTCTGGGGGAGCCTGGTGCTGCAACGCCAGGGGAGGCAGCACAGGAGGGCATCTCCCAGGCAGCTCACCACGTGAGCCTGAGCAGCCTGCTTATGTCACCCAAGAAGGGGCAATTGGATCAATCATAGCCATCAGTTTGTGTGTGTACCAATCACAGCCTTGCCACTTAACAACATTGGCCCACTCCTTGAGATGGAACCCATATCTGACACCACCAAAGCATCCAAGAACCTGAGACCAGATAGATCACGGAACCTAGGGGAAAACCTACTACTACCATTCTGCTAAAGGAACATAGCAATAAAGTGACTCCTAATGACGTTGATTTGACTGTTCACAAGATCAGTGCATCTCTCAACCCTCATCAGAGAAGCTTCTTCTTGCAGTAGATGGTAATTAACACAGAGGCCCACAACAAGAATGTGCAAAGAGTGAGAGACTTTGAAGCACTCAGTTCTAAATGGGATGTCTTCAGCAAACTCCTCCTCTCGGGGTTCTATGCAGAAGAGAAGGCAGAAAGGTTGTAAGAGCCAGAGGTGATCATCTTCCAGGCACAACCAAACGGATACACAAATGAACTCAGAGATGCCGTGGCGGCATGCACAAGGCCTGCAACAAGTGCAGACCGAACAGACCCCAGGTTCTCAAGCTGTGGGTCGTGACCCCAAATGGGGCTGAATAAAAAACGTGGCGTTGTGAAAAATTTGACAACAGCAAAAGGTTTCTCAAGGGGGCTGGAAAGATGGCTCAGCAGTTAAGAGCACTTGCTGATCTTGCAGATGACCTGGTTTTGGTTCCCAGCATGTACATGGTGGCTTTCAACAAACTGTAACTCCAGTTCCAGGAGATCTGACACCACTTCTGACCTCTGTGGGCTCTTGTGTGCATGTGGTCACACATGCACTCTATACACACACATTTGCGCACACACCCACACCCACACCCCCCCCAAATTTCAAT
This sequence comes from Peromyscus maniculatus bairdii, assembly GCF_049852395.1. Lineage (NCBI taxonomy): Eukaryota > Metazoa > Chordata > Mammalia > Rodentia > Cricetidae > Peromyscus > Peromyscus maniculatus. Next base: position 112,231,826 of record NC_134854.1, read on the forward strand.
AAAAGTTTTCTGAAAGCCCAACAACCAATCCAAAATCAAAACATAATGAATCCAAGGTGATTCTGCCAGGCAGGGCTTGCCAGTGTCGGATTACCTGACTTCAGTGGGGCAGCCTTGGTTCTGAACACACAACACATGCATGTGTGTTGTCCTGTGCATCTCCTCAAACCTACACATGGCCCACAAACAGTGCCTGAAACACTTTGCCTCAGAACGGAGACTATGGAATGTTGTGCATTGCAGTGTTTTTAAAGCTACAATAATTTTTTTGTTGCTATAAAAATGAATGATTTAATTACAGAAAACAAAGACTTTTAATATTTTCCTCCCAGCATTCCTCAGCATATAAGGAACAAATTAGTATATATTTAGACTTGTATTGTGTTAGAATGTTTGATTTCAAAAGTTGCTATTTGAGCTGCATACTTGAGTTTCATAAAAAAAATGTTAAATGCATGTTGGCTTGGGATTAGGGCAGAATTTCCAACCATTTCTAAGATAGCTCTAAACATTCTTTGTATTTATGCAAAGCAATAGTCCCATCATTGACAATTAGAAAATTAAAATATTGATCAATTATGAAAAACACTGACAATGTTCTACCTTCTTCGGCATCAAATTTTCAGCCAGTATTTATTTTATGTAAAAATAAACAAGCTTATCCATCTCATTAGAATGCGAATTTTCTCTCATCTTTAATAAATGGAGGAATTATATAGATACCTAAGATCTTCTTAAAAATAAAATTCATTATGACTTATTACCAGCAAACATTTGGTTGGTGTATCCATTTAGTGTACATACACATTTGAGTCATGTGAAATTGTTCTTGTTAAAAGGCGGGTTGCAAGTGAAAATTTTGGACTGAGGCTGGCGACAGCAAGCCTGGTATAAATGTCTGAGACAGTGGAGCCTGCACCTTCAGATGGGGTAGGCAGCCATGTTTGCTGTGCAGTTTTCTCAAGTCCTCTGTCCGGTGAGTGTTCCAGACCACGGGTGCTAAGGGTAGTCTAGCTAACTGTCTGACTAACAGTGGCCACTAATTAGAGTCAGTGTCTTTGCTTATTTACGTTTACAGGAAGATGAACTTCAGAAGGGGTGCTTACAGGAAGAACGTCATAACTTGAGCCTGGGGAGAGGGTCGATAAAACGTGGGCACATCATGTGTCCTTATTTGACTAAGAGCAGGCCAGTTAGCCCTCTGGCCTTCTTTCCAAATGTCGCCCATAGGATTTGTCTGGACAAGGGTGGTTTAGGGGTTCATTAGTTGGGGGTTCTCTAGTTACTTTCTATTGCCATGATAAAACACTGACCCAAACCAGCTTAGTGGAGGAGAGGTTTCATTTGGGTTGCAAGTCCCCAGTCACAGTCCATCATCGGGGAAAGTCGGAAAACTCAAGAAGGAGCAGAGGTCCGCAATGGAGGAGTGCTGCCTACTGGCTTGCTCTTGATGGCTTGCTCAGCCTGCTTTCTTACAATGTAGGACCACTTGCCCAAGGCGTGGTACCCCTCCACGGTGGTCTGGGTGCTGCCACATCAATCATTCATTAGTCAAGAAGATGCCCCATAGGCTTGCCTACAGGCCAATCTGAAAGAAGCATTTTCTCAACTGGGTTTCTCTCTTTCCAGGTGATCCTAGTTTGTGGCAAGTTGGCAAAAACTAACCAACACACTATGTCACAGGGAATGGGGATGGGGGTTCGTGGGTGGTAGTGACCTAGGAATCTCATATTAAGACTGAATTGCAGTGGGGACATGATGTTTTATTCAGTTTCGGTAATACAAACTTAAAAAAAAATCTGTATTTCCTAGATATGGTTTTATTCATGATTTCCAAAATAAAATGTAGACATCTATCCTTCCTGAAAAGCACCTATCTTGAGACTGGTGGAGAATAAGGAACAGAAGGTACAGCAGAGAGGCCTCTGGGCGGCAGAAACGGTAGTAAAATGATAAAACAATCATTTCAAGAATAGCAGAGCATACAAGCTTGATACCGCACTTTCGAAAATGGCAAGGGACTGCGGCTTGGATACACTAGATGGCCTGGTTCACCTGCACACAGGGCTGCGCTAAGGGGGCGTGGCTTAGCCCTAAGAAGGCCTTGGAGGTGGGGCGAAACTGCCCTGGGGGCGTGGCCGGTCAATAGGCAGGCACTCTCCGCGGGTGCGGTCGCGAGGGCGGGATCGTGGCCCCGCAGCTATCCGGTGCGCCGCGTTCTCAAGTTCTCAGTGGCGTTGCCGGCATCGTCCCCTTGGCGGCCGCTCGCGTCGCGGTTCCTGAACAGGCCCGGCCCTGCCGGGAGCGACAACGAAGCCCTGGAGAAGCCACCGTCCCCACCGGCGCCTCCGCGGGCGCAGAAGTCGCCCGGGCTGGGGAAGGCGGCAGTCGCCCCCAACCGCCGCCTGGGCACGGTCCGCGGCGGGCTAATGTCTTCGCCACCGGGCCGCCGCGCCCGCCTGTCGTCCCCTGGGACGAGCCGCCAGACCCCCGACGCCCGCGAGGAGGTGCGGCGCCGCCTGAAGGACCTCATCGAGGGCAACCGGGTGATGATCTTCAGCAAGAGTTACTGTCCACACAGCACGAGGGTAGGCGGGGCCGGCCGGAGCGGAGCTATGGGCCGGGCCTGATGGGCAGGGTCTAAGCAGTTCCTGGTGGAAGGAGCGAAGTGGATGTGGACCCCTGGACCTGGTGGGCCGGGCGGCAGGAGCGTGGTGAAGGGGCTGGGCGAGTTCCGTGAGCCGGATCTAGGGGGTCTGGGCACCAGCTCAGTGGGCGGGGCGGAGGTGGAGTTCCCTGGTTGGCGCCTGGTGGGCGGGGAGGGCGGGTCTGAGCACGCTCAGTGGGCGGGGCGAAGCCAGCACTCAGGGGTTGGCGCCTGATGGGCGGAACCGTTGGGGGTCTGGGAGGTGCTCATTGGGCAGGGAGGAATCATAGTGTAGGGGCAGGACCTAGTGGGCGGGGCTAATGGGGAGGGTCTGCGTGGAGTTCAGTGGGAGGGACCGAGTGGATGGGGGGTCTTGAGTTGACAAGGGCGAAGGTGTGCGGGGCCTGAAGGTGGGCGGAGTAGGCCTTTTGTGGCACTTTCCTAGGCGTGTTTCAGGGAGCTGGTTGAATTCTCGTTTCTGAGCATAGTTGCTTACCTGTTCCGACCGGGTCCTAACCTGCAGACCCCTAGACGCTTGCCTTCCAGCCTGATATGGGCTTAAGTTTATCAAAACTTTAAAAAAAAACAACAACGAGCGTTTAAAATTGCACTACTAAAATGGAAGAGCGAGGGATAGCGAGGTTCGCTGAAGCTGGATCCAGATCATGCTTGTTAATTAGCATGTTTGGCTCCTTGATCAGGTTTCAAAACGAGGCAGGGCTTGATTTCCACTTTTTTTTTTTTTTTTTGAGTGCTGGGATTAAAGGCGTGTGCCACCGCCGCCAGGCGACTTCCACTTCTAAGATGAAGGTAGAGGAGGTTTTAAGTCAAGGCTAGTTTAAACTCTGTTGCACACTCCATAATTTGGGGCTGGGTGGACATTCAGCATTGTTACCATATAATGAGTTAAAAAAAATCATTGTCTTAGAAACAAACCTTTGGAAAGAAGATGCTAGATGGGGATGTTCAGTATTTTGATGTTTACTTAACATTATCAGGAAGTTAAGGGCCTGGTGTGTGACTTAGTGGGAGCAAGGCTGTGGGTTCCATTTCTAGCACTATTTTAAAGAAAAAAAAAATAGATGTTGAGGCAGGGAGGATCATGCATTCTATGCCAGCCTGGGCTACTATAAGAGTCCCTATCACAAGAAACAGAACGAATATTGCCAGCTCTAAGACCCAGGTTCGATCCCCAGAACTCAAAAGTGATAAGCATAGTGGAGTGCACTTTACCCCAGTGCCTGGAAGTTAGAGGCAGGTAAGTCCAGACGACCTAACCTGTATGCTTCAGGCCAGTAAGAGACTTCATTGAAAAGAGGGTGGACAGACAGAGCATCTTCCTTGGAATGGCACCTGAGGTTGTCCTCTGGCCTCCACAGCTGCAACTGCGCGCGCGTGTGCGCGCGCACTCACACACACACACACACACACACACACACACACACACACACACATTCATTTTAAAAACTAATAAAACGACACTGGCAGCAGGGAGACTCCTGGGTGTTCCCTCCCTCCCCGCAGGGTAACCGCATTCCCTGTTCTTCTCTGAGTCACTAGATGCCTACATACCACTGGCAGTACTCTGTGCCTTTTGGCCTGCGTGGGCCTTTTTGTAAGTAGAACCACATACTGTTTTACAGTTGTTCCCTCAGCAGTTTTGCTTAGAGACTCATACGTGTTAGTAGTACCTGTGGCTCTGCTTCGTTGCTTCTCACTGCCGTGACGTTCCCTAGGCTAGCATTGAACTTGTGGTAATCCTCCTGCCTCAGCCTCTCAAGTGTTGGGATTACAGACATGAGCCACCACAACTGGCCGAGTATTTTGATCTTAAAAACAATATGGCTTGATGCCTATCCTTGGGTACATCTAGAAGCACACCCCTGACCGTCTTACCTAGGTAGCACTCGGTCTTAGCTGAAAAGCCTAGAAGCGATGGGTGTCTTTCAGCTGATTGCTTCGTGGACTCAATCACGGAGTCAGGGCGTTTCCAAATGCTTACACCAATTTGGCCTGTGCTAGTGAGTGTGTCACAGTTCTTGCTCTGCAGCCTTGCTGACAGCTGCTGTTTTTCACTTTTGTAGTTCTGGTAGATAATACTCTTTCTTTGTGGCTTGAATTTTTCATTTCCCTAATAAAGTCTGTATGCTTATGACACTGTTGAGTTTTCTCCTGTGAACCATTAAGACCATTATTCTTGTTTTTTCTTTTGTTGTGCTGATTTGTAGGTTTTCTTTATATATTATAAATACTAGTCCTTTGGGAAATGTTGGGAAATCTCCCAGACTCCTTATTGAGTCTTTGGTAATTGAGGTTTGTGAGTTGTGCACAGTGAGACCTGTCCCACTTCACTTCCCTTTCGTGGTGTGTGGCTTTCAAGTCTTATTTAGGACTTATGAACACATTCTTCTGATTTGGCTCCTGCAAGTTTTGTAGTATGATTTCCACACTTGTTTTCTTTAATCCACTGGGAGTTAGTATTGGTAAAATCCAGTTGTTTATGATCTCAGCTGCTCCTGTTTTATACACTGAGGAGTCCATCCTTTCCATCAATCTGATCTTCATATGTGCTGGTCTCTTTCTTGATGTGTGTGTCTGTGTGTGTGTGTCTGTGTGTCTCTGTGTGTGTGTCTCTCTGTGTGTGTGTTGTAGGGGTTAGTTTTTAGCAGGGAGCAAGACTCTTCTTGAGGCAGGGTCTCTTAACAGTCCCTGCTTCAGTTTGGATGGTCAGTCTTCCAGCCAGTTCCTGGGTGTTTTTTTCTAGAATGTACACATCCTGGAAGCCTATCTTTTGGTAACCATTCACTGTCTGGTTTTGTGGTGGTTTGTTCATGGGCTTATTAAATGTATGATCCACAATCCACTGCTGTTTCCACGTATGGTCCATACAGTAATCAAGAATTAAGATTTGTCCCTTTATTGAAGTGGTAATGGCATTTAACAAGCATTAGTTGTTGGGTATTTAGCACTGTAGAGATATGAACATGGGTCTGGCCCCCCAGGAACTCATAATAGCTGAGCAGCCACCAGCCAGCTCTCAAGTGCAGAAAGAAGAGCTTGTGATAAACAAGGGCTGTGGCAGTGAGGCCAACAGTAGCTACTTCAGACGATCTGGACGGGCTAAGGAAAGGACAGGCGGGCTTGTCCTCCAGGGTAAAGAGGAGGTATGCCTGTAAGGGAAGGCACTTGATATAGGGATTTATGTAAGTGAAGACAAGAGGAAGGAAGTGTGGCTGAATATAAGGAGTAAGAAAGGAAACCTGGGTGAGGGCTCCCTGGAAATGACTGGAATTTAATTTCAAAGGTTTAAGTGTCTCAAGATGTTTTACTGATAAGTGTGGACTTAAGATTATTGAGATTATGGTTATATGTTAGCCCAGAGCTGAAAGGACTGACCTGGCTGTCACACAAAACCCAGCAAGCTATGGAGACAGATGGACTCCCAGACAAGATAATCTGGACTAAACCAGGGCAAAATACCTTGATTTTTAAAAAAAAACACATTTGTCACATCAGAAGAGTAGAAGCCAATGACACTGGGTGCAGAGAGTGGAGGAAGCCCTGAGTGAATGTTTGCTGTTGACATGGCAACAGCCGTGCCAAGGACTCAAGTCTCAAACCTATGGGAAAATGGCAAAACCTCCCCCAGGCTATGCTCAGAGAAATATCAAAGCCTTACTCTCCTGGTCTGAGTGCTAAATAAGGAGTGTGTGCATAAATGTCCATCCTAGCTTCCTTTTCCTACCTCCCTGGATATTTGCAGCCTAGAAGACTGCTCCCCTCCAGAGACTGTTCCTACTAATGTTGGTTAAACTTGCGTCCTTGGCTCACCTTTCTACCATAATCCCTGCCTCCTTGGTTCAGTTGTATGCAATAACCCTGCCCGCCAACCCCCCACCATTTTACCTCTATATGATAAAATGCTTGGGTGGGCGAGGGGATGCTGAGGTTTCTCCATTCGAGGACTAGGCCACCATTTTTGTGTATCTGTGTGTTTGTCTTTTCTTCATTCCCTTGTCACCTTGAGTCAGGTTCAAGTCTCTGGAACCACATGCAAGGACTCAGCAATTAGACAGAGTCACATTGTTGGCTCTCATCGCCACAGTCCATCTCCAGAACTTTTCAATCTGAAATTCTAAACTCAACAACACAGTAACCAATGTTTCCACCATCCCAGCCCTCACCAACCATCTCACCAAAAAGTGAGGTTGACCACTCCAAGTGCCACATATAAGTGACATCATCATTCAGCAGTTGGCCTTTTACATCTGGCTTGTTTTGCTTAGTGTAATGTCCTCAAGGTTAGTCCATCTTGTAGCATGAGCTGGAATTTTCCTAGTTCCTCAGGGTAAATAATAAGCCATTGTGTGTGGACGGGAACCTTTCCTATCAATCCAGGCACCAGTTGATACATGCCTTGCTTGTGGCTGGTGTGAGTGATGCTGTAATGAACATGAGTGAACATGTGAATGTTGCAGTATCTTTAATTGTAGTTTTCTGAGGAATTGTTGTCCTTTGCTATGGTGGCTGCCCTCATTCACCGGCAGATTTAGCCTGTCCCTCTTAATGGCTGTCGCCTCCTCCTCTTTCTTTCCTGGTAGTCCATCTCCATTGCTTTTGAGCTGGAACTTCCCATAGCCTGTTTCAAAAGAAGTCACCCAGGAGCTCTCTGCTGTGGTGGCCTGCCCATCCCCTTGCAAAACCCCTGTACGATATCCCTGAGCTGGAGGTGGGGACGGTTCCTAATGGGCCTGCATCATCTGCTCCTCCTGGCTTACTCTTCTCTTCCTGGGACTTGACCTTACACAGAGAGTATGATGAGCACCCTAGGATTTTCCACCAGCTACCTATGTAGAGGGTTTGACCTCAAATAGGGTTGAGTGTTTTGAAGCTTCTGTGACTCAGAGCTGAGAGATGCTGGTGACCTGCCATTTAAGGAGATGCTATTTTGGAGTCACACTCACTTGAAATAGAATTCTTGCTATAGGAGAGGAGAAAGGGGCAGGACCAGGCTACAGGGCCATAGACTCTGCTTTTCCTTAGGAGATTTTCTGGAATAAATGTTCATTTGCAGAATGCTTTTAGGAGATTTCCAAGACACCAAAGGGTTACTCTTAGGTAATTATCATGGTTACAGATGTGTTATCTGCTTAGACCTTGGTGCCTCTGGGTTTTATCTCAAGGGTGGAGGGTGTTTAAGGGTGGTGTCACAAAATGGCTATGAAAAGACAAGTTAGTGGCTGCCACTGGGTGAACTGGAGAAGACAAAGCTGGGAACACCTGAGATGGAGTTACTGTTGGGAACTCGAGAGTGGAACAGTTCAACAGAGAACTAAGACTTAGCCATTGCTGTCCGTATATGGGTGGTGGGGAGGTTAGTGTGACCTGGAAGATGTCTGGGAGGCAGGTGTGCAGGTGAAGCCTAGCCAGAGCTTTGCACAGTGGTTACCATGCAGCTTTGATGCTGAACGACTCATAAGCTTTGGGTGATACCCACACTGTCGTCTCTCAGTCAGACTCTGGGGTATTTTGATGGGCAGCTGGTAAATAGGCTATAGTTAAACTGTCATCATGCTACTGATTTCTGTCCTAGAAGGCAGAGAGTGTGTCTGGTTCATCGTTGCATTTTGTGGCCTTGGAATCATGGTTGACTGGTCCTAGATGCTTGATGGTTGATTTAGTTGGAGGAACTTAATGGCTGTTGAGAGGAAGCCCAGAAAAAGGAAGCGACATGGTTGAAGAAGATTTGCACTGAGGCGTGGCACCCGTGGAGGAGTGCCATGAACCTGTCCTGAACCAGAAAAGAGATTTGGGCAGAAATAGGAGTCATAAGGAGACAAAGAGTAAAAGAACGGAGGTGGCAGACTGGGTTATTCTGGGGAAGTATATGGAGGAAAATGAGAACACTGTGGGCCAGAACTCATGTCCCTAAGATTGCCTGTGTTGGGCAGCTCTTATCACCATATGTCACATGAGCACCTTTCATAGCTGCTGAACCTTTTGAGAGCAAGAGGCTCACAAGGGTTTCTCTTACAGGTAAAGGAACTCTTTTCATCCTTAGGGGTGGACTACAACATCCTGGAACTTGATCAAGTTGGTGAGTAGCTGTCAGTAATGCTGCTATTTGTAGTAAGCGCCAACATGACTGTTCCACTTTGTTCACTGTATTTTCATGTCTGTCTGTCAAATGAGCTTTTGTTTGTGTTCAAGCACACAGAAGATGAACCTTCATATGACAAACAATTTGATAAAGATTTTTCATATTTGAGGGCAGGAAATGGGAAGAGCTGTGGGCTGCTAACTTTAAAGTGTTTGAGGCATTGGATACTTGCCTGCCAGCATTCTACAAAATTGATTAAACTGTCATAACAAAGAATCCACTCCATTTCCTGGTTGCATTACCCATGGGGAAGAGCATGTTAAGTTTTCAGCTTAGTTTTGAATCTTTGTCTTCCATGGCCATGGCAGTCACTGAACACTTCACATCTGCTATTCTTTGCAGGAATTTGGGATGGGGTAGTGACCAGAAAAGACTCTCAACTTTGTCTTCATGGCACCTGTTTTTTACCAAGTTGCCTTAAGAAGCAAGGTGCTCTTGTTTCTTACCAATAAGTGCCAAGTCCCAAGTGTCATGGCCCAGTTGCATCTTTCAAGAAGGAGGGTAAATTGCAGACCATACTTAGAAAAACTTAAATGTAATCATAGGAAGCGTTTTCTTGTTAGTTATTATAACAGGTTTCACTTGGGTTTTGCTCTCTTAAAGGATACTTGTCCCTTGTTTGTGGCAGAGCTATTGTGTATGCAAAAGCGAACCCAAATGTTTTGTCCTAACAGAAATCCGTAGGTAGGCCTTTGGGTTTAAGGTGTCCTCTGAAGGTCTAGCTACTTTCTCATCTTAAGTCATTATTTCATGAAGTCATGGAGCACATTGGCCTGTCACGGATGTGAACTTGTAAGCAACGAGCAGTGAGCATCGTAAGACTTGAACTCTGCAAGGGGATCCTTTATAGTATCTTCATATACTCTTTTATTCTTTAGATGATGGGGCCAATGTTCAGGAAGTGCTGACAGAAATCAGTAACCAGAAAACAGTGCCCAATATTTTTGTGAATAAAGTGCACGTGGGCGGATGTGACCGAACTTTCCAGGTAATGATCATCATCACTCATGGTCCTCGACACTGTTTGTTCACATTGTAATTTATCTGTGTCAAAGGGGGGTACCAGTGGAAAATCACGAGGCCAGTCACCTCCAGGTGACCCTGAAGGCTGCCAGGGAAGTGAGCTTTCCCACCAACTAAACCTGAGGAGTTATACAGTGCTGACTCAGGCACAGGAGGGCCATTCTTACTGAAGTCAGAGTGGCCGTGACCATCATAGGACTGGGTCCGTCACCACTCCCCCTTGTGTGTGTATGTGAGGAGGGAGCATCGTGAGGCTCCTGAGGGGTTCACAGTGGCTCCGGAGCAGCTCATGACTCAGGAGGTGGCTCATGAGGCCCCATCCCTTCCTAGAGATAGATAAGCTGTTAATTCCCATGAAGACAGACCCTTCTTCAGTAGTGCAGCTGACAGCAAGTCCACACTCCCCTAAGCAGCCCAGTTAAACTCATGAGTTCACTAAGCCATACCTGGAATCATATCTTTGTTTTGCCCTATCTGTGGTAAACAGATCTCAGGAAGAGCGACAGGTAGGTCACTGGGGCCAGGACAAGTCTCCTCCTCCTGATAGGGGGTGAAACATGCTGTTCTCCAACAAGCATTGGTCAACACAAACACTGTTGTCCAGGGAGTTAGAACCCCTGTCAAGGCTGCCAATACTGGGTGCAAAGTATGGGGCTTTAACTTCTTGATTCTTAGAATGTGGCCATTGGGCAAGAAACATTGAGATGTGTGTGATAAAGGAAGCCACCCAGCACAGCTGTGGAATGAAGGGTGAGTTTGTGAGAGATCATGAAGACAGCTGTTGATGCATAAAAGCCAGGTTTCAAATGAAGACCAGTCCAGAGGACAAGGACTTGAAAAGTGACATTTGATCATTTATCTGTGCAAAGTGGCCTCATTTGACATGATAACTGTCAGAATGTCTAGGTCATAGTGTGTGTGTGTGTGTGTGTGTGTGTGTGTGTGTGTGTGTGTGTGTGTGTTGGCATAAGTTGTACCCTACTTAGATCTAGGTAGATTTACAATCTCAACACAAATGTTTTGACCCATCATTCCTGAGGTTTTTCTTCGCTTTTCTTTTTTATTTTTGGTGCCAGGAACCAGACATTGGGCCTTGTGTTCCACCACTAAGCTAAATCCCCAGCATTGAGTATTTTTTTAAAAATATTTTTCATTTTTAAGTTTGTGTGTATGTGGAATGGAGTAGGCTTGTGTGTGAGCACATGCACAGATGTCTGCAAGGGGCAGAAATGTCAGGTCCCCTGGAACTTCAGTTTCCAGCAGAGTTGCTTGCCAACCACCTTGGTTCCTAGGAACTGGACCCAGTTTCTCTGCTAGAACAATATGTGCTCTTGACTGATGAGCTGTCTTTCCAGCTCCAGATTTGTTTAGACAAAGAATCCATGCTGGTTGAAAATGGAGTCATGTGCTATTCTGTCTCCTTTGGTAATCTGTAGGCACATAAGAACGGTTTACTGCAGAAGCTCCTTCAGGAAGACTCGGCTCATGATTATGATCTCATCGTCATTGGCGGGGGCTCTGGCGGCCTCTCTTGTGCAAAGGTGTGAACACAAGTGAACCATTAATGACTCTTCCGAAAGTTAACTGTAATCTTGCAATCTAGGCTTTTATAATAACTGGTTCGATTGGGGGTGGAGGAGTATCTGGCAAATTCAGACTGTTCACTTAAGGGAGAGAAAAATGGGAGAGAGAAGGTGGCAAGACACTTTTTATGTGGTTGTTTTTTGTAGGAAGCTGCCAACTTGGGAAAGAAGGTCATGGTGCTAGACTTTGTGGTCCCATCGCCTCAGGGCTCATCCTGGGGTAAGCTGTAGTTCCTGCTTGGCCTTTTAAATTTATTTATTTATTTATTTATTTATTTATTTATTTATTTATTTATTTATTTATTTAATGTGCATTGGTGTTTTGCCTATATGTATGTCTGTGTGAGGGTATCAGTTCCCCTGGAACTGTAGTTACAGACAGTTATGAGCTGCCATGTAGGTGCTGGGAATTGAACTTGGGTCCTTTAGAAGAACAGCCAGTGCTCTTAACTGTTGAGCTATCTCTCCAGCCCTTGTCCTATGCTTTTACAGGCAGCTTCTATCCTGTAATCTCATGTAACCCTGCCTGGTCTCAGGAGGGAGAGCCGTCCAACAGTGTAGACTCTGCAAAGGAACATGCCAACAGTTCAGCTTTACAAAAAGAAAGGTGGTTCTGTGGCCCAGCACCCACACTTCTGTCATAGATTATTTTGGCATACATGCACTGGTACTTTTGCATTGTTGCAGGCACAGTGCATATGCTGTGTCCTGCTCACTCTCTGTTTCTGCCTTAGTCTCCCAGCTGGGCTTGATGGCTGTGTAGTGGCTGCTATTGTCATTGTCCACCATCATTACCCTTTGGTTGCATGAGAAGCACACACAGTCCTGGCCATATACCTCTGCTGTGGGCTGCAGGGCATGGTGCTCACCTTGCCGTGTGGGGTTTTCCCTCCTTCTCAATAAAATAGAACATACAGATTTTGTGCAGAATATTCGTGTGTGTTTCATTGCATTCTTTTGTCTCTGGTCTGCTCTGGCCTAGAACCCTGACCACTGGTTGTCTCTTTTTCTGGTTTCAGGTTGGGCTTTGTCAGTTTGGAGCAGGGGACAGGGAAGGGAAGCTAGGGTCCTGACACTCTTGGCCTCATCGTCGGGAAGGCCACACATGGTTGATGCCACTGTCCTGGGACTCACTCTGGCTCCTTGCCCCTTCTCATAGCCACTGCTATTGCTAGCTTTGTGCACTGCTCTGACCTTTGTTACTCTCCTGTCCCCACTGTGCCCTCATTGCTCTATGGACTCTATTCTGTACCCAGCCTGACTGTGCTGTCTCGTTCCTCCCGGAACCATGGTAGGTAAAGTATGGGGAAAAAACAAAAAAACCAAAAACACTGTTTGAAATTCAAGCTAATTCAAAGGCTTTAGCCTAGAATTTCCAGGGTACAGCAGCACACCTTGCTTGTTCTTTGACTTGTCTGGGTGTACCCTTGACCTTTACCCTCCTGCCTCTTTCCTGTTTCTCTCCTCCCCCATCCAGAAAAGATCCTGCTAATCTGTGCACTGGAAGAGATTGCAGCTGGAGAGAATTCCTTACTTGGCTCCTGCCAAAGGGTGCACTGGCCTGGCCTGTTTCGTGTGGGGCACATGGGGCATACAGGCCTGGCCTGTTTTATGTAGGTCACATGCAGAGTAGATGCCACCAGGCAGCTTTCGCGGACTGACAGTTGGCTCAGAGGAGTGAGGGTTAGAGAGAGGCTAGAAGCTGTCGTTCCAAGGGTGCAGTGCTTTTCTCGTTAGCCAAGGTGGTTCTCATCCCTTGAGCAGCAGACACAAGTGCGTTCTGTCTCCAGAGCTCTTCACGTAGACTTCTATTTTCACTCATTATTGGGTCTTCTCCACAGATTGCAAGTTAGAAAGTTAACTTAACCATTTGTGCCTCGTTTGGAGGATGACAGTTGTCCCTGCCACCACCAGAGCTTATCTTCTTACATATTTTAATAACCCCACATTGATGTGAGAAACATCATACAAGCACACTTGCTCCTCGGGGAATGTTGACATGTTGCTTTCTTTTCAGGCCTGGGCGGTACCTGTGTCAATGTGGGCTGTATTCCTAAGAAGCTGATGCACCAGGCAGCCCTCCTGGGGCAGGCCTTGCAGGACTCGAGGAAATTTGGCTGGGAGTATAACCAGCAGGGTGAGTGGGGGTTGGAAAACCCAGACAGGCTGAGTCCACGACTCCGCGGTTGGTTCTGACAGTCACTCAGTAAGCGTTCCTTAGGTCTGACCACTCTGCCCTTCAGTTGCAGAGGCCACAACGCCGGCTTCTATCCTGGGACTTAGACCTAGAGACAAAACTTGAGCAAGTCCAGCATAAGGTGAAAGGCAGTGATGGCCATTTTCATTTTTTCCAATGTGAAAAAATAGAATGAAAGTTTGTTGTAGCGGTGTGGCGTGGAGTCTGTGTTAAGCATCTTGGCTGAGTCCCATTGCTGTTTGCTGTCGGGACTCTGCCATGCGAGGTAATGACAGCAGATCCTGCCCGGAAGCAACAGCATCTCTGCAGAGCACGTGAGGGGTACCTGGAGTACCCTGTAGCATCAGAGGAGCACTAAGAAAAGCTTTGAGGATGAAGTAACCCTTGACCCACGTTATGTTAGCTACCCTTCTCCCTCTCCTTTTTGACAGGTCTTGCTCACTATGTTCCCCAGGTGGGATTTGAACTTATAGGCTCAAGTGATCCTCTTACCTCTACCTCCTGAGTAGCTGGGATGACAGGCATGCATCACCATGCCCAGTTCAAGCTGCATCTTGAAAGTGACAGGTTGGCCAAAAGTGCAGATGTGAGGAAATACGGTCTCTGGGGGGCAGAGTGAAGATGGTGGAAGAGGTGACCTCAGGGAGCTAAGCAGTTAGCTTACCTGAGAGGTAAAGGGGGTTGAGTTCAGTCAGGAGAGAGGCCCAGGCCACAGCTTGGAGTCCAGATCCCTACTGAAGCACTAGGGAACTTAGAAAGGGGAAGAGAAGGGAGAGATGAGGCAAGAAATGCCACAGGCCTGAGCAGAGATGCTGAGCTGAGAGTGGGAGGTGGATTTAGGGAGGCTGGTGACGCAGACGTGATTGGCTGTGGTGGCCAGCTAGACACAGAGGTAGTCTTCATGGTGGCCCTGTCGGAAGATCTTGTGGAGGTTTTAAAAACCATGAATGAGTTGGCTATCTCCAGAGACCTTGATGCCAATGTGGGTAGTGTTGTCTATAGAGTATTACAGGTGACTGATAGCCATAGACCCAGCAGATTCCCTAAGGTGGAGGAGAGAGGCAGGCATTAGGCTGTACACTGGGCGTGGGCCGTGACTCACCGAGATGGCTCAGTTAGTAGCTGGGATCAGTTGAGTGGTAGTTCAGTTAGTAGCTGGGATCTGTTGAGTGGTAGTTCAGTTAGTAGCTGGGATCAGTTGAGTAGTAGTAGTAGTAGTTCAGTTAGTAGCTGGATGTGGTAGCTGAGACTAGACCCATTTCACCAGGTGACTCACTGGAGAATATTAATTTAGGACCCGCTGGTTGTAGATGGAATCAAGTCTCTCGTTGCGGGTTGGTTTCTGGGTGGGATTTCTGTATTTAAGAATATTCCTCCACTGAAACCATCTGCAGAATGTCCTAGAAGGTTGCTTTCCAGAGAAGGGTCACCTGGAGCGAGAGCTGAGCAAGAACTGTGACACAGAGTCACAGCATATGGTGATAAAGTGGGGACAGGGGATGTACATAGATTGACAAGACTAGGAAACAGGAGGCTGGGATAGTTTAAGACTCGAGAAAAGTTGAGACTGACGTAACTATAATACTAAGTGAATCTAAAATAAAAAAAGTGCATCCTCCAGAGGTGACCCAAGTGACAAGCATGAGTGTCTTAAAGGAGTATGTGTCACAGTAGGTAACAAGAGGGGCCCGACCAGAAGTACAGTGGTGACCCAAAGGCATTTATGAAAACCTCACACCTACTGTGCTTTAAAAACTCTGATAGTAAGGCTAACATTGAAACTTCTTTTCAGGATGAAGAGTGGAAAGCAAAGATTTATTGAAGAGTTTGATTCTGTGTTAAATATGAGTTGGAGCTGCCCAGTGTATGGTCACAGTGCCCCAGAGCCACCTAGTACATGGTCACAGTGCCCCAGAATCACCTAGTACATGGTCACAGTGCCCCACAACCACCTAGTACATGGTCACAGTGCCCCAGAATCACCTAGTACATGGTCACAGTGCCCCAGAATCACCTAGTACATGGTCACAGTGCCCCAGAGCCACCTACTACATGGTCACAGTGCCCCAGAGCCATCTAGTGCATAGTCACAGTGCCCCAGAGTCACCTAGTGCATGGTCACAGTGCTCCAGAGCCATCTAGTGCATAGTCACAGTGCCCCAGAGTCACCTAGTACATGGTCACAGTGCCCCAGAGTCACCTAGTACATGGTCACAGTGCCCCAGAGCCATCTAGTGTATGGTCACAGTGCCCCAGAGCCATCTAGTGCATGGTCACAGTGCCTCAGAGCCATCTAGTGCATGGTCACAGTGTCCCAGAGCCATCTAGTGCATAGTCACAGTGTCCCAGAGCCATCTAGTACATGGTCACAGTGCCCCAGAGTCACCTAGTGCATGGTTACAGTGCCCCAGAGTCACCTAGTGCATGGTCACAGTGCCCCAGAGCCATCTAGTGCATGGTCACAGTGCCCCAGAGTCATCTAGTGCATGGTCACAGTGCCCCAGAGCCATCTAGTGCATGGTCACAGTGCCTCAGAGCCATCTAGTGCATGGTCACAGTGCCTCAGAGCCACCCCATGCATGAATGTAGTACCCTTGGCCACTGCACAGGGAATATGGACAGGAAAGAAAGGACATATGCTTGTAAAGGGGCAATGGGGGAAAGGTCTAACTTTATGATATGATATATGTAGAACATATAAAAGATTGAGCTTAGCAATATTAGAATTAATTAGTTCAGTTAGTGTGAAAATCACATTTCTTACTTGCCAGCCATAACAAGCTAAAAATATAGTGAAAAATGACAAAAATGATGAGATGCCTTGGAGCAAAGCTAACGGTGTACATGGGAAGACTGTTAGTGCACACCAAAAAGTACTGTGAATTAGAGGGCTTGTCTCAATATTATGAAGAGGCCATATCTCAAGATTAGCTCATGACTATGCAGACCCAGCACAATCTGAGACTTTATTTCCCCTCTTCAAAGCTCAAAAGTGATCATTTTGAAGTTTATATTGAAAAATAAACCTGTGAGACTAGCTGAGCTTTTTCTGAAGAGAGGGTGACTTTTTGCATCCAATTTAACAGTGAAGGAATAGACACAGGGTGGAACACAGCCAGGCCCTAGATTTGGCCGGTCTCCTAGGAAAGCTTAGGGGATCTAGGACTTGGTTATCTGCAGGATATGCAGGCCGATGTACAGCTGTGTTTGAAACTCTTACCTTTTACAGTAAAGGTTGTTTGGCTTGTGAAGAGAATGGACAGGACCCCTGCAGTCAAAGTTCCCCAGAGGGTGGAATGAAAGGTCTTTTAGGGCTGGAGTTTGCAAAAATGTGCCACTGTGGAGAACATTGCATCATGAGGGCATGCAGTAACGAAAGGGACCTTTCCAGGCTGCAAACCCCTAGAGCGCTCCTTCTGCCCTGTGCCATGGAAGGCCCATGTCCACACTGACTGTGCTGGGGCTGGGGAGGGGCTTTCTGAGAGAGAGAGAGAAAGAGAGAGAGAGAGAGAGAGAGAGAGAGAGAGAGAGACAGACAGACAGACAGACAGACAGACAGACAGACACGACCCCACCTCTCAGTTGGTGGTTTGTTTTCTGGACTCTCATCCAGTTATGACCAGATTTCTCAGACAGGCCCTTGTGTCTTCTGAATGTGGAGTTACACAGAGGTGGGTGTGAACCTCCATGTCTAGTATCCGTAGAAAAGATGCATTCCTACCTAAATGAGGTGGGGTAGAGGAAAGGCCCAGCAGTTGGATCCTAGCCTCATGCCAGAAAGAACTGGTCAATAATGTGAGGCAACTCTGAGTTCAAGTCTCATTTATTATAAAGAAGTATAAGGACCTGGTAGAGGACTTGCCCAGTGTGCACGAGGCCCTGGGTTCCATTCCCAACACTGAGAAAACAAACAAACAAACAAACAAACAAACAAACAAAGATACTATCATGAAAGCATCTCACAGGGAGCCAAATGGGAGTGGAAGTGGGCAAGGCCAGCCAGGTGAGAGGACTGTGGTCACTGACTGTCAGTATCTGCTGACTGGACTCCCCTGGCTCTCTACCTAGATCCTGGTGTTCAGCAGGGTGTGGATTCAGACAGGAAGGAGCAGCAGCAGATGGCGCCCTCTAGTGTTACAGTTCTTGAGCTTAAAAGGAAGGGACGGGTATCTTGGCAGGCTTAGGAGCAGGAATGGGTGTTGCAGCTTGCTGGCTGCTGCAGCTCACAGCTCCACAGGCATCTCTGACTCTTCAGGAGTCATTGCCACCTCTGCCCCTTGGTCAAGAGCTCTGGTGGTTTCCACAGCCCTAACCTTGGCCTCTAGTTGTCTGTTGCATGCAGAGCAGCCCTGACTCCTTTGCTGTCAAGGCCTTGTTAGGAACATGGCTCCCCCTTTCCTGTTGCCTGGCCTGCTGGCTGCTCTCCACAGCTCCACCTCTGCTGCAGCTGTTACGGCGGTGGCTGCTCCACAGTCTGTTGTCCCTGCTGTTGTTTTCAGCTCAGCCTGCTCCACTAAAAATAAGCAAGGACGACACCTCGGGATAAGTGTTTTCCTTGGCCTAATATTGCAACCCTAGGGGATGCAGCCGAGGAGTCTTTTTGCAGATGATTCACTGTATGAGGGCATGTCTTAGTTAGGGTTTCTATTGCTGTGAAGAGACTCCATGACCACAGCAACTCTTATAAAGGAAAACATTTGTTTGGGGTGGCTTGTGTACAGTTCAGAAGTTTAGTCCATTATCGTCATGGGGGGAAGCAAGGCAGTATGCAGGTAGACATGGTGCTGGAGAAGGAGCTGAGAGTTCTTGCATCTTGATATGTTGTAGACTCCAGGAAGTGAACTGAGAAACTGGGTGTGGCTTGAGCATAAATGAGACCTCAAAGCCTGCCTCCACAGTGACATACTTCCTTCAACAAGGTCATACCTACCCCAACAAAGCCACACCTCCTAATAGTGCCACTCCCTTTGGGGGCCATTTTCTTTCAAACCACCACAGGGGAGCAGTCTTTATGTCCAGAGGAAGGGCATTGCCACCACAAAGACAAACTTTTCATGCAAAGGAAGGTTTCTGTTTGCATCAGTCACAGTCACATTATTGTCCCTTTTACAATAGGCACAATTGTCTCTGCTGGGTCACCAGATGAAGAACTCCCACTCTGGTCTGGGAAAGTGGCTACTGAGTCATCAAGTGTTCACCCAGGCTTGTGACAACAGAAAATCCAGTGCAAACCGAGTCAGCTTGACGGGGCTGTGCCTTTAGGAGCTGGAGCAAGCAGCTGTGATGGGTGTGCAGTTTCTTCAGGGTGTCTGTAGAGTCTTCTGAATGGCTGGTGGTGGCATGAGAGTAGTCTCACTGGCCGTTCGTCCTCTTGTTTAAGGGAGCCAGGGCTCAACCTCGGCTAAGGAGGGAATCAGATCACTCATCTCCAGACCTCTTCATTTATCTATAGGGAAATGGACGTCGGAAACAAAGCTTGTATTGTGAACTTCTTACACTGTGATTTTAACAGTGTTGTACAATGCTCCACACCTGCCTGTGCCCCAGGGGGAGGTGGGTTTCCTTGTCTGTCTCAACCCAAGAACTTCTTCCCACCCAATGGGATGAGGGAAGCAGGCTCCTTGGTGTAAGAAGGGTTTCTGGGTGATGCTTCCTGACAGAGTGGCTCTCCCCTTGCATGCTGGGCATTGCCATGTGGGGTGTGCACTTCTCTGTGGCTTTTTCCCTTTTTCTTCTCCCACACTTAGTAATGTAAAGCAGGAAGAAGAAAGCATAGCAGGCCCAGGAAAGATTTAAGCTATCCCATGTTCTTGCTCTTTAAATCAGTGGTGTGGCTCATGTGTGGACACATGTAATCTGTCTGTGTGTGGTGGTGCACACATAATTCCAGGAGGCAGGAGCATCACAAGGCCAGCCTGGGCTGCAGAGAAGCACCCTGTTTCAAAAATGAAAGAAACATCAGCACCAAACCTCACTGTGTACTTTCCCTGGTTATTTTCCAGTGAGACACAACTGGGAGGCCATGACAGAAGCGATCCAGAACCACATCAGCTCCTTGAACTGGAGCTATAGGCTGACCCTTCGCGAGAAAGGCGTGGCCTATGTCAACTCCTATGGGGAGTTTGTCGAGCTGCATAAAATAAAGGTACTGCCTGGATTCGCCAGGTTCTTTGTCTTCCATTACTATCTACTTGGCCTTGCGCGGAAAGTCAAATTCCATGTTGCACATTAAGGACAACATGTGGCCTCACATATGTGCTTTTCACACCACTGCTTGTTGATTATATGTCAAGATAAACTGTAGCACGTGCATTTTAAAGAACATTTAAAGATATGGTTTGCCTTTCATCTCATTGTTATTCAAAATATTTAAACAGCTCAAAGTACAAAAGACTAAAAGTAAATACTTCAGCAGTGGGGAGCTTTTAGAAAATGAAAATGTAACCTGCAGTCTGCAGTGTCCAATAAAGGCTACTTTACATGGTTCCATATGTGATGTTTAGATAGTATCGGATCTCTGTAAAGAAACAAGGTCATTTGGATGACCACAGAAATTTTAAATTGGAGTTAGGAGAAAACATCAGCCACTGCCCTCCGTGGATTCCTGTGCGATTAGCATCACCCTCGACATCTGGACAGTTTTGTACTTTTCTTTGCAAACACAGCATGAGATAATCTTGACAGGATCTTAGGTTCTTTTGTAGTCAGTTGTTAGACCAGTGGAGACGGGTGCGGGCTGGTCAACTTGAAGTTGCCCCTCCAGACCTTCCAAATTCTGTAGCAGCCTGAGGGAGTTTGTTTCTCCGACTGTCCAAGGCCTGGCAGATGGTCCAGTTGCCCTGCCCCACCTAGCCTCCTCTGGGGACGTCCTCGCCCCCACGGCTCAAGCTCAGAGCCTCTCCCCTCCCACTCCCCCTCTCACCTCACTGTCCTAAGGAGCCGCTGACTCGAGGTGTCGCCTGCCACCTGGTTGTGTCATCCGCTTGTTTAAACGCCATCGTTGGCATTGGAACTTCTTACCTGGAAATGTCTTTTGACTTATTCATGCAATCACCAATAACCAGTAACTCTTGCGGGCTCTCCTTAGCTGAAGATCTGTGGCATGGTAGGTGAGGGCCTTCATTTTTAGCTCCAACCTTCCTTCCAGGCTTACACTTCTAGGTCGTTCAGGGCAGGGATACAAGCAGAGCAGAGGCAGGAACCATGGAAGAAAGCTGCTTACTGGTTTGCTCCCGACTCGTGGTCAGATGGCTTTCTTATACAGCCTGCCCAGGATGGTACTGCCTTCCCACATCAGTTATCAGACAAGAAAACTCAGTGTGGACTTACTCACACCAGTCTGATAGAGGCAATTCCTCAGTACTCTTCCTGTCTCCCGGCCTTCTGTGAAGCCCTCCTAAACTGGCTTTGTAGTCTGCCACCCCAGCCCCAGAGTGAGGCTGTGGCCACTGTGCTGTGTCGACTTGAGCCGTCTGTGTGGGGCCGGTCACATGGCACTGCTGACTTCTGCATCCCCGTCCCTCCTGTGGAATGAGAGGCTGCGAGGGTGGTGATGGGATTGCTAAGATTTATTTTCCTTCATTTCAAGGCTACCAATAAGAAAGGACAGGAAACATTGTACACTGCTTCCAAGTTTGTCATAGCAACAGGTGAAAGGCCACGGTACTTGGGAATCCAAGGAGATAAGGAGTACTGTATCACAAGGTAAGAGTAAATAGACATTTCAACCTGACTGCATTGTGTGCATTAATGTTCCCATTTTATATGCTCCTTGTCTTACTTCACAAAGGATTTGAATTCATGACAAGTAGACACAGCACAGGAAGCTTCAGGTAACATAATAAAGCAGAGATGTAAGGTCAGGCAGGTAGCAGGGTCACTGCTAGAACCCACGCAGAAGCCGTACTGTTTCTAGGTAACTGCCGGAAGAGGCCAAAGCAAAGACTGACTAGCTGCGAGGTTGCATGGCCCAGGGTAGAGATGAGCTAGCTGGTCTGGGGCAGCACTGGTCTTCCTGTGCTGCAGACCCACTCCAGTGTTCCCCAGCTGTCAGTAGGAGACCGTGACACAGCAGGGCCTTCAGACTGTGGAGCAGATGTGTTGAGAAAATACATTTTCATCACACTGTTGTTTGGTTAGACACACATCCACACACACTGCACATAACCATACACACTAGACATACCTCATCCACTGTACACATCCATACACAGACTGCACATACCAAGCACACACATATAACACACATCTCATGCACCGTACACATCTGCACACACCACACATACCATACTACACATATCTTATACACAGTATATACTACACATACCATATACCTTACACATCCATGCATACCACATACCACACATACATATATCTCATACACTCTATACATCAGCTCATACCACATACCACACATACCATACACACGATACACACTTATACATATACACTGTACACATCCATACATACCACATACCACACTTATCAACCAACACACCACATATACCATATGTACTACACATATCTTATACACTATACACATCCACACATACCACTCACCACACATACTGCACATCTCATATATCATGCACATCTGCACATACCCCATACTACACATATCTCATACACCACATACCACACACTATGCATTTCTCAAATACCATGTACATTCACACACACACACACACACACACACACACACACACACACACACCACATACCTCATATACTGTTCACATAATACACAGTGCCCCTGAAAAACAAAATATTTTCTTTTCTATTTTATTATTATTATTATTATTTATTTATTTAGTTTTTTTTTTTTTTGAGACAGGGTTTCTCTGTATAACAGTTTTAGCTATCCTGGAACTCACTCTGTAGACCAGACTGGCCTTGAACTCATAGAGAACCACCTGCCTCTGCCTCCTGAGTGCTGGGATTAAAGGTGTGTGTCATCACACCTGGCCCTATTTTATTTTTTAAATTAATTTACTTAACCACTTACGTTAATTCATTTAACCACTGGGCCATCTCTTCAGGCCCTCTGTTTCATTTTTTAAGTAATTAGCTTGTCATCTCACTTGATTTTGAATGTACTGACCCATGTCTTCTCCACATCCTTTCAAATAGACCTGACTAGAAACTTCTAGAAGCTGTTGTGTTTTTTTGGTGTCTCCACTTAGGCACTGAATCGCCTTTCCAACAGCAGATCAGCACACACTGAAGCCCATTTTGTAATTTCCACCTGCACTCTGTTTCTCTTGTCTCTTTCAGTGACGACCTTTTCTCCCTGCGGTACTGCCCTGGCCGCACGCTAGTTGTAGGCGCCTCCTATGTTGGTCTGGAGTGTGCAGGGTTTCTGGCTGGCTTGGGATTAGACGTGACAGTTATGGTACGCTCTGTCCTCCTTCGTGGCTTTGATCAAGAAATGGCAGAGAAAGTGGGATCCTACCTGGAACAACACGGCGTCAAGTTCCAAAGGAAATTCACCCCTGTTTCGGCAAGTCTGGGCAGCTTGAACCCTTTTGCTGTCTTTTTTATCTTTTAAAAATTTTGCCCCTTTTCATTTCATCAAATAAATTAGTCTGCATGCACTCACACAGTGCTGAAGGTGACATGTTTATCCCAGGTCTGCATGCACTCACACAGTGCTGAAGGTGACATGTTTATCCCAGGTCTGCATGCACTCACAGTGCTGAAGGTGACATGTTTACCCCAGGTCTGCATGCACTCACACAGTGCTGAAGGTGACATGTTTACCCAGGTCTGCATACACTCACAGTGCTGAAGGTGACATGTTTACCCCATGTCTGCATGCACTCACAGTGCTGAAGGTGACATGTTTGCCCCAGGTCTGCATGCATTCACAGTGCTGAAGGTGACATGTTAACCCCAGGTCTGCATGCACTCACAGTGCTGAAGGTGACATGTTTACCCAAGTCTGCATGCACTCACACAGTGCTGAAGGTGACATGTTTACCCCAGGTCTGCATGCACTCACACAGTGCTGAAGGTCACATATTTACCCCAGGTCTGCATACACTCACAGTGCTGAAGGTGACATGTTTACCCAGGTCTGCATGCACTTACAGTGCTGAAGGTGACATGTTTACCCAGGTCTGCATGCACTTACAGTGCTGAAGGTGACATGTTTACCCCAGGTCTGCACACACACACACCCTGAGTCTCCCTTCTTTCTTTCTACGTTTTTAAGGCTGTGACATCTTCAGTCTCCTGTCTTCTCATCAGCTTTCATCCTCAGACAAAGCGGTTCTGTGTGCTTTTTGACTGGCTCGCTACATTCCTTTTCCTCTAAAAACACCCTCTGCACACTACCTCTCATTTGTTGCCTGTTTCACACCAGTTTTTCACTTCTTTAAAGCTGCTTTTCAGAAACCCAGTGGTCACATCTGTGTCCACCATTGCAGGCCCCTCTGCTGTGCGCAGTGACACGTCTCCTCTGCCAAGCGCTTGCTGCTCTGGCTGATGCAGCCCCAGCCCGTGCCTTCCCGTCCAGTCTGCTCAGCCAGCGTCCGATGCTGGTGTCTGCATCTCTTCACTATCCTATATGTTTTATGAATGATCCTCTGGGACCAGGAGCTTTAAGTCCGATGTGAGTGCTCAGGGCACTCATCTCTCCTGAACCCCACGCTCATTCAGAAAAGCCTATGGACAGCCCTGCTTGAGTCCTCATGAGCACTTCAGATTTAACAAGATGACATTTAAGTACTGTATTTCCCACTTAGACTCCTGCTAATCTTTCTGACCCACCCAGTAAGTGGGACCACTTAATAAGCCAACACCTGGAGCCCCCCTCTGTTCCTTTTTTTTTGTCTACAGTCTCAGTGAATCCTTGATAAATCTTGGTAAAACTGCAAAATGTAGACCATGGGTGTTTTCTTTCTCTGCTTAGTACAGAGATCTCTAGTGTGCTCAAACACACATGTGATCATCACCCTGCAAACACACCCACACACGAGTATCCTTTGGTTAGTTTGTTCTCTGCTGCGTTAGAGCCAGTACCTCATGTGTCCTTACAGGTTCAACAAGTGGAGAAAGGCTCACCTGGAAAACTGAAAGTTGTGGCCAAGTCCACTGAAGGACCGGAAACAGTTGAAGAAATATACAACACGGTGAGTGTATGTGGTGAGCATTCTTGTAAATGAGCAGAGGCAAGGTGTTGGGAAATAATGCAAGGTTTAATGTTTCCAGTTCTTTGTAAGAAGAGGTGACAACTGTGAGCAGGGGCTGCCACCGCACTCATGTTCAGTGCTGTGTAAAGAATTCTGTGGTGAAGTGTATACACGTGGGACTGTCCACAGAAAGCTCTGGAAGTCGACATCCAAATCCCATCGGTCTCTTTTTCTGGAGCATCAGATATTTCATACATAAGTTTACTTGGAAATTTTTCTGGTAAATATCAAATGTATTTTATAAACAAATAAATCAAGCTTTCCTTTTCAAAGACAAACAGTCCCCCAATCTTGAACCAGAGTGAAGGACCTGACAGGCTGAAGTGCCAGAGGGTCTCTCAGTTACAGTTTTAGTGGAAGCTGTACACTTGCTATGTACTCTATTTGTGTGCATTATAGAAATATCTAAAAACTAAACATGAGTGTGCGGAGGACCAGGCAAACTAAAATTGCATAACCAAGCCAGAAGACAACTGTTGAGGCTTTGATTAGGCTCACATGGTGTGTACAGATGGTGGCTATTTGCTGTGTTTAGTGGTCCAGGAACATAATCATTCCAAGTGCTGAGATCTCAGTGGCTCCAGCAGGGGTCACCCAGGCCTCTAGGAGATGGATTCATCCCTGGGTGCTTATGTGTTACATGGTCACAGGTGTTTTCTGTGTGTGTGTGTGTGTGTGTGTGTGTGTGTGTGTGTGTGTGTGTGTGTGTGTGTTTAAATTGTCATTGTATATGTTGTTCCAGTTTTAACCAGCTTGATCACATTTTCTACTCCCTCCTCTCCTCACAGTCCCTCCCCACCACAGCCTCCCCCTTCCCCCTCTATCCACTCCTCCTTTCTCTTCAGAAAAGGGCAGGCCTCCTATGGATATCAACTATCCATGGTATATTAACTTGCAGTAAGACTAGTCACCTCCACTCCTACTGAGGCTGGATGAGGCATCCAGAAGGAGGAAAGGGTCCCCAAAGCAGATAACAGAGACAGTCCCTGCTCCCTCTGTTAGGAGTCTCACAAGGAGACAAAGATATACAACCTAACATGCAGAGGGCCTAGGTCAGTTCCATGCATGCTCTTTGGTTGGCGATTCAGTCTCTGTGAGCCCCTATGAGTCCAAGAGTTGATTCTGTGGGTTTTCTTGTGGTGTCCTTAGCCCCTCTGGCTCTCATAATCCTTTTCCCCCTCTTCTTCCACAGGGTTCCCTGAGGTCCACCTAGTGTTTGGCTGTGGGTCTCTGCATCTGTTTCCGTCAGTTGCTGGGTGAAGCCTCTCTGCTGACAATGGGGCTAGGCACCAATCTATGAGTATAGCAGAATATCATTAGGAATAATTGTATTGATTTTTGTTGTTGCCAGTCATGTTTGGTTCTACCCTGGGTCTCTGGGCTGTCCAGCCTCTGGGTCCTGGCCCTCCAGGCAGTGTTGGGGGTGGGTTCACTCTCATGGTATGGGTCTCAAGCTGGGCCAATCACTGGTTGTTCACTCCCACAATTTCTGTGCTGTATTTAATCTAGCATATCTTGTAGGCAGGTCAAATTATAGGGCAAAGGTTATGTGGCTGGGTTGTGGTCCCAGTCTGTTCCCTGGAAGACTTGCCTGGTTATGGGGGAAGACCAGTTCAGGCTCCCTATTTCCCATTGCTAGAAGTCTTAGCGAGGGTCACCCTCATAGATTCCTGGGAGTTTTCATTGCTCTAGGTTTCTAGCTCACCCCAGAGATGCCCCCTGATTTCAGTTGTCTTTCACAGTACTGTCTCCCTTCATCCTCCCCCGACCTGATCTCTCCTGTTTCCATGCCAACCCCCCAATACAGATCTTTCCCCACATCCACCTGTGATGTCTATTCTATTTCCCCTTCACAGTGAGATTCATATGTCCCCCTTGAGCCCTCTTTGTCACTTAGCTTCTTTGGTCTGTGATTGTAGCATGATTATCCTTTACTTTATGGCTAATATCCACCTGTAAGTGAGGACATACCATGTTTGCCTTTCTGGGTCTGGGTTACATCACTCAGGATGATCTCTTCTAGTTTTGCCCTTTTGCTGGCAAATTTCATGATGTCATTGTTATTAACAGCTGAGTAGTACTCCATTGTGTATATGTACCATGTTTTCTTTATCCATTCTTTGGTTAGTGGACAACGGAAGGTTGTTTTCAGGTTCTGGTAATTATGAATAAAGCTGATATGAACATAGTTGAACAAGTGTCCTTGTGGTATGGTGGAGTGTCCTTTGGGTATATGCCCAGGAGTAGTATAGCTGGGTCTTGAGGTAGATTGATTCTCAATTTTCTGAGAAAACACCATACTGATTTCCAAAGTGACTGCACAAGTTTGCAATCCCACCAGCAATGGAGGAGTGTTCCCCTTGCTCCACATCATCACCAGCATGAGCCGTCACTTGTGTTTTTGATCTTAGTTACTTTGAAAGGTGTAAGATGGAATCTCAGAATCATTTTGATTTGCATTTCTCTGATGGCTAAGGATGTTGAACATTTCTTGAAGTATTTCTTGCCCATTTGAGATTCCTCTGTTGAGAATTCTCTGTTTAGATCTCTACCCTATTTTAAAATTGGATTATTTGGTTTGTTGATGTCTAGTTTCTTGAGTTCTTCATATATTTTGGAAATCAGTCCTCTGTCAGATATGGGGTTAGTGA
Source organism: Peromyscus maniculatus bairdii (assembly GCF_049852395.1). Lineage (NCBI taxonomy): Eukaryota > Metazoa > Chordata > Mammalia > Rodentia > Cricetidae > Peromyscus > Peromyscus maniculatus. Next base: position 112,259,279 of record NC_134854.1, read on the forward strand.
AGGTCTTTTCTCATCCTGTAGGCTGCCATTTTGTCATATTGATGGTGTCCTTTGCCTTACAGAAGCTTTTCAGTTTCATGAGGTGCCATCTATTAATTGTCAGTCTTAGTGTCTGTGCTATTGGTGTTCTGTTCAGGAAGTTGTTTCCTGTGCCAGAGCATTCAAGGCTATTTTTTACTTTCTCTTCCAACAAATTCAGTGAATCTGGTTTTACATTGAGGTCTTTGATCCACTTGGACTTGAGTTTTGTGTAGGGTGGAAATATGGATCTATTTGCATTCTTCTACATGCCAGCATCCAGTTAGGCTAGCACCACTTGCTGAAGATCCTTTCTTTTTTCCATTTTATGTTTCCAGTTTCTTTATCAAAAATCAGGTGTCCATGGATATATGGATTTAAGTTTGGGTCTTTGATTCGGTTCTATTGATCAACTTGCCTGTTTTTATTCCAATACCATTCAGTTTTTATTATTACAGCTCAGTAGTAGAGCTTGGAATTAGGGATGGTGATACTGTTGGAAGTTCTTTCATTGTACAGGATTGTTTTTCCATCTGAAGTTGAATATTGTTCTTTCAAGATCTGTACAGAATTTTGTTGGGATTTTAATGGGGATTGCGTTGAATCTGTAGATTGCTTTTGATAGGATGGCCATTTTTACTGTGTTAACCCCACCAATCCATGAGCATGGGAGATCTTTCTATCTTCTGATACTTTCAATTTCTTTCTTCAAAGACTTGAAATTCTTGTCATACAGATTTTTTCACTTGTTTGGTTAGAGTTACACTAAGATATATTATTTGTGGCTATTGTAAAGGGTGTTGTTTCTCTGATTTCCTTCTCAGCCCACTTGTCGTTTGTATATAGAAGGGCTACTGACTTTTCTTTTAAAGTTTATTTTGTATCCAGCCACTTCGCTGAAGGTGTTTATCAGCTGTAGGAGTTACCGGGTAGAATTTTTGGGGTCACTTATGTATACTATCATATCATTTTCAAATAGTGATACTTTGACTTCCTTTCCAATTTGTATCCCCTTGATCACCTTTAGTTGTCTTATTGCTCTAGCTAGAACTTAGAGTGCTATATTGAATAGATAGGGAGAGAGTGGACAGCTTTGTCATGTTCCTGATTTTAGTGGAATTGCTTTAAGTTTCTCTTCACTTAATTTGATGTTGTCTGTTGGCTTGCTGTAAATTGCCTTTATTATGTTTAGGTATGTCCCTGGCATCCCTGATCTCTCCAAGACTTTTATCATGAAGGGGTGTTGGATTTTGTCAAAGGCTTTTTCAGCATCTAATGAGATGATCATGTGTTTTTTTTTCCTTTCATTTTGTTTATATGGTGGATTACATTGATAGTTTTTCATATGTTGAAACATCTCTTCATGTTTGGGATGAAGCCTACTTGATCATGGTGGATGATCTTGTTGATATGTTCTTTGATTCAGTTTGAGTATTTTATTGAATATTTTTGCATCAGTGTTCATGAGGGAGATTGGTCTGTAATTTTCTTTGCTATCTTCATGTGGATTGAGTATCAGGGTAACTGTGGCCTCATAAAATGAATTTGCGAGTGTTCCTTCTGTTTCTGTTTTGTGGAATAATTTGAGGAGTGTTAATATTAGCTCTTCTTTGAAAGTGTGGCAGAATTCTGCACTAACACTGACTGGTCCTCGGCTGTTTTTGGTTGGGAGACTTTTAATGACTGCTTCTATTTCCTTTAGAGTTATAGGTCTATTTAAATTCTTCAGCTGGTCTTGATTTAACTTTGGTAAGTGGTATCTATCAAGAAAATTGTCCATTTCTTTTAAATTTTCCAATTATGTGGAGTACATGTTTTTGAAGTACAACCTAACGATTCTTTGGATTTCCTTGGTGTCTCTTGTTATATCCCCCTTTTCATTTCTAATTTTGTTGATTTGGATATTATCTCTCTGTCTTTTAGTTAGTTTGGACAAGGGTTTGTCTATCTTGTTGATTTTCTCAAAGAACCAACTCTTTGTTTCATTGGTTCTTTGTATTGTTCTCTTTGTTTCTATTTTATTGACTTCAGCCCTCAGTTTGATTATTTCCTGTTGTCTACTCCACTTGGGTGTGTGTAATGGGTTCCAGACTGCCACACTAGAGGCAGTGTTTTGAGGTCAAAGCTGGAACAGCTACCCACTATAGGTGTGTTTGCTTCTTTTTGTTCTAGAGCTTTCGGGTGTGCTGTTAAGTTGCTAGTATGAGATTTCTCCAAATTCTTTATGTAGGCACTTAGCACTATGAACTTTCCTCTTAGCACAGCTTTCATTTTTGTCTCATAAGTTTGGATATGTTGTGCATTCATTTTCATTGAATTTTAGTAAGTCTTTAATTTCTTTCTTTGTTTCTTCCTTGACCCAGTGGTAATTCAGTATAAAGTTGTTTAGTTTCCATGAGTTTGTAGGCTTTCTGTTGTTTCTGTTGTTGAAATGCAGCTTTAATCCATGGTGGTATGATAAGGTACAGGGGTGAGACTTGCTTTGTGATCAAGTATATGGTCAATTCTGGTGAAGGTTCTGTGAGGTGCTGAGAAGAAGATACATTATTTTGTGTTTGGATGAAATGTTCTGTAGATATCTGTTAGGTCCACTTGAGTCATGAAGTCTATTAGCTCCATTATTTCTGTTTAGTTTTTGTCTGAATGATCTGTCCACTGGTGAGAGTGGGGTATTGAAGTGTCCTACAATTAATGTGTGGGGTTTGATGTGTGATTTAAGGTTTAGTAATGTTTCTTTTACAAAAGTGGGTGTCCTTGCATTTGGGGCATAGATGTTAAGAACTGCAATGTCCTCTTGGTGGATTTTTCCTTTGGTTAGTATGAAATGTCTTTCTTCATCTTTTGATTAATTTTGGTTTGAAGTCTATTTTGTTAGATATTAGAATGGCTACATCAGCTTGCTTCTTAGGTCCATTTGCTTGTAAAATCTTTTCCCAACCCTTTTTTTCTGAGGCAATGTCTGTCTTTGATTTTAAGGTGTGTTTCTTGTATGCAGCAGGATAGATCATTTTTTGTATTCATTATGTTAGCCTGTGTCTTTTTATTGGGGAATTGAGTCCATTGATACTGAGAGAGATTAATGACCAATGATTGTTAATTCCTGTTATTTTTGTCGATGGTGGTGGTGGTGGTAGTGGTGTGTGTGTGTGTGTGTGTGTGTGTGTGTGTGTGTGTGTGTGTGTGTGTGCGTGTGCTCGCGCATGTGTGCATGTACGTGTGTTGTGTGTGTATTTCCCTTCTTTAGGTTTTGCTAGTGTGAGATTATCTATTGTTTGTGTTTTTGTAGGTGTAGTTAACCTCCTTGGGTTGGAGTTTTCCCTCCAGTACCTTCTGTAGGGCTGGATTTGTGGATAAATATTGTTTAAATTTGTCTTTGTCATGAAATACCTGTTTTCCCATTTATGGTGATTGAAAGTTTCACTGGGTATAGTAGTCTAGACTGACATCCATGGCCTCTTGATGAGCAGACCTATTGTACAGTGGATCATTTTTGGCAAACACATGTGCTGGTGCAGGCCACACTCTTTTAAAGCAGTGGGACACGTTTGTGAGTCCAGAAAGCTCCATGTCCTTCCCAGTCCCCAGTCACCCTGCTTGGTTCTATCACCCCAGACTTCATATCACACTATCACATTGTGGCATTTGCTCCTCAATGCCTGGCATGGTGTGTCTAGGTGGCATTTCTAGGGCCACTGGTGTTGTATGTCTCTGTAACTGGGGGCAGGAGGATGGGTAGACAGTGCATGGTTGTTGCCACAGTTCCCTGTGTGTGATTTGGGTTTATGGCAAGGCAGTACAGCATGGCTGGAGTACTTAGTGGGAGCAGTGGGTGAAAAGAGCGTGAGAAAGGGCTGAGGTCCCACAATCCCCATTGAGGGCCTGCTTCTAGTGACCCCACTTCCTCTCTATAGACCCCACCTCTCAAAGGTTCCTTAGCTCCCTGGGCACCACAGGCTGTGATCCACTCTTTAACACAAGAGCCTTTGGAAGACATTTGTCCCAACAATAGTAAGGACACAGCTGTGTGGCCTCATTTTCCTTTAATTATCCTGAAAGCCTTCTTCCCTGTCTCCAAATCCTGTCACAGGCTGAAGTGCTCTGGGCTAGTACAGGAACACGTATGTTTGGAGGGGACACAACCCATACGCTTTGCAGGTTTCATGTGTGAAATTGGTGTTATGGTTAATGCTGGACAGACTCCAGAATTACCTGGGAGATGGACCTCTGGGCATGCTTGGGGAATTGTCTTGATTGTGTTAACTGAGATGGAAAGACTTGCCCACTATGGGCTCTGCCCCTCCCTGGCTGGAACCTTGTCCTGTGTAAATCAAGAAAGAGACCTGAGCAGCCTCTGCATCCATCACTGTCTGCTTCCTGATTGTGGATATGTTATGACGAGTTGCTGCAATCTTGAAGCCCTGATTTTCTCACCATGAACTGTGGCCGGAATAAACCCTTTCTCCTTTAAGTTGCTTTTGTTGGGCTATTTTATCACAGCCACAGAGAAGAAACTAAGACAGTTGCTAAGCCATGTCTTTCAAGGATTCCATCATATTCACTTGTACAGGCTGCTTATGACATTTCACAGTTACCCTTGTAATACCTCCAGTATCTATAGTGCGGTCTCCCTTGTCATTCTCGTGGGGATAATTTATACTTCTGGTCTCTTCTCTAAATGCAGGTTTTGTTAGCAATTGGTCGTGAATCCTGTACTAGGAAAATAGGCCTGGAGAAGATCGGGGTCAAAATCAATGAGAAGTAAGTGTAGGGTTGTGGCACTGTTACTGCACATAACCCCATAAAAACTCCGTAAATTGCTAAGACATAACATTCTGATGCCTCGAATTTCTCACCATAAGCATGATGCCAACTGTATGTTAATTTCTGGATTGGCCAATTAGGGACTTCTAACACAAGCTTTAAAGAGCTTATGTTCTCAGTAGCAATCCAAGAACATATTCGTAGAAATGTTCTCCCACTGTCTGTGATTTAGAGTGAATTCTGATGTCTTTGACCAGTCAAAGAGAAAAATTCTGAAGCCCTTAAAGTGATCATGGGGAATGTGAAAGTTTTAGACCTGCAGGCAGCATGGTCTAAGCCATTTCTTGTAGGTCACTGGGCACCTTGGTGCCCAGGCTGTGCGAGCTGCCATGTTGCTGATCTGCATGGTGCCAGTCACCAGTACAGGGATTTAGTGTGTGCTTTCCTCCTCACTCTACCAGGACTGGCAAAATACCAGTAAATGATGTGGAACAGACCAATGTGCCTCATGTCTACGCTATTGGGGACGTACTGGAAGGCAAACCAGAGCTCACACCTGTGGCCATACAGGCAGGCAAGCTGCTAGCTCGAAGACTCTTTGGGGCCTCTTTGGAAAAGGTATGTTTTTTCCTATAATTGACTATGTGTTTGCATCTATGTGTATCTGTGTGTCTCTCTATGTGTCCATGTGTGTGTCTCTGTGTCTCTTTGTGTGTCTGTTTTTTGTATGCCTGTGTGTATGTCTAGGTGTATATGTGTGTGTATCTCTTTGTATGTGTTTTTTTTTTTTGTTTTTGTTTTTGTTTTTTTTCGAGACAGGGTTTCTCTGTGTAGCTTTGCGCCTTTCCTGGAACTCACTTGGTAGCCCAGGCTGGCCTCGAACTCACAGAGATCCGCCTGGCTCTGCCTCCCGAGTGCTGGGATTAAAGGCGTGCGCCACCACCGCCTGGCTTTGTATGTGTTTGTATATGCATATGCACATGTGTATGTGTGTTTCTCTCTGTGTGCATCTGTCTCCCTCTCACTCCCTCCCCCTTCCTCCCCTCCCCTCTCTGTGAATGTGTATATATCTTCTATGTAAGTATAAATGTATGTGTGCCTATCTGTATGCATGTCTTGGTGTGTGAATGTCTATGTATATATGTGTGTATATCTGTGTGTGTTTGGAGCTGAACTCTAGGTCTCATGAAAGCTAAGTGCTCTACCACTGAGCTTCATCCCGGCCCTGAGATAGTATCTTGACCAAAATTAAGATTTCAAAATTGGTAAATAATGATTCTTAGAGATAATTTGTAGTTGAGTTACTACTGATTAAAGAGTTGATAACACTTGTGTTTTTTACTTCCTTGGGCTGTCCTGTGATAGTGAAAGATTACTGTGGGTCCAGCCCCAGGACTCACCAGATGGGTGGAGGCTGAGTTCAGCAGGCTCAGGCGGTCCACAGATGACAGTCCACAGATGTGGTTATGTGCCAGAGTGCTGTGAGCCAGTTGCTCCAGTGCAGGAAAAGATGCCTGAATTACCTGACAGGCTGGAAACAGGCTTCCTAAGTGGCCTGCTGCAGCTGTCCATGAAGTGTCCCCTCCTGAGCAGGATACTAACCTCTTATACCGCCTAATTGGTAAGCCCCATTCACTTGTGATTTCACAGCCATCTTTTGCAAGGCCACTGCTATGAAGCGTAGTTTTCTGTCTTGGTATTCCTTAGTGAGATACATGGGATCTAGGCAATTCTACAGAGGAAGCAGTGGACTTTTCTAGTAGGTATATCATCAGATGATAGAGGGCATAAGAGTGTCCTCATGGGGCTCACCTTGAGAGGAAAGCACTGCTTTATCAGTAGTACTGGGGACCTGTGGAGGGCTAGCGGATAACAGGTCGTGGCTGTGCTCTTGTGAGCCTGCATATCCCCTCGGTGCACTTGGGGTGTGCCATGGGGGAGGCGGAAGGCCATATGTCCACCAGCTTCATTTAGCAAGACACCAGCCAGCAAGGGTGCTGAGGTGGTTCCTGCATGAACCTCTCACTAGATGCTCAGGTCGCTGAGTTGTCCTGCTCAGCCCGTTCTCCTCTTTGGAATAACTGGCAAGCACATTTTTCTCTTCTGAGGTTTTTTAAGTGGTAGACATCAGCCTAATTTGTCTCTAGCTGCTGGTGCTTCTGTCGCTTAAGTACAACGATACCTGCCTTTCCGATGTTGTTCAGATGTTGTCTGAGAACTCAACAGAAGTTCAGCAATGTGGGAAGGTGGGGCAGTGGTTAAACAATTGCCAGTAAGTGTAAGGACCAGAGTTGGGACCCCTCAAGACCTACGTGTGGTGGCTCACGTGTAATTCCAGCCTTGGAAAGTAGAGATGGGAGCCCTAGAGCAAGTTGGCCAATAAAACTCGCTGTATAGCCAGCTCTGAGTTTGACTAAGAGACGCTGCCTCAGTCGATGAGGTAGAAGAGTGATGGAGGATGATTCCTTGCATCAACCTTGGGTCTCTACATGCACGCGTGCGTGCGCGCGCGCACGCGCACACACACACACACACACACACGCACACCATACACATGAAAGACATGCATACACAAGGGCTGGAGAATTGGCTCAGTAGATAAGAGCACATAGAGCTCTTGGAGAGGACCCAGGTTTAATTCCCAGCACCCACATGGTAGCTCACAACTGTCTATAACTCCAGTTCCAGCGACTCCAATGCCCTCATCTGGCCTTTGTAGGCATCAGACACACATGTGGCATGCAACCATACTTTCAAGAAAATACCCCCCCACACACAAAATGAATAATAAGTACATTTTGGGCGCACTCATTCACATGCTCACCAACACATTTAGACTTCTGCAGTCTTCCATCAGTTGGCTCTCGTAACCGCTGGGTCCCTTTTGATCTGACACAACCCCACTGTCTATGAATCTGTGCCATAGAAACTTGCTGGGAAGCAAGTCATAGGAGTGTTGTGTGTTTCTCTTCCAGTGTGATTACATTAACGTCCCAACAACGGTGTTCACACCTCTGGAATATGGCTGCTGTGGGCTGTCTGAAGAGAAAGCCATCGAAGTGTATAAAAAAGAGAATCTGGAAGTAAGGATCACGGTTCCTTTATCATCAACCTTCCTTCCCTGAAGCCACTTTTTATGTTGTAACTTTGCAAGTCTCTTCCATGCTGTTAGAGAAATCATCCTCCTATTGGGGAGAATTTGAAGAGCATCTAAACTCTGTCACACTCGCACAGTGATACAAAGAACACAGCTTTGGCGCGAGGGCGGGCAGTGGGGTGTATGCATTAGGACTTTGGAGATACAGGTATAAAAGGCCCTCACCCATGCACAGTGGAGACTTGGCTGTCAGAGCAGGTGGGGTGCTGGGGGCTTTGCTGGGGTCAGAAGCACAGATGATGCGCTTCATCTTGGAAGTCAGAACGGTTCTGTGTCTTCTGATCTTCTAGGTTTGGGGTGACCATGCCACTAGGTGGGGTCTCAGTTGTCATCTTCTCAGCCCACATAGTTACTAGTGGGCCGACAACACTCTAAATGTTTGAAAACGGAGTTTTGCTCACAGGAGGCTGTTTCTGTGTCTGACTAATGGCTGCACAAAGCAAATGTGACATGTTGCTGGCATTTCGGGAACCTGGCTCCAGTGCAGCATTCAACATGGCCCAGGTGGGGCCTCGGGCTTCCAGTGCAGCAAGCTGTTATAGTCTGTCACCTTAGCGGGACCGAGGAGCATGTCAAGGAGTGGGTTACATGCAGTGCTAATGTCAGCCTCTCCCTTCTGTCCAGGTGTATCACACCTTGTTCTGGCCTCTGGAGTGGACAGTCGCCGGCAGAGACAATAATACCTGTTATGCGAAGATAATCTGTAACAAATTCGACAATGTATGTAGATGCCTGGATGCTGTGCTTTCTGCTCTGCTCTAGTCTACTCCATTTTCTCTGGGGTTGTGTAAAGCACACTCTGTACCCTGGGGTGCTCCCCAAGCCTCACCCACTGTGATTTTAAAATACAGCTTGGGCCAGGTGGTGGTGGTACACACCTTTAATCCCAGCACTCGGGAGACAGAGGCAGGCGGATCTCTGTGAGTTCAAGGCCAGGCTCCAAAGCTTCAGAGAGAAACCGTGTCTCTAAAAAACAATATATATATATTGGATTCTTGCCAGTTGGGTTTTTATGACCTCTTTAAAGATGGGATTGGGGCAGAAGTAAGCTCTCAGCTCTTTGCAGAGGCTGAGGCAGGAGCAGTTTTCCAGCTCAGCTGTGCCTGCCAGGCAGTGAGCCGACAGTTGGGCCCTGATGGTTTAGAACTGTGAAGGCCAACACTGTGGCCACCATCCGGCACTGTGCGTGATGCATGTGTGTGCGCTTCATCCGTGGAATGGCATGTGTGGAGTGCCAGGGAGAGGCGCTCCCAGAGGGCAACAGGCAGGTGCTGATGGAGCTGAGATGTCTCCTGTGCCTGCTCTGTCGTCGGCTTACACACTGCCTTCGTCTGTCCTCATGGAGGATCAGAATGGAGGCCCGACTCTGATGAAAAGGCGTGTCAGTAGATAGCTATGGCTCACTTCTGCTCTGGACACCCACCACATGCTGCTCTGCTGACAGCCTCTGCCAGCCATTCCTGAGCTCTGCTCAGTGTCAGGAGCAGGCAGCCGTGCACGGGGCCACAAACCCTCCTCGAGTAAGACCTGATGCCTTGGGTACTCCAGTGCAGGCGCTTAGTTCATATGTGCAGTGTTTGTGTGGCCCTGGCTCAGTGATCCAGAAGTCACATCCCACCCATGAGCTCCATCACGGGTGGGCAAATCGAGTGCACTAGTAGATTAGAGTGTGAGTTAGTTCTGACCACACTGTACCGGCTCCTTGGCCAAGTCCTTTGAGAGGCTGTTCCCTGCTCACTTCCTCTCCTGTGGGAGACCCTGTATATCTTAGCTGTCAACAGCAGGGAGTGGATCTCCGTTCTGATCCTGGGTTTATGGGGATTCTCTGTTCTGTCTCTGTATTAAAGGAGCGTGTGGTGGGATTTCACCTTCTGGGGCCAAATGCTGGTGAAATCACACAGGGATTTGCAGCTGCCATGAAGTGTGGGCTCACAAAGCAGCTACTGAATGACACCATTGGAATCCATCCCACATGTGGTGAGGTAAGGAGCAGTGTGTGTGTGTGTGTGTGTGTGTGTGTGTGTGTGTGTGTGTGTGTGTGTGTGTGTATGTATGCACATGTGCGTGCACACGCATGTGTCAGAGGACAGCCTTGAATGTCATTCCTTAGGCTATCTTAACCTCTTTTGGAGACAGGGTGTCACGCTGGCTTGAAGCTTGCCAATAGGCTAGGATGGCTAGCCAGCAAGATTCGGGATGCACCTCTCTGCCTCCATGGCAGAGATTTTATAAGTGTGTGCCAGCACTAGGCTGGCTGGCCAGTAAGACTCCGAATGCAGCTATCTCTGCCTCCATGGTGTGGAGATTTTACAAGCGTGTGCCAGCACACTCAGCGTGGGTTTTGGAACTTGGACTTGGGCCCTCACACTTGCATGGGTAGCTCTTTACCCACGAAGCGTCTCCCCAGTACTGTATCCACTGAAAGCCCCCAAACCCCAGTGAGGTGCTTTCAGTGGGACTCAAGTAACCTAGCTTTATAAACAATTATGAAACTCATTGTAGTGTTTCTTTAATTCTAATATATTTTACATTAGCAAGCTAATTTAATGTGTTCTCTCCGTGCAACTGGAGCATGTCCTTGTAAAGCAGCAGTGACATTGCCACATGTTGTCTTCTTCCTTGTAAACAGGTCTTTACAACATTGGAAATCACGAAGTCCTCGGGGCTGGACATTACTCAGAAAGGCTGCTGAGGCTAGCCCCGCTGTTGTTGGTTTCCCCTGTCACACTCTCGCTCTGTGCCCATGACATCTGCTTGGGAACTAGGGGACCATTTCCGGGCTTTCTCCTGGCCCAGAGATGAGAAGGTGGCAGAGGACCAGCAGCAGCATCTGAAGTCTCCGCTGACGGCATGCAGCGACCAGGTTGCATCCTTGACGCCTTGGTTCGGAACCCACAGAGGTGAGCCAAGGCCGACTCCTGCACGTCAGCCTCGACTTCCCCCCATGAGGCCTTGGATGGCCCAGTGAGCCCGCCCCCTTTCCCAGTTGCCAGCGCTTTGACTCTCTGTTTTCATGAAGATATTATAGTTTTCAGTGTGGACTTGTCTGTGAAGAGGCTTGTGGGCCTGGAGTGTGGCACCTAGGAATTCATGGTGTCTGGAGACCAAGGTCAGAGCAGCTGGCTGCACAGGACTGCTGCATTGGTGGGAGGCCCATGCACTGGATGGCCTTTAAAGGGTACATTTAACCTGCTGTCAGAAGCCTGACTCCTACCTCACCCTTGAACATCTGAAGTGAGAACCCTGAGACCATTCTCCTAGCCTCTGCACTAGCAGAGCACCGCATATAAGAGGAAACTCGTTGTATAGCTTTCCCATGTTAATCTTAAGGTCACTATTAAAAAGATTTTACTATAGTCGGCGTGATCTGATTTCAACCTGTTAAACATGATTTTGTCATGGTGTGTAGTATAGGGTAGTAGATGAACAGGTAACCCCGAGAGTTCCATTCGAACTCACACACGGCAGCATCGAGCAGACCTTTGAAGAGGGTGGGCGCCTCTCGGGTCCTTCTGGAAAACTTCTGAGGAACAGGGCGCCCTGGTACTGGGCTCTTCGAAGCCACCCACCCTCTTGAGTGTGACTAGCCATTTGAGCAGAGTGCCACAGGCTTGCATGGTTCTGTGGTCAGAATTTCTGGATATGAGGGTTTTGTTTTATTTGAATTTTTGAGACAAGGTCTTGCTGTGTAGCCCAGGCTGCCCTTGAACTTCAGATCTTCCTTCCTTAGCCCGAGTGCTGAGGTTACAGTTGTGCAACAGGAGTGGAGTGAGGATGAGAGCCAGAGAAACCCACACAGGATCCGTTAGTGAGATGCTTCTGACTGGAGAGAGAAAACTACCAGCCGTGAGGGAGGACAGCAGGGAGCGGCCTCTGTGAGCGGGGTGGCCGTCGTCCCATGGGAAGTGGGGATACTGTCTCTCCCGCTGGACACGTCGGGGCCAGGGAACTGCAGCAAGTTTAAGGGAGGTAGTGATATTTGGGTGCATAGGAGAGAAGGATTTCTAAGCTAAGAGCCAGTATGACCTCATCATTTTGGGCTAGACAGAGCTTCCTTTTTCTACACAAATCACGATCCATTAAAAATATTTTACTAAAATTTTTAAAATGTCTATTTTGTTTTGTTTTTCAGACATGGTCTGGGAACTCAAAATCCTCCTGCCTCAGACTCCCAAATGCTGGGATTGCAGGCATGCCCCACCAAGGAGGCAGCCCTTTCTCTTTACAAGTTCGTCACCTCTGGTCTCTTGAGCTGACTAACAGCACATTTTGTTGTAAGTCAACCATACTTCAAAACTGATTTTAACCAATGTTCCAAGTACTGGGCTGAACCATTAATTAAACGACAGGTCTGACCAGGTAAGAAGATGTGTGTAGGTAGAAGGAGGGAGGTCTGTTTCCAGCTGGTGTGGCTGGGAACAAGCCATATGGGAAGAAGAACAGAGGGGCAGGTGTGTAGGAGGAGGGGCCAGGGTGTGGTGCTTGGTCTATACTGAGGGGTCTGACTGTCCTGACTCATGGCTCCTGCATCCCAGTGTCATGTCCAGACTATTCTGTGTGTCTCTGTCTTGCATCTAGAATGGCCCATGTGGGAATTAGCTTCTGGGACTGTTGGCTGTCTTCTCACTTACTGGAAGCACTTGCTGTTGGCTCCTATGGGTTGTGCCAGGTCACTTGGACCCAAGGCTGCCAGGATCACTTACCTGTGGTCACTTCCCCCATTTCAGAGGTGGTCCATGGTTGCTGCCCTTTGGGAGCAGTGAGTTGAGAATGCTTACCAAATGTGGGCTGTGTTAACTTTATTGTTGCTTTCTCAGGAAGAGATTTAACCTGGGGACATGCAGTGGCACTTTTGCAGCTGCTTGCTAGGTGGTGTGCATTTCTGCCCAGTCACTGCCAGGTGTCAGGGAGGCCATGCAGCCAGAGGGGTGAAGAGTAAAGGTATTGGGTGCATCTCCTCGAGGTAAACTGACCAGTGCCCAGACAGTTGTCTTTTTTTATTGCTTTATGTGTACGAGTACTTTGCTTCACATACGTCTGTGCACTGTGTGCATGCCTGGTGTCTACAGAGGCCAGAGAGGGTATTGGATCCCTTGTGGCTGGAGTTACAGATGATTGTGAGCCACCATGGGGGTACTGCAAACAGAAATCAGCTGTACAAGAGCAGCCAGTGCTCTTAACCACTGAACCGTGTCTCCATCTCCCCAAAAGTATAAGCCTCCATGTGTGATTGACTTGGGAGCTGGGTGGTGGGCCTCCCAAAAGAGCAAAAAACAACAGCTTAGTCATCAGGGAGTGGCACTACTTGAGAAGGATTAGGAGGTGTGGCTTTGTTGGAGGAAGTATACCACTGGGGATGGCTTTTGAGGGTTCAAAAGCCCAAGCCAGGCGCGGTGGCTCTCCCTCTCTTCCTGGTGCCAAGGATCCAGATGTAGAACTCTCAGCTACTTCTCCGGCACCATGTGCCTCATCATGAGTGCAATGGACTAAACCTCCGAAACTGTAAGCAAGCCTCAGTTACATACGTTCTTTTATGAGTTGCCATGGTCATGGTGTCTTCCCAGCAATAGAACACATGACTAAGACATGTAACTTGCATGTGTCTTCTCATAAAAAATATAATTAAAGGGCTGGAGAGATGGCTCATCAGTTAAGAGCACTGGCTATTCTTCTAAAGGTCTTGAGTTCAATTTCTAGCACCCACATATACCTCAAAATCATCAAAACTGTAGCCCCATGGGATCCAATGGCCTCTTCTGGTATGCAGACACACATACAGACAAAATACCCCTATACATAAACAAATACATCTTTAAAAAATAACATTTAAAAGTTAAATAGGATTGAAAGGCAGAGAGCCCATCTCAGTATTTCTTGGGTGGTAGATCTGCCAGCACTTGGGGTGACCACACACAACTTGTAGCAGCCTAGATGAGGCTCTTGCCAGCTGTTATTTTTGGTCATCACCCTGAAAACCTAGGCTCAGGGACCCCACAGCTGAGCAATGGCCACCATGCCAGCCTCTCCCAGGAGCCTCATCCCCTGTTGCTCTGGCTGGCCCCTGTCCCTCCTGCCGCTAGGCGAAGGCCCTGCCTCTCTTCACACAGCTTCTGGGACCCATGTCTTCCTGTTGGACTTCTAAGGAATTGAGCTACTGCCCATCTGTAGAGTAAGTGAGAAGAACAACAGCCAGTTTATCTGGTGTGAGTTCCAGCAAGAACTCCAGCCAGCTTCTCTGGGCGGACCTATTCCCTTGGCTTCCATCACTCTGCAGAGGTCTGTGCTCACCTTCACTTCTGAAGGACATTTGCTGGATGGGGGACTCAGCTTGATTTATGTTTCCCATCAGCACTGTGAGAATGACGTCCTGGTCATCTTGTCCATTACTACTGTGGCTGCATCACGCCGCCTTGTTGAATTTCTCCTGTGTGTTTCTTTCCCCATTGCTTCTTAGCTGCTCTTAAGACACTTGGATGCTGAGCAGCTGGGCTCCCTCTCACCCAGAAGGGAAGGGCCTTGTCCCAGGTCTCCCAGTGGCTGACCAAATCTACATATGGGACCAGATCTTGTCCCATGCACACACAGAGGGCCTTTCCATCTTATATAAGGGTCTCACTTTACCACAGCTGTTCCACAGTTGGTGTGATAGCAAGCTTCTGCTCCTCAGCTCTGTGGAGTGAAGACTCTACCAGGTCACTACAGCAGTCTTGGCACAGTTATCTTTCCTTATTGATAACTTCTACCATCTCCCCAGAAAAAGCTGTTCCAAGGCAAGTGTGAATCTTCAGGGTCACTGCTTCTGCGACAGTAGTAAAACAGAGTCCGCTGAGAACAGCATGGTGATACGGCAGCAGCTGGTCTGATGAATGGGAAGGTGAAATCTACTGTGGATGCACTGTGAGACAGGAGGATCCACATTACAGGTGGGAGGGAATGGGATGGTGGGAGAGCCTGTTCAGAGTGGAGCATCATTTGAACCAATGAACTGTGTATCGCTGGTCTCCTAGTTCATATTTTCAGACTGCAGTTGGTGAGTAACTGAAACCCGGGCAACTGCACATGGGGAACCATGGTGAATGTTTCTTCATTCTCATCCTTTCTGGGTCCTTCTTGGACCAGTGTGTTGATGTCTTACACCAGTTTGGAGAAATTCCCAGCCATTTCTTCCTCAAATATTTCTTCATATGTTTCTGTTGTAGACTTCTGGTCTCGGGTGCATTGGACTTACCATTTTATGTGGCTCAGTTTGCTTTTGTTTCCATGTGGACTTGCCCCGGGGAACCCTGTCTCCCCCTTCCCTGCCATATGCCATCTGCTGCTAAACTCCCTGCATAGATTTCTGTGTTACTGTATTGTATCTGTGGGTTTGGGTTTTATTGGTAGAACTGCCATGGTTTTTTTTTTTTTTTTTTTAATCTTTCCGTTCAAATCCCCATCATTCTCAAATAGCATCCGCCCTTTCTCTTAGGCCATCTGGTGTGTTTATAATATAGAGGCCTCTATTTCCCAGAGCTGGGCTGCCCCTGTCTGGCGTTTATTGAGTTTTATTCTTATTGAGTTACATTTTCCTGTGTCTTTGCACAACTTCCCAAGTGAATGTGCAGGTGTGATGTATGGCTCTGCTCAGAAGACAGTGCTCACGTTCTCCTGTCTGCTTCATTGTGGGTGGCTCAGTCCATCCTGATATAGTCAGGCAGGGCTGTGCCTGGTTAGAGTCACCATTCCTGCCCTCCATATTTTGAGGGTACAATAGAGCTTAGGTCTGGGGAGACCCTAGTGGCCTCCGGGCTGTCACCTGACCCCTACTTTCTGATGGCAGAGCTCTCCATGACTTGTGGTGGTTACCAGATTGTTTTTTCTCTCCAGTCCTGCCTCTGGTATTCTATGACCTGAGAGCCTTTTTCTACCCAGCTACATGACCTGAGCCATCACGGGGTTACTGCAGGGCATCTTGTAAATGCCTAGGGTGCCTTGGAAGGATGTCACTCAGCTCTACCAGAGCCATTTCATAGTCTTTCTGTGCCAGGATAGATGGCAGTGACCCACACCCCTAAAACTAAGGGGCTGGTCTCCTAGATCCAGTCATCAGGGTGGGATCAGATTCTGAGGATTTCTGGTGGATTGATGATTAAGAATTTGATGGCATTGTCGAGAGATGGTGGAGCCTGGTTAGAGAAATCAGATGATTGGGGGGTGCTTTTGAAGGGCGCATCTTGTTCCTGCTTCCTCTCCCTTTGTCCCCTCCCCTCCTCCACCTCTTTTTCCTGTCCACATTTCCACTGTCTACCATTGTATAAGCCATTTTGTCCTGTTGAATGCTCCCCGCCATGGTGTTCTTTCTCATCGGAATCCAGAGGCAGTAGGGCCCAGTGAGCAGAGGCTGAGGGACTCCCTGAGCCAAATAAACTCTAAAATACACTCCCCCTCCGAAATTGCTTATCTCTGATGGAAAGTTGGCTCAACACTGCACTGTACCCCGGGGCTCTGGATAGTGTGGCTGGCCTGTCCCTCCTGCCCCTTGGTGGCTCTGCTGCCTTCCCCCACTTTGCCTGCAGGGCAGCAGCTTTTGGGTCTCTTCTAGAGGGCTCCTCACTTTGTGGAATATATTTGGGTTCGGTTTGCCTTTGACTGCAATCTCGGCTCTCTCAATACTCACTTCTGGAGCTTAAGCAGTGTTTCTGTCTCTGGAGTAGAACTGGTGACCTCTCCTGACTTCCTCCATTTAACAAACATTCTACAAACTACTCCTTACTGGGTGGGATAGCAAAGCCTTGGATCTGTAGCTTACCAGCTGTCTGTCAACAGCACTTTACTTCTCTGAGGTCCATGTCCCTTTCTAAGGAGTAACCAGAGGACACCCCTGGTGACCGGTTCAGGACCCAAGCTATCTCACCCAGTAAAGGGGTATGGAATTTGTATTTTCCATGGTACAAGAAAACGTAGGCCACACTAGTCTATATTTAAATTTTAATTGGATTTATTTATTGTGTGTTCTAATTGCATTTGTTTATTTATTGTGAGAGTCAGTTATATCCTCCCACTGTGTGGACTCTGGGGATCACACTCTGGTTCTAGGTGGCCCTGCAGCCCCATCCCCTGCCCTCCTGCCGTCTGTGCCCAAGGAGATAGTCTCCAGAACCTCATTGCCAGATACCTGGCTTCAACTTCCAGTGACAGCCAGGGGCTGATTGGTATTGGTACTGCTTGTGATAAACCAAGGAAGGCAGGAGAGAATCTCATTGAACAGTGAAGGGCGAGGGTGGCTCTGGGCTGTGCTGTTAGCCATGATAGGGCCTTCTACTATCCTAGGTGACATCTGAAAATAACTAGGCCCCTGATGGCTAAGGACTGAGTGTGTCTGGGCCTTACTCAGTGGATGAGGCCGTGGGCTGAGTCTGCCTCCATCTTCCTGCTCCCCCCTCACTGGGCCCTCACCCTCTTGGGCCACTCACCTTTCTTAGACAAGATGTCAGCTTGTGTGGTGTGAAAGCCACACATTCGGGATTGTCACATAAGGTGAACGTTGACTAACACATCATCTCAGTGTACTTACTTTGAAGGATGTCAGGCCAACCTAGATGTTTTCAGGATAGACCGCTGTCAGAGTGAAGCAGTCCCTCCATCTTCCAGCCACACAGTCTGGCTGGATTTGATGTTTAGCAACATGTGTGAGTTTCCTCTTTAATACACCCACAGGCTCAGGATTAGACTTTTAAAGTCCCAAGACGCCCCAAGGGACACTCCCTGCTCCTGCAGCCTTGGACATGGTGGGGGGTGGTGGTGGAGGGGGTGGTGGTCGAGGAGGTGGTGGAGGGGGTGGTGGGGGTGAGGGTGGGGGTGGGGTTGGGGTGGGGTGAGGTGGGGTGATAATTATCCCAGATATCTAGGCAGAACCCCAGTTCACAGCCACATCAGAAAAACGTAAAATTAAAAACTGGGCAGGGTGAATAGAGTTCTGTTCATGATGCTCATGAAGGGTGCATCCCACTGTAGGTCACTGGTCAGAAACTCCTGCCTCTGTGCCAGGAGGAACACACCAGAGAAGTGAGGGCAAGCCTACTTACCTAGACACCGAACAGCACAGAAGAACCTAGGGAAGTTCAGGACTTCTGGGCTGCCCGATCCTCGGATAGTCAACATTTCAAGAGGCTGCCGGTCTTGACGTTTTCCAGGGAGCCTGGACACCTGAGCCTGTCCGCTCCTCTTGCTGTTCCCCCTTCATACCACGCGGTGGCACCAGAGAGCAGGGTATGCTCTGTAGAACGAAGGGAGAAACCGCACGGGGAATGTGGCTTCCAGAAGAGACATACTAAATCTTTATGGAGTTTTACAACCTCTGGACGCAGCCCATACCCTCATCAGGGAGGCTTGTAGTCACTCTTCCTCACTTCCTGTGATTTCCCTGACACTGCCCTTGGGGGAGTGTGTCTCTCCCTCATCCATTCCTTTACCCAGCCAGCGCAGGGCTCCCCAGCAGCTCCAGGTACTTCAGTACATTTTTCCCCCTGTAATCTTTGTTTTCCTAAAATTCACACACACGACCAAATACAAGTGGGAACTACAACCTATGCAGGGGGACCTGACAAGTACAGCCTCGAACATGATTTTCTAGATCAGTGGTCATACCAGGAGGCAGCTGAGTATCCATTAACCTCCCTCTTCAGATGTCTCACTATGGTAGCTGAGTCCACAGTGTGGGCGGGGGCTTGGGGGCGTGGTCAGCTGCTGCCCGCTTAGCGCCCCTTTGCAGCTGTTACTGCTGCCCTGGGACTGAAGTGGCCTTTCTTTCTGCGTCCAGCAGGTGGCGACAAAGCATAGAGCCAAGCGTGCTCCTGTGCTTGGTCACCCGAGATGCTTCTTTCCTGAATCCAAACAGAAGTTGCAAACCGGGAGAGAGACCCTAGGCTGGGACCAATTTGCCAAAAAGAACAGCTGATCACATGTATGGCTCTGGATCTTAGGGTGGCTCAGACTCAGTTTCCCCTTCAGAACTCCCAGCCTCTGAAGGAAGAAGTGGCCTAGACGTTACTAGCTGCAGAGCACGCCTAACACACACACACACACACACACACACACACACACACACACACACACACAGTTTCCGCTCGCGTGCTGCTGGCATAAGGTCACTTGACTGACTGAACGTCTGCGCAGAGCATCCAGGCAGAGTCCAGTAACTGTCACGGAATGCAGTCGCCCCATTCCCGGACTCTTTCACAAATTTACAGGAACCCAACGCTGGAAGACAGAGCTTACCCTAAGAGCTTGACCATAACAGTAATTTTAACGGCTCAAAGCCCAGTGCCCCAGGGAGAGGGGCCCGCCCCTCTCGCCCACCCCAGTTCACTTGCCCACCCCAACCTGCGAGTTTGTCACCTATGCGGGGTGAGGGGACTCTCACACACCCCACATTGCTCCAGAGCCCCACGGAGGGAGCTCTACATTATCGAGGGAGGTGCGCAGGGCTGTTGTGCTCTTGGCGGGGTGGCAGTGGCTGAGGTGGCTTTGCGCACTGCGCATTCCTCTGCTCAGTGGCTCCCACTACAGTGAGTCCCCGGCACCTGGCACCTATGGCACCGACAGATGGTATCTGGGCGCCTAGCCCCACTCCCAGAGGGAGTCTCTCGACTCCACCCCGTGAGGACCAGTGAGGACCAGCTCAGCCACATGCTCAGCTCCAGTGGGTCTACCTCCGGATTTTGAGAGCACCTCCAGGTTGGAGGGGGCTAAGCTGGGGCTGGTGTCAGCTTCTCCCAGGGACCCTGAAGGCCACAAGCACAGCAGGTCCGGCAAGACTACCAACCGAGGACTACAGCTGTCCCCAGAGCACTCAGCTCCCAGCAGAAACTCGTGTGTGCGGTGTGAGGGCGCAGCCCCTTTGCAGACAGGGCTCTTTGAGGTAACAAAAGGGTCCCTTGAAGGAAGGACATTACCTGGCAAAAGCATAAACCACCTCTCAGAGCCCTGGCACCGCCCCATTTCCAGCGACCCTCAGACCCCATTCCCAAGCCAGGAGGACAGCATCCTCAGCAAACAGAAATAATTATTAAGAGGTGGTCAATAGATGGTCAGAGACACCAGGGAGAGATGCTCTCTAGACCAGCAAAGGGAATCCAGCCTATATATAGCCAAGCATGGTGACTCACGCCTTTAATCCCAAGAAGTGAGCCTTTAATCCCAGGGAGTGATCGCAGAAAGCAGAAAGATATATAAGGTGTGAAGACCAGAAACTAGAAGCTTTTAGCTGGTTAGGCTTTCAGGCTTTTGAGCAGCAGTTCAGCTGAGACCCATTTGGATGAGGACTCAGAGGCTTCCAGTCTGAGGAAACAGGATCAGCTGAGGAACTGGTGAGGTGAGGAAGCTGTGGCTTGTTCTGCTTCTCTTATCTTCCAGCATTCGCTCCAATAACTGGCCTCAGGTTTGTTCTTATTAATAAGACCTTTTAAGATTCATGCTACAGCAAACCTTTCTTTAATTTATATTTTATAGTGCATTTGGTCCCCATTTTGCTTATTTCAACTTTGAGTCCTGCCTACCATCCTTCCTCCCTTCCTTCCTCCCTTCTTTTCCCATTCCCTCAGTTGCAGTGCTGAGTTGATTATGGTCTCTCTCTCTCTCTGTCTCTGTCTCTCTTTCTCTCTCTCTCTCTTCCCCCCTCTCTCTCACACACACTCACTTAAGAATTTCTTCATTAGTACTGATTTTTGATATTCCCAGGTTTGGGTATTCTGTTCTCATTTTCACTTTTCTCATTGAATTTTAACTTCTCTTGGTTCTTTCTTGACCCTGGGTCGTTTCCTTTGGGTTCACCAGCCCCTTCTTTTGTCCCTGGGTCCAATGCAGGGAAGCACACCATACTCCATACTCACAATTCTCTTCTGTCCTGTAGCAGCATCTCAACCTGTTCTTATTTTTCATTGTCTTGACAGTAGTGGGTGGTGTGTGTGTGTGTGTGTGTGTGTGTGTGTGTGTGTGTGTGTGTTTAGATTGTTATATGACTTCAAGGAACAAATAGAAGTGAAGTCATAACAGGGATTATGTGACATCCACATGCCATCTCTGTGGCTATTTTCCATCATTTGGTCAAGGTTGTCTTTGCCTGGTCCATCCTCTGAGGTTTCATCTTCTCACTCTTCCTGCTTTACTCTTTGTGCCTGCCCACCATCAAAACTGGAAGCTTCGCCTCCCTGAAGGTGTGCCCTATGCACATCAGTTAAATTCTTTCCCGGGACCTTCCCTCTCCCCTCTCACTGTCAGCATGGAGAGATGTGTTCATTCTGTATTTCCAGCTCAGCCTGCTGCTGAGTCTCACTTGTTCTATGGCTCAATTTCCAGTGCTGGCTCTTCGGCGATCTCTCATCTCCACTCCCAAGCCCTTTGCTGAGCATCTCTGTTGTTTGGGAGGACTTCCGTTCTGGTAAAAGACAGCCAAGCTCCTCTGCATTTATCTTGTTATGTCCTTGAACTGGCCAGTTCTGCAAGGAACCAGGCTCCTTTTACTAGCATTTAAATGTTCTTTGTGTGTGTATATGAATGTTGTATACTTACATGTTTGTGTGAATGTACATGTGTATGTACATACATGTGCAAGTGTGTACATGTACATGTAGAATCCAGAAATGGACATTAACTGTTTTCCTTTATCACCCCTACCTTATTTATTCATTTATTTATTTTATGTGTGTGTGTGGGGGCATGTATGTGGAGGTCAGAGGTTAAGCTCAGGTGTCAATTCTTACCTCTCACTTTCTGTGAGACAGGATTTCTTTGTTATTCTCTGCTGTCTACTTCAGGCTAGTTGGGCAGCAAGCTTCTAGGGATTCCTGTGTCTCAATCTCCCTCCTCCCATAGGAGCACTGGATACAGTCTCTCAATCTCCCTCCTCCCATAGGAGCACTGGGTACAGACAGGCTCTCAATCTCCCTCCTCCCACAGGAGCACTGGGTACAGACAGGCTCTACTATGTTTGGCACTCAAGCTCAGGTTCTCACGCTTGTAAGGCAAGCGCTTTACCCACTGGACCAGCTTCCCAGCTTACTCTCAGAGACAAAGCCCCTCACTGGCCTCATCATTCGGCTAGGCTAGATTGTCAATGAGCTCAAGGGTCCCACCTGTCTGCCACTCAGTGCTGGGGTTACAAGAACTCTCATCTTGAGATCTCCATGAGTAAACTGGGGATGAGGGATGGGCAATGGAGGGTAGGGGATGGGGGATGAGAACATGAGGGAAAGGGATGGCTGAGCTGGAACAGGGACGGAGTGGGAGAGCAATGAGATTCTGTATCAATTATTTTTGTACACTTATGAACTTTTGATGGATGATATGCTAATTTGTGGCAATGCTTACATATTTAATTAGGTAAAATACAAAGTGTTGAGATGATCGACTTATTAAAAAGTGCTATATACTTTAGCTTATTGATAAGTGCACCCTAAGCTGTTAAAGTGTCACAGATTTCCCCTACTGACATCAAGCAGAAATGCACAGAATGATGTTTTACTCAAATATCCAGAGGTGTTGGTCATCCATATTTCAAAGGAAGCAGGCTTAACAAATCGTGAGTCATATATACATGTATCCAGAAGCACATTGGCACTAGGCCAGGAATCGCCATTCAGCAGCTAGCATGTTGGTTCCTTAAGTTCCTCAACAGTTAAGCATTTCCTATGTCCTCGAATTCCAAGGATTTCAAAAAGTTAGTAATTCGGTTTTCAGTACAAATGAACAGCAAAGGGCTGGTGGTGCCATGGCTATTGGAGACCATCATCTGAATACTGTGGCAGATTGGGTCCCTGCTGTGCATAAGTCTGGGGCTGAGATGATGCAGTCCAAACAGGACATCAGCACAAAGAAGCTCACGAGCAGCAGGATGGTCCGGGTGGCCCTTTGCTCTGGAGATGCTTTTGGAGAAAGGCTGGTGCTGTGAAGATGCTGGGACTTCTTCTTGTGCCTGCACAGGAGGGTCATCATGTAGAAAGTGGAGAGGACCATGAGACCTATAAAGGACACATCCCGAAATATCCTCAATATGAAAAATAAGTGCCTGCTGATATAACTCATGGGTAAAATAATGCAGGATTCAGTGACAAATATGAGCCCTTGTGAGGTGACATTGTAGTCAGCAACAGAGGAGAATGAGAAATGAGCACCACAGGGCATGCAGAATCCCCACAGCACAAGAAGAGAACACAGGCTGTACTGTGGGGATTTAGTTTTGAACTTTGCCAAACAGGAGCTTCTGGGGCTGAGTGTGACAGCCTGAAGGACACTCAGCAGGCAGGTGGCACAGAGAGAGAGAGGCCCCTCAAATACCTGTGCAAGTGGACAAGGGATTGACATGTGATGTCACCCTGTGTATTCTGAGATGCAAAAATGTCAGCAGCTGTGAGCCCCATCATCAGTAGCATCCCAAGGTGGATGAGGGCCAAGAGACTGATGAGCAGGTCAGTGGTCCGGGGCCTGTGTTCAAGAAGAAACTCAAGGATATGGAAGAGGAGGAGGAGGATGCTGTTGAATGAAATCCCCAGGCCTACTTCAGAGAAAAAAGTATTTTGTATGTCAACAACTCCATAGATACTGTTGATTCTTCTCATCGTATAGGACAAAGAACTAGAGTAAGTATCTGAGGAGAAAACCAAGACAAATTCTTCATTACAAACAATAACAGTATCATTGGTACCCAACACTATTATCATTAGGAAAACTGAAGGACCCAGCCCAGTACCCATCTCAGTACTCAAATCTCCCTGAATCCCAATGCCTCATCATTTTCAGTCATGGCTGGATTATGTGCACATTGATGGGCTCCCTCTGTGCCTAGAGTTCCTGTGCATTAGATGTTCACATATTATAGAAATGCTTCTGTACTATTGCCTCATTTTGAGGTTAAATTTTAGGGACATTGTGATACATGGTTTTGGTTCTTGTCATCTTGCCGGGTATACTTTTACTAAAGCTTCATATGTTTTATTTCAAATGGAATGTGTTCTCATTTAGTTTCTGTTGCTGTGATTAAACAGCCTATCCAAAACAGCAGAGGGAGGAAAGGGTTCCTTTGGCTTACACTTTCAGGTTACAGCCATCATTAAGGGGAAGTGAAGTCAGGAACCCATGGCAGCTATTGAGGGAGGGGAGGCTGGAGATGGGGCTGGAGAGAGGGCTCAGAAGTTAGGAGCACTTGCTGCTCTTGCAGGGCAGTTGAGTTCAGTTCCAGCCCCTAAGTCAAGCAGCTCACAACCACCTGAAGCTCCAGCTCCAGGGGTTTGATATCTTCTTCTGTCCTCCATGGCACCTGCACCCATGTGCATATAATGCATACACATAATTTAAAATAAAAGTAAGTAAATCTTAATTTATCCTAGAAATTTTGATGAAGATGTTTCATGGAATCTTTCCTATAAAATACATGTTGGAGCTGGAGAGATGACTCAGTAACTAAGAACCCTGGATGTTCTTGCAGAAAACCTTAAAAACACGTGGAACCTCACCATTGTCTGGAACTCCAATCCCAGGGGATCCGACGCCCTCTTCTGGCTCCTATGGGCACTGCATGCATGTGGTAGACAAACACAGGCAAACCATACGTAAAGTAAGTTTTTTTTTTAATTTAAAATACATGTTTATATGCCCTGTTTTGCCCTCTGTGAGCACTGCACACACATAGCACACTGACATATACGCAGGCAAAACACCCACACACTTAAAATAAGTTAATTAAAAAACAGTTCAAGGTACATATTTATGTTTTCATTCAGACTTCTTAAACAGGAAAAGCATGTTGCTGCAATTTTTCCAGTCACATATGGAAAAGGAAATTATCAGAAAGTTAAGGTTTGTAAGGCTAATGTCTCACAGCTCATGCTATGTCCTTGGACTTACAGACCCATAAGTTCCTCAGAGAAGATGGATGTGTTTACAGTTCACGAACAAGTGATACTTTTAAAGTTTCAGAACTAGGGCTGATACTTGGTGAAAACCTTGAAATGTGGATTTCCATTCCGTTTTAATTAGCATCAATTTATACTTAGATGCGGGGTACAGTTGTAACATAGTTCAAGACATCCCCGTATCCTGGTCTGACTAAGTCAGGGTAATTCCCACCTTCTCCAACACTGCCATTTCTCTGTGTTTGGAACCTTCAGTCCTTTGGATCCCTTTCAAACGTACAAGCAGTTTCTGTGGACTACAGCTGTGCTGCAGTGCTGCAGGGCATGAGCATCATGACCCTACACCACCGCGCCATCTGTTCGTGTCTAACATCTGTCCTGTCCCACGTTCTCTTTCTGGCCTTGACTGACCGCCATTCTTCTCGCCCCTTTTGTGTAACCGACTTTGTCACTTCCACACTGACTGAGAACAGACAGTATCTGTCTGAAAATGAGTTTATCGCCCCACAGTAATAGCATCAGCAATAGGACATTGTCTTCTCCAGCCACTGGTCCAGTGCACATGGGTTTGCTCCCATGAAAGGCACAGCACAGATGTCAATCAAAGGCGCTCATCTGTGTCCAGTCTTCAGTGGGCCATGGTTGATTACTAGGACACAGCCCCATCTCTTATTCTGTGACATCTATCTATCTATCTATCTATCTATCTATCTATCTATCTATCTATCTATCTATCTATGGCATGCATCTATTTTAGTATATTTGTTTAATAAAAAGTAAATACATATAGATAACATCTTGATTGTGTATATTATACACTGATAATATCTTAAGAGTAACTCTGGGTCTGTATAATATAACCAATGTTTAAAAGTAATTCTAATATTGCCTCTACTCACATCGCTCTTGAGAAAACAGGCTCTCTGCAATTTTCCATATTTTAAACACATGGGATTTACAGACCAAGCAAAATAAGCCTCATACAATATTTAGCTTTAATGTCTTGTGAATCAAATGTGCTATCTGCTGTCATTTTCAGCGAGAAGTGGCTAACCGTCCTTACATGCTTTAAGGGAAAAGGGTGCATGGGTGCTGTGAACTTACCATACTGACCATGATTTGTGGATTTATTTTAGAATCCTCCAAGTTAAAGTTACGGAGACAACAGTGGAAAAAACTAGCCCTTTTTTTTTCCAGAGTATAGTTCAGACTCACTCTGATGCCATCGTAGGCTCCAATTCGCCTTCCTTGATACGGCACCAGGAAAACATCCCACTAGTCATCCCATACAGACAACTGGATCAGCAATCCTGTCCCTCAAGTAAACGTGGCTCATTTGTGCAAATATCATGGATCATTAAAAGAAAGGTATATGATGACTTCTGAGCCAATTCATCACTTAGAAAAAAAGACAATTATTTTTATTTTTATTTTATGTGTTTGTGTCATTTGCTTGATGAATTGCTGAACTGGCTCTTGCATAGCCACCACGTCCTGTGCTAAGACTGCATTTTACCGTGGAGCAAGTCCACTCTTCTGCCTTCACTGCTCTGAATACAGGGAAGCAGATTGTGGGGACAGAGCACGAGTTTCTGAAATGTCACATTTGAATAACCCACATCTGGGAACTTCGTGTCCTGGCATTGTGTGTGCATGTGTGGCAGCGGGAGTTTGGGGGGCACTATGCAGGCAGATTACAAAGCATGCCCAATAAGGAAAAAGAAGCAGCAAGAAAAATCTGCACATTCATCGCTGAGAGCCAGCAGTGAAGGCCAGACCTCAGGAGCAATGTAGCACTGCCCTATATGTGGTTGGGTTTGGACTGCAGTTACATATGGCCTCAGCCCTGTCTATGCTGGTCTGCTTGGAAAAGTAGGGACACTAGGGAGACATGGCTGCACCATGTTGAAGGCAAAACAGGCACCAGGCAGATGTAGATGCTCTGTGTAGACATGCAGTGAAGTAGCTGCTGTCCAGGACTGCCATGAACAAACACCCGGGAGGGTTCACGTTAACGACTGGTGTTGCAGTCCGAAAGACCAGCTTCCAGGCTGCTCCAGGGTTAGAAAGGAAAATGCTGCAGAGCAGCAAGGGCTTCAGGAACTTTTTTTTCATCCGAGGCTCTTAGGAAAGCAACAGACATGTTCTGATGGTAACTTTCTTTATTGTCTCGTTTGCTCTTTCTTCATCTGTCTCTTTTCTCACGTTGGCTCCCCTTCCTCTTTCTTCTTACAGCTGTATATGCTCAACAGAAACCTTCAGGCAATATAAAAGTTACATCTGGGGGTCCCATTACATTTCTTAAGTAAATGATAAGAAACCATGACTACGTAAACATTGTGAACTAACTCCCTGCAGTTAGAGGGCAGCTGGTGAGCAAACACTGAGTCTTCAGGCAAGGAGCCCATAAATCTTTCAATTGAGACTTAATCCAGCAATCATGAGAAACCATTTGTCTTTTAGGTTAAGTCTGTATTCTTCAGGATACTATGGAAATATCATGTTTACACCTTAAAATGTACTTTTTGTCCTGTGTGTAACTTTTAATTATCTAAGAACACCTGCAGTCCTCATTAGGGGCTACAGAGTGAAGTTATTTTCTGTAGCCTTGGCTAGTCAGAATATATTTTCACAAATTGAGGTCAGGAATGGGTGCAAGGACTTAATCATTTGTCAGATAACAGTAATTGGACTGTCTTTGTATTTACAACCTAGCCAGGCATCTCAACCGTGTGCCCTTGTGATATAGCAAGCCACCTGGTCTTAATCTGAAGTTACTTCAAAGCATTAAATCAGCTAATGATATACCATTGTCTTGGAGCTGGGTGGATGTAACTATTTTCTTATGTCAACCTGCGCTGTGAAATAAAACAGTTCTCAGGGACTTATAGTTCCTGACTTGTGTAGAATTTCTTTGTATTCATATTTATTCACCAGACTCTGTGTAAGCTAATATTATAGATATCAAATGGATAATAAGGAGTCATCTTCTAGACAGTCTAGAAGATGCCCAATAAGTGGAATATATATTCATGAGGAAAACACATTACCAATACAGGCTATAGAAAAAAAATCCCACAGCTCTTTAGGGAAAAACTGTAGGAGCATATGAGAAATTACAGACAGAAGCAAACAGTAGTAAGTGGCTGTGGCTTTGTGATCCTTGCTTGAACAAGGTTCCTCCATCAGAGAGTTATTCACCAGGTGTGTTGACACCTGGATATAAATTGTCATCTGCTGTGTTATGCCATGGCCCCGACAGACTGGCAGCTAGCTCTGAAAACAGCTAAGAATTCTCCACCGAGTTTTGTACATTGACAGGGTTGTGAAGTCCAGCTTGGGGTCGCACCTGCAGTTGTAATATTTATAATAATCACTCTTAAAAATTCTCCCCATAAAAGTCAGTGGAAAGAAAAGATTTTTTTAAATAGAGAAACAAGAAGCCATAGAGGAGTTCACCAGTCTCCAGCCGTCAACACTGGACCCTGACAGTGCTGTGGCACAACCTCGTCACCCAGTGACGACTGGTAAGAGGCTCGACTTTGGTGCAAGGCCCCTCTGACCTCCTTGCCAGTGTGTTCATTGACTCAGTGACAAAAGGAAGTGATCAGTTCCTCTCCATCTCTTCACAAAGATCATGAAAGTGTGAATTTGGGGAAAACCTGAAAACCAAGTAGAAACAGCAGGACAGGGTGGAGTTCGGTTGTCCAAAAATTTCCTCAAATAAAATGATATTTGGATTTTGCTATTATCAGAAAAATTATAAGGAATATTTATTCAATGAATAGAACACAGAGCAGATTAATGGATGTAAGTATCGTACTTTTAGGACCATGTTCATGGTGTATTAATCAGTGTCCTGGAACCTTGTCATCACAGTGACTTAGGGGACAGTCCCGTCCCCCCCCACCCCCCCCTGACAGAGCAAGGCTAAGGGCTGACATCACCAATGTGTAATTTGTGAAATTAAACAGAGAATTCAAAGGTTCTTAAGAAAATTCTAGGAGATAAAGGTCAGTGAGGAGCTCTTTGTGAGATGAAGTTTGAACACATAACCCATTTCTTTCCAAAGGCTTTTAGAACTTTTAAGTATTCACACTATCAAAGTCAGTATATCAACAATCATTCCATTTGATGTACATAACAGAAGCAAAATTACTTGTTTAAAATATGAAATTATACCATCACTTCCTCAAGAAGCTACATACAAATGAGCAATTCTTGAAAACTTCTAGAAATTATACCATACAACATGTGGATGATAAAGTAAATTTGGTAATTTAGTTTAGAAAAATAATTCAAACATAAAATTAACTGGCATCCTATAAATAATTAGGTAATTTTAGGAGTTTAAGGAAATGAATATCCTAAGAAAAACACCCTCTTTGCCATGCAGCACACAGTCCTTGTGCTGAGGGGCTGTCAGAGCTCAGCGTCTCCTCTGCAGATGCTGAAAACCTCCCTGAGCCCCACTGCTCCTCCTCCCACAGCCTGCCTGGGACCCGACCACCTTCTGATTCTGCACTTGGGTGCAGAGCACTTACCCAGATGGAAGTGGCAGGGGAGGACTCTGCCTGAGGAGATCTGCACAGGCTTAGGTAGAGGGAGTCTTTAATGCATCTCTACTGTTTGTAATTTTAGTGTCTGTCGAAGGTGACAAGTTCCCGCTGAGGAGCACGGAAATGTGGCATCCCAGTGGAGCATTTTACCTGTTGAGCTGACTCTACTTTGTCTTGGATAATAACCATCTGGGAAGGGTTGAGCACAAACTATTCTCTGAGCTCCCTTGCCACACCTGCTGGCTGGATCAGGTCACATCATGTAGTCAGCCTAAACTTGCTTATTTGCCTCTCAGACCAGATGAGTCCAAACTAGCCCTCTGCTCCATAATTCCTCTGCTTAACACTGAGACTCCGGTGTCTTCCTTGAGCTTTCTTGTTTCTGAGAACGCCTACAGTGAGTGACAGACTGCTTGTCCGTGGTTCCTTAAAACACAGAGCACCCTGTTGTAGAATATTAGTTTAAGATGGATAACATTTGTTTATGCTGTGGAACATTTGTTTGATGATGCAAAGATGTGTTGCATTTTTTTATGTTGCATTTGTTTAACTCTGTAAAGCTGTGTTACTTTGCCTGTCTAAAACACCCGATGGTCTAATAAAGAGCTGAACAGCCAGTAGAGAGGCAGGAGAGAGAAATAGGTGGGGCTGGCAGGCAGAGAGAATAAATGAGAGAAGAGTGATAAGAGGGAGGAGCAAGAAAAGGAGAAGGAGCGGAGGACGCCAGGGGTCAGCCACCCAGCCACCCAGCCAGCCATGGAGTAAGAAGGAAAGAAAGGTATGTAGAGTAGAGAAAGGTAAAAGCCCAGAGGCAAAGAGTAGACAGGATAATTTAAGAAAATCTGGCAAGAATTAAGCCAAGCTAAGACCAGGCATTCATAAGTAAGAATAAGTCTCTGTGTATTTATTTGGGAGCTGGGTGGTGCCCCCCCCCAAGAGAAAAAAAAACTACAGCACCCTGTTTCCAGGAAATCTTGGTTCTATGACTTCCAGATAGCAAGACTTGTGGAGTTTGGGGCTGAGTTAATCCCAGGCAGCTTGAACAGAACAGTGGCTGTGGCTGAGACCAACCCTGAGCTGGATTCTTCTCCCCAGGGAGCTTGGCTGGCCAGCTTCCTCCTCAGTGATAAAGGAGGAAGTCTTAACATGTCTTGTAACAGAAACAAAGTGCAATCATACTTGGGTCCCCTACAGACTTTACATGTGGTAATATAAAGATCCAGACAAAAATGGAGCCCAGAACCCGCAGTCAGAAGAGAGTCTTCTCATCCAGGCTTACCCACTCCTATTCTGGGTCTTAGAGTGAAGAAGACAATGCTTTATAATAACTGCTTAACATGTCAGAGGTCTACACAGGAGCAAAGGATGAAAGATTTGCTATTTCCAGAGAGGACTGGCTACTCCAGGAACTAAACAGATATAAATAAGCAAGTGCTGTAACATCTACTGTCTACCATTCCACACAAGGCACCTGGTGGGGAGTGGAACCCTCAGAGGAAAGACACAGCACATATAAACAGATGCTCAACTCATGGGAGCGGGGGAGTCCAAGTGGTTCCACGAGCAGTCTAAGGGCATACAACAGGCAGAGTTCACCTGGGGAGGAGGAAGCCCACAGCATGTAGAGCACTGGAAAACTTGCATCCCATGCTCATCCTCTGTCCTGAGTGTGCTGGGCTTCTGTCCTAGTCTCTTGCACAGGCCTTTGCCATCCAGCTGTCATCTTGTTCCCTGAAAGACTTCTGGGGCTGGTGTGACAGAGGGGTTGGCCTGGCAGTGGAGGTGACCTTTGTCTCCCCTGCTTTATGAAGCCACTGTTCTCTGGAGGAAGACTCCTCATGGAGAGGGAAAGAGATACAGACACACATTCCAGATCCACCATGAGCTTGCTGTGTGAGTCCACCTTGCTGAATTTTCATTTCTCTGAATTTTTAAAAACATTTTTTAAAATTTTATGAGTGTTTTGCCTGTAGGTATGTAAGTGCACTGCATACTCATTTGGTGTCCAATGAGGTCAAAAGCAGGTACTGGATCCTCTGGAACTGGAGACATGGATGTTTGAGAGCCCCCAAAGGGGTGCTAGGAACCAAACCTGGGTCCCCCAAAAGAGTAGCCAGTGCTTTTAACTGCTGAGATTTATCTCCAGCCCCTGACATCCCAATCATTTTTATGCTAAATAGTCACTGTGCAGAGTATTTTGTGTTTCCATATAAATTCTGAATGTTTTTCCTATTTCTGTGAGATATATCTTTAGAATTTTCATAGAGATTGCACTGAACCCATGGATTGCATTTGATAGTATAGCTATTTTCACAATATTAATCCTGTCAGTCCAGGAGCATGCAGGATTCCCTTTTCTTCTTCTTGCATTTTCTTTATTCAGTGTGTAAAACTTTTCATTGTGTTAAATCTTTCACTACCTTTGTTAGATTTACTCCAAGGTAAGTTATTTGTTTATTATTCATTTACTTGAGGTTCTTGTGAATGGGATTGTTTCTTTCTCAACATGTTTATTATTGCTACACAGAAAACCTACACACACACACACACACACACACACACACACACACACATCTTGCTACTTTGTAGAGATTTTTGTCACCAAAAAGGTTCTTTAGGGTCTCCTAAGTCCATAGAGGATCATGTCATCTGCAAATAGCCTGACTTTTCCATTTGTATCCCCATCATTTCATTCTCAAATTTTGCTATAGCTAACACTTGAAGGGTTGTAGTAAACAAAAGTGGAGAAAGAGGCACCCTTTTCTCACTCTTGAACTTAGTGGAAATGCTTGGGTTTCCCCAATTTAGTATAACATTGACTATAGGTCTGACAACTATAGCAATTATTATATAAAGGTATGTTCATCTCTTCAGGTCTCTTTAAGGGCTTCTATCATGAAGAGTTGTTAGACCTTCACAAAGGCCTTTTCTGCATCTATTGAGATGATCCTGTCATTTCTCCCTTTGAGACCTATGTGCTGTACACAGATTCCTGGGCTCCACCGCTGTCCAGTAACTAAGATATCCTGGGGAGTAGGTCTCAGACATTGATGTCTCCTAGAAACTAGGATGTAGCCACTAGTCTGAAGTTCTTGTTAATGGCTATCGGTCCAGAATAGGGCAGGATGGATGTTAGGTCTGACTCTGTTATGTACTGATGAGACTGAAAACACGGTCAGCCTCAAAGAACCTTTGTTACTGGCTCGTCAAACTGGGAGGTAAGTGCTTACTTCCCAGGGTGTTGGGGAATTAAGGAAGTAGACTGTGTTCTGTACACAGTGAGTGTGCTTCCTAAGGAAGCCAAGGGAAGATAGGATTTGCGTATTCTCACTAGAGGACACCCTGAAGGAAGCGATGTGCTTGGTGGGCACCTCAAACAGACGTCTGCGAGTGAGTGTGAGTGCTGTCAAAGAAAGATGTAAGGAAGCAAATACCAGCCATTGTGAAGACAGAGCTACTCTGTGGCTTCTGACTTCAGGTAAACTACATTTCCCATCATTCTCTACAGGCGGAAGTAGCCATAATGGTTCTTGTCCTTGAGAATTCTGTGGAAGTCAACGTTTGCTTTAACTTCCTTTCCCTCCTTGCCCTTGCAGAGCTGTGTTGAGTAAAAATATGGAATGGAACCAGAAGATTCTGGTGCATGGTGGCTTGGTGTACACCATGGCAGCTCACACTGCCCACTTCAGGGATTATTCTTACAGGGCAAAAGAAATCTCGGTTTTAGCATCACCACCACCCCCACCCCCAACACCCCCCCCCAGTGAAAGGTTAAGAGGCATTGGATTTCCTCATTGCCCTCTTTCCTGTCCTTTGTGCTCAGGTACTGGAAAAAATCTAAGCCCAGAGGACCAGCAGCCTGTCTCACTAATTCCCTCCTTAGCTCTCTGAAGTGGGGACAGAGGCACCACACCTGCCCAGCTCTCTCCCGAGCCCTGTCCAGGCTGCTGTAACTCCTCAGAAGGTTCCCATGCAGAGTGAGTCTCTTCTACCGGTACCAGTGCCCAAGACCAAGATCCCTGGGCTCCTGTGGTTCTTCTGAGCACTATATCTAGATTCCACAAATGCTGTTCAGGATGACATGACTGCGGAAACGAACACGACAGAGCTGGCCATTGTTGCTACAGCCCAGCAGCCACATACTGGGCATGGGTATGATGGCTAATATAGTTAATCTCGTAAGACTCCCAAATCCACTAGTCTTGGATCAGAACTCAAAACCTGAGCTCTAGGCAGGCCTGGGACAAAGTTTCTTGACATACAGGCTTCCTCCACCTACTCCAGGCTGCTAAGGAATTGCCCTGATAGGCACCTCCCACAATGCCCTGCGGCTCGCGCGGCTTGGTGACGTACAGGGCTCCCCGCTGCTCCATGGCGCAGGAAACCCCAGGGAGAGACGGAAAAGCAATGACGTCTCTGCGTCGCGCCCAAGAAGCCGGTGTCTCAGCATGACGTGGACAGAGGATCCCGTTCTGCTCCGGCGGGTGACATCGCACTGAGGGTCCCAGCCGAGAGGCGGGAGGTTTTCCGGCTTGCGCCCTGGAGGCGGTGTGTACTCCATCTCCTGCGGAGTTCCGGCGCCGCGGCCTCGGTCCGCCCGCCCGCCCGGCTCGGCCCCTTCAAGTCCCGCAGAGGCCTGGGGAAGGCGTGGGAGAGTGCGGGGTCAGCATCCACCAAGCTTTCCTCGGAACCTTGTACAGACTTTTCTTGCGTCGGAAGTGACGTGTGTGTTAAAAACATATTTTTGGGGGGATGAGTAAAGGAATAAAAAGTGTCTTGCACGTGCCCTTTCTCTCATAAGCCTACACGCACTGTTGGTTTGGGAAACAAACACTGTTATCTAGAACACTTGCAGGCTTGACAGCCCTGTGCCTTTTGAATCCAACTCTTAGTTGCTCCTTACTCCTGGGACGTAGCCATGTTAGAAGGCAGGGGAGGAGGAGAAATTAAGGAGATAGATTTGAGATTGGAAGAGAGTAGTGGGGGGAGCAGGACGCTGCAGACCATCGAGGCCCAAGGGAGTACCCAGCTGGCCTGTGGGGTGCGAAGTGCCGTGGGGGACAGACTTAGTAAAGGATTCCCCGCCTGCTTCCAGGTCCTGGCACTTGGGATTTTCTCACCTGTGGGAAATGCTTCCTGCTCGGTCCTGGAATGCGCTAGAATCTAGAGTGTAGGAATCCCCCTCTTAGAATATGCTGAGGCCAGCCCTGTGCAAACCTGATAATGGAGCCGCTGTAAAAAGGACTCACAAACTTCCTCGGCATCTGCAGCCTCAGTTCTGCACTTCATCTCGTTTCCCACATCAACAAGGCTATCTATGGCACGAACTGTACACGCCCAGTAACAAGCTAGGGAAGGCCCCCATCTTAGCACCTCCTACAGCGGGTGCCAATCAAATCATGAGGGTGACCAGCCAAAGGTGGCAGACCGTTTGGAAGTGCACATAACACACCCCAGATGCTCTCTGGAATTCACCCTGGTACCTGACCAGTGAGTTATGGAGTACCCCACCACAGGAACGTAAAAGCTGTCAACTTACAACCTGAGAGGTTTTTTTTTTTTTTTTTGGTTTTTCGAGACAGGGTTTCTCTGTGTAGCTTTGCGCCTTTCCTGGAACTCACTTGGTAGCCCAGGCTGGCCTCGAACTCACAAAGATCCGCCTGCCTCTGCCTCCCGAGTGCTGGGATTAAAGGCGTGCGCCACCAACGCCCGGCAACCTGAGAGGTTTTTAACCATCAACACCTTTTCTGTGAATACCAAGTTCTTTTTTTATTGGAGGAAAACTGTCCACACAGAACATGGCTTAGTAAAAACCATGGCTTCTCACTGCAGGCCAGGACAGTGGGTATAGCTTTAATTCCAGAGATGGAAAGTGGTTGTCAGCAGGGAGAGGAGAGGAATCTCCCAGGTGAGGCACCCATGTCCCCTTCAGGCCTTCCCTGGCTGTGGCTTTGGTGCCTTGTGGGTCTATGGGACTCAGCAGATCTTGCCCATATCTCAGGAATAGGAATGGACCCAGAGGACAGTAAGAGTGACAGATCCCTTCCACATCCCTGTGCCTGGTCAGCTGGGGCAGTTCACAGGTGTCCCTGTTGTGATAAACACCATGACCAGAAACATCTTGGGGAAAGTTTTTCTTTTTTCAGCTTAAACTTCCACATCACAGCCCATCATTTGAGGGAAGCTAGGCCAGAACCCAAGGGAGATTTCGAAGCAGAGGCTATGGAGGGACACTGCTTACTGCTTGCTTCTGATGGCTTGCTGTGGGTCTCAACCCTTGCACAGGGGTCCCATATCAGCTATCCTGCATATCAAATATTTACATTATGATCTGTAACACTAGAAAAATTGCTGTTATGAAATAGCAACAAAAATAATGTTATGGTTGGGGAACAGCACAACACAGGAACTGTTAAAGGTCAAAGCCTTAGGAAGGTTGAGAACCACTGTCTTAGTACCACCTGCTCAAGTGTGGCACCATCCACATGACTAATTAATCAAGAAAATGTCCCACAGACTTGCCCACAAGCCAATGTGATGGAGGCTTGAGGTTCTCTCTTCCCAGATGACTAGCTTGTGTCGTGTTGATGAAAACTAACCAGCAGAACAGTGTAGCATGCCTCGGTACACTGTGAGGGGACCTTGCAGGATGCTCTGAAGAGACACTGGTTACCATCAATTGTCAACTTGATACAGACTGGACAGAGTGATCAAGGGAGTAGTCTCCGTAAGAAAGAGCTGAGAAGTCAGCAGTAGAAAGCCTTCCTCTGTGGTTTCTGCTTCGCTTCCTGCTTAGCTCCTGTCATGGCTTCCCTCACTAGTCGACACAAACTGTCTCCTCTCCAAGTTGCTTTTGAGCATGGTGCTTTATCACAGCCACAGAAAAGCAGACCAGTACAGGGAGCGACTTGAATGGTGCTGGTGGGTCTTCGTTTGCTTCTCACAGACAATAATGCAGTCAGAAAAGATGTCTGAAGAATTAACACTCACCTTTACCATTGTAAGAAGTATTTCCATAAAAACTCCTTGGGATAAAAGCCACCATAAATACAAAAATGCATGCTAGAAGAACCTCTCCGTGTTCCACGTCAAAACTGAAAGCCAGGTGGAGCTCTGTCTGTAACGGCGGGATGCACATTTGTGTTTGGTTTTGTTCCCTTCTTTCTGGGTCAAGTATTAGAATATCTTGACAAAATATCCATTGTGGAAGGGAATGATCAAAAGAAACACTGAAAATATAGTGTGAGGAAATAATGACTGTGGAGTAAAAAGACATTGAATTGAATGCTCTTACCATGGTGTGGTGTTGCATGCCTGTGATCCTCACACCTGGTGATGCTGAGACAGGAGGATTTCTGGAGTTGAGGCCAGTCTGGGCTACAGAATGGGATATTGTTCCAAAACAAGCATGAGCCCCATGCCTTTGGAGAGGTGAGAGAAGATTTCAGCACAGATAGGAAAGAAGAGAAGGTTCTTTTCAAAGGGGGAAGACAGTCGGGTCACAGGTCATAGGTGCTAGATGCCATTTCTCTCTGTCTGCTGTCTTAGTTGCATAAAATTGTAACACTGCCACAAGAAAGGGAGAGAGAAGCTGTGAGTAACTCTCCCCAGTTCTGGTCAGCCTGTCAATAAATCCATTTCCCTTTCCTATGTGTGGCCTAATTTATGCAGAAAAGCTAAAGCTATGACTGTGCTCACCTAAGTACCAAATAGCATTTTTAAAATTGGAACCATTGGTTTCTCTTTTTAAAAAAGATACATGTGTGAGTATTTTGCCTGCATGTATGGCTATGTACCACATACACCCCTGGTACCAGTGGAGGACAGAAGACAGCACAAGATCACCTGGAACTGGAGTTACAGACTGTTCTTTGCTGCCACATGGGTGCTGGGAATTGAATCTGGGCAATCTGCAAGGGCAGCCATCACCTTAAGCTCTGAGCCATCAATCCAGCTCACCATTGATCCTTCAAGATTGTGTTACTCTTTTTTATCTCTGTGGAGTTTTAAGAGTTTCTTCCATTTTGAGTCCTCATTTTGTCCCTTAGTGATCAGTGAAGACACAGAGTGTGATAGCTGTTCTCTAAAATCTATTGGGATGTAAATTGCAGTCTGATCAAATGTTTGTCTTAGAGGAAGTCCTGCATCCCCCTGAAAAAAATATGCATTATCCTAAATGTGCATAAAAGTCCCATCAGTTAGCTCCCACTGGCATCTCATGGTGTTTAAGTACTCTATGCTTGGTCCTTTATCTTTTGTCTGGTTGCCCTACCTACATATTGTGGAGCACGTGTTCCCAGGATCTCACTATGGCTTTCCTTGGGGTCCCTGAACCTTGTGACTTCAGTTGAATGGCCTCACACAGAGCATAGTGTAGAAGACAGCAAGAGTTTATTACAGAATACCATGAGGCATTCTCATGGCAACAGTGAGCAAAGGCCAGAGTCCATCGTGGAGGAAATCTGCTATCCAGAGATGAGAGCCAAGGAGCCCATTGTCAGGCTCTACATATTGAGGCAGGCTTTATACTTTCCCAAAGTCTCTGGAACAGAATGTTGGCCTGAGGGCTCTTTTCTGTTCATGGTGCTGACATGCCCACTTGTATTTACTCTTAAGGAAGGGAGTCATAGTATGTCTCTGTCCTTAGTGGATTACTTTCTTCTAGGTAGTTAGGAATCAATCAAGATAACAGTGACTAGCAGTTCAGAAACACACATCTCCATACAGGGCCAGATATGTCTGTAGCTGTGTGTAGTGAAGCCTCATCTTCTGGTAATGTTGAACCTCATCCTGAAACACTGCACAGCTTGGGTTCTAGAAGACTAGAGGTGTGAGGATATGAAGAAAGGACAGGTACATACACGTACAGAAAGGCTGGGTCTGGGTGGCTGGGCTCTCTAATGGAGAAGCCACAGCACCCCAGAAGCTCAGTGTGTTTATGATATTCAGTTGAACAAAGAAGTGATGTTATTGCAGACATAAACAATGATGCAGATTATTGCATACAGCAGAACAAGGAGGCAGATGTAGCTAATCACAGCACAAGACATCTGTAGGGGAACAGTCTTCAGGCTGTAAACATCTTGGGATAGAAGACTATGGTGGACATTTTCTGCACACACAACATTTCTACTTGGATCAGAGGAAGGCCACCATCCCACTTAGCCTCATCCAGGGAGGGTTTTGCTCCTACCATGGGTCTGAGGCATTGGACCTTGGCACAGCCAAGCAGTGTCAATCATTCACACTCACTGACTTCCTACAAAACTGTTTATTAGTCACATTTTTCTTGACATCTAGGTAATGCTCCAGTTCATTTGGGCTAATGGCAACATCATGATAGAAAAGGATTAAAGCAAGCAGCGGGCATGGTGGCTGGAATAGGAAGCTGGGAAATCATATAAAGCAGAGAGTGAACTGGAAGTGGTGGTGGGATGTTAATATAAATGGTCCTTAGCAGCCTTCTGCCTGTGACTGCCTCACCAACATCCTCTGGCTTTGCCTCTCTCCCTCTACCTTTTCATGTCATTATTTTTTTTAATTTACTTGTAGATGCCACTTACAGCTCGAATCCTGAAGCTGAGAGTGTGGAAACTGAGGCACAGGGAACAACACTACATGGAAAGAAGGTGCTCCATGTGAGGACTGACCCAGGCAGAGGCTGCCTGTTAACACTGTAGGGAGAGATCCTCAGAGCCATGGGAGTCACGGAAGAACCAGGAGTCTCTACCCCAGAGCAGACTCATCAAAAAGTATGAAATGGGTTGGGATTGATTACATCTGAGTTCAAAATGAGCCAAGTTAGAACTGTCTATTGGGTTCACACTTTCTGA
This sequence comes from Peromyscus maniculatus bairdii, assembly GCF_049852395.1. Lineage (NCBI taxonomy): Eukaryota > Metazoa > Chordata > Mammalia > Rodentia > Cricetidae > Peromyscus > Peromyscus maniculatus. Next base: position 112,298,493 of record NC_134854.1, read on the forward strand.
TCCATCCAGCAGCTGTAGCAAGGGAATTGAGACAAAGTTTGTGCCCAGCTCTCCCCAAGTGGCTGTTAAGGACACAGGGAGTAAGATCAACAGGCAGGGAAGATGATGCACTGGGATGTCACAGTTCTGTGCTCCCCAGGGAGAACTTGTCACCTTTGACAGACACTAAAATTACAAACTGCATTAAAGACTCCCTCTACCTAAGCTTGCGCAAATCTCCTCAGACAGAGTCCTCCTCTGCCTCGTCCATCTGGGTAAGTACTCTGCACCTAAGTGCAGAATCAGAAGGTGGTCAGGTCCCAGGCAGGCTGTGGGAGGAGGAGCAGTGGGGCTCAGGGAGGTTTTCAGCCTCTGCAGAGGAGACGCTGAGCTCTGACAGCCCCTCGGCACAGGGACTGTGTGCTGCATGGGCAAGGAGTATGTTTTTTTCTTAGGATATTCATTTCCTTAAGCTCCTAAAATCCATCAGTTTTCCATAGGGGATATAAATTGATTTTTTATTTGCATTTATTTTTCTAAAGTAAATGATTTTCTGCATTAGCACTCAAGTTACACAGTGTATTTTCTTGATTTATCCTTTCCTATACATGCTCTCATGTTATTAAGCAAAGCTTAAACACAAATCTTAATGTAATGCCCTCTCCCTCTGTATCTGTCTAGAACTATTATTGATGGACATTACTTCTGTGGTTTGAATAACGAAGAGATTTGAATCTTTACAAGGAAATGAGGTTGTAGGTTTAAAGCCCCACAGAGGGGAGCCTCACACTGGGGTGCAGTTACTCCCTGCTCATCTTTAGGTACTAGAACGCAGAGGCCGTGCTTAGCCTGGGCTCTGCCCACTGGGATATCTCAGCTGAGGATGACATATCACATTCATGTGAACCTTGTGGTGGTTTCTGCTCTCCAGGTCCTAAGAGCAGAAAACTCCTGGGGCTTGGGAGAAACATTTGAAAAGCACTGCTTTGAGAATACCTGGATTTTGGTTCTTTCTCTAAGCCTGATCTCTGTTCTTAGCTCCCAGAATTCCCCCAACTGTATCTTCTCATGGAGTCAGGAATAGATAAAGGGAAATCTGTGTCCATTTTTGTTACAAAGGGACCATCAAAACTGCCGGACCAGAAAACCTGTAACCCATGTCCCATCACTGATCCACTAGGAAAGCAAAACTCCTGCAGGACAGTTGGGAGTCTCTGTAGTAACAGCAGATGCCCATGACAAATCTCCTGTCAGGGTTCTGTGATGAGGCTCCTCTAGGACTTCCTGTTCCTTCACAGTAAAAGTGCATTGTTTTCTCTTGAAGATGTGTTTTGAAATACTGCAACAGTTTAGTTGAAAGGCTGAGCCCCAATGACAACAAAAAGGTTTGCAGCCATTCCTTAGCCCAAGTATTCTTCATGCTTTCCCCCATCACATCCCTACAGTTCCTTTCCTTCATGGCCTCTCTGGATACAGGACTGACATCTACGGGATGGTTTTCCTTCCAGGAGGCACCGATGGCCTCTCCCCACTGTCTTTTGAGTTTGCCAAGTAGAACTGACAGAGAATACTGTAGGGCTGGAGAGATGGCTCAGCCGTTAAAGGCTAGGTTCACAACCCAAAATAAAAGAGAATACTGCCCATTGTAACTCAATTCTAAACACAACACAACACTGTCGTGAAGCAGGGCCCGTCCCACCTTCCAACCCCCTGTGTTCATTGTACAAGAATGCACAGCAGGGGATGAGAGCTATGACAACATGGTAAAAGTGAGCTGTGTGGAAATGACAAACACGGCACACAATTTCATAAACATATGTGTGGACGGGTATCTGTTCACCCTCACGGAAACCATGATCTTTACACGGCCTCTCAACACCAGGAGATGGGCAGGTGACTCCATGGTGCACAGGAGGAAACAGACATCATCCCACCCTTCTCCTCCCTGGATGCAGTGCACACACAGGACCCTGAGCTCCCCGTCTGCAGTGCCGTCTGCAGAGGGGTTTCCTTCTCCCATTCTACTCTCCTTCCCTCCAGATCACAAGGTCAGGTCATTGTCCTGAGCACCTGCCATTGGTTTGAAGACTATTTGATGATGCCGTGGCTCTCAGGTTCTCCATGATTGATTGGGTAACTGCAGGATGACAGTGTCTACAGTCATGGCTTCCTGGTTCCATGCCAGACAGGGGGCTCTAACTCCAATGTCCTGAGCAGCTGAAGCCTTCACAGTTGGTTCTAACAAGGAATGCTCGGGTGTCTTCTGGACATTTCTTGCTCCAGGTATGCTTTGTTCTCTTTTGCCCTTTACGCCTTTCCTTCCTCTTCCTCAACGTGGCCTCTTCATATGGGACCTAATTTATGAATCCATGTCATTTCCTTATGTTCACAACATCAAGTCTCTCTGGAGCCACCCTGATGGACCAGGATATAAAAGGGAATTTTAGTGCATGGTACAATTGTATTCCAGGGACACAGATGACAGTTGCAACTTGGATGGTTGTGCAAAAGGCTATCTCTTAAGTTGTTTTGCTGATGATAGAGTCTCTGTCTTGTCATCTGATCTCCTATGCTGTGCTAGGTGAGTATAAGTGTCCAAAGAGGAGCTGGAAAGACAGGGAAGGCAACCCCTTTCAGCTAGTTTCTACAAAGGGTCGATAGTCACTAGAATGCTTTATATACAGATGATGCATTAGCCCAGAGTCTTCTGTATACCTTCACATAGACATGTTAAGTGTGCTGCAAAGGCTGGAGCTGGCAGGTGGCTCAGGCTGTTGCTTGTGTCTCCCCTGACAAGCTGGGGCTCACAGTTACATGAAACCTTGTCACTGTCCTATGCCTTTTCTGCAGAAGTGACCGTGAAATTTCACCTCCATACTCATAAGGCTCTCAAGTGACTTCAAAGATATGATCTCCTGAAGCCATGATGCCATGAATATGGCTGAAGAATCCTGGGTCCCCAAAATGCCTGGCTTCCCTGAGTAATTTACATTTTGCAGGGCTGTAGTTACTGAAGTGACCCTAAAAATAACACAGCCTGCACCCCACCCTACAGAGAATGATAACACCCTAACTGGGGAGTTTGACAGTGTGGTGTCTTTGTAAGGATCGTTTCGTGTGTGTGTGTGTGTGTGTGTGTGTGTGTGTGTGTGTGTGTGTGTGTGTGTGTGTGTGTCTGCGCATATATGTCTCTCTGTGTGTGAATTCAGCTGAATATAAAAAGACCTGCATTTCACAAAAATGATTGGAAAAAAACATATTTAAGGATTAATTTGTTAGTAACTGCTAGTGAATACATATATTTCATGTTTTTGGAGCTTTTAAAACTTTACTAGTGTGTACTTTATCTTCCATGACACTTGTGCATGAAACATATACCTTCCATTATGAGTGTGCATGGGTCATAAGCTGATGTTCAGGGTGAGTGCCAGTGATCATCATTATCCCTGTATCTTGAAGGCAAATGGAGTGTTGATTATTGTTTGTTACCCTGGGGTCATCACCACACAAACTCAAACCTGCTGGCTGTGTGGTATAAGCTGTCATGTCACATTATTGCTGGAACTGGACTTCCTCCCCATCCTCTTCTTTTTTTTCCTTGTTTTTCCTTCTCCCCAAACCCTGACTTCTCTTTGCTGAGACTGAGGTCAGGGACAAGCCCTTGTATTATAAGGAATTTCACAGTTCACAGGAGTAAAATTCAGTAGAGCTTAATTAAGACTCTTACTCTCTGGGACTGATGGCCATTGGTCCTTTGAAAGACTAGCCTTTTATACTGATACATAGAATTTTTATTTTAGGAAATCCAAATTATTAGATGTTTTCACCAATTATCCTTCTCTGCTCTGAATTCTTAAATCATATCCAGTGTTTATGAATTTTAATATTTCCCCTTTTGCTTTTTAAAAATATTTCTTTGATTTTTTTGAGATTATAATTATATGATTTCCTCTTCCCTTTCCTCCCTCCAAACCCTTCCAAATAGCTCTCCTTGCTGTCTTTCAAAAAGAAGCTCTCATGGCTTCTTTTTTTCATTAATTGCATACATATGTATTCTTTTTTATTTTGTTTTATAATTTAATTTAATTTTACATATCAGCCACGAATTCCCTTGTTCTCCACCCCCGCCCCCGCCTTCCCCCCAGCCCACCCTCCATTCCCACCTCCTCTGGGGCAAAGACTCCCCTGAGGATTGAGTTCAACTTGGTAGATTCAGTCCAGGCAGGTCCAGTCCCTTCCTCCCAGGCTGAGCCAAGTGTCCCTGTATAAGCCCCAGGTTCCAAACTGCCAGCACATGCACTGAGGACAGGTCCCGGTCCCACTGCCTGGATGCCTCCCAAGCAGATCAAGCTAATCAACTGTCTCACTTATCCAGAGGGCCTGATCCAGTTGGGGGCTCCTCAGCCATTGGTTCATAGTTCACGTGTTTCCATTTGTTTGGCTATTTGTCCCTGTGCTTTTTCCAACCTTTGTCTCAACAATTCTCACTCATACAAACCCTCCTCTTTCTCGCCAATTGGACTCCTGGAGCTCCACCTGAGGCCTGGCCGTGGATCTCTGCATCCTGTTCCCTCAGTCATTGGATGAGGTTTCTAGCACGACAATTAGGGTGTTTGGCCATCCTATCACCAGAGTAGGTCAGTTCCAGCTGTCTCTCGACCATTGCCAGTAGTCTATTGTATTGTTGTGGATTTCTGGGGACCTCTCTAGCACTTTGCTACTTCCTATTCTCATGTGGTCTTCATTTATCATGGTCTCTTATTCCTTGTTCTCCCTCTCTGTTCTTGATCCAGTTGGGATCTCCCGCTCCCCTAAGCTGTCTTTCCCTCAACCCTTGCCCTTCATTACCCCCACTCACGTCCAGGTTGTTCATGTAGATCTCATCCATTTCTCTGTCATTGGGTGATCCCTGTGTCTTTCTTGGGGGTCCTGTTTTCTAGGTAGCCTCCCTGGAGTTGTGAGTAGCAGTCCAGTCATCTTTGTTTTACATCTAGTATCCTCCTATGAGTGAGTACATACCATGTTTGTCTTTCTGAGTCTGAGTTACCTCACTCAGGATGATTTTTTTCTAGATCCATCCATTTGCCTGCAAACCTCATGATGTCATTGTTTTTCTCTGCTGAATAGTATTCCATTGTGTATATGTACCACATTTTATTTATCCATTCTTCAGTTGAAGGGAATCTGGGTTGTTTCTAGGTTCTGGCTATTACAAACAATGCTGATATGAACATAGCTGAGCAAGTGCCCTTGTGGTATGATTGAGCATTCCTCAGGTATATGCCCAAGAGTGGTATAGCTGGATCTTGGGGGAGATTGATTCCCAATTTTCTAAGAAAGCGCCATATTGATTTCCAAAGTGGTTGTACAAGCTTGCATTCCCACCAGCAGTGGAGGAGAGTTCCCCTAGCTCCACATCCTCTCCAGCATAAGCTGTCTTCAGTGTTTTTGATCTTAGCCATTCTGACAGGTGTAAGGTGGTATCTCAGAGTCATTTTGATTTGCATTTCCCTGATGATTAGGGATGTTGAGCAATTCCTTAAATGTCTTTCAGCCATTTGAGTTTCCTCTGTTAAGAATTCTCTGTTTAGTTCTATAGCCCATTTCTTAATCAGACTGTTGGGCATTTTGATGTCTAATTTCTTGAGTTCTTTATATATTCTGGATATCAGTCCTCTGTCAGATGTGGGGTTGGTGAAGACATTTTCCCATTCTGTAGGTTGTTACTTTGCCTTGTTGACTGTATCCTTTGCTCTATAAAAGCTTCAAAGTTTTAAGAGGTCCAATTGGTTGATTGTTTCTCTCAGTGTCTGTGCTACTGGTGTTATATTTAGGAAGTGATCTCCTATGCCAATGCATTCAAAACTGCTTCCTACTTTCTCTTCTGGTAGGCTCAGAGTAGCTGGATTTATGTGGAGGTCTTTGATCCACTTGGACTTAAGTTTTGTGCACAGTGACAGATATGGATCTATTTGCAGCCTTCTACATGTTGATGTCCAGTTATGCCAACACCATTTGTTGAAGATGCTTTCTTTTTTCCATTGTACAGTTTTGGCTTCTTTGTCAAAAATTATATGTTCATAGGTATGCAGATTAATGTTAGGGTCTTCAATTGATTCCATTGGTCCACGTGTTGGTTTTTATGCCAGTACCAAGCTGTTTTTATTACTGTAGCTCTATTGTAGAGCTTGAGGTCATGGATCGTGATGCCTCCAGAGGTTGTTTTATTGCACAGGATTCTTTTGGCTATCCTGGGTTTTTGCTTTTCCATATGAAGTTGAGTATTATTCTTTCCAGGTCTGTGAAGAATTGTGTTGGTATTTTGATGGGGATTGCATTGAATCTGTAGATTGCTTTTGGTAAGATTGCCACTTTTACTATGTTAATCCTGCCTATTCATGAGCATGGGAGATCTTTCCATTTTCTGACATCTTCTTCAATTTCTTTTTTCAGGGACTTAAATTTCTTGTCATATAGGTCCTTCACTTGCTTGGTTAGTGTTACCCCACGGTATTTTATATCATTTGTGGCTATTGTAAAGGGTGATGTATCTCTGATTTCCTTCTCAGCCTGCTTGACAATTGTATATAGAAGGGCTACTGATTTTTTTATTTGATCTTGTATCCTGCTATGTTGCTGAAGGTGTTTATAAGCTGTATCAGTTCCTTGGTTGAATCTTTGGGGTCACTCAAGTATACTATAATGTCATCTGCAAACAGGGAAAGCTTGACTTCTTCCTTTCCAATTTGTATCCCCTTAATCTCCTTATGTTGTCTTATTGCTCTGGCTAGAAATTCAAGTACTATATTGAATAAGTATGGGGAGAGCGGACAGCCTTGCCTCATTCCTGATTTTAGTGGAATCGCTTTGAGTTTCTCTCCACTTAATTTGATGTTGGCTGTTGGCTTGCTGTAAATTGCCTTTATTATGTTTAGGTATGTCCCCTGTATTCCTGATAGCTCCAAGACCTTTATCATGAAAGGGTGTTGGATTTTGTGAAATGCCTTTTCTGCATCTAGTGAGATGATCATGTGTTTTTTCTTTGAATTTGTTTATATGGTGTATTACATTGATGGACTTTCATATGTTGAACCACCCTTGCATCCCTGGGATGAAGCTTACTTGATCATGGCCGATAATTGTTTTGATGTATTCTTGGAGTCTGCCAGTATTTTCTGGAGTATTTTTGCATCAATGTTCATGAGGGAGATCGGTCTGCAGTTCTCTTTCTTTGTTGTATCCTTGTTTGGTTTAGTAATCAGGGTAATTGTAGCCTCATAGAAGGAGTTTGGTAATGTTCCTTCTGTTTCTATTGTGTGGAACAATTTAAAGATTACTGGTATTAACTCTTCTTTGAAGATCTGGTAGAATTCTGCATTGAAACCATCTGGTCCTGGGCTTTTTTTTGGTTGGGAGACTTTTAATGACTGATTCTATTTCCTTAGGGGTTATTGGACTATTTATATAGTTTATCTGGTCTTGATTTAACTTAGGTATGTGGTATCTATCCAGAAAATTATCCATTTCTTTTAGATTTTCCAGTTTTATGGAGTAGAGGTTTTTGAAGTATGACCTGATGATTCTCTGGATTTCGTCATTGTCTGTTGTTATATCCCCCTTTTCATTTCTGATTTTGTTAATTTGGATGCTCTCTCTCTGTCTTTTGGTTAGGTTGGATAAAGGCTTGTCTATCTTGTTGATTTTCTCAAAGAACCAACTCTTTATTTCATTAATTTTTTTGTTTCATTAATTTTTGTATTGTTCTCTTTGTTTCTATTTTATTGATTTCAGCTCTCAATATGATAATTTCCTGGCATCTATTCTTCCTGGGAGACTTTGCTTCTTCTTGTTCTAGAGCTTTCAGGTGTACTGTTAAGCCACTAGTGTGGGATTTCTCCAACTTCTTTATGTGGGCATTTAGTGCTATGAATTTCCCTCTTAACACTGCTTTCATAGTGTCCCATAAGTTTGGGTATGTGGTGTCTTCATTTTCCTTGATCTCTAGGAAGTCTTTAATTTCTTTCTTTATTTCTTCCTTAACCCATTGGTGATTCATTTGAGCATTATTCAGTTTCCATGAGATTGTAGGTTTTCTGTAGTTTTTGTTGTTGTTGAAATCTAACTTTAAACCATGGTGGTCTGATAGAATGCAGGAGTTTATTCCAATTGTTTTGTATCCGTTGAGATTTGCTTTGTGGCCAAGTATGTGGTCGATTTTAGGAAAGGTTCCATGGGATGCTGAGAAGAAGGTATATTCTTTTTTGTTAGGATGGAATGTTCTGTAGATATGTATTAGGTCCATTTGGGTCATTAGGTTTATTTCTCTGTTAAGTTTTTTTTTTTTTTTTAAGCTTTTCTTTTTTTTTTTGTGATATATATTTTTTATTTTACAATACCATTCAGTTCTACATATCAGCCATGGGTTCCCCTATTCTCCCCCCTCCCACGCCCTCCCCTTACCCCCAGCCCACCCTCCATTCCCACCTCCTCCAGGGCAAGTCCTCCCCCGAGGACTGTGATCAACTTGGTAGACTCAGTCCAGGGAGGTCCAGTCCCTTCCTCCCAGACTAAGTCAAGTGTCCCTGCATAAGTTCCTGGTTTCAAACAGCCAACTCATGGAAAGAGCACAGGACTTGGTCCCACTGCCTAGATGCCTCCCAAACTGATCAAGCCAATCAACTGTCTCACCTATTCAGAGGGCCTGATCCAGCTGGGAGCCCCTCAGCCTTTGGTTCATAGTTCATGTGTTTCCATTCATTTGGCTATTTTTTTTTCAATAATTGAGTAAAACTGAAATTTATTATATGCCACAGTCGTCCTAGGGACCTCCATGCTATATATATAGCCTCTATGGTTCTATGGGTTGTGGTCTGATTGTTCATTTTATATCTAGAATCCACCAATGAGTGAGTACATACCATAACTGTCTTTCTGGGTTTGGGTTACCTCACTCAGGATGATTTTTTCTAGTTCCATCCATTTGCCTGCAAATTTCATGCTTTCATTGTTTTTCTCTGCTGAGTAGTACTCCATTGTGTATATGTACCACATTTTTTTCATCCATTCTTCCGTTGATGGGCATCTAGGTTGTTTCCAGGTTCTGGCTATTACAAATAGTGCTGCTATGAACATAGCTGAGCATGTATCTTTATGGTATGTATCAGCATTCTTTGGGTATATGCCCAAGAGTGGGATGGCTGGGTCTTGAGGTAGTTCGATTCCTAATTTTCTGAGAAACCGCCATACTGATTTCCACAGTGGTTGTACAAGTTTACATTCCCACCAACAGTGGAGGAGTGTTCCCTTTGCTCCACATCCTCTCCAACATTGGTTGTCATTGGTGTTTTTGATCTTAGCCATTCTAACAGGTGTAAGATGGTATCTCAGAGTCGTTTTGATTTGCATTTCTCTGATGATTAAGGATGTTGAGCATTTCTTTAAATGTCTTTCAGCCATTTGTAGTTCTTGTTTTGTGAATTCTCTGTTTAGCTCTTTAGCCCATTTTTTAATTGGACTGTTCAGTGCTTTGATGTCTAGTTTCTTGAGTTCTTTATATATTGTGGAGATCAATCCTCTGTCAGATGTGGGGTTGGTGAAGATCTTTTCCCAATCTGTTGGCTGTCTTTTTGTCTTATTGACTGTGTCTTTTGTCCTGCAAAAGCTTCTCAGTTTTGAGAGGTCCCATTTATTAATGGTTGTGCTCAGGGTCTGTGCTGTCGGTGTTTTATTTAGGAAATGGTCTCCAGTGCCAATGCGTTCAAGAGTGCTTCCTATCTTCTTTTCTATTAAGTTTAGTGTAACTGGATTTATGTTTAGGTCTTTGATCCACTTGGACTTGAGTTTTGTGCATGGTGACAGATATGGATCTATTTGTAATCTTTTACATATTGACACCCAGTTATGCCAGCACCATTTGTTGAAGATACTTTCTTTGTTCCATTGTATAGTTTTGGCTCCTTTGTCAAAAACCAGGTGTTCATATGTGCATGGATTAATGTCAGGGTCTCCAATTCGATTCCATTGGTCCGTATGTCGGTTTTTATACCAGTACCAAGCTGTTTTTATTACTATAGCTCTATAGTAGAGTTTGAGGTCCGGGATGGTGATGCCTCCAAGGGTTGCTTTAGCGTATAGGATTCTTTTAGCTATCCTGGCTCTTTTGTTTTTCCATATAAAGTTGAGTATTTTTCTTTCCAAGTCTGTGAAGAATTGTGTTGGGATTTTGATGGGGATTGCATTGAATCTGTAGATTGCTTTTGGTAAGATTGCCATTTTTACTATGTTAATCCTACCTATCCATGAGCATGGGAGATCCTTCCATTTTCTGATATCTTCTTCAATTTCTTTCTTTAGAGATTTAAAGTTCTTATCAAAAAGGTCTTTCACTTGTTTAGTTAGTGTTATCCCAAGGTATTTTATATTATTTGTGGCTATTGTAAAGGGTGATGTTTCTCTGACTTCTTTCTCAGCCCTTTTATCATTTGTGTATAGGAGGGCTACTGATTTTTTTGAGTTGATCTTGTATCCTGCCACTTTACTGAAGGAGTTTATCAGCTGTAGAAGTTCCCTGGTAGAGTTTTTGGGGTCACTTATGTATACTATCATATCATCTGCAAATAGTGAAAGTTTGACTTCTTCCTTGCCAATTTGTATCCCTTTGATCTCCTTTTGTTGTCTTATTGCTCTAGCTAGAACTTCTAGTACTATATTGAATAAATATGGGGAGAGTGGACAGCCTTGTCTTGTTCCTGAATTTAGTGGTATCGCTTTGAGTTTCTCTCCATTTAATTTGATGTTTGCTGTTGGCTTGCTATAAATTGCTTTTATTATGTTTAGAAATGTTCCTTGTATTCCTATTCTTTCTAAGACCTTTATCATGAAGGGGTGTTGGATTTTGTCAAAGGCTTTTTCAGCATCTAGGGAGATGATCATGTGGTTTTTTTCTTTCAGTTTGTTTATATGGTGTATTACATTGACTGATTTCCGTATGTTGAACCATCCTTGCATCCCTGGGATGAATCCTACTTGGTCGTGATGGATGATTGTTTTGATGTATTCTTGGATTCGGTTTGCCAATATTTTGTTGAGTATTTTTGCATCAATGTTCATGAGGGAGATTGGTCTGTAGTTCTCTTTCTTTGTTGCATCTTTGTGTGGTTTGGGTATCAGGGTAATTGTAGCCTCATAAAAAGAGTTTGGTAGTGTTCCTTCTGTTTCTATTGTGTGGAACACTTTGAAGAGGATTGGTATTAGTTCTTCTTTGAAAGTCTGGTAGAATTCTGCACTGAAACCATCTGGTCCTGGGCTTTTTTTGGTTGGGAGACTTTTGATGACTGTTTCTATTTCTTTAGGGGTTATTGGTCTATTTAAATGGTTTATCTGGTCTTGATTTAATTTTGGTATTTGGTATTTATCCAGAAAATTGTCCATTTCTTCCTGGTTTTCCATTTTTGTGGAGTACAGGTTTTTGAAGTATGATCTGATGATTCTCTGGATTTCCTCATTGTCTGTTGTTATGTCTCCCTTTTCATTTCTGATTTTGTGAATTTGGGTGTTCTCTCTTTGCCTTTTGGTTAATTTGGCTAGTGGTTTGTCTATCTTGTTGATTTTTTCAAAGAACCAACTCTTTGTTTCATTGATTTTTTGTATTGTCCTCTTGTTTTCTATTTCGTTGATTTCAGCCCTCAATTTGATTATTTCCTGGCGTCTATTTCTCCTGGGTGAGTTTGTTTCTTTTTGTTCTAGAGCTTTCAGTTGTGCTGTTAATTCATTGGTATGGGATTGCTCCATCTTCTTTATGTGTGCATTTAGAGCTATGAATTTTCCTCTTAGCACTGCTTTCATAGTGTCCCGTAAGTTTGGGTATGTTGTACTTTCATTTTCATTGAATTCTAGGAACTCTTTAATTTCTGTCTTTATTTCTTCCTTGACCCATTGATGTTTCAGGTGGGTATTATTCAGTTTCCATGAGTTTGTGGGTTTTCTATAATTTTTGTTGTTATTGAGTTCTAACTTTAAGGCATGGTGGTCTGATAAAATACAGGAGGTTATTCCAATTTTTTTGTATCTGTTGAGATTTGTTTTGTGTCCAAGCATGTGGTCAATTTTTGAGAAGGTTCCATGGGGTGCTGAGAAGAAGGTATATTCTTTTGTGTTAGGATGGAATATTCTGTAGATATCTGTTAGGTCCATTTGAGTCATAACATCTGTTAGGTCCTTTATTTCTTTGTTAAGTTTCAGTCTGGTAGATCTATCTTTTGGTGAGAGTGGTGTGTTAAAATCTCCCACTACTAATGTGTAGGGTTTGATGTGCGTTTTAAACTTTAGTAGTGTTTCTTTTATGAATGTGGGTGCTTTTGTATTTGGAGCATAAATGTTTAGAATCGAGACTTCATCTTGGTGGATTTTTCCTGTGATGAATATGTAATGTCCATCCTGGTCTCTTTTGATTGATTTTAGTTTGAAGTCTATTTTATTAGATATTAGGATAGCTACACCAGCTTGTTTCTTAGGTCCATTTGCTTGGAAAACCTTTTCCCAGCCCTTTACTCGGAGGTAGTGTCTGTCTTTGGAGTTAAGGTGTGTTTCTTGTATGCAGCATATGGATGGGTCCTGTTTTCTAATCCATTCTGTTAGCCTGTGTCTTTTTATAGGTGAGTTGAGACCATTGATATTGATGGATATTAATGACCAGTGATTGTTAATTCCTGTTATTTTTTTGGTTGTGTTGTGTTGTCCTTCTGTGGTGTATGTTGGTGTAGGATTATCTATTGCTTGATTTTTCATGGATGTGTTTAGCTTCTTTGGGTTGGATTTTCCCTTCTAGTGCTTTCTGTAGGGCTGGGTTTGTGGACAGGTATTGATTAAATCTGGTTTTATCCTGGAATATTTTGTTTACTCCGCCTATGGTGATTAAGAGTTTTGCTGGGTATAATAGTCTGGGTTGGCATCCATGGTCTCTTAGTGTCTGCATGAGGTTTGTCCATGATCTTCTATCTTTCATAGTCTCTATTGAGTAGTCTGGTGTTATTCTGATGGGTTTGCCTTTATATGTTACTTGGTCCTTTTCCTTTGCAGCTCTTAATATTTTTTCTTTATTCTGTGTGTTTAGTGTTTTGATTATTATGTGGCGAGGGGACTTTTTTTTTTGGATCCAGCCTATTCGGTGTTCTGTAAGCTTCTTGTATCTTCATAGGTATTTCTTTCTTTAGGTTAGGAAAGTTTTCTTCTATGATTTTGTTGAATATATTTTCTGTGCCTTTGAGTTGGTATTCTTCTCCTTCTTCTATCCCTATTATTCTTAGGTTTGGTCTTTTCATGGTGTCCCAAATTTCCTGGACGTTTTGTGTTAGGACTTTTTTGTCTTTATTGTTTTCTTTGACTGACGAATCTATTTTCTCTATCGTGTCTTCAGTGTCAGAGATTCTCTGTTCCATCTCTTGCAATCGGTTGGTTATGCTTGTTTCTGTAGTTCCTGTTCATTTAGTCAGGATTTCTATTTCCAGCATTCCCTCAGCATGTGTTTTCTTTATTGTCTCAAATTCATTTTTCAGATCTTGGAATGTTTCTTTCATCTGTTTAATTGCTTTTTCTTGGCTTTCTTTGATTTCTTCCCATTTTTTGTTCGTTTTTTCTTCCATTTCTTTAAGGGAGTTTTTTATTTCCTCTTTAATGGAGTTTTTCATTTCCTCTTTAAGGGAAGTTTTTATTTCCTCTTTAAGGGAGTTTTTTATTTCCTCTTTAAGGAAAGTTTTTATTTCCTCTTTAAGGTAGTTTTTCAATTCCTCTTTAAGGAAAGTTTTTATTTCCTCATTGAGGGAATGTTTTATTTCTTCTTTAAGGGCCTCTATCATCTTCTTAATGTCATTTTTAGGGTTGATTTCTTCTGTTTCTTCTGTCATGGTATGTTTAGGTCTTGCAGGTGTAGAATCACTAGGTTCTGATGTTGCCATATAGGTCTTTATGTTGTTGCCTGTATTTTTGCACTGGCGTCTACTCATCTTTTCCTCTGTGAGGTGCAGGTGGTGTCTGTGTCTGAGAGTGCCTCTCTTGTTCTAATTTTTAGTCTTGGTTTAGTAGTGGTTCTTGGTTAAATTGGTGCTATTGGGCTATTTCTTCAGGGGCAGCTGATTTCGATCGGTGAATTATATACTTATGATTCTGGTGATCTGGTTTGGTGTCTGGGTAGCGCCTTCTTCTGTGTTCTCAGGTCACTTTTTGTTCATTTGTCAACTCCTCAGCTGATCTTGTTTCTTCAGACTTTAAACTGTAGGCATCTGAATCCTCTCCCAGATGGGTTTCAGCTGAGCAGGGTAGTCTCACCAACACCTCCAAGTTGTTGGGTTTCACAGGATCAGCAGCTGGGCCCTGGGTTGTCCTCTGATGGAGTGTTCAGATTCGTTCTGATTCTGACCCACGGAGATAGCTTCTTCCCCAGATGTTGGGGTTAGGGGTGTCCCTGTTCCAAGCTGCGTCTGCTCGTCTCCGTCCCTGGTCTGTTTACCTCTGCGGTCCGCCGCCGGGCCTGTATGTCCCTATCAGCTGCCGCTGGGTCTGTCTGCCTCTGGGGGCCGCCACCGGGCCTGAATGTCCCTGTCGGCCGCTGCCGCCGGGCACGTCTACCTCAGCGGGCTGCCGCTGGGCCCGTCTACCTCCACAGGCCGCCGCCACAGGCCTACCTGCGTCTGCTTGTCTCCACCGCTGGGCCTGTCTACCTCTGTGGACTGCCGCTGGGCCTGAATGTCTCTGCCGGCTGCCGCCGGGTCTGAATATCCCTGTCGGCTGCTGCCGCTGGGCCCGTCTACCTCCACGGGTCCCCGCCGCAGGCCTACCTGCGTCTGCTTGTCTCTGCCGCCGGGCTTGTCTACCTCTGTGGGCCGCCGCTGGGCCTGAATGTCTCTGCCGGCTGCCTCCGGGCCTGAATATCCCTGTCGGCTGCCGCTGCTGGGCACGTCTACCTCAGCGGGCTGTTGCTGGGCCCATCTACCTCCGCGGGCCGCTGCCGCAGGCCTACCTGCGTCTGCTTGTCTCTGCCGCCGGGCCTGTCTACCTCTGTGGGCTGCCGCTGGGCCTGAATGTCTCTGCCGGCTGCCCCTCTGTTAAGTTTTGTTTTGCGAGATCTGTCTAGTGGTGAAAATGGGGTGTTGAAGTCTCCCACTATTAATGTGTGGGGTTTTATATGTGGTTTAAGCTTTAGTAATGTTTCTTTTACATATGTGGATGCCCTTGTGTTTGAGGCATAAATGTTCAGAATTGAAACTTCATCCTGGTGGATCTTTCCTGTGATGAGTATGTAATGCCCTTCTCTATCTCTTTTGATTGATTTTAGTTTGAAGTCTATTTTGCTGGATATTAGGATGGCTACACCCACTTGCTTCTTAAGACCATTTGATTGGAAAGTCTTTTCCCAGCCTTTTATTCTTAGGTAGTGTCTATCTTTGAATTTGAGGTGTGTTTCTTGTATGCAGCAGAAAGATGGGTCCTGCTTTAGTATCCACTCTGTAAGCCTGTGTCTTTTTATAGGTGAATTAAATCCGTTGATATTGAGATATTAATGACCAGTGATTGTTCATTATTGTTATTTTTTGGTGGTAGTGTGTGTATACTTCTCTTCTTTGGGGTTTACTGCTGTGGTATCATCTATTGCCTGTGTTTTTGAGGGTGTATCTGATTTCCTTAGGTTGGAATTTTCCTTCTAGTGCTTTCTGTAGTGCTGGGTTTGTGGATAAGTATTGTTTAAATCTGGCTTTGTCTTGGAATGTCTTGTTCACTCCGTCTATGATGATTGAAACTTTTGCTGGGTATATTAGTCTAGGCTGGCATTCATGGTCTCTTAGTGTCTGCATTACATCTGTCCATGTCCTTCTGGCTTTCAACGTCTCCATTGAGAAATCAGGTGGTATTCTTATGGGTTTGCCTTTATAAGTCACTTGGCCTTTTTCCTTTGCTGCTCTTAATATTCTTTCTTTATTCTGTATGTTTAGTTGTTTAATTATTATGTGGCAAGGGGACTTTTTTGGGAGGTCTAGTCTGTTTGGTGTTCTATAGGCTTCTTGTATCTTCATAGGCATTTCCTTCTTTAAGTTGGGAAAGTTGTCTTCTATGATCTTGTTGAATGTATTTTCTGTGCCTTTGAGTTGGTATTCTTCTCCTTCCTCTATCCCTATTACTCATAGGTTTGGTCTTTTCATGGTGTCCCAAATTTCTTGGACATTTTTGGTCATGACTTTGTTGGCTTTAGTGTTTTCTTTGACTGATGAATCTATTTCTTCTACCGTATCTTCAACGCCAGAGATCCTCTCTTCCATCTCTTGCATTCTGTTGGTTATACTTGCATCTGAAGTTCCCATTCGTTTACTCACATTTTCTATTTCCAGCATTCCCTCTGTTTGTGTCTTCTTCATTTTTTTCTGTTTCCCTTTTCAGGCCTTGGACTGTTTCCTTCATCTGTTTCATTGCTTTTTCATGATTTTCTTTCAGGGATTTATTGTTTTCTTCTGCTTTGTTTGTCCTTTCCTCTAGTTTTTTTTTTTTATAGTGTTCTTCCCATTTTTGTTTGTCTTTTCCTCAATTTCATTTGTGATTTCTTCTATATAAGTAAGCCTCTAACCTCTTCATAATGTTATTCATAAGGTTGCTTTTTTCTGCTTCTTCCATTTTGTGATGTTCAGGTCTAGATGTTGGAGGAGGGCTAGGTTCTGGTGATGCTGTATTGCTCTTTATTTTGTTGTATGTACTTCTGCCTTGACATCTGCCCATCTCCTTGTGGATTCGTTTTTAGTCTTATCAGCACTTTTGGTCCAGACAGAGCTGACAGATTCAGGAAGCCTTTCTCTCTTGTCCAGATGGGAGCTCTTGTCCAGATGGGAGGTCCGAAGCAGGATGGGAGCTCTTGTCCAGATGGAAGGTCCGGGGCAGGAAGGGAGCTGGGGGCTGGTCTCTAAGTCTCAGGAAGTGGCTGGGGTCTCGGGCAGATGAACTTGAGGGCAGGGTGTGGAGATTGCAGGGTCTTCCGGGGGTCTTGGAGAAGGCAAACCTTCCTGGTGGGAGTGGAGGGGATCCTGCCCGATGGCCAGAACCTGGGGCCAAGTTGGGCAGGTCTTTCCCAGAATGGCTGGTGCCCAGGGATGGGATATAGGGGCAGGCCTCTCTGGGTCTGAGCCCAGGCACTCACCTCTTGTCCAGATGGGAGGTCTGGGGCAGGATGGGAGCTGGGAGCTCTTGTCCAGACGGGAGCCATATATAGTCTTAAATGCACAAATGCAACCTGTTCAGTCTGTATAATGTTACTTGTGTGTATGTTTTCAAGGCCATTCATTTGGTTTTGGGCAACCAATCGGTGTACTCTTCCCTGGAGAAGACTATTTCTCCTGCTCTTATCATCCCTTAGTTTATCATAGCTCTCTGTGTAGGGGTGAAGGGTGGGCTTTCCTGTTGTTTGCACGTCTGATTGTTGCTGTCCTTGTTAAGCTCATGGTTTGGCAGTCATATTGGTAATATTTTATTGGTGTAGCTTCTTAACACTACCAGGAGGCACAATATCACAGCACACTCCTCAGTCCCCTGGCTCTTCAGTCTTCCCACCCCCTCTACTCCCTGATCCTGGCTCCTTGATGTTTCCTCCCCTCCTCTGCCATGTTCTCTGAGCCTTGGTTACAGGAGTTCTTTGGTGGATGGATCCGCTGAGACTGGGACCTACAATTCTACATGTTGACCAGTCAAGGTTTTCTGGTCTCTGTCTGTTGCAAAGAGAAGTTTTCTTGATAAGAGGTGAGGAGTACACTTATCTGTGGATTTAAGAACAAATATTTAGAACATTTAAAACATCTTTGCTTCTTGTTAATATATTACAGTACCACATGGTCTGAATAACTATAAAATGATTTCATTCTATACCCTTGATTTTCAGTTGATAATACTTTACTATGAATCTGGGGATTTTTTTACAATATTATATACCTCATATGTATGATAGTTCCTTAAAGGAAAGGATGAATTCTACATGAAGTACTCTCTGAGTTCTTTCACTTACTTTGGGTTGGCTTCTCTAAAGTTGGGAGAAGTCCCCTGCTCCCTGAAAGAGATGGAAACTTAAGACTCCTGTGGAGCCAATCCTTCAAGACTTCTCATTTAACTATGACCTTAGAATGAAATGGCCTTGAGTCTATTATAATTGTAGTTTTATTTACCACACTGATTAAATATCCCAGAAGAGAAAAAGTAAGAGAACGTTCACACTGATCAGATCTTGGGGTCTTTTCTTGGAGGCTACTCATCATGGCAGGAGATTACAGTCATAGGTGGGTGCAGAGTCACTTAGAATTCAGAGAAAGACCTAGATTTCAAACTCTGTGGAAAGCGAACTCTGCTCCATCATTCTACTGTTTTAGTTATTTTTGTCTTTTCTGTTTCAGGCTGGGAAAGAGCTGATCAGTCATCAACAGAGCTGCATTAATTCTCCCAGGCCACATGTACAAGGTACTGTATGAGAAACCCAGCAGCTGACATGTCTGTAGAGATCAGTCTGTACCGAAAACACTTCCATGTTTGGTGTGTATACATCTTCTTTCACACCTGGGGTCTTCTTGACACAGGCACACGAATGTTCACTTGTTCCAGAATAAGAGACTAGAGCTCGATCTCAGAATGCTCAGAACCACACTCCGAGGAAATGGCAGATAGGGGGTGGATTTTGATTCAGAGTTCAAACTGGTAAGCATTTGTTCTTGAGGTTTATTAAGAAGATTTGGACTGGCAGTGAAGGAATAAATAAGAAGGACACTGAAGTACAATGACCCTGTGGTGTGGAGCCCATAGGCACCCTTTCCTTGGGAAGGTCATCTCTCAGGCTGTGTAAAATTTTCTTCATCCAAATTCATCAAACAGGTAGAGCTATTGTGTGTCTGGTAATCAAGATGATGCAGATGAAAACCAAGTAATATGTAGCTCTAGCCGCAGAACAAACCAAACTCATGGAATGGGAGAAGAAATGTTTGTTATAACTGGTTAATGGTTAATGTACAAGAAAGCTTATATTCTGAGGTAGCCCCACAATGGTACACAAATCCAGTCTTGATTGGGAAGCATTAGGACCGTAGGGACAGTGGGGATGCTTTGATGGGCCGTGAGCTGGGAGTTCTATTTGGATGTCATAGAATTGGGATGAATTGAATTCTTGTTGCCAGCTCAATCTTGTTTGGCATTCATGAACAAGGCAGTATTTGTGGTGTTTATAATGAAGAATTTTCTCTTTTTTCCTCAGACTTTTGCTATTTGTTGACTATCCACATACAATGAATAAAGCTAACACACTCCACAATAACACAATCATAAAAATCACCTTGTTCTCTGAAGTGAGTGTTGGGATCTCAGCTAACAGCATTCTTTTCCTCTTCCACCTCTGCATGTTCTTTGGTGGGCACAGACCTAAGCCCATTGATCTCTCCATTGATTTCTTGTCCCTAATCCAATTAATGATGCTTATAACTATGAGCCTCATAGCTGCCGACATGTTTGTATCTCAGGGGAGGTGGGATTCCACCACATGCCAATTCCTTATTTATTTGCACAGGTTTTTGCGGGGACTCTCCCTTTGTGCTACATGCCTGCTGAGTGTCCTTTGGGCCATCACCCTCAGCTCCAGAAGCTCTTGTTTAGTGAAGTTCAAACATAAATCTCCCTATCACATCTCATGTGTCCTTATTGTCCTATGTATCGTCTATATGTTTTTTAGCAGTCATCTCTTAATATCAATTACTGCCACCCCCAATTTGACCTCAGGCCATTTTATGTATGTCACTCAGTCTTGTTCACTTCTTCCCATGAGCTACTTTAGACGAAGCACATTTTCTACACTGCTGGCCTTCAGGGAAGCCTTCCTGATCAGTCTCATGGGCCTCTCCAGCGGGTACATGGTGGTTCTCCTGTGCAGGCACAAGAGGCAGTCTCAGCATCTTCACAGCACCAGCCTTTCTCCAAAAGCATCTCCAGAGCAAAGGGCCACCCGGACCATCCTGCTGCTCATGAGCTTCTTTGTGATTTTCTACGTTTTGGACTCTGTTATCTTCCACTTGAGAATGAGGTTCAAGGACAACTCGATCTTCTACTGTGTCCAGATTCTCGTGTCCCATTGCTATGCCGCAGCCAGTCCTTTTGTGTTAATTAGTACTGAAAAGCGTCTACTTAAGTTCTTGAGATCAATGTGTGGGAGGACAGTAAATATTTGATTATTCAGTGATGGGTATGATCCCCTAATATAAGCAATCTGCTGTCATGAGAGCTGAGAGTCATGGCGTGACGGGAACATCCCTTTTCTGTTGAATCTGTTTACTCTGTGTGGACGGCAGGTTATATAAAGAAAATTAAACTGCATGCCCCTCAGATATCACATGAAATTTATATTTCTTAGTGGGTTATCCAAGGATACCTGTGAGGTGACTCTCACTTGATCTGGGTTAGCACATTGCTTTAAATTTTTTTAAACAAGGACTTCTTTTTAAATTTTAACCATGTGAATATGTTCATGTGTGCATGCCTTTGTGAGTGTGTATGTATGTGCGTGTGTTTCTGTGTGTATACATGGGTACAGATGCCCATGAAAGTGAGAGGCATCAGATACTCTGGAGCTAGAGTTATTGGCGGTTGTGGGCCACCCAGTGTGGGTGATGGTAATCAAACTTGAGTCTTCTAAGGAGCAGTGTACTTAACTGCTGAGTCATCTCTGTGGCACAGTCCATTATTTTAAATATTTAGAGTTTATGACATTTTCAATTATTCAGTTGCCACAGTTGTTTATATTTTGGAAAACTATGTAAGGAAACACTGTTTTGAGAATAGATTATCACATGATCTGGAACACATACATATGGAGGAAAAATATATGCAGAGAACCATACTGTTATTTACACAATGATGCTCATATAGCTGGATTTAAAATAGTCAAAGGTAGGAAGAGCCACTGTCTAGAGGTGTCAGGATGTGGGATCAGAACATGGCCTCCCCATGCTGAGGAATGTTAGTCAATCTGGGTACATGAGGAACAGCTTGAACATCTTACCATGCCAGTGAGAGACACGAGTCCCAGCACAAACGCAATGAATTACAAAAGACAGAGCTTCGAGGAGTCAAATCGATAGAGACAAAAGACAAAGTGCTTTTATGGGGTGAAGACATGAAAATTCAAACAGTGAATTAGACATAGATAATTACCTAGCTGTAGCATCAATAAGTGTCATGAGAACGTCAGATTCTGGCATCTCTACATATTTAAAATGAAACCACTACCTCTGCAGAGACACACTTCATGCAGGGGAACACATACAGTCACACACTTCACACAGATTAACACACTCAGAAGCAACTTCACACAGATTAACACACTCAGAGGCACATTTCACACAGATGAACACACTCAGAGGCACACTTCACACAGATGAACATACTCAGAGGCACACTTCACACAGATGAACACACTCAGAGGCACACTTCACACAGATGAACACACTCAGAGGCACACTTCACACAGATGAACACACTCAGAGGCACACTTCACACAGATGAACACACTCAGAGGCACACTTCACACAGATGAGCACACTCAGGGGCACACTTCACACAGATGAACACACTCAGAGGCACACTTCACACAGATAGACACACTCAGGGGCACACTTCACACAGATAGACACACTCAGAGACACACTTCACACAGGTGAACACACACGCAGAGGCACACTTCACACAGTAACACAGTAAAAGTGTTATCTATCACTCAAAGTGAGGTAATGTCACAAATATGAACCCACTCACACCTACAATCTAGTAATTTCACGGCTGACACTTACATGTAAATCTAAAGAAAAAACTGAAAACTGGTTGGTGGGAAGAGAAAGATTGGAGAAGACCTGTTCTATGTCCTGTCCACACTTTGAGTGAGTCACAGAGCCTGAGCAAGCTGCACATTGCCAAGTGGAATAATGTTTAACAAGGTTAACAAGGTGATGTGAGAGAACCCTTAGAACGTCGAGAATGGGGAGGACTAGAAAGAAACCACACAACAGTAAGATGTATAAAACACGTTAGCAGAGGGCCTGTGGCTCAAATCCGCAATCCTGAGGTTGAAACAGGATTGTGAGCGCAAGGTCAGTGTGAGTTACAGGAGGGAGTCCAGGCCATCACACAACAGCAATAAAACCAAAACTAAAAATAAGAATAAAAGCACCTTGAAAAATTCCCAAATGAACATATGGAAACTATGCAAGGGAAAGGTTTAGTCTTCTTTCATGTCACTGGGTGAAGAACATAAAAGCCACAATGAGGCATGATAATCACACATCAGAGCAGTACCGACATTGACTGGCAGAGGGAAAGGCGAATGCTAGGAGCTTTGGGCAGAGTATGGATGTTTCTTAATCCGTAACACTGGAGAGAACACTCTCAGAGCCACAGGCAACTCATGGGAGCATCCAAAGCCCCTCATCCTAAGGCAGAGAAATTAAAAAGTCTGAAACAGGCAGAGACCAATTACATATGAAGTTAAGAATGAGCAAAGTTTGGGTTGCCTATGTGATGTGACCCTTTCATTCCTCTGGCAGATGTGTCATGGGAGTTTATGAGAAAAGTTTGAGCCCAGCCCCCACCATCCTACCCCCAGTTTGATGTTGTCTAGGATGCAATACAGTAAAAACCAAGCGGCAGACAAAATTCCCACCAGGGATGGCATGTTTCTGGGCTCCCCAGTGGGATCTTAATCACATACAGACATTAGAATTGTAGGCTGCAGAAAGGCATTAAATGCACCAGTAACCCAAGCCTGCGCAGATCTCCTCAGGCAGAGTCCTTCCTTGCCATGTCCATCTGGGTAAGTGCTCTGCACCCAAGTGCAGAATCAGAAGGTGGTCGGCTCCCAGGCAGGCTGTGGGAGGAGGAGCAGTGGGGCTCAGGGAGGTTTTCAGCCTCTGCAGAGGAGACGCTGAGCTCTGACAGGCCCTCGGTATAGGAACTTTGCTGCACAAAGGGCAATGAGGGGTTTGCATTGTAGGATTTGTTTCTCTAATTTAGAATCTTCCAATTATATTGCATTAATTTTAAGCCTGTATTTATTTTTGAATGTAAAGATTCATGTTGACTAGCTGTGTCAGCGTTCACGTTACATATGTGTACTTTCACAAACATGTCATTTGAGAATGGACGTTTTCTTTCCACATTTTAATTATAAACCCTTTTAGCATCTGTGATTGTCATATACCAAATACAAGTATTATAAATGCCTTCTGAGTTTCGGTAATTAAAAATAATTTCAGGATCTTTAGAAGTGAGTTCCACCCTAATTTCATATCTTAGCGGATGCTATCTCATTGCTACAAAGTATCTACCCATATTTTCTCATTACAGTTTTGTCTCTCAATTTACCTTCAGAAGCCATCAGCTAGTGGTGCTGGTCCCTGCCCACGCTTCATAAGTTAAGAAATGCCAGTGAAGGGCATGTGGGGATAGGCTGCAGACAACTAACTGCTGTGGGATGTTCTGTAGGTCCTGTGGGAGCCCATTCTCAGGTTCTTTGTGGCGTTACCCAGCAGGTCCGTATAGAGGATGATTAGGACCATGGGCCTGAGTGCAGGTGTTTGAGATGGTCTGCACTTGGCTGTGCTGGGGGATGGTCTGTATGTCAAGTTGCTCTGATTGGTTAATAAATAAAACCTGATCGGCTGTGGCTAGGCAGGAAAGATAGGTGGGACTAACCGAGAGGAGATATAAAGGGACAGAAAGGCAGAAGGAGACGCTGCAGCCGCCGCAATGACCAGAGAGGCTGCAGCCGCCACCATGACCAGAGACACTGCAGCCGCTGCCATGACCAGCAGCATGTGAAGACGCCAGTAAGCCACCAGCCACATGGCAAGGTATAGATGTATGGAAATGGATCAATTTAAGATAAAAGCACAGTTAGCAAGATAAGGACAGTTGGCAAGAGGCCTGCCACGGCCATACAGTTTGCAAGCAATATAAGTGTCTGTGTTTACTTGGTTGGGTCTGAGCGGCTGTGGGACTGGCGGGTGACAGAGATTTGGCCAGACTGTGGGCAAGGCGGAAAAATCAAGCTACATTTGTCGCCCGAACGTGGGGCTAAAGAAAAAAAGGGCTAAAGAAAAAAAGGGAAGAAAAAAAAAAGAGGGACTAAAGAAAAAGGACAAATAAAGACAAAGTCCCTTAACCAAGAGGCGCTCCAATAAAGTGTGATCTGAGAAGAATCCTCGCGTGGTGGTAAAGAGGATTCAGAACTCAACACACGGAGCGGTGACGTCGGTAAGTTCTCCAGGAACGGTGACGTCGGTAAACACCCCACAGTTCCTAATTCTCTCTCTCAAATGAGCGGCAGCCGCCGGTTTGAGTTACTGGCGGGTTCCTGGGGCTTGGAAGAGAGAGGAAAAGGAACATAGACAGTTATATAAAGAAATAGAAAGTTTAAAAAAATAAAGTCTTTAAAGAGAAAGTAAAAGTAATATAAAAAATAAGCCATGTAAAGATGGATATCACACAAAGAGTTTGGATTATATTGTCTTTGGGATTTTTAACTGCAGAAAAACATTTGATCGTAAAAGATGTTGAGTTAAACCAATATGTATATATTAAAGATATCTTGACTTTAAAATTTGGATATAAGGATGTGTTACTTTGGAAAGGAGACTTTGCTTTTGTCTCTACAGAAAGCCAGAGGCTATGGATTTGTTCCAGATTAAGATACATCAGGTTTGACCAGCCAAGACCACCTGAAAGGTCTCCGATGACACCATGGCCCAGATGATCCAACATCCAGAATCGTTTCAAGGCAACTGGCTCAGACGATACGGTCTCACGGACTACTCCATGATCCTAAAATTTTCTTTGCATCCCCATAAGATACAGCGCCCCCCTCCAGCAGGAAGTAGTTAAGAGAAGCTACGCCCAAATTCCCAAATATACCAAGCTGGCTTTGGAGATGTGTAAAAGTTAAAACCTTCCTTTTTAAAAAAAAAAGAAAGGGGAAGTGCTGTGGGATGTTCTGTAGGTCCTGTGGGAGCCCATTCTCAGGTTCTTTGTGGCGTTACCCAGCAGGTCCGTATAGAGGATGATTAGGACCATGGGCCTGAGTGCAGGTGTTTGAGATGGTCTGCACTTGGCTGTGCTGGGGGATGGTCTGTATGTCAAGTTGCTCTGATTGGTTAATAAATAAAACCTGATCGGCCGTGGCTAGGCAGGAAAGATAGGTGGGACTAACAGAGAGGAGATATAAAAGGACAGAAAGGCAGAAGGAGACGCTGCAGCCGCCGCAATGACCAGAGAGGCTGCAGCCGCCGCAATGACCAGAGACACTGCAGCCGCTGCCATGACCAGCAGCATGTGAAGATGCCAGTAAGCCACCAGCCACATGGCAAGGTATAGATGTATGGAAATGGATCAATTTAAGATAAAAGCACAGTTAGCAAGATAAGGACAGTTAGCAAGAGGCCTGCCACGGCCATACGGTTTGAAAGCAATATTAGTGTCTGTGTTTACTTGGTTGGGTCTGAGCGGCTGTGGGACTGGCGGGTGACAGAGGTTTGTCCTGACTGTGGGCAAGGCGGAAAAATCAAGCTACAACTAACCACTGAACACACAGAAAATGTGATAGTCTCTCTGGACTCTGAGGAACCGGAAACTGGTAAGTTGCAGAGCTTGGGAGAAACAATTTTTATGTTCTATTAATTGAAATAAATATCCTTTCTAATCCCCCTGCTAGTGGAAATTCATGGTCCTTCCTTCCTTCCTTCCTTCCTTCCTTCCTTCCTTCCTTCCTTCCTTCCTTCCTTCCTTCCTTCCTTCCTTCCTTCCTTCCTTCCTTCCTTCCTTTGGAGAAGCCTATGGGACAGATTATCTCTTTCATTTCCTTTGCTCTGTGCATAGCTTTCATATGTTTTCCAAACTGCATCCTTTTCTAGATAGAGAAACTCAAACCTCTGTGCTTTTATTGTTACTCACATACAGTGCATGTGACAAGGAGGGTAAAGCCAGCCAGGGAGAAGTTAGTCTCAGCTGTGACTTCATTGTGGGGAGGGTCAGGAAGACAGCTTCTTCTGCAGCCCATGTGAGTTTCCTAGGGCTGAAAGTGGTGATGTGACTAACTCTTCCAGATTTCTCTTTCTTCATTTTAGAAGAATGCTGATCTACTTCAGTTTCTGGAGGAGTATGTAAACCCATTAGTGAACATTCTGGCCGCAGGTTTGAGCCCTGGGAAGGCCTGTAATCATTTAAATTACAAAACAAATGTGAGGGCTAACCAGAAAGAGCTGCCATTCCTTAGCCCAAATATTCCTCATGCTTTTGCACATCATGTTGCGGAAGTTGATTTACTTCATGGTCTCTCTGAACACAGATCTGGCATCTGCTTGGTGATGGTTTTCCTTTCATGATGCACCAACCATCTCTCCAGTGTAGTTGTTGCTTTCCAGGTAGAACTGTGCAACACACAGAGCATACTGTTCAGTTCCATCTCACCCTAAATCCCCTTGCAAGAGGCAGGAGCAGTTCCCCTGTCCAAACCATCCCATGCATTTTGCATTGTCTCCCAGCAGGGTTGAGAGTGAAGACCACATGGTAAAGGTGCTTTGTGGGATATTTGATCACACTGTTAACCCAAGACCGTGCTATTTAAATAAAAACCTGAGGTCAGGAGGCAAAGCCAGTGGCTAGTTGGCAGGAAGTAGCCATAGAGGGTAAAGAGGGAGTCAGGAAGACAGATAGAGAAATGAACAGGAAGTATAAGGGAGGGACAGAGATTTGGCAGTTCCTTTTGGATTGGAACAATGGAAAAAGGTCTTCCTTCCTGAGACACCAGCTAAGGAGAAAGGTCGGCTAGTTGCTCCTCAGCCTCTGAGAAGGTTTTCACCCCAGCTTCTGACTCCCGAGTCTTTATTGATAAAAATTATAAGATGCAAATTTAGATTAAAACAACAACAGAAGTGAACAGTACGAAGATGGCAAAAATCAAGCACATGGTTTCGTAAACATAAGGGTGGACGGTATCCCTCAGCCCTGATGTAAGCCATGCTCTGCACACTTTCAACACCAGGTCGTGGGTGGGCTGCATACATGCTGCAGAGGAGGAACATTACTCCTGCCTATCTCCTCCCTGGATGCAGTGCACCCACATGACCGTAAGCACCCAGCATGCACTAGGGACTGCGGAAGCATTTCTTCTTCCCATTCCATTCTCCACTTCCCTCCAGATCACAAGTCCAGGTCATTGTCCTGAGCACTTGTCATTTGTTTGAGGCCTGTTTAATGACGCCATTGGTCTCAAGTTGTCCATGATTGACTGGGTAACTGCAGGATGACACCGGGTCTACAGTTGTGGCTTCCTGGTTCCATGCTCTAACTCTGATGTCCTAAGCAGCTGAAACCTTCACAGTCAGTTCTAACAAGGAATGCTCAGGATTCTTCTGGCCGTTTCTTGCTCCAGGTGTATCTTGTTCTCCTCTTCTGTCCTTTAAGCCTTTCCTTCCTCTTCCCCAATGTGACCACTCCACGTGGTACCTATTTTGCAAATCCGCATAATTTCTCTGTCACTTATGCCCTTATATGCAGAACATCAACCCTTTCTCTTTGCATGATACAATAAGCCATCCCAGCATATTCACTCTCAAGTTCTATGTTTGAGAAGTGCCTCTTAAGTTACCTTGCGGAGGTCATAGAGTATCTATCTGTCTTGTCTGCTGACCACAAAGACCATGCTGAGTTAGGCAGATGTGAGTCAAAGCGCCTGATCTGGGAGGGCAGGACAGGCTAGGAGATGCATTATAGCTTGTTTCACGAAGGGTACACAATTCTGAGAATGCTCTCTGTAGAAGCGACACAGTAGCCCAGAATTGCAGCACCTTTCTTTGCTAGACTTACTTTGTAATGGGTAAAGAATTTGACACCACGTATATTTTGATGTAGAAGTTGAATGGATACAACTGGGTGCCCTGCAAAATGTGGGCATAGTGGACAACTAGAGGGAATTTTGTGTCACCTGGTGAGCTGGTGCCCTTGATTACATGAAATCCTATCCCTGTCCTTGGGCTGCGTTCTGAAGAGAGGAGGAGAACTTTCTCTTGTTGCTGTGCAGTTCCACCTCCTGAAAAGCTCTTCCAGATGGGGCAGAGCAGGGATCACTGAAGCCATGATGTTGAGGGTATCCCTGAGGGTTCACGGCCTCTGCACCTGCCTGACTTTCCTAAGAGCTTCAGGTTGCAGGGCTGCAGTTTCTGAAGTTTGAGTCTCCCAACACCCACATAAAAGCCTAGCTTGGAAGCCAGAGAGAAGAGTCAGCAGTTAAGAGCACATACTGCTCTTGCAGAGAACTCAAGGTTGGTTCCCAGTATCCACATCAAGCAGCTTACAACTGTCTCTGACTCCAGCTCCAGGGAACCTGACACCCTACTGTGGACTCTGTGGACACCTGCACATATGTGTGAAAACACAAATACCCGTAATTAAAAATGAAATAAAAATAAAGCCACAGAACATGTGGCTTTACAGGCAATGAAACACATTGCACAGGAGTTTGACGTGAGATATCCGTGTAAGACTCACAGTTCTCTCTCTCTTCTCTCTTACTTTCCTCTTTGCTTTCAGGAACTAAAAAGAACTAACTAAAAAATGAGTATTCCACGGGAATAACATGCTAATACCAAGGCTAAAGTGTATGTTTCAGATTAGCTTTGTTTTAGATTTTTATTTTATTTTAAATTATGGGTGTTTGTGTTTTCACACATATGTGCAGGTGTCCACAGAGTCCACAGTAGCTGGAGTCAGAGGCAGTTGTAAACTGCTTGATGTGGATACTGGGAACCAAGCCTGAGTTCTCTGCAAGAGCAGTATGTGCTCTTAACTGCTGAGTCTTCTCTCTGGCTTCCAAGTCAGTCTTTTATGTGGGTGGTTGAGACCCAAACTCAGATCATATGCTTGCTCAACAAGTGCTCTTATCCACGGAGTCATTCCCCGGTCCCTTCAAGCTAGTCTTTTAGAGTGTTTCAGTGTGTGCATTCTCTAACATGAAATGTACGTACTTCAACACACAAACACAAACAAGCACTCATGCACAGCATCTGTTCTGTAAGTCTACAGAAGTTACAAAATGTCCCATGGACTGGTGACAGTGTGTTCCATGGAATTCTTGGAGAATCCTAGAACCCTTATTGCCACTTCACTGTGATTTCCCCAGGATCATCACAAGAGAATTTAGACTGGGACCTGAGAAATACCTTTATATGTTATAGAAAAACTTCACAATTAAATGGAAACAATTCAATAAAACTTATTTACCCAAGATGCTATTGCTATGTACAATATCCAGTCTATTTATCTTGCAATATGATGAACTCTTCTAATGACTCTATTAAATTTTTATTTTTGGAAATTGTCTTTTAAAAATATTTTTGCCAATTATTCATCACAGTTCTGAATTCTTAAAGGGAAACTCATGTTTATGAATTTTAATTTTTTTCTTTCCCTTAATACCCAATGCTAGAGTCACATGGTCTAAATAATTATAAAATAGTTTCATCTTCCAACGTTGATTTTTAAACGATATTTCTTTTAACATTTCACTGCAAAAATGATAAAAACGTTAATGTTCTTATGTGTGCCAGAAGACAGCTTTGTAGTTCATTCTCTCTCTCTGCCTTCCCATTGACTCAGGTGACCAAGCTCTCATAACCACTGATCCATTTGTCAACCCTTAAATATGTAGCTTGTCTAGACTCAAAGTTGTGATCCTCCTGTCTCTGCCTCTTAAGAGTACCCTACCAGTGTGCACCACCACACACACCTTTGTTGCTCACATCACCTGCTCTGTATGTATGATGCTACATGAAAGCAAATGCATCTGATCTATTAGAGACATTGTACCAGCAGAGCATTTGACCAAGTCCCTGGTACAAGTTCTAGACTCCGGACCTTTGAGTCTGGAGAAATAACACTGCTCACTCGAAGGAGAGATGACGTCAGAATCCTAAGGAGTCTACCTTTCATGTTGGCTTGAGTGCTTTTCCTTTCATTAGAGCCACATGATGGATTGGCCCTGAAGCTATTGCCGCTGTAGTTCTATTTGAATTCACACGAACCCACTCTAAATTCTCATATTAAAGGAGAAAGAAATGCAATTTGTTTCTTACTCATATGTGATAACTACCAAGAGCTAACTGGTACTGAGACATGGTCAAGGGGAACAGACACATAGCAGGATTGAGGAAAAAAAAATGTACATTGGAGCTTGATAGAGGGTTGCTCAGATGTCACATTGCGCTTTCTTTCTTTCCCCATTTCTGTCTTTTTCATTTCAGGCAGGGACCAAGCTGAGCAGTCATTAACAGAGCTGCCTTAACTCTCCCAGGCCACATGCATAAGCCATGCATGGGAAAAGCAGCAGCCAACACCCCATAGAGAACATCATGTGCTGGACGCAATTCCATGACTGGTGTGTAGACTTCATCTTATGTCACTCATGATGTATCCCAGACACAGGCACATGGCTGTCCACATGATCTAGAGGAGGTGACTAGGACTCAGCCTCAGAGTGCTCAAAGTCACACTCTGAGACAATGACAGGTCATGGGTAGAATGTGAAGTAGTCTGTATTTAGAAATCACAATTCTCAACATTTGCAATAAAACTTTATTAAGAATATTTAATAGTAAATGAACAGAGTAAAGAGGGCACTGAAATAAATGACCCTGTCCATGTCAAACCCACGGACATACTTTCCTCAGAAAGGTTTTACATAATCTTCCTAATTCAAAGTCACCAAAACAGCTGTTCATATACCTGACAATGAGAAAATTGCAGATTATAGCGAGGCCAGTTCCCAGGGAAGCTGTCTCAGCAGGCAGGGAATAGTCAGTGTGTACTGTGTCCCAGGGCAGTTGTTAATTTATAGGAATACTCATGTACAAGGGAGCCTCACAAAGGACAGACAAGGAGGTTGGGGTGAGCTGAAGTAGAGGATTTCAATGGAGAAGGATGAATTGGGCTGAACTGATATGTTTTCCCAAGGTGATAGCCTTGGTTGAGACTCATGGTCAAGGCTGTCTGGGATGAAGTGTATCTCTTGCTTTTCCCCACAAGATTTGCTCTGTGCTTCTTGACCTCATAAGATGAATCAGAGCAGCAAGCTGTACACTGCCACTAACATCAGAAACACCTTCTTCTCTGAGATAAGCATTGGGATCTCAGGCAACAGTGTCCTTCTCCTCTTCCATGTCCTCATGTCCAGTCGTGAGCACAAGCCCAGACTCACGGACATGCCCATTGGCGTCTTGGCCATAGTCCACCTACTGATGCTGCTGGTTGTGGGCGTCATAGCTACAGATATGTTCATATCTCGGCAAGGATGGGATGACATCACATGTAAATCTCTTGTCTTCTTATACAGATTTTTGAGGGGTCTCTCCATTTGTGCCACCTGCTTGCTGAGTGTCCTCCAGGCCATCACTCTCAGCCCCAGACACTCCTGTTTAGCAAAGTTCAAAAAAAGCTTATCACCATGTCACAGCTTATGGTCCTTGCTTGCCCTTTGTTTTGTCTATTCATCCATTTCCAGTAACCTTCTCGTCTACATAGTTATCACCCCTAATGTGACCTCAGACCACCTACTGTATGTTACCGAATCCTGCTCTCTTCTGCCCTTCAGTTTCCCCGTGAAATACATAATGTCCACATTGTTCGTGTTCAGGGAAGCATTCTTTCTTGGTGTCATGGGCCTCTCCAGCGGGTACATGGTGGTTCTCCTGTGCAGGCACAAGAAGAAGTCCCAGCATCTTCACAGCACCAGCCTTTCTCCAAAAGCATCTCCAGAGGAAAGGGCCACCCGGACCATCCTGCTGCTCATGAGCTTCTTTGTGCTGATTTCCATCTTGGACAGCTTTATGTCATTCTCAAGGCATATGTTCAAAGATGATCCAATATTCTACTGTGTCCAGATTCTTGTGAGCCATAGCTATGCCTCAGTCAGTCCCTTTGTGTTCATCAGCACTGAAAAGGATATAACTAGGCTTTTAAGGTCCATGTGTGAGCGGATAGTGACTATTTGTTTATTCAGTGATAGGTAAGTGTCCTCAAGATGAGACTACGTTAGCATCAGAACCGTGAGTCACTATTAACATGTTGTGTGGCAGAGACTTTCTCCAGGAGGATGTAGTTCACACTACACTCTACAGCTCAGCCACAGAAGGCTGCCAAATCTGCATCAGGGCTCCAGTGCCATGTTTTCTGAGTAAAGGGTTTTCTGTTGGATAAAAACCCCACATTTACAGGCTGAGAATATGATCTGTGGGCAAGAACACTTGCTATGCCAAAGCTATGACCAGAGTGCAAAACCCCAGTTTACACAAAGAAATGGATTTGGCTGTGGTTACATACCCACAACAACAGATCTATGAGACAAAGAGATAGGAGGATCTCTGGGGCTCACCGGTCGATAGGCGAGCTCTGGAATCAGTGAGAGACCTTGTTCCCACGGATAAGACAGACAGAGAAAGAAGAACACCCGAGGGCCTTTCCTTACTCCAGCACCTGTGTAAGGACCCAGACACAAAGACACACACAGACACTCTGGACCCATGAAGTCCAAGTTTAAATGGTGAATCAGACATGAAAAATGACCTAGCTTTGACATCAACTAATGTCATGAAAAACAAGGTCTTATGATATTCTTCTTAATTGGAAAGATAAATAAAATATAAGATTCTACTCATGGTGTGTTTTTATGTCAATAACAGTATCATGTTTCATCTTAAAAAGAGCCATTTGGGGTGGTGTTACAGATAGAAAATACAACTCATCTGTGAGCAGTGATGTCACTGTCCCTACTTAGATCCCATTGCTTAGCCTTTAGGATCATTTTTAAAAAAACTTAAATAGGGCGGGAGAGATGGCTCAGAGGTTAAGAGCACTGACTGCTCTTCCAGAGGTCCTGAGTTCAATTCCCAGCAACCACATGGTGGCTCACAACCATCTGTAATGAGATCTGGTGCCCTCTTCTGGCCTGCAGTCATACATGCTGTATACATAATAAATAAATAAATCTTAAAAAAAAAAACTTAAAAAAAAAACCTTAAGTACTGGGTAATGCAAATAGAACATCTGGAGAAAGATTGTGATGTGTCCTTTCTACCTTGAGCTAGTCAAAATGCTAATAACAGACTATGTGCTAACAAAATTGAAGGTTGTGAAAGACTTAACAGGAGAGAATATTTGGAGCTATATAAAAGAGGATATTGGGACTTTGTGGAGAAATGAAATAACTGTCAAACAGATGTGTAAACATATGAACATATCTGTTGTGGCACAAGCTTTTAACACAAGCACTTGCTTTAACAGGCAGAGGCAGGCAGAGTTCTAGGAGTTCAGGGCTAGCCTAGTGTATATAGTGACTAGCTAGTGCCACATGGTGAGATCCTGTCTCAAAAAACAAAAACAAAAAACAAAAAACAAAAACAAAAAACAAAAACCTAACCAACCAACCAACCAAACAAACAAACAAAAAACATTGAATCCCTCCTAGATTTCCAGCTAGGGCCTCATGGTGAGATCCTGTCTCAAAAACAAAAACAAAAACAAAAACAAAGAACAAAAACCCAACCAACCAACTAAACAAACAAAAAACATTGAATCCCTCCTAGATTTCCAGTTCTCTCTAGAATGATGTTTCCATCTATAGTGTCTATTTAATTGTTGACACAAGACACAAGTTGTTTAAAGCATTCTGTTCAAATTATAAAACCAGGAATATTAATCACTCCACATAAAACATTGTACTTGTCTTCTTTTTTGAAACTGAGTCTCTCAGTGTAGCCAAGGCTAGCCTTGAACTTACAATCCTCCTGCCTCCAGCTGTGGAATTATGGCATTATTCAGACATCAGGAGTGCAGTACTAGGCTTGCATGACCGCAAGCTTCAGCTACAGGTCACCCGGTCCTGTTTTGTCACAGGGCTCATGATGCTTTCCATAAGTGTGTTTTAGTTCTGTGGGAGATGGAGCAAAATCGCATTAGCTTCAGAGCCTGTTTCTGCCTCTGTCAGTGAGGACAATGCTGGTCTTTCAGGCTCCTTATGGAGCAGAGCCAGCCTGACCTCTCAGCCTCAGCTATGTTCCATCTGCTGGTGGTCACTTTGGCTCTCCAGGTCTGCCCTGACTTTTACAGTACATCTAATTTCTGTTACAATTCACTTTCAAATTTCCTCACAGCTAAAATCCTGCAATTGGGAGTTTGGAAATATTGGAAACAGAATCAACACTACCTGGAAAACAAGAGCTCCATGGAAAGACTGACCCAAGGAGTGGCTGCCTGTCATATAGTGTAGAGAGAGGACCCTAGATTCACAGGGAAGTCCCAGGAGTCCTGCATCCCAGAGAGAGGCATCATGGTGAAGGAACTGAGTCAGAATTGTATCTAAAGAGTAAGGTGAGAAAAGATAGGGTTGTCTCTATGTCGTGAACTTTTTTATTCCTCTTGCAGTGAGGGCAAGGAAACTTAGAGAAAAGTTTGTGCTCAGCCCTCCCCAGATTGCTGTTATCCAAGACAGAGTAGAGTCAGCTCAACAGGTAAAATGCTCTGCTGGGATGCCATGTTTTCGTGCTCCCCAGTGGGAACTTGTCATCTTCACCAGACACTTTTAAAATTCAAACCTCAGAGATGCATTAAGAACTCCCTCTACCTAAGCCTGCGCAGATCTCCTCAGGCAGAGTCCTCCCCTGCCACATCCATCTGGGTAAGTGCTCTGCACCCAAGTGCAGAGTCAGAAGGTGGTCCTGTCCCAGGCAGGCTGTGGGAGGAGGAGCTCAGGGGGGTTTTCAGCATCTGCAGAGGAGACACTGAGCTCTGACAGCCCCTCGGCACAGGAAGTGTATTCTGCGCAAGGGAGAGCGAGGGTGTTTTCTTCTTAGGATTTTTATTTCTTTTATTTATAGACTCTTAAAATTATGTTTACACAGTCAGGCAGTGGTGGCACTTGACTTTAATCCTAGCACTCGAGAGGCAGAGACAGGTGGATCTCTGTGAGTTTGAGGATAGCCTGGTCTACAGAATGAGTTCTAGGACATTCGGGGCTAAACACACACACACACACACACACACACACACACACACACACACACACACACAAATTATATTTACACTTTTATATTTTTTTTCTGAACTTAATGACTCACATTGATTTTGTAGATTTACATACATTATATCCTCAATATTTCCTTTTTATATATAGGATCAGAAACTTGAAAAGTCCTAAATTCACAGTTTAATTAAATGATTGCCTTTTTTGCATCTATTATTTTCATAGATCAAATGCAATTGATATTTATACAAGTACCTTATGAATTTGAGATATTAAATGATCAGAAATCTTTATAAGATCAAAGCCATATTACCAAAATTCTACATCAATCTTACATGAATGCTGTATGATTATTAGTGTTTGCACATGGTCACTTTTCTCCCCATTTCATTTATTTACTTATTTATTTACTTTTCAAATACATTTTTAATTGAGTTGAAATTCTGTCACTTTTCTCCTTCACCTCTGTCATGTCTGGACATTCTCAAATTCATTGACTCTTTCTTATCATTTTTACATATAAATGTTTGTATGTATGTGTGTGTACAAATATATGAATGCAACCTTGAGTCTGTTTTATTTAGTTTGTAAGTATATGGTTTCTGGGCTAACTACTTTGTTAGGAGTAAGAGGTTTCATCCTTGATAGAGGCTATTTCTCCCTCTCTAGAAGTCTCTAGTTCTTTGTCTAGGGGAAGGACTCCATGAGGTCCCCCCTTCCACGTTTGGGTGTCTTTGATATTGCCATGTTCCTGTTGCGTTTGTGCCAACATTTCTAGGAGTCACTGGCTCTTTCAGACTTTCTGCTCCTCTTAGTCAGTATTCCCCGAGCCAGAGATACAGGAGCTGTTTTGTAGATCTACCCATCGTGGCTGGGCAACACCATCGACAGGTCTCTGCATTGTGTCCAGCGTGGTTTTCCGTGATGGCCTCCATCTGCTGTAAGGAGAGGCTCCTATGATGAGAGGTGGCAGCTATAATACTTAGAATGCAGTTAGGAACTGTGTTGGAGCCAAGTGGTGGTAGTATGTTTTTTTTTTTTTTCCCTCTAAGGTCTATGTTCTCACTGGTCCCAGGAAGTTGACTAGGTTTCTAGAACCAGGCAGGATTTCCCTCCTGTTGTGTGGGCTCTAAAGCCAATCAGGCGGCTATTGGTTACCACCACGTGAGTGCTCTGTTGCACCTCTATGGATATCTTGCCATGCTCCTCTTTGTGTGGTTCATAGTGTTGGGGCATGATAGGATTATTAACTTCTTCCCTCTCTAGATAGTTTGTACAGTATTTTCTGGTATCATGGATGATAGACCACGGGAAGGAGGCATTCAGGTCAGATTCAGTGAAATAATCTGTGCCTTGTGTCCTAAGTGTGAGGTGTCTTCAGCATCTTTAACCTCTGAGCGGTAACCATGGCTATATCAGTAGTCTATATTGTTTCGGGATGCACTGGACCACCCTTACCCTTTCACTTGGTCCTCAGAAACATTTTTACATACAAATGTATGTAGTTACTCTGTGGTTCTTGTGGGAGAATTGTCTGTCAAAGTGGCATAATATTTTTAAATTTCAATTTGGTTTCAAAATCACAAATTAGGGGTGTCAGCCGTTAGCCTTGCTTTGCCTGATAGGAACTGTCACCTGAGAAGCTATGATGATAAGGTTACAGGACATTGATTGTTAAATACACAGTGAACATGGTCCTAAGGCCCAGGAATACAACTTCCAGAGAGAGACAATATTTTATTCTATTAATCTTTTCTCTTTGTCCTATGTATTGAATAAAAATATGCCTTCCAATTTCACTGATAATGGAAATACCTGAATTTCATGTTGTTTTATAGTAAATTTCATATAATTGAGCCCCATCCCATCCTGCTCTCTGTATTTGGTATTCAGATTTTTATGGAACTATATCTTTTCATGAACTTTTGGTGAAAAGTTGAACGTGCACCACAACTTTTCTTGATCCTAGCACAGGAGATAGATTCTAAGCCTCATCCCTCAATGGGCAAGCTCACATGACCACAGTGGACTTATCAGTGTTCACTCATGGATGCTTTTTATTCTCAACTCAAATTTAGACATTAGAAATAGTGGTGTCAAGACTCAACCTCTGCTCTGCTTGCTAGGAAATGTGCCCAGAGCACCAAGACAGTGAGGTTGCTAGAAAACTAAGTACTCAGTGAACACAGGGCACCTTCCACCTCCTGGCTATAAAGATAGGAATTCAACTTCCTAGAGAAAGACTAGCTGTGTTTCTTCATCTTTTCCTTATGTTCTACACACTGAGTAAATAATTCTTTCAATTTCTTTGACAATGAAAATACCTCAATCTCTATGTTTTGATAACCATTGATCATATATATATATATATATACACACACATATGACGTATATTCATATACATACAGAGAGAGAGAGAGAGAGAGAGAGAGAGAGAGAGAGAGAGAGAGAGAGAGAGAGAGAGAGAGACCCACTTCACCTTTTCATGAACTTATGTGAAAATGGACAGGAACTGAACCACTTTCTTTATCACAGAGACAATGCCCATATGACCATGCTGGGAGGGAGGTCAGAGCTGCTTAAGAGCAAAGCATGAGTCTCTCATGCATCATTGCTGGGTGATGAGGGAAGCTGGTTATGTCGCAGCACTGTGTGGGGTCCAGTGGTGACAGCTGGAGTCTGTGCCATGTTGCTCCTCCAGGTCTTCCTGTTCTATATTTTAAAAGAATGCTTTTCCTGGTCTTTCTGTGTCTGGAGATTTTGAAATATACCGGTACACACACAAGTTGCAAGTCAGAACCCTGAGAACTGGATACAATCTGTTCCATTTTTAAACAAGGATAATTCTGATTCTATTTAGATAACTGCCATTCCCTAAGTCAAGTGCACCCCGGGTGCTTGTTTCTCATATTCCTGCTGCTACTCTACTTCATGCTCTCTCTGGACATAGAGGTCACATCTGCTTGGTGATGGTTTGTCTTCCCCGATGCACCAGCTCTTTCTCTCATGTCTTCCTAGCTTTCCAATCAGAACTGTGCAACAAACAGAGCACAGTGTTCAATCCCACCTTATCCTAAACCAAGTCTCACCTTCCAAAACCCTCTACTTCTACATTAACCGACAGTAGCAACAACAATAGGGTATAGGTGAGCTATATGATGATGACAAACAGTTCCATAAACATATGTGTGGACAGGTAGGTATCTGTCCACCCTGACGGAAACCATGATCTTTACACGGCCTCTCAACACCAGGAGATGGGCAGGTGACTCTATGGTGCACAGGAGGAAACAGACATTCCCCCCGCCCTTACTCCTCCCTGGATGCAGTGCACACACAGGACCCTGAGCTCCCAGTATGCAGTGCCGTCTGCAGAGGGGTTTCCTTCTCCCATTCTGCTCTCCACTTCCCTCCAGACCACAAGGTCAGGTCACTGTCCTGAGCACCTGCCATTGGTTTGAGGACTATTTGATGATGCTGTGGCTCTCAGGTTGTCTGTGACTGGTTGGGTAACTGCAGGATGACACCGTGTCTACAGTCATGGCTTCCTGGTTCCATGCCGGACAGGGGGCTCTAACTCTGTTACCTTAAGCAGCTGAAGCCTTCACACTTGGCTTTAACAAGGAATGCTCAGGTTTCTCTTCAGCATTTCTTGCTCCCTGCATGTTGACTTTTCTTACTCTGCCTGGAATCTGTTTCACAAATCATTTTTCCTGCGTTATATAATGAATATCAAGTGTCTGGGTTTTTCCCAGTGTGTAAAGTGAAGTCTTGTTGCATGGCATGACATGGTACAGTCACAGCACACTCACTCCTAAGTGCTCTGGGTTGATGTCCTGCAAGGCTCACATTCAACAGAAAAACCTTCCCTTATAAGTGTAGTAGCCTACAGATCCCTACAAACCTGTCTGATTTGATCATGTTAGCTAGTATTTACAAAGAGTAATCAGCACAGTATCTATGTATGTGCTGTGTAATATTTAAATAAATGCACACAATATATCTGATATGTTTGTTTATTCAAATGGTTCAGTGTGACTCAGAAATTCAGGGAGATTTGTGATGTCTAAAGAAATGTTTCTGTGGTCTCTCCTGGCATGCTAGTTCTTGTGACCTCATGTCACTCTTATCTGTGTTCTGGAGAAAACACGATGGTTTTTCCTGTTGCCTCCTTGGAATTCCATTTCAGAAAGACCAGTGTTTTCTAGCAGTTTCAAAGCAGTTATTCCCTGAAGCCATGATTTCTAGAATTTAATGAGGATTCGTGGTGAGTGTGACAGGGTGGCATATCCCTGCTGTTACAGTCCCTAGGGATGACAAAGTGGAAGAATGGTGACTACCAGGCTAGTTTTGTCTACATGTTGGGTTCCAGGATGGTCTCATCTGCAGAAAACAAGCTAAAATACGTGTCAGCCATGACTCCTAATTTTCCAAAATGGTAAAGGTGGAAGAATCACATTCTTCTCATGGAATATGGAAAGAGTGTATTCCCACGCCATAATGCACAGATAATTCCAACATACTTGATGAGAGTTTTACAATGCTATGTTCTTTCAAGGTTCAAGCATTTTTTCTTTGAATAAATGAAATTGAGTTAAAGAATACCCTGCATTTCACAGAAGCAATGTATTAGCTAGCAATTTTCAACTACTTGAATGTTAACTGTGAAAGGTCAGAGGGTGCCTGCTTGAAGTTACTTTTAAAAACTGCGTTCTAAATGCCTTAAGTGAAGTTTATATACTAAAATAAACAACTGCCATTTATAATCACATAGAAGCCACAGGATGACACACGGCTCTGTGGTCCTAACTGTTGTCCCATAGTGTTTGGAGCTTTGGTGACCGTCTTACTGGGTTTTCATGGGTTGTCGTTAGACAACTTGAAGCATGTTCAGATAAATTGATGTTTTAATTAGTTATTATTCTCCTCCACCTTCTCCTTTTCTTCTTGCCTTCCTTCTTCTCGATCTTGTTCTTTCTTTCCCCCCACATCCCTTTCTCCCTCTCCCCTTTCTCCTTCTCTCCTGCTGTTATTAAGACTGGGGTTATATAAAGTTGTATAAAGAACATCACAATTCAATTACATAGTTTCTTACAAGCTAATAACCGTATTGCTACCTAGAATCCACGGTCTATTCATCTTTAAAAAATGGCTAACTCATGTCCTCCACGGCAAAGACTCCCCTGGGGATTGAGTTCAACCTGGTAGATACATTCCAGGCAGGTCCAGTCCCCTCCTCCCAGGCTGAGCTAAGTGTCCCTGTATAAGCCCCAGGTTTCAAACAGCTAGCTCATGCTCTAAAGACAGGTCCCGGTTTTTATTACTGTGATACTTCTGACACCGGAGAAAGTTCTTACTTAAATTCCTTGATTTCATATGCTACATAATCATTTGAATAAAGTAAATTTTGAGTCAAAATTTTTTTAAAAAAGGCTAACTCTTTTTAACCATAGCATTAAATTTTATTTTAGGAAATCTGCATTTTTAAAGGGTTCAATAATACTCTCTCTGGTCAGTAATTCTAAAAGGCACTCCTTGTTTGTGAATGTGAACACTTTGCTTGCTCCTAATATCTTACATTACAGAACTTCAAGTCAAAACACCATAAAATGACTTCATAGTACACCCTTGGTATTGGATGATACTTCTATTTTTCCCTCATAACTAGATTAATCTTTATACTATTACAGTTATATACTTCACATGTATGAAGGTTAATTAAAGTAATGCATTTATTCCAAAGACATATTCTACCAGTAGGTCACTATTCAGTTTTCTAGAATGAACATTAGGCTTCAGCCTCTTGAGGATGGAGAAGTATCATTGCCTACTTGGAGGACAGGTGAGAGAATAGAATTCCCAGATCCTATCTTCCAAGTGTCTGTTGGACAGTTTTCCTTTAGTTGAATCCTGACAAGGGAATGGCTCTGGATCAAGTGTAATTTCAGCTCTGTTTACTACTCTAGTCTCACTGTTGAATAAGAAACATCTGGGACATGTTCCCGCCATTGTTGGATGACTGGGCTCTTCTCATAGAGGCTGGTTGGTTTGATGATCTAGAGATCTTAATACAACTGGGATGCAGAGTTCTGCTGTGGAATATCAGTTTAAGATGCATTAAATTCATTTATGCTGTGGAATATTTGTTTAATGATGCAAAGATGTGTTGCATTCTTTTATGTTGCATTTGCTTAACTCTGTAAAGCGGTGTTACTTTGCCTGCCTAAAACACCTGATTGGTCTAATAAAGAGCTGAATGACCAATAGCAAGGCAGGCCAGAGAAACAGGTGGGGCTGGCAGGCAGAGAGAATAAATAGGAAGAGAAATCTAGGTTAAAAAGAAGAGCTGGGTGTGAGAAAAGGAGAAGGAGAGGAGGACACCAGGGGCTAGCCACTTAGCCACATAACCAGCCACAGAGAAGGAAAGAAAGGGTATAGAATAGAGAAAGGTAAAAGCCCAGAGGCGAAATGTAGATGGAATAATTTAAGAAAAGCTGGTTAGAAACAAGCCAAGTTAAGGCTGGGCATTCATAGGTAAGACTAAGTCCCCACGTATTTATTTGGGAGCTGGGTGGCAGGCCCCCAAAGAGTAAAAATAAAAACCAACTACAGAGTTCCAAAGCAGGATTCAAAGAAAAGGCCTAATATGCTGTCAGAATGCTCAGGAAGCAGAATGCTCATCTATCCTACAGCTTTTGTAATTTTGATCTTCTCTGTTTCAACTGATCAATTATTAAAAGGACTGTATTAATTCCTCATAGTCAGGTGTGTCAGAAACTGCATGAGAATGAAACCAGTGGCTGACATTTGCACAGAGATCATGATGTACAGGACTCACTTCCACATCTTGTTTGTATCCATCATCTTCTTTCACATCCTGTGTCTCCCTGACTCGGGCACATGACTGTCCATTTGTTCTAGAAGAGGTGACTGCAGCTGAACCTCTGAGTGCTCTAGATCACACTCAGAATGTGGGTGCAATCTGAAGCAGTGTGAATTCTGAGTTCACACTTACCAACATTTTTAATGGAACTATGATAATAATATTTGGTCTGGCAATAAATGGAGAGGTAAAGATAACACCTTAGTAAAATCATTCTGTGTGTGTCTAATTCACAGACACTCTTCCCTTGGCAAAGTCTCATTTCATTTTGTGAAAACTTTGCCCTTCAATTTAACTAAAACTATTGATCTATCATGTACCTGGCCACCAAGATGGTACAAATGAAAACCAAGTGAGACACTGCCCAGAGAAATGGACACATGATGTAATAGGAAAGGAAATATTTTCTATAATATATGCAATTTTACTGTTGAACAAAACTGACACTTGTAGAGGTTCACATTGGGGTGTGTAAGTCAGCCATAGTTGGGAGAGGTTAGAATAAGTGTGAG
This sequence comes from Peromyscus maniculatus bairdii, assembly GCF_049852395.1. NCBI lineage: Eukaryota > Metazoa > Chordata > Mammalia > Rodentia > Cricetidae > Peromyscus > Peromyscus maniculatus. The sequence continues at coordinate 112,340,977 of NC_134854.1, forward strand.
AGTGAGGATGGATTCTGAATGACATGCAGAAGAGCTGAGATCTTAGTAGGCTGAGGGTGAATCGGGATGAATGTGTACACATTCTGGGTAATGTTTCTTTTCTGGATGTAGAAGGCAATACTGTAATACAGGAGTTTCTTGATTTCTCTTTAGCCAGTTACTATATGCTTCCATCCAGTGTAATATGAATAAAGACAATAAGCCATTCTGTAAAATCAACATCAGAAATGCCTTCTTAGAAATAAGCATTGGCGCCGGGCGTTGGTGGCGCACGCCTTTAATCCCAGCACTCGGGAGGCAGAGCAGGCGGATCTCTGTGAGTTCAAGGCCAGCCTGGGCTACCGAGTGAGCTCCAGGAAAGGCGCAAAGCTACACAGAGAAACCCTGTCTCGAAAAACCAAAAAAAATAAAAAATAAAAATAAAAAATAAAAAATAAAAAAATTAAAAAAAAAGAAATAAGCATTGGCATCTCAGCTAAGAGCTTCCTTCTCCTCTTCCACATCTTCGTGTTTATTCATGGCCACAGGCCCAAACTCAGTGACTTGACCATTGGCTTCGTGGCCCTAACACACCTAATGCTGCTGCTTATTGCAGTGTATAGAACTCAAGACGTTTTTATATCTCCAGAAAGATGGGAAGACATCGCATGTAAACTTCTTATTGTCTTTCACAGGTTTTTCAGGGCCCTCTCTGTGCCACCTGCCTGTTGAGTGTCTTCCAGGTCATCATCCTCTACCTTCAAAGCTCTCATTTAGCGAAGTTCAAACATCATTCTTCACATCATCTCTCATGTTTTCTTATTTTCCTGTGTATCTTCTACACAGGCATTGGCAGTCATATCTTAATAGCGGCTATTGTCACCTGCAATCTCACCTCAGATAATCTTATATACATCATGGGATCTTGCTCTTTTTATGTGTGAGTTACTCAATGCAACGGACATTCTCTACACTGCTGGCTTTCAGGAATGTCTTCCTTATCAGTCTCATAGTCTTCTCTTGGTACATGATGACTCTCTTGTGCAGGCATACGATTTGGTCCCGGCACCTTCAGAATACAAACCTTTCTCCAAAAGCATCCCCAGAGCAAAGGGCCCTCCAGACTCTCCTACTGCTTATGAGTTTCTTTCTGGTGATGTCAACTTTGGACGGTATTCTCTCCTACTCTAGAACTATGTCCCAGGGAAATCCCACGCTGTATTGTGTCCAGACCCTTGTGGACCATGGCTATGCCACAGTTGGTCTTCTGCTGGTCATCAGTAATGGAAAACATAGAACTGACCGTTTGATATCCATGTGCGAGTGGATGGTAAACAGTTGATATTCTGTGATGGGTAAGTTGTGTTTTTTTTTTTTTTTAAGATGAACCAATGTGTTGGCGCCAGAGCTATGAATCATGGCAGAATGTCCATGCTCTGAGTTAAATGAAAATGTGGAATTGTGCCTTTTCTGTTTAATCAGAGGACCGAGCAAGTCACTAGATTAAACATAGAGTCCAGGCAGTGGTGGCACACACCTTTAATCCTAGTACTCAGTGAGTTCAAAGCCACCCTGGACTACATGATATTGACTCAGTCTAGGAGAGAAACAGAGCCAGGCAGTGGTGGCACACACCTTCAATCCCAGCTCTTGGGATTTTATGCCTTTGCTCCCAGTACTTGGGAGACACACACACCTTTAATCCCAGCACTAAGAAGGAAGTAATTTGGCTGGGCAGAGAAAAGTCTATAAGGCATGAGGAGACAGCAAGGCATGAGGAGACAGGAACTAGAAGCTTTTGGGCTAAAGCCCTTTTCTGCTGAGACTTTTTCAGCTGGATCCCTTTTTGGCTAAAGGCTTTTCCAGTCTGAGGAGTCCTAGAGGGGAGACTCGGCAGTGGCTTGTTCCTTTGTCTCTCTGAACTTTCAGCATTTACCCCAATATCTGGCTCTGGGTTTTTTATTAAAAGACCATTTAATAGTTCATGTTACATCAAAAGAATACCTTCCTGTACCAAAGAAACCAGAATGTATGCATGGGTGAAAGATGGACTCCATATTGACCTCTCCATGTGCAATGAGTTGTGAGGGTGTTGTCTTCAGCAATGAGGCCTTGCTGTCAGTTTGTGGAGAACAGCGCATTATCCTGGCAACTAGCTGAGTTCTCTGGGGGATTCCCATGGGGATCCCTTTGGCCGACAACTCAAGTGGATGTAATCCAGTCCCTGTACTCGAAGCTTTGCTTGGTGACAAGAGATGGTCAACTGGGACTCCATCTCCCCCACTATTTGGAGATCTCACAAAGATTGCCTTCATATATTTTAGGAAGTTTCCATTGCACTAGGTTTCCATAACACCCCTCAAATGCCCATCAATTCTAGCTGGCTCTACCTGCATTCTCTTCCTAAAACTGCCTCTTCAATCCCTCTCCCCACCTGATACTCCTGTTCTTCCCTTCCCCTCCCCCAGTACAGCCATAAAATCTATTCTACTTCCCCCTCCCAGGGAGATATGTGTCTCCCCTAGTCCCTTCCTCTATGTCTAACCCCTCAGGGTCTACTGAAAGCAGCTTTGTTATCATTTGCTTAATGGCCAATATCCACACATAAGCAAATACACACCATATTTATCTTTCTGGGTCTGGGTTACCTCACTCATAATGATTTTCTAGTTCCATACATTTGCCTGCAAATTTTGTGATGTCATTTTCTTAACAGTTGTGTAATACTCCATTGTGTAAATGTATCACATTTCTTTATTCATTCTTCTATTGAGGGGCATCCAAAATTTTCCAATTTCTGGCTATTAAGAATAGAGCAGCAATGAATATGGTTGAGCAAGAGTCCCGGTGTTGGGATGAAATGTTGCTTGGGTAGATGCCCAAGAGTGGTATAGCTGGGTCTTCAGGTGTATTGATTCCCATCTTTCTGAGGAACCACCACACTGATTTCCATAGTGGCTGCACAAGTTTACACTCCCGCCAGCTGAGTGTTCCACTTATTCACAACCTTGCCAGCATGAGCTATCATTTACTTGCCACTTAATGTGTTACTAATCTTAGCCACTCTGTGAGTTATAACAAGAAATCTCAAAGTAGTTTTGATTTGCATGTCCCTGGGGACTAAGAATGGTGAACATTTGCAAGTGTTTCTCAGCCATTTGAGTTTCCCCATTGAGAATTTTGTTTATATTTGTACCCCATTTTTAATTGAATTATTTGTTTTTTTGATATCTAGTTTCTTGAGTTCTTTACATATTTTGTATATTAGTCTTCTATTGAGTGTGTAGAGGAGGGGATGGAGGTGGTATGGGGGAGAGGAGGAGAGGGAGAATGGGGAGGGAGGGGGAACAACGGTTGGTATATAAAATGAAAAAAAATTTTAATAAAATTAAAAAAAAATCTTTTCCCATTCTGTAAGCTGCTGTTTTGTCCGAATGACAGAGCCCTTTGCCATGCAGAAGTTTTTCAGTTTCATAAGGTCTCATTTATTAATTATGTTCTTAGTGCCTGCTCTGACAGTGTTCTGTTCAAAAAGTCTTTTCCTGTTTCAATGAGTTCAAGGCTTTTCTCTATTTCTATTCTAATGGGTTCAGTGTATCTGGTGTTATGTTGAGGTCTTTGATCCATTTGAAGCTGAATTTTGTGCAGGGTGATATGTATGGACCTATTTGGATTCATCTACATTTAGCCATCCAGTTCAACTAGCACAATTTGTCCTTTTTACCCACTGTGTATTTCTGGCATCTTTATAAAAAATCAGATGTTCATAGATGTGTAGACTTATGTCTAGGTCTTCAGTTCTATTCCTTTGATCAACATACCTGTTATTGTGCCAATACCATACTGTTTTTATTACTATAGCTTTGTAGTACAACTTGAAATCCAGAATGGTGAGACCTCCAGCAGTTTTTATCGTTCAGTATTGTTTTAAATATTCTGTTTTGTGTGTGTGTGTGTGTGTGTGTGTGTGTGTGTGTGTGTATGTGTGTTTTCAAATATTGCTGAGAATTGTCCTTTCAAGAGCTTTGAAAAAGTGTGTTGGAATTATGATGGAGATTCTATTGAATTTGTTGATTGCTTTTTGTAGGATGGACATTTTTACTGTTAATCCTACTCATCCATGAGCATGGGTGATCTTTCAATCATCTAATATTTTCTTCAATTTCTTTTTACAAAGACTTGAAGCATTTATCATACAAGTCTTTTGCTTACTTGGTTAGAATTACACCCAAGATATTTTATATTATTTGAGACTATTGTAAGGATGTTGTTTCCCTGATTTCTTTCTCAGTCCACTTGTCTATAGGGAGGCTACTGATTTTTGTAAGTTTATTTTGCTTCCAGCTACTCTGCTGAAGGTGTTTATTATCTGTAGGAGTTCCTTGGTGGAACTTTTCAGGTTACTTATGTATATTATCATATCATCTGTAAGTAAAGATACTTTGACTTCTTCCTTTCCAATTTGTATACCCTTGATCTCCTTCAGTTATCTTATTTCTCTAGCTCAGACTTCAGATTCTATATTGAATAGGTATGGAGAGAGTGGACAAAGTTGTCTTGTTCCCGATATTAGGGCAATTGCTTTGAGTTTTCTCCTTTTAAATTGATTGACTATGGGTTTTTTGTAAATTGTCTTTATTATTATCCCTAATCTCCCCAGTATTTTTATTATGAAGGCATTTTGGATTTTGTTAAAGGACGTTTCTACATCTAATGAGATGATCATGTGATTTTTGTCTTTCAGTTTGTTTATATGATGGATTACATTTATTGATTTTCATATTTAAATCATCCCTGTATCTCTATAATGAAGTCTATTTGATCCTAGTGGATGATCGGTTCTTGGGTTAAGATTGGAAGCATTTTATTATTGATGATTCTTTTGTATCTATGTTCAAAGGGGATATTGGTTGTAATTCTCATTCTCTGTTGGGTTTTTATGTGGTTTGGGTATCAGAGCAACTGTGGCCTCATGAAATGCACTTGGCATGTTCCTTCTGTTTCTATTTTGGGGAATTATTTGAGGAATATTGGCAGTAACTCTCTTTTGAAAGTCTAGTAGAATTCTGTGCTAAAACCATCTGGCCCTGGCCTTTTTTGGTTGGGAGACTTTCAATGACTGTTTCTATTTCACCAGGGTTTATGGGTCTATTTCAATCCAGGTCAAAGGCCCAGAACATATTTCCATCAAAATCATAGAAGAAAATTTCTCTAACCTAAAGAAGGAGATGCCTGGTCCAGGAAGCATACAGAACACCAAATAGCCTGGACAAGAAAAAATCCTGTTGGCACATAATAATAAAAACATTAAAGATACAGAACAAAGCAATAATATTAGAAGCTGCAAGGAAAAAAGACCAAGTAACATATAAAGGCAGCTTTATTAGAATTACTCCAGACTTCTCAATGAAAGCTCTAGAAGCCAGAAGAGTCTGGAGAGACATGCTGCAGAAGCAACACTACAGATGACCTCCTAGGCTAATATACCCAGCAAAACTTTCCATCATCTTAGATGGAGAAAATAAGACATTTCATGACAAAACCAAGTTTAATCAAAATCTAGCCCTATAGAAGGTGATAGTGAGAATATACCAACCTAAAGACGTTAATTACAACCATGAAAACACAGGTAATAAATAATCTCAGACCAGCAAAATCCAAAGATAAACATGCAATCACATTCACACACACACACCACCACCACCACCAGCAGCAGCAGCAGCAGCAATAACAAACACTGTAAAATGTAAAATAAGTGTCTAGTATGAATAATTAATAAAATATTTCTAAAATAAAATTGGGTGAAGAGGGAGGCTACTTGGAGAAAGATTATCATGCCCACTTGGTCCACACTAGGTTATTTGAAATGCCTGATCATGGGCCTAACATTTAGCAAAAATGGAATAGTCTGCTTGTAGAATATTGCAGGTATTGAAAGGTCAAGAATATGGGGATTAACAGGATAGAATATTTACAGATATGTAAAGATTGAGAATATGGAAAGAAATAAAAAAAAACTGCCAAACAGAAATGTGTAAAAACATGAACAGATCCAGGCAGGCTAGTACACGCCTTTAATATCAGAACTTGGTTTAAGAACAGAGGCAGGCAGAGCTCTGTAAGTTGAAGGCTAGCCTGGTGTATATAGTGAGTTCCAGGGCAGCTAGTGCTACATGATGAGACTCTGTCTCAAAATAGAAGAGGAACAATCTTCAATTGCTCCTATATTTCCAGTTCTCTCTACAAACAGTATTTCCATCTATACTGTCCATTTAATTTTTGACATAAGACATGAGTTGTTTAAAGCATTGTCTTCAAGTTATAGTATCTGGAATATTAATCACTCTACATGAAATCACTGTATTTTTCTTTATATAACTGAGTCTCTCACTGTAGCCAAGACTAGCTTTCAACTTAGAATCCTCCTGCCTCCAACTGTGGAGTCATAACATTATTCAGGCATCAGGCATGTACCACCAGGCTTGCGTTACTATAGGCTTCAACTACAGGTCACTGGGTCCATTTGTCACAGGGTTCATTATGTTTTTGATAACTGTGTTAGCTCTATGGGAGATGAAGCAAAATTGCATATATAGCTTCAGAGCCTGTTCCAGCCTCTGTCAGTGAGGACGATGCTGAACTTTGAGGATCCTTGTGGAACAGAGCCAGCCACAGCTGTATTCCATCTGTCCGTGGTCACCCTGGCTCTCCAGCTCTGACTGGACTTTTATATTCCACCTAATTTCTCTTACAGTTTACTTTCAAATTTCACTCACAGCTAAATCCCTGAAACTGGGAGTTTGAAAATATTGGGAAACAAAATCAACACTACCTGAGAAAAAGAGCTACCTGGGAAGACTGACCCAGGGAGAGGCTGACTGTCCTGCACTGTGGAGAGAGAGCCCGCCCATGACAGGGAGCTCACAGGAGGCCCACATTCCAGAAGAGAAGCATCATGGTGATGAAAGTGGTCTGAATGAAACCTAAGGAGTAAAGTGAGAAAAGTTAGGGTTATCTCTTTGGTGTAAACTTTCTGGTCTCTCTCACAGATGTGGCAAGGGAGCTCAGATAAAGTTTGCACTCAGCCGTCTCCCAGATGGCTGTTATCCAGGAGAGAGTAACTAACTACTGTGACAGACAGGGATGGTGCTCCACTGGGATGCCACATTTCTATGCTCCCCAGCGGCAACTTGTCACCGTCGACAGAAGCTAAAATTATATGCCACAGAGATGAATTTAAAAAAACCCTCTACCCAAGCCTCTGCAGGATGTGCCCAGTCAGAGTTGCCCTCCCTGCCCTGCACCCCCACTGGCACATTCATCTGGGTAAGCGCTCTGCACCCAAGTGCAGAATCAGAAGGTGGTCGGGTCCCAGGCAGGCTGTGGGAGGAGGAGCAGAGGGGCTCAGGGAGGTTCTCAGCATCTGCAGAGGAGATGCTGAGCTCTGACAGCCCCTCGGCACAGGGACTGTGTTCTGCATGGCAAAAAGGATGTTTTATTTTTCGGATAACTATTTCCTTAGTTTGGAGTCTCCCAAGATTAATTTAGGATCCACATTTACTCCTATGAAGTAAATAACTCACAATGGAAAAGTTGGATAATTTGCCAAATTACAAACATTTTACTGATTTACGTATTCCTAAGACAAACTATCAGAGAACTGAAAGGTGGGAATTCCCATTTTAATTAAATGGCCTCAGTCATGCATCTATCACTTTGGCACACGCAGCAAAACTATTTTAGTGTAAGATCTTCTGAGTTTGAGTTATCAAAGCTTTAAAAAAAATCTCTATAAGGAATGGAGGCTGCAGATTCTGAACCACGTCCCAGAGAGGACCACTTCACAGGACTGCAAAGTGCCTGCTAGTGTTTGCTCATGGTCACTACTCATTCCAATTCAATCTCAGAAATCACAAATTTGTGGTGTTGGCCATTAGCCTCTGCCAGCCTGGTAGGAACTGGTAGGTTCCTGGTAGGAACTAGTGGCCATGATGATGAGGTTGTCAGGGCAATCATTATTAAATTACAGTGGACACAGTGGCAGGTTCCATTTCTGACACATTGAGACCCGGGAATAGGAGTTTCTGGGAAGAGTGGTTGTGTGTTTTACCTTTTCTCTATGTTCTTCACATGCACTGTATACAATTTTTTTTTATAGTGGAGAACCCTGAACCACCGCCCTGAATCTTATTTTCTTTTGGTAAATTTTTGAAAACCTGAACCCCATCCTGTTCTGTTGCCTCTATTTGGTTTTCAGGTTTCTCCCAAACCCCATCTTTTCATGAACTTATGTGAAGAGACGGGCAGGACCCAACTCCCTTCTCCTGTCCCTGAGGCGATGAACACTCTGGCAGGGAGGACACAGCCCCTCAGCAGCAAAGCCGAGCCTCTCAGGTGATGAGGGACACAGGATGTGCTGCAGCACTGTGCCGGGGCCGCTGTTGGTGGCTGGAGTCTGTACCATGCTGCTCCTCTGGGGCATCCGCTCCTGCCATTTCTGGAGGTTGATTTGGAAACACCGGGTGACATTTCTGCTGCCAGTCTGAACCCAGAGATGCAGCTTCAAAGGTTTGAAAATTTAAAAATACAATTCTCAGTCTTTCAGACACAACTGCCATTCCTTAGCCTACAGGCTGTTTGTGATTTGCCCATTACGTTCCTATAGTTCATCTATTTTTGGAATCTCTGGAAACAGTATGGCATATGCTTGGTCATGGTTTTCCCCTTCCTGGTGTGCCAGCCATTTCTTCCCAGTGTCTTCCTAGTCTTAAAGTTAGGATTTTGCCAAAGGTAAACATCCTGACTGAATAACCTCATCCTCAATCAGTTGCATGGAGCAGGACCAGTGTCGCCTAACGAACCTCTCTTTGCTGAGCCTGTGGTTGTGGGTTGTCCATGGTTTGGGTAAGTGTGGGGTGACACAAAGTCTAAGGTCATGGCTTCCTTGATTCAGACAGACAGGGGGTTTCAGTTCCTCTGTCCTGAGCAGCTGCAGCCTTCACAATCGGCTTTAAGTGAGGAATGCTTCGACCACTTTGTCATTTTTTGCTCCGTGCATGTTTTTTTTTTCCTAATCTTCCAAATGTCTTCCCTTCCTCTTCTCCAATACAGCCTCTTCTAATGGGAGCCATTTTCACCAATCTGTGACCTTTCCTGGTGCTATAGACAGATTTTCATGTCTCTGGAAATCAGCCTGTTTAGTTACATTGTGTAAAATCAACCACAGTGCATGATATAACAGGCTATCCCAGGCTATCCCAGGCTGACACAGCTCACTTTCTCATGCCCCCTGTTAGAAGAGTGTCCTTTAGTCCATTCTGCAGATCTGAGAGTGTCAGTCTTGTCTCCTGGTGTCCTAAGGATGCTCAGCTAGGAAGGTGTGAGCTCTGGAGGTTCAGCTGGGAGGGGAGAAGCTAGAGGATGCATTGTGGCTTGAAATTGAGAAGGGTTCATACTCAACAGAATGTTTTCAGTAGAAATTATACAACTGCTTAGAATCCATGTACCTTACTGTTTCTTATCATATAAAATTTAGATATATTTGTACAGTGCATGCAATTTGAAGGTAGCAGGAAAATTACAGAAATGCTGTTTCTGTCTGTCCTGGCAAGCTGGGGTTCATGATGATAAGCAGTCATGTCACTGTAAATTTTCTCCTTTGCTGCTATGGAATTCCACTTTCAGAAAACAATGCTTTCCAGTGGTTTCAAAGCAGGGATTTCTGAAGCCATGATGTTGAGGACATCACTGAGAGTTCATGGCCTCTGCACCTGCCTGACTTTCCTAAGTGCTTTATGTTTGCAGAGCTGCAGTTTCTGAAGGGATGCTGAAAACAGCCCATGCCCTGCTCTACTGAGCTGACACACACACCCTGGGCAGTCTCACAATGTGTTGTGTTCATAAAGACCTAGTTCCCTTTCTTTTCTTTTCTGGCTAGTTCATTGGAATTAAGGAAAAATGAACATATCTCGAAACGACATGAGAGAACACATTTTAGAATTATTTTACTTCTTAGTTAGCCAGTGCTAATATGCATATGATGGAAACTACTACTTCAAACTCTACAGGGGTGTGTTTTCTTCCATGGAATAAGTATATAAAACACGACCTGCTACTCAGTGGACACAGATCACAAAACACCATTCAGGGCATGTGGTCCCGATGACATCTGTCCATAAAGCTCAGAGACAATGGAGCTCTCTTACTCTCTCCTTTGTTTACCTGGGTTATCAACACACAACTCAAATGCTTGAGTTGTTCAAAGTGGAGAAAACTGACATTTTACCTGATCACTGGAAAACAACATTGCCTCTTCCTCTTCATCTCCTCCCTCCTTACTGTGTTCTCATCCTTGTGACTGGGATTTGGAAAACAAACCCATAAACTTTATAAAGAACTTCACAATTCAATGGGAATAATTAAGCACAACTTATTTAATCAACATTCTGTTACTATCTAGGATACATGGTCCATAACCTTATTAACCCTTTCTAACAATGCTAGAGAATTTTTATTTCAGAAAATCTGCTTTGTTAAATGTTTTCACCAACTATCTGTCCTAGGTCTAATTCATTAAAAGGTATCATGTACCTGTGAATTTTATCCCTTTTGCCTCTCCTTATTAACTTCCACTACATGTTACATGGTCCAAATAAGTTTAAAACAGTTTCAACCTACACCTTTGATTTTCAGTGATAAATTTTACTATGTAACAGGAATTTGTATTCGACATTATATGCCACATATGCATAGTATATGTTCTTGCTAATTTTATATCAACTTGACACAAGTTACAAGTATTGTAGAACAAAGACCCTCAGTTGTGGAAATGATCCCTCCAGACTCACCTGTGGACAAGAACCTATTACATTTTCTTGATTGATGATTGATTTGAAATGGGAGGGCCCAGCTCACTATGGACAGTGCCTCCACTGGGCTGGTGGTCATAGATGCTATAAGAAGGTCGGTGGAACAAGTTATAAAGTGCAAGCTGGTAAACAACACTACTCCATGGCCTCTCCATCAGTTTCTGCCTCCAGGTCCCTGTCTTGAGTTCTTTCCCCTGTTGTGGAATAACAGGGTATGTATGTTTCCTTTAACAGTTTATATATTTTCAGAGCAAGGGAACCAGACACCAATAAAAACAATGGCCCATATGATCTAGCATCCAAAACAGCTTCAAAGATCCTGACTTAGATGGACAGACCTCACAAAATACCCCAGTCAGGACTACACTCATTCTAAATTTGCTCAGCCTAAGATTACCAGCACTACCAATTAGCAGGGAGTAGTCTAGGAACTATGCCAAATTCCCAAAAGATTGTTAATGAATGTTTGTTTTCATTTAAGAGGGCTAGTTATAAATTGTTATTGGTCATAGTCAATCTGTTTCTAAAGGAGGAAAGGGGAAATATGATATAGAAATGATGGGAAATAAGGGTATGTTATGCTAGAAAAAGGGTAGATTATTGAATCTACTTTAATCCATAAACAAGTATTAATCTCAAAATATTTTACATTGTTATGAATTTTAGTTTATTATTACAAATTTAAAGTCAATTTTGTTATATTGTATGTATATTTCTACTCTTGCTCAAGGTATTTTGTTTATGCTAGCTCATTTAAAATATAATGTATAATTTAAAAGTACATATTAATAATTAGTCATCTATAATAGCAAACTTATAGTCAATGTTAGTTAGGTTTTCTAGATAGATAATCTTCAAATACTTCAAAGACCTACAGAATACAGAATTTAAAATGTTTTAAGAACTTAGACTTTTCTTGACAGTTAGACACATATGGTCCAATTACTTCAAAGATGATGATGGGCACTGAAGAAGATCCATATAGAGTTTGTTTTCTTTCTGGCAAAAGTTAGCCACATGGGCAAAGAAAATACCCTTGTATCAATTACTTACAGTTACTGTCCAAACTGGACCAGCAGGACACAAAAGGTGACTGCTGAACTTTGCCAAGACAAAATAGGACAGTCCTTCAGAATTCCTTGCTTCATAAGGAAAGTCTGTCAGACATATAAGGCCTGTAGCACAGAGTTGGAAGCCCCAATGTTACAGAAGAATCTTGGGTGACTGTTCAGAAAGCTTAAGGTCTTGTCATGAGATAACATTTCATCCTTCTGTGGTCTTTGATGGAGTTGAAGACTACATAATTATAGTTTTCTTTATTTAAAATAAAAGATAAACTATATACAAAACTTTAGACTCACCAAGAAAAAATAGATAATTATTTACTCTAATTTTGCCAAATGCAAATGGATTAGATAGTGTTTCTGTAATTCTTACTTAATAGCTGGTTTTGTTGTATATAACCTTCTATGTTAAAGTTAAAACATTCCATTGAAATTAGACAAAAAGGAGGAAATCCTGTGGGATAACTCTATTGTACAATGTAACGATTTATCACTCAAATTGGTTTAAGAAAATTCTGGTTGGCTGGTAGCTGGGTGGGAAATTAGACAGGAAAACCAAACTGAGAATGATGGAAAAATGGAGGGTGGAGTCAGAGAGTCACCAGCCAGATGCAGAGGAAGTAAGATAGGAATGTAGTACTGAGTAAAGGAGCAAAGCCATGAGGCTAAACACAGATAAGAAGGATGGGTTAATTTAAGTAAAAGAGCTGGTGAGTAGTAAGGCTGAGTATTTATAAGTAATATTAAGCCTCTGAGTCAAATATTTGGATAGCAGCTCTTGGGTATTTGGGACTTGCTGGCAGGACAGAAACCTCCGATTAAATTCTCCAAATCTACTGGAGGATGAACTACAAGCTGCATGGTGAAATGATCCCTTTTCTTGCCAACCAACTTCTTGTCATGGTATTTTCTCACAGCAGCAAACAGAAATCCTAATAAAGATAGAAATCGGTACTGGGTCATGAGGTGTTACTTTGATAGACATGACCATGTGTTTTTTGGAAGATTGTGGAAGGACTTTGAAACTTTGGGCTGGAAAATCATTAGAATACTGATGTCTTAGTGGGTTATTTGTATAATCTTAAAATATAATTCTGAGAGAGTAAAGATGACAGGGGCTTGACTTATGAAGTTCCAGAGGGAAATTTGAGAGTCCCTATGAGGGTGATTCATATTTTGAATTAAAAACCACTGAAGTGAAACCTTTGCCTTGCTTGAACAATTAAATCACTGATAAGCATTTTCTCTGGTTCAGCACACAGACACTGTGGTCCAGGTATTGATGAGGCTGCATCTAACATTGGTAGCTGAAGCTGGTAGTGTTAAGAGGCTCTTAGGTGGTATTGGTTTTGAATGCATGAAGGGATCATGGAGTGGAATGGTGGATTGGCACCATGTGGCAGGGTTAGTGTCTCTTCAGAGAGCAAGGAGAGACTGGAGAATGTTCAGTCCAGTTGGAGATGCCAGGATCATGGGACAACTACCAAGGACAGCAGCTGCTGTGGAGTGAAGCCAGTTTGAGCAGGGAAGTCAATGTGTGTGTTATGATGGTTTTCCAAGCACTTCAGAGGAGCCCAGAAGACTGAAACTGAGTCCTAGAAGTCTGACACTGAGACTCACAAAGTTGGACTTTGTTAAACTTTATTTTCACTGTGCCCTGGCTCTTCCCTTTTAGGATATGAAAACATTTAAACCATTTTTTTATTTTACAAGAGTACATAGTTAAAAGAATTAAGATGTTTAAAGGGATCTGGGTGTTTTACAGAGACTTTGGAGTTCTAGACATACAATGGCTATTTTAGAGAGACTTTTGTATTTTAGAGACTTGACTACTTTGGAAAGGTTTTGAAGGTCAGAAGAGACTTTGGATGTTTTAAGGAATGTTTAAGGAATTTTAAAGAATGTGGAACTTCAAATTTTTGGGATCTGTTTTTATAATGTGATGTTGATATTAGAATGACATCTTGGGAAAAAAAGATGAGAAAAGTAATAGTGTAACAGTGGTGTGTTTGTGTGTCAAGTCAACACAAGCTAGAGCCATTTGGGAAGAGGGAAACTCAACCCAGATTGGCTCACCAGATTGGCCTGTGGGAAAGCTTTGGGGTGCATTTTCTTGGTTGATGATCAATGTATGAGGGACCAACTCACGGTGGGTGCATCCCCTGGGTTAGTAGTCCTTGGTGCTTGAAAACACAGGCTGAGAAAGTCATGAGGCACAAGCCAGTAAACAACACTCTTCCATGGCCTGCAAATCAGATCCTGCCTCTTAGAACTTGCCTTAAGCTCCTTCCTCATCTTTCCTGGATAATGGACTATCAGCTATAACATGAAATAAAGGCTTTCTTCCCTAGTTGGCTTTGGTTATGGTATTTTAATTAGTCATTGTCTAAACAAATAAATGGCAACAATTCAAAAACATATACCCCACATTCCTTAAAATAAACTTGGAGTGGGCATATCTGATTCCTGGAAAAGTATCACAGCTCAATGAAGGTTAGAGAGAACCTTAGAATCCTATGGAGCCCATCATTTAAGATTGAGTTGGACCATTTTCTTTTAACTAATTCCATAAAATGGGATAGGATAGCCATGAGTCTGTTATAACTGCAGTTCTATTGGAGTTTACCCCCTGACTTCAAATGCTGGAGGAGAAGGACGTGGAATGTGCTCCTGCTGACATTTGCCCACTCTGCTCTTCTCATGGAGGAGACTCTGGAATGAGATTAGAAACAGGGAAGACGCAGATACTGAGCAGAGCTCAGTGACTGAATTGTCCATCAGAGTCTCTGGAAAGGACTGTACTCCAACATGCTACTGTTGTGTAAGTTATCATTTATGTTCTGTTTCAGGCAGGGATGGAGCTGAACAGTCATTATGAGCTACCTTAACTCTCCCAGAGCAAAAACATATGCTCTGCATAGAAAAAATAGGAGGCAAACATTCATAGAAACCATCTAGAACTGGAACCTCCCATGATTTGTTTGTATGAAGCATGTTCTTCCACACCTAGTGTTGCATCGGAGGTGACTGGAACTCAGCTTTAGAGTGCAAAAGGTCACACTCAGAGGAAACAGCAGATCATGAGGGGAATGTGAATTGTCTGGACTGATAGTTCACAATTACCATCATTTCCATAGAAATGTATTAAGAAATTTGGTTTCACAATAAATAAAGAGTAAATATAGCTCTGAATAGAATAAGTTCATGCTTCATCCATGGGACCTCTTTCATTGCAAAGAGCTAATTTCTTCTTTTATACAATCATCCTCATTCAAATTCACCCTAAATAGTAAAACTCTATCTATAATGTACCTGGAAGTCAAGACATTGTAAATGAAAACCCAGTAAGAAGCTGCTACTGCTCCAGTAAAACCCAAACAGGTGAAATATGAAAAGGCATCATTTCTGATGGATGCAGTTTTTAATGCTGAAGGAGCTCGCACACTGACGCAGCCACTCTGGGACACAGGATCCAGCCTTGGCTCTGAGGACTAGGACAAGTGCTAGCAGGAGGATGGTCTGTGGAGTGTGAGGTGGAACTGAGTCTTCAGGGGAACAAGTGTGTGTGGGCATCTGCGTGTTTCCCTGAGGCAGCAGAGCTGTCTGCAGTGGTTCATGGGGTTGTGTCTGTGATGAGACATCGATTTACATTCCTCCTCAGCCACTGTTTGTTCCCACATAAGATGAATAAGAACCACGAACACCATACTAATTCCCACTTAAGGAACACCTTTTTCTCTGAAATTGGCATTGGGATCTCAGCCAACAGCATCCTTCTTCTCTTTCACATCCTCAAGTTCACTTCTGGGCACAGGCCCAAACCCACTGACCTGCCCATTGGTCTCTTGGCATTAATCCACCTAATGATGCTATTGGTCATGGCATTCATAGCGAAAGACTTTTTTATTTCTCGAAGTGGATGGGATGACATCACATGTAAATTTCTTGTCTACTTGTATAGAATTTTTAGAGGTCTGGCCCTTTGTACCACCAGCCTGTTGAGTGTCCTCCAGGCTATCATCCTCAGTCCCAGAAACTCCTGTTTAGCAAAATTCAAGCATATATCTCCCTATCACATGTTATGTGCCCTTCTTTCCTTGAGTATCTTCTATATGTTCATTAGCAGTCACCTCTTAGTATCCATTATTGCCACACCCAATTTGACCTTGAATAATTTTATGTATGTTACTCAATCCTGCTCTATTCTACCCATGAGTTACCTCATGCAAAGCACATTTTCCACACTGCTGGCCCTCAGGGAAACCTTTCTTATTAGTCTTACGGTCCTCTCGACTTGCTACATGATGACCCTCCTGTGCAGGCACAAGAAGAAGTCCCAGCATCTTCACAGCACCAGCCTTTCTCCAAAAGCATCTCCAGAAGAAAGGGCCACCCAGACCATCCTGATGCTCATGAGCTTCTTTGTGCTGATGTCCATCCTGGACAGCATTTTCTCTTGCTCAAGAACTATGTTCCTGAATGATCCAACATCTTACTATATCCAGCTCTTTGTGGTCCATATCTATGCCACCATCAGTCCTTTTGTATTTATGAGCACTGAAAAACATATAGGTAACTTGTTGAGGTCTATGTGTAAGAGGGTGATAAATGTTTGAACAGTCATTGAGGGCAAATTCCTTTAAGAAGGGCCAATGTGCTGGCATTAGAACTGTCAATCATGGCATAGTGTCTATGTGCTTTGGTTTACATGAAAATATGAAGTTGTGTTTTTTCTCTTAATATTATTTATTTTAACCCTTGTGGTATCAAACATGTAACAGAAAATTAAACCATATGTTATTTGAGATATGGTAATATATATATATATATATATATATATATATATATATATATGATCCACATGACATTTAACTCATTGTAATACAAATCAATTTTTATATACATAACAGTGAGTCTTTAAGGGAGTCCTGTGAGGTGTCTCTCACACACCATGGCCCAGGATAGCCCACACCACTTTTAAGTATATGACCTCTTCTAACTATTTTCAATATTTCAATTTCCTCTGTCATATCCAGTTTTACAAATTAAATACGAAGTCATTTCTCATCATAAATAGTCATGTAATCCAAAAGAAAATGAATTACAAATGTAACTTTCAAAACCGAACTATGTGCAAAGAACCACATAGTGACTTGTCCAGCGATGCTAACACTTGTAGGATTTCAAATTCTCAGACATGGAAACAACTGTCTAGAATTATCAGAACATATGACAAAACACAGCCTTTGCATGGTG
Organism: Peromyscus maniculatus bairdii; assembly: GCF_049852395.1. Taxonomy (NCBI): domain Eukaryota; kingdom Metazoa; phylum Chordata; class Mammalia; order Rodentia; family Cricetidae; genus Peromyscus; species Peromyscus maniculatus. The sequence goes on from NC_134854.1 coordinate 112,358,144, forward strand.
TGGGATACTGTTCAAGTGCAAGGCCATTCCAACACAGGGTGCTCTGATTTGGGCCCTGAAAAACAAGAAATAGCCACACATACTGGTCAGCTTACTGGAGGTTCAAGACCCCACGCCACATCTCCTGTGAAACCCAATCTCCTCCCTCCCGCCTGCACTTTAAGTGGCTTGTGGTAAATTCTGCTGCTTGGGCAAACATTTCTGCTTATGAGGCAGTTTATCAAACTGTATTATGGAAGCTTAATAAGCCAATCAAATATGTGTCACTGTAGATTGCCATGCAGGGAGACACAGGAACACAGGGAGCAGAAAAGGCTTTGTTTAAATTAACTTGGGGCTCAGCTTTGGACCACTGTCCCATCTCCATAGAATAAATTCTTCCTGGCTTCAGCTTGGTATCTCAGCCCTTGGTTGTTTTCTGCAACAGTGGAGCACAGACAAACCATGATGTTGCTGTGCAAGATAAGATAACACAGTGAGAGAGAAACAAGTATTATGTGGATTGCCTGAGAGAGGGTGGAACACAGTAGTGAGACTCTGAGAGACAAAATACAGTGAATGTTGTTTTGGAGGTTCATAGAAAGGGTACAAATAGAGATTTGGGGGGGGTGTTTTGTTTTTTGTTTTTCTTTTTTTCTGGGTTTTTGTTTTTTCTTGATTGACAGAAATTCAATTAAGGGGTAAACAAATGCACATATGTGCAATGATGGGACAGAATGTTGTGTATGTGCTCACTAGCATTCATTGTTATGTTTTGTGTGCTTCCTCATAATAAAAGATATATTATCTTCATGCAGATAACACAACATTCTCTCTAGTGCCCGTGAGGTTCAGTGGATATAGGATTCACTGCAGAACAAGGTCCTGAGTACAGATATCCAGTATTCACATAACACCAGACAACAGGGCATGGGGCATCTTCCATCCCGGAGTTCTTATGGCTGGAAAGGAGGGGATTCCCAGACTCTCCACTGCAGCTAGCCTGGCCCACACCATGGAGATGACAAGAGACCCAGCCTTAGACCAAGTGGAAAGTTCGACCAGCATAACAGGTGGAACTCTGACTTCTATATACCATGCAACACAGATGTCTACACACACACACACACACACACACACACACACACACACACACACACAAAAAAAAAAAAAAAAAAAAGTTAAAAAGTGAAGAAAATCTGAATACATCAGAATGTAATTTTTCAATAATAAAACCTTTTGACAAACGTGTCTCGAACATTCATTTGAAGTCAGTTCTCTGCTGGTCTGAATCTTGCTCTCAGTCTCTCCTGGGAAAGTGAAACCCTTGCTGGAGATCCTGCCAGTGTCAAGTGCTGCCCAGCTCTGGCACTCAGCCCTATAGGCAGCTCCAGTGTTGAGAGCTCCTGGATGAAATTTCCTGTGAATGCAAAACTGCAAGTGTAAAGAGCAGGTCAGACACGAAAATCTTCGATATTAACCAATGCCGTAAACCCATGGGCTTGAAATATGCTTTTACTTTAAACATGAAATCAAATACCAAATTCTGTCACATGTGTGTTTTAAATAAATGTCTGTTGTTCAAATCTTAGATGGTCTTTTAATAAAAATCCTGGTACCAGATATTGGGGTGAAACCTGGAATATCAGAGAAACAGAGCAAGCCACAGCCAACCTCACCTCACCAGCTCCTCAGCCCATCCGGTTTCCATGAATCCTCAGACTGAAAGCCTCTGAGTCCTCACCTGAAAGGGCCTCAGCTGAACTGCTGTAGTTCCTGTTTCCTCATGCCTTATATACCTTTCTCTGCCCTGCTGTCACTTCTTGGGATTAAAAGCGGGTATGGTTCCAAGTACTGTGATTAAAGGCGTGTGCCACCTCTGCCTGGCTCTGTTTCCTGTGTGGCCTTGAACCCACAGAGATCCATTTGGATCTGTGCCTCCTGAGTGATAGGACTAAGGGTGTGTGCCACCACTGTCTGGCCTCTATGTCAAATCTAGTAGCTGGGTCTGTCCTCTCATCCTCAGGCAAGCTTTATTAGGGTACACAATATATCACCACATTTCCCCTTTTTTGTCAAAAATAATAAAAGTTTTTAACTAATGTAGGAAAACTATATATAATAAGTACAATAACTATATAAAATACATACAATCGCCGGGGGGTGGTGGTGGCGCACGCCTTTAATCCCAGCACTCGGGAGGCAGAGCCAGGCGGATCTCTGTGAGTTTGAGGCCAGCCTGGGCTACCAAGTGAGCTCCAGGAAAGGCGCAAAGCTATGCAGAGAAACCCTGTCTCAAAAAACCAAAAAAAAAAAAAATACATACAATCAAAAGTTACATTAACAATGTACAGTCCATAAACATTTGACAAATTCTAAGAAAATACTCCATTATCTATCCTATTTTTGTGAGTCCAAAGTGTTGTACCTAATTCATGTTTTATCCTAACTTGCTTTACCAACCAAAAACATCTTTTGATTTCTTTCAATCTTATACACTTTACACCTCTTCAGTGAGTTACAAGGAAAACTGTAACTATCTAATCTTTAATTCCCTCAGAGACCTGAGAATAAAATAATATTACCTAAGTAAGCAGGAAGTGCAATAAAATGACTTATAAAAATTGTGAGAAATGAAAGAAACAACTGGCTGCCTAGACAGTCACCCAGGGTTCCTCTGCAATGTTGGAGCATCTGTCTTTAGCCTACAGACTTAGCATATATGACAGACTCATTTGTGAAGCAGGATTTTCTAAAGAGCCTTCTTACCTTGTCTTCAGAAAGTTCAGCAGTCCTTTCTTTTGTGTCCTGCTTGTTTATTTGGACAACATAGTGTCAGCAGTCGAGGCAAGGAAACTTTCTTGCCCACTGGGTAATTTACCAAAAAGAAAGTATACTCCATATGGAGTTTCTTTGATGCCCATCATCTCCCCTGAAGTAGATTGGTTCTGCCAGGAGCAGATAAGTCTCATAGACATAAAGAAGAATCTATGTTATTAAAACATCTTAAATGCCATATTCTGTAGATCTCTGAAGTGTTTGAAGATGACCTGTTTATCTAAAATATATTTCTGTTTGACCTTGAAAACAAACCTAATATAACTACACTTTGGATTGTAATAGGTGACTAAATACTAACTTGCATTTCTTTATATCCTAATTAGTTGGTAAGAATAACTTTCAAGGATTAGCAATTTCCATTACATTTGTAAATGAGCTGTATATGTACAATACATTGAACAAGATTGGAAATATGTGTACAGTATTTTCTAACAAAACTAATCTCAAATTTGTATCAATATACAAAATTGTATACAATATACAAAAATCCAATGCAATGTAAAATATTAAAACTAGTAGTCGCTTTCTAAATGTAGACTCAATAATCTACCTTATCTTATCATATCCATATTCTCTTTTTTCTTTTCAGAGTAGATTCAATAATCTACCCTTTAGCCATCATTTCTATATCTCTTTTTCAAAGTAGATTCAATAATCTACCTCTTACCTATATCCTCTTTTGTCTCTTTCTTTTTCTTTTTAACAAAAATCCTAAATCTAATCTTCTTTTTTAGCTTTTTTTTCCTGACAATTATCAGTTAACAACTTGTAACCAACCATCCTAAACAATGACAATCATCCATAACACACTGAATGACTAAAAACCACCCACTCCACCTCTTGGGAATGTGGGCATCATGTTCTTAAAATTACTTCTTCTGTCTATGGGTACAGTACCTTTAGAGGATCCTGAAAAGAAAAATTTTAGGTTAATTGTCAGGTCCCGGGAGAGGTAGCTGTATCATTTGCTGTCCAGGCTCTGCATAATGGGAAAATGAAGAGCTTGTCTCAAGTCCTTGTTTCAGTAGTCTGTGAGGCTGGATCATCTTAACTAGCCATCTTGAAATTGTCCTGAGCAGTTTGTAGTCCAAAGCTGATCTTTGAATGATGTGTGTCAGCTTAATGGCATTATCACAGTCTGTGTGGAATTGTCATTGTGGGATCCCATCATCATTTTGGTGACTACAGAGATCAAATTAGGTCAGATTATTACTTTTCTTGGTAATTTTTCCCATGTAGTTCTCACTTTTTCTTTGGATGCTTGTTTGTTAAAATGTCTTTAAATTCTTAAAGATGGTTGTTTTTATTTTCCTGAAAGACAAAAACAAAACCCTTCCACAACCCTGAATTTTGGGAGGTTTCCTTTTGGCAAGTTTTATCTGATCAAATGACAAGCATTTGTTAGTTGTATAAGTTAATTTAAATTGTATGGTCACATTGGTTGATAAGCTATCACCTCTTCTAACTAAAGGGTCTTTCTTGCTCAAATTGAGCCTTTATCAATTTTGCCAGTATCTGTAGCTTTTCTTCTCCTGTGGAAACAAAAACAAAACCTCTTCCCCAATGTAAAACATATCCTGGTTTCCATTCTGAGGTCAGCACATCTTTAAAGTTAGCATTGGCCAGAACACTCATGCCTCCTCGGATCTGCAAAGGGTATTGGGAAGTGTAGTTTTTATGCTCAGTCAAAAGCCAGAGAGCAGCTCTATCATCTCAGAACTTATATTTCCCACCACATGTGATAACAGCCACATGTTTTCTGTCACATATATTTTTTACAGTGTCTACTATGGACCAGGCACACAGATTCCTGCAGGGGGTCCTCTGGTGAGGATACACAAAGTCAGAACTCCCCAGGATTACTTAGGAAGCACTCTGGCTACAAAGCACCTACTATCTACTATTTCCTAATCCCACCTTAATCTGGCCATTAACAAGTACTAATGGCTGCACTCTAGGACTTCTCTGAAAGCTTCTATGAAACCCAGCATCTGTGAATGACATATTGCTCTCCACAGAATTTTATTTAATCCAGAGGTGTTAGAGATCAGACGTTAGTATACTGTGCCATGCACCTTACTTAATCCTCGGTGTTAATTGGAATGGACTGCTTTTCATGTATTAACATCAGGGAGCAAGTTGAGAGATGACTCACTGGTTAAAATGATTATTATGCATGCATGTAGTTCAGAGGACAGATCTTCAACATACAAGGAGTTCATGCATGTGTGCACCGTAGATGTGATTCTAAAAGGTCTTATTAAATAAGAAACACAGAGCCAAATGCAGAGTTAAAAGCCCAGAGATCAGAGAGCAATAGCCAAGAGCTAAGACCACCTTCTTACCACACACTGCCATTCTTCCCCGAGAAAGAGAACTAATTCCTGTGTGTCTGTATTTTTATTGCCTTTCAGTTCTGCCTTCTCATTGGCTCTAAACCCAACCACATGACTTCTTTGTCACTGCCTGTCTATACAGACCTCCAGGTCTCTATTTTTGGTACTTGGATTAAAGGTGTGTGTCACCATGCTGGCTGTGTCCTTGAACACACAGAGACTTTGCCTGCCTGTGATTGGATTAAGGGCATGTGCTACCACTGCCAGACTTCTGCTAAATGGCTTGCAATTACCTCTGACCACCAGGCAACTTTATTTATTAACATACAAATAAAATTACATTTCAGCACAAATAAAATATCACCATAGTGCACATGCTTGTAATCCAAGCACTAAGAGGGTACCTCTCTGCCCCACTAATCTAGTGGAAACAATGATCTACTTTCCCCATGCTGGTCTTGACCCCGTTGATCATAGAATCCCTCCTCCTTTCTTTCCACGGGACTCCAGGAGCTCCACTCTGTACTTAGCTGTGGATCTCTGTATCTGCTTCCATCAGTTACTGGATGAAGCTTCTGTGATGACAATTAGGTAGTCATCTATCTCATTACAGGGGAAGGCCAGTTCAGGGATCCTCTCCACTATTCCTTGGAGTCTTATTTACCTGGGGTCATCCTTATGAGTTTCTAGGAAAATCCTAGCACCAGCATTCTCCCTAACTCCATAATGGCGCTCTCTATCAAAGTATCTCTTTCCTTGCTCTTCCTCTCTGTCTCTACCCCAACCCAACCATCCCATTCCCTTGTGTTCTCTTGCCACCTCCCTTTATCTCCTCCCATTCCTCACCCAGACTCCCAATTTACTCTGAAGATCTTATCTATATTCTCTTCTGGGGATTCCATGCATGTCTCTACTAGGGTCCTCCTTATTACCTAGCTTCTCTGTGTTTGTGGATTGTAGCCTGGTTATCCTTTGTTTTATATCTAATATCCACTTATGAGTGAGTACATACTGTGTTTTTCTTTCTGTGTCTTTGTTACCTCACTCAGGATGGCTTTTTCTAGTTCCATCCATTTGCCTGCAAATTTCATGAGGTCATCGGTTTTTTTTTTGGTTTTTTTACAGCTGAGTAATACTCCATTGTGTAAATATACCACATTTTCTTTATCCATTCATCAGTTGAGGGCCATCTAGGTATTTCCAGGTTCTGATTGTTAAGTAATGCTGCTATGAACATAGTTAAGCAAATATTCTTATGGTATGAGTGTGTATCCTTTGGGTATATGCCCAAGAGTGTTATTGCTAGATCATAAGGTAAATTCATTCCCAGGTTTCTGAAAAATTGCCATACTGATTTCCAAAGTGGGGTGCAAGTTTGCACTCTGACTAGTAATGGAGGAGTGTTACCCTTACTCCACATCCTCTCCAGCATAGGCTATCATCAGTGTTTCTGATATTAGTTATTCTAACAGATGTAAGAAGGAAGCTCAGAGTCCCTTTGATTTCCATTTCCCCTGGTGGCTAAAGATGTTGAGCTTCTCCTTTAAGGTTTCTTAGCCAGTTGATATTTTTGTGTGAGAATTCTTTCTTTGGAACTATACCCCATGTTTAACTGGATCATTTGGTTTGTTGATATCTAGTTTCTTGAGTTATTTGTATATTTTGGAAATCAGTCCAGGGAACCTGGTAGAAGAGAAAGTAAGGAATAATCTCAAACCCATTGGCACAGGAGACAACTTCCTGAACAGAACACCAATAGTATAGCCACTAAAATCGACAATTAACAAATGGGACCTCAAGAAACTGAAAACTTCTGTAAGGCAGAGGATACCATGAATAGGACAAATGGCAGCCTACAGAATGGGGAAAGATCTTCACCAAACCAAACTCTGACAGAGGGATGATATCCAAAATTTAATCACATCTTGGATGCTGGAACAGATTTCAGAAATAAGGGAACAAAGAATCAACACCACCTGGAAACCAGGTGTTCCATGGGAGGACTGACCCTGGAACTGGCTGTCAGTCCACACTGTTGAAAGAGGATCCTCAAAGCCATGGGAAGTCATGTGAGGCCCAGGAGTCCCACAGCCCAGAAAGGAAACACTGTGAATGAAATTGGTCTGAGAAGTAAAGTGAGCCAAGTTAGGGTGGTCTATTTGGTGCAAACTTTCTGCTCCCTGGGAAGAGTTCCCCAGGGAGCGGCTGACTGTCATGAACTATAGAGGGAGAACCCCCCTATGACAGGGAACTCATAGGAGCCCCAGAAGCCCACATCTCAGAAGAGAGGCATTACGGTGATGGAATTGTTCCAAATTAAGTCTAAGAGGTAAAGTGAGAAAAGTTAGGGTTTTCTAATGGTGCAAATTTTCTGACTCCTCCTGAAAGTGTGGCAAGGGATTTCAGATAAAGTTTGCACTCAGTCCTCCCCAGATGGTGTTATTCAGGGCAGAGTAAGTACTGTGGCAGACAAGTATGGTGTTCCACTGGGATGCCACATTTCCGTGCTCCCCATTGGTAACCTGTCCCTTTTAACAGACACTAAAATTACAAGCCACAGAGATGCAGTAAGAAAACCCTGTACCTAAGCCTGTTCAGATCTCCTCAGGCTCAGTCCTCACTGTCTTCCATCTGGGTAAGTGCTCTGCACCCAAGCGCAGAATCAGAAGGTGGTCAGGATCAGGCAGGCTGTGGGAGGAGGAGCAGTGGGGCTCAGGGAGATTTTCAGCATCTGCAGAGGAGACACTGAGCTCTGACAGCCCCTCGGCACAGGGACTGTGTTCTGCGCAAAGGTGAACGGGGGTGTTTTCTTCTTACAGTATTCATTTTCTTAGTTTGGAATCTCCCAAGATTAATTTAGGACCCACATTTATTCCTATGACGTAAATAACTCACAGTGAATAGTTGGATAAGTTATCAAGTTGCAAACATTTTACTGACTTACCTTTTCCTAAGATAAACTATCATAGAATTGAAAGATTGGGAATTCTCCCTTTAATTAAATGGCCTCATCTGTGCAATTATCACCTTGGCACACACAGCAGTACTATTTTGGTGTATGTACTTCTGAGTTTGAGTTATCAAAGCTTTAAAAATCTCTGTAAGGAATGGAGGCTGAAGTTTCTAAACCACATCCCACAAAGGACCACCTCACAGGACTGCAGAGTGCCTGCTAGTGTTTGCTCATGGTCACTATTCTTTCCAATTCAATCTCAGAAATCACGAATCTGTGGTGTTGGTCCTTAGCCTCTGCCAGCTTGGTAGGAACTGTCACTAGTGGCCATGGTGATGAGGTTGCCAGGACAATCATTATTAAATTACAATGAATACAGTGGCAGGTTCCCTTTCTGACACATTGAGACCCGGGGGAATAGGAGTTTCTGGGAAGAGTGGTTGCATGTTTTACCTTTTCTCTATGTTCTTCACATGCACTGTATACAATTTTTTGTAGTGGAGAAACCTGAATCACATTTTCTTTTGGTAAATTTTTGAAAACCTGAACCCCATCCTGTCCTGCTGCCTCTATTTGGTTTTCTGGTTTCTCCCAAACCTCATCTTTTCATGAACTTATGTGAAGAGACGGGCAGGACCCGACTCCCTTCTCCTGTCCCTGAGGCGATGAACACTCTGGCAGGGAGGTCACAGCCCCTTAGCAGCAAAGCTGAGCCTCTCAGGTGATGAGGGACACAGGTTGTGCTGCAGCACTGTGCGGGGCCGCTGTTGGTGGCTGGAGTCTGTACCATGCTGCTCCTCTGGGGCATCCGCTCCTGCCATTTCTGGAGGTTAATTTGGAAACACTGGGTGACATTTCTGCTGACAGTCTGAACCCAGAGACTCAGCTTCAAAGGTTTGAAAATTTAAAAATACAATTCTCAGTCTTTCAGACACAACTGCCATTCCTCAGCCTACAGGCTGTTTGTGATTTGCCCATTACGTTCCTATAGTTCATCTATTTTTGGCATCTCTGGAAACAGTATGGCATATCCTTGGTCATCGTTTTCCCCTTACTGGTGTGCCAGCCATTTCTTCCCAGTGTCTTCCTAGTCTTAAAGTTAGGGTTTTGCCAGAGGTAAACATCCTGACCGATTAACCTCATCCTCAATCAGTTGCATGGAGCAGGACCAGTGTCGCCTACCAAACCTCTCTTTGCTGAGCCTGTGGTTGTGGGTTGTCCATGGTTTAGGTAAGTGTGGGGTGACACAAAGTCTAAGGTCATGGCTTCCTTGATTCAGACAGACAGGGGGTTTCAGTTCCTCTGTCCTGAGCAGCTGCAGCCTTCACAATCGGCTTTAACTGAGGAATGTTAGACTCCTTTGTCATTTCCTGCTCCATGCATGTTTTCTTTTCCTAATCTTCCAAATGTCTTCCCTTCCTCTTCTCCAATACAGCCTCTTCTAATGGGACCCATTTTCACCAATCTGTGACCTTTCCTGGTGCTATAGACAGATTTTCATGTCTCTGGAAATCAGCCTGTTTAGTTACATTGTGTAAAATCAACCACAGTGCATGATATAACAGGCTATCCCAGGCTGTCACAGCTCACTTTCTCATGCCCCCTGTTAGAAGAGTGTCCTTTAGTCCATTCTGCAGATCTGAGAGTGTCAGTCTTGTCTCCTGGTGTCCTAAGGATGCTCAGCTAGGAAGGTGTGAGCTCTGGAGGTTCAGCTGGGAGGGGAGAAGCTAGAGGATGCATTGTGGCTTGAAATTGAGAAGAGTTCATACTCAACAGAATGTTTTCAGTAGAAATTATACAACTGCCTAGAATCCATGTACCTTACTGTTTCTTATCATATAAAATTTAGATATATTTGTACAGTGCATGTAATTTGGGGGTAGCAGGATGATTACAGAAATGCTGTTTTTGTCTCTCCTGGCAAGCCAGTGTTCATGATGACAGCAGTCATGTCACTGTAAATTTTCTCCTTTGCTGCTATGGAATTCCACTTTCAGAAAGCAATGCTTTCCAGTGGTTTCAAAGCAGTGATTACTGAAGCCATGATGTTGAGGACATCACTGAGAGTTCATGGCCTCTGCACCTGCCTGACTTTCCTAAGTGCTTTATGTTTGCAGAGCTGCAGTTTCTGAAGGGATGCTGAAACAGCCCATGCCCTGCTCTACTGAGCTGACACACACAGCCTGGGCAGTCTCACAATGTGTTGTGTTCATAAAGACCTAGTTCCTTTTTTTTTCTTTTCTGGTTAGTTCATTGGAATTAAGGAAAAATGAACATATCTCAAAATGACATGAGAAAACACATTTTAGAATTATTTTACTTCTTAGTTAGCCAGTGCTAATATGCATATGATGGAAACTAATATTTCAAACTCTACAGGTGTGTGTTTTTGTCCATGGAATAAGTATATAAAACACGACCTGCTACTCAGTGGACACAGATCACAAAACACCATTCAGGGCATGTGCTCCTCGTGACATCTGTCCATAAAGCTCGGAGACAATGGAGCTCTATTACTCTCTCCTTTGTTTACCTGGGTTATCAACACACAACTCAAATGCTTGAGTTGTTCAAAGTGGAGAAAATTGACATTTTACCTGATCACTGGAAAACAACATTGCCTCTTCCTCTTCATCGCCTCCCTCCTTACTGTGTTCTCATCCTTGTGACTGGGATTTGGAAAACAAACCCATAAACTTTATAAAGAACTTCACAATTCAATGGGAATAATTAAGCACAACTTATTTAATCAACATTCTGTTACTATCTAGGATACATGGTCCATAACCTTATTAACCCTTCCTAACAATGCTAGAGAATTTTTATTTCAGAAAATCTGCTTTGTTAAATGTTTTCACCAACTATGTGCCCTAGGTCTAATTCATTAAAAGGTATCATGTACCTGTGAATTTTATCCCTTTTGCCTCTCCTTATTAACTTCCATTACATGTTACATGGTCCAAATAAGTTTAAAACAGTTTCAACCTACACCTTTGATTTTCAGTGATAAATTTTACTATGTAACAGGAATTTGTATTCAACATTATATGGCACATATGCATAATGTCTGTGCTTGCTAATTTTATATCAACTTGACACAAGTTACAAGTATTGTAGAACAAAGACCCTCAGTTGTGGAAATGATCCCTCCAGACTCACCTGTGGACAAGAACCTATTACATTTTCTTGATTGATGATTGATTTGAAATGGGAGGGCCCAGCTCACTATGGACAGTGCCTCCACTGGGCTGGTGGTCATAGATGCTATAAGAAGGTCGGTGGAACAAGTTATAAAGTGCAAGCTGGTAAACAACACTACTCCATGGCCTCTCCATCAGTTTCTGCCTCCAGGTCCCTGTCTTGAGTTCTTTCCCCTGTTGTGGAATAACAGGGTATGTATGTTTCCTTTAACAGTTTATATATTTTCAGAGCAAGGGAACCAGACACCAATAAAAACAATGGCCCATATGATCTAGCATCCAAAACAGCTTCAAAGATCCTGACTTAGATGGACAGACCTCACAAAATACCCCAGTCAGGACTACACTCTTTCTAAATTTGCTCAGCCTAAGATTACCAGCACTACCAATTAGCAGGGAGTAGTCTAGTAACTATGCCAAATTCCCAAATGATTGTTTATGAATGTTTGTTTTCATTTAAGAGGGCTAGTTATAAATTATTATTGGTCACAGTCAATCTGTTTCTAAAGGAGGAAAGGGGAAATATGATATAGAAATGATGGGAAATAAGGGTATGTTATGCTAGAAAAAGGGTAGATTATTGAATCAACTTTAATCCATAAACAAGTATTAATCTCAAAATATTTTACATTGTTATTGATTTTAGTTTATTATTACAAATTTAAAGTCAGTTTGTTATATTGTATGTATATTTCTACTCTTGCTCAAGGTATTGTGTTTATGCTAGCTCATTTAAAATATAATGTATAATTTAAAAGTACATATTAATAGTTGGTCATCTATAATAGCAAACTTATAGTCAATGTTAGTTAGGTTTTCTAGATAGATAATCTTCAAATACTTCAAAGACCTACAGAATACAGAATTTAAAATGTTTTAAGAAAGTAGACTTTTCTTGACAGTTAGACACATATGGTCCAATTACTTCAAAGATGATGATGGACACTGAAGAAAATCCATATAGAGTTTGTTTTCTTTTTGGCAAAAGTTAGCCACATGGGCAAAGAAAATACCCTTGTATCAATTACTTACAGTTACTGTCCAAACTGGACCAGCAGGACACAAAAGGTGACTGCTGAACTTTGCCAAGACAAAATAGGAAAGTCCTTCAGAATTCCTTGCTTCATAAGGAAAGTATGTCAGACATATAAGGCCTGTAGCACAGAGTTGGAAGCCCCAATGTTACAGAAGAATCTTGGGTGACTGTTCAGTAAGCTTAAGGTCTTGTCATGAGGTAACATTTCATCCTTCTGTGGTCTTTGATGGAGTTGAAGACTACATAATTATAGTTTTCTTTATTTAAAATAAAAGATAAACTATATACAAAACTTTAGACTCACCAAGAAAAAATAGATAATTATTTACTCTAATTTTGCCAAATGCAAATGGATTAGATAGTGTTTCTGTTATTCTTACTTAATAGCTGGTTTTGTTGTATATAACCTTCTAGGTTAAAGTTAAAACATTCCATTGAAATTAGACAAAAAGGGGGAAATCCTGTGGGATAACTCTATTGTACAACGTAAAGATTTATCACTCAAATTGGTTTAAGAAAATTCTGGTTGGCTGGTAGCTGGGTGGGAAATTAGACAGGAAAACCAAACTGAGAATGATGGAAAAATGGAGGGTGGAGTCAGAGAGTCACCAGCCAGATGCAGAGGAAGTAAGATAGGAATGTAGTACTGAGTAAAGGAGCAAAGCCATGAGGCTAAACACAGATAAGAAGGATGGGTTAATTTAAGTATAAGAGCTGTTGAGTAATAAGGCTGAGTATTTATAAGTAATATTAAGCCTCTGAGTCAAATATTTGGATAGCAGCTCTTGGGTATTTGGGACTTGCTGGCAGGACAGAAACCTCCGATTAAATTCTCCAAATCTACTGGAGGATGAACTACAAGCTGCATGGTGAAATGATCCCTTTTCTTGCCAACTAACTTCTTGTCATGGTATTTTCTCACAGCAGCAAACAGAAATCCTAATAAAGATAGAAATCGGTACTAGGTCATTAGGTGTTACTTTGATAGACATGACCATGTGTTTTTTGGAAGATTGTGGAAGGACTTTGAAACTTTGGGCTGGAAAATCATTAGAATACCGATATCTTAGTGGGTTATTTGTATAATCTTAAAATATAATTCTGAGAGAGTAAAGATGACAGGGGCTTGACTTATGAAGTTCCAGAGGGAAATTTGAGAGTCCCTATGAGGGTGATTCATATTTTGAATTAAAAACCACTGAAGTGAAACCTTTGCCTTGCTTGAACAATTAAATCACTGATAAGCATTTTCTCTGGTTTAGCACACAGATACTGTGGTCCAGGTATTGATGAGGCTGCATCTAACATTGGTAGCTGAAGCTGGTAGTGTTAAGAGGCTCTTAGGTGGTATTGGTTTTGAAGGCATGAAGGTATCATGGAGTGGAATGGTGGATTGGCACCATGTGGCAGGGTTAGTGTCTCTTCAGAGAGCAAGGAGAGACTGGAGAATGTTCAGTCCAGTTGGAGATGCCAGGATCATGGGACAACTACCAAGGACAGCAGCTGCTGTGGAGTGAAGCCAGTTTGAGCAGGGAAGTCAATGTGTGTGCTATGATGGCTTTCCAAGCACTTCAGAGGAGCCCAGAAGACTGATACTGAGTCCTAGAAGTCTGACACTGAAACTCACAAAGTTGGACTTTGTTGAACTTGATTTTCACTGTGCCCTGGCTCTTCCCTTTTAGGATATGAAAACATTTAAACCATTTTTTTTTATTTTACAGGAGTACATAGTTAAAAGAATTAAGATGTTTAAAGGGATCTGGGTGTTTTACAGAGACTTTGGAGTTCTAGACATACAATGGCTATTTTAGAGAGACTCTCGTATTTTAGAGACTTGACTACTTTGGAAAGGTTTTCAACGTCAGAAGAGACTTTGGATGTTTTAAGGAATGTTTAAGGAATTTTAAAGAATGTGGAACTTCAAATTTTTGGGATCTGTTTTTATAATGTGATGTTGATATTGGAATGACATCTTGGAACAAAAAGAGGAGAAAAGTAATAGTGTAACAGTGGTGTGTTTGTGTGTCAAGTCGACACAAGCTAGAGCCATTTGGGAAGAGGGAAACTCAACCCAGATTGGCTCACCAGATTGGCCTGTGGGAAAGTTATGGGGTGAATTTTCTTGGTTGATGATCAATGTATGAGGGACCAACTCACTGTGGGTGCATCCCTGGGTTAGTAGTCCTTGGTGCTTGAAAACACAGGCTGAGAAAGTCATGAGGCACAAGCCAGTAAACAACACTCTTCCATGGCCTGCAAATCAGATCCTGCCTCTTAGTACTTGCCTTAAGCTCCTTCCTCATCTTTCCTGGATAATGGACTATCAACTATAACATGAAATAAAGGCTTGCTTCCCTAGTTGGCTTTGGTTATGGTATTTTAATTAGTCATTGTCTAAACAAATAAATGGCAACAATTCAAAAACATATACCCCACATTCCTTAAAATAAACTTGGAGTTGGCATATCTGATTTCTGGAAAAGTATCACAGCTCAATGAAGGTTAGAGAGAACCTTAGAATTCTATGGAGCCCATCATTTAAGATTGAGTTGGACCATTTTCTCTTAACTAATTCCATAAAATGGGATAGGATAGCCATGAATCTGTTATAACTGCAGTTCTATTGGAGTTTACCCCCTGACTTCAAATGCTGGAGGAGAAGGACGTGGAATGTGCTCCTGCTGACATTTGCCCACTCTGCTCTTCTCATGGAGGAGACTCTGGAATGAGATTAGAAACAGGGAAGACGCAGATACTGAGCAGAGCTTAGTGACTGAATTATCCATCAGAGTCTCTGGAAAGGACTGTACTCCAACATGCTACTGTTGTGTAAGTTATCATTTATGTTCTGTTTCAGGCAGGGATGGAGCTGAACAGTCACTATGAGCTACCTTAACTCTCCCAGAGCACAAACATATGCTCTGCATAGAAAAAATAGGAGGCAAAACATTCATAGAAACCATCAAGAACTGGAACCTCCCATGATTTGTGTATGAAGCATGTTCTTCCACACCTAGTGTCTCATCAAACAGGCACATGACTATCCATATGTTGCATCGGAGGTGACTGGAACTCAGCCTTAGAGTGCAAAGGTCACACTCAGAGGAAACAGCAGATCATGGGTGGAATGTGAATTGTCTGGACTGATAGTTCACAATTACCATCATTTCCATAGAAATGTATTAAGAAATTTGGTTTCACAATAAATAAAGAGTAAATATAGCTCTGAATAGAATAAGTACATGCTTCATCCATGGGACCTCTTTCATTGCAAAGAGCTAATTTCTTCTTTTATACAATCATCTTCATTCAAATTCACCCTAAATAGTAAAACTCTATCTATAATGTACCTGGAAGTCAAGACATTGTAAATGAAAACCCAGTAAGAAGCTGCTACTGCTCCAGTAAAACCCAAACAGGTGAAATATGAAAAGGCATCATTTCTGATGGATGCAGTTTTTAATGTTGAAGGAGCTCACACACTGACACAGCCACTCTGGGACACAGGATCCAGCCTTGGCTCTGAGGACTAGGACAAGTGCTAGCAGGAGGATGGTCTGTGGAGTGTGAGGTGGAACTGAGTCTTCAGGGGAACAAGTGTGTGTGGGCATCTGTGTGTGTCCCTGAGGCAGCAGAGCTGTCTGCAGTGGTTCCTGGGGTTGTGTCTGTGATGAGACATCGATTTACTTTCCTCCTCAGCCACTGTTTGTTCCCACATAAGATGACTGAGAACCACAAACTCCACACTTATTCCCACTTAAGGAACACCTTTTTCTCTGAAATTGGCATTGGGATCTCAGCCAACAGCATCCTTCTTCTCTTTCACATCCTCAAGTTCACTTCTGGGCACAGGCCCAAACCCACTGACCTGCCCATTGGTCTCTTGGCATTAATCCACCTAATGATGCTATTGGTCATGGCATTCATAGCGAAAGACTTTTTTATTTCTCGAAGTGGATGGGATGACATCACATGTAAATTCCTTGTCTACTTGTATAGAATTTTTAGAGGTCTGGCCCTTTGTACCACCAGCCTGTTGAGTGTCCTCCAGGCTATCATCCTCAGTCCCAGAAACTCCTGTTTAGCAAAGTTCAAGCACATATCTCCCTATCACATGTTATGTGCCCTTCTTTCCTTGAGTATCTTCTATATGTTCATTAGCAGTCACCTCTTAGTATCCATTATTGCCACACCCAATTTGACCTTGAATAATTTTATGTATGTTACTCAATCCTGCTCTATTCTACCCATGAGTTACCTCATGCAAAGCACATTTTCCACACTGCTGGCCCTCAGGGAAACCTTTCTTATTAGTCTTACGGTCCTCTCGACTTGCTACATGATGACCCTCCTGTGCAGGCACAAGAAGAAGTCCCAGCATCTTCACAGCACCAGCCTTTCTCCAAAAGCATCTCCAGAAGAAAGGGCCACCCAGACCATCCTGATGCTCATGAGCTTCTTTGTGCTGATGTCCATCCTGGACAGCATTTTCTCCTGCTCAAGAATGATGTTCCTGAATGATCCAACATCTTACAATATCCATTTCTTTGTGGTCCATATCTATGCCACCATCAGTCCTTTTGTATTTTTGAGCACTGAAAAACATATAGGTAACTTGTTGAGGTCTATGTGTGAGAGGGTGATAAATGTTTGAACATTCATTGATGGTCAAGTTCCTTTAAGAAGGGCCAATGTGCTGGCATTTTAACTGTCAATCATGGCATAGTGTCTATGTGCTTTGGTTTACATGAAAATATGAAGTTGTGTTTTTTCTCTTAATATTATTTGTTTTAACCCATGTGGTAGCAAACATGTAACAGAAAATTAAACCATATGTTATTTGAGATATGGTAAGATATATATATATATATATATATATATATATATATATATATATATATATATATGATCCCCATGACATTTAACTCATTGTAATACACATCAATTTATATATACATAACAGTGAGTCTTTAAGGGAGTCCTGTGAGATGTCTCTCACACATCATGGCCCAGGATAGCCCATACTACTTTTAAGTATATGACCTCTTCTTACTCTTTTCAATATTTCAATTTCCTCTGTTATATCCATTTTTACAAATTAAATAAGAAGTCATTTCTCATCATAAATAGTCATGTAATACAAAAGAAAAGGAATTACAAATGTAACTTTCAAAACCGAACTATGTGCAAAGATCCACATAGTGACTTGTCCAGCGATGCTAACACTTGTAGGATTTCAAATTCTCAGACATGGAAACAACTGTCTAGAATTATCAGAACATATGACAAAACATAGCCTTTGCATGCTGTGGGATACTGTTCAAGTGCAAGGCCATTCCAACACAGGGTACTCTGATTTGGACCCTGAAAAACAAGAAATAGCCACACCATACTGGTCAGCTCCCTGGAGGTTCAAGACCCCACCCCACATCTCCTGTGAAACCCAATCTCCTCCCTCCCGCCTGCACTTTAAGTGGCTTGTGGTAAGTTCTGCTGCTTGGGCCAACATTCCTGCTTATGAGGCAGTTTAGCAAACTCTGTTACAGAAGCTTAATAAGCCAATCAAATATGTGTCACTGTAGATTGCCATGCAGGGGGACACAGGAACACAGGGAGCATAAAAGGCTTTGTTTAAATTAACTTGGGGCTCAGCTTTGGACCACTGTCCCATTTCCATAGAATAAATGCTTCCTGGCTTCAGCTTGGTATCTCAGCTCTTGGTTGTTTTCTGCAACAATGGAACGTAGACAAACCATGATGTTGCTGTGCAAAGTAAGATAACACAGTGAGAGAGAAACAAGTATTATGTGGATTGCCTGAGAGAGGGTGGAACACAGTAGTGAGACTCAGAGAGACAAAATACAATGAATGTTGTTTTGGAGGTTCATAGAAAGGGTACAAATAGCGATTTTGGGGGAAGGGTTGTTTTGTTTTTTGTTTTTCTTTTTTTTCTGGGTTTTGTTTTTTCTTGATTGACAGAATTCCAATGAAGGGGTAAACAAATGCACATATGTGCAATTATGGGACAGAATGTTGTGTATGTGCTCACTAGCATTCATTGTTATGTTTTGTGTGCTTCCTCATAATAAAAGATATATTATCTTCATGCAGATAACACAACATTCTCTCTAGTCCCCATGAGGTTCAGTGGATATAGGATTCACTGCAGAACAAGGTCCTGAGTACAGATATCCAGTATTCACATAACACCAGACAACAGGGCATGGGGCATCTTCCATCCCGGAGTTCTTATGGCTGGAAAGGAGGGGATTCCCAGACTCTCCACTGCAGCTAGCCTGGCCCACACCATGGAGATGACAAGAGACCCAATCTTAAACCAAGTGGAAAGTTCGACCAGCATAACAGGTGGAACTCTGACTTCTATATACCATGCAACATAGATGTCTACACACACACACACACACACACACACACACACACACACACACACACACAAACACACACACGTAAAGTTACAAAGTGAAGAAAATCTGAATACATCAGAATGTAATTGTTGAATAATAAAACCTTTTGACAAACATGTCTCAAACATTCATTTGAAGTCAGTTCTCTGCTGGTCTGAATCTTGCTCTCAGTCTCTCCTGGGAAAGCGAAGCCCTTGCTGGAGATCCTGCCAGTGTCAAGTGCTGCTCAGCTCTGGCACTCAGCCCTATAGGCAGCTCCAGTGTTGAGAGCTCCTGGATGAAGTTTCCTGTGAATGCAAAACTGCAAGTGTAAAGAGCAGGTCAGACATGAAAATCTTCGATATTAGCCAGTGCCGTAAACCCATGGGCTTGAAATATGCTTTTACTTTAAACATGAAATCAAATACCAAATTCTGTCACATGTGTGTTTTAAATAAATGTCTCTTGTTCAAATCTTAGATGGTCTTTTAATAAAAATCCTGGTACCAGATATTGGGGTGAAACCTGGAATATCAGAGAAACAGAGCAAGCAACAGCCAACCTCACCTCACCAGCTCCTCAGCCCATCCGGTTTCCATGAATCCTCAGACTGAAAGCCTCTGAGTCCTCACCTGAAAGGGCCTCAGCTGAACTGCTGTAGTTCCTGTTTCCTCATGCCTTATATACCTTTCTCTGCCCTGCTGTCACTTCTTGGGATTAAAAGCGGGTATGGTTCCAAGTACTGTGATTAAAGGCGTGTGCCTCCTCTGCCTGGCTCTGTTTCCTGTGTGGCCTTGAACCCACAGAGATCCATTTGGATCTGTGCCTCCTGAGTGATAGGACTAAGGGTGTGTGCCACCACTGTCTGGCCTCTATGTCAAATCTAGTAGCTGGGTCTGTCCTCTCATCCTCAGGCAAGCTTCATTAGGGTACACAATATATCACCACATTTCCCCTTTTTTGTCAAAAATAATAAAAGTTTTTAACTAATAAAAGAAAAACTATATATAGTAAGTACAATAACTATATAAAATACATACAATCAAAAGTTACATTAACAATGTCCAGTCCATAAACATTTGACAAATTCTAAGAAAATACTCCATTATCTATCCTATTTTTGTGAGTCCAAAGTGTTGTACCTAATTCATGTTTTATCCTAACTTGCTTTACCAAGCAAAAACATCTTTTGATGTCTTTCAATCTTATACACTTTACACCTCTTCAGTGAGTTACAAGGAAAACTGTAACTATCTAATCTTTAATTCCCTCAGAGACCTGAGAATAAAATAATATTACCTAAGTAAGCAGGAAGTGCAATAAAATGACTTATAAAAATTGTGAGAATTGAAAGAAACAACTGGCTGCCTGGACAGTCACCCAGGGTTCCTCTGCAATGTTGGAGCATCCATCTTTAGCCTACAGGCTTAGCTATATGACAGACTCATTTGTGAAGCAGGATTTTCTAAAGAGCCTTCTTACCTTGTCTTCAGAAAGTTCAGCAGTCCTTTGTTTTGTGTCCTGCTTGTTTATTTGGACAACATAGTGTCAGCAGTTGAGGCAAGGGAACTTTCTTACCCACTGGGTAATTTACCAAAAAGAAAGTATACTCCATATGGAGTTTCTTTGTTGCCCATCATCTCCCCTGAAGTAGATTTGTTCTGCCAGGAGCAGATAAGTCTCATAGTCATAAAGAAGAACCTATGTTATTAAAACATCTTAAATGCCATATTCTGTAGATCTCTGAAGTGTTTGAAGATGACCTGTTTATCTAAAATATATTTCTGTTTGACCTTGAAAACAAACCTAATATAACTACACTTTCGATTGTAATTGGTGACTAACTGCTAACTTGCATTTCTTTATATCCTAATTATTTGGTATGAATAACTTTCAAGGATTAGCAATTTCCATTACATTTGTAAATGAGCTGTATAGGTACAATACATTGAACAAGATTGGAAATATGTGTACAGTATTTTCTAACAAATCTAATCTCAAATTTCTATCAATATACAAAATTGTATACAATATACAAAAATCCAATGCAATGTAAAATATTAAAACTAGTAGTTGCTTTCTAAATGTAGATTCAATAATCTACCTTATCTTATATCCATATTCTCTTTTTTCTTTTCAGAGTAGATTCAATAATCTACCCTTTAGCCATCATTTCTATATCTTTATTTCAAAGTAGATTCAATAATCTACCTCTTACCTATATCCTCTTTTGTCTCTTTCTTTTTCTTTTTAACAAAAATCCTAAATCTAATCTCCTTTTTTAGCTTTTTTTTCCTAACAATTATCAGTTAACAACTTGTAACCAACCATCCTAAACAATGACAATCGTCCATAATACACTGAATGACTAAAAACCACCCACTCCACCTCTTGAGAATGTGGGCATCATGTTCTTAAAATTACTTCTTCTGTCTATGGGTACAGTACCTTTAGAGGATCCTGAAAAGAAAAATTTTAGGTTAATTGTCAGGTCCCGGGAGAGGTAGCTGTATCATTTACTGTCCAGTCTCTGCATAATGGGAAAACGCAGAGCTTGTCTCAAGTCCTTGTTTCAGTAGTCTGTGAGGTTGGATCATCTTAACTAGCCATCTCGAAATTGTCCTGAGCAGTTTGTAGTCCAAAGCTGATCTTTGAATGATGTGTGTCAGCTTAATGGCATTATCAGCTTAATGGCATTATCATAGTCTGTGTGGAATAGTCATTGTGGGATTCCATCATCATTTTGGAGACTACAGAGATCAAATTAGGTCAGATTATTACTTTTCTTGGTAATTTTTCCCATGTAGTTCTCACTTTTTCTTTGGATGCTTGTTTGTTAAAATGTCTTTAAATTCTTAAAGATGGTTGTTTTTATTTTCCTGAAAGACAAAAACAAAACCCTTCCACAACCCTAAATTTTGGGAGGTTTCCATTTGGCAAGTTATATCTGATCAAATGACAAGCATTTGTTAGTTGTATAAGTTAATTTAAATTGTATGGTCACATTGGTTGATAAGCTATCACCTCTTCTAACTAAGAGGTCTTTCTTGCTCAAATTGAGCCTTCATCAATTTTACCAGGATCCATAGCTTTTCTTCTCCCATGGAAACAAAAACAAAACCTCTTCCCCAATGTAAAGCATATCCTGGTTTCCATTCTGAGGTCAGCACATCTTTAAAGTTAGCATTGGCCAGAACACTCATGCCTCCTCAGATCTGCAAAGGGTATTGGGAAATGTAGTTTTTATGCTCAGTCAAAAGCCAGAGAGCAGCTCTATCATCTCAGAACTTATATATCCCACCACATGTGATAACAGCGACGTTTTCTGTCACAGATACTTTTTTACAGTGTCTACTATGGACCAGGCACGCAGATTCCTGCAGGGGGTCCTCTGGTGAGGATACACAAAGTCAGAACTCCCCAGGATTACTTAGGAAGCACTCTGGCTACAAAGCACCTACTATCTACTATTTCCTTAATCCCACCTTAATCTGGCCATTAACAAGTACTAATGGCTACACTCTAGGACTTCTCTGAAAGCTTCTATGAAACCCAACATCTGTGAATGACATATTGCTCTCCACAGAATTTTATTTAATCCAGAGGTGTTAGAGATCAGACATTAGTATACTGTGCCATGCACCTTACTTAATCCTCGGTGTTAATTGGAATGGACTGCTTTTCATGTATTAACATCAGGGAGCAAGTTAAGAGATGACTCACTGGTTAAAATAATTATTATGCATGCATGTAGTTCAGAGGACAGATCTTCAACATACAAGGAGTTCAGGCATGTGTGCACCGTAGATGTGATTCTAAAAGGTCTTATTAAATAAGAAACACAGAGCCAAATGCAGAGTTAAAAGCCCAGAGATCAGAGAGCAATAGCCAAGAGCTAAGACCACCTTCTTACCACTCACTGCCATTCTTCCCCGAGAAAGAGAACTAATTCCTGTGTCTGTATTTTTATTGCCTTTCTGTTCTGCCTTCTCATTGGCTCTAAACCCAACCACATGACTTCTTTGTCACTGCCTGTCTATACAGACCTCCAGGTCTCTATTTTTGGTACTTGGATTAAGGGTGTGTGTCACCATGCTGGCTGTGTCCTTGAACACACAGAGACTTTGCCTGCCATGTGATTGGATTAAGGGCATGTGCTACCACTGGCAGACTTCTGCTAAATGGCTTGCAATTACCTCTGACCACCAGGCAACTTTATTTATTAACATACAAATAAAATTACATTTCAGCACAAATAAAATATCACCATAGTGTACATGCTTGTAATCCAAGCACTAAGAGGGTACCTCACTGCCCCACTAATCTAGTGGAAACAATGATCTAGTTTCCCCATGCTGGTCTTGACCCCGTTGATCATAGAATCCCTCCTCCCTCTCTTCCACTGGACTCCAGGAGCTCCACTCAGTGCTTAGCTGTGGATCTCTGCTTCCATCAGTTACTGGATGAAGCTTCTATGATGACAATTAGGTAGTCATCTATCTCATTACAGGGGAAGGCCAGTTCAGGGATCCTCTCCACTATTGCTTGGAGTCTTACCTGGGGTCATCCTTATGAGTTTCTCGGAAAATCCTAGCACCAGGATTCTCCCTAACTCCATAATGGCGCTCTCTATCAAGGCATCTCTTTCCTTGCTCTTCCTCTCTGTCTCTACCCCAACCTAACCATCCCATTCCCTTGTGTTCTCTTGCCACTTCCCTTTATCTCCTCCCATTCCTCACCCAGACTCCCAATTTACTCTGAAGATCTTATCTATTTTCTCTTCTGGGGTCTCCATGCATGTCTCTACTAGGGTCCTCCTTATTACCTAGCTTCTCTGTGTTTGTGGATTGTAGCCTGGTTACCCTTTGTTTTATATCTAATATCCACTTATGAGTGAGTACATACTGTGTTTTTCTTTCTGTGTCTTTGTTACGTCACTCAGGATGGCTTTTTCTAGTTCCATCCATTTGCCTGCAAATTTCATGAGGTCATCGTTTTTGTTTTTGTTTTTTTACAGCTGAGTAATACTCCATTGTGTAAATATACCACATTTTCTTTATCCATTCATCAGTTGAGGGGCATCTAGGTATTTCCAGGTTCTGGATGTTAAGTAATGCTGCTATGAACATAGTTGAGCAAATATTCTTATGGTATGAGTGTGTATCCTTTGGGTATATGCCCAAGAGTGTTATTGCTAGATCATAAGGTAAATTCATTCCCAGGTTTCTGAAAAATTTCCATACTGATTTCCAAAGTGGGGTGCAAGTTTGCACTCTGACTAGTAATGGAGGAGTGTTACCCTTACTCCACATCCTCTCCAGCATAGGCTATCATCAGTGTTTCTGATATTAGTTATTCTAACAGATGTAAGAAGGAAGCTCAGAGTCCCTTTGATTTCCATTTCCCCTGGTAGCTAAAGATGTTGAGCTTCTCCTTTAAGGTTTCTTAGCCAGTTGATATTTTTGTGTGAGAATTCTTTCTTTGGAACTACACCCCATGTTTAACTGGATCATTTGCTTTGTTGATATCTAGTTTCTTGAGTTATTTGTATATTTTGGAAATCAGTCCAGGGAACCTGGTAGAAGAGAAAGTAGGGAATAATCTCAAACCCATTGGCACAGGAGACAACTTCCTGAACAGAACACCAAAGTATAGCCACTAAAATCGACAATTAACAAATGGGACCTCATGAAACTGAAAACTTCTGTAAAGCAGAGGATACCATGAATAGGACAAATGGCAGCCTACAGAATGGGGAAAGATCTTCACCAAACCAACCTCTGAAGGAGGGATGATATCCAAAATTTAATCACATCTTGAATGCTGGAACAGATTTCAGAAATCAGGGAACAAAGAATCAACACCACCTGGAAACCAGGTGCTCCATGGGAGGACTGACCCTGAAACTGGCTGTCAGTTTACACTGTTGGAAGAGGATCCTCAAAGCCATGGGAAGTCATGTGAGGCCCAGGCGTCCCACAGACCAGAAAGGAAACACTGTGAATGAAATTGGTCTGAATTAAGTCTAAGAAGTAAAGTGAGCAAAGTTAAGGTTGTCTATTTGGTGCAAACTTTCTGCTCCCTGGGAAGAGATACCCAGGGAGAGGCTGAGTGTCATGAACTATAGAGGGAGAACCCCCTATGACAGGGAACTCACAGGAGCCCCAGAAGCCCACATCCCAGAAGAGAGGCATTACGGTGATGGAATTGTTCCAAATTAAGTCTAAGCGGTAAAGTGAGAAAAGTTAGGGTTTTCTAATGGTGCAAATTTTCTGACCCCTCCTGAAAGTGTGGCAAGGGATTTCAGATAAAGTTTGCACTCAGTCCTCCCCAGATGTTGTTATTCAGGGCAGAGTAAGTACAGTGGCAGACAGGTATGGTGCTCCACTGGGATGTCACATTTCGTGCTCCCCATTGGTAACCTGTCCCTTTTAACAGACACTAAAATTACAAGCCAAAGAGAGGCATTAAGACAACCCACTATCTAAGCCTGTTCAGATCTCCTCAGGCCCAGTCCTCACTGCCTTCCATCTGGGTAAGTGCTCTGCACCCAAGTGCAGAATCAGAAGGTGGTCGGGTCTCAGGCAGGCTGTGGGAGGAGGAGCAGTGGGGCTCAGGGAGGTTTTCAGCATCTGCAGAGGAGACATTGAGCTCTGACAGCCCCTCGGCACAGGGACTGTGTTCTGTGCAAAGGTGAACGAGGGTGTTTTCTTCTTACAGTATTCATTTCCTTAGTTTGGAGTCTCCCAAGATTAATTTAGGATCCAAATTTATCCCTATGAAGTAAATAACTCACAATGAGTAGTTGGATAAGTTTTCAAGTTACAAACATTTTACTGACTTACCTATTCCTAAGATAAACTATCATAGAATTGAAAGGTTGGGAATTCTCACTTTAGTTAAATGGCCTTATCTGTGCAATTATCACCTTGGCACACACAGCAGTACTATTTTGGTGTATGTGCTTCTGAGTTTGAGTTATCAAAGCTTTAAAAATCTCTGTAAGGAATGGAGGCTGAAGTTTCTAAACCACATCCCACAAAGGACCACTTCACAGGACTGCAGAGTGCCTGCTAGTGTTTGCTCATGGTCACTATTCTTTCCAATTCAATCTCAGAAATCACGAATCTGTGGTGTTGGTCCTGAGCCTCTACCAGCCTGGTAGGAACTGTCACTAGCGGCCATGGTGATGAGGTTGCCAGGACAATCATTATTAAATTACAATGAATACAGTGGCAGGTTCCCTTTCTGACACATTGAGACCCGGGGGAATAGGAGTTTCTGGGAAGAGTGGTTGCATGTTTTACCTTTTCTCTATGTTCTTCACATGCACTGTATACAATTTTTTATAGTGGAGAAACCTGAATCACATTTTCTTTTGGTAAATTTTTGAAAACCTGAACCTAATCCTGATCTGCGGCCTCTCCCTGGTTTTCGGGTTTCTCCCATACCTCATCTTTTCATGAACTTATGTGAAGAGACGGGCAGGACCCGACTCCCTTCTCCTGTCCCTTAGGTGATGAACACTCTGGCAGGGAGGTCACAGCCCCTTAGCAGCAAAGCTGAGCCTCTCAGGTGATGAGGGACACAGGTTGTGCTGCAGCACTGTGCCGGGGCCGCTGTTGGTGGCTGGAGTCTGTACCATGCTGCTCCTCTGGGGCATCCCCTCCTGCCATTTCTGGAGGTTGATTTGGAAACACTGGGTGACATTCCTGCTGCCAGTCTGAGCCCAGATGCAGCTTCAAAGGTTTGAAAATTTAAAAATACAATCCTTAGTCTTTCAGACACAACTGCCATTCCTTAGCCTATAGGCTGTTTGTGATTTGTCCATCACGTTCCTACAGTTCATCTATTTTTGGCATCTCTGGAAACAGCTCTGGCATGTCCTTGGTCATGGTTTTCCTCTTCCTGGTGTGCCAGCCATTTCTTCCTACTGTCTTCCTAGTTTTAAAGTTAGGGTTTTGCCTAAGGTAAACATCCTGAGTCACCTCATCTTCAATCAGTTGCATGGAGCAGGACCAGTGTCGCCTACCAAACCTCTCTCTTTAGTGAACCCATGGATTATGAGTTGTCCATGGTTTAGGTAAGTGTGGGGTGACACAAAGTCTAAGTTCATGTCTTCCTTGATTCAGACAGACGGGGTTTCAGTTCCTCTGTCCTGAGCAGCCACAGCCTTCACAATCGGCTTTAAATGAGGAATGCTTCGACTCCTTTGTCATTTCTTGCTCCGTGCATGTTTTCTTTTCCTAATTTTCCAAATGTCTTCCCTTCCTCTTCTCCAATACAGCCTCTTTTTTTTTTTTTTTTTTTTTTGGTTTTTTTTGAGACAGGGTTTCTCTGTGTAGCTTTGCGCCTTTCCTGGAGCTCACTTGGTAGCCCAGGCTGGCCTCGAACTCACAGAGATCCTCCTGGCTCTGCCTCCCGAGTGCTGGGATTAAAGGCGTGCGCCACCACTGCCCGGCCCAATACAGCCTCTTCTAATGGGAGCTATTCCAGAATCTGTGACCTTTCCTGGTGCTATGGACGGATTTTCATGTCTCTGGAAAGCAGCCTGTTTTGTTACATTGTGTAAAATCCATCACAGTGCAGGATGTGATAGGTATTTTAGGCTATCCCAGTGTCACAGCTCACACTCTCATGTCTTCTCTGTTAGACAAATGTCCTTTAATCCATTCTGTAGATCTGAGAGTATCAGTCTAATCTCCTGGTCTCCTAACCATTCTCAGCTCGGGAGGTGAGAGCTTTTGCAGTTCAGCTTGGAGTGGACAAGCTAGAGGACTCCTTGTGGCTCGTACTTAAGAAGGGTTCATAGTCAACAGAACATTTTCTATAAAAATCATACAACCATCCAGTCTCTATGTGTCTTACTGATTCTTATATTAAATTTACATGTATTTGTATGGTGCATGTAATTTGGGGGTAGCAGGATGACTGCAGAAATGCTGTCTCTGTCTCTCCTGGCAAGCCAGTGTTCATGATGACAGCAGTCATGTCACTGTAAATTTTCTCTTTTGTGACTATGGAATTCCACTTTCAGAAAATCAGGTTTTCTAGTGGAATCAAAGCAGGGATTTCTGAAGCCATGATGTTGAGAACATCACTGAGGGTTCATGGCCTCTGCACCTGCCTCACTTTTCAGAGCTGCAGTTTGTGAAGGGATGCTGAAAACAGCCCATGCCCTGCTCTACTGAGCTGACACACACTGCCTGGGCAGTTTCTCAATGTGTTGTGTTCATAAACCCTAGTTCCCTTTCTAGCCACATTTCAGTGCTCCCCATTGGGAACCTGTCACTTTTAACAGGCACTAAAATTACATGCCTCCACTGGGCTGGTGGTCTTAGATGCTGTAAGAAAGTAGGCGGAGCAAGCTATAAGAAGCAAGCTGGTAAACAACACTACTCCATGGCCTCTCCATCAGTTTCTGCCTCCAGGTCCTTGTCTTGAGTTCTTTCCCCTGTTGTGGAATAGTCCTCTTATACACTGTAAAGATTCGTCACTCAAATTGGTTTAATGAAACGCTGATTGGCTGCTAGTTGGGCAGGAAGTTAGGCAGGAAAGGCAAAATGAGAATGATGGGAAGAAGGGGGTAGAGTCAGAGAGTCACCAGCCAGAGTCAGAGGAAGCAAGATGAGAATGTCCTACTGAGAAATGTTACCAAGCCAGGTGGCTAAGCATAAATAAGAATTATGGGTTAATTTAAGTGTAAGAGCTAGTTAGTAATAAGCCTGAGCTACTGGCTGAGCATTTTTAAGTAATATTAAGCTTCCAAATCAATTATTTGAAAGGAGCTTCTAGGGATTAGGGAGCTGCTGGTGGGACAGAAATTTATAATTACATATGACACCCAAATGTTCAGTAAGAATTTCTACATAAAACCTGAGAAAGCTTTAAAAAAGGATTCTAAACCCACAAAAGAACAGAGTCAAGCACAGCTTCTTGGTAGCAACATTTTCTTGGGTAGGCTCTGTTTGCTATTGGCAAGCAGAGGCAAGGCTCCTTTATGACATGGCTTCCTGGTTCTTGCTGGCAGCATGGCCGGCTCTTTTAGGAGGTCCTGATACAGAGCACTTGAATGGGGTTTGTGGGTGGTGGGCTACATGCTGCTTGGTGGCAGCATGGACCCAACAGCTTCCCAGATTTGGGACATTAACTGTGACTCACTGGTACTTCCATCATGAAACTAGACGCTTAGTAAGCCTACTGGGGCAGAGCCAGCTACCAAAGCCATTGGCTTTGTTCCTAGCCACACCTTCTTAACAGTTTAAAGACTCATTTGGTCAGAAAAGAATTACAGATACTCTGTAAAGACAGATTCAGATTTTAAAAAAACTCTAAGTGGATTGCAATAGTCTTGAGAGAGAAAAGAGAAAGAATATATTTTTAAAAGACTTAGATTGAAAATATGCATTTAAAATAATAAAGTCCTTATAAAGGGGAACAAAGTAATATAAAGGAAATGAGCCATGTAAGGATGGAAAATACACAGAGAGTCTGGATTATGTATGTTATTGTGTTTCCTTTGGATTTTTTGACTGTTAATGAGCTAACTGCTGAGAGACATTTGATTATAAAAGCTGCTAAATTAGATATAGTACATTGGGAAAGAGGTTCTATTTTATTTCTACAGAAAATGAGAGGCTATCAATTCATTCTGGGTTAAGAAAAATCAGGTTTGATAGAGGAAGAGGCCCTGAAATCCTGAATACAGACATGGGAAAATAAACCTAAAGTAACTACAAGACATGCGATGTATATTTTACCTGCTCAGAAATAAAACAAAAAATTATCTTTGAATGACTTGTATACAATGCACAATTTATATTTGTATTAAACAGATATGTATGTTACCTTTAAAAGGTTATACATTTTCAGAGCAAGGGGACCAGACACCAATAAAAATGATGACCCAGATGATCAAGCATCCAAAACAGCTTCAAGGATCCAGACTAAGATAGATCAGCCTCACAAAATACCCCAGTCAGAACTTGACCATAATTAAAAATTTCTTCAGGGTCCCCATGAGATTACCAGCACCCCATTGGCAGGGAATGGTCTAGAGAATGATGCCTAAATTGCCAAAAAATTCTCATGAATGTTTGTTTTCATTTAAGGGGGGTTGGTTATGAGTTATTAGTGGTCATAGTCAATCTCTTTCTAAAAGAAGAAAGGGGGAATTATAATAGAAAAAGGGTAGATTATTAAAGATACTTTAATCCAAACAAACAACTGTTAATCTCAAATTTTTATGTTGTTATGGATTTTAGTTTATTATTACAAATTTAAATTAAATTTTGTTATACTGTATGTATATTTATACTTTTGTTTAACATATTATTTTTATATAGCTCATTTTAAATATAATGTTTAATTAAAAAATACAGATTAATTGTTAGTCATCTATAATAGCAAACTTATAGTAATGTTAGTTAGGTTTCCTAGGTAGGTAATCTTCAAACACTGCAAAGACCTACAGAATATGACATTTAAAATGTTTTAAGAACTTGGACTTTTCTTGACAGTTAGACACATCTGCTCCTAGAAGCACCAATGACTTCAAAGAGGATGATGGGAATTGAAGAAACACCATGTGGAGTTTGTTTTCTTTATGGCAAAAGCTAGCCATGTCGGCAAAGAAACTGCCCTTGTCTCAACTGCTGATAGTTACTGTCCAAACTGGACCAGCAGGACACAAGAAAGGTGACTGCTGAACTTTGCCAAGACCAGGTAGGATAGTTCTTCAGAATTCCCTGCTTCACAGGGAAAGTCTGTCAGACATTAATGGCCTGTAGCCCAAAGTTGGATGCCCCAATGTTGCAGAGGAATCTTAAGTGACTGTCTAGAAAACTTGAGGTACCTATCATTTGCTAACATTTTACCCTTCTGGGGTCTTTGATGGAGTTGAAGAATAGATAGTTATAGTTTATTTTAGTTATAATAAAAGATAAATTAGATACAAAACTTTAGACTCACAAAGATAAAATAGATAATTATTTTCTCTGATTTGCCAAATGCAAATGGATTAGATAGTGTTACGGTAATTCTTATTTAATAGTTGTTTTTGTTATATATAATCTTACTATGTTAAAGATAAAACCATCCTTTTAATTAGACAAAAGTGGGGAGTGCTGTGGAATAATCCTAATGTACACTGTAAAGATTTGTCACTCAAATTGGTTTAATAAAACATTGATTGGCTGGTAGCTGGCCAGGAATTTAGGCGGGAAAGCCAAATTAAAAATGATGGGAAGAAGAAGGGCAGAGTCAGAGAGTCACCAGCCAGATATAGAAGAAGCAAGATGAGAATATCATACTGAAAAAAGGTGCCAAGCCCTGTGGCTCAACATATATAAGAATTATGGGCTAATTTAAGTGCAAGAGATAGTTAGTAATGAGACTGAGCTACCCACTGAGTATTTATAAGTAATATTAAGTCACTGAATCAATTATTTGGGAAGCAGCTCTTGGGTATTTGGGACTTGCTGGCAACATAGAAACCTCCAATTACATTACCCAACTTCCCTGGAGGATGAACAAGCTGCATGGTGAAATGTTCCCTCTTCTGGCCAACTTAATCCTTGTCATGGTGTTTTCTCACAGCAACAGAAATCCTAACAAAGACAGAAAGAAATTGGTATTAGGTCATGAGGTATTACTTTGATAGACATGACCATGTGTTTTTGGAGGACTGTGAAGGATTTTGAAACTTTGGACTGGAAAATCCATAGAATGCTGATATCTTAGAGGGTTGTTCTGTGTGATCTTAAAATATAATGCTGAGAGCAGTGCAGAAGATGGAGGCTTGACTTATGAAGTTCCAGAGGGAAGTTTGAGAGTCCCTATGAGGGTCATTCATATTTTGAAATAAGAACAAATAAATCAAAACCTTTGCCATGCTGAAATAATTAAAATCTGCTGAAGAGCATTTTCCTTGGGTTCAGCAAACAGACACTGTAGTCCAGATAGTGCTGAGGTTGCATCTCATGCAGGCAGCCAAAGCTGGTAGCTTAAGAGGCTCTTAGGTGGTATTGGTTTTGAATGCATGAAGGGATCATGGAGTGGAATGGTGGATTGGCACCATGTGGCAAGGTTAGTGTCCCTTCTGAGAGCCAAGGAGAGATTGTTGATGAAGGTTGAACCCAGTTGGAGATGCCAGTATCCTGGAACAACTAACAAGTACAGCAGCTGCTGTGGGGTGAAGCCATTTTTAGCCTAGAAGACAGCTGCGTGTGCTATGATGGCTTTCCAAGCACTGTCAAGAAGACCAGAAGACCATTAGTGAGTGAAGTCTGACACTGAGAATCACAATGTTGGACTGTGTTGAACTTGCTTTTCCCTGTACCCTTGTTCTTCCCTTTTGGGATACAAAAACGTTTAAATCATTTTTATATTACAGGACTACACAGATAAGAGACTTTGAACTTTTTTCTTCTTTTTTTAATTTTTATTTTAAAAACGTTTCTTTCCTTTAACATACCAACCTCTGTTCCTCCTCCCTCCTCTTCTCCATCTCTCCCGACCCACCTATCCCCATCTCAACCCCACCCACTCCTCATAAAAGTTAAGAACTGGGGGTATCACAGAGACCTATTGTTCTAGAAAGATGATGGCTATTTTAGAGAGACTTTGGTATTTTAGAGACAACTATTTTGGAGAGGCTTTGAACGTCAGACGAGACTTTGGATGTTATAAGGAGAGTTAACTTTTAAAGAACATGGAATTCTTAAATTTTGGAATCTGAGCCGGGCGGTGGTGGCGCACGCCTTTAATCCCAGCACTCGGGAGGCAGAGCCAGGCGGATCTCTGTGAGTTCGAGGCCAGCCTGGGCTACCAAGTGAGTCCCAGGAAAGGCGCAAAGCTACACCGAGAAACCCTGTCTCGAAAAACCAAAAAAAAAAAAAAAATTGGAATCTGTTTTATATTGTGATGTTGATATTAAAATGACATCTTGGGAACAATAAGAGAAGAAAAGTTATAGTGTATCTGTGGTGTTTTTGTATGTCAAGTTGACACAAACTAAAACCATTTGGGAAGAGGGAAACTCAACTGAGAAAATACACTCACCAGATTGGCCTATGGGCAAGATTTGTGGTGAGTTTTCTTGGTTGATAATCAATGTAAGAGAGCGAAACTCGCTGTGGGTTCATCCCCTGGGATAGTAGTCCTGGGTGCTTGAGAACACAGACTGAGAGAGCCATGAGGCACAAGCCAGTAAACAACACTCTTCCATGGCCTGCACATCAGATCCTGCCTCCCAGTACCTGCCCTAAGCTCCTTCCCCACCTTTCCTGGGTAATGGACTATGAGCTATAACATGAAAAAAAGGCTTTCTTCCTCAACTTATTTTTGGTTATGGTATTTTAATTAGTCACTGTCTAATAAAATAAACTGCAATTATTTAAAAACATACACATCATATTTCTTAATATAAACTTGGAGTTAGCATATCTGGAATCTGGAAAAGTATCACAGCTCAATGAAGGTTAGAGAGAACCTTAGAATCCTATGGAGCCCATCATTAAAGACTGAGTTGGACCATTTTTTTAACTAATTCCATAAAATGAGACAGGATAGCCATGAGTCTGTTATAACTGCAGTTCTATTGGAGTTTACCACCTGACTTCACATGCTGGAGGAGAAGGACGTGGAATTTGCCCACTTTGCTCTTCTCATGGAGGAGGCTCTGGAATGAAATTAGAAACAGGGAATATGCAGTTACAGAACAGAGCTCAGTGACTGAATTGTCCATCAGAGTCTCCGGAAAGGACGCCACTCCAACATGCTACTGTTGTGTAAGTTATCATTTATCTTCTGTTTCAGGCAGGGATGGAGCTGAACAGTCACTATGAGCTACCTTAACTCTCCCAGAGCACAAACATATGCTCTGCATAGAAAAAACAGGAGGTAAAACATTCATAGAAACCATCAAGAACTGGAACCTCCCGTGATTTGTGTGTGTGAAGCATGTTCTTCCACACCTAGTGTCTCATCAAACAGGCACATGACTATCCATATGTTCCAGTGGAGGTGACTGGAACTCAGCCTTAGAGTGCAAAAGGTCACACTCAGAGGAAACAGCAGATCATGGGTGGAATGTGAATTGTCTGGACTGATAGTTCACAATTACCATCATTTCCATAGAAACGTATTAAGAAATTTGGTTTTACAATAAATAGAGTAAAGGCAGCCCTGAGTAGATTAAGTGCATGCCCAATGCATGTGACCTCTTTCAGTGCAAAGGGCTGGTTTCTTCTATTACACAATCATCCTCATTCAAACTCACCCTAAATAGTAAAATTCTGTCTATTATGTACCTGGAAATCAAGATGTCATTGATGAAAACTGAGTAAGAAGCTGCTACTGCTCCAGTAAAACACAAACATGTAATATATGAAAGACATCATTTCTGATGGTTGCAGTTTTTAATGTTGAAGGAGCTCACACACTGAGGCAGCCACCCTGGGACACAGGATCCAGGCTTGGCTCTGAGGACTAGGACAAGGGCTAGCAGGAGGATGGTCTGTGGAGTGTGAGGTGGAACTGAGTCTGCAGGGGAACAAGTGTGTGTGGCCAGCTGCGTGTGTCCCTGAGGCAGCAGAGCTGTCTGCAGTGGTTCCTGGGGCTGTGTCTATGATGAGTCATTGATCTACTTTCCTCTTCAGCCACTGTTTGTTCCCACATAAAATGAATAAGAACCACGAACACCACACTAATTCCCACTTAAGGAACACCTATTTCTTTGAAATTGGCATTGGAATCTCAGCCAACAGCATCCTTCTTCTCGTCCACATCCTCAAGTTCACTTCTGGACACAGGCCCAAACCTACTGACCTGCCCATTGGTCTCTTGGCCATAATCCACCTACTGATGCTTCTGATCACAGCATTCATAGCCACAGACATTTTTCTTTCTTGGAGGGGATGGGATGACATCACATGTAAATTCCTTATGTACTTGTACAGAATTTTTAGGGGTCTTTCCCTTTGTACCACCAGCCTGTTGAGTGTCCTCCAGGCTATCATCCTCAGTCCCAGAAACTCCTGTTTGGCAAAATTCAAGCATATATCTTCCTGTCACATGTCATGTGCCCTTCTTTTCATGAGTATCTTCTATATGTTCATTAGCAGTCACCTCTTAGTATCGATTATTGCCATGCCCAATTTGACCTTGAATAACTTTATGTATGTTACTCAATCCTGCTCTATTCTACCCATGAGTTACCTCATGCAAGGCACATTTTCCACACTGCTGGCCCTCAGGGAAGCCTTTCTTATTAGTCTTATGGTCCTCTCCACTTGCTACATGATGACCCTCCTGTGCAGGCACAAGAAGAAGTCCCAGCATCTTCATAGCACCAGCCTTTCTCCAAAAGCATCTCCAGAGGAAAGGGCCACCCGGATCATCCTGATGCTCATGAGCTTCTTTGTGCTGATGTCCATCCTGGACAGCATTATTTCCTGCTCAAGAACGATGTCCCTGAATGATCCAACATCTTACTATATCCAGCTCTTTGTGGTCCATATCTATGCCACCATCAGTCCTTTTGTATTTATGAGCACTGAAAAACACATAGGTAACTTGTTAAGGTCTATGTGTGAGAGGGTGATAAATGTTTGAACATTCATTGAGGGCAAATTCCTTTAAGAAGGGCCAATGTGCTGGCATTATAACTGTCAATCATGGCATAGTGTCTATGTGCTTTGCTTTACATAAAAATATGAAGTTGTGTTTTTTCTCTTAATATTATTTATTTTAACCCATGTGTTATCAAACATGTAACAGAAATTTAAACCCTATGCTCTTTGAGATATGGTAAGATATATATCTTATATCATGCATAAATAAATATATATGATCTATATGACATTTAACTCATTGTAATACACATCAATTTATATATACATAACAGCGAGTCTTTAAGGGAGTCCTGTGAGGTGTCTCTCACACACCATGGCCCAGGATAGCCCACACTACTTTTAAGTATGTGACCTCGTCTAACTCTTTTCAATATTTAAATTTCCTGTGTTATAACTCTTTTTACAAATTAAATAAGAAATCATTTCTTGTCATACATAGTCATATAATCCAAAAGAAAAGAAATTACATACATAACTTTCAAAACAGAACTATGTGCAAGGAACCCCACAGTGACTAGTCCAGCGATGCTAACATTTACAGGATTTAAAATTCTCAGACATGGAAACAACTGTCTAGAGTTATCAGAACATATGACAAAACACAGCCTTTGCATGGTGTGGGATACTGTTCAAGTGCAAGGCCATTCCAACACAGGGTGCTGTGATTTGGGGCCCTGAAAAACAAGAAATAGCCACACCATACTGGTCAGCTCCCTGGAGGTTCAAGACTCCACCCCACATCTCCTGTGAAACCCAATCTCCTCCCTCCTGCCTGCACTTTCAATGGCTTGTAGTAAATTCTGTTGCTTGGGCAAACATTTCTGCTTATGAGGCATTTTAGCAAACTGCATTATGGAAGCTTAATAAGCCAATCAAATATGTGTCACTGTAGAACACAGGGAGCATAAAAAGCTTTGTTTAAATTAACTTGGGGCTCAGCTTTGGGCTGCTGTCCTGTGGGTCTATTGTTTCCATAGAATAAATGCTTCCTGGCTTCAGCTTGGTTGTCTCAGCCCTTGGTTGTTTTCTGCAACAATTGAGCACAGACAAACCATGATGTTGCTGTGCAAAGTAAGATAACACAGTGAGAGAGAAACAAGTATTATGTGGATTGCCTGAGAGAGGGTGGAACACAGTAGTGAGACTCAGAGAGACAAAATACAGTGAATGTCACTTTGGAGGATCAGGAAATGGTACAAATAGAGATTTTTTGAGTTTTGTTTTGGTTTTGTTTATTTTTTGTTTTTCTGGTTTTTTGTTTTTTTTGATTGACAGAAATTCAGTTAATGGGTAAACAAATGGAGATATGTGCAGTTTTGGGACACAACGATGTGTATGTGCTCACTAGCACTCAATTGTGTGGCTATAATGTTCAAGTGACATCTTCTTATGTTTTGTGTGCTTCCTCATAATAAAACACATATTATCTTCATGCAGCTAACACAGCATTTTCTCTCGTCTCTGTGAGGTTCAGTGGATATAGGATTCACTGCAGAACAAGGTCCTGAGTACAGATATCCAGCATTCACATAACACCAGACAACAGGGCATGGGGCATCTTCCATCTCAGAGTTCTTGTGGCTGGAAAGGAGGGGATTCCCAGACTCTCCACTGCAGCTAGCCTGGCCCACACCATGGAGATGACACGAGACCCAGCCTTAAACCAAGTGGAAAGTTCGACCAGCATAACAGGTGGAACTCTGGCTTCTATATACCATGCAACATAGATGTCTACACACACAAACACACACACACACACACACACACACACACAAAGTTAAAAAGTGAAGAAAATCTGAATGCATCAGAATGTAATTGTTCAATAATAAAACCTTTTGACAAACATGTCTCAAACATTCATTTGAAGTCAGTTCTCTGCTGGTCTGAATCTTGCTCTCAGTCTCTCCTGGGAAAGTGAAGCCCTTGCTGGAGATCCTGCCAGTGTCAAGTGCTGCCCAGCTCTGGCACTCAGCCCTATAGGCTGCTCTAGTGTTGAGAGCTCCTGGATGAAGTTTCCTGTGAATGCAAAACTACAACTGTAAAGCGCAGATCAGACATAAAAATCTTCGATATTAACAAATGCCCTAAATCCATGGGCTTGAAATATGCTTTTACATTAGACATAAAATCAAATACTAAATTCTGTCACATGTGTTTCACATAGGTGTCTGTTGTTCAAATCTTAGATGGTCTTTTAAAAAAAAAACCTAGTACCAGACATTGGGGTGAAACCTGGAAGATCAGAGAAACAGAGCAAGCCACAGCCAACCTCACCTCACCAGCTCCTCAGCCAATCCTGTTTCCATGAATCCTTAGACTGAAAGCCTCTGAAAGGGTCTCAACTGACCTGCTGTAGTTCCTGTTTCCTCAAGCCTTATTTACCTTTCTCTGACCTGCCCTCACTTCCTAGGATTATAGACCTGTGTGCTTCTGAGTACTAGGATTAAAAATGTGTGCCACCACTACCTGGCTCTGTTTCCAGTGTGGCCATGAACTCACAGAGATCCAGATAGATCTCTGCCTCCTGAGTGATAGAACTAAGGGTGTGTGTTCCACCACTGTCTGGCCTCTAAGTCTAATCTAGTGGCTGGCTCTGTGCTCTGATCTTCAGGCAAGCATTACTAGGGTACACAATATATCACCACATCTTCCCTTTTTGTCTAAAGTAATAATATATTATAACTAATATAAAAAAACCTATATACAATAAGTACAATAACTATATAAAATACATACAATCAAGAGTTACATTAACAATGTCCAGTCTATAAACACTTGACAAAGTCCAAAAAAATACTCCATTATCCATCCTATTTTTGTGAGTCCAAAGTGTTGTACCTAATTTATGTTCTATCCTAACTTGTATTATCAAACAAAAATATTTTTGATGTCTTTCAATCTTACATATTTTATACCTCTTCAGTAAGTTACAATGAAAACTATAACTATAACTATCTAGTCTTGAACTCCCTCAGAGACCTGAGAAGGAAATAATATACTTAAGTAAGCAGGAAGTGCATCAAGTGCCTTCCAAACAATGTGAGAAATGACAAGAACAGTTGGCGGCCTGGACAGTCACCCAAGGTTCCTCTGCAATGTTGGGGCATCCATCTTTGCCTACAGGTTTAGCATATCTGACAGACTCATTTGTGAAGCAGGATTTTCTAAAGAGCCTTCCTACCTTGTCTTGGCAAAGTTCAGCAGTCCTTTCTTTGGTGTCCTGCTTGTCCACTTTTGGCAGCTTACTGTCAGCAGTTGAGGGAAGGGCACTTTCTTGCCCAATGGCTAACTTACCACAAAGAAAGTAAACTCCATATGAAGTTTTTTCAGTGCCCAGCATCTCAAGTAGATTGGTTCTGCCAGAAGCAGATATGTCTCATAGTCATAAAAAATTATGTGATTAAAACTTATTAAATGCCATAATCTGTAGATCTGAAGTGTTTGAAGATGACCTGTTTATCTAAAATATATGTCTGTTTGACCTTGAAAAAAACCTGATATGACTACAAGTTCAAATGTAATAGGTGACTAAATACTAACTTGTATTTTTTTATATCTTAAATAGTTGATAATAATAACTTTCGTGCAATTAGCATTACATTGGTAAATGAGCTGTGTAGTGGTTAGCTCTTCCAGCTTTGAACTGAAAGTACTATCCCTATTGAGGCTTCCAGTAACTGTCATGCCTACCTATGGCCTGCCCCTGAGACAGGGCCAAAAAGGGAGCCCTTCAGACCCAGGATCCAGATGTGCCCAGTTTCTTGGTTCCTGGTAATCCTGGATGTTGGATGGTCGACAGAGCAGAGATCTCCACAGAACACCACTGGACTGCACTTCACCTCTCCCAGATCTTGTAACCTATCCCTTTACTTGTTATAAGTAAAATCCCAAAATAAACCTCCCTTTTAACAATGTGGTGTTGCCTTAATACTTCCACCAATAAAGCTGTATAGGTACAATACATTAAACAAGATTAGAAATATATGTGCAGTATTTTCTTTTTTTTTTTTTTTCAATTTTCACAAAGGAAAATATTTAATTGGAGCTAGCTTACAGTTTCAGAGATTTAGTCCATTATCGTCATGGCAAGAAGCATGGCGACATGTAGGCAGACATGGTGCTGGAGAAGGAGCTGAGAGTTCTGTATCTTTTTTTTTTTTATTTTATTTTTTTTCAATAATTGAGTAAAACTGAAATTTATTATATGCCACAGTCGTCCTAGGGACCTCCATGCTATATATATATATATATATATATGTGCAGTATTTTCTAATAAAACTAATCTCAAATTGGTATCAGTATACAAAATTTGTATACATTATACAAAAATCCAATCCAATGTAAAATACTTAAAACTAGTAGTTGCTTTCTAAAAGTATTATTCAATAATCTACCTTTTTATCTTATCATATCCATGCTTCCAAGTATGGGATTCAAGATGTGTGCCACCACTGCCTGGCTCTGTATCCAGTATAGCCTTGAACTCACAGAAATCCAGATGGTTCTCTGCCTCCAGTGGTTTAGGATTAAGGGTGTGTGCCACTGTCTGGCCTTATGTCTAATCTAGTGGCTGGGTCTGTCCTCTGATCTTCAGGCAAGCTTTATTAGGGTACACAATATATAACCATGGGTGTCAGTACTGCGTGTCACTCAATGTTTTAAAAGACCAAGTCACAGAGATGTAGCAATGCTAAACTCACATTCCACACCTGAATAAATTACTGTTTATACTTGTATATCACCAGTTTTTAGGATTTTTACTTGAGGAAACAACTCAAACATTGTGTAATGGGAGGAGACAAGCTGGTGGAAGATTAGGTTACCATGTACTTTCTCCATGTGTAATGAGTCATGTTGCCTGACAACAGGTCACATGTCAACACAGTGAAATGGGATTTAACCACAAGTACTAAAATGTCAAGAGTAATGTTGGGGGCAGGGGAATGAAGAGAGCCCAAAGTCCAATTAGCTTTAACCTAGTTAGCATTGGCCA
Source organism: Peromyscus maniculatus bairdii (assembly GCF_049852395.1). NCBI lineage: Eukaryota > Metazoa > Chordata > Mammalia > Rodentia > Cricetidae > Peromyscus > Peromyscus maniculatus. The sequence continues at coordinate 112,398,520 of NC_134854.1, forward strand.
AAACACTCATGCCTCCTCCGATCTGCAAAGGATATGGAGATGTAGCTTTTATGTTCAGTCAAAAGCCAGAGAGCAGCTCTATTGTCTCAGAACTAATATTTCCCACCACAGCTTTGTCTGCAATGATAACAGCCACATGTTCTCTCACACAGATATTTTTACAGTGTCTACTATGGACCAGGCACACATATTTTTGCATTTGGTCCTCTGGTGAGGATACACAAAGTCAGATCTCCCCAGGATACTTAGGGAGCACTCAGTGGGTACAAAGCACCTACTATCTACTATTTCCTTAATCCCACAACATCCTGGGAGTAATCCCCGCCCTACTCACATGTCAGATGAGAAATACAGGCTCTTACATGCTGAAGATGTGTTCATGGCTCCATCATTCATTATGTAACAGAGGAGACTTCATATCCATGCTGACTGACTCCACAGCTCTGGCCATTAACAAGTACTAATGGATACAGTCTAGGACTTCTCTGAAAGCTTCCACAAAACCCAACATCTGTGAATGACATATTGCTCTCCACAGAATCTTATTTAATCCAGAGGTGGTAGAGTCCAGATATCATTACACTGCACCACCCAACTTACTTAATCCTTGGTGTTAATGGGGATGGAGTGCTTTTCATGTATTAACATCAGGGAGCAAGTTGAGAGATGGAAAATGATTATTGTACATGCATGTGGTTCAGAGGACAGAAACTCAACATACAAGGAAAAGTCAGGCATGTGTGCACATGCTTGTAATCCAAGCACTAAGAGGGGAACTTACTGCCCCACTAGTCTACTGGAAACAATTATCTAGTTCCCCCATCCTGATCTTGACCCCTTTAACCATAGAATCCCTCCTCCCTCTCTTCCACTGGACTCCAGGAGTTCCACCCAGTGCTTAGCTGTGGATCTCTGTATCTGTTTCCATCAGTTACTGGATGTAGGCTTTATGATGACAATTCGGTAGTCATCTATCTCATTACAGGGGAAGGCCAGTTCAGGGATCCTCTCCACTATTGCTTGGAGTCTTACCTGGGGTCATCCTTATGAGTTTCTAGGAAAATCCTAGCACCAGCATTCTCCATAACTCCATAATGGCGCTCTCTATCAAGGCATCTCTTTCCCTGCTCTTCCTCTCTGTCTCTACCCCAAACCAACCATCCCATTCCCTTGTGTTCTCTTGCCACTTCCCCTTATCTCCTCCCATTCCTCACCCAGACTCCCAATTTACTCTGGAGATCTTATGAATTTTCTCTTCTAGGGGACTCCATACATGTCTCTCTTAGGTTCTTCCTTATTACCTAGCTTCTCTGTGTTGGTGGATTGTAGCCAGGTTATCCTTTGCTTTATGTCTAATATACACTTATGAGTGAGGAAATACTGTGTTTGTCTTTCTGTGTCTTTGTTACCTCACTCAGGATGACTTTTTCTAGTTCCATCCATTTGCCTGCAAATTTCATGAGGTCATTGTTTCTTACAGTTCAGTAATACTCCATTGTGTAAACATACCACATTTTCTTTATCCATTCTTCAGTTGATGGACATCTAGGTTGTTTCCAGGTTCTGGATGTTAAATAATGCTACTATGAACATAGTTGAGCAAATATTCTTATGGTATGAGTGTGTATCCTTTGGGTATATGCCCAAGAGTGTTATTGCTAGAACATGAGGTAGATTCATTCCCAGTTTTCTGAAAAATTGCCGTACTGGTTTCCAAGGTGATTGTCCAAGTATGCACTCTGACCAGTAATGGAGGAGTGTTACCCTTACTCCACATCCTCTCCAGCACTGGCTGTCATCAGTGTTTGTGATATTAGTTATTCTAACAGATGTAAGATGGAAGCTCAGAGTCCTTTTGATTTCCCTTTCCCTGATGGCTGATGGCTAAGGATGTTGAACATCGCCTTTAGTGTTTTTTAGCCAGTTGATATTCTTCTGTGAGAATTTTCTGTTTGGATCTACACCCCATTTTTTTTTTTTTTTTTTTTTTTTTTTTTTTTGGTTTTTCGAGACAGGGTTTCTCTGTGTAGCTTTGCGCCTTTCCTGGGTACACCCCATTTTTAATTGGATCATTTGGTTTGTTGATATCTAGTTTCTTGAGTTATTTGTATATTTTGGAAATCAGTTCAGGGAACCTGGTAGAAGAGAAAGAAGGGAATAAAAATGACAAAAGGTGGACTACTGAATCTATTATGAAAAGAAAAAAGAGAATATGGATATGATAAGATAAAAGGGGAGATTATGGAATCTACTTTTAAAAAGGAACTACTTGTTTTATTTTTTTTTTTTTTTTTTTTTTTTTTTTTTTTTTTTTTTTTTTTTTTTTTTTGGTTTTTCGAGACAAGGTTTCTCTGTGTAGCTTTGCGCCTTTCCTGGAGCTCACTTGGTAGCCCAGGCTGGCCTCGAACTCACAGAGATCCGCCTGGCTCTGCCTCCCGAGTGCTGGGATTAAAGGCGTGCGCCACCGACGCCCGGCGGAACTACTTGTTTTAAACAAGATAAGTAATGAAAATTTTTTGGTCTGAGTTTATCAGACGTTACTGGACTGGACATTGTTAATATATATAATGTAGTTTTTATCTGAATCTGTCAAATGTTAATGGACTAGACATCATTAATGTAATTTTTGACTGTATATATTGTATATACTTATTGGATAGTTTTTCTTGTATTAGTTATAAGCTTTCTTTAATTTTAGACAAAAAGAGAGGAAATGTGGTGGCATTGTGTTCCCCAAAATATTGTGTACCTTAATAAACTTAAGGCAGAAGATACCATGAATAGGACAAATGGCAGCCTACAGAATGGGGAAAGATCTTCACCAAACCAACCTCTGAAGGAGGGATGATATCCAAAATTTAATCACATCTTGAATGCTGGAACAGATTTCAGAAATCAGGGAACAAAGAATCAACACCATCTGGAAACCAGGTGTTCCATGGGAGGACTGACCCTGGAACTGGCTGTCAGTCTACAATGTTGGAAGAGGATCCTCAAAGCCATGGGAAGTCATGTGAGGCCCAGGAGTCCCACAGCCCAGAAAGGAAACACTGTGAATGAAATTGGTCTGAATTAAGGCTAAGAAGTAAAGTGAGCAAAGTTAGGGTTGTCTATTTGGTGCAAACTTTCTGCTCCCTGGGAAGAGTTACCTAGGGAGAGGCTGACTGTCATGAACTATAGAGGGAGAACCCCCCTATGACAGGGAACTCATAGGAGCCCCAGAAGCCCACATCCCAGAAGAGAGGCATTACGGTGATGGAATTGTTCCAAATTAAGTCTAAGCGGTAAAGTGAGAAAAGTTAGGGTTTTCTAATGGTGTAAATTTTCTGACTCCTCCTGAAAGTGTGGCAAGGGATTTCAGATTAAATTTGCACTCAGTCCTCCCCAGATGATGTTATTCAGGGCAGAGTAAGTACTGTGGCAGACAGGTATGGTGCTCCACTGGGATGACACATTTCCGTGCTCCCCATTGGGAACCTGTCACTTTCAACAGACACTAAAATTACATGCCAAAGAGAGGCATTAAGACAACCCACTATCTAAGACTGTTGCAGGATCTCCTCGGGCCCAGTCCTCACTGCCTTCCATCTGGGTAAGTGCTCTGCACCCAAGTGCAGAATCAGAAGGTGGTCGGGTCCCAGGCAGGCTGTGGGAGGAGGAGCAGTGGGGCTCAGGGAGGTTTTCAGCATCTGCAGAGGAGACACTGAGCTCTGACAGCCCCTCGGCACAAGGACTGTGTTCTGCGCAAAGGTGAACGAGGGTGTTTTCTTCTTACAGTATTCATTTCCTTAGTTTAGAGTCTCCCAAGATTAATTTAGGATCCAAATTTATCCCTATGAAGTAAAAACCTCACAATGAGTAGTTGGATAAGTTATCAAGTTACAAACATTTTAATGATTTACCTATTCCTAAGATGAACTATAATAGAATTGAAAGGTGGGAATTCTCACTTTAATTAAATGTCCTCAACTTGCATCTATCACTTTGGCACACATAGCAGAGCTATTGTAGTGTAAGATCTTCTGAGTTTGAGTTATCTTAAAAAGCTTAAAAAAATTTCTGTAAAGAATGGAGGCTGAAGATTCTAAACCACATCCCACAGAGGACCACCTCACAGGACTGCAGAGTGCCTGCTAGTGTTTGCTCATGGTCACTACTCATTCCAATTCAATCTCAGAAATCACAAATTTGTGGTATTGGCACTTAGCCTCTGCCAGCCTGGTAGGAACTGTCACTAGTGTCCATGGTGATGAGGTTGCCAGGATAATCATTATTAAATTACAATGAATACAGTGGCAGGTTCCATTTCTGACTCATTGAGACCCGAGAATAGAAGTTTCTGGGAAGAATGGTTTCATGTTTTATCTTTTCTCTATGTTCTTCACATGCACTGTATACAATTTTTTATAGTGGAGAACCCTGAATCACATTTTCTTTTGGTAAATTTTAGAAAACCTGAACCCCATCCTGTTCTGTTGCCTCTATTTGGTTTTCCGGTTTCTCCCAAACCTCATCTTTTCATGAACTTATGTGAAGAGACGGGCAGGACCCGACTCCCTTCTCTTGTCCCTGAGGCGATGAACACTCTGGCAGGGAGGTCACAGCCCCTCAGCAGCAGAGCCGAGCCTCTCAGGTGATGAGGGACACAGGTTGTGCTGCAGCACTGTGCCGGGGCCGGTGTTGGTGGCTGGAGTCTGTACCATGCTGCTCCTCTGGGGCATCCGCTCCTGCCATTTCTGGAGGTTGATTTGGAAACACCGGGTGACATTTCTGCTGCCAGTCTGAGCCCAGATGCAGCTTCAAAGGTTTCAAATTTAAAAATACAATTCTCAGTCTTTCAGACACAATTGCCATTCCTTAGCCCACAGGCTCTTTGTGGTTTGCCCATGATGTTCCCACAGTTCATTTATTTCTGGCATCTCTGGAAACAGTGCTGGCATATCCTTGGTCATGGTTTTCCCTCCCTGGTATGCCAGCCATTTCTTCCCAGTGTCTTCCTAATTTTAAAGTTAGGATTTTGCCAAAGGTAAACATCCTGACTGAGTAACCTCATCCTCAATCAGTTGCATGGAGCAGGACCAGTGTCGCCTAGCAAACCTCTCTTTGCTGAATCTGTGGTTGTTGGTTGTCTGTATTTTGGGTAAGTGTGGGGTGACACAAAGTCTAAAGTTATGGCTTCCTTGGTTCTGACAGACAGGGGGTTTCAGTTCCTCTGTCCTGAGCAGCCACAGCCTTCACAATCAGCTTTAACTGAGGAATGCTTTGACTCCTTTGTCATTTCTTGCTCCATGCATGTTTTCTTTTCCTAATCTTCCAAATGTCTTCCCTCCCTCTTCTCCAATACAGCCTCTTCTAATGGGACCCATTTTCACCAATCTGTGACTTTTCCTTATGTTATGTAGTACAACATTTCAGGTCTCTGGAAAGCAGCCTGTTTTGTTACATTGTGTAAAATCCATCACAGTGCATAATGTGACAGGCTATCCCAGGCTGTCACAGCTCACTTTCTCCCACTTACTCTCTTAGATGACTGTCCTTTAATCCATTCTGCAGGTCTGAGAGTGTCAGCATTGTCTTCTGTTCTCCTTATGATGCTCAGCTAGGAAGGTGTGAGCTACCGAAGTCCAGCTGGGAGGGGAGAAGCTAGAGGATGCATTGTGGCTTCAAATTGAGAAGGGTTCATACTCAACAGAATGTTTTCGGTAGAAATTATACAGTACCTTACTGTTTCTTATTATGTAAAATTTAGATATATTCGAATGGTACATCTAATTTTGGGGTAGCAGGATAATTACAGAAATGCTGTCTCTGTCTCTTCTGGCAAGCTAGTGTTCATGATGACAAGCAGTCATGTCACTGTAAATTTTCTCTTTTGCGACTATGGAATTCCATTTTCAGAAAATCAGGTTTTCCAGTGGAAAGCAGGGATTACTGAAGCCATGATGTTGAGGACATCACTGAGGGTTCATGGCCTCTGTGTCTGCCTGACTTTCCTAAGTGCTCTATGTTTGCAGAGCTGCAGTTTCTGAAGGGATGCTGAAAACAGCCCATGCCCTGCTCTACTGAGCTGACACACACAGCCTGGGCAGTCTCACAATGTGTTGTGTTCATAAAACCTAATTCCTTTTCTTTTCCTTTCCTTTCTTTTCTCTTCTTTTCTGGCTAGTTCAGTGAAATTTAGGAAAAATGTACATATCTAGAAATGACATAAGAGAAAATATTTTAGGACTATTTTACTTCTTAGTTAGCCAGTGCTAATATGCATATAATGGAAACTACATTTTTTTTTTTTTTTTTGGTTTTTTGAGACAGGGTTTCTCCGTATAGTTTTGGTGCCTGTCTTGGATCTCGCTCTGTAGACCAGGCTGGCCTCAAATTCACAGAGATCTGCTTGCCTCTCTCCTGAGTGCTGGGATTAAAGGCATGCACCACCACCGCCTGACTTGAAAGTACATTTTAAGCTCTACAGGTGTGTGTTTTCTTCCATGAAGTAAGTGTATAAAACAAAGGCCTGCTACTTAGTGAACACAGATCACAAAACGCCATTCAGGGCATGTGGTCCCGATGACATCTGTCCCATAAAGCTCGGAGACAATGGAGCTCTCTTACTCTCTCCTCTGTTTACCTGGGTTATCAACACACAACTCAAATGCTTGAGTTGTTCAAAGTGGAGAAAGTTGGCATTTTACCTGATCACTGGAAAACATCATTGCCTCTTCCTCTTCATCGCCTCCCTCCTTACTGTGTTCTCATCCTTATTACTAGAGTTTGGAAATCAACCCATAAACTTTATAAAAAAAAAAAAACTTCACAATTAAATGGGAATAATTAAGTACCACTTATTTAATCAACATTCTGCTACTATCTAAAATACATGGTCCATAACCTTATTAACCCTTTCTAACAATGCTATAGAATTTTTATTTCAGAAAATCTGCTTTGTTAAATGTTTTCACCAACTATGTGCTCTAGGTCTAAATCCTTAAAAGGTACCCTGTACCTGTGCATTTTATCCCTTTTGCCTCTCCTTGTTATCTTCCATTACATGTCACATGGTCCAAATAAGTTTAAAACAGTTTCAACCTACACCTTTGACTTTCAGTGATAAATTTTTACTATGTAACAGGAATTTGTATTCAACATTATATGCCACATATGCATAGTGTCTGTGCTTGCTAATTTTATATCAACTTGACTCAAGTTACAAGTATTGTAGAACAAAGAGCCTCAGTTGTGGAAATGCCCCCTCCAGACTCGCCTGTGGACAAGAACCTATTACATTTTCTTGATTGATGATTGATTTGAAATGGGAGGGCCCAGCTCACTATGGACAGTGTCACCACTGGGCTGGTAGTCTTAGATGCTGTAAGAAAGTAGGTGGAACAAGCTATAAGGAGCAAGCTGGTAAACAACACTACTCCATGGCCTCTCCATCAGTTTCTGCCTCCAGGTCCCTGTCTTGAGTTCTTTCCCCTGTTGTGGAATAATCAGGTATGTATGTTTCCTTTAAAAGTTTTAATATTTTCAGAGCAAGTGGACCAGACATGAATAAAAACAATGGCCCAGATAATCTAGCATCCAAAACAGCTTCAAAGATTCTGACTTAGATGGACAGACCTCACAAATACCCCAGTCAGGACTACACTCGTTCTAAATTTGCTCAGGGTCCCCATAAGATTACCAGCACTCCCAATTAGCAGGGAGTAGTCTAGGAACTATGTCCAAATTTCCAAAAGATTGCTTATGAATGTTTGTTTTCATTTAAGGTGGCTACTTATAAATTGTTAGTGATCATAGTCAATCTCTTTCTAAAAGAAGAAAGGAGGATATGATATACAAATGCTGGGAAACAAGGGTATATTATTATGATAGAAAAAAGGGAAGATTTTTGAATCTACTTTAATCCAAAAACAACTGTTAATCTCAAAATATTTTATGTTGTTATGGATTTTAGTTTATTGATATGAATTTAAAGTCAGTTTTGTTGTACTGTATGCATATTTCTATTCTTGTTTAAGGTATTTGTTTATGCAGTTCATTTAAAATGTAATATATAATTTAAAAATACATATTAATAGTTAGTCATCTAAAATAGCAACCTTATAGTCATGTTAGTTAGGTTTTCTAGATAGGTAATCTTCAAACACTTCAAAGACCTACAGAATGCATAATTTAAAATGTTTTAAGAACTTAGACTGTTCCTGACTGTTAGACACACAGGGTCCTGGTAGTACCAATTACTTCAAAGATGATGATGGAAACTGAAGAAATTCCATATAGAGTTTGTTTTCTTTATTACAAAAGTTAGCCATGTAGGCAAAGAAACTGCCCTTGCCTCAATTACTGATAGTTACTGTCCAAACTGATGAGCAGGACACAAGAAACGTTTTGAACTTCACCAAGACAAGGTAGGACAGTTCTTCAGTATTCACTGCTTCATAAGGAAAGTCTGTCAGTCATGCAAGGCCTATAGGACAGAGTTGGATACCCCAATGTTGCAGAAGAACCTTGAGTGACTGTTCAGGAAGCTTGAGGTCCCTGTCATGAGGTAACATTTCATCCTTCTGGTGTCTTTGAAGGAGTTGAAGACTCGATAATTATATTTTTCTTAAAATAAAAGATAAATTAGATATAAAACTTTAGACTCACAAAGATATGATAGATAATTAAGTATTTACTCTAATTTTGTCAAACACAAATGGATTAGATAGTGTTACTGTAATACTTACTTAATAGATGTTTTTGTTGTATATAATCTTACTATGTTAAAGTTAAAACCTGCCTTTTTAATTAGACAAAAAGGGGGAATCCTGTGGAATAACCCTATTGCACAATGTAAAGATTTGTCACTCAAATTGGCTTAATAAAATGCTGATTGGCTAGCAGCTGGGCAAGAAATTAGACAGAAAGCCAAACTGAGAATGATGGAAAAAAGGAGGGTGGAGTCAGAGAGGTGCCAGCCAGATGCAGAGGACGTAAGATGAGAATGTAGTACTGAGTAAAGGAGCAAAGTCATGAGAGGCTGAACACGGATAAGAAGGATGGGTTAATTTAAGTGTAAGAGCTGGTGAGTAATAAGGCTGAGCATTTATAAGTAATATTAAGACTCTGAGTCAATTATTTGGGAAACAGCTTGTGGGTATTTGGGACTTGCTGGCAGGACAGTAAACTCCAATTACATTCCCTAACTCTCCTGGAAGATGAACTACAAGCTGCATGGTGAAATGTTCCCTCTTCTGGCCAACTTACTTCTTGTCATGGTGTTTTCTCAAACAACAGAAATCCTAACAGAGACAGAAAATGGTACTAGGTCATGAGGTGTTACTTTGATAGACATGTCCATGTGTTTTTGGAGGATTTCAGAAGGACTTTGAAACTTTGGACTGGAAAATCCGTAGAATGCTGATATCTTAGAGGGTTGTTCTGTGTGATCTTAAAATATAATGCTGAGAGCAGTGCAGAAGATGGAGGCTTGACTTATGAAGTTCCAGAGGGAAGTTTGAGAGTCCCTATGAGGGTCATTCATTTTTTGAAATAAGAACCAATAAATCAAAACCTTTGCCTTGCTTGAACAATTAAAATCTGCTGATGAACATTTTCCTTGAGTTCAGCAAACAGACACTGTAGTCCAGATAGTGCTGAGGCTGCATCTCATGCAGGCAGCCGAAGCTGGTAGCTTAAGAGGCTCTTAGGTGGTATTGGTTTTGAATGCATGAAGGGATCCTGGACTGGAATGGTGGATTGGCACCATTTGGCAGGGTTAGTGCCCCTTCTGAGAGCCAAGGAGTGGCTATTGATGAAGGTTGAACCCAGTTGGAGATGCCAGTATCCTGGAACAACTAACAAGCATAGCAGCTGCTGTGGGGTGAAGCCATTTTTAGCCTACAAGACAGCTGCGTGTTCTATGATGGCTTTCCAAGCACTGTTGAGGAGCCCAGAAGACCATTAGTGAGTCCTGGAAGTCTGACACTGAGACTCACAATGTTGGACTTTGATTAACTTGATTTTCTCTGTACTCTGGTTCTTCCCTTTTGGGATACAAATACATTTAAATCATTTTTTATTTTACTGGACTACACAGTAAGAGACTTTGAACTTTTTTCTTCTTTTTTTATTATTTTTTATTTAAAAAAAATCTTTCCTTTTACATACCAAACTCTGTTCCTCTTCCCTCCTCTTCTCCAGCTCTTCTAACCCACCTATCCCCATCTCAACCCCATCCACTCCTCATAGAAGGTAAGGACTGGGTGATTTATAGAGACCTGTTGTTCTAGAAAGATGATGGCTATTTTAGAGAGACTTTGGCATTTTAGAGACTCAACTATTTTAGAGCAGCATTAACATCAGAAGAGACTTTGCAAGTTTTAAGGAGAGTTAACTTTTAAAGAATGTGGAACTCTTAAATTTTGGAATCTGTTTTATATTGTGACGTTGATATTAAAATGCCATCTTGGGAACAATAGGAGAAGAAAGGTTATAGTGTAACAGTGGTGTGTTTTTATGTCAAGTTGACACAAGCTAGAGCCATTTGGGAAGAGGGAAACTCAACTGAGAAAATACACTCACCAGATTGGCCTGTGGGCAGGCTTGTGGTGCATTTTCTTGGTTGATGATCAATGTAAGAGAGCGAAACTCGCTGTGGGTTCATCCCCTGGGATAGTAGTCCTGGGTGCTTGAGAACACAGACTGAGAGAGCCATGAGGCACAGCCAGTAAAGAGCACTCTTCGATGGCCTGCAAATCAGATCCTGCCTCCCAGTACGTGCCTTAAGCTCCTTCTTCATCTCTCCTGGATAATGGACTATGAGTTATAACACAAAATAAAGGCTTTCCTCCAATATTGTTTTTAGTTATGGTATTGTTAGTTAGCCAAAGACTGAGTTCGACCATTTTTTAACTAATTCCATAAAATGTGATAGGATAGCCATGAGTCTGTTATAACTGCAGTTCTATTGCAGTTTCCCCCCTGACTTCACATGCTGAAGGAGAAGGACGTGGTATGTGCTCCTGCTGACATTCGCCCACTTTGCTCTTCTCCTGGAGGAGACTCTGGAATGAGATTAGAAACAGGGAAGATGCAGTTACAGAGCAGAGCTCAGTGACTGAATTGTCCATCAGAGTCTCCGGAAAGGACGCCACCCAATGTGCTACTGTTGTGTAAGTTATCATTCATCTTCTGTTTCCGGCAGGGATGGAGCTGAACAGCCACTATGAGCTACCTTAACTCTCCCAGAGCACAAGCATAAGGAACTGCATGAGAAAACCAGCAGCTGAAACACGGACAGAAACTATCATGCACTTGATCGTTGCCATATTTTCTGTGTATAAAGCATATTCTTGAACACCTAGTGTCTCCCTGACACGGGTACATGACTGACTATCCATATGTTCCAGAGGAGGTGAGTGGAACTCAGCCTTAGAGTACTAAATGTCACACTCAGAAGAAATAGCAGATAATGGGTGGAATATGAAATGTCTAGATTCATAGTTCACAATTCCCAACATTTGCCATAGAAATGTATTAAGAAATTTGGTTTCACAGTAAATAAAGGCAGCCCTGAATAGAATAAGAGCATGCCCCATCCACTGGACCTCTTTCAGTGCAAAGGGCTGGTTTCTTATAGTACACAATCATCCTCATTCAAACTCACCCTAAATAGTAAAACTCTGTCTATTATGTACCTGCCAATCAAGATGGAAGAAATGCAGTAAGAAGCTGCTCCTGTTCCAGTAAAACCTAAACAGGTGAAATATGAAAAGACTTCATTTCTGATGGATGCAGTTTTTAATGTTGAAGGAGCTCGCACACTGACGCAGCCACCCTGGGACACAGGATCCAGCCTTGGCTCTGAGGACTAGGACAAGTGCTAGCAGGAGGATGGTCTGTGGAGTGTGAGGTGGAACTGAGTCTTCAGGGGAACAAGTGTGTGTGAGCATCTGCGTGTTTCCCTGAGGCAGCAGAGCTGTCTGCAGTGGTTCATGGGGTTGTGTCTGTGATGAGACATTGATTTACATTCCTCCTCAGCCACTGTTTGTTCCCACATAAGATGAATAAGAACCACGAACACCACACTAATTCCCACTTAAGGAACACCTATTTCTTTGAAATTGGCATTGGAATCTCAGCCAACAGCATCCTTCTTCTCTTCCACATCCTCAAGTTCACTTCTGGGCACAGGCTCAAACCCACTGACCTGCTTATTGGTCTCTTGGCCCTAATCCACCTACTGATGCTTCTGATCACAGCATTAAGAGCTACAGACATTTTTCTTTCTCGGAGGGGATGGGATGACATCATATGTAAATTCCTTATGTACTTGTACAGAATTTTTAGGGGTCTTTCCCTTTGTACCACCAGCCTGTTGAGTGTCCTCCAGGCTATCATCCTCAGTCCCAGAAACTCCTGTTTAGCAAAATTCAAGCATATATCTCCCTATCACATGTTATGTGCCCTTCTTTTCCTGAGTATCTTCTATATGTTCATTAGCAGTCACCTCTTAGTATCAATTATTGCCACACCCAATTTGACCTTGAATAATTTTATGTATGTTACTCAATCCTGCTCTATTCTACCCATGAGTTACCTCATGCAAAGCACATTTTCCACACTGCTGGCCCTCAGGGAAACCTTTCTTATTAGTCTTATGGTCCTCTCCACTTGCTACATGATGACCCTCCTATGCAGGCACAAGAAGAAGTCCCAGCATCTTCATAGCACCAGCCTTTCTCCAAAAGCATCTCCAGAGGAAAGGGCCACCCGGACCATCCTGATGCTCATGAGCTTCTTTGTGCTGATGTCCATCCTGGACAGCATTATCTCCTGCTCAAGAACGATGTTCCTGAATGATCCAAAATCTTACTATATCCAGCTCTTTGTGGTCCATATCTATGCCACCGTCAGTCCTTTTGTATTTATGAGCACTGAAAAACATATAGGTAACTTGTTGAGGTCTATGTGTGAGAGAGTGATAAATGTTTGAACAGTCATTGAGGGCAAATGCCTTTAAGAAGAGCCAATGTGCTGGCATTATAACTGTCAATCATGGCCGGGCGTTGGTGGCGCACGCCTTTAATCCCAGCACTCGGGAGGCAGAGCCAGGCGGATCTCTGTGAGTTCGAGGCCAGCCTGGGCTACCAAGTGAGCTCCAGGAAAGGCGCAAAGCTGCACAGAGAAACCCTGTCTCGAAAAAACCAAAAAAAAAACAAAAAAAAACTGTCAATCATGGCATAGTGTCTATGTGCTTTGGTTTACATGAAAATATGAAGTTGTGTTTTTTCTCTTAATATTATTTATTTTAACCCATGTGGTATCAAACATGTAACAGAAAATTAAACCACATGCCCTTTGAGAAATGGTAAGTTATATATCTTATATCATATCTATATCTATATGATCCATATGATATTTAACTCATTATTATGCACATCAATTTATATATGCATAACAGTGAGTCTTAAAGGGAGTCCTGTGAGGTGTCTCTCACACACCATGGCCCAGGATAGCCCACACTACTTTTAAGTATGTGACCTCTTCTAACTCTTTTCAATATTTCAATTTCCTCTGTTATAACTCTTTTTACAAATTAAATAAGAAAGCATTTCTTGCCATAAATAGTCATATGATCCAAAAAAAGGGAATTACACACATAACTTTCTAAACAGTACTATGTGCAAGAAACCACACAATGACACATTGTTCAGCAATGCTAACAGTAACAGGATTTCAAATTCTCAGAGATGTCTAGAGTCATCAGAACATATGACAAAACACAGCCTTTGCATGGTGTGGGATACTGTTCAAGTGCAAGGCCATTCCAACACAGGGTGCTGTGATTTGGGGCCCTGAAAAACAAGAAATAGCCACACCATACTGGTCAGCTCCCTGGAGGTTCAAGACTCCACCCCACATCTCCTGTGAAACCCAATCTCCTCCCTCCCGCCTGCACTTTCAATGGCTTGTATTAAATTCTGCTGCTTGGGTAAACATTCCTGCTTATGAGGCAGTTTAGCAAACTGCATTATGGAAGCTTAATAAGCCAATCAAATATGTGTCACTGTAGAACACAGGGAGCATAAAAAGCTTTGTTTAAATTAACTTGGGGTTCAGCTTTGGACCACTGTCCCATCTCCATAGAATAAATGCTTCCTGGCTTCAGCTTGGTATCTCAGCCCTTGGTTGTTTTCTGCAACAGTGGAACACAGACAAACCATGATGTTGCTGTGCAAAGTAAGATAACACAGTGAGAGAGAAACAAGTATTATGTGGATTGCCTGAGAGAGGGTGGAACACAGTAGTGAGACTCAGACAAAATACAGTGAATGTCACTTTGGAGGTTCAAGAAAGGGTACAAATAGAGATTTTTTGAGTTTTGTTTTGTTTGTTTGGTTTTTTGTTTTTGTTTGATTGACATAATTTCAATTAAGGGGTAAACAAATGCAGATACGTGCAGTTTTGGGACACAACGAAGTTTCATGCTCACTAGCACTCAATTGTGTGGCTAGAATATCCAAATGGCATCTTCTTATGTTTTGTGTGCTTTCTCATAATAAAAGACATATTATCTTCATGCAGCTAACACAGCATTTTCTCTAGTCCCCGTGAGGTTCAGTGGATATAGGATTCACTGCAGAACAAGATCCTGAGTACAGATATCCAGCATTCATATAACACCAGACAACAGGGCATGGGGCATCTTTCATCCCAGAATTCTTATGGCTGGAAAGGAGGGGATTCCCAGACTCTCCACTGCAGCTAGCCTGGCCCACACCATGGAGATGACAAGAGACCAAGCCTCAAACCAAGTGGAAAGTCTCGGCCATCATAACTCTGACTTCTATATACCATGCAACATAGATGTCTATATTCACACAGACACATACACACACACACACACACACACACACACACACACACACACACACACCATTCACGCATCCTTTTCCTTGGGTTCTCAATGGAATTATTTGGATTGAATTCAAGAGACATCTTCACATAGGCAATAGCATTAGAGTATTCACCAAGAGGAAAGTGACAATAAACTCTTTGACAGCCAGCATCCCATTCCAAAGCCTAGCTTGGCTCCTCTAATACCAGCTAGGGTCCTGATCAGTCAGAGCATCAGAGTGATAGACCCCAGGCCCTGGGTACTACCTTCTCGAGTGGGTGCCCTAAGAACCCAGACTCCAGTCCTGTTGACGCAAACAGCAAGAGGTTTATTGATGCGGCTGTACAGTTGGGCTACTCTTGTCCTGAGAGCAAGAGTCGCATCCTACTGCAGTCCCATAGGTACTTTTAAAGGAAAAATCCACAAAAGCCACAAGATTACAATTCCCATACAATTTCGTTTCAATTGATTTATGTCTAGAGACTAATTTCACAAGATCATGGTCTGATCACAGGGTGGGTACAGTCACGTCCACATACACATTCTTCTCGAAACCTCAAGGGGGTATCAGGGCATGAGTGAAGTTTACACAAAGGTTACAGTGGTCCTTTCTGGAACACTTGCAATTATCCCAGTCACGGTTGAGCACACATCTCTTAACAGAAATCTTTTTACATTGTTACATTGTGGCAGGGGTGGCTGAGTCAGCTTGCCCTAGGAACTAGCTTTTTAGTTCCTCATTCTCTGCGGGGGGTCCCCACAACATGAAGAACTGCATTAAAGGGTGGCAGCATTAGGAAGGTTGAGAGCCACTGCCTAGGAATTACTGAAACTTCCTAGAAAACAATATATGAATACAACTCTTCTTAATGTTTGATATTAATACAGACATAATGAATGGAATGATTAGTAACTTCCAGAGAGAATTGCAAACCTAGGAGGAACTAAAAGGAAATATAAGGGCCAAAGACTGTAAATTTACAGTTTAAAATTGCCTGTGGATGGGTCTGGGAGGATTGGAAACTCTAGAAGAAAGTGCCAGAGATCTTCTAATCAAGGTGGCAAGTGCCCATTGTCAGGAAGAGAGGATTAAATGGAAGCTTTTGAATGTGAAGTGAGAGTAAGTTGTTGAACAACCCTTTGAACACATGTAATCAGGAAGGGCTCATCCAGGAAGGAGGAAGTCCACAGCCTGTTGTTACTGGGAAAACAGGGTCACCATAGTCCAGCCTCATCCTGGACCCTGCACTTCTCTGCCTATAGCAGACCAGACTTCTCTCTTACACTCTGGCATGGTGTGGCATGTAGATCACCCATTTACATCTGGTACTCTGTCCCCATACAGTCCCTGGGAAACTCTGGAGATGGGGATCTGTAGGTGAGACTACTATTTGGAGGAGCCAAGAATTGCTCTTTGGAGAAGCTAGAGAGGTCTGAACACACATGCCAGCTCTACTATGACTTGCTGCGTGATTACAGGAAGGAGAGTCTACTTCTCCAGTTCTTCTTTTCCTAAGTGTGTGTGTGTGTGTGTGTGTGTGTGTGTGTGTGTGTGTGTGTGTGTGTGTTGTCTGCTTCTTAGAGGACTCAGTCAAAAATCAAGGACTGGTATCAAATGGAATATTGAGTGATGGTCACACTTACAATCAGAATGTTCATAAAAATATCGTAAATTCAGAATTTTCCAGAGATGCATTGTTGGCTTTAGTAAAACTGCATTCTGGAGAAGATTACAACTTGAAAGTGAGATGGTTTTGTCCTATAAACCAGAGCAGAGCCCAGTTAAAGTACTTTCAACAGAGATTGAAACTGAAATGAAAAAGCCAGAGGCAGAAAAGGAGATGAACCCACACAGAAATAGTTCACAGCTGATGAAAAGGACCTGCATCCATCTTCTCATTGTCCAGGAGACTGGGATGCAGTGCCTGGTGAGATCAAAGCAAAGAATGAGAAGCTTGGGGTGATGCAGGTTTAGACAAGCCATGTAAACAGCTGGTCTAATATAGCTGGACCAGTCCTTCTGGTGATATGGAATAGAAAAAGCACTAAATAAATTTGCTACCAACAAAAAAAGTACTGTTTTCTGATTCTAATACCTATTTAAGGGTCTCCCTGAAATGACTGCTTTTCTTGACAACATCTCTGAGTATCCTAGGCTGCTCCTGAACTAAACACGCTCCTGCCTTCCTCTCCTGAGTCCTGGGTGCAGGTGTGTGCACCATGTCTGCACAGGAGACTGAAGCACAGTGCATATCAGTGTTCCACTCAGACAAAGCACAGCCTCTTCCTGTCTCATCAGGGAGAATGAGGCTGGCCATTCCTGCTCCTCGGGGAACGAAGTCCAGCTCAGGCATGGGTCAGCCTCAGCTGTGCTCCATCTGCCCATGACACCAGCTCTGAGCTGTGCTCCATCTGCCCGTGACACCAGCTCTGAGCTGTGCTCCATCTGTCTGTGACACCAGCTCTGAGCTGTGCCTCTACTGTTTTTTATTTCATTTTTTAGATTCACATTTAAAATGTACTCACATCTTTATTTTTTTTATTCATCTATTTATTTTACAGCCTGGCTAGCAGCCTTCGGCCTCTCTCCCTCCTCCCAGTCCCTCTCCCCCATTCTATTCTCACAGCCCCCAAACACCTCCTCTTCTGTCTCCATCCAGGAAAGGGCAGATCTCCTATATCAATAAAACATGGCATTTCACGTTGCAGTAAGACTAAGCACCTCCCTATGTATTAAAACTGGGCAAAGTGACCCAGTAGAGAAGTAGGGTCCCAAAAGCCAGAAAAAGAGTCAGAGACAGCCCCTGTTCCCACAGTTAGGAGTCCCACAAGAGGACTAAGCCACACAACTGTAACTTATACACACAGCACCTAGGTCAGTCTCATACAGGCGTCCTGGTTTTCGGTTCAGTCTCTGTGAGCCCCTATGAGCCCAGATTAGTTGATTGTGTGAGCCTTCCTGTGGTGTCCTTGACCTTTCTGCTCCTACACTCCTTTTTCCTCCTTTTTGGCAAGTATCTAAAGTTCTGTCTAATGTTTGCCAGTGGGTCTCTGCAGCTGCCTCTATCAGTTACTGGATGAAACCTCTCTAATGACAATTTGGCCAGACACCAATCTGATCACTGTTGCCTAGTCTCTCTGAGTCTGTGGATTGTAGCATAGTTATCCTTTATTTTACAGCTAATATCCACTTATGAGTGAGTACATACCATCTTTGTCTTTCTTGGTCTGGGTTACCTCATTCAGGATGATTTTTTTTTTCTAATTCCATCCATTGTCATCAAATTTCCTGGTGTTCTTGTTTTTAACAGCTGAATAGTACTCCACTGTGTACATGTACCACATTTTCTTTATCCATTCCTTGAAAGAGGGACATCTAGGTTGTTTCCAGGTTCTGTCTATTACAAATAAAGCTGCTATGAACATAGTTGAATAAGTGTCCCTGTTGTATGATTGAGCATCCTTTGGGTATATGGCCAAGGGTGGTATAGCTGGGTCTTGTGGTAACTTAATAACTTAATGTTATTAAGTCCATTAACATTTGACAGATTCAAACAAAAAACTCAATTATATATATATTAACAATGTCCAGTCCATTAACATTTGACAAATTCAGGTAAAAAATTTTCATTACTTATCCTATTTAAAACTAGTAGTTCCTTTTTAAAAGTAGATCAATAATCTCCCTTTTTATCTTATCATATCCATACTCTCTTTTTTCTTTTTGGAGTAGATCTAAAAATCTACCTTTTATCTTATCATTTCTATATCTTCCCTTTTTTCAGAGTAGATTCAATGATCTACCCTTTTCTATATCTTCTTTTTTTCCCTTTTTAAAACAAGAACCCTGTATCTAATCTCCTTTGTTTAGGTTTTTTTTTAACCTTTAACAATTAATAACTTGTAACCATCCATCATAAACAATGACAATTATCCATAAGCCATTGAATGACCAAGAAACACCCACCCCACCTCTTGGGAATGTGGATTTCATGTTCTTAAAATTACTCCCGGCTTTCTGGGGGTGAAGACATCTTTAGGAAATCCTGAAATTTTTTCAGTTGTCAAGTCCGGAGAGAGTTAATTGTATCATTTGTTCAGTAACTGCATAATGGGAAAGTGCAGGGCTTGTCTCAAGTCCTTGCTCAAGTAATCTGTGAATATGGATCATCTCAGCTAGCCATCTCGAAATTGTCCTGAGCAGTTTGTAGTCCAAAGTTGATCTTTCCGTGGTGTTAATCAGCTTAATGGCTTTACCATAGTCCATGTGGAATCATCTTTGTGGGGTCCCATCATCCTTTTGAAGATTTTAAAGTTGCTGTTCAGCGTGATCATGGTTCTCTGCAGATTTTTTTTTTGGGGGGGGGCCTCCTTTGTGGTTTGGAGCAATCACAGTCTGATAAATGTCTGTCTCTCAGAACCATGAACATTCCTTCCGTAGAAGAGAAAATCTTCATAGTAATTTCTCCCCACCATTTGTCTTGCCAAACTTTTCCAAACTAACCTTTGCTGATGCTTTCTTGTAACACGATGGTACTGTCAATTCTTCTCTGAACCAGCAGCAGTAAACCCTTTGTCCCAGGCAGCAGCATCACCACAGTCACCAACACAATGGGAAGGAGCCAGCAACTCAGAGCAGCAGCTGCTGCCTCCATGGTCCCACCACCACTGTTTGTGGCTCCTCCCTGGCCACAGCTTCTCCTTAGCAAGCCTCCCAGGCTGGCCTCAAACTTGAGGTCCTCCTGCCTCTGCCTCCTTCAGCAAATCCAATCAGTGTGCCACCACAACCGGCAACTTGTAGCTCAGGTCTGAGCTGGAGCCCACAAGGCCACAGGCAAGTACCTTTTTTGTGAATTTATACCATCCCATGTTGGGTGCCCGATGTAACATGAATCTTAAAAGGTCTTATTAATAAAATCAAACCCAGAGCCAGTTATTGGGGTGAATGCTGGAAGGTCAGAGAATCAGAACAAACCACAGCCACCTCACCTTGCCAATTCCTCAGCTGATCCTGTTTCCTCAGACTGGAAGCCTCTGAGTCCTCACCCAAATGGATCGCAGCTGAACTGCTGCTAGAAGCCTAAAAGCTTAGCCAGCTCTATTTCCTGGTCCTCATGACTTATATACCTTTCTGCCTCCTGCCATCACTTCCTGGGATTAAAGGCATGTGTCACCATGCCTGGCTGTTTCCAGTGTGGCTCTGAACTCACAGAGATCCAGATGGATATCTGCCTCTGGAATGCTAGAATTAAAGGCATGTGCTACCATTTGCTGGCCTCTATGTTTATCTAGTGGCTGTTCTGTTCTCTGACCCCAGATAAGTTTATTAGGGTGCACAATATTTTGGGGAACACAATATCACCAAAGTGACTGTACAAGTTTACATTCCCACTAGCAATGGAGGAGTGTTCCCCTTGTTCCATACCCTCTCCAGCATAAGCTGTCACTTGAGTTTTCTTTTTATTTAGAAGTTTTTTTCCTTTTACATACCAAGCCCAGTTCCCTCCCTCCACTCCTTCCACAAGCCCCCCACCTTTCCCCCATCCCACCCCACCCCCATCCACTCCTCAGAGAGGGTAAGGCCTCCCATGGGGAGTCAACCAAGTCTGGCATATAAAGTTGAGGCAGGAGAAAGCCCCTCCCCCTGTGTCAAGGTTGAGCAAGGTATCCCTTCATAGGAAATGGACTCCAAAAAGCCAGTTCATGCACTAGGGATAAATATTGGTCCCACTGCCAGTGGCCCCACAAACTTCCCAAGCCTCACCACACTGTTACCCACATTCAGAGGGCCTAGTTCAGTCCCATGCAGGGTCCCCAGCCATCAGTCCAGAGTCAGTGAGCTCCCACTAGCTCATGTTAGCTGTCTCTGTGGGTTTCCCCATCATGATCTTGACCCCTTTAATCATAGAACCCCTCATCCCTCTGACTGGACTCCAGGAGCTCCACCCAGTGATTGGCTGTGGATCTCTGCATCCATTTCCATCAGTTACTGGATGAAGGCTTTATGATGACAATTAGGTAGTCATCTATCTCATTACAGGGGAAGGCCAGTTCAGGGACCCTCTCCACTATTGCTTGGACTCTTACCTGGGGTCATCATTGTGGGTTTCTAGGCATTTCCTTTCCTAGCACCAGATTTCTCCTTAACTCTATAATGGCTCCCTCTATCAAGATATCTCTTTCCTTGCTCTCCCTCTCTGTTCCTTCTTCAACTCAACTATCCTGTTCCCTCATGTTCTCCTGCCACCTCCCCTTATCTCCTCCCATTTCTCCCCCAGACTCCCAATTTACTCAGGAAATCTTATCTATTTCTCCTTTCTGGGGGAATCCGTACATGTCTCTCTTAGGGTCATCCTTTTTATCTAGCTTTTCTAGGGTTGTGGATGGTAGCCTGTTTATCCTGTGCTTTATGTCTAATATACACCTATGAGTGAGCACACACCATGTTTGTCTTTCTGGGCTTGTGCTACCTCACTCAGGATGTTTTTTTCAAGTTCCATCCATTTGCCTGCAAATTTCATGATGTCATTGATTTTAACAGCTGAGTAATACTCCATTGTGTAAATGTACCACATTTTCTTTTTCCATTTGTCAGTTGAGGGGCATCTAGGTTGTTTCCAGGTTCTGGCTATTACAAATAATGCTACTATGAACATAGTTTAGCAAATGTTCTTGTGGTATGGATATGCATCCTTTGAGTATTTGCCCAAGAGTGGTATTGCTAGATCGTGAAGTAGATTCATTCCCAGTTTTCTGAGAAAACTCCATACTGATTTCCAAAGTGGTTGTGCAAGCTTGCACTCTCACCAGCAATGGAGGAATGTTAACTTTACTCCACATCCTCTCCAGCATAGGCTGTCATCAGTATTTTTGATCTTAGCCATTCTGTCAGGTGTAAGATGGTTTCTCAGAGTTGTTTTAATTTGAATTTCCCTGATGTCTAAGGATGATGAGCATTTCTTTAAGTGTCTTCTAGCCATTTGAGATTCTTCTGGTTGAGAATTCTCTGTTTAGATCTGTACCCCATTTTTAATTGGATCAATTGGTATTTCAGAGTCTAGTTTTATTGAGTTCTTTATATATTTTGGAGATCAGCCCTCTGTCAGATGTAGGGTTGGTGGAGATCTTTTGAAGATCTTTTCCCATTCTGAAGGTTGCCTTTGGTCTTATTTATGGTGTCCTTTGCCTTACAGAAGCTTCTCAGTTTCAGGTGGTCCCATTTATTAATTGTTGCTCTCAGTGTCTGTGCTACTGGTTTATATTTAAGAAGTAGTCTCCTGTGCCAATGTGGTTTGTGTTTTTTATCTTAGCCATTCTGACAGATGTAAGATGGAATCTTAGATTCATTTTGATTTACATATCCCTGATGGCTAAGAATGTTGAACATCTGGGCTGGAGAGATGGCTCAGAGGTTAAGAGCATTGAATGCTCTTCCAGAGGTCCTGAGTTCAATTCCCAGCACCCACATGGTGGCTCACAACCATCTGCAATGAGATATGGCGCCCTCTTCTGTATACATAATAAATAAATAAATCTTTAAAAAAAAAAAGAATGTTGAACATCTCCTTTAGTGTTTCTCGGCCATTTGATATTCTTCTGTTGAGAATTCTCTATTTAGATCTGCACCCCTTTTTAACTGAATTATTTGGTTTGTTGATATCTAGTTTCTTGAGTTCTTTATATATCTTGGAAGTCAGCCCAATGAACCTGGTAGAAGAGAAAGTGGGAAATAATCTCAAACCCATTGGCACAGGAGACACAGGAGATATGGAACACATAATCTCAAGGGTTCAAAAAACACAGTCATGTGGCCAGGTCAGTCACACATTTCCATTCACACATACAAAATAAACTTTTAACAGAATGAATTAGAGCGACAAGGTGTGGGTGGTGGCAGCCTTGGGGGTTGGGGTATGGATAGGAACAAAACAGGAAAACAGGACATTTTGAGCAAGAGCATGAGATGCCAGCAGACACAGAAACAGGGAGCAGGCTATACAGAGGCATCCAGTGGGCCAGAGCTGGGAGAGGCGAGAACAGGACAGATGAGCACAATAGAAAAGGGGGGAGGGGTAGATGCTTCCAAGGCCGTGGGAGACCAATGGATAAAGGGCATGAGACCAAGTCTGAATGTGGTATTAGGCGAATTTTCCATGACTGAGATAGATAGAGGATCTTCCATTGCAAGATCCAATGGCTTTTTGATCTCTGGCATCCTGGAGATTATGCAAGGATCGTTTGAAGTGGCGCAAGCTGCTCAAAGTTCCGTCAGAGAGCAGGCGCCAGGGCTAAGCCCAAGAGACATGTGCCCGGTACCAGGGCTTACCAACAGGGTCGAAAGGTGAGAAACCACGGTTGAGACAAGACGAATCCTCACTCGTGAAAAATGGCCAGAAGGGAGGGGCTTATCGATAGGATGAAGGGTCCCAGCAATCCTCCAATTGGAAAAGTGATGGTGTTGGGAGGTACAGGTCCCAGCGTTTGTCAGACTGCCGGCAGGTAGGAGGAAATGTCAGGAGGGCCTGCCAAGTCATGGAGCACCAATGTTGTGAAACCACATGCGAGAGGCCTTGGCAGGTTTGAGTCGAGGAGACATGCCATGCGGGCAGTGGTCAAGGGGGCATGGCGGAAAGTTACTCACGCCATGCAGACACAGCATCCACATGGAAAGTTTTATTGGGGGAAAGGGAGAAGGGAAGGGAGGGGAGGAGAAAAGGAGGGGGAGGGAAGGGGAAAAAGGGGGAGGGAGGAGGTGCACACCTCATGGGAATTGAAAGAGAAGCAGGGAGGAGGAGTTTTCTCTTAAAGGAGATGATGTGGTCAGGACGCTGGGCGGGTCCCCAAAGGGTGGGTCTGAAGGCCAACATTCCCTAACAGTGTGTTTCCTTATTTTCCCCTCAGATAGATAGACATTTATTTCTAAAGACCCTCAGATAAAAACATTTCCTAAAATTCCGCTACTCTGAGGTCTTCTGTTCACGGCCCTGAAGCAGTTCAGGGAACTGGACTCCGGGGTTGCATTGGTGGAGGGGGGTCTCTGCAAGTGTCATAGCCAGCAGGAAAATAATGCCCGGAGAGGCAAAAAGGAAAACTTAGTTCGGCAAGCTAGCTCAAACTTCTGGAGTCTGATACCAGGTGGTTTATGATAAACATATTTAAGCACAGCACAATTTGGTTAAAGTTTTCCGATGTAATACGATCCCCAGTGCACAAGGAAGCAGAATTACATTGAAACTCAACTCAAAGTACATGTCATTTCTTCCAAGAAGATGGTTCTAGGGATAGGGTACATGTATTAACTTAAGGGCCCTGAGAAGGTTCTGGTGTGGTCTTGGTCGTACAGATAGTGGAGAGGTCATCTGGGCTATTAGCCACCTCTGGTCCTAGTTGTGAGAGTCTGGGGGAGCCCCTGGCTACACAGATAATGTAAGGATCTAGACTATTAAGTATCTTTTGTGCTAGTTGTGGGAGCTTGATATGGCCTGTCCCCTCAGATAATGAAGGTCACTGTGTGTCTTAGTTAGGGTTTCCATTGCTCTGATAGACACCATGACCATGGCAATTCTTATAAAGGAAACATTTAATTGTGGTGGCTCCCTTACAGTTCAGAAGTTTGGTGCATTTTCATCATGGTGCAACAAGGCAGCATGTAGGCAGACATGGTGCTAGAGAAGGAGCTGAGAATTTTTACATCTTGACTCACAGGCAGCAGGAAGTGGTCTGTCTCACTGGGATTAGCTTGAGCATATATGAGACCTCAAAGCCCATCTCCACAGTGACACACTTCTTCCAACAAGGCCACAACTACTCAAGCAAGGCCACACCTCCTAACTGTGCCATTTCCTTTGAGGGCCACTTTCTTTCAAACCACCACATTCCACTCCCTGCTGTGGGATGTTCTGTATGGCAAATGTGTTGCTATGATTGGTCAATAAATAAAATACTGATTGGCCAGTGGCTAGGCAGGAAGTATAGGCAGGACTAACAGAGAGGAGAAAAGAAAGAACAGGAAGGCAGAAGGAGTCATTGCCAGCCACCACCATGACAAGCAGCATGTGAAGATGCTGGTAAGCCACCAGCCCCATGGCAAGGTATAGATTTATGGAAATGGATTAATTTAAGCTATAAGGACAGTTAGCAAGAAGCCTGCCACGACCATGCAGTTTGTAAGCAATATGTCTCTGTGTTTACTTGGTTGGGTCTGAGCGGCTGTGGGACTGGCAGGTGACAAAGATTTGTCCTGACTATGGGCAAGGCAGGAAGACTCTAGCTACCACTCCCTGGTCCCCAAAGGCTTGTAGCCATATCATAATGCAAAAATGCATTCAATCCATCTTCAAAAATCACTATAGTCTATTACAGTCTCATACTTAGTTAAAACTCTAAAGTTCAAAGCCTCTTCTGAGATTCATACAATCTCTTGACTGCAATCCCCTAAAAATAAAAGTAAAAAGTAGATCACATACTTCCAAGATATAATGGCACAGGATATACATTACGGTTCCAAAACATAGGGAAGGTGTGATGATATTTTGTTTGTGATCTAACAAATAAAGCTTGTCTGGAAATCAGAGTGTGGAGCTAGCCACTAGTTAACCATAGAGGCCAGCCAGTGGTGGCACACACCTTTAATCCCAGCCCTTGGAAGTTGGAGACAGAAAGTAATATGGCTGGGTGAAGAGAGGAATATAAGGCAGGAGGCAGGAGCTCAGTCTGAAGATTCCTAGAGGTAAGAAGTCTCTCTAGTGGCTGGCTCCTTCACTTCTCTGATCTTTCAGCATTTACCCCAATATCTGGCTCTGGGTTTTTATTATTAAGACCAAATAGAATTTGTGCTACAGGAAGGGAGCATAGTGAGGAAATACTGGACCAAAGCAAGACTGAAAACCAGTTGGGCAAACTCCAAACTATGCATCTCCATGTCTGATGTCAAAGTGCTCTTCAGATCTCCAACACTTTTCAGCTTTGTTGACTGAAACATACTTCTTTCTCTTGGGCAGTTCCACTCCTTATTAGCAGCTCTCCTCAGCAAGTATACCATGACTCTGGCATCTCTAACATCTTGGGGTCTTCAAGGCAATCCAGGCTTCAACTTCGCAGCTTCATGCAATGGCCTCTCTAGGCCTCCATCAGGGACACCCCTGACACAGGCCTGGCCACAGCAGCTTTCCTTAGTTGTGGAGGCAAATTCCATAGACTCTTTCTCCTGTCCTTAACTCTAAAGCAGAACCACATGCTGCCAAGTTCTGCTACTTACTGGGTCTGGAACATGACCCCCTTGTTCAATTACACCTTCACCAACTTTCTGTTTTCTATGGCTTCCTCACTGCCTAAGCTTAGCTGCCCTGAAACTGGATCTGTAGACCAGGCTGTCCTCAAACTCAGAGATCTGCCAGCCTCTGCCTTCTGAGTGCTGGGATTAAAGGTGTGTGCCACCACACACGGCTCTAAGCTTTTCTTTAATTCCTTTTCACTATTTGGAAACTTAGCTGGGCAGGATCTTGCCCTGAGGTCACCACTCCCTTTATTCCATTTCTTAATCTGTTTTCATCCTTGAACACAGGACTTATCTCCATTCCACTTTCTGGTGCTCCTTTTCTCCTCAAATGTTTTTCCTTGCCCTGCTTGCTCCTTTTCATTATAAATCTTCATTAGAGTTAACACTGATAACCACACAACACAGACTATACTAGGCTGTTTTGAGATTTCCTCTGCCAAGGGAACTAATCCAAAACTCTTCACTTTAGCCTTGGGCAATCTTTTCAGGCAAGGGCAAAAAGCAGCCACATCCTTCTCCAAAATATCACAAGAATGATTTCTAGGCAACATACCAAAATTCTTCTCCTCTGAACCTTTTGAGCTATACCCCACACACACAGTTTAAATCACTCTTAGAATGTCTTCCATGCTCCTACTGGTATAGCCCATTAAGCAGCACTTAAATCATTCAGCTGCTTTTCTAATCCATAGTCCCAAGGTCCATATTCCTTCACTCAAAAGCATAGTCAGGCCTTTTACAGCAATACCCCAGTCCCTGGGACCAACTTCTGTCTTAGAGACATCATTGCCATGGCAACCCTTATAAAGGAAAACATTTAACTGTGGTGGCTCACTTACAGTACAGAGGTTTAGTCCATTATCAACATGGCAGAAAGCAAGGCAGCATGCAGGCAGACATGGTGCTAGAGAAGGAGCTGAGAGTTCTTTCATCTTGACTCACTGGCAACAGGAAGTGGTCTGTCTCACTGGGCATGGCTTCAGCATATATAAGACCTCAAAGCCCCTCTTCACAGTGACACACTTCCTCCAACAAGGTCATATCTACTCCAATAAGACCATACCTCCTAATAGTTCCACTCCCTTTGAGCGTCATTTTCTTTCAAACCACCACACTGTGCTATCAGTAACCCCTAATTCCCAGCCTTCTGGGTGTAAAATCAGGTTATACATATTTTGCTTTGAAAAGACAAGCTTGAGTACTTAACATTCCTGGTTTCCCTGGTGATTTGTGGGTACAAGGACCTTTGTGCCCCCAGTACATATGAACCAGCAATCACACTCCCAGTTCTACATAAATCATATGAGAATATACACCCTCACAGTCCTGCATGCTAGTGTTTCCAGCAGCATTCTTTGCAGTCACTGAAAAGTGAGAAGAGTGATGATGTCCCAGCACAGGAATAGAAGGACAGATGATACAACAAATTCCTGTGCAGCAAGAGAAAAGAGTAGCCTGGTGATAAATCAACACAAATTAACTTTAAATACATCTTATTAGGTGGAAGGAGACTGAAAAGGCAGTGTTTACTGGGTCATTTCATAAGATAGTTCTTAAAAGGAACATTGGTGGGCAGGCAACAGATAAGTGAGTGTTGATGGCAGATTCCAGGGAGGTGCATGAATGAAGAAAAAGGGGTGTATCCAGGGACTTTCAGAGTGAAGGACTGTTCTGCATTTGACAGGGAGATGGGTCCATAACTATACATTTGTCCAAACACACAGAATTTCCTATCACAGAGGGTGAACCTCAGCATTTGTAAACTCTAAAAAAGAATCTTTAGTAAGTTTTGTTGCAGAATATTTGTTTAACTATGTAAAAATGTGTTGCATTTGCTTATGCTACAGAATATTTGTTTAACTATGCATAGATGTGTTGCACTTATTTATCTATGTAAAGATGTGTTGCATTTGTTTATGCTGTGGAATATTTGTTTAACTATGTAAAGATGTGTTGCTGTTTTACCTTGCTTGCCTAAGGTACCTGATTGGTCTAATAAAAAGCTGAATGGCTATTGGTGAGGTAGGAGGTATAGGCAGTACTTCCAGGCAGGGAAAGTAATGAGGAGGAGGAATTTAGGCTCAGCGGAGAAAGAAAAAGAGATGACAGGTAGACACCAGGGCCAGACAGACACAGAGGAAGCAGGATATACAGAATGAAAGTTAAAAAGTCCCAAGGCAAAATGTAGATTAATAAAAACGGGTTAAATTAAGTAAAAAGAGCTAGAGGGACAAGCCTAAGCTAATGCTGATTCATAATTAACAATAAGTCTCTGTATCTTTATTTGGGAGCTAGCTGGTGGCCCAAAGAAAATGCCAACTACAAGTGATGTTTCCTGTAGAAATGATGAGGTCAAAGGTGAAAGACACTGTGCAGCTCCATATAAACAGTGTACTCTCAGCAGCAAGATCTTGGCTGTTGGCTTGATTACTTGTTTGTTTGTTTTTTTTAGAGAGTGTCTCAAGTAGCTCAGACTGGCATCAGACTTCCTGTGTAGTCAAGGATGGCTTTGAACTCCTGATCCTCCTGTCTCTACCTCCTAAGTGCTAAGATTAGAGGCTTGTGCCTGTATACCTGGGTAATAAATTAATTATTAGAATTAATAATTCTAAAATAACTCTTTTGGCTAAATAATAAACAAACAGATGGTCTAGGTTGTACCCAAACTTTCTGAAAACATATGCTTACCCTTTCCCTCCCCCTCCAACCCCCACCCGGTATGCGAGTGTTGCCAGCAGCACTCTTCACAGTCGCTGTCAAGTGTGAGGAATAACGGCCTCCAGCACAGGAACACACAGGCAGATGGAGTTGGCATTGAATGCCTACAAAACCAAATGCAACTTACATGCACCAAGTGAGGGGTTACAGACTGCAAAGACTGGTTTATTTCACTCATGTAACCTTCTTTATGAGGAGCAATATAGGGTAGACAAAGGATGAGTGATGTGAGGGTCAGGGCAGGGATAGATGGGTTGATAAAAGGAGGTGCAGTCAAAAAATCTCAAGGTGATGGACTGTTCTGTATTTGATAAGGACATGGGGACAAGTCTACATATTTGTTAAAAACACATACAATTTTATATTACAAAGAGTGATTCTCAAGGTTTTAATCTTTTAAAAAAGAAACATGTAAGAATCATTGATAATTATGCTTTTCCTGAAAATTATAAATCTATAGTTAACCTAAGCTGTGAGACTCCATACCAACACTGATTCCCAGCAGCAAATGCGTTTCTTACAGAGATAGGAGTTAATGCTCAAGGTTGCCACCACAGTTGAACAACAGGTGGATGGTGGTGGTAAGAACATGAGGACTCTCATTGTTGGAGAGTGGAAGAACAAAAAACAAAGGAAGTTTAAAGCTCTAAGTGTACTGAACTATCACTTGAAATATGAATATGAAATCATACTTATTGCAATCCAAGAGACCAGCTCCCAGGGGTGCTCCAGGGTGGTAACAAGAATACCACAGAGTAGCGGGACTTAGGAATAATTTTTATCTATCTATGGGAATAAGACTCACACAAGTACTCATGGTCACTCACTTTAATTCTCTCAAGTTGAATTCTCTCTTTCTTTGTTCTACACTGCTTATATACATCCAATAGAAAGCAATAAAAAAAGGTTACATTTGAGGGTCACATTACATCTCTTGAGTAAACGATAAGGAGCAGAGTCATCCTGATAACATACATGAAATACATCTGTCAGCTTTCTAACTAGTGGGGCA
The DNA here is from genome assembly GCF_049852395.1 of Peromyscus maniculatus bairdii. Lineage (NCBI taxonomy): Eukaryota > Metazoa > Chordata > Mammalia > Rodentia > Cricetidae > Peromyscus > Peromyscus maniculatus. The sequence goes on from NC_134854.1 coordinate 112,428,412, forward strand.
GCTGCAGCTGTAAAGGAAGATCCAGTCATTTTATTATCTACTAAGTAGATAGCCTATAAATGGGGTTATAAAGTTAAACTATTGGAGAGCCTAGAAAATAGAGAAATTGTGCATTATATTCTATATTTCTACGTGTAATAAACATTCTAAATTAACATATTGAGATTAAAAATTGAAAAAGTGTTGATTTCTCTCAGACTTGGAGCACTTTGCTGACAGAGAAATGCAGATTGTAGATGGTGTACCTGGGAGTGAATAACCATGGCAACACTTGGCTTGGAGGCTCCTTGGTGTGCAGGCTGTAAAGCAAGGCGAGGGTAGGGTGCTGAGTGCTCAGCACTTTCCAAGGGACAGTGACATTAAAAGCATCCCAAATCTTAAGATATATTCTCCTATCCTGTGTGCAACCCCAGATTACAAGGAAGGAAACTCTTTTTTCAGGGCTGTGAAGTTAGATTATCCTCTGTAGCCCTGGCTAGTTGAGAAAACTTTTCCCACAGTGTAGCTAGACAAAAGCTATTTCCCTCTGGACCTTGGTTAATTGCTTTTCCTGTCACCCACATAAATTTCAGGACCTAACATAAACAGTTAGTTAGCTGAACCTTGAGTCTTGCATCATAAAACTAACATTAGGAGTTCATGCAGAGAGTTAATTGCTGAGTAATTTGTGCAGGGAGTTAATCATTGGTCTTATGTTATCAGCCAGACTTTAGGAGGAGAGAAGCTGGCACCAAAGTTGCTTTGTGCATATAACCTTGGTTCAACAAATCAGACACCTGGCAATTTTGTCCTTGTGAAACTGGGTTACAGCTGACCCCTTAAGCAACTGCTGTCCTAATCAGAGACTGCAACTCTGCCATTACCAGCAGCAGTTCAGATGCCAGGGCCAGAGCCTGAGGGAATTCTGTTCCCTCAGGCACCGACTCTTTCAAAGCTATCAAGGGAAACTTTATATAGATCTCTATCCCTCCAAAGAACTCACAATGCAAAGGTTGAGGTAGAATTCTGCTTGCTCAGCTAGGCTGAATAGCAAGTAGCTAATTTTCTCCCTTTGCTGGTATCTTCCAAAAAACCTAACCATCCTTCTTCTTCATCTCCACTTAAGATCCTTAGCTATAAAGGATGACCAGACTACAACCCACAGCTCCAGATAAGCTAGCTAACAAGGAGGACCCAAAGAGGTACACATGGATCTCCCTGGGAAGGGGAAATAGATGAGATCTCCATGAGTAAAGTGGGGATGAGGGGTGGGTGGTGGAGGGTAGGGGATGGGGGATGAGAACATAAGGGAATGGGTTGGTGGAGCTGGAACAGGGTGGAGTGGGAGGGCAATGAAAGAGATACCATGATAGAATGAGACATCATGGGGATAGGGAGAAACTGGGTGCTAGGGAAGTTTCCAGGAATCCACAAGGATGACCCCAGACTAGACTACTAGCAATAGTAGAGAGGGTACCTGAACTGACTTATCTCAGTAATCATATTGGTGAATGCCCTAACTGTCATCATAGAGCCTTTCTCCAGCAACTAATGGAAGCAGATACAGAGATCCACAGCCAAACAGGAGGCCAAACTCCAGGAGTCCAGTTGAAGAGAGAGAAGAGGAATTCTATGAGCAAGGGGCATCAAGATCATGATGGGGAAACCTACAGAGACAACCAAACCAAACTAGTGGAAACTCATGAAATTTAGACCAACACCTGTGGAGCCTCCACGAGACTGGACTAGGCCCTCTGCATAGTGAGACAGTTGTGTAGCTTGATCTTCTTAAGGGCCCCCTGGAAGTAGGATCAGGATCCATCCCTGGTGCATGAACTAGCTTTTTGGAGCCCAGTGCCTATGGTGGGGCACCCTACACAGCCTTGAGGCAGGGGGAGGGCTTGGATCCACCTCTACTGAATATACCAGGTTCTGCTGACTCCCCATGGGAGGTCTTACCTTCTTGTAGAAGGGAATGGGGGTGGAGGCGAGGCTAGAGGGGTTGGAGGAGGGAAGGGGGGGATCTGTGACTGGTATGTTAAAATGAATAAAATAATTTCTTTAAAAAAAAAGATCCTTAGCTATATGTGGTTCCTCCCCACCACTTCCTGTCAGCTACTTGCTGACTCAGCCTCCTGCTCGCAGGTTAATTTTATTTAATCAAACAAATGTAACACATCTTTGCATTGTTAACAAAAAGCAGTAGGAAAAATGTAACACACTTAAAAATAATATTTCACAACACCATATACATATATAGAAAAAATGGCATCTTGACTGACAAATATCCACAGAATGAGGGTCAAATGATAGAAGCCAATTTATCAAGCAAGCAGAAGATGAAAACAAGCTGTTATAGCCATTTTGGTATCTGATAAAGTAGACTTCAAAATTAAAAGAGATGAAGAAGGCCACTTCCCCTATTCATATAGTTTGGGATCCCCAACATAGAGAATGACACCACCTGCTGTGGAGGGTTTCTCACCTCAATTAACACAGTCCGTATAAACCCCTACAGATGTGCCTACAGACAGCCTGAGTGGAGAAGTCCTTCACTGAGACCCTTCCCAGGTGATTCTAGATTGTGGTAAGTTGACAGCCTATTACACTGTGAGTCCCAGATGCTAGACATGGAGGTGTAGATTTTGTCTTTACCCTGCTGCCTTTTAGTTTGGGCCTGGCTTATTGCTTTATGCCCAGATTCATCTATTTTGAAATAACAATGTTTATTCTGTGCCATTTTATGTTGGAAGTACATAACTTGTTTTTAATTTCATAGGAGCTCACAGTTAAGAGACCTTGAACTTTTAAAGTATTAGAATTTTAAAAACTGTGGGGCCTTTTTTTTCTTTGATTTTTTGAGACAAGGTTTCTCTACGTAACAGTCCCAGTTGTCCTAGAACTCACTTTGTAGGCCAGGCTGGCCTCAAACTTAACAGAGATCCGCCTGTCTCTGCCTCTCAAGTGCTGGGATTAAAGGCGTGCGCCACCTCTGCCCAGCCCAAAACTTTGGGGACTTTTAAAGTTGGAGAATATTTTACATTATGAGATAAACATGAGCATTTGGAGCTAACAGACTCTGGACCAACAGCTAGGGAGCCTACATGGGACCGACCTAGGCCCTCTGCATGTGACAGACAGTTGTGACAGTTGTGTAGCTTGGTCTGTTTGTGGGGCCCCTAGCAGTAGGAACAGGATCTGTCCCTGGCACATGAGCTGGCTTTTTGGAATCTATTCCCCATGCTGGTATGGCTCACCCAGCCTTGAGGCAGCTTGGTCCTGCCTCAACGTGATATGACATGCTTTGTTGACTCCCATGGGAGGCCTGCCCCTTTCTGAACTGAAGAGGGGTGGATAGCGGGATGGGGGGAGTAGACAGGAAGTTGGGGGAGGGAAATGGAAGAGAGGAGAGAGGGGAAACTGTGGTTAGTATGTAAAATAAATTTTAAATTTTAATAATAAAAAATGAGCACTGGGGGAAAGTGGTACAAGTGAAGTGTTTTTATGTCAAGGTGATAAATGGTAGAGTTGGGATGGTTAGTTTTGTCAACTTGACACACTCTAGAATCATGTAGGACTGGGTCTCAGTGAGGGACTGTCTAGATCAGGATGGCCTGTGGGCCTCTCTGTGGGAGTTTATCTTGGTTCATTAACTGAGCTAGGAGAATCCTCCCACTGTGGCTGCCACCATCCTCTAGGCAAGGGATCCCGATCTGCAGAACAGAGGACAGAGTAGCTAAGAGCAAACACACGTGCATTTACTCTCTCTGCTTCCAGACATCCAATGCAAAGTGATGGGCTAGCCTGGTGCTCCAGCCACAATGTGATGGGCTAGCCTGGTGCTCCAGCCACAATGTGATGGGCTAGTCTGGTGCTCCAGCCATCATGCCTTCCCAGCTGGTAATGATAGGCATTCTTTCCAGTTTGTGAAACATGGAGATCACACACACACACACACACACACACACACACACACACACACACACCTAGGAAGAATATAACTAAGCATGGGGGAGAAAATGAAACCTCACAATTTGATTTATAAGAAATTTTACTGAGAAACAAGAACAGAGTATCTGATTTTTACCTAATAGTAGCTTGGGTAGAAAGTAATGGAGTTTTGGTGGAGGAATACTGACTGAATTTTCTGTTACAAGGCTTATAAAACTCAGAGCCATTGAAAAAAACCAAACACCTTGCACCCCAGGAGAGTTCCCCAAACACGTCAGCAATAACAGCCGTAGGAAAGCCAGACGCGAGTTCAGACCTTCACCTGGCTTCTGAGAAAAATCGTGCGGTTGGCTCTGGTGCACTGAAGCACGCTGGGACTGAATGCCTTGATGATTCCTCCCTTGTCATAGCAGGAAAATTAACTCAACACAGAGTTCACTGACAGCTGCACTAAAATTAACGCTGCTTATAAAATTAACGTCAGGGGCTTTCTAAAAGTTCCTGTAACCAAGCCAGTGGACCGGCGCGTCAGCATGCAAGGGAACATTAGCCAAAGCCGGAAGAATGCGCATTCTGGCGCCACCTAGTGTCACACGGGAGGTCGGCAGTTTTAAGAAGGAATAAACCACACCGCAGAAGTTCACACAGGGAGGAGGGGTGAATACCAAGTGTTCTTGAAATTTAGGGAGAGGGATGGAGTGGTGCAATAGAGAAGTAGGGGAGGCCAGCTCCTGATAGAGGTTCGATCAGAGCCATGCGTTTCTGGCAGTGAGGTGGCAGGTGACTTGTAGAACAACTCTGCAGTGGAAACAGCCTGACTTCTGATGGGATCTGAGCCCAAGCCATGCCTCGTCACCCTGGGATTCTCGGGTCAGACCTGACCGCGCCCTCTCACCGGAGTCACCTGGGATGCTGTGCCTGCCACACAGGTTTCTAGAGAGACACCGGTGTAGCGGGTAGGAAACCCATACCATCTTCTTCATAGCCTTCCCAAACGCGGAAAAGGCATAGAGAAGACACCGTCCGCGCGGCCCGGGCTGTTGAAGGTGTCTACCCAGCCGGTCCTGCTACTCCCCTCAGGACTGACAGCGCGGGTTCCAGCGTTCTCTCCAGATGACCTGTGACGTCAGAGCGGTCGCCTATCTCAGCTGCTTCTCTCAGATGACCGTGTGACTTAAGCACAGCCGCCCATTCCAGCTGCTACTTCAGGGAACTTTGCGACCTCGACACCCTCAGTTCCCTGCACCTTTCCCTTCAGGTCTCAGAGCTCCATGGAGTGGACAAGAGGTTGATCAACCGGGTGCGTTTGGGAGGCTAAGCCTCGGACACTCCCACCAGAAGCCGGTGCTGCCGCAGCCAACTGACCCCGCCCACTCCCACTGGTCCATCTTCCCAGAGCTGCCATCCATCAGGCTCAGCACCTCTTATTACTCCATTTATGGGCCCTGCCCATTCTTTAGCTGGTTCAACTGGCTTCTCCAACCCTTCTTCCAGCCCATCCTTTCTTTTTCCCACCCTTTAGCTCTGCCAATCCCTTCTCCCCCACCCCTTAGCCCCGCCCTCCCTCAAGCCCCCCCCCCCATCTTAGCTCTGCCATTCCTTCTTCCTGTCCATCCCTCCCTCGTTTAACCCCACTTCATAGCCCTGCTCACTTGTCTAGCCTGTCCATCTTTTCTGCTTTTTTTGCTGCCTGCACCCATCTTGAAATCTCTTATCCGCCTCATTTGCATGGTGTTCTGGGCACAATTAGAATCACATCCAACACAGCTCAGCCTGGCCAATGCTGCTTCTGTTTCCTCTTCAGTCAACCAAACCCACCTGTGCACCTGGCCCCCCTCACACATCAGCTTCCCTGGGAGCTCTTTCCAGAAAGAAGACACAGGACAGGTGTCATGGAATTGCTAACAGCTGCGAGAACCTGGGCTTTGGAGAATCCTGGGCTCCCACATCAAAACTTGGGGCTGTCCTCTCAGCTCTGACCAGTCTGTCCTGTCTGCAAAATGTCCCTGCTGACAGCACTGGCCCTCTCGGAATGATCTTTGGGTAACCTCAATCCATTCTGCTGCTCTCTTGCAGCACAAACGCAGCACTGAACGTCAGGGCAGCAGGTGGGCACTCAATCAAGCACGGGGAGCTAACTTGAGGTCCCGGGATAAGGGAAGTCCCGGGGCCAAGTCCAATAGCAGAAGCTGGGCTGCACCATGTGGAGTTGGTGCCAACCCCTGAGCAGTGTTCCCTGCACCCCTGTGAGTGCACGCTAAGCCTTCTGCTGTCCCTCTGTCACTGCTCAGATTCTCAGTCTCCAGAGAGGGTCTGATTGGCCGGGTGTAGGGCTTGGGAAATGTGTCGCACTGAGCTAGGTCTAAAAGGAACAGAAATTTGGTAAAGCAGGGAGGAAGGATATTACAGACCGAAAGAACAGCGTGTGCATCACCACAAAAGGACCCTGGCCATCTTAGAACTGTTCGAGCCGTGCTAGGCCAGGTGCTTGTCTGGTCCAGCAATTCAGTGTGCCCGTCCTACTAAGTGGATGTTACAGAATTCCTTGAAATTTTGTTGAATTCTTTTATTAAAATGCCAGAAGCAATTATAAAGAATTCAAATCAGATGTAGGACCATATCATCTTCAAATGAGGATATTTTGACCTCTTCCTTTCATGTTGTATCCCCTTGATTTCTCTCCTTTACCTAATTGCTTTAGGAAACTCCGAGTCCTGAGCTGAAAGGGAGGGGCAGAGTGAACATCTTTGTCTTGTTTCTGGTTTTAGTGAAATTTTTGCAATTTTTCTCCAAGATATAGTCTGTGAGACATGTCCTCTGTATCCTTAGATTCTTCAGGACTTTTATTGTGAAAAGATGTTGCATTTTGTCAAAGGCCTTTTTTTTTCTTTTTCTTTTTCTTTTTTTGCATCTAATGAAATGATCATGTGGTTTCTGTTACAGGAATGTTACACCGGTAACTACAAAGCACTACAAAGTAAAATCTTGTCTAATAAAAGACAGATCTACACGAGCCATCTATACCACTCTTGGGCATATACCCAAAGGACTTTGTATCCTACTTTGGACATGCTTGCTCACTCATGTTCATTGTTGCTCTATTTACCCTAGCCTGAAAATGCAAACAGCCTAGATGTCCATCAGTTGATGAAGTGATAATGAAATGTGATACACTTAATAGTATTATTCTGCTCTTAAAAATAATGAAATTATGAATTTCACAGATAAACTTATAGAGCTGGAAATAATCATTGTAAATGAGGTAACCTAGACACAGAGAGACAAACGCTAGACACAGAAAGACAGACTCTATGTGTTTTCTCTAATTTGTAAATGTTAACTTCGAATCTCCAGATGTGTGTGTTCAATTTAGAATATCCAGAGAAGTTAGGAAATTAATAAGGGGCCATGACTGGGGGATTGGAAGAAAGACAGAATGCAGTGGTATAAAGTGCTTAAGGGGAATAATGGAGTTATCCTATAATGGAGCAACAATATTCCACAGGCTAACAAATAAAAATCCCTGTGCCAAAAATGGGTTTCCTCTTTTGGAGTTGTTGGCCAGTGGTGTCCCATAGACCTCAAAACATCACACTGTATCCTAATGCTCTTGGTTACCCCAAACTTGATGGTAAGACCCCATTGCTGAGGACACCACATACTTGTCATAGAATGTAGGGAAATCAAGCTGTTACTGACCTGGAAGTTTCATCCTGACTGACTACCTTTCATGGATATGGAAAGGGCTATGCACATCACCACAGGAGAAAATCACTAATTTTGTATAGCTGTGAACCCTGTAAACTACAATGCACAGGCCAGGGAGACATGCCCGCGGGTGCAATTTTGTCACAAATGCTATGGCAGTAACCCACCACTTCCTGATTAGACCCAGGCCCACTCTACAAGTTGAAATCTATACCTAGTACAGGTATCAGGGCTAAAGAACCTGTAGGTAGATAAGCCATAGGCTCTGAGGGAGAATCTAATGCTTCTACTGTGCTAAAGGAGCATTTTCAATCAGTTCCTAAGGCCAACTCTCCACTGATCAGTGCACCACTCAAACCTGGTCCCTCAGCAGTCATCGTTCTTTTTGCAGTCGATGGAGATTAACACAGAGACTCACAACTGATCAAGATAAAGAGAATAAGAGACTTCAGAATACTCAGATATAAATGGGACATCTGGCCGGGAGGTGGTGGTCCCTTGGCAGGAAGGAGGCTTCAGTACTTCCCAGCCCATCTTTAAATGAACAGCTGCTTGATGAATCCACAGCCCTCTTCCCCTGTCCACTCCCAGAACTCTGGCTGCTGGCTCTTCACCCTTGCTCTGGCCAGAGATTAGTGGCCTCCTGTCTCTCAGGGGACTTTGAGAAGCTCCTAAGACAAGACCTAGGAGTATTAACAAGGGGTCCCCAAGTTAACATAGCTGGTGGAGTACGTAGTAGGGCAGCTCAAGTCCAGCTGTAACAGGGGTGTCGGTGCCACAGAGCAGCTGCCCAGGAGGCCAGGTTTTCCCTGAGGCAAAGAAAGAACCAGACACCCAGAGACTTAGAAAATTCGAAGAGCGGTTTACTGAGGCAAGAGCAAAGAGCAGAATGTTCTCTATCGAGAAGGGTGGAGTCTCCAGGGTTGGTGGACTGTCTAGTGGACTCTGGGTTGGTCTTTTGTAGGGCCCTAGACTTCCCCTCTTTGGATCCCTGTTTTTTTTTTTCTCTGCTACCTCCTTCCCTCTCCCATCACTACATCTCCTTGGCCAGGATGGTCCTTGACTCTAAGAGACAATCCCAGCTCCCAAGTGGGAGTGTTGTCTCTCTTTATAGTCCAAGCACTGTGTGAGAAGTTTATCTCCTTCCCTGTGACCTCTTCCTTAACTGACTATTCCCTGCTAACTCCTCACACAGTGAGCCCTAGGTTCAAGCTCAGAGCTTTGGGGGCTTTGTTGTTTATTTGTATGTGTTGTTGGTGTCTGTGTGGTTTTTTTTAATCTTTCCCTCCTATGTTTTATGTTTTTATTGAAAATAATTTTTCATACATTATATTCTGATCACAGCTTCTGCTCCCTCATGTGTTCTCATACCCTTCCCATCCCCCACCCCCATCCAACTCCTCATCTTTTTTCTATCTTTGGAAAACAAACAGGGAAAACAATGACCCACAATAAAACAAAAACAAAGAAATAGAAAATTAAAAAGGCAAAAGCATGAGAAATATATAAACACATACACACACACACACACACACACATCATAAAATCACAAAATCGAAACCATAATATATAAGAAAAGACTGTATCAGCCTTTTTTCTTTTAGGCCACAAATCAGCTCTCAAATCATGACACAGTGACTTACTAGTTTTGAATGCTCAGCCTAGCTTAGGCAGTTTCTGGCTAGCTCTTTTATTTTAAATTAACCTGTTTCTCTTCCTCTGCCTTTTGCTCAGGTCTTATTACCTTTTTTCTGTATATCTTACTTTCACGGCTTCTCTATGTCTGCTGGCTGGTGTGTGCCCGATTTCTTGCCCTGGGCAACTCCTTCTTCTCTCTCATTCCTTCCATTCTTCTTGAGCCTAGATTTCTCCTCCTATTTATTCTCTCTGACTGGCAGCCCTGCTTATCATGTTCCTACCTAGTTATTGTTATTCAACCTTTTATTAGCCCAATCAGGTGCCTTAGGCAGGCAAGATAAAACAGCAATTAAATAAACTATGGCATAAACAAAAGTAACACAGCTTTACACAGTTAAAGTAATATTGTGCAGCATAAACAAATGTAACACATCTTTGCCTAGTTAAAATAATATTCCACAACAAAATACCAGTAAGGTTAAAAAACGAAACAAAACAAAAAACCACCCAAAGCATTATAAGACCAAAAAATAAAAAATCTCCCAAAGTACCATTGAATTGAGTTTGTTTCGTGTTGGCCATCTGCTGATGGGCATGGGGCCTCAAGTGTGGTTTGTCTACCCAGTGAAACGCCATTGGAGAAAACTAATTTTTCCTTTGTGAGCAGGTGTCAGCGGCGATAGCTTCTCGGTAGGGATGAGGGTTCAGTTCTGCTTCCCCTCTCAGCACTGAGGCCCCCTCTGGCTTGTACCTGTGCAAACCTGTGCATGCTGCCACAGTCTCTGTGAGTTCATGTGTGCATCAGTCCTGCTGTGTCTGGAAGACGCTGTTTGCTTGGTGTCTTCCATCCCTACTGACTCTTAGAGTCTTTCCACTTCCTCTTCTGCACAGCTCCCTGAGCCCTGAGGGGAGAGGTTTGAGAAGGACATTCCATTTAGAATGGAATGTTTCGAGGTTTCTCACTCTCAGCACATTTTCCAGTTCTGCGTCTCCCATCTACTGCAGGAGGAAGTGTCTCTGATGGCGGCTGAGTGACGCACTGATCATGGACATAACAGAATGTCAGCAGGAGTCATTCTATTGCTATGCTCCTTTATGGGGACAGTAGTATTTGGTTTTCCTCTATGTCTATGGCCTATGTAGTCTCAGAATCTTGACCACCTGAGCAGTGTCAGGCGTGGGTTCCATCTCACAGAGGGGGCCTTTAATGCGGTCAGATAGTGTGGCTGGTGACCCCCACAGCTTTTGTGCCATTTTGCCCCAGCATATCATGCAGGCAGGTCACCACTGTAGAGTGCAGGGTTTGTAGTGTTGGGCCCAGGTCGCAAGACCCCCGAGCAAGACCACCACAGAGCCAATACCCGATGCAAGCACACAGAGGTTTTTAATACAAAACAAGCAAGCTTGGTCCGCGTCCAACATCCAACACAGCAGGTGGAGGAGAACGGCCCCGAGCACTTACTTTAAGGGGTTTATATAGGAAAGGTTTACATGCAGCTTAGGATTGGACGAGGGGGCTAGGGATGAGATAGTTCTTTGAAGTTACTGGCTGAACTGTAAGCATGAGGTTTCTGTTGGCTAACAGGATTCAGGGTATCTACAGAGACATAAATTTTTACTCCTTATGTCCGCTTTTGTTGAACCCAGAGATACACATTCAGATTTATTGTTCCAGTCCTACTGTCCTCTGAGTTCACCTTCTGGTCAGTTGAGTCCATTACTCCCCATATCTTGTTTTGCCAAGTCCAGGATACATAGATTTATTGTCCCAGCCTTATAAGTTCAACTTCTGGTCACTTCTAAAGATGCTGGTCAGCAAATACCTTTGGAGGAGGGGAGAGAGAATCATCTCTCAAGATGGCTACTGATTTTTCCCTTTCAGTAACTGGACTGACATTTGGCTTTCTCCCTGGTAGCATATGGACTACCTTCCAGTACCATGAACACTAGTTCGAAGGGGTGAAGGCTCTAGGTAGGCACCAGTTCAACTTCTCCAGGTTCAATGAGATACATGGGTGTTGTCTGCAGCAATAGGGCGGTACTAGCAGTTTGTAGAGAGCAACCAATAGGCTTGGCAATCAAGCAAACAAGCAGCAATCAAACAACAACAACAGCCTGAGTTGTTTGTTGCATAACAACTCAATTAGCTGTAACACATTTCTGGCCCTGGAGGTTTCATTCGGTGGTGAAGATGTCCATTTGGGGCTTTGCCTCCCCCATTATTTGGTGATTCCATTAAGATTTCTTTCATATATATAAAGAAGCTTCTACTGCAGTAGGTCTCCATATGACCTCTCCAATGGCCCTGTTAGCTGGGTCCCTCACCATATTTCCTCCCTTACCCACTTCTTCCCTCCTGTTTAATTTTCCCATTCTAGTCCCCCTCCCATCTCTCCATAACTATATATTCTTTTTCCCCTTCCTTGGGAGATCCCCTCACCCAGTCCCTTACTGCATACCCAACCTCTGTGGTTATGCAAATAGTAGCATTCCTATCAAAGGCTTAAAAGCTAACATCCACATATAAAGAAATGCATACCATGGTTGTCTTTTGGGGTCTGGGTTACCTATCTCACTCGGGATGATTTTATTTCTAGCTCCATCCATTTACCTGAAATTTTCATGATTTCTTTTATTTAACAGCTGAGCAATATTCCATTGTGTAAATGTACCACATTTTCTTTATTTATTCATCTATTTATGGACATCTGGGTTGTTTCAAATTTCTGGCTATTAGGAATAAAGCAGTAATGAACATGGATGAGCAAGTGTCTCTGTAGTAAGATGTAGAGTCCTTTGGATATATGCTTAAGAGTGGTATAGCTGGATCTTGAGGTATATCCATTCCCAGCTTCCTGAGGAACTATCACACTGATTTCTACAGTGGCTGTACAAGTTTGCACTCCCAACGACAATGGATGAGTATGCCTTTTACACCAACATTTTGCCAGCATGAGCAAAACTGATCTTAGCCATTTTGACTGGTATAAGATAAAATCTCAAAGTAGATCTAATTTGCAATTCCCGAATGACCAAGAATGTTGAGCATTTCTTAAGTGTTACTCAGCAATTTGTGTTCCATGTTTTCACAATTCTCCATTTAGTTCTGTATGCCATTTTAATTAGGTTATTTATTTTATTGGTGTTGTCTTCAATTCTTTATAAATTTTAGATATTAGCCTTCTATCAGATGCATACATTTGTAAATATCTTTCACCATTCTGTAGTGAATGGCCCACCACTTTGTCCTAATGATGGTGTCCTTCGCCATACAGAAGCTTTTCATTTTCACGAGGTCCCATTTGTTTTTGTTCTCAGAGAGTGCAAGCCTGGTCCTGGCATGAGCTTTTGAAACCTCAAAGCCCACCCCAAGGAACGTACTTCCTCCAACCAGGTCACACCTAATCCTTCTAATACTTCCAAATAGTGCCAATTCCTTGTGCCTAATCATTCAAAAATGTAAGCCTATGAGAGCCATTCTTATTAAAACCATCACACCCCCTTGACAAGTGTCACATCGGAGCGATGCCACATAGTGACCCCTAGACAGATCTCATCTTTGTTCTCCACAGACACATGGCAGATAGGCTGTCATTTTTAATAGTGAGGAAACAAAATCAAGGACTTCATTAGCCCAGAGACACACAGCAAGTCAGGCAGATGGAGACACGTTAGTCAGTTTGGGGTCATTATGACCAAAAAGAGACAAAGACGAGGGAGACCATCTTTATTTTGGCTCCTGGTCATAGAGGCTTTGATGCATGACTGGCTCTGTTAATTTTACACTTTTAGTAAAAATGACATGGCACAAAGGCAGGCTAGAGGGCACAGCAAGCCAGCAATAGGAAACAAAGGTTAAGAAGGGTCATGGACAAGACATATCCTCCAAATGCTATCTTAGTTAGGGTCACTATTGCTGTGATGAAACACCATGATCAAAGCAACTTGGGAGGAAAGAATTGATTTGGATTAAATTTCCACATCACAGTTCATCAAGGAAGACATGGCAGGAACTCAAGCATGGCTGGAACCTGGAGGCAGGGGCTGATGCAGAGGTCATGGAGGGTGCTGCAAACTGGCTTGTTCCCCATGGCTTGTTTGGTCTGTTTTCTTATAGAACCCAGAACCACCAGTCCAGGGATGGCACCACCCACAATGGGCTGGGCCCTCCCCCATCAACCACTAAACAAGAAAATGCCCTACGGCGTGCCTACAGCCAGATCATACGAAGGCATTTTCTCATGTGAGGTTCCCTCCTTTCAGATAATTCTAGCTTGTGTAAAGTAGACATGAAAGTATCCAGCACAGTTGACCTTTTGTCCACTTGATGCAAACACATCACTGTTAAGCCACAATCTTTCCTTTCTTGCTCATCCCCAAGATCACACATTAATAACACTACAATATAAAATATTTTACAAACTTAAAAGTTCTTTTAGTCTCTACAAATTCAATCTCTTTAAAAATCCAAAGTCTCTTTTAAAAACCTAAAAATCACTTTTAAAAATTCAGTCTCTCAAGTGTGGGTTCCTATAAAGTCAAAAATATTAAATATTTAATGACTTCAAGAGGGAACTACCAAGCCACAATCAGATCAAAACAATGTCCAATACCTGGGAATCATGATCTTCTGGGCTCGCCCAAAGAGCTTGGCCACTTCTCTGGCTTTGCTCTCTGCAGCACACACAGCTTGGCTTCTAGACAGGCCGGCTCCACCCCACTGCTGGTGCTGTTCTTGGCAGTCATCCCATGGAACTGGCATCTCCAGAATGCTGTGGGATGGTCTGTATGTCAATCACTCTGATTGGTCAATAAATAAAACACTGATTGGCTAGTGGCTAGGCAGGAAGTATAGGCGGGACTAACAGAGAGGAGAAAAGAAAGAACAGGAAGGTGGAGGGAGTCACTGCCAGCCACTGCCATAACAAGCAGCATGTGAAGATACCAGTAAGCCACGTGGCAAGGTATAGATTTATGGAAATGGGTTAATTTAAGCTATAAGAACAGTTAGAAAGAAGCCTGCCATGGCCATACAGTTTGTAAGCAATATAAAAGTCTCTGTGTTTACTTTGTTGAGTCTGAGCGGCTGTGGGACTGGCGGGTAACAAAGATTTGTCCTGACTGCGGGCCAGACAGGGAAACTCTAGCTACACCAGAATGCTGCGGTCTTCTGCAATGGGGCTACAGTTTCACCAATAGCCTCTCCTAGGCTCTCTTCATAGTGCCAAGCCACAGCTGCTCTCCATGACCCCTTCATGCCTTTAAAACCAGTACCACCTGGGTGACTCTTACACTACCAAGTTTGGCTGCCAGCACAAGGGACAACCTTGGCTACTTCTGGAACACAGATTCTATGTGCTGACTCTTAGGAAACACTTCCCAGAAGATTTCACCTCAGTGATGCTGGTCTTTTCTTAATCACTGCTAATTTCTCAGCTCCAGCTGACAGCATCAATTGTCCCAGTAAAGCAAAGGTTTCACTTCAATAGTGCCAATCTCTTGTTAAGTCAGCCCCAGCTACCCAGGCACTGCAGGTTCTTCACACATATGGCCCTATAGAGTGTTTACTTCCTTCTGAAACTTCACGCCAGGCCTCCATCATCTGCACTGCCCCCAACATTCTTATCTCCCAAGCCTCTACAGAACAGCCCACTTGAGATGTCAACACTCAACACTTTTCTAGTCCAAAGTTCCAAAGTCCTTCCACAGTCCTCCCCAAAACACATGGGAGCAATACCCCATTCCTAGTACGAAGTTCTGCCTTAGTTATGTTACTATTGCTGCGAACCATCCAGCACGAATGCCACCCCAAGTGACCGATTTCCTCCCACAAGGCCCATCTTCTGCCTCCACTATCCCTAACGGTACCATCAAATCATGAATTCATCAGTGGGTTGACCCTTCAACTTCAGAGCTCTCATGGTCTAATCACCTCTCATGACTGGATCCACCATCTGGGGACCACACCTGAGGCACATGAGCCTTTAGGGAGAGTCTGAACCACCACAGACATGTTCTCATCTGGCTCTCCTCACTTCGAGTCCAGGCTTTGCCAACCCTAACCACTGTAAGGTGGTCCCAGTGAAGAACCAGTGTCTTCTGTTCAAACTCTCAGAGTCTCACCTGACTTTCCTGCTGCTCCCTTCAAGACACTTGTCCTAGAAGCTGGGAGGATCTTCTGGCCTAGAGGAGAAAAGGGAGAAAGCCTAAATCTAGGCTTGAGGATTTGAGCAGCCTGCTGGGAATTCAAGCTCCTGAACAACCCTGGCTGGGTCACCAGAAACAGCCCTCTTGGCTTTCCAGACTCTTGAGCATCCTGACAGTACGGCCCAAACTCCAGACCGCTCATTCATCTTGCTGCCTGGCTCCTCTTCAGTTTCTTTCTACTCTCTGTCTCTGTCTCTGTCTCTGTCTCTGTCTCTCTCTCTCTGTCTCTCTCTGTCTCTCTCTCTCTCTCTCTTTCTCTCTCTCTCTCTCTCTCTCTCTCTCTGTCTCTCTCTCTCTCTCTCTCTCTCTCTCTCTCTCTCTCTCTCTCTCTCTCTCTCTCTCTCTCTCTCTGTCTCTCTCTCTCTGCAAGATAAGGTGCCCCAACAGATCTCCTGTGCCATGCTGGTATACCTGCCCTCGGCTGCTGTGAGATATGTCAGCAGCTACCCTGTCGCTGATTGTGACCTCAGAGGCTTCTGACCTTGCAATGGGCCTGTGCAGCCTGTTGACCCTAAGCCATGGGGTTATGGCTCCCTTAGTAGCCTGGCACCCAGGACCATGGCCAGCATCAACCTCTGTGGTGTCACTTAAGCCTGTGTCTCAACATGCAGCTCTGCTGGTTGGCTTGCTCCCAGCACACCCTGGACCTGGGCCTCCCATCTGACCAAGGCTTCTGAGTGTGGCAGCAGAGGCCAGCCGTGGGGCCCCAGCAGCTCTCCCACTTGCAACTTCCTTGGAAAGAGCAGTTTGGGGGCTTTGTGATCCGAGTCCTATTCCTTGTCACACTCAAGATTTAAGCTAGGCTGCCTTGGTGAGCTCCAGTAGCCTGTGTGGAAGGCCCCATGACCGTTAGTGAAATTACAGTTACTGCTGTGAGATGGCAGTAGAGATGCCTTGAAGGGGGTGTCATGGAGTCAAACGGTTCCCTGGACTCTGCAGTGGTCCCTGCCCCAGAGGGAAGCAGCAGTGACAGGGCCATCCTTCAGATGGATGGCAGATGGCTGGGAGGGACTCATGCCACCTTGCTCATTCAGGGTTGTCTGAGCTATTCTGGAAGCCCAGCACTCCTGGCTGTCGTCTTGGGTGGACGCAAGCACAGCAGTTCACCTGATGCCGATCTCTCTTCCCTTCCCATGAGAAATGAGGCGATAACGGTGTTCTCCGTCGGTGGGGAGGTCAAATGAACGCCTGCTCTTGCCTCTGCCCTGGCAGCCTCCTCTTCTTTCCTAGCCATGGCTGAGGGGGACACAGCCTGACATCCTCTGTGATGGAATCGAGAGGCCCGAAGAAACCCCGTCGGTATAAGAAACGTAAAATGAAGAGCCAGGAGAGATTCATCAAGAAGTTTCCTTTCAGGTACGAGATACCTAGACACCGAGGGCTGAACCCCGTTACAACCACCACATTGTTCCCAGGTCCCCAGGACACGGGTGTTCTGAGGAGCTTGGAGCTAGGAGGAGAGATTCTAAGCCATGGGGTCCCTTAGGAACCTTAGTGTGCTGTGGCCACCAATCTAGCTCTCCCTCCTTCACCTGCTGCCCCAGGCCAGGTAAGCCAAAGGGTGGAACAGAGGTTTTGTAAAGCACCAAGTATGAGGCCAGACACATAGGAAGGTCAGGTGTGAATGCCTGTAGGTGGCTGGCGGCAGGCACTTAACCTCTCAAGGGCCCTTCTAGGTTGTCTTGGTTGACGGAGCCCAGCACAGCTTACCTCCAGTCTTGGAAGACCAAGAGCAACTCACTGAAGGACCAGCTGCCCTTACAGAAGAAGCTGATGCCCACACGGTCCATTCCTCCCCCAGGGTAAGTTCCTGTACTTGGCTGCCCTCAATGGCCACACACAGGCAAACGTCTCATTGACATCACCCCCCACCCCATATGTGGAAATCTCAGTCACCTGTAGGCAGGTCCTCTCAGAGAGTCAGCAGACACAGAACTACAGTGCTCCACCCTAAAAAGAGGTGCAGGAAGCAAGAGGCTCCCCCAGGCTGCAAGTGTTGCCTGCACACAGGCATGGTGGACAGGCTGCTCCATCCTGAGGGACTTCAGGGATAAGTAGCAAAGGGTATATCCTGACACCCCAGCCCCAGCCCAATGCCTCAGACCAGCCACTGTGAAAAATTAGTTCTTCCCCCAACGGGAGGAGCAGCCAGGGCTTGGGAGTTAGGAAACAGACCACATTAGAAGAGATGAGCAGGATGCATGTGGAGAAACCCAGCCCCATGAGGTCCTCTAGCTCTGAACCCTTGCCTACTTCTTGCTGGGAGGCCAGTTGTGGGGCCCCGGGCATAAAGGAGGAGGATCAAGGTGAAAGAGTAACAGGAACCTTGGAGGAGAAGCCCGGTGTAGCGGATTGCACTTGCAGGTATCATAAAGGGAAAGAGAAAGGATCCGCCTAGTGGACTGTGAAGGCAGCCTCAGCCAGGAGGGAAAAGGGGAGCCAGTCACGGGCCGGTCTCAGATTGAGGGCAGTCTCCGGTCGGGAGCTAGGAGGTAGTCTCAGGTGGTGGTAACCGCAGAAGAAAAATGAGCATGACTTAGCTGAGCCTATCAACCAGCATAGCTCACTCAGCGGATGGGTAGGACTAGGGGATACCCTGAGGCCCAAGAAGCATTTGAAATCTGCTGTGTCTAATTTGGATTTCCGAGGCTGGACAAGCAGATGGCAGGAGGAGTGTGTGGGCCGCTTCCTGTGCCTCTCTGGTAGCCATTGGTTACAGAGGCTGTGTATGGGGCTGGGACAGGCCTGGCTGGAGACATCCTTCAAGAGTCTTCCCAGATATGGCCCCTGTCTTCCCTGGCTGCTTGGAACCTGCAGGGTTCCCTGAGTCAGGTGGTTCTGTGTGGCTTCTCTAGGGCTGGAGCTCCGGAATTTACATCACCATTCAGCTTCTCCTCACAGCCTCCACAGCCTCCACTATGTAACCTCTGGGAACTTAAATTGCTGAGTCTCCGTTTCCCTAGACAAGACCTGGACAAGCTGCCTCCTCCAAAGGCCGATGCTAACCAGCCCTACACGAGTGAGACTTCGGGGCCAATGGAGAGCTTTCCCTAGAACATCGGCTCTCCATGGCTCCTTTCTCAGCCACCTGCTCTCTGCTCCAAGCTGCTGCCACAGAGACATGTGTAAAGGGGAGCAGCCTTGTAGGCCACCAAAAACCAGGAGTGGTCCATCCCCCGCACCAAAGACCATGCAGCACCAATAAACTTCACAGGTTCAAATCCCATTTCTGCTCAGACTGGTCAACTTGCCTCTAGTTTCTCATTTTTAAAATGGGTATAATATTTAATCATGAGGCCTTGGAGTAAGATTTAGGACACTAAAGAATTTTATACAGATACATGCACATGTAAGCCAAGGTACTGGGGACAATAATGGTCATCATTTTAGTAGTTGGAAATAGCAAGGTTGGGGAGCCAACTAAACACCTGTTAGTAGTCACTGCTGATGCTCACAGCCACACCTACAATCTCGGGTAGCCATTAAAAGAAAAGAGCAACCATGCATTCATTGATCTGGAATGGTATATAAGGTATAGAAATATTTTTAAAGCATAGAAGTATCTGAGAAGCTATCTTGTGTATATTAAAAATGTGGTGTGTGTGTGTGTGTGTGTGTGTGTGTGTGTTGCCTGCAAGGGGACATGTTGGCATATGAGGGGACGTCTAGAGGGAGCATAATCAGTGTCTCGTTAGAGGGCATGGGTTTGTCACCATCATCAACATGTATAAGCACCGACGGGGTGGCAGTCCAGGTCCTAGAAGCGTCTGGATGTGACACACCTGGGAATGTGGCATTATAGTTGGATGTCAGCTTCAGCAAACAGGTTCCATCAGGGGCTCTGTGGAAGCTGAGTTGAGCTTGGGAACCAAGGCGCGTGATACAGAAACAGGCGTGAAACAGCTGAGTACTCAGTGAACTGTTACAGTGTGAGGGCCAGGATGTACCTAGAAGAGAGGGTGGGTGATGACTGGTGTGAGCACAGGCCCCAGCCTCCCACTTCACACTTTGGCTAGAGGGGCAGAGCTTTGGTCTTGGGTTTCTGGGAAATATACCAGGCCCTGGGCTCTCCAGTCCTCCAGTGGGGAGAAGAGCAAGCTTGGGGCATGGATTCACAGAGCCAGGAGCAGTGGCAGCACCTTTCAAGATCCATGGAGGCAAGGGTCCTGCGCAGGCCTGTGGCTGCTCACACAGACAGGTGCTCTGAAGGCCTCAGGCAGGTTCCTGTGAGGGAGAACCCAGCACAAACAAAGGCCAAGGGTGAGTGACCCGAGCAGGCAGATCTCAGGACCCCTCTGCGCCCCACAGATTGGGGTTTGACTTCGCCTGCTCTCAGTCAGCTGCCTGAGGTCCTTCTTCACCAGATAGAACTCTGTGTGGATGAGGAGACACTCTGCAGTGCTGGCAGTCCCAACCCTGAGTGCCTGAGGCCCAGGAGCTGGACTGGCACAGCCAGAGGCTGCAGCTTAAACCCTGAGAGCCAGGGGCGTGTTGCTCCAGGCCGTAGAAGTCAGAGACTACAGACTCCAGGTGCTCAGGCTGGGGGATCGTTTCCTTGAGCTTGAACCAGCAGCCCATCACTAGGCAGTTGCTGTAACCCTCAGCTTCTGGCACCAGCAGCAGACAGCTGCAGGCAATGCCTGCCGCCTCACAGCTTCTTCACGGGTATTGGATGCCAGAATCCTTTGCTCCTCCTACAGTAAGTGACTCCACCCTCATAGCTTCCCAGCCATTTTTCTTCAGCCATAGCTCTTGGTCCTCTCTCTACCACCCCTTGTCTCCTCTACCATTTCTGCTCCCCTGGGTTATTCTCTATAATTCCAGCAGCCCTCTTGTGACCACCATTACCATCACCACCACCATCACCACCACCACCATCACCATCACCACCATCACCACCTATGGGCTGCTCTGGATGTGACCTAGGCTCCATGACCACTTTCCTCTGATCTGCCTGCCACCTTGCATTCTTGTACCACTCAGCAGCAGAAGAAACGGGTTCAGGGACACAGTGAGTTGCCCAAGATCTGGCAGGTAAATGGTCCAATGAGGCAGAGAAACCCCCGCGAAGTGGAAATGTAACAAAACATATTTATTCAAACAAACAAACAAACAAACATGACCAGACCAGCTCCCCAGCAGTCATGCTGGAAAAACTGCCACCATATCACATCCTGGCCTCCGATGACACAGGGGAAGACCCCAAAATCTTGCAATGAGATCAAAAGTGGACCAGCCAGGTAGAGATGGAATGGCACTGCTCTACCATCCTGTGACTGCCAAGGCAGCTGACAGTTCACGGTGATGCCTAAGCAGTGCCTGCGGACAGGACCTCCCGAGGCTGGCCAGGGCAGGACCTCAGGCCACAATGAACCAAACCCTGGCATTCTGTCTTGTAGCACCATGGACAGACTCTGTGTAGACATGACCGAAAATGACCTCTCATAACCAAAACAACACCAACACCAACACCAAAAAAAAACCCTGGGTGGTGGAGAGAAGCCTGCCACCTGCAGCAGGAAGAAGAGACATGCATCAAACCAAAGGCACAAAAGGCCCAGACAGTCGCCTGAGGCAAGCTGTGCCCAACCCAGTCGGTGTGAGTGTGGCCTGTGCCCAGGATCTTGGTCAGGCCCAATAAGCAAGGTATGCCAAGGGTTCTCCAATCCACACTACCAGGTTCATTCCAGACCTGCTGGCGGCCTCTTGGTCACAGCAGTCACAGGTCCTTCTCAACGCACCCACCGCCCCTACTGCAGCCGCAGGTAGGCGGGGGCGGAGTAGTTGAAGAGCAGAAAGTCCATCTTATAGAGGTCAAAGAGGCGGCGCTGGTAGAAGGGGCTGATGTCCTGGAAGAGGCGCCGGGCCTGATCACGCGTGGGGTCCTTCTCTGACCTCGGCGGTGGAGCCGGGAAGCGCAGGCCCGGCTCGCCCACCAGGTCCAGCACAAAGGCCGCATCATCCGCCAGCGTCTCGAACTTGCCCACCACGTCATAGCGCACTAGGCACGGGTGGCACAGCGCGTGCGCGCGCTCCCAGTGTTCATTGAAGGGCTCGTGGCGGCGCGTGCGCGGGTCGAGCAGGTAGGCCAGGAACTCGGCGAAGCGCACGTCGTGGCCGCGGGCCAGCGCGTCGGGCTGCGCGTGCGGGCGGAGGCGGCGCACGATGCGCGTGCCGTAGCGCCGCTGGAAGGCCGCGCTGTGTGGCCGCGCCAGCTTGTTGCGGTAGGCCGAGGCCAGGCGCTCGAAGGGCTCGCGCACGAAGAGAAAGGCCAGGTAGTCCCGCAGCCTCCGGTTGACCTCGGCCGGCGCAAAGTCCGCCAGCGAGGGCAGCAGGCCAGGCGCATGCGCCTCGTGCGCGGGGATTGAGCCCGGGTCCCCACGACCGCGCAGCGCCAGCAGCATGCGCTTCCAGTTGGTGCAGGCCACCTTGGGCACGTAGCAGTACAGCAGCCCGTGTGCGTCGTCCACCAGCACGTGCCGCAGGTCCTCCGGCTGCAGCAGGCGCTGGCGTCGTGTGTGGCGGCTGCAGGCCCGCTGTAGCAGCTCGCGCCGCTGCTGGTGCACCTTGGCCATCAAGGAGGGCCGACCACCCTGCAGGCGACAAGGGACGGAGGCAGGCAGGGCCAATCGTCAGAGTGCAGCAGGCTCTGGGCCGAGGCTGGGCCCAGGGACTCAGGCAAGGGATTTCCCCCACTGGAAACTGGAACCCCAGTGACACCCGTCTCTGCGTGGTCTGGGGTCAGAATCTGCCCTAGAATCGGAGGAAATGCAGTCTAACTGCTGAGACAGGGGAGGATGTGAGGAACCAGTGCTGGGTACTGCGTGTACACTAGGATTGCTGAGAATGAGTATTTACGGGACTGGGTAAACTGGATAAAGAAGGATGGCCGAGGGTCGGGCGCACAGCATATAAACGCAGGCACACGTAGACCATCTGTCCTCTGCTGTGGGTTTAATTCTTGCTGCCTCATTGTGTCCTCCCCCAATTCACCCACTCTGGCAAGGACAACAGGAAAGCTGTGCCCTGGCTAGCCTTGAATCATGGCCATCCCTTGGCAGCTGCCAGTCAGCTACTTGTAGGATGTGGGCTTTTATGTGTGCGGTGGTTAAATAAATTTACTGATTCTGTATTAATGAATGGATACATTTATTTGGAGCTTGATTTATTTTACCCCAGCAAAGTTTTTTCATTTTATGTGTATGGGCATTTTGCTTTCATGTACATTTGTGTGTTGTGTGCATGCAGTGCCCAAAGTGGCCAGAAGAGGGCATTGGATCCC
Organism: Peromyscus maniculatus bairdii; assembly: GCF_049852395.1. Classification (NCBI taxonomy): domain Eukaryota; kingdom Metazoa; phylum Chordata; class Mammalia; order Rodentia; family Cricetidae; genus Peromyscus; species Peromyscus maniculatus. Next base: position 112,451,177 of record NC_134854.1, read on the forward strand.
CTGGAACTGGAATTACAAATAGGACCGAGCCTGAGGTCATGGCACTTTGTGGGGGAGGCTGGCTCTTAAACGTGGGGCTGGAGGAACTCAACAGCTGGGGCCACGCCCTGCACTGCAGCTCTTGTCCCTCCCAGTGAGCTTCCCAGTCGCCCAGCCGACTCAAGTGTTTACGAGCTCCATGACTTCTGCAGGGTCCTCAGCCCCTTTGCTTCAATTCCCTATCAGTAAATGGACATGACTGTGGCCCAGCCTTATTTTATGGTTTGTATAAGTGGGTGGGTGCATGGCACAAGACCAGTCCTTGTCCCCTGACATTTCTTTTGCTGGCATTTCTCCAGAGGCAAGGCCTATGGCCTCAAAGGATTTGACTCCAACATCCCTGGATCCTGGGACTGTGAGGACCCATCGGTCCCTCTGAAGAAGGCTGCAGAGCTAATGGAATCTGGGACCCTCTGAGAGTCTGTCCTGCACCTGCTCAGTGTGCAACCAGGAGTGAGCCAGACATTCTCTTTGAACCAAGGCTTCCTTATCTGCAACCCAAGGGGTGGCTAGGTTCAGCAGACATCCCCTATGCGGCTCCACCATTCCCCACACAGCAGTCCAGGGGAACTTCTGGCCCTGCTGGCCCTGCTGCCCCTGCTTAAAATCCTCCATGGCTCCCCATTGCCCTTGCCTGTTTTGGCCCAATGGAATACTGGCTGCCTCCCAAGCTCACCACAGACAACCTCTCTGCCCTCCTCTCTCTAAGGCTATGGACCTAGCTGTTCCCTCTGCCTGTGGTGCTCACATTTTCCTCTTCAGGTCTCACTACAAGCCCCTCTCTTGGGGAGTAGCTTCTCCCCATCTCTACCAGAATCCCCTTGGGTAGTTCCCTGTCATCCCCACTGTTCCCTCAGAGCACAACTTGGTTTCATGGAAGTGTAAATGCTGTTCAGACTGTGTCCTACCATGGACGTGTAAATGCTGTTCAGACTGTGTCCTACCCGGCTGTGCTGTCTGCACTGTGAGGGCAGGACCCCAGTCCAGCTATCTGCCACTAAATCTCAGCACACAAGAATGTGCCCAGCTGTTTGCCACTAAATCTCAGCACAAGAGAATGTGCTGTGGAATATTATTTTAACTGGAAAAAGATGTGTTATGTTTGTTTATGCTGCATTTGTTTAACAATGTAAGGATGTGTGTTTAATTATGAAAACATGTGTTGCATTTTTTTCCACCTTGTCTGCCTCAGGCGCCTGATTGGTCTAATAAGAAGCTGAACAGCAAATACCTAGGCAGGAGAGGGGTAGGCGGGGCTGGCGGGTAGGGAGAATAAATAGGAGAGAAGAGACAGAAGAGGAACGAGAGAAAAGAAGAAGAGAAGGAGGACATGCCCTGGGCAAGAAGCCAATCAGTCGCCATCCAGCTAGACACAAGAAGCAGTGGAAGTAAGACATGCAGAAGGAAAGAAAAGTCAAAAGCCCTGGTGCAAAAGCTAGATAAAGAGAAACAGGTCAATTTAAGTTAAAAGAACTAGCCAGAAACGAGCCTAAGCTAGGCCGAGCATTCAAAGCTCGTAAGTCTCCGTGTCATGATTTGGGAGCTGGTTGGTGGCCCAAAAAGAAAAAGCCTGGTACAAGAATGGCTGCATACAGTAGGTGCCAATACATACTGTCTGTGTGTTTGTTGGGCTGAGCCAGGTATGGGGTCTTCTAGTGGTATTCAGTCAGTCATACTTGTATGATTTTAGGTTTAAAAAAACTTTATGATGGTGGCATTCAGAAGGAGCTGAAGCTAGTTTTGAATACAGACTTTGTCCTGGGCTTGAGTGACACTTTGTATAGATCTCTCCCTGTAGGAGAGGATGGAGTCTGACACACACACACACACACACACACACACACACCATCACTTGGGGGTCAGCCTCATCTACAGTGTCCTGTGTGGCCAGGTGGCTGTGCATCCAGGGTCCCAGACGTAAGGAGCGTTTTGACTTAGCAATATTTAAGCAGGCTGGGTTCCTTGGGAGCTAACCCCACCCTGAGTCAAGGAGTACTTGTGCTGTTGGGTGTGTGAGAGCATGTAGGAGGCTGGGTGCCGTCCCAGTGGGGCCACTTCTCCACCTGCTTGGAGATGATCAGGGGTGTGTGTGTGTGTGTGTGTGTGTGTGTGTGTGTGTGTGTGTGTCCTCTGAACATCCCCCTGTTATGCCACATTACTAAAATTTGGGAACTTAACAACCATCTACTTGAACTCCTGGAACAGGCATAGCTTAATGACCATCTGCTTGCTGGTCCCCTGGGACAAGCATGGCTTAATGACCATCTGTTCGCTGGTCCCCTGGGACAGACATGGGGCTGTTTTACTTCCCTGTGTCTGCAATACATACCACAGAACAAGCACATGTCTTGGGTGTGGTGAGGGGGATGATGAACAAGAAAATTGGACTTCCAGGCTACACAGGAAGCCCCATGGCCCATACTGGACAGAGCCCGATAGGAGGTATGCAGGAGACTGTGGCTTCCTATCCAGGCTCTAAGAGGGCATCCCAGCCACTTACCTGGTCCAGGTCATGCAACAGCTGTAGGGGACTCTTCCTCACTCCTCCAAACCAGCTAGAGCCCAGGGCTTTGTTTTCAAATGCTGAAGGGCACAAGGAGAGAGAGATCAGTGCTGGCTTTGGTCAAGGTGTGGTTTGGCCAGCACCCCTAGGACACATTTAACCCACTTGTGTGCCTGCTTTTCTTCCTGTGTCTTCTCTACCTCCTGGGGGTTTTGTAGGGGGTGGGCAGTGTCATTGGGGTCATTCCCACCCTCATGCCCTACCCTCCACCACTGGAGAGTGGAAAGTATAGGGGATAAGAGGAAAAGAGCCTGCCTACCCTCTGGGAAGAGCATCCAGCCCTATCCAATTCTTCTCATTCTGTCTCAGCGCCACCTCCACCCCCACCCTTAACCCCCCCACAGCCCCTAACCACCAACACCACTGCCCCTAGCCTGCCCCCCACCAGCCACTTCTGCTGAGTCCTAGGGGTTCACAAGTCTGATGGCTGCCCAGCCCATAGATCTGAATTGTGAGCATCCAGAACGGATGGGTGGTAGTACAGCCAGGCTGCAGGGCACCAGGCCACATGAGGCGCCATAAAAGCCCTTGGAAGCATGGGCATGCACCGAGGTGTGGATGCGACTCCTGATAAATGCAGCTTTATCTGTTTCCAGAACTGGACAGGGACACTCTCTATGTTTTTATCTTGCAGTCTTCAGTGTCCTTAAGTGTCCTGTCTGTACACCCCAGGCCATGTATGTATGTACCTAAAATAAGTGGGGCCACTTGGACCAGGGCTCATGCAGGAAACCTGTCTTGAGGATGCCCATGGACCCAGCCCTTGAACTTCTCCAGACTCTATCCAGGGAAGGATCTCTGATCCTGCTGCCTTTTTGATAGAACAGCACCTTCATCAGAGAATAAACTGCCAGGATAGGCAGGCACCGCTAATTATAAGCTGTTGCTAAATACAGCAACTGGCATCAGGAGTCTGAGCAGGGTTGCAACATGCCAGAGTGACATCTCTCGACACCAGGGGAGAAGTGTCCTCACAATTCTTCAGGTTAGAGGTGTCACTCTAGGCCACGCAGTGAAGGGGTCTTTTAGAGCCTCACTAAGCAACTGGGGGATCGTAGTTTCCTCTAGGTCTGTGGGCAGGGTAGGAAGAACAGCCTGGAGGGACCACAACACAGCCATCTGACCCACAGCCCTCTTTGGAGGTTCCTGGCCTTCCAGAAGCCACTCCTTACCCAAGGCCTTCCATTTCCTGGCCAGACCACAGCTCTCTAAGAGTGGGTCCCACAGCAGATGCCAAAGGTCTGTGGGTGGAAGACAGGCCTCAGGGGTTCCCAGAATAGCTGTGGTCACAGATTACAGGGCCAGGCTATCTCCACCCTGCCAATGAAGATCTTGCTCAGGGCTCCAGGCCTGGCAAGGATAGGCTAGCTGTAGAAGGGGTGTGTGTGTGTGTGTGTGTGTGTGTGTGTGTGTGTGTGTGTGTGTGTGTGGTGTGTCCATGGGTCCAGCCCACTGAGGACCACTGAGGCTAGCTTCAAACAGGGCCACACTGGAGCCCCGGCACCTTCACCCCATCCTTGTTTGACCTGCTCCCAGCTGTACCCCCTCCCCTCCCCTCCCCTCCCCTCCCTTCCCCTCCCCTCCCCAAGACACAGAACTGAATGGAGAGGAGGCAGCAGGTTCGTATAGCCAAGGAGGAAGCCTCAGCAGAACTAAGACTTCCCCAACCCCAAGCAGCAGGGAAGCCAACAACCACCCTGCCTTAGAGAGGGAGAGAGAAGGGGAAGAGGAGGAAGGGCTGGAGTGTCACCACCAGGAGAGAGATGGGGACAGCCCTGGACTGCAGCTGGGAGAAAGTGGCATGCAGGCAGAGAGCCTGGAAGCAATGGTACTTTGGAAAGAGACCAGAGCAGGCCTGTAGAATGGAAAACGGGCCTCTGACAAGCAGGAACATGCTGATTGTCCAGACAGGCCGCCTCCTCAGCTCAAGACACCCATGTGAGGCCCACCAGAACTTTTAGTGCCCAGCTTGGGGTGGACTCGGTGCCCCTGAAGGGTGGAAGGAAATCCTGGAGAAAGTGCCATAGGCCTCAGCAGAGGGCTTTGCCCAGGATCCTGTGTCAGCACAAAGGTGGGGCCCTGGAGACGCTGGGCAGGGGACACAGAGCACTGTGTAACTGTGCTGTGTGAAGCTGACCTGTGTCCTGTCAGGTGGAAACGGTTACTTTCCCACGTATTAGACAGGGAAACTGGCAGTGACAAGGCCCAAACCTCAGGGCTACTGGTTCCAAAGACAGGACACACCTCAGGTTCCCGTGTCTGCACTGCTAAAGCCCCGGCTTCTGCTTGGCAGGCTCCAGCTCATCCTGCACATCCTAGGGGTCCACAAGATTCCCCAAGCTCTGTTTTAGTAACTAAGGAAGTGCCCACCATCATGGAGAGGAACAGGGCACACAAGGTCACAGAGGGTGAAATATGGCAGGACACACCCTTGCAGGAACCTGTGGGCTGAAACATCACAGAAAACTCCAAGAAAGCTGACCTCAGTCGTCATCCCCCACTTCCAGCAGGAAGCCCCAGGCCCCAGGCAGGGTAGGGCAGGTTGCTTTGGGGGATGGGGGTGGAGTGGGGGGTGAGTCCAGCCCAGGGCACATTGCAACAGCCACATCCTGGTTAATAAGTTCTCACTGCCATGTTGCAAGACAAACTACCACCAGCGGTAGCGAGGTCAGAGCCTCCGGTCTGCTGGCCCCACTCAGACACACCGCCCCGCCCCCCCATGCTTTCAGGGAGCCCTGCAATCCAGTGTCAGGAGCATTGTTTCCTGTGATTGCCCTGAAGAGAGAATGGGACACATCGGACAAGCTCTTCACAGGAAGAAAGGTCATTCTGCCTCTTCCCAGTTCTATTGAAACTCGATTCACTGACTTTTACAAGCCGGCTGCTGTGAGGAAATTCCTATCTGAGCAGCCATCACCAGGTCAAAGTTGCCTCTGAACTGTCAGCCCTCCCGGCTCCCATCCCTGCTCAGGGGCAACGGGAAACTGTTTAACAACCTACTGCTTATCCCACGTGGGTCATCTCAAAATCTATACAGCAGCCCCACTGTGTGGTGCAAGCCTATGATCCCAGCTACTTAGAAGGCTGAGACAGGGGGATCACAAGCTTAAGTACAGCTTAGACTACCCAGCTACCCTAGGCAAATATTGAAACCCTGGATCAAAAAGTTGAAATTGAGAGTCGGGGGTAGGGGGGTGGGTAGGGGTGGCGCACGCCTTTAATCCCAGCACTTGGGAGGCAGAGGCAGGCAGATCTGTGTGAGTTTGAGGACAGCCTGGTCTACAGAGCGAGTTCCAGGAGAGCCAGAGCTGTTACACAGAGAAACCCTGTCTCAAAAAACAAAACAAACAAACAAACAAAAACAGAAAAAAAAAGAGGAAGGACTAGGAAGCTATGAATACAGCTCAATGGTAGAGCACATAACATTTGCCTAGCATGAAGGAACCCCACTTCAGTCTCCAGTCCTGCGCCCGGGGTAGGAGTGACCCTTGCTACTGGTTTATCTCACATCAGAGTCCAGGTCCTGCCCAGGGTAGAAGCCTCTCACTGACCATGCTTCCACTGAATGTGGCAGAAAACCTCTTCAGTCACTCCACGGGATAGCTTCCTGTCAAGTAGACACAAGCTGGAGTCACTTGGGAAGAAGAAGCTTCAGTTGAGAAAATTCCCCCACCAGATTGGCCCACAGTGCATTTTCAAATGATTGATGTGGAAGGACCCAGCTCACTGTGGGCAGTGCCATCCCTGGGCTGGTGGTCCTGAGTGCACTAAGCTGGCTGAGCAAGCCATGGTGAGCAAGCCAGTTAGCAGCATTCCTTCCCAACCTCTGCTTCAGCTCCTGCCTCCAGGTTCCTGTCCTGAGTTCCTTTGATGATAGAAGTTGAAATAAACTCTCTCTTTTGGTCATGCTATTTGTCACAGCCATAGGAACCTTAACTAAAGCCCAGGCTAAGTCAGTGTCCTTTTAATTTGTTCACAGTGCTTGCTACTGATGGAATCAGCTGACCTGTGTGGGGATAACCCCTCTGGAAGTCAGTTCTGTCAATAAGGGAATGGTGTTGTTTTCCTGTAATACTTAGACCTCACCCAGTCTATTTAAAGACTGGAGAATATCTCACCTCCTAACCTGCCATTCAAACCCATTCAAAGTTGAAAGCTGGGCTCCAGCTTACAGCACCTCCCTGGTTTCTGCCCACCACTTTTCAGGACCTATGGACCAGCCCAGCACCGCACCTCATGCACAGGCCTTCTACTCCTCCAATGGACATATGTCCACATGGATTCAAACCCCACTCTCAGTACTTATTTCGGTCCTAATTTGCCTCCAGTTGCTATGATAAAATACTATGACCAAAAGCAACTCAGTGAGGGAAGGCTTTATTCCATCACCGAGGGAAGTCACTCAAGCAGGAGCCTAGTTGAGTCGGACTAGAGGAGAAACCAGGGAGAAACAGTTTACTGACTTGCTCCCCATGACCTGCTCAGCATGCTTTCTTATACAGCCAGGACCATCTGCCCAGGGGTGGCACTGTGCACAGTGCTTTGGGTCCTCCCATATCAATCATTAATCAAGAAAGTGCTCCCACAGACTTGCTTACCAGCTAGTCTGATGGAGGCATTTTCTCAGCTGGGGTTTTTCTCTTCCCAGATGACCCTTAGTTGTGTCAAATTGACATAAAAACAAACAAAAAACCTAACCAGTTTATCCAGTTTACCATCTAATCAATTTCTATGATTCTTTCAATCTACTCTGACAAAGATTTGTCCTGACTGTGGGCAAGGCAGGAAGACTCTAGCTACAAATGGCACCCAACGTGTTGGCAAGAGTTTCCACTTAAAACCTGAGTAAAAAGATTCTAAAACAAAGCTAAAAACAGTTCCTAGTTGTCTTTTTCAAGCTAGCGGCAGCCTGTGGCGTGTTTGAGCTACTATGGTGGGTTCCTGGCGTGTGCGCTGGACCTGCAGTATGGCGGGAATGAGGCCTCTGCAAGTGGCACATTAAGCTGCGTGGTGGATTTAGCCTTTGCTAGTACCAAAAAAAAAAGAGGTTTCTGGGCTACATGCTGCTTTGATAGAATCATAGACCCACTATTTCTGAGAGTTGATGGCTCCTAGAGCTGGCAGAAAACGTACCACTGCCATCTTGAGAAGCTGAGGTGGGCAGAGCCAGCAGCCACAGTGCTGTTTCAGTATTAGAAGGCTACAGTTTAAAGAAATAGGCTCAAGGTAATATAAAAAATAAGCCATGTAAAGATGGCTACCACACAGAGAATCTGGATTATGTTCTCTTTGATATTTGTAACTGAAGAAAAACATTTGATTACAAAAGCTGTTGAGTTATGCCAAAATGTATATTTTAAAGGTACCTTGTCTTCAAAATTTGGATGTAAGGATATGTTGCTTTGGAAAGGAGGCTCTGCTTTTGTTCCCACAGAAAGCCAGAGGCTATGGATTTGTTCCAGATTAAGATACATCAGGTTTGACCAGCCAAGACCCCCTGAAAGGTCTCTGATGACACCATGGCCCAGATAATCCAACGTCCAACGGATTCAACGCAACTGGCTCAGACAATACAGCCTCATGGACTATTCCATAATCCTAAAATTTTCTTTGTGTCCCCGTAAGATATGCGCCCCCCTCTAGCAGGAAATAGTAAGAGAAGCTACGCCCAAATTCCCAAATATACCAAGCTGGCTTTGGAGATGTGTAAAAGTTAAAACTTTCCTTTTTACAAAAGAAAAGGAGAAGTGCTGTGGGATGGTCTGTATGTCAAATTACTCTGATTGGTCAATAAATAAAACACTGATTGGCCAGTGGCCAGGCAGGAAGTATAGGCGGGACTAACAGAGAGGAGAAAAGAAAGAACAGAAAGGTGAAGGGAGTCACTGCCAGGTGCCACCATGACAAGCAGCATGTGGAGACACCGATAAGCCACAAGCCACATGGCAAGGTATAGATTTATGGAAATGGATTAATTTAAGCTATAAAAACAGTTAGCAAGAAGCCTGCCACAGCCATACAGTTTGTAAGCAATATAAGTCTCTGTGTTTACTTGGTTGGGTCTGAGCGGCTATGGGACTGGCGGGTGACAAAGATTTGTCCTGACTGTGGGCAAGGCAGGAAAACTCTAGCTACACTACTCCAACTATCTTTGCTTTGTAAAGTGCAAAAAATAAGCCCAAATCCCCAACCCAGGTAAGGATGGCGTAGGAGCAAAGCCATACGACATCCTAGGATCAGCACAGGGGCTGCCACAGAGCTACTGTGGGGGTGGCAGTGTGGGGGCAGCTGTCCTGTCTCCCAGTGTACCCTGTCTCCTGACTCTGGGCTCTAGGACTCAAATCCTGTCCCCCCAACTGTCATCTTAAAAAAGTCACTTCTTCCCCCATGATCGCAGTTGCCTCCCTGCTCCTACCTGAGCTGACTGACCTATTAGAGAGCATTTCCCCCAGAGTCTGCTCTGGACTCCAGCTGGACCTGGTGAGGCTCTTGTGAGCTCCTCCCAACAGCCACATCCTCTCCTTTTGCTAACCAGCCTGGCATTTAGGCCAAGGGGTTCTGAGACTCCTCTGCTCTCCCAGTTGGCAGATCAAAGCACCCTAGCCCCACCCCTCAGGGTGTGTCTAAGAGCAGGTGACATGGAGACCTGGGGTTTTAGTGTCAAAATGCAACTCTAAGAGGTGGGACAGACACTCAGTGGCAGCAGGTTCAGCAGACATGTGTTTCGAGGTGTGAACAGCAGGGGAGCCCAGGAACCAGGTCTAGGCCAAGGGAACAAAGGACAGAAGGGGGCCTTGGGGATGGCAGTGTCACCATAACTGGGACCCCAGAGGGAAGGGTGGCATGCTGGGGACAGAGGTGTCTTAGGCAGCTGTCCCATTCCATCATGCTATCTTCTCTCTGACCCTGGGCTCTGAGCCAGTGTTGGCAGCAGATCCTGGGGCAGGGGAACCAGAATGGGCTCCCCACTAGAAAGAGATCAGTGAGGTCCCCAGAGCAGCTAGAACCCAGGCATAATCTGTAACCCTCATTGCCCAGCAGATGGTGACAGTGACATCTCATTCCCTGGAGCAGGAAGGGACAAGACCCTGCTTGGTCTCTCAGCTGGGATGTGGCATTGGATTCTCCTGGGTCCTAAGCCCTCATTCACCCATAAATTTCTTCCCATGAGCCCCTGATGACCCAGACTTGGCTGGTGGCTGGAAAAACAGAGGCATGTCCCCCCTGAGGCCTGGGACAGTGGGACCCTGCCCCCCTGCACCCAGACCAGACCTTCCCACTGTCTCTCAGCCAGTGCCTGCCATAAGCACACATTTCTCCACGGAAGAGAGTGGAGAGCTAACTCTGAGGTGAGGTGGGGTTGGCTCTTGTGGGCCCAAGACTGAAGAGTTAGCGGCTGAAAACCTAATACAGTGGGGTGTGAGCATCTAGAGACTGGGAGGTAGGGACAGCAGCTGAGGAAGCTCAGAGACCCATCTCAGACTTTGGGGACTTCCCAGGCCAGACAGCACAGGGCCAGCCTGGGGGTGACAGGTGTAGACGGCAGCCCCACCTGAGCGAAGTGGTGAGGGGGGAGCAGGAGACCCCTTCTCTAACCATGCTTACACTTTACCTCCCCACATTCACACCCCTCCCCTCCAGATTCTGTGGGCAAGGAGCAGGCCCGGGCCAGTGGTGGTTTCTTACCTTCTCAGACCCGACTGGAGGGAGGTAGCAGAACAGATGTGTCTCAACGCACACTGCGGGCTACCAAGACACACGCTGCTCTGCAGACAGTCCCCAGACTCTCATCTACCCTCTCATACCCCACAGCAGTGGCTGAGCACTGAGGGACCTGAGCCACCACGGCTCAGGACTGGGTAAACATTTGTCTACAATGAATGACAGGGTGGACAGAGACTGTGGCAAGAGCAGACACTGGGACCACACTCCACACTGTGCCAAGGGACACTTTAGACACGAGGACAAACCTATGCAGGGCTAGCCATTCACCTACGGGTCCTCGGTAAGGGGAGGGAGGCTTCCTCCAGGGGGACTTCCGGAGGGGTCCAGGCACGGCCACTTGTGTCTGGTCGTGGAGAGGTTGTTAACTGGCAGAGTGAGTAGCCATGGGCCTGGTGGCTGCTCCTTAGACCTCCACAGTTCTGTTCACTGTACCCCAGCCCAGCCCTGGCCTCCATCACAGGGATCCCTAAGGATGAAGCCAATATGGCGGAAGGACTGGGGGCTGAGCACCATCTACTGTAACATTGAAGCCCCTCCAAAAGCCCTGTAAGGATGGAGTCAGCACCTATTCCATAGAGAGACTGCTGGGGCCCCGGCAGGGGACAGAAGCAAGTTGAGCTTGCTGAGTGACCTCCAATCTACCAGCTTGGCCACTGGGTCCCTCCACAGATTAGTACCACCCTGAAAACAGTTTTCCCTTGTCCTGAGTCACTCCCAACTAATGCCCCTGTCTACCCTAGGGTATGAGCCTGTTGGGAAGTGAACAGACCCCACAGACACAGACATAAGGATGGGCAGACGGTCACAAACGTAGCTCACTGCCTAGGCTCCTCCAGCCCCTCCACACCTGACCTCTGTCCTCAGCTTTGTCTGTATGTAGAGTGAATTGTTCTCCAGAGGATCTGAGGAGAACTGGGCTCATTCAGAGTGAGACCATATACCTGGTGGAAACTGGTATGAGCTGGCCGTAAGCCCTGTACCTCCAGGCCAGCATAGAGCTGTGCAGTTCTGCGGATGTAAGGACTCAGCAGGGTCTCGGATGGAGACAGACATCCCGAGGAGGCCGGAGCGCAAGATGACTCCCTAGGCTCAGAGAATGGGGACAGTGACAGCATGCCCCCTAGACTGGCCATATGCACTCCCCCACCATCACAACCTGACCCCGACAATGGTCACCTCGCCAGCCAGCGACAGGAAAGAAGACTCCTGAGGGGAGTGGAAGGCGCCTGTCTTCCACCGAGCCGGGAACAAGGGTAGGTGCCTGGTCGACCCAGGGGGCGCTCCAGCTAGTGGAGCCCCAGAAGCGGAAGCCCAGGCCAACGCGCACTCACCGGGACGCAGGAGCAGGAGCGCGCACAGAAGCAGGAGCGCAACGCCCAGCCTTGCCACAACCGGGAAGCGCTGTCGGCAGCAGGAGCGCCTCCCCATACTGTGCCCCGCGCGTGGCAGGCGACGGTCATCCAGTGCCTTCTCCCACTGCGCGGCCAAGGCCCCAGGACACGCCCAGTCCTGACCTTAGCCTAGGACCCGCCCAGGAGTGGCGTCTGGCGCTCCTGACAAGAGGTAGGCTCTCGCTCCAGCTGGCTGAATGGGTAAGGCTGGAGCCCAGGATAGTGAGATGCAGCGTCTAGCCATGTTACTAGTCATTAGGGTCCTCTACCCTGTGCAGGTGGGAATTAGGAGTGAAGAAACTCTCCGGTATAGGTGCCACGGGCTCAAGGACCATAGTGGCAGAGCCAGAGCCCTGCAGGTCAGAAACTCAGGTTCCCAGGTGCTCAGGCTGGACACTCAGCCCTGGGCTTTAACTGGGCAGCTATTGTAACCCTGGGCGTGACCGCTTTCGTCCCCAGGCTTTGGGACTCTTGGCTCTCAATATTGGCAAATGTCACAGCTTTTAGGCCCAGGGTGCTGGGACCATCTGCATAGCTTCTCCTCTCTGCCTGCTTTCTCCAGCCTTAGCCCTTGGCAATTTCTTGTTTCCTCCCAACTTCCCCTGCCCTTGCCTACGAAGCCTCTGCTCTCCACAGCAGCCCCTCAGTTCCCATTCTGGGGAAGACCACGTTGGAGAAACCCTCCACGTGGCGACACAAGTGATCATGAGCTGATTCAGAATGGAAGTGTGGCAAGCAGCGTCTGCACCAATCAGAGCACAGCCTTTCCTGCAAATTAAAGACTGAATTTGCACCAAGCATAGCACCGGTACCAGGGAAAAGACTCCCCCTCTGTTGTGGGTAAAAATACCCAAGAGTCATGTTGATTTCCCAGACGCTGACGGTGGGCAGAAAGTTTCATCCTGTACAAGCTGTTTGAAACAGCATGAATCAGGACCAAGATGTGCTTTGGGATCCAGCAGCTGAAGTCTAAGCTCAGTTTCCCAAAGGTGCCCAAGAAGAGTTCAAGGCAGCCAGGAACCATGAGGACAGTGCCTCGGTTGGAGGGCTGAGAGGCTTCACTACTAGGAAATGGTCGAATAGCTGTTGGGGGTCACAAATCTTTCAGGGCCCAGGATCTTAACTTATTTAAGAGGGAAAAGGCAAGCATTAACGGGGTGCTTTACAGTCCAGGCTCCTTGTAGCTGTTCTCACTGAAGTGCCTGACTCCTGTCCAGTGTCCCAGGAGCCCACAGGGACTTTTCAGGTAGGAAGGGAGGTGGGCTGCACTACGATACAGGCCCACAGTCAAAGGTGTGCAGGGCAGAGCGCACCTGAGGGAGCCCATCTCTGGCCTGGCTCCACCTGGTACAGTTTGCTCTGGGGTGCCACCATCCTCTCGTGACCCGGGGAAAGCAGGCCCCTCCCAGGTAGTGTCTCTTGTTTTTCTTAATGGCAGAGGCCAGAGGGCTGGGCTGAACCACGAGCTCAAGCATATGGGACCTGTACATGGCAGTCCTTGTCCCACGCCAGGATCAGTCATGAATGCTCCTCCCTCCCCCAAGCCCACCTTGTAGCCTCACTTTCTTCCATGTCTTCAGGTCCTGCTCAAATCCCAGTTCCTGCAGGACCTGTCCAGCCTGGAGGAGAAGTAAGGGGTCTTGGGTGTGTCTTCCTGAGCTCTAGGCCCATTGTGCCTCATCATGTTACCCACAGCTGCTACAGGCACAAGTGGGCACTTGGAACTCACTGCAGACAGGGGTTTGAGTTGTAGAGAGACACCAGAGTAAAGTCCAGTCTTTGGCAGATTAAAAAAAAGGGGGGCGGGGCTAGGAGTGTGGCTTAGTGATAGAGGACTTTCCCAAACTGTGAAGCTCTGGGCTATATCCTAATGCCAGAAAATAAAAAGTAGAAGAGAAGACATCCAGCAGGCTCAGTGGGCTGAGACTGCCCCTGACCTGAGAGTCTAGCTAGCTGCCCTGAAGCCAGCCTCTTAGGGAACGCAAGCAAGCGGCTGGCCCTGTGTGTGCAGGAAGAGCACGCTTAGCCAGCATTTAGCCTTGTGTGCAGGGTGAGTGCTGCACCCCACACTGGTGTCTCACCTGCCAGCTGGGTCTCGGTTCCCCGTCCAATAATATTAAACCTCACTGTGCTGCGGAGGTTAAGTGAGAAGCAGAGAGATTGGAACAGTCTCCGGTGCAGCAGGCGTCCTGTAAGGACTTGATAATAGCATTCAGCAATCCTAATTGCGGCCTCTTATAGAAACGATCTGTTATCTATTAATGAAAACTATGAAACAAATGACAGTTTTACATTTAGCTTCAAACAGCAATGAAGGCTCTACCTTGCTGGGTGGGAACCCAGTTCACGCTCAAACCACATCTTCTCAGGATTCCCCATCTGCAGGGAAGGCCTGTTTCCTCCCATCCCAGCTCAGAACCCAAGGATTCTGGATCACCCATCACAATACCTATCTGCCCCAAATACCACCCAGACTCACAGGGTCCTCAGACATTCATTCCCAGAACCTGGTACAGTCTTCCAGTCTTCAGTGATTTGGCCTTCTAGGCTGCCACCTAGTGACCAAAATTGAGAACAACTCAGCCCACTGTTGTCCCTAGAGATGGGAGTCCCCTGGGGGCCACCAGGAAGATTTGAAATCTTGGAACCTATGTGCAGATGCCTGCCTCCAGGCCCAGGTCCCTGGTAGCTCCCCGGAAAAGCTCCCTTCTGCCTGCTTCAAAGACTCTGAAGTGAGTGTCAATTATAGCCAAGTGACAAATTGCCTTGAAATTTAGTAGCCTCCAAAAACCACTTCAGTGCCGTGGATCAAGGACTGGGGAAGGGTCCCGGTTGTATGCTTCCCCCAGGGGTCCCATGCTGCTGCAGCCAGGTGGCAACTGAGATGGCCATCATCTGGAAGCCTGCCAGGCAGTGCATTGATGGCTCATGATCACATATGAGATATGTGTCTGTTCCTACCCAGGGACCTAGAACCTTGGGACCACAGAACATGACTGCATGACTGTGTGGCCTGTCTCTGACCTGGCCTGATTTATTTTAGCTCCCTGGAACCACTGAGGCTGGTCCAGGTTCCAATGACAGGACTGGATCCCCGCCTCACACAGACATGCCTGAGAATTTGAGGACCTGATTTAATTCTGTCCCTGCATATTAAATGAGCAGTAAGGAGGCTCTGGGGTGGGTGCCAGTGGCGGGGGAGGGCATTAAATGAGAGATGGGGTAGCCCCCCCCCCGATCCTCCAGTGGATTTTTCTAAACACACTGCAAATCTGACAGCTGAGATTTCTGGATGCTGGCTGTGCCTCTCGGCTTCTGTGTTGGTCGGGGGATGGGATGGGGAAGGGGGCTAACAAGAGGTCAGAGCTGTCGCTGGAGATGAAGGTCTTTAGCGCAGGTATCAATGAGAAAACTGTCCACATCTCATGTGGTGCTGATTACACGTGGGGCACCTTCAGGGCCCTTCAGGTATGACGTCGTTCCATCCCCAGCCCACTTCTGTGACATATTAGTGTTGTTAGGGTCATCTCTTTGTGTCCATGGTGCTGGAACCTGCAGATACCACAGTCCCTAGGTGCTCATCTTCCTTACATGTTAGAGTGGCATGTAACCTGTGAAGTCCTCCCATTCACCTTCAGTCACCCCTGGGTGCCTTATAATACCTAATACAAATAGACTTTAGACTGCATTGCTGGAGGACCCATAGTCAGGATAAATATAGGTACAGATGCATACAGGTGCAGTTTTAGAAATCTCTTCAGATGCACATCCTAAGACCCAACCATCCTTCCACTTATGGAGACCTAGAGAGGCCAAGAAACTCTCCCAGTGGGACACAGATAGTGAGCAAGACAGTCTGGGCTAGCACAGTTCCGTGTTCAGCCTGTGTGAGCCCCTCCTTCCTTTAAAATGTGTATGATGTTTATTTTCTGACTAAATAACTTATTCTAGGATGAGATTCACATGCAGTTGTGAGGTGACCCAGGTACCCCATGTGCCCGTTTGTCTCCCTGTGGTGATGTCTTGAACATCCCACTCAGGATGCTGACTTTGAGGCTGTCTGCCTCTCTTCTCAGGGGGAATATTAAAAATGCGTGAATTGGTTACAAACATTTAAAAATCAGATTTCACCGAGTTTCTGGCTTTCTCCTGAGAGCGGGGCTCCCTACAGACAGATTATTGAGGGTCTCTGCTTGGGGGGCCTCAAAACAGGGAACAGAGGCCAGTCAGCCAGGTACAATGTTACCTAGGAGAAGGCCTGCTAGAGCCAAGAGACGTGGATTGCTGCTCATTAGGCTATTTCTGCCCCACCTCCACTGGCCAAGGGCCAAGGGAGTTAGGGTTTACCCAACTCTGCAGCCCTCTTCTGCCCCATGTGAGAAGAGGCTCTAGGCACCAGCACCCATGAGCAAAGAGAAGAGTGTGCAGCCTTGGAGTTGGGGCCCATGGTGCTCAGGCTCACAGAAGGGAGGACCAAGGCTGGGGCTGCCAAGGGGGAGCCCTACCTCATTCAGCTTGGTCCTACCCTGCCATCTTGTACCTGGTACATCTTGTTACCTTGTACATCTTGTACCTTGTACATCTTGTACCTGGCACAAAGTGGTTGGTGCTTGGCCACCTGAGCCTGTAAGATCAGGACGCTAGGTGGAAGCTAGGAGACTTCCCTGAG
The DNA here is from genome assembly GCF_049852395.1 of Peromyscus maniculatus bairdii. Lineage (NCBI taxonomy): Eukaryota > Metazoa > Chordata > Mammalia > Rodentia > Cricetidae > Peromyscus > Peromyscus maniculatus. The sequence continues at coordinate 112,467,564 of NC_134854.1, forward strand.
GGGGGTGCTGAGGACTCCAGCAGGAGGCACTAGAGACCCAGTATGAAAAAAGACCTTTCTCAGTCTTGGACTTTGCATAACACCATTCACATGGGAACAAATGTGAAGTTTCCTCCCCCACCATCCAGTGCCCCAGCAAACACCAACAGGCATTCTGACCCCGTCTACCTGGAGCACATGCCCCACCTCACAACTGGGGGCTCCATCTCCAAAGCTGCCCCCACTTTAGCTCATAGTCACAGCAAGGCAGTGAGCTGGTTTTTGATTGACTGGCTATAAATTGGGGTTCCTATGGCCTGCTCCACTCCTCCGGTTGAATTAATTTGTTAAAAATGGCCTAAGATTGAAACTCAAGGGTAGATGGACTGACGAGCACATCCCCAGCACCAAAAGAAGGAAAACTAGTCAAGAACCAGCTGAAATCAGGGTAGCATGTTACCACAAAGGATTCCCACGCCAGCTGGGCAGAAGGTGCTTGGGGAGAGGTGTGAGAGGCGCAGACCCTCCAGCCCCCACACACACACACACACCGACTTCTTGGGACTCTAAGGGCCTCTGATGTCTTGATAGGAGCCCTTTGAATCCTTCAATAGGGACCCCATGGGATTCTTACACAGTCATGACTGATGGCATTGACAAATAGTAATCAACACCTTCTCCCCTCCCACCCCTGGGTCCAGGAGTAGAAAGTTTCCCTGGTAAACAAGTGACTTCTGGGGCTGTCCAGGAGCCACAAGGCCAACTCTCTAGAATACTGAGATCAAAAATACTCTCATCACCCTGAATTCCACAAGATCTGTGAACTGGAAGTTGGAGAACACTAAAGGCAAGAGTCCTCTGGTGTCTCCAGCCTCAAGGACTTCAGAAACCAATCTATTTTCCTCATATTGCTATACCACATCTTGTTAAAATCTCACCCCACCCTGTCTTGTCCACTGGACTCTTAAGAGCAGGAGCCACTTCAAAGGTGTCTCCATCCAAATGTGGGGTCCTGGGCCTCCAATCTGGACTTCATTCATGACCAACTACAGAACTTGAACGAAGTCTCCTTGCCTCTCTGACCTCAGTTTCCTTATCAGTGAAATGGGACTTGAGCTCTGAGGACCACTGCAAGGCTTCAGCCATCTCGTGTACTGCTCAAACTACCCAGTGGGTCACCTTCCCACTCTGCCTAAGGCTGGGTCGTGACCTTTTTGTGCAGAGGGAGGAGTTGGTCACCACCCACCTGTGTACACAGGGACAGGGCAAAGACCACAAGGTTGGCCAGCAGTGGTCACTTACCGGGACCACTGAGACTCGATGGTGGGCCCTTCCTGGCTGGGAGGAGGGGAGTGACACCCAGCTTTGGCCTCTGGTCCAAGGCCAGGATGCTGAGGAAGGCTTTCTTGCTGAACTGTTAATGATTAGGGGATGCTGGGGGTATGGAGAGCTGTTACCACACCTGTTATCTGACCCCTTCCTGCTCAAATGTCGGGGAGGGGGGTACAAGGGACTCGATTCTGTAGAGTTTGAGCTAGGTTCAATGTCACATGACTCCCCGTCATCAAGACACATATTCCAACATTGCTACCTGTGTGACATCCTCTAAGACTGAGAAAACCTCAGCCTCAGAAGCCACCAACCCTCCAAACTCCATCTAACTTGAGCCTGCCCTTAAAGGAGCTTCTCCTCCCAGTAATACCCAGGCAGCCTGCCTACCAACCAGTGGTCCAAATGACCTGCCCTTTGTGCCCTCTCTGTACCCAATGAGAGGCTGGAGGAGGTGGCCCTGGGGCTGTCTATTCCCACCCTGCTTGCCCCTGACTGCCCAGTCACTTCGTGCTGGCCTCCGCCTCAGTCTGCAGATATGTCCAGCCTCCAGGAACTGTGCTCTGGCCTGCCCCTACAACCCCTCCCTGAGAACCGGGGGCGCTGGGCTGGGGTGCCGCACGCTCCGGTCAGGACTCCCGGCCTCAGCCCTGCAGAAGAGCAGGTAACAGCTGCAACCCTGTCCTCCAGGGCTCTGGGGCCCTTTGATGTCTTCTAGAAGGTCAAGGCGTCTTCTCTCCACACCTCAGCTGCCCACCCTGTCCCCACCAGCTCCCAGAGAAGAGTGAGGGGATGTGTCAGGGTCTCTCACCTGATATTCTTCCGGTGAAGCCACCCTGGAGTTGCCGAAGGCTTGGAATTGGGCTCCCCACTTCTGGATGAGGTCACTGGGGCTCAAGGTCACCCAGACACTCTGTGGTGGTGCTGTGGCCACCTCTAGCGAGGAAGAGGAAGAGGCAGGGTGTGAAGTGGCCCTAGCTCAGCAGCTTCACATGAACCTTGCCCAGCCGCAAACACTGAGTAACTCTCATGTTCTTTGTACCAGTTTTCCATTGTCCCTCCCCCAAAGCTCCCAGTGACCGCAGCTGTGTGGTCTCCATCAAGGACGCAGCAGGGCTGGGAGGGACTGCAGTTCAGGTAGGGCCTCACCTGATGGCTCTCTTTGCCCAAAGGATGTAGGCCCAAGAACTTTCCAAGCTGTCAGATGGAAACAAGTCCCTGAGCCATGGCGCAGGGGGGGGGGGGAGCTGCTTTTCTGAAGGACACAGAAGTATAGAAGACTGAATGAGGATCCCCATCCCCACCCTCACCCAGAGACTGCTGTCCTGGGGGAGACCACCCCCAGGCTTTTCTCCAAGCTGCCCACAGGCAGGAAGTATGCTTAGGAGCTGCTAGGGCAGGTTACTGGTGGACAGGAGCTGGGAGAGAGAGCAGGAAAGGAACTGAGGGTCTTAGAAAATGGGGTGGCGCCAGGCAAGTCAGGGCTGTGCTGGAGAGAGGGAGGACAAGGTTGGGGGGGCACCCTGCCTTTTGGCTTGGCCTGTCTGATTCTACTGAGCTCCTGCCTCTGTTGTCATACATGTTCCTCCCCCTTGGTCACCTCCCTGCTGACACCAGTGCCTTGACACTCAGCCGCACGATCTGGGACGGCTCTGCCACCTGCGGGCCTCCGCTGACACCCTTGTGGCTGACAGTGATCAGCCCCCATGGTGTTTTGTGGTGGCAGAAGGGCAGCCAGGAACTGAGAGACTGGGGCCCCTTCAGTTTCATTCCTGTGTGTCACCATGTGTTTGAAGGGTGCAGCACCCTGAAAGGAAAGGTGACTTGCAGATCTGGGGTGTCAGAGTTGGGGAAGGTTAAATCTTCCCTCTGGAATGGAGTCCCAAAGCCAGTAACAGCTTCTCTTTCATTGACTTGCTTCCCATGTGGTGTGTGTGTGTGTGTGTGTGTGTGTGTGTGTGTCTGTGTGTGTGTGTGTGTCTGTGTATGTCTGTCTGTGTGGCTGTGTGTATGTCTGTGTGTGTGTGACTGTGTGACTGTGTGTGTGTGTCTGTCTGTCTGTGTGTATGTGTCTTGTGTGTGTGTCTGCATGTCTCTGTGTCTGTGTGTGTGTCTGTGTGACGTGTGTGTGTGTGTGTGTGTGTGTGTGTGTGTGTGTGTGTGTCTGCCCATCTCTGTGTGTGCTTGCACGTGTGAGTGTGTATGTTCCTGTGTGTGCCCATGTGTGTTCAGGTGTGCATATTTTGAGTTCCCCCTTGTTTCTACTACTACATACTATTCCGTTCTTTCATCATTTGGATGGACTGGGGGCTTCGTCCTGCTTTTCCTTGGCACTTCTCTATTTAAGTAAGGAGTGCTGCCTGTTACACTTAGTCAGTGTACACTCAGCACAGGCTTGTTCAGCCTTCACGGTGTGTCTCAACACGAGCAGTTCTGGTAGAAGCACCATCTCGTTTACCTTGTGTGCAGTTTCTCTCAGTGACCTTCTCCCCAAGATCCGGCCTCATCCACTGCACTGTGCTGGGCATTAAATGCCACAGCTGAGCCCTTCACTATGGTGGACCTGAATGCCTGTCTCTATTAGCACACTATCCTGAGGGCCCTTTCCCATGGTGGGTCTGCCATGGTGGGTCTGTCTTTGCCAACATGCCATCTGAGCTTGAGTGCGGGACTCCCTTGGACGATCTCTAGGTTCCAGAAACACCAGCATGTGCGCATTGAATCCATTTGTTAAGAACAAGAACATTTGTTAAGAAGCCAACCCCATATCCTACAAGGGACCTAGGAGGACTTTTTGGCAGAGGTGACTGTGGCACTTGGACATGGTTTCCAGAAGGGAAAGGAGGCCCATTTGGAGATATGAGAAACAGTGCATGGGAAGGCGGAGATGAACCTTCCAAAATGTGGGAAATGAAGGAGACCCCGTGCAAATAGAGCTGGGAGAGTCAGATGCAGTGTGACTGAGAAGACCCAGAATGCCAAGGCCACTGTGGGTGTCGCCAGACAGGCAGTGGGGACCCGTGAAGGTTTTTGAATAGGGGCATGGCTTGGTCGTTAACACAAGCCCTCCCATGCCAGGATTGTATGAGCATTTCTGTAGGGACCCCAGGCAGCATGGGGCAGGGCAGAGGTCCATGAACATGGCAGGTGACAGTTCTGGGATCTAGCACTCACAGGGCCCATGGGTGAGCCCAACACCACACTAACCATGCCAGTTCATTAGTACCTAGGAGGTGGGCTGTAAGGCCACTCCCACTTTACAAAGACAGTAAAGGAGGAAGCAGGGTACACAGGTGCTGCTGGGAAAATCCTCTGTGCATACCGCTATACCTCTAACAACACTACCTTCTCAAATCTACACCAGCTTGGTCCTCACATCTCCTCTGATACTAGCTGTCCCTTGCCCTCTGACAAGGACCTTCATGATTACGGGACTTTTCACTTGGATATTCTAGAACCGTCTCAAGATCCTTCACCAAGTTATTTGTGAAAAGTGCCTTTCACCTTGTAAGGCAATGTGCAAGTTGGTGGATGCGAATGTGGACATGGTGGGGTCATTAGAGTGGCAACCATATCAGCTATCCACACTGCCCAAGTCTGCCTGTCCCAGGACGCAGCCTCTGTACCATTTACCAAGCTAGGTACCTCCCTGGTCTTACAGCGGCTTCTGCTTTCCTCCTCTGAGACTGCAGCCCCAGGGGCAGATGGGACCAAGAAGAGAGAGCTTGGTGTCTGCCTTCATATAAGGGGCCAGCAGCCACCAGGGAAGGCTTCCCAGAAGACAGAGCAGGTGTTCTCAGAGTGACTCAACCAGTTTCTGAGTGGAGCAGAGGCAATCCAGGTGGGGAGGGAAAATGGACAACACAGAGGGCCTCAGGGCCCTTAACCCAGCCACCTCTCACCCCCCTCCTCCCCAGCTGGCTCTGAAGAATGCTCTGCGCTACTTCCCACCCACTGTCCAGAAGCTGTTGGCCCAGGAGTTTGCCCAGGAGCTACGACAATTTGGACACATCTACATGTACCGGTTCTGCCCCAGCATTGAGATGAGGTGAGCCCTCGTGGGTTTTGCTTCAGATAAGGCTGTACAGAAGTCAGGAGGAGCCTCAGGGAATCCATGGCTGAAGAGGAGGTCAGTCTGTCTGAGCTGGGGAGGTACCTATGGAGGTAGCATAGTGAGAAAGTAGGGAGTGAAGTGTCTTTGGGGGGATCTGGAGCTGACTTGCCTGGCCAGAGGATGGAGTCCTTATCAGATAGGACTCTGGCCTGCGCCCCTAACCTGCATTCAGTCCTGTTGACTCTGGAGCACAAAGTCTCTCTGGGACACCGTATCTTGCTCTGTAGAGAAGAGCAGGTGAGAGTGAGGTGGGGTGTGGTGTGGCTGTTGGTGACTTCAAATCTGTCACGTTCTCCATTGAAGTTCTTACACTGTGGCCCGCACGGCATCACGGGAAGCTTGCTGACAGTGCAGAGTGCTGGGCCTCACCGGACTTAAGGCTCAGCACCCCCGAGGCAAAGCTAGGAATCTGCATTTTGGGTGCTGCAGCTTGTGTCAGAGAGAACCACTGTTCTGAACTTGCCAGAAACCCAGACTTGTTCTAAATGGCCCAGGAAGTCTTGTGTCCCCCTGAGACAGGAGCCACTGCCCTCTTGCCGCCGCCGCACCCCCTGCCCCCCTGCCCTCCTGCCCCCTCCATGGAATTGCTGCCCAGGAGCATTTGATGAGTGAATGAAAGAACAAATGACTAAGCGCCCAAGGGCAGAAGGCTCTGGAAAGCAGCCATTCTTTGGGGTCAGAGTCCTCCCAGGCGTGAAGTAGAGAGGGACAGTGACTGGAGTGGACTGGACTTCCCGCTGTGGGCATGTGGGGACTCATGATGGCTCTGGGGCTCCATTTCCCTCTGTGTTTCTAAGGACAGCCCTCAGGTGCCTGGTCAGCTTGGCCAGGGCAGCATCGTCATGGGGTGGGAGACCTGAGGGTTCCCTTGTCCCCTGATGCCGGACTTCCCCTTGCAGGGCCTACCCAATTGATCAGTACCCATGCCGGACACGGGCAGCAGCAGCCATCATGCACATGATTATGAACAATCTGGACCCCGCCGTGGCCCAGGTAATGGCAGGGAAGCCGAGGCCAGCATAGTCCAGCAAAACATGACCTGAGATCCTGAGTAGTGCTAGTAAGCCTTCAACGCACTCACAAAGCTGGCGTAAGATAGCCCCTGGACCTTTCTCTGTAACTATAGGGCAAAAGCAAAAGCAGGAAACAATTATAAAATAGCGATATATTTATATAAATGCATCCATAATTTCAGCTTTCTAATGGCCACATGAAAATAAACGGATTAAATAATAGTTACCATAGTGTATCTTAACATTATTAGTGAGATCCCTTATGTTCCTCCTCTTACCCGGAATCTTGTCTTGGAAGATGTATTTCACTTGGGCAGCCATGCTCTGTAGCCAGCATGGCTGGTGGCTGCTGAGTGTCCCTTCAGGCTTCTTGCTTTGTCCCTATGTTATTGCTTCTTTGAGTCTAGCTGCAGGTAGGGGCCCTGCTTCTCTCCGTCCACAGCCCCATCTCAGATGATGCCACATCTTCTCCAGTTTCCACAGGAGCTGGTGACCTACGGAGGAAATGGGCAGGTGTTCAGCAACTGGGCTCAGGTATGGTGGCCTGGAAGGCACTCGGTGGTCCATGGCTCTGCCTGATGCCTGGTGCTTCAGCGCTGGCAATCACCTGGAGATGCTTCACTTATAAGAAGGGGTAGAGTGGCATTGTGGGATGTACCAGGAGACCCTGGAGATTAAAGAGGATCTAAGCAAGCAAGGCCACTAGGATGGACCAATTGAGACCTGCAGGGATCCCTGGGTCTGGGTATAGGGTACAAGGTCCATGTGGGTGCCAGTTGGCACTTACAGAGTGCTGCATGTGCGTTGTCCGTCCAGTTCTGGCTGACCATGTCCTACTTGTCGAAGATGACTGAGGAACAGACTCTGGTCATGTACAGTGGACACCCACTGGGCCTCTTCCCCAGCAGCCCTGGTGCCCCACGACTGGTCATAACCAACGGGATGGTGAGTCTGAGGCGGCCTATCCAGGACTGGGCTTGGAAAGGGGATGCTGTGGGTGAGGAGGGGGTCCAGACAACACTGCCCCGCTCACACTCAGTTCCTTCCTCTTTTCTAGGTCATTCCCAACTACTCCTCCAGGACAGAGTATGAGAAGCTGTTTGCGTTGGGGGTGACCATGTAAGTCCCAGTGTCAGCTCACTGCTGTGGTGTCTGCCTTTAGCTGCATTCCACGATAAGATGGCATGACTGTGTTAAGCCTGATTTCAGGGATTCTTACCACGCCGTAACAAAATCATTTCATTCTCACACAGCTGCACCCTGGGAGCTTGTGTAGATGCTTACTGTTTTTTATAGTCACGGAACCAAAGAAATATACAACTTTGGATTCCATTGTTACCAAAGATTTTGTTAGGTGTAATCCTAAACATACAGAAAATTAGCTCACAAATAAAAGCATCACACAGCTGATTTAAGAAACACACACAAACACTTGCCCAGGTCTGGACCCTGTGCAGCTCAAAGAACTTTTGTATGGTTAGAATAAGGTGATTTTATTAATAAAAAAGAAAATTGAAAACAATTTCCAGGGAATGCCACCAAAATCCTGTGGTAAAAGTACAATCGCTGAGGCCAGGCTTGGTGGCACATGCCTTCAATCCTAGCACTCACAAAGGCAAAGGCAGGTGGATCTCTGTGAGTTCAAGGCCAGCCTCGTCTGTAATAACAAATTCCAGGATAGCCAGAGCTACATAATAGAGAGGCCCTATGTCAAAACAAACAAACAAACCAAAACAAGTACAACTTATCGCTCTAGCATGTCTGTCTATCTGCCATTGATACATCCACCCAGCTTGTCTTTGGATGAACTTCAAAGTCCATTGCGGATATTGCTGGCTGGGATTTGATCTTTGTTTTGGGTCTCTTTTCCTTTTGAAAGTATATGTACAGTCATCCAAATGCTGATTGAAAATGTTTGAAATCAAATTCCACACTGACCAGATGCAGGCATTTTCTTGCTGTTGGCCACTGAACAGCAAGTGTGGTTACCATAGCCACCTACAACAGCACTTGCATGACGTGGACTATGCAGGTTCTGTGCAGATGTGGGCTGTTGGAGATGCAGAATTTACGTGTCAGAGGATTTAGGTGTCTTCTGCGGGCAGTGCCTTGGAACCTGCCCCTGGAAAGGATTTTGATGGATGATTCTCCCACGAGACACACTCATCCCTGTGCCCCGTGGAATGTGCTCAGACAAACTGTGCAGCCACGTGACATGACTCGTCAGGTACAGGACCCTGTAGCCAAGCTGAAGAGCTTCCAGGACACTGATAGGGCATGAAAGCTTTCCATGTGCTGTCACGCTAACTCAGGCTCTGCATCTAAAGGTTTCATCAAATGTCATGGAAGGGGCTGCACTGAATAAGGGAAGCCTGTCGCACATGGGACCCCAGGGGACCGTGTCTCCTGTATCCTTCCAAACATTCTTCATACCCATGAGCCCTGGGCTGGGGTCACCATTGTGGCAGCCTCTGCACTTTGCCTTTTCCTGCTGACAATACAGCGTGGAGTCTGTGGAGCACAGACCTGGCAATTCACTCTTCTGTGGTATTCGGTGGCACCGTGACCCTTCTTGCAAGGCATCCAGTCTTTAGCACGGTACAGAGGGTGTTCTGATGCTCACATCTTTGTGGACCTCTGGGATCGTCACTCAGGGAAACACCACATAGAATGGAATCTGCAGAATGGGGAGCCAGGGACTTAGCCTCCAGGTGACAGTCCATAGTGTGACCACAGGACAACCCACTACCACCCCCAGGATGTGCCCTGGCCTTACCAGGCTTCTGAAACAGAACCCTTTAGTAGAGGGGGGAGAAAACCAGGGTCTCAGAAAAACTAGTTGCTCTGTTGCTGGCTATAACTAGCCTCTGTGAGTCTTGCTGATGTTATTGGGCCTGGACATCTTTTTCTGCTCCAGTGGAGGCAGCCTGGGGTCAGAGGGCTGAGGGAGTGCATCCTGGCCCACTACTCCCTCACCATGGCCTTGGGATGGTCCCCACACTTCTGTTTCACAGGTGGGACTAACGTCCAAAATGGTAGAGCTATAGATGTCAGACCTTGTCTGGCTGTGGCTCTGAGGGTTTGCCACAGGGAGACGTGGGGCGCCAATTGCAGAAGGATAGAAATTAGGTCTGGCGGCACCTGCCTATCACCCCAGCCCCTTGGGAGGCTGAGGCAGGCTCAGGCCTGGCTGGGATACAGTGTGAGTTCAAAGCTAGCCTGGGCTAGCTAGTGAGGGAAAAAAATATGTTTTCAAAGAGAAACTGAGGCTGTAGCTCAGTGGTAGAGCTCTTGCCCAGCATGCATGAGGCCCTGGGTTCAATCCTCAGTACAGAGTAAAAGTACATAGTGTGGCAGAGATGGGAAAAGGTTTACTGTATGAGGAAGCTGAGAAGATCTGGACACCAAAACCTTCCTGCCATCAGGGTGGCACGGGTAGCCATACAGGGAACATCCCATGAGGGAGGGTGGGGAGCAGGCTTAGGCTGTTGGTTGAAGTGGTCGGCACATTGGGCTGCGGGGGCAGGGGTGCCCCTAAAAGCCCCTGCTTCAGCTGCAGAAAGCTTTTGGTCCAGCAGCTCTATGCTGTAAGTTGGGTGTGCCATGCAGCCTTTTAGCTGAGACCCAAGGACCAGAGCCTGCGCATCCCTGGGCCTATGTCCTGTGCAGTCTTAGGGTCTGGACCTCGTCTAGACAGGGGGGCATTCATAGGTCCTGTCCCAGTGGACTGTGTGAGAATCATCAAGTGACAGAGGCACAGTCTGCAGGACTGGGATATTCCCATCATGCCTGGGATCTCAGCTCCAGAGCTCCATAGGAAGCTGACCCCACAGGGCTCACAGTGGGTGTCACCATCTCCAGATGAGTTCTTTTATGCCAGCATTGTCCTCTTACATTTGTGATACTTACGCAGTCTTTCGAGATAAGGAACATGGCCTCCTTTGTGTTTGCTTATCTTTTTGAGACAGGGTCTTGCTGGAATCCATGATCTTTCTGCTTCATCTGAGTGCTGAGATGATAAGTGTGTACCATGCCTGCATATCTCCATTTTTAGAAGAGAAAACAGAGGTTCTGGGTGGTCAGGTGTATTGTGTGGTTGTGTGGAAGACTTGATATTCACTCACAGGCCTGTGACAACACACCTCCAGCCAGAGGAGAGAAGGGGATGGGGAAAGCCACTGAGAGGCAGGGATCTAAGAGAAGAGATGATGACCCTGGCATTGAGAAACATGCAGCAGAGGGACCTTGAGAGTCTCCTAGTCTCCAACAAAGAGTGCAATTAAGCTAGCAGCAGATGCTACTGTCCCCATTACACTGCCCAAAATTGTTTGCTAATTATCCAGCGACAGCAATGGCCGCACTCAGGCAGTACTGATGACATCACTGGAATTTTTTTTTTTTTTTTTTTTTTTTTTTGGTTTTTTGAGACAGGGTTTCTCTGTGTAGTTTTGGTGCCTGTCCTGGACCTCTCTCTGTAGACTAGGCTGGCCTCGAACTCACAGAGATCCGCCTGGCTTTGCCTCCCAAGTGCTGGGATTAAAGGCGTGCACCACTGCCGCCCGGTGACATCACTGGAAATTTGACAGTATCTATTAATATTAGATGACCTCGCAGCCTTCCTGCCTGCTTTCTGCTCTGTGGACAGAGTCCTCCGGTGGAGGGAGCAGATAGGAGGCCACATCACTGCACTCACATAGAAAATCAGAGCCGACAGGCTTCCCGGAAGGGTGGAGAGAACCATTCCTTTGAATGTCATCTGCCGTGAAGCCATGGCCTGTGCTGATCTGGAAAAGACCCGAGGGCAGGCTGTGGGGGGCAAGCTACAAAAACAACACCTTCGGAATAGAGCCCCATACTCACGTAATTCAACAGCAGGCATCTCTCAGCATGGCGCTGTGGATCTGGTGTGCACCACACAAGGATTCTCACAGACATGTGTTCGCTGCTACCACCTTGCTGTGTGTCCAGCGCCACACCCAGGGTTCAGCTGCAGTAGGAAGATGCCTCACAGTTAAGCCTACTGGATGTCACCTGGATGGAATCTTGCAGAACATGCTTTCTCACGCCCCAACTCACGCCTTCCCTGGGGTGTGTGTGGCAGAAACACATCCTATCCTTTTTTCTCACGCTGTTCTTACATCATAGTTCATTTGTCTCTTTCCTCCATGTGTGGACATTTCAATGGCTTCAGATATTGGCCACTGTTGACAAATTTGCCGTGAATGTCTTTGTGAGTGGCTGAGTAGACACTAGCATGTGGCATGGGCATGCTGGCCCATGTTCAGTCTTGCTCTGCCGAGCCCAATCATCCCCATGATGATTTTTAAAAATTAATTGTATAACAGATTTTACAGAAATAAAATCTGTTTGTAAAATACCAGGAGGCAGGAGGGCACAGGAAGCTCTAGTTTATTATATCCTTAGCTTTTTATTCTTACTTTAACTTGTTAAATATTCTGGTTACAGCACAGTGACATAGGTTTCACTATGACATTTTTATACACATATAAATATGTATTGTGTATGTAATTTTCTCAAGTTTTATTTTTATTTTATGTGTATGAGTGTTTTGCCTGTGTGGTTGTCTGTGCACCACATGAATGCAGTGTCCAGGGAGGCAAGAAGAGAGTGTTCAATCCCCTAAAACTGGAACTATGGATAACTGTGAACTGCCATGTGGGTGCTGGGAACCAAACCTGGGTCTTCTGCAAGAACAGCCAGTGCTCCCAACCACTGAGCTTTCTCTCCAGCCCCTTTATAGTGACTTCTTCTTCTCCTCCTCCTCCTCCTCCTCCTCCTCCTCCTCCTTCTTCTTCTTCTTTTTTGTTGTTGTTGTTTAGTTTTTGGTTTTTCGAGACAGGGTTTCTCTGTGCAGCTTTGCACCTTTCCTGGATCTCGCTCTGTAAACCAGGCTGGCCTCGAACTCACAGAGATCCGCCTGGCTCTGCCTCCCGAGTCCTGGGATTAAAGGCATGCGCCACCACTGCCTGGCTATAGTGACTTCTTATTCATCTTCCTGACTATTCCCTGATGCCCGTCCCCCCCTCTTGCCAGACCCCTTTCTTCCCTAAGCAGCCCCCTTCTGCTTTCACGACACACACACACACACACACACACACACACACACACACACACACACACACACACTACATATAAGTGAAAATATGCGATGTTTGTCTTCCTGACTCTGACTCTGGCTTATTCTGGTCAACACAAGGATCTCTAGTTCTAACAAAGGAGAATGTGGGAGAAGAACATTTGAGGGTGGTTCAAGGTTTCATCTAAAGACCCTAAGCACTGCCCTTTCCTTCTCTGCTCAGGTATGGCCAGATGACAGCAGGCAGCTACTGCTACATTGGTCCCCAGGGCATTGTCCACGGCACAGTGGTGAGAGACAGGCACTCGTGATGAGTGGCGGGTCCCTGTGGGTGGATCTGCCAGGAGTGGACAATAAGCACCCTGCCTCCCCTGCCTCCAGCTCACTGTGCTGAATGCCGGTCGGCGGTACCTGGGCATCCAGGACTTGGCAGGGAAGGTCTTCGTCACCTCCGGGCTCGGTGGGATGAGTGGGGCTCAAGCCAAGGCTGCAGCCATCGTTGGATGCATCGGAGTGATCGCAGAGGTAATCTGGGGAGCCCCCGCCTGTCCCTCCAAACTCCCTGATTCACTCATTCACTTCCCTGCTTGCTTGCTTGCTTTCCTCCCTCCCCCCCTCCTATCCTGTCCATCTCTGCCCTCCACACCCTTCCACTCTCCCCACACCCCATTCTCTTCTTGATTTCTTTTACCGAACCCCTCACCTCCTCCACAAAGCCTTGTACTACCTCACTGGGGGGCCCTGTGGCAACACAGGGTCCTGCTTGCACGGTGCCCACCACGCTCCGTGTTCTGTGCCCACTAACTTCCAGCCCACGAAGCTGTACTGGCGAACGTACAGCCATTGCTTCCGGGGCCCGGCCCTTCAGATGAGGGACCTAGATGACAGAGAACAAATACTTGTGAATTGAGTTAGTAGTAGAGAGCACCCCTCCCCCAGCTTTAGCAGCTGACATCGGATGGATGGAGGAGGCGGACAAGCCGCTCCTCCACGGAGGTGTGCACAGGGGGCTTGCCCTGGTGACTCACATCTGTTCGGAAGATGCCAAGGTCAAGGAGGGAAGCAGGGGCAGCGGAAGGAGGGAGCTTTGAGCTAAGTCTTGGGGGACACACTGTGTAATTGGGCTCAGTTGGCCCTACCTGTGTCTTGCATGTCTGAGCTTTGCTAGAACTGTGCTGAGCTGCTGTTAACAGAGCGTCTGTAGCAGCTTACGTAAATAGGAGTTTTATTTTTCTCATGTAACTTTCATGTAACTGACAGTGCTGGTATGGGCTCAGCAGCTCAATGATGTCAGTGCTAGCTCCTCTAGATTCTGCTGGGTCTCTCTCATGGAGATAAAAATCACTGCGCCAGCCAGTCATGCCATCCACGTGCAAAGCAGAAAGAAGGGCGAAGAGACGTGTCCCGTCTGGCTGACTATCTCAGTAGGAAAATCTTGTCTCGGAAGCTCCTTCTTTGCTCCCATTGGCTGTAGTGGCTGCCCTGAGGCTGCATCATGAAAGTGGACTGGGGATGCATGGGGCGGCACCTCTCAAGAGGTTGTTCAGGAGTGATGTGTAACGGATGGCCTGTGTCCTGTGACCTCAGGTTGACAAAGCTGCACTTGTAAAACGCCACCGGCAAGGCTGGCTGATGGAGGTGACTGACAGCTTGGACCACTGCATTTTGAGACTCAGGTACAGTTGGCTGCACAGGACTCAGAGCACTTGACCCTGGGCACTGGAGGCAGGGGAGGAAGCGTGGCTGGGGCTGTTCAGTGCCTGATGTCCAGCCACAGGTGCCGTCTAATGGTTTCACTGGGGAAGCATCATGAGAGGGGTCTCTAGAGAGTCCATTTCCCAGGGATTATTGCTGCTGGCTTGTGGGCAGCCATGGGGCTCTGAACTTGAGACTCTCCTACATTCCCCTCATCATCATTAGCAAATCCTACCACTTCCATGTCCTACCCTAGAAGTGAGTTCTATGAAGAGCTTATTAGGGTTGAGACACCCATTTTCCAGTCACTACTGCAGCTCAGCTCAACCAACTGGGACATCCCAGCATGTGTTTTTCCTTTTCTTGTATCATGGGGTATGAGAGAACATACCTCACCCTAGCACATGCCTCCAGGCCCACACTCACTCAGGTCCACACTCACACAGACCCATGCAGGCCCACGCTTACACAGACTCATACTCACACGCAGGCCCGCGGTTGCTACAGGCCCATACACACACACACACACACACACACACACACACACACACACGCACGCACGCACGCACGCACGCAGGCACGCACGCACGCACGCACGCACGCGCCATCAGTCACACACTCACATAAACCCACTCCCACATGGTCCTACTCCCTCACACAAGCCCACACTTACACACAGGCCTAGGCGACCTCCCACGTCTGCCACATTGGGCCAGCATTGAGCTCCCTGTGTATAGGCACAGAAGCTACATCCAGGGCAGCTGAGGACAGGTGTGGGTCACCTGCTCTTCTTGTGTCCTTCTAGGGAAGCAAGGAAAAAGAAGGAGGTGCTCAGCCTTGGCTACCATGGCAACGTGGTGGATCTTTGGTAAGTGGAAATCGGTGGCTTGAGAACGTCAGCGGCGCTAACCGAGGGCTTCCAAGCCACAGGCTCTGAACCTCAGCTCTGTCACTCCTGGGAAGGTCCTCCTCCTCACCCAGACACACAGCCTTTCTGTCCATGCATGTCCCAAAGGAGAACGTAGCCACTACCTGCAAGGTGTGGCCGGGGAGATGTGGGCTGCAGCTCCTGCAGGCTGGCTCTCCCCAACCCATGCTTGCCTGCCCTGTTCTGACCACCCCACCCCTTCCGCAGGGAGCGCCTGGTCCATGAACTGGACACCACGGGGGAGCTCTTAGTGGATCTCGGGTCGGACCAGACATCCTGTCACAACCCGTTCAACGGTGGCTACTACCCTGTGCAGCTGAGCTTCTCAGAGGCCCAGAGCCTCATGGCCTCCAACCCAGCTGCCTTCAAGAACCTGGTGCAGGAAAGGTGGGTGCAGGGCAGGGCAGCAGAGCCTGCAGGATCCTAACCTTTCTGAGGCTCAGCTTCCTTCTTTCAGAGGGCATTGTGGGCACGGTACTTTCGGGAATGATGGGAGAATCTGAATTGGTATTTGCCAAATCAAAGGCAGCTTGCATGTCTGTGCTGGGTACACGCTAGGACACCCGCAGCACATTGGACCTCAGGGTCCGATGGAGAATTCCGGTTTAGAGGGGCACTACAAGACAGGGGGTTTTGAGGGTTCAGGGTTTTAGGTAGACATGGGAATTAGTGGCTCTGGGAGGAGTCACAGTGAGCTCAAGGAGGCTGGTCCTAGAGGAGACTTTTCTGGCCCTGGGTTTAGAAGGCCTTGGGAAGTTTGAAGAGGTGGGGCTGCGGAACTGGAGGGCAGGTCGGGGGCTGATCACCTGTTCGTTACAGCCTGAGGAGGCACGTCTCAGCCATCAACAGGTTGGCCCAGGAGAAGTTCTACTTTTGGGACTACGGTAACGCCTTCCTCTTGGAGGCTCAGAGAGCAGGTAGGCAGAGGGGGAGGCTGGCCAAGTGGTGTCTGGGGCCTGTGTGAGCATACCTGGGTGAACTCTTGTCTCCCCATTTCATACCCATCGCTCAGCCACATGGTCACCCAGTGAGTACCCAAGAGATCTCGCTGTGCCTTTACCCAGTTTTCCCTTCTTGAAGGGGGTCCTGCCAGGCAGCTGGGCCTCCCTGAACCTCAACTTCTCCTTACATTTTAAAAATATAAAAGGCCCAGAGTCCACAAAAGATTGACTCCTTCCAGGCCTTTTTTCATGGCCGTTTGCAGGGACACTTGCGGACCTAATGGGACGAGGTCCTGTGGGCGGTGCCTCTAGGGCTGACACCGAGTCTGTGGGCTCATACGTCTGTACCCTACACCTAGACCACACAGACGGCGGCGCACCATCCAGGGCTGCACTCTGCTTTTTCTCCGCTTATTTTGCCTAAGGAAAGATCTTGAGACTCTGTTCCCAGCCTTTCCCAGTGCCCCTTGTTTAAGTCACTGTCTGCGTGGCCATGGATGCTCACACAGATGGACGACTCCACAGGAGCAGATGTAGAGAAGAAAGGAGCCAACAAGATGGAGTTCCGCTACCCCTCCTATGTCCAGCACATTATGGGGTGAGTGACAGAGGTTCCATTTTGGGCTGTCTAGTACCTTTTCTGCCCCCCCTCAGGACTTAGGACCTCCAACACTGACCACCACAGGGCTGTGTGCTGAGACCTCACCCAGCTGGGAAGTAGCCAAGCAGTGGTCACAGCATTTCCACATAGCACACAAGTGCAGAAGTGGCTTCTGCAGGGCCTCAGTGAGAGGACAGGGAACCAAGGAGCCTGGTGGCCAAGGTCACTCCCTGTGCACACCACCCTGCCAGGTACCCACTCATTTTCCTACATGATGTGGCCAGGAAGCTGTCCTTTGCATGATGATTCAATCCTGAAGACCAGGACCTACCGTGGCTTGAAGGCCTTGTGCCATCCGGCTATTCAGGGCCAGTCTGAGAAGGGCCAGCACCCCAAGAGAAATGGGGAAGTAGGGGGACCCTGCAGGAACCAGAGCCAAGGTAGACCAGTCAGGGAGTCTGGACTTTTAGACTCACAGGTCTCAGTGTGCACAGAGAAGGACGTAAGACATCTCTGGATGGAGTCCAGAGAGGCAGAAGTTGCCTTCTGAACTTTACTGCTGTGGGTGGGAGCAGAGCCAAGGGTGGGCTGGGACACTGGAGTCCAGAGTGACTGGATTTTCCCCAGGGAAGAGAAGCAGGAAAGAGGCAGCAGGGATAAACTCAGCTGTGCTTAGCAAGTATGGAGCTAGCATGGCCCAAGGCTATAGCATCCCTCTGCCCCAGAACTGCTGCGGAAGCTGAGTCACCAGGGAAGGCCAGGCCCAGTCTACACATTTATCCACTTTTCTCAACTATTTACCTTAGGTGACTGGTTTTTATGTAGTCTTCCTACGAGTAGTTTGAGAAAACGTCTGTTTGTCTGTGTCCCGTTTCCCTGCTTCTGACGCTGGAGAAGTACAAGTTTGGAGATAAGACCAGAGGCTAAGGCGGAGGCAGAGGAGCAAGGAGGTCCTCTAAGACTCTTTGCTTAGAGGCCGGCAGTGTTGAGCTCATTCTGGATGCTGCCCATCTCCCCTAGGCATGCCTACATGCCACTCCCCAGCTCAGCAAGAAGGTGCAGGCAGCCCAGGAGGTTGTGGCTAAAGAGACATTTGTCCTTGCAGGGACATATTCTCCCAGGGCTTTGGGCCCTTCCGTTGGGTATGCACATCAGGGGACCCCCAGGACCTGGCTGTCACCGATCACCTGGCCACATCTGTGCTGGAGAAAATCATTGACGACGGAGGTGATTCTTCTGGGTGGGTGGTACTCAAGAGCGGTTGGTCTCCCAAATCCCCTGCTTCTGTAGGATACCTGGTGGCTAGTGTCATATTCTCCCTGAATCTCAGGACCACAGGTTGCTGCACAAGGGGACCTCGGGCATTTTCAGGCCTTGCTTTCTCAAAACTGTTGAGCGCATGAAGCCCATCCACACACATATCGGGCTCTGCCCTCCAACCCTCTGCCTCTGTCCCTGCTGGTCACAAGGCACAAGGAACTTTAAGTCAGTTGGCTATCTGTCACTGTGACACACACCTGTGTGAGCCAACCTTCTTCTTAAATTGAGGAGGTTTTCTTTTGGCTCTTGGCTTGAAAGGCTTCAGTGGTGGTCAGTTGGCTCCACAGTTTTGGAGTGGAACACCCCTGGGAGCTAAAGGGAAGAGGAGTAGCCCCAACATCTCCTTCAAGGCCACACCTCCAATGATCTCACTTCCTTCCACCTCTTAAAAGTCCCATCATCCTCCATTAGTGCCCCAGGCTGGCAACCGGGCCCACAATCCCTGGGGTTCGCCGGATATTGATAAGCCGCTGGTCCTCTGACCCAGCCGCTCTCCTGCAGGCCCCCTTCTCCACGAGTGGGGGAGGGAGTCACTGGAGCCTCGGCCTTGTTTGGTGCCTTTCAGGAACACTTCTCATTCACTTCGGCTGTCTTTTGTGAGCATGCCACCCCCATGCCAGGCCCCACTGGCACCCATCTAAGCCGCACGTTCTCTGAGCACTGGGCCCTTGAGCTCATCTTGATCATAGATGCAGAGGTTTGGTCCCGCCTCTTAGCTAGGTGACTGTGGTCTTCCTGTGTCTTCACGTGCCTGCCGCCTTCTTGAGGCACATTGTCCTCTCTAATGGCCTTGGCATTGTCAGTCAAGTGCAAAGAGGAGGCCAGACCAAGTTGAAGGAAGTAGCTGCGGTTTTACACAGGGAAATCTGGTCCACTGTCTTCCCGGCTTCTCTAGCTCAGAACAGCTGCCCACCCCTAAGCAGGACAGCTGGATGTCAGCTGGGTGGCTACCACCCAGTGCTCCGCAAGAAGCCGAGTGCTGTCACACCTGCAGATGTGATGGCTAAGAATCCCCAGCACAGCCAGCATCCAGCTACCATATGACCTGCTCTCACCGAGCAGGGACACTCTAGCCTGAGGAGCTTCCATCAGGCAGAGCAGACAGATGCTGAGGACCTCCAGGGCACAGACCACAGTGCAGGGCCGTAGAGTAACAAGCAGTGATGGGTTCAAGAGCACCTCCACCCCAAACATGACTTTTAGAGTGCGAGTTTGTTTAAGTAAGATACCGATGTTCTCGGTGCTGTCTGCTGAGTCTCGGCTCTCAGCTTTACCAGTCTGCTCTCATGAGCTGCTCAGACCTGCTGTCACCATGGCCTCCCTCCTCCTCTTGCCTCCTCCTCGGGTAGGCCAAGCACTCCCTCTTTCTTTCTTTCTTTCTTTCTTTCTTTCTTTCTTTCTTTCTTTCTTTCTTTCTTTCTTTCTTTCTTTCTTTTTTTTTTTTTCCGAGACAGGGTTTCTCTGTGTAGCTTTGCGCCTTTCCTGGAACTCGCTTTGTAGACCAGGCTGGCCTCGAGAACCCACAGAGATTCACCTGCCTCTGCCTCCCGAGTGCTGGATACTCCCTCTAGAATTCTGTTCCCACAGAGCTTCTCAGCACGGAGACCTCTGACCCTCCCTTTCTTGGGATTCCCATGATGCATCACCCCAGTAACCAGCTCGTCACACTCTTCATAGCCAACTGTGGTTCTTGTTCCTGTGCCTGGCTTGGTGTCTGGTATACAACAGATACTCAATAGTTGTTCTTTGAGGGGTGAATGCATCAGAGATGGGCTGCACAGGCCCATACGTTAGGTGCACTGGTTCCCAGATTGAGGACAGCTAGTGTAAGGGGGATCACCTGAGGTCTCCAGGTACCTGTGGCAAACATCCAGCAGAAAAGAGTTGGGGCCCCTGGCAGCAGCTTCCAGGGCCTGAAATACCCCTCCTTTTTCTCCCTACAGTGAAGGCATCTGTTAAGCTACAGTATATGGATAACATCCGCTGGATCCGGGAGGCTGCCAAGCACCAGCTGGTGAGAGCTTGGCTTGGGGGAAGATGGGTACTGCAGAGTCATGAAGGAGGCTGAGCTGTGAAGAAATTGCCCAGAAACAAGGTGCAGGCATAGAGGTCTCAGCACAGTCGCAGCTTGTCATGCCCTGAGAAGGTGCAGACCCTGCATCCATGTGACTGTTGACAGCAGCACCATGGTGGCCACCTTATCCAGGAAAGGGGTTGTAAAGGGGTGTCTGGGTAGCAACATGGAGAAACTGGAAGCCTTAGACAGTGTTGGTGGGGATATAAAGCAATGTAATCTAGCCATTCTATGCTATCTATACACCCAACAGGATTGGAACCGATTTCAGGGTGCTATAGGTACTGTAGATAAAATGCCAAGGCAATCCAAAGGGCTCTTGGCAGACAAATAGGTCAACAAAATGTCCCTCCTTACAAAGCAACAAGTAATGGCATTCCACCAGTCACTGACCCAGTTTTCTGGGTAAAACGGAAGGACACGATGTTAAGAGAGATAAGCCAGTCACAGAAGGACAAACCCTAGCCAGATGCCACTCACATGCAGCCCCTAGAGTAGGCAAGTCATAAACAGGGAAGTAGCAGGGTGTGTTCCTGGGCTGTGGGGGGTCAGTGTTTCATGAAGACCGAGTTTTGGCTTGGGAGAATGAAAAGGTCCTGGGGCTGGATGATGCGGCCTGCTGCACAGCACTGCAAAGTGGTTCATGCCACCAAGCAGCATGCTGAGACATGGTTAAGGTAGTCAAATTTGTGTTGTGTGTATATCTTAGCTAGGGTTTCTATTGCTGCGGTGAAACACCATGAGCAAACGCAGGTTGGGGAGGAAAGGGTTTATTGGGCTTCCACTTTCACTAGTGTTGTAGTCCATCCCTGAAAGAAGTCGAGACAGAAACTCAAACAGGGCAGGAACCTGGAGGCAGGAGCTGATGCAGAGACCATGGAGGGGGGCTGCTGACTGGCTTGCTCCTCCTGGCTTGCTTGGCCTGCTTTCTCATAGAACCCAGGACCATTGGCCTAGAAATAGCAGCCCCATCAATGACTAAGAAAATGCCTTACAGCTGGATCTTATGGAGGCATTTCTCAGTTGAGATTCCCCCCTTTCAGATCATTCTAGCTTGTGTCAAGTTGACATAAAAATAGCCAGGACCGTGTATTTACTGATTTTTTTTTTAAATGATGAGGGTAAGAAGGGTGGCTTGGGACTCTGAAGCAGCAAACAAAGTCATCCTTCATCCAGTCGGTCCACAGACAGTCTCTGGAGTTCCCGTGGGAAGTGAGAGCTCAGACACCCGAGCTAGCTTTGTGACAGTCTCAGCTGAACGCCCTGGGCGAGTGGCTCAGCCTCCATCTATGACATGGAGGCAGTGGTGCTGGATCCTGCGGTGGCCTCTGTGACCCTCCCTGGGCACAGCTCTGGCGGGCCCAGAGCTGAGCACACAGTGAAGGACACCGACACCACCAGCAGAGGGCTGGTCTGAATAGGTGCCAGATGCTAGAGCAGCTGCCAGGCCCTGGTTCCGGAGGACAGGAGGACGGGGGGAAATTAAATAAAGAAGAAACATTTGGTCCACACAGGACTATGCTAGCCAGCAGCTCCCGGGGCCAGAGGTCTCAGGGCCAGGAGGGAACTGTCCCCATCTTGGCCCATCCCATCCTAGAGCCATATTTTGCTTGTGTGCCCCCATAAACCCCCCATGTGCCAGCCACAGTCTCTATGGGGCCCTGGGGCTGGGGACAGGGCAGAGGGAGTGCAGTAGACAGAATACACAGCCATCCTGAGAGGCGCGGGGGGGGGGGGGGGGGGGGGGGGAGGGGGGAGGCAGAGCTGGCAGCAGAGATGCATCTGTCTGGGACTGCTACAAGGGGTGGGTTCAAAGCCAGCGGCACATGCCACAGGTCCAGCAAGCAGGGCGTGCTGTTCACCTTTGAGTGGAAGTGGTCAAACACTCGCTCACCCTACTTCAAGATGCTTTTCTGTCGAAGGCTGGCGGTTCTTTTTATATACGACATTCTTGACAAACTTGGCACTTGTGTTCGCTGCCCTTCCCCATGCTGTGACCAAATAGCTGAGGAGGACTCACTGAAGGGGAGGACATTTATTACGTATGGCTTGAGGGAGCAGTCCATCCCAGCTGCGAAGGTATAGTGACAGGTGTGTGAGGCAGCTGGTCACACTGCATGCCCAGTCGGAAGGCAGAGGGAGATGAACACTGGCCTTCAGCTTGCTTTTCTGCTTTTCACAGTCACGGAGCCCAGCCCGGGAGATGGTGCTGCCCACCTTAGGGGTCTCCCCTCTTCAGTTGGCCTTTCCTAAAACTCTTCCTAGTGTACCACAGATGTGTTTCCATGGCCATTCTAAATCTGGTCAGAGTCACAGTGAAGATTAACTACCACAAGCCATTTTATATCCGTGCTTCACTCCCTCCCCCCCCCCAAAAAAAAAATCTGAACACCTCACAACACTGATTCACACTTACAGATTTAAAAAATTAAAAAAAAAATAAAAAAAAAAAAGACCAGAGGCCCCTGTAGTTCCTAAGGCCGTTTGAGGGGCCGTTGCTAAACAATGAGGATCCTGGCCCCACTGCCCAGGCCAGCTCTGAGCTCAGGAAGACATGAGTGACCCTGTCGCCTGTCCTTGACACTTTCTGCAGTTTGGGCCAGATCCTCGGGTAGGAGGAGCAGACACACGGCACTTCCTTTCAAGAAACTGTGATTTTTTTCAGCCCAGGCACTACCCACATTTGGGAAGGAGGCATTTTTTAAATTGCAGCAAGATCCACATAAATATGCATACATCTTACGATCCTCCTTCTAGGCATTTTCAGGGTGCGGCTCTAGAGTGTGAGGCACATTCGGTGCTGTCTGGCAGCCCTTGGCATCTATTTCTAGAACTTTCTCATCTTCCATCTGAAACTCTGTTTCTAGTAAACACTGCCCTCCCTCCCCAGCCCTGGGTGCCCTAGGGCACCACACACACACCCCACCCCCCACTGCCGCCGCCGCCGCCGCCTGGAGCGCGGGGCAGTGTTTGTCTATCCCGACTGGCTGGCTCCAGCTGGCATGTCTCAAGGTCTTTCTGTGCAGCTTGAGTCAGAATCCTCTGTCTTCCCAAGGCTGGAATGCTACAGTTTGCCCTCTCTATCTGAGGTGGGGGGTTGGCTTCCATGTCCCGGTGGATGCCACAGCCCACTCAGATCCTTAGTACATTTGACCTCGTGTTGGCACAGAACGGACACAGACCCTCCACATGCCTTTTATTGCTTTCTGGATGACTTGTTAGACCTAAGACAAGGTAGAAGCAATGTAAACATTAAATATTGAGTCACTTCGGAAATATTCGCATGCACATTCAATACAAGTGGGTTTTTTTTTCAGCAATGTTCTTTTTTTCTTTCATATGTTTATGTGTGGTATGCATGTGTGTATACATGTTTGCTCGTGTGGGGCACATGTGTGTGCTGATTCATGCACGTGTATGTCTGTGTTTGAGGCCAGAGGTTGACACTGAGTATCTTCCTTGATCACTCTCCACTTTTTATTTACTGAGGCAGGGTCTCTTGTTGAACCCAGGGCTCACTATCTAGCTCGGTAGGGTGTTCCAAGGATTCTGTCTCAGCCTGCTGAGCACTGCGATTACAGGTGGGCTGGCCAGCTTTCCCGTGGGTGCTGGGGATCTGAACTCTGGTCCTCATACTTTCATGAAAAACATTTTATGCACTAAAGTATCCCCTAACCCCTTTCTTGAACTTTTTAAAGATGAGGTCTTACTATGTAGCCTTGGGTGCCCTGGAGCTCACTATATAGCCCAGACTAACCTCAAACTCACAGACACCGACTTGCCTCTGCTTCCTGAGTGCTGGGATGAAAGGTGTGTGCTATCACACCCAGATTCCCTGAACATTCTTGATCAGTAGCTAGTTGAATCTGCCGGGGCAGAAGCTGGAGGCACGGGCTCTATTCCGCCACGGGAATAGACCACCTTTGGCCTGTCCACGCTTCAGCTACTGGACACCTCTGCTGTTTCCACCTCTTGCTCTTGTGAATGATGCCACCACACTCTTGGCTAAGCAGACACCTACCCCTGGGGATCCTGAATTAGTCTCTATTTGGTCCACACACCAAAATGATCTGCAGCCATCACAAGTAGCATCCTGGTTTGAGAACCATGGGGCTAAGAAATGACTCATTTTCATTTCTGGAAGCTCACTGGCATTCTCTTCCAGAGGTGCAATACAAGAGCATGAGATCCAAGTACCAACCTGTAGGGAGGTTACCCTTCTGTCTGGGCCTCAGTTTCCTCATCTGTGTGATCAAGCTTACGACAAGAACGCAGCATCTTCCTGGAGACTCAGCTGTGGACTGTGGGGAGAGTACTCTCAGCAAGCCAGGCTTGATCAAGTCTCACACTGGTGGTACTGTGACGATGTGGAAAAGGCTCAGAGAGGCAGGGCCCACAATAGGAAATGTCCATGGTTCACATGGAGTCAGTCTCTGAGGGGTCCTTCAGGGATGGACCCTAAGGGAAAGGACATAGAAGGGAATGAGATGGCTCAGACCTCATGAGAAGTCCATTTGTGGGCATGCAATGGCCCACCAGTGTGGTAGCTAACGGCACCTCAGCCAGGTAACATGGCTGTAGTATCACCCACATCTCTCCCATACCACTAGTTCTTGGATGCTTGCTTTTGGCTGAGGGGCTTTCTCTTTCTCTTCTCTGCAGGTGGTGGGCTCCCAGGCGAGGATCCTGTACTCAGACCAGAAAGGACGTGTGGCCATTGCCGTGGCCATTAACCAGGCCATCGCCAGTGGGAAGATCAAGGTGACGTAGCCTGTGTTGCTTCAGGGAGGCTTCATAAACATCTTAGCACACAGGCCCTTCCCAATGGGGACTTCCTGCTCACACCCCAGTCTGCCCTCCCCACCTCTCCGACCTTCTGAGAGCGGCTCCCATCAGCACCCTGACCTTGCAGCAGGGAGATTCCACCCTCCCCTGGCTGAGTTCCTCTGTAGGGATACTAGGTTCCCCGAAGGCCTTGGACTCTGTGGGGCAGATAAGCAGAGGGGCCTAGGGAAGAGCTGCTCTGGGAGTCAGGCCCTGCTTGAGAGGCAATGGGGAGGGAAGGAGAGCGTGGAGGGCCTAACATCCTCCCAGAGCCCCGACCCTGATCATAGGTCACTGTGGTGGGGGAACTAGAGACAAAGACTGAGAAGGCTTGTCCAAACACAAGTCCCGACAGTGTCTCTTTTGCTGTGACCTGGGTCACTCTGACCTTGAGTTTTTCAATCTGTGGGAAGAATGCATGCTGAAATGCCCAGTGTAGGTGTGAGGATCAAATGAATCACAGTCCACAGAAGTAATGCCACACATCTTTTCCGAGTTATCTTGTTCAAACTGTGACAAATGTCCCCAAGTTCGATTACTTTCCTCACACCTCTGGAGACCCAGAACCCTGAGCCTTGAAGAAGCCGGGTTGCTCCTTTCCTTCTTGTTCTGGGTACTTGTGTCCTGTTCCTAGGGTCATTGCTCTGCCAGGAGTACTAGGAATGATACAGGGTTCAGGGTCAGAGGCCAGGGTTCAGGGTCAGAGCCCAGGGTTCAGGGTCAGAGCCCAGGGTTCAGGGTCAGAGCCCAGGGTAGCACCGGCAGCCAGAACAACATCCTGAGCTCTCTGGGGCGCTTCCCAGAATCCCACTGTGTGTGAGGGCTGCTGAGAAGCTCTGCTGGCATCCATGCCAGCACTCTCCCTCTTTAGTTCATCGGATAATGTTTGATAGAGTTCTGCTGTGCTGGTGCCTTTCCTGGGACACAGCAGAGGGCAGGGTGGATAAGGTCCCAGCTTCAGAGCTGGGGTAATGAAGGGGAGACTGATATATAGCTCCTACATACATGACTCCTACATACGTAACTGCATAGCTCCTATATAACTCTTAGGAGATGTTTGCAGGTGTCGTGAGCCCTAGGAAAATATGAGCCAAGTGGTGAGGTAGAGATCCATGGTCAGTCAGGACATGAAGTTCTAGCATTTAACGGAACCCTGAATAAGCAGAGAGCCCAGAGAGCAATTTCACTGCAGAGATGAAGCCATAGGCCCAGCACGGCCTGCTCAAGAAAGACAAGAGCAGCTGGGGGGTTCTGCAGTACCACGGAGTCCTCAAGCCTCCCAGCAGGTTGCATCATATTTGGTGAGCCTCTGAAACTCCGAGAACCGCTGTGGACAGTTGAGAAGGTTAACTGTATTTCCTTCATTGTACACTTTGAAGAAGATGCCTGGGCCAGGGCTGGGAATAGCATCACCTCACTGGAGCCGAGTGGCAGTCCCCATGGGCTGTGGGAACCAAGGATCACACTTGACAATGCAGGTGCCCACATCTCCTCTGGTGCCATCTTGCTAGCACAGAGTCCCCTCTACCCACTTCTCTCCCTCTGACCTCATATGGCTCTGGGAAAAGCTTACTTTCATGATGGGACTGCTAGTCACAGCACGAGTGACCTGAGCCCACCTGCCCTCAGCCACACCTGCTGCACCTCCAGGGTTAGTGGCACTCCACCACATGGGTACAGGCAGGAAAGCCACCCACTGTGCATACTGGGTCCCCAGGGGTCCTGAAATCTTTAGACTAGCAGGAGCACTATTGGCACAGGTGTGACTGATTTCACCCTGTGATCTTTGTCCTCACAGACACTAGCAGCACACAAAGGACCCCAGCAATTACCTAGTCCAGATAACCAAGGCCCAGGGAAGGGAGGGGACCTGCTTAACATCTCATAAGGAGTTTTGTCCATATCCCTGCTTCCCAGGTCACTAGAGGCACTTCCTAGTTGTGCCTACCCACACCTACACCCACACACCTAAAGCTGTCTTCTAGCCCCTTCCCTCACTGCAAAGGCTCAAGAATCAAACTTCCCAAGGGTGGAGCCCAGACTTTATATAGCATGTATAGGTTTACACCCCAGCTCACCAGCTTTCAAGCTCTTTGGTGTAGAACAAGTCCCTTAGCCCTCCCTTGCCTCTGTCGTCTTGCCTATGAAGTGAGCATGTTAGCTGTCCTGCTATCTGCCTGCCTCTCAGATTCTTTTCAGAGTTCCTATCTTTGCCCAGAAGTTCCACCTATCCTCTCCTGCCTAGCTATTGGCTGTTCAGCTCTTTGTTAAACCAATCAGAAGATGCCTTGGCAGAGACACATCTTCACAGTGTACAAAAACATTATCCTGCAACATTTCCCTCTTTTTTTCTAAATAAAAATTAAAGGTTTTGGCTTTAACACAGTAAAACTATATACAGCAAGAACATGTATTAGGTAAAAATTACATTCACAATGTCCAATCCATTTGTATTTTGCAACTTTGGAGAAAGTATTTTATTATCTATCCTATCTTGGTGAGTCCAAAGTCTTATACTTAAACCACTTTCTATCATAACTTGTATTACCAACCTAAAAATATCATTTTAGACCCTAAAATTTTTTTTCTTAGATAAGCAACTTAAGCTTTTATGTCTCTCAATCTTTATAAACTTTACATCTCTTTTGTAAGTTTCTTTTTGAATTTGGTAACAAGGAAAACTGTAAAACTATAACTATCTAGTCTTCAACTCCCATCAGAGACCTGAGAAGGATGAAATATTACCTGAGTAAGCAGGAAGTACAGAGCAAACAACTTGCAAAACTATAGAAATGATAGAGACAGCTGGCTGCCTGGACAGTCACCCAGGGTTCCTCTGAAATGTTGGGGCATCCATCTGCCACGTACAGACCTAGAATATCCTACCAACTTTTCCAACTTTTCCGTGAAGCAGGAATTTTGAAGGACTGTCCCACCTTGTCTTGGCAAAGTTTGGAAGTCATCTTCTTTTGTGTCTTGCTTGTCCAATTTGGACAGTTATACTGTCAGCAGTAGAGGCAAGGGCAATTTTTTACACAGTGGCAAACTTTGCCACAAATGAAAGCAAATTCCATATAGAGGTTCTTCAATGCCCATTGTCTTCTCTCAGGTAGATTGGTTCTGTCAGGAGCAGATGTATCTCACAATCATGAAAAGCCTTATGTTATTAAAGCATTTTAAATTTCATATTCTGTAGGTCTCTGAAGTGTTTGAAGACCACCTATCTACCTAAAATATATCTCTGTTTGACCTTGAAAACATACCTAACATGACTACAAGTCATGACTACTAACCTGCTTTTCTTAATTATCCTAAAGAGTTTGTAATAATAGCTTTCAAGGACTAGAACTTTACATTACATTTTTAAATGAGCTGCATAGGTATAATACCTTAAACAAAAGTAGAAACATATATATAGTATGTTATAACAAAAAAAACCTTAAATTTCTTTCAATATACAAAAATCCATACCAATGTAAAATATTTGAGACTAGCAATTGCTTTTTAGTTTAAAATTTGATGCAATAATCTACCCTTTTATCCTATCATTCCTAAGAGTGGGTCTATCTTCAAGGGGAAAGAATCCAAACGGTACCTGGAGTAGCCCCACTTTTATCCTCTGTCTCACGCCAGCAAGCCTGGTAGACACTACTGACTGATATACCCTTCCCTGTCCCTGGCAGGCACCAGTGGTCCTGAGCCGTGATCACCATGATGTGAGTGGCACTGACAGCCCCTTTAGGGAGACTTCCAATATTTATGACGGTTCTGCCTTCTGCGCAGGTGAGGAAAACAAAAGGATTGTTGTCACTTAATATTAGCCGGCTAAGGAGATGCACATCCATAGTCCCAGCACCTCTGGCAGCTGAGTGGGACCGGGAGCTTGAGCTTAAGAATTAGAAGCAGCCTGGGTAACAGAGAGACCTCATCTCAAAGGGAAGAAGTAGATTCTCTGTCTTCCAGGTTCTGGGCTGCAGGCTTTCTTCCTCCTCCCTCCCCTCCTCCTCTTCCTCTTCCTCCTCCTCACCCAGCACCAGGGAAAGCCTAGGTTCCCTGATCTCTGTGAGAACTGTGGGGGTGGGGGGCATGGAGGTGGATAAAGAGCTAAAGAGGAAGCTGCAGCCTTATGCCTCCAGGGTGGTGAAGCAGCAACAGTCACAGACCTACTCACACCTGTCCCTCAACATGTTAGAGGCTTAGAAGAAAACCAGCTGGGCTCTGCCTCCCCATGGGTGCCTGGTTCCATAGTTTGTTGGGTAGATGGCTGCCCTATAATGATGGGCTCTGCCCTGGTGCAGCAAAAACAGCTGAGAAGAGCCAGAACTGGGCCTGAAATAGTGAGGACTAATTACTTGTAGCCAATGGAGAAGCCTGGCACCACAGTCAAAGCACTGTCCCCCAACAAAGGAAACCAGAGGCTCTTAATCGGGAAAACACATATGTGTTCCTATAGGAAGACACCCCACAACTGAACATGCTCAGACGGAGCCCATGCAGCTTCATACATTGCCCCTTCAAAAAAACTATTGGACAAAAATGCCTCCTGGGTAGAGGAGTATGATAATAAGCAAAATTTTCTTCAAGTCATCTAAAAGAGTTGAGTCAGAATAACTTCTGGGAAAGTCTCTGGAAAGTCTTATCTGAAGCCAAAGTACTATTTGGAGGAGGGCTAACAGTATTTAAAGGGACAGCACACCCACTGTGCAGAGGTGATCACCTCTCAAATACCTGTCCAGCAGCCAACATGGGGACCTCACTTCTCTGGTGGAGGCAAGAAGCATCTTTCATCTGCAATCCCTGCCCTAGGCATGAATGCGCATTCAGTGCCAGAGAATGTGGCTGTAGGGAAGGCTAATAGGCATAACTGGGCTTCATCAGTTTCCCTTACTTCCTCTGTTTCTAGACCCCCCTGTCTCTGTTCCCCACTTGCCCACTGTCACAGTGTTCTTCAGTCCCAAGAAGAAGTATGTGTTTGTCTGGCCCTCAGACTCCCTGGGAATGATGGCTCACGCTTGCCCTGTTTCTGCAGACATGGCCGTGCAGAACTTCGTGGGAGATGCCTGTCGTGGGGCCACCTGGGTTGCACTTCACAATGGAGGGGGTGTAGGCTGGTAAGAAGACATCAGAGAGCAGGCTGGGTGCTGATGTGGAGACGTGGGGACCTCTTGGGAGAGGGACAGGGGCCCGGGGTTCTTGGACTTAGATCCCTGGCCATTTGTTCTATTGAGGGCTTTATGCAAATGCATTCCTCATGTGAACTGGGAGCCAGAGGGTCAGTATGTTGGGGTGTGGAGGATGGAGGAACAGAGAGGGACACTTCCATAAAGCAATTCCAGCAGTTTGGCCCATCCCTTTCATATAGGACACAAAGGCCAGCATGAGCAACAGCCATGTTGGTTTCCGCGTTCCCGTTCCCACCATAACGATTTCACTTGAAAAAATTGGAGCCCCTGGTTGCCAGGACAACAGGTTCCAGGCTCCCCACTCTCCCCAGCTCACAGCTATGTTCACACAGGTCACTTTGCAGTCAGCACCAGGGCAGGGTCATTAAGGCCTCCAGGATGGCCTCTATATTAGTCGTCTTTCTATTCCTCTAGCTTGTACAGAGGAAAGGCTTATCTGGTTCACAGCATCACAGGCCGCAGTCCGTAGTCAATTGGTCATACTGTTTGTAGGCAGCCCAGCATGACAGGAGCCTCTAGGGATGGGGGCAGAACGATTCATACGTGACAGGGAAAATAAGAAGAAACCAGGATCCCTTATGATCCTGCAAGGGCACTTCCTCAATGATCTGAAGACCTCCCATGAGGCCTCACTCATTAAAATTTCCACTACCTCCCTCAAGGGAACATTTAAGATCCAACTATAGGGGTTTCATTCTGACTGGCATTGGGCTTTCCTCTGTGGCTAAGAGTATGAACTCAGATTCATCAGACATGGAATATCCAGCAACATTTGCGGACCCCTTTCAATGCCCCTCTCACAGAACCAGACAGAACATAGGCTTTACAGAGGAAGTTTGCCTCTGCTGGGAGTTTCCTGTCTGGGATCCCCAGAGTAGGCCAAAGCTGGGACCCTGGCTGCTCTGAGCAGCTAAGGGCACTATGGTCTCAGAGAGGGAGAAGACCTCTGAGCCAGTATGGGCTGGATCCCAGCAAGCCTCTGCCTTGACGAGCCAGGTCCTTCCGTTAACCGGCTTCCCAGGGCATTCAGATGGCTGGCTTGGCCTCATGCCCACCAAGGCTGGCATTCCAAGCTGCAGCCCTGTCAGGTGGCTTTAATTAGTGGAAAATGTGACCATAGTGCATGTCCTGGCTGGAGAAGAACAAGACAAGAGTTCCCTGGGTATGGGGTGCCTGGGAGGGGACGACTGTGACTGTAAAAAAGACTGAAGTTTGTCCAAAGCCTCACAAGACGAAAGCAGCAGGCAGGCTAGGGATTCAGTAGGGGGAATCTGGGAAGCCCTGGCTTCTAGCATTATTGCAGAAAGGGTTGAGGAACCTGGCTCACGCTGTTGCTTCTCCTAGGACAAGCCACACCCAGTTCTGTGGCTTTACTGTCTTCCTCTTTTGACAGGAATCTATGTTTCTGAGCTGTTTGTCCTCAGGCTTCTTGACTTACTTCTTCACTTCCTGGACTGTCTACCGGTGCCCTGGGGAATGGCTCTTCTCTGAGCAAGGTCCTCATCCACAGCTGTGTGCATGGGTACATTCCATTTCAGCGTACTCCACGGTCCCTCTTTCGGAGTGGCTGCTTAATGACTTCTTTTGTGCTTGTGTGTCCACTGGCCAGGCTTAGTGAGAGCACCAGCTGGCTTCAGCTCCATGTGCTCCAGGCTGTGCTGCAGGGCAGGGCCATTTGGCAAAGTCACTGAGTGGGAGAAATTGTACCTTAGCAAAGACTTCTCTGGGCTAGTTCTATAGGACAGGATTGCAAGGGGGTAGACTTTATGTGTCACAGAATCATTTCAGAGACCAGGTGAGTCAACTCAGGCAGCCTCCGGGCAGTCAATGCATCTGGGCAATTAGCAGCCCACATGGGCATGGCAGCTTCCAGCCAGCCTTCCAGTGTGCTCATTCACTCTTCATGGCCACTTCAGAGGGGCCTGAGAGCAACCTCCCTCCCTTCTCAGAGCACATCCCAGACCAGAGTGTAGCTCAGTAACAGAGCACTCGTCTAGCTTGTACAAAACCCTGGGTACAACGAGAAAGGCTGCTTCCCATTCTGGTGGGTAAGCAGGCATCACACAGAGGGTGATACAGAGAGGGTCTCGGAGGTTTACATGAAGTGGACAAGACCAGCTCAGAAGCATAACTGGCTGAGAAGCCAGGGTGTCGCCACTCTGTGCTGCTGACTACGTGGCTCTGTGATGTAGAGTCCAGTGTGACGAGACCCCCCTCTCCCCCAGTGCTGATATCTTCTCAAGCCAATGCCTGAAGCCTTGCACGATGCCTGCTCCAAGAAAGCCAATGCAGGGAGTGAGCTGGGAACCTCTTTGTCTCTTGCAGGGGCGAGGTGATCAATGGGGGATTTGGCCTTGTGCTAGATGGGTCTGCACAGGCTGAGCAGAAAGCCAGGATGATGCTCAGCTGGGATGTCTCCAATGGTGTAAGTCCCCCAGAACTCCTCAGCTTTTCCCTGTCTCCCCTCCTCCATGGCTCTGCCTCCAGGTTGGAAGTCTGGGCTACAGTTCTGGCCCTTCCCAGTAAGGGCCTCTACTGTCTTTCTAGCCCTTCCCCGCTCCCTCTTTTTTTAAGATTTATTTATTTTTATTTGATTTTATGTGGATGAGTGTTTTGCTAGCATGTATACACACTCTGTGTGTGCCTGGTACCCTGAAAGGTCAGAAGAAGGCATCAGAGCCCTTGGAACTGGAGATACTGATGGTTGTGAGCCACCATGTGGGTGCTGGGAACTGAACCTAGGTCCCCTGGAAGAGTAGCCAGTGCTCTTAACTGTTAGCCATCTCTCCAGGCCCCAGGGCTCCCTTTTCACTGCCCCTTCCCGACTATTTCCACACTTTCCTTTGGGTCTCCTTGTCTCTGGTCTCACTCTTGTTTTGTTTTGTTTTTCGAGACAGGGTTTCTCCGTGTAGCTTTGCACCTTTCCTGGAACTCACTTTGTAGCCCAGGTTGGCCTCGAACTCACAGAGGTCTGCCTGCCTCTGCCTCCCGAGTGCTGGGATTAAAAGTGTGCACCACCACCACCCGGCTTCTGGTCTCACTCTGAAGTCTAGCTTCTGTAAATGCAGATAGACCCTGGCAGGCTCAGCCCTTCCTTCTGAAGCACCCCCTATACTGGTATTGAGGCCTTACTCTTTGGGGGCTGGGGTCGAACCCAGGGCCTCAGACATGGTGACCTCTGTCATTTTGCTGTGCCTTGGCCTCATGATCTCCCTTTTAAGGCTCACCGTTCCCTGCTTCGTGTTGCTGTTCCTTTTTGCTGTCTGGGTGGCCTTTGCCCATGCCAGGCAGGTGCTATACCCCAGCTACACCAGCCCTCACTGCCACCTTCGAAGGCAGCCAACGAGCATATTTCAGAATCTAGACGGGCCTTTCATCCTGCAGCTATGACCCATCTTTGCAGCATCCTGGGGGGGAGGGGCGGCACAGATTCCTCTCCCAAACCATATCACAGGCAGCCCAGAAGGGTCGACCTGAGGTCAGAGGTCAGGTAATGATGAGGAAAGGTATACAGGGTGTGAACAAACCGAAGAGGGATTCCAGAGCAAAGGACCAGAGTGAAGACAGTAGCTCTGGAGGACCGAGGTTGCACCCAGAGGCAGGGAGAGGGGAGGGTCCTCTGGTAGGGCCACTCACCAGGAACCACTAAACTTCAGTACTTCAACAGGGGGTGCGGGGTGGGGTGGGGGGAGCTACATCCCGGCACTAGGAGTTGGAGTGATCCAAGATGGGGTTTCCTCCCAGGAGACCTCACTGTCAGTGGTGTGGATATAGGCCAGGGGTGGCTTGGGAATTGTGGGTGGCAGCTAGATGGGGAGGTGCCATGGTCACCATTTAGGACAGACCAGGCATAAGAGAGGAGGCAGGCTAGGGGGGGGGGTGGCATAGCTGATGATGAAGATTCTGAAGGGGAAAAGGATGGATGCTGGGGATGAGCTTGTTCTGTCCAGGGAGTGCCCTCTATAAATGCCAGGGCATTCTTAGAGGTGGGGATAGGGCTGGGTAGAAGAATAACTGGATTCAGATTGAAAAGAGGGTAAGTCAGTTACATGTTCCAGGGAGAGAGCAGGGATTCTAAGCCTGGCAGATACAAGGGAGGCTCTGAAATCCCCAAGTAGAAGAGGACAAGGAGTTTGGGAGCCAGGATGCCACGTGGACAGCCCAGTGATGCTGACACCAGTGCTGTCTGCTCGGCTTCTGCAGGTGGCGCGGCGCTGCTGGTCTGGGAACCCCAAGGCCTATGAGATCATCTGCCAGACAATGCAGGAGAACAGCGGCCTGGCGGTGACCCTTCCCCACGAGGTGGTAGATGAACGAGTGATACAGCAGGCCCTGCGGCCCTGAGAAGAGCCAGGGTCCTCTTGATCCCCTCCTTCCCACTGCCCTCCCCTCTCAGATCACCCCCCCCCCCGGCACTGCACCCCTACATAGCTCTCCTAGTGTCCCACACGGTGAACCACAGAGTCTTTGACCAGTGGATTGAGAGCCCTCCAACAACAGTAGGACACATCTTGTTTATGGGCAGGTCCTTAAGACTGCACTAGAGTGGACTCCAGCTTAGATGGCCAAGCTGGCGCCAGCCTCCCAGCATTCTGTGACCTTCTCGAAGTGATG
The DNA here is from genome assembly GCF_049852395.1 of Peromyscus maniculatus bairdii. Taxonomy (NCBI): domain Eukaryota; kingdom Metazoa; phylum Chordata; class Mammalia; order Rodentia; family Cricetidae; genus Peromyscus; species Peromyscus maniculatus. The sequence goes on from NC_134854.1 coordinate 112,502,276, forward strand.
TTCAGTCTCCTGTCCACCACCGTCCCCACACTGCCTTCCTAGCTATCCTCCCATCCCTTGTCTGTGCCATCATTTCCGGTTCCTCAGGGAACCAGGGATGGGTACACAAAGTGCCCACACCAGGTCCCTGATGCCGAGGAATACGGGGAGGAGAGAGACAGGAAATAAAGAATAAAGGAGAGGCGAGTACATGGCGTAAACTGGGCTAGCGGGAGTGGGTAGCACAGTGTCCGAGGCAAAATGGCCAGATGCTGGGGCAGGTGGAGAGAAGACACTTTCCAGGTCAGCTGTGTGGACCTGAAAAACAGAACCAACCACTTCCCTGAGGTCCCTGGGGGTCTGTTTGGGAACTGGAATCCTGCAGGAGTTGCATTGGCCTAAAGCTGGGGTCTTGCACCCTACCCAGACCAACCAACCAGATCTACACCAGACTTGCCTCTGGAGCAGGGGCCCTGGCAAAGAGAATTGGGTAGCTGTGCTTCCTTGGCCTGCCTCTGAAGTTGCTACTCCTTCATAGTGCCACCTACCTCCCAACCCCCGGCTTCAGGGCCCTCCCACCACGCTGTTCCCTGTGCCCTCTCTTCAGTCCTCCCCAGGCCAGCTCTCCCGATCTGTTTACCATGGGCTTGTTGTCCCCTATGCTGAGTCAGGGCTAAAGAAAATCCTAAAGGTGGATGAGAGAAAAGGGAGAGAAAGAAAGACCCCTGGGACCACTGGCCTGGCACCAGAGAAGTTGTGCCATGTTTGGCTCATCCTGACATAGGACCAGACAGAAGGAACCCTTTGTCTTCCCTAGAGTGCCATAGGAAAGACATGAGGGTCCTCCAGCACCCCTATCCAGGATAGACCATGATGCCCTGCTGTGGGAGCAGGACTGAGAGATTTGGGTGTGGACAGTCCTACTTCACTGTCATGAGCAAGCAATGGTCTTATTTAGACTTAAGGAGACACCGGGCCTTAGGAAAATGTAATTAAGTCTGATAGAAACACAAAAGGATGTTTTATTATGATGTTACCATAATCGAATATGCAAGGCAATTAACAAAGAGAAAAGCGGTTTTTTTTTTGGCTGACAGTTCTGGAGGTCCCCACCAAAGATCAAGAAGTTGTATTGCTTTGGGCTTCTGGCAACAGTGCCAAATGGCAACGGCAGGGGCACATGGCAGAACAAAATGCTTACCCTACGAGCCAGGAAGCAAAGAAGGGAAGTTTGGACCCAAGCCCGACAATCCCTCAAGGGCCTGTTCCAATGACCTAAAGACCTCCCACTAGCTCTGACGCTAAAGTTCCACCACTTCCCAACACCCCCTCTTAATAGACGAGCCATAGCAGAGGTCAACACTTGCTTCCTGTTCTCTTGGTCTGTGTTTCTTGCATGAAATAAAAATTTTCCTAAATCAAAAAGTAAGTGTGGAGTCAGACATCCTTCAATGAGGGGCCAGGGCCTCTCAGCCTCAGTTTCCAAATATGCCCTGCACAGCCATGATGCCTGGATCTCTGTTGAGAGGTACCCTTGGTTTTCCTTTATTCTCTATGTAGTATCACAGCAGGGAATCAGGCAGAGGCTGGCACTGGAGTAGTGCCCTCCACACCCATACCATGTGTGTGCTGTTGTCATGTGGAGCCCCAGCCCTTTCCTGTAGAGGAACTCTCCTGTACTGTGAAGGGTACAGCAGGCAACAGTCAGCACAAGCGCTGGCCCTTGTCTTCCGATAGAATGGATACCTCGTGTGGCATATCCAGCATTCGGATATGGTTAGTGTGACCAGGAAGCTGAATTGTAAATTTTGCCTACCATCACGGTAGTATGGACAGTCAGGGCTCAGTGGTGTGCAGTGGCCCTGTCCTGGCTGGCCGCCTCTGTGGCCTGTGAGGCCAGTTTTGCTCAGATTCCTCACCAGGTTCCCTGCCTCCATTCTCAGCCTAATTGTACTCCTGGGGAGATCCTTGCAAAGTGCAACAACAGTGTGTCATACCTCTGCCTGAAAACCACGGTGGCTTCTCTGAGCCTTGCTGGTGCCAGGACTTGAGCACCCCAACCTGGAAGGGCTAACAGAAAAAGTGTTCCTCAGAGACAGTCCAGCAGAAGGTAGAAGGAACCCCGGGTCTGGAGGGTTAGAGAAACCAGAGGAGAATGAGTAGTGCGGGTCGGTAAGATGAGTCCTTGCAAACCCAGGAGGCTGAATCCACCCCATGATAGATGTCCTAAAAGCTACTGAGACACTCTTGAAACAGCAGAGAACATAGAATAACGTCTACATGCTATCTGCTGCTTTTCAATACATCTTCTCCTTTCTTTTATTGTAGTAAAACACAACAAAGTTTACTATCCCATCCACTTTCCAGGCTGCATCGCAGTGATCCGAAGCATTCCATGATGCAATGCAGCAGTCTAGGAGCTTGTCATCACCCCAAGCCTGACACTGTCCCCTCCCTGCTGTCTTCCTATTATTATGTGCTCCAGAGGCCTCACAGATGGAGACTCACATAGTGTGTGCCCTTCTGTGTCCTAGGGTCTATCCATGTGGCAGCATGTAGCAGAACGCCCTTCCATGCTAAGGCTTAGTAAGACTGCACTGCAGAGTGGACCACATTTGCTTAACCGTTCAGCCACTGGAGGACTCACGGGCTGCTGTGAATGTTGCTGTGGACACAGGTGTGCGTGTGTCTACATGAGGCCCTGCTTTCGGCTCTTTTGCACCTAGAACTCTAACTATAGGATCACATGATAAGTCTATGTTTTTAAGGAACTATCCAAACATTTTCCATAGTAGAAAAATAATGTCTAATCTAGAATTTAATTTCTAAACTACTTGCTTGTGATCTAAAACAAATCAACCAAGGCCAGTGAGATAGATCAATGCCTAAAGGCACCTGATACCAAGCCTGATGAACTGAGTTCAACCCCCAAAACCTACATGATGGAAAGATTCAACTGACTGCTGTGTCCTCTGACCCCCATATACCATAACACACACACACACACACACACACACACACACACACACACACACAAACTAATTAACAATAAACCCAATGGTGCCAAAGGGAACCTAGGGTATACTCAAAGCCCTTCTCCCCACCCCACCACAGAAGTGGCATCAAGGGTCTTTCTGGAAATTTTTTTTCAGAGTATGTATGCATATGCACAGATATGCAATGCTCTTTCCATACAAACAAATGGGATCTTCCTATTTCTGTGTTGACTTTTAAATGTTTTTTAACTGAAACATACATGAGTCATTGCTGTCAAGTTTATTGTTAGTAGTTTTTGTATATCAGAAGTGCTGTTTAATCAGCACCTCTAATGCAAATTTTTTTGCTTCATAGAGAAGCCATCACTATTATAAGCTAGTCCTAATTCCCCATCTCCCTGTAGCCACCGGTGGCCACTAATCTACTGTCTAACAGACTTAGCTCTTCTGGACATTTCATATACACGACATTATCATAAGACTTCTTTCATAAACCTTTCATAGGTTTGGGCATGATAAATTTGCAATATTTTGTTATAGTTCAAAAATATTCCACTGTATGAACACATATTCATCTGATGATGGAAAATTGGGTTGTTTCCCCTGGGGAGTTGTGATAACTAAGGCTACTATAGATATTCATGTGGTTTATGTGTGGACATATTTCCATCCCTCTTGGAGTAGATACAAGGGGAGGGGCATAGTCTTGCCTGTTAAGGGATAGGCTGGTGGGAAATGGGGTATATCAGGTGTGGGAGCAAAGGGCAGGTTGGCAAGGTTTTAATAGTATTTGCACTTTCAGAAGATTAAATCCTGCTCTGCAGAAAACAGGCGGGGGGCGGCGGTTGGGTGAAGGGAGGTTGAGGACCGACCCCTTAGTTATTTGAGAATGTAGGAGTGAAATGAGTTTGAATTTGGGCGGTGATGACAGAAATGGAAGGACTCCAGATAAACCCGTACGGCAGAAGTCGGGCAGCCAAGTCCAGGGAACAACTACCAACGTGGTAGGCTCACACTGTCAAGGCAACCAGGGAATGTCCTTGGTGGCAACGGCAGGGATCCATTCAGGACCTGCCTCGGCGGAGCAAGTCAGGTTTGTGGTCCAGCAGTACCAGGTAGATGTGCACTTCAGCGAAGTCACGGAGAAAGAAGATGTCAAGCAAAGTGCAGAGGTTCAAGGCCTGACTCCAAGTTCCAGGCCATATGGCCCCAGGTAAACCGGACATCTGTCTCCTGACACCTGGCAAGCACAGATTGAATCAGCTCATCTTTTCAAGGCACGGAAGGCTCGAGGAACGCTGACGAGGTGCGACTGGCTTCCACTCCTTTGCGCTACCCAGATGCAGAAGGAGGGGCCGAAGACCCTCTTCCTCTCAATCTGGGACTCACCCCCAAAGTACACCCAAGTTGGAGGCCCCGCCCCCGCCCCCGCCCCGCCCCCCGGAGCCCTCGTGACTACAGTCCCGGCAGCCCTCGCGCGCCACGCCCACGGCTCCTGCGCACGCGCAGCTTGGAGGTGCGGCTCGGGGGGCCGTACTCTACGCGGAGCTTTGACAGAGACTCCCTCAGGGCTGGCGGGGCGGACCCTCGGTGTCGCGCGCATGCTTGGCAGGGCCGGGCCGCTCTTCTCCTGAGGCTGCGGCCCGGACGCCTCAGCTGGGCCTCTAAGATGGACCTCCCGGCCGTGCTCGCCGCCCCGGTCGCGCGCGGAGACCAACATGGCGGTGGCCCAAGCCGACTTCGCCGCGGCGCGGGGCCATCCCTGGGTGCGGGCCCCGGGCGCCGCCGCCTGCTGCTGCTCAGGGGCCCGGAAGATGGCGGGCCCGGGCCGCGTCCGGAGGAGGCCCCGGGGCCGAGCCCGCCGCCCTCCGAGGACGGCGGCGACTCCTTCGTGGTTCTGCTGGAAGTGCCGCGCGCCGCGGCCGACGCCCCCGGACAGGAGGAGGAGGCCGAACCCGGCCCCTGCGCGAGCCCCCCGGAGCAGGTCCCCGCCGCCGCCCCCGGCGCCGCTCTGGCGGGCACCGTCACCATCCACAACCAGGACCTCCTGGTGCGCTTCGATCGCGGCGTCTTCACGCTGGCCGCCGCGCCCGCGCCGGCCGCCCCGAGCCTGCATCCCGCCACTGCCCCAGGCCCGGAGCCCTCGAGCGCCTGTGCGTCCCGCCGCGGGCCGGCGGCCGCCAGCGCCGGCTCTCCCGCCTACCGCTGTCCCGAGCCGCAGTGCGCGCTGAGCTTCGCCAAGAAGCACCAGCTGAAGGTGCACCTGCTGACGCACGGCAGCCTCCAGGGCCGGCGGCCCTTCAAGTGCCCGCTGGAGGGCTGCGGCTGGGCCTTCACCACCTCCTACAAGCTCAAGCGACACCTGCAGTCGCACGACAAGCTGCGGCCCTTCGGCTGCCCGGTGGGCGGCTGCGGCAAGAAGTTCACCACCGTGTACAACCTCAAGGCGCACATGAAGGGCCACGAGCAGGAGAGCCTGTTCAAGTGCGAGGTGTGCGCCGAGCGCTTCCCCACGCACGCCAAGCTCAACTCCCACCAGCGCAGCCACTTCGAGCCCGAGCGCCCCTACAAGTGTGATTTCCCCGGTGAGCCGGGGCCGCGGAGCGGCGGGGGCGGGCGGGACCCGGCCGTGTCCGGATCAGGGGTCAATCAAGCTCTGTGCTGTTGTTTGGGCAGGGTGTACCGGGGGATGCCCGGATCTAAGTGAGCAGCGTGCAAAAAAAAAAAAAAAACACTCCCGTGTTTGTGTTCAGGTTCCTTTCAGGTAGTTAGATGGGAACCCTTGGGTTCCGACAGCGAAGTGGTATGGCATAGTCACAGCTGCCCCTGGGGGAGGCCACAAGTCCCTTGTTAAGATGCTTCCTATGAAAGTGACCACTTCTTCTCAGAGTTGAGTCGAGACTTTATTTTTCTCAAATCTACTCAAGTATATGAGATGAGTCAGAGATCCAAGACTATAAGGCCAAATATGCCACCTTAAATTACTGAGGGAATTACACAGTGCTGCTCTGGACCTTCTCCAGCCTCTATGGAAGCCCTACGGATTAGCGGACACAGAGTCCCCAGGAATACCTCATGCTTTAAATAAGACCTCTGTCCTTCCTAGTACTATCCAGGGTGATGCTCCTTCACCAGAATGAGCCTGTGCCCCCACCACCAGGTGTGTGGCACATCTGTTTGTGTGTCTTTCATACTTTATTTTTGTCGGACTTCTTAGTTTCTGGGATCATATCTATTCTCTTCTATACTGTTAGCCAGCACCTAGGATGCACGTTAGCATGTATACACATTCTGTTCTCTTAATAACATGCATTATAGAGTATGCTCATATGTAGCAACAGATTCTAGTATTGTATTCTTACATGCCCACAGACTATCTTATACAGTCTGATGGAACACCTTCTGCAGTCATTTCCTGATGTGAGAATGGTATCTGCAGGCCTCACCCTGGTGAAGGTAGCATCCTTCTCTGTGTGTGTTGTACTGTGTGAAGGACAGGGATTCACCTCAAAGCATCAGGTGCCCCTGAAGGGCTTGTGTTGGCTGGTCAGTTGGGCTTCCATAGAAGCTGGGAGAGGGAGTGGGGGAGCACCATTAAGTGTCCAGTCAAGGAGGGATTCTTTTGACAACATGGGCCAGAAAGTGGCGGTGGGAATGGTAGAGGGCTTCAGGAAAAAGATCGCAGAGGGAGGAAGAAAGAGCATGGCTATTGATTGGGGGTGATGAGGGCTGTTGCTAAGGCAGAGAGTGCTAATGTTCAGTTACACCCTAAGTAGCAAAGGGAACAGATTGAAGCTAAGGAAGAGGACGTTGGGATGGGGCAGAGATTCCCTAGGCTGCTACTTTTATTCAGGGTTGTGCAGCGCTTCGGAGTCTAGTGATAGCATTTTAGGGACTCTGAGGAAGAGCTGTAACAGACATAGTGCCTAAACATTTCCAGCTTTTTATTTTCCACCCTGTTTGAGCACCGGACATTTTTGTCAAAGAAGTGTTGATGTAGGAATTGCTGAGGTGTAGGTTGCTTGGGCTGATGGGGTGGGGTGGGGCTATGAGGATGGAAATGAAGTTGACAAGAACCTGAGGAAATAAGTAAAAGAAAAAGAGTCCAGATGATAAATGCGGGGCTGCCAGTTGCAGAGGCTGGAGGAAACTGAAAAGTGTGGGGGATGCAGTATCCTCCAGTGGGACAGAAACTCTTGATCGTTCGTGTTTTTGTCCTGCTGATTTCTTGGGTCTCACTCAGACAGCATTGCCAGCTGGGTTTGTGGAAGACACGCCTAGTTTCTGCAGATTTGGCTACAGAACTGGCTGGCCAAGGCTATGTTTGGAGGACAACCTCTTAATCACTGTGTCGTCTGTCTCCACAGAACACTGGGACAGGTGGCCTGTGCGTGCTGCCCTACTGTAGCTTCTAGAAGGCTAAATATTGGTGGACAGGGCTTTGCAGAAATGGTTTCCGAGTCATGTCTTTCCTTGTCTGCTCATTGTGAATGTGCCCCAGGCTGTAGACAATGTAAGCTGTGCTGTGTGCTTTGTCGTCCTCTGATCTAAGTTTCTGCTTCCCTCATTCAGGCTGTGAGAAGACGTTCATCACAGTGAGTGCCCTGTTTTCCCATAACCGAGCCCACTTCAGGGAACAAGAGCTCTTTTCCTGCTCCTTTCCTGGATGCAATAAACAATATGACAAAGCCTGCCGACTGAAAATTCACCTGCGAAGTCACACAGGTACGAGCTGGAGGGTGCACCACAGTGTGGACCCATACTTTGTGGTAGCTATTGTGTTCATAGTCATGCTGTGTCTTTTTTTTTTTTTTTTTTTTAACAAGGTGAAAGACCATTTATTTGTGACTCAGACAGTTGTGGCTGGACCTTCACTAGTATGTCCAAACTTCTAAGGCACAAAAGGTAAACCTTACATTTTGTTATTTATGTTCTGAAAGCACATGAAGTGTGTGTCACAGAACACTTTGAGTTATGTACAGATTTCAAGCTATTTAAATGGAGCTCAGTGTCAATGTTTTAGAAAATCAGAAAACTGTAAGAAAGGCACTAAGAATCTCCTCACTTGACAACAGTTGTTTCCTGTTAGGTTTGGTTTGGTTGACTGAGCATACTGTCAATACAATTACATTTGTTTCCTGTTAGATGTTGTAGAAATACTTTTCTTCATGTTATTACTAACTTTTGGTAGTGATAATGACAACTTGGGGTCTGTGTACCCGTAATGTTTAATTTGTTGTCTCATTCCATCTTGGTCACAGCTGCAACATTGGTATGTTACACATACTGAGGGGGTGGATGACCTGTGTCTGTTTGCGTAACTGGGGTCTGAGGTGCTCAGAATGAAAACAATACTTAGAAAAAGACGGACTTTATAAATTGACTTAAGAGGATTCTTTCCCACTGCTGCCAAGCTGTGTGTGTGTGTGTGTGTGTGTGTGTGTGTGTGTGTGTCTGTGTCTGTGTCTGTCTGTCTGTCTTCTGGCCATCTGTGGCTTGGAAAGCACATTGACTATAGATACTTCTAAACAATTTAGATTGCTTCATTTACTCCTTTGGTACTCATCCTTTCCTAGATTGTTGTAGCACTAATTGTTCTGTGTCTGGCTTTGGGGCCACCTTAATTATCAAAGTAGAATTTCTTACTGTGGGGCAGCTAAACAAACCCTTTGTGGACATTCTGAAATGCATTGATTATTCTGATGGAGAGAGCAGGCTGGTTTTGTGTCTAAGGCCTCATACTTGTGAGTCTGTGAGTAGTAATTGTTCCTTCCCTTTTGTTTCAGGAAACATGACGATGACCGGAGGTTCACCTGCCCTGTGGAAGGCTGTGGCAAGTCATTCACTAGAGCAGAGCATCTAAAGGGCCACAGTATCACCCACCTGGGAACAAAGCCATTCGAGTGCCCTGTGGAAGGTAGCATTTAAAATGGTGCTTTAGCTATAGACAAAGTGCCACACCAACACTCATGTTGAGCTATAAGTTTGATTTGCAGAAGCACTAAGATAGTTGTCAGTTACAGCATTGTGTTTATTGGGTCAGTTGAAAGTACGAGCACACTGTCTAAGGAGTGTATTGGAAGAAGTACAGGTTTGCCTTCTGCCCTGCTGCTTAATCTGAGGCTCTAGTTCCACTACCTGTTTAACTGATGATTATGAGGAATGGGTGAAGTGAGGAGAAGAATGCTTCTTTATATGTGGTCTGGCACATAGCTTGGGTTCACTAAATGACAAATAACTAGTCTTACTGCACCTGGACCAAAATAAAGTCTGTCTGATTTTTTTATAAGGCTATTCATGAGACTTTGTCTTAGTTAGGGTTTCTATTGCTGTGATGTAACACAGTGACCGAAAGCAACTTAGAGTGTATTTCAGCTTATACTTCTGTGTTACAGTCCATCATCAAAGAAAGACAGGGCAGGAACTCAAAGAAAGGACCTGGAGGCAGAAGCTGATATAGAGGCCATGGAGGAGTTCTGGTTACTGGCTTGCTTCCATGGCTTGCTCAGCTGGCTTTCTCATAGCACCCAGGACCTTAGGCCCAGGAGTAGCACCACCCACAGTGAGTTTAGCCCTGCCACATCAATCATCAGTCAAGAAAATGCCTCATTGATATGCCTACAGACCAATCTTACATAGATGTTTTTCTCAATTCAAGTTCCCTCTTTCAAAAAGACTCTAGCTTGTGTCAAGTTGACATAAAATTAGCCCGCACAGGCTTTTTTCTTTAAATGTTGAAAGTGTAATTTATTTGCCAAAAATTTGTATGGCCCTTTCAAGACAACCCTGCTGTTCACTAAGGAAGGAGTAGTCCAAGGTGAGTCAGAAAGGCCCTAAATTGATGGCCTGACCTAAATCTGTGGACTTTAGTTATCTTAGTTGGAGAAGAATGATAAAGGCCAATTAAAACCAACAACAGTTCTTACAACATACTGAATGTAATACAAATGGTATGGTCAAGTTCTCCCTCTTATCAGCCTAACAGCTGTGAGGATGGACAGGTAAATAGGAACATAAAAGCTGCTGTGAGATGTCCGAACTTCATCCATACTGCTCTTGGGGGAGTGTGAATGTCCTGGTCAGCTTGAAGAAGAGCTAGCCAGACATTAAAGGGTGGCTATTAGAAGCAGAAAAACCAGCAGGAGGAATCCACAGGGCAAGAGCAGTTCACTTGGAGCCAAAGCCCAGTCTGGTCTTTGGAGAGGCACTGAAGTCATCCTGGGCTGGGGGCTGGCAGCACAAAGGAAGAGAATCCCAGCAACAGCAAAGACAGAAGTCAGAGCATGCTGTAATGATTTGGACCTGGATGAGGGAGGCACAGTAGTTGAGATCAGTGTCTCAGCTGAGATTTGGATGGGAGAAGAGTTTGGTCATATGGTACATAAAATGATAAAATGTACCTTCAGCTTGGCCTAAGGTACTCAGAAAGCAGACTGTGTGTCTGCTGCTGGCTTAAAGAACAGGCTGGACTACAAAGGAAGAAGGTGGCATGCAGGTCCTTGCTTAGACCCTGCAAGTGGATGGAATTCTCAAGCAATTGAAAGTGTGAATTCTGGATTCAAGTCCTGAGTCTGCTACTTGCAGGGCTCGGAGAAGTCCTGGAATGAGCAGCTTAAGTTCTGTGCCTCTTTTTCTTATCCATAAAGTAAATAAACCCTTATAGGGTTCTTGTAAAGATTCAACTAATTAAAACTTTTAAAGCTCTTAAAAGCATTGATACTTGTCAGTTCTGATGATTGTAGTGATTGCTATAAGGTGGACTTTTGTTTTCTATTTTTTAAGCCCAGGTGGAGAGCCACATATGGTGGTAAAACTGGAAAGGCTGACCTGGTGGGAGCTTTAAAGGCAGGGAGGGTGCTGAGCCAGAAGGATGTCTGTGGAGGGCCAGCTCAGAATACGGAGGCCCACTAGTGTCATTTGGGGTTGGTGGGCAAATTTTGGTAGAGTAACTCAGGTAGAGCTGCTGAGCAGAGGCAGGGAACTGCTTATTTTCACAGCTCTTCTGGAGATGACTGGGGGAAGAAGAAAGGGCAGAAGTTCACTGTTAAAGAGGGCATTTGTTTGTAAAGTCTCAAGGAGCTTTGAGCCATTAAGATAATGAGCCTCAGCAGAGAGAAGAGTGACAGGGTTTGGTCAAGGCCTCTGCACAAGGCAGTGGAGCCTGCCTGGTACAGAGAGTCCAGAACCCCTTCTTAACGGACTAAGTGAAGCCAGGCCCTGTGTTGAGAGTGACATCAGGCACATCCTCGGTGGTGGGCAGTGCCAGTGCCCCGCACCTCCAAGTGGGCTATTTAAGGAAAAATAGAGCCATATAAGTAAGGGCCCTGGCCATCTCTGTATAGTTTGGGACTTAACTTCATTCTTACATGAAACTTCAAACATGTTTCTAGACAAGCTCTAAGCCTGTTCCTTATCTTGACCCCATGTATCTCATTTTACAGACAAGGAAAAGCTGCTCTGCAGAGGGCCAGAAGTTTATCTGTGGCCGTGGAGCAACCGAGGGTTGCGTGCAGACAGCCTTAGCTGGGCAACTACCTGCACTTTTACACCCTTCTGCTCCAAGGCCTGGCCCCATCACTCACCAGGGCAGAGTCACCCGCTGCCCCTTGTTCAGGCACTGGTGTCTCAGTCTTCTCAAAAGCTGTTTCTACAGCATTCATTATTTCAGCACTGATCTTGCTCTGCCATTTATTTTGACTTACTACCTACATGCCAGCCAACTCACAAGCCTCTGGACTCAACTCTGCCTCTCCTTCCTGGGTCTGTGAAGGGCAGAATAACAACATGACAGGCAGGCAGAGATAAAGGGAAGGCAGTTGTAAATATGTGTTCCTCCAGCGCTTGAATCCAGATCTGATATGGGAGTTGAGTGTATAAGCTGGGGAATGCTGTCTCTGGCTCACTTGTACCTGTTACTTAGAGACATTTGCTCAGTTTCTGGGCTGCACAGAGGTGAAATGGGTGGGGTTATCTATGGTCATGTGTTGAGATAGTTCCAGCCCTTAGAACTGTAGGATTGCTTTTTTTTTTTTAATAGCTTAATAGAGGTGATTAGTATATATTTTTGCAACTGAACTTTGACTTAACTCGGAGCTGTGGATAGAATAAACAGGCCAGAGTGAACTCGATCAGGTCACATGTCTTAGACTGACTAACTCATGGTCTTCGTATTACTTTATAATTCTTTATAATTATAATACTTTATAATTCCTCCTTAGGTATTTGTTATATGCCACTTGTCAGTGGCCAGTGCTTGGGAACATAATGTTACTCTTTGTGTTCGTCAGGGTTCTCTAAAGGAAGAGAACTGCCAGAATGAATATATATATTAAAGGGGGGCTTATTAGAGTGGCTTACAGGCTGTAGACCAGCTAGTCTCAACAGTAGTCTCCCAGAAGAAAATTCAAGAATCTAATTGTTCAGTCCACAAGGCTGGATGACTCAGTTAGTCATCAGTATACATTGGAATCTCAAAGAAGACTCTAATGCCGGTGAAGGGATGCCTTGGCAGCAGGATGGATAAACTTTCCAGCAAGAGTGAGGGCAAGCAGGCAAAAAAACAAAAGCTTTCATCTTCCATGTCCTTTTATATAGGCTGCCACCAGAAGGGGTGGCCCAGATTTAGGGTGAGTCTTCTGAACTTAAATCAAGAAATATCCCTCACAAATATTTACTTAATTCCAGATGTAGTCAAGTTGACAACCAAAGTTAGCTATCACAAATTCACTCCTTGTCAACTTGATATACAATCATATTTCCTTATGTCATTAAGATATGTTTCATTTCCAAATCAAACCAATAGCCAGATCATAATTACTACTAACATAATGTAACTATCCCACTAAAACTGCAAACACATTATATATCTTAGAATAAGTGGCAATAAGTAGAAAAGTACATTCTTTTAGTATCTTGTAACTTACATATGATAACCACTGACATCTCAGTTGGTATTATATAGCATGATAAAGAAATCTAGGAAACAAAACACAAATATCTTTACAATATATTCTTAACAAAATGTGACAGAAACACATGTCAATTATGATCAGTTTTGCAACTGGTCACGTGGCCTTAGTAGTTATAGCTACCTTCTTCTACTACCTATTTTGTATTTCTTCCACCCTCAACAAGCATGTCATTAGGTATTGTTTTTGTTTTTGTTGTTTTATTGTTTTTGTTTTCTTTTTTTTATTCTTAAGTGACCTTTATTCTTGAAAGATCTGAGCCCTTGGTCATCCTGCATGGATTGGATTGTAATTTCCTATTGACTTAATTTCTGTCTTAGTTAGGGGTTACTATTGCTGTGATGAAACACCATGACCAATAGCAACGTGGGGGTGAAAGCGTTTATTTTGCTTACATATCCTGAATATGTTACATAGTCTGTTGAAGAAAGACAAGGAAAGACCTCAAGTTGGCCAGGAACCTGGAGGCAGGAGCTGATGAAGAGGCCATAGAGGAGTTCTGCTTACTGGCTTGCTCCTCACAGCTTGTTAACCTGCTTTCATATAGCACCACCAAACCAGGACCACCAACCCAGAGTGATACTACCCACAATGGTCTGGGCCCTCCCCCATCAATCACTAATTAAGAAAATGCTTGATAGGCTTACCTATAGCCTGATCTTATGGAGGTATTTTCTCATGTGATTCCCTCCTTTCAGATTATTCTAGCTTGTATCAAGTTAACATAAAACTAGTTGGCACATGATTCTTAATTACTATTGTGGGGGGTGGGAGCTTCCTGTGCCACAGTGGGTCACAGTGTATATGTGGAGGTCTGAGGACAACTTTGTAGAATTGGTTCCTTCCTTCCACCTTTATGTGAGTTCCAGAAATCAAACTCGGGTCACCAGACTTGGCTGGCAAATACCTCCCTTTTTGAGTTGTCTTACCAGTCCATAATGTCATTTCTGATGAACTTAGGAAGTATTGTTGATCATCCTCAGGTATGACTCTGGTTCCCCTCTGTGTTCCAGGGTGCTGTGCCAGGTTCTCAGCTCGAAGCAGTCTGTACATTCATTCTAAGAAACACCTGCAGGATGTGGGTGCTCCGAAAAGCCGCTGCCCAGTGTCCAGCTGCAACCGACTCTTCACCTCTAAGCACAGCATGAAGGCGCACATGGTGCGGCAGCACAGCCGGCGCCAAGGTCTGTGACTGTGGCCCTGAGAGCTGCGGAAATGCATGTGCCTGAGCTGAGAGACCAGGGATAGTGTCTCTCCCTCTCCACCCTCAGTCCTGTGTAACCATGAAGTTGGAGCTGTGGGTTATCACACAGCCATGGGACCTTTGTGCTCTTTCCTCTTCTGCTGCTTGCATCTACCACAGCCCCTTTGTGAAGTTCTTCCCTTCAAATGTACCATCACCTTGCAGGCCTCCCTGACACATGTGCTCTAAGCCTGTCTGCAACTGGGCCCTTTGCCCTGCACCTGTACCCTCTGAGTTTGTTTTGTAATATCCACTGTTCCTGAGCACTGAATCCTATCTCTTCCTCTTGGTCTTAGGGGACAGTAGATCCTACACAGAGGACTGTGTTCTAAAGGCAGGCAGGAAACCCTCCAAGCCCAGAGCGGAGTTGTGTCTCAGGAGTGGGCTGGGCTATGAGAGAGGCATCATGATAGTGGTCAAGGGCATGTGGAGGGCAGGATGCTGAGCATGTAGAACCTGACATTCAGCGTCTGGGCTACCACACTTAGAAACCCGCCCCTCTAGGTCTTATGTACAATTATAGACAGGACACCAAGAATGTAGGAGAGACAGCAGTGTCTGTGTCTCTCTAGTGCATTCTCAGACAATTTTCTCTGGGGTGAGGTAGCTTCTGCTGTTGGTAAGGTAATTGGTGGAGGCCATACATGTTTTTAACCAGTCTACCCTCACTATGACCTATGAAGCAGACAATAGCATTTAGCTTTTTCCCAATTGGAATCCTAAACAGGGACAGATCTTTGAGCCATGTTTCCCTGAGCTTTAAAAAGAAGGAAGGCGATAAACTATGAGCCACTTTTGGTTAACACACCTACTGCAGAGCTCTGAGCAGCTAGAGCTGGTGAAGGTCTGTGTTCTTTATCTGGTCTCTCCTCTTGGGAGAGGCGGTTGCTTACTCTGTCCTTTGGATCTCAGGCGCTGTGACCTTAGACCACTCTGCATTAGAAAAGCAGTTGCTCTCCTGCTAGTCTCCTACTTAATGTCAGAGGGTGTCATCTTTCCTCCCAGAGGCTCTCAACCATTATCCCTCTCTCCAGCTCTGAGCTGGTGCTGTGTGACCCCACAAGCCTCAGCGTGAAATTCCCTCTTCAGCTGTATCTCTCTTTCCCTAAGCTAGCTAATTCAGGCTACGTCACAGGAGTTTTCCCTAAACTCTGGATGAGTGAGAGGCCCTCTTAGCAGGCCCATGTTTATGGTGCACATTGACTAACTCATGTATCATTCATCCTGCCCATTGACAGTAGAAGACTAGGCATTCAAGGCTGCCTGATGACTGCCAGCTTGTGTTTCAGTTCACCTCACAATGGTCCTGCTGCTGCAGAGAGACTTGCTAAGGGCACACCAAAAGGAAGTGCTCAAGCCAGGATCTTTGCTGGGATCTATCTACCTCCCAAAGCCACAATTCTAACCATTAGCACTATGTGCTTGTGTTTAGTCAGTGATTTTTCTCTTGTGTATCCATTTACACCAATTCTGTGGTTGACATTTGTGGAACTAATAAAAGGTAGGAGGTTTTTGAGTAAGTTAGCATCTTTCTCCCATCAAAATCACTCACCACAAACAACATAATCATCAAGATGTATGTTTGTTTGCTGTTTTTAATTTTGAGAAAGAAACGGGTTTCCTGTTCACTTTCTAGAAAGAATCACTCCCATTTCTTCTCAGAATGTTGTATTGGTACTAAGATACTGTTGAAAAAACTTTCTGATAAGACAACTGAAGAGAGATTCTGACTTTGGTTTCTGTTCTTATGTCTAAACTAGATGTCTTTTGTGGGCTTGATTTAAAAATGCATGGTGACGAATGCCTTTAATCCTAGCACTTGGGAGGCAGAAACGGGCAGATCTCCTGAGTCAAGGCCAGGCTGATATGCTACACAGAGGAATTCTGTCTCAAAAAAACAAAAACAACAGCAAAAAAGTTTAGTATGCGCTGTGACCTGGCCTTCATGGTTAGAAAGTTCGAATTTGTGGTTAATGTGTAGTTGATGTGGAAGAAGCAGAGCGGAGAGCTCCTTCCTTTGCTTCAGGCGCTAGGGCAGTTCAGAAGCCGCAGTGAGACAGGTGAGAAGTCCTGTTGTCTGAGCTCCATGCATCTGCCTAGCCCTGGAGTTTTCAACCCAGCCCAGACAGCCAGTTTTACTCCTTGAGGACCACGAAGGACTCAAACCATCTTGTGGATGACAGTAGATGTGGAGCAGGGCACACAGTTTGACATGACTGGAGATGACTGAAGCTAATTTCAAAAATACCCCAGAGCCAGAGTTGGTCTCAGAGCTGACTTGTGGAGGCTTCATGCTGTGGGGTGGATTGAAACCTTGGTTAGCTAGTGCGGTATAGGAGGAAGGGCAGGCTTTGGAACGCAAGACAGCTCGAAGACATTGTCAAGTCAGCCCCTCCTGTGGTGTCTGCTGTTCACTGTATGCCAGCATTAGGTCTTTCTTTACCCTGGTGGCAAGGTCTAGTGAAAGGGTAGTCAGTGTTGCTTCAGGGGTGCCTGCTAGTATCTCAAACAGAAAGAAGATTTCCCAGTCTGATATGATAGTAACTGGAATATCCATTGCTTTTGCAGATCTTGTACCTCAGCTAGAAGCTCCAAGCTCTCTCACACCCAGCAGTGAACTGAGTAGCCCGGGCCAAAGTGAGCTCACCAACATAGATCTAGCAGCACTTTTCTCTGATACACCTGCTAACAGTGGCAGTTCGACAGCTGGGTCGGATGAAGCCCTGAACTCCGGGATCCTCACCATTGATGTCTCTTCTGTGAGCTCCTCTCTGGGAGGGAATCTCCCTTCTAATAACAACTCCTTAGGGCCCATGGACCCCCTGGTTCTGGTGACCCACAGTGATATGCCTCCAAGTTTGGACAGTCCTCTTGTTCTTGGGACATCAGCCACAGTTCTTCAACCAGGCAGTTTCAGTACAGATGATTCTCAGGCCATGAGCACAGGAGCAGTAGGCTGTCTGGTGGCTCTGCCTGTGAGGAACTTGGGTCAAGACCCACCAGCTTTGACTCCCAGCAATAACTTAACAGCACCTGACACCGCACCAACCTCTTCAGACACTGCCCAAGAAACTGCCGGAGTCCCAGATCTGCTGGTTCCAATAAAAGTGGAACAAGACTTACCTCCTGTCCCAGATGTGGTCCCGGGGCAGGAAGAAAGCCACGAGCCATCCCAGTCTATGCTGTCCAGCTCTACAGAGAGGCCAGGGGCTCAAAAGGACTCAGAGCTCAGTGCTGGCACCGGCAGCCTCTACTTGGTATGAAGCACTCTATTCCGTCACCACCACTAGCTCACTCCCCTAATGCACCTTGGATCATGTTTGGGATGAATCCTGTCTATGCAGACGGTTCTTTCTGGTGTGCAGAAGGACAGATGGAACCTGGGCAATAGTCTGGAAGTCTGACTTTGACCTTGATTCTGGAATTGACATTCTTACAGCTTTGTACAAATGACTTAACCTATCTGAGCCTTAAATCCTCAGTTATTTTTAAAATAAGGGGTTTGGGCTACATTGTTTCTAAGGTTCTTTGCAGTTCTGTGATTTTATAGTTTTCTTGAGAAAACTTGAGGCATTTCCTACTATTGAAATGTTCACCTTCATGCTTTTCACATAGTGATGAGTCCTAGAAGAGCAATGTTGGCATCAATCTTCTTAAGTTCTTCAGTGAGAACTTAAAAGCTATGTCAGGATATTTTTTATTAGAATTAAACAATGGTTCCTGAGCCTTCATTCTTGAAGGATTATAACAATACTCCAATTTTGAGGCTGGACAGTTACTGTATTCTATATTTATATCAATTATACCTTTAATATAATCTAATTTAAAGTAACTTAAAGATTCCTAGAGAGTCTGACTTTCCTCAGTCTATGATGGAAATGATCATATAAGTTTCTTTGTAATGCTGGTTGAATTTCGTTTTGACATTGATCATGTTAAGATTCATGCATCTTACCTTAGTACGAGCATCTTACCTTACTACGAGTGTGAGGGTACCTAGGAACCAACCTGCTGGAGCTGATTTGCATTTCTCTCAATGTGAGAGCAGCACAGTCTGGTGTCTGGCTTGTTGGTGGCAGAGCTACACTTGCCAGCATCTGCTTAGGCTGCCACAGCAGTTGCTAAGAGCAGCAGGTGACTTGACTGGAGGGAACCACAGGTCGGAGTGTGGGAAGCCTGTCCCTGACGCCTGTGCCTCCCTGTGTCTCAGAGCCTAGCTGTGGGTGGAGATGGAGGAGCCAGCAGAGCTTGGGCTTGCCCCTTGTTTGTTCTCTTGCTAGCTGTGTGGCACTCATTGGGCTCCCTTGCCTCCAAGTGGGAATGGTGTTATGAATGGGTTTCTGTATGCCATGAGCTGTCGAGGGCTGGTAGAGGCCTGGTTTCCTTTGCTCCTTGTAGTTTTAAGAATGAAACTTTTTCTTACTAAATATTCACAAATTTTTAAATATCCTATTTGAATACTGTTTCTGTGGCACCTCAGTAAGTTTGCTGAATTCAGTGACACTTTCTATATTGGCATATGACAGTGTGGCACTTGCTGCCAACACTCCCCAGGGCTGCTATGATATAACCCTGGCATCAGGAAGACTCGTGTTTTAGGGAGCAGGGCAGTGTGCAGCTCTTAACAGCCTCTCTAAAATATTTTAATGCATTTAGATCTTGGAGGAATGACCTTCACTGTTCCAGATGATGAAGTGCATTTTCCTGTGCTAACAGTCGAGCGTGTGGTTTCCCGCGTGCCTTTGCTGGTGACTGATTCCTGGAGCTCTGATACATTCCCAAGGCAGGCTTAGGATGGTTCTCTAGTCCCCTTGCTACCCTCCCTCTGCTGTTTAGATCAAGCAACTGACACACTTTTCTTTGGTCCCAGGAAAGTGGGGGCTCAGCAAGAACTGATTACCGAGCCATTCAACTAGTCAAGAAAAAAAAGCAGAAAGGAACTGGGAGCGATGAAGGTGAGGCCGAGTGTGCTGCAGTGCTGGTGGGCAAGCGACTAAGGTCTCTTGTGTCACAGTCACAGGCAGAGAAAGCACACAGAACAGTTGTTTCTGTGTTCTTTGTCTTCTATGTTCAAAATGCCCTTTTATCAATTCCTTAGCTTTATGTAAACTTAGAAAGCAGGTAGTAACCAAATTCCCAGCTTGTCTGAACATGCTTGACAGGTCTGAAGAGGCTCTGGGAAAGTCAAGAGTTCAAACACAGTGTCAGTTCTGGAAGGCTACTGAATAAATGAGCCGAGCTGGCCAGGTATCAGGAAAGCAGGAGGGTGGCTGGATGCTGAGTTGGGCCTGGTCTTGTGGAAACCAAGGGATAGAACGGCCATTGACTCTAGGGCAGCTGTGTGAAGGCAGCCTATGCACAGCAGTCTCTGAATCAGCCTGAACCTTTCAGAGCAGCAGCTCGTGTGAATGAGAAAACAAAACAAAGCAGTATCCCTATCCCATGGGCCAGTCAAGTCTGGTCTGGCATGCTGCCTCTTCTGCACATGGGTTGAAGGTACAATGCTGAAAGGAGACTGGTGAATCCTGTTTAATGTCAGCAGAGCTCTTTGGTGATCTCAGGCATCCATCATTCATCTTTACATTTACTTACACTTACTTGGTGCAATTTTATGTCTTTGCTCTTATGTCGTACCTCCAATTTAAAGTAACAGTTTTCTTCAAGCAGATGTTTCCCTCTGTGCCTCTCAGTGTCACTTGTGACTTAGAAAGGACAGTTCTGTGGCTCAAGAATCTGGAACTTGTAGTGTAAAACTTGCAGGGAAAATAAAAGAAAGGAGAAGTGAGGGTCTGTAGAAAAAAATTAACATATGCAAGCCAAATTCATTAAGGAAGTCAGGTATCTTTATTGAGCCAGTTGTGTTGGAGGAAAGGGGGTGCTTCAGACTTCAGGTACAGTTTATTGCGCTCACCACACTGGGGCAATATCTACTGAAATAGTTATTTGGTTATCATTTGTAATATGACATTTTAAAAATTAAAGACACTTTAAAAGTCTCTTAAAACTGATGGTTTGTCCTTAATATCAGTATTTGGCAAATGTTGAGGTTTTAGTTGTCTAAACTGTCATGCCTACTCCTGACACCTTTTGGCATCAGAATCCACAGAGGAGCAGAGGCTGTTCTTGGCAGCTACTCTTGTGGTTTAGAGCCACAGTGCTTTCTCTCCCACTCTTTCCCACGTTTGGTGGAGGAGTATGGGTTGGTCTGTCCTGTGTGCTCAGGTGGCTTTTGCAGCTTGCCTCACTGGTATAGATGAGCACTTTCTCTCATTGTTATCTTTTTCCCTAAATTAGTTACTACATATTTTTTTAAGATTTATTTATTTATTATGTATACAGTGTTCTGTTTGCATGTATTTCTGCAGGCCAGAAGAGGGAGCCAGATCTCATTACAGATGGCTGTGAGCCACCATGTGGGTGCTGGGAATTGAACTCAGGACCTCTGGAAGAGCAGTCGGTGCTCTTAACCTCTGAGCCATCTCTCCAGCCCTAACTATTACATCTTGAGGCTTGATCTGATTGAGTCTTTTGGGGAGAGGAGAGTTAGTGAAACTCTTTGAGGTCGTGCTGGGTTCTTTGTGGAGTCCCCTGAACTATTTCATAGCAACCTTTAGTGACTAACACCTAGCACCATTAGATTCCTGGGGTCTGCAGAGAAAGTGATGATAGTTCTACCTTCCTCTTATTAGCCAGGACATTTATCTAAAGAGTGGTTTCTTGTCCTTCACTCTGAGATATAATCGGTAGGAGAAAGTTGGGGTACTTAATTCTGCATCAAGTTTCTGTGAGTAGTTTCTGGCCACTTTCTGTGACGATCACAGCATTTCATGTCCTCATTTTAAATATTTTATAGACTTTGAAGGGAAATAGTATTGTGGCATCTGCAAGGTATCTGGCTTTTGTGGGTGAGAAGAAAGAAAATGTCTCTGCCAGGGTGAAGGATTACCTTCTGCTACCTACTTGTCTTTCTTAAAAAGCACTCTTGAAATCCTGTGACCAGCCAGGAGGGAGTCCATGTATAGTCCCTGCCTTTAAATCCTCCTTGCAGCCAACCGTGCTTCTCCTAACATGTACTGTAACTTCAGACCATCAGACCCTTTCTACCTCAGGTGGCTGTGACAGTACGTCCTGTCACCATCTGTCCACAGCTGTAACATGTCACCCAGCCACTCCTTGCAGCCTCTCCATAGCCCTGGTGAGTCTGTCACTGACACCTTTGCTATCACAGTCATGGGAGGTTCGCTCTCAGCAGGTGTTCACCAGGTCCCTTCTCTGCCTGGGCCAAACCAGACTCCCACCTGGGCTCTGTTGTCACGTCTTCCTAGTCTGCAGCCATGTCAGGGCCTTGGCCCTCGGCCCTCCCTTGCCTATCATGATGCTTTTGAAGAATATAGTTCCTTGCCCTGCAGACTCTCCATGTGCATTTCCTGAAGCCGCCTTTGGATTAGACTGAGGTTCAGGTCTTTTAGAGCTGGAGTTAATGTGCCTTCCTTGTGCATTGCGCTGGGTACAAATATATATATATAATTTACATGGATTGCTAGCAAAGATGCTGTTGACCAGCTTTCTGCTTTCTATAAACATCCTATTTTTTCCCCTTGTAGTTGTAAATATTTAATTTGACAGATATTTTGCAATTGTGTGCCCCCAAGTCTTAGCTTCAGGCATTCTCTGGAGCTCACAGCCCGCTGAAAGCTCTTGTACTCAGTCAGTGTTGTGCAGTGA
This sequence comes from Peromyscus maniculatus bairdii, assembly GCF_049852395.1. Classification (NCBI taxonomy): domain Eukaryota; kingdom Metazoa; phylum Chordata; class Mammalia; order Rodentia; family Cricetidae; genus Peromyscus; species Peromyscus maniculatus. The sequence goes on from NC_134854.1 coordinate 112,524,187, forward strand.
AAGGACAAGGTCAGACCAAAGAGCAGGATCCATGTGATGAGGACAGTGTGAACTTTTTCCAATGCTGGTGACCGGAAGAACTCACCTGAAGCATGCTACCTACAGTGCTTATTGGGACTCGCTTATGTAAGACCGAGCCCCTCCAGAGATAGGGCTGGTAGTTTGTGACCCAGGACTATATTATACATCACATTGTTAGCACTGACTCTCTGAAGTTTAAGGACCCCAGGGAAACAAGAACATTCTTCCTTTTTTGTTTTTAATTGTGTGTTGGGGGGGGGGGGTGCGTGTCTTGGCTTGTACGTATGTTCCTGTACCACGCCTGTGCCTGGTACCCTCAGGGGCCAAAAGATGGCATTAGATGCCCTGGAACTGGAGTTACAGGTGGTTATGAGCTGGCATATGGGTACTAGGAATCAAACCATGGTCCTCTGCAAGAGCAGCCTGTGCTTTTAACTACAGAGCTATCTTTCTATCCAGGAAGCAAGAACATACTTGCAGATGGGACATTCTAGGGCCCCTAGGTCATCTTCCTGGAGCTCAGTGACCCTAAATGTTTACCATGTGCTGCAGATACCATTTCTCATGTTTTCCATAGATAGCAATAGGCAGTGAGTTTTGACTATGATAATGTGACCCTGATGTGCAGGTAATTTGTATTTCCTGTAGGTGTTTAAAAAGTAGAGTTCTTTACAGACATGAGTTCTCCCTTCCCTCTCATGGTACACTCCATCACTTTCAGCCTAGACTCAGAGGTCTGTCTGTGCCTTAGGTTATTCCCAATATCAGGTTATAGTATGATTAGCATTGACTTTGTTGCTCTGAGTGTCCTGGCTGTGGCCATTGGGAGTTCCTGCAAGTGGATTCTTGTGCTCTTCCAATGTACACTATCTTGAACTAATCTTATCCAGTACTTGTCCCAGCCTGCAGTTAACTGATTCTCCAGAGAACCCTGGTTCCTTTACTGGAGACTGATATTTACTACCAGGATGTGGGTCCAAGACTGTGCTGGCTGCTGGTGAGCTATATGCACTAGGTTCTCAGTGGCCAGTGCTAGGAAATATTTGTAAATATCATTTTAATCAATCTGAGCTGTGTTCTCTATGCAGAATGTTAGGATTTTTTTTCAAGGTATGTACACAGTATTTCACATTCCTTGTTACTATATTGGTTTTTATCAGTAAAACATTCCTCTACATGGATCAGCTTAGACTAAGTGGCTTCACACCAGGTCGGGTTGTGCTGGTATCTTGGCACCAAGTCTGAGGGGGATATTTAGGTTTCTGAGGTGTCTGCATTTTGACATTGTAATGAGAGATTATGAATTATATTTAAGTCTGTGCACAAAAGTCCCAGTATGACTACACCATTGTGGAGTCCAGACTTTAACAAACAGACATCATTGCTGTAGATGTTGGGCCCACACTGCATGTGCATTCTCAGAAAATATGTAGTCTGAAATCTAAGGCTGCTCCCAGTATGCTGCTGTTGAGAGTAGACATCCAAGAGCACTGCTGGTGTCTTCAGCTCAAGCACTTAGCTGTCCTAACAAAATCGCCAATGTAAGAATTCTCAGTGAGAATACCTTTGGAAAGGGAAGGTCATTGCGAGAGAGTGAACATAGGTCCCTGCACATAGTAAGCAGTGAGCAGTGGCTTTAAGGACAGGGAAAGGGGAGCGGGCATGGTGCTAATTAGAAGGAACAGTAAACAACAAGGCATGTGTGGCCAAAACCCAAAGGCATCTGTGTCACTGTGAAAGCATAAACAACTCTTAAGTGCATTGCCAGGAGACAAAGATTGAATATTAAATACATCTAAGCAAAGCACACCCTTAGGGAAATGTATGGGAAGGCAAGCAGTGACTCAGAACAAACCCCACAGCAGGGATAACGTTAGCATGGAGAGGTTGTTGTCCATGTGTGGGCCACAGCAGAGCTAAAGAACATTTATTCTGAAAACTCAGATCTCAAGTAGCACAAAATGAAATCTGATAGAAGCCTAGGGGAGAGGATGAGTAAAGGCCTATCAGGATTGAAAATGACTCATTTAGCTTATTTGCAGACTGAGCAGAAACAGTGAAGCTGTGAAGGATGTTTATCCATGGGATTCATGAAGTTAATCTAGATTCTAGTCTATATCCAGTATCTGTAGAAATAATATATGAAATGAGGAGTGAAGAAAATTACAACTAACCTCTTCATAAGGAAAAAGTCTTGGCAGGACTTTATTTTCTAACCTTTTGTATAAATTACAAAGTAAAATTCACTTGAAAACCAAACTAAATCCTGAGCAGTTGGGTAGCAGAAGAAAAAATGCCTAATTGCAACAGGAAGTGATAGCATAGCCATGGAGTTTCTGGTTCGATCCCTTGAGCAGTAGCAGCACTTGCTTGGGTCTCTTGCGGAGATTAAATCAGACTATAGGGCACATGGAGTATAAGCTAATGATGACTGTTGCTGCGAATGAACCGGGGATGTGGCTGAAAGATGAGTAATGTGTGCACAAGCAGCCTCCTCTTAAGAAAAGGAAGCACTAGGTGTTAAAAAAAAAAAAAAAAAAAGGCACATAACAACCAGTCCTGTGTAACCATCTGTTCAGGTTGAAACTTTTGGCTTGGGTGGAACAAAGCATATTCTTAAATGTGCACAGCTATCCAAGCCATTTGTTTCTATTTCTGCACTTGAACCAAGAAAAACAGCAAGAGAAAGTTGCACTGTCAGTGGAAACAGAAATAAATGTATCACACACAATGTGATAATGCATTATAGTACTTGCAACAGCACATCATTCTGAAAGACAAATGTGAACACTGTAACATGGAAAAAGTACGTGCATCAGTCTGTTGTGCAGTTGGCTACACACCTTACTCTACCTAGGGCTGTCACCACACAGAATGACCACAGAAGCTTCCTTAAAAATACTAGGTACAACGTTCTAAACAGCGTCCTGAGCATCTTGTATTTACTATATGCTGACTCAACAGGGCTTGGAGACTACCTAATAGTAGCTCTGTTAATGAGTCAGTCACAGTCAGAGGCCAGTGAAGAGCCCTACTGTTTTCTCCACAAGTATGTGTGTGCACGGCTGTCCCATTCTTATCACTCCCTTATTTCCTTGAGACAGGGCCTCTCACTGAACCTGGAGCTAGCCCTCTGTCTTCTAGCTAGGCTCAGCAATTCTGTTTCTGTGCCTTCCTCTCCTACCATTTCTAGGGTTACAGGCATGCTCAGGCATGCCCAGCTTGTTGATGTTGGCTCTGGAGATGTAAACTTGGACCCGAGTGCTTTATAGCAAGCACTTCTAGCCACTGAGCCATCTCTCCAGCCCTCAACAGATCTTAAGTTGTATTTCTTAAAAAATGAATAGGCATCACTGGGGAAAATAGAAGTTTCATAATGATTTCTACCGAGTGTGGTGTCACACCTGTCATTATCAGTACTCAAGTGAGGACGGGTTCAGAGTTGTCCTCAGCTACCTGGTGTGTTTGCGCCTAGCAGCCAGCACCCACCCAGTGCTGTGCTCCACGGGCATTCCTCCAGGCGTGCCCAGGTCATTTGGGAGTCATTCCTGCTCCTGTTCTTGCCATAAATGTTCATGTTCTGGTGGGTCTTGCCTTGGAAATAAGGCAAAAATGGAACTAAGGTGGATTCTTTGGAGGAAATGGGATCATTTATAGATGACTTCACTATTAGTTGAAAAGCCCAAGAGATTCAGCTAAAAAATCAGTAAAAGATATTTAGTGTCCAGTTAAAAAAGAAATGTCTGCCTTCTGGAGTTCTCTAAAGGGCAGCAGTGGGCAGTGAGGAAATGGGGTTCCAGGGTCACAGCAGCGCCTCAGGAGGAGATTTCACAAGCAGGCAGGTATTCTCTTACATGGAGAAGACAACAGAAATTAGCTGCAAGGCAGAGGTGGGTTGCTCCCTGGTGGTGTGGCCTCTTCCTTCCCATACACCATGGAAAGGTGAGCAGTCTGTTGAGCGGAATGGAAGTACCTGATGAGCAAAGACTGAGCAAATCAAATGCTGAGATTAACGAAGATAGATCCAGGAAGAGAGCTGAGAAGGGCTGCAGTTCTCAATAGGGAAATGGGAAGGCATCAGGAAAGAGAAAACCTGGAGATGAGAAGGAACCACGGGGATGGGAACAAGTGGCAAAAAGTCTAGGAAGGGCCTGAGGCTGCAGTGTGCTTGGCCTGTCCCAAGAGAAGTCAGACTGACCTCACTGGAATGTGAGGCACTAAGGTGACCTAGCTGTCACCCCTCGTGAGCCATGGTCACACCTCTGGTCTTTACCGAGAGGGGAAAACAGAGGGTCATTAGAAAAGGGACATAACTTGAAAGGCCATCCAACCTGCTCTTTTGACAATAAACTGACAAATGTCATGCATGGGAGGAAACAAGAACAGCTAGGGACTTCTTTGGCCATCCAGCTGAAGCAAGAATGGCTGGGGTCAGTGATGGCCAAACAGTGAGAGGGATTTGGGGCCTTTCTTGAAGTAGGAGCCCCTAGAACTGGGTGTGAAGAAAGGAGTGTTACAGGCCCAACACTTACCTCACAGGGTGGTGACACTGTTTCCCTTGAAAGTCCAAGAAGGCTTGAGGACCGAATGAACCTCCAGGTGAGAATGCTCAAGAAAGCAAGGGAAATGTCTAGACTATACTATAGATGCTCAAGTCTGTCATATGTCTACCACGGTAGCCCAGCAGGGAAAGAATGCTGGTGTGTCCTGGGCAGAGTCACCAATCAGAGCATAGGACACAGCGAGGGCCTGATCCATCCTTGCACGTGGCAGCGGTGACCCTCTGTACTTCCACCAACTGAACGCTGCCCTTTGTAGATTTCAGGTGGTTTAGGGCTTTTGAAAAGCTGTAACAACAGCCAGCCAGTACTTACTGCACTCTGCTCTAGCTGCTGTAACAGAAGGACCTGTTTGGTCCCCACAATCACCTTGACAGGCTAGGCAGGGAGGCGGTTCTTCACGTTACACATGTGTGGCAAGAAGCCCAAGGAACAGAGGTGTGGTAAGCACATCTTGTCAGCAGGTTTGACCAGAACCACGTCTGCTGAGAACTAAAGGTGGCAAGTAGATGAGCGCCACTATGAGCAAGTGTTTCCAGAAGACGGCTAGAGCGGCCGCATAGGCATCCAGGGAGGCCCTCTGGAAGGTGGCCTGGTGTGTCTACAGGGTCGTTGGCGATGATTCCAAGAGGGAGAAAACAAAACTAGTAATGATTACATGTGCAGCTGCACCTTACTGTCTAGCTTATGAAGATACCAGGAGTTGATGTAAAGGAACCGTCTGCTAGCTACTGTTCTACCAGAATTGTTGATGAGAGAGTATTTACAACTCAAATGGCTGTCAACAAAGCTGTACGCTTTGTGAATGCTTTTGGTAAGTCAGTCTATAAGAAACGATGGATTTATGGATAGACAACATTTGTGTATATACTTACATAGAAACAGAAGTTAGGTAAGACATGCCCATGAATGGATATTGCCTCTCCACCCCCACCCCACCCCCGGCTGTGAAGATTGTAAATATTATACTGTGGTCATTTCTACTTTTTGTATTTGAGAATACATCAATTTTGTGATTTTAAAAACTGAAGTTAAAACTGTCACATTAAAATAGCGGGCAGTAGAGTAGCCATTCCTCCCGGGTGGCTTGTGAAGCTTTCCCAGGCTCTGTGGTATCACTAGTACACGGAGATACGTGATTCCCTTTCCAGAGAGGCAGACGTGTGCTTTCCACTCCATTGCTTTGATAGTCCTGGGGTGACCTACTGGTCCTAGCAAAGCCTAGCCTGTGGCTGGAGACCTATGTGGCTGTGCCATGTACATGTAGCTGAAATGCTCAAGTGAGTTACTGGCTGGGTTGAGGCTTGAGTCAGTGATCTTATCTTCATAGTAATGTTTCCACTTTAAAACAAATACCTCTGGGCATGTATATGGCAGGTTTCCTTCCCTCTTCCTTTGGCTGACGTCATGAATGGAGAAGGGGCTCACTGAATGAAGAGGTTTGCTGTCAGCACAGGAGTCACATTGCTGTCACTTCTCTTTCTAGGAGAGAATTTAGTAGCATCCTTACAAGTCCCTGGAAGTTTAAGTACAGAGCACTAGTTGGGTTTGGATTCCATGGGGATGTCATTTAGGAGCTTTGTCCCACGTTATGGGCCACACACACATAGAGCCTGCAGGCCTATGGTTGAGGTGGCTTTTGGGAACCAAAGTGGAGTGTAGACTTTACACTGTCACCACATGGTCTGTCCATTAGCCCAGGTGTCTGCTGTAGCTGTACCTAGTCTCCTTTGTGTGTCCAAGGTTGGTAAAGCTCCTTCAGGCAGTGTGGCCTTTGAGGGCTGTTGAATGGCTGCTCTCTACAGGACCCTGGCTGTAAACAGTCTTGGGTGGGCTCTGATCATCTCTGTTCTGAGTCTGAGCTCTTTCATTCTCCTGAGCCAACTTGGCGGGTGGCTTCATGGGAGATCATTTGAGGCAGGGGAAGACAGACTGAACTCTGGCACACTGCTAGAGATGAGGCCATAGTCCCAGCCTCAGGACTCTCCTTTAGCCTTGTGAGTCTGTTCATTTCCCTCTGTCATTTTCATTTCTAGTCACATTTGTGCTTTTCTAGTGTGTTAGCCTGCTTCCCTGCTGGGACGGTCGACTGTACCCCAGTTCAGTTGTCCTCTGCAGGATCGTTTTATTCTTGTCTCCCTTCGTTGCTCTTGGGGATTGAGGAGGAAAACAGCTTCATACCACTGAAGGCAGGTTTCCAACCTTACCCTAAAAACAGCATCATCTTTATCACACACATTATCAGGGAGATGATTGATAGAGCCAATGGGTGCCCCTTGCCAATTCTGCGTAGGTCCAAAGGCAGGTGTGACTTGGGTGCACCATCTAATATCTCACCTCATAGTCCCCTTCTGTGTGAGGAGGCCTGGGTTCATAGGCTGGGTGTGATGCTTCTGCAGGAATTCTTGTAAAACAGTTGAGCATAAACTGAAAGGTGCTGGAATAGGTGTGAATGTACATTCTGTTCACATCCATTTTCCATTCATTCAACATTTGCTGGAGCAAAATAGGGCTCTTGGGGTGTGGTGCAGCAAACAGCCACTGACCTTCAGGATAGAGTGCTCTCCTGTGCTCAGGCCTTGCTTTGTAGTCAAGACCTTCGGCCTTCGCGTCCTTAGAGACTATTCCCCGGGCTCCCCCAGCAGCACCTGGAACCTGACTCTGAGGTCACAGATAGGAGGCTCAGGTGGGGGAACTGGGCTGGCTGCCGTTGTATGGCAGGAGCTAGCAACCTTGTCTGTCTCTTTGCACTACTGCTCTTCTAGACTCTGGTGACACCGTTTTTCCTGGTCCCTTCCCTTTGGTAGGGGTAGTCCCTTGCTGCTATGGCCACTCTGGGTGTTTGCTTCTCAGTGGCTAGAGCCACTGTGCTCATGTGGCTGCCTGCCATGCCACCTTCAGCTGTGGTCAGCGTCTTCAGAGTCTGTCTTTGTCCCCATTGTCGACTCCACACTGCTGGGGTGGTGGGAGCAGGGTATGTTGTAAAGGGTCTCATTATGTAGCCCAGGCTGGTCCCAAACTATCCTGTCTCTCAGATGCTGGATCTAGTGGTATAAAGCACTGTCAGCTACCACTGCATTTTGATGATAGATTTGTAAGCCATACATGAGGAGCTCTAGGGGAAGTGTCACTGTACCACATGATAAAGATGCAGTAAATACCTGCTAAATGAGTAATAAAACATACACAGATCAGTAGCCATGGAACACATTTCAAATACTTACATTTAGTGCACATATAAAATACCCCTCATATTAAAACCTGACAGAGGTGTCATATCTAAGGCTTTCTGTGCACCTGGCCTGGTTCTGAGCCATTGTGTTGTGTCTATTACCCAATCCTATCCTCTCTAAAACTCTGAAAGGTATAGGTCCTGTTATCCCCATTTCTGGATGACAATCTTGGAACATGGAGCAGTAATCACTAATGAGGATCAATACAAGGACTAGAACCCAGGGCAGACTGGCCCCAGGATTTCCTGAACCTATAGGCCATGTTCTATGTCTGCCCTCCTTCAGGTGAAGTGGACTGTGGGGAGTAGGTAAGGCTCACCTAGAGCTTCAAGGGGCTCCTGGTTATTTAGGCAGCCTGTCAGCATGATTGACCATGTCAAAGACCAGAAAACCAAGGTGCCTCTACAAACAAGAGGTTGGTAACAGTCACAGTCTTTCAGGCCTTAATCAACTGAGAACCCAAGAGGTACCCCTAATAATAGTGCCATCACCATTTTTATTAGAGAGCAGTGAAATCAGTCCCCTCAAAATCTAGGAAAGACATTGAACCAGCATCATGGCAGTATTTGACTCTGGTGGGAGGTTTGCAGAGGTTGGTGAAGAGGGACATGGTGATTACTTATTGTGATGTTGTCAATGAACTTGGAAAGCCCATAGGCTTTAGCACAAAGCATGAATAGTCTGAAGAGGCCTGTGGGAACTAGTGGTACTGTGATGGGTCACTCAGCTCATTGCTTTTTTGTTAAACAGGAAGATGATAGTGGAAAAAAAAAAATAGATGGTAATGATAAAAACAAAAGTGAGCCATTCCAGGGTTACTGGTGACAAGTCCAGGCAGGGTAAGGCCTGCCAGATTTTTGCCAGGAAACATTCAAGTCATGTTGATTGGCATATTTTGCTCAGTTCCTTTAAAAATCTCAAATTCCAACAACCAAAAAGTTAAAAATCCACCTGTCAGTTTTAAGTTCACTGGGAAGGATAAATAAGGAAGTCATATAAGTAGACAAAGGAAAGAGAAAGCCAGTGTGAGCACCTGGCTTAGAGAGTGACTGGGATTGGCTTCTCTGGAAACATGGATTCCTTACTCGTTTTTCCTTGTAACTACTGCACTGAAAAACAGCAAACCTTAGGACATGCAGTATAGATAGTACACACACACACACACACACACACACACACATTCAGCTATGTCCATATTTTTATGCCAAGGAAGCATGCTGGGTTAATAAGAAACTTAAAAGCATACAAGTTCATACGTGTATAGTTCTGGAGCTGAGTGATGTGCATTTTCAAGAAGAAGTGACAGGCAGCCTCTTGCCCCACCCCTGACCTGCTAAGAACAGAGAGAGCAGTTAAGCAGGAAAACTGCATAAGCCATCAGGGATTTTGGACAGAGCCTGGCAGATGAGTTGAAACTGTAGTGGAACCACCTCTATGAGAACTCGCCTGCAATGAGAGAGAGCTCCGTGTCTGCTTCCAACATGGGCTCTCCTCGCCTTGTCCATCAACCTGGTTAATATTTGCACTTTAAGAAAGGGTTCCTTGGCCTGCCCTCCCATCACCCCCACCCAAGAAAGCAGGCTGTGGGAGAAGCAAAGGGAAGCGCTGTGCCTGTGGCCCCAGGTGTCGTACCAGTCACAAACATGAGCACAGCACACTCAGAGCATCACCTTCACAAGTGCTGGTGACCTCCAGAAGTGAGCCATGGCTTGCAGAGGGCCATGGGATTTTTTTGGTTTGATTTTGTTTGGTTTTTCAAGCCAGGGTTTCTCTGTATAACAGTTCCAGTTGTCCTGGATCTCGCTCTGTAGACCAGGCTGGCCCCAAACTCAACAGAGATCCACCTGTCTCTGCTTCCCAAGTGCTGGGATTAAAGGCGTATGCCATCACTGATGGGTCTCCATGTTTTTAGAAAAATAAATAAAAGTAAAAATAATAAATAATTTGCTGCAACTAGAAGGCTGGGCTGAGTGGCGAGCCAGCTGCTTTGTGTGCAGAGTACCAAACCTTTTGAGTCTTCCGCCTGCCACGAGCTGTGGGAGTTTAGGGATGTGGCCCGCAGAGAAGGAGCACCTTGATTCAGGTTCTGTCAGGCAGAAATCTGGTAGGTTTGTCTGTTTTACCTCTTGCCTCCTGAAAGTCCTTTGGAACAACTTTCAAGTCAGTGAAGCTATATAGGATGGTAAGAACCATGAAGCTTCTCCCTCACAAGTCCTTAGTCAGGGCCAGAGCCCAGCCAGGGAAGCATGTGTTATGTTAGATGTGCTGTTTTGATCTGCTTTGTTTTAGGAACCTCTGAGTCTGCTCATGGGAAGATGAAAAGCGGCACGGCCAACCCTCCTCCTGTCCACTCAGGCCAGCAGAGCTGCTTTTGTGGAAACCTCATGGTACCCAGTGGAGGTCTGCCAGTGTCAGCCCCTGTGGCTGGCCTGCAGTGTGTCCAGATCCCTCTTCTGCAGGTAGGAACCACCCACGTGGATGTTAAGGTCTGCAGGGGCAGGATGGTGGAGGGGTGGCCACTGCCCTCTCAGTAAACTGTCCTAAGTCCTGTGTCCTGTCCCAGCCATCTTAATAACCCCAGCCTCTTTCTTCTTCCCAGCCTGTCTCACTGCATCTGTGCAAGCCCTTGCCTTTGTTAGGACTGACGTATCAGGTTTGTGGCACTGTGTTACCCTGGGTCTAGTCCCCTCAACCTGGTCCATCTTCCCCACGTCCCTTGGAGGTGCAATGGCTTGTGCCTCTGTCCTGCCAAGGCCTACTTGGGACCACTGTGTGCAGGCTGGAGGCATCAGAGACTGCCGAAGCTGGCCGTGTATAAGCTTCACAGCTGCTGGTATTTATGCTGCCCCACCTCTCCCCGGACTCTCCTATAAGCTCTCCTTAGACTGTTCTGGCCATGCTTCTGGGCACCACTCCCGGCACACGAGCTGGTGCAGGCTTTCATGTGAAAACAGTGGGGTCTCTTTGATTCTCTGCTTTCTCGTTGGTCACTGAAGATAAGGTTCAGCCACCTCTTTGGGGGCTCAGCAGACCTGTATTTGACAGACAGCCATCTATGGGAGCTCACTGCCAAGTCACTCAGCAGCCCCATACATACCTGCAGTCCCAGGATGGCCTCTAAGGAGGTGGATGGGGAAGGGAAGGGGTTTGGAAGCTGAGAGATTCTGGCCCAGTCACACACACCTACATGTTGCACACCTGTACTTAGGGCTCCGGGTGAAACTTCAGCAGGCCAGTGCAAACCTAGCTGTCAGAGACTGAGGGTGGAGCTGTTCCTGTTACTTCAGAGAGCTTAGAGACAGGCAAGGTCCATCTGGGAGAGGACCGTGAAGGAAAGATGAGACCAGGGGTAGAAGACTGTGAGGGGCCTGCAGGGCTCAGATAAATGGGGGACAGTGGCAAAGACTGACCTGGAGAAATAGGCAATGAAAGGGTTCTAGACCAAAAAAGAAGCAGGTAAGGGTTTGGTGGGCAGACTCAGACTTATGTGTAGAAAGGAGCTGAAAATCATGCTCCTCCCTCCCAGTTTGACCCAATGGTGGAACAGCTTGGAACAGCTAGAGATGGGGACAGCAGAAGGAGTGGGAGGCTTGTCCTGGAGGAGCACAGCCAGAGCGCGCAGGTCAGCTTGCAGAAGGCACTCCAGGGCTAAGGGCATAGGGAGAAGAGACCGTAGGAAAGCTGCCACCACAGGTAGAAAAAGAGCCCACTGGGAAGAGCGTGCACCAGGGTATAAATCTTTACCTGGCCTTTGGCAGCTAATGTTGTCTTGGGCAAGTGGCTTTAGCCCACAGCCTCAGTATTGTCCTGAGATAGAAACGGTAGTACTTAGAAGGTCCTTGGGGCAGTGGGAGGATGGAGGGTGCTCAGTTTGGGGGGGGGGGGTATGCAGCTGTAACTGAATGTGCACATGAGAAAGCAAAACCATTCTTTCCTAACTTGCTTCTGGGGACCTGGCAGCCTCCTCGTCTCAGGGAGCCCTCTGCTCTCAGGTCTGTTTGGCCCATGGGTAACAGGGAACAGAGAGAAGACCTCCCCATGAGCTTGAGAAAATACTAGGGCACCCATGCAGAATTTAGGACACCTCAGGAGGAGGGGTGCTTTGGGGACTGGGAACAGTTTTTGAGTGTTGAAATAACATAGGGAGTCTGGCAGCAGAAGATCCCAGACTAAACTGAACCTTGGGCTGGGTTAAAAGTGAAAGAGATGGAGAGGCCAGTGCTCCTGCTTCCTGATTACCAGTGTGTGATGGTTCTTGATGTTGCCTCCCCAGGATGACCCCTCAGGTGAAGGAGGCGTGCCACTACCCCTCAGCCCACAGCGTTCTGCCTTCCACCCCTACTTCACCGTGGATCTGCCTGTCTACGTCCTCCAGGTCTGGGTGCCTACGGTTCTTCTTCTTCTCAGTAGAACTCATCCCAGGTTTCCCATGTCAGGAGACTGTGGCATGGGTTAGCAGCTGCCATGAGCCTGCCCTAGAAGCACATTGGGTTGGTGGTCAGGCCAGCCATCTTGGACTTTTGTGAAAAGATAGTCAGGACCACAGCTTTAGATAAGGCTTGGTTGACACTACAGTGTCTGCTTATAGACCTGGTGAAACCTAGTGTGCCTGTGACTCCATTTCTAAATTCTCCGTAAATGGGCTGCACCCACAGGAGTTCAGTAGCTATGTAGTGAGTGGTTAAGCTGAGAGTAGGTAGCCACCAATGCAGCTCTAGGTCTGAATGGAAGTCACTTTTCAGGCTGCCAGCCTACCTCAGAAATGTCAGTTCTACTGTCCTAAGCCTCTCAGAAGACTATCCTAAAGAAAGGAAATCTGAGCCAGATAGCCATAGGTGGCACCCAGTGATCAGGAGACAAAGGCTGGAGAACTGCACATTTGAGGCCACTTGGGCCACACAGCAAGAACCTGTCTCTAACAGACACAGAAAGGGAGGAAGAAGATGTGGAGTGGTGGGGAAGAGAGCAAGAGGCAATGAGAGAGGGAAGGTGAGTTACAAACTGCTGGCGACCTCAGACCTGCCCACTGCACCTTAGAGTCTGCAATACCAAAGCAGGAGTGCTGGGTTCTAGCAGGAGAGTGATGGGTACCACCCATGGCCATCTCCCTCCCTAGGTGAGCTGCCTACTGCGTGTGGGATATAAGAAGAGACGGTCTCGGTTTTTTGGTTTTTGGTAATTTTTTTTACAGGAAAGTACATGGGTGCTTGAATATATGTGGACCCATCAGTGGGCCTAGAAAAAATAAATCTGGGAAAATGTAATGGTTTTTAGTTTTTGTTTGTTTGGTTGGTTGGTTTTTGTTTTTTGAGACAGGGTCTCACTAGGTCGCCCTGACTGGCTGGCCTGGAACTCACAGAGATCTGCCTGTCTCTGCCTTCCTGGGATTAAAAGAATGTGCCACCGTACGAAGCACATTGTTCTTTGAAGGGACAGAAGGTGTGGAATAGGTCTCTGCTGTGTCTCCCCCTCTTTTTCCACCCCACCTCTCCTCAACTTTCTGCTTGGTTTTGCAGGAGGTGCTTCCAGCATCTGGGGGTTCTGCCGGGCTGGAGACTATGCAGGCACCAGGAAGTACCATCAACCTGCAGGACCTTCAGTGACAGCAGCCTGAGCAAACAAGGACCATGTTCCAGGCTACATTTCAAGACCTCAGATGACAATGGTGTGGGCAGGGAGACCTCACTTGACTTCTGCTCAGCAGCCCAGCCCGATTCTTTGAGACTTTGGGGTACATGTAGTGAAAGTGCTTTCCTTCTGTTCTACCAAGATCCAGCCTGGGCTATACTCTTTGAAACTGCCTCCACAGTGCGGTAGGCACCATGGCCATGCAATGCATGTGCGTTCCAGCCCTTCCCGGTCCCCTTGGGCCTGAGCTGGGTAGCACTTGTTGCATTAGAAGATCCCTGCAGGAAGTGGGTGGAGCATGGCTCCCTGCTCAGGTACATCTCTGTACCTAGTCTGGACAGGGCCTTCAATTGTAGTGTGTTAGCATTCGGCCTGAGACATCTAGAAGTTTGGTTCTTTTCTGAGAGCTTGTGTGACAGACTACTTTGCATCTACTAGGCTGGTGTTAGTGGGTGTGTGGGTTCACTACACTGTATGCCATGGTCAAGCCGAATTTGGGCTGAGCATTAGCAGTTTACACGGGCAGCTAGTCTGAAAGGTGATTGGGGTGGCCTGGCGCCCACCAGTGGCCTGCTAGTAGGCCCTCTTCCTAGACCGACAGTGTGGCTCATAGTTTGGGAATGAAGAGTTCAGACTTTTAAAGTAATTTTTCTAAATTCTGTATTTGGGATTCTTGGTAAATAGTAACTTGTCTTCAGTCTCTAAAGTGGGGTTCTGACTGCTGTATGTTATGTATAGGGCTGGAACAGAGGTGTGTTTTATGGTTGAGATTGAAGATAAGCATATTATGTGGCCTTGGCCTTGTGTGTTTTCAGAGTGATTCTGTCTTCCCAGAAGAGACGGTTGCCTTGCACATATTTATTTGTTAGTTAAGACTGGACACAGGGTCACTCAGAAATGCATTTTTCTTGGGCCTTTTGGAGTGTGTGCTTATTCGGATACTGGTTTGGTTCTGCCCCGTCTGAGTTGCTTTGTTTCTTGGGTCCAGGGAGGGCCCTGAGTTTGGGCATGCGTCCTCTCTGGATGGCTCTGTGGGGCCATCTGTCTAGGTGCTGCTCCCCACAAGGGGATTATAAGTCCTGCTTGAGAAGATCTCCTGCTTTCCACAGGTCTCTCCTGCACCACAGGCCAAAGTTTAGGGGTTGAACATGCCCACCTGTCATCAGGGCCCACCCCACTCCATGGGTAGCCTGGTACCACTGTCAGCTGCCTCAAGAGCCCACCTCACAGAGAAGCTCCCTTCTCCCACAGCCTCCAGGGTGTGTCTACCAAGTGATGGGCTGGACTGTCATGTTCTGAGCACTGGAGCTTCCTGCTGCCATGGGCCCAACTCTTAGTACAAATGAATAAAAGTGTTTGTATGTCATGTACCGAAAGTTTGGCTCCGGTTTCATTCAAGGTACTGTGCATGGTGCTGAGATTCTTGCCCCTTCTGCCCAGCGGGCCACACGTTCTTTTGTCTCCAAGGGCCAGCGATGCCCTGCCCTCCTCAGGGACAGGTTTTGGGCTTCTCTCCAAGCAGCTGTTTCTGATGGGAACCAGGATGGTGTTCTGTCCCTCAAACACATGCTTTGGGTGAAATGACAAAAGAGGGCTTCCCAGAGGCTTCCTTCAACAGGCCATTCAGACACCCAAGAGACGTGACTTTATTTCCTGTTTGTAAGGAGGCTGACAGGAGAGCATAAGATGGAGTTGGGGACCCATCAGGCTCACAGCTCCTGCCTTCACTAACTACTGACCTCTTCCTGAGCCCTCAGCCAGCTCTGCTGCTAAGTGAAGAAGAAGAGCATCTCCTCCTTGTCCTTGTCCATCGCCACGTGCTCAGATACCTCCTTTATTTTGATGACTGGTGGACGGGAGCGGCTTACCAATCTCCTGCCTCTCTGCAGGGGCAATAAATATGGTGAGCCTGTGCTGGCTATGGAGATGCCATGCTGCCCATGTCCCCTGCTAAGGTTCAGGAAGTGGCCAGCAAAGCCTGGTCATACAGACCAGCCACTCAGGGGTGGTACTGACTAAAGGGACCTGGAGTGCGGATCAGCCTAGCAGTCACCATGCCAGCTCCATGGAGCACACTTTTTTGAAGGGCAAGAGCTAAAGTTATTTCCTAGCTCAGGGCTTCCACAGGAGAACCTGCAGTGCGACAGAAAACCTTAGCGGTCGCCTCTAAAAGTCCGTGATCACTCTTAAGGCCCAGCCCCACAACCTTCAGCTCTCTTAAGCTGTCTGTTCTGTGTCCAACAACAGCCCTTGACTGATGCTCCTAACCAAGCCTAGCTCCTCCATGCTGTTTGTCACATATACTATGTTGAACTAAATCATGTGGTATGACACTTTCTGCCAGCCCCCCAAAACTTAGCTATTTCCTTTGTTCTTGGATTTGCTTGGGGAAGTTCTCGGAAGGCTGCTCTCTAAAGAGGCTCCTCTGCCCTGCCAGCCCTCTGGTGGTAGCATGTGTTTGCTCCTTCTCCCCCTCTGCCCCCAACCCCTTCTTACTGAAGCTCCTCTCCAGGAAAGAAAAGCCTCCCCTCCCCACTAAGGCCCTGTTAGGGTTAGACCTCCGTATATTGTCCTGTTTCTGTCCAAGGCTCTCCTTGCCATCTGAGTCCTGATCGTGGCCTGGAAGCCCTTTCTCCTAATGAGCTGCATCTCCTGAAGGGAATTATGTGTCCGCTTTCTTTCTGGACTAAGCACAGGGATGTTTAGTAGCATCTTACTATTAACAGTGTTCATCTTTCCCAAGCAGTGAAATGGGCAGCCATGTTTTATGGATGCCCACCAGCTCCTTTGTCTCTCAGGGGCCATACTTGACTCCAGACCTGCTTTCAGGGCCAGACTTTCTGCTTTCACATTCAAAAGACACAAGGCTGCCACAGTGCATTTTCTGTGGGGCGAGAGCTTGAGACCCAGAAGACACAGGCCTCTCAACCGGCAGCCACTTGACCTACGGTCTGTCTGGGGGGTGGACAGAGCAACAGGCCCCTGAAACTGGGTGTTGGTGTGATGAGTTCTGTGGCTGAGCATCTGCACCTGGCAGAGGTTATGACGAGTACATCTGGGAGATTGGTCCTGGTGAGGTCAGCTCTAGGGCGGGGGCACCGGAAGTGCCTGGCTTTGGAGACTGCTCCACTCCAGCTCGGCACTGCAAACTGTTTCTTCAGCAGTGATTTGCCTTCAGGGAAGCCTCGGAGCTCGGGCTGGAGAGCCCAGGAGCTGTGCCCTCCAGCCCTGGCCCCACCCCTCACCTTCTTTTTGATTTCCGCTTGGGCCCTGGCTCGAGCCCGCTGCAGACGCTCCTCCTGCAGCTCCTTCTGCAGCCTGGCCTTCTCCTCACGCATCCTGAAAACAAGAGGTGCCTTACAGGGACCAGGGCCTGGGGGTGGGGGGGTCTCTCCTTTTCCCACTCAGGCTCCAGGTCAGTCCATGCCCTCCCACGTCTAGAAAATGCCACCTCTGCCCTTCCCGTCAGTCCTGGGCAAATCAGCCAAGGCTTGCAGGGGAAGGCAGATAGGGCTAGGTAGATGCCATGCTGGCCTTGAGGGTGACCTAAGGTTCGGAGCACACCCCTCAAAAAGCAGGTTTCCCTGGATCCACATCTAGGTCTTCAGTCCCTGTGCCCACAGTCCAACACCCTGGCACCTAGCTAGGACATTAGTCTTAGTGCAGGTGCTGGGGCCCCAGAGGAGATGGCCCCATGCTTGGGAGAGACAGACAGACTTGGCAGATAGTTGTGTCCCATGACCCTGCCCTCTGGGACCCACAGAGGCCTGGCTTCACAACACAGAGTCCTGAGCCTGTCTCTCTGGCCAGGAGACTCAAGAGGGTGGACTCTGACGAGAGCGCCCTGCACCCAAGCCAGGGCTGCAGTCACAGAAGGTTGGGCACGGTGGCTTACCTCATGCGCCGCTCCCTCTCCTTGGCCTTCTCAGCCTGCTCGATCTTGACCTGGGGTATTCGCTCCAGATTCTCGAGCAGCTCATCTAGCTGGTGCTCCACCACGGTCAGCATCTGCACGGTGCCCAGGTTGGCCTCCTGGTGCGTGCCCACACATTTCCGGTACACATCCATCACCTTGAGGTTGAGGCTCTCCAGCAGCTTGTCCTGGGGACAGTCGGCCAGCGGTGTGGCATGGCTGCAAGCCCTTGCTCACCCTCACATTGACAGCCTGCCTACACCAGCAGTCACGGCTTGTCAGCCAGGATGGAACAGCCGCATTGTGGGCTCACAGAGAAGGGTGGAACGATGGTACCTGATTCCCTTAGCCAGAATAGCCCTGGTGTTCCTATGGTCACATCTGACATCTCACACCCCAGCCCTTCCCCCAGCTTCCTTAGCAAGCCCATTGAGGCCCTTGCTACAGGCCACAGGAATGTAAGAACTCAGCTGGTTATAGCAAAGCCACTACCTGAAGGGATCAAGGAATTCCTTCAGAGGAAACCAAATCCCAGGGAGCTTTTGGTGACATTTGGCTTGTTATAATCAGCTGTCTTCTGTTATGAAAATCATGTGTGCCTTCATAGCTTTCCCAATTGATTTTTCCCCAAGAATTGCTAACAGTGTGGACTCTTTGGACATATACATTTGAGGTATTTGGAGAACAGCCTCAGGAAAGGCTTCCTTACCCCCAGCCCATCTGTTTCTCCCCGTTCAGCACTGGAACCAGATATCTCCCTTAGCCACATTCAAGGACTAACAGAAATAACAATCCAGACGACCACATGCTAGTCTCCTGATTTAAGGCAAATTCCACAAGGAGACACCACCTAGGTCAGGTGGACCCTAAGTAATAGGTTTACACAACTTAGCTTGGACCCTCCTTTCTTACAGCCTTACTAACTTTATAGACCCCTAACTTCTTACCTAACCACTCCTAGGAATATAGGGTGAGCACATAAATTCCCTTTTTGATATACTAACTGATATTAGCTCTCAGCTGACCTCCTCCCTTAACCACTTCATTTTCAGGTCATAAAAGAAAGCCTGACAACAGGTGGGCAGTGGTGGCAATGGTGGCGCACACCTTTAATCCCAGCACTCGGGAGGCAGAGGCAGGCAGATCTCTGTGAGTTTGAAGCCAGCCTGGTCTACAAAGCAAGTTCCAGGAAAGGCGCAAAAGGTACACAGAGAAACCCTGTCTCAAAAAACAAAAAATAAATAAAAAATAAAAAATAAAAGGAAAGCCTGACAATCACTGCCTGAGGAAACTCTTACCTGCCTTTATGACCTTACAGGAATTCAGGCCTGGTGACCTGACTGGAGGGAAGGATTGTGATTGTTTAGGTATATAACTGTAAAGCTAGAGACTGAATGGTGAATTAAAGCTAATGGACTATAGAGCTCGGTGTGCTGAGATTCTATTTCCCGAAAATAGTTCTCGCCATTCATAGTTTTCTCTCCTGGGCCCCTGGGAGAAGACTGGTCCTTCTAGTATTATACGAGATGCACTGACCCCCAACTCCCCACAGGACCACATTCTGTGAGGCCCAAGGTAGATGAACTCATCCCTCTCTGAGCCTGTCTGACATTCAGAAAGCAGGTAGCAACTGCCCTGTGAGTGTTGAGTGGGTGTTAATGAGCAACAGCAGGTAAAAAGGCTTGGTCAGGCCTGGCCATAGCCAGCACCCAGCAGCTCTTGGCCAGGCAGGAGCCAGGCCCCTGGCCTGGTGTCTGTCACACAAGGCCCTGGACAGTACTGGAAAGAACTAAAACCTGAGTGAGTAAATTCTTCTGTGTTTGTGTGCTGAGCTCCTGGCCCTGGTCCCCACAGTCAAGCATCTGGGAAGCAGTGCAGGCAGCTGAGAAGGGACGGGTAAGCAGACCCCTGGGGCACATGCCACGCCAAGCACCCAGAGCACAGGAAGCGGGCAGGGCCGGAGGTGCTGGGCCTGGGCCCTGCCCTGAGACACTCCTGTCCCTACCTGCTGGTCACCCTTATACTCCCCGAAGTGGAAGACTCGGGCTTTGAGCTGCAGCTCTGCTGCTGACTCCTCCTCCTTGGAGATTGATATCATCATGGTGGTGATCCACTGCTTCAGCAGGTTGACCTCCCTGTCCCTGCAGGGTCAGACAGTTCCCTCAGCACCCAGGGCTCCCACGAGGCATGACCTAGTAGGCATGTCCTGAGGCCATAGGCCTTGAAGAGTGGAGGTTCTGCCCACCCGGGTGGAACTCCAGGACAGTGCAGAAAGAGGTGTTACCCACCCTTTGCACCTGATGTCAGTGGAAAGGCCACTAGTCTCTTGCCTCTAACAGCATTAGCTTGTAGGATCTAGTGATGTTTACTAAATTGAAATTCCTTTCTATTCCTAATTTGTGAGCCATGGTGTTGTTTAACACACTGTTGGGATTGTCGTCATTTCTCCCTTAAATGTGTGTGTGTGTGTGTGTGTGTGTGTGTGTGTGTGTGTGTGTGTGTGTGTGTGTGTGTGTGTTCTGGGAATCAAACACAGGTCCTCCTTGCAAAGCAAACACTTTACTGACTCAGCCACCCCTTAAACCTTTGAATGTTCTGTAGAGTTATCTGTTACCACAGCTGGTTCTATGACTCTTTGGATAAATTATTATCCATTCACTTTCTTTAATCATTTTCTCTTTCTCACAAGCTGTTTTCTGATTTTTTTTTTCCCTAAGAAAGGGTGGTTGAGTTCATGGGCTGTGACTCAGAAACCACATGTGGGTGTTCCTGGGGTAGCTGCTGCCCTTCACCTATGTCCTGCTGGGAGCATGGATAGCTAGCTGTGTTGAGGGAGAACAGGGCCTCTGGGACTCTGAGAGGTTCCTGGCCTCTCTCCAGAATATCTCCTTGTGCCTCCAGCCCTTGCCAGGGCTCCAGAAAACAGTTTTGCCTAACAGCAGGTAGTTCTACTTCATTCTGGAGGTAGCCATGCTGGACCGGTAAGGGGAGTTGTGAGGAACGTGGCTCCCTGTCTGGACATTGAAGTCTCAGCTGGGTCGGGGCCTAGGCCCTGGCTGTTTCTGTTGCCTGAGCTGTCTTTCCTGGGCCTCTGGGTGACTGGCTCCTCCGTGTTCCCCAGCAGAGTCCTGGGCCACACACTGCTTTCTTACTTACCTGCCCTCTCAGCTGATGTCACCCGCCCTCACATCACTCCCCTTGTCTTCCTCCTAGCATGTGCATTTCCTACCAGTCACTGTATGGGTCTGTCTGCTGTCCACTGCCATCCAGCATAAGCTCCCGTGGGCAGGCCCAGCCTGACCCTTGCAGGCCTTGGGCCCTCCCAGAAAACTTGCTCAGAGTTTAGGGACTTGGTAGATGAGCCTGAACAATACCCCCGACCCAGTACCCCAGCCCAACCTTTCCTACTCTGCCCCCTTGGGCTCTGGAATGGGCCAGCAGAGGATACTGGCATGGGATGGCTGGTGGCCACACCCTGTAGCAGGGATTATGGGTCTGAGTGTCCAGTGAGCTGCAGGTGGGGGTGAGACCAGCTCCTGCCTCCCTTGCTGCCTTGCTGCCTACACCTCAGGTTTCCCTAGGATCTTTCCAGAGTCCTGGTCCCATGCTGTGCTAGACAGACTTTGGCAGACCTGTCTTCCCGGGCCGCACCCATCCCAGACTGGCTCCAACCTGTCAGGGGGCCCTTATGCCTTCCCACACAGCTGCACCTCTGCTGCCTGGTGCCCACCCGAAGGCTGCAGGCCCCCCTCAAGGCAGTCTTCCTCCCCTCCCAGCCTGCGGGCCGGAGGTGTGGTGCAAGGACCTCTAATACTTCCCCACAACCCAAGTGTCTTGGAGACCAGCTTCCAGCCCCTTCCCAACCACGCCGGCCTCCCGGCCCTAGGGTGTGGTGGCCTTCCACATGGCAGGGCCGGCTTCCCAGGGCCTGGGTTAGTGGCAGAAGGGCTGAATGGGAGGTCCTCAGTGCTACCTTCTGACTGACACAAGGAAGGGGACAACTGATAGTGCAGTGGGGGGCAGGAATGGCGGGGGGGGGGGGGGGGGGCGCCATGGCAACCTACATGCGGATCTGGGTGTTTTTCAGAGTGACATTCAGATCATCCAAGGTCTCCTCCATCTCCTGTGTGTTCTGAATCAGCGACAGGTTCTGTTCCTCTAGCTGTGTGAAGACGTCCAGGAGCTGCTGGGGCTCAGTGAAGTACAGCGCCAGCTCCTGTGAAGGGGAGGCAGAGAGGGTGCTGTACAGGACAGGGCCGGGGTGGGCAGGGGGGGGGCAGGAGGGGCAAGAGCCCAGTCACAGACCTCCCCATCGCTGTCAGTGTCCTCTTGTGATGGCAGCGTAGAGCTTGACCTGAGGACAGACAGTGAGATCAGAGCTCCTGGACCCGTCTAGGACACAAGTGGCAAGGGGGGGTGGGGGGGTCAAAGGATTAAAGACATGGATGGAGTGTGTTCCCTACCCCTCCCTTCCCCCCACATTGCCGAGATGTAGCACCAGCCCCCGTCGGGGTCCCACAGCCAAGAAACACTCAAAATGTGGTTAGTCCTCAGTCTCCAATAGAACAAGACTACCTTCCCTTGGTCCACTAGGTTACGCTGTCCGGATCTCTCAGCCTTCTCTCTAGGTGCAGGGCCTCTTGTATCCTCACTTCCATTGTACCTACCTTCCTACTTACCATTCATTTCCTGAGTGCCCTCTCTGGGACTGACCGCCTGGATTGGATCTAGGTATCTGTCCCACTCATAGCCACTGGGCATACCCGGCTCTTCCCAGCTGACTCCAAGCAGCACCACACAGGGCAGACTCTGTCCTGAGACAGCTCCCGGGGGTGCAGAGAGGCTGCATGGCCTCAGCACTGTATGGAGCCCACCTCCACATGCTTCCCAGCCCTTCCCAGTGGCCCCTCCCCACTCCAGCTGGGCTGTGCGTTATCTGGGGGACAGGTGAGGTCAACTTCCTGCCAGATGCCCAGGAATCCAAGGTGGAGATGCAAATATCCAGGTGCACTGCACTCCAGGAGCAAAGAAGGTTGCCTGTGCCCCACCCCTGCACCTTCTGGGGCCAGTGTTCCAGATGAGGAATGTGGAGGTAGCTCAGCCACTGCTCAAGATACTGCAGGAGACTGCTGAGCCCTGCTGCTCCTCCAAAGGGATATGGTCTTCACAGCTGTGACCTTGTGCAGCTCTCAATCCGTCCAGTTGTGTTCACCTAGCTCCCAGCTTTTTGTTTTGTTTTGTTTTTTGAGACAGGGTTTCTCTGTGTAGCCCTGGCTGTCCTGGAACTCGCTCTATAGACCAAGCTGGCCTCAAATTCACAGAGATCTGCCTGCCTCTGCCTCCTGAGTGCTGGGATTAAAAGCGTGCACTACTACCACCCAGCCGGTTCCCAGCTTCTTAAACTGTGGGTCCCAACTCCACATGGGGTTGGGAAGCTCAATGTGAGAATTACAGGGGAAAAAAAAATGGGCAACAGTGAAAAGTCTCCTAACCTGCAATGGCCAGAAATTAATTAAAAGTCAAACAAGTATAACTAATCTGGGGTGTTTTGGACAGTTCTCACCCATGTTGCATTGTGAATTCACTCAGACTTGGTTCTGAGCACACACATGTGCACTTTGCTGTTCCACCAACAATGCTGCCTGGAACACCTTGGCTCAGATCCGAGGCTCAGGCTCGGATTGAAAACTGCAGGGTTTTTACTGTGCATCCAGATACTACTTGGCCCAACAGTGACCCTGTAGTATCTTTCCAATATTCTGGGGCTCTGACATATGGGGCCTTGCTTACCCTCCCAGCATAGCCTACAGACAGGAAAAGTTACCCCTAGCACATGTCTTCCAGCGAGGAACAACCCTCCAGCCCCACCCCACCCCTCTTTATTATGCTGTCTTACTGGGGCTACTCACTACCTCAGTCACCCCACGGCAAGAACCAGATGCCTGGGGCAGCCCTGTGGAGTGACCCTCAGCTGTTTTCCCTCTCCTCCCTCTACCCCAGGGCCACATGAGATTCCTTGCCCCTCCCCTGTGACCCTGCCAGCCTGGCTGTCTCCTTGAGTGACCTCTGCTTCCTGGGGGTGGGGGTGGGGGTGGTGGGTGGAGGTGGGTGTGGCCCGCAAGCCCCTGGAGACCACTCACAGTCGGGAGTCCAGGTCATTGTACAGGCTGGGCTGGCTGGCCTGGCTGGGCTGACCAACACGCGGGAAGCTCTGAGTGCTGGATGGGACCTGCCCAGATCGCATCAGTTTTGAGGACTTCTTCAAGCTCTGAACCTCTGGTGGGGGGTGGGGTGGGGGGGAGCAGAGAGGAAAAGGTTTGTGTGTGCCCCTGGCAGGAGTGTGGGTCCCCTCTGGACTGGGGCAGCCATACCTTTCCACAGCAAGGCTGTCTTGCTCTTGATGCCAGACCCTACAGGAAGCAGAAGAGAACCCCATGTGACCATTGCTGGACTCTGTGGTAATTGAGGCTCTCAGCCCAGGAGGAAGAGAGGAAAGGAAACACTTGGGAGGGAGCCCTTGGTTTGACTGGAAAGCCTGTGTCCCTGTGGGAAGGCTCGAGCTAAGCTCCTGGGTATCCAAAGTGAGTACTTCTATGTGTGGACCCAGCCACGGAAGAAAGGACCAGATGGGTTCCTTCAAGCTGGGTGCAGGCTCTCTGCACCACCATCAGGGCCCACCCCTGGAGGACACCCTTCTCTTTGCCTCCTCACCTTTGTCCCCTAATAAGGCGACCGTGCTGGTGTCCTTGGCCAACTCCCCGGGCTCCTTGGCCTTTTTGAGAGCCAGACGCTTCTCCTCCTGCTCTTCCAACCACTCTTTGGGTGACAGCTTGTACAGGAAATCCTTGTAGATCTTGTAATGTTGCAAAGTGTCTTCGAATTTGGAGATTTCACTAGGCCCAGGAAGGGACGCAGAAAGTTAGGCAGTGTCCACCCCCGAGCCCTCGCTGGGAGCAGCTGGGAAGGGACCCTGCCCTGCAGGGACGAGAACAGTCAGGATTTCCTGAGCTGTAACCCTCTGTGACCTACAGGGTCCTCAGCCATGGGGACCCTGCCTGCTGCTCTCAGCCTGAGCCACAACGGTCCTGTGTCCTGATGATGTGGCCTCAGGAGAGTCACTGAGTCTCAGCTTCATCAACACCCATGGAACAGGCCACAGCCTCCTACAGAGGCTTTTGTGGTCCTAAGCGGCCCTTGGCTCCAGTGAAGTGACAGGGAAAGGTGTCCCCTGTACTCTACCTTTTGATGGTCATGATCTGGGCCGTGAGTTCCCGGATCTCAATGATCTTCTCCACCTTGATCTTGGTCTCTTTCTCAGCCCTGGGGGAGGGGGAACCAGGAGGCCAATCATGGATCATTAAAGACCAATCAGAAATGGATGAAGCCATGGCCTTGGCCTCAGGCACGGGCCAGGTAGGAGGCTAGGGGGTCAGCCAGGGGTCATGACTGTAGGTTGAGATCAGGACCTGGCTAGGGCTCAAGGTTCCAGGTCCAGGTAAGACTGGACTGGACCTGGTCTGGGATATGGGTTTTCACTGGCAAGGTCACAAGGGCCTGAAGACTCACAGTCTCATGGCCTGCACTGAGCTGCGGTCATTCTCCCTGAGGAATTCGTCAAACAAGGTTGCGTCCTTCTCCAGGAACTTCTCCGCCCTCTCCAGCCTGTTCTCCTCCCGGGTCGCCAGCATTTCTAGCCGCTGGATTTCATTGCGCTTCATTGACAGGGCGTACTGTGGGCCAGCAGAGCAAGCATGAAGGGACTCAGCCAGGCCAGAGCCGAGCTGCAGACCCTTGACTGGATATAGGCGTTCCCACCTGCAGGAGGAACATGTTTCGCTTCTGTTCCAAGTAGTCATTCAATGTTTCAGGTATCCCCTTCCTTTCTGCAACAAGACTCAGAAGGTGAGTACGGGAGAGAGGCTGGAGCCCAGGCTGGAACTGGGCACCCAAGACAGTCCACAGAGGAGGCTGGGGTCCTGCTGCCTACCCAGGGTGCTACAGGGGTGATGGGTCTGAAAGGGGGAGAAAAGGTTCCCTCAGCATGTAGCCAACCCTCCACATCTGTGGGGTCTGTTTCCTTGGAGTCACCCAACAGATCAGAAACATATGGAAGAGAATCACATTTGCACTATAGGTAAACAGAATGAATTCCTTTGTCCCTACAAACACTGGTCTACGTAGAATGTATATTGGACCCACAATGTACAGATCTATGAATGACTCAGAGAATACAGGGGAGCATAAATACAACTTGAGCATCACTGTGGGTTCTGATACCGAGGGGGCTCCAGGAACTTGTCCCCGGGATGCTGAGAGATGACTGCTAGGCTCCACATGGTTGGTGACTGTCTGGCTTGGGCCTCTCTTACTATAGCATCCCCACAACTCATGAGGTTGGCACAGTTAGAGGAGTCCAGTGCTGGCCATGTCCTATCAAAAGCTGCAGTGTCACTAAGATGACCGAGACCTGGAAGGCAAATCTCCGATGAGGCCTCCTCGCTGGAGCTGGACTGCCCATTGCCTGTGACTGGCTGGTTGTTGGGTGGACCTAAGCCTCTGCCTGCTGAGCTTGCCTCCACCCTTGCACACCATGCAGTCTCCATGCGATCAGCATGTTCTGGAACTGTGAACCATCAAGGCAGAGCTCTTCAAGGTATGCAGTGTCAGACAGAGGAAGCGCCTTTCTTGATCACCCCTGATTCCTGCTCCTGCACGAGGAAGGGGTGCTGTACCTTGGGTCATGGCCAGCTTCCAGGCCGTGTTGTTACGGAAGGCGTGCAGCTGGCGGGACTCAGCAATCAGCTCCTGGTCCTCCATCTCGCCTTCTAGCTGCAGCTCCCGGCGCAGGCTAATGTGCTTGGCGGACACCTTGGATGAGTAGGTCATCTTCTGGTGCACCCTCAGCATCTTTTTTTGTTCACGTTCCTGTGGGGGTGACAGGCAGTCAATGGGATCCGAGTTCTTGTCAGATGTATGTCTCCAGTGCTTCCTGACCAATGCTAGAGGCTGACGGGGCCCAGACATAGGGAGGACACACATATACACACAAGCACACACACACACACACACACACACACACACACACACACACACACACACACACCTGTGCTAAGCACTCTGTTGTTGGCACTCTTAGAGAGGCTGTAGGCTCTTGCACACAGCCTCTGGGGTTGAACAGGACAATGACCACCTGAGGAAGGGACCCGGGAGGGGCAGCTGTACCAGGCACAGGTGTCAGTTCAATGTGCAGCCAGATAACAATACCAGCATGGCTAAAAGACGATCATCTGTCCCTTTGCCCAAAGTCCCCTTTAACAGAGGCCAAGAATTTGATTTGCTAAAACTGACAAAAGGTTTAGGAAACTTAAACCTGTTTCCAAAAGACTAGCGGTTCCCCTGCAGGATGTCCTGTCACCCGGTGACTGGTTGTCTCCACTGCCCTGCACCTCTGTGCTGCCCACAGGGTGGTATTGTGATCCCTCCCAGGATGACAGGGGAGGGGACACCCCCTGCCCATTGCAGCTCTCAAGCCCAGGTGTTGTCCAGCATTGTGAGCTTTGCGCGGATCTCCTCACTCAGATCCTCAGCATCAGTCTGTTTTCTGCTGGCACCCACCAGCTGCCACGATCTGATACCCAGCCTGAAGTCCCCAGCTGGCCCCTCAGCATGATAGTACAGTGGTTTCCTCAGACGTGGAGGACACCAAGCAGCTGCTTGGGGTAGAGTGGACCTGAGGGTCTGCTGGGTACAAGGTTAGGGTACTAGGTGAGGAGGGTGTAGACTGGAGAGCCACTGAGTGGGGAATGTATGTGTGGAGACTCTCTGGGTAGGGAAGAGTTGCTGGGCGTGAGGGTCTAAATTAGACATTTGAGAGGAGGAAGTTGGAGATTCCTCAAGGGTGAAACGGCATTTTCCAGAAGGTAGTACCCTAAGGCACTGCCAGGCTTGGAAACAGAAATACCCAATCCTGCATCCAAGAAGAGGAAGGCTCCAGGTGAAGGCCAGAGAGAGGCCTGCCTGTGGGATTTCCATCCCTTCTCTGTACCTGAGCAAGTGTCAACTGGGCACCACCTTTCAGAGCCCCAAGCTGACAGGTCTCATTCTGGAGCTGGGCATGGGTCACTGGCTGGTTCCAGTTTCAACACAGAGGCTGAAGGATGTCTTCCACCCAGTGCCCTACTGATGCTGCCACGGGACCCTGCCACCCTGAAAACAGCAGGTGCTGAGCCTGAATCAGGGGACACAGGCTGTTGGGTCAGGCCAGAAGAAAGGAGGGGTGCAGCAGGTGGAGGAGGGGTGCAGCAGGTGGAGGAGGGGAGCACCAAGTGGAGGAGGGGTGCAGAAGGTGGAGGAGGGGTGCAGCAGGTGGAGGAGGGGTGCAGCAGGTGGAGGAGGGGAGCAGCGGGTGGAGGAGGGGAGCAGCAGGTGGAGGAGGGGAGCAGCAGGTGGAGGAGGGGAGCAGCAGGTGGAGGAGGGGTGCAGCAGGTGGAGGAGGGGTGCAGCAGGTGGAGGAGGGGAGCAGCAGGTGGAGGAGGGGAGCAGCAGGTGGAGGAGGGGAGCAGCAGGGGGAGGAGGGGTGCAGCAGGGGGAGGAGGGGTGCAGCAGGGGGAGGAGGGGAGCACCAGGTGGAGGAGGGGAGCACCAAGTGGAGGAGGGGTGCAGCAGGGGGAGGAGGGGTGCAGCAGGGGGAGGAGGGGAGCAGCAGGTGGAGGAGGGGAGCAGCAGGGGGAGGAGGGGAGCAGCAGGTGGGCTGCTTGCTTTGTCTGGGCTTGTTCTGCTGTTGTGTGCTGGGGCTGGGGGATCCAGAGCTGCCTTGGCTCCAGGTCACATGGCTAAAACAAGAGGCAACAAGCTGGGATGCAGGTAAAACAGGGGTTGGAGCCCTCCCTGTGGGATTCCAAGCAGGGGAGAGGTGCAGAGGAGGGGACTTGTGAGGTGTGAGGCCTGGAGGGACAAGAAGAGTGCTGGGAGAGAATGGCGTTCTGCACAAGGGGAAGGGGAAGAGGGAGTGAGCAGCCAAGGAAGCTACCGGACTAAGGCCCAGAGACAGTGAAGATGGAGTCATGGGACAGGTTAGAGCCGGGCAGCGTCTGCACTTGATTTTGTAGGGAAAGTGAGCCATGATTGCTCTGGTCTGTGTGTGAGCTGAGGAGGGAAGCATTTACCTGAGACGGAGGAAAGGAGAGCAGGGACACTTCTCAAGAGGCTACCCCAGGCTACCCCAGGCTACCCCAGGCTACCCCAGGCTACCCCAGGCCCAGATACTTACTACAATGGCTTTATCCCGCTCCTGCTCTCTGAACAAGAAGAAATCCACATCCCCTGACATGTGGAAAGGGTTACTTGAGGGGTCAGATATAGTCACATTCCCTGCAAAAGGAAAAAAAAAACAGCCTGTGTTTCAGGGGTCCCCATTACCTTCTACCCACCATGAGACACACAGCGTCTCTGAGTGCTCTTCAGTCCAAGCCCCATTAACTTTCCTCTGTGGTTTAATCTGGGGGGGGGGGGGCTCCTGCCTGGCATCTGTCTCACCCATCTGCCTTTATCCTGGTGTGAAAATCCCAACAAGGCCCCTTTCACAGAGAAGGGAAGCCAGAGGAGCCTCCTGCACAAAGTGATGGAACTGGACAGGTTTCCTATGGGTAGGGCAAGTGGGGTGCAGGCCAGGTCATCTCCGGGAGGTCCCAGGGAGACCATCAGAAATCCATCCAGGGAACCAGAGGCAGGTCCCGAGTCGGGACTCATGATGGTCTACTTCTGAACCCCAGGTCATGCTTTTCTCCTCTACACTGATTCAGATCCTACTGTGGACACCAGTGGACACCTAGTGTGAGAGCTAAGGGTCCAGGAAGTCAGAGTGGTGAATGACACACAGGGTCCCCTGGGTCCCCATCAACATGAAACTCCAGGATAGCTCTGGAAGGCAAGAAGGGTACCGGTATGGTAAAGGCTGTTAGAGACCTCTGAGAGAGAGGTCTATGTAAAGTAGCTATGTGTCTGCTTTAAAAGACCTCTGTATCCACACTCATGGCCACATGGAGTTTTGGACAATGGGATGTGAGTCAGAAGCATTGGATGGGGCTTCTGGGGTGGTCTTTTCCTTCTGAGGCTGAGGTAATGAGAGGGTAGTGTTTGATTGATGTGGGAAGCCTCGGCCCACCATGGGCAGCTCCATTCCTTGGGTTTGGGAACCTGGACTGAACAAGCGTGGAGAAGGTGCGCTGAGCGCCGGGCTGGGATGCCTGCATCCATTCCTCTCTGCTCTTGGCTGGCAGTTTTCAGTTCCTGCCGCCTTGGCTTCCCTGCTATGAGGGACTGTGACCTGGAGCTATGAGCTAAAATAAGCCCCCTCTGCCCAGCATTGCTTTGGGGAGTAGGGTATTTCATCACAGCAACAGAAAACTAGAGCTGGAAGTTTTTCTCTTATTAGGTTCCTTTCTTCCTGCCTTGAGTCAAACACAGTTGAGCACATCAGACCTTCCACGACCGTAAGACAATCTTGTATTGGAAAGTTCTGGTGAGACAGAAAGACTTAGGACCTGGTCACCCAGATGCCTTCTCAGGGTTTTGAAGTTCAGATCTGACTCGTTTCCCACTAATTATCCCCACTCCCAGCCCTCCTTGTGTTTCTGTTGAGTTCTGTCCAACAGGAAGAGAAATACCCCCCTCCACCCTGCACCCTGGAGGCCAGCCTGACGCACCCTAGGCAAGGGGTCAGGCCTCGCCTCCACCTACCCTGCTCAGGGAAACTACCTTTGCTTTTCTTTGAAGATTTCTTTTTGTCTTCAACGAAGGAAGAGGAGCTGTTTATGAACTCCAGGCTGTCTTCTGGTGAGACACAAAAGTGAGAGCCACAGCAATGACCCACCCGGCCCTGAGAGCTGTGGACACACAGCAAGGGTGGTGCTGGCTTCCAGATGCACAGGGCACAGCCTAGCCATCTCTCTGGGCCTCCAGGTCTACAGGGAGACGAGGATGCTGACTTGGCTGAGACTTAAGACTGTGAAGAAGTGGCCATGAGCATCCTTCCCCTGAACACTGGAGGGAGGTGTTTGCTTCCCGCCTTCCCTTCTGTCAGCCCCCTTGACATCTCCCTGTGAACAACATGCCCCTGCCTCCTCCCATGGAAGAATGGAAATGTCAATATCACATTCCTTGGAAAGCCCCACCCCCTTCCACCTGAAAAGGGTTCTGCTAACCTGGCCCTGTGACCAAGAAACCTAAGGTGAAGGTCCAGGTTGGTCCCTAAGGATGGTTCATATCTTTCTTCAGGTGACTTCAGACATTGCAGTCCAGTGCTTTACCTGACACCCACAGCAAAAAGCCTTGTGGCACCTCCCAAGACAGCCGCCTGGAGCCCCAAAACCTCCCAGAGGAACCAGAACTGAGCTGTGGGGTAAGTCAGGGATAGCTGTGGTCCCCAGTGCCCGGGGATGGAGGAAGTCAGGCTTGAACAGTCCTCGACAGAAGGGTGAGGAGGGCCACCAAGCCTGTCTGACCAGCAGGAACACTCAGTCTGAAGTCTGGGGTCCTGAAGGATTGATTGCTATATTTTGTTTGTGCTCTAACAAATAAAGCTTGCCTGGAGATCAGAGGGCAGAGCTAGGCACTAGTTAACCATAGAGGCCAGGCCGTGGTGGCGCACACCTTTAATCCCAGCACTTGGGAGGAAGAAGCAGGAGGGTCAGGAGTTCAAGGCCACTCTGGGCTATACAAGATTGAACCAGTCTAAAAGAGAGACAGAGTCAGGTGGTGGC
Organism: Peromyscus maniculatus bairdii; assembly: GCF_049852395.1. Lineage (NCBI taxonomy): Eukaryota > Metazoa > Chordata > Mammalia > Rodentia > Cricetidae > Peromyscus > Peromyscus maniculatus. The sequence goes on from NC_134854.1 coordinate 112,555,301, forward strand.
GGCAGTACACACCATTAATCCCAGCACCCAGGAGGTGGAGACAGGAATATAAGGCAGGGAATATAAGGCGGATACAGACAGGATCTCGACCATTCAGTCAGAGGATTCATTGATTGTAAGAACTCTCTGGTGACTGGCTGCTATCCAACTCTGAGATTAATTAGAATTGCATTTCAGAGTACAGTCTCACTGCAGGCAAAGGAAGGGGCAGCTGGGGAGTGCGGCATTCTGGGTTCCCCAGAGCTCCCTCCTGCCAAATTATCCTGTTGCCTAGAGTCTATGGGGAACTTTCCTGGTAGTAATTTTTTTTTTTTCTCGAGACAGGGTTTCTCTGTGTAGCTTTGCACCTTTCCTGGAACTCACTTTGGAGACCAGCCTGGCCTCGAACTCACAGAGATCCGCCTGGCTCTGCCTCCTGAGTGCTGGGATTAAAGGCGTGCTCCACCACCGCCCGGCCTCTGGTAGTAAAATTTAAGACACTAAAAACTAAACACTAACCATAAACACAACAAAGTGAACCAAAACCAAGTCAAAATTGTACTTCAAATCTCCATTCTGAATTGAAAAAGAAAGGCATATACATTGTCAAAAGTTTTCAATGTTGCAGTGTGAGAAGCATCCTTACCCATTCTTTCTGCTAAGCAGAGTCTCCTTGTGTGTCCTAGGCTGGCATCAGACCCAGAAGGTGCTGCATCTCTAGTTTATTTAGATATATCTCCTGTATATCTAGGTAACTCTAGTTTCTCTAGATATAGCTTCTGTATCTCTAATTTGTATCTCAAGTTTATCTAAATATATTTCCTGTATCTCTAGTTTATCTAGATATATCCCCTATGTCTCTAAACTTGAGGGCTGGAGAGTTGGTTTAGCAGTTAAGGTCATCAGCTGCTCTTGTAGAGGACCCAGGTTCAGTTCTCAGCACCCACATGGTGGCTAACTACAATCCCAAGGGATCTAACACCCTCTCCTGTCCTCTGAGGGCACCAGGCACACATGTGTACATACAAGCAGGCAAAACACCCAAACACACAGAGTACCTGAATTTGACGAGGGAGGGAGGGAAGGGGTGGATCAGGGTGAATACGATCAAAATACATTCTCATTTAAAAAAATATATAATTTTCAAGGTTGTAGAGATAGCTTGAGAGTTAAGAGTGATTCCTGCTCTTTGCCATCTGAAACTCCAGCTCTAAGGGAAACCCTCTTCTGGCCTCCCAGACACCTGCACATACGTGACAAATAAATATAGATATTTTTAAAAGCAAAATATATTTTTTGCATACACAGACATCTCTTCTGACTACATGCTGTAGCATAGCTGGATCTTGAGGACCTGATGCTAAGTGGAAAAGCTTGTCATAAATGCAGCCAGCCTCCATGATGGATGGGATGAATGCAGGTCAGACACCAGAACTGCTTTGGGACTGTCATCAGTGATAAACAGGCCTTTGTTGAAGCTTTATTTCTAAGAAACATTCTCGCACCCACCAGTTTAAGGTGAAGGACCCTGTAAGACAGCTGAAGCCCACAGCAGACTTCCTCACCTGCCCACACTATACCCCCGTTTTTGTTTTTGTTATATATAGTTTTACTATGTTAAAGTTAAAACCTTCCATTTTTAATTGGACAAAAAGGGGGAAATGTGGAATATTCCTTTATACTGTGTGAATATTTGTCACTGTGATTGGTTTAATAAAAAAGCTGACTGGCCAATAGCTAGACAGGTAGAGATTAGGCAGGACTGGCAGACAAAAAGAGAGCATGAAAAGGAGGAGGAGGAATCTCAGGAGTACGAGATGTAGAGGAAACAGGAGATGAACTTGATGTACTGGAAAAAGGTAATAAGCAATGTGGCAGAGCATAGATAAGAAATAATGGGTTAATTTAAAATTTAAGAGTTAGCTAGTAACAAGCCTAAGCTATTGGCCGAGCATTTATAATTAATAAACCTCAGTTTGGTTATTTGGGAACTGTCTGGCAGGGCAGAAGAGTCTGCCTACACATCTTCCATAAACAGGCATTTCATGTTGGTACTTGGAACTGGAGAGACAGCTTCATTTTGAAGGATAAAGGGTAGAGCTGGATGACAGGATTGACTGTGTAGTTGCACTTACATTTAATTGGTTAAGAATGTCTATTTTATGTGTCTTTTACTGCCATTTAAAGTATCAGTCCATGGCTCATTCTCGTGACTCGTGACTCACACACACCTAGCTGAACCAGCCCCTCACTGGACCCTGGGAGTATTTTCAGTCTTTTGCCATTTCGCAACTTTGTAATGGGTTCTCTGGCTCACCAAGGTTAGTACTATCAGCATGTTGTACAAACAACCATTGGGGGAAGTTCTGCTGGACCTGCCAACAAAAGACCATCATGGCTGGGCCCGTTGGGGGAGGGGAAAGGTCATGGGACCCTCACCAGAGTATCCAGCCACCCCTCCCAATCAGCTTTATACAGTTCTGCCCTAATGGCGTGTAGTCTTGGGTCTTGGGAGAGGAGTCCTCTATCTATGTGACTAGGAAAGCCATCATCTCTGCTGAGTAAGACTTTCTAGTGTGGCCTTTGGGGAAACCACCCACACTCCTATAAATAATCTCTCACTTACAACAGTGGTTCTCAGTCTCTCTAATGCTACAACACTTTAATACATTCCTCATATTGTGGTGACACCCAACCATAAAATTATTTTTTTGTGGCTACTTCATAACTGTAATTTTGCTACTGTTATGAACTGCAATGTAAATACCTGTGTTTTCCAATGGTCTTAGGCAACCATTGCAAAGGGGTCATTCAACCCCCCTAGGGGGTCTAGACCCACAGGTTGAGAACCACTGCTCTATAAGGAAGCCCTGTAAACTCATTGGTTCCAGGTGAACTTTAGTGGAATCATACCTCAGTTTGATGTTGGTGACCTCGGGATGGGGGAGTAGACATTGTTTATGTCTCTCTTTAGTAACAAGATACTATCAGATAATGGCCAGGTCCTTGACATGCAATTTCTGTTTGGTTTGATCCCAGGAGTGTGAGGACATGCATGGCAGGGGGTGGGGCATGAATGTGTATGCATAGGATATGCTATGGTACCCTAAGGAACAGCAAAATCTGGCCTCTGCCTCAGCCCCTGGTGCCCAGATTGGGTGTGTCGTCTGAACGTGTCTGCAAACAGCCCCTACTGGAGAGGTGTGCAGACAGAACGGCTCTCCAACACCCAGGCTATACTGAGACATCGGAGCACATGGGGTGAGGGTGGGGTCGCACACCAGGATCCCTGCCTCCCTGTCTTTGTCTCCTCCCCATGCCCCGCTTCACACATCTTCCTTGTGATGTATCTAGGACTAGAATGGCTTTGAGATGTTAATTTGGTTCTGAGCTCTTTTGAAGCGCTGCCAGACTGCTTTCTTGGTAGCTGTATCTTCACTGCTCCCGGTCCTTGGCAACACCAACTGTCTTCTGCATTTGTCGTTCTCTGACAAGCGGCCCCATCCCTGTGAAGTGGCATCTCATCTGGGGTTTGACTTTAACTTCCCTGTTGTGAAGGTCTTAGTGGTTATTATTTGCCCACTTGGGGATGGGTTCTTTACGGTTTGTGGTTAAGCTTTAGGGGTTCTTTCTAAATTATGGCTTTTAATACCCTATCAAAGACTTCAGGGAAAGAAAGATGGCTCAGCGGTTAAGAACACTGACTGATATTCCAGAGGACGCAGGTTCAATTCCTAGGCCGTCTAATGTCTGATCACGCCAGGATAAAAAAAAAAAAATTCCAAGTGTCAGATCAATGTCTAACTGTCCCAGAGAAGGTTACAGAGCAAGAGCCAGTGAGTCTGAGGGAGTGGCCCGCTCTGTGCAGCCCTCAGCCACCAGATGTTCTATCAGCAATTAACCTGGCCCAGGTTTCTGGAAGATAAGGTCACTTTGGCCTCCCTGACACATGAAGTTCCATCAGAAACTTAAGCCACCCCTCCAGGGGTTGCTATGCTACCAGCCTCCCTGGAACTGACCATCCTGTGTGTGTGTGTGTGTGTGTGTGTGTGTGTGTGTGTGTGTGTGTGTGACATGTGTGAGAACCAAAGTTACATTTTAAGTTTTGATTACTATGCCTTAGAGAGCCATGAAACAAAAATGCCTCTGATCTGCAAGCCCCTTGCCCAAGGACAGACAGTTCCTGAAATGCTGGAGGCTATTATTTATGGGAGATAACAAGCCACATATTTTTACTCCCCTAAACAAGTTTGTTTGACCCATCTGCACAGATGTGCTTGATCGCATCTGGGTGGGAGGTTCACAGGCAGAAACTATGTCAGGATATATGCTTGCCCCTGATTGGACCTGATGGGAGATGCAATGGATTATGGGTTTTTCTTAGCCATACTTGATTTTGGGCCATTTCCCAGGAACCTGGGTATGGACCTGGCCAGAGCCCATCCACCTGTTCAGTATTTAATTAAAGCTTGCTTCAAATTTGGCTTTAAACTGTGATAGTGGTCTTATTCTCAATAGGTGGGATTAACATTTTCTAGAGGCCCCAGCGAGATTCAGACCACCACCCAAATTCTGAAGCTGGACCTTCACTCCAGAACTCTGGGCCTGAAGGGCAACTTCAGGAGGCACTTGCCTTGTTCCAAGGCTCCAAGGTTGCCTTCAGCTTCTGGACTACCTTAGTGAACTGCCATGCTGAAAAATGCAACAAGCATCTATGGAGGCCTCCCAGTGAGTCATAGTCTGGTTCTGTTTTGTGAGATCCTTATCTGGGATATGGAGGGAGTTCGATTGGACCCCACTATTCTCCCATCTGGCCATAGCAAGATGTCACCCACCCATCTGGTTTTGGTTCCAGTTGGAAAGTTTTGTTTCCTGGGGAAAGTTTGTCTCTTTCTCGAGAAAGTTGAGTATGCTTGGTTTTGGTTTTTTTTTTTTTTTTTTGGAAAGTTTTGTCTCTCTGTGCTTTCTGGTGTGTCCATAAGTTTTGCTGCAAGCAAAGAGCTGAGACAAAACTGGGTTGGATATTTTTGTAGTCTCTGCTGCCGACAGCAGCCAGTCACCACTCATGGATGCATTTATGACTAGGGCTCAGAATTTATCTCTGAGTTCTCAGGTCAATGGATTCAGGTTAGTAGGAGTTCAGATATCTTTTGGGTGTGGATAACATTAAAGTTGTTTTATGCTGTTTTTCGTGATTGGAAAGCTGGCTCTGGAATTGGATTACAGCCCTCCCTTCACTAGACCCAGGCATATTTAAACGTTTTCTTTATGTTACTATGTCTGTTGAATCATCCAGCAGAGAGACGGGGGGGGGGGGGGGGGGGGGAAGCAAAGCAGAACTGTGGTGATATAATATGTATCCTAATAAAATTTGCCTGAAGATCAGAGAGACAAAGGAACAAGTCACAGCTCACCTCACCAACTCCACAAATCTTCTGACTGAATGTCTCTGAATCCTCACCCAAAAGGCTCCAGCCAAAAGAGCCTCTAGCTGAAAGACTTCAGCTGAAAAGCATTTAATTCCTGTGTCCTCACACCTTTCTCTGTCCAGCCACCACTTCCTGGGATTAAAGGCGTGTGACTCCCAAGTACTGGGAATAAAGATGTGTGCCACCACTGCCTGGCCCTGTTTTCTCTCCTAGACTGAGTCAATTTCATGTAGTTCAGGGTGGCTTTAAACTCACAGAGATACAGATCTCTGTCTTCTGAGTGCTAGGATTAAAGGTGTGTGTCACCACTACCTGGCATCTATATTTAATCTAGTGGCTTGTTCTGTTCTCTGATCTTAAGGCAAATTTTATTAAGGTACACAATATATTACCACACAGAACAGCCAAAAGAATTAGACTTGGTTTATGTGAACATTCAGTATCTGGAGATTTATAAGTTTACTTTGTTGGATATGGTTAAAAATCTGTAAAATCTATGAAAAAAAGTTAAAACTAGTACTCCTGGGAGGGAGTTGATAGTTAAAAATCTATGGAAGGGTAATTTTAAAGAAACCATGTGGCATGATTCCATTTTGGATTGCCACCATCTTTAGGCAGTCACATGGCTGGCAGCCATCTTTGCTAGGGTTGGAGAGGCTGGATGTCATGTGACTTCACCATCTCTGGGCAGCCACATAGCTGGCAGTCATCTTTGCTGGGTTGGTTAAGATGAATGTCATGTGACTTAATCATCTTTATTAAAGGTGATCATGTGGGGTGGGCCTACCAAGGAGGCAACAACAGGTATCCAAGATATATGGATTAGGATAAATTTTTGTGTAATTCTTGTCCTGAAAACAAGATTTGTAAAAAAAAAAAAAAAAAAAAATAGGATTTACAAACAACGCTTGTTTAATAAGGTATTAAAGCTGTACCTCCATGCTTTTATATGCAAGAATTTACCTTGCTCTGGCAGCTAAACTTTGTAATTTAAGAGTCACTCAGGTGATAATGGTTTTAAAGACATGGAGGGATCATGGGGAACAGCTGAGGCTTGCAAATATGTGGCAAGGCTGGAGTTCCCAAAGACAGCCCAGTTGCAATGGTGGAACCTTAGCAGTTTTGGAAATGCTGGTGCCACAGAATAGTCACCAGAAGCATCAGCTACAGTGCAATGGAGCCAGCTGGGACCTAGAAGGCAGGCTATGTTTCTGCTGCCAAGGGTGGGACCAAAGAGGTGATCCAAGCCTCTCAAGAAAACCAAAAGGATTGGAATGAATTCCAGATAGTGAGCTTTGGATTGTTTGCACTATTGGAGCTTGGTTTTGCCTTATGCAGAATGTAGTTATATCCTGTTTTCTCCCTCTTGAAGTAAAAAAGGGTACTTTATTTTTGATATTGCAGGGACATTTGAACCTTCCTAGGCCCTGGCAACAATGTCCTAGTTTCAGCAAGAAGTAGTTACAGAAGAAAAGAACATCACCCCTTGTCCCCCAGCAGGCTAGAATGTCCGATCAAAAGAAAACTCCTTGGCATAGGGGGCAAAATAGTGCCTATTGGCATACCAGGAAAGGTATACCTTTAAAACCAAGTAGACCCAGATCTAGCAACCGGAAGAGTCATTAGGTGAAATAGTCCTATAGTATGATAGGGCACTCAACTCGCTCTATGTAAAACAGAGAGGTAATTGTACAGCTTTAAGAGAAAATAGTTATTTCTATATAAATCATTCAGGAATCAGTAGAAATAAGCTGGCTGTGCTCAGAAAAAAAATTGCAAAAAAGGGGGACCTGAGATGAACTGGTCCCCATTCTCATTTCCAGGTCCCTTCCAGATGGTAACTCTATCAGCCATCACAGGACCTTTGGTCATTCTGCTTCTGCTAATTGCTGTTGGCTCTTGCATCACTGATGATTTAACTAAATGATAATTCCTGTCTGGGTACCATTAAGATGATGGTTATTAGATCACAATATAAACAGGTATCCATCACAGAGTCAAGGATTTGACTCAAGATACAACTCACGGAGGGAATGTGAGCACCAAAGTTACATTTTAAGTTTTGATTACTGTGCCTTAGTGATCCATGAAACAAAAATGCCTCTGATCTGCAAGCCCCTTGCCCAAGGACAGACAGTTCCTGAAATGCTGGAGGCTATTGTTTATGGAGATAACAAGTCATATGGTTTTCATTCCTCTAAACAAGTTTGTTTGACCCATCTGCACAGATGTGCTTGGTCACATGTGGGTGGGAGGTTCACAGGCAGGAACTATGTCAGGATGTTTGCTTGCCCCTGATTGGACCTGGTGGCAAATACAATGAATTATGGGTTTTCCTTCTTTAGCCACTGCAAACTGTGACTCAAGGGCCATTTCCTGGGAACCTGGGTATGGACCTGCCAGCACATTCCACCTGGCCAGTATTTAAAGTTTGCTTCAGATTTGGCTTTAAATTATGGTAGTGGTCTTACTCTCAATCTGTTGGATTAACACAGGGTTTCCTCTGTGTAGCTTTGGCTGTCCTGGAACTGGCTCTGTAGATCAGGCTGACCTTGAACCTACAGAGATCTGCCTGCCCCTGCCTCCCAGATGCTGGTTGAGTGCCCAGCTGCCTTCTTCATCAAGCTATATCCTGGAAAGCTGTACACATCTGACTAGAGCCCAGAGTTTAAAATGGGATGTTCAGGGAGGCGTCATTCAAAAAGTGAATAGATGATCAGACTCCTCAAGGGCTCAAAGGAGGGAGGTGCCACAGTGGAAACCAGGAAAAGAGCATCCAGAAGACCTGGTGAGATGGGTGGGTTAGACACTGGCCAGGAGGCCTGATAACCCGAGTTTGATCCCCAGAACCCACACAATGGAAGGAGAGAGCTGATGCACCCAAAATGTTCTCTGATCTTCTTACACACACATACCATGATTCACACACACACACACACACACACACACACACACACACACACTACATGTGATTTCTTTTAAAAATCCATGGCCTGCCTCTGAAGTCCATGCATCCAAGTTCATCACCTTTTATTGCAACTCATCCTCAACTCTTGTTAACTTCCAAACTGTAATGGTTAGTTTTATATCAACTTGACACAAGCTAGAATCATCAGAAAAGAGAAAGGCTCAATTGAGAAAAACCTTTATGGATCAGGCTGTAGGCAAGCCTATAGGGCATTTTCTTAATTAGTGATAGACATTGTGGATGGTGCTATCCCTGGACTCGTGATCCTGGATTCTGTAAGAAAGCAGGCTGAGCAAGCCATGAGGAACAAGCCAGTAAGCAGCATCCTTCCACGGCCTCTACATCAGCTCCTGCCTCCAGGTTCCTGCCCTTTATGAATTTCTGCCCTCAGTACTTTTGATGATGAACTTTAAATGGAACTGTGAGTGAACTAAACCCCTTCCTCCTAAGTTGCTTTGGACATGGTGTTTCATCACAGCAATAGTGACCCTAGCGAAAACAGAATGTGAGGCAATGGATCTTAGAGGAGAACCTACTACCAACACTTTACTGTAGAGGGAGCTGTTCCAGCTTTGCCCTGGAAGTACCACCCCCATTGAGGCTTCCAGCAACTGTCAGGCCTACGAGGTGGGGCCGAGAGAGGAGCCCTTCAGACCCGAGATCCGGATGGGCCAGCTCTCTTGGTTCCTGGATCCTGGACGCTGGAGGTAGATCGAGCAGAGTTCTCCAGAGAACACCGCTGGACTGCACTACACCTTTCCAGACCCTGTAACCTATCCCTTAGCTTGTTAGTTACCCCAGAAAATAAACCTCCCTTTTAACTAGGTCGAGTTGCCGTAATACTTCCATCAGTACTTTACTAAAACGGTGGCATTCCTAAATCTAGATACACTCTAAAAACAGCTTTCACCCTTGTTGAAGTCATTCCTCTTTGCAACAGAAAACCACAACCAGTCACAATGCAGAGAGCAAGTGGCTGTGGAGTGTCCAGCTCTAAACACACCTATAACACAACCACTGCACTTGTAAGGCTTAGGGAACGTGGAGGAAGAGGGGCAGAAGGATTGTAAGAGCTGGAGTATGGAGAAAGGTTCTGTGAGATTGTACATCCTAGACATGACTTGTGATAACACAATAACATGGCTACCTAAACAAGACCTGACTAATGACAACACCAGTGGATGTGCTAACACGGAGGTGGCAGGGCTGGGAATCTCACGGGGCCTCAACCCTAGACAAATAACTACAGGCAACCAAGGAAGGCTGAGAGCAGGAGAAATAGTCTTCCCCGGGAATGAGCTCCATTATTCAGGTCTTGTTTAGGTAGCCATATTATCGTGGTATCACAAGTCATTTCTAGGATGTTCAATCTCACAGAACCTTTCTCCATACTCCAGCTCCTAACTGGCTAGTCAAAATCATGTGATCAGCCCTGAACTCATATACAAGCAACACTAGATTGAGCAAGGGGTGTGTGTGTGTGTGTGTGTGTGTGTGTGTGTGTGTGTGTGTGTAAAACAATAGTAAAAGAAAAAGAGGTCACTGTTAGTGGAGGAAATGCGGGACACATGGGAGGGGCTGAAGGGAAGAAAGGAAGGGAAATTATTATTATATATAATAAACACACACATAACACACACACACACACACACACACACACACACACACACACACACACACATGTTTTTCAGAACAGGATTCCTATATTGCCCTGGCTGTCCTGGAACTCACTCTGTAGACCAGGCTGGCCTCAGACTCACAGAGATCCACCTGCCTTTGCCTCCAAAGTACTGGGATCAAAGGCATGTGCCACCACCACCTGACGTTTATTTTTAAAAACACCAGCCGAGGGCCATCAGTGCCCAGACACTGGGAGAATGGCTTCCTGTCCTATCTAAGGAGCAGAGTAGAGTTGGTGGAGCAGGATTAGAGTCCCCAAAGAGGGAGGGCTGCTTACTGCTGCCTCCCCCAAACTCAAAAGCACCTCCTATGTCTTATCTCCCCTGTATCACCAGCACAGTGGCTGACACCAGCAGGTGCCTAGTACAGATGAGTGAAACAGCTATGGTCTCACAGTTGCCCCCGTGCACAGAATATTGTGAGCTATATGTGTGGATGGCCAGCTTTGTCTGTAGGGCTGGCTTTGGATGGTTAGTGAGTTGGATAGTTTTATGAGAACTTGACATAAGCTAGAAACATCTTGAGAAGAGGGAACCTCAACTGAGAAATTGCTTCCATTAGATCTAGCTTACAGCCTGTATGGCATTTTCTTAATTAGTTATTGATGTGGGAGGGCCCAGCCCATGGTGGGTGATACCACTCTGGGAAGGTGGTCCTGGGTGCTATAAGAAAGCAGGCTGAACAAGCCAGAGAAAGCAAGCCAGTAAGTAGCTCTCCTTCACAGCCTCTGCATCAGTTCCTGCCTCCAGGTTCCTGCCCTGACTTACCTCAGTGATGGACTGTACCCGGAAGTGTAAGATTCCTCCACAACTTGCTTTTGGTCATGGTGCTTATCACAGCAGTCAACCTTTTAACCGAGGCAGCCAGGTTGCAGCTCCCAAGATGCAATGAGCTCTCTGAAGGCCAGGTTCCTCTGAACTGCCTCAGGAAGCTGTTGTCCCCAGCCCTGCCCCCAAGGGAAGGCCTGCCCATCTGACACCTACCTGGTGTCCATGACTGAGGCTCTTTACAGAGATATGGGCCTGCACCACAACCCAGCTTCCAGGAAAATGAAGTTGACCATTTAGTCAAACGGTCTCTATCATGGCGGTCAGGTGCTGGGCTCGATATCCTCCTCAGTTGTGTATCCCTGAATGGGACCTACACTGAGGCTGGCTGCTGAGGTCTTATGAGCCAGTAGGCTGGTCCTTCGCTCTACAGGAAGCTACGGCCTGCTCTGGGCTCCCTCTGACCTCCCAGCTGGCTTAGGCAAGCCAATCCCAGGTCTGGCTGGCAGGTCTGGTTTTGCCACACACTCACCAACCCTCAGGTCTCTCAAACGATCACCTGCTGTTTTGCCTCAGTGCTACCAGGTACCCCCAACTAAACACCCCCAACCCCAGGCCCCTCTACAGGGGGTTGATCACGCTCTCCCATCTTCTTGTAGTAGCAGAGTTTTCTTGTACTTTCCTGTGTTGAGAAGTGACATCATCTATTTTATTTTTTGAATGTTCTCAGACAAGAGAAAGGAGGAGAGAGAAATAGTGAATACGGAGGTGGGGGGGCTCTAAGTATCCTTGTGGGAGCAAGAATGTACACTAGTTCATTTTTGGGAAATACACAATGTGTCTATTGTTGGCAGCTGGTGATAAAGCACATTCCGCTCACACTGTGGGATTTCGAATCCGCTAGAAAATATTAAATGTCTCCAATGTTCTTAAGATAGCTTTTTGCAACAGAGTCTCACTATGTAGCCCAGGTTGGCCCAAACTCACAGTCCTCTTGCCTGATTTGCCCCAGGGCTTGTTTTACAGGTTTTCACCACCGCTCCTCGGGATGCTCAATGTGGGGGTCATGGAAAAAGCAGGGTGCAGACGGGCATTTTTATTGTGTGCTTGAAAGGACATGCTGTAGGCCCAAGTTTCTGCTTGGATGTGCACAGAGCTTGCTTGGGGGTGTCTCTGCGCATCCCACGGGGTCTGGGGAGAGGTTGGGGGTAGACTTTCAAATAGGTGTGTGGGGGAGTGAAAATATGCTTTTGAAGTTTGGCTTGCCCTGAAAACACAGTAAGTTGGGGTTTAAAAGCTGAAGGGAACAGAGACTGCGGGGATGATGACGTTGTCCCCCTTACAGCCTTCTTAGATGTCACCCAGTGTGAGCACCAAATAGCATGCATGCCGTTTAGCCTGAGAAGGGACATTTCACCCATCCTGGGCCCAGCCAGCCCGCCTCCTCCAGGCTCAGCCTAGCAACCACAGCAGAAAAAAAGCAGAGAGGCTTGTTTTGTGGTGCCACCTCTCCTGACCTGATACCATCTGCACTGAAGTCCGCATCTCCACAGCACCTCAGAATGTGGCCTTGTTTGTAAATTAAAGTTGAGGACATTCTGACATCAGCCCACGTCCACTGTGTTGATAAAAGGGACACTGGAACACAGAGACACCCGCGAGGAGTACTACAGAAGTGTGAGGGCAGAAGTGGGTGGTACCCTCAAAGGCAGAGGGGCGTGGGTCAGACTCTCCGCGAGCATCAGCAGGCACCAGCCCTGTACACCTTCCTGTCACTCATGACTGCCAAAGCTGTGCAACGGGCTGCTACTCTTTAAACCATGCAGTCCCTGGCGGCTCGGCATCACAGCAGCGGTAAGAAACTCATACATGGTGTTGATTTAGAACTACTTAGCCCCCGAGGGAGTTCACACCTTACTGTCCCAGGCTCCAGGGTTCCTTTTGACCTCTGGAAGTTCCCACCCAGCTCAGTACTTACTGTCAGTGACCATTTTCACAGGGAACAAAGAGGAATGTGCCTTGGACATCATGGCTGAGAACCAACCGGTGTGCAAAGCTTGGCCTTAGCTGAAGGAGATTCTCGCCTGGGAAGTGACACAGTACTTAAGTGGGTGGTCTCCCACACCCACAGCCCTCCTCCACCCTGTGTGGCTGACAAGAGCTTGCATTTCCACTACATGGCCTATCCAGGTTTGGTGGGATCCACTGTCCCCCTCCTGAGTAAAGCTCAGCTGCCAGGATCCTCCTGTTTTTAGAACACACCAGCTTTGGTCTACCTGGGGCCTCTCGCCTAGCTGAGGTTGGGGGTGGGGTAAGGGTGAGGGTGGAGGCTTCTCCCTTTAAATCCAGGCTCAGATGTCATCCTGGGAGACCTTCCTGCACCAGTGCATGTAATGACCTTTCATTTTCTTCTTTATGGGGTCAAGTGGTTACCACTTAAAAGGCTTTTATTGCCCATTTCTCCCAGAATGCAAGCTGCATGAAAACAAGGCCTGTGTTCCACCTGTCAGAGTTCCTGACCATGTCTTGGGCATCCTTCAAATAGAAATGAGTTCGTTTTCCTGTTTGCAGAGGCTCAGCCAGAGTTCCAAACCATCGCCAGGAGGGGCTGGCGTTGGAGCCCAGGGTTGTTTGCAGTTTGAGCCATCCCTGCCTCAGTCCCTTTGGAAGAGGAAACGCCACCCAGGAATCCAGCCTCCTACCACCCTGAACTCCTCCTACCACGCCATGGCTTGGGGCAAGAATGCAGCAACAAGGCAAAGGATGGGCGCTTAAATTAGGCCGGTCATAAAAGTGGAAAGGAGCAAGGAGGGGCTCAGAGCCTTGCAAGGGGCCCAGCTAAGGTGCTGGATCTCGGGCCCGCGCCCCATGGCCACCCCGCCTGGAGCACCCACCAGCTGCGCGCACCCTGCTCGCGCACCCTGCTCGCTCCGAAGCCTCAGTCCGCAGTTCTCGAGTCTTCTGGTCCTGAACTGCGTTTACAACGCCAAGGCAACCATTCTCACAAGAGCTGTGATGTCACAAAGCCCCGCCCGGGCACACTTGGCGGCAGGCGCAGAGTCCTTGTGCAGGGCTGGTGCAGCTAAAGGGCAAAGGATACCGAGACCGGGAAGGAACAACGACCAGGAGCGGAGCCAAGTCCGCGTCGTTGCCGCCCGGACACAGGGTGTGTCCGCCCAGCGCAGCAGCCCCTCCCACCCCCAGATTCTCCTGCCCACCCTTAAGGAGCTTGCTGCAGCTGGGGCACACCCAACAGCCTGGCTCCTCGGGGAATATTTAGGGATCTTCGGAGTTGGGGCGGGAGTCTAGAGTCGTCCTCTAAAACAGGCCAGGAATGTGCCAAAGATAATCCCCCTTAGCTCCTGGCTCTACCCAGAGTCGCTGGCGACACCCGTCGGGTGGAAAGATAGATCCTTGGCAGAAAGTGGCTTCCGGGGTTGGGTGGGTGGGGATCACCAAAGAGGACAGTATCCTGCAGGGCAGTCCGGCCACGGGGGAGTCAGGCAGAGTGTTGTGGGCCCTGCATGCGGTTTGTGCATAGGAGGGTTTTTTTGTGCAGCTGGTGTTAAATTACCCCTTGGAAGCAAGTGGCTCCCTGCACCCTGGTGCTGGAGGCCTTTGCACCATGGTCTAGAATCTCCAACTTTCTGTCCTCAGCTTCCTTTCACTCTGTCAGAAAAGCTGGACAAATCACACACACACACACACACACACACACACACACACACACACACACACACACACTGCACCAGATTTGAGGCTCAGCAAACCAAGAGATGCACTTATTAATTCAGCCATTCAAGCAAATATGTCAGGAATGGTTTGTCTTTTAAACCACGAGGCTTTTAGGAATCTAGAAAAACAAGCCACCCAAAATGAAGACAAATGAGGCTGCTCCTGGTCCTGGTGTCAGCACTTTGTCCTGAGTCCCCCCGTGAACCCTCACAGGGTGTTTCCTACACACCAGGTACTGCTCAATACACTTAACACAAATCACCATTTAGTGCTCACTACCACCCAGATTAATAGGTTCGCTTCTGAACCACCGCCACCCCCTCAGCATGAGGAACCAGTGTGAACCTCTGTTCCTGGAGGAAAGCCACACCTGTGTTAAACATTCCAAAGCCAACGTGATTGATAAAAACAGTGATTGTAGAGAGTTGGAATGCTGCAGGGCTGCTGACAGATTATCTTAGGTAATATAAGCCCTGGAAACCTTTTTGTTGTGTTTTTCGAGACAGGGTTTCCCTGTGTAATAGTCCTGATTGTCCTGGAACTGGCTTTGTAGACCAGGCTGGCCTTGAACACACAGAAATCAGCTTGCCTCTGCCTCCCAAGTGCTAGGATTAAAGGCATGCACCACCACTGCCCAGGGAAACAGCCATTTTTTATTGTTATGCTTTTTTTTTTTTTTTTGAGACAGGGTTTCTCGGTGTAGTTTTGGTACCTTTCCTGGATCTCACTCTGTAGACCAGGCTGGCCTCAAACTCACAGAGACCCGCCTGCCTCTGCCTCCCGAGTGCTGGGATTAAAGGCATGTGCCACCACTTGGCAAAGCAGCCATTTATTGATCACATCTGTGATTGATGGAACATTCTTGTGACTGTTAAATAATCCTTTTTGGAATGTTCAGACCCCTACCTTCCATCAGATAGCATCTGAGGCCTACAGCAGACCCCCAGCCCCCTTAGTTGTAACCTGAGTCTATGTTCCTCTGGGGTAGCCCCTCATATTTGGCTACAGAGTAAATTCTTTTTCCCTGTGAGACAGAGCTGGTTTCCTATCAACACCCGGGAGGGCAGTTAACCAGACACACCCTGACTCCCACCGGCCTCCTTTGTGATCTTATTCAAAACAATGACTGTGTAAGAGATCCCAGAAGCCTGAAAGTGTGTTTGGTAATGATGCTAAGTTCTCTGCTGTGACTCTTGGTGGTTCAAAGGGTTAGAAAGAAAATCACCTAGAAGATGTGGCCTGACATGGAAATTTAAAACGAATTTTTGTTTTTACTTAGTGCGGGGAGGCACACGTGTAGAGGACAATTTACAGGAGCTGAGTTTTCTCCTACCCTGTGGGTTCCTGGGCTCAAATTCAGGCCAGCAGGCTTCGTGACAAGTGTCTTTGCCTGCTGAGATATCTCTCCATCCCTGATTTGGAATTTTTTTTTTTTCAAGACACAGTTTCTCCATGTAGCTTTGGTGCCTGTCCTGGATCTCACTCTGTTGACCAGGCTGGCCTTGAACTCACAGAGATCCGCTTGCCTCTGCCTTCCGAGTGCTGGGATTAAAGATGTGTGCCACTGCCACCCGGCCTGGTTTGTAATTTTTAATCTTAGCCTAACATCATTTGCCGACAAAAAGCTTATTTCAAAAGTTAGATGGACTAAGGGGGTGATGGAAGGCTGGGCAGATGTGTGGTAAGGCCACCGCAGCTGTCCTTGCAGACCTCTCTGTGGGGGCCTGGATGCCCCTACAAAGTTCTTTTCAAAGATGTGTATGTCTAAAGTTTGAAAATTTTTCACAGTGAAATGTTTTTGGAAAAACTAACATTCTTCCTAAAGGGGAGCTGACTTATTTCCCTCCTGGAAAGGTGTACCAGTCCATGGTCTTGAGGACAGAGAAGAGGAATGGCCTATAAGCAACTGCATGAGAAGAAGGAATTGGGAACTCCCAGACCCCACCCCAAGAGGGCCAGGACACCAGGCATAGGATCAGGGAATCAGGAGAGAGCCCAAAACTGGCCACAAATGTATCCTGTCAGGGCCACCACTGACCTGCCGGTGGCTCTGGCTTCCATGGTAGGAGATTTGGCTTGGGGGAGGGGACACAGGACACCTCCACATGGAAAAGGTCTCACAGGTCTACCAAAATGGCAGGCAGTCTCCCACTACCTCCAAGGAGGGCAGATTTTGCATCTTCTCTATGATCCTGGTTTTGTCGCAGACAGACATTTCAGAAATTGCATGTCTTGGCGACTTCCTATGGGAGGATAGGGTGGGGTAGGGGAATGTTACCCTGCTGGCAAGTTCCTACCTGGTTCTCAGGGGCCACTTTGGAGTGGCCCAAATAAGCATGCCATTTCCCTTGGTTCACACGGAGACTAACCCTCCTAACAGGTGGTAGTGGCCCATATCTTGCTCTGGCTCATCATTACCTGCCTCCATCTATCAGACATTTCCTTGGTCTTCCTGCCTTCTGGTGACCTGCTAGGTCCAGTGGGTAGGAGAAGGGGAGCCAGCCATGTCCTGTCACTCTGTACCTTGTGGCATCTCTGGCTTCTCCAGCATCAGCTGCTCTGAGTCTCCCACAGCCCAGCCACCCCCTCTTCAGTCTTCACTGATCCCTCCAGTGTGAAAGTGATACCCTGTGTTAAACTCCCAGGGTACTGGTTTCCAAGTCAGGAGCCCAACACCCATTGGATGGAGGCAGAATAGCTTGGTGTCCAGAGGAGGAGTCTGTGGCATTCATCAGGGCTCATGCTAAGCTGTTCTGCATATGACTGTGCAACCTGGGGTAAGTTCTGGCTTGGTTTTCTCATCTCTAAAATGGGGATGATAAAAAGGGTGGGTTTTTAGCACAAAGACATCATCTAACAGGACCTCAAGTAAAGCTTATCTGCCAATACAATGTGATGCCATGGTCTGAGAGCTGTGTCTGGTTAAAGGAGGTCCCTGTGGCCAGGCGGTGGTGGTGCACGCCTTTAATCCCAGCACTCGGGAGGCAGAGGCAGGAGGATCTCTGTGAGTTCGAGGCCAGCCTGGTCTACAAAGTGAGTTCCTGGAAAGGCACAAAGCTACACAGAGAAACCCTGTCTTGAAAAACCAAAAAAAAAAAAAAAAAAAAAGGAGGTCCCAGTGTAAGCCTGCTGCATAGACTGACCTGACCTGCGGAGCATCCCAGCTTAGCCGCAGTTATTTCAATGAGGAAGCTAAGAATCAGAGACATGAAGTCATTTGCCCAAGGCTACACAGCTGATAGGGGGCAGACTGGGACTCTAGCCCAGCTTGTTAGTGAGAGCCCTGTGTCTCTTCCCCAAGCCGAAGAGAGGCAGGCTTTGCAGCTGGGTTGGGGAAAGCCTTGGGACTTCCAGTTGAAGATGAGCCTGTTCATCGCTCAGACAGCGTTCCTCCCCTGCCCCGCCTATGGTGGTCAGCCTCTCGGGCCTGACCTGTGCACCCTGGTGACTCTGGCACCCAGATATGCTGTTCTTCTCAGCCTACCTCCTGGATGTCTGGAAGCTTAATGGAACAGAACAGAAAATTCTCAGGACTTCCCCACTTCAGGACCAGAGTGCCACCTCCCAAAGGTCAAATGTCAAGTCCCAGAAAGCTCGTGTGGAGTTTCTTCCTGCTCAGAGGTTGTATGCTTTGGGATAAGGCTGTGCTTTGTGGCAAACTGGCGCTGCACGTGGGAGGCATGACTGCTGTCCGCGCCATCTGCGCTCGGCTGAAGACCTCACACACACCTCTTCTCTGTGTTTCAGAGGAAAACTGTGCAGGGCCTGAAAGAACCTGAGGCCACGCCACCCCACCTCACGTCCAGCACGTGTCCCGACCCCAGTGCTGGGATGGCCCTCTGATGCATACCCTGCTTGCTTTCCATGCCAAGCCAACTGACTAATGGAGTTGCTCTCCTGCCCGCTCAGACAGATCGTTCGATCAGACTCTGGGAAACAAACAGGCTGAGTTTTGCCATCCACACCCCAAGCAACAGAGCTGCTGTTCTCATGGGAATCACAACCTCTAAGTGGGTCTCTGAACCTAGAGTGAGATTCTGCTGGCTTTGGGCTCCAGCATGGGGTAGCTGGGGTAGCACCATTGTGACCAGTTTAAGGATAAATGGGCTCTAAACAGGCAGATGGGGAAGTTGAGGAGGATGCGGAGCAGAAAAGAGCAAGCCCAAGTCCAAGGAACACACATGCCTGGGGAGGGCTGGCTGGATGTTGGGGAAGGAGGTGGTTTGAATGAAAATGGTCAGCATATAGGCTCACAAGGGGTGGTACTATCAGGAGGTGTGGCCTTGTGGGAGTAGGTGTGGCCTTGTGGAAGGAAGTGGGTCTCTGGGAGTGGCCTTGGAGTTTCAGAAGCTTGTAGACTGAATTTTCTCTGGTCCTGCCTTGCCCAGCAGTCCAGACGAATCTCTACCAGCCACGGTCCCACGGCCACTTATAAAATAATTACTCAGAGACTTAATATTAATTACAAACTGTTTGGCCTTTGGCCCAGCTTATATTGGCTAGCTCTTTTAACTTAATTCAACCCATTCCTATTAATCTATGTATCGCCATGGGTTCCGTAGCTTTGCCTGTGTTGCGTTACATCTTGCTTCCCTGGGCAGCTCTTAGCGTCTCTCCTGACTCTGTCCTTCTACCTCTGTCTCTGCTTGGATTTCCTGCCTGCCTCTAAGCTGCCTTGCCATAGGCCAAAGCAGCTTTATTTATTAGCCAATGGGAGCAACACATATTCACAGCATACAGAAAGACATCCCACAGCAGAAGCCTAAGCCAGGCTTCCCACCATGATCATAATAGACTAAACCTCTGAACCTGAAAGCCAACCCCAGTTAAAAGTTTTCTTTAAGAATGACTATGGTTGACCAGGCACTGTTGGCATACGCCTTTAATCCCAGCACTTGGGAGGCAGAGGCAGGTGGATCTCAGTATTTTCAAGGCCAGCCTGGTCTACAGAGTGAGTTCCAGAACAGCCAGAACTGTTACACAGGGAAACCCTGACTTGAAAAAAGAAAGAAAGAAAAAAAAAAAAAAAAAAAGAGTGGCCATGGTCATGGTGTCTCTTCACAGCAACAGAAACCCTAACTAAAATGGGGAGCATGTGCTGAGGGCAGTGGCGATGGGGAGGCAGGTGCTGACCAGGTCACAGTGGATGCAGTCCAGAGGCAACCAGAGGGTGAGCTTTCCCCGCTCTCCACAGAGCATAGGCTGACAAGGTCGCTGTCAGATACAACTTCACCTTCAGCTTCAGGAAGATTGGAGGAGAGGGCAGGACAAGCGTGGAGGAGAGGGTGGACAGCAATGGCCACTGCTGAGCAGGAAACACTAGTGACTTAGATGAAGTGGGAGGGAAAGGGGCGCTTGGTACTCATTTGGAAGGACAGGTGGGCTGGGGGCAGGGAAGGCGTGGTGCCCAGCTGGACTTGCTGCCGTAGGGGAACTGGTGGAAGTGTGCAGAGGTGAGGAGTGTAGTGGACTCCCTGGCTCTAGAGCTCAGTCGTGTGAGGCCTGAGCCTGGATTCCCCCTGAGCTGACCCCTCCATGATGCCTGAACATGGAAGGATAGTGTTTATTATATTCTATTTGTTAATGCAGATAGGATCATTTCTAGAGTGATGAAAATGTTCTGGAAATAGATGGTGGTGACTTGCACAACTCCCTGACAGAGAGAGTGCACCTCACGTGGCATCGAGGGCTTTGCATGTGAATAAAAGGCAAACTGTGTCTGCAGATGCTGAGGCACACAGTGAGAGACACTGGGAAGACCTCAGAGGGTAGTCTTGGGGTCCCCCGGGGTGGGGAACAATGGGGGAGGAGATGAATGGCGACCACTATCTCAACAGTCTTGGCCATGGCACGCACCATTTTGCTGCCTTATGGGTGTTGCTGGCAGAGGTGGACCTGGGTCATATGTTCTTCCCTGAGCTCTGGACCAGACTGGGTTCTCTAAGTCAAACCAGTGACTACTTCAGAGGCAGAGAATCAAGGCTTGAGGCACAATGCAGTGGAGTGAGGAGGTTACGTGGTGGCCTTGAACAGAGGTGAGACTAACTCAGGAAGAGAAGGGAGACCGTGTAGGAAGGAGGAGAGGGAGGAGGAAGGCGAGATGGGGGATCTGATGGGAGGAAGAAGGGTGGGAGATTGGTAGCAGGCCCTGTGCCTGACGGCTCCTCCGCAGCGCAGGGTGGCATAATCTCCACAAGGCTCATCACTGAGGGCGCCTTAACATTTTGATTTAAGAACTGTCTCTGCGCTGGGCACACGCCTTTAATCCCAGCACTTGGGAGGCAGAGGCAGGCGGATCTCTGTGAGTTCGAGGCCAGCCTGGGCTACCAAGTGAGTTCCAGGAAAGGCGCAAAGCTACACAAGAGAAACCCTGTCTCGAAAAACCAAAAAAAAAAAAAAAAAAAAAAAAAAAAAAGAACTGTCTCTGCTAGCAATGACTCTGATAAGAGGGAAATGTCACCTCACACGGTGGGGACCACAGCAGACCACTTCCCAGCACATTTCCTTAGCTAAAAATAATAATAAAATTTCCAGCCTGTCCAGACTGGACATGGTTTAGAAAGACAAAACTGAGCCTGGACTCGGGGGCTGGATAAAGCCTCATACTTGGTAGGCTCCGAGTATGGAGGGGCTGAGGGCGGACAACCCAGACCCTCGAGACTGCCTCAGCCACTACAGCACAAGGCAATGAGTCACTGAGGAACTGCTGCTACTTGCTTATTTTATGACAGAAGAATGCATTTCTACAGCTTCATTGTAAGAAAATACAACTAGAGGGAGATAATGGCTATGATCCCAGCATGCAGAAATACTGTTCCGGTGCATGTACATGTGCAGGGTGGTTCCTTCATTGCCCAAGGCAGAGTCTGTGCTGTGCTCCTCTGGGCTGCTCTTAGGGTGAGCCTTGAACAAGAACCCTGTCCCCGGGCTCACAGACTCTGTGTCTGCTGTGTAGCAGACACGGTGCAGCTGATCAAACCTCCCACTTCCTTCTCACCGTGAACTTGGGTGCCCAGCCCCTCACCAGCATCCCGAGGGTCAGGTCCCCTCACCAGCATCCCGATGGTCAGGTCCCCTCACCAGCATCCCGATGGTCAGGTCCCCTCACCAGCATCCCGAGGGTCAGGTCCCCTCACCACAGCATCCCGAGGGTCAGGTCCCCTCACCAGCATCCCGAGGGTCAGGTCCCCTCATCACAGCATCCCGAGGGTCAGGTCCCCTCATCACAGCATCCCGAGGGTCAGGTCCCCTCATCACAGCATCCCAAGGGTCAGGTCCCCTCACCAGCATCCCGAGGGTCAGGTCCCCTCATCACAGCATCCTGAGGGTCAGGTCCCCTCATCACAGCATCCCGAGGGTCAGGTCCCCTCATCACAGCATCCCGAGGGTCAGGTCCCCTCATCACAGCATCCCGAGGGTCAGGTCCCCTCACCAGCATCCCGAGGGTCAGGTCCCCTCACCAGCATCCCGAGGGTCAGGTCCCCTCATCACAGCATCCCGAGGGTCAGGTCCCCTCATCACAGCATCCTGAGGGTCAGGTCCCCTCATCACAGCATCCCGAGGGTCAGGTCCCCTCATCACAGCATCCCGAGGGTCAGGTCCCCTCATCACAGCATCCCGAGGGTCAGGTCCCCTCATCACAGCATCCCAAGGGTCAGGTCCCCTCACCAGCATCCCGAGGGTCAGGTCCCCTCATCACAGCATCCTGAGGGTCAGGTCCCCTCATCACAGCATCCCGAGGGTCAGGTCCCCTCATCACAGCATCCCGAGGGTCAGGTCCCCTCACCAGCATCCCGAGGGTCAGGTCCCCTCACCAGCATCCCGAGGGTCAGGTCCCCTCACCAGCATCCTGAGGGTCAGGTCCCCCAGGCTCAGTTTTGTCT
This sequence comes from Peromyscus maniculatus bairdii, assembly GCF_049852395.1. NCBI lineage: Eukaryota > Metazoa > Chordata > Mammalia > Rodentia > Cricetidae > Peromyscus > Peromyscus maniculatus. The sequence continues at coordinate 112,577,742 of NC_134854.1, forward strand.
TTCTACACCATGTCCCCTGCTCCTTCCCAGCCTAAGACGTTGGTGGCTCAGCCTGGCCATCCCTCACTCCAAAGTCCATGTTAATATGTCCTCAGCGTAACCCCAAAGCAGTGGTCACCCTCCACCAGGGCCTCTTTGGTGAGTCTCATGAGGACAGGAGCCACCAGGTAACCACATGTGTCTTGGTATAGGATCCAGGACATGGATGCTGCAGGCTGAAGGACTCTGTCAAGATGGCCAAAGCTACTGAGGATTGCTGAATATTTTTCTCTCTGGTTATTTTCAGATAGAGTTTTACTATGTAGCCCAGGCTGGTCTGGAACTTCTTGGGTAGATCAAGCCCATAATCTTGTAATCCTCCTGCCTCAGTCTAGAATTGAAGCCGTGTACCATTATGTCTGGCTGTGCACATGTGGCTTTGGATGAAGCACCCCTCTTATCACCTTTTCTTGCTCACCCTGGTAGTCCCTAGGGAGATATATATTTACATGAAAGAGGAAAATCCAGGTGGAGGGATGACTGGATGGGTGGGTGTGAAGAGAGATCCACACGAGTAGGTGGGTGGATGGTGTGTGGATGGGTAGTGGAATATGGAAAGGTGGGTAAGTGGCTCTGTGGATGGATTTATCTTGTGTGGGTAGGTGTGGCATGCACGCTGGTGTGCCCGAATGATGCCTTCGGAATAGAGTCACAGATGGAGCAATGTCTAAACTCACCACCAGGTGTCGCCCTGTGCTAGCTAGAGTCCTGGGCCCCGTGAATGAAAATCCCTGCCCAAAAGGGATTTACAAAAAAAGGAACCTTTTGTACCCACCAGGTGAAAGGTTCCCAGTGACGCAGACTTGTAAACAAGTTGCGGAGACTGGAGCTGGAGACCCACGTCAGGGGAGACCATGCAAACATGCATTGACCTTGCTCTGCTCACGCTGGCGTCCCTGGGGGAAGGAGGACAGGTGGGGCCAGCAGCAAAGTTCACAGGCCACAGTGTCCAGACTGCACCTTCTTTGGTTAGCTGTGGAAATCTGCAGAGGTGTGGCAAGGTCGAGAGCCTCAGAGCTACTCTCACCCATCCCCCACCAACCCTCCTCCCCCACCCCATCCCTCATCCAAACACCCTCTTCTACCCTGCCTGATCCCAAACTTTCAGGGAATTCTAAACTCAGAAGCCAGTGTCACCCCAGCCCAGTTACACCTGGCCATCATCAGACCCCAGTTTATTCTAGATCCCATTCAGGCTCACATTTACGGCCAGACTTCTCTAGATTTCCAGGTGGAAAACATCACACCTCAGAGATCCGACAAGGCTGATTGGCTGGTTAGAATTGCATAGATGTGGAGATGTCCAGAGCTAAGTTATTTTGGGCTCTCTTTGGGCCCCTTAAGTCATTCCTTGCCCATTTCCTGTCTAACCTAGCCTCCTTGTGAGTACCATATTAAATTGTTTTGGATATATTAACAAACCATTCTAGCTTCCAATGACCAAAAGCCAAGAATGTCATTAGACAACGTCTGCATCCTAGAGCAGTCCTTTGCTCTAACTCACCTACCTAATGTTTCTACTACCAAAGTATTTGAACAGTGCCTTGGCTTACAACTGTTCTGTTGCTATAAATGTGACTCTTACTGCACTGGGGTGGGGTACTTGGGGAACCTGAGTCTGGATTCCTGGGCCATGGCCGCTCATGTTTTGCTCTAGAATAAACTGTCTGCTTCCTATGAGGTGAGGGCTGGGTTTTGGATGACAATATAAAAAGCCTCAGTGGGGCCGGGCGTTGGTGGTGTACGCCTTTAATCCCAGCACTTGGGAGGCAGAGGCAGGCGGATCTCTGTGAGTTCGAGGCCAGCCTGGGCTACCAAGTGAGTTCCAGGAAAGGTGCAAAGCTACGCAGAGAAACCCTGTCTGGAAAAACCAAAAAAAAAAAAAAAAAAAAAGCCCCAGTGGAACAGAAGTGATTGTCGTACAAGTTGCTGGCCACCCATGTTCACCAGCTGCCATTTCTGCTCCAGAGCCTCTAAGAACCCACTCCTGAGCAGAGGGGAGACTTGATCCCACAGGTGATTTCATCACCGCCATCTTCCTGTGAGGTGCTGTTCTGACCTTGGTCACCGAGCTTAGTCTCCTGTAGCCTCGAACACATTCCATTCCACATCCCTGGAGCTCAGGTTGGCCCTCAAACTCACAGCTATCCTCCTGTTTCAGCTTCTCTCTCTCTCTCTCTCTCTCTCTCTCTCTCTCTCTCTCTCTCTCTCTCTCTCTCTCTCTCTCCTTCTCCCTCCCTCCCTGCCTCCCTGCCTCCCTCCCCCCCTCTGTCTCTTTTAATTAAATACTTTTTTCATTTTACATACCAACCACAGTTCTCCCTCCTTCCCCTTCTCCCGCTCCCCCTCCCACTCCCTCCCCCACCCCCACCCACTCCTCAGAGAGGATAAGGCCTCCCTTGAGGAGTCAACAAAGTCCGGCATACCAAATTGAGACAGGACCAACCCCCCCCCTCGTCCCCCCCCCCCCCAATCAAAGCTGAGCAAAGTATCCTACCATAGGGAATGGGCTCCAAAAGCCAGTTCATGCACCAGGGATAAATCCTGGTCCCACTGCCAGGGGCCCCACAAACTGCCCAAGCCACACAACTGTCACCCCCATTCAGAGGGCTTAGTTCGGTTCCCATGCAGGTTCCCCAGCTTCAGTCCAGAGTCCATGAGCTCCCACTAGCTCGGGTCAGCTGTCTCCATGGTTTTCCCCATCATGATCTTGACCCACTCCTTGCTCTCATATCCCTCCTCCCTCCCTTCGACTGGACTCCAGGAGCTCAGCCCAGTGCTTAGCTGTGGATCTCTGCATCTGCTTCCATCAGATACTGGATGAGGGCTCTATGGTGACAGTCACCAATCTGATTATAGGGGAAGACCAGTTCGGGCACCCTCTTTGCTGTCGCTAGGAATCTAACCTGGGGTCATCCTTGTGGATTCCTGGGAGTTTCCCTAACTTTACCCCAGCTTACCCAGGAGATCTTACACCTGTCAGAATGGCTAAGATAAAACCCACTGATGACAGCTTATGTTGCAAAGAATGTGAAATAAGGGGAACACTCCTCCACTGCTGGTGGGAGTGCAAACTTGTACAGCCACTTTGGGAATCAGTATGGCGACTTCTCAGAAAATTAAGAATCAATCTATCTCAAGAACTACCAATACCACTCTTGGGCATATACCCAAAAGATGCTCAATCATACCACAAGGACACATGCTCAACTATGTTCATAGCAGCATTATTCACAATAGCCAGAAACTAGAAACAACCTAGATGTCCCTCAAGCAAAGATTGGATAAAGAAAATGTGGTACACTTACACAATGGAGTAATACTGAATTGTAAAAAACAATGACATCATGAAATTTGTAGGCAAATAGATGAAGCTAGAAAAAATCCTGAGTGAGGTAACCCAGACCCAGAGAGACAAACATGGTATGTGCTCACTCATAAGTGGATATTAGATATAAAGCAAAGAATAACCAGGCTACAATCCACAACTCCAGAGAAACTAGGTAACAAGGAGGACCCTAAGAGGGACACACGTGGATCACCCTAGGAAGGAGAAGTAGATATTTCATTATTTTTCAAAGGAGGGTGCTTACCCTTTGGTTCCTGGGTTTATCTGGTTTAGCTCCTGCCTCAGGACACAAGGGGAAAGCTCCTCTGGTCAGCCCTGTTTCTACTCATCAGCCTCCCAGCACCATCCACACAGGGTGTAGAGTGCAGCCTTGACCGCCTCACCAGCCATGGAGCCTTCTGGAATGTCCTTGGAGAAATTTCCTTTTGCTTCTCTTGAGGTTCAACACTCCCCTTGCCACGTTTTTTTTTTTTCTTCAGGTTTTTCTTCCAGTTTTATTATGAAATATACAGTTCTATAGACTATATAAATATACACACATACATTTGAAAGGATAGGGATTTGTGTGTGGCGCGTGTGCACATGTGTGTGCCTGTGCACTCGAGGACAGAGGCACATAGGGTGTCCTTTTCTCTCATTCACTGCCTTGATTCAGGGTCTTCCACTGAACCTGAAGCTGGGCTGGTGACTAATGAGCCCCAGTGACAATCCTGTCTCCAGTGTAGGGCTTTGTAGTGGGTAACCATTCCAGCTTTGATCTGGAAGTTCCAATCCCCATTGAGGCTTCGGTAACTGTCATGCCTACAAGGAGGGGCCAAGAGAGGAGCTTGAAGACCCGAGATCCAGATGCACCGCCTCCTTTGGTTCCTGGACCCTGGATGCTGGAGGTAGACCAAGCAGAGTTCTCCAGAGAACACCGCCGGACTGCGCTACGTCTTTCCCAGACCCTGCAACCTACCTATCCCTTCATTTGTAAGTTACGTCACTAAATAAACCTCCCTTTTAACTACGTGGAGTGGTCTTAATAATTTCACCAATAGAGCTTACAGGTGCAAGCAGCCACACACCAGCTTACACTATGGGTACTGAACATAATTAAGGTCCTCACTCTGGTACGGCCAATACTCCCACCCACCAGACCACCTCTCCAGTACCAGCAATAATAATAATAATCATTATTATTGTTGTTGTCATTATTTTATTAATTGATGTTATTATTGTTTTATTGTTATTTACAGAACAAGTACCTCAGTTGAGATTCAGAATAATTCTCATGTCTTAGCTTCAGCTAGGGTGTGCCTCTGTGGCAGAGCACTCTCATGGTATGAGAGGAGGGCCCTGGGTTCCATCTGAACTCCCCAGAAGAATAAGAGCCCTGCATCCATCCATCCCACCAGGACACAGCCGCAAGGGTGCTGAGTATTCCTCAACAGTACCTTGTTTAGTTCTGGGGCCACTTTGTTTGCTGGGCATTGTGAATCACAGCCACAGCGGGAGCATGTGGCTTGTGTGGCTTCACTGCTGCCGGCGGACTGTAGGAAGCCAGCACAGGGTATTCATCCATTTCACCCCTGGGAACATTTATTCTGCGCCACTTTCCCTTTCACGAGCAGCCCAGGTCTGTATGCACGGATAACCGCTGCTTGCACACGCTCACTGCCACAGTTGCTGCTTGTGTCTCTAGATTATGTCACACTGCTTTCCCAATCCGTTGTGCCAACTACGCTCCCCAGCAGGCGAATTAGGGTCCCTCTGAGGCATTTCCTTGATGCTTTGGAACACAGTCCTCTAAGCATGACAGCAATCAGCATCTTCGGAGCAGCTGTGACTACTGGCAAGTGGCCCTCAGGACGGGGCCGGTTGACTTGCCCTGTAAAGAGCGGTAGTGGAGAGGTGGCCACATTTCATCTGATGTTCAAGTCACAGCATCCGGGGCGCTGGGTGGACTGCGTGCATGGAGGTGGAAGGTTAACTGATGAGGGGACTCCTAGCAGGCAGTGGTCGGGAAATCCTCACCCACACTGGAATGGGACTCTTCCATAATGTATTTGTTTGAGGTGGTCACCCACGCTCCTGTCAGCAGCCCCTCACCCACGCTCTTGTAAATAAGCCCAATAAACCCATTGGCCCACTATTGGTGAAATTATTAAGACCACTCCATGTAGTTAAAAGGGAGGTTTATTTTGTGAGGTAATTTACAAGTGAAGGGATAGGTAACGGGGTCTGGGAAAGGTGTGGCGCAGTCTGGCAATGTTCTCTGGAGAACTCTGCTCGGTCTACCTCCAGCATCCAGGAACCAAGAGAGCTCACACTCCAGATCTCAGGTCTTCAGGGTCCTCTCTTGGCCCCGCCTTGTAGGCGTGACAGTTACCAAAGCCTCAGTGGGGGTTGGAACTTCCAGATCAAAGCTGGAATGGCTACCCACTACAGCCCACCAAGCTAGACTAAAGTAGAATGAAACTTTGGTATGAGTGGTTTTGAGACAGGGTCTCGTGGAGCCCAGGCTGGCCTGGAATTCATTATGTAGCTGAGGGTGGCCTTGAGACCCTGCTCCTCCTGCCTCTGCCTCTCTTGTGCCTCTGATGCTGCGGTGTGCCATCCCTGACACCATGGCTTCAGTGTGGCTTTAACTCGCTTGCCACCATGGACAGTGAGGACCGATATCTTCTCAAGTGCTGACTGGCTTTCAGTTTTCTTCTGTGACATGTCACTGGGTGTCCTTCCTGCACACCTGCCTCTGCCTGTCCCTGGTTATCTGCAGTCCATGCCTTGTGGATATCTGTTCTGTGTCAGGTACCTTCATTACCCTGCACCTTTGCAGATGCATCCTTCATGTTTTTGTCTTATCCCACCTGGAAAGCAGTTTTCCACGAATCAAGGTGGGAATTTAATTTTCCGTCTTCTCTATCTAGATAACCAATTGCCACACAATCATTATTTTAAAAGTCTGCCATCTGGGGCAGAGATGGCTTGGTTTTTTAAAGTTCTTGCTGTACCAGTGTGAAACCCTGGGTTTGAGTCTCCAGAACCCACATAAAAAGCCAGGCACTGGGGAGGTGAAGATAGGTGGATCCTTGGAGTCTGCCAGCCAGCCAGCGTAGCTGAACTGTTGAGCTCCAGGTTCAGTGAGAAACTCTGTCTCGAAAAACTAAGTTGAGCCCAGCAGTGGTGAGGCAGAGGCAGGCAGATCTCTCTGAGTTCGAGGCCAGCTTGATCTACAAAGTGAGTTCCATAGCAGCCAGAGCTGTTACACAGAGAAACCTTGTCTAGAAAAACAACAACAACAGTAATAATGACCATAATAATTTTATATAATATGTAATTATAGAAATTATATTATCTATTGTATCATTAAATTATATAAATATTAAATTTTATTATAATTATAATATAATTATAACTATATAATTATATAATAATAATGGTAATAATTATATTCTTAGGAGAGTGATTGAGGAAGATATCTAGTGTCAGTGTCTTGCCTTCACGTGTGTGTGTGTGTGTGTGTGTGTGTGTGTGTGTGTGTGTACAAATAAATGTAAAAGAATAAAATAGCCAAAGCAGTATGTCCAGCCTCATATGCTTTCCTGGGCTCTCGCTGCTCTGTGTCAGGATGCAGAGACTATTTGTTTCTGGCCCCTTGATCCTGGGTGGGTTTCCAGGCTGCCTGGATCAATAAACAGGATATGGCCTAATTCTCAAGGCTGGACCATAAAAATTGACACAGCTTCTTCCCAGTGCTCTCTTGGGGTGCTTGGAAAACAGCCTCTAGGAAGTGGGGAGGTCTGGATGTATAGAGGACCTATGTATGGGTGCCCCAGCTGAGATCTCAGCTCACTGAGAATCAGCATGGATTCCCAGATAGGTGAATGAGCAGTCTCTCAGGTAACTCCGGCGTCTAACCTTCATATTACCCCGATGATGTCATGTGCTCCCCCTCACACAGACGCTAACCAAGCAGAAGAGTTGAGAACACACTAGATGTTGCCACTGTTACAGTTGCTAAGCTCCAGGATGTTTGTGAAGCAGTGAACATGCTTGGGATGCCCCTCTTCACACCAGCTTCTAACTAAGTAGACCCAGGGCGAACACCTGTGGCTAGATCGTGCCGGCACCTAAAGAAATCAGTGTAATTCCTATGTAACGTCAATGCTTCTATAATCTCAGGCTGGGAGTGCAGCCCCGTGGTAGAGCTCTTGCCTACCTCTATAAGCAGTTGATAAAATATAGCAAAGGATGAGTAGCCCCCCACATCTCCAAGTGTCCTGACATCTGGACACTTAGCTAGCCCTCAGCTTGCTGTCTGGTTGTCGGAAAGGTGGGCACTCTGGTGGTTTTACAGCCCTGGGAAGCTTGGCTGAATAAGGAGGACATGGCTAGTGAGATGAGGGTGACGAGGATGTGACAGCAGTGGCCTGAAATGCCTTTGTGCTCTGGCCTGCTCACACCTGACCCATGCCCGTGTGGAATTGGTCCACCCCAGAGGTTGCTGGCAAGGAACTGCTTTCCTCCAGAGCCAGGAGCAAAGCAAGGGCTTCGCAAATGTTTTCGGAGCTCACCCTGGAGCCAAGAGCCTGGGATCTCATGGTCAGGGCTCACAATTAAATGGGGGACTCCAGACTCCAGAACACAGGCAGCCTGGTGACCTCAGCAAAACGCTTGTCACTGGGCAGCACACAGTCAACTGTGTGAGGGGGCCCCAGAGGAGGTGAGGGACATCCTTGTCTCCAAGGGCAGAGTTGCAGCCTGCCTGTCTCCCAGGCAGACCCTGCTCTACCATGACCCCATGGGTCCCAGACTGAGCAGGCTGGCTTAGCCTTGGTCACCACTGGGAAAGACTGCTTGAGCACTCAGCTCACGACAGCAAGTGCAGCCGGGAACAAAAGATGCCAAATCCTCCCAGAGGAACTTTCTCACGGAGGGAGGCCCAGGGGACAGCGTGGCAGCGCGCTAGTGGGCAGCAGGCCAGGCCGGAGAGACTGGGGCCTGCAGAGAAGCTGCTGCCTGGAGGGGGAGGGGTGGGCTGGGGCTCGTTTTCAATGAATGGTCAGGCGAGCCTGGGAGACAGAGTCCTCCTGCGGGAGCAGGGGCCTCCAGTCAACAGGGACATCTCTGACCTAGACGAAGGAATGGTGAGAGATTGGTGGGTTTTCACAGGGCAGGCAAAGGGGCATGGCTCCCCCGGTCAGTCACTGTGGGGCTCTTGCTTCTCCAGGCGTGCTGGTTCCTCGCAGGGGAACGGGAGTTCACTTTACCGTGGAAGGGCCCTGTGGGTCCAGACGCGGCTGCAATGGTCCAAGCGGTGGACCTGTCAACATTACCCACCATGGCAGGTTTTCATCCTAGCTCAGAGCTTGTCGGGTCTCAGTCCCACGACCTTGATCGGGATGCCTTCTCAGAGGACCAGGGTTTTTCTTCTCCACTCCACCAGTGAAGAGACTGGGGCCCAGAGAGGCCAAATGTTAATTCTCCACGGTAACCAATCTCTGCGCAGAGTCCGTGTGAATGGAGACACGTTCCTAAATTGCCCTACATCCCCAAATGCCCAGTGTCTTAGGGACCTGTAATACAGCTCCATGTCCGTTCTCCAGGGACATTCTTCCCCTCTCCACTGACCTCTCCTGCCAGTGACCGGTCCATTTCCAGAGCAGCCTTGCTTCTTCCTCCAGGTCCCCCCAAGCCAGTGTTCCACTGGACAGTGCTGTGTGGACAGCTACCCTCCCTCCCCCACATTCCCAGAAGATGAGGTGAAGATGGGGGCGGGGCTTCTCTGGCCCACCTGAACTCGTTCTTCCCTGGGGGAGCTATGGGGCGGCCCATAGTCAGACTAACCTCTACTCTGTCAGCTCACCTTCCTGTTAGAGGCCCCGGGTTCTGTTTTATTTATAGTTTCTTATAGAGCAGGCATTATGACCTTCCTTTTTAAGAGCCTGGGCTCTGGTGTCCAACAACATGGGTTCAAATCTTGACTCTGTAGTCTTTTACCTGTGTGGCCTAGGGTGAGTTAGTTAACCCTTCTGTGCTATCTCTGCAATCGATGAGAACAGTTCTTTACCTGGCAATTTGAGTTGATGCTCCTTAATTAAGCACTTGGAGCAGAGCCACTAGAATGAGCAATGATCCTGCTAAGGACGCTGGTGAGGAGCCACCTTGAGGATGCCCTCCCTCAAATGTCCTTAGCACATGACAGACACCCCTGCCACTGGCCTTCTGGATCTACCCACCTCTTCCAAGTTCTTCTCCTGGTGAGTCAGCTTGAGAGATTTTCAGGAGACCTAGGCTGTACCACGTCATAACCCAGAAGTCTCTGCGCACCTTGAGTCACATCCTCCCTGGAGCCTACAAGGTCCAGCATGCTCTGTTCTGGCTGACCTTGGGCTACTCGAGGCCACACTAGCCTACCCTCTACTTCTTAATCATACCAGACTCAGTGTCCCAGAACTTTTGCTCTGACTATTGCCTCCTCTCAACTTCTCCTTCAAGACTTCTGCCACCTTCCGGACAAGCCTTCTCCTGTGAACATGTTTGGAGTCATTGTCCACGTCACACCCCTATCCCGGTTCCCCAGTACTGTCTCTTGTCTCTTTTGTCCCTCCTGACATCACGTGTCCCTGGCTGTCTGAGATGCATGGAGGTAACCCTGCTTCTTACCTTCTTGTGTAACTCTCTCAAGGGTAGACATGGTTGCCTGCTACATTCCCTGATGGTACTGATGCCCCTACAGCCTGTGTCCGGGCACAGGCTGAATTGGGAGCACCCTATGCTATCACCCAGTGCTGCAGATGCCCTGCCCTCTAAAAGCATCTTTGGGGTAGGGCTGAGTACCTGAAACAGGACCACATTTGACAGACAGTGGGGTGAGGTGGAGTCTCACCCCAGACACTTCCCTGCAGACACATGCCCCAGCAAAGACACTGCATGTCACAGACCTCACTTTCTTTAGATCTCTTGGTGCTCAAGACTCCAGATACTTCTGATCTCTCTAAAGTGGCAAAATGCCCAAGGTTGTGTAAAAAATACCTTGAATCAGCCAGAGGCGTGGAAGGGAGCCCAAGTCAGACGGAGACCTGGTGAGGGACCATTCCCAGGTGGTTGCAGACATCTGGGTTCTATAGAAGATAGCTGAGGTTGGCCAAGGAGGCTTGCAGTTAGTTACCCCTTGAAGAGTGGGGGCCAGCCCTGCTCTGTGCCAGGACTGCCAGTGATCAGGACTGTGAGCGGAATGGGAGCTGGCGGGGACCCAGTGCATTCTGATACTACTCAGGCAGAAGGGTCAGGAACCATTTAACCCACTTCTGTCTCAGGGACCCTCACATCAAGACTCATGAGTCAATGGAGACAGGGTTCCATGTTCCATACTGCAGACAAAGCTGGCCTTCAACTCACAGAGACCCTGCAGCTGCAGCCTCCTGAGTTCTAGGATTACAGGTAGGAACCCTCTCACCTGGGCTCCGCTCTCTCCACTCCTGCCAGATGCATCCAAATCTTGCTGTGTGGTCTTCTCAGAGGGGGCACTCACTGCCTCTTTGCAGCAGTGAAGGCATCACCAGCAGGAGACACTGGTGAGGTAGGTGTGGATTCTCCCACAAGGGGGCTGCCCAGGAATGGCCTGAATACCCAAGCAGGACAGCCTCACTAATGGGGACAAGCAAGACATGTCACAGTCACTGGGTCTTAAAATGGACACACGTGGGGTCCGGGGAGATTGGTCAGCCTATGCAGGTCTGGAAATCTGTGTTTGATTCCTGGAATCCATGTAAAGATGGAAGTAGAGGGCTGGCTGCATAAAGTTATCTGACCTCTGACCTCCACCTGTGCATCGCCTCCACCTGTGCATCACCTGCACCTGTGCATCACCTCCACCTGTGCATCGCCCCCACCTGTGCATCACCTCCACCTGTGCATCGCCCCCACCTGTGCATCGCCTCCACCTGTGCATCACCTCCACCTGTGCATCGCCCCCACCTGTGCATCACCTCCACCTGTGCATCGCCTGCACCTGTGCATCACCTGCACCTGTGCATCACCTCCACCTGTGCATCGCCTCCACCTGTGCATCATAGCATGCTTGTCCACCCTCCCCCTTAATAATAACAGTAAATTTGTTTGTTTGTTTGTGGGTTTGGTTTGGTTTGGTTTGGTTTGGTTTGGTTTAGTTTTTTGAGGCAGGGTTTCTCTGTGTAGCTTTGGAGCCTGTCCTACAACTCGCTCTATAGACCAGGCTGGCCTCGAACTCACGGAGACCCGCCTGCCTCTGGCTCCCTAGTGCTGGGATTAAAGGCGTGCGCCACCACTGCCTGGCTTAGTTTGTGTTTTTTGAGACAGGGTTTCTCTGTGTAGCCCTAGCTGACCTGAAATTCACTCTGAAGAACACCACCTAGCAATGGTAAATTTTTTTTAATGCATGCACTTTTAGGCCCAGCATCTCTAGGGATCAGCCCCTGTGGTAGCCTTAGCAGTATGGGCAGAGGAGATGGGCTTTTCTTATGTACCCACTCATGATTGACTGAGTGACTCTGAGTCTCATACAACCATCCCTGCTCTGGAAGCCAGCTCGTGTGTCACCATCCTGGCAGCTGGAGCGCTGGCAGGGTCCTCTGGTGCCCACAGTGAGCCACTGTTGCTCCCTGGTGTCCTCCTCAGGCTCCGCCCACACTGGCGGAGGCTTCGTCCTTTGAGCCAGCCTTGCCTAAGGACCTTTGCACAGCCTGGGCTCCTAGCCAGGACTCCTTGCTGGACCCTCCACCTGGCTAGGCGCTTGAATCTTTTAGAGCTCTTCACAAGGTCCGTTCTAGGAAACACCGGTCACGTTCTGTCCTAATCTGTCTGCCTGTCTATTTTACAGCCATGCTCATCCTGACAGACAGGGCTAAGCATATGGCAGGACTTGAGAGCTGTGCTGGCCTGCTAGGCTGTCCTCTTTCCAGGCTTTGGGGCAGGGCCTTTACATGTGGTTCTATCAAGCCTGTCTCCTCCACTTGTCTCTGTCAAACACCCCAACCCCCACGCCCAAAGACTGATCAGTGGGGTGCCGACCCAAGTACCCCTCTCTGGTTGCTGATTCCTGTTCCCAACCTCAACAGTCTTCGCCATCACCTTGCAAGGCCTGATACAACTCCTTCAACCTGACAGCTCCAGCTGGGCATCCCCGGGTGACAAGTCTGTCCTGGAAGCAGAGGTGCTTGTCCCTGTCTGCAGTCTGGGCTGTGTCCCTCCTCTGTGCTCTTTAGCCTCCCAGTCCCTTGTCTGAGACCTGGGGAGAGACACACCTGCTCTGTAGCATGTGGTACAGCCTGAGAGCATGAGAGAAAAGCCTCTCTCTGGGGAGGCGGTTGCTCACTGCCCTGACTATGGAGAACTAACAACACACACACACACACACACAATCTCATGCTGGCCTGGGACACTGAGTCCTCAGTGCCTCTGGCTCAGGCTGTGTGGTCAGCAGAGGGCCCCTCCCCTCATTCGGGTGGGAACTACCTAGAGGTCCCACACATCCTAAGGCAATATCAGAGGGGAAGCCAGGCAAGACAGGCATGTCCAGTCTGTACAGGTGAGATCCTGACTTTGGCCTGAGGTGGGATAAAATTCCAACTACTCAGGAAGAGGTTTCATCACCTCATCTCTGGGGAGTGAGGGAGGCCGGTACCTTGAGGGAGGACAATGAGACCAAACACACACAGGACCTTAATGCAGAAGGATTTTTTCCTAAGCAGATGCCAAAGGCAGAATCCATGGCTGTATTTATTTAGCTTTAGAAATGTAAACAAACTCTGCTATTTCAAAAGCTTGTTGGACACAGATAAGACTGGGTTTAAGTATCTTTCCCAAGCAACTAATTTGTACCCCTTACCCTTTGGTAAGAGAAAGGTTTGGATACCAGATCTGCAAGGGGGTGCACACAGCCGCTCTCTAGGGACCCACGATGTTAGTCAAGGGCAAGTGAGCATCCAGCAATTACAGGATTGCAGAGTAACACATTGACATGTTTTCACTTGTCAGATTGGCAATCAGCTGTCACTTTTTATCAAGTAATGACCCCAAGAGTTGACATGGACTCAAGGAAGGAGACCTGGGAGCCCACCAGGACAGGGACCCACAGGACTGGAAATCCCAGAGAATAATCGGGACACAAATGTTCACCATCCTGTTCTTTAAATTCCCCTTTAAGAAATAGGATTGAGGCTGGGAATGTGATTGAGAGTGTTTGCCAGCGTACTATGTGGAAAGCCTTGGGTTCCATCCCAGCACTGTATAAACTGGGCATGATGGTTCACACCTGTAATCCCAGCACTGAGGTGGTAGAGGTCACCCAAGGTCATCCTTGGCTACACCATGAGAGGAAAAGGCCAGTCTGAGCTATAATAGACATCATCTCAAGAGAAAGGGGTGGGTAGGTGGGTGGGAGACAGAGACTCTGAACAGGAAAGAAGTTGAGAGGGTCAGGAAGGCGCTAGGGTGGAGCTCAGAACTTATGCTTAAGGTGAGGCGGCCCTGGATTCCATCCCCAGTACACCCCTATCCCAAAGTAAGATAAACTTACAGAAACATATTTATTGCAACTGATGTTGCATTTGCTGTGCTGGGCACTGGACACGGGTTCACGCATGTAGGGCAGCAGCCCTGACATTCAGTACCGGCCTCAGCTCTTCCTGTATTTTTCATTTTGAGACAGGGTCCCACGAAGTTACCTAAGGTGACCTTGAACTCACTCTGTAGCCCAGGCCTCAGCCTCTGCACTGTTGGGATGACAAGCCCACGCCTCCAGGCCTGCTTTATATTACAATTGAATATGTGATAGTAAAATTGTATTTTCTAAATTGGACTTAAGGAATCACTTTTAACTTCCAGTAGTTCATTGCACATTTCAAATTACTAATGGTGAGGATTTTGAATGCTCCCAGCCCAAAGAAACAGTAGGTGTCTGAGGCAGTATGTGGTAAGAGTGCCACAAATAAACCAACAATATGTCACTCATCTGCACAGACCTGCTGACATCACCTTGCACTTGATAAATGAATAATTACCAGATAGCAAATAAAAATAAAACATCCACTTAAAGATAGGTCTACAACTAAGTTAACGAATCGACTTCCATAGGCAACTAGACTAGTATTTATGTGAAGATTTATTTTTATTTTTGATGTATGGGTGTTTTGCCTGCATGTACATTTTTTGACAAAGCCCAGGCTGACTTCTCACTGATCAGCCTCTGGACGACATGATTTCAGGTGTGTGGCACCAGGCAGGGCAATATTACTTTTACACTCATAAAAAAAGTCAATTTTAAAATAACATACTGTTATATAATTTTTTAAAAAGTAAAACCGTTTTATTTTGATTATACTTTTAAGTACTATGTGTCCATTGTAGGAGGATCCAGAAATGTGAGTGGATGTGCTAGAGAGATGCCTCACGCTCTGAGTTCTCAGTGTGAGCATTGGTTAACTGGTGCTCATGTTACTGAACCTCTCATTTTTTTTTCTGTTTTTTTTTTCTTCTTCTTCAAACTGCGTAGAATTTTGTGTCACAGTTTTTCTTTCTCTTATTTCTCCCCGCCCCCCATCTCTCTTTCTCTTTTGAGACAAGATCTTGTTAGTAGCCCTGGCTGGCCTTGAGCTCATAGCAATCCTCCTGCCTCAGCCTCCTGCTTACTGAGATTACAGGCATGAGCACCCAGTCCAGGATCACATTTTTCCCCCACTTTAAGCTTCATAAAATAGTCTTTTTAAATTTTGAATTAAGTTGACACATAAGATTAGAGATGAAGCCCTGAATTCCATCCCTGGTGCTTTAAAACAAGACAAAAAAATCAGTTTGAGGTGACAAGCAATATTCGACTGTCCAGATGGGCCATGGTCAATGATCAGGGTTTTGTTGTTATTTGTTTTGTTTTTGTTTTTTGATGAGCTTCTAATATTTCTCAAATGGCAGAAAAAAACATGTTTGCTGGAAATCTGACAGAACACCTGGTCACTTCTTCAAGTTGGTTCCTGAGTGTAGACCTGTGGCAGCTACGTACACAGCATGGGTGGGTTGTGGAGACGCCAGTTTAACCCGGTTCCAGTGTTGCAAGTTTAAAAGAGTTCGTCAGAAGAAGCGTTTCTGGCTTTGTGTTTCTTCAACCAGGAATGAGGTTAAAATCTCCCTGAGCAAGAAGCAACCTGCATCCCCTGTCCCTCCTCTCCTGGGCCAGCACTGGAGCCCCCCCCCCCCCCCCCCCCCCCGCCCTAGGATCTGAGAGGCGGCTAGTGTAGGGCTGGGGGGCAGGGAGCTGCCATCTCCAGATCTCCAGGGCCCCCCACCTCGACCACACCAGGCCACTCCTCAGTTCCTTGTGAACTGCTGTTGCTAAAATTCTTTCCCCGGAGACGGAAACATCTACTGTACCTCTTAAGGTCCCTGCAACAAATGGAGGAGTGGTGGGACCAGAGTTCACTCTGGGGAACCGATGACCTTTGGCTTACTTACAGAGTATGGCTGAGGGGCCACGGCAGGAGTGAGGGTGACCTGAAAGCAGCCACACCTGAAAGGTGTCTCTTGGGTGTATCTAATTTTAAAGGTCTGCAGCTATCAGGGATGATGATTGCCCAGGGATGATGTAGATGGAGGCCCTCCCCCAACCCTTCCCCACCTATATATACTCCAGCCCCTCCCCAGGCCGCTTACCAATTAGGGCAGAATTGCATATAGCTAGCCGGGAGGTGTGGCTGGCTACTCGGGCAAGGGTCCCATGACCCTCCCCACCCTCCTTCTGTGAGGCAGCATCAACAGTCAGCAAGTCCAGCTGTGGTGATCTCGTGTGAGCCGGCGCGGCTGATTTGGTGAAGACGGTAGCAGTTCGGCTCTGCTGGGCTCACAGAACCGGTGGCCTAGACGAGATGGGTGGGAAGTTCAGCCTGAGCTTGGTCTGACAGACATATGTCAAATCTCACTTCAGTCAGGCAGGGGAGACTCACTGTCACCAGGTGAGGCCCATGCTATGTGGCTGGGCGGGCAGGCTGGGGCCTGGAGGTGACATTTGGATCCATCTTCACTTCTGACCCTTCAGCTCCTTCCCAGTAGGTCAAGCAGGTCTGGGTTCAAGAATCTTCTCCTGTCACCTACATGGCATTGCCGTATGAGTCCTCAGGCAGACCCTGCCATTCAGGCTTTGGACTGAGTTTTCACGGTGCCATCACACTTGACCCAGACAGGAATTCACTCGGTCCTGGTGGTGCCAGCTCCTCCTATGGACTCTTACACCGGTGCCTGTGGGACAGCACCAACCTCCTAGGGACGCTGAGTGGGAGAAGTGAGTCAGAATTCTTCAAGCTTTGGGACCAAGCTGGCATATAGGACACACCTGTGTTGGCTCTTGGGCCTGTGCCTGGCATACGATGAGCGCTCAGGAAAGTGACCGACTATATCAGCTGTCATACAAGCTCCTCAGGAACAACTTGGAGGCTCTGTCGATGGCCTGCGGGTGTGTTTCCTGCCTCCTGCCTCCGGTCTGCCCCTGCCCACACAGCTCACTGAGCCACACAGCTCCATCGTCTACCCTCTCCAGAGGGGAAGATAAAGAAGTTTTTCACTACTGCAGGGCACTTCACTGCACTGCTGCTCTGGGCAATGTGCGGCCCACCCCACGAGGCTGCCTGTGCGAAGACTGGGAAACAGGCTTGGCCGCTCATGTGCCAACCCTCCTCGGCCACAACAGGATCCCGTCCTGACAAACTCACCAAAGTCGAAAATGCATTGAATACACCTAATACAGAGAGCAGCCTCACTCAGCAGCATTGCGCAGCACCCTATACGTGGCGCCTTTATCCAGTACCCTGCACACAACACTCTACATAACACCCTGCAGCATCTGCACCTAAGTACCCTATACACAGTTCCTGTACCCTGCACATAGCAGCCTGCACACAGCACCTTGCATGAATCACCCTGCACATAGCACCCTGCACACAGCACCTTGCATAAATCACCCTGTACACAACCCCCACACCTACCCCGCTGCACTCACAGCCTCTGGCAAGCAGTGGATTGGGAGCTGTGGTCACTGCTGCTGCCCAGTACCAAGGGAACACCAGTCTACAGTTCAGTAGCCTGGGGAAAGGTCCAAAGTCAAAGCTCTGTTAGGTGCCACACTCAAGCCATCCCAAGCCAAGAACCCGAAGTCAAATCCTTACGCATCAGAGACTACTGGTAGCTATTAGCCATTTGAAACACACACTCAAAGCAAAGTTAGCTTAAACATGTTAGTGTCTCTGTCATTCTCCTGAGAGCCCACCTGCTGGAGCAGATGCATTGTGGGAAGCTGTCTAGAGTCTTCTACCCCGGCCTCCCCTCCCCAGACTGTGGCCAGAGAGTTCTCCTTGTCCCTACCTCCGAAGAAGCATGAAGAGGCTAACCCAGAGCTCCTGCCCTCACTTCTGCAGGGTCCTCTGCCAGCTATGGGGGTACAGGGAGACCCAGTCTTTCTTTGGGGGTCCTTCTGTTGAGAACTAGAAGTTCTGAGAAAAGGAGAACAAGCTGGATTGGCAATGCCCACTACGGGAGACAAGGATTAATTAAGGAACACGCTAATTAATAGATCATTACAAACCCAGAGAAATGCTTAGAATAAGAAGTACTGGCTATAAAGGAGGTTGGGGAAATGTGAACTCTGACCTAAGGAATGTAGAGGTAACCGGGAAAAGGAAGTAGAGATGCAAAGGGCCTGTGGTCAGCAGAAGTGGCGCACACCCCAGGCCCTTAAGTTTTGCAGAGGTTTTGGGTTCAGTTCCCAGCACCCACATGGATGTTCACAACCATCTGTAACTCCAGTTCCAGGGGATTGGATGTCTACATCCAGCCTCATGGGCACTGCATGCACCCGGTGCATAGACATACATGCAAGCAAAACACCCATGCATGTAAAATAAAAATAAATCTTTACAATAAATTAGTCTAGTTGCCTATAGAAGTAGATTCATTAACTTAGTTGTAATGTTCCTTTTTAGTATATATTTTACTTTTATTTACTAGGTGGTAATCAGGCATTTATCAAGTACAAGGTGATGTCAGCAGGTGGGTGCAGATGAGTGGCCTATGGCCTCAGACACCTACTGTTTATCAGACATCTATACACAGGGTAGTTGTAGTCTCTGAGACTGGCTTACAGGAAGGAGCTGTGGCCTCAACTCAAAAACTTCTTTTCTAAGGTTTGGTGTGTAATTCACTTAATCCCTAAGCAAGCCACAGAGTGGCTCCCTGGATCAGTTCCGTCTTCAGAGAAGCAGATGCCCCGGGAGAAGGACTTGTGGGGATTTACAGGTACGATGTCTGGGAGACTCAGTGTCAAGGAACTGTAGCAAAACAGAGCCAGCCAGGATGCAGGGCTGGTAGACAGGAGGCCTCTGCCTGCAGTGTGGCCTGGACAGTACCGGGTAGAGAGCCCTGGCCCAGCAGCTCCATCAGCTGTGTGGGATTCCTGCACCCAGTGGGGACAGCCGGGCAGCACCCAGGCTCTGTGGGAAGCCAGGAGAGATGGTGTGGGAGCCATAGACTCCAATGGACAATGCCCCATAGCCCTCTGCACAGGGGATCTGAATGAGTTTCCTCCATGGTCCGGACACCTCGGGGGCATCCTCATTTTCAGACAGGAATGGAGGAATGGAAGGGATGTAACTTGCCTGGAAGCACACACCCAAGTCTCAGGAACAGACTCCCCAGACCCTTGTTTCACTCTCCACATCAGCTCCCTCCTATGCAACTGCACAGAGCCTTGAACACCAGGGTAACTCGGGCAGGGGCTTGTTTTGTGGCTGTAGGCTAAAAACTCCCAGCCATAAGGACCCTTGGGCTGCTGACCCATGTGGGCCATGTGGGGGCGGGGGCAGGCAGTGTGCAATGTGGCCTAAACCTCCCTTGGGTTACTGGACTGGGGTTACTGAAAATGGCTCCAGGCAGCTCCAGGAGAGCTGTTTACTCAAGGTACCCAGGGGCCATGAGCTGAATGATGTCTCTCCCAATGCTTACATCATGGCGCTAACCTCCAGACCTTCAGAAAGCCTGTGTTCTGGAGGCAGGGCTTTTAAAGATGGAATTAAATCAAAACAAAGCCACTGGGGTGAAATCCTTAGGAGAGACCAAGACATAGACAAGCACAGGGAAGGCCATGTAGGAACTGGGCGGGAAGAGGGCTATGTCTCCAAGCCAAGGAAGAAGGTCTTGGGACGCCTGCTCTGTGACACCTTGCCCCGGACTTGCAGCTTCATGCCTGTTCATGCTGTGACGAAGTGAGCTGCCTGAGAAGCAGGCATCCCACGCAAGGCAAGCCCTGGCCAGCACCCCATGGGACTCTTGCTGAGCCCACCTACATTGCTCCAGAGGTCTGCCTCTGCAGGAAGAAGCCAGCTGAGAAGCCAGCAGGATGGGTGCCCCGTGGTCAGCAGCTGGAGGGAGGGAGGGAGGGCTGCAGGTCCTGGGGTGCAGCTGGATCTGGGGACATGTGCATGGGAGAGAAGTTGAAGTTAAGCTAACCAGGAGAATGTCAATCCAAGATATATGTCCTTCAAAATCAGGCCCTACAAGTTAGGCAAGAACTCTATCTCCAGTCCAAATCCATGATCTTTTTTGTTTTTTAAGACAGGGTTTTTCTGTGTAGCTTTGGAGCCTGTCCTGGAACTCACTCTGTAGACCAGGTTAGCCTCAAACTCACAGAGATCTGCCTGCCTCTGCCTCCCAAGTGCTGGGATTAAAGGCGTGCGCCACCACTGGGCTTGTGGGAGAAATAGGCAATAACGTATAAGTAAAAAAACAAAACAAAACAAAACAAAAAACCAGAAAACCAGAACTATGAAATAAGATGAACCAAGGCCAGAGAGCAGTGCAGACACCGTTTCAGACCAGGTGACCAAGAAAGTCATGGGCTCAAGTGACATTTGAGTAGAGGTCTGAACAGGAGAGATCTAATCATGGAGATGTCTCAGGAAAGAAGGAAATAATAGAAGAATATGCCCGTGGCATGGAGAAAGACTTCTGTTTTCTTATTAAAAGGATATACCTCTGAGTCTGGGGCTCAGTAGTAGAGCACTTACCTTGAATGCGTGATGCCCCAGATTCAATAGTAATTACTAAGGGGAGGAAAGTGTAGCAATTCTAAAGTGGGAATTTAAAAAAGGATCTAAAATCAAATATACCTTGATAAAATATGTGAAATCTGGTAAGAAAAATATCAACATCCCCAAAAGGACCCAATACCAGGCAGTTTTACAGGCAAAGTCATATGATACTCAAATAACATACTTTATACCCATTTTATTTCTTTTAAAAGGCAATGTAAGTTTTTCTATTAAAGGGGTATTTAAAATTAAAATACATGATGCCAGAGAAATGGTTCAGAGTTTAAAAGCTTAGGTTGTGCTTGCAGAGGACCTGGGCTTGATTCCCAGCATCCATGTGGTGATTCACAACCACCTGCAACTTCAGTTCCAGGGATCTGGCACCCTCTTCTGGTGCACATACAGAACAATCATACACACAAAATAGAAGTAAATCAAGCCAGGCAGTGGTGGTGCACACCTTTAATCCCAGCACTTGGGAGGCAGAGGCAGGCGGATCTCTGTGAGTTCAAGGCCAGCCTGGGCTACAGAGTGAGTTTCAGGAAAGGCTCCAAAGATACACAGAGAAGCCCTGTCTCAAAACAAAACAAAACAAAACAAACAAAAACCCATAATATATATAATGTTTTTTTTTTTTAAATTTAGCTTTTAAAAATGAGGTTGAGCTAGGAGGTTACCAAGACCAGCCTGGGATTCATAGCAATATCTTGTTTCAAACAAAAAAACAAAAACCCTGCAAATTTGCAAAAATATAAGTCATTCCAATGCCAAAAGATTGTTCTCAAAGTTTAACAGACGCCTAGAGACTACCAGCTTGGCACCCCCTCTGGCCTTTTCTATGAGGCATTTCTTTGAATGGAGGGCACATGGGATGTTTCTGCTGCTGTGAGAACTCTGCCCTACCCAGGTCTCCCGTGAAGAGTTCCTACTGCCTGGTTCTTTTCCTTCAAGCAGGGAGAGCTTGTCTAGCAAGCCTGAGGCCCTGGTGTCAGGCTCCAACTCGGAAAATAATAAGTAAATAAGTCCTTCCTGCTGTAGTTGGGGAGTTTTTTCTGTCTAGGTGGTAGGGAAAGAGTGTACAGCAGCTCACAGAGGCCTTTGGGTGGTCAGGATCCCTGCGTTCTCTTCCCTCAAACAACAGGAATGCCTTGCATTCAGACTCTGATCCTGGCCATGCACTGTGATGCACATGGAGAGATATCTAGACTCGGGGTGGGAGCTAAAGCTGGCATGGGACTTGACTGCTGTCTGAGGATGAATGGATTGCCAGGCCCCACTGTGGAAGGAAGCAGATAGGGAGCACAGTAAACATGAGGGCACACTCTGGAAACTCTGGAAGGTTCTGTGCAAGGTTTTGTTTTTGTCTTTGTTTGTTTGTTTGTATCTTACAAGAAAATTGTTCTGATTTCCCCAAGGACCAATTGTTCCCAGTTTAGGGTAAGTCCCCAAAACCTTTAATTTATTCTCTCTCTCTCTCTCTCTCTCTCTCTCTCTCTCTCTCTCTCTCTCTCTCTCTCTCTCTGTGTGAGTGGTATGAGTATATGTGTTGCAGGGGGTACAAATCACATATGTATGTGTGCACACAGAGGCCTGAAGCTGACATTTGATGTCTTTCTCCAGCTCTCTCCACTTTATTCATTGAGGCAGGGTCTCTCGCTGAACCTGGAGTTCACCGATTCTAATCCGGCAGCCTTGGCTCCCTGTGTCCTGAAATTACAGGCTTTTATATGGTGCTGGGGATGAAAACTCTGGTTCTGAATACATAGAAATCTCCGTCTCTGCAGCTTACATTCTCTGCAGGAGACAAGAGCACACAGGAAAAAAAATGAAATTTTTAATAAATTAGAAGATAGTAAGTATCCAGGACCGTTTAACTGGATAGGAAAACAGGGGGAAGGAGAGGCAGGGCAAATGCAGGGTCTCCTTGAAGGTATCACTTCAGTAAAACCTGAAGGAGCGAGCCACGTTGAGTGTTGATGTAAGAGCACACCCAGGCTGAGTGCAGAGGGAACAGCGTATGCAAAGGTCCTGAAATTGTGCCTGCTAAGATGGAGGCCATGTGATGGGAGTAACATGAGCAAGAAGGGGTCAGGGATGGAATGAAAGGGACCCAAAAGAGACTGAAGAAGACCGAGACAGTTTGGGTTATACATACTTCCTGGGAGTGCATTGGGATCCTCCGGAAGGTTCTGAAGCAAAGGGACCTAATCTGACTCGGGGTTGGGCAGGATGCCCTAGGCTGGTCATGGGTTTCTGGACAGCTGGGGCATCTTCTCTGGGGCCAAGGCTGCTCGGCTACACCTTTGCTGTGGAGCTTCTGACCTTTGGCTGCACTTCTCCCTAGGGGGTGCGAGACAGTGGGCAGAGAGTGTGAGGAATGCAGAGCCCAGCGTAGGCAGTGCTGTGGAGAAGTGTGCTGGCCCAGCCTGACCCTGCCCTGTGCTGACAAGATGGGATCAATCAACTTTACAGACTAGCCAACTCCACCTGCTTTGCTTGCTAGCCCTGGCTGCGGAATGCCCCAGCCACGGGGAGTACCTAGTCTAAGATCAGAAAGTTAATGACTGTCTTGTGACGAGTACAGGCTCCCTCAAGTGCTCTGGCTAAGACTCAGTTGAACTGGTGGGTCCTGGGCACTGATCTGGAGGGCCCCAGATCCTTCATTATGGGGGCCCAGACCCGCTAGCTACAAATTCTGGCTCCAGCACGGACGGGCGGCTGGGAGAAGCAGGGGGAACCGCTAGCCACCTACCAGTGCCAGGTAAGAAGTGCCACGAAGAAGGCCTGTCCAGATGTCCTAGGTGTCTGTAAGGAAGCCCCCTGGGCAGACACACCTAGCTTTGCCTGGTCCCCTATCTGTGTGGCTTGGAAGGCTTATGCTCTCTTTCAGCGGGTTTCTTCACACTGGCTGGGGAGCCAGGCATAGTGTGGGTTAAAGGGCACAGCAGGGTACCCAGCACCCTCGCTCACGTGTTTTCTAGGGCTTCACTTTCCTCATTAAGCCGGTGCAAAAGCAGCCCAGGATGGCTTGCGATTGAAGTCTGGGACTCCTTCTGCAGATCGGGAGCACCCTGCAGTCTTTGGGGAGGCGCTTTCACTATCACAAGCCTCCGCGGACAGTCAGTCGCAGAAGCCGAGGGCAGCGCAGCGAGCGCGCATTCCTGTGGGTAACCATGACCGCTGGAGAAAAGACCAGATATATTTTTACAAATGGTCCCTTTAGACACGGTCCCTGCTAGATCCGGCCTTGATCGGGATGCGGAGGGGGGCTGCGGGGACGACGGAGCCCCCACGTGGACTGCATTTCAGGACTGTGCGGGCTTTCCGTGGGTCCTTAGGCCCGTCTCACGTGCGCACCGGAGGACGGAGTGCGAGTCCACGCAGAGGCCCGGGAGCGCGTGGGCAGCGGGAGGGCGCGGCCGGGGCGGGGCGGGGCGCGTGACGCGCGGCGCTAGCCAATGGGGCGCGCGCCCGAGGCCGAGCCTCCTGCGAGCCTTCGCGGCGCCCGCGGCGTCACGTGAGCGGTCGGAGAGCGCGGAGAGCGGCGAGCGGCGAGCGCCCAGCTCGGCCGCAGGGAGCGCGGGCTGCGGCCAGGAGCGCTGGACGCGCGGCCGCATACGGAGCCAGGCCGCACGCGCGAGGCCGCGCCAGGCGACGCCGAGTCCAGGTGGGAGACGCTCGGGGTACCGTGGCCCTTGGGGTCCGCCCGGGAGATCGGGGCCGTCCCCTGGCGCGCGCTGTTCGAGTGGCGCGCAGGGGCCCGAGGAATGCGGGAACCCCCGTGTGAGAGCGCGGGGCCCGCGGAGGGCGAACCCCATGTGCGCAACTCCTGCCCGTGGAGCCCACGCGCGTCCATGGCACTTCTGGACCTGCGCTCCCATATGGCGGCGCCTGGCGGGGCCTGGCGACCAAGGGGTGGAGAGGTTACTGTCGGTCATACCAGCAGTGGCCTAAGAGGGGACGCGGAGGGGGCACTGGGCGGAAGGTAAGGTGCTCTCCGAAACCGTGTATCGGAATCTGGCCCACCTCCTTCCCCGCGTACTTCACACCCACGGGTGGGCACCCACGCGCGGGCACCTGGCGGACACCCGCACGGCTGCACTGCGCCCCGCACACGCAATCACACGACACAAACTCACACCCATTTGCGCGCACCCGCAGCGTTCCTGCGCTTATGCTCCGATTCCCCACGCAGAGTCCCCAGGCCCCTTTGACCAAACATTACCCGTGCGATGGCTGAGGGTAGCAGCTGCGGAGCGGGGCAGGCCACCCCTCTTGGAAACCCTCTCGCCAGCAGGGTACAGGGGCTGTTTTCTCCCACGGTATGTGAAGGTGAAATCCCAAATGTTTGAATCCTTCAGATGTTTCCCCCCCGACCGTGAGGAGCCCCCACCACACTACAGGTGCGAGAATGGCCGAAACTTTGGGGCCTTCGGACTGCTCAGGGAGGGGACTCTTATTTTGAAGAGCAGCCCCCATTCGCCACCCCCGTGATTTGCACGCTGACCCAATGGCTAGCCCTTGGCCGGCTCTCGGCTTGTTATCAATTACATGTTGTTCCTACAGCCGCTGTGTCCCCGGGAGGATAAACAGCAGGCCTGGCCGGCTAAGAGAGGGGGCGGAGTCCAGCGGCCGGCCAGGGACCGTGCCCAGAACCGGGTGCCCCCTCCCCCTGCACGCAGCCTGCGCCTCTGGCTGCGCCACGTGCTGCTGTTTTTCAGGACCGGCTTGAGCGCTGGCACTCAGGCTTTCAGCCCTGGGTCCTCTGTGCCTCAGTGTCCCGTGGTTGCTCAGTTCTGTTTTAAGATCCCGTTGACTGGCTGGGGCCACTCCACTCCTGGATTTTGGAATCATTCAGCAAAGACATGGGCTGTTTTTGACTCTAGATCTAGACCTGTACTGAAGTCAGAACTGCTTGTATTCTGGTGAGGACGCAAAGCATAGACAGGTCTCACAGTGGTGCCTGCTGTGAAGAATACAATCCTGGGTGATTTGCCCAAGGGAAAGTGACTTCTGAGTTGAGATCTAAATAATGAGCTCCCCACCTGGAATGCTAGGAGAGTCAGGACTTCCAAAGAGGTCCGGGCTCTGTTCTTGCAGGTGAGCCAGGCCTGAGTAGTTGCAGCATGTGGGCCAGGCCTGAGTAGTTGCAGCAGGTGGGCGGGGAGGGTTCGGGTGCTCTGGGCCCTGGACACATTTTAATGGGGCGTGGGGATTCTTCCGTGTAGTTCCATTTTGCCATCATCCATTTGTACCTGTTCTCTCTTTCTTGCCTCCCTTCCATGTTCCAGTGGGATCTCACGGAGCTGCCCTTGAACTCATGATCCCCTGGCTGTCTCCCGGGTGCTGAGATTACAAGCATCAGCCACTATGCCTACCCAGCACCACTGTTTATTTTTATAGCAGACCTTGGTTTCTAGCCTGGAGACCACCATCACACTTGAAAACAGTGTGAGGGCTCAGTGTTGTAGTTTCATTTCAGGAGGTTTTAGGTGGTCCTATTCTAGGTCCTGGGACACCATGTGAATTTGCTTGACTATTCAAACCCTAAGAAGTGCTCAGTACACATGAGCTCTTTGGGTGTGTGCGTGGCCTAGGCGCCAGGTCACACTGGCGGCACCCAGATGTGCACCGAGACGTTGTGCCTGAGGTCACGCAGCTGATAGCTGCAGACAAGGTGTGTGCCCAGCTCCTTTGCCCTTCACATCGTCTGTCACTTCATTCCTTCCCAGCACCTGCTTTAGTAAAGAGTGTGTTTTTAAAGCACACTCCCAGTTTTAAATCCTCAGCTTCGTGTTTAAACCCAGATGGCCTCCTGGTAAGACTGCTCTTGGGCTCAGATCTTGCCTCGATTCCCTGGAGCAAGAGAGAAACTTAGAGGGCACTGAGGCATAGAACAATTGGGGAAACTGAGGCACGGGAGAGCAAAATGACTCTGGCCTCCTGGCTGCTGGGCAGTACCAGGTGCCGGGATGTGGCGTGGACCTGGAGACAGATGGACAGGATGTGGGTACAGAGACTCTGTACTCTATGGCTCTGAGCATTCTTCGCTAGTCTTGATGATCACACAGCCGGCCATGGTCACAGGGCGGGGACAAAGGTCCAGAGAGGTGGCCCCATCACAGCCAGATACTGTTGACTCTCCTTGGACACCAGACCTAGCATGGGGTGTTGCTTCAGAGGACACAGCTTTCTCCTTTCTCCTTCCTACCCGCACTCTCTGAGCCCTTCTCGGGTACCTGGTGTGGTGCTGAGTGCTGGGGCCAGGGCAGAGTGTGCTGCCAAGAGGGGACACAGACATCTGCTGAGCTTCCCCAAGTCGGTGAGTGCCCCAGACAGGAGAGCTGGGGTCTGGGGCAGGACAGGAGGCTCCGTTCCCATACACTGGCCAAGGGCAAGTGTCACCCCCTCATCCTGCCCAAAGGTTGCGAGGTCCCAGGAAGTTACCCACGGGCTGGGCTCTCAGGCCTTCTGTGGCCTCATGGCCAACAAGGGTTGGGCCTCGTCCATCATGGTGGGAAAGTGTTGGGCGCCATGGAGGGAGTGCTCTGCTCAAATGTGTGTTTCCTCTCTTGGTCATGGAGGAGAAAAGTGGGCTCTGGACAGTCTGGGAACTAGATTGGAAGTCCTTGGGCAAACACAATGAAGGCAGGCGGGCAGGCACTTCATAGCCTTTGACTTTTTTTCCCCTGACAACTATAACCACCAGGCTAAAGCTCAGGCAGCTCAGATAAACGTGTGTCCCATCCAGTTCTGGGAACACTGTGCTTGCATTCACAGAAGTTCGTTTTTTGAAAATCTGAAGTGAACATCTAACAAGCAGCCTGTGTTTTTATTTGCTCAATCTGGCAATCCTACAGAAGCCCCAGGAGCATGGGCTCAGAGTGCAAATGGCCGTTTTCCTTCCCACCCCAACCCCCCCGACTCCAGGTAGGGAGCAGAGCGTAGGGTCCTACCACTTGCAGGGCCTCCCTGCCCTGGCCTCCTCCTCTCCTCCTGGGACTCAGCTGTTCACAGACAAGAGCATTCCTTGTCTTATTCTTTTCCAGGATCATTCTGGAAAATGTTTGAAACCAGAAGTGCCCCTGGGTTGTGCAACGGGCCTGGAGAGGGCTCTTTTGCAAACAGGGGTGATGCAATTTCTGAAAACACGCTCGCCGGCCCCATTCTCCCTTGGGATGGAAGCAGGGTCTGGACATTGGGCCACAGGAGGCCTTCGGCAGGCAGCTGAGGGTAGGGCTGCAAGGCTCTGGTGAGCATGCGGTCCTTCTAACCAGACCCCCCCCTCCTTGTTCTCCTTTCAGCCACCACAGGCTCGGCCAAGCCAGCATGGTGGACCACTTGCTTCCGGTGGACGAGACCTTCTCGTCACCAAAATGCCCAGTGGGGTACCTGGGTGACAGGCTGGCCAGCCGGCGGCCGTACCACATGTTGCCCTCTCCCATCTCTGAGGATGACAGCGACGTCTCCAGCCCCTGCTCTTGTGCCAGCCCTGACTCGCAAGCCTTCTGTTCCTGCTACAGCGCAGGTCCAGGCCCCGAGGCCCAGGACAGCATCTTGGATTTCCTCCTGTCCCAGGCCACGCTGGGCAGTGGTGGTGGCAGTGGAGGTGTTGGAGATAGCAGTGGCCCTGTAACCTGGGCATCATGGAGGAGAGCCTCTGTGCCTGTGAAGGGGGAACATTTCTGCTTCCCTGAATTCCTGTCGGGAGACCCTGATGACGTCCCCAGGCCTTTCCAGCCTACCCTGGAGGAGATTGAAGAATTCTTGGAAGAGAACATGGAGGCTGAGGTCAAGGAGGCTCCAGAGAGCTGCAGCAGGGACCTGGAGGCCTGTGGCCAGCTCTCCGCCGGGTCGCACCGGAGCCACCTCCATCCAGAGTCTGGTGGGAGAGAGCGCTGTACCCCACCACCAGGCGGCACCAGCGGGGGTGGTGCCCAGAGTGCTAGTGAGGGGCCAGCACGTGATGGCCCCATGCCGGTGCTGCTGCAGATCCAGCCCGTTGCTGTGAAACAGGAGGCAGGTGCGGGGCCAGCCTCCCCAGGGCAGGCCCCAGAGAGCGTCAAGGTCGCCCAGCTCCTGGTCAACATCCAGGGCCAGACCTTTGCACTCCTGCCTCAAGTGGTACCATCCTCCAACTTGAACCTGCCCTCCAAGTTCGTGCGCATCGCACCTGTGCCCATCGCTGCCAAACCTATTGGTTCGGGATCCCTAGGGCCCGGCCCTGCTGGCCTCCTTGTGGGCCAGAAGTTCCCCAAGAACCCTGCAGCAGAACTTCTCAAAATGCACAAATGCACTTTCCCCGGCTGCAGCAAGATGTACACCAAGAGCAGCCATCTCAAGGCCCACCTGCGCAGGCACACAGGCGAGAAGCCCTTCGCCTGCACCTGGCCAGGCTGCGGCTGGAGGTCAGTATCCATGGACAGGCTGGGCGACAAGCTAGTAGGCGCATCTCTGCTCACTTGGGTGTGTTGCCGAGGCCCCTTTCTCCATTAGATAAGGTGGATTAGGAAGGGAGCAAGGGATGGGCAAGGGGCAGAGTCAGAGCTGACCCGGTTGTTGGAGACTTCCTTGTCCCACTCAGTGGTGACTAAAGCCGGAAGCCACCTGGCCTCCGGTGTCTTTAAAGACCAGGTAAGTCTTGCTTGGGCTTATGCTGTGTGGGGGTCTCTCAGGCTGGGATGGAAGATGAAGGGCTGGGCTGAAGCAGAAGGAAGCTCAGCTGAGTTTGGTGGCATACAGGCCAGAGACCCATTCAGGTCTCACAGCACCCTTGGGGTAAGTACCACCATCACACCCATGACATTTCTGGTCAGGCACATGGAAGCTCTGACTGGCCAAGGACCACCCATGCCACAGTACTCTGTGAGTGGAATGTGAGCCCGAGACATGAACTAGAAAAGTGTACTTCCTCCAGGCAGGGGATGAGCATTGCTCACTGGTGTGGGCTGAGCTTTGCCTTGTTTCTTCCCTGGGGACCTGGAGGTGTGTTTGAGATGTCATAGAGAGCAGCCAAAAGGAAGGACAGATGGCTACCATATGGGGTCAAAGGTGGCAGAATCCTTTAGACTTCTGCTCCATACAACAGGGGGTCCAGCTCTCCAGGGCAAAGAGCCTCATCCAGACTGCTCAGATGTGATGCCAGGGACCATGGAATCCTGGTGTCACCCTGTCCTAGCCCTAGGTGATGCCCGTTGTCTTCAGGGAGCTGGTGGCCTGCAGAAGCTCACATACATGCTCAGGGTGCTACAGCCAGATGGAGGATGCTCTGGCCTTGGTGGATAGGGTGTGTGGCCGCAGCACCATCCCATCTTGTCGTCTTGTGTGTCAGGTGAGGCTCACGGCTCATCTCTGTGCACAGAGCCGACAGAGCCTTCTCAATGAAAGCCTGTGGTGTATGGGCCTGCCTGTGTATTGTGTGATATATGTGTCGTGTACCTGGTGTGGGGTGGCACACAGGGGTGGTCACAGAGGTGGTGGAGTTCTGAGCTAGCCTTTGGTTCTGAGTTAGTGGTGCTGGCCCCAGGGCAGGGGCTGGCCTGCTGAGACTGAGCATGGGGGCGGCGGAGAGAGTGAGTGTGTGTGTGTGTGTGTGTGTGTGTGTGACAATGGCAGTACTTCCCTTCCAGCACCAAATTGGCCAGAAAAGGAATTTTCTCTGGGTTGTGGAGGCCCTTCATAAAAGGCGTCACTGTCTTCTCATACCTGGTCAGATACTGGGCTCCCTAGATCTGCTGTCTCCACCTCTCTGAGCCACATGCTTTAGTGAGTGGACCCA
Source organism: Peromyscus maniculatus bairdii (assembly GCF_049852395.1). Taxonomy (NCBI): domain Eukaryota; kingdom Metazoa; phylum Chordata; class Mammalia; order Rodentia; family Cricetidae; genus Peromyscus; species Peromyscus maniculatus. The sequence goes on from NC_134854.1 coordinate 112,607,998, forward strand.
GTGCAGGGCTGTGGGTTGTAGGGCAAGAGAAGCCTAGGAGAGACCTGGCGGGGGGTGTTGACTGAGGAAGGAGAGAGCAATGGACCCTGTTTGGAGGAGGCAGTGGGACAGGGGCCTTGAGCCCACCCTGGGGTTGCTATTGACTTGCAATTTCCTGTCTGGCCCTTTTTGTTCCCTGGAGCCCAGAGCTAATGTCGGGGTCTCACTGTGCCCTCTTTTCATAATGAACTATCAGTTTCCCACAGTCTATGCAGAAGAACCTCAAAGGTGTCCTGCCTGGGACACTGGCAGGTGTTGGCACTCATAGGGACTGCACACGGGCAAGTCACTGAGTACAGCCTTCACCCAGCAGTCCTGACACCATGGACTTGCTTGCCCCAGCAAGTGCTATTTGCTCACCCAGACTAGTCCTGCCCATTTGAGTGGCATCTCCCGAGGGGAAGAGGCCAGGCAGGGGCTGCAGGCTGTAAGATGTGGTCAAGGATGAGGGCTAGAAGGCAGGCCATTGCCCACCACACTGTTCCAGGAAACATGAGGTCCAAGGAAGGGCCTTGTCTCTGACCCTGAGCCTTGCACTGACCTCACTGCCCAGGCAGAGCCTGCTCAGCAAAACTAGGGACATGGTGTCCCTGCCAAGGTCCCTGTGCAGCATCTGCCTCAGGAAAGGGCTGGTAGTATGAGTGTGTAGGATCCCCAGGATACCCTTGGGGATCAGAAGCCTAGGGGTTATGCCAAGGAGGTTTACAAGTTCCGTGCATGTGGCCAGTCTTCCACCCAGGGGTAGTGGGGTGGGAAGCAACTCCTTGCTGCAGTTAGGTGGAGGGTGGACCCCCCCCCACTCTGGATCTGGACAGGATGGAGTGTGATGACAATGATGATGGCTGTAGTAACATGACACATTTAGAGATCACCATGTGCTGGGATGGTTCCAGGCTCTGGAGAGTCCCCACCAACCCCTCACTTGTGTATGCCCTTCTGCAGGAGCTCATGGCTCCCTGAAACTGACCTGGCCTTCAGAGAACACTTTGGGGTATTTGAATTCCAGTCCAGCCTTCTTGCTGTGGCCCACAGCTTCCCCAGTGTGCTCTCTGGCCTTTACCCCTTCTCCAGCAAGTTCAGCCATGCCACCCTCCCCTCTGTCTCCCTTACCATCCCCATGGGCCCAAGGATGCCCAGCCTTTGCTGTGAACCCCAACACACGCATTAGCTCATTGAGTCCTCACAACGGCTCCACAAGCATATGCAGTGACCCACATTCTACAGAGGGAAATCGAGGTACACAGTAATCATCTGTCAGAAGGAGGTAGCTAGTGTATGGTTTGGGGTTTGGGGTGCATCCCCATGGGTGCCACACCCCACTCTGATTCTCCAGCAGTACAGCCAGGTTTGGAGGTGGCCATAGTGTATGCTGTGCTTTTTCATGAGTGAATGTGTGTGTGTGTGTGTGTGTGTGTGTGTGTGTGTGCACATGAAGGTCAGAGGTGCTTGTTTTGTGTCTTCCTCGGTAGTTCTCCACCTTGCTTTTTGAGACAGGGTCTCTCACTGAACCGAGAGCTCACGGATTGTCTGAGCTGGCTGGCCGGTGAGCCCCAGCCTGTCTCTACCCTCCCCGCACACCCTACTATGTCCAGTTTTTACGTGAGTGCCAGGGATCTGAACTTAGGTCCTCATAGTTGCACAGTAAGCGCTTTACCAAATGGGCCCCACGCTCAGCCCCGGGCTGTGCTCTTCTGTGGTGCTCCTGGCTGTGGGAAAGGAGAGAGCAGCGGCAAGCACAGTGGTCAGTGCCCTGATGCGGCACCGCTCTGGGCATGCTGCACGATCGTTTCTTTAACTCTTAAAGGAGACGGAGACTGCAGGTGGGCCCAGAGGAGGAAGCAGTGTCACGGAGCTGTTCTGCACATTCTCTGTGATCACACAGCTTATAAGTTGCAGAGTTGCCCAGCACTCGGGAGGCAGAGGCAGGAGGAGCTCTGAGTTCAAGGCTAGCCTGGTCTACAGGGTTAAGTTCCAGGACAGCCAGGACTATTACACAGAGAAGTTCTGTCTCAGGAAAAAGAAAGGGGGAAAAAAAAGTGGCAGAGGCAGGAATTGAAGGGCTGTTTTCTCTCTCCCCCACCTTAGACTCAGAGTGCTTCTCCACACTCTCGCACACCTCCCGGGGGAGAGCCTGTACTGAAGAGAGGCGCCCCCTCCACCTGCACCTGGGCCTGGCTGCTCCAGTGTGTTCTATACTTCCCATCTGGCTCTGGTGCTGCCACTGGGCCCTGAGTTCCTAAACCTGCCCCTGCCCCTGCCCCTGCCCCCACCCCCCCTCAGCTCAGGGCACTGCCCCACAGCCGAGGTGGCACCTGTCCCTGTCCCAAACCCACTGCCTTCTGCTTTTGTGCGCTCAGGATTCCCTGTTGGGACACGGCTTTGCATGCAGGAGGGACTAAGGCCAGCCTGCCTCTTCTGGTGTGGCCATCTGGGAAGTGGCTGTCTGCCGCCTTCCTAGAAGTTTCCTCTCCTCGCTAGCAGACACAGGCCTCCTTTGTTCCCTACAGTGGAACATCCTGTTCCAGAGTGGCCAAGCCGCTCCTTCCAGAAAGAATCTCACTGGGCCATGGCTAAAGTGAATATTAATAGCTATCAGCAGCTCGTGTGTTACGCACTGCCGGTATCCACGGTGGACACAGGAGGCCCAGGAGGGGGACAGTGGAGTCCAAAGCCACTGAGTGTCGGAGGAGGTGGGTACAGGATTCGAACTCAGTGGTCTGGTTTCAGGCCAGCTCTCTCAGCCCTCATCACTGCTGCCCATGTGCAGGGATGTCTCCTCTGGCCTTGGGGTTGCAGATGCCCCGTGGATCACCAGCAGGTTGCACACAGCACACACAGCCTTAGGGGCTACAGCTTCTGAGCTCTGACTGTTGACAATGGCTTTCTGGCAGATGGCAACTGGTGTCTCACACAGTTCTCATGCTGGCATTCATGATGGCCCCTGTGCGTCTTCTGCCCCGTGACCCGACATCGAGAGTTATGAACCTGCCCCCACAGATGCCAGGCACCAGGCCTCTGCCATGCACCGGGAAGGTCCTGTGCTCTGCTCCTTGTGTGCAGTAGGAGCCCACAGCCCTTAAACAAGACCCATTGTCTGTCATGGTCCCCTGAGATAGGTCTGTTGTGGATGCCGTCCCAAGGTAGGGGAACCGAGGTTTAACAGGGCTTGGCAATGTCCTGCCCAGACCAATCCCAAGGCTGTGTCCTGCCCAGCTGAGATCTCTTATCTCTTGCTCCATTGCTGCCCCAGGCTTCTCCTTTATCAGAGGATGTGACCCAGTGAGGCAGGGGTCATCTTCAGCTCAGTTCCCAGGACAGTCCCGTCAGGTACCAGAAGGCTGTGGCGGCAGATCGGGGCTCTGGAATGAGGACAGCTTGTTCTCTGGCCCGGCTGCCCTGCAGCTGCCTGTCCCTCTCAGGGTGTCAAATAGCCTGTTCCCTGGAAGACAGGCAGGAAGTAAGGGAGGAAACAGCTCCGGGATGCTCAGGACCAGTGGGATAGGGACTGTCAAACCTGTTCTTCCTTGCGAGGCTCTGGGCCCAACGCCTGCCGAGGGCACATAACTATGGTATCGTGTCCTGGTAACAGCACCACCAAGCCAGGAAGAGAAAGCGGAGAGACAAGAACAGACAGGCCAGGGGAGGAGGCTTTGTTCCAGCCTCAGGTGATCTGTCTCCGTTCACGTCACTGTGAGTTCCATCTAGTTGGATGGTCCTTTGAGATACATCCCTGCACCAGGCCCACTGGGACATGGTTGCAGGGCAGCAGCTTGCTCAGCAGCTTGCACAGTAGCAGGTCCTGCACTGCCCAAAGCACAGGGCTTTGAGGTCCTCGGTGTCATGAGCCCTGCCCGTTGTCTGTACCACTAGTCCTCCTGTTTCCCAGGCTGAAGTCAGGGTAGCCTAGTGCAGAATCTGAGCCAAGATGGCCACAGCCCTAGGCATCTGAGTCTGATGGACTTGGCTGTCCACCTAATCTGCCTCACCCAGTGGCCCCTATCTAGAAATGGGGTGCCAGGCCTGGGGCTCCTGTGTGTTCCTGGGAGTATATGCAGTGGTCAGTGTGTGACAGTCCTTTTTCATCCTGGGGTGCCTGCTGAGCCCCCCCCCCATTTAAGTGCACCTCCTGGGCACAGAGAACAGGGAGTGTGCTCTCCTTCCTGGAGCTAACATTGTCTAGGGACCGCTGAGCATCATCAAGATGTTGAAAGTGACTTAGAAAGTGCCATGGGGCTGAGGATGTAGGCTCAGCGGTGGAACACTTGTCTAGCATGTCCAAGCTTTGATTCCCCAATGCTCACCAGAGGAAAGATAATCAGATGGTGGACAGTGCTGTGAGACAATTCAGTGGACAGTAGAGGCCCCCGAGGAGGTGACATTTGGGCTAAACTCTGAGGGCTGAGAACAAGGAGAGGAGAGGGTAGAGAACGCAAGTGTCTTGTGGCAAGAAGGATGGAGAAAAAGTCTGAATAGGTGCGGTATGGAGTGGTCGGGTAGTGAGGTTCTGGGGTCCTGTTGCTAACGCAGGAGCCAAATGGAGGGAGCCTCAGGTCCCTGAAGTTATTGACAAGCAGCATCTTGGCCTGGCTCTGGTTCCTGTCTGTCCCGTGGATGTCTGTTCCTGGGCCTGCAGTGACTGAGGGTGTTGGTGGTGGGGGATGTTCTAGGAAGACATTGAAATGCTTAGACATACCATGCAGGCATATATAGAGGTTTTTCCAGAAGGCCCCATGTCCAGAGCAGATGGTTGCCGGAGCGGAGCAGGCACAAGTCTGAGGTCCTTCTTTCCAGTTACAGCAGAAGCAGAGGCACCAGGCACTCCTGTGGTCTGAGGGGCCTGTCACCTCTGGCTGGTCTTCCCGGACCCTTCAGCGATATCTTTGTGGCCCCCACTTCCAGGGGAAAGTGAGGCCAGTGGACACTGCTGACCTGCTGTTGCCAGTACAGGAACAATCCGATGCCCAGGGACTTGGCAACTGAATGACTGTGTGGGGAAGTGAGGCCCAGGTGACTAGCAGCCTTAGGTCCGTTCCCATGGAGAACAGTAGCCAGCTACCGTGGGAGGCAGGCCCTGGCCAGGAGAGCAAACCTGTGTGCCTTGTGGTCCTTGACTCTTGCCCTCTGGGAGGTCTCAGGGGCTTGCCAGGAACTCATTGGGTGGCTACAGATGTGGTCTAAGTGCTTAAGATCCAGCCTGGCTTAGCCTGGCCCTCTGCGCCCCCAACTGCACCTCCGCCTGGGACTGGGGAGACTGTGGCACTGGCTTTGAGATCACTCACAGTGGCAGTGCCCACGCTGGCCTGGCTGACCGCCGTGTCCCGTAGGTTTTCGCGCTCAGATGAGCTGTCACGGCACCGGCGATCTCACTCGGGGGTGAAGCCATACCAGTGTCCGGTGTGTGAGAAGAAGTTCGCGCGGAGTGACCACCTCTCCAAACACATCAAGGTGCATCGCTTCCCACGGAGCAGCCGTGCGGTGCGCGCCGTCAACTGAGTGCGGCAGCCACCCCACCCGCCCCCCAGCCCCACGCTTGGTTTTTAGATGCAATAACTTATTGCCTCCTTCAGAAGGATGGGACGATGTTACCAGCCCCCCTTCTGAATCTTAGGAGGTGTGACCCAGAGCCGCCATGGCTGCCTTTCCGGGGAGGACCTAGAGTCCCCAAAGGTCCCTGGGGGCTGGTTCCCCTGGTGGCCCAGGTGGCCCAGGCAGGCCTGCGCCCTTGTGCCTTTGTGCCTTCCTGCCAGCTGGAAGGGTTGTTTGGGGGGCCCTTACCCTTCTCCCATTGGGCTCCCTACCTGGGCCAAAGCCAACGTTATTGCTGGGGAAGAAGTGTTTTGGTTGTGTCTGTCGAAACAGTTCCCAGAGGGAGCCATGCTGGGGAAAATGAAGTAGGTCAAAAGTGTAGGGCTGCACTGTGGCGTGAGGACCGTGCCAGATGCAAGAGGCCTTTGAGGGTCCAGGAGGATGGCCACCCTCGTCCTAGGCCATCATGCATGTGCTTAAATGCAAGACAAATGGAGCCATATCCATATGTACCCAGCCTGGCTCAGCCTCCTCCCGACGACATCAACCTCCCGGTTGTGGTGGGAGGAGACAGGAACAGGCCCGGTGGATGCAAAGCAACTAGCTAACGCCGCCTCCCAGTCTGACTTAGATTTGCATTCCTCATCAGGTCTAGAAATTAGTACCAATTGGACTAGCTTGTTTTGACAGGTCTATTTCACATCCTATGAATGTATGTAAATAAACTGTACATAGGTACGCATCTACATAAAATATCTTTTAATAACACGTTGACATTTGTGTAAATTTGAAATTAAAAAATTCTATAAAGTTGGTGTACATATGTTACAATTATGTATATTTTCTTTGGTCCTTCATAAAAATATATTTACTTTGCCAATAAAAAGAGAAAAAAAGAACTCAACCGTTCTTTGGTTCCTGGCCTGGGACATGGGGGTGATTCTGGGGCTCTGTTCCTTCCAGGTCCCTCCGTGGACCTTCCTCTCTTCGGCTATGTTCTGATGTCACCTGTGGAGAGTGTCTCATGCCAGCTAGTCACTGCCATTTGAGACCCTTGCTGGGTGCTTTCTGGGTGCAGGTCAGCCGTCCATTCTTTCAGCCCTCCCTAGGAAGGTGGCTGGCCTGTTTCCTCCCTGCGTGGTGACTTTGACATCTTAGGAATCTTCTCCAGGCAGGGCATGGACTTGGGACTTCCTCTGCCTGCCCAGCACCCCGCCCAGGACGATTGGGGTTTCTACCATCGGGTTCTACTCTCAGGTTTGGTCCAGGCACACATCCTCTGCAGCCTGGGCTCTAGGATCACTGGGAGCGGACAACAGAGAGAAGCCGTGGGCTTTGCAGGGATTGCCCCCAGGGAGTTCTGACCTGGTCTGATGGGGACTAGCCGGCTCAGCTGCTGTAAGGTGCACAGTAGACAGACCTCCCTGGTTTACCTATGCACAGTGTAAGGTGAGAACCTTCTAGAAGTGGCCCTTTCCTATTGACCCCACTAAAATAGCTGGGTGCTAACTGGGCGAGGGTTTCCCAGGAGCCTCTCAGAGGCAGCTGGCAGGTAGGTTTCCAGCGGAGAGATTCCTATACCATGTGGTGTGAAGCTGTCAGAATGTGGAGGCTGGCTTGGGTGGGCCCGCTAATCTGTTCTGTCCAGTGGGAGCTGGCAGTCATTGGGCATTCATGTGTGACCAATAATTAGTAGATGGACATTCCATCTGACCAGCTTGTGACCTCTGCCCTTTGCCTGTAACCACATATACCTTCTGAGGACAAACAGGCCCCACGGAAGTGAGACATTGACTTCCGGCCGTATTAGTGTCATTTCTCTTCATCCTAAACAATCAAGGCAGCCACAGACACAAGCGACACTGGATGGACAAAGGAGGTCTGTTTGGGGGTCATGTCGGTGGCACTGAGAAGAAGAATAAACCGTGTCCATGTGCACGTCTGTGGCCGAGGATGGATGGGCATGCTCTCCCCGCTCATCCGTACGTCACCAGCAGTCTGGTTATTCTAGCCTGCTGCACTGTGAGCTGTCTTGGGGTGAAGAGTGGGGTGGTGGTGGTTGTAAGTCAGCATGGACTCCTGAGACCCTCACCTGAAGCCGTTTTCTCACCCCTCACTGCAGGAGGGGCCAAGGTGACACTCAGCAAGGCGGAGAGGGTATAGGGCTATCGTGGTCTGCCTCATGCAGCCTCTCAACGATGCCATTGAGTGGTGGGTTTCTGCTGCTCCAGGTTGCATCTGGACGCTGCACAGCATGCTGGTGAGAAAGTGCCTGGTAGTGTGATGGTCCATGGTAAGTGGGGTACAAGCCTATGTCTCAGCAGAGTGAAGGCTGGGAGACTGTGGGACCAGGAGAGGCTGGAGGTGGTGTAACCTGCACTATGCCCTTCTGTCCTCAGCGCTTTCGGTGGCTGCAAGAGAATCTTTGTCCTGTTCTATGTGCTGAGGAGGCAGAAGGAGACATAGTCCTGTGGCCCTGCAATTATTTGTATTAGGGGAGGAATCTGGAAGGTTATGAAATAGGTAAATGACCCAAATCTCCCCCAAGGTCTTCGGTTAAAAGCAGAGCACTGTGAAATACTAGTAAATTGTTTTTAACGTTAATGATAAGCAATCCTTTCTCATGTTTATTTTTCTTTTAAATAACTGAGTTTCTGGGGGCTGGAGTGATTTGACTCCCCAACTGACAGCTGTCACACCTCTCCCTGATGCCAGGCTGCCTTAAGTGGTAGACTGCCGGATCTGCAGTTGTCAATTGCCCTCACGGTACCCGGCACCCGGCGGCTTTGAACCCTCCTGGATGCCTTAGGGAGCTGCACTGTGATCAGCTGCTGGCTGCGGAAGCATGATGCTGGCTCCTGAGGCACCTTCCAAACCACAGAGTGGTTTCAAACAGCTTGCAAGAGACTTTCTGCCCATCACCAGCCTCTCTGAACTCTGGATGACCCTGTAACCATTTCCACCCGCAGCAGAGAGGAGTCTTCCCCTGGTGGGCTCAGAATGAAGGACTGTGCTGTGGTTGGTGCAAACGCAGTTCATTTGCATGAAGCGCTGCCTCTGATTGGTGCCGGCAGCCTTGCCACACCCCCTTTCTAGATATATAAATCAGCTTTCCAGCACCTTACTTGAGTCTGCTGAGAAGCTCTGCTGTGCTTCGGCTTGAGGCTAGTCCAGACCTAGGAGAGATGATAAATCTGAGCAAGTGGAGAGGTGAGAAGCTCAAAGCCTCAAGAAGCACGGCCCCAGCCTGAAAGCTCGGACACTATCAGGGCTACAACAGCTTCCCAGAGTTGGGCAGATGGGGGTTCAAGCGCCCGGCAATGAGCCTCCAGCCTGAGCACCTGGAACCCTGAGTCTCTGGCTTCTACAGCCTCCCCACCCCAACTTGCTTTGGAACTCAGACTGGCTTCAAACTTGCCATGCTCCTGCCTCCGCTGTCCAAGTGCTAGAATAGAAGGTGCGTACTAACACATCCAGCTTCCTACTCAATGATTTCTACCCAGGCAGAAGGAGAGGTTTCCAACCTGCCTGTCCTAGTTTGGTTTCTGTTGCCATGATAAACACCATGGCCAAAGGCAGGCTGGGGAGGGAAGATTTTATTTCATCTCACAGTCCATCATCGAGAGAAGTCAGGGCAGGAATTTGCAGCAGAGACCGTGGAGGAATTCTTCTTGGCTTGCCGCCTGCTTCTGCGACTAGCATTCTTATACAACAACCCAAGAGTACCTATTCAGGGATGGTACTGTCCACAGTGGGCTGGACCCTTCTCCATCAATGACCAATTAAGAAATCCTCCCCACCTCCCCACCCCACCCCACCCCCCCACACGCTCACAGGCCAGTCTGATAAAGACAATTCCTCAGTTGGGGCTCCTTCTTCCCAGGTGTATCAAATGGATAACCCAAATCAGCCATCACACAGCGCTCGTTGGTAGCAATCACAAAATGTAGCCGAAGTGATGCTAATAGCGGGTAGCACACGAGTCAGCCCGCTGCAGTGCAAAATTCCAATGCTGTAGCCTAAACAAAGTGGATCGCCACATTCCTCTGTGTAAGCAGTCTGAAGGGAAGCAGTGTGGGCTAATGAGGCGGCTCCTCCAGGCTGTGGGGTGGTATCATAGATGGCTCAGCTGAGAAAAGCGAGTAAGGGACCTCGTGCTGTTGCCCAGCCCCCAGACATCGCCACGCCCACTCGGGCCACGCCCACTCATGCCCCACTGACTAGAATGTAGCCACATAGCCTCTGCTCCAGGGCCCTCAGTTAGGACATGAGGGTCACTTACTGGTTTGAGTGGATAGTTGCAGCTTGCCCTGTCTGCCCCTTAAGTGGCAAGCACCAGCAGCCCTTGCCTTCCTTCCCAGGAGTCTACAGAATAGCATCTCTGATTGAGTTTGGCTCCAGGAGCCTTACCAATGTGATTTAGGGGCATCCCTGAGGAGTGTGGGGCCAAGGGTAAAACCTCTGGTGAGTTGTAAGGAGCGAAAACTGGAGCTGGAGAAACCAGGAACTTCCTGTGCAAGCTGCCTTGGTTGAGGAGGCGAAGTCATAGATGAAGGAATGAATCCTGACTGAACAGAAGCAGAGTCTCCTGTACCACCGTGAGATGCTCCCAAAAGACCATCGCGCGCGCGCGCGCGCGCACACACACACACACACACACACACACACACACACACACGATACAGCATCTAAAAAGGCAGGAACAGCCTTGGCTCCTGGGAGACCCCAAAGAGACCCAAGCACAATCAGAGTGCCAGCACAAGGTAGAGGGGGAGGGGGAGAGGAGGAGGGGGAGGTGCAAGAAGGCAGACAGCCCTGAGGCTGTGGTGGGGGTGGGGAAGTGTTGTATGAGTACAGCTGGGAGGGAGGGGCAGGAATGAAGCTGCTTAGACGTCCTCCAGCACAGTGGGAAAGGTAGAAGAAAGAAATGTGGATGGCTAGGACAGAGTGGAGAGGAGGGGCTTGAGCCAGACTCTAGGACAAACACATCAATGCCAATGACACAAAATGCAGGCACAAAACAGAGTTGTTAAGGTCCCCGGGGGGTGCTGATTACTGAAGTCATGTCACTTTGACGGAAGAAGGAAGGAAGTTGTGGTTGGGATGGCCATCACCGGGGGGTTTCCAGGATTTGTGCCAATGCTTGACAGAGCAGCTCTGACTCACGGGGATGACAGGTGGTCCTCCCCGCCTAACAGTGCCCTAGGGAGGATGGTGGGGGGATGACAGGGTCAGTGTAAAGGCCCCTTCTCTTCTCCCTCCTGGCCATCCTGACCTGATGAGCCCTTCTGGAAGTCTGGATGCATGGCTACCCCACACTATATCGTGGGCCAATGATGTCCCACGTAGTCACCAAAGTAGTGTGGCCTGAGTCCCTTCTCCAGCCCTGTGTTAGAAATGTTTACTATTTTTTTTTTACTGTGATTTATTGTGTGTATATGGGGAAGGGTGGGCACACACAGGGCATCAGGCACACGTGGAGGTTGGAGTCAGTTCTTTCCTATCAGGTGGGTTCCAGGGATTGAACTCAGGATGCCAGGCTTGGCAGCAAGCACCCTTACCTCCTGAGCCATCTCACCAGCCCTCAAATGTTTTTTAAATGTGACTGCAATGTCCTTCAGGGTTGTCTGCAGAATCCATCATCTTTCCTTTTTCTGCAAAGAGTCAATTGCCCTAGGTTTTCACCATCACAGACTCCAGTAGCTTCACTTGATATATACATGTAAATAATATTATGAAATAGATATTATTATATTTGTATATATATTATATATTTTATATAATTAATAATACACAAGTAATATAAGGTAACCCATGCTAAAATTTAAATATGTATTAATATATCATAAAATACATGTATATTGATATAATTATAATAAAACATATAATTCAGTAATATGTGCACTGAGTTTAAATGACTATACATATGATGTCATTTCTAGTTGAAAAAATTAGATTGGTTTTATTTTTGTGTTTGGGTGTTTTGACTGTGTGTATGTATGAACATCATAAGCTTGCAGTGCCTGGATCCCCTGGATCCCCTGAATCTGGAGTTACAGATGTGAGCTGCTATGTCAGTGCTGGGAACCAAACCTGGGTCCCCTGAAGGAAGGGCCAGTGTGCCTTACTGCTGAGCTACCTCTCTAGCCTTGTCACTTCTAATTTAAATACTAGAGTAGCAGTCATGTGTGCTTTAACAAGGAGAATGTATCCTGCCAAATGTCACTCAGTGTTCACAGTGTGGAGTTACCGGACGACCTCCATAGGTGCTATACTCTCTTGGGATCATCATCTATGGCCCATTGTTGGCCAACACATTGTGTGGTGCATATCATACGTAACCTAACTCAGAATGGTCTCTAAATATGACCATGGCCTTCTCTGCCAGGCAGTTGCTTCTTTTGCTCTTCTTTCCTGTCCCTACCCTCGTCTAAGTTTTCTTGGAGCTTCAGATCCCTACTACTTGAAATCAACAGATGTGCAGAGGCTGGCCCCCTGGCCAAAGGGGCCAGTGGTGCTGGGACCTTCCTAGTGGGTCACCGAGAAGATGAAGAGGATGTGCTAGATGGCTTCTGGCAGATGCAGAAAGATTCAGGGTTTTGTTAGTGGCACTAAGGATAGACCTGGGGCTTAGCATGGGTTAGGTAGACACTCTCCTCCTGGGCTTCACCACCAACCCACTGGCGCTCTTTTCATTGCTACTCATAACTACCTGAAAATTCCCTCAGGTCTCCCTTTGACTCCAAGGAGTGTAGCAAGACAGTTGTCCTAAGTGAGCCCAGCAGGCGTTCTGTAGGTATTGAGCCTAAATGTCCTCCCAGATGGGCATTTTCAAAAAGTGAGTCCCTGGAAAGGCTGCCAGGCTGCCTGGTAGACCTCTCCATGCTCACTCACAGGCCATTAACCTCTCAACAGCCCAAACAGCGAAAGCCTTGGTACAAGCCACTGCGGTTAAGGAACAAGCAATAAGTGAAATAAACATGGCCTGAAACTGCAGTGGCTTCACGTGCCTCCCTGGGTTGTCTGCATTTTCCTAGCGAGGCGGCCGGTCATCCGACTGCTCCATCTCACGCTAGGTGCAGGGGGCTGCGCTCCTGAGCTGGCACCCCTCCCTTGCTGGCTGGCCCCCCCTTCGCTGTCATCTTTCCTCTTCCACATAGACATGGGCCTCAAAGATATCCCATCCTGGGGGGCCTGAGAGCTAAGAGCAGAGTTCTTTCTCTGCTGTACCATTGGACACAAGAACAGTCTTCGACATTTATCCCTCAACTGAAAAGGCCAGTGGACATTTCTTTTGGATGCCAATGGTATGAGTTAGTGACTCTCAAGTTTGGATCTCTGGACTTGTGCATAAGGGATCCATTAGTCAGGGTTTCCATTGCTGTGAAGAGACACCATGACCATAGCAACTCTTATAAAGAAAACATTTAATTGAAGTTTCAAAGGTTCAGTCCATTATCATCATGACAGGAAGCAGGGCTGAGTGCAGGCTGATGTAGTACTGGAGGAGTAGCTGAGCATCCTACATCTTGCAGGCAACAAGAAATGGACGGAGACACTGGGCAGTATCCTGAGCATAGGAAACCTCAAAGCCCACCCCCACAGTGACACACTTCCTCCAACATGACCAAACCCACTCCAACAAGGCCACACCTCCTAATAGTGCTACTCCCTATGAGCTTAATGGGGGCCAATTACATCCAAACTACCGCAGGGAGTATATTACATACATGGGCCCCTTTCCTCGTCCCCAGCTACCCGGCCACTCTGGCTCTTTTGTAGAGGGGCAGATTGTCTGTTGAAGCCCTCCTCATGTCAGTGTGTGTCTATTTTGCTGCACGTGCAGCCCAGGTATGCAGGAGGCCACACTCTCTGCTGCCCACTCGAGAGGCACATGCGCACAATTGCCATGTCCCTGAGATGTTCCCAGGCTGCTCAGGGAGACACTGAGTTCACAAACTTACAGTTTTAAACAGCAGCACATGCTCAGACAAGTACAACTCCGTGTTGTTTGCAGAGTCCTTGTCTTAGCTCATTTGTCATTACTATAATGAAATACAGGAGATAGGGTACTTTATGGAGAAAAATAGTTCATCTTGCCTCACTAGTTTGGGTCCATCATTGGTGAAGAGTCCATATTTGGTGAAGACCTTCTTACTTGACAGGGTCAAGGTGACATCACCTGGGGAGATGGGGTGCACATGCATTTTTGGAGGGTCTCTCTTTTTATAAAGATGTAATGATTCAATCTCCACTCACCAGGGCTCTACTTTATGCCTTTATCTAAAATTGTCTTAGGTTTTTTTTTGTTTTATGTGTGTAAGTGTTTGGCCTGCATGTATAAATGTGTACCACATGTGTACCCTGTGCCCATGGACATTAGAAGAGGACATTGGATCCCTTGGAACTAGCTGTAAGCTGCCATGTTGGGTGCTGGGGACTGAGCCTGGATCCTCTGCAAGAGCAACAGAGACTGAAAGGTTGCTGAGCCATCTTTCTGCCCCTCCCTCTTCACCCCCTACCACTCCCCCATCTCCCCCCCACACCCTTACTGAATCCTAATCACCTCTCAAGTCTCAACCTCTAAGCAGCAGCTGATGGTGCTTAACTGTTGCTTTCTTAATAACCTGACAGTGGGAATTCAATTTCAACACCAAAAACACCTTGGATGACACATTCAACCCATATGCTAATGATGGCCTATTGCCAATGTAATACAATAAAAAAAAAAATAGCAGAGGCAATAATAGGAAAAGAGGCAAGGTGACCTTCTGAGTCCATATGGTATGACTGTGAGGAAATTAAAAATGACCAAAGGAAGACTCAGTGAATGTCCATTCAATGGCCAGATTCAAGGCAGGTATGTGGAGACAGGTCATAGATGTCACCATGCCGTGGAAACAGCTGCCTCAGTGCTCCATCATCAGGAGCAACAGTGGCTTAGTATCAAAGCTGCGATGCTGTTTGTGGCTGGGGTCTGCTCACCTACGCTCACCTTGTTCATGTGTCTCTGAGCAAGAATGAGGCTGAGCCAGCCAGGCTGGGGCTCGGCTCTGTGGTTGCTTATGATACTTTGGAACCAGTGGGTCAGCTAGGTGTCTGCTCGTGGCCAGGAGGGACCTCTGGCGCTCCCTTCTCAGAGGAAGCAGTGGTCTGTGGGAGACTGAGGATGCTGTGTAGCAGAGGGCAAGAAAAGGAAGATAGACTGGGGAGATACTGTGTTGCTGAAGCCAGGCAGGGAGACACTGGATGCAGGTAGGTGGGGAAAGCAGTGGAGAGGAGGAGCTGTGTGGCCAGACAACCTGCCATTTATCTTCTTATTCCCAGAGTTTCAGTGTGCTGGGCTGCCTGGACAGGCTGTGTGGTGTTTGCATATGTGTATGTGTGTGCACTTGTATGTGTGTACTTGTATGTATGTACACACATGTGCACTTGTATGCAGTTGTGTTTAAAAAAATGGCCATTGCCCACCAAAGACCAAGTTGCTGTAAGACCCATAAAGCTAGGGGTTCCCATGGAGGCCTTTGGGTCTCTTCAGCATGGAAGGATGGTTGTGCCAGACAAGACAGATCTGGATTTTCATGAAATTAGTATTTTGGTGGAGAGGGCCACAGACATGGAGTTTTGTTTTGTTTTGTTTTTTCCTCAATGTGATCTCTAATCAAGATAATCAAGACCCCTACCCTAGATTTTTCTTCTTTTTCCTTTCTTTGCCAAGACAAGCAAAGATCCCCAGGCCGGCCAGCCCTTCAGAGGAAAATGTAGCATTTGAGGAGGTAGCATACCTCTGCTTCCTTTTGATGCGGTCCAGGCCCTTTTGATACCCAAGGCATAAAGGAGGAGGAGGTCAACTCTTCTAATTCTGCTCAGTGAGCCCCAGGAGGTGACAGTTTCGAACCGAAGAAAGTGGAGGGCTATGTCTTCCACAGGGGAGACTCCTGCCAGAGAGGCAGAAACACATCTGGAACACCTGGAGTTAGAGCCCTGCATGGAAACCTCTTCAGACCCCTTCAGCCCACAAGATGCCTGGACTTCAGGGACCCAGCAGTAAGTTTGTTTCATTTTCTTTCTATATTCTTCTACATCTTGTTACATTTCTTTTCTTCTTTAGTGGACATGGGTGGGAGTGTGGCCCTGTACATGTGGTACATGCGTGGAATCAGAAGACTCATGGGCGTGAGTTCTCCTCTCTATCACATGGATCCCAAAGACTGAGCTTGGATAGTCAGGCTTGGCACTTTATTTGTAGACCAGGCTGACCTGGAACTCATACAGAGCCACCTGCCTCTGCCTCCCAAGTCCTGGGACTAAAGGCATTCACCACCACACCTGGCCCATTTAAAAGGACTTTATTCACACAGAGTCTGCCTTCTCACCATGGCAGAGCTAACTCAGAAGTCTGAAATTATAAGGTCCTTGGAAGATTCACATACATTTGAAAAATAAATAACACATTTTCTCCCTCCCCCGTTTTGTTTTATTTTTATGTGTATGGGTGTTTGTCTGTGTGTATGACTGCCTTCCACATGCATGCAGTGCCTGCAGAAGCCAGAAGAGGGCATCAGATCCCCTGAGTTATAGACCGTAGTGAGTCACCATGTGGGTGCTGCAAATTGAACCCCAGCTCTCCACAAGAGCAACCAGTGCTCTTCCTACTGAAGCATCTCTTTAGCCCCATGACACACTGTCCCATAACTCTCTGGCCCAAGCAAAACATTAAAAAGGAAATTTTCAGTCTTTTAAACGCAACCAAATGAAACCATATTCAACTTTATGGCTTGTTAGAGGCGGGAAATGATAGCATTAAATGCTTACACTAGAATCAGAGAGATGTACTCAACTTAGTGTTCTCACCTTTCCCCTTGAGAAAGAAAAAAGTAAATGAAATCCAAAGAACTCTGAAGAAAGGAAGCAATAAAGTCCTGCCTGACTGGAAATAGATGCAAGTAATGGGGAGCAGGACATTTGTGAATCACAGGGTTGTGAGTGACTTTATCCCCTCTTCTAAGGACACCAGTTGGATTGGATCAGGACTGGAAATGTGTATTTTACCTTCACGGTGAAGCAGTCGGTGGTGGAGACTGCCTCTGATGTCTAGCTGGGTCCTTGTCTACCCTCCCTCCAAGAATGGAGTGGACAGACAGCATGGCAAAATTTCTAAGACCCTTGGTGCCAACAGGATGCCAGCTGAGATTCAGTGAGTACCAGCTCCAAGCCCAGGGCAGGTTTTAGGGTGCCTCCCTGAGAGGTTGCTGATGTTACACACCCCTATGTTCTTGGCAGGCGTCAGGGTGCCACCTGCAAGCAGTTCCTCAGAGAACACACCAGCAAGTCACTGATGGGAGTGGCAGAAGTCAGTCTCCTGTCCCCAGCAAGTCTCTGGTTGCTGGGACAGGAATGAGTCCCCCTGCCTGAGGCTGGTAGTTGAATCCCAGAGGCTGGCTCCAGCGAGCTCCTTGCCCTGGGCTGAAGCCTTGGGTGCAGGAAGCCAGTGAGTCCCTCTCTGAAGACTCTGGAAGCAGAAACCAGCAGGGGACTGGCAAAGCCAAGAGGCAGGATCTGAAGTTGTCGCCCTTGTGTTAACGGGCAAAAATGGCTTCAATCCTCGGAAGGGCCCAATTTATTGAGAAGCATTTGGGCCCTGATTGGCTGAGTGTGGGTTTGTAAATAGGGTGAAAGATGGGGCCAAGGAGAGAGGAGCCATCAAATGGTCTGTTTCTGGCTGTTCCGTGTTGCTAGGGTAACCTTTTCAGGCTTGGTCAAACTTGAGGCTGGGGCTGTCAGAAGCCGGAGCTTCCCCAGAGCTGGGGTTTTGTTTCTTGTGCAGCTGCTGTGCACAGAAAACTGCCCGCAGTCTGCTCTTTGTCCTGAGGGCCTGAACTCCAGTGTCAGAGAGCCCTGCGGCGGGCAGGAAGCTCTGCATCAGGTGTCTCTCTGATCCCTACCAGTGGCCTCTGTAAAGAACCCAGTTAAAAGTGTAAGATGAATTCTGAGGTGTTGTGGTCAGAGCCTCAACCGGAATGCACACCAAAGGTGGCCCCTGTGGCCCCTGTAGGCATTAGTGGTTGTTAGCTTAACCCATCGGACCCTCTCAAGAACACCCAAGGGGCCACTGGCCTCCCAGGAAGCTGGCTGGCTGTGTCTGCTGCAGCTGAGTGCACTCACGTGCCCATCGGCGCCTGAGGATCCTGGAAGATTGAAAGCTGCAGGAACCTTGTGAGCAGACGGGTCTTCATTCACTTCGGGCAGCTGGCATGAAGGTCACGACCCCTCCACGGGACCTCACCATGTGGCTTCAGGGCATGAACTAACATGGCTTCCTTGCTGCTGTATTCCAACCCCGAGTGTCTCTAGTTACCCGAGGGAGAAGTGCACAGTGGTGACCTGGGATGGCTCAGAAGAACAGGGTCAGGCTCTTCCACTGTATTCTGGTCATTAAGCTTTACCCAAGTTCAAGAGAAGCAATGACCAACCCACCCTGATCCCACTGAGTTTGGGGGTGGGGGTGTTACATGGCATCCCTGTTCATCACCCTCCTTCCCCAGAACCCACCTGTACTCTGTAGAAAGATGTGTGGAGGTGGAGACCAGCTGTCATCCAATGACCCCCTCGGCGTGTGTTCTAACAGGTAACTACCACAGCAGAACCAAAACAGGTGCTCTTCACTGCTGAGCCGTCTCTTCAGCCGTGGACCTGGGCTTTTACCAACACTGAGTTTCACAGAAGAAAATAAGGTCAAGTAGCCTATTTTGAGTATGGCATGAAATGCCAGTATCCTTACCACTGTGAACCCCAAATCAGCTTGCAGCCAGCACGGGTGGCCCTCAATTCATCCTGGAGTTGAGGGGTGCTTACCTAAGGTCCACATGGGCTACATTCTGCCTGAGCCCTGCTCATGGCCACACCCATTGCATGTGTACCTAAGTAAGCTCCAGGAGGAGCCCACCCACCCTCTACCTGCCTCCTTTGGCTTCTGCGTGTGCGACCAAGAGCTGACACCTGAGGAAGCCAATAGGGCATGGAGAGGGAGCCCAGGGCTTCAACTGCCCTGGGGGATCTGTGACCATTCCAGAAGGTGTCCAGGATGCCAGCCTGGGATGTCTGGGTGAGCAGTCTCTGGGGGACAGAGTGCCCACCTCCACGGGGCTCCTCTCTTACCCACACCCTAGTTGCCCTTCTTGAGTCAAAGACTGTTGGGATCTTAGCCTGGTTTTGTGCTGGGGTTTGGGAAATCAGCTTTGGGGAATCAAGGTTAATGGTTTACATGAAGTGTTGATAGGGATCAGTTCTGGAAACAACTGGTTGTTGGTCATTTGATGTGTGTGTGTGTGTGTGTGTGTGTGTGTGTGTGTGTGTGTGTGTGTGTGTGTTGTCTCAAATGCTGGTCTAATAACCAAAAACATAACATTTATTGTATAAACCACTTTTCCAACTGTAGACTTCAGCAAATCTTTCCATGAGCATTTGGCTGCGTTTATGTATGCCCGCTACATGTGGTGCCAGAGGAGCCCATCAGATCTGGAGCTGTTGCTGTGAGTGATTGGGCCACCCAGTGAGGGTTCTGGGAACCAGGCTCAGGTCCTCTGCAAGAGCGGTATAGGTTCTGAGCCATCTTAACCACCGAGCTCTCTCTCCAGGCCCTATGGGAGATGTTTCTATAACCCCTTGCTAGATACATAAATTACAGGGTTCTCCCACTCTGTGGGTTGTCTTTTCATGGCCTAGACTGTTCTTCTGGGGGAAGGATTAGCTGTGATGGTTCTGTATATTAATATATCCTACATTGATCATGTCCATCTACCTCTTCTCCAGCTGCCGCCCCCCCCCCCAGAATTGCTAGTAATTCTGCTCATGCACAAGTCTCCCCACGCTACAGGAAACACACCAAACTTGCCTTTGTATCTGGCTTATTTTGCTTACTATGTTCTTTCCCCATTCCATGCTTTCCCTGCAAGCGAATATTATATTCTTGTTTATGACCCGAAAGCACTGGTTGCTCCTCAGTGGCCAGAATGCTTAAGAGAAGAAACTAACTGATGAAAGGCTCTTTTTGGCTCCTAGTGGCAGAGGGTTCAAACCATCATGGAGGGGAAGGCGTGACCGAGCAGCCCAAATCACAGTGGGCAGAGGAAGGGATGGAAGACATGGTGTGACCATTCAAGGCACACTCGGGCAACCCACTTCCTCCAGCTAGGTCCCAGAGTTCTTACAACCCCTCAAGAAAGTGCCACCAGATGGAAATAATGTGCTTAAAGCATGCTCCTGTGGAGATGGTTCATATTTGTGCTGGGTAAGTTTGCCTGTTTGTCAGCTTGACTCAAGCTAAGCTCATCTGGGAAGACAGAGCCTGGACTGAGAAAATGCCCCCTCCAGATTTGCCAGCAGACAGGTCTGCGGGGCATTTTTTTTTTTTTGTTACTGACTGATGTAGGAGGGTCTAGCCCACTGTGGGCTGTGCCATCTCTGGACAGGTGGTCCTGAATTCCACCAGCAGGCTGAGCAAGCCTTCAGGTTCCTGCCTTGATTTCCCTAGGGGATGAACTCTTACCCGAACTGAAGAGGGAAACAAACTCTTTCATCTCCAAGTTGCTGTTGGTCAGTTTTTGTCACAGCCATAGAAAGCAAACTAAGACAATACTCAAACCATAACACTGGACAATACTCCGTTGTCTAAATATGCCTGTGGTGGTTTGAATAGGAATGGCCCCCATAGACTCATAGGTTTGAATGCTTGGCCCATAGGGAGTGGCACTATTAGGAGGTGTGAGCTTGTTGGAGTGGGTGTGGCCTTGGAGGAAGTGTGTCACTGTGGAAGTGAGCTTGGAGGTCTCAGATATGTGCTGAAGCTATGCCCAGCGTGACACACAGAGTTCACTTCCTATTGCCTTCAGACCAAGATGTACAACTCTCAGTTCCTTGTCTGCCTGCATGCTGCCATGCTTCCTGCCATGGCGATAATGGATTAAACCTCTGAAACTGTAAGCCAGCCCCAATTAAATGTTTTCCTTTATAAGAGTTACCATGGGGAGCTAGAGAGATGGCTCAGAGGTTAAGAGCACCGACTGCTCTTCCAGAGGTCCTGAGTTCAATTCCCAGCACCCACATGGTGGCTCACAACCATCTGTAATGACAATCATCCTTAGCACATACCATATGTGAATTACTGAGTGTTTCATTTGACCTGCTGTTTCTTGCAATAAAGAACACAAAATCTTACTTTAAAAAAAAAAAAAAAAAAAAGAGTTACCATGGTCATGGTGTCTCTTCACAGCAATAGAAACCCTAACTAAGAAGGGTCATACTTTCACTTTTATTCCTCTGTGTGCAGGTGGCTCTGCTCACTCTGTAACTTAGCTATGTGAGTAGAGCAGCAATACACATGGATACAAAGGCGTCTCTTTTGTATGCTGACTTCATTTCCTCTGGATAAATATCCAGAAGTGGGAGAGCCAGATCATATGATGGCTTTATTTTTAGTCTTTTGAGGACTTTTCATATGATTTTCCATAAAAGCTATATTCTGATTTACATTCCTGTCAATGATGTAAGGGAAGATTCCTTTTGGTCTAGAATCCCATTGCAATTTTGATTTGTTTTCCTGATGGCTGGTGATATTGAGCATGTTTGCATATTCTGGCCACCTGGATTTCATATTTTCAGAACCCCCTCTCTCTATATGTGCATCTGTCTGTGTGTATGCATGTGACACAACTTCACTATGTAGCTTAGGCTGGCCTAGAACTCACAGTCTTCTTGCCCCAGCCTCCTGAGCTGGGATTACACCACACCTGGCAATTTACCCACTTTTAATTGACTTACCTGTTTTTTTGTTGTTGTTGACTTTTTGTAGTTCTTTATATATTCTGGACATCCGTGTTCTATCCTATGAGTATCTGGCAAAGATCTGCTCTCTTTAAACGGACCGTCTCTTTGTTGATTATTTCCTCGGATTTGAAGAAACTGTTTAATTGCTGTAATCCAATTTGTCAGGTCTTATTTCTGTTTTCTGTGCTTTTGAAGCCCTCCTCAGAAAACTGTTGCTGTGCCAATATTTTGATGTCTTTCCCCTCTGTTTTTCCTGGTAGTTTTAGACCCTATGGACTCACATTAATGTCTCTGTTCCATTTTGAGTTTATTTTTGCTTAGGGTGAGAAATAGGGAGCTATTCTCTCAATTTAAACCTTGAGCATGTGGGTGGCCAGTGTCCCCAGTGCCATGTGTATAGGTCTGCAGTTTTCTTGTTTTGTTATGGTCTTGTCAGGTTTTGGTAACAGGGTAAATAAAGCCTTGTCAAAGGAAGGTTCCCTCCACAGAATCATTTTAGGAATATTGTTGATAGCTTGTCTGTGAAATCCAGCAATGGTACCATCCAGGGCTGGGCTTCTCTTTGTTAGGAGACTTTACAGAAACCCAGTGATTTCTATTAGTGATTCTATTACATTCTATTAGTGGTTATTTTGGAAAACTGTATATTAATACATTATAAAATTTAGAAGAAATAGATAAAAATTCCGGACATGTACAACATAGTTGAACCAAGAAGATTAAAAAAAAAAAACCCACCTGAAACTTACTTCAAGTAATGTGATGGAATCCATCATCTGGCTTGGTGGCAGCGTCTGCCTTCATGGACAATTTTCAGGCTCTTCAGATGAGGCCAGAGAGTCTGTTGACTTCCTCTACACCCTGGATAATCAACCGATAACGGGTTTATCTTGGCTCTTGATCTCAGAGGTTTCTGGTCATGATCAGTCGGTCTCATTGCAAAACAGCTCATCATGGCAAGGGGTGGCTGCAGAGCAAAAGCTCTGACCTCTGCCAGGAAATGAAAGAGGGGGAAATTCCAGGGTCCCTTGATCCCTTTGAGGGCTCTCCCCGAATGTCCCTCGGACTTGCCACGAGGCTAGGTCACTTAGTTTCTACCATCTCCTAATCGTGCCACCAAGCTAGAGCCAAGCCTTTAAAACACGGACTTTTGGTGGGATGTACACCAGAGAATGCAATCAAAGTTCCAAGGTCATGACTGGCGTCCCAAGAGCTGGGCACCAGGCCTTGAGCTGCAGGCGATCTCTGTGAGTTTGAGGCCAGCCTGGTCTACAGATCAAGTTTCAGGACAGCCAGGGCCTACACAAAGAAATTCTTTCTCAAAAAATCAAAAGATAAATAAATAAATGTGGAAAGCTAGAAAAGGAGATTTATTTAACGTGGTCCTATTAGAAAGAGAACTCAGATCCAGAGCTGGAACCCTCTCAAGTCCATCTTCCAGGTCCTGAAGTAAGATCAAAGTTTAGAGGGCCAAGGATATGCTCATCTAAGCAGGTTTGGTCCCGCCCACCATTGATTGATGACTGCCTAGGCTTCAGTCTCATCCTGTAATGTCACTGACAGGCTGTAAGAACCGTGGGTGAAACCTCTTTCTGGCAGACAAGTTCCCCTTCCCTTCTGCCAGCATGAGATTCCGGTGGAAATCCCCATTTTACGGGAGCACGCTGTTTCAGTCGTCAGATGGAGAGACACACGTATCTCTTTAGAGTATCTTCTTTCTGCCAGGCCTATTACAAGGACACTGCTGTAGGGACAGGGACCACAACACCGGGAAGAGACATTGCAATGTCTCCGCTCTGAAGGCACAAGTCAGCAGAGGGAAAATGAAGAAGAGACTTCAGGCATAAGGGGGATTCTGGTCGTGCTGGAGCCCAGCC
Source organism: Peromyscus maniculatus bairdii (assembly GCF_049852395.1). NCBI lineage: Eukaryota > Metazoa > Chordata > Mammalia > Rodentia > Cricetidae > Peromyscus > Peromyscus maniculatus. Next base: position 112,631,265 of record NC_134854.1, read on the forward strand.
AGGTGGTCAGACATCCCCTGGGGGTGGAGGAGGAGGGACCTAGTGAAACATCGTTGAGGGTGAGCAGACACAGAGGGCAAGGTTCTTGGTAAACTGACCATGTTTCATCTTGCTAAAGTTGCATTTTACAAGTGCACAGACGGGCCTTGGAGACAGTTGGAATCCCACTAAAGCTTGGCCAAACACAAACTCCATCAGGGTACAAGCAGCCTCACTTATGGTTGGCAGATATCTGAAGCTGGCCACCTCTCTGGATGGAGGAGAGAGCCGCTGGGTGGAGGGGAGGGCAGGCAGACCCTTTGGGATGTTGTGGTAGTACAGAGAATAGGCCAAGAACTCCAGACATGCCACTCCCAGGATACACACCTAAGGGAACAGGAGGGGTTTCCTGGGGGAGCAGGCCAACCACACTACCTGTCCTTCTAGCTGCACTGAGCACCAAGGGAGCGGCAGAGGACCAGGTGTCACTGCCAGCTTTTAATACCAGAAGCAAACATCTGGGATTCAGTTATGTGTGTATCTGTGCATGTATGTCTATATATGCCTAAAAGCACACATGTATGTATGCATGCATGTGGCAATGAATAAATGAATAAATCTATGTGTGTCTGCATACATCTATATGTTTCTATATGTATATGTGAATATGTGTATATGTGTGTATGTGTATATCTATGAATAAATGCATGTATGTGGGTGCATGTTTGTATATATGTATGAATGTGTATCTGTAAACAAGTGTGTGCACATGCGTGAACCTGTGGTGTGTGTTTGGGGGGAGAGCGGGGGCCTGGGTGCTAGAAAGGGAGTTCTGAGGCGAGGTTTCCTCTTGGGAAGGACAGAGAGTGAAGAGGCTTAGAAGGAGAGGAGCTGGATGTTGCTTCTGGGGAATCTGTGCTGAATGAAGGTCCTGCAAGGCCTAAGCCAAGCTGCTGACCTCAGCAGCAGAGATGGGGCAGAGCCAGCAAGGACAAAGGTAACCACAGGTCAGGTCATGGGCAGAGAGAGGTAACGGTTAAACAGTGACTGGGCAGCCTTTGCTCTTCCTCTGTGCCCTGCTGGCTGGTGCGGGGCTTAATTATTGACGTTTAACTCTTCCCCACAGAGAAGTTCCCATTAATAAATATGGAAGGGACGAAGGAAGAGCAAGCTGCCCACCAGAAGACTGCAGATGCGTAGCTGCAGGGAAGGGGTGCCCAGAAGTGTTAACAGGTACAAGCATAGGCAGGGGAGTCACTGTAGGGTCCCAGAGGGTCACCTCTAAATATTTGGTAATTATGAAGTAAGTTTATAATGGCCACTCCTGGCCTGGCCCCACCTTCACTAAGAGATGGAGGATGATATCACTGGGTTCAAGGCTTGATGACATCATGTACCTGCTGATATGATACTGTGAGGAGGACATTGCCTCAGACCTGATGAAAATGCATGATGTCAATCTGAGAACGTGTCAGGAGACTCCCACAGAGGGACAGGTTGCAGAGCAGGAGTATTCTGCAGGCAAGCGAGGGCCGAGGCCATGACACAGCCAGGGCCAGGGACACCTGACGACAGAGCCTGCCTGGGTGGGAGCCTGGCCTGATCAGAGTGGGGCCCTGGTAGGCACACGGTCAGAACGAGCCTGTCCCCTACTTCCTAGGCTGTGGCAGCAGAACCTGCCCGCTTATAGACCCCCACCCCACTCACCCCCACCCCACCCGCAGGTAGAGGCTGCTTGGAGGGCGGTGCCTGTAAAGGAGCTAGCCCTCTGTGCTGCACCTGCAGACTGTCTGGTGGGCTAAGCGGTCTCAGGATGAGCGTTTTCTAAAGTGGGCTCACTGTGAGAAAGAGGCAAGGGTCAGTCTGTGAGACTGCAGGTGTGGTCAGTAGTCTCCGCAGGGCTGCACTTCAGGGGCTGCAAGCCGTTCAGTGGTCAGGGCTGCACACCGTCCCTGAGGCAGGATCGCGTCTCTGACCTCCCGTGGGCACCGAAGGGGAAGAGTCACTGAGCCTGGCTGGAGTCACCCAGGAAGCCAGGACTGAGGGACAGGATGTCAGCCATGCAAACATGCCCACGTCTTCCATCCTCTTCCAGGTCTGGGGAAGCATCTATGGTGAAGATGAATTCCAAAATTCCACCCACCCAAGCCTACTGTGCTGGCCAGTTTTCTGTCAGCTTGACACAAGCTAGAGTCACTTGAAAGAAGGGAACCTCAATTGAGAAAATGCCTCCATAAGATCCAGCTGTAAGGCACTTTCTTAATTAGTGATTGATGGGGGAGAGCCCAGCCCACGGTGGGTGGGACCACCCCTGGACAGGCGGTTCTATGTTCTACAGGAAAGCAGGCTGAGCAAGTCATAAGGGGCAAGCCAGTAAGCAGCACTCCTCCATGGCTTCAGCATCAGCTCCTGCCTCCAGCTTCCTGCCCTGTGTGAGTTCCTGTCCTGACTTCCTGTGATGACGAACAGTGATGTGGACGTGTAAATCAGATAAGCCCTTTCCTCCCCAAGTTGCTTTGGTCCTGGTGTTTCATGGCAGCAGTTGTTGTCCTAAGACACCCACCTTCTTCCAGAGATTCTTCTGGTCACACCAAGCCTGTTCCTCCTCCTCCTCCTCCTCCTTTCCCAGCTCAGCAACAGGCCCTGGACCCACAGGCCATTTTGGTATTTTCTCCACTCTTCTTGCTAGCTCTGCCTCCAAAGCTATCCTCAAGTAGGCCCGTTTCAACATCTCCATCACTGACTACTCAAGCACACGGAAGACATCTGAGCCCCCCAGCTTAGCCTTCTCCCTGCAATGCAGCAGTGACCCCCGTCCCTTTCCCCATGGCCCACTCTCCTGTTCCCCACGGCCACCTGCATAACCACTCACACATTGCTTTGTGCCCTGCTCTGGCCCGTGCCTCCTTCCTGTCCCCCACACTCACCTTCCCCAGGGGTCCCCTGGAATGGGAAGATGGCCATAGAACTTGGTGGCCCTGAGGCTGAGGTTTGGGAGAAAACCTCATGTGACTTAAGAGGTCACGTGGCCATCCCCACTTTGTCCATACCAGTAGACTTCTTCCTACCCATAAATGAGGGTGAGTGGGAGCGGAGGCCCACGCAGCAGCATTCCTGGGGAGCCACGCACAGTGAGCCATGAACTAGTGTGGCCCTAGCTGGGTAGTAGGAAGTCTTCTCTGAGTGTTGGGGTGGGGGGCTGAGGCAGGACAGAGAAGGGGTGGAAAGTGAGGACTAGGGGGTGAGGGACAGCCTGGAGGGCAGGAATAAATGCTTCTGTATGTGGCGTTTAGGGTAGAGAGTGGGTGCGTGGGAGGGATTTCAGTGCTGAGCCCCCATCCCCCTTTTGTGAGATTGGGCTATCTCAGCACAGCAGTGGCCAGGGTCGGGACCAGCATCTCAGAGCCAGAGGCTGAGGGTCCGTCCCTCGAGAGTGGTTCCCATGCTCAGCCTGATCGCTGGTGGTCAAGTCTGAAGTGGGGACAGAGGCTTCAGAGCAAGCTCGAGTTTGTGTTGGCTCCAGACCAAACAATGCCTCTTTCTGTAGCTCCAGTGAGCTTATACAAGGGGCCGTGGAGGAAATGGACAGAGAGGGAAAGGAAAGGAGAAAGCACACACAAGCAGCTGGCAAGAATCCCCCCATGCCGCCACAGCTGAGTCCCTGACAGATGACAGGAGCTGAGCCTTGGCCCCGGGAAGGGCGGGGACTCTTCAAAGCATTCTCTCTTTGACTCTCTGGTAGCCCGGGACTCGGACCCTCCTGCGTGCCAGTCTGAGCTCAAAGGCCCTCTGTCTCCCCGCAGGCCTGGGGTTGAGAACCAGCCAGGCTCGGGATAATGACGTGAGTGATCTGGGGGCGCCCGTTTGGAGCCTGTCTTTCTCTGGGAAAAGGGAGAAGGACCCGCACAGGGAGGCAGACTTATCAGGTTCACACAGACTGCAAGTGGCTCAGCCTCTCCTGTCTGGGAAACCAGGACTCTCCACAGCCCCTGCCACTACCCCAGGTCTCCCCATTGCTTCCATGGTCACGGTGGTAGCCCTAGTCCCAACTAAAGCAGTGGGGGGGGGGGATAAGAGTCTTGGTGACATGTCAGGGTTGTCATGCAAAGGAGGCCAGAAGGAAAAACGTGGAAAAGAAGATTTACCCAACTTACCACACAAAAGAAGAATAGGGATATTTAAATATCTCAAAGCAAAAACAATTTTTTAAAAGAACTGCCAAGAAGGACTCAAGAAACTTAAAACGTAAATAATGTAGAACCTGAGAAATCTCACCTCCCAGGAAAACAAATGTAGCGGAATATGAAAATAATCCACTGCGATAAAATTAACGACCTCTAAAGAACGTGACGTCAGTCATTACAAAATTGACCGGGGTACCCCATTATTAGACGCAGTGAGAAACAGATGCCTCAATAGATGCTCAGTAAGTGTTTCGTCAAACACAATTGTGTGTATGAAACAAAGAATTTTATTAGAAGAGTCATATTCTGGCTGCCATGAAGAGTCCCCATGGGCCCAAGTGTTGAAGCCTGGGTCCTCAGCTGGTGATGCTATTTTGGGAGGTGGTAGAAATTCTAGGAGGCAGGGCTGAGGGGCAGGAAGTAGGTCACTGGGGGCATGCCCTTGGGTTATATCTTGCCCTGGCCTCTCTGTCCTTCCCTGACTGCCATGAAGTGATCGGCTTCCATCCACATCGCCCTTCTGCCAGGATGGACTCACCTCATGCCAGGCCCAGAAAGTGGAGCCAAGGGATGGTAGACTCAAACTTCTGACTGTAGAAGCCACAGTGTCCTCTCCCTTCAGGTTTCCATGTCAGGCTTTTTTGTCACGTGATAGAAAACCTGCCTAGGACCACTAGGGATAAGCACTTCCAGGGAAATACTCAGGCCATTAAGTATTCAGTGTGCTTTCTCCCCACAGAAATAAAACATGTGGGCGTGTATTCTAAGTTTTGTACCAATCGTGCGGGGGCTTGGAGGTCACTGAACGATGGGAGGATGTCAGAACAGTGCACATCAACGGTATAGACAGCTCTAGACTTAAGCCCAGCTCTGTCTTGTAGCTGTGGACGGTCCCCTTATCTTGCTCACCTTGCTCCAGCTTCCTTAGCCTTGGCTCACGCTGGAGCTTGATCCTCAGTGTTGCCAGGAGGATGAAACAATCTCAATGCCGCAAAGGTCTTGCCTTGTAAAACAGCTTAGGGGTTGGCTAGCATTCAAAGGAGTCACATGTTTTCTGGAATAGAATAAAAATTCTTGTCTAATCTATGACTATTTCATAGTGTATCAGAGATCCTAGCCAATGATATGGCTAGAAACTATCAAAGCTATGAATATTAACAGTAAAAATAAGGATCATTTTTTGCAGATGAATGCTTTTTTTTTTCCTTCCAGAGCTAGGGTTCGAACCCAGGGCCTTGGGCATGTGGAAACTACTAAAGCTAATAAGATGTGTCCAGTAGGGGCAGGAGCGGTGGCTTAGTGGTTAAGAGAGCTTGCTGTTCTTCCAGAGGACCTGGTTTTGGTTCCCAGCCTATCACAGCCATCTATAACTCCAGTTCCAGGGGATATGATGCCCTCTTCTGGCCCCCATAGGCACTGCACAACACGGTGTGCAGATACATGTGGGCAAAACATTCATACACATAAAATAAAAATCACATAAAATTATTTTTTAAAGTTGTTCAGTAAACTCAAAATATTAATAATCATAATTATTGATCATATTAATAAATCATATTACTTGGTATGGTTAATTAATAATCATTAATAAAAAACAACCATAAGACAAAAGGAAGGGAGCCAAATCCTGTTCCCTGTGACATAGAAATGATTTAGAAATAAATGTGGAATCATACAGGTGAGGTGGCTCAGCCATTAAACAGGATTGTTACCAAGCCTATGACCTGAGTTCAACTCCCAGAACCCGCATGAAAGGAGAGAACTGACTCCTGAAAGTTGTCCTCTGCTTTCCACTTGTGACAAACACTCTAAATAAATAAATGTGAAAAATAAATATGAAATCCAGGTTGGTTGTGTGGAATGCACTTTTGGAGTCTTTGTTAGGACAGAATCTCATCTTAAGTTGGGGTGCATTCATCTGCATTTTTTAAACACTAGCTCACCTAGGCAGAGATGTGCATGACATCCCAGGACCCAGGGAGATGAAGCGTTCTCGGAAACATCACCCAGGGAGTCCCTCCACTAGGTTCCAAGCCAGTTGCCATAAGACTGTCAAGGGTGATGTGCAAAGCTTGGGAGATTCCCTCTCATCTCCACCTGTGTGCTCACTGTGGGCTCACCAGTTAACACCCTTTCCTCAGCATCTTCCAGCATGGGGTGGGGGAGGCGGGGGAAATACCACAGGTGGGGTGAGGGCAGGGTGGAGACAAGGCCACACCCACACTGGGTACCTGCCACACCCACATGACTTGGGGTGTGGCTCCAAACCTCTGGCTTCCAGCCTCACTCCCATGTCCCCTATTAACCACAGGGATTCTGTGAAGCACCCAGGAGCCACACATATACTGCCTGCATTTCAGCCACTGCCCCTCATCTGCGCCTCCAATTCCACCAGGCTCTGAAAATATACATTTGGCTTATAACTACCTGTCAGAAAAAATAAGCTGAGCTGAGCTGAGCTGAACTCTCAGGGGAAAACTCAAACAAAATTGACTACAGCTGTACTAACCTTAATGATGAATATTCATGGTTAGCTAAGGACTGGTAACCACTGGCATGCTGTCTCCAGCCCAGGAGAGTGTTGCACATAATTGGGTATGTTCCCCCAGAACATCTGGTGGGCCCAGGAATCTTAGGAATACCTTCCCCCATCTTCCAAAAGGCTGTCTTCTCCCTGTTCTCGCCTCTTCTCCTTCCGTAAGGAGTGTTGCTTTCTCAGAGGGAGGGGAAACAAGTGATGCCCAGTCTGGGACATTGTGTGGACACTGGTGTCACTTTAATTAGCAGGGGGTGGCAGAGAGGGAGACCAGGAAGGAGGAGGATGCACACTAGGCAGAGCTCTTGGTTCGGGAACTCTTGAAAACAGTCCATCCCAACATTTTGATGCAGAGTCACTGTTAGCATCCCAGTGAGAAGGGACTGGACCTTCTGGGCCTATAGATAAGATGTTCTCAAGCCGGACATACTTCTGAGCATCCATCCTGGAACAAATAGTCTGAACTGAAAAATCAAGCAAGAACAACTGCTCCATCAGACCAAAGAAAGGAGCTGGATTCCTCAGAAATGTTAGTGCCCTACAAATCGATCTGCAATGGATTGCTCCAAGCACAGTAAGGCTGATGCAGATTGGATATTATTCTTTCCTGTATGTAGCTATGAAAAAGTTTGTCAATTAAAACAGTGAGAAGTTGCTGGACGGTGGTGGTGCATGCCTTTAATCCCAGCACTCAGGAGGCAGAGACAGGCGAATCTCTGTGAATTCAAGGCTAGCCTGGGCTACAAAGAGAGTTCCAGGAAAGGCGCAAAGCTACACAGAGAAATTCTGTCTCAAAAAAAAAAAACAAAAAACAAAAAATTTAAAAAGCCGGGCAGTGGTGGCACATGCCTTTAATCCCAGCACTTGGGAGGCAGAGGCAGGCAGATCTCTGTGAGTTCGAGGCCAGCCTGGGCTACCAAGTGAGTTCCAGGAAAGGCACAAAGCTACATAGAGAAACCCTGTTTCGAAAAACCAAAAAACAAAACAAACAGTGAGAAGTTGACTATAAGCATCAGTGTACTGTAACAAAATGTACACAAACATGGTCTTGCTCTCCCTCTGAAAACACCACATTATACTGTTTCCTGAGGGTGGCAAGACAGGAGACTGGCCCTCTCGCTGAGATGGAGTGAGTTATATGCCACAGCCTTGAGGCCCAGTGCTGGGCTGCAGGAGAAAGGCCACACAAGACAAGACCCTGATGCCGAGATGGTTAGCCAGATAACTTTGGTGACACCAGGTGATAGGCTGGCTGGGGTTCCCTAGAGAACAAGAACCACAGAATGTATGGATAATTACCAGAGGGGTCCGTCGGCTTGGCTTATGGGATCGCCATGGTCCTCTGCAATCTGGAAAGCTGGCGAGACCCACAGCTGTTCAGTCCAGGAGACTGGAGCTGTTAGAATGAGAGAGGCCCATGAAAGCAGCCCTGTCTGAGGCTGGAGGCCAGGGAGCTCCCTGGAGAGTCGCTGGTGTGGAAAAGCCTGCAGACCTCTGAGTCCACAGGCAATAGCAACACACACACATACACACACACACACACACACACACACACACACACACACACACACACACACACACACACACCTGTCTCAAGAAGTGCCAGCCATGCTTCCCTTCAGCTCTGTGTTCCATGGAGATCCCCGCCCATGGTGCCACTCACGTTCAGTGACCCACTCATTCGTTGACCAGTGAGCATCCCAGACATGCCTAACATTGCTCTTTACCAAATTTCTAAGTGTCTTTCACTCTAGTTGACATTTAAGGCTGGCCATCACAGTGACTAAAGAGTGGGTAGCATGTACTGTGGACCAGTAGCCAATGAGGTAATCATGTACCCAGTGGGAATAAGCGGACAGTGAGAGATTTTATCACGCTACTCAGAACAGCATGCAGTTTGAAACTTACCAGAATTGTTTATTTCTGGAATGTTCCATTTAATATTTTCAGACTACATTTGTTTGCAGGTCATTGAAACTGGAGAGTGAAACAGAAAATGGTGTGTGTGGGGGCAGCTACTGTATGTACTGTGTTGACTACATGTGTATGCTTGCATGTGTACGTGTATGTATACATGTGTGAGTGTTTTCATGTGTGTGCACATGCGTGCTTGAGTGTATGTGCAGGCAGAGTATACAGAAAGTGCAGAAGTCTGAACAGTAAGTGATTCTGGGTAAGAGTAAATAGGCCCTTTTACACTACTCATGCACCTACGTTTTTTTCCTGTAAGTTTGAAGTCATTCCGAATCCCTCTTTATTTCTGTATGCACCATATCATCTCCCATTTAACCTTAGTTTCTTGTTAATACCCACTTTGTAGAATTATTCTGAAAGTGCTTTGCAGCTCTCTGGGGCTCACGTTTTGTTAGGCTGTAGGTGGCTTCCCTCGGAGTGCGTACCCGAGAGTTTCTCCATGTTGCCACGGTTGAGCGTCCGCGCTCTCTCTTCTCAACTTGACGTTCTCTCAGGTCTCTTTTCTGGTTCCTCAGATTTGAACAGCAAGAGCCAGCGGCTGCTCCTGCTGTTTGGTGTCCTGTGCTCTCCTCCTGACTTGTGGAGAAGTTACTGAGCCCACCCTGTCCTGCCAGCTTCCTGGTGGCCTGGAGAATTCAGCGTCTGAGCCTCTGGACCCTGGACCCATGTCCTTGCGGTTCTTCTGTGAAGGATGGGCGCTTCCTGCTGCTCATGGCAATCTGTAAGGCACTCCTTGCCAAAAAACAACCATACACAAGAATGCACGTGGGGCTCCCGGGCATCCCAGAGTGTCACTTACCACTTCTCGGAAGGCTCTTATTGGGTCCCTAAGGTGGTAATGGAGTGTAACGTGGGTGTTGGGGGAGTAAAAAGGCATGAAACCGCTGGCTTGCTCCCCACACTTGGCTGGGGGAACCTCCGAGGGGCTGTTGGGCAATATTTCTCATTTGCAACATGGAAACTTTACCATGTTTCGTAAGCATCACTCTGCGAGGTCTGAGCGGGGGAGACTGCGCTAAGATGTCTGCTTACAGTCTTAGTGCTAAACCATAGCTTTTTTCAGAGCCCCGCATCCCTGACTCCCAGGAAAGAGAAGGTGAGAAGGTGGGAAGGAGAGAGGAAGGAAAGAAGGAAGGAAATGGGAAGAACTGAAGGAAGGGGGAGGGGAAGGTGACTAGAAAGAGGAGAAGATAGATGGGAGGAGACAGAGAATGGAGGAGGAAGCAGAAAGGCTGGGGGACAAGGCCATGGATCTGAGAATCTCCTCCATTAGGAATGTTTGGGCCCTCACTTACTGGGGCACCTTCTGTATACTTCTGCTCCGTTATCATTTTCCTGAAGCTGTAAGACATCTACACCTCCAGATAGGATACTGACAACTGAGCAAAATGGCAGGGTACCCAAGTCTACCTGGAGAAGCGAAGAGGTCACCACACTTATGGACAGGAACATGTGTGACCCCAAACAGTGTACCACCAGAATGTTCCAACTCAACATGGATGAGGACTTTCCCACAGCTGCACAGACGCTCTTTCCAGCTGACCTTCCACTCTCTATTTCCTTAATATCACCTGAGACTAGATGCAGCTGGGGTGGAATTACCGAGCTGGGAGGGGGGCTCAGGTGGGAGTGCCTGGAACCTCTGGTCATGGTCTAATGACCCTGCCTAGCCCCATCCGCCTTCACGAGAGAATGTCAAGAAGGCCCTATCTTGTTGAGGGTCTCTAGTGGGTCTCCCAGCTATTCTCACTAAGATGGCAAAGGCCATTAGCTTCAGGACAGCGATCATCAAGAGTTTCCTGTCAGTTTCCAGGCCACTGAGGGCTAGGCCCCCCTACGCTCATGGCAGGATGGGAAGGGAAGTGGGATTGGGTACAGTCTCCCATGCAAGGGTACCATGAATCTTGCTCAAGATAGCTAGCGCCGTGAAGATCAGCCCAAAGACATAGTCATCTTCCCAGAGATCAGAGGTCATGCTGGGGCTGGGGTGATTTTCAGCCTCTAGATAGGGGTTGTGACCCCTGAGAAGAAACCACTGAAGAAAACACCGCAGAGCTCTGTTAGATGCAGAGAAGGCGCACATGGAACTGGGGTCAGTCAAAGGTCCAGTAGAACCAGGAGAAGGCCCTGAGAAGGGGCTGCAGACGATCCGGGCACAGACGGCAGGTGAGGAGCTGAGACGTAGTGAGGTCCCAGGCTGGCAAGGTATGAGCCACCACCCTTTAGCTGTGAAAGGAGAAGGGAGAAGTCACTCAGATGACTCCCCAGGGAGGGTGGGGACAGAGTGGGAAACACTACAGCAGTGGTTCTCAACCTTCCTAATGCTGTGCTGACCCCAACCATAAAATGATTCCATCACTACTTCATAACTGGAATTTTGCTACTGTTATGAATCGTAATGTAAATACCTGATATGCAGGATATCTGATATGTGACCCCCCCCAAAGGGGTCACAACCCACAGGCTGAGAAGCACTACCCTAGAGGGAGGGAGTTGAGACACATGGCTTTGTGTGTCTTCTATCTTGGATCCAATGCCTAAATGCCGGCCCCAGGTTATTCATATCCCATTTTGTGCAGAAGGAAGCTGAGCGGTGGCTAGTGGCTCACTGGTGGATATGTACCTGGGGACACAGGGCTGGAAAGAAAGTTGGATTGATTCTTGGGAGCCTGGCAACAGAGCCTGTATCCCTAGCCACTGCCTCCATCTAGCCTGGCCAGAGGCCAAGGCCTCTTCAGGGGAATGTATCCCCAAGGCATGACCATCCTGAACCTTGCCTACTTGGCTGTCCCCAGCCCTTCAAGGCTTTGGTCTCAGGCTCAGCTTGCTGCTTCTCTTTTCTCCAGACCTCTTCCCAGCACCCCTGTCTCTCATCCCCTGGGCACCCTCAACCACACACACCCTCCCAGGGGCTGTCCTTTGCTGGGAGCAGCATCTCCCAGCCATTATTTCCCTTGTCAAGGTAACGATTCTTCCCATATTCTTGAACCCCCTGTATTATGTGTTTAACCACACTCTCCAAATCAATTCTCTGTTTAAATATATTTACTTAAAAGAAAATTGTGTATCTCTCCCTAAGTAGAGAGCCAATACTTTTCTAGCTAACTTTAAATAATCTGTTCAAATGTAGACAGCTTACTCATGCCCCCCAATCCCTGTATTTAGGAATGTTCCTTCACAACACTGTTGAGTATTGTCCTGTAAAAAAAAATTTAAAAAAAAGATTTAATAGCATTTCTTTGATGGTACAAGCAAAAGAAAATGGACTCAGATGATGAAGGAATGCTGAAGAGGTTTTTTTGTTTTTTGTTTTTTTTTTTTAAGTACAGAGAAGAAAGAGTCTCCTGAAAAGGATCCATGTCAGGTCCCAGAGAAGATTCCAGAAGCCTTCAGAAAAGTCTCTAGGTTAATTGCCACTTCCCCCCACCTGCAGTGACATTGGTAGTGTCTCCAATGCTGTGTGTACATTTGTCGGGGGGTTTTGTTTGCATTGGTGGTTTTGGTGTTTTGAAGCAGGATTTCACCCTGTTTGTCACCCAGGCTGGCCTGAAACTCAAAGCAGTCCTCCCAACTCAGCTATCCGAGTGCTCGGATTATAGGGATGAACTCCATTCCTGGCTCACTTTCATGTGTGTGTTTGCACTTGTATGTGTGTGTGGTATGTATGTGCATGTTCATGTGTGTGTATATTGAAGTGCCAGTTGACCATTGCCCAGCTTACATGGTTGCTCTCCACATCATACACTGAAGCAGGATCTCTCACCAAATCTTGAGCTCACTGATTCAGGAGGTCTAGCCAGCCAGCTTGCTCCAAGGATCCCCTGTATTTGCCTTCTGAGCGCTGGAATTACAGGCAGGCCTCCAGGCCCACTAAACATTGACCTGAGTGCTGGGGATCCAAATTCCAAAGTACTGTGTAGCGGTACTTTGCCCACCAAGCTTCCTCCCCAGGCCCTCACTTGTGCCAGGCTTCTAATGGGCAGACTATAGGTTTGTTGTAGGCTGTCTAGATGTCAACTCTATAGTCAGCCTTGCATTATATGGCAGACTTCAAGACAGTTGGCTAGAAAGAAGGGTTTGTTTGGGCTCATGGTTTCAGAGGTCTCAGTCCATGGCCAGCTGGCCCTATTGCCTTGAGGGAGGGCTGCACATTGTGGTGATAGCACTTGGTGGAGCAACACTGCCCATGCTATAGAAGTCCCTTTCCAGGGTGTGTCTCTGAGGACCTGAAGACCTCTTGTCAGGCTCAGCCTTTGAAAGGCAATCCTGCCTCACACCAGCACCAATCTAGGGACCTTTAAGAGGTGGCCTCTGGGGACATCCACAGCCAAAGGACTGTGAAGCCCATTAAGTCTGGGACTCTGGCTTTGTTCTCACCCACCAGATGAATCCTCAGGGCTAAATGGACACAGCAAGCTGTGTCTTCTGATGCCAGGGGGCTGCAGCAAGGGCTGCTAGACAGAGTCCGTTGTTTTTGTTTGTTTTGTTTTGTTTCTAATTAATTGTTTATTTTTATGTGTGTGTTTGCCTGCATGTATGTACAGTGCCCATGGAGGCCAGAAGAGGGCATCAGATCCCTTGGAACTGGAGTTACAGATGGTTGTGAGTGGCTGTGTGGGTGCTGGGAATTGAACCCTTGTCCTCTAAGCCAGTGATCTTAACCACTGAGCCATCCTTTCACCTCTGACAGAGTCCATTTTTAGTGCAGAGATGTGTTTGTGTTTATCGATACAGAGAAATTTGTACTGTTTTTCTAAACAGATCACTCACCTTTTACCTGATTGTTTCAACCTTTGGGCTTGCGCTTAATAAGCTCTCTTCCCTCCCAGCTTATATAAATTTCCAGAGAAATCACTCTGAATGTTTTTGTGGTTTCGTGTTGCGTTGTTGAATCTTTTAATCCATCAGAACAAGAAACAGGAATCTAACTTCATTTCATTTCAAGGGCTGGCCATTGCCCAGTTTTTCCTGCTTCAGTGCTGGGGTCTGGAACCCAGGACCTCACAGGAGCTGGGCAAGAGCTCATCCACCGCTGCACCCCAAGCCCTAGCCCAAGTGGTTTATTGGAAAAAAGCCTAGGACTTCCTTAGCAGACTTGAAAGGTCATCTTTTCACGTGTTAATGTTTGTGCTTCGGGCTGACACACACATTTCCTCTTCTGTTCTTGTATCCATATCCGGAATTCAATGTTCAAAAGGTTTTTAGCTTTAATATCTGACAAGATAACTCGGGATTAGTCTCCTTGCTGGAAAATGGGCGTCTCTCTACCCCAGGCCTCGTTTCTCTGTTTGCTAAGTAACCCTGAATTTTTTTTTCAGGTAAGAGCGGTATGTGCTTCCTTGCCTAGTTCACTCCCAGGAACTTCTCATCTCTGGCTGAATCGTGAATGGGATCCTTTTTACCCCCAGTATATTTTGTTACAACTATTTTGGGGTGTTTGGCAAGCCACAGGGTTTGTGTGTTTATTTTGTAACTGGCCACCTTACTGAACGCACTCTTCGGCTGGAAGGGCTCATTTCCCTGCGGCTTTCCTTGAATGTCTTATTTCTGTGTCCTTTTGTGGCAGTGACTTTTTGTGGAGATGCTGGGATGTAGGGGGGAGGCTGACTGACCCTCCGCATTCCTGGTCCTCACGCCACAGCCCGCCACAGCCCGGGAAAGAGATACTTCACCCTCTGTGAGCATTCAGGGATCCATCTCCAAGCAAAATATTTTTTTGTGAAGGAGCTCGCTTTACGTCAGTTGGTATTTTGGGCAGGAGTTACAGAATGTACTTCATATCGAGTTGAAAACACACAGCGCTTAAACCAAGCCTTTCCAGTGAGCCCAGCCACAAGAGTGTTGCTTTTCTCACACCTTGGACACGTAGGAAAATGTGTGCTCAGGGAGATGGCCGGGTGCCCGTCTGGGGAAAGTGCCAAGCTGGGTGAATGCTACAGGCAGGGCCTCGGCTTGTTCTTGTTTGCTGGACTTTGAATAGCTGCTAAGAGTCCCTTCAGAGCCTGTGGCACCGCGGGCCTGTAGAGCCCAAGTCAGGGCAGCTGCCAGCCTTTCCACAGGGGGACAGCACTCGGTGATGCCGATTCGGGGAGTTGTGTGGATCTGCCCATGGCATGTATGGGCAGCATGCTATGTTTGGGGTATCTCACTTATGATCCTCGTAGCCCTGGGGCAAAGGTGTGGCTTTGGAAATTGCAGTGTTGCCCTGTTCAAAGTATAACCTCTTCAGGCTTGGGGACAGAACTTGCATTCGGATTCAGAATAGACTCCCAGATCTCAGGGTCCCTTTACTTTCTTAATTACACATTGATGAGGACCCGGATGAGATGGTTTTCATTTCATTTTTGTTGTCTGTTGGTTTTGATCTGTTTGCTGACTTTGTAACTCCAGGTGGCCTGGAACTAACTTTGTAGACCAGGCTGGCTTCTCACAGAGACTAGGCTGGCCTCCCACAGACCCATCTGCTTGTCTCTGCCTCCTGAGTGCTGGGATTAAACAGGTGGGTGACACATTTTTAAGTGTGAGTTACACTTGTCACTACTCAGTGTATTTGAAATTACAATAGGTCTGTGGCATGCATTTAGATTAGGGATGATGGGAATACTAATATGCTAAACTTCAAGGTCACCAACATCCTGTCCCTAGGTTAGCACACAGCATGTGTTGTTTTGAACAACTTCGTGTGGGTGTCTTTAGGAAAACACACATTATCTGTAGGCAATTTGATTTTATCAGTTTTGTTGACGTTTCTGATTTCTCGCCAACAAGAAATTGGAATTGGATCCAGGGTGAGGAGCCTCTTTCTCTCCAGTGTCCCCTTAATTTTTTTGTCTTCTCTTCTGCTCTGGTGCCCAGCATGGAGAAAGAATGACCACCTGGACTTCACCTCCCGGAGTCTACATTTGTTCAGAGGAGTTGTGGCCCTGGAGTCTACATTTGTTCAGAGGAGTAGTGGCGGGCCACGCTGCTTGTTTCTGTCACCTGTACAGAGGCAGCCCTGGTTATCCCGACTGTCCTGGTCTCCCTGTGTCCTCTACAGCCTGACCTTTGTCCCGGCCACTGCTATGGGACTACCTTGGAGACAGGGAGCCTAGGTTTGCCTTCTGGAGTCCCCAAGTCTCAGCCTGAGTTCACTCAGCCCTCAGGAGAGGACAACTTCAGCTGGTGGCAGGTGCCGCCTCCGGGGCAGGCTCAGGAGGTGGCCAGCGCCAGGCTGCTCTGTACACAGCTCGCCTGCTTCTTGCATTTTAGCCACTGGGGCCTGTGCCAGGGTGAACAGAATACACGGCCTAGAGCCGGAGGAGCCCTTCTTTCTTATTCCCCCTTAATAACTAACTCGGGCTTTGCCCCGCCTCCCCCCTCCCCCCCTTTCGGGGGAATGTTATGAATGGAATGTACAAATTCCAGCCTGTGAGCTTCGGGCCAGGAACGCAGGCCCTGGCGACCTCCCCACCCAAGGCTGCCCTTCAGCCCTTCAGCCTGGGATTGGAGAGCTGGTTGCAGCTCTTATGGTCTGTAACCGACACTTGAGGGACTGACCGTGGGAGATTCAGGGGCCAGGCACCTGGCAGAGAGGTGAGCTAGGCCAGGTGCCCACATAGCATCAGCGCCTGCCTGGGAGGGCCATAGACCATTTACAGAGGTGTCCCCAGCAGAAAACACAAGGACAGGCACACAGAGCCTCGTATCCGTGTCTAGGGATCCTGCAGGTGACACACACAGACACTCACAGACACACCAGCCCCACGCTCTTCACAAACAGTTGCGTATGCCAGGGTCTGTATGCCGAGCTGTGCACTCACCTAGCAGAGAAACACACCCTCTGATGGTGCAGTGGGGTTCACACCTAGTACAGGCTGTGCACCCACATCACAGGTGTGTGTGTGTGTGTGTGTCCATGGCACAGTGGGCACCTACAGGAATGCGTTGTAGGAAACCCTCTCAAACACAGCTTGTATATCCTTAGAGGACTAGTGGATCCACAGAGATCTAATGTCCTGGACCCAGAATGGCAGCCTTGACCCCGCCCCTGGGAAGATTGATGCCGATTCCTCTCTCTGGCACCGCACTGGGCCCCCAGCCTGTCCTCGCAGATCTGAGCATTTTACTGATGGTGTGGGCCTGGGAGAGCTCCTCAGAGAGTGTTGGTGGTATGGGGCCACGGGCTCCTTCCTCGGGTCCTTCCTTGGCAGTAGGGGAGTGACAGCAGAGACCCTGGACCTGACCGGCAGGGCTGGCCTCCTCCACCCCAGCTCCTGGCTAAGCACGGCCGCTGGCCAGCCCCTGTGTCCATGCCAATTCAGCATCTCTACAGCATGCTCCCTGTGGACACTGTGTTCTCCCGCAGGATATGGGGTAAACATAGGCCTCCTGGCCCCGCGGGAGTCAGGGCATCCTGCCAGGCCTTTCATTCACTCACTCATCCATTCATTAATTCCTCTAGGAATTCTTTGCTGAGTGCCTCTTGATAGGTCAGTCACTGCAGGAACAGCTGTCAGTCAGGACCCCGGTCCTTGCCCTCCACTGCCATCCAGCTCACAGATCCCTGCATTTTGGCGTTGCAGTGATTTTAAAACTTTTTATTTCATACAACCACCCCGATGTTCATCTTTTTATTTCCTGCCTGTGTTGGAGCTTGAACCACAGGCCTCCTCTGCGCCATGCTTACCTTCTCCCACCGTTCCGCACCCCCAGCCCCCCTCTTTTCTTTCTTTTTGAAAATGGGCTGGTATTTGAGTTTACACCTTCTCACTCCTCAGAGGTTCACATGGCTGAGGCCTCTTCCTCACAAGCTCTCCCCCTGGCCTCTGCCCCACCCCTCCCGATCTTCAGGATAGTTCGACCTTTCATGTGGGACGTTGGAAGTCGGAGGAGGTCCACCAGTTCCCTCCAGGAGCCTCCCCTACCCGCACCCCTCTTCCCTTGACACAGAGTTTCGTGGTGACTGAAATGGAATGGGAGAAAGGCTGAGAGAGTGGATAGAACCTTCCTGGGCTCCTCACAAATGAGTACAGATGAATTATCTCCGATGCTCAGCCTGAGACGCCCAGAGAAGCCACCTAGTCTCCATGCCCCTGGACAGAGACCTGTTGCCAACCGCCCATCAGGCTTCAAAGTTAAACTAGAAGAAGGCTCACAGTCTGCAGAGCATGGAATCCCCACACTCCTCCCTGGCTTAGACACCACCCTGAGGTCACCGGTGGCTTCCAGTTAACATTTGACTGTCATCTGTCTCTTCTGTTGGACATCCAGTCGCTGCCTTGGGTCCAGCTCTCTGTTGGACCCAGGCACACTTCCTTCGGCCCCCAATCCATTCTTCTTGGGGTCTTCCGGGTTACAAGGGCAGTTGTCTCTTGTCACCTGTCTCTGCATTTGCGCGTGTCTTTTCAGAAACAAGGTCAAAGGTCATAGCATGTTAGGGCAAGTTCAGAGTGCCAAGTGGAGGGACCGTAGTGTGTTCTAGGAGAGGTGGGCACAGGTAAGCTGAGGCTGCTCTTAGAGGACCCAGCACATCCTCCGAAGTGCGCTGGGACCCAGGCCTTGTGGGATCTGGGAGAGTGTCAACCCACCCTTCTGCCTCCTCTCGGGCCTGTGCTCATGGGTTCGGTAGCCACAGACTAAACAAAGCAGAGACTGAAAACATTCAGGGGAAATTGCAACGGATTTTACAGTTGTCATTATCCTGTAACTAATCTAGCAAGTGTTTATACAGCATACACATTACCCAGAGATGACATAACGTACGCAGGAGGACATGCAAGCCCCAAGCAAACACCGCGTTATACACGGGACCCAGCCTCTCCACCCTGGGACTGTCCGCTGCACATACAGAAACATGTCAGTTCAAAGTATCATTACCTCTACTTTCCCCCTACATTGTAGTGTGTGTGTGTGTGTGTGTGTGTGTGTGTGTGTGTGTGTGTGTGTGTGTGTTCACACATGCCTTGATGCAGGTGCAGGGGTCAGAGGTCAGAAGTTGTTCTCTCCTCCCTTTATGTTGGTCTGTGGGATTGAACTTGGGTCATCAGGATTGGTGGCAAGCACCTTCACTGGCAGAGCCATCTTGCCAGCTCTATTGGCTCTGCTTTTGAGATGAAGGGATGCTGTACTGGAAGGCAGGCTACCTGGGACATGTCCCCCCAAAGCACAAGTGAAGTCTTGGTTGATTGGCATTGGCCCTTCTCTCCTTGGGAGGCAGCTAAGACCCCAGGAAGAACTCCAGGCTCCCTCTAGCACCACCTTCTCCTCTGCCCAGCACTCAGGGGCAAGAGGTACACTTGAAGGTGACAGGTCCCTGCAACAGAACCCCAGGCCTCTAGCCCCATCTGTCTCAGCCTCCATGACAGAAGATCAATACGGAGCCTACCTTTTGCAACCTCATGCCCTAGGGAATGACGGAAGAAGGAGTAGCTTGCTGTGAGGTGAGTCATGTCCCTGCATCTCCAGCGTGTGAGATGGCCTGATTGCTGTACCCTCCCTTCCGAAGTCACTACGTGGATCGCGTGAGCCTAGAGTCAAGGAGATGCAGTCTCGGCTTATTCCCATGCTCCCTGACCCTGGAAGGTCCTCAGTGGGTCAGGACTCAAGGCAGCTCATTCAAGATAAGGAGAGGTAGACAGAGAAAGCTGCATCGCAGGTCCTCTTAGGACCCAGGGTGTGCTGGAAACAGAACTGGCCAGGTCTAGAAGGTGATTGACAAGGACCTTCTCAGGAGGGGCAAGTTCTCCTACCAAGTGTCCTGTGATTTCAGTGTGTGGAGATGAAAGCTCCGCTCTGCAGGATGGAGGGCACAGTCTTGACTGTGGGAGGAGACGGTGTGGGGGTGGGGAATAGTAAACTCCTGGTGGGGAGTTGGGGAAAGTCCGCAGTAAGTAGTAAGGTGGCCAGGAGCATGCAGGGCGTCTCAGGGATCTCAGACTAAGGCATGTGGAGGAGAAACCCGTTCCTTCCCCTTCAAGCCGTCTGCTAAGTTTCTGTTATTTACTGGCGCTTACGCCACTGGGGTTGAGTTTTGCTTGGAGTTTGGTAAAACTTTGACTTCTTCCGGATCAGGCCTGTGTGTGGTGCAAGACTGAACCAAGGCCTAGAATGCTCAGCTGACCCGGGCACTGTCTCCCTGGCCACAGTTTGCAGGAAATCCTGCCACTTACATGCCTAGTGACTTTGGATACTTCCCCACCCTCTCTGAGCCTCGGTTTCCCCCTCTGCAAGGCTGAGAGCATGTTAGTAGTCACTTGTGTCTGCACTGTGGTGTAGAATGTCCCCACAGGCTCCCGAGTCTCCACGTGTGGTGCTCCTGGAGTTGGGGCCTAGTGGAAGGACGTCCGTCAGTGAGAGCGTCACGGAGTCTCGCACTGTGGTGTGAGTACAGGGGCCGCCACAGAGGGCTGCAATGCTGTGCCACCTCAGCACAGGCCCGGAACGGCACAGCTGTGGAGGCGTGCATTGAAACCTCCAAAACGCAGAGCCAGACTAAGCCTCTCTTGCCTTACGGCCCAAACAAGCCCCGCCCCCTTACAGCCTAAATGACCCCCCTTTACGGCCCCCTAAAGCTCCCCTTACAGCCCAAACAAGCCCCTCCCCCTGGACTCCTTGTCAGGTATGTGGTCACAGCAATGGAAAAGGTAACAGAAAAGACACGTTACAGGCCATTAAATCAGATGAACAGAAACTCAGTGGCTCAAAGCAATACAAACATAACTCTTTTTTGTTTTGTTTTGTTTTTCGAGACAGGGTTTCTCCGTGTAGTTTTGGTGCCTTTCCTGGATCTCACTCTGTAGACCAGGCTGGCCTCGAACTCACAAAGATCCACCTGCCTCTGCCTCCCGAGTGCTGGGATTAAAGGCGTGCGCCACCAACGCCCGGCCACACACCTAACTCTTATACAGTTCTGGGCTTGGATGTGTGCAGCAGCAGAAATCAAATTTTTAGCAAGGCTGACGTCTGGCTTCTCCCAGCTTCTTGGAGCAAGGCCCCTCCCTCCCTCTTCAAAGCCAGCAGCGGTCAGTTAAGCACTACCCCAGATCACCCCCACTGACCGGCCTGGCTCTCTGTGTCATAGCTTGGGCCCACCCAGGTAAACCAGGATGATCCTAAGGTCCCCCGATGAGCAGCTGTAACCATACCTTGGGCTTCCTTTGTCATGGAGCAAACCTATTCACTGGGGTGGGCTAAGGAGGTAACCCTCACAGGGAGAAAGTGTGGAAAGTATGCATCAGCCCCCCAGGGGTCAGAGGTCCGCTGAGAACAACTGATATCGGTGGGACTCACCTGTGTGATAGGGAAGCCGTTTAAAACACGGATTAAAGGGTAGGGAGTCCAGATCTTCCGGAGATGGGAAGGTTAATTAGGGCAATAAATCACATTATAATTGTGTGTTAACTTTTATGGCTTCGAATTCATCCTTGTTGTGTACGGCTACCAAAGTGTTGAGTTTTTCTAAAGATTTATTTTTAAAAATGGTATGAGTGTTTTGCCTGCATGTATGTGCATACACATGTACATGCAGTGCCCACAAAGGCCAGAAGAGGGCATTAGATCCCCTGGAACTAGAGTTACATACCATTGTGAGCCACGGTGTGTGTGTATTGGGAATTGAACTCAGGTCCTCTGGAAGAGGAACCAGTGCTCTTCACTGCTGAGACATCTTTCCAGATGTTATGCCCAGATTGTGGGGACCACCACAGAGACTGAATCCTGTATGTAAAAGCAAAGAGCCTTTATTTTCAAGCTCAGAGCTTGGTCTCTCTGTCCTATGCAGCGGTGAGAGCAGAGAGCCCAGAGCCCAGACAGGGTGGGGTTTTTATCATAGTAGAGGTTGGAGTGAGGGGATCTCCAGGGTTCAGGACCCTGATTGGCTGACATTTGTCTAGGGGTATAGGGAATGTTGGGAATGTCAGGTATTTCCTCTTAGATGCAGGTCCCACTGGGTGGGGTCAGCTTATGGCTTTTCCTAGGTCCAGGTGTTGTCTGCCAGAAGCTATGTCCGGGCCTCTGAGCCTGTCATGGCAGCTGTATGGTCAAGCTGTTTTGCCCGCCCCCTCCCCCCACCAACTGTGAAGTGCTGGGTTCTTAAATAAAAGCTGTCACTTTAATTTGATCATCTTTTCCTTTGTCCTGTGTTTCACTTCTAAAGCAGGCCTGAGCAGGACTCGGTGTCAGCTGCCAGGGTACCCCAGGAGTCCTGAGACTACGCTGCTCAGCCAGGAGTCCAAGTTCAACACGGCTCTCTGGAAGGGCAGGAGGAGGTCTGGGACCCCCTGCTCTGGAAAGGACTGGTCAAGCTTTCCCAAGGCTGGTGGTCGGGTTTGAACAGACAGAGGGAGAGATGAGGGAGAGAAGAGTCAGAAGTGGCCACCTGTTAGGAGCGGTCAGTCAGTCTAAGGCTTTGCTCCTGGCAGGGGGTCTCTGCAGGTCAGCACCCTTCACACCACTCACAGCCCCGCCAGAGGACAGGTCCTTGAGAGGTGACAGAAATCTCCGTGATGTGCTGAGTGTGCACTGGCCGGGCCTCTGCGGTGATGCAACCCATTCTCCATTGTGCAATAGAGATGAAGGGTCCCAGGGAGGTGCAGAGCTTTGCCTCGCTTGCACATCGAGCTGTGTCAAAGTCAAACACCCCAGAGAGGAGAGTTTGGGGTTCCGAGAGAAAGGAGGGTGGAAAGCTGTTTTTGTGTTTGGTTTTAACTAGGCAGTCCTAGCTCCTGCAGAGACCAGGGATCAGGAGTTGGAAGGGAGGGGAGGATTAGGAGGGAGGGAAAAGGCAGACAGAAAAAGCAAGAGGGGTGGGGGGGGGATAGCGAGGGGTGGGAATGGAGGAAGGGGAGGGGAGGGGGAGGTCTCTGCTGAGAGCTCTCCTAGTTGACAGTCTGTGGCCGTGGTGGAAACTCTTAGCCTGAATCTCCGGCTCTCACCCTGAGGCTGACTCGGCTGGGTAAAAATAGGTGTGGCTCCTGGGACAAGGTCTTGAAGTCCCCAATCGAGCTAAGTAAATAGTGACCTGATCCAACCGTGGAGGAAAACCAAACCTTGTTGACTTTGCAGGCCCGCTGCTCTGGGTGTGGCCTGCCGCTCAGGCCTCTTCTGTGGGGCTTTCGACCAGCCTGGCCTTGGCTCTGCTGGGATCCGGGCTGGAACCCTGGGGCACTGCCATCTGCCCTGCAGGGTTCCAATGGACGCAGAGCCTCTGCAGCACTATGCTGCCCCCCGCTGGTCAGTTCTGTGGGATCCCCGGAGGTCTCTGTGCATGGTGACCAGGAGGCCGGGAGCACTCTTCCGGAGAACCCTGGGATGGGACCTTCTCTAAGCAACTGGTGTGAGGTATACGGGTTACACTTTCCATGTTCACCTGAGGGTCTGTGTGGTTATAGGGGAGCTAGGAAGCCCTCATCCCAAGTAGCACATAAGTGTCAGGCTGTCACAGTTCTGTGTGTTACTCTGTGTTTGTGTGAACGCGTCTGTCACACTGCCAGCCACGTGAATGCAGAGTCCCAGTTACACAAACGACAGAAGATTCTGGTGATGACGAGTGGCTACCCAACTGGTGATGTCTTATCTTGCTTGCTTTTCATTTTACTTTTTATTTTATGCGGATAGTTTTGCCGGCCTGTATGTTATGCACCGTGGGTATGCAATGCCAGAGGAGGGCACTGGATCCCTTAGAACTAGTTTCAGACAGCAGCGAGCCACCATGTGGGTGCCGGAATCGAACCTGGGTCTTCTGCAAGAGCAACTGAGCTTTTTTTTTTTTTTTTTTTTTTTTCTTATTTTTTAAGTTGACCGTCAGGCATCTGCAACAGCCAGGCAGTCCAGCTTCCTGTGACCCCCATTTGCTGCATCTAATAATCCTAAGAGGCCATGGCCAGTGAGTGGCCGGGGCCAAACAGGTCGGTGAAGGTGAGTTCATGCCGCTGTCTGCAGGACAGAATCATCCATAGAGCCTGGCCCTGTCTTCATGCAGGGTGTGTCTTTACTTCCATGGCCTCTGAGTAAGGGAGGGAAGGAGCCAGCCTTGGGTCTGGTGACAAAAGTCCCTTCCTCTGCACCCTGAGAAGTATGTGACTGGCAGAGACTTTGTTGTGGACTGTGAGTCAGCAGCGGGGACACGGGGCTTTCATTCAGAGAGTGGAGCTCTTGGGCAAGGATGGCTTTGTGTGGCTTGGTCCTGATACTGAGATTAAAAACAAAGCAAAGCTACCACGGTGTAGCCATCAGTTTCTTGGGTCCCGCCCCATCCCCCACCCCACTCCACTCCCCCCCCATCCCCACCCCACCCCCACCCCCACCCCCCACCTCCCGTGGTCCAGACATCCCACAGCACCTTAGTGATGGCATTTCTCCTCCTGCTGGGCAGAGGTTGAGGCACAGGATTGCTCCAGGCCTTCGGCTGCCTTCTGATGCTGAGTACCTATGTTTCTAAGTTTCTCTGGTTGTAGAAGTAATATGACCGTGTGAGGCTACCCTCACCTGCCCCAGCAGTCAAGAGAAGCTGTTCTGTTGGCTGAGACAGCGCCTCTCTGTAGCCCTGGCTGGCTGGGAACTTACTTTGTAGACCAGGCTGGCCTTGAGTTCACAGAAATCTGCCTCCCTCTGCCTCTTAAGTCCTGAGATTAAAGGGGGTTGCCCCACCACACCGGACCTACAAAAAAATTTTAAAAGGATGTATGTCACTTAATGCTTATGAGACTCATGGAAAACGAAAAGGTTGGGGAAAGAGCGGAGTTGTCGTGGCTTTTAAGGAGGAGGAGTCACTTTTGCACTAAAGAGTCTCCCATGACTGGTAGCTCTGAAGGGAAGTCAGGAACAGCCACAGCTCTTCAAGAGTGGGCTCTGCCTCTGAGCAGCTGTGCTTCTGCGGGTCTGCCTGACAGCGTGGCCGGGCACGCACACGGGACTCTGAGCGTGGGCTTCCCGTGACCAAGTGTTCTTAGAGCAGAAAACAGAAAGTGAGCAGGCCTTCTTTCCAGAGGGAGGGAAAGCCACTTGTGGTGCAGACTGGGACAGAGGAGTCACACCCACAGAGCCTGCTCCTCTCCGCAATGTGACTTTGCTGCCCTGCATGTCACAGGCTGGGATTTATTTCTCTGTTGTTTGAAGTTAGGCCAGCCTGTAATACAGAAAGTGCCAGCGTGGCCTTATGCAAGTCCCAAGGCTTGAGGCTCAAGGGGACTTGTGGCTTTGGTCTTCCCAGGCCCTCTGGGAGCCTTGTAATCTCCATGCAATGTAGAGCAGGCCAGCTTCCTTGGATGGATTTGGGCCATTTTTGCCTCTTGCCTGGGGTGGAAAAAGTCTGCTAGGAGCTCCCTTCTCCCTCCCCCTCCCCTCTCCACCTCCCTTTTCTTCCTAAAGTTGTTTCATCAGATATTTTATCACAGCAGGAAGTTGTTGTTAGATCTACTCCCAGTTTTCTTAATTGATTGGTGAGATTTTTTTATTGCCGGTATTTAAAAATACAATGTTGTTTTTACTTGGCAGTCTTGCGTATCCTGAAACTTTGGTGAGCTCATTAGTTTTTATGCATTTGGGGGACTTCCAGGAACAGTCTTGTCACCTGTGAATGCAGGGTTTTTTTTGTTGTTTGTTTGTTTGTTTTTGCTTTTTGAGACAGGGTTTCTCTGTAGTTTTGGTGCCTGTCCTGGATCTCACGCTGTAGATCAGGCTGGTCTTGAACTCACAGAGATTCACCTGACTTTGCCTCCCGAGTGCTGGAATTAAAAGCATGCGCCACCACTGCCTGGCTTAAATGCAGTTTTTGTTGATACCTCCTCCTCTTCCCTCTCCTCCTCCCTCTCCTCCTCTTCCCTCTCCTCCCTCTCCTCCTCCTTCTTTTGAGACAGAGTCTCACTGTGTAGACCAGGCTGACCTCCAGCTCACAGATCTCCTCCTGTCTCTACCTCCTGTACTGAAATTAAAGATGCATGCCACTGTTCCCGGAAAGTTTCTACCTCTTTCTTTTGCTGCTTTAGTTTCTGCTATCCTGATGCTTTTTATTTCTTCTTCTTGCTTACTTTCTCTGGCTACAATTTCTAATATAATGTTGCATGATTCCACTGGCCTGCTCCTGATCTTAGAAGGGCCACTGCCAGCCCCTCACTTTGTGTGTGACGTCAGTGTGGGGCGCTCAGAATGCCCCTTATGGTGTTGAGGGCACACCCTTCCATGAGTCTGTAGTTCCTGGGTGACACGTGTTATTACAGAGAGGCCTGGGCTGGTTTAGATATTTTATCATTGTCTGTTAAGAAGGTCACGTTTCCTACCCTTTATTCTGGTAGTGTCTTTTACAGTGATTGGTTTCCTTCTGCTGAATCCTTGCATTCCTGGGATAATGTAACAAATAGTGAAACCTATCAATCTTTTCACTTCTGCATTCTGGTTTTGTTTTTATGCTTAGGAAGGCCTTTGCCTGTGAGCTCAGACTTTGCTCCACAGAAGTCTTCTTTTAAAAAAGATCAGATTTAGTTTAGTTTAGTTATATGTGTGTCTATGTATGTGTCTATACATGTGTGTGCGTGTGAAGATGCTATGGAGTCCAGAAGGGGGCATTAGATCTTTTGAGTTAGAATTACAGGCATTTATGAGCCACTTGACCTGGGTTCTGGGATTAGAATTCTGGTCTTTTGATAAAGCATTAGGTGCTCTCAGACCCCCCACTCAAGCCGTCTTAACAGCTGTGTGGTGTTGTAGTGTGTGGGCACCCTACACTTTTAAAGCAGTATCTGTTGGTGAGTGTTGATTGAAGACAGTGCTGGTACCTACCCAGCTCCCCTTTGCCAACACGTACCAAGGGAGTATCACATTCTTCTCAGTGAAAGAGAGTGTTCTACCTGTTGTCACCTTAACTGAGTGGCTGCACTTAGTGTGATCAGGGGAGTGACATTTACATTGCATGCCTCTGCTAGAACACGGAAATATCAAAGTCCTGTGAAGTGCCCCTGCCAACTTCTTCCCTTGAACTCAATCCTCAATAGTTCATTTTCAGTTTATAAGACCTGTGTGTGTGTGTGTGTGTGTACAAGTGTGTGTGCATATGTATATATATATATATATTTGTGTACACATGTGTGCAATTGCCTCTGTGTGTGTGTGTGTGTGTGTGTGTGTGTGTGTGTGTGTGTGTGTGTGTTTCCACTTGGAGAAACAGACAGATCATAATGTGGGACATTTTATAAGAAAACTGGGCTTGGGGATTTAGCTCTGTGGTAGAGCGCTTGCCTAGCAAGTGCAAGGCCCTGGGTTCGGTTCTCAGCTCTGGAAAAAAAAGAAAGAAAGAAAAGAAAAAAGAAAAAAACCCTGTCTGAAGAAAACTGATCTCTGCTCAAGTCAGTACCCCACCCCCCCCTTTTTTTTTTTAAAGACAGAGGGCACTATTCTAGACCAACAGACTAAGAACCTGTGATGGACAAGTGGAGAGCTTGAACATAGACCAGATCTACTTTGAGGAAAAGCTGGGGTGACTATTTTTACAATAACCAGAGCAGCTTGAAAAGATGGGTGATGAGAGGTGTGGGAACATGTCTGAGCAGCTGCCGTCAGCTGTAGTGATGGTGGTACAGTGCTCTGTCAGGAGACAAGCTGAATGTATGTCTGAGGCTTCACCCGAGGTTCACAGAGCCCAGAGGATCAGCAGGGAACAGTTACAAGCACACTCGACAACTCCTGTGAGGAGATGGTGTGGTTCAAAGCATGAGGGCTCGAAGTATGAGTCTCAACTCGTCACGAGTGTGCTCTGAGGAACATTTGAACGGGAAGGCCCCCCCACGGGCTCAGACATTTGAACACATCCCGGGCTGGTGGTGCTGTGGGTAGGGCTCTGGGTGGTGCAGCCTTCCTGGAGGACTGTGAGGCTGTTCTTGGTTGTCAACGTGACTACATCTGGAATTAACTAAAACCCAAGTGGCTGGGTACACCCGTGAGGGATTTTTCTTAATGAAACCACTTGAAGTGGGAAGACCCAGCTTTAATCCAGATCTTTTGAGGTGGGAAGATTCGCCTTTAATTTGGGCCACACCTTCTTCTGGCACCCTGTATGAAGGACGTGGAAGAAGGAAGCTTTTGCTCTTTGCCTGCTTGCTCTGGTTGGCAAGTCCATTCCTTCCCTGGCATTAGAGCCTGCTTCTTCAGGATTCTGGCATCTACTGAAGACCAGCTGAGACATCCAGCCTCATGAACTGAACAACTATTGGATTCTTGAACCTTCCATTTATAGACAGACATTGTTGGGCTAGCCGGACCACAGCCTGTGAGCCAATATAATACAGTGTAATATAATGTAATGTAATATAATATAATGTAATATAATATAATATAATATAATATAATGTAATGTAATGTAATGTAATGTAATATAATATAATATAATATAATATAATATAACATAACATAATATTCATTCTATAAGTTCCGTTCCTCTACAGACCCCTGAGTAACACAAGAAGCAATGTCACGGGAGTGGGTTTGGAGATAAAGCCTTACACCACTTCTGGTTCACCTTCTCTGCTTCATGAGTGAGACTGAAGATGAGAGCTCTCACCTTCCTGCTCCAGCTGCCATGTCTGCTGCCTGCTGTCAATCATCCCTACCATGGTGGGTTCTTCTGGAACCATAAACCAAATAAACCCTTCCTTCTATAACGTGCCCTAATCACGGAGCTTTATAACAGCAACAAAGTAATTAATACAGGCACGTTTGTATATGTCCACCATGTGTGTTCTTACCATGCCAGGACCTATCAAATAATTTATAGTCTATATTAGTTTCATTGGCTGTAATTCAACAAGGACTCCTGATGTCTCTTCATGTCGTGGCTGCTGACAATCTCCACTCATAGGGCACACATTTCATTTCACATGATAAATACTCACAAAATGCCAATAACAGGGTTAGAGCAGGTTGTAGGACTCAACGAGCACCCATCTCTGTAGATGACCAGATGAGGGTGACACACCATAGGCCCAGAGCCAGTCAGGACCCAGATATCAATGCAGGTACAGATGGATGGCTGTGGCAATCAAGTGGCCACACAAGCATGGGGCCTGCGCTGGGCCGAAGCCCTGGAGACAGTGAAGAACCCATCAGTTAACTGATCCTGTGACATACACACACACAGAGGCAGTCTGATGGTGGGTGTGTGGGTGGTACTGCATGGACGCAGGCAAGGTGGTCACCGTGTTTGAAGTCTTGTACTCTCAGCAAGCTCCTGTGCCTGGTTTGACAACAGAGTTTTAATGCACCCACATGTCCCTGATGTAACTTGTACTCTCAGCAAGCTCCTGTGCCTGGTTTGACAACAGAGTTTTAATGCGCCTGCATGTCCCTGATGCAACTTGCTAGGTGGTGCTGTTTTGTTCCACACGTTCTCTCCCTGGGCCACGGTTTACACGAAAGAGATGATGGCTTTTTATTTGCCCAAACAAGATGTAGGGCTACTTCGCCACAGCGTGCCCTCACAGGGGTGCCAACTGCCCTCACCGTTTACAAGGAGGGATCACAGGGCTGCTGTTTCCACCATACACAGTGAAGAAGAGAGTGGGTCAACTGAATTCTACATTGTTGCTCTCCGGGTGTATGCTTTATGCAGTTAAAGGTTTAGAAATAAGCAAAAATGGAGCTATCTCTTTATGTCCCACTAAGCATCCAGCCGGGGTTTTGTTTGTTTGTTGTTGTTGTTTTGGTTTGCTCTGTTGTTGTTCCTTTCTCACCAACATTGTGTCTTTCCTTCCACGTTGACAAGCACCTCCTCCTCAGCATCCCCCAGGTAGGGGGCCATTGTAGTTGGTATTTTTTTTTTACTCTTTATTCTTTGGGGAGCCCACCACCCAGCTCCCAAATAATCACATGGAAACTTATTCTTTCTTTGAATGCCTGGCCTTAGCTTGGCTTGTTTCTAGGCATCTTTTTTTTTTAACCTTAAATTATCCCATCTACCTTTTGCCTCTGAGCTTTTACCTTTTTTGTTTGTTTGTTTGTTTATTCAAGACAGTGTTTCTCTGTGTCGATTTGTGCCTTTCCTGGAACCTTTCTCTATTTCTGTATATCTTTCTTTACTTCTTATTCCATGTCTGGCTGTGTGGCTGTGTGGCTGGCCCCTGGAGTCTTCCTCTCCTCCTTTTCTAGCTCCTCCCTCTTCTCTTTTTCTCCTTCTATTTATTCTCTCTGCCTGCCAGGCCTTCCTATCCTCTCTCCTGCCTTGCTATTGGCTGTTCAGCTCTTTATTAGACCAATCAGGTGTTTTAGGCAGGCACAGTAACACAGCTTCACAGAGTTAAACAAATGCAACATAAAAGAATGCAACACATTTTGCATCATTAAACGAATATTCTACAGCATAAACGAATGCAATACATCTTCAACTTATAGTCCACAACAGGCCATAAAGAGTTTAAATCCCAGAATCTCTAAGGAAGTTTCTAACTGCTTCTGTCCAGCAGATTGTTCTGCTGGAGACAGGAGGGGAGACTCACTGTGTTCTCTGAGGGGTGATCGTTCACTTGGAACTGTCAGGTGGTAGTGCTGGGAGAAAAGGCAGCCAAGACAACATGTTTCTAATTGGGAAAAAGTGATCAGAAAAAATCTTCCTAGATCAAGTTCTCAAGATGCATTCATATAAACCTAATTTATACTTTAAAGTTATATGTAAATTTTAATTTAATTAATTTTTTATGAATATTTTTACCTGCATATATGTATGTGTACCCCATGTGTTCAGTGACTGCAGAGGCCAGAAGAGGACATTGGATTTCCTGGGACTAGAGTTAAAGATGGTTGTGAACTGCCATGTGGGTGCTGGAAATCAAACCCTCATCCTCTGGGAAAGCAGCCAGTTCTAACTGCTGACCCACCTCTCCAGACCTGTAAACTGTATAAGAGCTTAGAAGCTGGGTTTTCTTTCACCTTGTTGTATTTAAAAGAAAGAAAACAAGGAGCGAGGCCTCCTCTGCTGTAGCCTGGCAATGCTGAGCATTGTTCTGGGCTCATTGCTGCGGTGAGTGAGGAGGACTTTTCAGCTGCCCCACCTGGGATGGGTGTGATGCATCCCTCATCCTGAAGTCTGGAACCAGGCTGTGTGCGACTGTTACCAGAACCCTCTGTAGCCATCTCTGTCCTCTTGATTCCTGCCTGGAAGACTGGAAACAAGGGCATGTGCTTGCCTTATACAGTGTTTCGTATGTGAGTCACTGGGAACATATTATAGTCACTGTGTTCACAGTCTTGATGGTATTGTGTTTTGAGATAGAATATCTTTAGGTAGCCCAGTTTGGTCTCAAAGTCATGATTTTCCTGCTTCAACCCCAAAGTGCACTTTTTCAGATTTTTCAACCCACACTTTCCTGTTTCATTCTTTCTGAGTCCACATTGCAGCCTGTTATACACCTGTGATGGCGAGTGGTCATTTTTGTTCATTCTCAAGTAATAAACCAAGGTCGGTGTAGACTTACCCAGGTATGCACATATGGATGCACACACAGGTGCACTGTTGGGCAAAGGAAAACATCATCTCTAGCCTCTGAAGTTTAGCTGGTGTCTAAGATAGATTAATTAGAGAAAACAATGCCATTTTATAACATGCACAAAGGCAGCCATAAAATACAAATTATCCCCATGCTCAGTGGAGCATATTTCAGAAGATAACATATTCATTGTCTACAGTGGAAGAGGGAATGGGGGTGAGGATGCCTTTGAGGGGTCATACAGGATTACAAAGGGAGAACGTTGCCCTAGGGACAGACATCAGTGTGCTCCTGAGTCCACAGCTAGTGACAGAAGACCATCCAGATGTGGTCACATTTCTCAGATGGCTTTTCTAATAGATAATAGACTCGAGGGTGGGGGTGAGAGGTCTAGGTCTCCCTCTGCAGTCAGAACTAGTGAATTCCAAGAGGAGACTCCAGGCTCTTTCAGGGTGAGAAGGACCTTGACTCTGAGGTTGTTATTGTTTGTTTTTCTTTTTCTTTTTTTTTTTTAAGCTTTTAATTTCCATTAGATCCAGTTGCTCAGCATGATAAAAGCTGCCACATTTTGGATATCATTCCCTGACACACACACACACACACACACACACACACACACACACACACACACACCGACATATGTGCATATATATGCATAGTCTCCTTACCATTGCTCACTTGTCTACAGCGAGATATTATCATCTCTTGGAAGCAGTGAGTGCTTCCAAGGCACCTGGTCTCTCCCCAGCTGAGTCTACAGGACACTAGAGAAGGTGGCAGTCACTCGTCCATGTTTGTTGAGCCTCTGTCCCCATGAGAAATGTTGCAATGAAGGCATCTATACCCACCAGTGTCGATACCTACTCTGTCTATAGCTGTTAGCACATGTCACCCCACTGCTCTGCAGAGGGAGGGCCGCTCACTCCTACCAGTGCAGTCTTGCTGGCTCTGTCCTGGCGTTTCTGCCTGCAGTAGATGCTTAGGCTGTTTTCGGAGATGGCCTGAGAAGTCAGGCATCATGGTCCACATGTAGTCATAGCACTCCCGAGGCTGTGGAGTTGAGTTCAAGGCCAGCCAAGACTACATAACAAGACAGCACATCAACAAATAAAAAGGAACCCCCAAAGCAAACACCAAAAATGTGACCTGTTTGGAAGTAAAACAAAAATCTTTTTTTTTTTTTGGTTTTTAAAAAACATTAATTTTTAATTATGTATATGTGTGCAGGTATGTGGGTGTGTTCTTGTGAGTACAGGTGTCCAAGAAGGCCAGAGGCATGGTGTCCCCGTGGAGCTGGAGTTGCACACAGTCATGAGCTGCCTAATATAGGGGCTGAGAGCAGAACTTGGATCCCCTGCAAAAACAGCAAGTGCTCTTCACTGCTGAACCTTCTCCCAGCCCCTGCTTGCGTTTTGGACCTGTGTTTTCTTGCCTGCTGATCTCTTAATCGTCTTTTGATGTGTTTGCTGGCATTGGGCTTACAGGCAATGAAGCTGCCCCCAGCTCCACCTATTTTTCTGTGGGATTGTTCTTTCTCATTAACCTTGCGAAAGTGTGCTGTGTCTCTGTGGGAACAGCTTTGTGTTCACTTTCTCAAATCTAGCATGTATCTGCTCATGGGATGTCATCTTTCATCTACAGAAAATCCCACCCTGCCCTTTCCTTTACATTTTCCAGTGTATTTCTTTTAGAACAAATAACCGGTTAGTCTTCTACATTAGCTAAGTTCTCCCCACAGGCTGGAGAGATGACAGGGGTTAAGAGCACTGACTGCTCTCCCAGAGGACCCAGCTTGGGCTTCCAGCACCCACATGACTGCTCCTAAGTGTCTAACTCCCGTCCCAGAGACTCCACCACCCTCTTCAGCCCTTTGGGGAAACTGTGTATCTGTGGTGCACAGATATCCATGCAGGTGAATACTCATACCCATAAAACAAAAATAAACCTAAAAAAAGAAAACAAAAAACCAAAATCTTTTCACGTAATGTATGGATATTCTCACTGTTTCCTCCCCTTCCTCCTCCTCCTGCTCCTCCTCCTCTTCCCCCTCCTCTTCCCCCTCCCCCTCTTCCTGGGGAAACTGGTGCTGAGTTATTGAACTCGGCGTTGCTCACAATGAACACTCTACTGCTGGGATATGCTCCAGCCTTCATTATTTTTCCTTTTGTATTTAATTAGTCTACCAAGGATTCCCTTTTGCATGTGGTATGAGTTTGCATGTGTGTTTTGCTCTTGAAGAGCCAGCTGGGCCTGGGCATCATTAAACACTTAGTTCCTCGCATTTCCACCACACTGAGTGGTAATCCTTGGGTGCCCTCTGTGTGCTGGACCTTGATTCTTCCCTCAGTGTCCCTGGTCTGACCCTGGTTCCCACAGCTTGGCCACATTGACTTGCTGTGGCCTCCCGCTAGCTCCGCCCTTTGGTCTTCTTTCAGTTCCTTAGGCAGAATGGCTGTCCTAGCTGTCCTAACGAGTATATAGAGTATATAGAACCATTGAGATATATTGACTTTGGGTCTAGTTAATTTAGGCGTGTGATGTTTTTCATTTCCAAGGTTTTTTTTTTAAATAAATTAACTTTGAAACAGAAAGAAAAGAAATACATACTCCCCAAATATAAGTAAACAAGATTTAAAAGTTTAAAGCTATTTTTGAAAGACTGATTTATATTGATTTTTATTTTTGTGTATCAGTGTTTTACCTGCATGTATGTTTGTGCATTGTGTATGTGTAGTGTCTGTGGTGGCCAGAAGAGAGCATCAGCTCCCCCTGGAACTGAAGTTACAGATGGGTGTGAGCCGAGTGTGTGCTGGGAATTGAACCCGGGTTCTCTGCAAGAGCAGCCAGTGCTCTTAACTGCTGAATCATCTCTCCAGCCTCAAGTGTCTGTCTTTTAAAGCGGCTCTTTGAGTGGCTGAGTTGAGTTTATGAAAACGCATTACATGAGTTTTGGCTTGAGATTATGACAGCTTTCATCTAGGTTGGAGTCAGCCCCAGACAAGACTGCCAAGTTGCTTTACATGTTCATGCAAAATGGCATTCTCAGCACTAGTGATTATAAAATCAAAATATCAATCAACTCTGAAAATTGCTCTGTACCCTGCACCCTCACATATTCAGCCAAGATTTAATTGTTTAAAAGGGAACAAGCTCATCATCTCATTAATGTGCTTATCTGCTTTAATCTTTAATAAATGGCAAGATCAAATGCACACCAAGAAGTTGTTTCAAAAGAAACGTGTTTACCATTTGTTATCAGGCTATGTTTGATTTGCACAGTTCTTTTATACATTTGCATTCCTGGAGCCATGTACATCCTCACGGGCAGAAGACTCATAAGCAGGCGAAGGCTCAGAAATCTTGCTTTACCTCACAGCTGTCACTCACATCTTACCTCCTCCTTCTCTGCCTTTCTTAGTTTCCAGACTTGCTTTTTCTCAGTCTAGCTTTGTCAAAGTCAGGCAAGATTCATGTCAGTGGTTTAACATGCACAGTGTGACTATATACAAGGAGGTCCTCTCCTGTAGTCTATATGACAAAACATTAGTTTCTGTAATACTGATGAGTTTAAGCACTAATCGTGATTTTTCTTTACCTTTGAAACAATTTTTAAAAGACTTTTTTGTTTGTTTGTTTGTTTTGTCTTTTGTTTTTTGAGACAGGGTTTCTTTGCATAGTCCTGGCTGTCCCAGAACTTGCTCTGTAGATCAGGCCAGCCTCCAAACTCAGGGAACTGCCTGCCTGAGTGTTGGGATTAAAAGAGTGTGCTACCACTGCCTGGCAAGACACATTATTTTTAAAATAACATGTGAATATGTGTTTATATCTATGTGGGGGATATATGCATGTGAGTGCAGGTGTCTATGGAATCCAGAAGAGAGTGTAAGAACTGGAATTTCACGCAGTTGTAAGCTATTTAGTGTGAGTGCTGGGAATTGAACCTAGGATTTTTGCAAGAGCAACAAGTGCTCTTAACCACTGAGCAACCTTTCTACCCCCTCCTCCCCGCTTTTAAGGCAGTTTTAAAAGAACAAATATCCATATGAAGTATAGTTTACAAGTTTGGTAATAAGCTCTGTAAATGAACTACCATTTGCATTTAACAAAGATCTTACATCTTGTGCTTGCAGAACAGTTTCACCATTTCTAATTTTTAAATACAAATCCCCTAATAATGAGTCACATGAAACAATGGAGTCAAAGTAACTCAGATTTCATTTCCTTTTCTTGATCATCACACTCTACCACCCTGTGCTTGGCTTACACTGTGTAAACGCCAGCGTGCGTAACACCACAGCAGTGACCCCCTGCGGTCTGCAGAGTAGCGGGACTGAGTCCAGCCAGCCACACATGTGCCTGATAAAAGACCCAGTGTCAAGGGCAGACAGTGGGTGTCAAGTGTGCAGGGCCTGTGCAACGCAGGGGGTCCTCCGTGCTGACTCCACCTGGGACTCAGAGTTTATAAAAGAGGGAGTTAAACCACACTGTGCCCTGCAAACCCAGCAACTGCCATCTGTCTTCTGCTTCCATGAATAAAGAGCTCAGAGGTCATTGCCTGCATTCTTTTCTTCCAGCCCTCCAAGAACTGAGGATGGAGGTAAGAGGCAAGCCGTGGGTCCAAAATCTGCACAGATAGGTGAGTAAGGTGTGCTGCAGAGTTAGCACCCCCCCCCCACACACACACACAAGGCTAGGCCAGAGGAGCTAGTTCCCAGCACATGGCCTCATGGGAAAGAACAGTACTGAATATAGAATTATTTCCTTACTTAAGATGAGGTCACACTGAAGCAGAGCTGAGCCCTCCACCTGTTGCCGGAGGGCTTCTCTCCAGGTTCCCCAAGCCCCGCAGTCCCACAATCCACATATAAAATAATCACTCAGACGCTTATATCACTTATAAACTGTATGGCCGTGGCAGGCTTCTTGCTAACTGTTCTTTTATTTTAAATTAACCCATTTTTATAAATCTATACCTTGCCACGTGGCTGGTGGCCTACCAGAGTCTTCACATGCTGCTTCTCCTGGCGGTGGCTGCAGTGTCTCTCCTCCTTCTTCCTGTTTCCCCAATTCTCCTCTCTCTTTGTCCCGCCTATACTTCCTGCCTGGTCACTGGCCATCAGAGTTTTATTTATATAGAGTGATATCCACAGCATCCACCCAGGATGAAAGGTGTCCTTGTAGGAAAAGAAAAGACACAGGACAGAGTGGGGTGGGGTGGGGGAGTTCTGTGTGACAAAGGAGGCAGAGGCCAGGTGGTCACAGCTGCAAGCCAGGGCCAGCCAAGATGCGTAATCCCACTGGAAGCTGGGAGAAGGTGAAGGACTCTCTCCCCGGAAGGACTCTCTCCTCATGCCTCAGAAGCAGTGAAGTCCCATGCACAACTGCCTCTGTGGACTTCCAGCTTCAGGGTTTCAAGTGCATGCATTTCTGCTTCCAGCTGCTTGATTTGCAGCATTCTGTTACTGCAGTCCTGGGAAGTAGAAACAGAAACCTAGAGTGGAGACTATGGACCAGCAAAAACATGGCCAAGGCCAGTTTAGCCTGGGCAGAGGCTGTGGACCTTTGGAAACACATGGCATTCTGATGTCTCACTGGAGATGAAGGTGGGACTCTCCTAAGTCACAGTCATGGGTAAAATCCCCACACTTTGATGTCCAGGAAGGCCACTGTTTTTCATGGTGATGAGCCATAAAAATGTTTACCTTGTGGCCTGGCAGGGTGGCAAAGGCCTATACATCCAGGGCTTGGGAGCCTGAGGCTGGATTATAAGTTCAAGGCATCTGGGCTACAAAAGAGACTCTGTCTCAGCAAAACAAACACAGTCTTGTGCCTTTGATAGGGGGAGGCAAATAGTAGCCATTTATAAACCCACCTAATGCATTCTCAAAATGGAAGCCGGCTCTGCTGGGAGTGTGCCAGACTTGAGCCTTGTACAGAATAAAGCCAGCCTTCCAGCCCCTAAATCTGGCTTCCTATCTCACCTAAGCTGGAAAGAGGTCAGAATTTTTTCGGAAAGATCTCTGATGGCCATTACCCAGGGACATCCACCCAGAGACAGATTCAGTTATGGGAATATAGGCCTCCTATGCCTAAATCATCCCCCAACACTAAGCAGGCTCCAGCCTGGGACCAGGGGTTACAGTCGAAAGATCTTCAAGACACAGACTCTGTTTCAGAAGTGCTTTGGGGGCAGTGAGATGCCTCAGTGGTGCTTGCTGCCAAGTTTGATGACCTGAGTTCTATACCCGGATCCACACAGTGGAAGGAGAGAACTGACTCCCACAAATTGACCTCTGACCTTCTACATGCCCCCACACATGGTACAATACCCACACATATACATACACTAAATAAAAAATCCCCAGAGAAACACACGATAAAGAGGAATCAAAAGAACAGGGTGGCCAGGTGTGGAGGCACACACCTTTAATCTCAGCACTTGGGAGGCAGAGACAGGAGTTCAGTGTGAGTTCAATGCCAACCCAGTCTACACAGTGAAATCCAGGACAGACAGGGCTACTTAGAGAAACACTGTTGAGTCAGAGA
The DNA here is from genome assembly GCF_049852395.1 of Peromyscus maniculatus bairdii. Taxonomy (NCBI): domain Eukaryota; kingdom Metazoa; phylum Chordata; class Mammalia; order Rodentia; family Cricetidae; genus Peromyscus; species Peromyscus maniculatus. Next base: position 112,668,929 of record NC_134854.1, read on the forward strand.
GAGAGAGAGAGAGAGAGAGAGAGAGAGAGAGAGAGAGAGAGAGAGAGAGAGAGGAGAATTGAAGCCACTGGCATCCTTGGTATGATGATTGAATGAAAATGCCCCCCATAGGCTCTTAGAGAGTAGTAGCACTGTTGGAAGTGTGGCCTTGTTGGAGAAAATGTGTCACTGAGGATGGGCTTTGAGGTTTCAGAGGCTCAAGCTAGGCCCACTGTCATTCTCTTCCTGCTGATCCATGTGTAGAACTCTCAGCTACCTCTCCAGCACCATGTCCGTCTGTTTGCCACCATGCTCCCCACCATGATGATAATGGACTAAATCTCTTAACTGTAATCCAGCACCAATTACGTGCTTTCCTTTGTTAGAGTTGCTGGTGCCATGGTGTCTCTTCACAGCAATAGAACACTGACTAAGACACTCAGCAATGTTAAACACAGTCAGTTCCTAGCCAGGTTCCCATAAAACTAAACACCAAACTCCACTCCTGTTAGCCAATACCTCATGTCTGGCTTTCAGCAAAAAGTTTCAAAATATCCTAAAAGGAAAAAGCATAGTCTGGAGGATGAAGAAAATACCAGACAGGACATGACTCAGGTGGCTGACCTGGGAGCCAGAACAGACTGAATTTGTAGAGATTCTGAGGGAAGACAGCCAACAGCAGTCAAGAGAGGGAGCGGTGTGATGGGAGATCTCAAACATCAAAAACAAGACACTAGAAACCTATAAATGACAGCTACGTTAAATGACAGATGTCCTCAGTGGGTAAAACACAGACTGGATGTGGCCAAAGGTCAACAGCAACTCTGCAACTAAAGAGGGGAAAACAGACTAGATAAACAGAATACAGTGGCTAGGAGCTTCGGACGGTCCATCCGGTAGGGCATGCTGTACTTCAGACGGTCCATCCGGTAGGGCATGCTGCACTTCAGATGGTCTATCCGGGTAGGGCATGCTGCACTCCATCCGGTAGGGCATGCTGCAGATACGGGAAGAGGGGAGAAGCGCTCTAGGTAGCAATAGCTGGAACTCTCTGAAATTAGCAGAGTAAACCAGGCTGGGAATCTCAGAGGACAGCAATGTGATGAATTCAAAAGCTCACCTGTGTGGCCATTTCATATTTTAGCAGAGAATCAGAGAGAGAAACCAGAAAGAATCTGAGGAAACTACTTCACCAGGGGAGGAACTGATGATTTCCCCCCAGAGACAATGTGAGCCAGGAGTAGGGGTAGGGAATGGAGAGGTGGCTCAGTGGTTAGGATCCTGAACTGCTCTTCCAGAGTCTGGTTCCCAGCATCTGTGTCTGACCTCACAAACACCTGTCTCTCTAGCCCCAGAGGATCTAACGCCCTCTGCTGGCCTCCAAGGTCACTGTGCTTGCATGGCATATGCCCACACAGATGTAGACAACATACCCGCAATTAAAATGTAAATCTTCAAGTAAAAAAATAAGAGAGTGGGTAAATATTTAAAACGTTGAAAGCACAGCCATGACTTGAATTGTACATAACAAAATTATTTTTCAGAAGTAAAGGAGAAAGTTTCTGTCAGATAAAAGCTGAGGGAATGCATTGCCAACAGACCCGTCCTGCCAGAAATGTTAATGGTGAGGACTGGAGAGACGGCTCAGTGGTTAAGAGCGTGTGTTGCTCTTGCAGGGGACCTGGGTTCAGTTGCCAGCACCCACATGTAACTTACAACCATCACATAAGATAAATAAATCTAAAAAGAAGTGTCAAAAGTCCTTCCGGGAGGGAAATTAGACTGGTCAGACAGAAACCGCTGTGCAGAAACCAGGGCAACCACTGGAGGCTTAGACGAAAGTAGTCTACTAAGTTTAATTTTCCTGTTCCCCACTGAGCGGATAGGTGGTCACTTGTTCACTGGGCGACAGCTTTGCTGGTTGTGTGTGATCACAGCGTGTGTACAGGTGAGCAATGGGAGTGTTGCCGTGGGTGTGGGCAGGAGTGAGGAGCTGTGTAACTTCGGGGACGGGGTGGCTCCATAGCAGAGCCCTTGCCTGGTGCACGAAGGCCCTGGGTCTCATCTTATCTGGTGCACTCAGGCCCTGGCTCTCATCTTGCGCTGCAAGAAAACACAGTGCCTTTAAAATGGTTGCAAAGTATATTGTCGAAGTCCTAGGACAGTCATTAACTTAAGAAAATATGGATATCCTGTGAAAGAAGACAAAATGAACTAATATAAACATTAAACTAGCAATGAAAAAAGTAGGAAAAATACAGTGAATCAGAGAGCAGGACTGACCCAGTTATATAATAATAACTTTTTTTTTTTTTTGAGACAGAGTCTAATGATACATCCCTGGTTGGCCTGGAACTCACAGTGCAGACCAGGCTGGCTTCAAAGTCTCGGGGTTTCATCTGCCTCTGCCTCCCAACTGCTGGGATTAAAGGCCTGTGCCACCATGCCCAGCATCAATAATAACTTCAGATGTGAATCATCTAAACACACACCACTTAAAGACAAATTGTCTCACAGGAAGCACTTCTAACCAAGACAGGTGCCGTGCCATATGCCTGACATCAGGTGGACTCGTCTGCCTACATAGCAAAACCAGTTAGCTAAATAAACAAACCTGACTGCCCAAAAGACCAACTCCAAGAAACCCGTAAATAAGAAGGTGCAGACCTCAGGAAGAGGGTGAAGGAGTCACAGAGACATGGTGAAGAACACAGAGCTGGCGTCACGGACTGCCAGGATGGCTCTGAAGATGTGTGTGTGTGTGTGTGTGTGTGTGTGTGTGTGTGTGTGTGTGTGTGTGTGTGCGTTCAGCACAGAGGTCAGGGAACTTAGGGGAACCGCCTTGTGGCATTAATGCTAACAGGGCCAGACAAGTGGCCCTGGACACAGGAAGGTGGAGTCCCGGCCTACCTCTGCAGTGGGTATGTCAGCCGTCAGAAAGGTCAGCACAGTGGCCACACTCAAACAGCACATAAGCCGAAGCTCTGTGCTGTCATCTTCGGGTGGCGGGATGAACTGGAAGTGCCACGCTGTGTCAGAGGACTGGGCGAGAGGGTTGCAGTGCTGTGTGTATCCGATTTCTCCGCCTAGCCAGGACAGCAAACGTGCATGCAAGTGTCACACTGATATCACCACGTTTTGAAAGGACGGTTGTGGGAGATGGTTACCCCGAGCCCCTCCTCTGCACTCCCACACTTACAAGCGGCGAGGACAGCGTGTGGAAACCTTCCAGAAGCACTAGGCCTCTCCCTGCTGTCCCCTTTAGACTTCAGAGCCCATGGGCAGGAAGGCCCATTTCCTTGGAGACCACTCTTTTGAATCAAGACAGCATGCACTTGGCTGTAAAGCGAAAATCCTTCTGCACCCTGGGGCGTCTGGTCCCCGGGGCCAGGCAGGTGAGAGACCATAGGCTTCATGGCAAAAGGCAGGGGTCCTCAGGCAGGGGTCCTCAGGCAGGCCAAATGGCCACACAGGTGCCCCCTCCTTACTGTCAGCCCAAGTTTCCGGGCCTTTGTGTCCCCATTTTTGACAGGACAAAGCTCCTTGTCTCTGCTTTCCTGGGAGAGCTGCCATGCCAGGACTGTGGCCAGGGAGCAGGATGCCCCTGCCATGCAAATTAGACCTGCAGCTTGGTTCTGCCAAGACCTGTGGGGCTGGTGATCTCAGTCCAGTGTCATTCTTCCCTAGAAGTGTGTGTGTGTGTGTGTGTGTGTGTGTGTGTGTTATGTGTGTGTGTGTATGGGGGTGTGTGTGTGGTGTATGAGTGTATGAGTGTGCTCACGAGTGCACGTGTGCCTGTGAATGTGTGTGTGTGTGTGTGTGTGTGTGTGTGTGTGTGTGTGTGTGTGTGTTGGGGAACGGTTTGCTCTGCAGAGACACAGAAACGGCAGAGGAAAGATGTGGAGGTGGGCTGTCATGGGGACTGTTCCTTGCTGCAAATTCCAAGTCTGATGAGGTGAACTGAGCATGCTCTCTTTCTCTTTATAATTAAGTCATCTGGTGAAGGAACAAGTAATACATTTACATGGTTCAAAAGTCAAGATGCTAAAAAAAAAAAAAAAGTTTGAAAAATTCACACCCCCTTCCACTCTGTCCTCCTGTGCTCCCGCAGGAGAGTGTGTGAGCTTTGTGTGATTCGCACACCATTAAAGCAGGGCAAAACGGAACAAATGGGGTATGTGTCCTTCTCTCTGCTCTTTCACGCAAGAAGGATTTTCTTAAACATAGCAGTCTACCCTAGAGGCCTTCCCCTGCTGCCTAGAGAGCTGTGCACAGCTGTGGTGCTCTCTGGCGCACTCTGGGCTTTTAAACCAAGACACTATTGGTAGGAATTTGAGGTAGATTTCAGTGGGTGTGTTTGATTTTCTCATGCCCGCGTTCTCCCACCATGGCTACGTCTTCAGCCTCACCCCCTAGGGATTTGCCTGGGCTACAGGTCATGTGGTCCTCATTTTCTTGAGTCTTTGTTTGTTTTAATGTGTATGGGTGTTTTGCCTGCATGTATGCCTGGGTGCCTTGTGAGTACCAGGTACCTGTAGAGGCCAGGAGAAGGCCTCAGATGCTCTGGGACTGTAGTTACAGACAAGTGTAAGCTACCATGTGGATCCTGGGAATCAATCCCAGGGCATCTGCAAGAGCAGCACACGCTCCTAACCTCTGAGCTATCTCTCTAGCCCTTGTATGTATGTATGTATGTATGTATGTATGTATGTATTTTATATCTTCCAAATGCATACATACATCTATGTGGTTTAAATGAGAATGAACCCCCAACAGGCTGTATGTTTGAATGCTTGGTCCCCAGTTTGTGTAACTGTTTGGGAAGGATTAAGAGGTGTGGCCTTGTTGGAAGATGTATGTCACAGGGGTGGACTTTTAAGTCTCAAAACCCATACTATTCCCAGTTAGCTTTCTCTCTCTCTCTCTCTCTCTCTCTCTCTCTCTCTCTCTCTCCCCCTCTCTCTCCGTCTTCTTCTTCCTCATGGTTGTTGTCTCAACATGTAAGCTCTCAGCTACTGCTCCAGCATCATGCCTGCCTGCTGCTGCCATGCTCCCTGTCATGGTGGCCATGGACTCACCCTCTGCCAAGCTCTTTCTTCCATAAATTGCCTTGGTAATTTAGTGCCTTGCACAACAATTTAAAAGTAACTGAGATGACACCTCCATCGTGATACTACTTTTTGACCCTCGTCAGTAAGTCATTTGAATCCTAGATCCAGAGAGAAGCTGCTGTGGCCGGCCATGGTTTCATCAACACTGCACACACATCTATGAAGAGTTAAGGTAGGTGCTGTTGTCCCCAGTGACATAAGAACGCAGCTGCCTGCCTGGGCTTGGTCCTCACTGTCACAGAGGAAGCTTAGGGGCTGGTAGGGGGTTGCCACTGACTGCTCTTACCCTCCCTGCCGTGACCGGGCAGCTCAGGAGGGACTGGCACTTTGGCTTTGCTTCTGGCATGAAGACAACATAAACAGAGACCCAGCTGGGCTGAGGGCCACATAAGTAAGGCCAGGATGGAAACATTTGTTCCAAGTCTCTGGGATTTGAGGATATCAGTCACCATAGCACAGCAGTGTAAGCTGTGTGTGGAGCAAGCAGCGAGTTATGCAGAAGAAACTAAGCAGTGACCGGCTAGGTATGATTTCTGCACGCCAGAGGACCACGGAATAAATACTGACTGCATCAGCAGGGAGGACAGGAGCTGCAGTGCGAAGGCTACAAGGATGGAGAGCTGTGTTGTCAATGTGCTAAAACTGAGGCGCCAGTAGGATCTCCAAATGGCATTGTCAGGTGTGTGGTTGGATGCAGGATTCTGCCACTCAGGACAAGGTTTAGGATGGACATGTACAATGTGTGGAGCCCGGATTGACAGCCAGGAGCCAGGCTCTGGGGAGAGGGTAAGCAGCCCACTCAGCCCCCAAACGCAAGCTTTTGGAAATCACGGAAGTGCAGGAGGGAGACACAGCTGGGGTGGTCCTGATGTCATGCCCGGGAAGCAGACTCCTTGGGATGTGTCCCCACATGTGCCCTCAAATTCACCATCCTCCTGCCTCTGCACCCCCCCCCCAAGCTGTTGAGAAATACAGGTAGTACCACTACATTTGACCTAGGATGTTTCAGTTGGCGAAAGAGAAACTCCAGATAATCAGGGGCTTGGAGGGTTGAAGTCTGTAGAAGCATTGGCTCACAACTGACCTGAGAGGACATTGTAAGAACATGGGAGTGGGCCGTGCAGTGATTTCCCTTCTGTTTATGATACGGGAATTGGTTTCCTGTGTTCAGCGATGATGCACAGTAATTTGATTTAAAGGAGTCTTAATAATTCTACCTATGGTACATAAAAATATGCCACAAAAATGGAGGACTCAGGTATGAGATGGAAATCCTCACTTAGCTTGCCTAGCATGCCCAAGATGTGGGTCTGAATCTCCCTCTCCTCCCTCTCTCCTTCTCTCCCTCTCTCCCTCCCCTCCCCCTCCCCCTCCCCCTCTCTGTCCCTGGCCGCAGAGCATTGGATTGGAAGCTTCATAGCTGCTTAGGCCAGCACCAGTACGGGGTGGAGAGCCCAGAGCTCCCCCTAGTGGCCAGTACTGCTGAGGGTGCCCGCTCTACCTCACCTAGCAGGGTACCTTGCTTGAGGCAAGAGGTCCCTTCCCATCTTTCTCCACTGGCCCTAGTAAGTGCTTTTACCATTTCTGGAAATGCCTCTGGCCTTGCTGACCACCAGTGAACAAGGGCTACTGTGTACAAGCAAGCCAAATGGACCCTTAAATAGCATGCTTTCCCGCGGGACAATATTTGATGGGAATTGTGAATTCGGGGAGGATTAGGATTAGAATGGAGAAAGTTTTGGCAATGAAATTATTTAAAAAACAAAACAAAACAAGACCTAGCCAAGGCTTTATGCAAGCCAAATACTCATGAGCCTGCCCTCCACCACACTGCAGGTTCAGTTCCAAATCACGGTAATGAGGTGAGCGGCACAGCAGAGTCATGTGGCCGTTTTTGGAGATTGCCGTGTGTTAACTACATCGATGAGGAATCTGCATGCCCTCTTGTCATCTCATCTTTATTTTTAGTGGATGTGTCGTTGTTGCACATGTGCAGTGTAATATTCCAACACTGGTCACCCCCTCTGTTGCCGCTCCTTCCCCATGTTACCTCAGTTCCTTATACCTTACTTCTTGGTCCTGGCCCTAATGACTTGCTTGGCCAGTGGATCAAGGTGGAAGTGACATTCTGAGGCCAGGTCACAGTTCCTGCCTGGATCTCCCAACAGTAGCTGAGTTAGGAGTCTGCTGCGGTTCCTAGTGACAGTGACCCAACTATTTCAAGACATCCAGATGTCTCCAATTAATTGGCAGCCCCAGCAGCCACTGACTGCCACCACATAAGAGACACCCAAGGAAGAGCAAGTTCGCTCAGTCACCCACATAGGCTTATAGCACCATGTTTAGGGATGGTTTAAAAAAAACAAAACATAATAAATAAATAAATAAATAAATAAATAAATAAATAAATAAATAAATAAATAAAAATAATAAAAAAACCAGGAGTGGAAAAACTAAAAACCAAACAAACAAACAAAAAAGCTGGGCAGTGGTGGTGCACGCCTTTAATCCCAGCACTAGGGAGGCAGAGGCAGGTGGATCTTTGTGAGTTCAAGCCCTGCCTGGTCTACAGAGTGAGTTCCAGGAAAGGTGCAAATCTACAAAGAGAAACCCTGTCTCGAAAAACTAAAACTAACAAACAAACAAACAACAACAACAACAACAAAAAAAAAACAGGAGTGGACACCTAGAGAAACTGCATAAAGCCACAGTCTACTGGCCAAGAACTGGTGTCCTCAGAACAGAGAATCGTAGCCCTTCCTCAGAGAAGCAGCAGGCATTCCCAAGTCACACTAAAAGCAGTGGACAGTGATGGGGTACCAGTACACATAGGTTGCACTCATTTGTGTATCCTAGCAACCACCCTTTAAATAAATGAGTATAGATCCCTCTTGCAGCCACAATAACAAAAATGTCTGGAAACAGCATCAACTCTTTGGGTACATCCAGCTCCTGGCACAGCCCTCCAGAGAGGCTGGGAGAGGCTCCACAGTGAGCTCATTGGCAGACCTTGGGTATTGAGAAATGTCCAGCAAAGTTGCAAGTTTGGTACTGCTTCTGAAGGACTGGACATGTTCTCCTGTGCTGTCACAACGTCAGCAACGTCACTTCGCACTGAGCTGGAGATAAAATGGCAGCGTAGGGTGGCTGGTCTGGTGGATCTGGAAGGGAGACCTTCAAGTACATGCCAGTGATGGAGGCAGTGGGGAAACATAGCGCCAAGTGAGTCACCTCAGCTCGGTGCCAAAGGTGGTGGTAATGGAAAACCACATCGATGCCAAGTGCGTGAGTTGCCTCAGTCCTGCTCATGTGAACAGCTGACAGTGGGCAGCTCTGCCAAGCCTGTATGCCCTGAGTGCCCAGCCCAGATGGGCAGATAACCTCCCAGGAGAGGCCAGCAGCCCCCCTCTTCTATTGGCTTGGGGCAGATGCCAGCCTTTCAAGGGTGCTGATTTTTAACTTGCCTCCCAGGGGACCCCAGTGGGAGTCCCTCTCAGACCTTGGCACTTTGAGGGCTGATGGACATTTGATACTCAGAGTTGACATTGATATTGGTGAGAATCTATCTGGACAAGTTAAACCCTTTGGGGCTCCTCAGCTGAGCTCAAGCTCTCTTTCAGCCCACAGTGTAGAAGTCTCTCATGGAGTGGAGTCCTACCTCTACCATCAGCTAGCTTGAGAAAAATCACATTTCTCCTCAGACTTGATTTCCTGCTCTATTCAATGTGAGTAACAATGCCTAGTTTACATGGTTATTGGACAGACACTACAAGAAAAATCTTACTATGTGCTCAAGATATGGGGCATGTACCTTCTACTATCCCCACTAAACTTGGCTCCCTGAACCTAGGCCTGCCTGCCTGCCTGACTGGCCTGACAAGGGTCTCTGACCACCCCTTCCTCTACAGATGTTAGTAAATCATTGCATTCATGAGTGACGGTGGCCAGGCAGAGGTACCCCAGCCTTTGGAGGGAAGACTTGATCTACAGGTGCTACTTGTCTCTACGAAAAACCTCCATTGTGCTCAGCATGTGCAGACTACAACAGCCTGACTCCGAGTCTTCTCTCCAAAGCAAAGGGGAAAAGAGTCTGTGTTAGAGGTTTCAAACAAAGTGGGGCAGGAGATAAGATGCGAGGCAAAAATAAAAGAAGGGATTTTTTTTTTTTTTTTAGGATGGAAGCGGTGCATTTGTATCGAGGGATGTATGTGGAGCAGATCAAACCCAGAGGGATGGCAAAGCCTTCCCCCAGTGAGGCTCAGAGGAATAACAACATCTTCCTCTGGTCCAAATACCAATGATTACAAATGATTGACCAGTGGGTGCAAAAGCTAGCAGCTACATCTTCCTCCTCTAGGATGACTGCAACCTGAGACTGCTCCCCACAGACCTCCACTGATAATGCCGAAGCCCTCTTCCCTGTGCTGCTTATGTGATAAAGGCCAAGTGTCTGGGCTGTGCAGTAGGTGCCCTCCATCAGAGCAAGCACAGCCCGCCGCATCCCAGCTTTTCCAGATGCGCGTCTGCCGTTGCCTTCTTCCTGCATTGCCCCTGTCAGGTTTCCAGGACCATGCCAAGCAGGACGTGCCAGGGGCGGGCTGAGGGGGAACAGGCAGGGATGAAAAGAGGTCCCCAGCACCTGAGACTGTATAGTGAGCAGAACTTTTCCTCCAGAACTTAAGGGGAGGGGCAGGTGGGGGCCTGTGTTGGCCTCCTTGTGCACATGTCCTCTCTCTCACACACAGACTCCTGGAGATATGACAGAGTGAGGTACTCACCAAGCATCCCTGCGCACCAGTGCTGTTCTAGGAGCGGGCACCCTGCTGCATGGAGTCAGAACATGTCATTAGCACGCAGTATCCTTTTCTTCTTTTTTGGGGATGTGGTCTCACTGTGAAGCCCTGGCTGGTTTGGAACTCACGATATAGACCAGGCTGGCTTTGAACTCAGAGATCCCACCTCCCCAGGGCTGGGATTAAAGCTGTTCACCACAGTGCTTGGTAATACCAGGATTATTGCAGGCTTCAGGTTGCCGGAAGGGCGGTGCCAAGGTGGACGGCAGAGGGGCAGACTGCTGCATGTCAAAGCAGTCTCCCTGAGGATCCACCCCATTAATGTCCTCACCTGGACCGGATGCAGTGCATCCTAACTCCCATGTAGTCCATGCTGCCCATCACCCCCCTGTGCCCCTTGCTGCTCTGCGGCTTTCCAGACAAATGCCTCCTCCAAGCCTACTCTCACCGTGGGCTTCCATTGTGTGTACCCTTCTCCCAGGTGTGTGTTTCCCCAAGTTCGTCTCTACCTGGGGGTGCGGCATCCTCCCCCAGGTGCGTCCGTCCCCTTTCACCCCGTGATCTCTACCTAAGCACACCCTTCCTAAAGGTTCCCCCGTCCCTGGGGGCACTTGGCTCTGAACTTTCTTTAGGATTCTGCTCAGCTCTCACTGCCACGCTCTCCTCACCACCTGTTGAAAGCACAGCTGTCTGTCTGTCTTCTGTCTCAGGTCCACAGCTCCAGCGACAGTCGGTTCCTCATCCAGATCCGCCATAGGAGTTCCTTAAGGTGCATTTTTTAGAAAATATGTTCTTCACTCTATCTTCAGACTCAAAGCAGTGCCGGCCTATCACAGGTGCTCAGAGCTTACCCAGAGTACACGGATCTGGGTACAGCCCGCCCCTCTGCACCAAGCTTCTGGAAAACAGGGGACTCACTTCTCCCACAGTGGTTGCTTGTTTCGATACTACCACAGCATGGTGACTGCGACATCAGGAGAGGTTCTCCCAGGGGCCAGCACTCACGGGGAACTAACTTCCCACGTCAGTCTGTGAACACGGTTTCCCTGGAGGGTGACGTCACTGGGCTTGCACTCTCTGGCCAGTAACGACATTCCATATGCCCACAGCACCAGTTCCATAGGAAACCTACAGATTCCCACACAGGGAGTGAGGTCCCATAGCCACCCCTACACCTTTAGAACACCCTTAGAAATGCAACAGGAGAGTCTGGGGACTTTGATATGCAGTGGTGGTTGCTCAACATGGGCTACCGGGGTGAGCCTGCCGCACTGTCTCTCTCTCTCTCCCTCCCGTCCTCAGCTGAGTCCTAGCTTCCCAAGCCAACAGGGCCTACCGGGGGTGGGTTGTCCTGCCCTTGCCTAACTGGATCCTGCCTGCCAGCCCTCAGAGCTGTGTGCAATTGGGAGCATTTCAAGTTGCTGGGACCCAGAGGGCTGTCTGGGGTCATGCATCTATCTATAGAATGAATGAGTTCATCCTACTGCAGGCAGGGCATTGGTGTTATGGCGACGGAGGTAAGCTAATAAACGTCCCTTTCCGGGCTCTGCCACCGGAGGGAGAATCATGAATCAGGCAGCTCATAAATAGCCACAGGACACATGGCAACTCCCACCCTGCGTGTCTCCTTGGATGCCTTTGTTCTCCTCTGGGCTCCCTTTGCTGAGGAGTCGACATCTGAAGAGCTGTCTCCCTGGCTTCTAGACACAGGCCTTCCACGGGTCCCCTCCGTCCAGAGAGGCGAGAGTGAACGATGTGACACAGGAATCCACCGGTCTCAGTGGCTTATTTCCCTGCTCTACTCTGTCTCGGGTCCTGATTCTCCAGGACGGTGCCCTTCCAAACAACGGACTGCCTACTGCAAGCTTCTGTGACGCCACAGTCTGCCTGTTGGAGTGAGGGGGGTAGGGAATTTGCAGAGTTGGCATCCTCAAAGGCTTCCGCCTGGAAGGGACATTCTCGGAGCGGCTGGCGAAGATGGACTAGAGAGGAGAAGGGGTTTCCAGGGAGATATGGGAAAGCATTTGGTCGCTTAGGGTGCAAATGTCTCCACCACCACCACCTCACATACAATAAATATGTTAATGCCTCATGGGACTCAAAGAAGAGGCAGATCGTGCCTGTGGAGGAACTCTGGGGGTCAGGACAATGAAGCCCACAAAGGGCATTTGAGTCACGAGCTTTGCAAGTCTGGCAAGAGTCCAAGCAGAGATGGTTGAGCAGCCCTTGAACTGTTCAATAGGGCCTCATACTGGCTACGGCTGGCATCAGCCTAGAGGCCTTTTAGCTAAGAAATAGCTTTCTATGGGATCAGTCCCGTGACAAGCTGGCCAGTTCCTTTCTGGTCTCTATGGGAGACAGGGTGAGCAGAAGGAGACAACTGTACCTGTAGGGTGGGTTTGCTCACCCAATCAGAGATGGTGGATGGGCCTGAACACAGACTAGCAGAGGAAAGGGTAATTATATACTCCGAGAGGGACAGGCCAGGAAAGACACTATGGGGAAGGGGCTGAAGGATGTGTGACACCCATGGGATGGGGTCTTCATAAGTGACAAGTAACTGAGCGTGTAACCACAAGGCTGGTCACACCATCCTGGACAGAGCATGGCACCTGGGATTGGACTGAGATGACGACAGAGCTGGAAGAGAGAAAACAGCCTGCCCACAGCAGTGGGCCCTGCAGCTGGGGCTTCATCCCATGGAACCTTCTTAGTGGCCATTTGAAATGAGTCTACAGGTCTAGGACCTGGAAAGTCCTACCTGTTTACCCACTCCATCCTCCACGGGCAGTGGCTGCCTTGACTGTGGAGACCCTTCGCTCTGCCAGCTGACCTCTTACCGGGGCATCAGGCAAATCCCTGGGCCGAGGCAGGGACTCTGCACCTGCAGGGACTGAAAGCTCACTGCTACAGTGTCCCTAAACCGGACCATGGGGACAGCCACCAAGCAGGAAAGGTCTCCAGTAAAGTAAGGTGACCCTCCCCAGGCCGCTCCATCTCCTGCCTAAAAGGCCTGATAGGCACTGACCAGTACACAGGCAAAAAAAAAAAAAAAAAAAAAAAAAAAAACCTGCAAGTGGCCACACATGTCAGTGCCAGCTAAATAAAGCTCTTACCAAAATGGTCTGGAGAGGAAGTCAAGATGGGTTCCCTGAGAAGCAAAGGCACTCATAGGCATCTTCCGGGAAGTACAATGTCCCTGAGCCTTCACTTGTGTGTGAGCGTGAGTGCACACATGCTGTGGTGGAGCGCGGAGGTCAGAGGGCATCTGTGACTCTGTTCTCCCCCTCCAGCTTGTTTTGAGGCAGGGTCTCTAAGGTTGTTCCCGCCATGCTGTGCACTCCAGGCCAACTAGCCCACTAGCTGATTCTGCAGGCTTCTCCTCCTGTCTCACTGTAGAAGGCCTGGGATTGTAGATGCGCCCTGCTGTAGTTGTTTTATGTCTGCTTTGGGGACTGAACTCTGGTTGTCAGGCTTGTATAGTGTGGTGATTTGAAGAAAAAAAAAAAAAGGCCCCCAAAGGGAGTGGCACTATTAGGTGTGGCTTTGTTGGAATAGGTGTAGCCTTGTGGGAGGAAGTGTGTCTTTGTGGACTCGGGCTTTGAGGTCTCATTTATGCTCAAGCCATGCCCAGTGTCTCAGACCACTTCCTGTTGCCTTTGGATCAAGATGTAGGACTCTCAGCTCCAGCACCATATCTGCCTGCATGCTGCCTTGCTTTCCATACATGGAGATAATGCACTAAACCTCTGAAGTATAAGTGAGCCACCCCAATTAAATGTTTTCCTTTATAAGAGTTGCTGTGGTCATGGTGTCTCTTTACAGCAATCGACACCCTAAGACACATGGTAAGCACTTACCTACAGAGCATCTCACTGGCCCTCGTTTTAACTGTTAAAAAGTTTCAGATCGTGTGACACTGAACTCACACTTCTGGGTCCCAACCTCTCTTTAGTTCCACCTCAGGACCTGGACACACAGCATTGGGCTCTGGCTTGGCTGAAGGCTTCCCCATTCCTGCTCCTGACACTTTGAAGGAGTTCGTATGGGTGTCTATCTTTATTTGGGGTAAAATACCTAGGACTCTGAAGTGTTATGACGTGTTCATTACTTTTCTATTGCCATGACAAAACCCTTAATGAAAAAAACTTAGGGGTTCATTTTGGCTCCTGGCCACGGGGGACCATGGAGGAAAGGATGTGGAAGATGAGGCTTAGGTGGCTGATCACATTGTGTGTACAGTCAGGAAGCTGAGCGTGAACAGGAAGTGGGACAGGGCTATAAAATCTTATGTCCCTGTTCCCAGTTACCTACTTCCTCCAGCAAGGCTTTGCCTCCCAAAAGTTCTGCAGCCTTCCAAGACAGCGCCACCCACTGGCGACCAAATGGTTGAACACATAGCCTATGGGGGAAATTTCACATCCAAACAGCAGCATAAGGTGTATAACGTAGAACAACACATTCTGAAAATAAAGCTCAAGGCCCAAGTGAAGACAGATGTGGTTGCTGGTCCAGGAGCAGGCAAACATCAATTTCAGGGAATGCGAAATGCAAACACATACCCATTGTCATTAGCTTCAAATAAGCCCTCATGTGTGTATCACCTGTGACCCCTCAGGATGGTCACAACCAGTGTGGGAGGCACAGAGGTTCTTGGGCTCACAGATAAGCACTAGAAGATCCAGGAATGTTAAACACATAGTGTTGTTCCTTCAAAGGAGGGGGGGGGACGCATAACCTGTTATCAGCTCAGAAGGCTGGGAGCAGACGTGGTTAATAGCCTGGTGACCTTGGTGCTATCTGTGTGGACAAGACCACACCAGATCCTTATTGTGAGTTTGGCAATCTATAGAACTCATCTTTATGAAAGGTGTCACATATGGTCAATCTATAGAACCCATCTTTATGGGAGGTTTCCAAGTTTCAATGGGCTCACATCTTAAGCTTTATTGTGCACACAGGATTGAGTTAATCCTCAGAAAAAATGTGCTGTGCTTAAATATGCCTAAAATAAACTGCTCAGGGTCAGACTCTAGAAGTTTGAACCAATACCAGTTACTTAGTTGTATTGAACAAAAATACCTTCTTGCCTCCTGAGGATTGTTACTCTGCCAGTTCAGGCTCCTCCCTCCCTCCCTCCCTCCCTCCCTCCCTCCCTTCCTTCCTTCCTGTTCTGTTTTATTTTTCTATCAATTTGACACAAGTTAGAGTCATCTGAGAACAGGAACCTCAGTTGAAAAATGCCCCATCAGATTGGCCTGACTGATGTGTGAGCATTCAGCCCCCTGCAGACAGTGCTAGCCTTGGGCAGGTGGTCTGGGGTTATATAAGAAAATGGCCCTGCCTCAACTGAATGTACCAGGCTCTGCTGACTCCCCATGGGAGACCTTGCCTTGGAGGAGGTGGGAATTCAGGGTGAGTTGGGGGGGGAAGGCTGGGGGTGGGAGGAGGGAGGGGAGGGGAATCTGTGGTTGGTATGTAAAATGAATAGAAAATCTCTTTTATATATATTTATATATACTAAAAAATAATAAATTCTCTAAAAAACATTGTGTTCCTAGGTATATGTTTATTATATCAGATGGAAAACATCTAGAAATTAAAATTTTAGATTTTTAAATCAAAGCAATTTGGAAAATAGCAGTCAACTAACTTAAACTAGGTGGTCCAATTTGTTGGATCACATGTACAAGGAAAGCAAAACATGGAACCGTTGTATAGACTCTGTTTACTCTTCTTCAAATAGCTGCACAAGTTTGTAAGGAAGAATGAGCTGAATGGGTGATCCTGCTTCCCAGGACTTCATGTGCCAGGTAAATGCTGTACCACAGAGCCACAGAGCAGGTGCATGTCTGGGTCTGCCTGCACCATGTCCTTTGTCCCTCATCCTGCAGTGTCCAGCCTTGTGGGTGGGGTTGGCTCCCTGCTGTCATCATCTCCTTAACTCTAGCACGTGCCTGTCACTGCAGCATCATGTGAGGCTCCCCCATTGTGTCACTGGGGTTGGGCTCCCTCCTGACCCTGAGGGCGTTCTCTGTGCTATATCCATCCCTAGCCCTAGACATGTACCAGGAGACTGACCTGCAAGGCCTGTGCCTGCAGCTGCGTCCAACAGGAAATCCTGGCTAATCAGAGGAGAGAGGGAGGAAGATGTGTTAGGCAGGCCAGCTGTCATCACTGGGAGGAAGTAATTGACTGAGAATGAGGAAGGATTATTTCAGCTCACTGCTTTGGAAGGTTCGGTCTGGGATCACTTGGCCCCTTGTTTGGGCTTTGGCTGAGCAGCACAGCATGGCAGGAGCACAGGAGGACAAAGAACACAAATCACGGGGCAGGGAGCAGAGGGAAACATGGGTCCCAGGGCCCCAGAGTCCTCTTTGAGCCAGTGTCTCTAGACTTCGCACTGGAGTCCACCTCACAACGGTTCCACCACCTCCCGATGCTGCCACTCTGAAGATCAAACCTTGAACACACCCTCTTGATCACATGGCTCCAAGCTCCTGCCTCCCCTTGGGGTCTGGAGACCGCAGCTCTGTCCCTGGCTCTGGCATGGCCTGCCATCCCTGGGCTCCTGTGCTGGTGCTACATCTTGTCTCTACTTGCCAGGTTCCTGCCTCTACCCCTGCGTGATTTCGTCACTGTTTCTGCTCTAGGGGTGGAGGTACAAGGTCAAATGGATCCTTTATGCTTTTTCTTTTTAAATGCCAAGTGGTTGGTTTGCTTAAGGAAATTAAAGTGATGGTTGGTGGAAATTGTCTTTTCAATTTTTGTTTTGTCTTATGAGACAGCATTGCATGTAGCTCAGGCTACCCTTGAACTCTCTAGGAAACCAAGGATGACCTTGACACTCCAATCCTCCTGCCTCCACCACATTAGCATCTCCGAGCCTCCTGTTGTGCCACATTCAATGAGTTCACTGTTAGGTAGTGGTCCTTGTCACCCATCATCCCAGCCACCCATCACCCCTTCATTCACCCTCCATCACCCCCCCCCATCATCCTGCTCTGCCCATCACCAGGGTTTTTCAGTTTTCCAAGTTGAAACCATCCACTCTAAACCCAAGCCTCCCCAGTCCCAGCTCTGACACATTCCCTTCCTCTGAGTGCTCAAGGGACCTCACCTATGTGAAATCGTTAGGTCCCCACCTTTTTTGTTTTGTTTTTCGAGACAGGGTTTCCCTGTGTTGTTTGGTGCCTGTCCTGGATCTTGTTCTGTAGACCAGGCTGGCCTGGAACTCACAGAGATCTGCCTGGCTCTAAAGGTGTACGCCACCACTGCCCGGCCCGGCCATTAGGTCCCTTTGATTCTGGCTTATTCCAGTTTGTTTCGGTTACTATGACTTAACCTCATTCAGTACAACAAACTCAAGACCCATCCATGCCACCGTTGGACTGGTTTTCCTCCTTTTTAAAGGAGGAAATATAGCCTTTGAATTTTTTCTTTTTCTTTCTTTCTTTTTCTTTTTTTTTTCTTTTTTTTTTCTTTTTGTAAAAAGAAAACGCAATGGAGAACCTGATGTTAGTTACCGAGATGCTTTGCGAATTGTCTTACAAAATCCTAAGTGTTACCACTAGGATACAGGGTCCAGTGACACTGTTGCTGGTGACCCCTGACCTTTCCAGCTCCTCCACTGCTGCCTGGTGAGCTAGATTTCAAACCTCCCAGCTGACCCGTCCCTCCCTCCATGCACCCTGAACCCTTCTTTCCATTCCCCTGGTGGGGGTGTCCAGTGACACTGTTGCTGGTGACCCCTGACCTTTCCAGCTCCTCCACTGCTGCCTGGTGAGCTAGATTTCAAACCTCCCAGCTGACCCGTCCCTCCCTCCATGCACCCTGAACCCTTCTTTCCATTCCCCTGGTGGGGGGTGTCCTCCTTTCTTCTTGATTCGGTTCACTGTAGCCCTGCCAAACCTGTGAGCCAGATCCCTCTCTCAGCGGCTCTCCTCTCTCCTTTAACCCCTGCTGTATCCCCCCTCCCATCTTCCCTCTGGGTAGGGGAGGCAGAACCTACCTCTCGACGACAGCCCTCCAGGGTCATCTGCTGGCCTCCTGCTCTCTCGGGCATTGTGATGTCCAGAACAACACGGAGATTTGACCTGGCATGGATCACAGGCTCCGCCCAAGGCTGCATGGTGTAAGAAGGGCCTTGAACTTCATGAACACGCCTCATCTCTTTAGAAAGAGAGATGTTGTGTTTTCGGGTGGTCACATGGCTGTGTTCAAGGCAGAGCTACAGTGAGGCCTGAGGCTGACACCCCCTTTACCTTCTACATATAAGCACAGGTTGGGCTCTTCCAGGGAGAAATGCAGTGGACCACTGTGACCTCCGGAGAAAAGTTCCAAGGAGTGGGGTGTCAGATATTGTAACTAAAGTACTCCTGTGTCCTAGCCTGCCGATGGTCAGGACAAATCTCTCTCACCCACCAGTCCTGCAGCCACTCAGACCCAAGTAAACACACAGAGGTTTATATTATTTATGAACTGTATGGCCATTAGCTCAAGCTTATTACTGACTAGCTCTTACACTTAAATTAACCCATAATTCTTATTTATGTTGAAAAGTTACCACATGGCTTGGTACCTTTTCTCAGTTCTGCCTTCACATCTTGCTTCCTCTGTGTCTGGCTGGTGACTCCTGACTCAGCCTTCCAGTTCCCAGAATTCTCCTTTCTGCTTATCCCGCCTATACTATACGTCCTGCCTGGCTACTGGTCAATCAGCACTTTATTTATTAACCAATCAGAGCAACACATTCACAGCATACAGAGCGATATCCACAGCAAGGTGTGACTCACAAGGTAGGATGTGGGTGTCTGAACAGGAGGTCCCAAGAGAGGAGAACTCTACCCTCAAAAAGCAAGTTTGTAGCTAGGCTTGGTGGCACATACCTGTCATTCCACCCTCAGGAAGCTGAGCTAAGGAATCAGTCTCCAGGTTCAGGCTAGCCTGGCTGTACATGGTCTCTACAAAACCAAACAAAGTTTGGGTCACTTACCCTGCTCACCTTGACTTCCCAAGGCCATAGTCCTGGCTAGGTTAATGTTTCCTCGTATCCGGTGAGTTCCAGAACCAGCTGAATCACGGTTATACAACAAAACGAAAAGCCAGTCTGCCCATGTACTCACCTGCGCCCATGCCTCTGAGCCGGACAGCCCCTCCTAACTACCTCAGGATTAAGCTGCAGCCCTTCATCCCACCATCTCCCCATGCCCCCCCATCCCCTCCATTCCCTCCATCCCCTTACCTGCAGCCTAGAAACAGGCCAGAACCTACCATTCTTCCTGGGGACCTAGTCACGGGGTCCTGCAGAGAGCTCTAGCCCACCCACACCCCCATGATGCCGCTAACGGAGGTGGTGGGTTTAAGAGAAAACAGTGTCTCCCCTGCTCCCCTAGAGAGACAGAAAGCAGCGTGGGAGCTGTGACACTGGAATGTGGTTTACGCCAAGACACAGGCACCACCCCCATATAACTGCAGGGCACTGCTGGCATGGTGAACTGGGGTGGGGGTCATTCAGTGAGTTCCATACAGGGACACGGGTGGCTCTGCCACTCTCTGACCTCAAGTCTGCTTCTCTGTCTGCCTGTGAAGGCCTGGATCCAGAACCCACACAATGTGCCTTCCACCACTTTTCATTTGTTAGAGACAAGTCAGTACACCCAGCCCACACTCATGGGAAGAAATGAGATGCCACGGGCCGTAAAGACCTCACAGGTCTCAGGGCTTTTTAAACGGCCATCGCCTGTATACCCGCCCCAGTCATTTTCATTCCCCCGTGGGCAGAATCAACTCACCCAGCTGGGCACTGCGAGGTGAACCACCATCCCAGCTGGGAGGCAGAGGCAGGAAGGTCCCCAGTTCAAGGCCAGCCTGGGCAACCTTAACTCAGACATTCACCCCTCCTCACTTCCCCGAAAACCCACTCAGCTGGCAGGAAGTGTTACAGATGCAAACCCGGAGTACTTTCCACAGAGGAAGACAGAGAGAGGAGCTCAAAGGGCAGGGCGGAGAGCAAGAGCCGAGTCCACCTCATATCCCAAGCCTCATCTACTCGAGGCTCAGATACACCCAGCATCTTGGGGCAGTCCTCAAGCGTGGCTCAGGTTTTCTAGCCGTGGGGACAGGCCTAGGACAAACACTCTGCGTCTCCTGTTCCAAGTGAATGGAGAAGGAGAAAGTGAGTCCTGTGCCCTCTGTCATCCCTCATGGCAAGCGGCCCAGGTTTGTGTCTCTGAAGATTCCTGCCAGTTGGATTTGGGGAGCCAACAGTGTCTTCCTTCGGCGCTCTTGTTAACCCTGTGCATCCTCGCTGGCCCTTCTCTCCAATACGAGTCTTCTGAAAACTTTGTGTGTCTTTTATGAACCTCATCGGGGCAGCTGATCTCCATTGTCAACTTTATGGGATTTCAGATCTCCATGGAAACAACCTCTGGGCATGTCTGTGAAGGAGTTTCTAGATTCAAGTTAACTGAAGACCCACCTTAGGTGTGTGTGGGTGGCACCACCCCAGGGGGTGAAGTTCAATATCGCATAAAAAGGAGAGTGTGAGCTGAGCCCAGATCCATCTCTCTCTACCTCCTGGCTGCAGATGCAATGTGACCTGCTGCTCCATGTTTTTGCCACATGTCGTCACTGTCACAGTGGACCAGGCCCTCAAACCAGGCGCCTTATTTTGTGGCTTTTATTGGGCATTTATGTAAATGAAAAAAGTAACATAGAGGTCCCACCATTGCTGCAGGGAACTCTGCTTATGCCCCCCACTTCCATTCAGTGCTTCTAGGAGGATGGATCCCCTCAGATTTCCTGACACCTCATTGGAACAGTCAATTTCCAGGCTGCTCTTCAAGGATTCCATCACCTGCCATTCTGCTGACCCCATTCCAGCTTCAGAGTGCAGAGCTCACTAAAGCCCTGGCATTTAGTCATGTAACCTGCAAATTTTACAAAGCCCCTTCTATATGCAAGCAAGCCACTCAGTGTTGGGGAATTTTCAGGAGGCCAGGATCACCTCGGACTCCCGTGGGTGCCATAAGATTGATAATGTGGCAATTGGAGGATCCGAAAGGAAAATTAGAGGCCCACACCCACCCCAGGCACTGCAGCTGGGGGCAGCTTCCTGAAGAAGGTAGGTTAATGGAGGCATCCTAACTCATGGAGAAAGTAAAGAGCATGCAGAAGACATGCGTGGGTCCAGAAGGTCGGTTTATATGAGGGACAGTAGGAGCCTGGAGAACAAGGCCACAGGACTCAACCAGGAACCACCGTAATCCTGCCTGTCCATGCTGGTACAAGGACAAAATATATGCAATAAATCACTCAACAAATGTTTGCTAAGCAACTACTATGTTCCTGCCCTCAGAGAGCTTCCAGTCTGGTGGGCATAGTTAGTCCTTTGCAGGCGGTAACTGAGAGTGGCGGGCATGGAGGAGCTGAGGGGGCGCCTTAGTTTGTGTGGAGGGGTACAGCATGTTTGGGCTCAGCACCCAGAGCCCGATAGTGCCTGACTGATAAGAGACTGAAGTGCCTGCTATTACGGTCCAAGGGTCTGCTCAAGGCAGAGCCGTGCAAAGGCTGTGCTCAGAGTGAGCTTGCTGTACTGAAGGGGCAGTGGTGTGAGTGGTAGGGCAGGCAGGGGTGGGCATGCAGGGAAGGGAGCCTGCAGGGCAGGCAGGGGAGCGCATGCAGGGAAGGGAGCCTGCAGGGCAGGCAGGGGTGAGCACGCAGGGAAGGGAGCCTGCAGGGCAGGCAGGGGTGGGCATGCAGGCAAGGGAGCCTTCCGGGCATGCAGGGGTGGGCATGCAGGGAAGGGAGCCTGCAGGGTGGGCAGGGGAGGGCATGCAGGGAAGGGAGCCTTCAGGGCATGCAGGGGAGGGCATGCAGGGAAGGGAGCCTGCAGGGCAGGCAGGGGTGGGCATGCAGGGAAGGGAGCCCTCAGGGCAGGCAGGGGTGGGCATGCAGGGAAGGGAGCCTGCAGGGCAGGCAGGGGTGGGCATGCAGGGAAGGGAGGGGTGGGCATGCAGGGAAGGGAGCCTGCAGGGCAGGCAGGGGTGGGCATGCAGGGAAGGGAGCCTTCCGGGCATGCAGGGGTGGGCATGCAGGGAAGGGAGCCTGCAGGGTGGGCAGGGGAGGGCATGCAGGGAAGGGAGCCTTCAGGGCATGCAGGGGAGGGCATGCAGGGAAGGGAGCCTGCAGGGCAGTCAGGGGTGGGCATGCAGGGAAGGGAGCCTGCAGGGCAGGCAGGGGTGGGCATGCAGGGAAGGGAGCCCTCAGGGCAGGCAGGGGTGGGCATGCAGGGAAGGGAGCCTGCAGGGCAGGCAGGGGTGGGCATGCAGGGAAGGGAGCCTGCAGGGCAGGCAGGGGTGGGCATGCAGGGAAGGGAGGGGTGGGCATGCAGGGAAGGGAGCCTGCAGGGCAGGCAGGGGTGGGCATGCAGGGAAGGGAGCCTTCCGGGCACAGCTTTGGCCAGGAAGTGGTGGGCATGTTACTGGACTCTGTTGCTGTAGAATATTATTTTAAGATCTGTTACTTGTGTTTATGTTGCATTTGTTTAACTCTGTGAAGCTGAGTTACCTTGCCTGTCTAAAACACCTGATGGTCTAAAAGAGCTGAACGGCCAATAGCAAGGCAGGAGAAAGGATAGGCGGGTCTGGCAGGCAGAGAGAATAAATACAGGGAGAACTCTGGGAGGAAAAGAAGAGCAAGAGAACAAGGAGAGGAGGACAGTAGGGGCCAGCCACCCAGCCACCCAGCCACCCAGCCACCCAGACAGCCACGGAGTAAGAGTGAAAGATTTACAGAAGTAAGAGAAAGGTAAAAGCCCAGAGACGAAAGGTAGATGGGATAATTCAAGAAAAGCTGGCTAGCAACAAGCCAAGCTAAGGCCGGGCATTCATAAGAATAAGCCTCCATGTGTGATTTATTTTGGGAGCTGGGTGGTGGGCCCCCAAAAGAAAAAAGAGTAAAAAAAGCAGAGTAAAAAGCAACTAACAACACTCTGTATTTCTTCTGACTTACCTCAACTGGGAGGACAATGACCCTGCTCAGGGAGGGGTCTATGGCACCTAGACAAGGTGGAAGGGCCAGCAGAGAACTTCTGAGAAGAAACCCCGAGGCTGTGAAGAGATGGGAAGGGCACGGGATTCAGAACCTCAGGCCCACCAGGACGCAGCCCCGAGTCCACAGCTGATGGGTGACCTTGCTTGTCTCAGTCCACAGCGCGGGGGTGACCCTTGCTTATCACTCTTGGGTGAGGGAAATGACCTAAAGCCCTTTTAACATGCTAGGGGGTTATAGACGCCCCGTGTCACCATGAACAGAGGGACCAAGACACACCGCCAGGGCTAGCCCTTCGACTCCCCACCCAGCTGGACTTTCCATGGGTCCCTGCTCTAGCAGATTAGGCCTGAGATGTGCAAGACTACATGCGGTGGGTCCCGCCTCCTTGCCTCTTCCTGCAGGGCAGTCCGTGCTATCTCCAGTCCCGGGACAGAGGCTCGCTGAGGTCCCATCGTGCGGTCTGGTCTGCCTGACTCTGGACAGTGGGTGACCAGTTGGGCTCCGGAGACGCTGGGCATAAAATCCAAGCCTGAATTGGGGGTGGGGAGTTCTCCAACCCAGCTAGGGTACTCAACCCTTGGAGGACGAGCCGGTGGCTGCATGGTGCTTTGTAGGCATTGGCGGCCCATTTTGCAGAAGGGGAAGCTGGGGCCCTTTGGGTAGCGGGGCACCTGCGAAAGGACCGCTTGGGGGTGTCGTCCATTTCCCAAAGCCCTCTCCCCACTCTCCGGACTGGAGAAGGATCCTCTGATTGGTCATATCTGGAGGCCTGGCCTGAGGGCGTCCTGTGATTGGAGAGGTCCGGGGTGGGCGGGTCCCCGGTGTCTGCCCCTCCTCTGTGAGTGGAGGAGGCGCGCTGACCCCAACCCGCTCCACCGTAGACCCGAGCTTGAGCACGGGTCTGGGAGCTCGCTGCTGCCCCGTGCCGACTCTCGCAGCTAGCAGGTACTGCTGGGTTCCAAGCCCAGGGCTCTGGGCCCGTGACCCTGTTCTCCCTACTCCCCCTCTTTGACCTTGGGTAAGTTTCTTTTTGCTTTTGTTGTTTTGAACACTGCACCCAGAGCCTCTCCGCTGCAGGCAGGCGCTGAACCCTGGAACCATAGCTCCTGCCCTGGGAAGTTTCTTTTTCTTTCCTTTTCTTTTGGAGGGAGGGTGTCCCTGAGTAGCCCTGGCTGTCCTGGAACTAGCTCTTTAGACCAGGCTGGCCTCGAACTCAGAGATTTGTCTGCTTCTGCCTCCGGAGAGCTAGAATTAAAGGAGTGCATTACCAAGCCCTGCTCATGCCCTGGGAAGTTTCTGAAGTGCTGCTAAATCTTGGCTTCTAGTCTGTAAAACGGGGGAGGAAGAGACAGGTCTGGATTAGACGGGACACAACAGTGTGCAACTCCTGAGGTTGCTGGAGAATTCTGGTCCTAGGCAGCTGGTGGTGAGTGTTGGGACTGTCTTCTGTCTAGATAAGTTCTCCATGCCCAGGAGACAGCACAGTCATACTTTCCCTGGGCCCTTGAGACCCAGGGAAGGTGACAGCTGAAGTCTGCAGGCTTGAGAGCCAGGTTGCTCTACCTTTACCCTGTAGCCACACCCAGGATCACGGAAGTGTCTGATTGATCTTGGCCCATCCCCTGCTGGGAGCTGTGGCAAAGACGCTGTCATATGAGAAGGTCTGCGTTGGGCAGATGTGGGTGAACCATGACCATGCTCCCAGGCTGGATTGCAGTAAGCTATAGAATGAAGGGCCCCTGCTGCCATTCTGCTCTCCTGACCCAGGGGCTGGAAGTGGGGACCCGCAGAGCAGGAACCCTCTGAGTCCCTGAAGGTCTGAGGCCACAGCAGCCCCTGTGCCCCAACACAAGACAGGGCTGGGAGGCAGCAGTCCATATCCTTGGGGACCTACAGCCCCTCCCATGTTGTCTCTGTAGCCAAAGGCAAACTTTAAGTGAGGGTCCTCACTTCACGTTCCTCCATCTACCTCCTTGTCCCTGAACTGTGATAATGGCCAGTCTGCAGTGATCCCGACTGCCCCTCTGCAGCCTAAAGTGGGGTTTGGTTTTGTTGACTTGTATTTTACTCCTTTGATATTTCTGTAAATAATGGCTGTTCAGCAGGGGTGGAGGAGGCGGGTATGGTAGCACAGATCTGAAATCTCCGTGCTCAAGAGGCTGAGGTGGGAGGAGGAGAGATTCCAGGGCAGCCTGTACTATGCACTGAAACTCCCTTGAAAGAAAACAACACACACACAGAGGCAAGCACACACACACACACACACACACACACACACACACACACACACGCACACACACACACACACACACCACATCATACCACAGACACACCACAGCACACACATGTGCGCGCGCGCACACACACACACACACACACACACACACACGCACACCACATCATACCACAGACACACCACAGCACACACATGTACACACACACACACACACACACACCACATCATACCACAGACACACCACAGCACACACATGTGCACACACACACACACACACACACACACCACATCATACCACACACACTGCTTTGGGAAAGTGCAGTGAGCTCCAGTCATCTGCTGGAGCATCTTGGCTTATATGTTCCCAGCTAGCAACAGTTTGCCAATGGCAGTTTCCTAATGGCATGGCCTAAGCATTGCAAGACACTGCAGTGTAAAGCCCACCCGATGTCCTCTGGTCCTCCCATGGTTTATAAGAGAGACACCAAGCCAGGGCGGAGCCACCTCTCATGTTCCCTGCAGAGAAGTTTCGCTTGCTGCTGTCTTCCCAGAACCTCGCCAGTGCTGGGTATCCATGTTATCTTCGGTACCTGTCAGTTTTACAGGAGGAATGTGGACTGTGTTTGCCTCTGCGTTTAGAGAAATGTTCCAATTTCATTAGCTGTGATTGCAACATGTTTTTGTCTGTTGGCTGTAAGTTTTTCCTTTTAGTAAAGTGTGCTTTATATGTGAAAAGTTATCATGTTTAATTTGCATTCCACTGTTGGAGCCAGGCCTGTAAAGCCCACTGTTCACCAATATTTTCTAACATTCTCCCCCTTCTCTCCCCCTCTTCTTCCCACGTGTCCTCCTCCTTCCCTTCTTCTTCTTTCTTCTCCATTTTTGAGGCAGGCTCTCATGTAGCCCAGGCTGGCCTCAAACCCTCTATGTAGCTGAGGATGGCCTTGAACTCCCATCTTCCTGCTTCCAGCTTTAGAGAGCTGTGCTTACCTCCTGCACCAGCACACGTGGACTCTGTGGAGCAGGTGACGGAAACCAGTGCTTCAAGCATGCTAGACAGGCGTTGGATCAACTGAGCTACCTTCTTACCCTTATTATGTTTTCTTCCTGTACCTTGTGTGAAATGTTTATTTTGAACCCAGCTGGACTTTTTGGAGCAAAATGTAGGCTGGAGAGCTATATTTGTTTCTTTCAATTAATAATCAACTTTCAGAGTTTGTTTTGGGTTTGTGGAAAAACTGAGGGCAGAGCCAGGTTCCCATATGTTCATTCTGCCCATGCTTCCTTTGTTAAACATTTACCACAACGTGTGAGCTGATGCCAGTGTGGTGTGATGGCCTCAGATCCATATTCTGTGTGGGGCTCTCTCAGTGTGTATGTGTGTGTGTGTGTGTGTGTGTGTGTGTGTGAGCTTCATGTGTGGGCAGTGTGTAAGGCATGTCTCCCCTCTTGTAGTCTTAGATGCCATGGGGGAGGGGTCTCTCCTCAGCCCTGGCGACTGCTCATCCTTCACTGTCTCTGATGCTCTGGGTTGACTTTTCCCGGTGCTGAGCACTTGTGATCATCGTGGATGGCAGCTTTGCAGAGTCCTTCACTCAGAGGTTTGCGTTTAGGTTTCCTGAGTATCTTTTCACAGCTTCCTGGCACATGTCCTCTCAATTCTGGCTTACGTTCCATTATCTGAACCCCATCACCACAGGTTTTTTTTTTCATTCACTCACTAATGGGTGTCATAGTTGCTTCCAGGTTTGAACAGTTCTAAGTAATACTGCTGTCAACATTTGCATGTGGGCATTGCTTTTCTGTCCACTTGAAGAAATATCTACGAGAGTGTGTCCTAGTTAGGGTTACTATTGCTGGGATGAAACGCCATCATCAATAGCAACTTGGGGAAGGACGGGTTTATTTGACTTAGGCTTCTTCGTCACTGTTCATCATTGAAGGAAGTCAGGAACTCAGAGCGGCAACCTTGGAGGCAGGAGCTGATGCGAGGCCATGGAAGGAGTGCTGCTTACTGACTTGCTCTTCATGGCTTGCTCAGCCTGCTTTCTTATAGAACCCAGGACCACCTGCCCAGGGGTGGCCCCACCCACGATGGGCTGGGCCTTCTCCCATCAATCACTAATTGAGAAAATCAGTCTTGCCTACAGCCGGATGGTATGGAGGCATTTTCTCAATTGAGGCTCCCTCTTCCTTAATACTCTAGCTTGTGTCAAGTTGACATAAAACTAGCCAGCACAGAGTGGCTTCTGGAACTGGCGGTTAAAATGAACTTTGCATTAGAACAAGAATGCTGGAGACTGGCAAGGTGGTTCACCGGTTAGGACCACTTGCTGCTTTTGCAGAGAACCTGAGTTCTGTTTCTAGCACCCAAGGCAGGCAGCTCACAACCTCTTGCAGCTATAGCCCCAGGGGACTCTGATGCCACCTTCTGGCCTCCATGGGCACTGCAGTTTGCTGATTGAGAGCTTTAGCACACATTTTATTTTTTTATTAAGAAATTTTTTTATTCATTTTACATACCAACCACAGATCCCCCTCTCTTCCCTCCTCCCACCCGCCCAGTCTCCCTCCCCCTAATCCATTCCCCCATTCTCTCCTCCAACAAGGTAAGGCCTCCCATGGGAAGTCAGCAGAGCCTGGTACATTCAGTTGAGGCAGGTCCAAGCCCATCCCCCTGCATCAAGGTGTGCAAGGTGTCCCACCATAGGTAGTGGGCTCAAAAAGCCAGCTCATGCATCAGGGATGGATCCTGATCTCACTGCCAGGGGGCCTCTTAAGCAGATCAAGCTGCACAACTGTCTCACTTATTCAAAGGGCCTAGTCCAGTCCCATGGAGGCTCTACAGCTGTTGGTCAAAAGTTCATGAGTTCCCACTGGTTTGGTCTGGTTGTCTGTAGGTTTCCCCATCCTGATCTTGATGCCTCTTGCTCATAGAATCCCTCTTCTCTCTCCTCGACTGGACTCCTGGCTTAGCTCACATTTTAATTGTTTTCCCTCCTGACTGAGTCAGGAGGGTCAGTTGTTCACTCTTAGGTCTCCCAGTTTATGGATTCTCATTTTATTTTCTCGATGGAGTTCTTTGAAAGTAGAAATATTAAACTGTTTGAAGTAGGACTTAATTTATCTTTCCATGAGCCCTCCTGGGCTGTGCTTTGAAAGTTATTGATGAACCCGAGGCTGTCCACGTTCCTCTTTTTATCTTTCAGAGGTTTATAACCTCAGGTCTGTGATCCATTTGGACTTGATTTTTATGAAGGTTGTGCAACCTGTGAGCCAGCCTGGCCTCTGATGACATGTCCACACACTGACCTCTGAAGGTTCACGCCCACAGGCCAGGGAGGGGAAGGGAAGCAGGCATGGCTTTGGGTCTGAAAGGCACACATGTGAGGCTGGCCAAGACAGAGAGGCGCCGCTGCTCCGAGCTGTCGGAGTTCTGGGTGTTTAGTGAACAGCAGCATCTCTGGGTCACAGCAGCGTGCTGTGCGTGTGGAAATTCATGAGGCTACCTCACCCCTGTGGTTTCTGCACCGAGTGTGTGACGTCCGCACGGCAGACTTTTCCTACACCATGCAGATGTGGTAAATGGACAGTTTAAGGGAAGACACCAGCAAGTACCGCAGGTTTTGCAGACATGAGTGGCAGGAAGGTGCTGAACTTAGTAGCCATTGACCCTGAGTTCTGCTTCATTCCATCCGGCCCTCTCCTCAGCCCTTCCCGTTGGCAGCCCCTCCCAACCCAGTCACCCTGTGCTGTGGAGGCTGATGCTAAGCAAGGCTCCTTTTTGCCCCTCTTGTGGCTTCTGGGTCTCTGCAATAAGCCTGGTGTAGCCTCAAGAGAAGTATGGTGGCTTTCTCACGAACCGTGAGGGGACAGAGGCTAATGTGGCTGGACCAAGGTCCCAGAACTGGTCACTTCCACCGTATATTCTAAAATGTCTCCTAGGACTTGCACCAGCTTCGTGACAGTTTGCCGGGATTAATGAAGGGACCCCTAAAGCTACAGTCATCAGAGTCTCCACATTCACAGATGTCAGGGTTACCTGTGTCCATGTCCCCCCGGCCCCTTGCATAGTGGCAATCTTCCTGAAACCGCCTGCTGGTCATGGAGCCCCCACGGTGACCAAGGCAGGGGACATACCTGCTGGAACCTGGATGGCTTCCCCTGACTTCAGAGAGCCCTTTCTGACTCTTCGGCTGCCCCTTCTCCAGGTGCTGTTCACCCCTCTGTCGCCATGAAGATCGCGGTAATCGGGCAGAGCCTGTTTGGCCAGGAGGTTTACTGCCAGCTAAGGAAGGAGGGCCATGAGGTGGTGGGTGTGTTCACTATCCCAGACAAGGATGGGAAAGCAGATCCCCTGGGTGAGTAACAGCTCGGGGGGCAAGGAGGAGGGTGGAGGGAAGCCCACCTGCTGGGCAGGGGCCCCCATAGTGGGCAGGTGGTAAAGTGTGGGGTCTCACGGTGCAGCCCTTGCTGGAGAGTACCTACACACTTTCCACTCTGATGCCAAGTGGCTGCTGGACCGTCCTGGAATAAAGTCACACACACACACACACACACACACACACACACACACACACACACACTTGACTGGTGTAGGATCTGTGTCTTGAGCAAGGGCCATGGAGAAGCCCATCTTGCCCTATGTACCTCTGCGAACTTCTCTGACCCCAAGCATCTAGGCTCTCAAGGGCTCAGGGGACATGCTTCATGTCGCCATTGCTGGGGCTCTCTTAGCCCGAGTGCTCAGCTCACTGGAGGGTTCCTGGTACAGTAAAGTGGGTGGAGCTAAGAGACTTCCATTTCAGCATCTTTCTGGTGCTGCTACCTCCCGGGGGAGGAGTCACTTGAAAATCACAGTCCTGGACCCTTGCCTTGGAGCAGGCGCTCAGTACACAGGATGCTGGGGCCTCCATATGGTGAACAGACCCTCCGGCCGCTCATCAGCCCTTGTCAGACCTGATGGAGAAGGACTGTAGGGCGCGGCTTAACATGGGAAACTGAGGTTAGCAGGGAGGCTTTGAGAGGCCAGCCAGATCCAGGGCAGACCAAGCAGCTGCATTCCAAACCCCTGGACTCTGCCCTAACACTGCTGTGGCCTGCCTAGCCTCAGCCTTGTACCTGACTGCAGCATGATATACATGATCCCACAGCATGATATACATGACCCCACAGCATGATATACATGACCCCACAGCATGATATACATGACCCCACAGCATGGTATACATGACCCCACAGCATGGTATACATGACCCCACAGCCTGAGCTTTGCAAATAGACACTAGCCGTGACTAGACAATTCTTGCTCCCAGCACCAGCCCAAGCCTGATGGGGACCACAGATGGCCTGCAGGAGTGTCTCACTGGCCACAGTGAGGCTGCTTTGGAAGTATGTTCTGACCTCCTCTCCTCACAGCTGGTCACATTGCGTCTGAATCAGGAACAGAGATGTGTCCTGGTGTTCAGCTGTGCGCCACCACTGCCCGGCTATGCTGGCTTCCTTTTTCACCCCCTTTTTATTCAGCCTTGGGACCATACACCTGGAATGGTGTATCTACATTCTGGGGAGTCTCCTCTTTTCAGTTAACACCCCGGAAACACCCTCCTACTGATTCCAAACCCAGTGACCTTGACAATGAAGATCAGCCCTCACGTCAGGACATGATGGCAGAGATGAGGACGGACAGCAGGGTCAGGCCCGTCAAGGGAGCTCCCTCGAGAGACTTGCGAAAGATGTTCATAAGCACTGAAGTACTGAAGGCCAGAAACAGTCCTGCAGGCTTGGGGCTGTGCCTTCCAGAGGCAGCTGCTACCACCAGGCTGAGGACAGGAGGGGCTGGGCCGCATAGGAAATGGAGCCTATGATTCAGGCCTGTCAGGAGGCAGGAGGGGCCCGGCAGGCCGGGCTCGGGCTTCTGGGCCACAGGTGTGAGGAGCAGAATGTCTATACTGCAGACGGGGAACAGGGATTCAGCGGCTGCTCTGGGAAGGGACTCCTGTGGCTTCGGCGAGGCATTGGGCTCCCGTGGTGGCCAGAGGACAGGATCCCCACAGGAAGGACCAAGCCTTTCCCAGCCCTCTTGTTCTCTTCCCTCCTGCCTCTTCACCTCCTCCCAGTGAGGGAACAGCTGACAAGAACTATGGTTCCCAGGGACCCCAGTGTCCAAGACAGAGATCTGAGGAGGAGAGGGAAGGGAAGGGAGGAAAAAGAGAGACGGTGAGGGAGCGGAGAAAGACACAGTGTTGGACATGGCTGGGCCTCTGGAGAGGACTGTGAGGACAGTGGCTGTTGGGGACCTGTGGGGCCTGAGCAGGGGAGGCACAAGAGGCCTTAGTACTCCGCAGGAGGTAGCATCCAGGCAGGAAAGTCCCTGCCCATCACTCACCCTTGGCTAGCAGTGCCCCACCCGAATCCTGGTAGAACCTTGCTGGGCAGTGGGAACAGGAAGGGAAAGGACACCAAGGACAGGCCAGGAGCCACTTCTCTGGGTGGGGGGCACAGCTGGACAGTGTGTGGGTAGCACAGAGAGGACCATTACTTGCCTGCTCTCCCCGCAGGCCTGGTGGCTGAGAAGGATGGCGTGCCTGTGTTCAAGTTCCCTCGGTGGCGGGCTCGAGGTCAGGCCCTGCCCGAGGTGGTGGCCAAATACCAGGCTCTGGGTGCAGAGCTGAATGTGCTGCCCTTCTGCAGCCAGTTCATCCCCATGGAAGTCATCAGCGCCCCCCAGCACGGCTCCATAATCTACCACCCATCCCTGCTACCCAGACACCGAGGGGCTTCGGCCATCAACTGGTAAGACAGGACCCACTCCATCCGCCTGGCATGTCACACTGCTCTGCCTGACGCATCCCTCTAGGGTGGTCAAGGGCGTCGCATGGGTGCCTGCCCTGCTCTGCCGTGTGTCACCCTGAACCACAGTGGGGGCATGTTAAGACAGCACGCTTGCCAGGTGGTGGGTGGTGCACACCTTTAATCCCAGCACTCAGGGGGCAGATCTCTGTGTGTTTGAGGCCAGCCTGGGCTATATAGAGCAAGTTCCAGGACGGCCAGGACTACATAGAGAAACCCTGTCTTGAAAACAAAAGAGACCACATGCTCTGCTGCAGCGGGGGACGACAGCTCTGCTGGTGTCGCACCTGGGACAGGGCAGAGGGTGCAAGCGGGGGTGGGAGGTGTACTAGGATATCATGGAGGCTGCAAGAGGGCAGGGCTCTGTATGCCCACCCAACCTGTCCCTGTCGTGGGGCCGTTCCCTGAGGCAGCACAGCTTTCGGTGGTCATAAACAGTTTCTTGTCTTCCCTTTCCTCTAGGAGCAGGTGTCAGCCCTTCCTGGGGAGGAGGTGGCCTCCTGGAGGGTGGCAGGGGCCAAGGGGCAGCTCCCAGGGTGCCCTCTGTGACCCTTTCTATCAGACTAACATTTCCCTCCTGCCCTCCAGGACCCTCATCCATGGGGATAAGAAAGGAGGCTTCAGCATCTTCTGGGCTGATGATGGCTTGGACACTGGGGACCTTCTGCTCCAGAAGGAGTGTGAGGTGCTTCCGGATGACACCGTGAGCACCCTGTACAACCGTTTCCTCTTCCCAGAGGGCATCAAAGGGATGGTAAGGCTGAGGGCTGGCCACCCCTGCCCTCCCACCTCATGCCTGCCCTGACACAGGCTCTCCATTCTTGGCTCCTCTGACCTTCCCTGGATGTAGGTACTGATCCCCACTGGCCAGGCACCCCACCCTCAATTTCAGGACTCGTGAAAGGGGGGCTCTTCAGGGTCTCAAAGAGATGGGGTATGAACATGAAGGAACTGTGGGCAGAGTGAGCAGAGCCCACCTCAAGAGGGCCTTAGCCCAAAGGGGCACGTTTGGTTGGGGCCATTGGCTAGACAAGGCCAGAGGCAGCATTGGGCCAGGTGTTGTTGAGCCCCAAAGCTCCCTCTGTGTCTCTGGGTTGTCACACCCCACAATTTGGTCCCTTTTCGGTTTAGTT
Organism: Peromyscus maniculatus bairdii; assembly: GCF_049852395.1. Classification (NCBI taxonomy): domain Eukaryota; kingdom Metazoa; phylum Chordata; class Mammalia; order Rodentia; family Cricetidae; genus Peromyscus; species Peromyscus maniculatus. The sequence continues at coordinate 112,702,089 of NC_134854.1, forward strand.
CATTTTATCCTCAGGTCAGGTGCTGCATGAGATGAAAGATCATTGAGTCTTAAGTCCAAGTTTTCAGTTCCCTATTCCATGGGGCGACAAACCCCACTTCTCCAAGATACAAGGGGGAAAGATGAAGGAAAGCTCCGATTGGTCAGCTTAGGGTCATGTGGTTTTCCTGACCCAGTCACTGGCCGGGGCAAGGGAGTACTCTGATTTGTGGAAGTCTCTGCAAACACCACGGCCATCAGAGTGTCCATCCGGGGAGGCAAGAAGGAAAAATAGGACTCAGTAGCCAGTGTTGAGAGTCTGACCCCAAATAGTTTATTTGAGGCATATTTAAGAACAGCACAATCTGGTGAAAATATTTTCTGGTGCCACACGTAGCCGGTGTCCCCAGGGACATCCTACAGGCCATGTCTATCTGCGCAGGCTGCTGTTGCTCTAGCCTGGAGGGCACATTAGTGAGAGAGGACCAAAGCCATTGATATTTGGGCCAGGAAGTTTCCAGACAAAAAGCCCTTGTCATAGGGCAGTGAGCAAGGTACCAGTCACCAGACACCACGACTAGCCCCTGGCCATCTGCCCCCTCACCTCAGTCCTTTTTCACATCAGCTGCCTTTTCGCCTTTAGTGTTTTCATTGTGTTAAGCCATGGTGAGCAAAGCTACCTTGTCAAATACTGAGCCTGAGACAAGAGGATTTCACAATCCATAGCCAATGGCTCAGATAGCCATTAGAGTTCGAGTGTCCATGGCTACCTCTGCTCACATGTGTCTATTTAAATTAGTTATGATTAATTTACATAGAAATGTAGGGACAGGAGGTAGCTCTGTAGTACAGTGATTTCTTTGTATGGGGGAGAGCCCATGTTCTATCCCCTGCATTGGGCGCGCACATGCGCACGCACACATACATACACACACACTCATCTTTGAAGTCCCCAGGAACTGCCATTGTACAGGATTGTGCAAACACAGCCCATGTTAATCACTATGGCATATTCCACAATACAGCTCTGCATTATAGTTTCTGATACCCTATTTCTTTTCTTTATTTTTTTCTATTTATTTATTTTGTGTGTATGAGTGTTTGCCTGCGTGTGTATATGTGAACCATGGACATCAAAAGAGAGCATCAGATTCCCTAGACGGTAATTACAGGAGGTTGTGAGCTGCCACGTGAGTGCTGGGAATTGAACCCAGGTCCTTTTATAAGAGCAGCCTAAAATAGTACTTTTTCGTCAGGACCACCAGCCTGTAAATAATGACACGGAGACTTATTATTAATTATGAAAGGTTGGCCTTTAGCTTAGGCTTTTTCCCAACTAGCTCTTATAACTTAAATTAACCTGTTTCTATTAATCTACTTTCTGCCACGTGGCTTGGTTTCTTCTCCTCCGTACTCGAGCCAACTTGCTCGAGTCTCGCTGGCATCTCTCTGCCTCTCTTCTTCCCAGAGTTCTCTCTCTCTCTCTCTCTCTCTCTCTGGGAAGTCCCACCTATTCTCTCCTGCCTATCTATTGGCCATTCAGTTCTTTATTAAACCCATCACAGTGACACATCTTCACACAGTGGAAGCAAATGTTCTGTAACAGCAGCCGGTGCTTATGACTGCTGAGCACCCTCTCGAGGCCCAGACACTGTTTCTTGACAACACCTCCCCTGGGTGCTCCTCAGGGTGGGTTGCAGGCTCCTCATCACTCCTCAGTCTGGACCCCAGAGAAGCTCCTTTTCTGCAGATGCCCAAGCCCACATCAGGGCTCGGGATCTGTTCTCCTTCAAGATGGTTCTGGACAGCGGCACACAAGCTGTGCGTCTGTTATCCCCGGTGGGCCTTGGCGGTTTCCTCACCTAGAGATCTAGAAGGCCCATGTAAGCTAAGGCCGTGAGGTGCTGCTGATGGTCTGTGTGTCATTCCACAAACACCATCACCCACGCCCTGTGTCCATGCTGTAGGGTTTCCGGGTCCCCGCAGTGTGAGCACCAGGGCTGGTGTGGGCAGGACCCTGAGGCTGGGGAAGCTGACTGTGGAGTCTCCTTGCAGGTGCAGGCTGTGCGGCTGATCGCCGAGGGCACAGCACCCCGTATCCGCCAGCCTGAGGAAGGAGCCACCTATGAGGGCATTCAGAAGAAGGAGACGGCCAGGGTGAGTAGCAGGCCCGGCTACCCACCACGCCTGTGAGTGGCTGGAGTGCAGTGGCTCAGGGAAGCAGGGCACAGCTGACAGTGATAGAAACAGCCGTGGAGGGTGGGGTCACCTGGACGTGCAGGCAACAGTGTCCTGACTCTCTTTAAGTAGAAGGAGCAAGCATCGCTCCAGGGAGGGAGAAGAACTAGGCCTATGGGCATATACCAGCCATAGTGTCAGCATTTCCAAGATGTTGTCTGAGAGGTTTCTTGGAGCCACAGTGGGTAGCAGTCCCGCGGCTGCCCCCGCTTGGGACTGGTTGTCTCTGTAAGGAGGTCTGCGTGAGCCCTGGATACATGAAGATGCTGTGGTGGGGCTCTGCAGGATGGGCCTGGGCACTCTTCCTGGAGACTCTGAGGGCCTCAGCCACCTTGACAACAGTAGAGAGCCTCTTCCCAAAGCCATTCTACAGGCTGTGCAGCCTGGGAGAGACCTGGGGTCAGAGCCCCAGACCAGGGCACCCACTTTGCACTCAGGCCCAGGTCTAGGAGGAAGCCCAGACCCTACCTGCAAGGCTAGGCCCACTCTGCCGCAGGCCTCAGGGGACTTCAAAAGGCTAGCTGAGGATACAACAACCTTGGTCTCCACAGATCAACTGGGACCAGCCAGCAGAGGCCATCCACAACTGGATCCGTGGGAATGACAAAGTGCCAGGTGCCTGGACAGAGGCCTGTGGGCAGGTATGTTCCCATGAGGCTGGTGTTCAGTGGGAGACGCTGTATGCCGCCACCCTGCCAGCTAGAAAGCTGCCCACTAGGTGTGAAATGCTTGAGACATTCTATAGCCCTAATTCTACCTCCTCCCAAATGCCCCCTTCTCCAGGACTAGGAGATCCTGGACCATTCAGAGCTAAAATACGATGTCTGCTGCCATTGGTGGCCCCGGGCACCTGCTGCAGCCCTGGACCTGCTGAATTGGTTGTTGAGTAGCTTGAGCCTCACCTCTGTGCTCTCAGATGCCATAGGCCAGGCTTTGACTTTGCCCCAGGGGAGAGACAACTTACTTTGAGCTAGGCTGGGCAGCAGCTGGACTTAGGATAGGGAGGTGCAGGTTTTGTGCACCCCTCAAGGTCAGCCTGATGTCCACATGATCGGCTGTCCAGTTCCCTGATCCAGCTCCCTACAAAACCATGCAGAGGTCTCTTTGCTTCCTGCACTGACGCCCGACCCTTTGCTCTGGTGGGTTTATCTGCAGCAGCGGCCAGCTGGGTCAGTGACCTCATGGGGAACCTTGAGAAAATTTTCTGGGGGTCTGTGCCCCTGAGGTCTGAGGCACTGAGTCAGTGCAAAGGTCTCAAGGATGCCTGAGGCTTGAGGTATCCAGGTCCTCAGATTTTCTGGGTCTCATCTGTGTCCCCAAAGACTGGGTCTGGGACCTACTCAGCCTTCTGTGTTGATCACAGTTCCTCCAGGTCTCTCTGTTTCCCCCAGAGGCTGGTCTTAGGCCCAGTCAGGCTTGCACACTCTAGGGTCACACCAACCTCCCCACCCCACCCGCCGGTACCACTTAGCCTTCTCAGCCCTATGGAGCTGTAGCTAGGCTTCAGGCAGCAGGGCCTCGTCTTACCTGTTGTCTCTTGGCTTCTCTGACTCCACAGAAGCTGACATTTTTCAACTCAACACTCAACACTTCAGGCCTGGTGGCCCAGGGAGAGCCTTTGCCCATCCCAGGAGCCCATCGTCCAGGCCTGGTCACCAAAGCAGGACTCATCCTCTTCGGGAATGATGATAAAATGGTAAGGTGACAGGACACTATTGTGCGTCACTTGCCTACATCACAGGGTCAAGGTCACCCACACTGCTGTCCTTGGGATAAGGCCCTACAGGAAGACCCAAGGCTGCCCTGGAAGAAACAGGAAGAACCAAGAGTCAAGGGAACAGCCCCAATCTGAGCACAGGCTGGACATCCCGTGTGACAGAAGTCCTTTGGAGTAGCTCTGGCCTTGGACTTTGCATGTGTTATCAAGACCAGGTCATTAAACCTGTAGGCCTCACTTTTCCTCTCACTGAATGGGGATGGCATAGTGACTTGGTACAGACAACTGCTGGACTCTGGTGGATATGATTGGACTTTGCACATCAGAATAGTAACTGAATTGAATGAAGTGTACTTAGATACCAACCGCTGTTTTAAAACAATGAATAGGCACTACATTTCATCAGTAGCCCCATGAGATAATTGTAGATATTATTTGCATATTCCAGAGGAGCAAACTACAATGCAAAGACTTAAAAAAATTGCCTAAGGTCACTCGAGCTAGTCAGTAGCAGAGCTGGGCTTCAGAGCCTAAATTCTGACTCCGAGGCTGTTGTGACCCTGAGACTCTGTTCACATGAGATACTGGGCTGAGGAGAGACAGAGTTTCCAACACTTAGCAACCTTGACAGTGTGGATGTGGGTAGCGTGAAGTGTGGAGAATTGTGCTGACTGACGTGACTCTCTCTCAGCATTTACATGCCTCCAGAGAAGCCAAGGCTGTGTGACAGCTTCTGTTTAACAGAGGATGGGCATTCAGATGTGCATGATGGATATGTCTAGACTGATGCTCTCCTTCATGCTGAGGTCCCTAGAAATAGCATCTAAGAGGGGAATTCTCCCGCAAATGATTATTCAGAAACATTCTGGGCAAACCCCATGAGGCTGTGAGGGACAGGCTCAGCAGTCATGAGGTCGGAGATGGGCTTGTCTGATCCAGGTGTCTCTGAGGATACATTGACTTTGCCTCTGCCCTGCACCTGTGAACATCAGCCAGCATCTGTTGTTCTTGTCCTTGGGATAGTGTGGAGTCCTTGGCTTCTCTGGTCACAGGTGCTTTCCCATCCAGTGCAGGAACTGGGAGTGTGCAGTACGCTGCCGGTGGCCAGTGCCATGCAGCAGCTGAGGCTGGTATTCATGTTCAGGAGGGGCAGGTTCCAGGGCCCTGGCTGCTTCTGCCACTGTACCCATACAAACCTCAGAGCACAGAAGCCTTCAGGAAGCATGTCTCAGGCTTGCTTGCTGGGTCTAGCTGCCCTTCTGCTTGCCAAAAGTTCTAGAACATCTCCTAATAGTCTGTATCCAGCCCTGGTTGCCTGGACTATAACAGGTACAGAGTGTGGCTCTAAAATATTCTTATATCCACCTCAGATTTGCCAGATTTTATAATGTATTGTATGAGCTATTTGAACCCCGTCAGCTCATAAATAATTGTTTGACAAATCTTAGAAGCGGGGAAACAAGATAAATAATTTTGGATGAGCTGGCCTGTCTCCATTGAAGGGTGGCTCCATGCGCTTTGCACATGCCCCACAAGCTCCACAGAGCCAGAGCCAGGCTCTGCCTGGAGTGCTGTTCACAAGAGTGCAGGCAATAGGCTTACAGGACTCTCCTGTATCCTTCCTCTCTCCTGCTGCCTCCCAGACAGACATGTGTCCTCTAGATGTTTCTGTGGGCTTCTGGGAGTGATCACATGATTAATGATCCATCTTTTACTCAGTTGACTTTCACAATAGTTCTGCAAGTAGTTTTTTTTCTGATAAGGATCTGTCCTTTTAATAGAAATAACATCACTCAACAAAAGAAAGCACCTGGCCTGTGGCACTCAGTGATGAGGGCCTGCCTGACATGAGGGAGACCCTGGGTCTGTCTGTCTGTCTGTCTGTCTGTCTGTCTCTCTCTCTCTCTCTGTCTCTCTCTCTGTCTCTCTCTATCTCTGTCTCTCTCTCTCTCTCTCACACACACACACACACACACACACACACACACACACACACACACACACTGCACACAGAGAATCTAGGAAGCAAGCACAATGTGGTAGGTGATGGACAATTAGGATAAAGGGCAGGCACAGGCTATGTGGCTTCTACCATGTCCCTAGGACAGTGTGTCTCAGCTCCAAACACTCCTGTCATTTACCTGGGCTCCCTGCTCCCTCTTGGTGGTGAGGGTTGGAGGGAGAGTGTGAATGCCCTGCTCAGATCCCCACCTGCCTTGGTCCTACTGAACTTCTCCCTTTTGCAGCTGCTGGTAAAGAACATCCAGCTGGAGGATGGCAAGATGATGCCAGCCTCCCAGTTCTTCAAAGGGTCTGCCAGCAGTGCCCTGGAGCTGACAGAGGCAGAGCTAGCCACCGCAGAGGCTGTGCGGGTAAGAGACACCTTCAGTGGTACCATCCAGTCAAAAGGTTGTACGCTGCACATATGTGGTGTGTTCACATTCCCTGGAGTTGGGAATATGCACTGGCCTTGGAGATGGCATTGGCTTTGTCCACTTTCTGATGTCCCTGGGCCCCTGGGATTTGGGTCCCCTGGATCTGGCTCTTTAGGCACTCACTCCCAATAATTAACAAATGAAATTGTCAGCTTTGTAATAAAAGAGGTAGGGGCTTAACCCCATCACCGGTGATCAGTGTGTGGTCTGGAACTGGCCCGGAGAGGGTACTAACACAGTAACACCCAAATGGTGATCAACACAAGATTCCTAGTCAGGTTCCCCTCCAGCTCAGTCCCTACATAGTCTAGAGGTAGCTTCCTTCTCTGAGCTTGGTTGTCTAGCCAGAAACTGGGTCAGTGGCCACTTCCCAGGATCTGTTCCTGGCCCTTCACACTCTGTCTTTCTGTCTCTAGAGCCATGTGTGGTACTGAGCCTTGTGAGCACATGACACTGAAGGGTTTTGGTTGAGTCATCCATCCAGTCAGGGGTTCAAGGACAGCTGCTCCCCTGCCTGTGATGGCTCTATCCAGACAAACCCATCTTGGACATGCGCTAAGTGTGCAGCGCTCAGCAGCAGCATGTGCAGTGGAGCATGGTTGGTGTGACCATGGGGCTGCCTGGGAGTTACAGCTCACCCCACTCCAGGCACTGAGAGAGGATCCCACCACATGGGTAGCCTAGAAAAAAGCCTCGAATGCTGGATTCCACGAGGTTCACAGCACGAGGAACCCATGTGTCTCCCTTCCCTAACAAGTACTGCCCTCACACCACGTGAAGGGAGAGTGGTGAGTCTTCACAAGCTAAGGGACTTAGGAACACTTGCTGAGCTCCCCCTGATTGCCAGGCGGCGGGGGTGGGGGGCGGGGCGGGTGAAACTGCCGCACATGTGGAGCTCCCATCGGTACAGATGGTGAGACAACTTTGGGAGACACTGCACAGAACGGGGCTGTGAGACAAGGCCTCAGAGCTGGGGTCGGCGATAGATGAGGGAAGCTGAGAGCTGGGTACAGAGAAAAGAGCTGGAGAAACTTTAGAGCAGAGGACCGCAAGTGCAGGGACGCCACAGGTGCAGGGACCCCACAGGTGCAGGGACCCCACAGGTGCAGGGATGCCACAGGTGCAGGGACACCACAGGTGCGGGGACCCCACAGGTGCAGGGACACCACAGGTGTGGAGACCCCACAGGTGCAGGGACACCACAGGTGCGGGGACCCCACAGGTGCAGGGACACCACAGGTGTGGAGACCCCACAGGTGCAGGGACACCACAGGTGCAGGGACACCACAGGTGCGGGGATCCCACAGGTGCAGGGACACCACAGTTGCAGGGACACCACAGGTGTGAGGACCCCACAGGTGCAGGGACCCCACAGGTGCAGGGACACCACAGGTGCAGGGACACCACAGGTGCGGGGACCCCACAGGTGCGGGGACACCACAGGTGCGGGGACCCCACAGGTGCGGGAACACCACAGGTGCAGGGACGCCACAGGTGCAGGGACGCCACAGGTGCGGGGACCCCACAGGTGCAGAGACACAACAGGTGTGATGACACCACAGGTGCGGGGACCCCACAGGTGTGAGGACCCCACAGGTGCGGGGACCCCACAGGTGTGAGGACACCACAGGTGTAGGGATGCCACAGGTGTAGGGACTCCACAGGTGCAGGGACCCCACAGGTGTGGGGACAGCTGTCTTTGAGGAGGTTACCACTGCCATAACCCAGGAACAAGAGAAAGAGCTGCGTGAGGCGGGCAGGGTCAGGTCACAGCTGGGACCCTTGGTGTTATAGCACTGAAGAGCAAGATTATATAAGAGGCAGACATAAAGTGCTACGTGGGCAGCAGAGAGCCAATGTCTTCCCTAGGAATTCTGGGCACTGGAAATGTCTGGGAGGGGAGGGAGGAGGGAAAGAGGAGCTCCACATCGCTAGCTTTAACATAAAACCAAGCAAACAAAGACATTTCCAGAATATTCCTGAAGCTGCTGTGACTCTGGCCCTGCCTTTGAGCCTGCCTGGGACTACTGGGCCAGCTGGACCAACAGGCTCCGGGCCAAAGATGCTTGCTTAGGATGACTACCATGGAGGCCTGTGTGAGGGGGTGGAAGTCCTCCTGGTGGATGCTGTGATTGGGCAGTTCAGTCTAGCATCTGTTAGGACCAGCCATCCTACCACGCCCACTGGTCGTCCTTCTGTACATGGGAGTGCTGGCCGCTGGGCTGGTAGCCCTGACATCTCACTTGCCCAGTAGGACAGTCGTTGATTCTGTTACACTTCATAGGTCCCAGGTCAGGGGAGTGCTAGCCAGCCAGTATCTCAGAGCAGACAAGATTCAGGTTCACGAGTCCCTCACTGTGACCGGCCTTCATGTCACAAGCATGCCATGCTGCCATATCAGTGCTGTGCTGGGGATACCAGGACACTGACAGCCGCACCGAGGCCAGGCATGAGCCTTTCTGATACCCACCCATCTTCTCCTGCCTGCACTATTCTGGGAGACCAGTCACGTGGCAGGAGGCCGGCAGCCTAGTGTCATGGTGGCCAGAGCTGTGGCCCACTCTGGGTCCTAGAGTAGATACAGTGCCTCAAAGACCATGAAGGTAGAACCCTTAGCCGGCAGTGAAAATGGCACCCTACTTCACCAAGCACCTCTGACCATCATGGCCTTTGTCTTCCAGAGCTCTTGGATGCGAATCCTGCCCAACATCCCAAAGGTAGAAGACTCTACAGACTTCTTCAAGTCGGGGGCTGCATCAGTAGATGTTGTGAGGTGAGGCCAGGGGCACCGAGATCTCTTCCAAGTATCCACTGTGGGCCCACCAAGGCCACTGTTGTTTGTCCTCACGTATCATGCGTGAGGAGATTAGAAAGGGCCCTAGGGGCAGATAGGAACCGCTGTAGAGTCTGGGCCCAAACGTCTAGCCCCAAGCTGACCTCTCATCCCAGAAGGGCTGCTGATATCCAGCTGTGGCTGCTGACCCTTGGCTGATGCTGGCTACAGCAGATTAGGGACTTGGGCTCACATGTAGTGGCTCATAGTCCCGAGAGCGTTAGTACCAGCCAGGGAGGCAGATGTAGTGACCCGGGAAGCTCCCTGTGTCACAACTGCTGTCTGGATGATTGCCAGCCATCCCATGCCAAGGGTGGGGACAGAGAGCTGACCCCTCCTCCCCCAAAAAGGAGGATGTGAACATAATCCCAGGCTCACAGTCACCTGTGTGCATGCTAGTGTGTGTGTGTGTGTGTGTGTGTGTGTGTGTGTGTGTGTGTGTGTGTGTGGTGTGTGTGTGTTCAAGGGTGTGGTAGCTAGGGAGGGGAGGTGCAATTGCTGTTTCGAACACTAGGGTGCAGTATACACACCACGAGTGGCGCCCGCCTGCCCTCCCTGACCAGCCGAGGATCTGCACCTGGACTCTTGCCTGTCCTTTGACTTTGCTGTAGTGGCCCTGCTTGTTGTTCAACAGTGGCACGTTCTGACTATAACGAAAGGAGGGAAGCAGGATGCATGACCGTGCCCTTGCTTGTGAAGAAGAGTAACTTGAGGCTCTGGAGGTGGTAGCTGGTAATCCTAGCACCGTGCAGCGGTGGGGCAGGGGCAGGAAGATTGAGATTTCAAAGTCTGTCTTGGCATCAAGTTCAAGCTGGCCTATGCTGCGTGAGCCCCAGAACAGTAAGGTGATCCAAATTGGCTTAAGACGGCAAAACAAGGAACCCAGAGAAATGACGCAGTAGTTCAAGGCACTGGCTGCTCTTGCAGAAGACCTGGGTTCAGTCCCCAGAACCCGCATGGTGGCTCACAGGCATCTGTAACTCCAGTTCCAGGGGATCCAGTGTCCCCTTCTGAAGTCACCAGGCATACACATGGTGCACATACAGACAGACACTCGTAGACATAAAATAAAAACAGATCTTTAAAAATAAAACAAGAAAAACAACAGCAAATCCGCAGTTAGTGTTCTTGAGTAACCACAGAGGCTCGCATTACATCTCACTGCCACCGTCTCTTACCCGGACGCTGGTTCATTTGCAGGCAGGATTTGTCTTCGTGGTGACAATACAGCTGCACGGTCACTGCAGTCTGGTCCTGTATCTTGCTAGAGTCCCAGTGGAATGGTCATTTGCTTTCATGGCGGCTTCAACACATTTCCAGTGTTAATTTTATTGGCTCTATGCAGTCATACACCCCAGTAAGAGCCCATTACAGGCCAGGGAGAGGCATGGGTTGATTGGCCGAGGCTGGCTCGTGTGCCTACCACTCCCTGGGGGCAAGAGTTGAGTTGACTGCCTCAACTCTTCCTGCAGTTGAGAAATGCAGATGCTTTTGTGAAAAGGAGACATGGGTCGAAGCAGCAGAAACAGCGCTGTCTGTCACCTTCAGGGAGGAGTTGCTTATCTTGAAGAATGCTCCAAGGAAGATGAAGAGCTTAAGTGGGGAAAAGCTTGTGCACAGAAAGGAGGAAGAGGGTGGTGTTCAATGCTGTGTGCATAGACGTCTCCAGGAAGCACCGTCTGGGCTCCTCCATTACTTCCTTCATGGAAGCCATTGCTAGTGAGTGGGAGAGCATGGCTAGGGAGTGGGGGCGTGGTTAGGGAGTGGGGGCGTGGTTAGGGAGTGGGGGAGCACGGCTAGGGAGTGGGGGGCGTGGTTAGGGAGTGGAGGAGCACGGCTAGGGAGTGGGGGGCGTGGTTAGGGAGTGGGGGAGCACGGCTAGGGAGGAGCATGGTTAGGGAGTGGGGGTGTGGCTAGGGAGTGGGGGGCATGGTTAGGGAGTGGGGGGCGTGGCTAGGGAGTGGGGGGCATGGTTAGGGAGTGGGGGCGTGGTTAGGGAGTAGGGGAGCATGGTTAGGGAGTGGGGGCATGGCTAGGGAGTGGAGGAGCATGGCTAGGGAGTGGGGGCGTGGCTAGGGAGTGGGGAGCATGGTTAGGGAGTGGGGAGCATGGTTAGGGAGTGGGGGCATGGCTAGGGAGTGGGGGCGTGGCTAGGGAGTGGGGAGCACGGCTAGGGAGTGGGGAGCATGGTTAGGGAGTGGGGGGCATGGTTAGGGAGTGGGGGGCGTGGTTAGGGTGTGGGGGGCGTGGCTAGAGAGGGGAACATGGGCACAGATGAGAGACGACCCTAGAGGTTTCCCTGTCTCTGAAGCCTGCACCCCGGGGAGAGGTGGGGCCACTGGAGTCTTCCAGGTAGAAACAGGACAGAGGGGTGAAGAAGACTATATGTCATGAGAAGTGGTCCATATGCCAGACCCGTTTTCTGGGTAGCAGGTCACCCCCTAACCATGGTTTAAACTGACACCACTTATTTGCCTCCTGATCACTGGGTCAGAAGTTTGTCCTGGGTTCAGCTGGTTTGGACAGGCTTGGCCAACATCACAGGGCTCATGACAGGTCAGCTGGAGATGCCCACAGAGACCAGTCCTCACTTGTTCCTGAGCTGGTGACAGGGTCCCAGGAAGGCCAGAAGAAGTGTGAAGTGTTCGTGGGGACAGGGTGTAGTGTGGATGCATCATGTCCCACCACGTGCTGCCAGTTGAAGTGTGTCCCAGGGCCTGTGCAGCTTCAAGGGGTAGGGAACCAACCTCCTAATGGTAGGAGATTCCATCAATCAATGGAGGGAACCAACCCCCTAATGGTAGGAGATTCCATCCATCAATGGAGCCTCAATGAAGGGGTGGGGCTTCAGCACTGCCTGGTCTGCCCCACAGTCTACCACATGTTGTAGGGATGAATTGGGTCCCTGTGCTTGGCAGAGTTGGGAGTCTTGTGTCTTGTGGAAGATTTTGTGTGTGTGCTTTTAAGGGGATTTGGACTTATAGTCCTGTAGATTTGACTCTTTGTCCCTCTGTTGTCTTGGTCAGGATTTCTATTGCTGTGATAAACACCATGACGAAAAGCAGCTTGGGAAGGGAAGGGTTTATTTGGCTTACAGGTCATATTCTATCACTGAAGGAACCCCAGGCAGGAACTCGAGGCAGGAACTGAAGCAGGGGCCATGAGGGACCGCTGCTTACTGGCTTGCTTTCCATGGCTTGCTCAGCCTTATAACACCCAGGGCCTCCTGCCCAGGGGTGGCACTGCCCACTGTGGGCTGGATTCTCTCACATCAATCCTTAATCAAGAGAATGCCCACACAGAGTTGCCTACAGGCCAATCTGATGGAGGAATTTTCTCAGCTGAGGTTCCTCTTCCCAATAACAAATGTATTAGTTACTTTTCTGTTGCTGTGATAAAAACACCACCACCTAGGCAACTTATAGAAGGAAGGTTTATTTTGGGCTTTCGGTTCCAGAGGAATAATAGTCCATGGTGGCCCAACAGAGGCATGGTGGCAATAACAACGGAGAGCTCACATCCCAAACCACAAAGCCACACTTCCTAGCCCTCCCCAAGTAGTTCCACCAGCTGGGGACCAAGCGTTCAAATGCCTGGGAGGATTGGGAGGCATCTCATTCAAACCACACCCAAATGTAGCTTGTGTCAAATTGATAAAAACAAACAAACAAACAAACAAACCAAAAACTAACCAGCAACCGTGATGCTGCGGACTGAACCCGAGGCCTAAATTAGACAGAGCACTTGCCCACCCCCAGCTGCGTCCTGGCCCAGGCCTTTTCTTTTTAAACACTCCTCTAAGTGCATCACTCTGACTCCTTATGGCTCACATGTCCAACACCTCACTGGGTCTGTATCTGCCCCATGCTGAGGCTCCGGTGACATATCCCCCCTGGGTTTCAGCCCACTTCTAACTGGGCTTTGCTTTCCTAGGATTGGTTGAAGGACGTTCTCTAAATAGTCTGAACCCCAGTCCTTTATTGTATACTCGATTTGGACATACGTTCTCCCAAACTATGTCCTTTGAAGGTTATTAATAATCTATTAATTATCAGCTGCCACTCAGTGTGCTGTCTCATATAGCCACAACAGAATCTGAGAGAGGCTGTTCTATTATTGTTTCTGTTTTGTGGATGATAAAAATCGAAGACTCAAGTGAGTCAGCCCTTTGTTCAACATCTGTGGTTAGGTACCCGACCAAGTGAGAGTTTGAAACCAAGGCCTTCTGCATCCAGAGCCTGGGTCCCCACCCTAGTCCTGGGCTCATGAGCCCTGCCAGGTGACGGTTCAGACCACCTCCTCCCACACAGGGTCCGCAGGGTCCGCAGGGTGAGCCTCGGCCTCCTCACCGTCTTCTCTTGCCCTCAGGCTGGTGGAGGAAGTGAAGGAGCTGTGTGATGGGCTGGAGTTAGAGAATGAAGATGTTTACATGGCTACCACCTTCGGGGACTTCATCCAGCTCCTAGTGAGGAAGCTGAGAGGGGAAGACGAAGAGAGCGAGTGTGTCATTAACTACGTGAGTGCTGCCCTGGGCCTGTAGACCTGCTGTGACATCACAGGGCACCTGGGCACCAGGAAGCCAGGGGCCTGGCATCCCACCCTCCAGTCTCACCAGCCCTGGGTAACATTTTCCACAGACAACATTGCTGTCCAGCACACAAAGCATGGGCAAAGCCTACATCCAAAGCTCCAGAGGAGGTGGAGAGGAGAGGCTTCTGTGCCCAGTGAGGAGGGTGGTCAACCCTGTGTGTACAGCTTTACAAAGGGAGGTGCCACAGCGACTGTCAATCCACTTGTGAAAAAAGATCTTCAGCAGCCTTCCTTAGGGTAGCTGGGCAGCCTAGCATCCCCAGAGCAGAGGGTTTCTGGGTCCTGGGTTCACCTGGTAGTTTGGAATAAAAGCAGAGAAAGTGCAGGTGGCCAAGGCAGACGCCAGGACAGTGGACAAACAGCCAGTGGACAGATTTCAGGGTGGGGCTGGTGTTCGTGGGACTCCTGGGTTCAGAGTGAAGAAGTCCATGTGGGAGGGGAAAGCAACCTGCTTGAGGGTGAAAGACCTCGCCACCCATAGCAAGCTACCACCTAGAAGTGCCCGCCCTGCCCTGAGACAGACAGACAGACAGACAGACAGACAGACACACACACACACACACACACACACACACACACACACATACCCCTAGCCCAGGGTCACCCGAGGATCTGGCAGAGCTGGGCCTCCAGCCCTGACACCCCCTGAATCCGTACCCCAACTCTCCTTACCACTCAGTGGCCCCACTGCCCAGGACAGCCCCTGGAGCCTCGGCCTTCATGTGGCTGTACATCCCTCTGTGTGTCCCCGGGCATGTACCTGTCACAGAGGCCTACATGTGAGACATCCATCGCCACTGTGCCTTCCTTCCCAGGTGGAAAGGGCGGCGAACAAGCTGACTCTCCGAATGCCCCACCAGCTCTTCATCGGGGGCGAGTTCGTGGACGCTGAGGGTTCCAAGACCTATGACACCATCAACCCAACGGACGGAAGTGTGAGTGCGGGCGGCAGCCCCGCCCTTCCCACCCTCCTCCAGCCTGGCTTCAGAGGGCACGGGCCAGGGCCTGTGCCTGGATGTATGTGTCTTTGTTACGGACGTGAAGGGTTCCAGCCTAGCCACAGGAACAGGGGAGAACGGGGCAACGAGGGGAGGGTGAGAGAGGCAGGGAAGCACTGAAGAACCAGAATAGGCTTTAGAGACCGAGGATGCTTAAGAGCCACGGTTCCCTCCTCACTGCAGCCTCCTGCATGGGGGCTGCCAGCAGCCAAGTCTTCCTCAAATGTAACCCTGGGTTTGCCAAACACTCTTGACTGTGACTCTCTCATGTCATGACCCAGCGCGTGTGCTACATCACACAAAAGGCCACACACCTGAGGGCCTCCGAGATGAGACCCGGCGCAGGGATGACCTCCCATCTGCTGGTACCCACTCTTTCCCACAGAAAATAGAGCAGCTTAAAATGGGTCATCTGGGGGAAGTTGACAGAGGGAATTCCAAGGGGCAGGCAGGATGGGTGGCGTCCCCGGGATGCCAACCTTGCAGGTGTGACATGGTCAGGCCCCGAAGCCTTGCGTGGGGAGGGCAAACCTGTTCCTGGTAGTGTACAAGGAGAGGCTGCCTCACTCCTCTGTCCAGCCCCTCTGACTCCCCTTGGCTACAGTCACATCCCACAGGACCTATCAGACCAGGAATGGGACTGAGGCATGGACACAGACTCCCTGTGTGTAGAAACCTTTCTGGCTCAGCTCACAGAGCCAGTGGATCTCGGCTTCCATTGTGATCAGCACTAGACTGCCTGGGCTCCTCAGATGCAGCTGGGCTGTCAGCCCCTTTGGGCTCCATTCGAATGTGAGAGGGATGTGCAGAGACCTCCTCACGGCCCCACCCTCCTTTGCTGATTCCTCCCTAGCCACAAGTGGCAGCACTTTCCCTCAGTGCCAGCCTATATGGTGGGGACCCTGCCTCCGGGTGGCCTCGGGATGAGGCGGGGAGCCAAGGGAGGCTGTCATATCTCTGTTCCTTCCACAGGTCATCTGCCAGGTGTCCCTGGCCCAGGTGAGTGATGTTGACAAGGCAGTGGCGGCAGCGAAGGAGGCCTTTGAGAACGGACTGTGGGGGAAGATTAACGCGCGGGACCGGGGCCGGCTCCTGTACAGGTGAGTTCGGAAACGCCTGCTGCCCTCCCCACCTTCAGCTAGGAGTGGGGCCTGGGAAAGACCCTACAGAGGGCTCTATGCCTGGGTCCCGCCATGGGAAGTGGTCTGGGCGCTGCAGCCTGAGGCGTGGATGTTCTGCAGAAGGGGTGAGAGGCGGGCGAGGTGTCCACAGCCAGCTGTGGCCTTAGGGGAGAGGTGCTGGGGGCAATGAAGAGCAGCAGAGGTGAGGCTGGGCTCCAGGGGGGCCACAGGCTGGGGTGCCTGAGAGGCGTGGCTCAGATGGGAACCAGAAGGACTGGGGCCTCCTGCCAGCAGGGGACCAAACGGGAGATGTGCGGGTCCTGTCTGCTTCTCACCGTCAGCCAGGCTCCTAGCAGCTGAGACCGTCTGGTGTCAGCTCCTCTTTCAGGATTTTAAAAAACTGTTGTTATTATTATTAGTGTGTGTGTGTGTGTGTGTGTGTGTGTGTGTGTGTGTGTGTGTGTGGTGGGTGATGTGTGTATGGTGTGTGTATGTGTATGTGTGTGTGTATGTATGTGTGTGTGTGGTGTGTGTATGGTGTGTATGTGTATGTGTGTGTATGGTGTGTGTGTATGTGTGTGTGTGTATGTATGTGTGTGTGTGTGTGTGTGTGTGTGTGTGTGTGCATACTATGCCACAGTGTGCACATGGAGGTCAGAGAACAGCTTTCCAGAGTCAGGTCTCTCCTGCCTGGGTCCCAGGGATCAAACTCAGATTGTGGGTCTTGCAAGCAAAGGCTTTTAGCCACTGAGGCGTCTTGCTAGCCCACATCTTCTCTTAATGTGTTTTAATAAGAGGAAGGGGCCTCTCCCTGTAGCGCCAGCTAAAAGTCTTAGATTTCTGGTTGCTTGAGCTTGTAACCAAAGGATGAGAGTATGAGGAGCCTGGATGACCCTAGAGCCGTGGGCCATGGTGTAGGGGACACAGCAGTTCCCCTTGATGCAAAACATATCTTTCATTTCCAAAGGGGCAAGAGAGCTAACAGGAGTGATCATGAGGAACTTGGGGCCAGATGCCCCAAATAACATGTCCCAACATGAAAGCAGTTCCATGAATCTTTAAAAACATGTGTGTGTGTGTGTGTGTGTGTGTGTGTGTGTGTGTGTGTGTGTGTATGTGCATGTTCATGTGTGTGATGTGTTTGTGGGTGGAGGTCAGAGGGCAACCTCAGGTGTCAGTCCTGGTCTTATACATTGGTTGAGACAGGGTCTCTTGTTATTTCACGGTTGCATATGCCAGGCTAGCTGGCTCCGAGCTCCTGGGAACTCTCCTGTCTCTGCCTCCCATCTCACCACAGGCATGCTGGGATCTGAACTAAGGTCTTCACACTTGTACTTATGCACTGAGCCCTTAATAAGGTTTTACAGCTATAGCCTAACAGAAAGCCATACATCAAGACATTTTTAAAAAATACAGAAATGGAGTCAGACAAATGGCTCAGCCATTAAAAGCACATGCTGCTCTTGCAGAAGACCCAAGTTCAGTTCCCAGCACCCACATGGCAGCTCATAACTACCTGTAATTCTAATTCCGGGGGTCTGATGCCCTCTTCTGGCCTCTGGAGGTACTGCACACACATGGTGCACATATATACCTACAGACAAACATACACATAAAATAAAAATAAGTAAATCTTATGAGAGAAAAAAACCCACAGAAGTAGAAGCACCAGGCAGAGGACAGGGGCAAAGCAAAGAGGAAAAATCTCTGTGGTACATCCCAGATGCTGTCTGAAGACATTCCTAGCTTTGGGGTTGACGGAAGCTAATGGTCTGATAAATTCATACATTTGAAAAGGTTTCACCTGAGAGTCACAGCGATGTTAGCTCAGATACAGAGGTGGACAGTGAGTGGCTAACAAGGGGACCAAAATTAGTCTGTGACAGTTTGGCTTGGGATCTGCAGCATTCCAACCTTCCACAACCACACATTCTAATCAATCGATCTGCCTTGGAAAATTTTCAATCTGGCATGGCTTTTCCCTGGCCCTGGGAATTTCAGTTCACACTCTGAAGTGGGTAGCAATATTTCCAGAAGCAGGAGGTAATGGGAAGATGAGCCAAACAGACCCGGAGGAAGCCAGTTGAACCAGCCTGGCTTTTTCCTCAGTGTCCTGAGAAGGCCCTGAGCAGTGTGGAGCCCAGTTTTGATGCTGGCCTACCCAGGTTTGTCTGGTGACAGGCGGGAGAGCATGGCTCTGCTCTTGAAGCCAGAGATTCCAGGCGGCACAGCGTGGGGAGCCAGAGAGAGCCCTGGGTGGCATGCAAACTAGCATGGACTGTGGAGTTGGGACAGACGAGGCTGAGGAGGTCAGCCTGGGTGAGGTTTTCAGACTCCCTGAAGAAGCTCTAGGTTTTAGGGAAGAGTCAGCTAGTGACCCCCATGGTTCCCAGACCTGGCAATGGTCTCAGCTGTGAAATTTAGACAACTGGAAGCATCCTTCCCTGAGATGATCTGCTGCCACCTGGTGGCCACTGTCATAACAACCCCTGATTCCTCACCATGACAGTGCCAGCCCCGAGAGGAAATTGTTACTCCTGTGGCATTATAAACATCTCCGAGGGTCTCTGCTGTATGTGTGCCCAACTCAGCTCAGCTTAGCAGGCCTGGGGCGGGCAGAACAGTCCTTCTGTAGAAGTAGCTGCAGAGTAGTCCCAGGCTTGGTGTGTACCCCTGGCAAATGTCCTGAGGTCGGAGGCCTAGGTCACCTGAGTAACAGACAAGGCCAGCAGGAAGGGGTAGGAAGCTGGAGCCCTGAAGGGAACTTGGTACGGGGTCTCAGGGCAACCCTACCACACATGGATTGTAGCTATGTCCTAAGAAGAGGGTGACTGTGGGGTGCCCTGGAGGGTGTCAGCGTCTTTGTTAGGAGCCACCGAGGCCTGTGTGCAGAAGGCACAGGGTGGGAATTGACCAGCCAGCTTCAGTCATCCATTTGAACTTGGACCCTGGTGCCCTGCAAGACTGAAGTCTGCCCCCTTAGCAGGAAACCCTCCTGTCAGTAAAGGGACACGGTTATCCAGGCTGCCCGCAGTGGCCATCAGGAGCAGGATAACCAGATGCTGATGAGCATAGACCCACAGTAGCCCGAAAAGTGCTTTCCCCACATCTGTCTCCTATGTATAGGCTGGGCCACTTCTGCGCCTCTAGACCTCAGCCCCAGGGACATGACTGAGTTGAGCTATCTATATCCATCAGGTTGGATGTACTTTCTCTCTTTTGAAGCTATCCAGAAACAGGAAGGATGGCCTCTCAGAACAGTGGCCTTTTGGCTGCTAGCCATGGACAAGAGAACACCTCCTCAGAGCAACTTCATGGAGACATTGTAAAGTTGTCAATCCATAGGTCTCCCAGGAAGAGGGGGGAAGGAGGGGGACAGAGGGGGTCATTCGCACACCCATCCAGAAAGGTAGACCTTATTGGCCCATCTTACAGATGGAAAAGGTGAGGCCAGCACATCCAAATGACAGTTCTGGTAGTGGAGAGCAGAGTCCACCACTCCATAAGGAATGGCATTGAACGAGCAGGTAAGACGATGGCCAGCCTAAGCCAGTCTCCTGTCCCTTTCTTGTCATTGGCCAGGTTGGCAGATCTCATGGAACAGCACCAGGAAGAGCTGGCCACCATCGAGGCCCTGGACGCAGGTGCTGTCTACACACTGGCCCTGAAGACGCACGTGGGCATGTCCATCCAGACTTTCCGCTACTTTGCCGGCTGGTGTGACAAAATCCAGGTGGGGCTTGGACTCCCATCTCCCATGTGTGCATTCACTTGTGGGCAGGCGGGTTCCTGGGGAGGTGACTGGAAGGGTGATACCCTGCCAGGCATGCTGCCAAACAGCTACCACAGTGGCGGCTTAAAACATTGGCAACTCCAGACTCTGCAGGTGGGAGTCCGGCAGGCTTGGCCAGTTTTGTGCCAGGGTCTCACAGTATGCCTCAGCTTTCTGTTGCAGTAAGAAATACCTAGGGAGTCAACTTGTAAAAGGAATGGGTGAGTGTTGGCCCAGGGTTTGGAGGGTCCCCACGCACAGTCTGTTGACTCCATTGTTCTTGGGTGTGTCCGCACACATCGTGGTACAAGAGTGAGTGACAGGACAAAACAGCTCATGTCACAGCAGACAAGCCTTACAAAGAAAATGAGGGGGAGACGGGGGCGTGGAATGACTCCTTGAAGGACGCCCCCAAGACCTAACCTCCACACACTAGGCCCCACTTCTTAAGAACTTCTCTACCTCCCAGTAGTACCCTTTTGGGGAATGAGCCATTAGCATGCGGGCTTTTGAGGGGACCCTCGAAATCCAACTATGACAAGTGCATGGGCCTCACCTTGAGGATGTGAGGGAGCCTTGTCTCCAGGACCAGTCAGCTGTTGCCAGAGTCCAGTTCTTGGTGTTGCAGGGCCCATGTCTGTGCTGGCTGCAGGCAAGGGCCTCTCTCCCTAGTCCTCGCTCAAGGCCTCCATCTCCCAGTGACAGCATGTCATCTGTGAATTTTGGGTCTCTGCCTCTGTCTTATAGCTGTGGAATGTGGTCCTGGGGTTCCTGTGGTGCCTCTAGGCCCACGCATGGTCCTCCCTACCTCCTAAGGTCCACTGTGAGATCATGCACATACCCTGCCTTGGGATCAAGCGTACAGTCTTGGAAGGTTCCCCAGGGAGCAGAGGGCTCAAGGCTCTTCTCCCCACGAGGGGCTGAGAACTCTGAAGCATGATGGCCATGTGAGAGGTGGACTGTCGGTCACCATGCCCCATTCTGCCTCCTGTGACTTCTCTGGAGCCACCTCTTCCTGGACCCCCTAGGCCACCTCAGCACTAATGGCTCTAGGGGCAGCCTGGCCTCCAGAAGTCTCCTCGTCCTCTCTCTGCCCGGGTATCAGAGCAAGAGGCCTTGTCCCTGCCAGGGCCAGCCTCATGCCCAAGGGCTGTGCCCGACATGGAACTTGCTTTGCTCCTCCTGTTGACATCTCTGAACTCCTGCCATGTCCCTGTCAAGCGTACGCTGGCAGCTTTGGCCTCCTCCCCAGCTCATCATGGGACAGTCAGTACCTGGACAAGACCCTGCTTCCCCTGGGTCTCCCATAGGAACTGCCTGACCAAGGGGAAAGGATGGGAATGCCCCCCCACCCCAGTGACACCGCTGTGTTTCTTCTAGGGTGCCACTATCCCCATCAACCAGGCTAGACCCAACCGCAACCTGACCTTGACCAAGAAGGAACCTGTGGGGTGAGTGACAAGGCACAGTGACACACAGAGACAAGATGTGTTCTGGGACATCACACACCTGCCCACAGCTTGTAACATTCCTGCGCATATCCATGGGTAGCTATTCCATTCACGTCTGAAGTACCTACTCTGTCGGGCACTGCTGTGGCCACTGTCTTTTATTCAAATGTACAGTAATTGTCAATCAGAGCCATGATGATAAGCGGGGATGGGAGGGGTCTACATCCAAAATGACTGTGAAGGAACTATGTTATACAAATGAGTCGGTGTTAGCTAGAGGAACAGAGCCAGCAGAATGTACCTATAACTAAGGAGCCAGGTGGCTTGGCCTCCACCATCAGAGGCTCCACAGCCACATGGGTCACCTGCAAGCTAGAAGTCCAGGGAGACAAGAGCCACTCAGTCTGAGAAGCTAGAAGGCTCAGAACAAGAGTCACATGTGGCACAGTCCCCCCAGCCTGATGGATGCTGCCACCCACATTCAGGGAGTGGCTTCCCTGCTCAGTTCCCAGAGACTCCTCAAAGTATGACTTAACCAGTTTCCTAAGTGTTTCTCACTCCAGTCAAATGCAGAGCCAGGGTGAACCATGGTAACAGTGCAGAGCTCAGAGGGGGAATGCAAAAGCGGGCTGCGGAGGAAGCCTGGCCCTCAGCACCTCATCACACACATAGAGGACCCCAAGGCCTAGAGGAAAAGAGAAAGCATGGTGGGTCATCTTGGCCATAAGTATTGAGAATCCTCATGTCACAAGCACAGGGAATCTCTCACAGGTGTGGGGGGGACTTAGGAGCCTGCATATGGCTTTATAGGAACAGGGGCTCTATCAAAAACTGTTGTGGTCTTAACACGTTCTCCTGAAGCCCTGAAGTGGGAGGGAAGGACGGACGGAAGGAGGGAGGGAGGGAGGGAGGGAGGGAGGGAGGGAGGGAGGGAGGAAGGGAGGGAGGGAGGGAGGGAGGGAGGACTCGGATACCGCTGGGCAGCTGGTACCACCGGGAGAACCAAAGGCAAGAGGCCTCCCACCGAGAGTAGCCACTAAGAATCACCACCGCCTACATGGCTTAGAGGTTGACCTCACTGGGGTGACAGGGAGTGAAGAAGACCTCACTGGGGTGACAGGGAGTGAAGAAATGGTATCACACATGCAGAAAAGCTGGGACTGGGCAGGCCTTGTGTTCTGATGGAGACACGTCAACAGCAATCCAGAAGCTCCGTGTATTTATTCCATACATCTGAATTGAGGAGGGGGGTTATTATATACAGCTGAATTAGAAGACAGGGTTAGCTAATCTCAGTAGGAGGAGGGGAGGTGTCTGTAGGGGAGCAGCCTCAGGCTGTAAATATCCTAGTGCGGGGAGCTGTTGTTGACATTTGCGCACACACTGTGGACATCTGCACACAGATGAGGGGAAGGCCTTGTCGTCCCCATGGTTCTGAGGCACATGGCCACCTGGCCCCATTGCTTCAGGCCTGTGGCTGCCCAGCATCATAGCAAAAGCCCAGCGCACAGGAAGCTGCTCACCTCACGGCAGCCAAGGACCCTTCCGCACATGGGGACATGTGCAACCCAAATTTGTGTGGCGTGCCAGTGGCTGCTGACAGCCTTTGGCATTTCTTACAGAATTGTCACCCTGACTCCATCTCCACGGCCATGTCACATTCCCTTTGTGATTCTGGGTGTGTAGGTTTGTGGAAGGGGACATAATTCATCCTGTACCAGGGGGGCTCTTCTGACCTTTCCCTTCTTTGGATCCCCTAAAATTCTACTTCCCATGGCCACCATCCAGCAGCCTCAGGCTCTGCTCTCTGCTACCCACTTAGACCCTCTATTATGCTGGGCGTCTGTTGGACAAAAGGATGCAGATTCCTAACCCCAGTGCCTTCCACCACTCCCAGGGTCATGCGCAGGCTCTCTGTTGGCCCTGTTCCACGCAGGCTCTGGCTGACACTTACCGTGCCTCCCTTGAGATGTCTCACGGTCATGCTGTCCACTGGCCTCTGCATGTGCTTTCTCAGCACCTGGGCCTAATTAAGAAGCCTGCTTTCTGGTCCCCCGATGGTAGTGATGGTGACATGGAACCAAGGGAGGCAGATCCACAGAGAACAAAGCTGCGGCCAGCATACCTGCTCCCCCCTCCCCAAGTCAGTGCTACCACTGATCTGAGTGTGAGGCTCACACACCAAGCCAGAGGTTCCCAGGGGTGACTGACCTCACCAGGCTTCCCACACAGACGGCATCTTTTCCTCCTGCAGGACTGGCCTCCAGCCTGACACTTAGAAGGACCCTGTCCCAGGCCCTGCTGACCCATCTTGTGACCTATGACGCTTTCCTGACCTCCCAGCCTGAGTGTTCACCTGCTCACTGTACCTGCCCCCTGCTTCCCTTCCTCCCTAGGCAGCTCCCCTCAGACACTGACCTCCACCCCAGCCAGTCCATACTGCAGCATGGGAGGGGTGGGCTACCTCAGCAGGACCGTTCCCTTTCCTGGAATTCCTGGCTTTGATAGCAACCGTTGGCGGATCCACTCTGGGCAGCTTGGCTGAGGAGGAACAAACGCCCTCTGCTTTTGTTTGCAGGGTCTGTGGCATTGTCATCCCCTGGAACTACCCCTTAATGATGCTATCCTGGAAGACCGCAGCCTGCTTGGCTGCTGGGAACACTGTGGTGATCAAGCCTGCCCAGGTAAGCACATACTCTCTGGACCAGCCTGTGGCCTATGAAGGGAATGGGGAACTCACTCTGTCAGGAGACAGGGGACCCTTTGCCTACTCCACACTGCGGTTAGGAGCTAGCCCTCAAAGCCCAGCTTGCCATGGATGAAGACACGTGTCAGGGATGAGCACTAGATGGCTGAGCAGACTGTGTCCAGTTACCAGTAATGGAGGCCTGGAGGCTAAGCTGGTGTGTATAGTGGGCAGAGGACAGAGTTTACATGGGAATATGAAATGACCCAACCTTGATTGGAAGAAACCACTGAACCATCAGATTACAGGCACCAGAAGGAGGGGTGGATGTGAGGAACTGGAAGGGCTGGAAAATGGCCTCCCTTTTGGTTTCCAGAAGTGGAGCAGTACGCAGAGGCGTGGAGAGCTGGTCACCAGGGGCCCCTCCTGCAGTTCTCTGAGCAGAAGCTGGCCTCATGCTGAGGGGCTGCTGAGGGTCACCTTGCTGGGGAGCTGAGACTCTGAGGATGGGCCCGCTAGCCTGGGTCTGACGCTGCAGCATCAGGGCTAAGTGCAAACACACTGAGAAGAGACGAGCATGGGGCGGAAAACATCCAGGCCTGGCTGAGGAGCTGCTAGTAGGGAAGTGCAGGGTACTAGAGGCTTACAAGACCTCATGCCAGGGAGATGGGGATGCTAGCTGGGGGGGGGGGGGAGGCAGTGCCTGTGGTTGGCCACAGACATGGCCTCCCTATGGTCATCCTACTGTTCCACACACTGCTCCCTCCTCCTGATTCGGACAGCTCTATTCTGAGAGGAGGCTATGAAGGGAGCTACACCCTGCCTCCAAACTCCTCCACACTCAGACTTCCTTCCTGTTCCTCCTTCAGGTGACCCCGCTCACAGCCTTGAAGTTTGCCGAGCTGACACTGAAGGCTGGCATTCCCAAGGGCGTGGTCAACATCCTCCCTGGATCCGGTAAGGACTGGGGTAGGGAAAGGGCTGGGGCTCACAGCATCCAGGTACACACATGGCCAGAGGAGCGCGGGAAGGACAGTGCGCATGATGAGCCTGGGGTGGAGGAGGACACGCTCTGGGCAGACACAGCTCCTGGAAGGGTCTTAACTCCCTCAGGGCCTTCTGGTTTGTTCTTGCCTACACTCTGGGTACTCCTGTGGCTTGGGAATTGTCTGCCCTTGGACATATATGAGAATTCATCTGTAGAACATTCTAGGCTTAGAGCACTTAGGGATGCAGTATTACGTTAGGCTCTTAGTTTAGTGGTTTAGTTTATAGGCAGTATTGTATGGTGCAGATTCAAGATCTGTTGGCAGAGTTGTATGTGATATTCTTTTATCATTTTGTCTCCTTTTACTATAATTTCCTTTGTCTTTTCCTGCAATCAGTACCTTCTGCTTAAGGTCTGATCTGGTGTTGATAGAGATGCCTGTGACTTCATAAGCTTTCTTACCTGCAGGTTTACTTTAAACCTGTTTGTATTTTTGAATCTTAAACATGCTCCATGAAATAGTATATGTGATCAAATCTGGGGGCTGTAGCTCTTTCTTCCAGCCTTGCATTCCTTTATATAAAAAAAAAGATTTATTTTTATTTTATGTATATGAGTGTTTACCTGAATATATGTTATGCACCATGTATGTGCAGTGCCTATAGAAGCCAGAAGAGGGTGTTGGATCCCCTGGAACTGGAGTTATAGACAATTCTGAGCCCACCACGTAGGTACTAGGAATCAAACCCAGGTCTTGGGAAGAGCAGCAAGTATTCTTAATTGCTGAGCCACCTCTCCAGCCCTGTTCCTTGCTTTTTTTTGATAGATAGTTCAATCCATTTATATTTAATGTTACTTTGCTATAGTTGGATTTGACATTTTATATTTTTCTTTCTGTCTTCTGTCAATCTCTCTCTTACTACTTTATTGAATGGTGTCATATTTTAGTTTAGTTTTTTTTTTTAATATGGAAACGTGCTGTGTTACTAAAGGTGGTCTCAAACTCCTGGACTCAAGTGGTCCTCCTGCCTGGGCCTCTTGAGTGCTGGAAGTATAGGTTTGCATCATTGTACCTGACTGGTATTTTAGTCTTTTAAATAATGATTTTCTTGCAGTATGTGTGTATGTGTGTGTGTGTACATGCATGTGCATACATATAAGTACATACACACATGTGTGTTAAGCTTTTTTTTTAAGATTTAAAAAAAAAGTAAGACTTATGCATTTATTTTTCTTTTTGTTTTGAGACAAGGTCTCACTATACAATCCTGGCTGGCTTGGAACTCACTGTTTAGACCAGGCTGGCCTGGAACTCATAGAGATTGCCTGACTCTGCCTCCTGAGTGCTGGGATTAATTATTTTTTGATTATGTGTTTCTGTGTGTATCGGTGTGTGGTATGTGCAAATGAGTACAGGTGCCCGTGGAAGCCATAGGTATGGAATCTCCCTGTAGCTGGAGTTAATGGCGGTTGTGAGCCACTAGGCCCGGGTTCTGGGAACTGAACTTGGGTCCTGTACAGGAGAACAAGTGCTCTTCCCTTACCCACTGAGCCCTCTCTCTAGCCTGTTACATGGGGAGGGGAGGGGTCATTTTTAATGCCAGCCTTTGGAGTTTGCAGGGCTTCTCCTTCGTCCTCTTGGGTGTCATGTGACCCACAGGTTCTTACCTCCTGGAGCTCTTTCTAAGAGGTGTGCCCTCACATCTCTGTTGTTGAGAGGGCCCTTCAGGTTGGTCCCTGTCGGCAGTGCTGGAGCTCTCTGTTCTGACAGACAGCTTTTCTGCTGGTCAAGTCTGTGAGCCAACAGGGCAGGGTAGATGATGTTCTGGGGGGTCCGCTTTTAAAAGGGTTTCAGGAAGAAGAGAGCCACAACTCCTCAGTCATGGCGGCCAAGTGGCCGACCTGCCAGAGAAACACGGCATGTGGAAGTCAGAGAGCAACTTAAGGAGCCATTTCTCTCCTTCCGCCAGGAGCTGAGCTTAGGTGGCCAGGCCTGGCAGCAGGCACCTGTGTCCACTGAGCTATCTCTCCGGCTCTATCCTGTTGTGTTTTTATCATTCTTGCGTATGAGATCACCACAATTCCAACGTCTCTTTAACGCTGTCAACACAAAGCAATGCCAGAATGTGCCAAGTATGTTTTTTAAAGACTGTTGTTCCTACAGTTTCTCACTGCCTGTGCTACCATCAAAGTACACAGCCATGCAGCAGGGTGACATGATGGCTGTGGGAAAGCCACAGAACTAGGGCATTTCTTTGATGACACATTGTGGGCTGGCACCAACTGTAGGCTCAGTGCTTGGTAGGCTGAGCCAGGAGGTTTACTTTGAGTTTGAGGCCACCCTGGGCACCCAGCAAGACCTTGCCATAGCAATGTTGTTTCATGCTTGCTTACTTTCTGTATAGTTGAGCAGGAATCTCTGCTTATCTTTTGCCTGGGTTTTAGTGGGTCGTTTGTTTTCTTACTGTAGCGGGTTTTTTATTTTTTTAATACTTTTGCATATTTTGGATAGGAGCCCTTTGTCACATAGGTCTTTGCAAACATTTTCTCCTCTAAGCAGTCTGGAATTAGCATCAAGGTCAGCAACTCCCAGGTTCTCCCCTTGGATAAGCTTGCTGCATGGAGTGGCCGATTTACCATAGTAGAGCCCTGGGATTGGGAGCAGAGACCAGGGCTGGTAACGATTACAAGCACCTCTTCAAAGGCACTGCATTTGAGAGGCCCTAAACCATCCAAGCATGAGGCTGAGTAGGCTAGGGATGACAGGTGGTTCTAGATTCCAGGGAGTTTGGCAGGAGATGCAGATTGAAGAGGTGCCGTATCTAAGGGTGGCCTTCGGAGGTCTGGCCGTGATCAGCTGAGGAAGCCCTGTAAATTGAGAAGTATGAGCCTAGGGCCAAGCTAGCCCTGGGTTTTTAGAGGTTACATAAATGACCGAGATGGGAAGGAACAGTCAGGAATGAGAACATAAGAGAAGAAACCATGGCAAAAAAAGAACCTGGGGGCTTGAGGGAGGGTTTCTAGTGATCCTGAGAAAAGACAGCTGCAGGGCAACTCATCCTATGGTCTCACTGAATCAGGGACCAGGGATATCAAAGACTTGGCCATTGGCCAGGCTGAGGGGTATAAAGGAGGGAGGTGTAGTGTGGGGAGGGCTGGAACTCAGCAGTGCAAGCAACTCTAGACCAGCAGCATCCTAAGGGTGGGCTTTTGAGTCTGTGATGCTCCACCATGGACCACACCAAGTGTTGACTCTGACATTTAAAAGCCACTGAATTTAGGTGCCCTCCAGTCACCTCTGATTCCCATACACTTCCGGTACTGCCATGCTGAGCCTGGGCCTTCCTCATCAGGCAGCTGTGGCTATGGTCCTATGGTCTGCAAGGCCAAGAGCAAGGAGTTGGATGGGTGGTATCCTCCGTTGCTTCTCTCCCTGCCTTGTATCTGTGCCCTCACATGGTCGTCCTCTGTGTAGATCTGTGCCCTGGTTTCCTTTTCTTATTTATAAGGACAATGGTCACGTAGGGTAGGGTCCATCCTGTGACCACTTTAGAGCTCCTGCCTCCAGGTGCCTCACATTCAGAGGCACGGGGGTTCGCGCTTTAGCGTTAGCATTTGGAGGGACATATTTCAGTCATAGCAGGGCAAGGCCCCATGAGCCCCCATCATGGGGCACCATATAGAGAGCACGATGTAGCACCCTCTGGTGGACATGTGAGGGACAGGTGGCTGTGCCTTGCCCAGACCCCAGAGATGATCTTGCCTTCCTCACCTCTCCTATCACAGGCTCACTGGTTGGCCAGAGACTCTCAGACCACCCTGACGTGAGGAAAATAGGGTTCACAGGCTCCACAGAGGTGGGAAAACACATCATGAAAAGGTAGGTGGGGTATGGGGAGAGAGGTCATTCAGGCTCTGGTGTCTGGGTATCGATGATGTATCCCATAAGTTGGGTCCTGCTTCTTGGGTTTTGGTGGGCATAGCCACCCCCAGCAGCCATGTTAATACAGATGCTGAGTTCTCCACAAGCCCTTGAGAGGCCTGTCGGGCTGCCCAGTGGAGGCCACACAACCCAGCAGGGTTCTAGTACCATGTCACCTCCTACCCAGCAGTGCCAGAAGTCAGCAGATCTGACTTGAGACTGCATGACCATGAACAAGACACCGATTTTAAAGCCTCAACACATACTAGAATGTATTTATTCATAACTTTTATATTGATTACAAGCTGACCTGGCAATGTTTTTGATTAAATGCAATCTATTATAATTGGCTTTCTGTATCCATGGTTTCCACATGGCAAATTCAAACAGTTGCGGATTGGAAATACTTGAAAAAAAATCAATTTTGCCTATACATTCAGATGTATAAAACCTTTATCTTACAGTTGCCTAGCCAACTCGGGTATTCACAGCATGCTTCCATGGTGTTAGGCCTTGATATCATGTAGAGAAAGCTGTGGGTGAAGTAGATGAGTATCGCTTCTGTGCATATACATTGTTGTCCAGACACAGCCTCAGCATGAGGGCATTGGTATCCGCAAGGCTCCTCTGAGTCACCTGTGGGCCATGCTGGGACAGGGGAACCCATACCATTGGGTGGCCCAGAACAAGAAGACCTCTTCTCCCAGGCCATGCTTGGTGCGTACTTGAGGGTGGCATCACTCAAGTCTTTAGGATGTATTCGATCTGCATTTCTGGAGCACCAGCTATGTGCTAGGCACTGGGATGTCATAGAATCCTGACCCCCCCCCCAAAAAAAATGCATGCTACTTTGGGGAGGCCTGCCTTCTCACAGATGGAGTCATTCATAAATACACAGTGTAACAAGGCATCTGGTAGACACAGGGAGGTGGGGGTTTTATATGGGAGGATCAGAAAATGGCCCTAAGAAGAGGACAGAGTGGAGCAGAGGAGGCCACCAGTGAGTCTGAAGGGACAGGCCTGGCCTGAGTGTGAATGGGCCCAGTGGTAGGAGGGGTGGGCTGTGGGGAGAAGGTGGGTCTGGTTTACTCTTTGGAGTCCAGCACACTCTGGACTTGCCTCGTCCACCATCTGCAAGCCCCTGTGCTCCAGGCCACCTGACACTAGCCCGAGGCCTCTGTTCCCTGCAGCTGTGCCCTGAGTAATGTGAAGAAAGTCTCCCTGGAGCTGGGCGGGAAGTCGCCCCTTATCATCTTTGCGGACTGTGACCTCAACAAGGCTGTGCAGATGGTGAGGCTGGGCGTGGGACGGGGTGGGGATGGGCACAGGTGGGAGGAAGAGTGCGAGGCACTGGGCCAGAGGCAGAGGGACGGGTGTGGAGGATCTCTCGGCTCCCACGGTTAGCCTAAGCCGGTATAGCCATCCATGATGTCACCACAAGTGCAGGTAGCATAGCAAGAGGCGCCCTTGGGGCAAGGATGGCATGTGCCCTCCAGAGTGTGTTCCCAGCATGTCCTAACTGTCATACCATTGAACCAGATGCACGAATTGGGAAGATGAACAGGCTGCCTCTCTTGGCATGTGCGGAAAGCAAAGTATCCCTGGATTTCTCGGGCATGACCTCACTGGCAGCCCCCACTCTGCCAATGACCCTGTGCACACATGCCTGGCCCTCCACCTACGCTCTGGGCAGCCACAGGCTAGGCCGGAGCACACCCACGTGCACAGGGCCAGAAAAGTACCCATCTCTGGTGGCCTCTTGATTGGCATGAATGAGGACTCAGGACGGCGACTGCATGTGGCACGTGCCATGGAAGTGGTTCTTGCCATTGGTGCCGACGGTCCTATGCCTCGGTCCCTTCCCCACTCCCGTGGGAGCAAATTAGTCAGGCCCATTAAACCATGTCTCCAACTATCTTAGCAGCATGGCTAAGCCTCGTTCTGCCTTGGAGGAGGGCATGACACCCAACAGGGTCCTAGGAGGGAGTCCAGCTTTGCTTCCTTGTTCATGTCCCCCATGAGCCCAACAGTCCAGGATTTGGCTCAGTTCAAAGTGCTGCTGCTGCTGAGCCCCGCACATAGCTGGAGGCCAGTGGCAACTGTTGGGCTGTCTCATGAAGACCAGGAGAGCTGGACTGGACTCTGCACCCCACCCCTGGCCTCCTGCAGGACGCTTCTTGGCTCCTAGAGTGTTCCAGGAGCTTTCTTGCAGTCCCTCAGGGCCTCCCCTAGAACTAGGCTGTCCCTCTCGCCCCCCCTCTCTCTTCCCCTGCTAACATGCAGTCTGGTACCTCTCCAGTCAGGTCCCAAGGAAACCTGGTACCTTTGGGGCCACCCAGTGAGCCTACCCATGGGCTGGGGTGTCCATGCAGGCTCAAGCTCACCCCATATATTGTTCTCTGTTGTCTGTCGTGTGAACAGCATCCTTATGTGGCATTGGGAATGAGGTCTCTGTGTGGCTACCATGTGGCCTTGCGTCCTCACCTCCCACTGCCACCTCCCGCCTCTACAGGCTGAGGATTGCACAGGACATATGTGATCAAGCCTGACCCATGGCGGGAAGGCAGGATGCAGGCACACCCCATCTTCCCTGAGAAGGGTTAACAGTCCTGGGGGGCAGTGGGACAGAAGCACTTGGAGATCTGTGACCTGGCATTTCTGTGCTTCTCTGAAGGGCATGAGCTCCGTTTTCTTCAACAAAGGGGAGAACTGCATTGCAGCAGGCCGGCTGTTCGTGGAGGACTCCATCCACAACCAGTTTGTGCAGAAAGTGGTACGTTCCAGGCTGGAGTCTGAGCTGGAGGGGCAGGCTGCAAGAGAGGCGGTAGTGCTGAGTGAGGGGCGCCTGGGCGTCCCACCCACCGGAGGATCCTTGGGGGACTCTCTTGAGTCTTTAGCTCAAATTGACATAACCGAAGGGCCTGTGGGCTGAGGGTACCTCGGTGGCCTAGCGCTTTCCCAGGCTTTGGCCCCATCCTCAGCACCACCAAAAAGGAGCATTCTCCGAAAGCAGAGCCTAGGATGAGGACCAAGTGTACAGGATTCACAAGGGCTGACCCCCTTAGGAGAGGCCATAGGAGGGACCAGGAGAGGACAGGACATGGCCTCCGGACCCCTAGCAGCATCCTGGAGCAGGAAGTACCCTGTGCAGCAGGTGCCCAGAATCAAGAGGCTAGGTCTTGCCCCAGCTCCAGTGTTGGGCAGTGGTTGCCGCAAGCTGGCCATGGAGTGAGAAGGGCAGCTTCTGCCAGCTCCCAAGACTGTCAGCTTCTGGGGACCTGACAGGTGCCCAGCAGCAGCTCCCACTAGAGTTACTGGGTAACTTAACAAAAGCTCAAAGGGCAGACTGAGGCTGGCTTCAGGAACAAGCGGGCCTTCTTGGCGCTGTAGGGCTGTCTTGTTGGTTGGTTGGTTGGTTGGTTGGTTGGTTGGTTGGTTGGTTGGTTGGTTGGTTGGTTGGTTTGTGGTGCCGGAACCCAGGGCCTTGGCTAGTGAGATGATTGCTCTGCCACTGAGCCCAGCTCCAGTCAGGAATATCTTTAATTATTGACTTTTGGGTTTCTCAGTGGCTTGGCTTCATTGTGACCAGCCTCATCATGTGAGGTTGACATCAGTAGACCAATGCTTCCCTAGCATGAAGAGAGGGAAAAACTCCAGCTGTTGGAATAAAGTTATGGAGGGACACAGGTTGGCCCAGCCAGAGGCCCCACCCATCCTCAATCTAGACAGTGGTGTCAAGGCGATGGCATCTGAGGCTGGAGGTGTCCCTGTGGCAACTGTAAGCCCACCCTGGGTCCTGGAGATCAGGCAGGAACCTGACAGAAATGTGCAGGGATGCTGAGAGGTGGCGGTGGTGAGTCTACCTGTCGCTTTATGTACATTGTGGCGAGGACACCCTGAGAAAAGGATGGGGTGGCATGGCCATTTAGGAGCATTTCCTGAGGGGAAGGTCTGTGTTGCAGAATACCCGAGATAAACGATTCATATGGAAGAAAGGTTCGTCCTAGCTGACAGTTTTGGGGTACATGATGCTTGGCACCATTGTGTTGGGCCTGTGGTGAGGCAGAGGATCATGGTGGAGCGTGCACTACAGAGCAAAAGCACTCACTTCGTGGCTCTGGAAAGCAGAAGGGAAGAAGGGACTGGGGTCCCACTATCTCCTTCAAGGGGACAACTCCAGCGACCTCACTCCCTCCTGCTGTGTCCTATCTCCTTAAGGTCCCACCACTTCCCACCAGTACCCCCAAGCCTGGCAACCAAGCCTTCAACCCATGGGCCTTGGGAGGACACCGGGGCCAAACCGGAGTAGTCAGGAATGGGTCTGAGTATGAAGGTGACAAGGACAGGAGAGGACCGAGCAGCTTTGCTGTGTGACAAGTGACACCCAACACCCAGTGACTGAGCTTACCTGGCTCACAGTCCATCCAGACTAGGGTGAGCCCTGAACTGAGTGAGGGTGAGACAGATCTGCCCGACCCCAAGACTCCAGGTCAGGGACCTGGGAGCCAGGCCATACAAGATAGGGACTGGGTCTGCTCTCCCAGAGGCCGACAGATCTGCCTTATGGGCAGTTGATTCTGTCCAACTGTGTTTCCTTTCTTCATCCTACACCCTGACTCACTTTTTAAGAAAAGATTATTTTATGTAGATACATGTTTCTCCTGCATGTGTACAGTATGTGCGCGGTGTCTGCAGAGGTCAGAAGATGGCATGATTCCCCTGGAGTTACAGATGATTGTGAGCCTGTGTGTGTGTGTGTGTGAGAACCAAGCCTGGTCCTCGGGAAGAGCAGCCAGTGCTTTGAACCCATGAGCCGTCTCTCCAGCCCCTAACTCCATGTCCTCCTAGCATCCAAGCTCCAGAGTCACTAGATCACCTCCTCTGTCACTGCCTGGTGACACGCAGGCAGCATCTTAAAGCTACAAAGCTAGAGTCACTTTGAAGCTGGCTGGAGCAGAGGGAAGGCTTCCCATGGGAGATCATTCTCAAAGGATTTCTTGAAGCAGAGGAAAAATGGAAGCAGAACTCGGTAGACTTGAGCCTCGGAACTCTTCTCTCTGTTCAGGGTTCCTCTGTCTGCCACTGAGGCTACTGCAGTAGATAGGTTTGGAGTCAGGCTGAGGAAGCCCCATTAGCTGGGAAATGGCCCCCACACCTTCTTCAGGGCCCTGTGGTCAGTCTAAAGCTGCAAAGGTGGGATTGGTCCCAGTACTGACCGTCATAAGACACTGTGGTGACCCTGAGCAGGACCTGACCGAGGACTTTCTGCAGGTGGAGGAGGTGGGGAAGATGAAAATCGGCAACCCCCTGGACAGAGACACCAACCACGGCCCGCAGAACCACGAGGCCCACCTGAGGAAGCTGGTGGAGTACTGCCAGCGTGGGGTGAAGGAAGGGGCCACGCTGGTCTGTGGTGGGAACCAAGTCCCAAGGCCAGGTCAGTCAGAGTTCTCCATCTCACTTGGGTAAACTGAGGCAGCAAATACTAGGCCTCTGGTTTCCAGCCCAGCCCTAACTGGACATAGCTGAAAGCCTATGTGGTCAGGATCCAGGCCTCCAGCTCAAATTGGGACCTTGGATGTAATGGGCTGTTTGGTCGCCCTCTAGACCCAGGTCTGGAACTGAAGAGATGAGGAGTCCAGAACATTCCTCAGTGCTGACACCATCTGCTGTGCAGGGTGTTGCCGTTGACATCACTCTACCATGGCGTCAGCCTCCTCTGACTTGAGGTCAAGGTTCTCCCTCCTTGCAAAGTTTTTCTTCTGAACAGTTGTGTTGTGGGGTGTGTGACTTCTGGGGAGACATGAACTAACGCCTACTCACCCCAGTGAGGGGACCAGTGACCACCTCAAAGAGACAGCCCTACCCATGTCTACTTAGGGAACTAGTGAGTTCATTGGGGTCACTCAGGAACATGAATAGTTCAAAAGCAGTTGCACCAGAACCTGGGTGACAACCCCCCAAAGCTGCGTCCTGAAACACCCCCAAACAACTTGGGTGCAGCTTGGCTGCCATCTCATCTCCCTTTTCACTGCTTAGTGAGCAGGTGGCAGGGGCCTGATGTATCTTGTGTCACTTTTGTGAGTGTTTGGGGCCTCCTTCCTCCCTCCAGGAGGAAATAGCTAGGTAACAGGTGGAAATGCCATAGTGTCCCTCCAGTGATGGCCAGCTGCCCTTAGCTAGGAGTGAGCCCTTGCTCACAATCCTTGAGATGGTGCAGATCTTCATAGACACATGGCTCAGGTCACCCATCCAGAGCTCTTGACGTAGCCAGCATTAGATACTTCCACCTGAATGGCCCCAGGCACTCGGCTTCAACATCATCTCACTGGACATCTTAGTTACTTTTCTATTGCTGTGAAGACACCGTGACCAAGGCAACTTACTGAAGACTTTATTGGGGGCTTACAGATTCAGAGGGCGAGTCCATGACCATCATGTGGGGAGCATGACAGCAGGCAGGCCTAGCTCTGGAGCAATAGCTGAGAGCTCACATCTTGAGATAACATCTATGAGGCAGGGAGAGCTAACTGGGAATGGCATGAGCTTTTGAAACCTTACAGCCTGCTCCCAAATACATGGCTCCTTCAACAAGGCCACACCTCCTAATCCTTCCCAAGCAGTTCCACCAGCTGGGGACCAAGCATTCAAAGACATGAGCCTATAGGGCCCATTCTCATTGAAACCAGCAGTGTCTGACCGCAGACACACTTGCTTCTCTGGAATCTGCTTAGTTCTTCTAGCCACTCAAAATGGGAAAGCAGAAGCCACATGGATGGAGCCTTAGGCTGTCTACCCACAACACCACAGCTCCACACCCTGCCTGCCTTTTACACTCTGTAAGGAACCCCACACAGAAGAGGCTCTCATTAACTTCTGGAATGGAAGAGGGGAAGAAAGGACACACCCCTATTTCTGGCCCCTTGATTTTAATTCCCTCCTGGTTCTGTTACGTCTGGCACCTCATTTATATCTTGACCCTCCTGCATCCCTGCCATCTTCTCATCCTGCCAAGTGTCCCCATGAGCCACTGACCTTTTGTTTATTCACCTGCTGGGAGCTCTTGGGTTCCAGTGCTCAGCAGTGCCCTCCTGCTTCAGGGGCAAGTTTCCTGACTGCCTCCCTGGCCTCATTTGCGAACAGTGTGACTTGTCCTTAATCCCCACCCATCATCTCTTGTACTCTCTCTACATGCTTCTAATCTTCTGCCATCTGTATCTGCTGCTCCTCAGCTTGGCTAACTGCTCCCCAGTGTCCCACCCAAAGAACAACTTATCATTTAGCTGAAATGGCATTCAAGCACAAACTTCCCTGTACCACCAACGTGGGAGTTCCTTAAAGCTGGGGACAGTATGGCAAGTCATAGCGGGGGGTGGATGGCAAAGTTTGGGATAAGCACTGTTCACAGAGCAGGGAGAGGGATCCAATGGGGCCCATGCAGCCCCCAGGAACATGGGAGCAGCACATCTGTTCTCTGAACGATTGGGTGGAGAATTTTCTAGATCCAACTCAAGAACAGGACCAATCAGGGCTGACACTTCTTGACCATTTCTACCTGGAAGGCAGAGGATGAGGCACCTGGGTCTATAGTGCCCCTATTAGAACCAGAGCTGAACAGAGAGCTGTGTGAGCCAGGCCCTAGCCAGCGTAGGAGGAGACAGTCAGGGACCTATACCTCCTACATGCCTCAGGCTGCTGTCTCCCCTACAGGCTTCTTCTTTCAGCCAACCGTCTTCACGAACGTGGAGGACCATATGTACATCGCTAAGGAGGAGTCCTTTGGGCCCATCATGATCATCTCGCGGTTTGCCGACGGGTATGTGATCCACCATGCCTCTCAGGGCTTTTTCTCTGTGTGCCTGGAGTCTTGACATCCGCTCTAAGAGATGGTCCGTGAGAAGGAAACTGAGTCAGTGAAGAACCTGTACACAATGCCTGGGCTGCCTGGCCTCTTCAAGCACACAGGACTCCCTTTGCCCTCCCTCCCCCGGGCCAGAGTGGCCTCCAGGCCCAGATGAGCAAAGGGCAATTTCTGTGTATGTTCCTGCCTCCTTGGGTTTGCCCTCCATCTCTCTGGTATTACTCACAGCCTGCCAGGTCTGGTTCTCATGGTGTCCTGCTGAGTACCAACCTGACCCTAACCAAATGGCCTGGGACAGCTGTGGCATTGGGTCTTACTCGTGAATGAGCCCACGCGCCAGGTTGGTTGGGTGAAGCTAGCCTATCTCAGCTTTGTGCTACATCTGGCCTCGCCTGGTACAAAGGAAGTAGCTATGCTCATCCGGGCTTGGGCTATCTCTCTATGGCAGTCTCAGGTCACTGGCCTGGAGCCTGGGTCCCAGGGAAGCCAGCTGGAGGCACCAAGGATCCTCAGGAGCTGGCCTCAGAACACACCCTTTGGCCCAGGAGCCACCCAGGCCAGGAGGTGAACGAAAAGGAAGAGTCCACTCACAGGGGAGGGACTGTAGCTCTGTGGACACATTTGACCGGTCACACCTTCTCCTGACTCATTTTTCAGGCAAAATGACACCTCCGTCTTCACCTCTTCCAACAGACTATCCCCATGTGACTACAGTCACCAGCTTATGCTGACTGCATTAGACTTCACTGTCTCTGCCAAGCAGACACAACCCCAGCTCGTAGGTCTGGTGTCTGCTGAATGTCCAGTCCACCCCCGCCCAAAGCTGCCTTTCTGGACCCCTTCCTGCATGAGGAGGCCCATGCCCAGCTCTGCCCTGTTCCTCCTAGTCTCTGCTCCCCTCTCTGCTGCCTCCTTCTCCAGTCTTGCTCTGATCTCAGCACAGTTTTTTTCCTTTTAGGGTCTCATGACTGAGGAGCAAGGGGTTAGCAGATTCTGGGGAAGCAGATTCTGATTTTGCCTTGTCCCAAGTCCAAAAATTGGTGCTTGGAGCATCCCTCAGGGAGTCCTTGGATTTCCCCCACAGGGATGTGGATGCCGTGCTGTCTCGGGCCAATGCCACCAAGTTTGGCCTGGCCTCTGGTGTCTTCACCCGGGACATCAACAAGGCCTTGTATGTCAGTGACAAACTCCAGGCCGGCACTGTGTTCGTCAACACATACAACAAGACTGATGTGGCCGCACCCTTCGGAGGATTCAAACAGTCGGGATTTGGCAAAGATCTGGGTAACCAAATCCTGTCCGTGGGTCTGCTTTCATGTATCAAACTCCTGTCAAAGGCCACCAAGTGCCAGGTTCTGTCCCTAGTGGCACATTGAACAAGACAGCGGGTAGCTGCTCAGTGCTTGCTGGGGCTGGGGGACACTCTTGGGGCTGAGACAGCGGGCAGCAGTGGGAAGAATATACACAGGAGGTTCCAGGCACAGGGTGGGCAGGAAGATACTTCTTGGCTGCTGATAGTGAGCAGGGCACCCATTCCACCTCCTCTACCACCACAATGTAGTCGGGGCCAGGACAGGTTCCAGAATGGCTGCCCCAGACTGGTTCTGCAGCCCCCTGCCTGCACTGGAGCCTAAGCCCGTAGCTTACTACAGGGATGGCCTGGATCGGGTATGCGATTTCCCCGGGGCCTTGGTTTCTCCTCTGTGGAGAGAGCCAGGCTGCTCACAGGTGTGTTCATCTCAGGGATACCCCGAGAGGAGCCATGCACAGCCTTAGCATGTCCCAACGGCATGTGCTTTCTTGCAGGAGAGGCCGCCCTGAATGAGTACCTGCGGGTCAAGACCGTGACTTTTGAGTACTGAAGCCAGGTCTCCGTGGTGCTTCTCCTGTATCTGTTGGTCTCCCCTCAGGGACCCCGGCCCCTGTCTGGTAGCTCAGAACCCTCCTGTCCACAGTACCACTCCCTGAAGTCTCTGGAGCCATCAGCCTGCGCCCCTGCTGGCGACAGGACACCCTCAGAAGTGGCTCCTCTGGAGTGGGCAGCCATGTCCAGGATGAATAAAGATGTGAGCAGGGGCAGCTTGCGCTTTGTGTCGCCGCTCTGTCTGGGTGTCCCGGATGGTCCCAGAAGGAACAGTTACCTTGAGTCTGGGGCATATAGCATCACTTGGCCTTCAGAGAATGAAACTCTTTAGAGGCTACCAGGAGGAGATGCGTGTGTCAGCACATGCCTCCAAAGGCAAGAGCTGAGGTCCGTGCGAGAGGCTGGGGAGAGGCTAACTCCCCAGAAACAGAAAGTGGGACGTGAAGGGCAAGCCCTGGGCCAAGAAGCAGGCCAGCCTCCTCTGTAAGGACCCCGGTCCTCTCCAGACACTCGGTGGACTTGAGCAGTCAAGATGGCAGCCTGGGGCTTCTCCCTGCCTGGCATCTAAGACCTGGGCAGCACCCCTGTCTTCTACCAGCTGTATTCCTTGTCATCCTACTCCACCCCACCCCAGCCAAGATACAGCCCCTGCGAGTCTTCTGCGACCTGTGTGCTCCCCTGGGGGTGCCCGAGGCCCTCTGCCCTGCATCCTCATCCTAGAGGTCCCCCACACCACAGACTTGCCATTGCCTTGGTTTACCCTTCATGTTTATTCTATTCTTGGCCCTGACAACCACTACCACCTCTCTCTGGCTCTGCCTTTCTGAGTCCAGAAGCCTTCTCTGCCCTTCCTCAAGTCCCCCGGCCAAGCAGGGAGTGACCTAGATCAGCCTATTTTTGTGTGGGAAAGATTTCAACCAGGCCTATGTGGTATCCTGGCCTTCCTCCACATCCCCACCCATCTCCTTCCTAAGCACAGCGCAAGCCTCGTAGTGGCATTTTGGTCAGTGGGAAGCCGCATGCCTGACATTGGTCCCAGAAGATGACAGTGGGTTTAAGAATTCCTACCACCGATGATGTCATAAGTGGTGTGATATAAACACGTCACTCCTGTACCTGCGGCGGAGCTGTGGAAACCCCCCTGCATGGCTGCTGGGGTGTGAAATTGCAGCGGTTCACACTAGCGCTCCCACTGGCCATGTGTTTACTAAGATAATCAGCGTCAGCATACTCATTTTTAAATAAGATCCATCTTATTTATTTTTTTGTCTGTGTGTTTGCGTGCATGTGCACACATGCATGCAGGTACCAGAAGAGCTCAGAAGAGGGTGTCAGACATGGATGGTGGGAATCAGGCAACCTACAAAGCAAGCTCTCACTCCTGAGCCATCTCTCCAGCACGTGCACTCACTCTGCAGCATGCACGGTGACAGCATGGCCTGACAGCACAGTTCTTGGAGCTTATCCCAGTCTCAAAGTGACATAGGACAGTAGATTGTGTGACCCCCACATGTGATCACGGGTGGCAGCAATGGTAACCACAAGGGCTGTCTGTAGCCTCTCAGAGGTCTTCTTACAGGTGTGTGAAAGATGTGTGGTTCCCTCTGGGTGGCTTGTTCTGAGCCCTGCCCGTGTGTGTGTGTGTGTGTGTGTGTGTGTGTGTGTGTGTGTGTGTGTGTGTAGTTGGAGGTGATTGGATGGTTTCCTGCTTCCCCTGCAGGGTCCCCTCCCCCTGCTCCAGGCATGTCCAGCCTTGCTTCCTGATGCCCACGGAAGGGAAGGGTGTGCTTTTACAACACTGTTCATTTTTAAGTGGGATAAGGACACACTGCTTGTGCCCATTTTTAAGGGTGTAGCTTAACGGCACTAAATACCACCCTACCGTTTCCAACCACCACCTCCCTCCTGTCCCTGAACCCTATTTTCCTCACGTCAGGGTGGTCTGAGAGTCTCTGGCCAACCAGCGAGCCTGTGGTAGGAGAGGTGAAGAAGTCAAGGTCCGCTCTGGGGTCTGGGCAAGGCACAGCCACCTGTCCCTCACGTGTCCACCAGAGGGTGCTACATCGTGCTCTCTGCATGGTGCCCCATGATGGGGGCTCAAGGGGCCTTGCCCTGTTATGACTGAAATATGTCCCTCCAAATGCTAACGCTAAAACACGAACCCCCGTGCCTCTGAATGTGAGGCACCTGGAGGCAGGGGCTTTTCATGCTCAGGAAAGGCAAGCTGAGTCTGTGAGCCCAGAGTTCGCATTCAGCGGGGGTGGAAACAGGAACATCCCGAAGTCTGCAGCCTTTACCGTATGCCCCACAGCCATCTAAGAGTCTCCTTGGGGTAGGGATAGCTCAATGGGAAAGCGGTCATCTAGGTGAGAGAAGCTCTCGGTTCTATCCTCAGCGTTC
This sequence comes from Peromyscus maniculatus bairdii, assembly GCF_049852395.1. Lineage (NCBI taxonomy): Eukaryota > Metazoa > Chordata > Mammalia > Rodentia > Cricetidae > Peromyscus > Peromyscus maniculatus. The sequence goes on from NC_134854.1 coordinate 112,742,943, forward strand.
ATGTGCACATGTTGCATGTCCACATACGTGTATTGTATGTGTTCCATGTAACGTTTAAAATATGTTACAGGGTTTAACATCCTGTGGTTTGAAAGGGCCCCCAAAGGGAGTGGCACTAATGGGAGGTGCGGCCTTGTTGGAGGAAGTGTGTCACATTTCTTTCTTTGACCAACTCACTTGCTCAGGACAGACAGCCGTATTCACTGAAAGGCATGGTTTTAGGTTCAGGCCAGACTTTAAATCCCTGCTCTGAGCCGGGTGGTGGGCTTTGAGGTCTCCTGTGCTCAGATTACACCCAGTGAGACAGATCACTTCCTGTTGCCTGCATGTTGAGATGTAGAACTCTCAGTTACCTCTCCAGCACCATGTCTGCCTGCACACCTCCATGTCCTGCCATGATGATAATGGACTGAACCTCTGAAACCGCAAGCCACCCCAATTAAATGTTCTCCTTTACAAGAGTTGCCGTGGTCATGATGTCTCTTCACAGCAGTAGAAAACTAAGACACCTCCTGTTCTGGCATTTCTTCTTTTCATATTCTGCTGCCTCCAAACATGAGATAATTCAGGCCCTTTGCAATGTCCTGAGGGGAAAGACTGGTGTCCTGTGAGGAGACCCTATCCCCTGGCGCTCCCAGCCGCCCTGGGATACTCTCCCCTTGCCAGCTCCTTGTGTGCAGTCAGCTAAACCTATCTTTAGTGTCAGGTCAGTCTCCTCAAGGGCTTGGGTCAGTCCTGAGAGAAGGGGGTGTTCAGCTGCCCGAGTGCTGTCCCTCAAGACTGCAGCAAGTCAGAGCTCCAGACAGCAGCAATAATTCTGTGTGAGCTGAGTTGTCCTCACTGTGGCCCTGCAAGCTGACCGGTCTGCTCCTGACTCCCACCTTCCTCCTGCAGACGGACGCAGCAGTCAGTACTTCAGAGTCCACTGAGAAGTGCTGTAAGTCTTTCATTGTCCCTGAAGGGTGGGCAGTTCGCGGCCAGTCCAGGACCCACAGGGAGAGGCTTCCTAATGAATCAAGAGCGTACCTAACCTTCCAAACCTGGCACTGCCAGGTACTTGCTGGTGGGCAAGCCTCGGTTTCCAAAAACAGCAACTGCAATGCCTGCCCTGCCCACTCCAGCCTTTCATGGTGATGTGGGCCACCACTGTGCCATTAGGTGCCATGGTCCAAGTGCTGTGCCCATTGCAGCATGGAACTTTTGCTCATGCAAATTACTAGTGGGTTCCCAGTGACAGCTTTGCCTTCCTGGTAGCACTCGGCCACATGCACAGCTGTCAGGAAGGGCTGGGGTGGGGGTATGGTGTGGTAAGCTGCTTCAGACTTGGCCTAGCCCAATGCGAGTCAGGGCCTCTTGTGGGGCTGGTCTCAGCTGTCTGTGGAGATCCCTGGGATCTCCTGACAGGACAACAGTGAAGATAGACTTCTCCATGTGTATAACGAAGGCCAGGGATGGCATTGTGCCCTAGATGGGCAGGCTTGCGGGGTGGAGGGGGCATCCTAAGCTAGCTCTTGGCTATCAGGAGGAGAGTGGTGAGGGGCCAACCCTGAGTGGACTTAAAGCATCTTCTAAATAATAGGAAAGCAAATTTTGTTTGGGGGAATTTTCTTCCCATTTCATATGTGAAATTAATATTTTAAATGTATCTGAAAGGAGATGACAGGTGTGGTGTTATATAGCTCTAATCCCGGCACTCAGGAGTCCAGCTCAGGTTTTGTGGGTTTGAGGCCAGCCTGGTTTACATAGCAAGTTCCAGGCCAGCCAACACTACATAGTGTGACCTTATTTCAAAATAAAAGAGAGAGATAATCCACAGGATAGTCGGTGTGTGTGTGTGTGTGTGTGTGTGTGTGTGTGTGTGTATGTGTCTGTCTGTCTGTCTGTCTCTGTATGTGTGTGTGTGTCTGTCTGTCTGTCTCTGTATGTGTTTCTGTGTGATGTCTTTATGTGTGTGTGTCTGTGTTGTAGGACCCCGAGTATCCTAGGCAACCACTCTGACCCTGAGCCCCATCTCAGCCCTGAGCCATCACCATCTAACAGGAACTGGACAATCAAGAGCAGCCAGCTCCTTCACCCATCCCTTTCTTTCACCAACTCACTTGCTCAGGACAGACAGCATTATCCACAGAAAGCCACGGCTTCAGGCTCAGACCAGACTTTAAATCCCTGCTCTGCCAAGGCAGTGCATGCAGCCTTGGGCAAGTGGGCACCTCTAGCTCCTTGGCTCCCTGACCCACGAAAGGACATCAGCTCTGCACAGCCCAGGCTGGGTGAGGCCGAGTGGCTGGCAGAGGACCGGGTAGAGTCCTGGAAAGTGTGCTTTCTTCTTTGTCATTGCTTATTTATTTGCCGATGTCCCCAAACCTTTCAGAGGCCATGCTGACACCTGCTCTGGCCCTGCCTGCCTCTGGCTACCTCTGTCCTCGGTGACTCTGGAGGGTGGCATCCCCCAGGAGCACCAGTTGCACGTGAGGCTGCTGGGTGCTGGACTTTATGTATCCTGCTGTCTGCTCCTTCCTGTGGGATACCTGAGCTCCCCAGAAACCCCCAGAGTGGCTCGGGGAGCTCACCATGTTGGCCTGCTTGTAGCGAACCTCCTGTTTTCCTTTTCCTGCTGCCCCCCCCCCCCACTCTCTCACAGGGCTTTCTGGGTCAGCCTTCAAGCAAAGAGTTTGCACTAGAGTCCTGTCCCAGGGAGGAGGGGTTGAGATCCAATGTTCCCTCCAAGACTGTGACACCAGTTACTTGGGTTCTTGCCACGCTAGCCCCACCTCCCTCTGGTTCTGCCACCTCCCTACAGTCCTTCAGTCTAGGGGCCAAATCCTTGTTTAACCCTTATGAAACCTCCAAATCTATGGGCCAAAATAAGCCCTTTTCTCTGTATAAGTGCATATTGTTACAGTAAGAGAAAGCAGACCAGCATGGATCCAAGGTCGAGGTGCAGTTGGCTGCTTAGAATCCAGCCGGGGCTCAGGATTCCTGAGCCAGCAGAGAGCCGTAAGTGGGGGCACAGAACGGTTTGTAGGAGTTGGTGTCCACTGATGCTCACCACGGCCAGGTCTTCCAGGGCTGTCAGCCTGGGCAGCCCACCGCTACCCCCACAGGTGAAGAGGATCCGTCCCCTATCAGCCCTTACCCCTTTTATAGCGGTCAGAAGTCATTTCTGAGTCAACCAGCGACTCCTGCAGAGGACTGGGAATTGCCACTCGGTAAGTGTGAGACGCATCACAGGACAGAACTTCATGACACATACCCAAGTGTTTAAAGGTGAAACTTCTAGAAATGTCAGGTTGAAAACAAAACAGGCAGATGTGGACCCTGAGGAAAGCTGGTCCTTGCACTGCGCTACTGTAGGCCAGTGGCATTTAGCTTCGCCACGCAACCCCGCCCCTGGCTATGAGTCCTCCCAAGTCCCGCAGATCCCCTTGGCCCCTCCCCCAAGCGGCCCCGCCTCTGAGGCGTGTCATTGACGCTTTCGGCACCCAGGGAGCATCCCTGCACACCCCACTGCAGGCTCCGCGAGCTGCCCTGTGCTCATTGGAAACCTCCGGGGTTGCCAAGCTGGACGTCTTTGGAAGTTAAATGGATACCTCAGTCCTCCAGACCCTTACTTTAAAAACTGGGTTCTCAAGCTTCACCCGCTACGACCTGGCCCCGCCCACGAGGCCGGCCCGCAAAGCCCCTCCCATCAGGTGGCCCCGCCCCTATATGGCCCCGCCCCTCTGTCCGGGCGCCTGGGCAGGGCGGGGTTGGCCCGGCGGCCGCCCTTCCCGCTTCCTCCCGCCGCAGGCCTCGGCGGTGCCCAGCGCGCGCCCCGCCGCCTCGCTTCCTCCGCCGGCCGGGAGAGGACCGGTAAGCGCGGGCCGGAGCTGGACTGGGAGCCGGGGAAACGGAGGGAAAGCGGGGCGCCTACGGGCCTCGGGAGGGGGCGTGGGGCGCAGGGTCTGGCTAGCGGCACACCGGGGCGGGTCAGTACGTGGCTCCTTCGCTCCAAAGGTCTGCAGGGACCAGCCTCGTTCATCCCTTCCCTCTGCCTGTGTTGAACCCCGGGGCGCCTGACTCTAGGGATAATGATTGACTCCTTCAGCACCCCGAAAGCATCCCTGCACATCCCACTGCAGGCTCGGAGAGTTATTCTGCGCTCAGTTGGAAACCCCTGGGGTTGCCAAGGTAGAGATCGTTCAGACTTGAGAGGATACCTCAGTCTACCAGATCCTTTCTAGAAAGCTTTAAAAGCTCGGGGTTCTCAAACTGCTTCTTCGCCAGAGACCACTTAGAGATGCAGCCTCTCCAGCCTGACCCAGGTATCTAGGGGGTGGTCCTGCTCTGCTTCCTTAAGCTGGCCCCATGCCTCTGCAGTAGTTGAAGAACCACGGATGCAAAGGAGTACCGAGAGGCCTGAAGTGGGGGTGGAGACAGGCCAAGTGTCCTGTAAGGAAAATACATTACAGAAGGCTTGAGTAACCTCCCCCTATCTGAGGGAAGCACTAATGTGTTCCCCAAAGGGTGCCTGAATCCTGGGGTGATGATACCCAGACATGTAGATTGTTTTCCTAATATACATACCTATGGTAGAATTTAATTGATGGACTAGACACAGTGAAGGATGAACAACCCAGAGACAGGACAGGTTTAATGGTATACTGTGATAGAATTGTCACATCACTACTCTTGTGCCATTGTTAAGTAGAAGAAGGGTTGCTGGCCCACCAGCGCTGCCACCCTAACAACTGTTGAGAGGGTAACTAGCGGGCAAGCAGCAGACGCGGCACGGATACATGGACAAAGGAAGGGGGCACTTCTAGGAGGGGCAGAGTGTGGTGGTGACTGAATCAGCCCACCACGGTGCTCAGAACTGAACACAATATAAGACTTATGGATTGCTTGTTTCTGGAAATGTTCTCTTAATATTTTTGGACCACAGATGGCTGCTGGTAATAAAAACCTCAGAGGGTGGAACTGGATAAAGGATTCTACTGTGCTCCATTCAGACGTCACAATGGGTAGTGTTTCCTCACTCCCTTCCAAGGTCACACATCCAGGGAAAGGAGACACTGGGATTCTAACCCTGAGTTTTGGTTTCTGTACATCTCCACTGGGGATGTTCTATAATGTTAAGGAGATGAAACCCAGACATGCTTTCCTCTTTGCTACACAGTGGGAAGCTAAGAGGCAACCCATCCATCCCAGAAACTCAGCCCACCCGCCCTGTGCTTAGAATCTCCCTGTCCCAGGAAGGTGAGCATCAGTTGGTATGCTGTGCCAGAACCAGGCCTCCCAGAAGGATGTGTTAGTACCTGAGTGCTGGACAGGTGCTCCCGGGCCGGTGTTCAAGGCCAGCTTCACTGGGCAGTATGATCCGAATGGTAGTGTATAGTGACAGACAGGCCATCCCTGTTGCCAGCTGGGAGGAGTCACAAACTATGTTGGGCTCTAGTCTCAGTCAGCTATGTCCGCCCCTTCCAAAGCCAGCTGACCCACGGGGAGGTCTTTAATCACTGCTATCCAGTACTGATGTTTGTTGGACTCCACACTTGGCATTGGGCTGCAGAATTGGTGTATAGCAGTCACTTTCCCGAGGCAACCAAATACTTAGGGGTCAGCTGAGCCTGGGCCCACCCTAGGATGCCACCCTACAGTCATAGTACTATGAAGTACCCTTATCCACCAAGCCTCCAGCATACCTTGAGCTAAAAAATTAGGTTTTCCTGAATCCACTGCCCACTCTCCCTAGACACCACCTCTATTTTGTTCCACGGGGCCTGGCTTGCTCACCTGTCTAATTTTTAATGATATTAGTGACGTTATCCTTATTAAATACTCCAGCATTCCCAGTGAATCTGAGGGGCCTTAGGGCACCTTCACAGGGTAGGAGGTCCCTGCTGATGGGCCAGGATGTCCCCCACCTGGTGCAGATGACTGCTGGATGCTGACTGCTAGGCTGAGCCAGCTCAAGAGACCAACTTGATCCCCAGTGTACACCCTGGCCAGGGCTTTCTCTGGCATGCACGTATGTGCATGTGAGTGAGGATTGTGAAACCAAGTGATCACTACCAGTCGGCAGGTGTGTGGCCTTTTGTCTGTGTGGGCCCTGGGGCCCTCTGGTGGAGATGCGAGGCACTTCACCAAGACTGCCGTTGACTGCCTCTGTTCTCGTGTCCTACCCTTTCATCCGTCTTTCACACTCAACCTTGTCTTTTTTTTATTGGCATCAAATATTTTCTCCTAGACTTTCTTCAAGATTTTAAATTCGGGCTGGAGAGGTGGCTCAGTGGTTAAGAGCACTGACTGCTCTCCCAGAGGTCCTGAGTTCAATTCCCAGCACCCACATTGTGGATCACAACCACCCATAATGGGATCTGATGCCCTCTTCTGTTGTGCAAGTATTCGTGCAAATAGAGTACTCATTTACATAAAATGCGTGAATAAAAGTTTTTAATTCGTGTGTGTGTGTGTGTGTGCACACGCGTGTGTGTGTGCGTGTGTGTGCGCATGCGTGTGTGTGTGTGTGTGTGTGTGTGTGTGTGTGTGTGTGTGTGTGCTCATTCACACCTGCACCACTGTGCACTTGCAGAAGTCAGAGGACAACTTAGGGTCAGTCAGTTCTCTCCTTCCACCATGTGGGTCCCAGGGACTGAACTCAGGTTGTCAAGCCTGGTGACAAGCACCTTTACCTACTCTAGTTATAAACTTACTTTCTTGTAAATTTTATTCAGAATTTTGCCCTACGTATGTTTAAACTTGATATTCTTGAATTGATGTCTTATTTTTTTTTCTCTCTCTCTCTTCCCTTTCCTTCCCTACTCTCTTGGAGTTTGAGTCTGTGGTTTTGGATCAAAAGGCTTTCTTTTATAATTCATTTTTATTTTGCTGTTTTTCTTGTCTGTGTGGTCCTTCTGACCATCTCTCTGGCTGTTCAGCATGTCCAAGTTCCACTCTGCCAGCAGAGGGAGCTTAAACAAAGCAGACACCCCTTGCTCCTGTCCCTGAGACCTGGAGATGTCTGCCTGCAGAGAGAGCCTCCTCCAGCGTCACTGCCTGTGTTGGCCGGGTTTGACACCCTGCTGTCCTTGGGGGCTGCACCCTGTTTATTTGCACAGCTAATGAGACATACACCTTGCCTGAATTCCTCAAACATTGGCGTTTTCGCTAAGAATGGCACTTTATTCTCCCCGAGACATTTAAGCACGGACTGTATCTCACACTGTTCTGAACACTTCATTAATGCCATAATTGGCACAGCCAACTCCTGCAATGGTTTTAATATGTCCACAGTTGTAGCTGCCCACACTGGTAATGGGCTCACTGTAAAACTGGCTGCAAAGAAACAGCATTGTAGAGAGCTTACCCCAGATGCCCTCTGCATCTGTGTTCCTCATCTGCAGAATCAGCCAATCTTGGACCTGCAAATACTCAGCAGAAGCAGCCGTATCTGTAACAGTCACAGACCCTTGTGCTTGTCATATTAACTGCATAACCCACAGCCATTTATAAGGCTCAGGCCTGTGTTAGATACTGTCTCCACTAGAAGGTTCACTGGAGGGTGTGCAGAGAGACAGGCCCTATGCAGGGGCCATGCTATATAAGGAACTTGAGCACTGGAAGATTCTGACACAAAAGGCATCACCCCACATACCTAGGGAAAACAAAAATTCTTCCCACTTTCCTCAGTTTTTGTAATTTTACGACTGTGTGTGTGTGTGTGTGTGTGTGTGTGTGTGTGTGTGTGTTTCTAGAGTTTTAGGAGCCTCACCAAATTCAAGCAAGAATGAAATGGCAGTTTCTCTGAGCAGTAGTGGTAAATGTCTGGTTATCTGTGGCTTATTCTGGGCTAAGAATTGGGACCTTGGCCATGCAGTCCAGTGAGGGACTTCCCTGGATCAGCTTGGCGGGAAAGTCCCGCCTCTTCATCATGACCTGGTTTCTTTGTCTATTTGGAAGCTCATTCAAGTCTAACCGTAATCTCAGTGCAATTAGTAGTCAGCCAGGAGTGATGGTTGATTTGGATTTTTTGTTTTGTTTTGTTTTTGTTTTAAGAGGGCTTGCTGTGTTGCCAGGACTGACCTTGAATTCTTGGGCTGGACTGATCAGCCCACCTCAGGTGCTGGCCACCAAGCTGGCCCGTGTGTTTACGGTGCACCCAGCACCAACTGCGTGTGGCTGTGCTCCGCTGGTTGCCTGGTTCCTAGGAAGTAGTTGGGGGAGGAGGGCTCTTTAATTGCTTATCTCTTGGCCACACGTGTTCATCATCTGTGAGTGCTTCCTTCGGCCTGGCGATCCTGCGGCACTAGGCTGGTTCAGCCTTCCTGTCCAGGTCCTGTTTTTTCCAGCATCTGTGGACTGGTTCACTGGCTCCTGCTTACATCCAGGACGTGCTTACACATCCTCCTCAGATGTGGCGCAGCTGGCAAAGTGCTTGCCTGGCATGTGTGAAACTCTGCTTTCAGTCCCCTGTGCTGCATAAATATGGCGGTGCATGCCTGTAATCTCATCCCTCCAGAGGAGGAAGGAGAACCAGAAAGTTCAAGATCTTCCTTGGCTACACATTCAGTTTGAGGCTAGCCTTGGGCTACGTGGACCGCATTTGCATTGTATTTGTTACTGGTGAATGCTGACACTTGCTCTAGGATGGCAGTGGTCTAGTGTTCCTTCACTTTAGGAACGCCACTCGTGTCTTGAAAGCACCTGGCTTTCCCATGGTCCTGTGGTCAGCTATCATCTTGATTTTTTTCTCCTTGCTCCAAGTTAGGGAATCATTGTCCCTCCCAGAATCTTGGGAGAAGCCTTACTCTTTGGACTACTTTTAGGGTTTGTTTTGTTTACATTACGGTTCACATCAGTTTTTAGCCCTTTGATGCTGTGAACCTCGCTTTCCTCTGAGCGTGTGGCAGGGGACATTTTTGTCCCACACAGGCAGTCTTCGGCTCTCAGCCCCGTCCCTTAGGGAAGGTTGGATGGACTATTTTGGAATCACAGAGTGAGCTTGGCCATTATCTTGTAGCAGCCGAGACATTCTACACTGGTGATTCATCGTTTCTCGGTGTTCTGGGGTACTGAGCAGATCTTGGCCCAGGAGGGCTTGCTGGGGTTATTGGCTGGCCCGGAATCCCTCCTCCCTCCTCCAGAGCCTCCAGTGCCCACCCTCGCGAGGTTCCATGAGACAGCCCTGTCCACTCCTCTGCAGTGGACTCTCCACAGCCCCGTGGCCTGCCTTCGGAAGCATGCAGCTGTACCCCACAGCCCTGGACTCATGTTCCCTGCCTGAGGGGAGCGTCTTCAGGGCTGGGCATGCCGGCCACCAGTTTTGTCAGTTTGGGCTAAGGGGTTCCTCGAGTTCCTTGAAGATGTTAACAAAACCACTTGGAAGTTTTCCCCAGACCTGTGGCTGATCCTCCTCGGGGGACACTTTCCATAACTGCTCTTTCTGTTGGATACATGCTTTCTTGTTTGTGTGTCTCGTATTTGTTGAGGTGAATTATGTCTCTGTGTCTCCTTTGTTGTTGAAAACTGTGTCCTCTAAAGAGTGAGCCATTTCCGGGACTGAGAGTCTCTCCTGTCAGGAGGACTCCCTGTGGCCTCTCGCTGTCTGGTGACGTCACTGAACACCGTTTTGTGCTGTGCGTGTCAAAGTTGCCAAGTGATCCGTTATGACTCCGTCTACAGTCTACACCCTCCCAGTCTACAGTCCCCACTGAGGGACAGTCTGGGCACCCTGGGGCCCCTCCCATTCTAGAGCCCTTAGCATCCCCCCTCGGCATTCACCCTCTGCCTGCTCAGCCATTTTTGAACTTATGTCCAGCCCTGTGAGCCCTATTGTATTCCCAGATGGCCTTGGACCGTCTCCTGCCCCATGGATCCCTCATTCCCCTGCTTTTCCCTATGATCCTGTTCATTAGTCTGCAAGCAGCCAGGGAGCACCTGCTGTTGTTTCAGGTTTTCAGCACTAGGGGTCTCCAGGCTGTCTGCAGATGAGTGTCCCCAGAACCCCACATGGGTGTGAGAACTAGAGTTCTTCTGGACAGCCGAGGAGCTCCGGGCTGCGGGTTCTCCCCAAGGTGTTAGTTTCTTTTCTCGTTGTTCGGAACAAATACCTGACGGAAGAACCCCGAGGGGTATTTATTTTTTGCTCAGGCTTAAGAGAGCATGGCACATTGTGGTAGGAAGGCATACTGGCACACAGGCGGGAGCTCGCTGGCATCTGGGCAGTCTAGGAAGCACCTTCCTCTCTTTTTATTCAATCTTAGACCCCAGCCCACAGAAAGGCTTGATCATCTCTGCAAGCCACGCCTCAGCAATGCCCTGGGCACTTCTTAATCGAATCACACTGGCGGACAGAAATACCCCTCCCAGCCAGCCATCGTCCACACTAAAGGCAGCGAGACTGAGGGAGTTGGAATGTCACTAATATGATGAAGGTCACAGTGTTCCTGATAGTCCTTGGGTTGCTACAAGCCTTGGCTTGATTCCCAGAGTTCTGACAAGTTCTGACTACTTTCTGCTGCTCGCTCATTCATTCATTCATTCATTCATTCATGCATGTGGGGTGGTGGTATTGAGGATAGAAGCCAGGACATGCTAGATGAGTGTACTGCTCCTAATCAGTGCCGGGTCAGGTTTTTGATTGGTTGGTTGATAGGGAGCCTCACTGTCTGCCGACTCCTGGGTACGGTTAACGGTCCTTTAAGAGCTGTGTTCCATCCTCAGGCCCGTGTGTGTGACAGGAGACTGCAAGGACTTGGGGTGCCCTGAATGGCGGCTGCCAGGTGGATGGATGGAGTCTGAGGGGACCTGAGGAGTCAGGCGTTCTACCCTTCAGCCCTGTCACTTTGTGTCTCCCAGGTCAGGGCTGCTGGGCTCAGCCGTGTGCCGATGGAAGGGACGGAGGCCCGACAGCGGAGGCTGGAAGGCTGTAGCAGGCCGAAGGAACTGGGGCCATCCCCCGACCACAGTGCAGGAAGACTCTCCGAGGCTTCAGAAGATGGACATCAGGAGGTCTCTGAGAGCCAAAATGTGGACCCCAAATCACTGGAGGCCGAGCACAGCAGAGAGGGTGCCCTGGTCATTGGCTTCCAGGTGCTATTACCCTTCCTGCTTGCAGGCCTGGGGCTATCCTGGGCTGGCTTGCTTCTAAACTATTTCCAGGTGAGAGACAGCTACCTGGGGGCAGGGAACTTGAGGACTGGGCAACTGAGGCTAACAGGATGCCATCTTTTCTACGTATTGGGTGAGGTTCTTTTAGCTTAACCCAAGTGAAGCACAGTAGGATAATGACTGGGGCCATGGAACTTTGGCCCCGCCCTACAGATACACCCAGATTCCCTGGACCACTTCCTATCTCTCATTGTTCTATGAGGGAGTAAGGAGCATAAAGCTAATCTGTTTCCATCGCAGAGACTGGATGCCCAATGTCAAGGCGTTTCAAGGTGGTTTCCCTCTGAGGCCTCTCTTGTACCTGTGTTTCCTTCTCTTCTTATGGGGTGGGGGGGACCAGCCATATTGAATTAGGTCTGTGCTAATGACCTCATTTCCACTTCCCCTTTAAAGGCCCTGTCTCCAGAAATAGTCACATCCTGAGGTGTAGAAGACCAAGGCTTACATATGTGCGTTGTGGTGGGGGTGGGGTGGGGTGAGGTGGGGTGTTGGGGGGAGGAGGCAGTTCAGCCCATAGCAACAACTCAGTGTAATATCACTACCAAATGCTGCCATGAGTGAACTTTAGAAGCCATGTCCCACACACCTGCGGCAGTCAGTGGGTATATTATTGCAAGTAGAACCACAAGGTCCAAGGCCCCGCATGTGGCTGTTACCAGATCTCCTTTCTAGTCCAGGGAAAACTGTAGGTGATACCTGTTACCCAACACTTGTGGGCAGATCATTGCCAGCCTCCCTCATCTTTAACAATCTGCCAGGGGATGGGGAGACAGCTCCAGGGATGAAAATGAAGACCTGTAGAAGTCGGACATAGCTACAGTGCACTTACAACCCAGATAACCCTAGAACTGGGGAACAGAGACGGACCCTGGGAGCCCACTGGCCAGTGATCCTAGCCAAAATGGCAGGCTTGCAGGTTCACTGATAGACCTTGTGTCGAAGGAATAAAGCCAAGAACAATAGAGAAGAACACCCACTCTGGCCTTCGAGCACCTGCCAACACAGCTGTGCCCATGCATGCACGCACATGCAAGCACACACACATGCACGCGCACAGACACACCTACCTGCTAGATGCAAACTGCATTTCATGTGTTAATTTCTAGTGCTGCCTAAAACTCAGCAGATTAAAATGTCTTACTTCTTAAAAAGCTCACAGCTGCTGTGGGCTAAGGATTCCTCTCTCCCGAGGCTACAGGGTGTTTTTCTGCTCACTGCCTGAGTGGCTGCCTGACCCAGGCCCTGTTCCTCACCACTGTTCCTGGAGAGTTCCTAGTCCTTGCACCGTGAGGCACCTGACTCTTTTATGTGTAGTCTGCCAAAGAAGCCCATGGCGGCAAGACCATCTGGGTCACCTGATCGTAGAAGCTTTGCGGCTCTTGGTTGTAAGCAGGTCACTAGGTTCAGTCCCCAGTGCAGTGGGAGGGGTTGTATGAGACCATCAGTAGTGGGCAGCGGGAGTCAGTGGGAGGCCTTATCAAGGCTACAACCATGTGCATTGTGGTGTGGCTTGCACTTGCATTGCTAATGAGGAATGAGTGAGTATCTCCATACTGGTTTATATTCTTTGTGGACACGTCGTGTTTGAATGTGGTTTGTCCCTACCACAGATCGTGTTGAGACTTAGTCCCTGATATAACTGTGCTAAGAGGTGGTGGGCCTTTCAAGAGGCACTCTGGATCACAAAGGCATTGATGTAGTTCTCTCAGAGTGGGTGAATTGTCCCAAGACCAGATTGTTATAAAGTAAGTTTGGCTTCCTTGGTTTTCTCATGCTTCTTGTCTTGTTGATGTCCAGCTTTCATGTGCACCTGCCTCCCCTCTGTGCCTTTCCACTGTGATACAGTGCAGTCCGTGGAGCTCCAGAAGCTGACTATATGACACTGTGTTCCCAAATTCCAGAACCACAAACCAAAATTAACCCTTTCCCTTTCTAAATTAGCTAGACTCAAGGGTTCTATTACAAGAACAGAAAAAGTGTTTGGGAAGATCACTCCATTGATAAAATGTTCACCATTCAAGTATGAGGACTTAAATTTGGATCCCTAACATCCACATAAAAATCTGGGCAACCAGCGGGGTGGTGGCGGCACACACCTTTAATCCCAGCACTTGGCAGAAGCAGGTGAGTTTGAGGCCAGCCTGGTCTATAAAGTGAGTTCCAGGACAGCCAAGGCTACACAGAGAAACCCTGTCTGAAAAAAAAAAATCTAGGCAGATGGGACATGTTACTGTTTCAGTGCTGGGGAAAGATGGAGGATCTCTAGGGCTGGCTGCCAGTCAATCTAGCCAAATTGATGAGGCCCAGGTTTAGTGAAAGACTTGACTTAAAAGATGGAGGAAGACACCTGATGTCAGCCCCTGGCCTCCACATGCAGAGGAACATGCACACATGTGTGCACCATGGATACATATACACAATTTTTAAAAAGTCAGTAAAGATACTGCATCTCTGGGGTGACTGTCCTTGTCCTGGTTGATCTTTAGAGGTCCTATGTATATCAGTTGTGTCAAAGAATGTGAAGGATTTCTCACAGAATGTGAAGGTGCTCTATCTATCTATCTATCTATCTATCTATCTATCTATCTATCTATCTATCTATCTATCTATTACTTTTGGTGTTTTTTTACTGTGCATACTTTATTATTTTATGTTTATGGGTGTTTTGCCTGCATGTATGTATATGTACCACATGTGTTCAGTGCCTACAGAGGCCAGAAGAAAGTGTTAGATCCCCTGGAACTGGAGTTAAAGTTAAGAACTACCATGTGGAGCCAGGATTCAAACCTGGGTCTTCTGGAAGAGCAGCTTGTGTTCTTAACCACTGAGCCATCCCTCCAGCCCTAAGGATGTTTTTTTAAGAAAGTGTGTAGTCAGATGCAATCTTAGAATGGCTCAGAGCCTGTGTCCTCCTCAAGCACTACCTTCTACCAGTGCCTTCCTCTGAGGTCCCACAGTGAACACACAAGGACATCAGGGTGGAGATGATGTCCTCACAGGAGGAAGAGGCCCTGCTTTGGCAGGGAATGCTTTGGTTTATCATTGTATGTGTCAGAAGTTGATACTGGCCATCTGCAGAGACTGTGCTGTTTGGCAGAGAAGTTTGATGAGTCAGTTGATATTCAGTTAATTGCAACCATTTAAAAACACAGGCTTTCTGTAGGCATCCGTTGATTTAGCAGACTCAGGAACCCTTGGTCTCCGTGTTAGTTTTCTATTGTGTCATAGATAACCACAAGCTTAGCAGCCATCATTAGCTCATGGTTCTATAACCCAGAAGGGTAGGCACATGGTGTGTGCTGGTTGGCTTTTGTCAACTTGACACAAATGTAAAAATACATGGGAAGAGGGAAACTCAGTTGAGGAATTGTCACCATAAGATTGCCCTGTGTGGGGCTGGAGAGTTGACTCAGCAGTTAAGAGCACGGACTATTCTTCCAGAGGACCCAGGTTTAATTCCCAGCACTCACATGGCAGCTCACAACTGTCTGTAACTCTCTGGTTCCAGAGAATCTGACACCCTCACACAGACATACAAGCAGGCAAAACACCAATGCACATGAAATAAATAAATCTTAAAAAAAAAAAAAAAAAAAAGTTTACCCTGTGGACAAGTCTATGGAGTATTGTCTTGATTAATGATTGATTGAAAGGGGGGCAGCCCACTGTGGGTGGTGCCATCCTCAGCAGGTGGCCCAGGATGGTGTATAAGGAAGCCAGCAGAGCAAGCTAATAAGGAACATTCCTCTATGGTGTCTGCTTCAGTTCCTGCCTTCGGGTTCCTGTCCTGCTTGAGTTCCTGTCCTGACCTCCCTCAGTGATGGACTGTTACCTAGACACAAAGGTTAAATTACCCTTTTCTTCCACATTGCTTTTGGTCACGGTCTTTATCACAGCAATAAAAACCCTCAGACCGCCTTCCCAGGTTTCTTCTCAGACCATGGCCAATGGCCAGGTGCTGGCCTGGCACGCTGCTGTCATCTGTTCATCTCTCTGTGGTTACAGAGCTGAGGTTCTGTTGTCCCTGCTAGTTGTTAGGTGCAGGCTGCTCCTGACTTCTTGAGGTTGGCCCCCACACCATGTCCTCTAATGTTCAATTTTGCTGTTGTGTTTTTCAAGAAACAGGGTTTCTCTGTGCAACAGTCCTGGCTGTCTTGGAACTTGCTTTATAAACCAGGCTGGCCTCGAACTCATAGAAATCCATCTGCCTTTGCCTCCCTGAGTGCTGGGATTAAAGGCCTGCGCCACCGCCGCCCGGCTCAGTTTTTAAATTTTTAACTGAGACGTTAAAATCATAATAGGAAGCCATTCCCATTTTATTGACATGTGGCTCATCCACTGTCAGAGCTAATGGTGGGAAATAGCACGCCTGGGAGCTGCCTATTCACCCAGGTAGGCCAGACTCACCTTCATCTGTCTCTCTTTCTGAAAGTCTAGCAGAATTACTACTTGGAAAATGGAACAGACAACAATGTCAAGAGTCTTTAGAAGAGTGCGGTGCAATGGTCTGAAATCTGGGGTAGGGATGCTTAGAGGAATGGGATCTCCTGACGAGGGGCACAACCTTTCATAGGTTTGGAACAAGCTCTAGAGGCTGTCAGGGAGCAGGGATCCTCTCCACAAGCCCTGAACTTGGGTGGTCAGTGGAAACTGTCTCCTGTCCCCAACTGGGTTCTTATCCCACCCCCTCTAAGAATAGCATAAGGCAAACATTGAAGAGTATACACGGGAGACACTTTTCCGTGAGTTCCCATTATCGATCTTGAAACAGACTGACATGCGGGATTGAAATGAGATAGATTTGAACTGTGGGGAGCAATGAGGGTTACAGGGCTGGGGCTCCCGAAGATGCTGCATGTGGTCAGTCATTGAAGCCGTGTGTTGTGCAGGGCAGGACAGCAGCCAGTGGATAATTGGTGGTCATCATGCATGGCCCAGAGACTCCAGGGGCCATGGAGTCTCTTCATGAACTTCAGTGAACAGGGGTTCCAATAGGGATGCTCACTGATTGCAGTGTGGACAGACTGCAGAAGCACGAGATAGAAGGGACTAGTCACCGTGGGCTCCTTGGCAAGTTAGCATAGATGTAAGAAAACTGTGTACATGGATTCTTTGTTTCCAGAGGTCAGAAGCTGTTGTGTTACAGTGTCAGGGGTGGTGTGGTCCCCAGATCATGGTCATTTTCAGGAATCCAACTTCCATGGCCCAGCTTGCACAGCTTTGGGATAGTGTCCCGTTTTTTCTCTGCAAGTTCCTCAGTAAGTGACTTGTCTGTCCCGTATGGGTGTGTGAAAAGGACTCCCGGGGGGGGAGGGGGTCATACCTGTATTCCCGAAGGCTAATACAGGTGAGGTGCGTTCTGCTGCCCTCTGGAATGCTGAGGCCCACTGTGGCCGGAGGCTGTGGAACCCACGTGATCAGAGCAGAGGGACATCTCTCAGCAGCGAGAAATGGCTGCAGTCATTCATTCAGTACTGGTGGGCAGTGGTGAATAGAGTCTTAGTGATGGGAACACATTAATGCTGTGGTCACCCACCCTGAGCCCTTTCATTCTTCCCAGCTTTAGAGACAGGCCAAGTTGGACCGCTCTGAGGAGAGGCAGTAAGGTCGTCATCCTTCCTAAGTTTGGAAAACAAGCCTCACTCTTCCGAGGTCTGATTTGAAGCTATTGCTGGGTGGTACTACCTGAATTGAAGGTGGAGAGCACGTCCCCAAGGCCCAGGGGATCAGGCAGTTCGTCAGTCCAGCCAGGCGGTAGGAGTGCCAAGGAGTGCCTGCCAGACCTTGGTGCCCTACCCAGAGCAGAGCCAGTCAGGATATTTCTCACTGTGGCTAAGAGCAGCTTTGGGGTGAGAGGCGGAGGCGCCATATGAAGAGAGGGCAGGCTTTGTATGCAGCAGGCTTCACTGCAGCCGAATGTAGTTAGTCAGCAAGGAGCACTACAGAAGAGCTGGACAGGTGCCCTGGATTGTACTGGAAGCCTTCCGACGTGAGACTGACTGTCCAGGCCCTCCTGCCCCACGGGCGAGGGAAGAATCCCACTCTAGGCTATGGAGATAATGACTCCAGTAATGACCAGAGCTGGGCAAGCAGGAACCACAGCATTTCTTAGTCTCCCACAGTCACAGCCTGCTGCTACCCCACACATGCGGGGCCATCTAGGATGAGGAGGCAGGCCCTGCTGTGTGGAATGGAAGAGTGAGTGCCACTTCCTGCAGGAGAGCAGAAGAGCTTCCCTGGAAGGTCCCTTGGGCTAGCAGACTAAAGTCACTGTTCAGGGACAGGCAGGCTCAAGGCCTAGACCCCTCCCTATGGAGGACATTTCCCTGGGGACCTAACTGAGGAAAGTGTGTTCCCGGGCCACTTGCTGAGGAGGGCTTTTGACTGGGGACCTGGTCACAAGAGCAAGAGCCACAGGGGACTCCTGGTTAGGCCACTCTGAGCCTTTCTGGCTGGAGTAAGTTCTGGGGGTATTGTAAGTAAGTAAATGCTGGGGTATTGTAAGTAAGTAAGTGCCAGGAGTATTGTAAGTGAGTGCTGGGGTATTGTAAGTGAGTGAGTGCTGGGGTATTGTAAGTGAGTGAGTGCTGGGGTATTGTAAGTAAGTGAGTGCTGGGGTATTATAAGTAAGTGAGTGCTGGGGTATTGTAAGTGAGTGCTGGGGTATTGTAAGTGAGTGAGTGCTGGGGTATTGTGAGTGAGTGAGTACTGGGGGATTGTGAGTGAGTGCTGGGGGATTGTGAGTGAGTGAGTGCTGGGGTATTGTGAGTGAGTGCTGGGGTATTGTAAGTGAGTGAGTGCTGGGGTATTGTGAGTGAGTGCTGGGGGATTGTGAGTGAGTGAGTGCTGGGGTATTGTGAGTGAGTGAGTGCTGGGGGATTGTAAGTGAGTGCTGGGGGATTGTGAGTGAGTGAGTGCTGGGGGATTGTGAGTGAGTGAGTGAGTGCTGGGGTATTGTGAGTGAGTGCTGGGGTATTGTAAGTGAGTGAGTGCTGGGGTATTGTGAGTGAGTGCTGGGGGATTGTGAGTGAGTGAGTGCTGGGGTATTGTGAGTGAGTGAGTGCTGGGGGATTGTAAGTGAGTGCTGGGGTATTGTGAGTGAGTGCTGGGGTATTGTAAGTGAGTGAGTGCTGGGGTATTGTGAGTGAGTGCTGGGGGATTGTGAGTGAGTGAGTGCTGGGGTATTGTGAGTGAGTGAGTGCTGGGGTATTGTGAGTGAGTGCTGGGGTATTGTGAGTGAGTGAGTGCTGGGGGATTGTGAGTGAGTGCTGGGGGATTATGAGTGAGTGAGTGCTGGGGTATTGTGAGTGAGTGAGTGCTGGGGTATTGTGAGTGAGTGCTGGGGTATTGTGAGTGAGTGCTGGGGTATTGTAAGTGAGTGAGTGCTGGGGGATTGTAAGTGAGTGCTGGGGTATTGTGAGTGAGTGAGTGCTGGGGGATTGTGAGTGAGTGCTGGGGTATTGTGAGTGAGTGCTGGGGGATTGTGAGTGAGTGAGTGCTGGGGTATTGTGAGTGAGTGAGTGCTGGGGTATTGTGAGTGAGTGAGTGCTGGGGTATTGTGAGTGAGTGCTGGGGTATTGTGAGTGAGTGAGTGCTGGGGGATTGTGAGTGAGTGCTGGGGGATTATGAGTGAGTGAGTGCTGGGGTATTGTGAGTGAGTGAGTGCTGGGGTATTGTGAGTGAGTGCTGGGGTATTGTAAGTGAGTGAGTGCTGGGGTATTGTGAGTGAGTGCTGGGGGATTGTGAGTGAGTGAGTGCTGGGGTATTGTGAGTGAGTGCTGGGGGATTGTAAGTGAGTGCTGGGGGATTGTAAGTGAGTGAGTGCTGGGGGATTGTAAGTGCTGGGGTATTGTGAGTAAGTGCTGGGGTATTGTGAGTGAGTGCTGGGGTATTGTGAGTGAGTGCTGGGGTATTGTGAGTGAGTGCTGGGGTATTGTGAGTGAGTGAGTGCTGGGGTATTGTGAGTGAGTGCTGGGGTATTGTGAGTGAGTGCTGGGGTATTGTGAGTGAGTGCTGGGGTATTGTGAGTGAGTGAGTGCTGGGGTATTGTGAGTGAGTGAGTGCTGGGGTATTGTGAGTGAGTGCATTGTCATCGCTCTGCCTGTGGAAGGATGCTGGAGCTTCCTTTTTCTCTTGTGATGCTGAGGCGGGCACTAAGGGCCATGAGCATGTGACTGGGTTACTTTTCCTTGTTGTTTCTGCCATTCTGTTTATTCATTCATTCGTTTGTTCATTCGTTCGTTCGTTCTGGCAACACACACTGTGTGTACACGAGCCAGACACCATGCACAGAATTCTGGTGAACAAGATAGACAGACAGGCTGTACTCCTGCAGCACTCATGATTGAGTGGGGAGAGACAACAGATGCATGCGTCTGTGCCAGACAGCAGCAAGGGCCAGACAGAGAACAGCTGAGCTGTGCCAGAACAGCCCGGGAGAGGGGGGTTGCCCAAGGCCTTGGCAGGGATGCTGGTGAGGAGGCCTGAATCTACAGGGTACCTGAGAAGCTGAGGTAGGCCTTCTTCACCTGCTCCCCTGGGTTCTGCTGGCTCAGACCAGAAAATAAAGGAGATCAGAAAAGGAAGGACTCAGTCCCCTTTTGTCTGGGGTCTGAGCCGTGGATATGATTTCATGGCCGGCTAGCCTCTCCCACCCAGGTGCCCGGTAGCCGAGAGCACAGCATCTGTAAACTGCTGGGATGGTGCACAGCTCAGCTGCGGTGTCCGACTCGGAAGCTAGCATCGGTGTCGTGCGTGCCAGAGCCCTGTGCTCTCTCCCTCCCGCCGTGTTGGCCACAGAACCTGGTGCCACACATGCCACGCTCACCACACTTTACTTCCCAGGGCGGGTCGTTGTACATAAAAGTTGAGAGCTGCCGATGGGCCCCCAGTCCCTCACGCCCAGGACTGTAGGACAGGCTGGGGGCCCAGAGATGGGAAGGACTGTGCAAGGTCACCCGGGACGCCACTTGATGCTTGACCCAGATCTGAACGATGCCCAGTCAGGCTCTGAGATTTTCCACTGTGCCGGAACTATTTTTAAAATCACATTGAGATGTTCTGTGCTGTGACCCAGTAAGCCTTGTTGACGTGTGGTGTTCTCAGCTTTCCCGGGAAAGTACTTTTTCTCACACGAGTACGCTCTTTTATTTATTTCTGCTGAAAGCTTAATGGTCCTAAAAGCAAGCGATTACAATAGTCAGCACACACAGAAATAAAAAGGATCATTGTAATCCTGCTCACCGAAGGTAACCACTTCAGCATTTTGGTTTTAACGACCTCCCTCATAATCGCTGTCCCTCTCCTCCTCTGCGTTTCTTCAGGGCTGGTGAGCTAACTCAGGAAATGGCCATTTCTCTCTCCTGTACTGATGAGAGCATTTCAGGGAGCCAATGTGTGTGACTCAGTGAGTTCTCTTTAGACGTATGACCCCAGGCTGGAGTGGCCTTGTGGAAGGTGCCAATGCTAGCATAAAATGCTGGTCTGCCCCTGAGGATGGCTCCTCCCTGGGTTGGTGTTCAGCAGCCAGCACAGCACCAGCCTGCAGGGATTATCTCAATCCATCCTGTGCCCTGACACCAGTGGCATCTGCAGCTCCTTTCTCTGCTGTTTCACAGACGCATGTGTGTCCAGATCCAGCCAAACCACAGGTCACAGACCATAGGGAGGGCTGCCCAGGGGGATGCTAGGCATGTGCTCTCCCATTGGACCACACCTCTGTGGTGGGGAGGGGTGAGGAGAAGGGTAGTTACCTCTTGAGTGTTAGTGCACGTTGTGATTGAAGGCAAACCCTCCTGGGGCCTTCAGTTCCTCATTTGAAAAAAAAAGGGGGTGTCATATGCTGTGAATACAGTAAGGTGTTTTGCCTGCTGAGCGGCCATGACAGGGCTTCGTAGAGTATGGTCAAGAGGAACTTCCTTGCCCCAAAACCACAGCAGGGCTGCCCGGACAAGCCCCTTTCTTGGGAAGAATGGTTAGGTATTCCTGTTCATACTTCCACAGGGCCATCATAGTGCTTGCTCGCACCCAGGAATTCTGGGTAAGGAGCTGTGAGACTCTGGCTGGAAACTAGTGGCACTCAGAGACCAAGAGGCACCTCGTGTGGCTACAAAGCCAGTCACTGTTGAGGCCAGCCGACCGTGTGGGGAATTTAACACGACAGAAGGTTCATGAGAAGTTCCTTCTGGGTGTCTACCGGGAATGTGTACTGGGACAGAGATGGCTCAGATGTGGGTGTCAGAAGGTGAGGCTCATGTGTGAGGGTACCTTCTTAGAATGCCCATGTGGGTTGCTGATATGGAAAGCAAGTTTTGGTTGTTGGGGGAGATAGGTGAGAGGCCACAGGGTCGTGACGGAGATGGTTCCCTATGCTGGAGCTGAGGGGAGAGATGGGAGGCTTTGAGGACAACAGATTGGATGTGGGGCTGCAGTGAGGGTGTCTGGGCTCAGCTCGCCTGCCTGGAAGATATTCACTGAGGCTTGACAGAGGCACTTTGGAAGAAACTACCATGAAAAACGAGTTTAAGTCGGGCGGTGGTGGCGCACGACTTTAATCCCAGCATTTGGGAGGCAGAGGCAGGCAGGTCTCTGTGAGTTTGAGGCCAGCCTGGTCTCCAAAGCCAGTTCCAGGAAAGTCGCAAAGCTACACAGAGAAACCCTGTCTCGAAAAACCAAAACAAACAAAAAAAGAAAGAAAGAAAAATTAGTTTAAGGTGCTTGCTCTTGAACAGGAAGCTGAAAGGAACAGTCTGGAAGCATGGAAGAGGGTGAGAGCTGGTGGAGAGGCTGGGGCTGATGGAGAGGCTGGGGGCTGGTGGAGAGGCTGGGACTGGTGGAGAGGCTGGGGGCTGGTGGAGAGGCTGGGACTGGTGGAGAGGCTGGGGGCTGGTGGAGAGGCTGGGGCTGGTGGAGAGTCTGGTGGAGAGGCTGGGACTGGTGGAGAGGCTGGGGGCTGGTGGAGAGGCTGGGGCTGGTGGAGAGTCTGGTGGAGAGGCTGGGACTGGTGGAGAGGCTGGGGGCTGGTGGAGAGGCTGGGACTGGTGGAGAGGCTGGGGGCTGGTGGAGAGGCTGGGGCTGGTGGAGAGTCTGGTGGAGAGGCTGGGACTGGTGGAGAGGCTGGGGGCTGGTGGAGAGGCTGGGACTGGTGGAGAGGCTGGAGGCTGGTGGAGAGGCTGGGACTGGTGGAGAGGCTGGGACTGGTGGAGAGGCTGGGGGCTGATGGAGAGGCTGGGGCTGATAGAGAGGCTGGAGGCTGGTGGAGAGGCTGGAGGCTGGTGGAGAGGCTGGGGCTGGTGGAGAGGCTGGGGGCTGGTGGAGAGGCTGGGGGCTGGTGGAGAGGCTGGGACTGGTGGAGAGGCTGGGGGCTGGTGGAGAGGCTGGGGGCTGGTGGAGAGGCTGGGGGCTGGTGGAGAGGCTGGGGGCTGGTGGAGAGGCTGGGGCTGGTGGAGAGGCTGGGGGCTGGTGGAGTGCTGGGCTGGTGGAGAGGCTGGGGGCTGGTGGAGAGGCTGGGGGCTGGTGGAGAGGCTGGGGCTGATGGAGAGGCTGGGGGCTGGTGGAGAGGCTGGGGCTGGTGGAGAGGCTGGGGGCTGGTGGAGAGGCTAGGGGCTGGTGGAGAGGCTGGGGGCTGGTGGAGAGGCTGGGGGCTGGTGGAGAGGCTGGGGCTGGTGGAGAGGCTGGGCTGGTGGAGAGGCTGGGGGCTGGTGGAGTGCTGGGCTGGTGCATCTGGGATGAAGAAAATCTAGAGTGTGGACAAGGTTCTGGGGTCCAGTTCTAGGCTGCTGTATGGCTCAGCATCCCAAGCCTGGAAGCTCCTGTCGTAGCACTCACTCTGGTCACTGACCTTCAGTTTCAGCATCTCCATGGCAGCGCCTGTCCGGCCTGTGCAGGTCCTGGGCCCAGGGTACCTCACTCACCTGCACACAGCTTCCCCATGTAGCCTGACCTCTTGGCTTTCAGACACGAGTGTCCCAAGAGACAGGCAGCCCCAGAAACTGCCCCATGCGGTGGCAGGAGCTACAGGCTAAGCAGTCTGGACATGTAGGGGTGGCCCCCCCAGAACCAGGGCCAAAGTTTAGAGCCTGCATGTCTGGCCCTGTGCCAGGCTTAAAACTCCCACAGACGAGCAGAAGAGAGTGAAGATGTGGTGAGGATTTCCGGGGCGGACAGATTGGGGGGCAGTTAGTTAGTGAGGAAGTTCTGCCTGGGGAGATAAAAGGGGTTTGGACTTGAGCAGGGGTGAACGATCTGTGAGAGGAGAAGGAGGCAAGGTGCCCCAGGGGGTAGTGCGGTAGGAATGGGACAGAGGGAGGCCAAGACCCAGAGGTGGACCCTGGGTTACCGGGGGTCAGTCAGACCTTCAGCTCGGGGCCTTTGCTGGTGGAGGCCTCAGATTGTATTCTCTCAGCCCTTAGGCCTGGAAGTGCTCTTCCTGGCCCATGGCGTATGCAGGGGGTACCCTCAGCACCTCTAGACTCTACTGTGGCTTCCCAGCCGGACCCCTCCCCCTCTAGGCCAAGGGTGGGGCTCGGCAGAGCCTGTTCAGACTTGTTAAGCAGGAGCAGCCTTTGGGGGAAAGCAGGGCCCCAGTTCCTCTGTGAGCACAGCCTCAGACTGTGGCCACGAGCCCCTGGACACTGGCACGGAGCTGACTACAAGTGTCGCTTTCATCTTGCAGTCCCACGGAGTCCTTGACCTTGCAGGATAGAGCCCACCCCCACCCCCCACGTGGGCCTGGGTGAGTATGCCTGGAGCTGTGGTCTCGGGCCGTTCTCGGCCAAGGCAAAGCAGCCCACGGCTCGTGTGCAGAGGGTGGTGCTGACCTCTGCGTGGGTGCTTACCAGGGCCAGGCCTACGTGGGCTCTGTTCCTGCCCAGCCTGGCTAGCGTGGGCTGGACTATTGGACACTGTCAAGGTCGCCGCTGAGGGATAGCGAGCCTCCCTGGCAGGCTGGCAGAGGGAGGTCCCGGCCGC
Organism: Peromyscus maniculatus bairdii; assembly: GCF_049852395.1. NCBI lineage: Eukaryota > Metazoa > Chordata > Mammalia > Rodentia > Cricetidae > Peromyscus > Peromyscus maniculatus. The sequence goes on from NC_134854.1 coordinate 112,767,063, forward strand.
TACACGGTGCACCCTAAGGAGAACCTGACCAGTGGAATGAACAGAAGACACTGGCAGCCTCCTCCCGAATGAGGCTCTGAGCAGGTCTGGCATTGTTTTGCCCTGGCCCTCAGCCAAGGGGCTGTCAGGGACCCGACTGTGGTGCTTCCTGGAAAGCGTCTGTCTGTGTGGACCTCCGCCGAAGAGAGCCCTGGTGGGCAGGGAGGAGAGGCATCAGGCTCGACAAGGGGGCCCAGCCATGGTCGTCACTCAGCTCAGCCTTGAGTTCCGTTTTCAGGGCAAGAAGCTTCGAGGCTTCAGCTGTGAGCTCACCCGCTCCCCTCATGGAGTCCTCCCCGAGTCCGTCCTCACCACCACATGCCAGGTCGCCATACCCATACTGTTGTCGGGCCTGGGCATGATGACAGCTGGTTTGGTGATGAACACCGTCCAAGTACGTACTGGGCTTCAAGGGAGAGGGGGCAGACAGGGTCCGGGGCAGGAGCCAGGGGACTCCCGGTGGGCGGCAGCCCTGAGCTGGGTCCAGTGGCAGCCGTGCCGGTGAGAAGGTACATTGGGCTCCCAGCATCTTAAGGGTCACAGCGATGACGTTTGAAAGCCCTCAAAAGGCAGCCTGTGTGAGAGGGCCCACGGCAGCCTCCGTCTCCTTCCTGCCACGGAGTGTAAGCTTATTGGGCAAGGCTACAACTCAGTACAGGAGTCTTCAATGGCTCCCTGCCTCAGTTTCCCCTTTTGTAAAGCAGGAGTAATGAGAGCACCTGCCTCTCTGAGTTGTGAGCACCAGGTGCCTGAGTGCATGCCTGCTGGTCTCTGTGGTCTGGGTGATGGACAGAGCTGAATGGACAGACCCACCTCTCCAAGGGTCCCCATGTAGCTCCTTCAGGGTGGAGAAAGGTACAGAGCTGGGCATGGGAGTTGCATATGTCCCCAGATCTCCCTGGCAAGGGTGGCAGTCTCCATCTGGCAGGCTTTTTTGGAGGGAGACATCCTCTCCCACATTCCCAGGCACCCTGAGCCTGTATGGTTGAGTGATTTCCACTGTCTGTTACCTGCAGCATGTGTTACAGAGGTTAAGGTTGCTTTCGGAAAACTAGACAAAATGTCAGACATGGAGGAAAGATGCCCGTCATAAATTATCATGGTTTTGGAAGCTGGAAGTCTGAAATCAAGGTGTTGGCAGAGTTAGAGTGATAATTCAGGAAGGTGATCTCCGTGTGTCTCGTGCGCGTGCGTGCGTGCGTGCGTGCGCGTGCGTGTGTGTGTGTGTGTGTGTGTGTGTGTGTGTGCGCGTGTGGTGCTGAGGATAGAATCATGCCTTCCGTGCACCGTACCACTGGGTTCCACCCCAGCCCTGACATTGCTGTTGTTGTTTTTAAATCTTCAAAACTGCATTTAATCTTCAACCCCTGTGTGTGTCTCAGGTAGTGCTTCCTCTTCCTCCATGTACCCAGCATTTCCTCCATGATGGACACACAGTGTCCCCTTGGGTACCTGTGTCCAACTTCTGGAGGTTGGAGGGGTTTCAGTAATTCCAGGACACTTGGTCTCTGCTTGTTCACCTCAGACAACGGGACACCGGGTCTTCAGAATCCTGGGGTCAGCCTGTTCCCAGAGAGCTTGTGCGACCTCCTTCCGTGACATCCTCTGCCCCTACCTGAGGCAGCCATGCTAATCCCCAGAGACGGGGCCTTTCCAGACTGCACAGCGTTTCCAGACGGCATGAGGTCACCTATCCCCAGCCTGCCTGTACTCCTCCCTCCCTCCTCAATGCTTCCGTTGCTCTAGGCGCCCAGAAGGCTTGCTTGTGGGTCAGTCAGTGCGGACCTGGGCAGCGGGTGGAGGTGGCGAGCAGCCTGTGTGAAGGAGAGGTAGCTCCTTCCTCCTGCAGGTCAGAGGTCTTGAGAGGGAACAGGACGGGACCATTTGAGTGGGCCTCGGAGGACAAGGTGGCTGTTTCCACATTGCATTCTGTGGGAAGGAGCCCGCTCCAGGCGGAGGGCTGATGAGGTCTGGGGACGTGTGGGAGTGTGTGTTTGTGAAGAGAGGGACAGTGGCTGGCTAGTTGTGAGGGGCCCTGTCCATTCTGCCCAGGAGCTGGAGTTTGCACTGATTCTGTTTCCAGTGAGGGTTGTCTTTGTGTTGCTGGAGGACAGCACGGTCGTGTGCAAACTGTCTGGTGCGTACTGCATGGTGAAATATGGACGGACGGGGTCACCAGCCCGACTACTGGCTGCTTAGCCATGTGGCCCCCCTCTGACAGCCCGTGCTGGTGTTTGGCTGTGCGTGAAGTGTGATGCTGCCAGCCACATTCTTCAACAAGTTTAATGACCCAAGTTGGGTGTATCCTCAGGAGTGGAGTTGGCAGCGCAGGGTCAGAAGCGACTGGGTGATGTGATTATATTTATGTCCCAAAGCTCAATCCTGGCAGCAGCATCAACAATGTGGGGGAGGAGAAAATAAGGGAGGCGCTCTCCCAGTACCACAGGCTACCACTGCTGATAAACCTCACCCCTCCCCATACACGGCCCTACCCCACCCCTGCATCAGGGACAGATACCTTTAAAGTGTTGCTTGAGAGGGTATTAGCAGAATTTAAAAGTGAGGGTAACTTGAAGTCAGATTGGAGAGGATAAAGGGTTAAATCCTGGTGGGCAGAACAGGAAGTAAGTGGGCAGGCGTGGGGACAGGCCCAGGGGCATCTGCAGGAGGGGCAGGAGTCTGGAGATGGTGAGTTGAGGTTCCAGTGTGGTCAGCTTGCAGCCATAAGATGGGTGGGATGCTGGGGAGACAGATGAGCCCAGGGCATCAGTCAGCCCAGAGGGAAGGTGGCGTAGAGGACATCAAAAGAAGCCTGGAGAAAGCGCCACCCTAGAGCTGGGTGATCAGTGACATCACCATTACCCCTTTTATCACCCGACTTAGTCTGTCCAGCGTGCTGTAGAACACCAGAGACCAGGCGGTGTGCCCCACAGACGTTGACGGTGTCGTGGCTCTGGAGGTTAGAAGTCTGAGATTGGGTGTTGTCAGGGTTGGCATCCTAAGCCAGTAATGCCATGTTTTCCCTGTGCCCACATGGTCACCCCTCCCTGTGCATCTTACCCTAATCTCTGTTTGTGAGATACCGGTCTTGTAGGACTGGGGCTCACCCAACCATGACCTTCTTAACTCAGCCTCTCTCTGGAGATCCTGTCTCTAAACATTTGTATCTGGAGGTCCTGGGAGTTAGGGCTGCAGTCTATTAGTTTGGGGGGCAGGGACACCGGTTAGCTAGTCTCTGTTGACATTGTCCCAGCCTGTCTACCCTCTTGTCCTGTGATTCCTGACACGATCAGTCGTGGCTTACATCTCATGCCCAGGGCTGGGGATATAGTCTAGCATAGCGCACTCTTGTAGCTCATGCAAGGTGCTGGCTTCCATCCCCATCCCCATCAGTCAGTTCCGTGGCCAGAATTGTCTCAGTCCTAACCCGAGGCAGCACCACCAGCGGGAGCTAGGACAATGGAATCAAGTCTCCCTTCCTCCCCTGTGGGGTGCTGCCCCATGGGGAAGGTGGGCTGGCTGTTGGAAGTAACTCCGGCCTTAAAAGAGGTGTAAAGAGAGAGGAGAGTCCAAAGTGAGACTGGGTCAGGACTTGAAGTGGGACCACGGTGGAGTCATTAGGGAGACCAGCAGGGTAGCAGCATCATGAAGGGCAGGGAACAAGTCCAGAGTCAGGCTTGTTCTGTGTGCACTTCGTCCTCAGGCTGTCCTACCCAGCGGAGGGGGTAGCAGACAGAGCCAGAAGAGCCCATTCACACATGGCGGGTCACTGAGGCTTCAGGAAGACAGTTCCATGGCCAGGCTGCACTGAGCCGTGACATACCACCAAGCTGTGATGGGGAGCCTGGAACTTGGTCCGGAGTTCCTGGGACTGAGAGAGGGGAGAGCTGAAGGAAGAGGAGGTGTGTTAGTTCTCCTCGTATGTGGTAGGGAGAACGTGCACCAGGATGTGGGGGAGGCAGAGGAGCGTGGGTGAGGGCTGGAACAGAGAGCATGGAAAGGACGGGGTGTGTCAGACAACCCTGGCCAGGGTAGGAGTATGTGTGTGGTGGTGTATGTGCTACGTGCCCGAGGGGTGCGCAGGGCTGATAGGCAGCTGCTCGCAGGCCTGAGGCCCCTGCTGCAGCAAACAGGCAGTAGCTGGACTGATAAGGAGGGCCCCTGCAGGTGGGGGGCCCCTGCCTCCCAACATAGTCCTTCATCTGAGGGCAGGAAAAAGCTTGTGTTTCTTAAAGGGCTCATGTCATTATTATAAAAGATCCAAACAAATGGGTAAATTTTGTCAAATGCAAAAACATTTGCTAGAGGGAATAAAAGTTATGAGCGTGGTAAAACGTTCAGACTTAGTACTAAAAAGCTATGCACATTGAGACCACATTTTGCTCCTACACAGTCAATAAACGCAGGGATAAGACATTTGTGGAACCTCTGACTGGTCCTTTCCCGCCACGCCCCCAAGAATACTTCTGCCCGGGCGTGACTCCTGCTCCCCAGAGGTGACATGTTTGTGCACCTTTAACTGCTCTTAGCTGGGGGAAGTGGGGACTAGAGCCCAGGCCTCCTGACCCCTGGAGAAAAGGAAGAATTTATCTTTAGGCCTAGAACCTAGAGCCCTGCAATCTCAAGATTTTAGTCCATAGAGGTCATACTTACGTCAGATCTGTGGGTATTTGAGGGCTGGTGGGGAGGTGTTTTCCATCGCCACAAATACCTCCTCTCTCTCCCAGCTTTCTTGAAACATCCCAGCTATTCTGCCTTTTCAGTTTTTATTGTTTTTATGTTTGAAGGAGATGCAGGGTCTCCATCAAATTGACTTTTCTGTTTTGGAAAGCCCAGGGCCCATCAGGGTGCTGGGTGGTGACTGAGACCCTGACAAAGTGGCCCACCAGCTAGTTTTGCAGAGTGTTTCAAGGCCTCCCAAATTAAGAGAAATAACTCTGAATTGGTGACACATTCACATTTCTATAAAACTGTTGTTGCATGCAAAATTCCCACATCACAGTAAACAGCACGTTTTCGGGCTGGGCCAGGCTGGACCTCTGGCCTCCATTCTAGTCCTGGAGCTTTCCAGGCCTCTAAGGATGGGAGGCAGGAGGGAGCTTGCTGGAGGCCACTGCTGCTGATTTGATTAATGGTATTTAAAATGCCTTGTTTTCTGTTTCATTTAAAACCGCTTAGGCTGGGCATGGGGTGGCGCACACCTTTCATCCCAGCACTCGAGAGGCAGAGGCAGGTAGATCTCTGTGAGTTCCAGGATACCCGGGGCTATGTTGAGAGACCATGTCTCAAAAAACTGAAAATAAAGTAAAAGTATTTAGGACACTGCTGGGTCTCACAGGTTGATTCACAGGGGTGCCAGTCATGACCAAGGTTGTCTGCGGACATCTGCAGAGCTGTGTCAACAGTGTGCCCTCACCTGCTTCTTCTTTCTCTCCCAGCACTGGTCAGTGTTCCAGGAGGTTAAAGACCTGCTGACGTTGGTGCCGCCCCTGGTGGGCCTGAAGGGAAACCTGGAGATGACACTGGCGTCTCGACTCTCCACGTCTGTAAGTGGCAGCTGCATGTCTCTGGTCACCTGCAGTCTGGGGACAGGATGTTCCCTTCATTCGGCTTCTCTCTGCAGCCCCCACGCACACAGGCTGTTCCGGTCTCTCCTCCCTGCTTTTTATGTGGTTTTCCACGGCTCCCCTGAGGGGCCAGCACAGTGCCCTGGTCAGATTTCTCCCTCGGCCTCGGTGTCAGATGACTTTCCTGTTCCCCAGAGTCTGCCTGCCGCTGCCTGGACCCCAGGCCACACCCCGGACACATCCACATGAAGGCTTCTGTAGGCGGTATAGGTTCAGGGAGGATTCTGGGGAGGGAACGAGGAGGGGGTCTCAGCTGCCCGTTAACCACCTCCGTTCTTCAGACCCTTCCTGTCTCCTGTCATTGTGGCTGTCTACACTTGGCCCTGTAGCCAACCCAGGTCCTGCCTCGGCCAGCTCTTCTTGCCTATCCCAGGCATCCCCGGGGTGGTTTTCTTTCCTTCCTGGTAATACAGAAGTTTTTCCCCTTGCTCCAGTGGCCATTGGGCATCCTGCATGTGAGAAGGGCAGTAGCCAAAAGAAATACAGTGTGTTCAAGGGCCTGAGGAGAGAGTCCCAAAGCTGGTGAAGGACCAGGGATGCAGGCCTTCAATGTCCATTGTTCACTGTGGGGGGCCGGCATCTCCAACTCTAGTTATATAGTGCTGCTTTTCCACAAAAGAGGCCAGAGCAGCTGAGGAGATGGCCTGGTGCTCTTCCAGAGGACCTAGATTTGTTTCCTGGCACCCTCGGGAAAGCTCATAACCATTTGTAACTCAAGTCCCAGGGAATCTGGCACCCTCTTCTGGCCTTCACAGGCACTACACATACATGGTGCACAGATATAACACGGGCAAAACAGCCATACACAGAAAATTAAATAAACAAAACCTGGGGAGAAAAAAAAAGAGTCCAGGCCAAATCATAAAAGGCAGGGTGTATTTGAGGCCGGAGACCAAGTTAGCAGCTAAGAGAGCACACTGTTCTTTCAGAGGACCCAGGTTTGGTACCCAGCACCCATATTGGGCCATCCACAACTGCCTGTAACTCTGGCTCCAGGGAGGGACTCTGACACCCTCTTCTGGACTCCTTGGGCACCTGCATTCACACGTGCCCATATTCATACACAGACACACGTATACACATAATTAAAAAGGAAATAAATCTTAAGTGGGAGCAGGTCACACCGTCCATAAAGCCAAGTGGCCTAATCCGTTCTGAGTTCTGACTTGTTTCCGGAGAGAGAGGCTGGCTATGCCCGGAGGACTGGCTTCTCCAGCCCTGCCACACTGACGCTGCCTTTATCTCTGTGTGCTAGGCCAACACCGGGCAAATCGATGACCGCCAGGAGAGGTACAGAATCATCAGCAGCAACCTCGCTGTGGTTCAGGTGAGTGCTGGAGCATCCATCAGTGCCTCCCCTTCCCCCCTCCCACATGGGTCTGCAGCCATGGGGCTTTCTGGGTAATAAGGGGGAGGCCATGTGGGCCTTGTCCCTGTACTCTGGACTAAAGTTGGAGGACAGGTATCTATGTGTCCACCCATCTGTCCACTAGACCTTATCTGTGGCATAGGGGAGATCATCACAGGGAGCCACCATACCTGCCTGGAGATGCCTTCAGGTCTGTGGTCCCTGCAGCTTCCCCATTACCGGCCTTCTAAGCCAGCTCCTTGGGGGATTTGATGTACTCAGCATTTGCCATGCCCTGCGGTTGCTCGTGGCCTTTCTCCCACATGCAAACCAACACCATGTTTCCCCACGTCACTGGTGTTCCCAGGATGGACACAACAAGTTTGCTTTCTTCCAGCGACCTCACTTAATCTTTCTGGGACCTGAGGGATGCTTCCCGCCTGGAAATCCCCCCATAAGTGCTGCTCTTGCCGCTTAACCTGTCCTATCTCAGCCTTTGCAAGAGGCCCGCATGCCCACCTCACACTGTGCCTCCCTCTGCCAGGCCCTCTGAAGCCAGGGTACCCAAGGCAGGAACAGATGAGGGCAAGACAGGCCCAGGCAAGAAGGAAGGCTGGACATACAGCTGTCTCTGTAGGGACTGTGGTCCAGGGTCTCTGAGCTTCTCTGGTAGGCAACCCCCGGTAGCACAAGGGATGTGGACTGAGGTCAACCGGGTAGTCCTGGCCAGGGCTGTGTGTCCTCGTCTGTTGGTGACACCTATTCTTCCTGTTGTCCAGGTCAGAACCCTGCCTCTCCCAGAGGCGTCCCCCAAACGTCAAGTTAGAGCTGGTCTCGTCATCCCCTCCTTGCGCTCGGCTCTGCTGAAGGCACCGGCCTAGCCCACTGCGGCGGAGGAGCGCTGCCTGTGAGCTTTTCTGACTTAGTCAGGCTGCTTGATAAAGACTGTGTCCCAAAGTACCCCGAGCAAGAAAGGGTTCATTTCAGCTTACAGTGTTTAGTCCATCACTGAGGGAAGTCGGGACACGAACTCAAGGCAGGTACCTGGAGGCAGGAACTGAAGCAGAGATCATGGAAGAGCGCTGCTTATTGGCTTGCCCAGCCTGCTTTTATACAACCCAGGACCTACCTTCCTAGGTGTGGCACCACCCATAATGGGCAGGCCACGTCAATCATTAATGAAGAAAATGCCCCCACAGACTTGGCTACAGGCCACTCTGATGGGGGAGGCATTTTGTCAGCTGAGGCTCCTGCCTTATTCGCTGTTCTGTTGCTGTGAAAAGTCACCATGACCAAGGCAAGAAAGCATGGAATTGGGGGCTTGCAGCCTCTCCTTCTCGGGTACAGTGTGTGTACCACCCTCCAGCCCTCTCCCTGCCCACCCTACCGTCCATTATCAATACGGCAGCTGCGCACAGGAAGACATGGTGCTGGAGAAGTAGCTGAGAGCTACAACCTGATCCTTAGGTAGAAAGAACAGGGCCGGGCATGGGCCTTTGAAACCCCAAAGCCCATCCTGCTCCGCCCCTGCCCCGCCCCGCCCCTGCCCCGCTCCGCCCCCTGCCCCGCCCCGCGCCCCGCGCGCCCCGCCCCCAGGGGCACACTTCCTTCAACAAGCCCTACCTCCTAATCCTTTTAAGATTATCCTATCCTATCCAAGAGTTACATTTCCTGTGACTAACCGTTCAAGTATATGAGCCTGTGGGCCATTCTTATTCAGACCTCCACGGTTCCTTTTGTTGACAAAAACACGAACCAGGTCCCCAGCCCCCAGCTTGCTCTGCTTAGCTTCCACTGTGAGGGGAACTGTTTTGCATCCTCCATGATGCCGCCTTGCCACAGGCCCAGAGCCATGGGGTCAACACACCAAAGGCTGGTCCCTCTAAAACTCTGAGCCGAGGCAAACCTCCTCCCTTTCTAAGTTGAGTGTCTCAAGGAGTTTGTAATGGCTGATGGAAAGCTAACTACCACTCGGCCATTTCCCAGGGAGGACTGGTCCGTCCTGCCTGACCAGGTTGGAAACCAAGTTACCCTCTCCCTCAGAGTCGCATTTGAATGGAGCCCTGATTCTGCTCCTCCCTCCCTGCAGACGCCAGTAGACCTGTGCCTCTTGCAGCTGCTTCTGTCTGTGTGGGAAGCCAGAGGATGCCTCCTGCGCTTGGCTCTGCAGCTCCTCTGTGTAGAGGAGCCCTGCCTCCCTCAGCAGCCTTGCATCCAGCTGGAGTGGTCCCCTCTTGCTGCCTTTCCATGTGCAGTCCGTCCTTGAACAGCTCTCCTCTGCGCTTGCTGTTCTGAATTGTTCAGACTGAATATTCACTCTAGTCCAAGCTCTATGCTGCCCCCAGGTGCCACCCCTCAGTCCTCTCCCTCTTGAGTGTGTGGTGTGTGTGTATGTGTGTGTGTGTGTGTGTGTGTGTGTGTGTGTGTGTATGTATGGTGTGTGTGTGTGTGGTGTGTGTATGTGTGTGTGTGGTATATGGTGTGTGTGTGGTGTATGGTGTGTGTGGTATATGTGGTGTGTGTGTGTGTGTGTGTGTGTGGTGTGTGTGTATGTGTGTGTGTGTGGTGTGTGTGTGCTATGTGGTATGTGGTGTGTGTGGTATATGGTGTGTGTGTGGTGTGTGTGTGTGGTATATGTGGTGTGTGTGTGTGTGTGGTGTGTGTGTATGTGTGTGTGTGTGGTGTGTGTGTGCTATGTGGTATGTGGTGTGTGTGTGTGTGTGTGTGTGTGTGCGTGTCTGTGCATGTGCGCGTGCGTGTGGCCCTCCAGCCCTCTCCCTCTTGGTTACAGTGGATGTGCCTCCCACCCTACTATCCCGGTCCATGCTCTCTCTTGCCTTCTGTACCTGGGCTGAGTCTTACCAGCCAGAACCAAGCCTGTGGCTGAGTAGCTGAGAGATGAAAGCAGCATTCAGGTCCATAGCAGGGGGTCAGGTGAGGGGGTAACAAATGCCCAGCACTGGCATGTGGCTCCAGCCTTTCTAGAACCTTTCCCATAGAGAGCTTCAGGACTTATGAAGCCTTCCTGGGCCTGGCTAGACTTACATTGTAGTTGGATTATTCTTTGGGCCAGCAGCTCACTAATAATGATGCAAGACTTCATATTAATTATGAAAGCCCAGCCTATAGCTTAGGCTTGTTCCTAACTAGTTCTCATAACTTAAATTAACCTATTTATATTAATCTACATTCTATCACATGGCATTACCTCTCTTCCATCTTGCACCTCCTGTTTCCTATCTGCATCTCCTATGTGCCTAGATTCTTCCTCCTCTTCCTTTCTCTCCCCGGAAATCCCGCCTAAACCTCCTGCCTACTTATTGGCCATTCAGCCTTTTATTACACTAGTCACAGCAGTACACCTTCACACAGGGTACAGATATCCCACCACATTACATGCTGCCTCAGACGTAGCTTACATATGACATGTTTCTTCCATTTTAAAAGGGCTTAAATTTGAGTCACAAAAACCAAAGGTGAAATTCTAGAATAATTTCTAGAGTTTATTTGACAGTTTCTCTCATGTGTTCAGTGTACCTTGAGCATGTCCACTCTGTTTTCACCCACACCTTCCTGAACACCACCCACACATCCCTCTCCCCTTCATGCCCTCCCCGCTCTTTTATGGTGACCCACTGAGTCCAATCAGTGCCGCCTCCTGGAGCAGTGGCTGGTCTTGTTGGCGCGATCTCGGGCCGGTGAACATAGCTCTGCAGTGAGTTCATGAGTGCCGTGCCCGGAAGATGGCATTTCACAGCTCTTGTCCCACCCTCCTGTTCCGATGGCCGTGCCCGGAAGATGGCATTTCACAGCTCTTGTCCCACCCTCCTGTTCCGATGCTCTTCTGCTACCTCTTCTGTGACATTCCCTGAGCCGTGGGGAGGCTAATGTCCGTGTCTTGGATAGGGCTGAGCACTAAATAGTCGTTTATTCTCAGCATGAGACTTTTTTGCCTTTAATTTTATGTAGATAGGTATTTTGTCAGCATGTGTGCCTGTGTGCTATGTGCATGCCTGGTACCCATAGAGGCCAGAAGAGGGCATCAGATCCCCTGGGACAGAATTACAAACAACTGTGAACACCATGAGGGTTGTGGGAATTGAACCTGGGTCCTCTGCAAGAGCTCAGGTGCTCTTTTTTTTTTTGGTTTTTCGAGACAAGGTTTCTCTGTGTAGCTTTGCGCCTTTCCTGGAACTCGCTTTGGAGACCAGGCTGGCCTCGAACTCACAGAGATCCGCCTGCCTCTGCCTCCCGAGTGCTGGGATTAAAGGCGTGCGCCACCACCGCCCGGCCTGAGCTCAGGTGCTCTTAACTGCTCTTAATCATCTCTCCAGCCCCTCAGTGTGAACTTGTGTAACTTCTCATGGTGTGTGTGGGCTCCCCAGAGAGACTGAAGATAGCCACCGAGTACCCTATGCCAGACTCCCACACCCTTGCTCTGTCTCAGGGGCCATAGCCTTGTAGCTGGAGAGTTTCTCTCAGGGTCCCGCCAAACCTCTCCAGTCCTGCAGCCCACTTATAAAATAATCACTCAGAAGCTTATATTACTTATAAACTGTATGGCCATGGCAGGCTTCTTGCTATCTGTTCTTCTATCTTAAATTAACCCATTTCTTAATCTGTACCTTGCCACGTGGCTTGTGGCTTACCCGTACTTTGCATTCTGCTCCTCATGATGGTGGCTGGCAGCATCTCCTGACTCAGCCTACCACTTCCCAGAATTCTCCTCTCTCTCTCTGTCCTATTCTATGCTTCCTGCCTGGCTACTGGCCAATCAGCGTTTTATCTAGCAATCAATCAGAGCAACACATTCACAACATCCCCAGCATAGCCTCAGTTCTCCGTAGACTTTGTTTTATTTACTAAGTGATGCTAGCACGGCTACATTCTCCTTTCCATTAAGGCTTATTGTCTGTCTGTCTGTCAGAAGAGCTGGAACTGGAGCCCAGAGTCTCACATGAACTGGATCAGCACTCTGTTACTGAACCACGTGACCTTCTATACAGTTTTAAGCTTAGATTTTTTTCTACACAAAATAATCAGGCTGTTGAATATTGAGTAACTTGTACAAGCAGTAGCGTGGCTGCATCCCTGGTTGCTCCGTTACCTTACCAGAATGAAAGTATCCCTCCAGAACTCCCTGTATTCCCCATCTTTATGTACATGCCCATGGAGATCTCTGACTTACGGACATGGAGTTCTTTTCTGACATCTCATCCTGTGATGACTTAGCCTCACTGAGCAGCATGGCTAAAGCAGTGTGTGAACCACCAGCCACTCCTGTCTATTTACTGTTACCCCAACTCTGGTCACACACGCAAATGCTTCTCTGGAAGAGATGCTAGGACCCCAACCCACCCCAACTCCCATTCTAGTTTGTAGTACCGTTAGTGAACGAGGACCAGCTTCCCACATACTTGTCAGTACGTTTCCTCTTAGCACCTTTCAGGGTCAGTCTTACCTAGCATACAAGTCTGTTTTCCGTCACTGCGACAAAGTGCCTGAGACATTCCACGTGTGCAGAGGGAAGGTTTGTCTTGGCTCACTGTTTCCTAGATTACTGTCACTATTGGGTCCATAGTGGTGCATGATGGAGCAAAGTTATTTCATGATGTCCAGGAAGTAAATTAGAATGAGAGTACTCTTCCAGTGACCTAAGATCCCCCGAGAAACTGCCTCTCAATGATCCACACACCGTCTTATAGCTGAAGACCAGACGTTGGTTATGAGGACTCTGTTTGGGATGGTGTTGGTTAACTTGGGATTCTTGTTGTTATACGCTTCGCACAAGTCTCTGAGGACGTTCTGAATTCAAAGTAACAGCACAAGGCCTGAAGGATAAAGAACAGGCATTCACTAACCGTATGTGAGTATTTGGGCCGTATCCTTAGTGCCAGACCCCGAGGAACTCCAGCATCCAGTGACATGCTTCCTATCATATTCTACTTAGAATCGTCCTGAAAACTAGGGGAGTCAATTATTTTCTCCATGACTCCATGGTATCATTTATCATATAGGAATCATATAAATTTTATATATAATATACTATATATAGGTGCTTTTTTTTTCAGTACAATTGAACCACATGCATCTAGGTGAGTGCTCTACGACCCGGCCGTATCCCTGCTTTTATTTATTTGCTTTATGTTTTGCCCAGGCTGGCTTTGAACTCACTCTGTGGCCCAGGCAGGCCTTGGTCTGTGACCTCACCTCAGCCTCTAGAGTAGCAGGTACTGTAGGCATGTGTTACCATGTCCAGCTTTGTGCTTTTCTTTATTGGCTTTATGTTGCATTTTTAAAAGAAGGCCTTTGCTGGTCCGAGATCTCTTTAAACATTCATTTGGTTTTTGCTAGGTCTCCATGTATAATAGCTCAGCTGACCGTGATGTCTTGCTCCTCCTGCCATGGTTCATGTGGGAACAGACATGCACAAACCATGGCAGACTGCAACACTCTTAACAGACTGTCATATATCCCTTTACGTCACGCCTTGGTGTTTAGTGTTTCAGGGTGTTTGTGGGGTGGGGGGGTCAGTCCACCTTTCTCCTGGTTATAGTCACTCAGTTTCCCTTGCCCTGGGTATTTAATATCCACTCTCTGAAGTCATGCATCCAGGATATCCCCTCTTCATCCCCTCTTTGCTAGCCTCATTTTATAGAGCAGTGTCCTGTGCTCACTGTCTGGGCTCCCTTCTGGCCTGTGGTCTGAGTGTCTCTTTCTGGAAGTGCTGCCCTGCCTTTATCTCTCCAGCTTTATGCGCATCTTGATTCATATTGTACAGTGTATCTGATATATGCTAGGAATTCCCCCGGACCTCCTTCCACTAAAGTGTCTTGGCTCTGCACATGTGGTTACTCATCTCTGGGCTTTTTGAGTGAGTCATCAGGCACCATGAGAAATCTTGTGGGGCTCTGGCTGGGATCACATTGGTTATGGGGACTCTGGCCAGGATCACATTGGTTATGGGGACTCTGGCTGGGATCACATTGGTTATGGGGACTCTGGCTGGGATGACGTTGGTTAACTTGGGATTCTTGTTGTTATACATGTTGCACAAGCTTCAGACCTGAGTTTGATCTTCAGAACTGACGTAAAAAGCTGGGTGTGGTGCTGTGATCATGAAGTCCAGCACTGAGGAGGCAGAGACAAGAAGATCTCTAGGGCTTGCTGGCCAGCCAGCCTCATGTGAAAACAGCCCCAGGTCCATGTCTCAAAGAATGAGGGGTGGGGGCCACGAGATGGCTCAGCTGGTAAGAGCACTTGCTGCCAAGCCCGATGACCCGAGTTCAATCCCTGGGACCCACATGGTGAAGGAAAGAACCAACTCTACAAGTTATCCTCTGACCTCCACATACACATGTGTGCCCCTCACCGGCCACACACAAAATATTATAGACAGATCAATGAATAAGTACATACATATATAAGTAGATGAAAAACTCAAATAGGGGCCTGTGAAATGGCTTAGCACGTGCAGGTTCCTGCAGCCAAGCCCGAGGATCTGAGTTTGATCCCAGATACCCACATGTGGAGGGAGAGAACTGACTCCAGCCAGTGGCCCTCTCACCTCCGCATGTGCCCCCAACCCCTCTCACAAAAAAACTGCAGTGGACAGCTCCTGAAGAGCGATCCCCAAGAACTTCCCCTCCGACAGGTGCACACACGTGTGCTCACCTGCTTTTCTTGTCCACAGACATCACAGGGCTCCGCCTGTGTTCCTCCACCCTTTGGTAATGGGCACCATTCCACACAGACATTCTGAACTCGGGGTCCTGACGCTGCCTCAGACCTGGGCTCTAGGTGCTGAGGGACTTTAGTGGCCCAGAGCCTCATGCTCCAGAGGCAGAGAAGTAGCTGTAATGATGATGGGAGCTGGGACAGTTGGGGCATGAGGCAGGCATATGTGACAATGCTGTGGGCCTGGGAGGCCAGTAAGTGGCTACTATCTGGGTTGTAGAGTATACACCTGGGCCAGCCTGGAGCTCTGAGCCAGAGGCAGGCGTCCCTCTAAGACCCTGTTCCCCACTTGCAGGCGGTATCTCACATGGGACAGAGGTAGACAGGGCGGCTCTCCATGGAGTCACCTTGGAGGGAAGTGCTGAGGAGAGCTGCCAGTATGGTCCAGGGTGAAGGGTGTGAGGTAGTGATGAGGGCCTTGTTTGATCCTTGAGGTGACCAGGAGTCAGAAGGACAGGGAGGGTGGCAGTGGCCAGGGAACCTTCTCATGGGTCTGATTTCTGTCTTGGCAGGTGCAGGCCACCATCGTGGGGCTCCTGGCTGCGCTGGCCTCCCTGCTGCTGGGCGTGATATCCCGAGAGGAGTTGGATTGGACCAAGGTGGCAGTGCTGTGCACGAGCAGCGTCATCACTGCCTTCCTCGCGGCCTTGGCCCTAGGTGAGCCATGCCCCATGCAGGCCCATGCAGGCCCATGCAGGCCCATGCAGCCCCAGGCAGGCCCAGGCAGCCCCAGGCAGCCCCATGCAGGCCCGGGCAGCCCCATACAGCCCCATGCAGGCCCGGGCAGCCCCATGCAGCCCCATGCAGCCCCATGCAGCCCCATGCAGCCCCATGCAGGCCCAGGCAGCCCCAGGCAGCCCCAGGCAGCCCCACTCAGGCCCAGGCAGCCCCACTCAGGCCCAGGCAGCCCCGGGCAGCCCCAGGCAGCCCCATGCAGCCCCATGCAGCCCCATGCAGCCCCATGCAGCCCCAGGCAGCCCCAGGCAGCCCCAGGCAGGCCCAGGCAGCCCCAGGCAGCCCCAGGCAGCCCCAGGCAGCCCCAGGCAGCCCCACTCAGGCCCAGGCAGCCCCACTCAGGCCCAGGCAGCCCCATGCAGCCCCGGGCCTGCGTCTCTGCTGTTGTGTTCAGGTTCCCAGAGAAATGATCCCTAAGGCTGGGTGTTGTTAGTGTCGAACTTCAGGGGTCTTGGAAGTGGGTGGGAAGACCTTGCTAGGTCCTCAGTCTGCCCTGTGTCCTCTCAAAGGTGTGTGTGTGTGTGTGTGTGTGTGTGTGTGTGTGTGTGTGTGTGTGTGTGTGTAGAGAGAGAGAGAGAGAGAGAGAGAGAGAGAGAGAGAGAGAGAGAGAGAGAGCATGTGCATGCCTGAGGCAGCTCTGTTGTCCAAGGTGTGCCTGCGTGTATAATGTGTGCATGTGTGTGTGAGTGTATGGATGGATGTGTGCATGTGTGTGTGTGTGCATGCTTGAGAGAGCTCTGTCGTCCCTTCCCTCGGCCTTGACAGACCTCAGTTTATCACTCCTTGCAGAGGTCAGATACCTGAGCATGGATGGCAGCTTTCTTCATCTAGCTTATTGGCCTCTGCATGTCAAGAGTGGGTGCAGAGCCATGTGCAGATTGGCCCACAATTGTAGCAAGCCTCCTGCCTCGGCTTCCTGGGATTCCAGGCGTGCATGATGTTATATATATATATATAAATATATATATATATTTTATTTTACAATACCATTCAGTTCTACATATCAGCCATGGGTTCCCCTATTCTCCCCCCTCCCACCCCCTCCCCTTACCCCCAGCCCACCCCCCCCATTCCCACCTCCTCCAGGACAAGTCCTCCCCAGAGGACTGCGATCAACCTGGTAGACTCAGTCCAGGCAGGTCCAGTCCCTTCCTCCCAGACTGAGCCAAGTGTCCCTGCATAAGCTCCAGGTTTCAAACAGCCAACGCATGCAATGAGCTCAGGACTTGGTCCCACTGCCTAGTTGCCTCCCAAACTGATCAAGCCAATCAACTGTCTCACCTATTCAGAGGGCCTGATCCAGCTGGGGGCCCCTCAACCTTTGGTTTATAGTTCATGTGTTTCCATTCATTTGGCTATTTTTTTTTTCAATAATTGAGTAAAACTGAAATTTATTATAAGCCACAGTTGTCCTAGGGACCTCCATGCTATATATATATAGCCTCTATGGTTCTATGGGTTGTGGTCTGATTGTTCTTTATTTTATATCTAGAATCCACCTATGAGTGAGTACATACCATGACTGTCTTTCTGGGTTTGGGTTACCTCACTCAGGATGATTTTTTCTAGTTCCATCCATTTGCCTGCAAATTTCATGCTTTCATTGTTTTTCTCTGCTGAGTAGTACTCCATTGTGTATATGTACCACATTTTTTTCATCCATTCTTCCGTTGATGGTTTTTTAAGAAGCATTCCCAAACCAGTGGTGTCCTTTATGGGGCTTCAGTGGGGCCGGCACCGAGCATTGGCTCAGCTGTAATTCAGGTCCACGTGGAGCTGGGGCTTAGAAAGAAGGTCCAGGCCTCTGGTTTGGTCACACACAGGGCACAGTGTGACAGGTGGTGACGGCATTAGCATAGCCTTGAGAGTGAATGTAGTCTGTTTTATTTTTAATTTCATTCATTTTGTGGTGCTAGGGACCGAGCGCGGGGCCTTGCTGTAATTATTTTTAGGGCCACAGGATTCTAAGCAGTATTACATTCTAACAGCCAAGATACAGAATGTTTTGAAGACCCAGGGGGGATCCTGCTGAAGAAGGCTAAGGCCCAGCTAGGAATAATGGAGCTTGCAAGACTATAGGGTAGGTGCCCTCAGAGGGACTGAGACCCCGGAAATGGGTCTCTCATCTCCCAGACAAGCCATGAAGCCCATCACTATCTACACTTTAGAGTCACGTGTTCCGCCCTAGTGCCCAGGGACAGCATAGCTGGGCTGCTGAGATAAGGGACCCCCAGGATATCTCTGATATCTGGGCTGAGCCCTTCACTGCGTATCCATCTGCCCTCCCTCCCCATCATCCATTGGTGCTTGGACTTAATAAATGTCTCACGTATCGGTTGCTCAGAGGACCCACCATTACTGGAGACTAGATCCCCCTGCCCCCGAGGCTCCCGATGCTCACAGCATCCTTGGAGTAGCCCTCCATGCAGCAGAGGCTGAGTACTAGTTCCAGGTGGGTTGAGAGGCCAGGTGTGTCTTCGGGGTTTCCAGGCCACCCCTGGCCACCCTCACCGGTCCCAGCCAGTGACAGAAACTCAGGGAGGTGGGCAGCCTGCTGAGCATCCAGACTCCGTCGATAGCTCTAAGTATTTATTGAGTTTCTGACCACCTGCTTGACCTCTCAAGGGGCCTCCAAGCCAGCTCACCACCAGCTGCTCCCTGGGCCTCCCCTCCCCTCCCGCTGCAGGAATTCTAATGATCTGCATAGTGATTGGTGCTCGGAAGTTCGGGGTCAATCCTGATAACATCGCCACGCCCATTGCAGCCAGCCTGGGAGACCTCATCACGCTGTCCATCCTGGCCCTGATAAGCAGCTTCTTCTACCGGCACAGAGGTAGGGGAGGCGCCGAGGAGAGGAGGGGGCCTACCCAGGTCACCCCCAACCTGAGCGGGAGCTGGAGCGTCATCCTCAAAGGAAGGAGTCAGGGTGCTGTGGAGCCCAAGCCTGCAGATGGGGGCAGGGAGGTGGGGGAGTGGGGGGCAACCTGAAGTCACTCAGCAAGTCCAGGATGGCTGGAGACACTGAGTGTGGAGGGAGCTGAGCAGCTCAGGGCCACAGATGTGGGGCTGTCAGTTTCCGCCCAAGGCTGCTCCGGCGGCGGCGGGCGTGTCTGCCCTTCAGGCTGGGGGCGGTGGAGAAGGGTGACCTGGTGCTGACCGTTGTTGGAGGGAATGTCTGGCACAGCTCAGTGCCCTGTGGGAAGAAGGATTCATTCGGAGGTTTGAGAAATAACCAGTGGATGCAGACTACTCAATGTGGCCTCCACTATACTCTCTGGCCAGTCTGGACTGAGTCCTGTCCGGTCCTGTTAGGAGACAGTGAGGAGCCTTGGAATCAGATAAGATGACCTAGTTGTACTTCAGGCCAGGCTGAGTTTAAAACAAGATTTGCATAGGAGTTAGTTATTTGCATTTGATTTGCAAAGCAAATCAGAGCGCCATGCCCCCTCCCCTCTCCTCCCTGCCTATGCTCAGGAAAGCAGTGGGCCTGACCCTAGGAGACAGGTCTTCACTGACTGGGGGGTGAGTTAGCCCACAGCGGCCAGGAGCAGTCAGGAAGATGCATGGCAGAACTGGATGGCGGGAGCTGGATGGCTCCTGTCAGAAGTTACGGAGACCTGGACCGCCCTCCCAAGTGTCTTGTTCCTTCCTGAGTGTTAGTGTCCTGCCTTCCTTCCGGCTCTGGGGATGGTACAGAAGCTAGCCGTATTTACCGTGACGCACTCTGTTTATAGCTAGCCTGGGGCACCTGGGGCAGACGAAGGGACCACAGTTGTGTGCTGTGGAGAACGAGGAGGGGGTGTCCCCAACGACACCACCCAGAAAAGGAGAGTGGGACACAGACTGTGCATGGCTACCTAGCATTAGGGGCTGCTCAGGAGGGTAGGAACAGGATGAAAAGATGATGCTAGAGCAAGTCGATGTTCTGTGCATATGTGGCAGGTGGAGTCAGAGGAGGCTGGAAGGTGGAAGCTTTGAGGGCCTCGGCCCTGGGCGAGCGGCGCCCTGACATCCTAGCTGGAGGTGACTCTGGGACATGAGCAGCAACCAGGCCAGCCTGATCCATGCTCCACAATAGTATGGACTGTCTCAGCCAGGAGAAAGCTTCCTCCCGACTCTGCCCCTGTGGTTATGTATCCAGTAGCTGCCTCTTGGCTCC
Source organism: Peromyscus maniculatus bairdii (assembly GCF_049852395.1). Classification (NCBI taxonomy): domain Eukaryota; kingdom Metazoa; phylum Chordata; class Mammalia; order Rodentia; family Cricetidae; genus Peromyscus; species Peromyscus maniculatus. Next base: position 112,786,708 of record NC_134854.1, read on the forward strand.
TCTGGGCTTCTTTGGTACCTCCGAGCAGGACGATGGAGACCTGTCATACACGTGCAAGGCTGACACCTGCTCAGTCTCTGGCCTCGAGCTGTGTATTGTAGCATCGGGTAGGGAAGCCTGATCAAGGTTCTTGACCATTGCCAGGACGTGAGAGAAGTGAGGGGGGGTGGCAAGATAGAGAGGAGCCTCTCCAGCTGCTTCACAGTTGCTCTCTGGCTGTGATAGGATGGCCCTCTAAATGGCAAGTGCCTTGGTTCCAAACTTAACCTCTTGATTGCCAAAGGCCACACCCCAGCCAGCGCCCATCTGCCAGCCTTGGCCATATGAACTATGTATGTCTGCTTTCCCTCAGAAACGTGGTATCTGACGCCGCTGGTCTGTGTCGGCTTCATGGCTCTCACCCCTCTGTGGATCTTCATTGCCAAGCAGAACCCGCCCATCATGAAGATCCTGAAGTATGGGTGGTTCCCCATCATCCTGGCTATGGTCATCAGCAGGTGAGCAGCGTGGAACAATGACCCCTCCACTCTGTGACAGAAACGCCTGACGGAAGCAACTTCAGGGAGGGAAGGTTTATTTTTCTCACTATTTCAGAGGGTTCGATCTGTGATCATCTGGCCATGTGCTCTTGTGGCCCCAGGAGCATATCCCAAAGAAGTGCTGTTCACTTCAGAGATGACCAGGATACAGGAAGAGGCCAGGCCAAGATGCAACCTCCAGGGAGTCACTTCCCTAGTGACGACCTCCTTCTAGCTAGGCCCCCACCTCCTGCCTTTTACCACCTCCTCACAATGCCAGATTATTAATCCATCAAGGGATTGATCCATCCATCAAGCCAGAGCCCCGGTGATCCATCATAATCAAATATCTCTGAAATGCCCTGATAGACACATGCAATACTGATCACTTGGTGATGCTAATCTGGTCAAGCCAACAGTCAAGGTTAACCATCACAGGCCAGGCAAGGTACCACACACTCTGGAGGCACAGGCAGGTGGATCTCTGTGAGTCTGATACCAAGCCTGGTCTGCATAATGAGTTCAAGGCTGGCCAGGGCTACATAGTGAGACCTTAAAAAAATAGCCCTGACAATCTTGTCAAGTTTACAGACAGACAGATCATTTCAAACCATAACATCGCACTGTCACTCCCAAAGGCTCACCTCTGTCTTACAATGCAGAATTTGTGCAGTTTAACTCCAAGCATCCCCATAGTGCTAGCAATTCCCACGTTATGCAGCAATCTAAGCTCAAGGTCTCTTCTGAGACCCCAGACTGCAACTTCCTTCCTCATGTTAGTTCCAAAGAGCTCAGGACCATGGTGATATCGGTGACTTCATGCCTCTGGTGCTACTTTTCCCTTCGGTTGCTGTTTTTGAGACTGACAAAAACGCAGGACAGTGTGGTTTAGAGGTTTCAGTACATGGTTGGTCGGCCCTGTGCTGCTGGGCAGGGCACGAGGATAAGTCGCTGTGTGTGGAAAGCCGTCCACGCCATGGTGACCATGAGGCAAGGGCAGAGCAGGGTGTAGCCCCAGGGCCACATCCCCAGGTGGCACAGTCAGAGGTGTGCCTCACCAGTCTACAGGTGTTTCTTAACCCGGTCAGGTTACTCAACAACTTCCTCCCTCCCAAGAGCCCTGCAGCACTCAAAGTGAGGGTGGTGCGGGTGCCCTGGGGCCGGGTCTGGTGTGGCCCCGCCACAAAAGCTGTGCTAAGTCCCAGTGTGAGTGAGCCTCACACACTGCACTCTCTGAACCCCTCACTTAGGCCCCACCCACTCTCCTGAAGCCACTTAAAGCCACACAGGAGTGCTGGCCGTGGCTGCCGGGAGAGCCGAGGCTGGGCAGAGCGCGGAGAGCTGCATAGCCCAGCTCCATGCCCTGTCCTGGTGCTGTGGACCTGAGACTCCTGTGCAGGTGTCTGAGGGTCACCATCGCTGTGATAAAACACCATGACCAAAGCAGCTTGGGAGGGGAGGGTTTATTTCAGCGTATAGCCTACGGTGCTAAGAGAAGTCGAGGCAGGACCACAAAGCAGGAATCGAAAGGCAAAAACTGAGGTAGAGGCCATGGAGAAGTGCTGTTTTTTTGGCTTGGTCCCCATGGCTTGCTCACATTGCTTACTCTCTCCCTCCCTCCCTTTCCCCTTATCCTTCCTTTCTTCCTTTCCTTTCCTGTCTTGTCCTGGAACTCTGTAGACTAGGCTGGCCTCGAACTCACAGAGATCTGCCTGCCTCTGCCTCCTGAGTGCTGGGATTAAAGGTGTGCGCCACCACCTCCCAGCTTCATATTGCTCTCTTATATACCCCAGGGTAACCTGCCCGGGGGTGGCACCGCCCACAGTGGGCTGCGCTCTCCTGCATCAGTCATCAATCAAGAAAATACACCACAGACTTGCCTACGGCCAGTCTGATGGAGGCATCTTCTCAATGAAGATTCCTTCTTCCCAGATATCTCTAGGTTTGTGTCAAGTTGACAAAAGTCTCCAGCACAATAGGCTTCAGGGTCGGTCATCCTGGCTGCAGGGAAACAGTTCTCACCCATGGTCACTACCCCGCCTAGCTGTTGGTGGGACCCAGAGCTGTGGGGTTGGTCCCGCCATGTTTTCTGGTAGGAAACGTTGACAGGGACTGCTGTGGTCCATTCTGTCATGTTCTAATACATATCTCAGGGCAAAGAGGCTATGGTTCAGTTACCTTAACTCTGGGGTTTGCTTGTTTGTTTGTTTTAGCTCTTTGGTTTTGGGGGCCCACAATCCAGCTCCCAAATAAATACACAGAGACTTAGTCTTACTTATGAATGCCCAGCCTTTTCTTAGCTTAAATTTTCCCATGTACCTTTTGCTTCTGGGCTTCTGCCTTTTCCATTTTGTAGATCTTTCTTTACCTCTTACTCCGTTCCTGGCTGCGTGGCTGCGTGGCTGCGTGGCTGCGTGGCTGCGTGGCTGGCCCCAGCATCCTCCTCTCCTCCTTTTCTCACTCCTCCCTCTTCTTCTATTTATTCTCTCTGCCTGGAAGCCCCGCCTATCCCTCTCCTGCCTTGCTATTGGCCATTCAGCTCTTTGTTAGACCAATCAGGTGTTCTAGGCAGGCAAAGTAACACAGCTTCACAGAGTTAAACAAATGCAACATAAAAGAATGCAACACATCTTTGCATCATTAAACAAATATTCCACAGCATAAACTAATATAATACATCTTAAAATAATATTCTACAACACTTTACCCCTACAGTATTCCAAGGCTACTGACAAATACTGACCTACTTTCTCTAAGGCTCTACAAAGTCTGAGAGGTAGAAAGGCATTTCCTAAACTCCAGCTTCTGGTAGAAGCAAGGTCTTTGACAGGGGGTTGGTGTCTCATCCCATGACGGAGCCTAGCCAGGAGGACCCATGCTGCTCGTGGCCTTGGGAAGGCTCTTATTTCATAATGGGTTGCCATCATCCAAAGGACCTTCTGGAACAGCTGAGGCTTGGAATAAAGATGGAGACATGATATGAGGAGATGGCTGGGTTGCAGCAAACGTTCTGTGTAGGGAAGGGATGATGTTGACCAAGCCCAGGAAGGTGGCCAGTGGGTAGTTGGCCGGGCCACTCTAATGTCAGCTCCATTCTCTCCCCAGTTTCGGAGGCCTCATCTTAAGCAGAACCATTTCTAAACATCAGTTTAAAGGCATGGCTGTCCTGACTCCCGTCATATGTGGTGAGTGCTGGGTGCCGCTCCTCTTGGGGGTCCCTGGACTAGGTAGGGACTGAACACCAGTGTGCAGCTTCAGGTTCTGAGGGGGTTGGGCAAGCTGAGCCTGAACAACCTACAGATCTGTTAGGCTGGGTTTCCTCAGATGCAAAGGATCTGAAGGGACCCCAGAGCATATGGGGAGTGAAGCATACCGATTTTATTGTTTTTTGACAGGTTCTCACTTTGTAGATCAGGCTGCCCTAGAACTCTTATGTAGCCCAGGTTGGCCTTGAACCCACGGTGATTATCCACCTCCCTCAGCCTCCCTAGTATTACAGGTGTGAGTACCAGGCCAAGTCTTCTTTGTTTTAGAGTCATTGGTGGCATTAAAACTCAGACATTTCTGTCTCCACCTTAAAAGTAAAGCCCACAACAGTAGTGGGTTTACTCTCTGGGCCTGGCAACAGCCAGCATGACTGTGTGACGCTGCGCCTCAGCCCCCACAATTCCCTGCGGTCCTGCACGGACTCACTTCCTTTCATTGCCTCACTGCCCATGGTCTGCAGGCATTTGGGTTGTGACACCCTGACTCCTGGCTGCTCAGAGAGAAGTCAGGCAGGCAAGGTGCACTGGACAATGATGGAAGTGGTACTGCGGGAGGCCATTCCTAGCCTAAAGGGACTTCCACCTGCCCTGTCCTTCTGGCCATGGTGGCTTGTGGGAAGCTGGATCCTGGTGACCAGGGAGCCGACAGGTTAAGAGAGGTTGAGAACTGGGGTAAAGCGCTGAATCTATAAACATAACTAATTAATTTCTTTCCTTTCTCCTTTTTAAAGTTGTGTATGGTCAGGAGAAATGAATGTCCAGCCATCCTTTCTGACTGCAGGTTGATGGCTTTTCTCCACTAGGGTCATCCATGTGGCTGATCTCAGACCCTGACACACACACACACACACACACACATGACTGTAGACGGACTTTTTTTTGCACCACCAGCCCCAAGTAACAACACGGAGACTTCTTAGTAACTGTGAAAGCTTGGCCTTTAGCTTAGGCTTGTTCCTAACTAGCTCTTATAACTTAAATTAACCCATTTATATTAATCTATGCTCTGTCACATGGTGTTACCTCTCTTTGATTTTGCACCTTCTGTTTCTTCTCCATCTGTCTGCCCTTCTTCCCAGAGTCCTCTCTGTTCCCAGAAGTCCCACGTATACCTCCTGCCTAGCTATTGGCCATTTAGCTTTTAATTACACCAGTCATAGCAATACATTTTCACACAGTGTACAAATATCCCACAACATTTACCCCTTTTTGTCTAATTAAAAAGGAAAGGTTTTAACTCTAACAAAGTAAAACTATATACAATAAGAACAAATATCAAGTAAGAATTACATTCACAATGTTTAGTCTACATGTAATTGGCAAATTGAAAGTACTGTATTATCCTATCTTAGTGAGTCAAAAGTTTTATACCTAAACCATTTTTATCATAACTTGTATATCACTATACAAGTTTTTAGACCTAAAAACATCTTTTTAGATAAACAACTTAAGCTTTCATGTTTCTCAACCTTATAAATTTTATATCTCTTATGTAAGTTTTTTTTTAATTTGGTAACAAGGAAAACTGTATACTATCTAGTCTTCAGAGACCCAAGAAGGATATAATATTCCCTGAGTAAACAGCAAGTGCACAGCAAGCAACTTCCTAAACTAAGAAACAACAGAGACATCTGGCTGCCCGGACAGTCACCCCAAGGTTCCTCTGCAACATTGGGGCATCCATCTTCAGCCTGTGGGCCTAGACTATCTGGCAGACTTTTCTGTGACACAGGAATTTTGAAGGACTGTCCTACCCTGTCTTGGCAAAGTTTGTCAATTCCTTCTTCTGTGTCCTGCTTGTCCAAATTTGGACAGTATTCTGTCAGCAGTCGGGGCAAGGGCAGCCTCTTTGCCCAGTGGCAAACTTTACCACACATGCAAACTCCATATGGAGGTTCTTAAATGCTCACCATCATCTTTTGAAGTAAATTGGTGCTGCCAAGAACAGGTCTGTCTCATTGTCATAAAAAGCCTTATGTTATTAAAACATTTTAAATGCCATATTCCATAGGTCTCTGAAGTGTTTGAAGACCATCTAGCTATTTAAAATATATTTCTGTTTAACTTTGAAAATGTACTTAACATGACTATAAGTTTGATTGTTATAGATTACTATTAACCCATCTTTCTTTATTATTCTAAATAGGTTTCAAGGGCTAAGACTTTACATTTTTAAATGAGCTGCATAGGTACAGTACTTTAAACAAGAGTAGAAACATACATATAGTATAACAAAAATAACCTTAAATTTGTACCAATATACAAAAACCTATATCAGTATAAAATATTTGAGACTAGTGGTTGTTCAAAAATAAACTCCACAATCCACCCTTTTATACCATCATTTCTCCAGTATATCTCCTTTTTTCCCTTCAGAAAGAGATCCCTGAATCTAATCTCCTTTGTTCAGCTTTTTCCTTGATCATGACCAATAACAACTTGTAACCAAGCCCCCTAAACGATGACAAACATCCATCACCCACCAAATGACCAAAAAACATCCACCTCATCTCTTGGGGATGTAGGGATTATGTTCTCTAGACTGCTTCCTGTTGTTTGCGGGGGGCAACAGCATCTTTAGGGGACTGTGAGAAAATTGGGATAATGCTCAAGTCCTGGGAGAACTAGCAGTATTATTATTATTATTATTATTATTATTATTATTATTATTATTATTATTATTATTATTATTTTGTTTAGTTTCTGTGTGATGGGAAAGTGCAGGGCTTGTCTGAAGTCTTGGCTGGAGCAGTCTGTGAGGCTGGACCATCTCAGCTAGCAGCTTTGAAGTTGTTCTGGATGTAGAATTTTGAGAAAACTGCAACAGAGGCATTCTGAGAGGCTGGATCCCCTGGGCTACTTGTCTTCACATGGCCTATCTAGGGAAAGTTCCTGTGTGGCTGCGGACCCTTGTCAGGGACAGGCACTGTCCTCTGCCAGTTCCCAAGAAAAGGCCATGTCCAGCTAGGCCATCTTATGCTGCAGGGCTCACAGCCTCAGCAAGATGTCTCAGAGTTCCAGGGTGTGAACATGCTCGTGGTCTTCTGGGCTCCTGGTGGCGTCCTGGGTCCTATCATAAAGACACCCCTTCATGCATCCATCCATACCTCTGGGCATGAGCATCTGTACTATTCAAGGCCACATCCACCCATCCCCCCCCCTCCCCCGCACAGGACCATCCAGGGTTTTTGTTGTTGTTGTTTGGTTTGGTTTTTATGGCTTTGCCTGTTCAACTTCCCTAGGCTTAGAGACTGGCTGTCAGGGTGATGGTGCTCACAGGATCCGGGGCACCCTCTCTCGGTGCCCAGCGAAGCTGAGTGGGAAGAAAAGAGGAGATAAGAAATACTATGTAGTGACAGCATCCTGGGAAAGCAGTGTGCAGTAAGAGAAGCCAGAGGTTGGAGCATGCTGTACCCTCTCTCCTCACAGGTGTTGGTGGCAACCTGGTGGCCATTCAGACCAGCCGCATCTCCACCTTCCTGCACATGTGGAGCACACCTGGGGTCCTCCCCGTCCAGATGAAAAGGTTCTGGCCTAACCCATGCCTCATTTTCTGTTCCTCAGGTCAGTCTGCTGTCTGCTGAGGTCATAGGACCATATTTATTTCCCAATCCCTTCTTGTTAGTGTGATTTTATGGGGTGTGTGTGTGTTTAATGTTTACAGTGGGAGATCTCGCTGTGCTACCCAGGCTGGCCTTGAACCCCTGGGCTCAGGTGATGGTTCTCTCACCTCAGCCTCACATTTAGTGGTGACCGTGTGCACACACTCCCATGTTCTCCTAACATCACCTTCCAGCTGGGAAACCTTTTCTGTGTTATTTCTGCATCACACGTTTTACTCAATTCTCACTGTTTACACATGGATTTCCTGCAGATTTTCTGAGTGTTCAGTCCAGCTGCCCTACGCGGCATGCTGCCACTACAAACTGCATATGCTGGGGTGTTCACCCACTTCACACCTTCCTGTTTAGGCTTTCTTTACATGCCTTAAAAAAAAAGAGAGAGAGAGTTGGGGCTGAGGAGATGACTGGGTCCGGAAAAAATGCTTGCTGTACAAGTGTGAGGACCTAAGTTCAATCCCCAGAACCTACATGAAAAAACAAAAACAAAGCCGGGCGGTGGTGGCACATGCCTTTAATCCCAGCACTCAGGAGACAGAGGCAGGTGGATCTCTGTGAGTTCAAGGCCAGCCTGGTCTACAGAGCAAGATCCAGGACAGCCAGGGCTACACAGAGAAACCTTGTCTGGAAAACAACAACCAAACAAAACAATAGCAACAACAACAACAACAAAGAGCAGGCATGGTGACCCCACCTGTGACCCCGGTGCTGCGGGCAGAGCTGCGTGAATTCCTGGGGTGTGCTGGCCAGCTTCAGGCCATTCAGTAAGAGACACTGTCCAAAAAGTAAAGCAGATGACTCCTGAGGATAACACACACACACACACACACACACACACACACACACACACACGCACGCACGCACGCACGCACGCACGCACGCACGCACGCACACACGCGCACGTGCACGGAGTTGGCTGGGAATGTAGCTCAGCTGACAGTTCACTTCTCAGCACCACATGAAAGTGGGTGTGGTAGTGCACACCTGTAATCCCAGTACTCGGGAGGTGGAGGCAGGAGGATCATCCTGGGCTGCATGATCCCCTTCCCCTCTTTGTCCCCCAAAACTATTTTCTCTGGAGCAGGAGACAGAACCCTAGGGCCTTGAGCATGTTCAGCGCGTGCTCTGTCACGGAGCTACACTGTCCCTAACAACCCAAACCACACAAACAACTTGCTTCTGTTGGTTGACGTTTCCAGTTCATTGTGGTGGTGTTGGAGTGTCTGAGTTTGTCCAGTGACTTCCCTGCCTTTTCCTGACAATCTCAGGAGGGCAGAGATGACTTCTGCTGTACGACTGTGTTTGAGAGGGCATCACACCCACTGGCTGTAATGCCCACGTGTATGTGGTTGGGTCTGGGTGGGGTGGAGTCCACTCACTACAGATCCTTAAGTTCAGAGAGCAGAAAAGCAGAGCTCAGAGCTCGCTGATGTCTCAGCTGCACTGACAGGTCAAGGTGGGGGAGCCCCCAGGGGGCCCTGCCAGTATGTCACCCTCCCCAGGTGGCCCCCGGCTTCTTTCCACCTTAGCTGCTGGCACAGTCTGTCTCCCACTCCAGTGTCGGACCTCATCCTGTGCCCCTCCCCACAGGGGTCTTTAGACCCCAGGGGGGCTGCCCCCACTTGCACACCCTTCCTAGCCTAAGCTTTCTTTTCTTTCTTTCTTTCTTTCTCTCTCTCTCTCTCTCTCTCTCTCTCTCTCTCTCTCTCTCTCTCTCTTCTTTTTTCTTTCTTTCTTTCTTTTTTCTTTCTTTCTTTCTTTCTTTCTTTCTTTCTTTCTTTCTTTCTTTCTTTCTTTCTTTTTTAAGTATTTCTTACCATATGAAATGAAATGACCTTCCTTCTGTGTGTGGCCAATTACACGATTCTCATCTGTGCCCTCCAATGTCAGCCCCATGAAGGAAGGGAAGGTCAGGACCGAGTTCCCACGTAATAGAGTGCCCCACATCATTGCTGTTGGCGGATGAAGGAGCTTGGCTGCCTCATTGGGGGCTCTTCCTTTGCCAATGGCCCCTGCAAGCAGGTAGGTATTGTGATCCTCTTGATTCCATTCCTTCTAGAAGTCAACTCTGTGTCAGCTCGAGTCCTGCTCTTTCTGGTGATCCCAGGACATCTGATCTTCTTCTACCTCATCTGCCTGGTGGAGGGCCAGGCAGTGACAAGCAGCAAGGTCTTCGTGTTGCTATACCTGGTGGCAGCCATGATCCAGGTGAGGAGGAGAGTGGCAGAGACACACAGCCTTCACGTCTTCTTAGCCAGCATCAGTGGTCCCTGTCCCGTGGGAGGTACTGAGTAGAGTTCCTGTCGTACAAAGATGCAGCCAGCTCGCTCAAGCCCAGCGACACAGAGGACTTGACACAGAGGCCACTGTGCTGTGTACCACACACCTCACACCACGTCTCTGCTGCACACTGCACACTGCATGTTGCCCGGTCATACCGCATCCTGCACACTTCCCTCACTGTGCACGGTACTCTGCACGCCACACTCATCAGAACGCTGGAAGAGCCGCTGTGGGTGCCTTGTGTTCTGTGGAGGAGGCTGAGCCGGCTCTTCTTCCCCTCACAGAAGCCCCTGCTTTGCATGGGACCCAAGGGCACGTATAGCGTTCCTTCCAGGCAGGATGGCATGTGGTCAATGTGAAAGAGATTAGGCTGCTGCTCCTTTGAGAGGGGGACTCAGCACTGCTGAGATGCCCTCTGGCTGACGTCCCCTAGAGTGTCAGCAGAGGGGATCATAGGCACTGTGGCAGTTTCAGGACAATACACTGAAGTGTTTCCTTGTCACGAGACTTAGGCAAGTCCATGACTTTACCTAGAGGGAAGGAACAGGGCAGGGACTGGCTGATAAGGACCACAGTGACTATGCGCGACCTGAGTAGGGCCATGTAGACTGCTCCTTGGAAGCTTCTAGAAGGGCTCGCCAAACCTCTTGAGGGGGGAGGGGTTCAAGCAGAGAGGGTCCTGGCTGGTGAGTGACAGCAGGTCCCTGTGGCACTTCAGAGGCCAGGGCAGGACCCAAGCACTAGCAAGGGCACATGATGGTTGAGTCCAGAACCTGCTGCGATGGCCAGCAGCAGTGGCCAGCAGCAATGGCCCAGCACCAATGGCCAGCAGCAGTGGCCCAGCAGCAATGGTCCAGCAGCAATGGCCAGCACCAATGGCCAGCACCAATGGCCAGCAGCAATGGTCCAGCAGCAATGGTCCAGCAGCAATGGCCCAGCAGCCATGGTCCAGCAGCAATGGTCCAGCAGCAATGGTCCAGCAGCAATGGCCCAGCAGCAATGGTCCAGCAGCAATGGTCCAGCAGCAGTGGCGAGCAGTAGCAATGGCCAGCAGCAGTGGCTCAGCAGCAATGGTCCAGCAGCAATGGCCAGCAGCCATGGCCCAGCAACAATGGTCCAGCAGCAGTGGCCAACAGCAATGGCCCAGCAGCAGTAGCCAGCAACAATGGTCAGCAGCAGTGGCCAGCAGCAGTGACCAGCAACAATGGTCAGCAGCAGTGGCCAGCAGCAGTAGCCAGCAGCAATGGCCAGCAGTAGTGGCCAGCAGCAGTGGCCAGCAGCCATGGCCCAGCCCTGTTCTTCAACAACCTGTTTTGAGAATCGATTCAGACCCAGGGAACCTGGTCCACTCCCTCAAGAAGTATTGGTCCATTCATGACCTTACCATTTCTCACTAGACCTCAGCTTAGAAGGGTCCACACACACACACACACACCTCACCACCACCACCACCACCACCACCACCACCACCACCACCACCACCACCACCACAGTGGATCCCCCCATCTCAGTGCCACCACAGTGAGAACCAGACTTCCAGTACTTGTCCAAGACACTCAGGTCCCAAGCAAGGCTGGAGAAAGGGAACTGACTGGGGTTGACCCGTCGACCTTGGTGGCATCCTTGGAAGCCAGCTGGTGCTCCTGGTTGTCCTTGCGCCTCTGACTTGTCTTTTACCTCTGTCTGCTCTTCCGGCAGGTAGTGATCCTGCTGTACCTGGCAGAAGTGATGGTCCGGCTGACCTGGCACCAGGCTCTGGATCCCGACAACCACTGTATCCCCTACCTCACGGGCCTGGGGGACCTGCTGGGCACTAGCCTTCTGGCACTGTGCTTCCTCCTGGACTGGCTGCTGACAGGCAGAGCTGACCTTGCAGAGCTGGTTTCAGAGCTGGTTTCTGTGCCTCCCTGACTGAGGCTGCCACCTGCAGGTCTCCATGGGGCTCTCCCTCATGTCCACAGCATCCCGCAGGCTGTTCCTCCTGCCGGGGCCTCAAGCTGCTAGATATCTGCCTGGGCGGTGGCCTCATCAGTCTGCCAAGGAGACGAGCACACACCTTGATTCTGAAGTTGGTAGCTGAGCCCGAGGTGCAGCCCTGACATCAGGAGCTCTGCTTGCAAGTGTGAGTGAGCACGTGTGCCTGGCGTGTGCGTGTGTGTGCGTGCGTGCGTGTGTGCGTGCGTGCGTGCGTGCGTGCGTGCGTGCGTGTGTGTGTGTGTGTGTGTGTGTGTGTGTGTGTGTGTGCTTGGTGTGTGTGTGTGTGCGCGCGCACGCGCACATAGGGCAGGCCATTCTAACCTGAAGATGCTGAGGAAGCAGCCTGTCGCTGCAACTGTAATTGAGCGGAGAAGGATGGAACTCGTCTGCGTCCCCAGGTCTCGGACTACCCATGCCTTGACTTTGCTGCCATCACTGGGCTCAGCCCCCTGGACCCACACTACTAGTGCCCTGGGCCCAGTGACCATGCACTTTCACCCCAGGCAGGCCCTGAGTACCCTCATCTACCCCAGCATTTAACCTTGTGGCTGCTTTCTTTTTATTTCCCCCTTTCTCTGTTTTATAGCAGAACCCTCTATTTAGGTTCTGGTGATCAAGAGACATATATATATATAATAAAGCATAGCTGACATTGTACTTGGTGGTCTGCGTCCTTCTAGGTGGGCAGGGAGGCTGTGAGGCTCGGTCTCCAAGCAGTAGATGACATTTCTCCAGGCAGTGTTTCTCATGGTGTGGCTGAGTGTACATATCACCTGGAAACCTGTGTGTATAGTACCAATCTTCCTCTGCCTGCCCGGGCAGCTCCCTGCTGGTTAGCAGACATCGGCTGAGCCTTCATGTTGGGGGACTCATTGTCCAGAATGTCCCTCCTCTTTTTTTGATTGATTGATGTGTGTGTGTGTTTCTGAGGTATAAGGTGATATTTTGATTCATGTCATCTTTTTATGATTTATTGTTTCATATGTATGAGTGTTGGCTTGCATATATGCAGAACCCATAGAGACCAGAGGAGGGCATCAGATTCCCTGGAGCTGGAGTTACAGGTGGTTTTGAGTTACCCTGCAGGTGCTGAGAACCAAAGTGGTGTCTTCTGCAAGAGCCATAAGTACTCTTCATCTCCGAGCCGTCTCTCCAGGCCTCCTGTCTTGTTTGTGAAGTGTGTTTACTCCCTGTTTCCCAGCTCCTAAGTCATGGGTAGGTGAGGCATGTTTTCCCTCAGCCATCAGATGTTACCATGGCTCCTCTGTGCCAGATGGTGCCCCAGGTGGACATGATGCCCAGGCTGGGGGTATGTGAGCGGCTCAAGGAGTGGTGGGAATGCAGGAGGAAGCCCTGGGCTGGGCACGGGGGAGGCATTTCCATCCGGTACTCACCTAACCTGGAGGAGGGCAGGCCTTGGGACGGCGTGAAATGAGTCGTCATCTCTGAGGAGACACAGGTGCTAACTGCATAAGGGAAGAGGGTGTCCTGACCCCACAGTGTGCCCTGCTCCGGCGTGCCTCCCATTGGCCACATCCAGGTGGAAGTTCAGGGCCTGGGGAGCAGGTTGATAGCCCACAAGGTCTCCCTCCTGTGGGCACAGAGCCAAGTGGGATGAGAATGGGTTGAAGGGGGGGTTGGGCACAATCCAGCACATCTGTGGGCCAGGCCCCAGGCTACCTGAGCAGAACACTCACCTCGGTCCTGAGGCTCGGATGGAGACACAGTCAGTACCACAGAGGCATTGAACATTGGCTCTGTCAAGTGAAAGCAGCAGATGGAGCTGTAGAATAATCCGGTGACGAGAGCTGAGTTTCCCATTGTACTTGCGGAGTGTGGTCTTGTACGTATTAGGTTTCAGATTGAACTTTCAATCATAACGAGGCTCAAACACGTCTTTGTTGGGTGAGATGGCAAGTGGGTGTGGCGGACGAGTTTGGCTCGCTCAACTGTGAAGCGTTGGATGTCTGACATGCAGTCAGATGTTGTGGAGAAGAATCACGCCCTTTCTGGTGACAACACCAGCTGCAGGTGGTGCTGTGTTCGGTGCCTCTCCTCGATTTACAGAGCACACATCTTAGGTGGAATGGTTTTACCAGGCTGAGAAACCTACAGCCAGATCAGACTGTCAGCAGGACCCAGACACCAACCATGGCCACCCCTTGGTGTGAATAAGACTTGGGAGGTCTCTTCTGGGTCTAGCCGGTTGTCTAGACCAGTGGTTCTCAACATGTGGGTTGCGACCCCTTTGGGGTTGCACATCAAATATCCTGAAATATTTACACTACAATTCAAAACTAGCAAAATTACAGTTATGAAATAGTAATGAAATAATTTTGTGGTTGGGGGGGTCATCACAACATGAACTGTATTAAAGGGCTGCATTAGGAAGATTGAGAACCACTGTTCTAGACACTGTTTTCATTCACTCAATGATCCAATTGAGAAATGGTCTTTCTGTTCCAGAGAACAAGAAAGTCCGAAACTATGATGTTTTGAATCCTAGCAGCTCCCGAGGCCACCTCTTAGTGGCCTTTCACCTTTCCAGCTTGCCTCAAGTGCCGAATGACTCTTGAACAGTCTGCACTGAATTCTTTGGTGACTTTTCCTGTAGTTGTAGGAGAATCGACTTTGATGGTTACTCTAGGTTTGTCACCATCAGCTCCCAATGTGGCCCAACCTTTGCTCCTCATCTTCAAGGCTCCCATCTCCCTGCATTGCTGCTTGGCCACTGCATTGTGCATCCTCAGAAGTTCCTGGGCAAAGGGCATTGGTGGTGTAAGTTGATCCTATCCTTAGGACTCATTGTGAATTTGAATAAGAAAATCGCACACATTTGCTTTGTGCCTAACATTATCTCCATAATCTAAAATAAATAAAATAAATTGCCTTAATTACTTTTAAATTGCTGTGATAAGATACCATGACCAAGGCAACTTAAGAGTTTATTTGGGGCCCGGCAGCAGTGGCGCACACCTTTAATCCCAGCACTCGGGAGGCAGAGCCAGGCGGATCTCTGTGAATTTGAGGCCAGCCTGGTCTACAGAGCGAGATCCAGGACAGGTGCAAGGCTACACAGAGAAACCCTGTCTCTAAAAACAAAACAAAACAAACAAACAAACAAAAAGAGTTTATTTGGGGCTTACAGTTTTAGTGGGTTAAAGTCCATGACCATTAGGGCAGGTGGCATGGCAGCAGGCAGGCATGAATGGTGATGGAGCAGTATGTGACAGCATACATTTTGATCCGGAAGAAAGAGACAGAATTGACTGGGAATGGCATGGGCTTTTGAAACCTCAAAGCCAATCCCCAGTGACACATCTCCTCCAACAAGGCCATACCTCCTAATACTTCCCAAACAGTTCCACCAACTGGTGACCATGTGTTCAAATATATGAACTTATGGGGGCCATTCTCATTCAAACCACCACACAATAAGCCATTAGCAAAAAAAAGAATGCATACTAAAACGTGATACAGCCACATTTATTAAGAAAGGATGGTAATCAGTGTCTGGTGTTCCTGGGATTGAAAGACCCAGCTTCTTCAAGGTGTCTGCTGACTTTGGGAACCAGGGTCTTGGGTGATGAGTGCTGAGTCTGACAGGCCAGAGGCAAAATGGGAGGGGCCTGAGCTGGACCTTAGGGACACGGAGCAGCAGCCAGCAAGTGGCTCTCCCAGAAGAGAACAGGAGAAGAACCAAGGCCATGAAACCCTGTTCCCTTCTGGACCAGTGCTCCACCCCGCTGGAGCTGAGTTGGGACACATGTGAGGAAACACCTCCAGAGACTTAGCTGTAGTTCTGTCTGGTGCTGTGACTGCTCACGATCTTTGTTTACAAAGTTGGATATTTTTTCCTTGTTGAGACAAAGTCTTACCTGGTAAAATTAAAAAGAAAAAAAAGGGGGGGGGTCAGGGAAATGGCTCACTGGATAAAGGTGCCTGCAACCAAGCCTGACAATCTGAGTTCCTTCTTTGGACCCATATGGTAGGAGAGAACCAACTCCCACAAGTTCTCTGACCTGCACATATGCACTTTTTTAATATTTTAAAATTCTTTTTTTAAGATTTTATTATTTATGTATGTATATGAGTGCTTTATCTGCATGTACAACTTTATGCCAGAAGAGGGCATCAGATCCCACCAGAGATGGTTGTGAGCCACCATGTGGTTGCTGGGAGTTGAACTCTTAACCACTGAGCCATCTCTCCAGCCCCCTGTACCCCCTTTAAATAAGTAGATGTACACTAATATATACTTTGAAAGGCAGGAGCTAAAGCTCAGTGGTCGAGTGCTTGCTTAGCATGTGGGGAACGCTAGCTTCTTCCCCCAGTTCTGCTAAAATAAAGCCCAGAGCCAAGTTTCTTGTAAGCAGAACAGCTGAATCCATCTTGTTAATTCCTCCCTCTGCCCTAGCCTGACTTTTATTAGCATGTGGTAATTCTGCTGTGGATGTTTGTTTAGATAAACTTCATCTTCTAGCTTTTGGTTATTATGTTGGCTTGACACAAACTGGAGTCCCATGAGAAGAGGAAACCTCAATCAAGAAAATGTCCCACCAAGATTTGGTACATCGTCTTGATTGATAATTGATGTGGGAGGGCCCAGCTCACTGTGGGAGGGGTCAGCCCTTGGCTGGTGGCCCTAACAGAAATTGTTACCAGGACATGGGGCATTGCTGTGACAAACCTGACTATGTTTTTTTTTTTTTTCCTTAGCACTATGGTGGCATTGAACTTTGGGCTGGAAAAGCCATTGAGCATTGACAGCTCAGTAGGCTGCTCTGTGGGAGCTGGGAAGATCAGAATGCAGAGAGCAGTGCAGATGATAGAAGCCTGGCTTGTGAGGTTTCACGGGGAAGTTTGAGAGTTTTTCAAAGGCTCTATCATGTGATTTTTCTTTTTAATTAAGAATTTGAAGTTGTGGTTGTCTGGGGCTGAAGAATAGACCATAATTATCAAGAAGCCATCACCATTAAAGTGGAACTTTTGCTTTACTGGGACAATGGATGCTGGCCAGCTAGGGCTGAAGAATTTGCTGTGGTTAAGCGACTGACCCTGCTGCATGATGCCAAGCCTCAGTATCTCTCCATGACCCTTTCAATCCTGGGGCTGCCCTGCTACTGGGGCTGCACATTGACCAGTGGGCCTCCCCCAGCCTCTCATGATGCCAAGCGGAGGTGCTCTCCATGACTCCTTCATGCCTTCAAAACGAGTACCACCTAGGCAATTCCTACACATCACCAATCCAAGGCAGCCTTGGTCCCCTCTGGACCACAGCTTCTGTGTGCTGACCCTGAGAAAATACTCCCAGGTTTACAGTCCTTGGTGATGCTGGTCTCATCTTAACCACAGCAGGTTCTGGAGCACAAAGCTGAGAGCTGGCATCCTCAACAAACGGGAAGCCGAGAGCTTCAGAAGGCTGGTTAGGCTTTGCTATCATGTTTCTTGTTGACTGGGACACACTGTGCATACCATAGAACTTGCAGTCACAAGAGGGCAGGCCCCTGGCTGTAGGCATTTGACAGTCCCTCTACTGTTGTGTGATATTTTGTTTGTGTTCTGACAAATAAAGCTTGACTAGAGATCAGAGGGCGGAGGCTAGCCATTAGTTAACCACAGAGGCCAGGCAGTGGTGGCGCACACCTTTGATCCCAGCACTTGGCAGGAGGAAGCAGGAAGATCAGGAGTTCAAGGCTTCCCTGGGCTACACAAGACGGAACCAGCCTAAAAGAGAAACCTAGCTGGTGGTAGTGGTTCATGCCTTTAATCCCAGCACTAGGGAGGTGGAGACAGGAATATAAGGTGGGTGCAGACAGGATCTCGGCACCCCATTCGGTCTGAGGATTTGTAGAGGTAAAAGGTTTCTAGTGACTGCTGCTCTGCTTCTCTGATCTTCAGGCAAGCTTTATTTTCCAGAACACAAACAAAACATCACACACCACTCTCATCTCCACCTCACCACCCCTACTATCCACCTCTTCACTTCCCCACTCTCTACTCCCATTGCCCACACTGTCTACCATCGCCATCCATTCCCTCCACCCACCCCTACCATCTCCCCACCATCCACTATAGCCCACCCCCTCCAACCCCACCGTCCACCCCCCATCATCTACCTCCACCCTTGTACACCCCCTTGCTCTCCCATCCGTGGCCAGAAATTTTTCATGTGTTATCTTTAAGTGTTGGCCTCGCTTCCGGAGGGACTTTTAAAACCGAGGATTCCTTGGTTAGTGTGCAGCTCCTGTGGGCCTGGCTGTCTCGGCACCTGTCACTCTCCACTTTCAAGTCACAGCTCTGCCTGGACAGGCAGCCTTGCCTTGGGTGTCTGCAAAGCCTCTGTCAGGGTCCTCTGGTGACATTTATTTCTCTTTTAACTCGGCTCTAGCTTCTCATGGCTGTGCCTAGCTGTCCGTGTTCTGTCTCAGTTCCCCGTATAAATGCTGCTGGGGAAACTGGCTGTTCTGTGCTGATGGTGTGTTGTGTATTTTTGGCTTGCGGATCTCTGAGCTTCTGGGCTTTGTGGATTCACGCTGTGTGGGCTTTGATAACCACACATACACCCATGCAGTGAAATACCGAACACAAAGAGCAGTGAGTGTTCACACCTCCACAGCAAGGGGGACCTGGGGGTCATCACAGGTGGACACAGTCAGAGGACATATAGAACACACCCTATGAATTTATTTACATACAACATAAAATACAAACGACTGTCCTGCCGACTGGAGGCTCACAGAGATCTGGAGAGAGGACAGACAGGCTCATCACAAGCACAGGAGGTCTCTGGTGGAAAAGGGGAAGTGGTAGTTTTGTGTGTTGTTTTAAGTCTGGAACTGTAATGTTGCCCACGGGCATTCTTAGGAGTTTGCACAGCAAGCCAGCAGGGGGCGCTTGCTGCTGTGGCTGGTTGGCCTTGTCCACAGACGAATGCCTGAGGATGGTCCTGCAGGCTGTCTGGTAAGTGCCAGCTTGGACAACAGTGGAACTGGAAGGCACGATATCAGGCTTTAGTATTGAGTCCTTTGGATCTAGTTTGTGTGAGTGTGTGTGTGAGAGTGTGCGTGTGCGCATGCTTCTGTCCCCATCTCTGCTCTCATTGCTCAACTACAGTGTCGTCTTTTTTCTCTATTTTCAAAGAGCTGGGTTTTGACTGATGATGTTTCTTTTTAATTATACTTATTGAGAGAAAGAAAGAGAGGGAGGGAGGGAGGGAGGGAGGGAGAGAGAGAGAGAGAGAACATGTGTCACAGTGTGCATATCAGAGAACAACTTTCAGGAGCTAGTTCTCTCCTCCTGTGTGGGTCCTGGGATCGAACTTAGCATCAGGCTTGGCAAACAAGCACCCACTAAGCTATCCTGCCAGCCCCGGATGGCATAATTTTAAAACAGATTCTACCATTTTACTATTTACTCAACGTATTATTTAATTGGCAATGGCATTTCTAATGGGAGGGGATGCCTTGATTTAGTTTGACTTGTGACTAGGATGTTCGAATGGTCTCAACGTTAGGAGCTGTTGACCTAAGCTGTTGTCCTTTCCTTTGTGAACTGACATGGGGCCCGTTGTCACCCACCTTCCCTGTGCCTGAAGCTGAGGCTGGGTGGCCTGGTAGGACCTTGCAAAGATGTGCCATGAGTTCTGCTTTCCAATGGTGGCCGCTGCACTGCTGGATACCTAGATGGCCCAGGTTACATCTTCATTGAGAATTTAGTTTGCACTATAAATCACATGATTTTGCATCTTGTTTTTGAGACTGCTTTCCACATCATTAGACACCAAGATGTAACTCCTTCTCTCTCTCTCTCTCTCTCTCTCTCTCTCTCTCTCTCTCTCTCTCTCTCTCTGTATGTGCGTGCGCGCGCACGTGTGTGTGTGTGTGTGTGTGTGTGTGTGTGTGTGTGTGTGTGTGTGCTCATGGACACCCTTATCCTTATGTTTATCAAGCCTTTCTACAGGCCATCTTATGTGTGCCTCAGAATAGGGACAGAGCAGTCCAGTTCTGGCTCTCTGATCCAGCACAGCCTGCCTGCACTTCTAATCCACACCTGCCATGACTTCATGGAAGGCTGGGTGATGGCTTCAACCTTGACTTCAGGATGGGACCACAGTTTCAATGTGACCACAGGAAGGTTTTCCCTCCTTCTCCTCCTCCTTCATTTTTTTTTTTTTTTTGGTTTTTCGAGACAGGGTTTCTCTGTGTAGCTTTGCACCTTTCCTGGAACTCACTTGGTAGCCCAGGCTGGCCTTGAACTCACAGAGATCCGCCTGGCTCTGCCTCCCGAGTGCTGGGATTAAAGGCGTGCACCACCACCGCCTGGCGGCGGCTTCTTCTTCTTCTTCTTCTTCTTCTTCTTCTTCTTCTTCTTCTTCTTCTTCTTCTTCTTCTTCTTCTTCTTCTTCTTTTCTTCTTCTTCTTCTTCTTCTCCTCCTCCTCCTCCTCCTCCTCCTCCTCCCCCCCCCTCCTCCTCCTTCAAAACAGACTCAGAGACTCTGCACAGGAATTTTAAATGGAAAGGCATGATGGAGGTCTCACTGTGCTATTGGTAATCAACAGAATATGCCCCAAACAGGCCCTTGCTCAAAGGAGACTCCCATCTAAACCTGCTGAACCCCAATCAGCCTACTGGTACATGGCTTGGAAACAAATGCATGTTTATTGTGTATTGTGTGTGCTACATGCACGCACACACACACACACACACACACACACACACACACACACACACGTGTGCAGAGGTCAAATGACACAGGTGTCATTCCTTAGATATCATCCACCTTGTTTTTGAGACAGGGTCTCCCCAAGTCCAGGAACTCACCAAATGGCCAAGTCCGCTGGTCAATGAACCCCAGGGACCTGTGTCTCAGCTTCCCCAGCACATGCTCCCAAGCCTAGGGTTTTTGAGGGTTCTGGGTATTGAACTCAGGTCCACATGCTTGTAGCAAGCACTTTCCTGGCTGCTCTTGTTAATGTCACTGAGTTTGATCAGAATTACTATGGCAAATGATGGCAACATACAAGCCAATCTCACAGCATTTTTCTTTTGACGCAAGAGTTGAGCATGTTCCCACTCAGACGTAGTGGCTCTGCTGCTGTTTTGAGCTGTGCATTTATACCACTCTTTAGTCTTACAGTGTGTCCTGGTCTCTGCTGCCTGCTGAGATAGGTGGCAGGGGGTTTATTAAAGGAATTGGTTTATGATGCTAGGGGGGCCTGTGACATCCCATGGTGTGTCATGTGTAGACTGGAGACCTGGAACCATGTAAATCACATGCCCGAGACCATGGGAAACCTGAGGTGTGACCTGTGCTCCTGAGCCAAAGGTTGGATGTGTCTCCTAAGATCTAGAATTCCAGATGCAAATATCTGGAGTCTGTATGAGGGCAGGGCATGTGTGCTCCAACTGAAGCCAGAGCCAGAGTGTGGCCAGTCATCTGCTCTGTGTGGGCTCTGCTCCACCCAGGATTGCCCAAGGATTGATTGTTGATAGATCCTTGTCAGGGTGAGGAAGATCTGCTGCACGTTGTCACCAGGTCAAATGTTGGTTTCTCCCTGAGACCCCTCTCAGGCCACCCATGTGGGTATTCCTCATCCCAGTCAAACCAACACCCCAATCACCTCTCACAGGAGGTCATCGTGAGTGTGTTGTCTGCCTGTAGCTCCCTCACTCTGTTCCTTCATCTTGGGAGGCCGGTCTGTCATCACTTGGTGGTCCAGGTGATGGCCTCTTTATCTTCAAAGGTCAATGATTTTATAGCTTCCTCTTGCAGTCTCCTAAGATGACCCGTCAGGACAGTGGTTTCCCTTCAGCTTTATGGCTTCGCTCTAGCTCACCCTCAGGGACTCCAGCCTGCTGCTGTGCTCAGAGCTGACTGCCCCCCTTTAGTGTCCCTCTCTTGGATCTTTTCAACTTAATTCTCTTTCCCTTGGTGACTAGTTTTACTGTCCTGAGGTGACTGCATTTTTCTTACCATAAGCGTCTGTCTGCATCTGCTGTGTGCCTGGTTTTTGTGTCCTTGATGGCTTGTTTACTAAAGCTTCATAATGGGAAGTGCTTTACTGACTTTTTCTGTTGCTGTGATAGAACACTGTGACCAAAAGCAACTTTAGGGGAAAGTTCATTTCAGCTTACACTTCCAGATGATAGCCCATCACTGAGGGGAGGAACTCAAGGAAGGGACCTGAAGCAGAAACCAGGGAGGAATGCCTTTTAAGCTGCCCCCTGACTTGATTCCTCTTCCACCCAGCTTTCTTATTCAGCCCAGGACCACTGGCTTAGGGATGGTGCCACCCACAGTGGACTGCACCCTCCCATATCAATCACCCATCAATGCAGTCTCTCACAGGCATGGCCACAGGCAAGTCTGACCTAGGCAATTCCTCAACTAAGGTTACCTCTTCTAGGCGACTCTAGGTTGTCACACTGATAATAAAAGCCACACAGCTAGGTTGTCTTATAGTTAGTTACCTTCTGCTTCTTGTGCATCTGGAGTATGTACATGCTCCTGTGGTGTGCACACGTTTGTGGAGTCTAGAGGCCAGCGTTCAGGGTCTTCCTCCACTGAACACGGAGCTCACTGATTTGGCCAGGCTAGCTGGCCTGAGTGTGTCTTCCCCTGCAATGCGAGGCAGATGAATGTCCCTATGCCCAGCTTTCACATGGTTGCTGGGGATTTGAACTCGGGTCCTACATGTTTGTATAGTGAGCACTTTGCTGAAAGCATCTGTCCGGCTCCCTGCCTTTGACTTATGCACCTGTTTGTGTTCGTGTGTTTCTTTGGGGTTTTAAGCAGGCAGTGAGTGCACTACTATAAGAAAGCTTGCTTGTGGAGGTCTGAGTCTCCATCTTTACAGCCTCCTGATGAGGGCCCTTTCTCGGCGTCTGTGGCGCTGGCTGAGGCCACTGGCATTCTCCCACTGAGTCCTCTGACGGTATTGTGCTATGGGGTTCATCCTGACTGTTGGCCTTAGGGGATTGTCTTCCCACTGACCTGTGACACCTGTGGCTTCTGCTTTACTGAGTGTTGTGCACAGCCAAGCTGCACATGGAGTTGCTTGGTGTTTTCTCCAGGGTAGTTTTCAAAGGCTATGGGAGAAACTCCGAGAAAGCAGGTCTCTATTGCCTGTTGTTTTAATGTACTATGCTATCTTCCTGGCATCTCTGAGCGTAACCTGTGGTAACTGCACTGAGCCCATCTTTCAGATTTAAGTGGGACGTTTCTGGCTTTCAGATTGGTTTTGTATTTTATTTTTGAGACAGAATCTTACAATGTAGACCTGGAACTTTCTATGTTGCCCAGGCTGGCCTTGAACCTATGGCAATTCTCCTGCCTTGGCCTGTTAATCGCTGAGATTACAGGCGTGCACAGCAGTGCTTGGCCTTGGCTTGTCTTTTTGAGATACTTGCTATTATAGCCTGTGGTGATACATTGTGTACCCTAATTAAATTTGCCTGAAGATCAGAGGACAGAACAAACCACTAGATTAAACATAGAGTCCAGGCAGTGGAGTCACACACCTTTAATCCTAGTACTTGGGAGGCAGAGATCTGTCTGGATCTCTGTGAGTTCAAAGTCCACCCTGGACTACATGAGATTGACTCAGTCTGGGGGAGAAACAGCCAGGCAGTGGTAGCACACACCTTTAATCCTAGCACTTGAGATCTCACACCTTTAATCCCAGTATGTGGGAAGTCACACACACCTTTAATCCCAGGAAGTGATGGCTCGGAGGAGAAAGGTGTATAAGGTGTGAGGAGACAGGAACTAAAGGCTTTTCGGCAGAAGCGTCCCTTTCAGCTAGAGGCTTTTCCACTGAGGAAGCTCATTCGGCTAGAGGCCCATTGGCTGAGGCCTTTTCAGGTTGAGGAGTCTTAGAGGTAAGATGTGGCAGTGGTTTGTTCCTTTGTCTCTCTGATCTTCAGGTAAATTTTATTAGTGTACACAATATATCACCACATTAGCCCAGGCTGGCCCTGAATTCATCAGGTCAATCCTCCTGCCTTAGCCTCGAGTTCCAGGATTACAAGCTTGCGTCACCATGTCTGGCTATCTTTCCGATTTAAATGGCAGTTTTTCTCCTCATGACCCTGGTCATATTGCTTTAACAGGGATAGAGGGAAGAAAAGCTTTCTCTAAAAGCCTTACAGGCATGAAATTACACTAGAGTGAAGTAGACGACCTTCAGTACATGATGTACTTGCTGGCAAGGAACACCATTTTGGAGTTAGAGGCTTTATGATAGGGCCTAGGGAGAGCAGGAAGAGATGGGCCAACCTTGGCCTTCAAGGGCACCTCACAGCTTCATGAAGACTGGCCCGGAGAGGAGTCTCTAGAGAGGAAGGGCCTGAGGAACACTGGGCCATGCAGAGTTCTAGAAAGGGCTGTGTAGGCTGTTGAACCAGCAGGTGAGGACCGCATTCTTCTGGGGCTGAATGGCTGTGTGGACCCATACACAGCCTGCAGTGATCAGATGGTCAAGGAACAAATCTCTGCCCCAGGTCTTCTAGGTCTCCTTAGCCAGGCTTCACACTGTCCAAGGGTGGGCAGACTGTTAATGGTGACAGCTTGATGAAGGGCAGGCACATTCTGAGCCCAGGTGCTAGTGATATTAACCCAACACCCCCATCTCCCAACATCAGCTCATTTCCAGGGACATTCTGTCCAGTCCAGCTCCAGGCTGTCTACAGGTAACAGTCAGACACAGCCCTGGTCTCAAAGGGAGATAAATGGTCCAGCACAGCCTTGGGAAGACTGCTCTGCCCTGCCAGAGACCCTAGGCTCCAGCCCGAAGGGGTCAGGTCTACCCTGGGAGAGGACATGAATAGCCTGGAGCAGATGGACACCCTGCCACGGAGGACATGGACTGCACAGATCACGGTGCTCACTTCCATGCAGAGGAGTGTGGTGGTCTTAAAGGAGACCAGCAGAGGGTCCTCTGGGAATGTACTACAGGGAATTGGACCTTCCCCAGGAGGTGCATTATGTAGAGATAGCCTGGGCCAGGAAATGAGAACCCACACAGACCAGCTTCACACATCCCATTAATCAATGTGGAGGATGGACAGAGTTAGCCTTGGGTCATGGTCCCTCTTAAATATCTGAGGACTAAGCTACTAGGGTTTTTCTTACTCCTTCCCCATATGTTGCTCTCAGCGACTGGTACTTCCTAGCACCCATCCCTTCTGTAGCTCAATGAAAGACCCGAGCCCCAGCGTTCACTGAGACGGACATCACTCCACACTGCTGGCCACTCATTTAAGTCTCCCAGCAGCACCCTCAATCGGAGTCAGGGGCCTTTGGGGAAGCTGTGTCCAGACAGGACAAGCCTGGTCATGTCACCTGGAGACCAGAGTGGAATGATCAAGCTAGGTACAGGATTTATGGGATCTCCCAAAGGACCCAGGTTCAGCTGTACCTTGGCTGGGCGCTCCTCACAGTGAGGTCAGCCCCTCCCCCACCCCACCACGTAGGGCGGCTCTCGGGTCTCTGAACAGCGCAAGTGCAAACCCTGATGCCTAACCCTTTAAAACACTCAGGAGGCTTTAAAATGTGCTAGAGCGCATGCTCCACACCAGGCGGCT
Organism: Peromyscus maniculatus bairdii; assembly: GCF_049852395.1. Taxonomy (NCBI): domain Eukaryota; kingdom Metazoa; phylum Chordata; class Mammalia; order Rodentia; family Cricetidae; genus Peromyscus; species Peromyscus maniculatus. The sequence goes on from NC_134854.1 coordinate 112,811,959, forward strand.
GGGGACACTGATGGCACATTAAGGTGGACTTTATTTTCACATTACTATACAACTCACTTGGGAGCTTCAAAAAAAACACAAACCCACAACTTCACTGTTGTCCCTGGAAAGCCCTCTGTGACGTTGCCAGCTGCCTCCTGTTGGCCACCAGTTCCACAGATGACCCAAATACCCTGTGCCATTCATTAGTGCAGGGCCCCAGTGTGTCCCGACAGTGGTAAGCAGAGGTGTACTCAGAGGCTCTCTGCCTCTTCCCGTCTCCCCTCTCCTCAGATAGGGACCACAGTGCCTCAATGTCCTGACTGTATGCCAGGTAAAGGGGACACCAGTATGCTAGGAGCTTGTGCTTTCCAAGCTAGTGCTGCTGTGTGCCTTGCAGGTCCAGACACACCCTCTGAAGACACGTCTCTGTCTGCAAAACAACACAGGATCACAAGGTCTCATCACTCTGACCCAACAACTCACAGAGCTGGAAACCCAGAGAAAGGCTGAGGGTGCTGAGAAGTCTGGTCCCTAGAACCCACCATTATCTTCAGCAGGTCTCCAGGACACATGGAGGGTAGCAGAGAGGAGCCCAGAGAGCCCGGGCTAGCCAAGGAAGGGCAGGGGACTGGAGAGAGGGAGGCCCTGCCCCACCAGATGAATTGGACCTTCCTTCCGAGTGGCGACCCTTGGAAAAGAGTGAGAGTGTATCTAACGGCCACGTCTTTTTCAGGACAATCTCAGGTTCGTGGCTAACTTACCACTGGCTCAAAAGAGGGCGGAAAAAGCCGGCACATTTAAGGTCAGCACTCCGACTCCTTGCCAACAGTAACACTGGTGTATTTTTGCAAATGTACAATACAGAGAGCACAGCCCCACACGACTGGTGCCGGGTGACATGCAGCACAGATCCCCTTCCTTGTCAGACAGTGTCCTTCAGCTGAGGACAGACAGTGCTTAGAGCCTAAGGGAAGCATGGGGCTCGGGGCGCTGGGAAGCCGGCAGCTCCTCACCAGCTGGTCCCAGCCGGATACACTATGCTTATCAGTTCTCTTTCTGTGGAGATGAGAAGATGAGCCATGCCGACAGAGGATGGGGCAGGCAGGCCGAGTCACTGGGAGACAGGTGGCTGACCACCACGTTGCGGGATTTGCTCTCTGCAGAGATACAAAGTGCTCAGTTTGCAGATCTGCTGGTACGTGACCTCGACGACGATGACGACAGGACAGGGAGGAGAGAAGGGAAATGGGTGGCCCCAGCAGGCCAGCAGGGTGACGATGGGCCCGACTGGGCTCCTGATCTCTTGTGGTTGGGCCGGCCCGCTGGCTCACAAGGTCCTAGACGCAGCCCACGGTCAGGCGGCGGCTCCTTCCTTTCTGAAAGGGACTCCGCGCAGGCAGAGGCCACAGGCAGTCCTCAGGTCCTAGGCTTAGGAGCACAGCACTGGAGGCTGCGGTGGCTGGAAGGGCTGAAACTGTAAAGTACAGCCCGTGGGTGACTCAGGCACAGGAACGCGGGCAGCATGTGGCCCCAGGGGAGTGCATGGTGTCACACATGGAAGCGACAAGAACACAGCTGGGGCATGTGGGGCCTGGCAGCTCACTGGACCATGAGAGGCAGTGGGGGCTTCACCTGGCCAGGGCCAGGCGCTCATTGGCTAGGCGCAGTGATGACAGAGGGGTCACGAGCACATGGCTGCATGGAATTACAGTGATCGCTGTTGCCACTCAGAACACAACACGGGACACACACACCGCCCTGGGCCGCCCAGCGCTCACGCCACCCGCCTGCTGGGGCTGGGAACTGGATGAGGGAGTTATGGCGTTGGGTGGACGAAGATGAGTGGTCACTGTGTTGGGGATGGGTCCCTCTGCCATGGGCCCTGGGAGGGTTGTGGGGGAGGGCGGGTGTGGCTCACCATGTACAGAGGGAAGGAATGTAGAGCATGGGAGTTCAAAGTTATGGCAGCCAGTATAAAGTGTCTAGGGATCTGTGGGGCTGAGGTCCTGAGACAGCCAGCTCCAGACTGGTCGCCCCAAGTGCTAGGGTAGAGGTGACTGCGCTTTGCCTAGTTGCTTACTGGAGATAACAGCAGTTATAATACTGGTTACTTAGAATAGTACTCTGTTAATAAAATAGGGGTCTATACAGAGCAGAGTAGAGTATTAGACAGTCAGGTGCTGTGTTACTTGGCACAGTGAGTTATGAGCGTGTAAGGTTTCAGCCAAGCTAGAGGGAATTTCTTTGTATGAAAATATGGCAGGATCTGGGTTTGTTCTAGCAGGGTTTTTGGTCTACTCACACATTTATCTAGATTGACTTCCTGTCACTTATGTGGCAGTCTTTAGGAGGTCCCTAGTGCTAGCTTTGTGGATGAAATGCTTATCTTCCACACACAAACACTACCTATACAGTATGTATATATATATTTATATATTTATATATTTATATTATATAAAGTTTACTTACGTATTTTCATCACCCATATCAGGTCTACTTATTATTATCATTATTATTGTTTGCCCACTGCCAATAACAGAACGATAACAGAGCCCAATCTGGGGCTGGTTCTGTTGTGTCTGACTTTTGTAGCTCAGGTTTTCTTTGCTAGGTTGGGTTCTCAGATGTGTGTAGAGTGAGGGGCTGCGGGCTGACAAGGGGAGAGGCAGTTCCTCTTTTCCTTAGTCAGCGCTGTGTCAAGGCCAATGGTGGCTGAGGCCCAACCTCGGGCGGAGGGAGGGCTGGGTGTCAGGGCTGGGCCAGAGTGGGAGCTCTGCTCCGTGGGAGGCGAGCCCGTGGGTCCACTCTGGCTACGAGGGCAGAGGGAGTGGAAACAGTGGTGCCTTCGGCTGGTCTGAGGCTGGGGCCTGGTAGGCCCCGTGTGCCTAGTGTGTGATGGGCGGCCGCCTAGGCTGTCTACACAACGGTGCTGATGCCACTGGGCTTGGCCTTGCTGCTGGTGGGGGGCGGCGGGGCAGGGGGCTGCCCGTGGTGATGTGGTGCATGTCCCGCGTGACCAGGGTGCGCTGTGGGCAGAGGCGGGTGGCTGTGCGTATGGGCCACGTACGGGGGGTGCCCCCCGTGCGGGCCATGGTGGTACTGGTGGGTGTGCTGCAGGTGTGGGGGCGGGTGGTAGTGGTGGTGGTGGTGGTAGGGGGGTGGGTTCTGCTGCGCATGGCAGTACTGTGCATGGTGCCCATGCAGAGGGCCCTCTGAGGGCCCAGGGTGATGGGCGTGAGGGGGTCCTGGGGGAGGGGCTGAGGGTGGGTGGGCCTGGGGAGGGGGCTTCCCTCTCCTGCTCCCAAACAAAGAACCCAGGAGAGAGGAGGAGTTAGGCACGGGCTGGGGGGGGCGAGATGGGCACTCTCGTGTTGAGGTCGCTCTCCGGCGCATGTGAGGACTGCTAATGATGGAGCCCTAAAAAGGAAATTCATAGAAACCAAAATTAAAAGATCTCAAAGCACACAGGCCAGACCAAGCTTTCCAAATTCAGAAGTCACCCACTGACTGCTGGGCCCGAGGACGGGAAGGATGCGGGCTCGGCCTGACAGCCACTGTGCGGGGAGGGGCAGCTGGGGGCTGGTCCTGATGGAGGTGAGGGGCATCTTCTTTCTGTGCAACAGCACAAGGATGCTTCTGCTCATGCGGTGCCGCTGCCAGGGTGAGACATCAGCCCACGTGACAGGGTAGGGTGTTATGAGCATGTGAGGCCGAGGAGTGGCAGTGAGTGTGGAAAAGGAATGAACCTGGCTCCTGGGAAGCTGGGCCCATGTGGGGGTCCAGAGGTGTCTGGGAAGGTGGTACCAGACAGGCAGGACCCTAGAACCTTATCCTGGGGGGCGGGGGCATGGCCTAGGACTTTCCTCGCAGCTGCCTGTTAGAAACCCAGGAGGAGTAGAGGGTCTGTAGGCTGAGTCGAGGTGTGGGTAGCAGGGAGCAATGGGGGGTGAATGGAAGCTCATGAAATCCACACTGACTCTTCCTTTCTCTCAGAAACTCCTCCTGTGAGCTAGCTAAGCGATTCCATTGTGTCCTGACCCCAGACACACAGCCAGTAAAACTCCAGGAAGGAAGCGATGGATGGCAGAGCGTGGGGACAGGCGAGTGGGGGCTAACACATCCAACAGTGAGAGCTGAGGATGAATGAAGGGCGGGTGGCGCTTGCGCCCGGGGCGGGACCTGAAAGCCAGGACGTTCATCATGCTCAGGAACCACAGGGAACAGGGGTTAAGTGGAAATGAGAACACAAAATCCACACCCTCCCTCTGCCCAGCCCTTGGGTCGGAACAAGCGGTGAGAGGCATGGATGCTTCTAGGCAGAGAAGCTGCATGCAGGGCGGAGGCAGGCAGGGCGGGAGGGCCAAGTCTGTGTCTCTGCAGGAAGGGGAGGGAAGAGCAAAAAAAGACAACATAGAAACCAAGGGTGGGTGACACAGGATGGCCAGCTGGACGGGGTGCTTCCTACTTACTTCCACATTGCTCTCTAGCGATCCCGCACTGCTGCGACGCCCTCGCTTCCCTGCCCAGAACATGCAATACCAGAGGTTAGACGCGCACACCAGGCCTGGTGCCACTGCCGCCTGCCGCTGCCACTGCCCGGAGGGAGCTGGGGCTGGCCCATGTGTCTGCCAGGTAAGTAAGGGCCTTGAATGGGCTCAGTGGGGAGGCCGGCAGCAGTGCAGTGAGGAGTTTTAAAAACAATGGCGTGAACAAACGCTCAGCAAAAGGGAGAAAATGTTTTTAAAACCAGGTCCAACTTTGTAATGCTTATCCTGAACTGTGGTCTTCGGGGAGGGGGTCTGAGGTGGGGATATGTGGACCACCACCTCAAACTCCTGCCTGCTCACCTGACTCAGGGCAGCCAGCCTCAGCTGGGGTCTGGGGGTACAGCTTCTGCAACAGCACAATGCCCCTGATCCCCAGTGGATTTCATATATATATATATGCATATCCACATGCATGTTTACATATATATATTCCCCTCCTTGCCTTCTGGGGCAGAGCAGTTGGTCAAGGGGAAACTGAGCCTTGGGCCCCTTGTCCTCTGGTGCCTCTGGGGATGGGTACGGTTTGGTTTGTGCAGTGCCCTGCCTCCTGGGTCTAGCTCTCCCCCACCCAGAATACTGCAATGCATTCTAAGTCGAAAATGTCTACCATGAAGACACAGCACACAGTAGGTTTCCATCCATCAATGTATGCTGGCTATGTCAGAGGGAGGCTGGGCCTTCCAACAGCCCCCTCATGCCTCAGTGGTCTCACCAGAAGTCTCTCCTTGACTTCTTGTATGAGGGTTCGGGGTCTCCTGCAAGCTTCTGTGGGTGAGCACCATGCTGTGTGTCAGAGGGAAGCGACAAGGCCGAGACAAGGCATGGGCTACCTCCACTTACAAAGAGAGCTGGTGGGCACTGGGAGATGAAGAGGCTGCTGTGTGCCTCTCTGGTGGCCGGGTCTATCATCAGGGCCTGAAAGCTGCTGTTCCTCAAAGCAGACTGGACTGCACAGAAGGATCAGGTGGAGACAACTATGGGCCTTTCAGCCTTAACACGACCACTGAGACCAGTAGTGACAAGCAGATGTGGAGGAGGAAATCTAGTTCCGTATTTGCCTGCTGTCCCCAAGCCCCGGATTCATGGGAGAATCTGGGTCAGGGGAAGGAAGGCCATGACACTGTGTAGATATCAGCTGCTGGGCATCCCGGGGAGACGGCCCTTTCCTTTGGTGAGAAGAAAGGCTGTTTTCCCATCTGCAGGTACAAAAGAGGCTTCCCAATGAGGTCCAGGGACATAGCAGTAGACTTTGAGTGCTTAGGCTCTTGGCCTCAGTTTTTCTATCTGTGAGATGGCTATTTCCTGACTCCAAACTGTTCTTTTGGGTGGCCAGGACAGTGTGGCACCACACACGCATGAAGAGTGTCCCCTCTCTGCTGTCACTTTTCACATAGGCTCTCAAGTCCCTCCCGTGCCCGGGGTTCCCCAGAAAAGACCATGTGTCTTGTTTCCTGTAGCCCAAACTGGAACAGAGAGAGGCTGTCCGGCCCAGTGTGGGCTGTAGTTTCTTCAATTTCATCTTTTCCACTTCTCGGCTCTCTCCACAATCAATCATAGAGCTGTGTGCTCCCTGCTGCACCCCCACAAGCCTGTTCAAACATTCGGCCAATGGGAGTAAGGCATGCTGGGTGCACAGGCTCACCCCCTGGTCTGCATGGTTCATCTGAAAGGGTCTCATACGGTCCTCAAAGTCTTGGCTGCATTTCAGAGGCAGGACAAGCAAGCTTTCCTTCTTGCACTGTGGCTCTCAAGCCTCACTCACTGCTGAGCCCAGTTCTAAATTCTTCACATGCATTGACTTGTCAGTGCAGCTGGGGAAACTGAGGCCAAGGGTCTGCCTGCTCAAGAATGGCAGCAGAGTAGTGGCAGAAGCTTCAGACAGCTGACTCCTGAACTCATGCTGCCCACAGTCTCTGCTGGACATCGTGTAGTAGGAGGCGATGTAGCTGTTCATCTAACACCACTTCTCACAGATGGACTGCCCTGGCACAGGATACGAAGTCTCTGATTCCAGGGATGGTCTCTCTGTGGGAACTTGGTGCTGGTCGGTTCAGCTGGGGAGGGCCAGGCTGGGCATGGCTACTACAGTGTCTGCTGACAGGCCCCGGTTCTTACGGCCCAGGGAAGAGGACAGGCCTGGAGCTGGGTCTCCTTCCCTCTCCCAAAGGCAGGTGTCTATAGATGGGCTTGCTTGTGAGCTATCCCAGGTTCTGGCTGGGCTTAGGCCTTGTCCGTGGTGGGATGGGACTACTGCAGATCAGAGGCAGCTGCTCTCAAGGTACCCTGCCCTGTTATAATGACAAAGGCCTGCATCTTCATGAGATAGTGCACCTGACTGCCATCACCTTAGGCTTTGCACAGTGGCACTGTGGAGAGTGAGGACGACTCGGCTGCCTGTTGGGAGCTGGTTACCCAGGTCAAGAATCCTGCCTCTCCAGATAACCTGCCAATGTCTTCCAGGGTAAGATGCCGCTTCACTGGACATCACAGGTAGTCTTGATCTGGACTCAGATGCTTGGGATCTCCTCTGAGTTTTTGCCCCTGGAATCCTTGACTTGGCCAAGAAGGTACCAGTAACAATTTAGAGAGCAGCTGCATCAAGGAGCTCCATCCTTGGAGGATGCAACCAGGCAGGTAATTCTACCTGATCCTCGAGCCTGCTGCCCTGGGCCTCAGTCCCAGCAGGGCTACTGCACAGACTCAAACCACCCCAGGGCCCAAGCAGTCAAGTGACATGGGCTGGGTTGAACAGGCCGCTGGGAAGCTAGTGGTTCTCAACCAGGGGTGATCTGACACCTGGCATTTCTGGAGATGCAACAGGTTGTCATAACTGAGCAGGTGCCGCTGGCCTTGGTGAACTAGGCACAGTTCAGTGGCAGGCAGTTATGTGCCCCAGAGTGTCTCCAGTGCCCAGGTTGAGAAGCCCTGGCTTAAACCCTCATGCTGGTGGTGTCAGATTCTCACTATGGAAAAAAAAAAATGACAAAAGCAAAGAAAATTCCAAAAGGAAAAAACAATTCCTGAGAAATGAGAAAGCAGTATGAGGCAGTGCTGTGGTGAGGGGCTGAGAGGGAGTGCTGGGCAGGCTCTGAGGGCCCCACCTCACTTAAGGGCTGAGGCCACACTGCTCCATGCACACTGACTGGCTAGACACTTGTGGTAGCTCAGGGGCTGCTGCTCTGTCCGCATCTGCTTCCACTCCAAGGCTGGACGAGACCACTGGTAGCAGCTTCCTGAGGCTCACAGCGCTGTCTACCTCTAAGAAATCTAGGAGGCTTGAGGGTTCCTGCTCTCTGGGGCTACATGGCTGGCAGCAAAGTAAACCACAGAAACAAGGAAATAACACTGACAGTGAACAGCTTCTGCCAGGTTTGCCCCACATTCTGCCACACACCTACTGTGGCAGTGGCTTTAGGCTGGACAGAGGCCTGGAATCCTCAGGAAAAGAGCCCCACAGGAAGCAAAACCAGGACAGTGGCAAAGGGGGTTCCCAGACAGTTCAGTAGGCTTCGTTCCATTTCATTCATTAGCATAGAACACACAGCAGTGGAGAGCACATGGGACGCACCAGCTTGATGCTCTTAGCCATAGAGCGACAGCTATGGGGGTGGTGTGATAAAGACCCCGGGAGAAGTAGGAAATGGGACGCCGTCCCTGGTTGTCTTGCAGACTGTCCCCCGGACACGTCTGTGTTCCGCTACCGTCCTGGGATGCTCATGGACCTCCAAGAGAACTGTGTCCATGCCTGAGCAGCCCTTTCCAGCACCAGGCCTGCCCACGGGCACCAGGCCTGCCCACGGGCGCCAGGCCTCAGTCCTGCATGCACTGGCTGGGAGGCTACTTCTCAGCCCAGCTCTTACCCGCTTCTGAGAGGTCTCTCAGGGAGCTGCTGAGGGCGCTGCGCTTGAGGCCCTCGCCACTGGCATAGCTGTCATCCAGGCAGGCCCTGCTCAGGGTCCCGTTGCCCGACTCCTTTTTGAGGCTGGAGCACTGTGACATGCTGGGCCGCACGACACCCTTCTGTTTCTCGAGCTCGGCTGGAACAGAGGAGGAGGACCAGTGAGAGGCAGTGGCCACTGTCCCGGGCCCTAACTCCTGGGAATAGGGAGGGAGATTCCTGGGAAAAGGGGGGCATCCTGGACAAGAAATGAGCTCTGGGCAGTGCCCGGAGGCCAGGCTGCTTGTGATAACAAAGACTAACACTTTTGGGCTCAGGAGGGCTGCAAATTAGGCCTGGACTGGGAGAGGAGTGGGCCACACTTATCTACAGGGGAATAGGCAGGGACACTGCAAGTCTGCAGAGACCTAGAGCCAGGGCCCCAACAGTTACTGGGCCAGAATGAGGATAAGGACTGAATGGCATAAGCTCAAGTCCACAGAGACCAGAAACAAGGGTTGGGCTAAGCAGTATGCTGAGGGATAGGACGGCTCCCCAAGGGCTGCCCTGGCACATGTTGTTGAGGAGACAAAGACCTGGACAGCTCATTGCTGGGTCTCAGGGAGTCCTGGCACCAACCACTTCTGAATATTGTCATCGCACACGACAGGAAGGCTCCCTGGGAAGACCTCCTGAGACTTATGAGCTACACAGTGCTTCTCAGAGTCCTGCTTGGGACTTACACTCTATCCGGTGCTTCTCCATCTCCTGCACTTCAGCAACAGACTCCCTCAGGTCATCAGTGAACTTCTTCCGGTCCTGAGGATTGGGAGCGTTGAAGTTTATTAGCACTTTGATATCTGCTCCAGGGACAGCAGACGTCAGCCGGATGCCATTGGGGTAGTCTGCAGGGGAGGAGAGGAAGGGCCATGGAGTCAGCAGTCACTTTATGGTCCACTGGTCAGAGAACAAGGATGGTGTGCCTTGGGATGAGCCCTGAGGTGGCCTCTGCAGAGGCAGACCATAAGCAGGAAATGGCCTTCTCTCCAGGACATGGGCGACGGCCTACCCTGAAGCCCAGGGTTACTGTCAGGCACCAGAGCCCTGGGGGACAGTGGCATTCTCAGCTGTGCGGTGCCTTGTCCTTTTCCCCCAGAGAACTCTGGACAACAAAGCCATTTATTCCTGAAAGGCTTTCAATTATGGCTGGCTTCCTTGGAGTTACCATGTCCCCCAGCTCATATCAGTCTCTCTCTGTGGCTTGGCTCTCTTGGAAGTCGAGGCCCCTGATGAGCATCTCCCCGAGGCACATGGAAGTGAGCGAGCGCTGAGTGGCACCAAGCTGAAGCCCAAGGTAGCTAAATCTAACGTGAAAATTTAGATATGGACTCAGCAATTTTCTCTAAGTCGTTCAAGCCACACATGATGTGCCTGAGTGAGGCATTCCCACCGCAGGGTGACTGGGGCTTTCACCTGGCATCTGGGCTGGGGGGGGGGGCATATGAATATGACCACCAGCATTCACAGCATTCACAGCCCAGCTTCACTCCTGGGCCCACTAGGTCTCTGTCCTGGCTTGAGCAGACTGAGTTGACACAAACCTGAGTTGACACACACCAAGGTAAGAAAAGGCTGTGAGGGGACAGGACGAGTATCTTTCTGCTCCTCAGTCTGAGGAACAGGAGGGCTGAGAGCCTCAAATGCAGGCTGCTAGGACTGTGGTTCCGGTGGCCAATTGTGGCTAACAGTTTTTGAACCTGCAGGTGTCTGGAAGGCTGATTAGAAGATGGTACCATCCAGTCCTAAGACAGGAGGGTCCGCACTACTGCTACAGACACCTCAGCCCTGCCACACTAAGCAGAGCAACTGTCCCAGCTCAGGAACGTCTGACAGAAGAGACAAAGGAGAAGAACACAGCAGGCTGGGGAGAAGGGGCCGGACCTAAGCAATAACGACTCCACCCACTGGTAGGGGCCAGCTCTGGGCCCAGCTACAGTACACTGTGGCGAGCCAGTGTCGGGGGTGCCCCTAGGGCCGGCAGCACTGTGCCCACATTAGAGACGAGGGGTTGGTCCTAGGAGAATGAACTCTGCTTCTGCCCGTGTCATCAGACTAAGTCACCGAATGCTTCTCTTGATGAACCCGCCCCTGCCTGGTAAAACCCTGGCCCCTGACAAAGCACCACGCTATTTGTCTGTCCTGTCCTGAGGAGGGAATGTGTACCCAGAAGGCTCGCATCCTAGCTGGAGGCGACAGGGACAAGGGAAAAAACACGCCCTCTCACACCCCACAGGGCCCAGGGACTCACACTGGTTCTCGAAGAGCAGGACCTGCATGCCGTAGAGGGAAAAGGACTGCCGGAAGCTGTATGTCACCGAGTTCTTCTTCTTCTGGAAGATCTTGGTGACCTGGGGCAGCAGAGAGGGAGTGAAGCTGCAGTGTCTGTGAGGAGGCTGGGGGTCCTGGTGCCATCTTAGCTGGCCCCAGAGCCCAAGACACAGCAGAGGGGCCAGTGCCCATGCCTGGGGGTGGGCAGCGGAGGCAGAGTAGTGCTGACCTCAGAGGCCAAGGCTGGCTCTCTCAGGGCCACTCCTAAGAGCATCATCTCCAGACAAGCAGAGAGCCCGTCACATGGAAGAGGCTCTCTAGACATGAGGACACTTAGAGCTGGGCTGACTTGTTCTAGGGTTCAAACCTTCATGCCTGAGTGAGGTCTCTGCCCATCAGAGTACTCACTGTCGTCAGAGACCAGAGCCAGTCAACGGGGAATTGTGCTGGTTAGCTTATGACATACTGACACACTGGAGTCATCTGAGAGGAAAGAACCTCAATTGAGACAACTCTTGTATTACACTGGTTGGTAGGCAAGTCAATGGGGGCCTTTCTGGATTGAGGTGGGAGGTGCCACCCCAGGTGGTCTCGGGTTGTATAAGAAAGCAAACTGAGGAAGCCAATAAACAGCATTTCTTCACGGTCTCTGCCTTGTTTTGGTTCCTGCCCTGACTTCCTTTCATGATGAACTATAAGCTAAATTAAACCCTTTCCTCATCAAGTTAAGTTGCTTTTGAGTATGGTGTTTATCAGAGCATAGAAAGCAAACCAGGACAGAAATCCTATTTGGGGGAGGAGGGCACTTTCCTGCCAGCTTGGGGTGTGTGTGTGTGACCTATTGAGCTAGGCAGAGTCCTGCACTGTCCAGTGGCATGATACACTTGGGAATGCCATGTGTGGGCTGGAGATTGTTCCACTAGAAATCTTAAGAGTTTTATGGGGTCTGCAGCTACAGGGGGCTGCATTGCTCAGGGTGCAGAGTCGGCGTCTCTCTCTTGAACTGAAAGACTATGGACCGTGCCCTTGCTCAGGCATGGGCATAAGGACCCTTGGGCCCTGGACACCCGCCCCCCACCAAACACGTACCACCAGGAGGTCATTGAACAGGAAGATCTCTCTCTGGTGCAGTCCCAGCTTCTGGGGTTTATTGGGGTCCGGAACTTCGAAAAGCCGGCAGTAGCAGACCAGCCGTCGATGGGGAAGAGAGAGTACCTGTGCAGGGAAAGACACGTGACTATGGTCACCTGCCCTCAGGCCTGGATGGGAGGGAATACTCCACCACTGTCTCCCAAGGCACTCTGATTCCTGACCTCTGCTCTCCTGCAGGACTTCAGTAGCACCTGCATCTGCCACGCCCCCTTCCCTCCCTAACATGTCAGAGAACTCAGGGCCAGAGATGAAGCCATGTGCTCTGACTCCTCCAAAAGCACCTTTACTCACCAGCCCTGTGTCCTCTCTCGAGAGGAACCTGAGGCATGCAGAATGTAGACACAGGACACTGCAGAGCCTTGTTCTGATTTGAATCCCCAGGGATGGCTACCAAAACCCTATCCCTATGGTGCCTTTTGATGGCCAAGGCCTTGTCGTGTGCTCTGCACCCAGGCGGGTTCACAGAGTACCCCTACAACTTCACCACAGCCAAGTTATCACCCTCCGGGCCAAACTGTGAGCCAGTATTCTGAGGTAGAGGGGGCATGCCATCAGCTAGGCCCAGCTCTGCTCTAGGAGTCCTGGCTCTCACAGGACACTGATGGTCTGGTAGTGTCAGTCAACCTTTTGGGCCTGCTGACAGGAAGTCAGCTAGCTGCTTGGTGGGTGGAGCTGCTAAGTTCAGGACTTCATTTTGAGGAGAGACAGTGTGGCAATCTGGCACGCTCAGGGAGCCAGCCCAGTGTGAGGGAAGATGGAAGATGTAGGCTGCAGGGGCAAGAGGATGGGGTGCTGGAGTCTTTCCTTGGGCAATCTGGGATGGGGGCTGCCCTGAGAGGGCTGAGGACAGGTAGCTGGGGATAATGGAGACTTTCAGGGATGTGCCTGTTTGCGTATTCTGGGACATACGGGTAGCCAAACGTAGGGTGGCTGGGACAGTGAAGGTACGAAATGTGAGAGGCAGAGCAAGAAGTGGGGCAGGCAGGAGGGCTCTTAGTGGCCACACAAAGGTCCTCTCAGGCATACCCACAGGAGAGGCCAGGAGCCCATCTGCTAGGCTTGCCGCCATCACCTTCCTTGTATGGCTAAGGTCTTGGGACCCACAGAGGTGTGAGGCTGGGTAACTATGAACTGAGATTCAGCTCTCTCTGGCAATGAATTTGGACTTTGTAGCAGCCCCAGGGCATGGAACTGTAGAAGGAACTCAGAGGAAAAGCAGAGAAGTACTCACACAGCCAAGCCCGTGATGCAGGGATCCGATCTGTAGGAAAAACACAAAAACTACATTGACGTTCCCATTCCCAAAGGTAGCTTGTGTCCCTCCCTCTGCCCAGGAGTACTGCCAAAAGGAGGTCTTGGCTCTCTGTGGTCTCTTGGAGGATCTGAGGGCATCCCTAGGCCAGTGCTGAGCGGGCACAGACCACATGCCACTGTGGCCCACTAGTCAGCAAGGGCCTCATGTGTTCAGGGAGCAGCTGCAATTCTCAGACACCAGACTCAGAAAGAGCTCCTTCCAGTGGTGGCGAAGCTGAGCCAGGATTCCACTAAGGGGTGAAGGACCGGGCCCACTGCATACCGGCTTCTTGCCCACGATGAGCTTCTCAACCTTCTGCACCTGGGACACATGGTCCTCGTTGGTCTTCAGTTCCCGCTTACGGATCCGCTCATAGATGCCAATCAGTGTCTCCCGTGGAATGTCCTCACCATCATCCACACCTGCTCGAGGGACAGTAATTAGACGTGAGAAGTGGCTGGGGTTTGGGCACCTGGGGCTCCGTTCAGCCATGGGACCCATGCAGACCTTGGATTCACGTATTTCCAGCAGAGCCAGCAGAGCAAACCTCTTCCTGCTTTCAGCAGAGCCACAGCCCTTCAAGGCCCCAGTTATGTATGGGTCTCCTTGAGTCCTCCCGCCAGAACCAGGAGGTCACAGAACAGGGCTGTGCTACCTTCTAAGCCATGTCTGCAGACCTTTTTAGATGTACCTTACAAATGAAGTAAAGGCCTGTGACATGGCCACAATGGTCCCAACTCCACAGGTGAGTCTAGGGCAGTGGTTCTCAACCTTATTAATGCTGTCACCCTTCAATACAGTTCCTCATGTTGTGGTGAAGAACAAGAGTTATTTTTTGTTGCTACTTTATAACTGTAGTTTTGCTACTGTTATGAACTGTAATGTAAATATCGGATATGCAGGATATCTGATGTGACCTTGTGGGGGTCTCAACCCACATGTTGAGAACTACTGGGCTAGGGTATGCACAGGTTATGCAAACAGAAGTGAGAGCTCAGGGTGTGAGAAACTTGGAGCTGAGCCTTCTTCATGTCCCTTCCCACCTCATAACCGGGAAAGTGACCCAGTCTCCTGCGTTTGGTGTCCTCCTTTGTAGAGCAGGTCACCAAGAGCATTGGTAATAAATACATGGGCTTGTCACAGAGAAATGAGGGAGACTCATGGTGTGTCTAAGCAATCGTCACAGAGCTGTGGTCATCTCTGGTGTCACCATCCCATGGCCGAGGCCTAGGTTATAACTAGGCACTATAACCACAAGTACATAAACCACCTTTTGCCCTACAGTGAAAATTTGGGGGGGAAGAGAAACCCTCAGGAGATCAGGCTCCCTGCAGCACACTCAGCCCTCAGCCTGCACAGGACCAAGACTGTGGGCTTGTCTCATGGGAAAAGAGATGCACGCCAGCCTAGCGGTGGTATCACTGCTTCCTTCTCAAAGGCCGAGAGACCCAAGTTCCCACCCACATCCAACATCAGCCACTTAAGACACCTTACTGTGTGCTCCTCAAACAAGAACCACAGAGGTACAGCGGGATGAGGAAAGACAGTTTCCACAGATGGGCTCAGTTCCTAGGGCCCTGCTGCAGCTGTTCTGCTCAGGCCAAGAACTTCAGGGAGGAGGTGTGGCCTGGGTAAGTCAGGGGCTACACCGGGGAACTTCCACTTTCTGTTTTTCAAAGATAGACTGTGGGCAAGCAAGATGGCTCAGTGGATAAATGTGTTAGTTGCCAGGCCTGATGACCTAAGTTTGATCCCTGAGACCCACATGGTGGGAGGAGGGAACTGACTCCCCCCAAACTGTCCTCTGTCTGACCTCCATACACATGGCCTACCAGCACAGGTCCAACTGGAGTTTAGTGGCCCCGCCTCCTTAGGACTGGGAGCTGGTTTCCTCCTAACACCTCTGAGCACTCAGACACATACTCACACAAATACATAAAATGTAATTTAAAGAAAAACAAAAATGGACTCTTTTTAGTGCAGTTTTAGGCTCAAGGAAAATTCAGCAGAAGATAGGAGGTTCCCGGAGCTCCCTGGCAATATTCCCCAGAAACATGTTTGTTAACGGCCATGACCTGCACCAAGTCCATGGCTTGCACAGGGCTCAGTTTTGGTGTCTGACCTCCCATGGCCTTGGACAAGCGTGTACAAACCCCATTAGTTGGTTCTGGAGAGATAAACTCAGCAGTTAAAACTTGCTGCTCTTACAGAGGACCTGGGTTTTGTTCCCAGCACCCACATGGTAGCTTACAACTGTCAGCAGCTCCAGTTCCAGGGACTCCAAGGTCCTCTTCTGGCCCCCATGGACACCAGGCACACATATGGTGCATAAACAATACATTCAGGGAAAAACAAACAAACAAAAATCTCACTCATAACATAAAATTAAGATGGAGACTGGAGATATGGTGTCGAGATTGAGGGCACTAACTACTTCCTGAGGACCCAGATTCAATTCCTGGCATCCACACGGTGGGTCACAACTGTCTGTAATTCAATGCATGTGATGCACAGGCAAAACACCAATACACATAAAATATATCTTTAAAAAACAAACAAAAAACCCAACACCAGACTGTCACACAAAATACTGCCATTGCCCCACAAAATTCTAGGTTCCCAATCCTCCTTCCCCAAAGCCTTAGCCAGTCCACCTCCCTGGTCTTTCTCAGCAGCCACACAGGTAGGTTGGCAGGTAGTCTTCCACACGGTCTGCTTTCTCTTAGCATGTGATCCATGTCTCCCCCAGATCCCTAGCTGGTTTCTTTGTGCTGGCTGGCCAGCAGTCCACTATGTGGACGCCCTGGCATCCACCCTTCCACTGTGGCCCTGCCATGACCTGGTGGCTATGAATAAAGATGCTCTAAAGTTGGGCTTCAGAGATGGCTCAGTAGTTTAGAGCACTTGCTCCTCTTGCAGAGGGCCTAAGTTTGATTCCCAGCACCCACATGGTAGCTTACAATCAGCTGTAACTCCAGTTCCAGGGAAACCGATACCCTCATCTGACCTCTGTGGGCACCAAGCACACATGAGGCACGTGTGCACGCATGCGCCCACACACACGTTGGTAAACATTCATACCCATGAAATAAATTAATTAAAAAATTAAAAACAGATGTTCCAAGGTTCTGGGGTGACCAGGGTTGAGTTCAGTGCCTCTGTAAATGAGGTGGCTGCACTATATAATTTTCTTGGCTTCTAGTGATGTGGGTATAATGCCCATTTGACAAATGGGAAAAACTGAAAGTTTTAGCTAAAGGGAAAGGCTCCAAGATGCTGAGCAAGTCCCCTTCACCATTTTTGAATACCACAGAGCCACCCTGCTACTGGCACTGTTGGATAAACTGAGGAAAACTGCTGAGGAAACATGTGCCTCCTTCAGAAAGCTCCCTGACTTGGAGAGGACTAGACCCTGTCCTGCCCCTGCCAATCACCTGCTGTGACCCTGGGCCTATCCTTCCCTCTACGCCTTGGTCCCCCTCTGAAGCACAGGTCAGATGGGACCAAAGGCACACAAGTTCCTGGCTGGAAGAGAAGTGGCTAGAGCGGATGAGAAATGGCCTCCCTAGGAATGCGGTGCTCAGCCCTGCCCTGCCTAGCAGGGTTACAACAGTACTCTCACCCCAACAGCTGGGACCACCTTGAGAGAAGAGCAGGGAGGAGAGAGAGAGAGACTCAAGCACTGCCTTGAAGGCAGCTGACTTCCAACATCTGACCCAGTCACCCTGTCCCTCCTAGAGCCTTCTTCCTCTAGGAAAAACAGTTATGGTTTTTCTTTCCTTTTTTTAAAGATTTATTTCTTTATTCTGTACACAGTGTTCTGTCTGCAGGCCAGAAGAAGGTACCAGATCACATTACAGACAGTTGTGAGGCACCATGTGGTTGTTGGGAATTGAACTCAGGACCTCTGGAAGAGCAGCCAGGGCTCTTAACCTCTGAGCCATCTCTCCAGCCCCAGTTATGGCTTTTCTACTAAGGGTCACATGGGATTCTGCGACCACAAAAACTGGCTTGGTCCAGCAAGCGAGGCTGGGAAGGACAGGGCCTGGAGCCATCAGCAGAGGCAGCAACTAGCACCCTGGCTTCTGCTACTCCACCTGGGCCTGGGGAGGGTGTCCCTGAACTTCTGCCTTCTGTCTCCCTCCTGGTGGTACAACTCCTTAGGAACCACAAGCTTCCTTGGGTGATGCAGCCAAAGACCTCATGCAATAAGGACTCCAGCCCTGGCCCACTTAGCACTCTTCCCCCTCTCCCACAGGACCTGCAGGAACCACTGATGTGTGTCTGGAGCTGAGCTGGGGCCACCTCCCAGGGGATGTGGGATTTTCCTAGCCTTCCTGCTACAGTGGTCCTGCCAGCAGAGGGTGAGTAAAGACACCATAAAAGTTCACAGGAACTGGAGGGCACTACCCAGGGGCATCCTCCTGCACAGGGAGACAGATGACAGAGCCACAGTTGGCACTCGATAATCTGATCAAGTGGGCCTGCTGCAGACCAGCTCTGCTTCTTTAGGTAATATGCACACTATCTCCAGGGATGTTCTCACCTGTAGCCAAAGATCTATCCAGCTGGGAAGCAACATCTCTACTTCCTTGACAATGCATGGCGTTTCCTACCACGACTTCTGTAAGCAAACACCATGCCAACAGGAATGGCAGAGGGGGCTCCCTTTCAAAATGTATCTGTTAGGTAAACCTCCACAGAAAGCAGATCCTCTCTGCCCTTGGGCCAAGCAGACACTGCCTCCGCTGTGTTGATGGGCATGTGTGGCGCAGGCTGCACTCCACTCTGCTGAGCATGTGCAGTGATGGGCTCGCTGGAGGGTCCTCTGTGCCAGGCCCTCTGGACCCAGATCTCAGTTACATGTGTCTCCTCCTCTCAGTGTGTCTGGGTCCTTAGGGCAGAGGAGAGAAGGGCTAGGGGCTAGGATGTCCTGCTCCTGGCTCACCTCGGAGGTTCTTGACAAAGTCCTCCAGCTTCATCTTGCGCTCAGGCTTGACATTGGGGCTGTACATGTCTGTGTTGAGCAGGATGATCGCAAAGGCCAGGATGAAGATGGTGTCTGGGTTCCGGAACTGCCGTACCACCCCAGGGTTGCAGACACAGTACCGCTGGCTGGGAGGACAGGGAGCCGGTCAGGGATCACCGAAGCCTTGCACTTGCACTGTCTGCTAATCAACCCTGACCCCGGGCCCTGCTGCAGGCCCTCCCATCCTCGTGGCAGGGAGATTGCTGGCTGCCCAGGAAAGACCTCACAGTGCAGCTCTCTGGGACCCAGGTGCTGCTCTGGGGATGCAGTTCACCCATGGGACGGGCAGGTAAAAGAGGGAAAGCTTCAAGGCTGCGTCCCTCATTCTCTTGTCTGGAGAGGGGACATCTCAGTGGGGTGACGTGGGCCATCCAGGACCATGGGGAGGAAGCCAGCTTCCAGAGGAAGCTCTGCCTTCAGCAGCTGACCCAATGCTCCATTCACTTGCTCTTCCTCACTGATCCCCACAGCCACCCTTCCCCCAGAGCCTCTCCACTGGAGACGGCAGGAAGGGGCAGGGACAGAGCAGGTGACAGCACCTGTATGCAGCACAGCTGCAACCCAGCCTTCTCCAGCCCGGCCCGGCTGAGTGACACTCCCTCTAGGAAGCCACCTTGGGGTGGTCCACCTTCCATGTCCTCACTCCTCCTGGCCCCACTTCTACAGCTGGGTAAGCAATGGAGAGGAGCCTTCTGTACCCAGCCTGAAGCATGGAGGCCCCAACACGGCAGGTCTATACAACTTCACTGTTGTGCCAAGTGCTGGGCTAAGTGGGGTCCTTAACCCTCTGCCCCTCTCTAAGTGCTACTATCTTCCCCACCACACTGGTGGCCGAAGAGGGGCACAGAGAAGTCAAGCAATCTGTGTAAAGCAACAGAGCAGGGAAGTGGTGGACTCAGTGAGTAGCCCAGGGCACACAGCTTTCTAACTTGTGTGATGGGTTACCATGAGACACTGTAGGCCTGGGAATGGAAAACTGCCTCTGGAAAGCCAGCGGACTTTGAGACAACGATCAGAATGTTAGAGGTGGAGATATTAACCTCTGAGCCTACATTTCCTCATCTGAAAAATCAGAATAAGGTCTGCCCTTCCAAACTACAACTGCCCAGTCCAGTGCCTGGGATACAAGGAGCCACTTCTGCATGGATACCTGTCCTGATGTGGCCCTGGATCCCTGCACAGCCATGAGGGGCATGTCCCTCTCCACTGACGTGGTGCATCCCACTTTACCCCACACAGGGCCTGACCTGAATGCCTCGATGAGCCGCTCCACTTTCTGGGCCTCCCCTTGGACTCGGATGTGTGCCTGGAACTTGCGGAGGGCTTCATCTAGCTCCATGGCAGAGAAGTCCATCTCGTCCACAACACAGCTGGAACAGAGATGGATGGCCTGTGAGAGCAGCCAGGCCCATGGGGATGGCACATCCAGTTCTGTCACATGATGGGGCTTGGGCTCAAGAGCCAAGGGTCCTTGAGTCTATGGGGACAGACAGCCTGCCTCTGGAAAGCCTGCCCCTCAGATCCCCAGGCTTCTGAGACTTCTAGAGACTCTGTGCTTGTATGTCATTCTCTACAGAGGAGCCCAATGGAGAGATCAGCACTGCAGTTCACGTACTCCATGGGTACACAGAGGGTCCATGAAAAGAGAGCCCTCAGGGGCCAGACCAAGACGTGTGTCCAGGCAGTAGGAGCTTCTCAAGAGCCACATTGGAGACTGAGCCACCCTAGTGTGAGGAAGCGGGGCAGGAGGGGAGACAGGTACCCTCTCAATTCTCTCTGTGATGAGGCCTGAGTACAGAGGATGGGGCCTGGAAGGCATTTCCCAGGATGGCCTGGTGTCCATGTCACTTCTGAAAGCAGCTATTGCCACAAAGCTAGAGTGGACTGTGGTGATGTCATTAGCCAGGGACCTGTCTCCACTCCCAGGCCCATTCTGGGGCCCAAGGAGGGCAGCAGGCTGGCAGGCTGAATCTGGGCAGTTCAGCTTCTCTCCAGGAGGCCTAGGAGGCGGGCTGGGGGCCTGGCTACTTCCTGAGGCCAGTGCTATTTTCTAATGGGAGGAGAACAATGCAAGGATTTCCTGAGACCAGAAACCCAGTGGGTGGGGGGTGGGCAGTGGGGGCCTACAAGGCTGTTGCAATGGATCTGCTTTCCCTGTGCCTTGCTCTCCATGCTGATTAGTGAGAGGAAGTGGAAGAAACACGTGAGGACTATTGGAGAGGTCTGCTGCATGCCCTTGGCTAAGAGGCGTCAACCTTCTGCTTTAGTCCTTTGATTTGTGTGTCTGGTCAGGTCTACGTGCACATGTGTAAATTCAGGAAGGGTTTCTGTGTGAGTGCATGTGTGGGTGTATCGAACCCAAGTCCACCCCCTCATACCTGGTGTCCTGTGTGAAAAAAGGCACAGTGCTGGCCGCCACCTCTCTGAGATGGGGGGCCAGTGGCAGCAGTCCTTGCCAAACTGCCTGAGACCACACTGCAGGACACCACAGAACACCCACGCTGGTGAGCCTGTTCCATCTCTGCTCCCCAGCTGCTGTTGTCCTCTGCAAAGCACATGGCTGAGCACATGGCCGGGATGACTACGTGCACCCTCCCCAATCCTGACTTCTCCCTGGGCTCAGTATTTCAGTATCTCTGCCAGTTGTAAAATCTCCCAGTCATAGGACTGGGGACAATCCTAGCAGATATAGCTAGCAGGCCATCTGCACTGAGCACTGCTCTTACCCCCACCCACCTGGTATACATCACAGAAGGGACACAGTAGAGAAACTGTGTGCCCTTCTGCTAGGGGAGACAATAAACCCTGGGCAGTACTATTCATAACAGAAAGCAGCTGGAGGATGGGCCCAGGAGCCCCCCTCTCTGTAGGATTTCCCATAGCCCAGTGTCATATACTCTAGCTTTCAGGGATGCTTGGGTGTGGTTGAGTGCTGCCCACCAGGAAAGTGGGATTATGGGTTAGGTACAGTTGGATGGACAATTGTCCGGTCAAGGAGGCCAGACAAATGTAGGTCACCTGAAGGTCATGTGTGATGGCAAGAGGTTCTGGGGGGGAGGATGGAGGGACTATGGAGGTAGTGGAGTCTACATCAGACGCAGCTGGCCACGTGTACCTGGCAGGGTAGGGACGTGGGAAATGGCTTGGGGTGTTGGATTGGGGAAGAAAGACTGGGTGGCAGAGGCGGGGTGGTCAGTTCAGGCAGCTAGCTCTCTACACGTCTAGGTTCCCTAACCTCAGGTTTACCTACTATATAGGCCCAAAATAGTTGGGAGAAAAAAAAAGAAAACAAATTTTGTCCATGGTGAACACACAGACTTGCTTCTGTCATTGCCCCCTAAACTGTACGGAATACAACTGTCTACAGAGCATCGGCGTCCTATGGGGATGGATGATCAGGGGCTGTGAGATACTGAAGTCTGCACGAGGATGTTTGACAAGTGGGCATTTTTAGGAAGTATGCTGAGCATCTCGGTGTTTTGGCCTCTGTAGAGGAGTTTAGAACCCATCCCAGGAAAGCAAGAGGCAACTCTATGTCCCAGCAAACAGCAAGCCTGGTGCTGATGCTGCACATGAGTAAATGCAGGCGATGTGCATGGGAGGGACTCCACGGCTAACAGCATGTCGTGCATGTGGAATGGGGCCCTGACCCCCCAGACTTACTCGAGCACATCACGGTTGAACTGCTTCTGCCGGTTTCCCAGGAACTCACCGATCATCTGGCGGCTGAGGCCCTTGCGCTGCAGCAGGAAGTGGGCCACCCCCACTGGCGTGTCGGGCACGAAGCCGCGCTCAATGAGATACTGGATGCCCTTCTCAGGCTTCCTGGGTGGGATGGACAAGAAGAATGCTCAGTAGTGACTGCTCGACCTCTGGAGTAGGGGAAGGGTGGGTCTTACAATGGGTGTTCCACATCCTGTCAATTCTGTTTATCTGCTCCAGCCCCTGGCCCTTGTCCGGTCCCTCCTGTGCAGCATGGGTGCTGACTTCAGAGTTCAAAATGACATCCTGCTTTGTCTGGTTCCAAGCCCTTCACTCAATTGCCTAGAACCCATGCTGGCACCGGGGAGACATAATTCCCACCTATAGACACTTCTGCAAGCATAAACTCCATCACACAGCAACAGATCTGCTGCCTGTTCTCCCACATGGAAACCGCAGAAAGGTAATAAGTAGGGACCCTAACATTTGGCCATGGTTACTGTGTCCAGTCCCTGTGGAAGACCCATCTGCACCGATTCAGAGTCCTGCTCCTCCAGCTCAGCAAGTGTTACCCTATGCATGTGGGCGCGCACACACACACACACACACACACACACACACACACGCACGCACGCACGCGCACGCGCACGCGCACACGCACGCACACGCACGCGCGCGCACACACACTCAGACACATGGCCTTGGCCTGCCTAGGTGTAAAGACAGCGAAGTCAGAGTTAGGGGTAGGAGGGCCCCTGAGGGCAATGGAGCCACAAATCTCAGCTGCACCAGGGCCCCAGCTTGACAGCCAGAGCCTCCAGGGTTTTGCTGGGCTAGAAAAGCAGTAAGCAGCCTGCAAGGACAACCATGGCTCTGTCCTCATTGGTTCCCTTTCTAACCTTTTTTTGTATGCACACATTCATCCAATCAGGGCCTAGCTGACACCCCATCTATCTGGACCTTCCAGGGCTGAACAAACAGAAGATTTAGTGAGGGCTCAATGGAGGGGGAAGAGACAGAAGACTGCCACAGACAGGAAAGGGAGTTGCCTAGAGGCAGCCTCCAGGACCAGAGGAAAGGCTAGTAAGCAGGGGCGACTCATTCCTGCCTCAGCCACCAGACATCTGGGATGCCCTGCTTCCAGACTTGCTGGACCTGCTCCTGCTGCTCCTGCTGCTCCTGCTCCTCCTGCCAGTGACCCACTGACTTGTACTGCAAAAGGACCACTCCTGCTGGCACCCCGAAGTCCTGAGAACCCCAACTTGTTTTAAGTTTCTCAGCTGGCACCCAAAGCCTTCTGGGAACACAGGCATGCAGAAACCAAGCCCACTGCAGATGTGAGACACTACAAACCTCTTGCCAACCTGTTGCTCCAGAGGGCATCAGCCGCTCCTACTGTCCCATCCAAACTGTCACTCCCACAGCAAATAGTTTCCTTATTTTCCCTTCTGTGTCTCTTCTTTTTTCTCCCTTGGGAGGGACATTGGACGAGCCGAAGACAGGAAATGGTCTCTACCTACTGACACTTCACCAGGATCATCCAGGCCCTGGGAAGAAGTACTCAACACCAGGAAGCTTCATGCTGAGTAAACCGTGCTGCAGAAGCAGAGTCAGAGGCCAGACTTCCACCAGACACACCACACTGGCCTTGCTGGGGAAGCCAGGACCACGGGAAGGTGTCTGGGGCAGCACTACTGGGTTAAGTGTGCCCCCCGCCCCCCATCCCCTGCCAGGGTGTAGTCTCACTAGCTAGGTCCTCAGGGCACATACAGTTCAGACACAGCAGGTACAGACAGAGCCTATAGCCTGTCCTGGCTCCAGGACAGAACATATTACCTTTGACACCTGGTTGGCTATGTGGGGGACAATTCAGGGTCCAGGGAAAGGACCAGAGGGGTGTCCTCTGATGCAGACAGACTTCTTCCTGCCCTCAGCCTCTGACTTCCTGTCTGTCTTTGTGTAAATCTGAGCCCTTGGCTCACTTGGCAGGGAGGGTCCTGTTGTCACAGAAGGATGACATGAGTTTGAAATAGCTGTACAGGTGACTCTCAAGATATGTGTCCTGCTCTGGAGGATCCACCAGGCCACCTGGAGCTGTGTGGAACCCCTAGGGCCAGGTTGGGCCATTGGATCTGAGTGGCTCCCTCTCCCTCTATCCACAGTCACTGAGAGCTGTTGAGCAGTGGGTGTGCTCTAGAGTCAGTCCAGGCACACCCAGGCCTGTGATCATTAAGTGGGGAGACCGGGCACATTCCCTTATCCCGGTGGGCAGAGGTCTAGTCTGTCTTGTGTAAGAGACAGAACAAGTACCAGTGTCTTCTGGTCCCTTGACAGCAGTGTGCTGCAGATGCGCTGAGTCCCTGAAGCTAGCCCGTCAGGTCCTGGTAATGAAGTAGCCCAGGATGATCTGGTCCATTCCCCACCCCAATGGGTACTCTGCCCGCCCCCCCCCCCCGCCCCCGTTCCCATTTTGGGCACATTCTTACTTCTTTGGCTGCACCCATAATTTTACACATGCCCATGATATCAGGGCTCCTAGATATGTTCCTCTACCCAGGGAAGCGGGGATGTTCTATAGGGTGCTAGGCTGTGGCATCTTCCAGGGCATAAACTCTTCAGAGGTCAAGGTGCCAGGCATAGAGCCTGTGGACATTGGGCTGGTGGCATGGCCAGGGGGGCTGGAAGCCTAAGGGAGGGATAGGCCCTTAAGTGCAGCAGAAAGGGTCTTTCTAAACAAGGCCTAGGGATATCCTCCAGGTAGAGGTCCATGGAGGGGTTGCTGGCTGAGGGTTACAGGCTGTCCCAGGTTGGCTGGCATTGGGGACTAGGGGAGGGAAAAGGTTGGGTAGAGAGACAGCCGGTCAGTGGGCCTAAGGCCTGCATGCTTGGAACAGGATGCTTAAGAGTCAGTTTCTGTGTTCTAGAAGCTTCCCCTGGCTGGTTTGAGGAGATTGGAGCCAAGGCACCACACTAGGCAAGCTAGGGGCGCTCTAGCACCTAGCCACTGCACAGAGGAAGAGCAGGGTGGGGCCAACTTGGGACCTGGTCTCTGCTGATGTGTGTGGGAGCATGTGCGCGTGCGTGCGAGTATCTGTGTGTCTGTATAAGCGTGTGTGTGGTTACCAGGAGTACAGGTAGAAGGGCAGACTCATAATCCTTGACAACTACTGCTTGTGACCCAAGCCCAGGGGAGGAGGGACTGACTCTACCTGGGTGTCACGGAAGAAGCCATGGTACCTGGGGCTGAGGAGCAAGGACTAGGCGCTGCAGGCCACTGTGAGGGGCGGCTGGACGGTGGGGACAGGCTGTGGTAAGGGGGAGCTCCAGGGCCCAGCGGCAGCCTCTAAGAGTCTTTGCAGGAGTGACTACCTCACACTGGCTTCCATGCAGGTGGACAGCCATCCTGCTGGATAGGCATGCTATGTAGCCCCTGCTATGGGCACCCTTGCCGTCCTTCCCCCACTGTGAGTGAGGCAATCGCTGCCCTGTGCAGACAAGGTGGCCTCTATTCAGGCTTCCCTACAGGAAGGAAGCCAAGGCCCTGCTTTGATCTCTGAACTGTAAGTAGAGGGGCGCGCCAAAGTCCTCTTTGGCTACCTGCCATAGGCCAACCAAGTCCCCACCCTCCAAAACTATGTTTTCTCATTGGTGTGTGAGGCAGGTAGGGCTCTGGCTGTGCAGACAGATAACAGGAAGCCTGGGCTTAAATCTCAGTTCCATTTACTGCCTGGGGACCCTGGGGCAAGTTACTTTACCTCTCAGGGGCCTAGGGATGACTGGGTCACCTGGAAAGAATGAAGCAGGAAATTCAAGCTGGAAGCTTCCGTCAAGCCCCTGGGAACTGTGCAGACCACAAGGAGGAAACGGGCCAGGTCTGATCGGGACCAACCAGAGGGACACCATAGCAGCCTGGACAAAATGTGTCTTCAACTTAGTGGTTGGAGAGACTGGGGCCTTTTGGGGTGCTGTGTAGGGAATCAGGAGGGTTCCTGGTGAGGGAACCACTCCCTTTAAAGACATCAAAATGAGGGGCCAGAAGAGTCAAGTACTCAGCTCCAGGGTGCCCAGTAAGATAGTGCTAGGTCTTTAAAATACTCTGTTGCCTCAGAAAGCCCCCAAGCCTCCCTGAGCCACCACCGAGATGCTGCAATGGAGAGTCAGCTTCCTAGAGTACATACTGCGAGGACCCAGCATCAGAGAGTGTTGGCTTCTGCCTCTCTGCCTCACCCACCTCATCATCTGGACCTAGAGGTGTTTCTGAAACAGGCAGGAGGCTCGCAGTGAGCCCACTCACAGTTCCACCCTGCTGTCTACTTCCAGGTCTGGCTGGCATGCCTGCCTCCTCTAAGTCTGGCTAAGCCAGTTTTCCTAGACATCACGTTGGTTCAGACGCAAGTATGACTGAAGTCCACATTTGCTGCAGACACTTCCCTCCACCGGTCTCTCCAGTCTCTCGCTGTCATTCTACAAGCGCTCAGTGGCAACAGCAGCTACGGACGGCTCTGAGTGAGGACAAGAATGAGACTGTGAAATGACCTTACAGAGTATGAATGCCCATCTGCCCCTCCCACAGCCGGCTGCACAGGGCCAAGAAGAGCCTCCAAGGCCTCTTCAGTGGTAGGAGGTCTGACTGCAAAGGCCGAGCTGAGCATGGTGACAGCAGCCACCCATAGTGTGGGATGGCAGCTGCAAGCCAGGCCTTCGCCCCTTTGTCTCAAATCCTGTCCAAGTCCTGGGAGCAGGGACCCATGCCCAAATGAGGCTCAGAGACCCAGGAACACACTCCAGGTCTTGGGGTAGATCAGTGGTATATCTGGAGTCCCCTTCTGCCTCGGGTTTCTGGATTCCTGCCCTCTCCGAGAGCTGCCTACCAGATGTGCAGCTGGGGCCTGGACAGGGGGCTGAGTATCCTGGGGCCTGAGGACATCTGGAGGTGGCACAGCCTCCTGAGAGAGGCCCTCACCACTTGCTTCACTTTTTCAGCTCTCCTGTTCCGTTTTCTTTTTCTAGCTCTCTCACTGTGGCTCACCATGAAACCCTCTGCGGATCCCTAATAAGGATGGTCTGGACAGACAGCTATCACTGGCTAGAGAGGTATAAGACCTATGTGTCCTGGAGGGGACTTGGGTGTGCAGGCAAAGGTGGGGCAGTACTGAGAACAGGAGACCGGAGACCCTTGGGGGAGTCCTGAGACATGCAGAGGGCAGAGCCTGGGAGTGAAGTCGGGGGGAACAACGGTGGGGTCTGAAGGCTGGGGGCCTGGACCTGACATGGTATTGGGACTGCTGAGGACCAGGGAAGGCCTGGCTCAAAACTCCAGGGCCCTAGGGCAAAGCAGTTACACTGCAGCCCAGGCCACAGGGGCTCAGGCTCTCAGATCTATCCCTGGAGAGGCCCAGCCAGTTCTGAGCCCTAGAGCTCTTCCCCACATCTATGGAAGAGCTTTAGAAACGGACCAAAAGGCTTTAAGACTGGCAAAGAGGTCCAGCTTGTTTAACTGGCAAAGTTACAGCAACATAGCTTCTCTCAGAATTTCCAATGTCCCCTGACCTGTCATCATGATCAGAGTGAAGGAGGAAACTGAGGCTGGGTGTTCATTAGGGGTCGAGCTGGGAACCAGCCAGGGCCTTGGTGCCTTACCACATGGAACCTTATTGGCTCCTGCCAAGTGGCTACCAGCTAGATCTCTCAGAACCAGAGCTGCTGCAGGTTGCCCCTCTGGGCTCGGCTGGCCTGGCCTGTTTTACAGCTATGCACCTACCCTGATCTCCGGTAACCACACGTGGCCTCTGGAAAGCCAAGTTAATTTTCATTAGTTTTAATTAATGCACGCCCCTCGTTTGGGCCCTCCAGCCCCGTCTCTGGGAGTATATAGGGGCCATCTCTCCAAATTCACCTCCAATCTGGAGGTGGCTCCAGTGTCCACTGAAGGATCTCAATGAGTTGATTCTAAAATCCCGGGAAACAACTATCTGTGAAGGATGTGACATGTCTTAATACCATGACACATGAGGGGTTGGGAGATGGCATTTACACACATATATATATGCACGGGCACACACATGTGCACACTCATGAACACACACATGCACAGCAGATGTATGAAAGTGTAATGGTTAGGCCTGATGGTAAGGGTTGGCTTTTGGCTCAGTGGTGAGCACTTGTCTAGCCTTTGCAAGGCCCTGGGTTCAGTCCCCAGCAGGGAAAAATAATTAGAAGAACAGAAAACAAAACACAGAAAGAAAAAGCAATTTCAAACACAAAGGCACTGGTGGCTGCACTAAGTGAAATTAAACCCATCCATCAGATAAGAGCAAAGCAGCTAAAGCTAATTAGATGCTTCACGGGGTCCTTTTCATTGTGTTCAAATTATATCTACAAAGGAAAACTCTAATAAAGACGAGAAAGACAAGGAGCCAGCAGGGGACATACTTGTAATTCTGAAAGAGTCATCCTTAAGAAGGCCTCATGATGATAGATCCTCAAGTGACAAACACTGAACATCAGGAGGCTGAGGCAGGAGGGTCCTAAGTTCAAGGCTTGCTAGGGCTGCACAGTGTGAGTTCCAGGCCGGCCTGGGCCGTTTTGTGAGCTCCTGTCTCAAAAGGGAAGTACTCGCCAGTGGTCCTAAATTCAAAACCTAGAACTAAAAAAAGTGACAGTGAAGAAATGGTCAAATAACCTGAAAGGTGTGTTACAGAGACGAAACAGCGAAGTGCTAGCAGAAAATACAAGTTAAATGGTGACATAATCCGCACTCTGCCCGGAGGAAGCAGGGCAGTACCGAATGGTGTGGGTGGGGAGCAAGCACGGTCAGATCCAGGGGTGGGAAACAGGTACAGCCCCTTTTCAAACACGAACTTGGCAGCCCTGATGCCAAAGAAAGTCTCTACTCAGGAGCCTACAATTCCACTCAGCTGTCACCCTGAGAAGGCGCTGGGACAGTCCACACACAGTGTCATGTTTTCAGAGACATGAAGAGGCTGAAGCAACAGGCCAAATAACCTTCAGAGGACCATGCTGGGGTGCACCCCCATGTGACACACGGGAAAGAAGGTCCGTTATCACCGGCAAGCGAGACCTTCAACAGCCAACCACTGACTGGGAGGTCCTAGGTTGAAGTCATCTAGCCCAGGCCACAAGTGATGAGAACCAGGTCAAGTAACAACACCACCTATATTTGTCCTTGTACTCTGCACATACCAACCTTGCATTCTTAGAGTCTGGAAGGAGGTATCATCAGCACCAGCCCTGTTTTACAGATGTGGAAAACACATAGTAGGTCCACAGAGAAAAAGACCTGGATGGGCTGGGGTTCAGTCATCAAGAGCTTGCTGTGCAATGATAGGGACTGGAGTTTGATGCCCAGCACTCAAAGCCTATCGTCCCAGTGCTGGGGAGGTGGAGCCAGAGCACTCTGGGGCTCACTGGCCAGCCAGCCTGCCTAGCTGAATCACTGACTTCCAGGATTAGTTAGAGACTCCATCTCAAAAAGGTGGACAATAAAAGACGACACCTGACATCAGCCCCGGTCCCCACATGCATGCACCTCAACAAGCAGGATCTCTCTCTCTCACACATGCGCGTGTACACACATGCACACACACAATGGAGAGGCTCCCACAGTCAACGATGACACATCCTGAACTGTAAGGCTTTTGCTGTGAGGCAGGATACATTGGAGTGTTAAGTGATGATCGATGGAGAAAGAATCTACGAAGGCCAAAGCTGGTTGGTCAAGGAGATTGTTTCCCTGTGCCTTCTGTACCCTACTGGAGGCCTCCACCCATCCACTCTGCTGTAACCCATTACTCCAGCCCGGGCTGAGAGGCAGTCCTGGAGCAGGGCAGTGTGTAGGAGTAGCAAGGCCAATGGAGGACACATGGACTAAGCAGGAGACACTCATCAGTGACCTGTGCACTCTGGCTGTGGCTTACTTGAACAGTGGCAGGGTTGGCTCTTACATGCAGCAGGCTGCAGGTAGGGAATAGGTTACAGGAGCTACTCTCGTGGCAGATGTGAGGGATCTAAGACTCAGCTGCTGAGGGCTATATACCATTCCCTCCCCACCAGGTCCCTCTGTTGTCCCAGTCCATCTGCACTGCTAGGGATGCTCAAAATCATGCCATCCTAGTCTCAGAGGAGCAGCAGGGAGCAGCGAGGTGTGGCTCAGATGTGGCTGGCCCCCACTGTGCCCCACTACCCTCCTGTGGCCCTTCTGGGAAACTCCCAGGGTGTATGCTTGTAAGCAGCAGGCAGGCTGAGTCACATGCTTTCCAGGTCCACAGCCCCCAGGGAGACCACACCAGGCTGGCGTCTGATGACCCCAAACCCCAGAATCCCCAGGGAAGGAAATGTGAAATCTCAGGTTAAACAAGAGCTGCCAAGGTCCCCTCTGAGGGTGTGCTCGGCCCTCCCCACTTCCCATGCTATTTTTGACCCTGCTAAGAATAGTTTACTTTAAATATCCACCTCTTACCACGGCTTGGCTCTCAGGACCGCCCAGCTGCACCTTCCCTGAGCCCCTCCAGAGCAGCCACTCAAATGGCCCAGTCTACTGTGCTGTCAGCTGCAGCCTACAGACACAAACCTGCCACTGGCTCATTCCAAGACCTTTGTGCTTTCATATCGGCCCTGAACCTGGCACCTGAGGCTGAGCCAGCTACGGGGACACATGGGTGGGCATGATGCATGATGGCTAGGGATTTACCACAGAAATGTCCCCACTCTGCTATCTAGTCCAGGAACACCTGCCATCTCCACAAATGGCCCTTGGAGGAGCTGGGTCTCCCAGGATTCAAAGCTGCTCTGACCACAGACATGGCGCAGCATCCTGCCTTGACCTTACAAAGACTGCCTGAAACCTCTGCCTCGGTGGGGACGTGCTCAGAGGCTCAAGCGGGGAGGAAGGTGAATTTGCCTCTTGCCTGCTCTGCCTGGGCCCAGGGTTGTGACTACCAAGGCCATGTGGGTCTGTCTTCCATGCATGAAAGGGGACTCACTTGTTGAAGAGATTCAGGCCAATTCGGTAATGTCTCTTACGGATGACATCATTGCTGAAGGCTGGCGAGTCCCAGCTGTTGCGGGTCTCCTTGTGGTAGGTCTGCTTGCTGAGTGTCTGTTCCCGCAGGCTGTCCCGAGACGAGGACTCGGAGCTGCAGTTTATGGTGTCGTTGGAGTTGGATGTGCTGTTGATGCTGTCATTGTCCCCATCTGAGTAGTCAGACTCAGACTTGCTCTGCCGGTTGGCTGAACCATTGATGGCCAGGTGGCTCTCGAGAGGTCTGGGGGGCCGAGGCCGCAACTCAGGCTCCTCCCGGGGGAGGCCTTTGGGGGGGCCACCGTGGGGGCCGTGCTTGGGGCTGCCTTGCTGTCCACCGAGGCTGCGCTCATAGGCACTCTGCCTCTTGAGTGAGCTTCGATCTGAGCGGTCACTGAGTTCCACGGAGCTGTCACTGGGTGGCTCAATGGTGAGCAGGGGAAGGTGCTCCACTCGCAGCCGCGGCTCTGGCCGCTCCAGCGACGGTGTGCTTCGGCAGCTCGTGTCTGTGTCGGCCTTGTCCTCCTTGTGGGCCAAGGCCCAGTAGTCCTGGGCTGTACCCCCAGCCCTTAGCCGCAGGTCCGACTCTGTGCTGGAAGGCCGATCCCCAGCCTGTGAGAGCGGTAGAGGGGGTGACAGCTCTTCCTCATCAATGTAGAGGGTGACGTCACTATACGAGGCTGTCATCTCATCCAGTTTGCGGTGGTCCATGCCATGCAGGCTCTGCTTGGGCTCAGTGTCCCGGGCCCGTGCTGTGTCTGGGGCTGGTACCTCCTCACTGTGTAGGCTGCGGCAGTTGAGGGCATCGTCGATGGACTCGGCCAGGGACTTCACCTGCCGGGAGAACGCATCCTCCAGTTCCGTGATGGCGTCTGCAAAGTCACTGGAGGGTGCTGGAGACTTGAGGGCTGGGTCGCTAAGGTCTCCACATTCTGACGGCACCAGGGCCCCCAGCTGGGAGCCATCATTGGTCACAGAGACTTGCTTGCCCTCAAAGTAGGAGCTGTGCACCTTCTCAGGGCCCTCGAAGGAGAACTGCATCCTCATGTTGGACAGCACAATGCGGCGTGACATGCGGTTCTCCGACATGGAGCTGCGCAGGCGCTCAAAGTTCTTGTTCATTTGGTACTGGCGGAACGCCGTCTGGATGGTGCGAGCTGCATGGCGGGTCACAAGGCGTCCCCCATACTTGCGTTCTAGCATTTCCACCTGGTGGGGTAAGGAGAGGAGAATGTGGGCTCTGTGTGAAGGTACAAAAATAGATATCTACCCTTTTCTATGCTCCATAGGGATGTAACCTGGGATGGTCTCACCACATCCCCAGGTTGCTTGAGATTGCTGGATGATTTCAGTGTCAAAGGGGACAGATAAATGCCAAGATAGGGTAAAGGTGGTGCACACATGTACTGAGAATCCCAATACCTCTGGCCACAGAAGCTATGGGCCCTGGAGGTTTTCTGAAGATATTATCTACAGATGTGACCCCAGAGCTGGGGAACCTGAGGCATGAGCAGGTCAGTACCTAGTCAGAGGGCCTGGCTTGACCTTGGCTCTGCCTCTTATCACCTCTGGCTGAGCCTTGGAACCATGAAGTTCCCCATTTCCTTAACTGTGATGCAGGGCAGCAGTAGGACCCACTTTCTAGTGCTCTGGTGAGCTCACAGTGATGGAAGGCAGGTGCTTGCACAGGCCGGGGACAGCTGGATGAAGACCTCAGCCCCATTCCTAGGTAGCAGATGCAGCTGTGAGG
Source organism: Peromyscus maniculatus bairdii (assembly GCF_049852395.1). Classification (NCBI taxonomy): domain Eukaryota; kingdom Metazoa; phylum Chordata; class Mammalia; order Rodentia; family Cricetidae; genus Peromyscus; species Peromyscus maniculatus. The sequence goes on from NC_134854.1 coordinate 112,844,660, forward strand.
TCTCTGTCCTTGCTATACAGAAGGCTGAGCTGAGGCCTAGCGAAGACTTGGCAAGGCTGGCCCTCCCTCTTAGCTGTATGGCTCCATGAGCTCTGATGGGCATGGTTGTGAGTTGGGAGGGGTGCTGGAGTTGGGAGGGGTACTGGGCAAGCTCTCAGGCACCCCAGCTCAACAGCTCTCAAGAGTGACCCATGGCCTCGTGAAATCTCAGGCCATGCAGTCTGCCCAGCCTGAGGGCTAATCCTGAGTCTGGATCCTGGGTGAGTAGGAAACACACTCAGCTATAGCCTGGTCTGCAGGAATCAGTGATGTGTCTCTGGCTACTGGGGCAGGGCTGTATTTTGCAGGGATGGAGAGGGTTCAGGTTCCCAGGACCAGGAGAAATCCTGACTCCACATGTCTGCACTGTTAGAGCCAGCATCTATCTCATCAGGCACGGCAATGCAAAAGGGAGACACACAGGTTCCGGCCCCGGGGGCAGAGAATGTGTGGGGTTAAAAAGACGCACAGTCTGGTAGGGAACACGAGAGACACTGAGCAAAGCCAGGGCTGTGGCCCAAGCCTGGGAGAGCCAGGAGGCTCTGGGGGGTTCTTTCCCTGCCACCCAGAGATGGCTGTACTGCCACATCAACAAACAAAACTACTACTGGCTGAGTGGTCAAAAAGCTCAGGGTCAGGAAGGGACAAAAGCTGAACCTGGGAAGCCCCCTTCCTTCCTTCAATCCCCTGCCTAAGAAGGCCTTGGCCTGGAATCCCTGCCAAGGGCTTCAGAGATACCAGAGTCACCAAAGCTTATTCCAGGGCCTTCCTTGATGCCCTGGACCTTGGGGACAAGGGTCCATCCTGCTTTCCAAGTCCCCCCCTAAGTCTGTGTGCATTGTGTTGAATGATGGCTCATTAGGAGGGCAGAAATGGGCTCTGTGATGAGTCACCAAGAAAGCCCCTCTCCGCCCCTCCCTAAGTGGGCACTGGTTGGCCCAACTCCATGGTCTCTCACTCCTGAACTCAACCATGGCTATCCTGCCTTATGGTCTGGAAAGTGACACGAGGCCCCATCTATAGCTCTTCTGGGACCCAGGGGAGGGAAAAGCAACTCACATTTGCTACCCATGGGATGCCAGGGACTGGACCACACCCTCACACAGATCTTACTGTACTGAGACGAGGGACTCCGCTACCTCTGCTCTCAGATGACGTAAGGGAAGCTAGTAGCCAGGCTTTACAGCCAGTGGCAGGGAGGCCTGCCCCGGGGCCAGGCCTCACACCCTTATGCGCTTATTGCTGAGGATTATCTCAAAGCAGCGCACGTGAGGAGGATCCAGAGGAATTTTCTTCCACAAAGCACACCTGCCACCACTCAGCGACTTGAGGTCATTCCCTGATCCCCATGCAGGCCGCTGGCTCTCAGGGATGAGGCAGGAGAAGGCGTGGAGGGTTGGATTAAGGAGAATGCAGCTGGTTTCCCACCGGACTCTTTTCACTAGGATGAGACTCCCACCTTCCCCTCACAATTCTCATGAAACCTACCCTCCTCCTACTTTTGCCTTGCTTGCCAGGAAGCTCAGGCGGCATGGCATACTTCATGGCTGCTAATGGTAACTCCTCTTGCCTCTGTGCCAACTCTTCCCTGCCACCTTTTCTCTCTCTCATACACCAAGGTCATTCTTGCCCCAAAGCCTTGGCATATACTGTTAGCTCTTCTCCAGGCGGCCAGTTTTCAGGCCAGCCACCGTCATCTGATGCAACCAACTCTCAGAGTCCCTCTACTTCTTCTCCTCCCAGAACTATGACCCCCAGGGTCTGTGTCATTTCCTGCAGTGACAGTGTCTTAACTGCTGACTTGTTTGTCCATCCACTGTCCAGGAATGTCACTCAGGTGCAGCAGTCTCATCTTGCAGGCAGTCCCTGTCCCATTATCTGGCACCAGGGGAAGGAAATTCAGCTATGGGTGGAATGAAGGTGAACAGCTGCATATTTGTGGCATGTAATCATCCCTACATGCCGCCTCAACCTTGCCCAATTCCATTTCATGGTCCTGTGCAGATGACTTTTACAACGAACTCTTCAGGGATCACTGTGGATCTCTGCACAGCTGAGAAACTCGGTAGAGGCTGTTCCGCCTGCTGCTGGCCTGGCAAAGGCATCAAGGCCCACAGCTGTGGGGGAAGAGCTGCTACTAGGCCTCGTGTGGGTCTCAACTAACAAGAAGGATAAAGCATGTGTGTAGAGGGGCAGGGCGATCCTATGTCACAGAGCATCACCCCAGGTATGAGAGGTCAAGACTGAGGGCTGTCTGCCGAGGGAGAAGATCCACCCTGAGTGCACCCCACCATGCCCTCAGGACTGAGGCCCGTGGAGAACAAACAGAACAAAGTGGCCAGCACATATGGACGGGAGGGAGATCACATCTGTGGACTCTGGGAAGGGGTCCTGGTGTCAGTCCATGGCTGAGGGACTGCCAGGGAGACATGGGAGCCTGCCCAAAGCCCAGAGCTATGGAATGCCAGCCAGATGCTCTGCTTGTCCCTACACATCCACACAGCTCAGAGATCTCCTGAAACCTGGCATTGCTCAGAGACACACACAGCAGGCATTCACTCCCACACCAGTTCTCTGCTAGGCACTGAACTGTGAGGATCTCCTCTGCTCACAGCGACCCCAAAAGTGCACCAGGCCACCGAACCCTGGGTTTGAGGCCCAAGGAAGAGCTGCAGCATTCAATAGAGACTTCCTCTAGAGACTGTGGAGCCACAAGCCATAGAGGGATATAATAAGTAGCCTTCCTCCATCAGGCCTTTCTTGGGCCCTAAGGACCTCCATGGCTACCTTGGCAACCTGTGGCCTGGTGGTGCTGGGCCACGACACTCAGACACCCAACATAGGCCCCAGGTCCTAGCAGTGAGGGATATGGAAACCTACAAAGGCAACATTTGAAGAGGAGTCTCTAAGTCCCCAGAAAGGATGTCAGTAATGTAAATCCCTTCCCACATTTCAGCAGAGCTGGGCTGGGAAAGGCTCTGCGAGAAGTGCAGGCAGGGCTCCTCTCATCCTCAGATGTGCACCCCAGCTGGTATCTGGAACCCATCACAAAGAGCATCTGGCAGCTGAGGCCTTGTGTCACTTGGGAGGCCATGCATTGTGGGCAGGGGCCCCTGCCACCTACCTGCTTGTCTTGCAGATCTGAAGAGAGCTCATAGCTCTCAGACAGTGACCGAGAGCGCTTGATGGCCTCCTCCTCAGCCTGCTTGCGCAGGACGGAGGTCGAGTGCTGCAACCGGGGCCTCCGTGTGCGCTGTTGTGGTCCTGGCCCTGCGTACAGCCCATAGGCACCCACTGATGTGTGCTCGTAGTGGTCTGGGCTCAGGCTGGAACCAGGTACCAGGGGACCCTGGTGGTAGGCCGAGGGGCTGTCCAGCGATGTGCCAGTCTCGCTGCTGGGGGCCTCCCCCTCAACACTGCAGAGGAGAGAGAGGAGAGACACACGTTAAACAGAAGAGCAGAACTTGGAGAGTAGGACAAGGAGGGGTGCCCCCAGGGAGCAGGGGCCCTGCAGAGCCGCCCCCTGCTCTGCATCTTCCTGGAGCTTCTGAACGACGTCCATGTTCTAACATCTGGCACACTGTTCTGATGGCTTCCCAACCAAGCATCAGCCCTCCCAAGACAGAGGTTTTGACCCACTATGGTGCTGATGGCCCCAGTGCTTAGAACAGAGCCTGGCCTGTGCTAGGTACTCACTGTGTTTTGAAAAACTAAGATCACTACCTCTCCTGCCACCTGAATTAAATGTAGGGCTGGTTTTATACCCCCATGTCCCCATGACTGTATTTGGAAACAGACTATTAAAAATCATTTTTCTTTCTCTTATATGTGTAAGTGTATGTCTGCATGTATATATGTATCTGTGCTTACAGAGGTCAGAAGAATGTCCATCTCCTGGAACTAGAGTTATAGACAGTTGTGAGCCACCATGTGGGGTGCTGGGAACTGAACCCAGGTCCTCTGTTAAGAGCAAGTGCTTTTAACAGCTGAGCTATCTCTCTAGCTCCCTGGAAACAGGATCATCAAAATGAAAGCCATCAGGGTGGATTCTAGTATAACTGAACTGGTATCCTTCTAAGAAGGGGAATGCAGGATACAACTGTATGGAGGAAGACTGTGAACACACAAGGAGATGGCGGCACACCAAACAGAGAGGCTCAGGAGAAGACAGCCAGGCCACACCTCCATTGCAGACTGGCAGCCTCCAGAGCTTGCAGATAATGAAGGCCTGTGGGTGAGGTCCACCTCTGGTATTTGTCATGGCAGGCTTAGAAGCAAACACAATGTTTCACAAATGCTTTAAATTTTAACATTCTCTGCAAGGAGGAACCATAGCTCCCTGTACAGGTGAGGACAGTGAGGCCCATGTAAACCCTGTCCCCGGTACCGCAGGCAGGAAATGGTTCCCTTCCACCTCACTGCCTTTTGCTCCACAGAGTTCCTTCATGCCAAGCAGGAGCAAGGCCAATTAGTGGGGACAGCGGGACTGGCTGTTGACTCATCCCAGCCCTGGGCCTGGAACATTCTATTCTGCACAGACACTCGTTTCCTCTACAGTCGCTTTTCAGTGAGGGATGGGAGAAGGAGACACTGACTTGAAGAGTCTCTAACACAAGCCCTCATCCTTTGCCAGGCTCCCTGTCCCTGTGCCACCAGACACTCGGGCGCTGGCAGGAACTTTAAAAGGCCTGTGATCCCTGGGGCAGGGCGGAGGGTCTGTAGAATGGGCACAGAGAGAAAAGAGCGAGGGCCCCACCCAGGCTGCAGTCCTTTCCAAAACGTCCCCTCTTCAGACCAATGAGGAACGTCCTGCGCTAAGCAGCCTGGCAGACAGGCTGCCCCTGCCCAGTTCTGCTAGAGTCCTGTTGTTTGTTTGTTCTCCAGGGATAGAACACAGACTCCAGGGGGTCCCCAGGGTGGGGCCCGTGGAAGGGAGCCTGAAGCAGGCGGGGCCAAGGCTGCCTGCTCTTGGACTTGGACCACTCTGCACCAGGGACAGACGCAAATCTCAGCGCCTGCTTTCTGGCCTATGGCTCAGAAACAGGGTTCCGAGACAGCAACTGCCTCTGGCCTCCAGGGACAGGCCACAGAACCTCCCGCCCTGCCCCAGTGGCTAAGGCATGGCAGTACTTCTCTGAGGACCTGGATGAGGAGCTGGGAGACATGCTTTGCCTGGCTCCGTCTATAGTTTTCCTTTCAGTAGTATTAGTAACTTAGTCCAGGAACCACCACCCTTCAAGGCTCTTTGGGTATCACAGAGCCTCCTGACCCCATGTTGCCCCTGTACCTCCACCAGTGTCCTTTGGGCCCAGTGGGGGTGGGGTGGGGAGGAAATGTTAGATCTGAAAATTCTCTCACTGTCTGCTGAAACTTGGACAGCACTTTCCATTAAATGCTCAGAACGTCAACCAGCTGTCATGAGAAAGAAGGAATAGGGCCACCCGGGGTACAGAACAGCAGCCTCCACTGGGAAAGCCCACCCGGGCTCTCGGACACCAAAGCTGGGCCCCACTTCACTCAGGTGGGTCTGCACATACTGAGACGTATGTCCCTCAAATGAATGCACGTTCTGGTCAGGGGCTGGATCTGTGTGTACTGAACTGGGGGAAATACAGCCTGTGTCTTTTGTAGGGGATTTCAAACCAGCTGAGCCCTGAATCAGAAGGTGGAGAAGACAGCAGTCACCACCATCCCTGAAGCAGAGCCCGAAGCTCCTTGGTGGTCGACAGGCTGCACAGAACCACAAGGAGCTCAGGCAGAGGAGAGTGGGCTTGGCCTGGCCCGGGGTGCTGTCTCTGTCCCTCAAGCCCAGGGTGGACAGGCAGTGGCCAGAGGGATTCAGGTGTTTCTTGTCTGGCCCGAGAACAGCTTCAAGGGCAGGGCATTCATTGTTCCTGGCCATGGGTAGAGAGCAGGGCCTAAGCTGCCTGCAAGCCTGGGAGATCCAGTTGACCCAGTAGGCCTCAGCTTAGGGCAAAGGCGCTAAGGACAGAGATTTATCCCAGCTGGCTTTGTCTCCATGGATGAGACATCAAAGTGGGTGTCTGCCCAGAAGAGAACTTTGGGATGGGACTAGGATGAAAGAGGTCAGGGACAGACAGGAGCTTTCTGGAGCTGTGTTACTGCTCTGGGCAGTTTTGGGGCCAATAGGTTTGGGAGAGAAGGCCAGGTCTCTCCAGAGCTTCTCCTATGAGGTCATCAAAAGACAGCTCATCAGTGCCTCCTCCAGAGCCAACCCAGCCTCGTTAGGCTGAGGTCACCTGCTAAGTCTATATGAATGGAGCTGTGTGGTGGGATGGGCTTTCCACAGTCCAGAAAAACACACTCAGGACCAGAAAGATGGTTCAGCAGGTAAAGGTGCTTGCTGCCAAAGCGGACACCCTGAGTTTGATCCCCAGGACCCATATGGTGGAAGAAGAGCCTAGTCTCCTTTAAGTTGTCTGGATCTCCAACACATGCTGTGGTATGCAAGCAAGCAGGCACGCATGCATGAAAATAAATGTAATGTAATTAAGAAAAAGCCTGCTCTACTCCCCTCCACCACCATAAGAAAAAGAATGAACGACTTCACGGGGCTCTGCTGCACAAGTGAGGACAAAGCCAGGACCTTCCCCATGTGCCTCAAGGACCTGTCGTGACAGTGTCAGACACCAACAGAGGCTTTTCTTTATTGGAGCGTTTCTGATTTGAGGGGGCAAAGGTGACCTTTCTAAGCAGAAAGGCCCGGCTGCCAAGCCACTGTGCAAAGGCACTCTTAGGCCCACTGCTAGGACAGGCATGGACCAGTCTACTTTGATGGAACCTGGACATCCAGGGAAGGACCCAGGGTGACTTTTCTCTGTGGGGTCCTCCCAGAGCTTCTTCACGAGGTTGATTCCACTCCACCACGCGTTCTTTGGGGAGGGGGGCTGCAAGACCTGTCCCCTGTTGTAAAACAGCCGCAGAGGCTCACAGTGTCCTGAGGTACAGCAGTCTGCACTGAGATTTTTACGGTGCGGTGAGTCTGTGGGAGAGCCAACACCTCGGCTTACAGTATTTCCACTTAGAATATACTTCCTAGGACATCGCCATGCTGTAAGTGGAGGAGGGTTCTTCAGGTTAAGTCTCCATCCAGGACTCTGGGTTGGCAACAGCCACACCGGCTCTACATCCTGACCTGGCACTTCCTCCAGCCTCCTGAGCCCTGGTTCTATTTCTTACCCTCCCTCCATCCCAGGTTCAGGTCTCTGGGGAAATTTCTCCCTAAATCCAGGTCCGTCAGACAGGATTGAACACCCCAATGTATGTCTTCAACGATACCCCTCAATCTACCGTGACTCTTCCTGACTCCTAGAGTACAGGCAGATCAAGGAATGGGATGAGACATGAATTCCACATCCCTGACAGTTCCTAACTGTTCAGTTTCTAGAATGTTCTATGGCAGTTAGGTGGCTGCTGCCTGTCACGTGTCTCAGATCTTCCTGGTTCAACAATCCTTCTTCTCGGCACATGCTAAGCCAAGAAGACCAACTCACAAAGGGGTAGATGCAAGGATTTTCTCACACCTGTGGCCTCTAAGCATGCAAGACTAGTAGAAATAAATCTAGATGCCCACCTAAAAGGGACTGACTGCAATTACTTGTATGCCCACACAAGGGAAGTAATGTCAAGATGCGGAAGATCTGACCTGACAGCTGTTCTTGTGAAGAGACCTGGAGATGTTTCAGCTGACTGTAAGATTGATGTGACCTGATGCCGTCACACAGCTAAGGAGGCCCGGCGCCGTGCTCGACAGAAAGCCAGGAGCAAAAATAGCCCTAGTGCAGCTGTCAGATCACAGCAGAAGCCTCTGCGTCCTGGAGCTAGGCTAGAGGTGGCAGACCTTTCATTTTCCCCTCACCAGCCCCTGCAGACATTGCTAATCTATCACTGACTCCCTCCTGCTGATCTTGGGTGGAGCTTCAGCAGGGTTCCACATAGATTCCCTACATCTGATCCTAGCTGGCATAAGAGACAGACCCTGTGGGTCAGACCCAAATTACTGCAAGCTGGGTCAGCTGAGCAAGCTAGGCCAGAAGCAGCTCATCTCAGGGTATATGATCCCTTGCCTCAGTCCTAAAGGATGATAAGTTAAGGCTGGAATAGATCCTCCCACCCCCCCTGGCGGGGGGAGCACTAAGTCCCATGTAGTCCCAACGTGAGAAAGGAAGTGGTGAGTACTCTCCCTCTGGAGATATATGAGCTGCATGGGTCATTCCCAGGAGTGGGAATACTGTACAGGGCTAGTCTCAATGTGAGGCCTTTAGTTACATCCCAGGGTCTCCGAGGGCCATGCTCTCACCTGATTGCAATCCCCACTCTTTTCGGAGGCCCCTGCCACTTCCCACCTGTAAAGCAACTGGGGTGTGTACAAGTGTGGTCCTTCAGCAGATAGGGGATGAGCTCCCTATGTTCAAGAAGAGGTCCTGGTGGTTGGGCAGGCCTGGTGCCACCCATGGACAAATCCATGCTCTGCCCCAGGGCTCCCTTCCTACCTGGGGACTTCAGGCTGACGCAGAAGGCCAACTTCCTACCCTCTCCAGTCTCAAATGTTCCTGCCTCACAGAGATGGTCTGTTTTTAATTCCAGACCAAGAGAGTCAGAGATCACTCAAGGATCCCCAGAGTCCCTGCTGCCCTAATGCACCGGGCACAGGGAATCTCTCTGCTCACTGCTTTTCTGCTTGCACACTGCTTACCAGTTGTATATGTGAGCACGGGCACTGGTGTCTCACTTTCCATTCCAGTACACTGAGAACAGAGTGACTGCTGCAGGAGGCTGCTGGCATAGCAGGGTTGGCATAGTGCCAGCCTGCACAGGGACGGCTCCACTCATGAAGGAAACACTTTCTGAAGGCTAGTTACTCTGACTGGAGGTGGGAGGGCCCCAGCTACCCAGGACGGCCTCATGACAGGGCCTTGGCCTCATGACTGGGACCTCTGAGGCCATGCCTATGGGTCAGAGAGAAAGTCTGCATCTCTGGACTAAAAAGCTCCAGGGGAGAGGAGACAAGAGACTCCGACAGGCCCCAGGGGCCAACTAAGATGCCACATCCTGGCTCTGGCCTTGGCTATAGTTCTAGCTGTATGTGAGTCAGGGTGGGGGTGGAGGCCTCGCCTTTCTGCCTTGGATGTCTCTAATTACAGCCTGTGAAGTCATGAATGACTTTTCTCAAGAAAAACGTTGGTCAGAGGAGGCTCAAGGCGGCAGTGGGGGCACGGCAGAAGAAGGGACCTGTTGTTTACCACCAGTGCCGGCAATCGGGGTAGTGGAAGCAAGCTAAGGTCTAACACACCTAAGAACAGTCTAAGTTTCACATGTAACTCAGCCCCGTCTCCCATCCTACAGAGCAAGCCAGTGAAATCAGAACTCAGGCAGGCTGGCTTGGACCTAGCACTGACCCACTTGCACTTGGTATTTCTTCCTTGAGAGTGAGGGTCATACACAGTCTTACCTGAGATGCAACCACACAGGTCCTACCCACCCCTACCCTGACACTTAGACTTAGAATCGTAACCCAAACACAATGCTGGGGGAAGACTCAGTACACTGTAAGGTTTGGGGAACAAGGAGGAGACTGCATCTTGTAGGGAACCACCCTCTTCAGGGTAGGCTGGGATTGGGCTAGAGGACCCAAGCTATCTGAGAGGCCCGGCTGTGGTTAAACATCCACATTTAAGTGTCTTGGGCTAGATTCTAGGCAACCTGCACCTGCCAGAGCCAAAGAGCCTCTTAACATGTGTGTGCATCTTGTGGCCTCCCTAGACAGGGTTTTTGATTTCCAGAATGGGAGGCTGAAGTAGGTTAGGCCAACCATTCTCAGGCCTCACAAGTTCCCATGAGGGCTTCTGTATAGCTGTTAGCTGCTTGGGGGGCATTAATTGAGGCTGATTGCCCAAAGGGACTGTCCTGGTCTCTTACTGGGCTGGGGTCCCATGTGCTCCATCATATCCTCAAATTAGTTGGGTGGGGTTGTTAACATAGACCAGTACAGGGCCTGGAGAGTAAGCGAGGAGACTGTGTCCTCTAAGCATGGGTAGGGCTGGCATAGCTCAAGAGGTGAGGCTATCACCTTAGGTCTCTGTAGGGCAGTCCTAGGGCCAAGGGGACAGGATCTATAGGACAAGTGGCAGGAGCAGAAGGTTGGCAATGACTTAGAGAGGTTTGCTGGAGGGGAAGTAGGGGGTGCTCACAGGATTGGGAATATTAATTAGTCTCCTGAGTGGCTCTTGTCCAGCTCTCTGCCTGGGTAGACCAGAGCCAGCTCAGGCAAACCATAGGGACACACTGCTCTTCATTCTGCGGCTTACAGAGGCTTGAGCTGAGTCAGGACTTTAGTCATTGCAGTCCTTAGTCCTTTTGCTCTGGAATGTTCCCAGGATGTGGCCCCAGGAGCAGAGTGCAAAGACATAAAGGGATAGGTTAAGGGGAAAGAAAGTGGTGGGGGAGGCCACTCCTTGGCAGGTCCTGTACCCCACTGGTAAGTGGTTCCAGAGGACTGTCCACTGCTGGTGATGGAGGAGTCTCATGGACTTGCAGGGAGCCCTTCGTAGGAACAAGGGTGGAGCCCTCTAAGACGGACCCAGCAGAGCTGGGATGAGTGTGATTGGGAGAGAGATCATGCAGGGAGGTTGGAGAGCAGAAGGGGAGGATGTTGACGCATCCAGGGGGATCTGGGCAGAGAACCAAGGGAACAGAGAGCCCATGAGACTAGACTGTGAGCACTGTGCTCAAAGCCGTAGAGGCAGCCAGGCCTGGAATGTGGGGGCTGTGGTGCTGGGGGGCCATTGGGAACACAAGAGTGAAAAGAAGATTTAGGGCCCAAGTCTTCAGGGGGCACATGGGCCCTGACAGCCACTCGACCAACATTATCAGGGCTCCAGCTGGGTAACCAGAAGCATAGCTCTGCACATGAAAGGTGATGACATATACTTCTAACAGTGCAGAAACTTCCCCTGCAGGACTGGATGGAAGTGGTGTGGGGGTATCAGGTAGGTTTCTCCTTTTATCCTGTTCTCAAGTTTGCATTAATGAGAACACAATCGGAGGACTCGACAACCTGTGGCCCAGGGTGGCAGGAGCCCTCAGAGGTGGAAGGGGGGCACATTTTGCCTCTTCCACCTGCAGGAGGGAAGTTTTTTTTTTTTTTTTTTTTTTGGCTACTCTTCCACACACCTTTTCTCCCACCTATCTGTTGGCCAGCTCTGACCACTTGGCTGGTCTCCCTGCCACCAACCAGTGGACACTGCCCTTACTCCTTGGCCTTATCACACAACTTCTCCTATAGGCCCTTCAGAACCTTGTTATCTACCCCTAAAACATCAATGATCCAATCAAAGCATAGCTCCAACCACATCTCGCCTCAGCTCCCAACCTAGGGAAATCGGTCATCACTATGGCCCAGAAGGCTCACTGTCCCCCTTCATTGTACCCAAAGAGCCACCAAGCTCAGTTTAATCCCATTAGTCTCCTGGCTAATCGTCTACAGTCCAGCTCCCACCCCAGGGCCTTTTTATATACTATTTGCATGGCAGCTGCAGGCCCTGGTGGGATGAGAAGGAGGGATGGGAGTTGGAGGTATCTGTGGAAGACTGTGGCTAAGAAAGAAAACAAAAGACTGGGTGGGAGCCCAGGGTGCTGGACTTCAGGCAGGGCAGTGGTTCTGATGTTGGCCCAGGGGAGAGAGGCAGGAGCGGAAATATAGAAGGAGCTGCCAGAAGCAGGGCTCTGGGCAGGGCTGGGCTCTCTGAGGCCAGCCAGCTGCCCACCCCTCCATACCCCAACAAGACACAGCATGAATACTGCACTGGGCAGTTCAGGATCACTCTGGCTCATGCCTGCTGTAGAGAGTGGGGTCCAAGACTCACGGTCTCTGTGGCCACAGGTGTCCTGAGCGCTTGAGATACCTTGGGGCTACTCTAGTATAACCCAGCCACCACCTTCATGGGGATGCTGGCCTGGCCCCAGCTTCATAGCCTTGCTCACTTGTTACTGGTCTCAGCTGGAGAGAGAGAGGCTGCAGCCCCACTCCAGCCCACGGCCTGTGGCATTCTCTGACTGCCCGCACCCAGACCGCCAGAAGCCACCTTTATATATGTAGAAAAATATGGGTCTCCAAACAATGGGCTTTTCAGAGCAGCAGCTATTTTTAGAGCTCTGCTTACTGAACTAACACTCAGCATTTCCCCAACTTGTCAGCTGCCGCCCAGAGCCAGGCAGGCGGCAGGAGGAGCAGAGGTCAGGAGCTGGGGGCTTCTCGAGCCATTTGGGGGCCATTCTGGTGTGCAGAGACAGATGTCAGTTTGGGGCTGCCCCAGGCTAACAGGAGAAGCATGGCTAGCAGCCTGTCCATGTGCCCCACCCAGCTCAGCATGGCACCTGCCCTCCCGACAACTGTTCCTTTATCCAGTGTGCTCTGGGTTGGAGTTGTACACTCAGGGTTGAACACCAGCCTTTTCTGAGTCTCAGTTTCCCTTCCTCACGTGGGGTGTCTGGGAGCCCAGAGGGCAGGCTGAGCCGGAACTGTTTCCTCAGTGTCCTGGGCAGCTGAGCTCACACAAGTCTGTTCATCAGTCCATCACCACAGGGAAGGAAGAAAGGGCTCCGTGTCCCTTGACCCAGACCCTGAAGCCAGGCCCTCACAGTGTCCTGTCCTGTCCACAACATGTTCTAGGAGGCTGGTCATCCTTCCGGCCTCTGAGCCAGCCCTCCCTCCCACTGCAGGCAGGAGTGGGTGCATGGGGTGGAGGGCAGAGTGGACTGGCCCCTGGCTCTGTTGGAGTGGCTTGCTCCCAAAGAGTTCTGAGGATCAACCTAGGCTTTGAGCCAGCCCCAGACATTGAAACCAATCAGCCTTGTCCATCTACAATCTCAGAGGCTCCCATTAAAAGGAACACAAGGGTCCTGGCTACGCACAAACTGTCCCTAGCCTAGGGTCAGAGAAGGCTTGGCACCCATGTGAAGAGTACAGGTGTCTCAGGAATCTAGCCCCGAGCACCCCCTCAGCAGCATGCAGGAGTGAGGGAAGGAAAGGGTACAGACACTTACAATTACCACCGCTTGGGATCTCCTGAGCCCTCTCCCCATGGGAGGACAGAGCTTTCCATTTGTTCACAAAATGACCCCAGTACCCAAGTAGGACTGGGTACAGCAGGTGAAATGGGTGAATGATGGTGACTGTGAAGGACTTGAGTAAGCAGGACCAGCTCTTCTGACCCAGAGCCCAGTGAATGAATAGGCAGGGCCAAAGCCACGGTGCGGTCAAAATAGATAAAGACATGGTCTGGTGTAGCCTCCATCCCCCATCCCGCCTCTCATGGGTGGGAAGCCTGCAGCGGGGAGGCTTGCTGGTCACACACAGGCTGGGAAGCTCCACTGTGGAAATGCATAGACTCTATATAGGCAAAAGCCCATCACATCATAGCATAGTTCCTGAGCCTCAAGTCTCTAAGTATGGAGACAGTGCAGACACACTCTCTAGGACATGCTGGGCTCAGCTGCAGGGCCACTGAATCTGCCCTGGACCGCTTCTCACAAACCCAAGATACCTGCAGGAGCTGTGCCCTAGCAGGCTAGACAAATGCAGTAGGAGCAGAGCTCCTGACACAGGCTGGCAACACACACCCTTACTTGGGAAGAGAGCCAGCTGGCAAAGGGGACAGGAGCCTCTCGGTGAGTTGGGGCAGACGCAAACACCCTGCAATCAAGCCCAGCCAGACATCAGTCTGGCAAGGTGTCACTCACATAGTCACCACTATCATTCTGCAGAAAGCCCCATCATGCCTGAGGATGCTGTCCCACATCTCAGCACCAGAGTACCAAACAGGGCACAGGCCTAAACTCAGAGAAAAGCTTACATTAATGGCTCCCTGTAGCCACACCTGGATTGGGCAGCCTTTCCAGAGACTCCACGGCTAGGCTAAGGGTTAAGACCCATCTACCTGGCTTGCTCATAGGAAGCCTCTGAGGGCACAGGGCTCTCAGTAAGTTATTCCAGCACAGATTGGCAGCATGCTGTGTGGTTCCCCACAATGTTTGGTCCTAAAAATCAGAATAAACTAAGCATGGTGCTACATGCCCATATCTCAGTACTTGGGGGTCTGAAGCAGGAGGGTCACAAGTTTGAGGCCAGCCTGAGTTACAACAGCGAGCTCTTATCTCCAAACAAACAAACAATGGGTGAGCCAAGGAATAAACAAAGGACAAGAGTACGTCGGCACCATTTTAACATCTAGAGATTGGACACAAACTTTTGACTTCTGAGCGGAGACAACAGCCAAAGACCCCGCCACCCTGGGCCTACCACCCAGGAGTGGAAGCTGCAGCCTGCTCTAGAGGCTTGCACTAGATTTTGCCACAGTCCCCACTGATCTCATCACCTGCCCACACCTAGCCTTCTACTCCCTTCACACTCCCTTCCTGTCTGTGGAGATCTGTGTATGGCTAAAATTCAGGGCCCACTCGTCATTCCCAAGAAGCCTAATTCAGAAGGCAGAGTCCCCAGGGCAAGGGCTCAAAACCATCAGAGCTCTGCAGGGATGACGGGAAGCTGAGGCCTTGCAGTCTGTGAGTCCTCAGAGTGTGGTTTTCTCAGACCCCACAAAGGCCACCTCATTACACTGGCCACAACCCACGGTATGTCATGAGAGCCACCAAGCCTCTGTATCGGGCAGTCTTGTGTCGGAGCCTCAAAGAACGGGGACACAATTTAAGAAGTCATCAGATGGCAGTATTTATATTTCAAACTGACAGGGTGGCCTGCCCTGCCTACCGAGAATGTCAGCCCATGTTTGTGATGACATTTCACAGCTCCAGAGGTACCCAGGGCTGAGCAGGTGAAGTGCTGTATGATCTGAGCCAAGTGACCACACCTCTCGGGGCTCACATTAGCTAGTGCCCCGACCACCGACCACTGGGAACATGAGGTCAAGCCAAGACAAGCCTTGCCAACAACAGCTCCCACACTGGGCTGTCCTGCCCTGTGCCACTGCCTGGAGAAGGGCTCAGCCCCAGGGTTCTGTTCCACTTGTCCAGGACAGAAAGGGGATCGGAAGAATGCTCCCATGCTGCCACCCAGCTGAACCCTTGATGGCTCTGGAGCCACACACACACATCTTGGAGATTTGGGACAGCTCTGTTCATCCAAGTCACTCCCTGCTGGGTCCAGGAGCAAAGTTCCCCCCAGTTGCCACCATCTTCTTATCTAGCCTCCCCCTCCCCCCTTCCCCTCCCCCTTGCTTTCATGGACCACTGCCCACAGCCCTCCCTCAGCCAGCCTACCCAGCTAGCAGGGCGGCTCTTGTTGGTTTTGAATGCACAAAGATGACCAGAAGCTTCCGACCCCAGGGCTTGCTCGGAAAGATTTTTCAGAATACACATACACACACAGAGCCAAAAATCTTCCCGGCTGAGCCAAATTAAATACAGAGTCCTCTAGTTATTTCCATACGCGCAAAATGGACTTAAATAAAGCAGCTCTCTGTGGCAGGCTCCAGCAGACAGGGCCAGGCTGGGCCCCAGGGACTCCCCGGGAGGGCTGGGGGGAGGCACAGGCTTAGGGGCCAGCCCTGGAGAGTATGGGCTGTGCCAGGGAGAAAGAGGCCTGTGTAACAGGCAGCCTCTTGGCCCACCCTGTCACCAGGGGTGCAGCTCCCAGAGGCCCCAAGTACATGGCAGAAAGCACAGGAAACGGCTCCCGGCCCGCCCGACGCATGGGCAGCCCACCATAGTTAGCATTTCATCCAAGGGATTGTGTATCACAACTGAGGACCCACACACTGACCACCCAGCACCTACAATGAGGAGCACCTGGATACTGCAATTGACGATCTACTGAAGGCGAGCCAGACTCTCTTCCATTTTGTGGAGGAAAAAACCAAGACAGAGAGAGGTGAAAACTTAACCCATGCCATAGGCCTCATGGGGGGTGGGGGGGTGGAGGGGCGTGCCAACTCGGGTGTGGACCACCCTCCAGGACTAGGCTGCTCCCTGCTCCCTGCCTATGTCACTTGGGTCCCTCTGGGGCCAGCTCACTACTTCTAGTCACTCAGGGCACAGCAGCCAGCAGGGTCTTACTGTGTTCTCAGTTTCCTGAGACCCTCACCTGCCCCATAAACCCAGAAAGGCACACAGCGCCACTCCTGACTCCCCACGTCACTGGCACACAAGGCTCTCTCCCAGTGACTTCATACCCCTCAGGAAGGGACTGTGGCCACGGGCCAGGGACTGGGCCTCTTTGGGCCCGCACTTCTTAGCGATCAAGTAGGAATACCAGCAGGGAGTAGTTGTGCACGCCTTTAATCCCAGCACTTGGGAGACAGAGGGGGGTGGATTTCTGTGAATTCGAGGCCAGCCTGGTCTACAGAGTGAGTTCCAGGAGAGCCAGAGCTGTGTAGTAAGACTCTGTCTCCAAAACAAAAGAAAACAAGGTGAGAATACCACTGACCACACAGGGCCTCACAGTGACACACCCACAACCCTCCCCTGGGGCCTGCAGGCCAGGAGGTGCATCTGGGAGTCTTACCCCTGCATCACACCCTGGCGACAGGTGGGAGATGATGAACCTGCACCAGGAGGAGGCTCAGGCAGGGGAGCACCCTGTGGAATCAGTAGCATTCACACCCAGGGTGGGGGTGGGAGTCTGACCTAAGTATGCTCCCTGCACTGAGACAGAGCCAGGGGCATTTGGGCCTTTTCTGACCAAACTTGGTGGAGTTCTGCACACCCCCCCCACCCCCACGATGTGCCAAGAACTGTGGTAGGAGCCAGGGTTAGTCTTAAGATATTCATAAAAATGACAGCAACTAACATCTAGACCACCTACTGTGTGCTAGTCTCATCACTGGGGACCTACTGTGTGCTAGGCTCCAAACGTAGCACTGAGGGATGGCCAGCTCCCAGGAGTGCAGGCTAAAGGCGGTGTCAAAGGAGCCTTAGTGGGCCAGACCCAGACAGGGAGGGGTGGGCCAGAAAACGTCCCCAGGACTTGGGCCGTAGGTAACCACCAGACCCCTCGGGAGAGGTGTGGTGTGTGCTGCTCAAGTTGGGCTTGGGCTGAGGCAGAACCAGAAATCCTGGATAAAGGAGAAGGGGGCTGTGCAAAGGCCAGGGACCCTGACACTGAAAGGCAGTGTCAAAGGGAACAACAGGCTGACCAAAAGGAGGGAGGCAAGAGCCTCAGCCTGACTCACAGCAGGCTACACTCCTCCGCTGAGAACCAAAGTGAACAGATGTCACGGGAGAAGCCAAGAGCCCGTTTCCGCGGCCTCACTCTCAGGGAAACACATCTTATACACAACCATAGGCACCGCCTCTTCCACACACCGGGCCTCCCCAAAGGGTCAGCCATCAGGGCATCACTAACTTGAAGATGGCCCAAGCCCAAGGTTCTTGGGATGGAGCCAGCGTGGCCAGGGGCTGTGCAAGGCACCCAACCCCAGGGAGAGCATATCTCCAAGGCCAGGACAAGGCAGACCATGAGACGAGTCCCAGACTGAAAGGCAGAGGAATTTGCTTCCAAATAAGAGATGGCAATAAGATGAACTGCCCATGGGAATCATTAATACTATTCTCTACTTCTGTAGACATTTGAAATGTTCTATAACGGGGGCTGGAGATATGGCTCAGCAGTTAAGAACACTTGCTGCTCTTGTGGGGGAAATGGATTCGATTCCCAGCACCCACATGGAAGCTTACAAAACCAGTTCCAAGTAACCCAATGCCCTCTTCTGGCCTACAGGGGGACCACACATACACATGGTGCACATACATATATTCAGGCAAACACTCATATACATAAAAAATAATAAATCTTTTTTTAAAAAGAAAGAAATTTTCATTAGTAAAGGCTTACTAAGACTTGCTGTTTACATCAAGGTCTCTTGCCTTCTGGGGCCATTTGGTCTCAAAATAGAACAAACTCAAAGTGCATACACTTAAGCTCTGACGGAGCAGTCAGGCCCAGAGGGGCCCTGAGCTGGCCGGTGCAGCTGCATAGTCTGCTTCAAGTAGCAAAGAGCCAGTCCCCATTCCCAATCCCACCAGGACTCACAGCTTGGGGACCCACTGGGAAATCACACCGCAACCAACTCCCACCCCCACCCTGGGTGTGAATGCTACTGATTCCACAGGGTGCTCCCCTGCCTGATGTGATGAACCCTGTGATGGCTGGGTTCAAACACGTTAGCAGGAACCACAGAGGGGCTAGCAGGCACGGAACTCCCGCTGCCTGCCTGATTCCCCTGTCCCTCCTGTCATGGTGAGAGTAGAGAGCTGACCCTATACTGTCTTGAAACCCACTGGACAATCTTGAGAAAGAAGAGAGAACGTCCCACGGCTGGCAAATGGGTCCAGAGAGGCAGGACCACTGGACACCCAAGCCTCCTCCATCCTCTCCAAATGGCAGTGCACCCCAGCACCCACCCATGGGGGTACTCAGGAGCCCCACACTGTCAGTGGGGGCCTGGGTGGACCCAGAAGGGTCCTATAGACTCTGGTCTCTCCATAGCTGCTCTCTCTACTCTTGTGAGCATCTTCACCCAGGGTTCTAAGCCCGTGTGTCAAATCTCCACAGTGCCAGGGCAAGGCCAGAGGTGCTCTCACTACTTCCACCCTTCCTCAGTTTCCTTACCTGTACAATGGGATGATGGCAGCGATTCCCCAGTGTTCATGGGCAGTTCCAATGGGTGTGTGAAGCTCAAGGGCCCTGGAGTGCAGCTTGTGCTGTTCTTATTCTGTTGCCTGGCCACATCCCAGTCTCAAGCCTGAGCTAACATCAGACCCATTAGAAGTCGTTGGGGCTTTGCCTAAACCCAGCACCCTCCTCCTTTCCTGCTGTCACGGACTGGGCACCTGTTGTGTGCGATACCCGTGTTGCGTCCCTCTGCACAGCCCCGGCCGACAGATAAGGCAGCAGGAGCTCAGCGCCGTGACCACTTGCCTCGGTAACATATCTAGAGAGGGGCAGATCTGGGACTCTGGCAGGTTCCTACAGCTCTCGTTGCCATCCTCAGCCACGGTCATTGCTTCCAACCTGGGGTGGTGGTGGTGGTGGTGGTGGTGGTGCTAAGGAGCCCCCGCCCCCTGCCAGGACTGAAGCCAAGCCCCGAGCCTTGGGCCTCAGGTGCCAGAAGCAGCACCGACAGGACCAGAACCACCAGAGTGGACCAAAGCTCTGCCCAACATAGGCCGCTCACTGAGCCCAAGGCACCACAGCCCTACTCCATCTGCCTCTGGGCTGGGTACTCTCCTCAAGGTCTACACTGCCCAGTATCCCTGGCTTTAGGATTCTGCCCCATAGAGCATGCAGACCAAGCCTCCCTCTTCACCCTAGCTGAATGGCAAGCCACCTCTTTCCAATCTGTGGGCAAAGCAATCCCCTTCATCTCTGTGTGCGTCTTAGCAGAAGTTCCAACAGTACTGCAGGCATACGAGTCTGTGGACCTTCAGCACTTCCTACTGCTCTGCCCTAATCCCACTGCCTTGTCAAAGCATGGCAGTTCTTGGCCTCTAACTGTTATGTCTGCCTCTTCCCCCCCCCCCCCCCCGCCCTCTCTCTCTCTCTCTTTTTTTTTTTTTAGAAACAGGGTTTCTCTATATAGCTTTGGAGCCTGTCCTGTAACTTGATCTGTAGACCAGGCTGGACTTGGACTCACAGAGATCTGCCTGCCTCTGCCTCCGCTAGGCTCCTTCTTTTAAACCTAGTTTTTCCTGTAGCCAGAAAGTAAAATTAACTGCTCCTGCCACGAAGACATTTCCTCCGAAACTTAGTCCTATCCTAGTCTAGTGTTGGGGAGTCACACCAGCCTGACTATTAGGTTCAGTGCCACCATCTATCACTACTGGTTTCTGTCACTTCAACAGAGTGCTATGTGAATCAGTGCCTCCTGTCCTCACAGCTACTCAACCGTCACGTGTCATCATCTACACTTTATACATGGGGAAACCGAGGTACAGAAAGACTATGGGATGTAATTAGATGGCAGAGGCCGTGGGGAGCGGAGCTGAGGCTGTGAGTTGGGGCACAGGTGGTCCAGTAACAAGTCTGCTCCCAACAAATGGGGAGAGGAGCGTACTCATCTACAGGTGACCGAAAGGATCTTCACAGAGGTGGAACCAGGAAGCCAGAAAAGAGGGGGGATCAACAGCCAGTGAGGGCCAAGCCTGTCTAGGCGGTCTCCTCTTGAGAGAGGGGTGACCCTTCAAAGTTTATTAATAAACACACACACACAACCATCAAACCCACCAGAGTAATGACAACTATAGCTACTGTCTAACAAGCACTTAGTGGGACTACAAGATCTGGTCCAAAGGCTCTCCCTGCATCTGAGTGTCCAAACCACCCAGCCTGCAGTCAAATGAGAAATAAAGGACCACACACTTGTAACTTTTAAAGCAGGTCTCTTGGAGAATGTATTCAGGCTGCTGGCAGACTCTAAGACAGACTGGGCAGCAGGCAATCTGGGGGAACCCTTTCTGTTTGTGTGCACGAGAGGCTGCTTCCAGCTGGGGCCTCTTCCCAACCTTCCAGTTTATTAACCATCCTCCTCCCCTCCAGGGGATTAAGTTCGCCGCCCACAGCCATCTGTCCTTTCATGTCAGAAGCCATGGGTTTCTTTACCATGTGGAAGCCGGCCGTATTTGGATTGGTCCCTCCGTGAATCAGGGGACAGTCAATTTTTGTCCCCGAGCCCCCAGACCATGCATAGCTGTAGCTGGGCTGCACACAGGATAAAAGTGTAAAAATAAATAAATAAATAAATAAATAAATAAATAAAAAATAGCCCCTGTAGAGTCCATTCTTGTGGTCGGTGAGGAAAGAGACAAGACGTCAGGAAAGCCTGGCAAATTGTCACAGACCAGGGTACAGGCTGGGGCACTTGGGAAAATTTGGGGAATCCGGACACCAGGGATACCAGATCTATTTACACTAGTGACATTTTGCCAGACATGAATTAATCCCAGAGGAAACAGATCCTGGCTGTGGTACACACAGGCCCCGAAGCCAGGCAGACAGGGTGCAAATCCCAGCTCAGTCTTCCCTGGCTGGGGACTCTGCACCCCTTCCCCACATCTGAAATGAAGCACAGAGGCCTGTATTCCTAAATGAAGAAACACATACATACACACCACTGCTACGCACAGCCATGTGGCTATTACTGAGCTGACCTTGGAACAAAAAGGGAAAGCAAATGCAGTGTGTCTCTCAGCTTTGCAAGCATGGAGGAAGTCTCATGAAAGCCCCAGAGTGCCTTCAGTTCAAACTCAACTGTCACTGTGGCAAAAGACCTTGCACCAAGGGAAAAAAATGTGAAGGAGGCCACTTCCATGATAAGCAGAGACGCTGTGGCCATGTACAAATGACACAGACAACAAACTGTAAGCAAGTGGCCTCAGAGTGTTGCCATGTAGGGTCCCCAAACCAGTCTTCAGCATAGAACAAGAAGAGAAGATGGTGGGGTCCATTTTAATCCAACAGTCCTGTCCCAGAAGGGAAAAACTGGGCAGTGACAGTGGCAACCACTCACCCGGCTCTGGGCAGAGCTGCTCATCTCACCCCCACACCCACTCAGTCACAGTCTCTTTCATGGGTGAGACAATCAAGGCTCAGAGAGGGGAGGCAACATACCCAATACTGCTCGGCTGGAAGGGCCAAAGTCAAGACTCTGTCACATACAGAGCAACCTTGGTTCCTCTATCAGTTCAAGGCCTGGCGAAGGAGCTGCTCACTAGGTGTCAGGGGAATGAAAGAACACAGGCAACCCCGGGCTGAGTACCCCTTGGGTCAACCTCTTCCAGGTCAGGAGGGCACGCCATACCTGCTCACACTTGCCTTCCTGGATGCAGTGGTCAGTCTAATCACGGGCCAGGTGCTGTGCTAGGTATGGGCACATGCCATGGGTCATCACTCAGTAAGGGTACCGCTACAGAAGCCAGAGTTGGGACAAGCCCAGCTGTCACTGTGCCATATTTTCCCCATAATTGCCATCAATTTTCTCTCTGCAGCAGCTCCCGCAGTGAATCAGTCAGATCCTCTAAGGCCACAGCAATTAATTCTTCAAGAGCCTTAATGGCCTCTAAAGTCATTAGAATCTGCTTTTCAGGACTCAGGGTAAATCACGCTCAACAGCCTTGAGCCTCCACTCCTCAGACAAACACACCTCCACAGGGAACCTCTCCCAGGCCTCCAGCCACGGCCCAGTCCCAGCCCACTAGAGCTTGGTAGCTGCCTTGCCTCTGTGCTTACTGGGCGGACATTTCACACGTCATCATCATTCAAAGGAAATTTACAAAAGAGGAAGGAAGAAAACACAGCGGGTCACTGGCAGCTGGGAAGTGTACAGTGCTGACTTGGACAAACCGGACAGCAGACTGGAGGCTCCAGAGCTGGCCAGCCGTGGAAGGCCACCCAAACCTGCATAGTTCCTGCCAGGTACTACTTTCATACCCTATCATTAAAAGGGAAACTGAGGCCCAGAGGGCTATGGTAACTTGCATAAACTCACAAAGTAAGCTGTGATTTGAAAGAACTGTCTACCTATGCCATCTTCCTGCTGCCCTGAGCTGCTCTGGACTCCTGATACTCCAGCAAACCAGGATTCCATGTCTGCAGAACGTAGCCAGAGAAATGTGCCTGCACACGTGCATGCACGTCACACACACACACACACACACACACACACAGAGCGCTTGTCCAATCCCTTCCACAAACACCCATCTGCCCAGTCATCAGGCTATTCATCCATGCAGCTGTCAGTCCTGTCCATGTTTTAAGCCAAAACTGTGTAAATATTAGCACAACTAGTTCATAGTCCGACTTCCTTGAACGAAAGCCTCAAGTCCTGGCAGGGGCCTCCAGAGGCCTACTCCCTATCATAACATCTGGGCCTGAGCCCCTTGAGCTGCTGTGGTCCAGGTATGGCCACTGGGTTCTCTGCCTTTGCTTGTGCTCTTTTAGAAAACAAAGGTAAACAATCCTGCGTTGCTGTGATGTGGAAAAATGGTGAAGCATCAGGTGGCCCATGCTATTCAAAAAGACTGTGCATACAGGATAGTGTGCCAGCCTGAGAGTGACCTGAGGCACAGAGACTGGAGTTCTTTAAGTCTCTGGAACATGCTGGCTCCTATCTGAGTTTAGGAAGCAGGGGATGGCCAGGTGAAAGGACTATAGGTAAGATGTAAGACGGTCCCAGGAAGTCTCTGTAGCCAAAGGAGCACCTAGCTCAGCCTCCGCAACATCCATGAGTCTCTCCAGCCCTTCCAGGTTTCCTTAGAAACCAATGGGGTAGGGGTTGGGGGTTGGTCCATCTGCTCTGTGGCTGACGGGCTACACCTGAGCAGGGCTCCTTGCTCTGCAGGACACCTGGCCCCACTGTGGCTTCAGAGCAGCTGTCAACCAGCAACCCAGATCCAGGATCTAGGCAGGAACCCCTGCTGCTGGAAGACTTCCATCAGAGGCACAGAGCAACTTCTGCTAATGGATGTGGGACAGAAATACAATGGAGGCAGCCATGGACATACCAGCTGAAGTGGTGACACTGGGGAGATTCTAACGAAGGAGAGGGAAAAACCCCTCATCCCCTTCAGGTCTAGGGGAGAAGAAGTATGGCCAGAAACTGCTGACCCATTTCCCGTGGTCACACTGTGAATGAACATGGTCACCCCTATACTGCTGGCTGCATGAGGACTGAAAACACAACTCTGAACTAGGTTCACTGTTGTGCCCCTAGTCCTTGCTCTCCAGGGTAGAGGCTGGTATACATACACTAGGCACTTAATAAACAAGAATCTTAGTACTGATGAGACTAAAGGCCCAGACTCTTTGCTCTCTAGCAATATGAAGGTGCTGGTACAACAGGACAGGAAATCAGACACTGGATGGGACAGCTGAGGAAGTGTGCAGGGTGTTGACCACCTGTGGGATCTGATTGTGACCTCCGATCCCAAATGAAGCCCACAATTCTAGACAGATGGCTGTGCAGCTGCAGCTTGCCTGGCCTCTGCCTCAGATACTGGAAGTACTGGGTCTTAGGAGATGGCCCCCCTTCCCACAGCCCCACATGAAGCTTCAGGCCAGAACCCCATGCTTGGGGTGGGGACAGGGTACTGCAGAACACACTTATGTTTTCATTGCAACTGCCAGGCAGGCTTTGGGAAATTTTGAAATGAAAGATTAAAGGACTCCAGGTGGGTTTCCCCCAGGGAGACCCAGTCCATTTGTCAACAAATCCCCTCAGCCCCACACCCCTGCTCATGGAGGGGCCTGCAAACAGCTCAGGGGCAGCTGTGCTGCCAAGCAAGAGGAAATCAATATTCCTAGCACACACACACACAGTCTCTCTCTCTCTCTCTTTTCATAAACACAGGCCTAGGGTACTCAGACAGCCTCCCACAGACCCCTAAAACCAAGAGTGGCCAGCTTCTCTGAACCATCAGACTCCTTCCTGGACCAGGCACAAGCTTCACTCCAGCAGGTAAACAACACCCACAGTCCCAGCTAGCAGCCCCACTCACATCTGTACTTGGTCAAAAACAGCAGCCACACAAACTCCAGGTACCCCCCAGGTGGCCTGCCAGGTGTGCAGTATCTACACACACACACACACACACACACACACACACACACACACACACACACACAGCACATCCTTGCTGGAATCTCCCCGACAGAGTGGATACATAGATGCAGATAGACCCAGGGTCTCCAACAATCAGACTCGTAGGGAGAGACCCCCGGCCCCCGGTGCACTGAAATCAGATACAAGACACAGGCAGAAGTGGGCACCCTTCCTGACACAGACTACAGGACATTTGTTGTCTTGCCCTTCACACACACACGGAATCTAGTTTCCCACTCATCCCCACAGAACTCCTGTGCCCACAACCCACTTCTCTCCTTACACACTCTCACTAACACAGACCCGCTTCTGGCAGGCAGGCCGGGCACTCTGCCCTGACAGTCACACCCATCCCCGCAGCCCCCCTCTGGCACACAGGATCCCCACCACTGGCGACCCCGCCCCGGCCGGGGCCCACCTCCCTCCGCTCTTGCTTGGCCGGCCTTACCCGCTGTCAAGCTCCAGCTCCAGCAGGGATTGGGTCCTCTCTGAGTTGCAGTGCAGGCACCACATGACGGCCGCCGCGGGAGCGGCCCGGACCGGCGCCCGGGGACCCAGGCCGAGCCGCGCGCCCGCGACTGCCCCCGCGGCCGCCGGACCCCGGGGCTGATCCCCCACAACCCGTCCGCTAGCCACGCGCCCTCGCCAGTCCCTCCGGCTTGCGCCTGTGGGTTCACGCAGCCCTATGTCCCAGAGTCCAAGCGCCGGCCCAGTGCGACCCTCCCGCCGCCGCCTGCCTGGCGTAGCGCAAGTCCGGCCGGAGGAATGTGGTCGGGAGGGGCGGGGCCACAGGGCGGGGGTGGGGCTCTCGTGGGGGCGGGGCCAGAGCCGTGAGTTCCGGGAGGAGCGTAGATTGTGCTCTTGCCAGCGCAGCAGCAGAGTCACACAGACTTGCAGCACCGGGTGCGGGACTGCCAAGCCCTTGTGTTCCCCACGTGTAAGCGCAACAGGTAGAACGCGCCGAAACCCTAAATCTGCGCCAATCCTGACTGGCTTCAGCGTACAAAACTTTGCACTCCCAAACAGAGGAGCAACAAGTGGTTCTGGGGCTTTGACGCGCCTGTCCCAGATCTGGGGGAAAGAGATTTGTTTCTCTCCAAACATACCCACATACCCTTTGAGGCTAGTGACACGCTAGAAGCAATAACGATAGAGGGCTTTACTGGTACCCGGGCCAATGGGCAACACTGTGAAGTGGGTGGGGTTACTTCGGGCTCCATTCACTGACTAAGGAGACTTGGAGCTGAGGGCCATTCCTCGGCTCGGCTCTCTTACCCCATCTACAAGCTCTCACAGCTTGCTGATCCCCTAGTGTATACTTGTCTATTACATATAAGGCAGGCAAGGTGCAGAACTAACACTGGGAGAATGCCCACATATACAGGGAGAGAGCAAGAAGATAGACACAAATCAAACACCCACCCTGAACACCCAAGACCATTTCAGCAAGACCACTTCCTCCTGAGGGGAGTGGAGAAGCTGCAGGAGCCACTAATGTGGAGGCATCTCGTACACATCCATTGGCAATGTTAAAAATACACAGGCTGTATGTGGTGACACAAGTCTGTGTAATCCCAGAACCTAGGAGACTGAGTCAGGAGGATCCTGAGTTCAAGACCAGCCTGGGCCCTATGCCATGAGCCCTAGATCAAAATAGAGATCTTAGAGAGGGAAGAAATACTTGCATATCAGATCTGATAATGCTCTAGTGTCTGTCTCCCATAAAGAATTCTTGCTCATCAGTAAGAAGGCTGATTTTTGGCAAAAGGTAAAACATGGGAACGAACATTGCTGCCAAGCATATATAACCAATGACCAGTGAAAACACTGAAAGATGCCTGGCACCAGTGGCCACTAGGGAGGTATGGATAAAAGTGTGAAGTAGTACCACTCCTCACTCACTTTAGAAGGCTACAAAAGTTCCCATGCACAGACACAGTGGCCACATCTGGCACCTGCTTGGCTAGGGTGAGGTAGGGAGGTGGCAGGAGACAGGACTGCAAGAGCTATTTGTGGGGAGACCAGAAGAAAACTCCCAACTCTGCCCCAGCTGCCCTCTAAAAATAGGTGATACTAAATAGAATCAAGAGGATCCCCCAGGCCCTGCTTCAGGCGCTCGGGGAAGCAGGCTCCAGCTTCACCATCCAGATGCACCAGGAATTCCAGGCACTCCTCCCAGATCCAGGGCAAACAGCCGGCCAGGCTGGTCTTGGCAACAAAGTTCAGGCTGGGATTTAGATGAGGTGAGCTTTCCCTATGAGCAAGTGGCATGGTGGTTTGGTGGGTCCCTGCAAACCAAATGCCTCTTCCTGAATTCATCTTCCTGAACACAGTTCAATCTTGTTCCAGCGCCTGGCAGATTCATAACAAATGACGGTCAATGGGAACAAGGAAAGCCCTAGCTGGGAGACATGGAGAACAATGATTTTTTTTTCTTTTTTTCTGCAGAAATGACTAGCCCAGACAGAATTAGTTGTTACTCCCGCCATTTTGGCAAATTTCGTAGCCCCCAGAGTCTCAATTTCTTCGAAGTGTTAGCTCATCAGACATCTCTACCCTAGTTGATTCAATATGCTGTCTAAATTTACCCAGCATTAAGAAGCATGCACTCTGTCCCCATCTTCCCAGGCCTCAATGAGAAGACACTGCAGTACCAAGTATATCCTAATATGGTGTAACTGCTCCTGGAAAGGTCACAATAATGGGGGCATTTTGGACTAGGCCTTGAGGGATAAATAGGAGCTTCTCTAAGGGATGCAGGAAGCAACAAAGTCATGAGAATGTTTCGTTCCACCGTTTGGGCCTGGGTTTTAGTCCTGAGCTGATTGCTGTGGCCTGTTTTAGATATCATAATCCCGACATATTACCGTCCTCTTGGCTTCTGACAGTCTCCCTGCTCTCCATGGCCAGACATGTGACATCCCAAGCTGTCAGGGTGAAGCTCAGCTCCTCCCTCCAGCTGGCTGAGGCTCATGTGGCCTGGCCATAGGCCATCTCTCCAGCACTGCCCCCACCCCCTCCCTCCCTGCCGCCTGCCCTGACAACAGAAAGCAATGGTAAGCTTCTTACTGCTAAGCTTTCCTAGTCTGCCTGGTCCATGACTGAGACTTTGGGGCTCAAATTCCATGCCCCTTCTCCCAGAGAGCCCTCAGACTAGCCCCTCATCCAAGTCAGAATCTCCCCCTTTTACTCCAGTTTCTCCACCGAACCCTCCCTCCTTATGTGAGTAAGCTATGTCATAGATGTGAGGAAGGGCTGGCCCTATTCTTCCTGCAGCCAGCCACCCTACATA
Source organism: Peromyscus maniculatus bairdii (assembly GCF_049852395.1). Taxonomy (NCBI): domain Eukaryota; kingdom Metazoa; phylum Chordata; class Mammalia; order Rodentia; family Cricetidae; genus Peromyscus; species Peromyscus maniculatus. The sequence goes on from NC_134854.1 coordinate 112,872,623, forward strand.
TATCAGGCTGAGACCTAGATCCAGCCTGCTGCCTGTCTTTGTCTTAATAAAGTTTTATTAGAAGGGAGCCATGCTCATTCATTGCATTAACTAGCTAAATAGTTACAAGGGAGACATGTGGCCTGTGGTGGTATTGTGTTCCCCAAAATATTGTGTACTCTAATAAATTTATCTGGGGTCAGAGAACAGACAGCCACTAGATACAAAGGCTAGAAAATGGTGGCACTCACACCTTTAATCCTAGCATTCCAGAGATAGAAATCCCTCTGGATCTCTGTGAGTTCAAGGCCACATTGGAAATAGCCAAGCATGGTGACACACACCTTTAATCCCAGAAAGCCAGCCTTTAATCCCAGGGAGTGGTGGTAGAAAGCAGAAAGATATATAAGGCATGAGGACCAGAAACTAGAAGATTTTGGCTGGTTAAGCATTCAGGCTTTTGAGCAGTAATTCAGCTGAGACCCATTCCGGATGAGGACTCAGAGGCTTCCAGTCTGAGGAAACAGGACCAGCTGAGGAACTGGTGAGGTGAGATAGCTGTGGCTTGTTCTGTCTCTCTGATCTACCAGCATGGACCCCAATAACTCACCTCAGGTTTGATTTTATTAATAAGAACTTTTAAGAATCCTGCTACAGTGGCCTGCAAAGCCATCCAGCCCTTCCCAAAAGGATCACAAATCCCAACCAGGAAAGACTCACACTCGCCCCAGCCACTCAGTGAAATCTGTTCATCCAACCAGCACTTGTGCCTAGACGGAACTGCCAAAGTAGAATGCAAACCCTGTTGGGGAAGACAGCAATGAAATCAACAGACTAGGTCAGGTAGTCTGTGCACATACAAGCCTAATCCTTATTCTCAGAAATGAATTCCGCCATACTGCCTGACCCCTCAATTGAAGCTTACACTAAACAGACAGTGGCCATGGCACTGCAAATGCTCTGGCTGCGGTGGCACCGCCAGGGATTGGGGGGGGGGGGAGAGGTGGGCATTGGAAGATGTATGTAGCATTATAGGATGAAGGTCAAAAAACATGTTGTGGGTTCATCAGATAGGAACATGAACATGCTTCCACAGGACTGCAGTCACACGACACTGAGATGGTGCTTGCTTTCTGTGACGCTGGGAATGAACCCAGGGATTGGGACATGCTAGGCAAGCACTCCACCACTGAGCCACACCACAGCCCTCCCATATCATTATTTACAAGAGACACAAGGAAGAGGTACCAACAGCTGCCATGAGAAGGGGACCTGGGGATCCCAGAGTGTCCTTGGCCCCTGCACCTGAAGCCTGGCTGGGCCAGTGATGGGAAAGAGGAAGAGTCTTACACTGTCTGACCTCTGATAGTTTTCAAAAACATTAATTTTTTTTTAGGTGTGTGTGTGTGTGTGTGTGTGTGTGTGTGTGTGTGTGTGTGTAGATACGTACACATGAATGCAGGTACACATGAATGCAGGTGTCCTTAGAGACCAGGAGAGGGCACTGGATTCCCTGGAGCTAGAATTACATGTAAGCTGTGAACCACCTGACGTGGGTGCTGGGAATGGAGCTCCAGTCCTCTGCAAGAACAGTACAGGCTCTTTTTTTTTTTTTTTTTTTTTTTTTTTTAGAAATGAAAATTTTATATGGCTAAAACACTATGCATGATTCCAAGGCTAGTGGCAAAAATATAATCATTAAAGATCTTGACAAAGAGACAATAAGATGATTGGAATAAATTACTAATCACCATAATTCTTTTGGAATTGAATCTCAAATAATTTATGTTTCTGATTATCAATTAGAATTATGGCATTTCTTAAGATCTAAATGTTAAACCAGTACAGGCTCCTAATGCTAAACCATCTCTTCAGGCCAATTTAAAATTTTTGAAAATTTAAACCATGCTTATTACTTTGTAAAAGCCTTAGCACAGTGAAGAAGTCAATAAAAGACATTGTACTGCAAAGGACCGGAGCAATGCTAGTTGATTTAGCAACCTCAAGCAAGGTCTTCAAGCCCACCAGAGCTGGTCCACAGAGACCCCAATTCTAGCTGGCACTTGAGCAATCTCTAGAGCTGCAGTGAGGCTCCGACCTGGCTGTATCTTGCAGTTGGCCAGGAAGATCACCTGGAGCTTCTTTATAGAATCAAACTGCTGCCCCACTGCCTGTTAATCATTAACACGTGACTAACCACTCTGCTGGAAACTTCTATCACAGCCAGGCTCTGTGCTGAGGGGAAAGCTCAGCAGCCATTCATTCCCTGAACCCCAAACCCTCATGTGGGAACAGGGAATCTTAGGACTGTGTAGGTATGTACTAGACACACTGTCATTGACTCAGGCTTTTGGCCGCACTGTCCACCAGTATCACACTGCCTTGGTAGCACAGTCAGAAACCTGGACAGTAGGGCAGATGACCCAGAGTGGATGGTTTTTAAACCCTCCATTCTAACTCAGGCATGGAGTGCAACTTAGTCATGTGATGTGGCTGCAGTGGAAAAGGCGTACAGAGCTAGCTTGAGTGGCTACAGCTATGGCCCCAGCTCCTCAGGAGTTGAAGCAGGGAGATCTCTTGCACCTTTGAATCTGAGACCAGCCTGAGCCATGACAAGAGACCTTGTTTCAAAACCAAACAAATACAAACCACCCAAACTAGGGAGAAACAGAACAGAGACAGATCCAGAGGTCTGGAGTGTGACCTCTCGGGGAGCCAGGCAATATGTCCCTCAGGACAGAAACACTCCCCTCAGGTAAACAAAGGTCTTTCTAACAGGGACCAACTTCCCATTTCAAAACTTGGATCAGTTTTGACAGAAGAAGCCTACACACAGGGGCTTCCCCTTTCTCCCTAAGAAAGGTAAGCAGGATAAACTTAGGAATAAGGGGAACCTCGGGGGTTCTTGCTCTGCAGCCTTTAAAGTTTAAATGAACATGAAGGATGGCCCTGCACTAGGAGCTATGGAAAATAATCCAGGCACCCGAAGGGCTTTCCTGCATGAACAAAGAGGCCAAGATGGTCCTTCTTCCAGGATATCCTTAGATGCCTATGCATTTCCAGGTCCCCAGTGCCCACTGCTACCCGGACACACACCGGTGATGGTGCAGACCCTGTGTGCCCTATATCCCTCATGTAACTATTAGCATACCCCACTTTCCTGGTCCCCTGATGTCCTGGCCAGATGAACGGGCTTGGTGTCCTGGAACCCAGGGGATGGGCTTGTGACTTCAGAAGTACAGCCATAGGAACTATAGTCTTTGTCCAAGGACAAAGGAAATGGCTCAAAGCCAGTCTTCCTGCTGGATCAGGGGCCCAACATCCGCTACCTCTGTCAGCCACCAGCTGTCCTTCACACACACACACACACACACACACACACACACACACACACACACACACACACACACCACATTGCCTGGCACACTTCAATTCTAGTGCCCGCAACATCAGCAAACACGCAAAAGTACTCACTTTAGCTCCCTGTCCCTCCTGGGTGAGTGGTAGAAGGGAGCTACCACAGGTATTCAGAGAAAGTACAGGATGACCACAACCACCCCAGCCTCACCACGTTCCTCAGGCCCATAGCATCTTCAGTCCAAAAGTACCTGTGAGGTGTAGTGATGACCCTACTGTACATAGCCAGGGCCAGTACAAGGTTGCGCCTGGGAGCCTGAAAGCTCCGCCCCTCCCCCACCCTTACCTCCCAGAGGGCAAGAACTCAAAAGCAGCCAGCATGCAAAGTGAATATGCATCCTTTCTATCCTGGCTGCTTCCCACAGTGGTGATGCTCACAGCTTGGGGGCCCAACAGCTTTGGCATGGTCCAAAGCACCATGGTCAAGTGTGTGATCTGTGATCTTGGGTCTTGGACAGGTTCTCTGGTCTCTCCCCACCTCTCCTCTTCTTCAAGAGCTGTTACAACTCTCAAGTCACACTTTACAAAAGCCATCAGACTGAATCCTCAGCAAGCCTTCACTTCACAGATAAACTGAGACACAAGAGCTTAAGAAAGTTACCTAAGGACACACAGCTAGTGCCTGGCTGATAAGCTAGGGACATCTGGCTCCCAATCATGAACTTAACCATGAAGCTAGTCCCTGGATACTAATTGGATGAAGGCCCTGGACTAAGTGTACCATGACCCAGAGGAAAGAGACCTGGGCTTGGCAGAGTTAAGAGCAAAAGTGAGTAAAGATTTTTGAACCCAGGGCTGGTGTCCCAAGTCTATGCTTGCTAAATGTTCCATTGCACCTTCATAGCTGGGCTCTGGAATGAATAAATTAGTTCACCCTGGTCCATAATCACCTTGCTTAGCACTTGCCTACTGGTGGTCACCTCCACCAGAGTGAGGCTCTGAAACTGTTGGCTCACCTCTGTTCCTGGTCTATAGCAGGTGGTCAATAAATATTGTTGAGCGATTCTTTCACCCCTCTGAACTCCCCAGATTCTAGAAAAGCCAGGAGAAACCAAAAATGCTGGTCCCATGTGCATTGTGCTAGGAGGGCCCAACATGAACATAAGCCCTCTGGCTGAAGTTTATAAACAAGATAAAGTCAACTGACACCATGGCCACTGTGGGCATGGATTTCTTTCCTTTCAGTTTTACCTAAACAAGGGCTCACCTGCCTATTAAAGCAGGCAGAGAAATCGAATGAATCTAGAAAAAAACCTATCTGAAAGCTGCAAGGGTTTGCCCTCCTGCAGACCATCTCACTTGATTTTCCCACTTCAGGAGCCATGGCAGAGCAGGCCCGTTTGTTCCTAAGCACTGAATTCACGGCCAAGAGCAGCTGGCTGGGTGGTGCCAGGCCTGGGCCTGGCGGCCTCAGCTTAATGAATAGATGTGTTCCTTTATAACAAGGGCTGGGGCGCCTGCCTGGCAAATGGATGCCATTAAGGGCTCCTGAGACACCAGCCACTCTTAAGTGGGTTAACATTCCCCCTGCAATCTTCTCTATGTAATTGATTTAAACAACACCTTCTTTTGTCCCAGTGGGGAGGAAGACTTCGACCAGTGTGACCCTAGCACACCGGCTGGGAATGACTGAGGTGGGATCCTGGGAGGGCGGCGGCGGCGCATTTGGCATGGACCTCTGAAACGGATCATGCTCACTGACTGCCCCAGCATTATCTCCACCTGCTCCAAGGTATGCATGCTCTGCTTAGGCTTCTTAGGAGGCAGACACGGGCCTGTCCTCAGGAGGCTTAGGCTTGCCTGGGTGAGTGGGGTGAGACAATGCCTAGTTTTTGGTGTCATCCAGTTCTTTGAGTTCACATCAGCCTGACAGCAATTCTACAACGTGGGGCCTGTCTTCCAATTTGATCAACAGAGGCCTTGGCACCCAGAAGGTGAGTTTTCCTGAAGAAACACACTTTTAAGCGATGGAGCCACCTCCAGCCAGTAAGTTGAGTCACACATGCATGCGGAGTGGCAGCCAGCTGCAGGGTGCACCTCATCCCCAGGGGAATGCTCCTCACAGTAACAGTGCAGCTGCCCAGCTGCCATCAGCATCATTTCTGTCGAAAGTCAGTTTAACAGCTCTCCCCAAGCAATACGCAGCATGAAGTGCCTGCTCACGTGTTAAGAAATCAACAAAACCAGACGTTGCTGCAGAAGCCTGCTCCATCTTGTATAGCCCGGAGACAGGCAAGTGGGGGAGAAGCCGACAGGAGGCTGCTCCACCAATCCAACAGAAGGATGCTTTTCACACCTGTTAGGGACTGACCTTCACGAAATCTTGCTAAATGAAAAGGAAGCTGAAGAGCACTATGTTGAGATAAACGGGGGTGGGGGTGGGTGGGGGGGTTGCGGCTCAGAGGTGGAGCATTTGCTTAGCACGCACAGGGCTGGAGGCTCCATATGCAGCACAGCAGAAAGAGAAAGAGGTGTGTGTGCATGCTTGGGTGTGCACACCAGACAGTGGTCACCCCTGTTTAGGAGAATGTGACACAGGTGGGGAGTTTATAAACACGTACACGCTTTGACAGCTTAGCTACCGAACATATAATAATGCTAACTATGCATGTAATCAAGGTAACTAAGCTGTTTGGGTGACAGGCACTTGAAGACATGTCCTCTCTGATGGACACCTTGGTCTCAAAGCAAACAGAAGGGTTGAGAGGGCAGTGGAAGGACAATGACTCCTCCAGGGTGTCCCCTGGTATGGAGTCTGTAGCCCACCAGGAAGCTCACCTGTAGCCTGAATCTCACACTGTCAGCCTTCTGCTCTGTAAGCAGTGGAAATCTGAGCACACACCATGCACTATAAGAAATGGCACAGTCAGGTCTGCCCAAAGCCACCTCCCATACCCACTGCAGGGAAGAACTGGGCTCTGCCCCAGCCCCCTGCTGCCCCCTGCAGGTCAAGCGGAGGAGCAGCACTCAGGGCCCCAGAAGCGCTACTGCCCCAGGCAGCTAGCTGTCTGTACTGGTTTGGCCTGTGCTGTCCCTGAAACACACCCAGCACCCACTCTTCAGTTTATGGAGAAACAGAGATCCTAGGAAGCCAAATTAATTGCCTCAAGGCTGTTCAGCCAGTGTGGCAGAGCTAGAATTTAACCACAGGCCTGCTGCTGGCTAAGGGAGAAATCTCAAGAGCCTTGCAAGCCTATCGGCCTTGGGCTAGTGAGAGATCCACCCCCACCCAATACACTAAGGAGCCCCTTAACTCCTGCAGCCAGCATCTTCCAAGTGACACAAATCACAGCCCCTTCTGGTCTCTAGCAATTTTCATAATCAACTATAATTTATGTTCAATGACAAAGATATCCAGGGCTAGACCCCCTGGAGTGCTGGGAAAGCAATTTATGCTTTCTAGCACAGTGTTTGCTCAGCGTGCCAGCCACCAGCTGCATCAGCTCAGAGACTATTACCCTGGTTACTGGTAATTCACACTGAGTACACCATACAGTCAGGAGAGAGGCTGGGCTGGCTGTGCTGTCTTCCTGGATCCCATCCCATTCCATTCTTTGAGGACACTGAGAGGAGCCGGACAACAGAGCCATCCTGGGTAACTGGCCTGCCACCCACTGTCCCACAGACCCACAGGTCTGGGACAATGGCTACTTCCCAGTGCATTTTCTCTTTAGTGGCTCCCAGGGTGCCCTGGTGTGTGGCGGGGCTTGCACGGGTGACCACCTGCCTTCCACACACAGGATGAAAACTGAACCAGCAGAGCCGGCACTGCCATTAGAAAAACATGGCATGCTTTCTAAGGTGCGTGCTCCCTCAGAAGACTCGGGGTAACTATGACTCTCCTAATACTGGACGACTGGAGACTCAGACGAGCCAGAACACCTGCAGAAGACCCCAGGTCACACAGTAGTACCCAGCCACCTAAGAGCTACAAGTACCTCCGTGGCAGGGATGGGGTTGCCAGTGTCTTCTGGCCACAGGCTCACCTCTTAATGTGGGAACAAGCACGAGTGGCCACAGAGGAGGCATGAGGAATGGGATAGGCTTGATGGCAGGGGCCACAGCCTGGGGCCCCTCCAAAGGAGCTGCTTTCTTCCTGCAGGGCAGATGGTACCTTCTGAACCATGGGCCAAGGATATCTCTGCAGCATCTCAAATCATGACTCAAGGAATAATAAACAAAAGAAAAAAGCCAAAAGAAAACCAAGGCTGTGGCTCCAGGGCAAACTTATGGGCGGGCGGGCGGGGTGGGAATGTTCTGCAAAAGCAACAGCAAACAAAACAACAAAACCAAAGCGAAGGTATCTAAATGCTTATGACACGTGACCTCAGCTAATCTTGACCATATCCCCATTCAACCTGGCAATGGAGGTGGAGAGGTTAAGTCCCTTGCCCAGGGTTGTACAGCTGGTCCAGGCAAAGCTGGACAGGGTACCCGGGCTCTAGAGGAGCAAGCAAGGCATCTGTGCCTGGGAAGCCGGGGCCAAGGCTCTGCTGCCTGACAGATGGGAAGACAGGAGATGAAGAGAGAGAAAAAGCGGATTGTCCCTCACCCCCACCCCCACCCCACCCCTGCACCTGCCTTTTACATGTGGTGGGACCCAGATCCATTGCCCCCCCCCCTTTTGTGTCCCAACAGATCTATTTCAGGTAAGTTTCAACCACAGAGAAGCAGAGTGGGAGTCCTCGTAGTGGGGAAGTAAACAAGACCACACAGCCACTCCAAGGGCTGCTCTGGAGCGAGGCTGTGCGGGATACAACCAGCAAGAGGGGCACCTGGCATCTGCCAGCCCTGCTTTTGATTCCCGGCTCCACTGTCTTCTGGCTGCACAACTTGGGCAAATTAAGGACCTCTCTGAACTCCAAACCCTTCCCACATGAAACATGGTAATGCCGACATCCTAGGGCTGAGCGAGAAGAGCGGGCCGCACAAGGTGTCAGACGGTGTCTGTTTTCATCGCCAGTCTATGTTGAAAAACGGGGGTGGGGTGGGGCCGAGGGACCAGGCTGCAGCTCAGCAACACAGTACTCGCCTAGCACCGGTGAGGCAGGAGCCCAGCTCCAGCAAGGCAAAAGAAAGAGGAGGGGAACAAAGCTTATATACACTAGCTTAGATAAACATGGAAGTTGAACAAGACACGAGAAGCTGAGCCATGACAGGCGAAGTCTAGAGGAGAGAGCCAGGCCGCTGGAAATTACACGCTTTGCTGCAGTCCCCATCATGGAGGAGGGGACATCCCCCAGTGTCCTCTGGTATATTTCGAATACTTAACCATGTAAGTAAACATTATATAAGTGAGAGACACAAGGCTTGAATAGAAGGTTCTCACACGGGGCTGTTCTTTATATTTGTGGGGAACTTCTGAGGTGCTGTCTAGAATCCTCCAAGTCCTCTTCTTGCACATGCTTGGAAGCCAGGCACAGGAGAACCAGGAACCAGCTCTGAGCAGTAACCTCCCATCACTGACCACCAGGTGGCAGCCTCATCAGCACCTGGAGTTCATCCCAGGGGTAGAGGCCTGTGAGGTCACACTTCAGACCTGCTCTCGCCCTTCCCACAGGAACACATCCAGGTCTCTGACTTCTGATATTGCCTGCAGAGTCTCCTACATAGAAGGAGATCCTGAGACTCCAGGCCAGAAGCTGGCACTGGCTCAGCTGAGCTGGACTGAGGGCTTCATCACAGATCCTGGACTACCCTGGGTGCCTAGCCACCTGCCTAGTCACTGGAACCTGGTACCTAATCAAGGCTGGGAGCTGTGAGTGGCTGAGCTCTGTAATTCCCACCATTCCTGTTTGTCCCATGTTGAAACAACTAATCATCTGTCATTTTCTTATCAAATATTCATAAATTTTTATTTTTTCCAATATAGGCAAGTGATGTTCAAACTTTTCAGTCTTAAGCTCCGCTTTTTTTTTTTTAAACATTGATTTTGCCCAGGCTAGCCTTGAACACACAGCAATCCTACTGCCCCAGTCTCCTAGGTGTTGAGGATATAGGTTTGTACCACTGTGACTATCTTTCTTTTCACTCTTTATTGAGGATCTGCAAATGGTTCACGAGAGCTACAGCTATCAATATTTACCATATCAAAAACTAAGAGCCATCCTTTTTATCACACAAAGACAACAGATCCATCCCATTAGCCAACATGGCATTTAGCCTCCAGAAAATTCCACTGAGAGAAATGAGGTGAAACAGACAGACAGATAGCAGCTATTTCTAAAATGATTTGAACTCGTAACTTTTGGGATCACACTTGAGAAACATGGTTGGCAAAGAATCTTCTTATCTTTAACCAAGCCTGTGTGGCCTCACTTATGCCTGGCCCCCACTGACACTTAGGTCTGACCCTGTCTAGGAAGGGATGAGGCAGAATCAGTGGAGCATCCCCCACTCATCTCATCCACTCCAACCACACACAACCTGAGCCTCTGGCATGCACCTGCCGGGTGCCTCAGGAACCTAAGATTCAATCCAAATGTGCTCAGCTTGCAAGAGGCAGTGCTGGGGTGCTGGACCAAGTACCCTAATGCTGCAACTGAGGGAGACCCTGACCATGGTCACCAAGTTCCAGCAGGGGTGGCCACCTGTCCTTTCTGTGCATAGATATAATGACATGGCTACATTTAGCACTCCCTGGCTGACACCTGCTTACTCTCTGGGGCCCCCATGCTTTCTCTTGTAACCAGCATTTCAGCTCGAAGTCTGCAAAGCTGTGATCTGAACCAAGCAAGGCACTCTGACTCTAGCTCCTGACCTCTACTGCCTGCAAAAGAGGGAATCTACCAGCTGTCTCCAGGTCAGGTCTGGAAGCAAATTTATATTGGCTTAAGAAGATAGCCAGGGCACAGGTGGTGGAACAATCCCCAAAGGGGATGAAAGATGGGGTGATGCTAACTGCATTTGGGGCTCAGGGATGGTATGTGGGTGAGGGGCAGAGAAGCCTAGCCAGTCAGGAGAGAGCAGTCTCCAACCCCATCTGTCCTCAGCCTGATAGGCCGGACTACTCACCACCACTGGAGGCTGGTGCCACCTGCTGCCCTGCTGGAGAACTGCAGCCTGGCTGGCCCGGCCTGGGGACTGTGATTGAGCCCAGAGATGCATGCAACCTTAGGGCCCAAAGAATCAATCCCAAACCCAATTTCATGCCTCAGCTCCTTTGGGGAAATATGGGTTATGCCTTTCCTCATGGGTCCCTTGTCATTCACCTCAGCTCCTGAGTGACCTTTGGGGGGACCATGGCCCTTTCTTTGAATAAGGGTAGGCTGTCTGTGTACTCGGTCAGCACAGGTTTAGTGCTATTGGCTGTTAACAAGTTTTTGTGTCCCTGTCCACATCGTCACACCTTCATAAATACAGAAGTCCCGCCCTTGGGACAAGCACAGAAGCGAGAGACCACACGGCCAACTGCCCCTGTGTGGGTGCACAGACCCAGCCTCTGAACAGTGGAGGAGTTTGAGGTTCTGGCCCACTGAATGGCTGTGAATTCTGGTCCCTGCCCCCTCCCCAGGCCAACAATGGCTATTGCTTTTCTTGGAGGAAGCAGGGAGTCCAGGTGAGGACTAACAAATACATATGACCTGTGGCCCTGGGCAGCCACCTGCTGCCATCCCTTCTTAGACTTGAGGTGAGATAAAGCCCTGCCTCAGCCCTCTGGGAGATGTGGAAATGGACAGAGATAGGAAGCTTACAGGCCTAGCTGTTACTAAGGCCAGGCTTAGCTTTGCCTTCAGTCTCCTCTTGGTGTGCCACAAAAACCTATAAGGTATTCGTAAGCAATTCACTGTTGAAGGCAAATAACTCCTACTCCCACATCACAGATCTCAGTTCTGGTGGCTCAGGTGACATGCGGCTTGCTTGGTCCCTCAAGAGGACACAGCCACCACTGATTCCCGCAGCTGCCACACAGCCTGGGCTCCTTACTGAGTCAGGAGCCTGGAGGACAGTCGCCGGAGCTGGCTCAAGGTCACACAGTGGCCAGCTGGCAGCCAGGCTGGGCCTGAGCCAGGTCCCGGGGCCTCACCCCCCACCCCCACTCTAAACCCAGAATCAGCTGGTGGTGGGGTAGGGGGCTAGTCTCTGCCCGGGGCCTTACTGGGCACAGAGGAACCGTTCTTCCTGCTCACAATTCCTGCTGTTTGCCCCGTGCCAGGCTGCAGCCTCCCTCCAGCCCTGCTGACGAGGACAATCTGGTGCCAGAGTCGACAATCTGTGTGCCTTCTGGAGGGAGGTGGCCGTCAGGGGCCCAGTTCAGAGAGGGCGGACGTGGAGTCACAACAAGCTGACAGAGGTCCTTTTAAAAGATAGAGCCATGGTGATTGATCGATATGTACCTGACAGGCACCCCAAAATGCTTTTCATACTTGCTCTGAGGAGGGGCACACACACTCTCCTCTGTACACTGTTCTAAGGTGGAGTTCTTGACCATGATCTGTACTTCCCAGCAAGCGCTGGGTCACTAGACATACACACAACACAGAAACCTCCAGAAGGAAAGGGGCAGGCACTAAGAACCCCAGGAGACTAAGGGACCTCAGAGCCTAGACTGACTGAATGCCTGAGGGGTGTAGAGTCTCAGGGCATTCTTCATCATATCATTTCAGAGTCCCTGAGTATCAAACACTAAGGTAGGCGCCTCTGTGACCCCTACAGTACAATGCCAAGTCAATCCCAGCTGCTGTAGCTAACTGCACATTGTGGGGAGGGCTGTGCATATGACTGAATGCAGCGATCCAAATGCTGGCTCTTCTCTGACTTTCTTCCCAAAACCTTGGCTTCTCTGCACTAGAGAAACTGCCCCTCTTGTTGCACAACCCAGGAAATCCACTGAGGACCAGTAGTATCGCCTATAACATACAGGGCCCTGTGGGTGGGGCACTTAAGTGCTGGGAGGGGCTGGGTGCAGAGGAATAGCTTGGGGACTCAGTTTCCCTATCTGTGAAATAGGTGGGTCTTCCTCACTTTGTAAGGTAAGAGAAGAGGTGGTAGTGATATGCCTGGTCCTCAGCCCTTCCTCCCCTCTTGTGGAGGTGAAATGAAGGCTTTTTTTCCCCCAGTGGGCTATGTCCTATCAGGTCAGGAACTGACCACCGACCCAGGAGGAACTTCAGGGCCAGACTCTCCCACTGAAGAGGACACATTTGGAAAGATGGGCTGATAGATAGAAATCCTGTGCCATGTGTAAGCTCTGGCAGGCACTAAGACCAAGCAAGTAAGTCAGCAGGTAAGGCCCGAGTCTCTGAGTCACCTCCCAGCTCCCCAAACAAATAAAAAGAGCCTAGGATGAGATATTTCAGTTTCTAGATAGCACCCAGAGCTGGGCGGGGCATCAGTTTTCCTTACCTGGGTCCAGTGCTGGGTAGGGCCTCTTGCTGAAAGGTGGCCACAGTAGCCTCTGAGGAGCCTCTGTGCCCCCGCAGCTGAGCTTTCCCAGCCCTCTGCCCAGTCAGAGGCCAGCACGGGTCAAACCCTGAGCCCCTTGCTTAATCCACCAGTGCCAGAGTCAGCGCTGGCTGGACACGTGACCCGAGGCCCCAGGACCTGTTTGGCAGGAGCAGCAGCTGGTGGGGTGGGGCGGGGAGGGGCCGTGTCTGCCCTCTGGTTGCTTCTGGCCATTTTCCCCAGCAGGGACCTGTGACCCAGAGCCTGCAGCTGGTTCTGGGACCCCATGGAGGGCAGGGACACAGTCTGGGGACTGAGTACAGCCTGAGAATGCCTCACCCAGAGATGCTGAGCTGCCTGGGAGGTATCTGCCAGGGGACCTTACTGCACACAGATCTGTTCCAGGTGTGGAGGGAGGGTGGACTGTGGGTAGGACTGAATTCTTCAGATGTGTGAGAGGTCATCAAGAAAGCTGAAGGTGGGAATGGCGAGTGAAAGGAGGAACTGAAACCATAAAAATCCCTCCTAAGGCCCCATCAGAGGGACAAAGAGGGAACAAAGGGGGTGGAAAAGGGACAGACAGACCGAGGGGTACAATTGAGGAAGGAATAGAACCAGAATTACTCAAATTCATATCCGACAAATCAAGGAGGAAATGAAAACACTGAGATGGGGCTGACTTCAAAAGATTCTTCACCAACGAGAAGAGGTCAGCGAGTAAGAGACAAAACACACCCAGTGGAGCCAAACCCTCGGCCCTTTTCACTTTTCCGTGTGTGTGTGTGTGTGTGTGTGTGTGTGTGTGTGTGTGTGTGTGTGTGTGTGTGTGTGTGTGTATCATTTCTGTCTGACAGGAATGAGAACAGGCATGGCCCCAAGCTGAGACTCAGGGGCCACCAGGCCACGGTGGAGCTCATCCTGCTTCCTCCTTGCAGACTCCTAGTTTGTTCCCGTGGTGACCTCAGCTCTGACAACAAAATCTATCACATCTATCACTCTGTAAATGTGGACCTGACATTGCTATTTGGACTGAGGCTCTAGGTGGTTTCTGTCATCTCCCCCGAAGGAAGAAGCAAATAACCGTTCCCATCTGGTGTGCTTGAAGAATTACCCTCCTCTGTGCCTTAGCTGGTGGTCAGTGTTGTCTCCACCCCAGTGAGAAAGAAAGCCAGGCATGGTGATGCTGCAGCCTGCCATTCCAACCCTCAGGAGGCTGAAGCAGGAGGATTGCTGAGTCAAGAGGCCAGCCTGGGATGGATGGATGGACGGACGGACGGACGGATGGACGGACAGACGGACGGATGGACGGACAGACAGACAGACAGACAGATAGAGTGAGTGAGTGAGTTCTGGGCAGCCTGAGCCACAAAGCAAGACCCTGTCTCAAAAAGCCAAAAACTGAAACAAAAGTAACTAAATAGGAGGAGACTGAGACTCAGAGAGGTCTAGTGACCTGTTCAAAGCCAGGAAACAGTTGGATCTAAATTCCCACTGGATGGAGGGCACAGAAGGCTATCTCCATGTCCTGTCTCTGAAGCCTCTGGGGTATGCATCCAAGTTCATCACCTTTCAGTCCCTCTTGCTGCCACTCATCCCCAATTCTTGCAACTTCCAAACTGTGCTGGCTAGTTTTACGTTAACTTGACACAAGCTAGGATCATCAGAAAGGAGGGAGGCTCAACTGAGAAAACGCCTCTGATCAGGCTGTAGGCAAGTCCATAGGGTATTTTCTTAATTAGTGATTGACGTGGGGAACGGGCGGGGCCATCCCTGGGCTGGTGGTCCTGGGTTCTATAAGAAAGCAGGCTGAGCAAGCCAATAAGCACTACTCCTCCCTGGCCTCTGCATCAGCTCCTGCCTCCAGGTTCCTGCCCTCGCTGCTTTTGATGATGAACAGTGATGTGGAACTGAGTGGAACAAACCCTTTCCTCACCAAGTTGCTTTTGGTCGTGGTGTTTCATCACAGCAATAGTCACCCTAAGTAGTACCCAGACCATTCTTTCTCTTCTGGCCCCTGCCTACTGTGGAGAAGCCTGGGTGATGATAGCAGGTTAAGATGAGGGGCGCTTCAGAGTGGCTCAGTGAAGGGACGTGTGCACAGGAGCAAGAAGAGCAGCCCCACAGAGAAATCCTGTCTCGAAAAACCAAAGGGGGGGGGGGTGCAGCTCTAGGACTGCCGGGCTCCCTGGGTTCACCGGTGACGGGGCCATTGGTCCCGGCCCCTAAGTGGGTACTTGTTTTTCTTCCGGGTTTATTTCAGACCAAATGCCCAGGCTAAGGCCAAAGCTCTGCCCCAGGTTGGCACCTGATGGCACTGTGGGGGGAATGACCTGGCCCGTGCCTGGCCACACTGAAACATCCGCAGGATTCTTGTCATCCCCTCAGTGTTCCACAAAGTTCTTGGGGGAATTAAATACAAGGTGCAAAACGCAACATCGGTCCTGGAGACTTGGAGCTAAATACCGCCCCCCAGGGCATCAGAGCTCACCCCACCCTGTATACTACTGGTGAAAAGGAACTCACTACTTTCTAAGGCAGGGTGTTTTTGTTTTTTCTGGGTGCAGTTCATGAAAAAATTCTTACTAGCCCCAAGCATTAGGAACAGGCAGGGTCTCCTTCCCTCCCTACACCATCACTGTGCCCCGTGGGGGGAGGACACATGCCCCTTCTATAGAGGCAGCAGGAGCTCACCAGCCTCCACAGTCTCCACTGTCACATACAGCATGTAGAGACCCATGTGGGTCAGCACGAATACTGAGCCTCGTATGTACAGCCATCCTGCCCCAAGGACACCCTCCCTGAGGGAGTCTGGGCCCAAAGATTGGCAGACCATTGGTGCTCCAGGGTAACCAACTCACTCTGAGAAAACTGTTGGGTTGTGGGTTAGAGGGAGTAGGTTCCACATTCATTTTGCTGGTCTGCAAGGGTAATATCATTGGTTTAAGGTGAAGCGTCCAGAACTACCGTGCAAGCTAATGGATTGAACTGGGGTATTGCAGATGGAATGGATGTGAGACCCCTGTGAGTTGCCTGCCATGTAGTAGGTACCTAAGAAATGTTAGCTGGCACTTTGGTAATCAGAAATATAGAAAATTGGGAATCAATCTACCTCAAGAACCAGCTATACCACTCTTGGGCATACACCACAAGGAATGCTCAATCATACCACAAGGGCACATGCTCAACTATGTTCATAGCAGCATTATTTGTAATAGCCAGAACCTGGAAACAACTTAGATGCCCCTCAACCGAACAATGGATAAAGAAAATGTACATATACACAATGGAATACTACTCAGCAGAGAAAAACAATGACATCATGAAATTTGCAGGCAAATGGATGGAACTAGAAAATAATCATCCTGAGTGAGGTAACCCAAATTCAGAAGGACAAATATGGTATGTACTCACTCATAAGTGGATACTAGATGTAAAGCAAAGGATAACCAGACTACAACCCACAGCTCCAGAGAAGCTAGCTAACAAAGAGGACCCTAAGAGGGACACATAGATCGTCCTGCAAAGGAGAAATAGATGAGATCTACATGAACAAACTAGAGGTGTAGGAGGGTAAGGGATGGGGGATGAGAACATAAGGGAATGAGAGGTTCAAGCTGGAACAGGGACAGAGTGGAAGACCAAGGGAAGAGACACCATGATAAATGGAGAAATCATGGGAATAGGGAGAAATAGGGTGTTAGGGAAGTTCTCAGAAATCCACAAGGATGACCCCACCTTAGCCTACTAGCAATAGTTGAGAGGGTGCCTGAACTGGCCTACTGTGGTAATCAGATCAGTGAATACCCTAACTGTCATCATAGAGCCTTCATCCAGTAACTGATGGAAATAGATTCAGAGAGCCACAGCCAAGCACCAGGCAGAGCTCCAAGAGCCCAATCGATGAGAGAGAGGAGGGATTCTATGAGCAAGGGACATTGAGATCATGATGGGGAAACCTACAGAGATGGCCAGGCCAAACTAGTAGAAACTCATGAACTATGGACCAATAGCTGTGGAGCCCCCATGGGACTGGACTGGGCCCTCTGGACAGGCCAGACAGTTGTTTAGCTTGAACTGGTTAAGGGGCCCCTTGGCAGTGGGATCAGGATCCATCCCTGGTGCATGAGCGAGCTTTTTGGAGCCCATTATCTATGGTGGAACACCTTGCCCAGCCTTGATGCAGGGGGAGGGGCTTGGACCTGCCTCAACTTAATGTAATAGGGCTCTGCTGACTCCCCATGGGAGGCCTTGCCTAGCAGGAGGTGGGAATGGAGGGTAGGTTGGGGGGCAGGCTGGGGGGCGGGAGGAGGGAAGAGAAGAGGATCTGTGGTTGGTATGTAAAATGAATAGAAAATTTCTTAATAATAAGAAAAAAATAAAATATAAAAAAAAATAGAAATGTTTGCTGGGTTTCGACTGCACGAGGCAGGATGGAAAGTCACACACTTCTTCCAAGCCACACACACATACTGTGCTGTGTTGGGAGGTTACATCAAAAGCTGTTCCTGGCTAGGAACAGTTGGGGGCTTGGTTAGTGTCAGGAGGCTGGTATAAAGACAAGCTGAGGGCACAGGGGTCAGCTCTACAGCCACAACCCTTGGTACGTGGTACAGACACTGGGGAAGGGGTCTGCTGTAGGATGGCAGACAGAGCAGGGCAGGGCAGGCACAGCAGTGGGACTGCTATGGGCCCTTTAAGCAGCCTTGAGACGAGTGGCAACTTTAGTCACAAGACTTGAGATTATTTAGTGTTTGCAAGCTGCAGGAGCGAGTCCCGTACAGGGGGAGAGCACTGGTCCCTTTCTTTGTTCCTCCATTGCACAGACCTCTGTGGCGGCCTCCAGTCCTGAGGCACCTTCCTCAAGCAGCGGCTACCCAAGAATGCTTGGGATGCTTGGGAGGTGGGAACAGGCCCCTAAACCCTGAATGTGCTGTGTGACCTTGGACATGTCCCTGCCTCTCTCTGGTCTCAGACTTTTGGGTATTCTCTCCAGAATAACAATACTCAGGGGCTGGGCTGTGGGCACTATGGCACTCTCAGCCACCTCTTAGCCTGTCTTTTCTAGCACCAGGGGATAAGGGGGGGGGGGGAAGCTATTTTTCAAATTCAGCTCCTGGGCTCTTATGGGCAGGTGGTTCAGAGGCCTGGCCACCCTGCCATCCATAAGGAGCAGAGCACAATGCTGGGGTAGGGAAGGATGACTAGAAAGCCAAGCTGGTGTCCCCTCTGGAGTTGGTGAGGGGCTACACTGACTGGCCAGTGTGAACACAGACAGGTAGATGCTGGCCATGAAATGGAACAGGGGTTCAGCAGAGTGCACAGTCGGACTCCTGCTTCTGGCCACCAGGTAGGAACCGAGCATGCTCAGAACAACACACACACACACACACACACACACACACACACACACACACACACATGCTTGACCAGGCAGAGCCCACTGCTGTCCTTGGAAGCCTCCCGGAGTGGACAGAGCCAGGGGTGGGGGACACCCACTGTCATCTTTCTGCTCAGTTTGCTCCAGTGACAGATCAACTGTGACAGTTTACAGCTTGGCAATTTAGGGTAGTTACTACCCAGCAGAAACATGGAAGGGGGTTTTCTCCGGGAATCCTGGAGGTGTTGATGGTCCTTGTACAGCTCTGCTGACCTGGCCTGCCAAGGCACACACAGCCTAAGGGCAGCTGCTGTGCTCTGGGTGGGGGTGGAATTTCTCACACCGAGCCTCACCCGAAAGTTCCCGGCCCAAACTGCTGGATAGGAAGAGCGTTTCCTTTACCAGCCCCCAGCACATTTCACACTCGACGCTCTGCCTCTTGTCCCACACAGGACTGGGCCCAAAGGTTTCATTATGTTTTGCTCCTAAGCCTTGACCCTTGAACTAATTTCACTAGGGGAGACCTACCAGGAGGCCCCCCGAGATCAAGATCCAGCAGGAGGGGCTGCCCGAGGCCACACAGCAGGTTAGAGGCAGGGCCAAATTTGGATCTGGTCCCTCTGGCCCCGGCTCCTCAGCCCGAACTAAGCTTTCACCCACTCCCGGGCGCGTCCAGCAAGCTGGAGCAAATTCCTGAGATGCTTCGACCTCCCTCCCTCCCGCAGGCTTGGGACGGAGAAGCGCAGGCGGGATTTCTCCAGGTGGTGAAGGGGGAGGGGAAAGGAGGCGCGGGGCGCAGGGCGACCCCCGGGCTCAGTCCTCGCACAGCAGGAGGCACCGCATTGGTGCGGCAGGCACCCGCCCCCACCCGGATCACTGGCACCCTGCTGCGCCGTCCGCAGAGCGCCGTAGCTGCTCGGCAGCGTCCTCTGCGCGTTCCAGGGGCCGCCCTGCATGCAAGGCCGGTGGCGCCGGGTCCCCCGAGCCTACAAGCCCGAAAAAAGCGCGCGCGCGCGCGCGAAACCATCGTGGCTCCATTAGCCCGCCGGGGTCCATGCCCCTCGCCCTGCCCGCCCGCTCGTTCCTACCTCTGGGTGCCCGCAGCCGCCGAGCGCGCGCCGACCAGCCGAGAGCGCGGCCCCTACGCGTCGGGCCGGTGGGGCGCGGGGTCCAGGGACGCACAGAACCGGAGCCTGACCCCGCGCCCCGCCCGACGTGACCTTGGCGGGGGGGTCCTCTCTGTGCCCGGACTCAGTTTCCCCCTTCCGAAGGTGTGCGCGCGTGCCTGTGTATGTGTGTGTCGGGGGGCGGGGAGGACGGGTGCCGCCCCAGTCAACGACGTCACCCAAGCCCGGGCGAGTGGAGGGCGCTGGAGGCCGCGGGACCGCTGCAGCGGATAGGCCAGGTTGCCCGGCACGCGGAAAACCGGCGCGGAGTCGTCCGCACGGCGGCCCCTTGTCTTTGTCCTACGCACCTCAAGATACCCAAATCAACACCTAGCCAAAAAGCAGCCCGGGGCCACTCTCCCTGGCCCTCCCAAGGAGAACTGCAGCCCCTGCGGCCAGTGCTCCTCCTCCCGCGCTCGTCCGCAGCTTGCTGAGACCGGCCAGAGAGGGCAAGCCACTGGCTCCGCGTCACACAGTGTCGGGACTGCTAAGGTCTACTCGGGCACCACGCCCCTCCGCTTCCCCTTTAGGACCCACGCTGTTCTGTAGGGCGAAGGGAGGGCAGGGGATCTGGGCCTGGAGTCTGCGCTCCTCATCCTGCTAGAGCAATGAACTGGGCACCCAATAAATGCTAGGATGGGTCTCAAGTAGCCTGGCAACTGTCTTGGAGAATATGGTAGGGTAGTCTGGACCGAGGACCCCAAGTCTGGGGGAAGAAATAGCCTGGATGGGGGAGCTGGGCCTGGAAGGGGTAGGGACAGGGAAGGTGAGTGTGCAGGGCTGTGCCTAAAGAAAAGACGAGGATGGGAAAGCGTTGCGGGCTGTGCAGTGGAGAGCAGAGGCGTGGGCAACACACAACCCCCGACCCTGAAAACCGGACTGTCCTTCCTAGGCAGAGGTTCCCCGTCCCCCGCCAGGTGGAGCAAGGGCGCCCGTAGCCGGCAATGCATCCAAGCAGCGCCCCCTAGTGACTAAAAGCGGCGAGGCGAGAGGCTGGAAGGACTCAGCTGCCGCGGTCCTGCCTGGAGGTATCTAGGGGAGTGATGTCATGTGTGAGCAGATGGGGCTGGATAGGGCCGCCATTAGGATGTGTGACCTTGGACAAGGTGCTTCCCCTTTCTGGACTTTTATTTTATCCCCTACTTTTTTTTTTATTTATTGAGACAGTCTCACTCTAGCCCAGGCTTGCATGGAACTATGTAGCCCAGGCTAGTCTTGAACTCATGACAATTTCCTTGCCTCAGTTCTGTGATTAGAGGCATTAGCTCCCATGCTGACACCCAGCTCTTTCAGAATTTAGTGAACCCTAAAGTATTAGTATTGATGACAAAGGTAAGGGATAGTCTAACTCCTGGTCTGTTTGGTCCTTGGTCCTCCTCTCCCTGACCCCTGGCAATCATTAAACCCAGGCCTGGTGGCCCACTCCTGCAACCCCAGTACTTGGGAGATTATTTTTCAGACCTTTTCCCTCCTGCAAAAATAAACCCATGGCACCTTGCTAGTGCCCATAGCAGGGCAGTAGGATGGGTTCACAAGACAAGGTGTGAATCTTACCCACCCTACTCTCCATCTCCCCTCCCCCAAACTAGTTATACCCTTGCACAGTGTTAGAGCGATGGATTATTGCTTTAGTATGGTTATACAGGGTCTCGCTATGTAGCCTCAGCTAGCCTGTGACTCCCTTGGAAGATCAGGCTAACTTCAAACTCACAGGGATTCTCCTGCCTCTGCCTCTGAAGTGCTGGAATTAAAGGTGTGTCCCACCACGCTCAGCCTATGTTATTAGTTTAAAAACCTATTTTTAAAAGCAGCACTTCAAAGAGGAAGATCCTTGTGAAGTTTTTATAACTAACATTGCTGGTGTGGAGCTCAGGTCCTGGGATGGTGGGAGGGCAGGTGACAGAAGACAGGCTGACTAGGGCTATGGCAGCTGTGTGACCCCAGCCAGGTCCCATCACCTCTCTGAGCGGGTCTGCTGCACTGATGTGTGGAAAGTGTACAAAGGGCACTATGCAGATGCCTCAGTCACAAAGGCCAAGAAAGCAAATGTTGATGTATTGAACTATATCAAATTAGACTATATAAATGGCATCAGAATACCAACAGGGTAAAAAAAGACAAATGGCACCCCGAAAACAATGTCTGCTGCACATAGGGCAAGTTAATGAAGAGAAGGAGAGAAAAGCTAATTTTCCTAACACAGAAAGTGCTCCTTCCAATCGATAGGATGACTAACCCATTAGAAATCAGCCTAGACGATGAAAGCCATTCAGGAAAAATATTCACTCCTGCTTGTAATTAAATGCACATTAAAGAAATGCAATCAAAACACAATCCAATTCATTTGCTTTAAAAAAAAAAAACCAACTCTACCTATTTGGGGAGCTGGAAAGATGGCTCAGTGGTTAAGAACACTTGCTGTTCTTACAGAGGACCCAAGTTTGGTTTCCAGCACTCACATTTCTCCTTTGCTGGTCTTTGTGTCTCAAAAAGTCCAGTACAGACAGTCCCCATGCTCTGAGAGTTCAACTTACATTTTCCTTACTTTACAATGGTGAGTGCCATGTACTCAGCGACATGTCAGTGACACACACTCCAGACTTGAATTCTCATCTTTCCCTGAGCTGGTGAGAGGCAGTCTGACCATCTTCCAAGATGCTGGAATAAGGCAGTGAACAGGCCTCCCATGGGGGACTGGGCCGCTCTACACAACAGGTAGTTGTGTAGTAGTGAATATCCCCCAAAAGTAGTGAATATCCCCCAAAGGCCCATGTGAAATAGCTTTGGCCTCCAGGGTGGCAGCACCCGGATGGTAGAACCTCTGCTCTTTCTTCTTTCTCATGCTTTGGCTCATAGTTCCTTCTGCCTCCTGATCCTGCCATGAGGTACTGTGCTCCTATGGGCCTGAAAACAATGGAGCCAAGCAACCATGGATGGAAACCTCTACAACTGTAAGCCAAAACAAGATGTTTGTTACACTATGGGAGGGCTGACGTGCATGCTCATGTTTTTGTGTCTTTGGCGGTAAAGGGGCACTGAATCTCTGCTGATCCCTGCATATGCTACCTCTGACAAGGATGAGTCAGGGACAGGCACAGCAGAACCCTGGAAAGGAGGGTTGGGAACAGAACAGGAGGGGACCGGCTTTCCACTGAAACATTCCACTTACACACACGTGTGTATATCTATGTATGTGTATTTGTGTATACATATGTACACACATCTATGTATATGTATGTAATCTCACTATACAGTTGTACTGCTGGATTTGCTGGGTTTTTTTGTTTGTTTTTGTTTTGTTTATTTGAGACAGGGTTTCTATGTGTAGCCCTGGTTATCCTGGAACGCTGTAGACCAGTCTGGTCTCAAACTCAGAGATCTGCCTGCCTTTGCCTCTGGACTGCTGGGATTAAAGGGTCAGTCCTATCTACCCATGTCCATGCCCTGTCTGGAAATACTTGGCTCATGTTTCCTGCCTGGGGTTACCCTGGCAACAGCTCTGTCATCTGTCTGGGCTGGAGGTCAGTCCTGTGGCATGGGACAGATGACCAAACACTGGATACCATGTGGGTCTGAGATGTCTGGGGCAGAGCCTCATATTGGGCAACCAAACCCACTCACCCAGAGAGCCAGCCTGGATCCTCTCCTGCCCTTCCTCCTCTGTGTGTGAAGGAAGCCAGGGGATGGATATGGGGAGACCACAAGACACAAAATAGTATGCCCACAACAGTGCAGATGCTAGCAGCACAGCAAGTGGGCGGCAGGCAGAAGCTATCCATCCCCGACGCCGCGTGTCTGTCCCTACTCTCTCTGCCTCCCCCTCCCTCCCACCTGTCCATCATCAGCCAGCTTGTCTGCGCCCTCTTCCTGCCAGTTAAAACAAGGCACTCTTCAGCCAGACACGCAGGGCCTGTCCTTTCCAGCCTCCGCCTACCCTTCTAGCTCCTCCTGCTATCCAGAGCAATTTTCAAAAATGGATTCAATCCTATCCCTTTCCTGCTCAGAACTCCTCTGTAGCTCCCTATGATCTTGGGGGTAAAGAGGCTCCTTGGCCCAGCTCCACCTTCAGCACCTTCTCAAAAGTCAAGCTAAACTTAATGGCTTTGAGCACACACTGCTGGGCCATGCCACCATGTGTTTGCCCATTCCATTCTTCTGCTTTGCTCCATAAGCAAAAAGTTCTTCAAAGCAAGAAAAAAAAATTCAAAAAATTTTCAAGTCCAATTCACTTAGGTAGCTCAGAGAACAAAAACACAAATGACCTACAAACATATAAAAATACACACAACTTCACCAATAAAGACAGAGATTGGGGGCTGGAGAGATGGCTCAGTGGTTAGGAGCACTGGCTGCTCTTCCAGAGGACATGGGTTCAATTCCCAGCACCCACATGGCAGCTCACAGCTGTCTGTAACTCCAGTTCCACAGGATCTGATACCTTCATGCACATAAAATAAAGTTAAGCAAATTATAAAAAAAAAAAAAAAAGTCAGCGATTGCACAATGGTGAGACACTGCTAGCTTCTGGCACATGGACAAAACTTCCTAAGTGCTCACCTGTCTATTAGCTGAGTTCAAACCCATTAAATCCAGCTCCGAAGACATCGTTCCCTCTACATGCTGTTTTCTGGGCTCCCACTGTGTCCTGCACTTGCAGGACAGTGCTTAGGACAGGGCAGAAGGTGCACAGGTGACAGCCGCTGACAACATGAACAGCCGAGGGTCTGCTCACCACCGGGAAGGTGCTGGGGCTAAGAAAGTACCCGAGTCATTGGCACAAACCCTGCAGCAGAGCTGAGAGGGCAGCAGCGAAGTCAGGGCAAGGGTACGGAAGCAGAGGGGAGGCTCTGCTGGGGAGAGGAGGTGCTTCAGAGATGGGGAGGGGAGAAGCACCGGGTGGAGGGCCTTCTGTTACTTGGTGCCTACTGTATGTCGGGCAGGCACTGTGCTGGGCTCTGCCCACTCTGCCCTCACGGTCCCCCACATACACACAAAGAAGGGGACAGTGGCACCTCAGGGGCTTTCCTAACGAGGTTCTTATTATCACTCGTTGACGCCTCTGTTGGCTTGGGGCATGGTAGGTACATGGTGTGGGATGCTTCCCTTGCCTGGTCTGAACCTCTGCCTTCCCAGCCTGCTCTCTACCACGGGATTTACAAATGTCCCATGACAGCCACACGTTCAGAACACAAGCAACAAAATTATGGCTGGGTTCTGGACTAGACCCAGGGCCTCTTGCATGCTAGGCAAGCATTTTGTCCCTGAGATACACCCCTAGACTTCCAAACTCCTCTCTCTCTCTCTCTCTCTCTCTCTCTCTCTCTCTCTCTCTCTCTCTCTCTCTCTCTCTCACACACACACACACACACACACACACATCACTTAGATAATCCCTTAAAATGGGAGTTTTAACACCATGAAAACAGCATTTAAAAAAGATATGGTGAGGCCTGGAGTGTGGCTCAGTGGCATGGTGCTTGTGTAGCACCCACAAAGCTCTGGTTCCATCCTTAGTTTTAAATTTAAAAAAAAAAAAAATTGCCAAACTGGTAGCTCAAGCCTATAAGCCCAGCCACTCAGCTGGCTGGGGTGGGAGAGTCACCAGGTTAAGGACTGCCTGGGCTACTGGGTGAGTCAGAGTAAGCCTGAGCACCTGAGTGAGTCCCTGCCTCAGAAATAAAAAGAGGCTCAGTGGCAGTGTGCTTGACACTTCGAGGGCCTGGGTTCAATTCCTAGTACTGTGGGGGAAAAAAACAAACCAACAAACTAAGTGCTGTCCAGTGAGTAGTGACTGACCTAGGTGCTGAGGTAATTCATTGGCCCTTCCTTCTTCCCCGTGACCGCTGGCTGTCTATATGCAACAGGACACTTTGAACACTGACCTCCTACTGCACAGAACGTTGGCTCAAAACAATCAAAGATCTGAATGGGAGACTGGCAACTCAAACTCTTAGATAAATCACAAGACTGAATGAAGTGAGTTAGGTCATGATTTCTTATACAACACTAAAATGCAAAGGATAAAATAAAAATCAGTAAATGAGACCTTATCACAATGGGAAACCTTGCATATCAAAAAAGACCATTAGCAAAGTGAAAAGAGCCAGGGATGGTGGCACACACCTTTAATCCCAGCACTTAAGGTAGAGGAAGTCGTCTCTCTGAGAGTTCCAGGCTTGGTCCAGATAGTGAGTTCTAGGACATCCAGGACTAGGTAGAGAGATCCTGTCTCAAACCACCCCCAAAAGTGAGAAGATGGCCCATTCACAAGAGGAAATATCTGTGAGTCTTGTGACCACTAGGAAGTGCTTATGTTTGGAGCATAAAGAAAACTCTGACTCCATGAGATCATACAATAAAAATCAGGATCAGGGGTGGAGAGACATTTTGCCCACCGAGATATATAAAGCCTGTGAATGCAATCAAAGCCCCCATCACTGGTCAGAGAGGACAGCCCTTCACACCAAAGACGATGCTGGGACTGCTGTGGATGACAGCTAGTGTGGGAGGGGATGTAAAGAGCACCCTCGATGGCATAATGTGGTGGGGGTGGGAAGGAGCCTCTGCTTTGAGGAGCAGCTTGCCTGTTTCTTCTATTGTGACCCAGGACCACACTCACAGTGGGCAGCTTGAGAAATGGAAGCCTGTGTCCACAGACAAATGTTGGCAAAACCCCACAGCAGTGTCATCTGTAAATGCCCGAAGTGGGAATCACTAGTGTCCATCTTCTAGGGACCAGACAAGTCAGAGATGGACAATAGACTGTAACTCAACAACCCATGGAAATAAAGTGTAGACATGCTACAGCCCTTGACTTCATGCCGAGACAGCAAAAGCCACACCTCGCAGGTCTCCATGCATAGCTTCCAAGGCAACTCTACAGAGACAAGAGAGCTGATGGGTGCCAAAGATGCACAGGGGACAAAGGAAGGAGTGGAGAGCCTTCCAATAACGAGGTGGTGCTACTTATACTACATGGCTAATATGCTAATATTGTGGGGGTAGACATTTACAACGGCTGGGTTTTACAGCACACACACTACCCTTCCATGAAGATGGCAGAAAACACACAAAGACTCAATGCAATGAAAGAATTAGATGGGTCTGGGAGCGGTGGTAGCAGCTGGGATCAGCACTTAGGAAGTAGAAGCAGGGGGGTCAGGAGCTCAAGGTCATCCTCAGCTACATAGAGAGTCCAAGGCCAACCTGGGCTGCATGAGACCCTGCCTCAGAAATTAAAAGGAAGGAAGGCTAGGAGGGAGGGAGGGAGGGAGGGAGGGAGGGAGGGAGGGAGGGAAAATTTTGATGTTAAGAACCTGATTGGGGCAACTGTCAAAATAAAAACATGGCTTGTATGAACTTCATTTGGACTGTTGAATGTCCTGTTCTAGGAAAGAGACTGGATGGAGTATTATTAGAGGTAAATGTCTCACTGCACACTTGCTGTGACCTCACCAAAAAAAAAAAAATCTAAATGTACCAGAACAAAATTTGGTGACATTTTACTAATGGTGGCTGGGGTGAAAGGCACATGGGAGAAGCCTGCCTTTGTCAAATGATTCTCGAAACTCTGCCTTAAGAGGTGAGGGGATTTAGCTCAGTGATATACAGAACTGCGACAGCAAACCCAGGACAGTAGCTTCTGTCCCCAGTGCTGGAAAACGAAAACTAAGAATAACAGGCAAGAGCTGGGGAGATGGTTTATCGAGTGAAGAAGTGCTTGCCACCAAGCCTAACAGCCTGAGTTCCATCACTCAGCTCCTGGAACCCACATGGTGGGAGGAGAGAACTGACTCCCCACAGCTGTCCTTTAACCTCCACATGTGCATCACGATATGCATAAGCACTGTGCTAGCACTAGCATGTATACACCACACACACACACACACACACACACACACACACACACACACACACACACACACACAGACATCTTGCCTTTTAGTCAGAGAAGGCTGTGTGGCAGGAAGAGAATGTGGGCACCCCACAACTGTACCCTTGCCCCAGACCCACACCAGCCCCAGTATCCTGGATGTAGTGACTTGTGTCTTGACTCATCTCTGTACCCGCCCCCCCCCACCCCCCCAAGATTATGAGGAAGTCAAATTCTGTAAAATTCTGCCAGCTGTAGAGCCCTGGGGCCACAAGTTCAGTAAGGGCCTTTGGTTTGTTGTGGCTTGTTTCCCAAAGGAGACAAGGTAGACACTTGGTTCCCTCTGCAGGCGGTAGGGACCTCTGAGATTTGACAGTGGGAGCATACATCTAGGAAGAAGTTAATATTTGAAGGGGGCTATGGTTACCGGAAATCAGGTTGTGCTTTGTAACGTGAGGTCCTTGGCCTTACTGTACTCTAGCCAATTCCCTATCCACTTGTCCATCACGTTGTGACCAAACTGAGGTCCTTACCAGACGTCGGTCTCATGATACTGGGATCTTCTACCACTAGAATTATGAGCTAAATAAACCTCTTTTCTCAGACAAACACCCTTCTTTTCTTTATAAAGTATCTCATTTCAGCTATTCGGTTATAACCATCAAAAACAAAGGCCCCGCGCAGACAGAGTACATGCACAGGGCAGCCTTCTGGCCAACAAATCTGAAAACTGCGTCTGTAAGAGCAAATACAGAGGTAGCTAGGCCACCAGTTAAGGGCTGAGGGATGAAGTGTGATGTCATGTGGCAGGGCAGGGTGGGGGAGTGGAGGGAGATGGCACCTCACCTCCCCCCCTGCACAAAGCACAGTGCCCAACCAGACCCAGCTCTGGCCTCCTGAGGACCCCACAGGGCCTCCACCCTATCATAGAGCTGATACTTCTCAGAGATTCCAGATCCTGGAGGGTTGGGGGATTCCCAAGCTGGGAGCCTTCACTTATTTTAAGGGATCTTGCATCCCATATGTACAGCCATCACTGTGGCAGACCAAACAAACACTGCTTTTCACAGGCTGACATCCTTCAAACCCAAACACACCCGTTGCAATGCTGCAGTCTCCTCCCTAAACCGGGTCCTCAGTTAAGCTCTCCTGGGGGGGGGGGGGAGAGGCGTCTCACAGTTTCTTATGAAAAGCAGCCAAAGCAGCCGAATCCCTTTCCTGGAAAAGCCTGGCAGGCAGACGGAGGCCCACTTGCTCCACGGCAGGGCAGGAAAGGATCAAAGGGAAGGTTTGCTGCGGTGGGTGAGGCAAGCCATCCAGGATGGGTGGGAGGCTGCAGCTGAGGCTCTGGAACCCTGGGGAGTTTGGGGATCTGGTACCCAACTTACTCCCAGCAGACCTAGAGCCCCTTCAGTCAGCGCCAAGCCCAGGTGGTCACTTTGGAAACTAAGTGGCCAGCACGGGGCCTGGGTGGTGGTGGAGGCATGCAGAACAGGGGCCGGGGTTGACATTCAGTGCCAAGCCTTGCTTCTCCCTCTGCTTCTTTTTTTTTTTTGGTTTTTCGAGACAGGGTTTCTCTGCGTAGCTTTGCACCTTTCCTGGAGCTCACTTGGTAGCCCAGGCTGGCCTCGAACTCACAGAGATCCGCCTGGCTCTGCCTCCCGAGTGCTGGGATTAAAGGCATGTGCCACCACTGCCTCTGCTTCTTAACAGGTGGCCACCAAGCTCTCAGCATGTGACTTAGAAACCGAGGTTTTAATTTTATCTCATTCAAATATCAACCTACGATGACCACTGTCTAATGCTTGAGTAGTTGTGCTGAAGGAACTTGAAGAGTGAAGAGGCTCTGGAGGTGAGTGGCTGTTAGGTGCTGTGCAATCCCAGTGGGAGTCTGGGGGCCCCTCCTCCCAGCAGGAGCCGCAGTACTTGGCAGTGAC
Source organism: Peromyscus maniculatus bairdii (assembly GCF_049852395.1). Taxonomy (NCBI): domain Eukaryota; kingdom Metazoa; phylum Chordata; class Mammalia; order Rodentia; family Cricetidae; genus Peromyscus; species Peromyscus maniculatus. The sequence goes on from NC_134854.1 coordinate 112,901,756, forward strand.
ACACCTCGCCAGGTGCACCACCATGCTGTGTGGAGCAGCACACAGGATGGATGTGCTAAGACTCAGGTGACTGAAGTGTAATGCCACCAGAGTGACATCTAGTTTTGTGAACTTTGCCCAACCCATGTGACACAAGGGTCCAGCCACATCCTACTGAAAGGCATTCCATGACTGCAAACTATGGCCACAGTCTCCCTCGTGGCACGCATGGTAGGTCTTTCCATGATGGGAGCTGGCCTCCCCTGCAATCCACAGGTGGGGTCAAGTGCTAGAATGTGGTAGAAGTTCTAGCAATGGCAGATCCATGGGCTGGGCCTGGGTGCTTGCAGCACAGACCTCTCTGCAAGCTGCTCTATGGCTGTAAATTCAGAAGTCAGGGGCTGGCCTGCCTTTAGGAGACTGCACGGAGGGGAAGAGGACAGCTTCCATGTGAAGAGGTTTGCCACTGTGAGGCCGTATGGAAGTTGACAAGGGAAAAAGTCTGGGATGTCTTAGACTTTGTTGCCAGAAGATAAAAGAGAACAGTTTTGAGTAAAACAAAACTACTACCACTATTACCCCCAAAACCACAAAGTGCTCCACGCTCTTAAGCCTGTATTGAAACCCGGGCACAAAGCCCAGGTGGGAGGCCAGGTACATCTTAGTAAGTAGTAGAGCATTTATTAAGCATGCACATGACTCCAGTACCACAAAAAGTACCCCCCAAAAAACAAGGGGTAGAGGAGGAGGAGGATCATCAGAGTGCTACCTTACTTCACCCTCCCTCACCCAGAAGCAAAGGATCCCTTTATGGACTGTTTTCCAGCCCCAGGGAGTCCTGCTCTCTGCCTGTTGTCTCTCCTCTCCCCAACCTATCTTAGCCACTGTGGGTTCCAGTGCCTTTCACCCTACATTCCTAAGCAAGACTCAGCTTTGGTCTGGTGGATGGTTTCCATCTGTTTCCCTGACCTGCTGCTGATGTTCTAGAAACTCACCTCAGGACCTGGTCCTTTCATTTTCATATTGGTGAATATCTGCAATGGCTCCATAAGCCCTTGGAGATCCTTCTTTCATCTCAAGAGTTGTGGTGCAATAAAGGGACTCAAGGAGTTGGGCTGGAAGATCCACGGACAGACATGAGAGTAGGGCTGCCTCCTGCCTTCTAACCAACCTGTCTGGCCTTCCTGGGAGACCAGCAGAAACTGGCAGATCCCCTAACCCACAGGTCCCACATCACAGACCACTGCTTTTTCAAGCCATAGCACCACACAGCTTGTTTACACAGCAACAGCTAGCACTTGAGAATTCACCACTGACTTCCTGTGGCACCCAGGCCAGGGCACCTGTTTGTAGAACTGAGACACTGAAGCATTTCCTGTGCTTAGGGAGAAGGGCCAAGAGCAGTCTCCGTAACCCCCAAGGAACTCACAGCTTTTCAGACAGACCATAGATCCACACAGCCAGAGGGACCCGGGGAAGACGCTGGGGTTGTGCTCTGAGCTCATCTCCAGCGGACACGCAGATGAGTTTCTGGTGGGCAGCAGCCTCATGGGCCAGCTTCTCCTGGAGCCTCCCAAGTAAATGACACAGCTGCCCCTGTCCTAATGGGAATCTTTGTCCCCCTCATAGATAAAGAAACAACCAAGAGGCAGGAGACCCTGTCCACAGTCATCGTTACAAGGATTTGTTCTCCTCTGGATCTGGCCTTTTGGTCTCCCCTGAAAGGGTAGACACTACTCCAGTTCACGGAGGTGCACACAAGAGGCCAGAAGAAGTGAGGGATAGTGTGTCATCTTACCCTGGTTTCTGACACACTGAGCTTGTATGGGACAGTGGTCACTGGGAAGAAGGCTGGGAAATTGTTAGCAAAGGGGGCATCATCCAGGCAGACCAGACAGGAACTAGCTCTAGACCAGGTAGGGACCAACTCTCAGAAGCTGCCCCAGGCCATTGTGATGTTGAAGATGAGGGAGGATTGAAGACACCAACTGCTGCCTTGAGGGAAGAGGGTGGGAATAGTGGGTATGGCTTTCAAGAGGATAGAAAATACTAAAGTCTCTTCCTAAGTTAGTGTTTGGGACACATACCCTCAATCCCAAGGATAGATCAGTTCTGAGTTCCAATTTTGATGCTGCTACTTTCTAGAATGTAGAAAAGAATTCTGGCAACACAACTGGCTGCCTCAGTTTCCCCAGCTGCAAGATAAGGTCAAAGCCAGTATTGGCATTGTGGGCCTGTAGTCCAGCTACTTGAGACATTAAAGAATTACAAGTTCAATACCAGACTGGGCTACAGAAAGAGTTCAAAGCCAGTCTGATTAAGTCTCAAAAAGTAAAAAGACAGCTGAAGGTGGCACTCAGTGGTGGAACATTTGCCTTCTACAATACATTAGGACCTAAATTCAATCCCTACTCCTGAAAAGAGCAAACAGCAATAAAAATATGAGATTCATACCCTGCTTGCAGAATTTGCTATGAGAAATCAATAATGCATTTCTTTTTTTTTTTTTTTTTTTTGGTTTTGGCCTCAAACCCAAATTAGTTCTCCTGCTTCAACTTCCAAAGTGCTTGGTGAGCCATCAACGTCCAGAACGCCAGTGAAGTTGTGGCTGAACTAGTCCTTATACAGATCAGAGCTTGATGCACAGTCAACAATCCCACGATACAAGCAGGGTGTAGGGTGTGGTGGTGCTTGTCAGCTCTGTCCCTTCTGGCTCTGGACAAGGCCGAGGGAGGAGGATGGCTTGAGCCCAGAAAAGAAGGGGAGAGGGAAAGGGAAAAGACAGGAAGAAAAGAGAAAACAGCCAGGCCTGGTTATGCAGAGGTGAAAGAACTCCCATGAATCTGAGGTCATGTGGCTCAGTGATAGAGTGCTGACCTAAGGCCCGAGGTTCTACTTTCAGTGCTGTAAACAAACAAACAAACTGGAAACAAGTCCCAGGTTCCCCACATCCAGACTGTAGGCCCCTTACCCCTGCCCTGCCCTTTTCTCCCTAGTGGCCCAATGGGTGGGGCTCACTCACCCTTATCTCTGCTATGTCTCTGCTGGCAGATGAAGTAACAGGACTGAAGCTTAGCTGAACGCCTCTCCCTGTTCTGGGTCCCAGGTCTTACCTCATCCTTTTGGCCCGGGGCTCATCACAGTCTGCTTGTTTTAAGTACCCAGCTTGCCCTGCCTCCCCACCCCTCCCCCTCGGAGGAAAAAAAAAAACCCTCACAGGACCCTCTAACAAAGCGGTTCTTAACCTTCCTAATGCTGAACCTTTAATACAGTTCCTCATGTTGTGGTGACCCCTAACTATCAAGCTATTTTCGTTGCCACTTCATAACTAATGGTCTTCGGTGAGCCCTGTGAAAGGGTCATTTGACCCCCAAAGGTCAGACATGCTGCTCTAACTGATGGGAGAATGGCTGGGTGACTTCTCAAAGTCCTTCTAGCCTTGGCTTCTCAGAATGTACTCTAGCGGGGGTGGGCAGCTGACAACAGGCTCTGTAGTCTGTGAACCCTGCCGATCCTTTGTACAGCCAAACCCTTCCTGGAATAGCACATGTTGCCATGTCGGGAGATAGCACAGGGCTACACCCCGAGCTGTCTGTATGGGTGTTCCTATCTCTAACTACTGGGGTAACGACGGCCGAGAGACTTCCCCCTGGGGTAACTATGGCCAAGAGACTTCCCCTTGTCCTCAACATAAAGGTGTCCCTGGTAGACAAACAGGCTCCCTTAGCATGTGCAGGTGTGACACTGCCTTGCGAAGGGCATTTCAAAGTGCCACAGCTGGACTCTTTCTTTTTTACTGCCTTGAGCCAGCTGCTTCATGGCATCCAAGAGGAACCTGGACTCATCTAGAGACAAACCACCCTAGTACTTTAACTCTGGGTTTTCTTGTTGGACACAAAAGCCCGGCATTTCTGACACAAACTCCTTTTTAAATCTAGTCAGTCTTTCCAGACCAGTTCTCAACATGTCCAGCAGACCCCACATGCCCCAAAAAAGTCCCACATGATGTCACCAGTACCACAGTGAGGCAAGGATGGGGTACAAAGAGCACACCGCCCCTGGCACCTACAGGCTGCCCAGCCACAGCCATTACGGTTACTGTGCTCCAGGAGGCCAGCACCAGGGAGGACCAGTGGCCTGGCCTGGGCACATGACCCGAAGACAGAGCTGGGTCAGGTGACTTCTGGCGTCTGGGTGCTTATGTGTTCTCAGGGATTCTGTACTGACAATGCCTCTCTGAAACATGGTCCTCCACTTCCCTCAGCACCTCCACCTTGGGCTCCAGGGCCAGTCCAGCTACCTCCGTATCACAGCAGCTAGAGTCCAGTCCTCTTCCAACCTGTGCTGAGGCAACAAGGTGAGCACTACCCAACAGTTGAGCAGCTCCAGATTCTGTGCCCGGCCAGGTATCCCCCAAAAGGATTCTGCTGGAAGACCCCAGTCCCTCTGTCCTTCATCCAATGGCCTCCATTTTCCTGGCCTCAGGTCTCTGATGACCACCCAGGAAGCCATTCAAAACCACACTGCCCCATTTTGCTCTGTGGTCTGTTTCCTGAGCCCCAGGCATTCCAGGAGGAAGGAGTTTCAATGTCCCTCCCTCACCACTCTGGGCAATGCCCAACACACAGAGGGTACTTAGGAGATATTAGCTGGGTAAAGTGCTAGGCAGGCAACTCACTCAGCCCAGCTGCTGGGGCAGGAAGGGTGTTGGTGGAGAAAGATGCTTGGGTGCTCAGCCCAACAGGCTGGGCAAATCCACCTGGGCCAGGCATTGGTTCATCTTTCTTATCTATGCCAGAATGGCTATTAAGCCATTTTCTCTATGAGTTAACCAAGGCCCAGAGAGGCAGAATTAGTGGCCCCAAACCAGCCAGCTTGCTCAGGACAGAATGGAGTCTGGGGCCAGCTTTCTAGGACCTATAGCTGTCTCCCACTCGGAAGGCACCGAGGGTGACCTTGAAATCCACCACTCAAAGAAAGGAATCCTAAGTGCTTGAAGGATCAGGCACTGGGCCAGAATCTTTTCATGAGCTTTCTTTTCTGCTCTGGGAAAAACTACAGTTCAGTTTTGCAAATGCTAAACTAAGGCCCAGAGTGACTCAGTGACTTTTCCCAGATCACACAGCAGGACAGTAGGCCACAGAGCAGTGGAACCCCTACCACCAGGACTTCCCTGTGTGGTGACAGGAGACTAAAGCACACTGAAGTTACTGCCTCAGTTTCCCCTTGTGCACTGGGGCTGTGGGCAGGGTGACAGGCCGTGAGGTGGTTCGGCAGGCCTCACACCTTCCACACAGGACTGAAAGGGGAAGTGAGGAAATAGCTGTTTCCCCATCTCACCCTGCCCTAGCACCTGGTGGGCAGCACCTTTCTGGAACCAGTTCCCCTAGGGAAACTCCCCCTGAAATGCCCCCAGTGTCATAACCCAGTGTTGCTGCAGCTTCTAAGTTGGGAGCCTCAACCAGGCATCCTCCTCCAAGATTGCCACAAGGTGTAACAGTTCAAATGTCCACACAGCCCGCATCTACAGATCCTGCTGATTGGATACAAATATTTTATGCCCTCGAGGAAACCGTGGGTGAAGCCAAAAAGCTTGAAACGCAACTGTGCAGAATAGGGACCCTGACATGAGACATCAACATTAACCTAGGAAAAATGTCAGCTTTCAGGGAAAGACTGGGAGTCTTTACCTGGGCTTCATCTAACCACAGCACACAAAGGAGAAAAGCCCAGAAAGTACAAACAGGCGAGGTAGATACTACAAAGGACCTAATCAGGGCTCAAAAAGCCTACCTCTGTCCTTGGAGTACTTTTCTTTTTTTTTGGGGGGGGGGACATTTCGAGACAGGGTTTCTCTGTGTAGTTTTGGTGCCTGTCCTGGATCTCACTCTGCTGGCCTGGAACTCACAGAGATCCACCTGGCTGGGATTAAAGGCATGCGCCACTGCAGCTCGGCTCTATGCCTACTTCTAACTACCCACCTCTTGTGCAAATATTCCTCTGCCCTGGGACATAAGAGTCTGGGATCTGGTGGCATCGAAACTAAACTCTGTACTCTTAAACATCTTTTCCCAGCCATCCTGAGCTTTCTGTTTCTCTGACCTCCATGTCTAACTCAAAAGGCATGACTCTCTCTCCAGCATGCCTTCTGGAGACCAATGAGATTTCCAGCTTGCCTACAGTTTTTTCCCCTTAAACTCTAATAAAATTGTCCTGAGCTTCCCTTTGAGCCTTAATTTTAAATTCTTTCATTGGCAAGACTCAGTGCCCCCAAAGGAGATCCCAGTTCCTCCAAGTAACACTAAGTAAGACCCATCCTCTCTGCCACAGGGCCCTGCCTCTCCCCAGCTCAGGGTCTATCCAGCTAATCTCTCCTTCAGCAAATACCCCAAACATCCTGGGACACACTATGAGCTGGAGTGAGTTCAAATAACTCACGGGATCAGGCTGGATCAGATAAGGTCTCAAGGCAGGAAGAGGAGGTAGGTTTTAGGATCAAGCCAACTGGGACCTGAAGTTCTTGCTAACTGAATTTTCAGCAGGGGACGGTCTCCCCCACGCCTAGGTTTTCTTACTTGTGAAATCAGACCCCACTTTGGAGTGCTGGCAGGGAATGACTCTGTGTGCTGTCACTAGGCTCTCCAGGTCTGTGACTGATCCCAGCAGCTTGTCAGTTTGAAGAACTTGGCCTGCTTGTCCCGTCTCTCTCCCTGGGTGCCTGACCACCCTGGTTTTATATGTGGACTAGGGGGTCTAATAGGAGTCAGTTTATTCTAAGGCTGAGCAGAAAACCCAGGGCCCCCATCCCAAGGGCCAGTCCAAGGAGAGGCTGCCATATGAGGAAAGCCCAGCCAGGGTGATGAGCCCCAAGTGGTGAAAGAAGGGGAGATGCCAGCCCCCCCACAGTGGAACCCTGAATTCATCTGCACCAGGGCCTCCCCAGGAACAGAAGGGCACAAACAGCCTTCAGGTTAGGCCAGTGTGGGTGACTTAAGTCACAGTGGGAAGAACACTGATTGCTGGTCGACCCTTTATAGGAGGAGCTGGCATTCTGGACCTCTAGGCCTCACCCGTCTTTCTGCCTAGCCTTAACCTAGGTCCTCCACGCCCCCAGGCCCATGTGACTCCAGAGGGATGGCTGTTTTCCACATACACCATGGTGGAGGGTGACCTGACTCCTCTATTCTGTCCAGGACCCTATCCTGGCTCCCACCAGACCCCCCTCTTCTACTGCCACTTCTTCCTGGAACCTTCCAGAACGTCTTCCCCAGCATCCTGAAGTGTCTTAAGCACCTAGCACGGCTTCCCAGCAAGGGGTGCAGCTTTAGGGCAAAGGGCACTGGCTGCTTTCTTTTTTCTCTCAGGTCCCTTTGTCTCACTGTCAGGAGCATCCGGGAGTTGACATATTGGAAACTCTGCTTTCACTTCAGTGCTGGCCAAACATTAGGCCTGACCACTACCCAGGGTACTCTGGTGCCTATCCTCAGGGCACAGAGCCTGAACTAGCTTCCCAGGAGGCTGAAGACTGGGGCTGCAGAATGACAACCTTTAGAGATGTTAGTTCAAATGGAGACCCCGCCTCTGGTTGGGAGTTAATAACCCAGGTGTTTACGGAGCCGTTGTCATGGCATCGTCCCTGATATACTCCTTTGTGTGTAATCCTAACTCCAGGAGAGTTAACTTCATTTCCCAGATGGGGAAACCGAGGCTTCCAGAGCATGTACAGGGAGCTGCCCAGGCTTGCTCACTCCCTGTGAAGTGGGTCGCTGCCGTGCACCACACCCACGTTCTTCCCATCAGCTCCTCCCATCCCTGATGGGAGGAGACACCAGGAGTCAGTCAGTACACAGGATTCCAGCATCCCGGTGCTCAAAGGCAGGTGGCTGTCCTTTGTCACCTCACCCTTCACACCAGGCTTGGCTGTACCGAGGTTGTCTCCAGGCCCTGGTTTTAGACCAACTGCGGTTGCCTTCACTACGGCTGTTGACGGAGGTTTTGCAGTTAGCCTGCTGGGAAGATATTTCGACATACTCCTGAACACACTCCTGTTCTGAGCCTGATGATGACTTCCTCATATGTCACCTTCATGGGCGACATCCCAGCAGCCACCTGGCTGCAGTCAAGGCCACAGAGCCTATCCAAAGCATGAGTCCCAACCAAATAAATCCCTGGGTCCTGACACTGCTGCCCATTCTCTACAAAGGGGTGAGGGGCCTCCAGCAGCGGCTACACGGTACAATAAGGTAACACCCCGGGGTGTTAGCTAGAACCTTGGATACAGTAGGTGCCCTCTAGGTGCCTGTCCTCTCTTCACAGCCACAGCTGCAGCCCTCTCCTTCCTCCCAAGGATGGGGGACAGGACCCACGGCCTTGCACCTGCTCCGCCAGTGCCCTGCCACGAAGCAGCACTGGGGCCTAGGGTTATCTGTCACCCCCATGTGGTGGCAGTCCCACGCCCCCCTCAGAGGTCCCACACCAGCTCTGGTGCTGATGAAGCAGGGCTCCTAACTCAGCCCCGGCTGGGCAGTCCAATCTCAGATCTGACCTGACTCTAAGGAACCTGCTCCCTTGGGTCTCCATGCCTAGGCCAAGTCCCTCCCTTTGCATCAAAATCTAACACAGTTGCTACCTTCCCCCAGAAAATCTCTGGGGAGCCCCGGTGGAAAACTCGGATGTTCCTCCTCTGGCCTGCCAGCTCACCCCTTCCTCAGCCCCGGCTGCCCTGTGTGGCAATTTCCTCTTTTCTTGCCCCACGTCCCCCAGGGCATGGCAAACAACCTTATGAGAGAAAAGTGTGCCGCTCGCTGCGGCTGGCCTGTCACGGGGTGGTGACACTGAATGGAAGGAGATGGCTAAGGTTTTCTGAACACTCGCTAGGGATGCCTACGTGGGGCTGGCCTGCCTCAGGGTGAACACGGTCGGTAAATGTGGAAAACACCAAATCCACCAGTTGAGCCCCTGGATTCTGCTGCTCCCGAAGCAATCACCCTTTCCCCTTTTAGTTTCTTGAACCACGGAAGCCTCTTTTCTGCTTAAGCCTGTTTGGTTTGGGCCTTTTCTCACTTAGAAGCAACAAGGTCCCCATGGCAAGCTGAAGCCCAGAGACATGGTTTGTTAAGAAGGTCATATAACCAATAAAAGAGCAGAGCTGACACCCTGAGTCTGGGTTCTTAACCTGTGGCCTGACCACAGCCCAGCACCCTACTTCGTGTGCCAGCTGGCAGCAGCTTCAATGCCCCACTTGCTGGGCACAGCCTGGACTCACCTTCTGCTTGGCCAGCCCTGCTGCCTCTGTCCCGGAATTTCTGGAGCCACTCTGGCTTGAATTTGGGGCACAGGTTTGTTCACAGCAGCCTGGCCCAGGAGGGACCATGGAGCAGAGGTCATAAAGAGGATCCCTCTACTGGCCTCAGCAGCCTAAAGACCGGCAGGTGCTCTCAAAGGCAGTGTGGGTCCATCAAAAGAAAACCAGTCCTACCATCCCACCGTCCCTTGCCCTGTGCCCCCTGCCTTCTCAGACCCACCACACTGCTGTTTAGTTCAGTTCTGTTTGAGGACTCCATGCCAGAAGAGCAACTAGTTAGATCAAAACTATCACCTTCGTAGTCCCATAGACAAGACAGTGACTTAGCATTCAGTAAGTACCCAATAAATGCTCGACATGTGATCTAATGATTAAATGAATGATGTGCAAGAAACTTTGCCTGCAGTCACAGTCACCAAGTGCCGAGAGGCTCCTGGCCCCACCGGGCTAGCTCACAGATGACAGAGGAGTTGTCCGAGGTCCCTGTGGATACTTGGTTGTCCCAGCACTTAGTCACATCTTTTCTGACCTGTGCTCAGGTCTTTCGGGTTGGATTGACATGGGACTTGGGCACGGGAGCCTGTATCCAGCTTGGGTCCTGGAGTCCCACAAAGGTTATAAGCAAGAATCTGACCACCCAGCATCTCTGGGGGTTATTAGGAGGCTCTTGCTGGCCAAGCTCAGATGGGAGCTCAGCCCTTGGCCTATGGAAAAACAGACCCAATAACGGGGAAGTGATGGAACATTCTCTCCTCCCCTGGCACCAGTGCAGAAGGATACATGGTGAAGAGAAGGCCTAGACTCTCTCCGGGTTTGCACTCCAGCTCCTGAACATCCACTAGCTGAATGATACCAGACAGATGTCCCCACATCTCTGAAGCTGATTTCCCATATAACCGACATTGAAAGCCTCCCTTTCTGGGGTGTCATGAGGATGGAGGGGAGCTAGGAGGGGAACTTCCCTAGGGATGTAGATGAGCCCAGCACCCCTCACTGAAAAATATTTCCCAGGGCACAGTGCTACCCAGGGACAGTCTTCCAAGACCCTCCCAGCCCCAGGGTCGGACAGCCTCAGGTTCTATCCTGGACTCACTCAGAATGAAATAAAGAAATGAAACAGGCAGAACTGTCATTGGTCAGGGGGCTCCTGATGGGGGTGGGGTACAAGGCATCTGGAGGAAATACCCAGGGGCATGGGTGGGACTGCCCCAAGGAAGGATCTTTCCAGCATTGATTTCCCCTAATAGGCAGGAACTCCAGACTGGGCCTGGCTAGGACTCCGTCTGCCCCAGTCTCTAAACTTCATGCTCTGAGAAGTCAAGGGAGGATGGCAGTGGGGACAAAAAGTGCCTCAGGCCACACAGCAGGAGCCCTGAGCCACTGTGTCCTAAGGGACTCAGTTTACTTAGCTGTGGAGTAGGTGTGGACCCTCTCTCAGGTGGCTTACATGCCTGGAGTTGGGCAGGCCAAGGGGCCCTGTGCAGCATCAGGCTCCTGCTGGCCTAAAGTCCCTGAAGAGCTTCCCCAGTAGCTGATGCTGCCCTCTGGCAGTTGTGGGGACGCTCCTGGAGTTCCAGGGCCTGGCCTATGTTGTGTCTCCCAGGCACAGAAAGGCAGTTACCCAAAACAGCTCCTAGAAACAGTGTGAGGCCCCCACAAGAGGTCCCAACTGCTGACCCCATAAGACTGCTGATAGTCACCAGCCCCTCACAGGCGAATGGTACTCACGGTATCACAGGGGAAGACGAGATCTCCCTGGAGCCAGTGACGGGCCTGCCTCCTTGGGCCCTGGGGACGAAGGACCTCAGGCCCTTCCCTACCACGGGACCTCCCCACTACAGCCCTGACGTCTAACTTCCTCCCAGCTCAGCCAGCATCCAGGAAGCCCCGCCCCAGGTGAGGGGGTGAGCACCCTGGGGCCCACACCCACCCTGTACAAGATACTTCCCAGAGGGTTCCTTCAAGGCCCGGCTGGTTCAAACAACCTCGCTGGACAGACAATAAATAATGCAGCTGCTCTCTGGCCAGCCTCCTGTGACCGATCGCGTTTCGGGCCACTTGAGTTTCGGCCAGCCTGCTTTGTTTAGAATGCCAAGCCCCAGCTGGGTTTCTGGCCACATGGGTACCATGGTCCCACTGAGGGCCAGTCTGAGCCTGCCCGACAAAGGCCAAGTAAGGTGGCCACCCTGGAGAAAACGCCCTACTTACTTTGAAACCAGCTCAGGACTAAGTGGGATCCAGGGGTGTCATTTTGACAAGGTAGGGTAGTCCTCATCTCCTGGGGTCTGGAGGGTTTCTCTGAGGCCTCCATGAATCAGAGACCCCACCCCATATAAGGCCACCACTGGAGAGTCCTCTCCATTGTCCCAGCTGGCAGTGCCCGCCTCCTTGAGGCCACATGCAGGCCCTGCATCCTGGGAGCTTTTCACCCCACACTGCAAACCCCATATTCCCACTCCAGGGGGAACGCAGCTATGCCTGTCTGAATTCTCACTGTGGTCGTCCCTTGAGTGACAGGGTCCCTTGGTCCCTTGAGTGACAGGGTCTCCTAGGTAGACAGTGGCCATCATCTCTTGGTTGCCATGAGCCTCCCTCCTTGCAGTGGTCTCATTTCTTCATGGAAGTGGAGTGACTGTCTAGAAACTTCATGTCTCTCTGCCCCCCAAACATGCATGTCCTCCTCAGGCGCTGGCCCTGCCCACTTCCTTCCTCACTCCTGCTTGACAGCCTGGCGGCCTCCAACTACAGATGTAATACGTAATCTGAGTCTAACGGCAAACAGACAGGTGGCTCCTGCCTCGGCGCCACTGTACCTTCCCTCTGCCCAGAGGTCTTCTCCAGCTCGCTCTCTTGGTCAACATCCATTCAAGGCTACCTGATCAGACCACTTTGTTTTTTCCACTTTATTTTGTAGAAGCCATCTCATTCGGGGGCATTCCTGAGCCATGCAATTCACCCAGTTAAAGTGAGCCCAAGGATGCTTCAGAATCTTCATGCCTGTCACCACACCCAAGTTCAGACTGGTCTTTGCTTTCAAAACAAGCCTATACCTGTTTCCCTATGCCTCTCCACGGCCAGGGCAGCTCCCACTCTGTTCTCTGTCCTTGTAGACATGTCTGTTCTGGAACCATCTATGAAAAGAGTCAGACAGCATGGGGCCTTCATGATGGGCCTCTTTCATTTGGCATATCTTTCCAGGGTCAGCTGGGCTGTATCTGGGGTTGAGGTTTTACTCCCTCTATGGCCGATGGCGTTTTCACTGCATGGGCGTGCCACACCTTGGGCCCATTTATCCTGACAGAAGTTCTAAAGAGAACTTCTGTTCTGGCTGGCTGGCTTGTCACTGTCGCCCTCCACTCTGCCTGGTGACCCCTCGCTGATGACATCTTTACCTGTCTGTCTCCTGTCTCTCCCAGCTGTCTGCTCCTTGAGGCCTGGATGTTCTACCTTGCTCACTGCTGCACTCAAGCACCTGGCATGCCCTGAGCTGGCACACAGCAGGCACTCAGCAAACGCTCTGCGTCCGTCCTGATGGTGCTCCCCCATGTGGTGGGGCTGCTTCTGGCCTGCTCACCTGTCAGCTCTCCGAGATTCAGTGCTACCTAGTATGGATCACCAAGATGAGCCTTGGGCAGAAAGGAAAAACGGAGGCCTCAGGCCCCAGGGGCCACTCTGCAGAGTGAACGGCGACCCTCTCAGAGCAATGTTGGCTGCTGCCTGTGAGAATCTCCCCTGCGGTTCTGGTCTGGCACCGTGCTGACCCAGAGGGGACGGCACTTGTGCACTGAGATTCAGCAGGGCCTAGCTTGGAGCACAGCCCTACAAACCAGGGAGTTCCAAGCCAGCATGGGTTACGCAGTAAATCTATGTCTCAAAACTGAAGACACAGTAGAGGAGTAGAGAGCAGAGCATTTTAGTAGGGGGACCCGCAGGGCTGAGCCCAGGTGGGAATGGAGAGTACCACGGGAGCAGTACCCAGAGGAAAGACAGGAGGAGGTGGCTCCACTCTGCCTCTGGTCTTCTCCCCTGACTCACACTCAGCTCAAGTCCTGCTCAAGGGCACTAGACTGCCTAGGCTGTGTCCAGGAAGGGCAGAGCCAGGGGAATCCTGGCCACTGTGGGCTCATCAGGGTGGGGGAGCAGGTAGGTCGGGGACCCATAGTGCAGAGCCAACCAACCAGCAAAGAGAAGGAAGGGGCAGAGCAGCAAGGCGGGAGGAAGCTCCAAGCGGGAAGGAGGTCGCCCTTGTCATGGGTGCCCAGGCAGGCACAGCACAGGATGGGAAGAGCACAGGCTCAGAGCCTCCCATGGGGGGCACCAGATGGCTGATTGTCCAGAAAGCTCCTGGGATGCTTTCAGGGCCTGGATGCCATCTGCTCCCAGCCCTCCTGCCCAGAGGCAGCTGTAGCAGAAGGGGAGAAGGGCCTACAAGGCTCAGGGTGGGGCTACTCCTCTGAGCCCACCATAACCAGCACTGTGTGTCCAGGGGCAACCTGGTCTAGGAGATGTGACTACCTCTTGGGCTCGCAAGGGACAAACTCATCTTTCTTGGCCAAATATACCAACACGTGACAGTGATTCTCGAGCCTGGGGGAGACGGGCCGAGGATTCAGTCTGATGGGAGACAGGGCAAGGATAAAGTCTTTGGGGAACAGGCTGGGGGTCCTAGTTTGCTTCTGTTGTGATACATCCTGACCAAAAAAAGCAACATGGGGGATGAAAGGGTTTATCTGGGTTACACTTCCACGTCACAGTCCATCAAATGAGGGAAGTCCATGCAGGAACCTGGAGGCAGGAACCTGGAGGCAGGAACCTGGAGGCAGGAACTAAAGCAGAGACCATGGAGGAACATTGCCACTGGCTTGCTCTCACCAGCTTGCTCAGTCATCTTCCTTATACAGCTCAGGCCCACCTCCCTAGGGGTGGCATCAACCACAGCAGGCTGGGCCCTCCTGTACCAATTATCAGTTAGGAAAATGTCCCACAGACATGGGCACAGGCCAGTTTGATCTGGGGTAAATTTTCAGCTGAGGTTCCCTCTTCCCAGGTGACTCTAGATTTACGTCAAGTTGACGGCTAAAGCTAACTATAACACTGAAGACATAGTCCGACGGGAGACACACTGAGGATATGGCATACAGGAGACAGGGTGGGAACACAACCTGATGGGGAGAAGGTCAGGTGAGGTATAGGATAGAGGTAACCCACAGAGAGAGGAGGGTTGAGCGTTTGCTGAAGGCCACTTACAGTATTAATGTCACTGGATGAAGCTCATTGGTAAAGCGACTAGGGGGCATGGTTATCAAAAAACAAACCAAATAAACAACAACAAAAAACACCACCAACAACAAAACACACACACACACACACACACACACACACACACACACACACACAAACCCCCCCCCCAAAAAAAAAAACCCAAAACCCAACAGCTGACAAGTGACAGCTACAGGTGTCTCCTCACTAGGGCCAGCTTGCAGGCATCCTGTCGCTCGCTCCCTTCCCAAAGTCTCCAAAGTGATTTTCACAAGCCTAAGCCAAGTTTCTAACTTGAGTGGGCCCCTCCTGAGTCTCTGCTCCCTTCTCTTCCTCTCTGCCCAGTGCTTCAGCCCCCACTGAAACTCAAGGAAAGGAGGGGAGACGAAGGGGGGGGGTGTCACACCTATGTGCTCCACTGGCACTGTTCACTAGAGTTCACAGCTAATCATGTCCTGGAATCTGGCTCAGTTTGCTCCTCTCCCTGGATGTGGGAACAGCCTAGCAAAGTCCAGCAACAGACAAAGATACATCTTCCAAGTGCCTGGGCACTGGACCCAGATGGCCCTGCACTAGGAGCCAATAAGAACCAGCATGGCCCTCACAAAGACCTCGTCTTGGAACCTTGGATCCCCTTGGCAGAGAGCCAGGGCCGGCAGCAGCGAGAGCTCTATGTTCACCTCACGCTTTTCCAGATGTGAGTGGGACCCAGCCAGGGGTGACAGGCTCATGCCGAGGGGAATCTGAAGACGCAAGTGGAAAAGTATGTGCTGTCCCATCACAACCCTCCAATTTGTTCCTCAGCAGCTGCCAGCTCTGCCCCGCCACAGATTTGCGGATTTGGGTCTCCCCTGGCAGTCTGGGGTTGAGAATGCCCCAGAGCCTGCTTGGGCTGGCTCCCCTCATAGCTGGCTCTGGGGAGTGGCCTCAGCTTTCTGGGGATGGGAGGCGGGAGTCTGGAAAGAATACACTACTCATGAACAACAACCCCTCCCCCCCATCTAACCTCCTCAGCTAACACACAGGACACACGGTACCTATGGGTGCTAAGTATAGGACTGGGCAAACCCAGTGCTGATCAAAGTGCCACATCTACCCCAAGGTGCTCTTTCTTCACCAAAGAGGAAGTGACACCCATCAGCGCAAACTACCAGTGGCCACAAGCACTTCCCACAGGAAGTTCTACAACGTTCCCATTCTATGGGTGAGAAAACTGAGGCACAGACCGACCACTTGTATCACCAGCTAAGTGCAAGACACAGGGCCCTCTCCATGCTGGCCCACTACATTCTCCAACAGTGCCTGAGGCTCCTCCAGTGAGCCTAGAAACCCTAGGGAAGAATGAAGCAGGAAAACCGAGTGCAGCTGTGACCAAAACATCAGGTACTCACTCAATGGGGCCCTGCCTCAGCCCTGCCTGGCCTCTGAACTACCCACCCAAGGAGGTCCATCGTGGACCAAGGCAGAAGGTGGCCAGTGACTCACTCCAGGGCTGGACTCTGCTTCTCTGTTCCCACAACCAGTTGGCATCCCTGTCCAAGCAGAATGCCTCTCGCTGTTGGCCTGGAAACTCTAAATCTGTCTGGGCCCGAGGCCCACCACCATCCAGGGCTCTGGACAGGCTTGCCTTGCAGCAGAGCAACCGTGGCTACTGTACATGTGCTTCCTATTAGAGTGGGAGTGAACTGTGCAGCTGCATGTCCCCTTTCCCCTGGGCGTCCAGGGAGCTCAGCAGGGTTTAGCTCAGCAGAAACCCAGGCTCCCGAATACCTCTGTTCTGTTCCTTGTCGTTGCTATCATCAGCACAGCATCTTGTTCTGAATTATGCTGTTTTTTTGCTACTAGTATTTCTTATATGGTAGCACAAATATTTTGTGGAGCAAAGAGGAAGGCAGGAGGGTAGGAAAGAAGGGAACGAGGAAATAGAAGAGAGGGAAGAGGGAAAACAGGGGGAAAGGAGGAGGAGGAGATAGGGGAAGGAAGGGGGGGATTTTGTGTAGCTGATACACCAGACAGTGAGCCTGGAAAGAGAAAGGGCTCTTGACTCCTTTATCCTTTAGACAACATTCTCTTTCAGTAAAATGCACACTAGTAGGAAGTAAAACACCAAGGCGTATCCCCATGGGGTAGCACTTCTAGGTCCTCTTACATTCAAGTTACAGACCCTATGGTCCCAGCCTCAGAGGAGAAAGCCCAGCCTTGCCTAAGATCCCATGGCTTCCTGCTTCCTGCTCCAGGCAGGTCCTATCAAATGTGGCAGAAGGTGGAGCCAGGCCCAGGTATTCCATCCCCCTGCCCCCTTGCCCAGGGGAACCCCGTCCCTAGGTGGTCTGTCTCTCCAGGGGTTCTTAAAGCCCCCGCTCATTCTAAACAGGGGCACCTTCCCGGCACCTCCTAGAGACCTCTGAAGAAGTAGGGTGACGGATGTAACAGTGCCTGCAGTAATTACCCTTGACACTAGCTGGTGGCTACTGGCACGTGGGGGCTGGGTCACATTTAATCCTCACATGAATCCTAAAAACCTCTTCGGACAAGATGCTTCACCAGAGAGGCTGAGTCAGTGCACACACAGGTCTGAGGGGGCAGCCTGGCACCTGATTCTGGACATCGCTCCCTGCCGTGAGGGGACTGATGTGGAAGGTTGAGAAACTCACCACACACTGAAGGAGAGAGTACAACAGCCCAGCTCACCCAGGCATGCCAGGCCTGGGGGGCCGGGGGGGCACCCGAGTCCCACTTCAAAGCCAAGTGCCCCCTGTTCACTGCACCTCCAGTGGTCTTCCCCAGGGGGCGGCAGCCAGCACATGCCCTGATGGTTGGTCCACTCTCTTTCCTGCCCCTCTCCTTGCCACTCGACTCCACATTTCTCTGGAGGGTGCCAGGTTCAGCCTCTCCTGTCTTCCATCCCTGCTCCCTCCCAGACCTCCAAACCACACAGGCCCCTCACCTGGCCCTCTAGGGCAAAGCCCCCTCCACACCCTGTCCCTGGTACCTGAGGGTCCTCACGGAGATGCAGTACTTCCACATGAGGCCCCACACGGCACCACCATCACCCTTCATGCCTGGATCAGTGAGGTGCAGCGGCTGGGGGGCCCTTGCCACCGCCCCGGACCCTGGTTCTCCTCCCAGCCAGGGGGTGGCTCTTGTCTTGGGCTCTCAGGTCACTTCCTTCTTCATGACGATGAAAAACAAAAGGTCCAAAGACAGGGAGAGAGAGGGAGGCCCTGACTCCCCCAGGCTACTGCGGGTTCCTGGCGGTGCTATCCTGGACCGGCGCTCCAGACCCTGGCGACTGAGCGTCCCTCACACTCTAGACCCCGCGGGCGGCTTCAGCACAACCTTGCCCCTGCTGCCTGCCAAGAGACAGGAGTGGCAGAGGGCCAGGGGAGCAGTGAGTCACTGGGGCAGGACGGAGGGGGCGTCCACTGTGAGGGAAAGTGGGGGCTCTGGGAGCCCAGAGCCCTGTGCGGCGTCGTCGTCCAGAGGCCAGGGTGGGACTGAAGAGGCAATACTGAGGGAGGGAGGCTGTGGAGGCGAGGGCGGGCCCACATCCTCCACCAGTCCCCAGAGGCCTAAACCCAACACCGCCCCGTGGCTACAGCCCTGCCCGCAGGACTGAGAAGGGTCTGCTCTGCTGCTAGCTCCGGAAGAAGCCTGGATAGAGAGGAAAGAAGGGGGATTGAGCCCGGGTTCCTGGCACTGGATTCTGAACGCCAACAAACCTTCTACAGAGCCAGGGGTGAGGCTGGGCCCCTCCAGGCAGCAAGCAGACCATGGGGGTCTGGGCCCCTGGGGCCTTTACGGACTGGGGCGCAGATGGAGCCCCACCCACCTGACAGCTGCTCAGGGCCTGGCCTAGGGCTGGCAGCTGGGGCTTCCCAGGCAGGGGCCCCTGGGGACAGTGACTCATGTGTTACCACCCACTGGAGGGCTTCTTTCCACCCATAGCCCCCAGGAAGACCCTAGAGGGCAGGGGGCCCAAGGGCCTGCAAATAACTGTCCCATCCAGTGGGCACCAGAGCACCAAGTCACTGGAGGCTCAGGGCAGAGCCATCTAGACGCAGACACTGCTCTGCCTCACTGTCCCTGGGTTCTGGTTTTGGCCTACACAAGTCACAATCCTGCTTTGATTCCAGCCTGATTCCCACAGCAGAGGTCCCATAGCTGCAGACTGTCCACTCTCCAAACTGAGACCAAACTTTTGATCTGAAAATGAGATGGCTCTCAACAAAGGCCTCCCTGGGGGTTCTGGAAGCCAACAAAACAAAACAAAACAAAACCAAAACCAAACGAAACCAAACAAAACAAAACCTCAGAAAACTTCATAAACCATTCTTACAGGCCCTGAATGACATCAGAGCCCATAAGAAGCCCTGCCCAGCCTCTACTGAACACCAGTACAAGGAGGCTTGCTGCCCTTTCAGGCTGCCCACCCTGTATGGAGCCCCTGACCTAAGGAAACTGAGACAGAGCTCATCGGACCAGCCTCTCTCTGCAGCACACAGGGCTTGTTGGGAATGCTCTGAGCTGAGCTTTCTCAGTGCCATGCTGGGTAAAGACAACTCCTTTCACACTTCCTACTGTTCACCTGGGCACCTGTCTCTCCAGTGTACCACCTGTGGGCTCTCGGTTAACATATCCAACACATCTCCTCCTTCCTCCCCTGCTCTCGCTCTCCCTCCCTCCCTTCCATTTATCACCACTCAGCGAGCTTTTCATCTGTTGATTTCCTCTTCTTTCCATGTAAACCTTCATCTACCTCTCTTCTTTCTTCTTCCTTTTCCTTCCTTCTATCATCCATTAATCTATCCATCATCTTCCCACCAATCTATCTTCCATTTACACATCCTCCATCTACCCACCATCCATCTACTCATGCATCCCTTCATTCATGCATTATCCATCTACCTACTCATCATCCTCCCATCCTCCATCCACCAATCATCCTCCCATTCATCCATCATCCATCTACCAACCATCCACTCACCTATCCATCATCCATCCTCTATCCATCCATTTACCCACTCCCTGTCAGTCCATCTACATATGATCCTCCATCTATCCACCATCTATCAATCCATCCATCCATCCTCCATCCATCATCCTCCCATCCATCCATTTATCCATCTTCCATCTACCTATCATCCATCCATCTATCACTCCTGTCCATCCCTCTATCCAGCACCTCCCTCCCTCTCCTTTGCCTGAGGTCAGCCTCTTGTCCCCACACCGCCCAAGATAAAGGGATGTCAACTGCCACAGCAGCTTTCTCTCCCTTCCTGTCAGCACTTTGTGTCTCATGTGGTCCCCAGGCTTCTATCCATTTCTAAGAATCTGTGTTGCCCAGATTGCCCACCAGGATTGACTTTCCTACTTAGTCCCTCAGCTCTAGGACAGATGTTCTGGTCCTAGGCTTACTTAGCACCATGGATACTTGTCACTAGCTGGGGGTACAGATATTTGTTAACTGCACCTTACAGACCTGCTCTGTAGCAGATGCCAGCCAGGGCAGCTACCTGCTAGAGAGGACAGGACGCATTTTGTGCCCCAAAGCTGATCAGACAGAGGTTGCCATTGTCAGGTACCAGAGGTTAGGACCCTGTGGGGGGCTGACATCAACACCCCTAGAGAGCTTGGGCCCCACTGCATCCTTCTTTATACTTTCTTCTCCTCCTTACTATGCGTTCTATGTCTGCCCACTTCCTAGCCAGTAAGCTAGGCCTAGAATTGGCATGGCTTCCCAAGGCGACCACCTCTCCAGTTTCTCTGAAGGCTGCTTTCTTGCCTTAGGGGCTTCAGGAGACTATCTGAAGAGCTAAGAGTGCCTGGAGGATACTCGGGCTGAGACTGAGGACGGAGAGGAATTTATTAAGTCTACCAGAGGGGCCAATCTCACAAGCTGCATCCTATACCTCAGTGGAGGAACCATCTTCCTTCATTCCTGTTTGCTGGAGATGGGCCTCACACATGCTCTGCCAGAGACCTATGGCCACCACGCTTGCCCAGCCTGGGTCAGGAGTTGCTTTTGCATCCACAAGCATCTATCTCGCTGCACTAGGGAGCTGAGTGGGGCAGCAGCTGTCACACGGAGCACCCAACAGCATGATCTGGGGGTGTGCTGGGCTCCCTGACCATTTCCATACCTGCTTCCTTGTACCCTCCAGCCTGGGCGGTTGGTAACCGTTTTCCCTCCTCTCTCTTTCGCAGTGCAGGGAATGGAACCCAGGGACTGTGCACGTTCTACTGGGCTGAACCCCAGCCTGGGCATGTTAGGGATCAGGAAGCCGAGGACACACACTAAGATATCTTGACCATGGATATCACCTCTGCCCTGCAGAGGCTTGTTCCTGGGAACAGGACAGACTCTTTACTCATCTTGGACTTCCTTGTCCATTATCTGAGGTACCATGCCTCTCTGAGACTCAGTTTGCCCACTCCCCACTGAAGTGCTGGAGTAAGAACCTCACCATCCTGCCCACAAGGCAGAGTGGCAATATAGAACTGAGTGACCCTGGGGACGTGAGGTAACCTCTCGCTGTTATGGTCCAGGGCAATGTGGGCTGGGATGGGATGTACTCCATGAGGGTTGGCTGTCATAGAAGACTGAAGATTGAGGGTGGGTGGTGCTCAGGAAGGAATGTTCCCAAGATCCCCAGGGAGGCACAGGGAGTCACAGCACAGCATGGGGTGGGGAAGGAGGGCAGGTCTGCATGGAAACTGCGGAGAGTTGCCCTCACCCTCAACCCTGACTCATATGGCCCGCGGAGTCACCACCACCCAGGCACAGAAAATGTCCCATTTGTTCCCTGAGAGGTGGTCGCCACCAGAAACTGAGCCTGAGGGCAGGCTTCAGCTCAGGGATTATACACCTTGGCAGACAGAAACCATGCCAGGAGGATGGTGGGTGAGCATCCTGCTCCGAGGGTGAGGATAGCAGAGGTGATTTTTAGGTGTAGGCAATAAACCTTCATTTCAATTCACAGGTCTGGTGAGTAATAAGCGAGATAATGAACATCTAAGCTAGTCACTTGCAGTCTCTGCAGCTTCTTACCCTTCAAGACCTAGGGGCCACCTCCCCCAGGAAGCTACCCCTGATTGCTCCAGCTCTAGGGATGCCTGGGGCCTCTTTGGGCCACTTCACAACTGAAAACATTGGACTGGGAGAGTTGAGGGAAGAGTGGGGGGGGGGGGCTATGTGTCAGTTCTTCCTGCCCTAACTTAGCGGGTAGCCCAGAGCAGGGGCCAGTGAGTAACAGCTGAATTCATGGAAGAGCAGTTCTCTCACCTGCTCCCTCTGCCTTTCATTCTGCCAGTGAGGAAACTGAAATCCAGAGAAGGGACGTGACCTGCTGAGCATGGATCCGGGGTGGGGTCTGGAGCCAGGGCCTACTCAGGATCTAGGCTATTTTCCAGCTGTCCCCAGGGGCTGGACAGACAGGAAGTTTGAGGACAATTGCATGATCAGATGGAGTTTTGTCACTGGGAAAGGGCAGGAGCACAGACAGCCATGAGGGAGCCGATCCTGGGCCATGGTCACTCAAGAAACTTGGTAACATAACTTCTACATGGTATCAGGACAGAAACAGAGCCCAGGACCAGCTGGACACAGCAGCAGGTGGAGCCTGGGAGGCAGGGTCTGCCATGAGCCATCAGTGGAAACCCAAGCTAGCCCTTCTGGTCCTCCCCATCTTCAGCATAGGGAAATAAGGCATCCCAAGCAACAGAGGCCCTATCCCAATTCTTCTCTGGCAGGGGTGGAGGCAGAGAGGCTCAGAGAGGTGCTGTGACTTGCCCGAGGTCACACGGCAATGACACTGTAGATCCAGTTGCTGGCAAGGCCCTGGCTGAGACCCTGGTCCTGTCATGTTGCTGAGCCAATAGCCCTGAGTTCCCCAGAGCCTCTTCCCGACCTGTACCTTCACCCACAAAACAAGGAGAAAGGGGAATCCAGGGACCTTTTGGAAACCAAGCCAGTAGGAAGTGGTGAGGCATGGGCACCCTCCTCAAGGTGAACTAGGGAGCTCTGACGCTGTAGGCTGCCACTCCCCTCCCCTCGGACACTCCTAGGGATGGAGTTGTGGCTGTGCCAATGGTAACAGCAGGGCCTCTCCCTGAGAGCACTCACTGCCTGCTCACTGAAGCCAGTGCTCTATGCTGCAAACTCATGAGCCCCAGCCACTGCTAGGAAGTGGCTCTATTACTCTGCTATCGGGGAAAGAGACTAAGGTGTAGAGAGGTCTGGATATATGCACACGTTGTTCGAATAGTACATCTAAGAACTGAGCCTGAGAATTTTGCTCTAAAGCAGCCACCATGTAACATAGCTTTCCAGTCACCGTGGAAGTCTTTCTCAGTGTCTGCCCTAGCCAGGCTTGTTGACAGCAGTGCTCAATTTGTAGCCCACTCCGATAAAAGAGGAAAGTCACTCTTCTGGATGGCCAGGAACTAGTTTCTGAATTGTGTGTGTGTGTGTGTGTGTGCGCGCGCGCGCCTGCAAGTCCCCTTCTCTGAGGGCTGCTGTGTCCTCCTTGAGATTTCACCTCCTCTCTGGTCTCCTTACCTCCTGTTTCTCCCATCCTTTGCTCTGTTTCTCTCTGTCTCTCTCTGCCTCTCTGTCTCTGTCACACACACACACACACACACACACACACACACACACACACTCACACTCACACTCACACTCACACCTGCACAGGCCAGCTGGCTATAGAGGCTCCTCTGTGACCTCCTCCTCACTGGTCCCTTCAGATACTGACTCTCAGTGGACCATCCTAGTGATTTCACGTTTTATTTTAAAACCACCTCACTTACAGCATCAGCCTGGGCCCATGAGGAGAGACTGGGCTCTCTCCTGTTGGCAGGAGCTATCTAGACAGAAAGATAGATTAAAGCACATTTATGGAAGATGATCTGCCAGTCCTGAAGGTGGGATGCCCTGAAGGTAGGTGGCAACATGTAAAGATTGAGACAAAAAAAAAAAAATTCCAGGAGGGCAGCTCAAGTCTGGACTCTCAGCACTAAGGAGATTGTGGCAGGACACCCTTGCAAGTTCAAGGCCAGCCTTCACCACATAGTGAATTCCATGTCACCCTGGGAGGGGGAAGGGGAGGAAGGGTGGAGAGGAAAGGGGAGGGAAAGGGAGAAAAGACAAGGGGAAGAGAGGACAGCCATCTGTATTTCTACCACATGACCAGAATGAACAAAAACCACAGTGACAGTGGTGACATTTCAGAGCTGATTTAGAAAATGGAACACAAAGCATGGTGTGGAGAGAGTGGGGAAGCCCATGCTGGCTTGCAGGTAGCTGCCTGATTGACTTTGGAGTCCTGCGCAGACCCTGCCAAGCAGCTTTCAGATTCTAGTAACGAAGTTAACAGTGCACAAAGTGGAAAGGGAGTTGGCTGTCCCAAATGAGCATGTTCATGTTAAAAAGAAACTTTACCTTGTTGTGGAATAGAGTATTTGTTTAACTATGTAAAGATGTGTTGCTGTTTTACTTTGCCTAACTAAGGCACCTAATTGGTCTAATAAAGAGCTGAACAGCCAATAGCTAGGCAGAGGGATAGGCAGGGCTGGCAGGTAGACAGAAAATGGGGACCAGCCAGCCAGATATAAAGGAAGCAGGAAAGCAGGATGGACAGTATGTAGATGAGTCTTGAGGCAGTACATAGACTAAAAGAAATGGGTTAATTCAAGTTAAAAAAAAATAAGCTAGCTAAGGCTGTGCACTCATAATTGATAATAAGTCTCTGTGTCATGGTTTGGGGCTGGAAGTCCAAGAAAGCCTGCCACATTTGGTACCCGATGTGGGGTATATATTTCTATGTAGGGCCTGAGAAATCTGGGGGGGGGGGCGGGGAAGACACGGCTTACTAGTAGCCTGATGCTCACAGTGTACAGCGGTGTGGCTCTGCCTTACAGCAAGCACTTGAGCAGCCAGCACATTAAGTAGAAACAAGAAGCTAAGTAAAAATGCCTGCCACAGTGAGGGCACCAACTTCCTGGAGCTGGGGTGGTTAAAGGCAGCTCCAGTTAAACTCAGCTCTCGGTCAGGCCCATGGGTCATAAAGCTTGGCTCTCATAGACCCAAGTTGGGCACAGCCAGCCGCCAGCACAAAGTCAAGTGGCAAGTTTACGGTTTGGCTCATGTGGTCAGAAAAGGCTACAGATATGCAGTGAAGACAGGTCTAGACAAGAACAAAACAAAAACTCTAAAAAGGTTATAGTGTGCTTAAAAATGTGCTTAAGATGGGCATAGATAGTCATATAAAAATAGCTTAAAAATAATAAAGTCTTTAATATAAAAGAAAAAAGCCACAGAAAGATGGGAAACACATGTGGAGTCTGGATCCTGTATGGTGCTGTGTTGACTTTGAATTTTTTGAATGCTGACAAGCGAATGACAGCTGCTGAGAGACACTGGATTGTAAAAGGGACTGACAAATTAAACCAGCCTAGATACTTTAGGGACATCTTAACTTTAAAATGGAAGTACAGAAAATGTACTGTGTTGGAAGAGAGGTTATGCTTTTGTTTCTACAGGACACGAAAGGCTGTGAATTCCTTCGGAATACAGATCAGTTTTGATCGGGGGAGACCTCCTGATCTTGGCTACATAAAGAAACAAACCAAGAAAAACTACAACACAGATTATGTATATACTGATCCCTCTACATGGAAACAGTTCTGAAACTGACAACAAATGTTATAGCTAGTTTTCTTAGGACTTGACCATTATCTCAATTTTCTCAGGGTTCCCTAAAGATGCCTCCAGACAAAAAGAAGCAGTCTAGAGAACACAACACCCACATTCCCAAGAGGTGGGGCAGGTGGTTTTTGGTCATTTTGGTGGGTTATGGGTATTTTTCATTGTTTAGAGGGGAATATAGTTATATAAGATAAAAAGACAACTATTAACCTCAAATATTTTACATTGGTATGGATTCTGTTATACTGATACAAATTTAAAGTTATTTTTGGTATACTATATGTATGTTTCTACTCTTGTTTAGGGTATTGTGCTTATACAGCTCATTTAAAAATGTAATATATAATTTAAAAATACAGATTAGTAGTCAGTCATCTATAATAATCAAACTTGGAGTTATGTTAGGTATGTTTTCAAGGTTAAACAGATATATTTTTAGATAGATAGGTGATCTTTAAATGCTTCAGAGACCTACAGAATATGACGTTTAAGATGTTTAATAACCTAAGGCTTTTCATGACAGTGAGACACATCTGCTCCTGGCAGCACCAATCTACTTCATAAAAGGATGATGAGCATCGAAGAATCTCCATATGGAGTTTGCTTTCATTGTGGCAAAGCTAGCCATTTGGGCAATAAACTGACTTTGCCTTGACTGCTGATAGTATATATATGACTGGACATGCAGGACACAAAAGAAAGTAATTGCTGAACTTTGCCAAGACAAGGCGGGACAGTCCTTCAAAGTTTCTGCTTCATAGAAAAGTCTGCCAGATGGTCTAGGCCTGTAAGCTGAAGATGGATGCCTCAATGTTGCAGAGGAACCTTGGGTGACTGTCCAGGCAGCCAGATGTTCCTGTCATTTCTATAATTTTGGAAGTGGTTTGCACTGCACTTTCTGTTTACTCAGGTAATATTATATCCTTCTGGGGTCTTTGATGGAGTCAATGACTAGATAGTTATAGTTACAGTTTTCCTTAGTTATGGTAGAAGGTAAATTAGGTACAAAACTTTGGACTCACTAAGATAAATAATGGTGTATTTTATCTGGATTTGCCAAATACAAATGAACTGGATATTGTAAATGTAATTCTTACTTGATAATTGTTCTTATTGTATATTGTTTTACTGTGTTAAAGCTAAAACTTTTCTTTTTATTTAAACAAAAAGGGGGAAATGTTGTGGAATAGAATATTTGTTTAACTATGTGAAGATGTGTTACATTTGTTTGTGTTGCAGAATAATTGTTTAACTATGTAAAGATGTGTTGCTTTTGTTTATGCTGCATTTGTTTAACTATGTAAAGATGTGCTGCTGTTTCACCTTGCCTTCCTAAGGCATCTGATTGGTCTAATAAAAAGCTGAATGGCCAATAGCTAGGCAAAGGAGGGATAGGCAGGGCTGGAGGGCAGAGAGAAAATGAGGGCCACCCAGCTGGGTCCAGCCAGCCACAGAGGAAGCAGGAAAGCAGGATGGACAGTATGTAGATGAGGTAAACGAGCCTTGGGGCAACACATAGAGTAATAGAAATGGGTTAATTTAAGTTTTTGTTTTTTTTTTTTTTTTTTTTTAAAGCTAGCTAGAAACAAGCCTAAAACTAAGGCCAGGCATTCATAATTAATAATGTCTCCGTGTCATGATTTGGAGGCTGGCAGTCCAAGAAAGCCTGCTACATTACCTCCCTCCTCTCAGTGGAAAAACTAGTGTCCTTGCTGCAAGTAGAAGGTTACCATGAAAACTAGAAGACACTACTGAGTTTCAGCTGATACATTTCCTGCCAGCATGCTGCTGACTTGACCTTCACGTGCCACTGAATTCTCTGACCACGGCCACTTCCATGTGCTGCTGATGACCCTGACCACAGCTATCTCCTCGAAGGCCACTACCTTCTGCTGACCAGAGAGCAGTGACCAACCAGCCTGAGGTGGGGAAAGGGTCATCCCAACCTGGCTCAGGAGCTTGAAGTAGCCCTGTCAGGTGGAAGAGACGGCTTAGTGGGGGATTCCGCTGTAGCAGTTCAGAGCTTTCTTTACAACTCAAAAGCTTCCTAGCTGTGTACAGAGAACAGCACCAAGGTTCTCAGGAGGGAAGGACATGTGGCAAGTGTGGGACCAGACTCCAGGTTCTGGCCCTGGACTAGTTAACTCATCCATTATTCCTGGAGCTGATATCAGGAAGCAGCAGACAAAAAACTCAGGTGCTAAGCAACCAAATTAGGTATCTTGCCAGGGTGGAGAAGACAACCAAGAAAACAAAGCAGGGTCATATGGAGGGGGAGTAGACAGTGGCACTACCTTAGACAAAGTGACAAGGAAGGCCCTGGAACTGAGGCCTGAGAGAGAGGAGGTGTGAGGTATGGGGCTCCAGCAGCATCTAGAATAAGAGCAGGTCCCGCTGGCCCTCTGAACTCTATCCTTTGCTGTGAGCTTTGTCAAGTGCAGATTTGGGAAAGTTGCAAGAAGACTCAGGGCTAAGCTTAGCCCCAGGGCAGTCCCTCTTGGGTTCTCTCCCTGGGCAGTGTTTTAGCCATATGCTTTAGCATGGGCCTTTGTTACACACACACACATGTAAACATGTACATACATACACTCAACCTTTGAGTGTCAGCCACTCCAAGGCCCTACTACTATAGGGTGTCTTTCCTAAAGTAAGGACATGCTGGGGCATAATCACAGCAGGACATTTGTATTGACTCAAGGAGACCGGCTCCTCTTCAGACCTCAGGAGAGCTGTCAGCTGACCTAGCGACACCCCACCCCCAATTCCTGACTCATCTGCCATGCACACAAATTTTAAAGGCAGCATACATTTCCACAGTGACCTGCTAAGGACAACAGTCAGCTGACCCTTGCACAAGGAACCCTACTTGTGGCTTGTCTACCTGTCCTGTAGGACACAGATGGGGCAGCTGAGGGCCAGCAAGAACATGAGTTGGGGCCACTGAAGTCTGATTCATAAGGAAACTGTGCACCCCCTCACACCCCTGTAGACCAAGCATCCAGACACCACATATCTCTTTGTATTAGGCACTACTTTGTCTCATACATTCCTCTATACTGTGCACACCTAGGTATCACGTACCCTAATATACCACATACTTCTATGTACTACACACCTCTACACACCACTCACCAAGGTGCCTCTCATGCTCTGAGGCAGGGAATTGAGTTAGTGAAGCTCTGTACAGCCTACACTCTGGATCTGCTCACATGTCACTATCACCCTTGGAAGCCAGTCCTGCAGGCACCCAAGGGCCTCAGGCCTGGACACTGGCGGCCTCTTGACCGCTCCCATTACACAATGATACGGTGGTGAGACAAACCACAGCTTGTGCCTGCTTCAAGCCACGGTGTTGTTTACTTGGTGGCTGGGTGTTTTGGCATCCCCCTAAATTCCATGTTTGGGCGAATGCTCTACCGCCTCCCTGATGCCTCCACACACGAGAGCACGTGGACTCGGCACGGATTGGGTCTGTACACGTGCCCTGTGCTCCACAGCCTCAGGATAAGCTGGAGATGGGGCCTCATACCCACGTCACAGAGCAAGACTGAAGCCCAGGACTGGTTTGGAAGGACTGTACTACGGTTTGAATGTGTTTCCCAAGTTCATGTCCCAACCCCAGAGCAATATTTTTGCGGGGCTGGAAAAAGTGATGTGATCCTTCAGGCCCAGCCCCTTAATGGAGGAACACTGTTATCCTAGGGGTGGGGTGAGTATCTTGAGATTATGAACCCTATTCTCAGTCTTCCTTGCCTTCCTGCTGTCTGCCATGAGGTAAGTACTGGATGTGGCCCCTCAAACTCTGGCTTCCCTGTTTCCAGGAGTTTAAGAGGCAGGGCTCTGCTCTTCGTCATGATTCTGCTCCAGCACAGCCTGGAGGTTGATAGGAAAAACCCCTTCCCTCTGAGTTCTGTAGAAGTTTAAACCAAGTGCCAGAAGGGCTGGCTTCTTCTGGGACCCCTCTCCCTGCTTTGTAGCCAGCACAGCATCATTATATCTATATGCACATGTGTATGTCTGTACCGCTGTGTATCCATCTATCTATCCATCCATCCACTCACCCACTCACAGAATTTCAAAGTTGACAAGAGCGGGCCCCAGAGCCCATGGTTCAGTCAGCACCTAAAGGCAGGAAAATGATGCCATCCCAGCTGATGCACAGGTAAGCAAGAGTCCCCTTTACTGAGATGGACTAGGGTCCACCCTAATTACCTCATCGATTTCCAAACCATGTTACATTCTGAGGGAGTTGGGGTTACGACTCCAACACGAGAAGTTAGGAGGATGCCAAGTCAATACACAGCAGGCCCCAACAGGAGAAGGGTTCTTCTCTGCATCAGCAGGGCATCTGGGCTGGCATGATCTTCCCACTGCTCAATTTGGCAGTGGCCAAAGGCAGCAAGTGTCTCTTGTGGTAACTCAGTGAGGTCTTGGCCCGCAACAATGTCCCTATGCATCAGGTCTCCCTGAATTCAATACCACCTTTCCACCTCACTACCACAGTGAAATTGCCAACACAGAGGACAGTGCCAGAGTCTGGCCTGGCTCATAGTGCCTCACCCCAGAGGCTAGTTCCATGTGTCACTGGGTAAGCTGGTAAGACTAGAAAGGCCAGGAGATCCTTGTGTCCCCAGAGGACACGGGTTCCCCTCTCCACCCTTGCCCACCTTGTATTCCTTCATTAGGCCGGAGCTGTGCCAGAACAGCTTTTCCCAGCCCCTGGCAGTTCAGCCAAGCTGACCCTCTACTGAATCTCCCACCTGCCCACCCCACCCCACCCCCACCTCCAAAATACACTGGCCAGAAGTCTGGCCAAAGTGCCTGAAATGGGAGGGCAGCTGGCGAGAGCCGGGAACACTCTTCACTGCCCTGCAGCAGACTCCTTTTGCAGGGCTCCTCTTCAGCCCCGTGAGCAGACTCTGGATTCCCACATAGAGCAGGGATGCTGCATGAATCTCACGTCACTCGTGGAAGCCAAGGGGCATCTGGAGGCCCCTTCCTACTTCTGTTCCAGTGCACCAAGTGCTGGGGCACTGCCTGAGCACCAATAATCACGCTGTCCTGAGGAGGAACCACCCAAGGGAAGGGATATGGCTGCGCAGGCCTTGTCCAGAGCCGAGTTCCCCTGCCTCGGCTCTCAGCTCACTTTTCCTTTCCTGATGACTCCCCAACTCCCAAGTGGCTCCATGACCCTCTGTTCCCTTCCTTGCTTGTGGCCTTTTTGTTTGTTTGTTTTCAAGTCAGATTTTTTTTGTTTTTGTTTGTTTGTTTGGCTTTTTTAAGACAGGGTTTCTCTGTGTAGTTTTGGTGCCTGTCCTGGATCTCACTCTGTAGACCAGGCTGGCCTCGAACTCACAGAGATCTGCCTGGCTCTGCCTCCCAAGTGCTGGGACTAAAGGTGTGTGCCACCACCACCCGGCTCTTTTATTTATTTGAGCTGGAGAGATGGCTCAGAGGTTAAGAGCACTAGCTGTTCTTCCAGAGGTCCTGAGTTCAATTCCTGGTAACCACATGGTGGCTCACAACCATCTATAATGAGGTTTAGTGCTCTCTTCTGACATGCAGGCAGAACACCGTATACAAAATAAATAAATCTTAAAAAAATTATTTATTTATTATGTATACAGTGTGCTGCTTGCATGTATGCCTGCCAGCCAGAGGAAGGCACTAGATCTCATTACAGAGAGTTGTAAGCCACCATGTGGTGGCTGGGAATTGAACTCAGGACCTCTGGAAGAGCAGTCAGTGCTCTTAACTGCTGAGCCATCTCTTCAGTCCCTACACTGCCTTTTCTTATGAGCCTGGTAAGCCCTCTCCCATCTCCCATCTTTACAGTATAATTCAGCATCTTCCTTCTCTTGGAGGAAGTCACCTTGTTCTAAATGTAGAACCTCACTGATAAGAGCACCTGCATTTGTTGAGGACCAACTGGGTCTTGGGTACCCTTTCCCTTCCTCCCCATTAGCAACCTTCCTAAAGGACCAACTGGGTCTCGGGTACCCTTTCCCATCTTCCCTATCAGCAACTTTCTTAAGATCATTTCAGCTCAGGGCCCTCGACATGATGGTAAGAAAGTCACTTGCTGCGATCACCATGGCTGACTCTGTTTCTGAAAATGCCCACCACCTGCATTCTACCACATGGGCTCCACCAGAACCCTGACCTGGGCCAGGAGGTGCAGAGTCTCAGTGCCCTCCCACAGTGGACAGGACCTTGTGACAGTGCAGTGAGGTCTGGCCACACAATGACAAGAAGATCCTACTGGGCTCCTCCTCTCAGTCACCCCTTTGTAGCAGTCTCTAAGGGTGAGGAAGCCTGGATCACAGGGAGAGGCCCAAATAGGCAAAACAGGGGTGGGGATGAGGTCAGGGGTGCTTCTAGGAATCCAACTCCAGGCCTCAAAATGCCCCAAGGGACAGTAAATAAAGCTATCCCTGTTCAAAAGAAAAGAACTGTTGGTTTAAACCATTAGGCTCTGCATTCATTTGTTATGTAGTCACAGCAACAACAATATTATATGAGCCAGGAAGCTTTAATTGGCATGGATAATGAATAAAGCAGGCTAGCCTAGGTAAACTGATTGTATGCCACCTCTGTGACATCAGGCAAGTAACTTAATCTTTCTGCTCCCAAACTTCTTTCTAGTCTGAAATATGGGGAACCAACCACATTGGTTTTCTTATTTTCTTATTTTCTTATTTTCTTTCTTTCTTTCTTTTTCTCTTTCTTTCTTTCTTTCTTTCTTTCTTTCTTTCTTCTTTCTTTCTTTCTTTCTTTTTCTCTTTCTTTCTTTCTTTCTTTCTTTCTTTCTTTCTTTCTTTCTCCCTTTCTTTCTCTTTCTTTCTTCTTTCTTTCTTTCTTTCTTTCTTTCTTTCTTTCTTTCTTTCTTTCTTTCTTTCCTTTCTTCTCTCTCTCTCTCTCTCCCTCCCTCCCTCCCTTCCTTTCTTTCTTGTAAGTTTTCTGAAATTTGTGTGTGTGTGTGTACACGCATGCACGCATGTGCATGCACACATGTGTGTGTGCACATTTGTCTGTCTCTGTGTATGAGTGTGTCTACTAGTATGAATGAGAATGACTCCTATGGGCTCATATATTTGAATGCTTGCTCCTAGTTGATGGAACTGTTTTGGGAAGGATTAGGAGGTGTGATCTTGTTGCAACTGAGGGTGGGTTTTAAGGTTTCAAAAGCCCACCAGGCCTAGTCTGACTCTCTCTGTCTCCAATTTGCAGATAAGATGTAAGCTACTGCTGCAGTGCCATGCCTACCTGCCTGCCTTGCTCCTGGCCATGATGGTCATGGACTCACCCTCTGAAACTGAAAGCAAGTCCCAGTTAAATGCTTTCTTTTATAAGTTGCCTTGGTCATGATGTTTCTTCACAGTGATAGTAACTAAGACTCTCTCTCTCTCTCTCTCTCTCTCTCTCTCTCTCTCTCTCTGTGTGTGTGTGTGTGTGTGTGTGTGTGTGTGTGTGTGTGTGTGTGTGTGTGTATGTAGTTGCCTGTGGAGTCCATGGGAGAGTGTCAGATCCCTTGGAGCTGAAGTTAACAGCTATTGTGAGCCTCCCAACTCTTACTGCTGACCCTTCTCTCTAGGCCCCTTATTTTCTTCATTATGGTCCCCACCCTCCTACCTGTCATGTAGTTTTAGGAATGGAACCTTGGCCTTGGGCCTGCTATGCAAGCTCTCTGCCACCAAGCCACAAGTCCAACACAGCAGTATTCACTAGACAGATTGTCATTCATTGAGGTATCACAAACACTTAACACCTACATCTCAGTGACAGGGAGAGAGTTCATACCCTTAAAGGGTTGTATGGATTCCCATGAGTCTGCAGGGCCCCCACTCAGACTGCCCCACTCCTGATGGACAGAACTTCCCCTGTAGGAATCAAGACCTGAGATCTGGTGAGCCGGAAGTGCCTATGTTGCCTCAAAGCCCTGCCATTCTCCTTTTCCAGCCATGCCCCAGAAACCCTCTGAGCCTCTACATGATGCCGTGGTTTGGGGAGAGGTCTTTCATGTTAGTTTGTAAAGCCCAGGCTTTAGGAAGTAAGAGGACAACTGGTATGTTGTCTACCAGAGTGTTCGGAGGAGAGGCTACAAGGCCAGCCATGACAGGGCAGGGGCCCCCTTGAGGTTCCTCGCCTGGGGAACTGGAATCCCACAGCTGAAGCAGTGGCTCCTAACTCACCAAGGTTAGGTGAGGGGCACTACACCACTGCTGGATGCTGAGAGCCCCGGAGGCAATTACACACTGTTGACACACCTCTTCATCTCACTCTTCCTCCTGGCTTTTACAATAAAAACATCACAAGGCTTTTAATACCCAGCTTAGCAAGAACATGGAGCTAACTCTCACCCATATGCTGTCACAACCGCTTTAGAAAGTGACCTTGCTAAGCTCAGCAAAGCTGAAGGCGCTCACTCACACACAGCTCACTCCACAGGAATTCCACAGCTCAAGAGCTAGGAAGCACAAGCAAGAATGCATCATTGCTCTGACTATAACTCTGAATATGGGGCTATCTGTAACAGAATCCAATACACCAACAAAGATGAATGGAAGGGAACCATGTACAGCAACATGATGTATCTCACCAGTGAAGTGTTGAATGAATAGGTTGGGCTAGAACTCAGTGGTAGAACACCCACCTAGTGCACATGAGGAATTTTCTTCCCAGTACAGAATAAATAAACCTTAAAATATCAAATGCACAAAGCAAGTTGCATTTTTTTTTTAAAGACAAGGTTTCCCTACACAGCCTTGGCTGGCTGAACTTACAGATACCCCCTTGCCTCTGGCTCTATCTCCCAAGTGCTGGGACTTGAATTTGAGTCTAGGCCTGGCAGCAAGTCACAACTTAAAGAGCAACTTGCATGCCCACATTCAGTGGTACTGTTTATAACATCCAAGGCAGGAGCAGCTGCAGTGTCCCCCCAGGAGATAAAAGTAAAATGGGGTGGAAACTTCCAGTAGATTCAGCATTAGAAAGGAAGGTAGCTGTGGCATGTGTTAGATCACAGACAGACCTTGAAGATGGTATACTGAGTGAGATGAGCAGTGTCTCAAGGACAAATACTTGGGCGGTGGGGTCCCTAGAAATAGAAAGTAGCAATGTGGGGCCATGGGAGGGGATGAGGATCAGTGTTTAATGGGGACACAATTTTGATTTGGGAAACTGGGAAAGTTCTAGAGATGGGTGATGAGGATGGCTGCACAAGTGTGAATGTGCTCCGTGGGGCACAGTGAACTGGTCGCCATGGTGGCTCTTACTGGGCTCAGTGGTGTACCTAGCTCTTGGAGGCTGAGGCAGAAAGATGCTTTGAGCCCAGTTCAGGGCCAGCTTTGGCAGCATAATGAAATAAGGAAACTGTTTTTCGAGACAGGGTCTTGCCATGTAGCCCTGGCTGTCTCAGAACTCACAATGTAGACCAGGCTGATCTGGAATGCACAGAGATCTTCCTGAGTACTGGGATTAAAGTGTGCACTACCACTAGGTCCAATGTATTTTTGTTTGTTTGTTTTAATAGCAGGTTCTATTATGTTACATATTTTATCATAAAACATTTAAAGCAAATAGCAGAACATAGTGTTCTATATTTCAAGTTTAAAATGTGGAGACCCATCTTTTGTATTGGTCAAGTTACCAAACCATGCCTGGAAATGCATGGTCCCGACCTAAGGGGCCTGGCTCTAGGATGCAGGCAGGATGAGACTCGAGAGCATGCATGGGGCCATCCTGTGGAGCCAAGGAACAGAAAGCTCTTCCATTGTTTTCTCTGTATCTGTTTTACTTCATTAACAGTGCCCCCAGATCTGACCAGCCAGAGGACTTGGGAGAAGGTCTTCACTCCTATCACAGATAAAGGGTCTATAGCTCTCCACCCCAGCAGCAGAAAACAGAGGCATTCCTGAACAGTTCAATATGATTTCTGGTTGAAAGAAGTCACAAGCTCCAACCAGGCCCAGCCACTGGCGGGGCTCCAGAATCAGTCTACATTAATTTAAGATCACTAATGAAGAATAATTAACAGCTTCAAGGGAGCCTGGCACACCCTGTGTTTAGAAGTGGTTAATTATGCATTGTCTGCACAACACCCTTTTCATACTCTTTAAGTTTTGGGTCGCAGTTTTAAACAAGGAAATATGGCATCAGGCGACATGCCAAGTGGCTGTGCTCAAAGCCTCCATGAGGAGGGCCCCTGGGGCTGTGCAGCCACTTGCTAAGCTCCACTAGTACAGCGCCTCCGGCACTTTCCTGCACTTTTCCCTAGTCCCCAAAGAGCTTTTAGAGGGGGGTTTAGCGGACCTGGCCACCTTAGAGAGTGCCTAGAAGTGCATCGGAGAATGGGAAAGACTTTCTGAAGCTCTTGGCCAGGCAGGAGCTGACTGAATCCAAAGTTCCTGCCCATTTTGATGATACACCATCATGGCTGTGGTCAGCAGTGGGTGGAAAGAGGGATAAACCCCTGCTTGGGCATGGTGCTCACCACAGTGGATAGCCACCAGCACTCAGTGAGCTCAGGTGGCTTCTCTGGCTCAACAGAGTGCTTACCTTATGACTGTACTCCTGACCAGCCTTGTAAGGTCAAAGTATATCTCCCTGTGCCTCAGTTTTTTTTTTTTTTTGTTTTTTTTTTTACCTAGAAAGTGGGGCGTGCCCATCCCCCCCACTGCATGGGGTCAGTGCTGAGAGTCAGTGACTACAATGGAGTCTCCTAGGCAGCAGGTGTCAGGGCCTCAGCATTTACACCACTACCCTGCCTTTCTTTGAAACCTCATTCCCTGAATTTCCCCAATGCTTCCACCTAGCCTTTGATTATTCTAAATATATAGGCATTGCTCAGTGCTGGTCCAGTCCCTGACCTGGCAATCAAATCCAACGCCTGCCCCCAGGTACAGTTCAGATGTCGTCACCAGCAGTAAGCCTTCCCAGCTCCTCCTGGAGGGCTCCCTCATGTTGCGGAGTCTTGCAGCTGTCCATCCCCACCTCAGCTTTAAGGCTTGATAGTGGGTTTCCCCTGGCAGGCTGGGGGCCCTGGAGGAAAGGGCACATGCACTGAATGAGAGCCTCCTACACAGATGGGTGGGAGGGGCTGGTGCTGGCTTGGTCTTTTACTCTTGGACGTGTGGCCCTGAGTGTAAACCTGGGCTTGCCACACCCCAATCCTTATGGGGCTCTCCAGTGACTATAGCACACCATCCAGACCTGGTGCCCTGCGGCTTTTCTCATGTCCTGAAGACCCTTGCTCTTTCCAAGCCCCTAGGCTTGTCTCATGTTTTGCTTTTCTTTCATGTTTTGGACTCCCAGCACCCTTCAGACATGGCCTACACCAGGACAGGTCACTTCTGGCAAACCCACTCAGACTCAGACCCAGACCCTCTGCTCTGCCAGGACTCTGACCACAGGCCTCCTTCATCTGACAGGCTCTGCTTCCCTTCCTCTCTACCTCTCAGGGTTCTGGCATCTGCATGGTCTGAAGCTATAGATAACAGAGTCTGTCCGAGAACAGAGAGACCTGAGTTCTAATCCCCGGGCACACGGGCACGGATCTGTGCTTGGGTCTCTCGTCTCACCCTCAAGAAGGGCTTTCTGCCGTTTTTCTGGCTGAGATGAACAACAGAGTATTATAATGTTCCACTCACACACAGTGAGGACTGGGCACAGGTGTTCCTGGACACACAGGGCATTCAGTCCTGGAGGGCTACACACAACCTGAGACAAAAGTCTCTCCAGCTGCATGTACTGTGTGTGCGGAGGCCCTGGCATGAGCACCCAGTGCTAACATAGCTGGAGTAATCAGATGCAGGACGGGCCTCACTGCTTGGCACCCACCCAAGTATGGGGACTTCCTTTCTATGGTGGCTGTGGGACCCTAGGCACCTCCTCCAAAAGAGCCCTCTGGGAGTGAAAGCGAAGCTCCCACACTTTCCCAGAACTGCATGCATACTAATGCCCATGGACTTCACAGAGTGTGAAATCAGGAAAAAGTAATTCCCCAGAGTAGATGGAATAGCTTGTTCCTCAAAGTCTATAATTACAGCCATTCAGACGACCCTGTCATGGCCACATAGTACTCTCTTGCCGAGCATGAGTGACTCAAACAAGGTGTGCATGGAGACCACACCACACCACACACACACACACACACACACACACACACACACACACACACACTGCATTTACACTATATATACTCTCCACAGATACACACAACTCACAATCCCTCCTACATATACACATAGCCATTCTCACACATTTATCCACTTATAAACACACACACACACACACACACACACACACACACACACACACACACACACACACACACCCTCTGCAGTCCTTGTCACTGTAGGAAGGAACACTCAGATCCCATTCACTACAGTTGTTGTCAGGTTCAAATCCTTGCTGATGGGGAAACTGGGACTCTAAGAGGAAAACTGCCCCAGGTGGCACCTAGAGGGAAGATACTTCAACATCAATCCTCTGACTTCCGGGTCAAGTGTCCCCAGTCTGCCATCTCAGATCTGCGCTGAGTGATAAAGTCCAAATGCATAGCAGCCTTGTCATAGCAGCCTTTGCTACTGGAAGGAGTGTGGCTACCAGCTAAGGGAGCAGCTCACCGTTCCCTGGGTTCACCCAGCAGCAAGAATTATGCATCAGCGCTGCACCCTAGCACAGTCAAGGAACCATGCCTTTGCAGAACCCCTTCTAGTGGCAGGCTTGAAGGAGAGGAGGGGGAGTTAAGTCCAGTTGGAGAGCAGCCCACACTACATCCACGGGCATTCTTGGCCAGTGGCAGAGACCCCGAGCTGAGATAAGACAGTCTTGTAGCTGGGTAGACTCAGGGCGAACTTTCTTTCTAGGTCCCATTGCCCTCACGGCCCAGGTCCTCTGCGGAGGAGGATCTGCTTACCTTTTATAGGCCCCATGCAGCGGCTGCAGGCACAGGAACTGCCAGTAATCCAGGCAGAGGCCTTGAACTTGAGCATTTTCACTTTCCAGTCTCTAGCGGACTGTAGTGGTATCTCCAGAGAGACACAAGCAAGGGGCCGCTGGGAGGTGGAGGCCTGGCTGCTGGTCCCTGCCGCGGCCCCCACTCACATGGCCCAACCCTGCCTGGTGCAGCTCACACAGTGCGCGCCTCCAATACAAAGAGCAGCAAGCACAAAAGCCTGCAGCTCATCCGCGTGCACGCTCTCACCGGGCAGGCTCACGCTGCTGCTGTCTCTGGTGCCTGGTGCTTCTGGGGGGTTCCTTGGGGGTCCCCGAAGCAAACCAGGGCATCCCTGGCTATGCTGGACAGCGGGGGGGCCCCAGCCCATCTTCCTGAGGAGCCTGTGAGTGATGGCTTCTGCAGCGGCTTTGCCAGCCCTTTTTTCCAACTAGGCCAGTGTTCTGATGGCAAGCCAGTGTCCACCCACCTGCCGTGACTGAGTGGCAGGGACAGGGCAGGCCCAGGGGGAGCAGGGAGGGTGGGGTCCAGGTGACTGACAGACACTGGCCTCCGCTGCCAGATAAATTACGTGTGCCGGAATCCCAGCCTGGCCTGCAAGACTGAGAACTCACCACGTAGCCACATGGTGGGGGTAACTGGGCTCTGAAAGGCAGTAGGAAAGACTGACAAGGCCGCCAGCACCGTTGCCCAGGCGACAGGAACACATTGATAAAATCTAAAATGGAACTGCAATGACAGCCGCTCATTGGCTGCTGGAAGAGACTCCTGTGGCTAATGAGGGAGGGTGGGAGGGCAGTGGCTGGGCTGAGGGGCCATGGCCAAACAGGGGCATTGTTTCCCTGGCTGAGTTGGGGACTCTGTGGGCCATGAGGCCTGGGAGCTACAGGCTAGAAGCAGAATCCAGCCTTCGTCCTGTCTCTTTTCCTGCCCTTTGGCTGGTTGGCTGGCTTCTATACCAACCCCAGTGGCCTATTCTTCACATACCAGCTAGGGACCTCAATGAATCACTTTGGTTCCAGACACCAACATGATCCCCCTGTTACACTCAGAATAAAGATGGGATTCCTCACCAAGCAACTGTTGGGGACTCTGCTAGCTGTCAGACCCCTTTGATACCCGGATACATTGCCTAGCTGTCCCCCCTTTCTTCTTGATACATCCTTCTAGTCCTGTGTACGGTTCCCTCTGCTAGAAGTGCCTCATCCCAGATCATATCCCCATTACCTCTCAGATGCCTACTTTCCCAAGATGTCCCAATAAAGCAGCACGGCTTCTCTTGTCACCACGTGTGATTCCTCCTGGATGCCTGCCTCTTCATGTCTGACCCACAGCCTCCTTCATCAGCTTGGAGTGCCCCCAGGGAGGAACCACATCTTTCCATCAGTGTCTGCACCAGCAGCTGCTCCACCATCAGCAGGGGGCAAGTGTGAGGACCTTAGATGGCGACTGGGACAACCTCAGAACCCAAGGGACTTTCCAAAGTGCCACACTCACTTGGCAACCTCAGGCTTTAAATCTACCAACTACTAACTACAGGGGCCCAGGGAACATCTGCTCTCAAGATGTATGTATATACAGAGCCCTGAGTCCAGCAACCAGGAGAGACCTGATGTCCCAAAAGCCTGAGCTCTGTGCACCCTGTGTTAGAAGGTCCAGCTCCTAGGGGCAGAGTGGAGATGTATCCTGTACAATGCCAAAAAAAAAAAAAAAAGCACCTGTCTTGGCAGGGCATTTTCACCTGCAGCCACCAGCAAGCTCTGCATCTAGAAGAGAGATTCTCAACCAGAGATGACTTGTCACCAATCTACCACAAAGGACAGGACCTTGGGTAATGCCTGAAGAGGAGCTTGGTTGTCACCAGTGGTGCTGGTGTTGAGGGACCTTAAGATGACACCAATTATGCTGCTTAGTACAGGACAAGGCAGTCCCTGGCTCCTTTGTTAGAAGTGCTGGGCTGAGAATGTGGGTCTAGAGAGTGGGTCCCCGGGGCTGTTGGGCTGGAGGGCTGCAGGAGCCAGAGTAAGCTCCACTGCATGCACAGGCCTGCGGCTGGGGAAGGGGAGGGTTACACCAGCATTCTAAGAGCTGATGAGCTGAGCAGGACAGACCTCCTGCTTCAGAAGCGGAAGACAGCTGGGGGCAGGCAGGGAAAGCAAGGTGGCCATCTGCCTGAGAGATGAGCCTGTTTGCCAAGGTGGCTTAGGCTGCCCCCCATCCCCCACACAGAGTGCCACCACCTCCCTCCATGGGACAAGGACATTGGCTTCCCTCTCACGTGTGTGGCAGAGGAAGCTGACTATGCCTGTGAAAGGCGGCAATTATTAGCCGGGACCTTTGTTTCTGATTTCCCAGGCTGCAGTGCCTTCAGGACCTTGGTGGGGCGGGGCAGGGACAAGCATATGGCACCCCTCCACTAGAGCCTGAAACACGCTTTCTCAGGGACTTGCAGACCTCTGCCACTTAAGGAGGCCACAGAGGCCAAGTGGCAGGAGGGATGCAGTGGAGTCCCGGGGCTGAGTCATGGATCTGGTCCTGATCTCTCTGGGTCCATCTTTCTCATGCACAGAATGGGCACACTGAGTTGGCTCTGGCACATTCAAGGAGACTGTGAGGATTCCAAAGCTGGTCACATGTCACAAGCCAGGTGGCAGAGAATCCAGCAGATGTCATTGAGCAACTGCTTCAATGCTGTGCTGCAAACATGCTCAACATGCTCCACCTGAGGGCCTTTGCACTAGCTGTTCCCAGCGGAGATGCTGATCCTGCCCACCGCCTCCACCCAATCCCCTGAACAAGGCTGGTTAACTGAGCCTCCTCAGAACCACTTCCCCGACCCTCCCTGTGGCCACTCTGTGCCATTTACCCCTCCCCCCCCAGATTACACTAAGAAGCAGCCTTTGTGCCTTAGATGTCAGGCCCTGCCATACAGACGCTCTTTGAGGATGAAAGGACTGTTGCTGTGGTATCCTAAGGGCTTGACACCCATAGGTTCTCAGGAACCAGGGCTAGATAGAGGGAGGGGAGGCTGCCTGACCTTCCTCTGACCCCCAGTGCTGCCCAGGGATCGAAGCACTGCCATTTTGGCTTCGAGGTCACATAGGGCCGCCCTGGCTATGGCCCTGCCTGGTCTGGAGAGAGCCCAGACTGGCTTTGATGTGAACTGTACAGCCATACTCAAGTCAGGAGGGGGCTCGGTCGGACTCACCCAGCCCCCATAGATCCTGAGTCAAGAGCTCTATCCACCCTCTTCTCCTCTCATCCCAGAGCTGTCTGGCCCTTCCTCTAGGAGGCCTCTGTGTCTGTTGGGAATGGCAAAGGAGATCATGCAGGTGGAGACGCCGCTCTTAGCAACTCCACCAGGTCTTAGAAAAGAACAGAGGTCAGCTGCCCACGAGAGCTTCCTGAACCTTTTCCCTGGGGGTCAAGCACACCCCGCCACAGATACCCATAGGCATGTGGGTACCCTGAGCCAGCTTGGGGTGGGAACTGTGAGTGTATCCAAGTGTGAGCACGGGCTATGTATGTCCTGAAGTGGGTTATGGTCCTGGCATGCCCTAATACTAGGGTGTGGAAGCCCCTGGGCAAGCGTGAAGAGATTGGATCTGCCTGGGAGGAGACAGGACTGAAAATGTTCTGGATCTCATGTATGCAGGAGTCTGACAAGTGCATGAGGAGCTGGTGTGCAAGGTGTGTCACACATATGGGTGGGACTGGGACAGCATGTACACCAGGACCCCAAGGCTCAGATCCCAGCTGTGCCTCCCTAATTGTCCTATTTCACTGGGCCCTACCATTAAATAAACCCATTTAGTAGCAGGTGTCACTGGAGTGTACATTACAGGATTGTGTACATAACATGTGTGTGTCACACAGTTCTTGGTCCTCACATCCTGGGGCAATGCCCAGTTCTGGAAATGTGAACAGAGACTGCCCCCTTGCTATGTGCACACACAGGGCTAGGAATTGCTCACTGCAACTTTCATGTTTCTATACAGCAGCACTATACCCTGACATGCAGGTCCAGCCCTGATTAGTGTGCCCAGTGATGGGTTCACACCACAAGAACCTCCTCTCTTCCAGAAGCCCAATTCCTTGTGGACACATCCCACCTCACCCTCAGTCCTGCACAGACTGGGCCTTTTGCTCACAATGCAGCTCCAACTACAAATTCAAATCACACAATACAGTACAGATGAACCCCCACCCTAGTCACAGCACATCTACACACACACACACACACACACACACACACACACACACACACACACACACACACACGCATGCACGCAGTTCTCGGAGCCATGATACAGAGAGCAAAGCTCTTCAGGGCCCTGGAAAGGTCAGGAGCCCAATATCTAATCTTTTTTGGGGTTTTGGCTTTTATTTGTTTGTTTTTGAGGCAGAGTCTCAAGTAGCCCAGGCTGGTCTTGGGCTTGCTGTGTAGCCAAGGATGACCTGCAACTTCTTATCCTTTTGCCTCCATCTCCAAAGTGCAGGATCACAGATGTGCACCACCATACTTGATTTATGGAGATGGAACCTAAGGCCTTCTGCATGTTAAGCAATCACTCTACCAACTGAGCTGCATGCCCAGCTGAGCGTCTAATCTGTATC
Source organism: Peromyscus maniculatus bairdii (assembly GCF_049852395.1). Classification (NCBI taxonomy): domain Eukaryota; kingdom Metazoa; phylum Chordata; class Mammalia; order Rodentia; family Cricetidae; genus Peromyscus; species Peromyscus maniculatus. The sequence goes on from NC_134854.1 coordinate 112,944,581, forward strand.
GGTTAAAAAAAAGGAGTGCATTCTTTTTGGAGACCCTGGATAAGATTATTGGGATCTGAAGCATACAGAGGCAGTGCCATGCCCCCCAGCACACTGCCAATCAATGGAAATCCCCGGTTCTCACTGACTCCAGCTTTGGTTGCCATGGGAACTGCCTGCTGTAGACTGCTCCTCAGGGGACCCCCAGCCTTGGATCCTGCAGCAATCAGCCTCAGCACAGCCTGACCTCTAGGGGACCCCAATTCTGCTCTCAGGGAGGCCTTGGGCTAAGCCCTTGCTTGGGGGATCTGCTTAAATTGTATGTATTTTCAGGGGGTACATCAGCAGGACCTCTGGTCTCTAGGGAAGCTGGGGGTGCCTCCTAGTGAGTCAATTCTTCCTCACTCCCAGGGCCTTCTTTCCACCCCAGGTGCACTCAGAAAACGTAGGCCTTGGTGGCCCTGAGACAGGAGACGCAGATGCAGGACAGTACCTGTATCGGTCAGTGGAGAGGCTGCTTCCGGTCTCCAGGGAGCTCCTGGGGTGGTAAAAATGAGACAGGGTTACTAACAGTCCCACAGCAAGCCCCTTGGCACCGTGCCCGCTCAGGTCACATGGGTGGCCTCAGACAAGAAACCATGTGCTTTAACGTCCCCCTGCTATTCCCCAGAGGTTGCACTGCCAACCTCATCTCAGCCTGGTGATGGCACAAAGGGTCTTGGACAATGTCAATCCATCTGCTCCCTTCTCAGATGGGGAAACCAAGGCTAGAGAGAGGAGGCACGGCAGGCAGGGTCAAACAGCTCTCAGGACTGGGATCATTTGTTCCCCCAAAGGGGGAATGCGAACGCTGAGAATCATGATAGGGACCTTGTGCATGAGCAAGCTCCCTATTTCAGAGCTGCGATCAGACTTGCATATGGTTGACAGGACACCGCCACCTTCCTTCCCTAGAGTCCTGATCAGGCTTTGCAGCCCCCATGTTGGGAGAAGAAGCCCATGCCCCCAGTCCACTGCCCAAGCATTCAGCTCTGGGCCCCAAAAGCCTCGTTCCCAGCGCCTTTCTTTGATCAAACTGCAGCTGTGCTAATGGGGTGTGGCCAGGGACTGGCCAGACGAGGATCGTATCTTGGCCCCATCATGTACCAGCTGCGAAGTAAGTCTGCTGTACGTTCGTCCCCATCCTGTGCCTCAGTTTCCCAGTGTATAACAAGGACATAGTAATGAGGCAAGCTTCCCCTGCCCAGGACCACACTCCACATTCTATCCTGTGTCCTACAGCATCAGAGTGAAGGGGTCCAGTTGGCACCTTCTACATGTGGGAGCATCTGCTGGGAAAGAGACATGTCCTGTGTGGTGGTCTGAATAAAAATGGCTCCCCACTGAAGGGGCTCTGGCCGGCCTGAGCATGGTGAGCATGACTCTGGCAGGCCTTGCCCTTCTCTCCCATTCCCTCTGCCTTGCTAAAAAACATTCGATTATATTCCTAAAACCAGCCACCAAGATCTGTTTCCTTATTAGGTCACCCCCTCCTCCTGAGGCTGACTACCAAAGTCCAGCAATTGAGAGCCCCCTTTGGTTCACCTAATCAGCATGCCTAATTAAAAGTAAACACCTTATCCTAACACAGGGGTTTCCCCTTTACTTTTATAAACCACCATTTGCTTATGTGCCATCTCTGTATCTCTGTCTCCCCTTTATCAGGAGGCAGTCCTTTGTCTGTCTGGGACAAACACCCCTGCCCCCGTTCCCTTGTCTCCTTCCCCTTCTCCTGGGTGCCCTATCTCCTTTACCACCACATCCTAGCCCATTCTAACAAAGACCTTCTGCTAACCACCCCTTCTTCTCCTTTTAAAATAATTATACCTGCAAGGTCATCTGCTGCTGTTTTCTGCCTGAGTCAGAAAGCAGCCACTTTAACTTTTCTTCCCCACTTAATAAAGGATCTCTCTGTGGAAACAGGTGTTTGGGTGTGGTTGGTGCCTAATCCAGGGTCCAGGAGGAAGCCCCCACTGTTTGGTGGTCTCCTTTACCCATAGGCATATATGTTTGTGAGTGATACTATTTGAGAAGGATTGGGAGGTGTGGCCGACATTGATGGAGAAAGTGTGCCACTGGGGGTGGGCTTTGAGGGTTCGAAAGCCCATGCCCGGCCCAGTCCATGTCTTGTCTTTCTCTGACTCTCTGACACACACACAAACACACACACACACACACACACACTCTTTCTGCCTATGGATCAGGACGTAGCTCTTAGCTAGTTCGCCAGCACCATGCCTGCCTGCCAACATGATCCCTGACATGATGATAATGGACTAAGCTCCTGCAACTGTAAGCAAATGTGAGATTCAAAGTTATGTTTTAAGTTTTGATTACTGTGCCTTCTTAGATCCAGGAAACAAAAATAGTTTTAACCTGTAAGCCCCTGGCCCAAGGACAGATATTTCCTGAAATACTATAGGCCATTGTTTATGTAAGATAACAAGCCACATGTTTTCACTCCCATAAACAAGTTCGTTTAACCCAGCTGCACTGGATGTGCTTGATTACATGTGGACAGGAGGTACACAGGCAGGAAATATGTCAGGATACATGCTTGCCTCTGACTGGATGTAGGCAGGAGGTACACAGCTAGGAAATACATCAGGATATATGCTTGTCCCTGATTGTACCTTGTGGGAAATGCATAGCCTTATGGGTTTGCCTTTAAAAGCCTCTGCAAAATGTGACTTGTCACCATTTTCTGGGAACCCTGGAATGGACGTGACCAGAGTCCATTATCCTGGCCAGTATTTAATTGAAGCTTGCTTTGAATTTGGCTAAAAAAATTGTAGTAGTGGTCTTATTCTTGCACAATGGGATTAACCAAAGCCGTCAATTAAATGCCTTCCTTTTTTTTTTTTTTTTTTTTGGTTTTTCGAGACAGGGTTTCTCTGTGTAGCTTTGCGCCTTTCCTGGGACTCACTTGGTAGTCCAGGCTGGCCTCGAACTCACAGAGATCCGCCTGCCTCTGCCTCCCGAGTGCTGGGATTAAAGGCGTGCGCCACCACCGCCCGGCAAATGCCTTCCTTTTTAAGAGTTACCCTGGTCATGGTGTTATCATAGCAACAGAACCAGTGACTAAGACAGAAGTTGGTACCAGGAGTGGGGTATTGCTGTGACAGTCCTGACCATGCTGCTTGTTGGTAGAATGCGGACTTTGAGACTTTGGATTAGGAAAGCAGCTGAATGCTTTAAGTGGGGTTTAGTGGGCCATACTGTTGGAGCATGAAAGGTAGTGGTGCAGAGAGTAATGTGAATCATGATGGCCCAGCTCACGAAGTTTCAGAGGGGAAGAATATTAGTAAGTGGCCTAGAGACCATTCCTGTGATATTTGGCAAAGAATGTGGCTGCTTTTTGCCCTTGTCCTAAAAATCCGCCTGAAGTGAAATTGAAGAGTTTTGGATTAATTGGCAGAGGAGATTTCAAGACTATTGACTGTCCTATATGGCTACTGGTAGTCACTCTTATGCATATCTATAATGAAAAGGAGCAAGCTGAGCAAGGAAAAATATAACATGTACCAGTCTGAAGAGAAAAGGGGCACCAGGAAATGTAATGTTGGAGCTAAGATCAGTGCTCAAGAAAATAAAAAGTTTAAAGAGAAGCCTGATGCTAAATGGAATAAGGGGAGTGGTGACCTCAGGGCAAGACCCCACTCAGCTAAGCTCCCAACTTATGAAAAGGAATCAATGAAAAGACTAGGCAGTGAAGGAAACCATCAGCAACAGAAAGCTGATGCAAATGTAGTTGAAGGAGGGGGCCAAGATCAAGCCCCATCAAGCAGCAGAACTTGGCAGTTTCAACCACATGGTTCTAGCTTTGGAGTCAAGATTAAAAGAAAAAGGTTGGGCAGTCTTCCTCCTCCACTGAGGCGAGGCATGTGTCAAGGGTGTCCCTGCATGAAGGCCCAGAGAGGCCATTTCGTGAAGCTGTGAATGTAAAGTCTGGATTGTTGGGTGATGTCGGAGATGCCAGAGCCGTGAGATACCTGCCAAGGAGAGCTGTAGACCTGGTGTGGAGCCAGCCCAAGAGAGAGAAGTGTGTTGTAGTCAACAAAGCTGAAGGAGTTGTGCCATTGCATGTCAGAAGTATGTGATCTTCTTTTTTATTTGATTTTACAGGGGGTTACAGTTAGATTGTCATGAGTCTCAGAAGACACTTGGACTTTGGACTTCTATGGGGACTTTTGAGAGCATTTTGTATTATGATATGGCTATAAGCCTATGGAGTCAGGGAGTAGAATGTGATGGTTTGAATAAGAATAGCCCCCACAGGCTCATATTATTTGGATGCTTTGTCACCAGGGAGTGGCACTATTGGACAAGGATTAGGAGGTGTGGCCTTGTTGGAACAGGTGTGGCATTGTTGGAGAAAATGTGCCAGGTGGGCTTTGAGGTTTCAAAAGCCCAGGCCAGTCTGTCTGTCTGTCTGTCTGTCTGTCTGCCTGTCTGTCTCTATGTATGGATCAGGATGTAGCTCTTAGCTGCTTTTCCAATACTATATCTGCCTGCTGCTATGCTCCCTGCCACGATGACAATGGACTAAGCCCCTGAAACTGTAAGTCAACACCCCAATTAAATATTTATCTTATAAGAATTGCCTTGGCCACGGTGTCTTCACAGTGACAGAACACTGACTAAGACACCCTGGGGCTGACTTTCCTGCTAATGCCACGCTGCCTCCTCGTACTAGACACCTTTTCCTGCTGCAGTGGGCACCATGCCTCTTCCCTACCCAGGACCTCCCTACTGCTCTTCTTGAGGCTATGTGTGACCACCAGGGCTTGGACATTCCAAGAAAATGCTGGGTGCCTATGTCAGCAGTCCAAATTTCAGCCTCAGTTTCCCCACTGTCTCCATACTAGGGCCTTGCTAGAACCTCTTCTCTGCTGAAGGACATTGACAGCTATCTCTGCCCTGGAGCCAGAGTTCCCTGGGACTACACACCACCAGCTCTAGGGCAGCTCTACCTGGGTGCCAACGGTGCACTGAACAGCCCAAGCAGAGGAAGAACATGAAGGGCAGTGCCAGAATGTCCCAGAACTTTTCAGAATGCTCACAGTCCACATGGGCTCCAGGGTGGCCATCAGGGCATTGAAGAGGCAGTGGGCAGGGCTGGTAAACAGAACCCATGATGACTTGGGTAGCAAGCTGGCCTTCGGAAGCTTTATCTGAATGAGGGGCCAGGCCCCATTCCTCAAGCCTGGCTGCTCAGACACAGACACTCTATGTAAAAGTAATACCAGGGCAAGGTAACAAGATGCCTCCAAATGGCACGAAGTTGCCACTCTGCCAGGGGACGGGGATTCTGCCCCCACTCCTGATTCTACCCTCAGGATTGCCCCTGCTGTGACCACGGTAATATCTGATAGTCTGCAGTGGGGAGTCCATCTCACATGGGGTCCTGTTACCAACCACTTTATCTAATCCTTCTGTTGAGTCTTACATGGCACAAGGAATCATTTCTTTTTATAGATAAGAAAAGTCTTGGGAGCAGCACACTTACGACACCACCATTCCACTCCCCCATCTATCCAGCAGTAAACTCCTATTCACCCTTGAAAACCCCACTCACATATCAAGTGTTAACTCCTTTATGCAGCTCTTTCCTACTGCTTACCTCACATCCATCCCATGAAGACTTCTTTCTTCTTTTTTCCCTCCTCACCTTTTTTTTTTCCTAGGGATTTATTTGGTCCTAGGATCACATGGGCTTGGACTGGGCAATACCCTTCCCAGAAAACTCAGTCAGCAAAGTCCCTATATAACAATGGGAACTGTGAGACAAGACACAGGGCTGAGGGCTTACTTAGCAAGGAGACCTGACCCTTGCTGCCGGCTATACACAAGGCTTTATGCCTGACTTCCGGAACCCATGTCCCTGGCCCTCAGGAGATTCCTCAGGGGCTAGCCTGACCATTTCACAGCCCGCACATGTCTTGGTGACCTGATAGGTGACCAGGCCCAGCTCCGAGAGGATGCCACCCCAAAACCTTCTGTCTCCACCCTGTGGTCAGGCTGCCTGAGGCCTTGGGTACCCAAGACAGGGGCCCATTCCTGCCTCTCCTTCCTTACTGTTTCCTGCTCAGCGTGTGTGCATTCAGGACCCAACCTGGGCCCTGATGAGATACAAATTCAGCCTAAGTCTTTTGGATTGTGGAGGGGAAATGACAAGCTGCCTCTAAGTGCCACTGAAGGCATCTAAGAGACCTTACAGTGTCATGACCACCGTGACAGTGTGTACAATACTGAGATGTCAGACCTGTGAGGCTACGGCCTGAACTCCAGAGACAAGGATCAGTGTTCAAACCCTTGCTGCTCCACACTAGCTGTGTGACCTTAGGCAAGGTGGCTAACCTGTCTGTGCCTCCACAAAGCTTCCTCATTGGTAGTATTGGGGAATACTAAATGGGCTAATATACTTCAAAGTCTCAGAACAATGCTAGGAAGTCTGAATTTCATGAATGAGAAGACAGGATTCCAAAGGCTGGCACATGTGAAATTAAGTCATGCATATATTAATTATGATAACAATGTCTACAATAAAATACAAATGAACACATTTTACTAGCACATTAATTCTGTTGAATGGAGATTTCTTTTATCTGTATGTACACACTATTTGTATATGGAGCAGGGAGTCGGGAGAGCCCATATCCCTTCCACCCCCTGTTCAGAGCTCCTTCCACCCTTCTGGAGCTGTTTCTCCCTACCCTGGGGACCCTAGAGTCTTTGAGGATCCCTGGACCAGGCTCCTCAGGTTCTGCAATCCCTTTCCTGCAACCCTGGGAAGGCATCAAGGCCAGTCTGAGGCCCCACCCCCCATCCTAAGGACTGCTATTCCTTGTTCTGTCCCCAACCCTGCCTCCCAGCGCTCTGGGAACACAGCTTCTATTTCTTTTTCAGGACCTACTGGATACTTTCTCCCTGGTAAGGAGCACCAGCCATGGACACAGTCCTAGAACAGGCCAGGCAGCTCTGTGTGGTTGAGTCAGAAAGGCTCCTTGGAACTGGATGGGAGACAGGGGATGGGGCACAGGGTGGGTGTGTTCTGGGGTCTGAATGTTGGTTACACATGTTTGTTTGTGATGGGCCTGTAAGCCACACACTGCTGAAGTGCACCCCCTCCTGTATGTACATAACAGCTCACCAAAGCTTACAGATGAAAACTGGCATGGGGACTCCAGCCTCCAACCTGCACATCCAAGAGCCCAGGCCTTGGGTGCCAAGGAGCTAGCCTCAATCTCTCATAGCCGCGCTCTCTGGCCTTAGTTTCCTCTACCAAGTGTAGGAGTGGTCAGTGCTTCTGTCCCTGGCTGCACCCAGGATTCTCTGAGTCTACAAGAACCATTCCTGAGCCTTGCTGCCTCATCACCTTTGAGACAACCTCAGATTCACAGAATATACGGGGAGCCCCTGCATGCATACTTTGGCTACCCCAGTAAGAACATCTTGCTTGACTGCAGAGTGCCACTATCTCTATAAAAAGGACACCAGTCAATCCACAGAACTCATAATGGTATACAAGCCCCTGTGCGTGCGTGCGTACATACATGTAGGGCTGTGTAATTCTGTCATCTGGGTGGCCTTAAATGAAAAGACCCACCATGCTGCCTCTCCACCATCCCAGACTCCTGGCCACTGCTCATCTCTATAACTGTCATTGACAATGTTATACAGACATAGTCATGTGGATAGGACTGCTTAAGACTGTCTTTCTCACTCAGCATGGTTCCCTGATACTCATCCAGGTACCATATTCCTTTTCACTACTGAGTACTATTCCATGGCATGGATGTGCCACAGTTGACTTAACCATTGTAGGATATAATAGCTTGGTGCCTAAACCTTTGCATCTTCCTGGAGTGTGGCCTTGAAGGGGTCTGTGGGATCCTGGGCTCTTTTTCTGTCTTTCTCTTGCTCCCTGGCCATGAGGCAAATAATTTTGTTCCATTGACTGCTCCCTACCATGCCACACTGCCTCATCACAAAATGGGCCTGACACAATTCAACAGTTAAGAGCACTTGTTGCTCTCGAAGAGAGGGCCTTGCTTTGATTGCCAACACCCATACTGGACAGCTTACAACCATCTGTACCTCTACTTTCAGAGGATCCAATGCCCTCTTCTGGCACCCATGGGCACCAGGAACACACAGTACACAAACATACATACAGGTAAAACACCCATACTCATAAAGTAATAAAAAATTAATATACAAAAAAAAACAAGTAATGAGGCCAAGTGACCTTGGACCAAGACCCCAAAACCATGAGCCAAAATAGCCTGTTTTTCTTTAGAAGCTGATGGTTACAGTCTTATTGTAGTCTCGAAAGCTGACTAACAGCAGGAGCATCTAGGCGATGCCCAGCTGCATCTGTGGTGAATGAGCTGTTGGGAGCCTGTGGACACAGGCTGTGAGCACAGAGCTTCCATTTTCTGGAATGGGACAGCCCAAGGGTACCTCCCCTGGCTGCTATGGGAGAGAGTATGTTTATTATTAAAACAAACCACACTGACTCCAGAGCAGCTGCCCACTCTATGTTCCCCACGATAATGGGGCGAGTGACCTCACTCCCCCACAGGCTTCCTGGTATTACACTAGCAGTATTCTTTATTTCAATTTATTTCATTTGGGTAGCAGCTCTGAGCTATGGGGTGTCAGGTGGAGAGAGGATTGAGCTTGTCCTGAAATAGACAAGGAAGGCATGGAAAGCAACTGGAAAGAGGAGGCCAGGAAGGCCCACTGCCTACTGGCCAATGCTGCCCCAGTATAGATGAGGGCTGGTGGCTGGTGGTGGCAGTAGTGGTGATGGTGGGTGCACGTGCGTGCATGTGCGTGCGTGTGTGTGTGTGTGTGTGTGTGTGTGTGTGTGTGTGTGTGTGTGTAGGACTTTGAGCTCCTTCCTCGGGTATTGGCTCAGAGCCTGGTGCTGTTCAAAGGGAAACTCCAAGTGGGTGATGCTTATTCAAGGTCAATCTTCCTTTCAGAGAAAGCTAAAAGCAAGTAAGACTCAGTCAGGCCACAGAAGAAGGTTGTTTGGAGGGAATCTGCTTCAGTTTCCAGAGGGAAGGGAGGCTACCGCCTCCTGTATCTTGCTTCCCTCCTTAGATAGTGAGGAACATAGGGCATTGGCTTAGAAAGTGAACACTGGGGCTGAGGAGAAGGCCCAGTCAGTGAAGTGCTTGCACACAAGCGTGAGGGCCTGGGTTCAGACCCGCAACGTGCCTGTAAAAAGCTGGGTGTGGTGGCCTAGTCCTGGAGTCCTAGTGCTGGGGAGGCAGACACAAGAGGATCCTTGGGCTCATGGCCAGCTGTTCTTGCTCAAGAGATGAGCTTCAGGTTCAGCGGGAGACCCTGTCTCAAAAACTAAGGTGGAGAGGGGTAGAGGACGACACCTGATGTCAACCTCTGGATTCACATATACTTGTGTGTGCACGCAGGCGTGTGCGCACACACAGTAGCTGCTAAGCCCAAGGGAAGATCAGGCCCCGGACCCCAACTCACTGTAGACACAGTGAGACAGCTTCAGGGTGTTTCCGCTGGCTTTGCGCTCAGTGAGCTGCGTGGGGCTGTGAATATTTGTGACATCCATTCTATGACACCATGCCCCCACTGACTGTGTACACAGGAGTTGGAGACACATTCCTTCCTGCCCTCTGTGGCTATGGGGTGTGTGGCACAGCTCCTAGCCTTATGGGGTGGCTGTGGGCTTGGCTCAGCATGCCTGCCTCCCTGGTCAACAGGCCACGGCAGCAGCTCAATAGGGCTCCTGTGCTCAGCAAGTCCTCCTTAGGGGCTGTCCTTGGAACTGTGGACACAGGGTGGAGATGTTTTTATGGCCCTGGGTAACACGGATGGCCCCATGAAAGGTCAGACCCACCTCCTCTAGCCAGCACTGAAGCGTCTGCCTGTCTCCAGGGCCCTAGAAGTTTCTCTGTTTGGGGCAAAAGTTACGGCAGGAGAGGAGATGGTAGGCACAGTCCTGCCCCAAATCTCCTCCCTCCCAGGCTCCAGGCCCTCTGTGCTGGCATTCTACAGCAGAACTATTTAGCCATGCCTAGACAAGGCACTCAAGAGCTCATGTTCCTGGCCATTCCATGGCTGCAGGAGAGCTGAGAGCCTAGCATGGAGGTCAGCTGCCCCTTTGCTCGGGACACAGGGTGCTGTCACTCTGTCTTCAGGACTTCTGAGGCAGAGACACAACAACTGGACCATGGTTCCAGGGCCTATACCATGCTGGGTGGGCACCTTGTGATTCTGTACCCTAGGCCTTTGGCCCAGTGTCACATACTGGGGCTGGACATGACCTTGATCAGCACATGCTGGTGTTGTAAGCCATGAGCCCTTCCTTATCTAGGCCTCCCTTTCCTCAGCTAGGGAGTCTGAGGTGCCAATGGGCAGACTTCCCCTTCATCCTGTCTGGCCCTGCACCTCAAGGCCTCCAGTTAAGACAGCCAAAGAGGACTTGATGGCTTTCCTGTGCTGGCTCTGGTGTGTAGACAGCCCTGCCTACCGGCTAGGGGCCCCCACCACAGGCACAAGGAGATGATTGTCCCTAGGTTGGCCTCTACACTACTCCTTGCTGCCAGGCTGCCCTACCCAGAGTTCAGCCAGAGTCTGGAAAAGTCTGGCTGCTGGGGAGGATACCTTCAGAGGCCTCCTGACAGGGTATATGGAATATATATATGAAATGAGGCATCATCTGGACTCTGGGCCTGGGTCTCTTGTTTACATTGGAAGGAGGTTTGTCTAGAGCAGTGGTCATCAGCTCTGAAAGGGTGCAATTTGAAACAGTGAGTCATTTTATTTGTCCAGCCTACCTAGCACCCACACAGTGCCAAAGCAGCCTCTTATACACAGGGACACCCTCTAACATGCCTGGGGGGATGCCCAACATCGTTGGCCACAGTGATGGGTTTTCCTATGTTACACATTCAATATATATTATATAGAACAGTTGCATTGAGGGTTAAGAGCCACAACTACCGGGGCTGGAGAGATAGTTCAGTGGTTAAGAGCACTTGGGTTCAGTTCCTAGCACCCATATCATCTTAGCCATCTGTCACTCCAGTTCCAGGGTATCCGATGCCCTCTTCTGGCTGCTGTGGGCACTGTATGCACATAGTACATTGAGATGCAGATAAAATACTCAGAATGACCATAATACACCATTACAGAAGTCACAGAAAACCTACCAATTATTTCTGGAGTTTTTCATTTAATATTTTCAAGTCTCAGTTGTTAAAAAACAATATACATGAATCAAAAGCCATGGGCAGGGGGCCACTGTGATTGCATGTGGTAGTATGAATGAAATGGCCTCATAGGCTCATATATTTGAGTGCTTGATCTCTAGTTGGTGGAACTGTTTGGGAAGGATTAGGAGGTGTGGCCTTGTTGGAGGAGGTGTGTCACTGGGGTCAGGGGAGAGCTTTGAGGTTTCAAAAGCCCACACCATTCCCAGTTAGATCTTTTTGCCTCATATTTGCGGATCAAAATGTAAGCTCTAAGTTACTGCTCCAGAGCCAAACCTGTCTGCCTGCTGCCAATCTTCCTGTCATGATGGTCATGGATTCACCCTCTGAAATTCTAAGTCCCAAATAAACTCTTCTTCTATTGCTTTGGTCATGGGGTCTTATTGCAGCAATTTAAAGTAACCAAGACAGTGCACTTCACCACCCCAGCCACCCAGTGACACAGGATGACCATAGACACCCGTCTGAGCAGAGAGTCCAGTATGACTGAACAACCCCACTCAAGGAGCAAAGCCAGAGGGTTTGCTCTATCCCTGTGGGCAGGCAGGTAGCCAAAAAGACATACAGCAAGGTGGTCACAGCACACTGCCCCTTCTGGCCAGTCAGCAGCATCCAGAGTAAAAACTGCCAGGGATTGCAGAGGCCAGAAGCCAGCTGCTCTCTGAGCCTCATGCCCTAACACTAGAGTGTTCTCAAGATAAACAGGGACCCTGACTGAAGCCCAAACCAGAAGGGAGGAGCAGACACAGGAGGGGAAAGAAAGCCTTATATGCCAAGCTAGTGGGGTGTATGCACTTCTATTTTGGGGTGCAAGATGGTGTGGCAGCAGGCACTGTTCCCTAGTGTCTGCTCTGTTCAAGAGGCAGAGTTTCTCCTAGCAGATGGCAGTGGCCTTGGCAGAGGTCCCGGGTGACCTTGGACTCAGGGGGGCTTGTAGCTCTAGAGAAGAGAACCTGCCCTGAGCTGAGGGTAGGGACATTTTTACAGAGTCTAATGAGAGGCAGAGACACAGTCCGAGACACAGGCAGACCCTTCCTAAAGTCTCCTCACTCTCTGTCAATGAGATCACTGTCCTGAAGATGCCTTCTCTTGTGGAGGTGGGTACTTTAGGGACAGTACTGCCACCACCTGGCCCCCATCCCAGGGCCCATGGATTCCAGGGTCTGTGAGGCCCTTGGTGTTTCCTTCCCCCCACTCCTCACCTTGAGCTCAACCCCAGGTGGGGCACTGGTGTCCTCAGCCCCAACAGCTGCCTCAGTCCCCCTTTGGCTTTTCCTACCAGGCCTTACCTCCAGCCTAAGCCTGGCCCACACCTATCCGTAGACAAGTATGTGTGAAAGAGAAAGAGACGACCTGATGGCAGGCCACAGGCTTCAGGAGGCCCACGGAACATCCTACAGTCACTCAGCACACGTGTACTGAACCAGCTCCATGCCAGGCCCCATGCTTCCCTTTGCAGGAAGCAGCAGCCTATGCTCTCTGAGGGCCCCACTGGTTCAGAGACTCCTGCAAGCAGCATAGTAACTCCAGGCCCTGTGTGCCTGCTGCAGACAAGAACCCGTCAGAACCTGGGGGACTGAGGTTCAATGTCGCTGCAGGTGGGCTGTCAAGACTTAGCACTAGCCCCAAAGCCAGGGCTGGCCTTAAGGGTGGCAGTCCCCGCAGCAGAAAGGAAAGTTCCAATGGTCCCAAAGGAGATAGGCATGGCTGGGAGCAGGGCAGGGTGGGGAGTGGCTGGGGGACAAGAAGAGCAGGTCCCTGAGAGCAGGGAGCAAGCCTCAGATATTAGGGGTCATGTCAGCTAAGGCTGTATTTGTTGGCAGCAGGGGCAAAAGTCTCAAGTTTGGCCCCATACCCTGGCCTGCCACTACAGCTGGTGATCCTAGGGAAGAGTCCTCACTCTCTTAGAGACACCCGGAAAGACTCACCTGTCCAAGACCAATGGCAGAGCCAAGGACATGTCTGAGAAACAAGGGTAGAAAGGAGGTAAGGCTAAGTGCCCAGCAGGTCGGGCATAGCCTGACCCTGGAAAGCTGAAGGGCACTGGTCAGAGGCAGTATCTGCCCTGTCCATGGGACCTCTCACTAATGCTCCAGAAGAAGTGGTCGTTCTGAGGAAAAAAGCCTTCATCCTAAAAGTCTGAATCTGAGGGTATCTTGTCCCTTTTGAATTCCCAGTCTTCTCTGTAGATGCCCCAGGGGTCAGCTTGAGATCACTCTTGCTCTCCTGCCTGGTCAGTCACGGGGGATGTTAATGCCAGCCACAGTGCCCCAGGCTGCCTATGGCCTCAACCTTCAAGTCTTCTTCCTTAAGACTGCAGGAGCAGTCATGTTAGAGGTGGGGACACCTCTCCTCTGTACTGCTTCTCTACGGGGAAGTTCAACGCACCTGGGAATGGCTTCTGACCCAAGATGCCAGGAAGGATCTGAGGTCTGTTCAGAATAAGTGATGAGTTTTCTTGAAGAACATACAACCCTTGGCATGGTTTAGGGTTGTAGACATACCAATGGAAAAGATGAACCAGAAAGAAAGGGGTTCTTGTGTGTAGGCCCCAGCCAGCAGAGAAGTTAGGGCAGCTTGGAGGCAACAGAGCTTTCCTGCCTTGTAGCCCTAACTCTCTGACTCCACAGAGGGTGGGGGGGGGGCACGGGCGGTGCGGGCATAGGGGGAGGGGCAAGTAGGCAGGCTGCAGGCTGGTCCTAATGTGCCCAAACTCCTCTGGCCCAGCTCCCTTCTAACACTTAGAAAAAAAAAAAAAACCACTGACTTGCCTCTAGCCTCGGTTTACCCTCCCTGACTCACAAATCTTCACACATGTGACCTTCCCCTCCATTTCCAGTCCAGTGGTTCAAGTGGAACTGCCCAGGCATCGGGTTCTGGCTATGGCCAGGTGGCAGAGACAGCCGACAGCACTTTCTGACTCTCAGTGTGTTGGAGTTTTTTGGGAAGCTAATTTACCCCAGGGCTGGCCAGTGGGCTCCAGGTTTGCTGAGGACGTTCATGGGAACACAACCCAGGTGATAGGCAAGCAAGCAAGCAGGAGACAGTTGCTGTGGTTCAGATGCTGCTGGACCCAGCTCAGCCACATAAGAGCCAGGTCTTTGGCCACTAGTGGCATCCATCTGAATACACTATGAATTGGTCATATGCAACCCAAAGACTCCTGGTTAATATGTCTGTTCCCTCAGCTCAATAGATACCCATATTTCTTATGTCTTAGCATGTCCTCAGGCATGTCACACTGGGGAGGGACCTAAGGAGACACCAGGGTATGGCAAGCCAAGGACACTAATTACAGGTCCTGACAGTCACTCCACAAAGGTGCAACTCAGAAGAGGAAATGAGTTCAGAAAAGTTAAGACATCTACCGAAGTCACACTGCCAACAGGCAACAGATACAAGGTCTTTGAGGGCACCTCCTTGGAGCTATAAGAAGCCTGAGTTATTCCCACATACTGGACCCCGCCTGGCTCGGGGGGCTCTGCCAAGGTGGCCTAACCACTCTTCAGCTTTGGAGATAGTCAAGGACTGAAGTCCAACCAAGAATGAGGGGTCTAAGACACTTGGGGACATTACTCTTACTGACACAGGAGAACAAATGGAAGAAATGCCGAGTATTATCCAGTAGCCACCAAGAGACAGGCTTCGAATGTCAGCAAGCATCACGACAATTAAAAACTCATCATGTCCCTTGCGAGCCACTCCAAACAGATGTCTCTGTACCAAGGAATGGAGCTGCTGGGGCGAGTAAGACATCCTGAAGCCAGACATGCTTCAGCCTCCCTCTCTCCCAACCCCAGCTGGGTTTCAGACTCTTGCTCCTCCGAGGCCAGGCTGCGTGAAACACAGGCACTTGTATCCCCAGCCTAAGTAGACCCCAGGACGTGGGACAAAATGGGGAGGTGGGGTATGGCTACAGGCATCCAGTGAGCCTTGTCCTGCATCCACACCATGCTCACCTGGCTTTGACAACCCCAGCCCAGCCCAGCTCACAGGCGTTGTCTCGCCTCTCCCTCAGTCTGTGACAAGGCAATTTGCCGAAAGCCAATTCACAGAATAGTCAATTTGTAGAACGCCAAAACCATCAAAAGGCCTTGTTTCCCGTAACCTTTTCGTTTTAGCCGACTGGTTTCCATTTTTGTCTTCAAAATGGCATTTGCGGGAGTGTTCAGTTTGTCTCTGTCCCCGCCGCCTGCTGTGGCGGCAGCAGGCAGAGGAGAGCGTGGGGACTGTACCATCACTAACATATGTGGCTCTGGGCAGAGGGAGAGCAGGCATGGCTGGCAGCCAAGCAGACTCACAGGCCCAGAGGAGAGGGGAGGCCTTCTTGAGAGGAGCCCTCAGGCTGGGCTGGGCCCTGATTCTGGAAAGGGCCCAGGGACAGTGGGCCAGACCCTGCTCCAGTAGCTGGCTGACAGTCAGGCCTACCAGCCTCCAGAGGGGCTTATACTATTGCCTTTAAGGGCTAGGACTGGTCCCAGGACTGCTGGTGGGCTTGAGCCTTGGAAAGGAGGGTCAAGGGATCTCAGCTGACAGAGAAGAGGGCAGCAAAGGGTGGTAACTACAGGGGACCTTAGAGGGCATACACCAAGAGGTGGCCAGCCTCTGTCCCACAGTCATCAGAGTCGGAGCCAATAGACCATAATCTGAGCCCCAGTTTAAAAAAAAAAAAAGATATAGCCGGGCGGCGGTGGCGCATGCCTTTAATCCCAGCACTCGGGAGGCAGAGGCAGGCGGATCTCTGTGAGTTTGAGGCCAGCCTGGTCTACAAAGCGAGTTCCAGGAAAGGCACCAAAGCTACACAGAGAAACCCTGCCTCGAAAAACCAAGGGAAAAAAAAAAAGATATATTGTATTTTATTTTTACTCATTTGTATGTGTCTGTCTTAGTAAGGGTTTCTATCACTGATAAACACACACTATGACCAAAAACAACTCCAATGTTATAGTCCATTGTCAAAGGAAGTCAGGGCAGGAACTCAAACCTGGAGGCAGGAGCCTGACGCAGAGGCCATGGAGGAGTGCTGCATGCCGGCTTGCTCCTCAGGGATTGCTCAGCCTGCTTTCTTATTCAACCCAGGACCACCAGCCAAGGGGTGGCATCACCCACAATGTGCTGAGCCCTCCCACATCATCACCAATTAAGAAAATGTGCCACAGGCTTGCCCACAGGCTAATCTGGTAAGGGACATTTTCTCAATTGAATTTCTTCTTCCCAAATGACCATCCTAGCTTGTGTCAGGTTGACAAAAAAAAAAAAAAAAAAAAAAACAAGCCAGCACAGTGTCTTTGTGAATGTATGCCATGTGGGTGCAAGGATCTGTGGAGGGCAGAAAAGAGCTGGAGTTACAGGTAGTTAGGAGCCACCTGATGTGGGTGCAGCTTGGTAGTATATCACACACATCCCATTCCCAGCACCAACTTCTCCAAACAACAACAAAACAAAAACCCAGATAAATCAAATGTGTGATTCTGAGATAATTTTAGACTCAACTGCAGTTATGAAAAAATAATATCGAGTGTTCTTGCCAACACTATAGTCATTTCTCCAAACAGTAACACCTCAGAATTCTGTAGGGCACCAGCTCCCCAGTCTTGCTCATCCCTTGGGTAGAGTATACATTCAGTAGACTGGCGTAGCACTAAGATCACACACACACACACACACACACACACACACACACACACACACACACACACGTCAAAGTGCTCCACTGGCTTCCAGGAGCACCTGGAAACAAGTTCCTCACCCCAGAAACTGGGAAAAGTGCTCCAGCCTAGGCCTCCATGGGGCACGTGGCTCTCGGGAGTCACTCTACAGATGTCTGCTGTGGAACAATCTTTGTACACTGTAAATATGCATTACTCTCATTGTTTAATAAAGAGTTGAGTGGCCTACAGCTGGGCAGGAAGAGATTGGGCGGGAGAGCGAGACTAGGAGGACACTGGGAAGAAGAAGGGTGGAGTCTGAGGAGTCTCAAGGATGCCATGAGAAGCAGAGCGAGCAGAATGGGAAGTATGTACATGAGGCAAACGAACCTGGGGCAGCACATAGATTAATAAAAATGGATTAATTTAAGTTATAAAAGCTAGCTAAAAAAAGGAGTCTGAGCTATTGGCCAAGCATTTACAATTAATAATAAGTCTCTGTGTGGTTATTTGGGGAGCAGCTGGCAGGACAGAGCTGATCTGTGGTCTAGATGGAAAACTCCGCCTACAGATGTCCAGCCTGCCTACTTGTCCTCTGCCTATTCAGACCTCTGTGTCCCCCAGGAGCTGTTATGGCACAAAGAGAGGAGACAGTGAGTGTCAAGAGACAGAGGGGCCACATGGAGTGGCTTTGGTGAGCAGGGAATGAAAGGGTGGCCAGAGAGACTATAGAGCCAGGCTGCCCCTAGCAGAGCGACTTCTCTGCTGTAGCCTGGGCCCCATTCTGGGCTTTTAGGACCTTCCACAGCCTGCCTGCTTCTGTGGCAGCCACAAAGTGGGCTGTCCGGAAGGATAGAAGGCCTAGAAGAAATGGCAGGAGGGAGGAGGGAATACAGGTAAGCTGTGGATCGAGAATGGTTGTCCCTCAGTACTCATAAGGATTGGTTTGCCAAACCCCTTCAGATACCTGATCCAGGACTCTCCATTCTCTTGTCTCAGCATCCTGAGTGCTGGGATCGCAGATATACACCACCAGTTCCTCCAAATACTTTAAACCACCTCTAGGTAATGCAACCTGTCAAATGCCGGGCAGATGCTGTGGAAACAGTGGTGACACTGTGCTGTCTGGGAGAACAATGGTGTGGAAAGTCCACACATAAGGAGCAAGCTAGTAAGCAGATGTGACCATCACAGGCCCACACACTTGAGGTAAGGAACATTAAAGATCTAGATTTGCAGAGATGAAAGACCCATGGAGAAGACGAGGCCACAGCAGGGTGCCTGCACATCTCCTGACGAATTCATGTGTGTTCAGTGAAGTGCTTGGTACAGGGCCAGGCAAATCCAAGTTTTGTTCTTTGGAATTTTCTGGAAATGATTCCCCCTCCACACACACCCTTCACTAAATTTCTGTCTATAGTTGGTTGAATCCAAGGCTATGAAATCAGACTGAACATAATAACATCATCACTTCAAAGACCCCTGATGCCATGCCCTCTGTCTTCCCCAAACTACATTGCCTATGTCCGTTTTGAAAGGAATCCTAGACACAATAAAGCTTGTCTACACCTGCACCACAGCAAACCCATAGTCTGCCCCACGTGAACGCTGCAGACTCGGAAAGAACTGGTGTTGAGGTAACAGTCATTTGCCAAGCAGTGGCCACCCTTAGCCAGCTGATCCCACAGGCACCTGCTGGGGAAACTTGTTCTCAGGAAAGCTGCTGCCCTTGGGGACATGATGGCCTGGGTGGTGACAGCTCTTGGCAGAGCTCCCAACATATCACAGTCCGATCTTCCCTTGACTTCGAGAGCAGTCACATTCCTAGAAAACTCAACATATAGCCAAGTCACACGAAACACATTTGGACATCTATCTTTCTTGATGCAGGCAGGGGCTCAACGTCCTTCTCACACTGGCCTCAATTTGGTGACAGCGCCACCACAAAGAAGTGTAAGGAAAGAACCAACTCTACAAAGTTGTCCTCTGACTTCCACTTATGTGCCATGGTACGTGCCTTCCCACCACATACACAATAATAAACAAACATTTTAAATCCTATAGTTCTATTAATGCCAAATAGAACTGATCTGGACACAGATTTATCAAAAGCGATGGTAAGGGTATGACACGCAGGTACTTCTTAAGGGCACCTGACCAGTGTCCTGTCACCTTCTGGCCACCTGGACTCTTCCTCTCCTTTGAAGCCCACCTTCTAAATACCTGCTGCCTACCAGCCCTGGCCTCAAGGACAGACAGATGAGGATTGGTGAAGAGGGGGTAGGATCTGGAGCCAGACAGACTCCTGGCCATGAATCTGAGCAAGGCACTTTCCTGCAGAATGGGCCAACCACAGATTCGACATGCCAGAGGTATGGGAGTTGAACAAGGGTACAAGCCCGAAGCCCTCTGAGATCAAGTTAAGCTAGTACTATGAGGTAGGCCAGGACCCCGTGAGCAGGGTGCCTCGTCCTGAGAAACATGGGGGTGCCTCTGTTGACTGCAAGGAAGAATGCACAGCTGCTCTCAGCCTAGCCTGAAGACCAGCTGCTCCTGACTCCTGCAGCTTCCCCTAACTCCCACTGTGCCAAGGGGTAAGTCAGGTTCCTGCCCTTCTACTCTCCTCCAGCACAGGAGGCAACCTCAGCCCCACCCTTCATGTCTCCGCTCAGTCCACACTGAACTGGCAGTGGGAACCAGCCCACAGGGCCCTCCCTACCCATGCCTCTAGTTCATCTCTCCCTTTTCCTCACGCTCAATCAGCGTTTGCCATTTCAGCAAAACCTTTCAGTATAACAGGTCAGAGTTCGGCTTTGGGGTGGAGTGCCCAGGTTTACCCCTGCTTGAGTGTTGCCTGGGACAAGTTGTTCTGGGACTCAGTTGAGGGTCTGGACAATACAGGTAAGAATAATCCCACCTCCTAGGGTCCAGGAGATGGTCAAATGAGCTGAAGGACATGACATTTGCATATTCAGAGGTTGCTGCCTTCTTTGTTCAGGTGGCAAATGCCCTTCCAGTCCTCAGGGTTCAGGTGACTGTGGAGACCACTTCCAGTATTGGAGCTGATGTGCTTCCCCAGGAGCCTGCCAGTGCCCAGTTCATTGCTCTGTAGTCCTACTTAGGACAATGCCTGGCACCACCCAGGACTCACCGGCTTAATCGCATATCCTACATGCATGTGATGCACCTGGCACTTTTCTAGGTGCTGAAACCCTGAGGCTTACACACCATCAGGAGTCTGCCAGGTATAGCAGATATTCTATTAGGAAGCAGACTGACCACCCAACAAGCTGGACATAGTGTCAGGGTAGATGGAGACCCAGCAGGGAAGTCAGAGAATGGCAGGGTGGGAGGTCTGAGGCTTTAGTCTTCCACAGTTGGTTAGAGCCAAAAAGGAAGGGAAGAGGGGCCAGGAAGTTCCAGGCAGTGAACAAATGAGCCAGTTACTGGATAGAAGGGTGAACCACAGACATGCAAAGAGGCAGCCAGTGCCTTGCTCTGCAAATCTTTACAGCCCTACTGCCTGAGCTGGAGCCCCAAGCTGTGCTGAGCCAAGAGTCCTCTTCAGCCACTGCCTTGAGGATGGTGAAGGTGCTGCTGCAGTCAATCAGTATGGGGTACCTTCCTCACAGTGCTACTAAGCTGGCCAATGTCAGCTGCTCCCTGGTCAAGGATTGTAGGCCTTGTGATTTCTCCACTCGTTACTATATGCATTGTTTTCACTGTTATCTTTATCCCATCACCAGGCCACCTTCATAGCAGACTGAGGACCCAACTCTTTCAGTGGTAAGTTTAACTTTCAGAGTGACCCACAGTGGGTCAGAAATAATGAGGATGCAAGGAGAAGTGAAAATGGGTGTACAGTGTGCCTGTTTGTGGGGTACCTCTAGGCCAAGGGACACCCTGATCGGGTGACACATGGGAATGCATGCATGGCTGCTCAGGTCTGGGGTGGGGCATGTTGGGGGAGGGGCAGAACTGCTAAAGGCACAGCTGCAAATAGCTGCAGGAGCCCAGTCAAGTTCCTTCCCTCTGCACCTCAGTTTCCTGCTCTGTAAAACGGAATCAATCATACTATATTTGCAGCAGTTAAGGAAAGCTGACCAAGCTATAGGATGTGAGAAAGCACAAGACCAGCCAAGACTGTTCTGAGTTGACAGCGATCAGCCCCCTTCCTTGCGGCTGGTCTGGGGAACCAGAAGTCTGGAGCAGCAGGTACTGAGAGGTACTGACCTGGGCTGGGCTAAGCCCTGCCCTGGTCAAGTGGAATATAAAAGTGGGCAAACACAGGCCCATGAGTACCTAGCAGGTAAATCAGCAAAGCCTGTTTGACTCCAAATCCTCTGCAAGGGCAGAGGCCATAGCCCTTCTCCAACACTCCCTGGCCAATCTATTTAGGGTGGCTGATACCAGTAGAATGTAGGAGGAAGCAGACGTAGGGATAGCTCAGCCTACAGCTCGCCCCAAGAGTAAAAGATGAGTGGAGAGACCTTCAAGGAAGGGAGGCAGGAGCACTGATCCCCAGACAAGAGCTGCCAACAGGGCTGCCTAAGGCTGTGTGTTCAGATGCAAGTCCCTGGCCCCTGACAGGTTGAATGAACCTTGGAAGCACAGTGGGATCTATGGGAGGGAGCCGTGCTCTTGACAAAATGATTTCCATGCAAAGCCCAGGCCCCATGCCTAAGGTAGAACATGCTACGTTTCCAGGGGTGATTTTTCCAGTCTCCGTTTCCCTATTTCAAAAATGTGTGTGTGTGTGTGTGTGTGTGTGTGTGTGTGTGTGTGTGTGTGTGTCTTCATTCCTGCCTATGCAAAGCCTTTCAGATGGCATTCCTGAGCCTTGGAAACAGGCCCTGAGCCAGGCTGCTCTCCATGAGGACTGTCACATTTCATGCTAATGACATCTTCCCTCCACAGCAGCTTAGTGGCCTCTGCAAGTTGTCAGTTTCTTTGACACTGGAGGCTCCTGTGCCAGAAAAGGTGTGGCAGGTAGGAGGGAGGCTGCTGCCTGGGAAGTACCTTCTCCAAATGTGAGACCAAGTTCCAAGCTGGGGAAAGCTTTACTATTTCTGGCCTTGCCACAGAGAGCAAGGACTCTGTGTGGTTTGCTTCTACCAACAAACAGACTCAAAGGCTTTTCCACTGAAAATGCAGACCCACAGCCTGAGGCCATGGTCCCACTCCTCTTGCAGGAGCCTGCTGACCCAGCCTGCTGACGCAGCTGCAGGCAATGTTTACTTTCTATCAGGCTCATTAGCATGGGAACCGCCCCTTGTAGGAGGGTAGGAAGTAGAGCTTAAAGAGGACTTGGAGGGCCCTTGATGGGGCTTGGGGCTTCTACAAGTTCAAGGTCCGATTGAGGAGAGTCTAAATCTCCCAGGTGACCTCCTACAAATTGCTGCAAACCCTATCCTAGTACTGGTGGCTGATCCCAATACAAATACATCATGGCTTGCTTCTTAACCTCACAAGATCCGAGAGCACCAAACTGTTCCTAGCAGCTTCCAAGCGCGGGGCAGGTAGCCTAGGGCAGGCAAAGACCAGACAGACCCAAACCTCATTCAGTCTCCAGAGCCTAGAGTGCCCAAGTGGGGTAAAGGTTGCTCTTTCCAGAACAGCACCCTGAAGAGCCCCCCAGAGAGCCTAGAAAGAAACTGGCATTTGAATCCCACTGCCCCCTGGGAAGCCGGGCTTTACCAAGCACGGCTTTGCTTCCATAAATACCCAGTCCCGTGATGTCACCACCCTAAGCCCGACTTTCACCGCCTCTGCTGCTGGCATCAGCCCCAGCAGACGGGTGCTCTGTACCCACACATTACACCTGCACTCGACAGCTGGACACTGCTGCCACCTTCACCTGTCCGTGGAGGATGCCATCCCCGGCCACTGTCTCAGCCTGCTGATGGCCTTCCACCTGGCTTGGGCGCAGGCCACAGGCTTGTTGAGCACCAAAGCTTTCCATAAACAAGCTAGCTTGGGGCATTGCCAAAAGCCTGGACCATGGTCACGGGTTTGGGGGCCCTTGTATGTGGATATGGATTAGGAGGAAGGGGACTGTCTCAGGAAGGGACTTTCACAGCCGAAGGAAGATTTGCTGACTAAGATTATTTTTCTCCTCATCACCATCAACATCACATCAACCTCTGCCGCAGGGGACAAACACTAGAGACAAGCTTGGAAGCCAGGCCCCCTGGAAGCCACCTGCAGAGCAGCCACCCCACCCCCACCAAGCCCCTCACTCCAGCACTCGAGTTGTGGTCCTTTCTGCCTCAGCTATAGGATAAACCTGTCTCATATACTCACAAATAGCGTCTTCGGCAAGCCATCCTGCCCAAGTCTGATCTCCTTCTCTCTCTTTCCTGCCTGGGCTGAGGAGGTTCAAGGTGGTTCAGAGGAGGAGCAGGATGCTCAAGCGAGGTGAAAAGGAAGAAAATGAAAGCCAAGGGCAGTCACTTTCCCAGGACTGGCAGGTTCATCTAAAAAAGCTGGGTGTAATGTGGCAGGGGGCTCCAAACGGGTCCTCCCACGCAGGGTTTACACTGTGCCCAGAAGCCTGGGAAGACGTCGAGTCACCATGGTCGCCAGGTTGGGCGGGGGCGTCTGCCTCGCTGCTACCTGGGACTTCCTTGGGATTTTTCCCTCCCGCACATCCGGGGTGTCAGGGCGCTGGGATGAGGAGGGGAGAGCTGGGGGAGGGGGGTATCGGTGCCGGTTTGCTCTCGCAGCATCCGGAGGAGGGACAGGAGTGCAGGAGCGCCCCCCTCCTTCCAGGAGCAACGTAGTGCGGCCGAGCTGGACCAATCGCCAAAGTGCTCGTTGCCATGGCAACTGCAGCATCAAACAGAGCTGCCCTGCGGTGCGGCTGCAAAAATCAAGAGCCCTGGCGCTGAGACCGAGGTGACTCCTTCCTGGCCCTCACTAGAAACCTGGAAATCAGTTGCTAAAATGCATTCGCAGCCCAAAGAATGATGGTACTGCCTTCCAGGACAGCTTTTCCGTCCTTGGCATGGAAACATAGGAATCACTAAACTAAGCGCTCAGGAGATCTTATGCCCTGGAGTTAGGGGCCACGAGACTTCAGCAAGCTGAGTGTCTCCTGGGAGTCTAAGATGTGCTACCGTAAAATGGGATCATGACAGCTGTGTGACCAGTCTTGGAGGGCCGACCACATACAGTAGCTGAATAGCAGATGACACAGCTTGGATTACTGCTGCCAGTTATGACCTAAGGGGAGAGTGAGGCCCGGGCTGCAGCCAGTCTGTTCTAGCTGTGGTGCCCTTCCTCCCTCCCTCCCTCCCTCCCCCTCCTGCCAGCACCCCCAGTGTGCCTGCAGAGCATCCCCCTTCATCAAGGATACATTCTGAAAGGGAAAAGTGGAGAAAAACGTGAAAGTTGGAATGTGAAATTGCGCCTAGCAATCAGATCAGGGTTCAACCAAGCAGAAAGGAGGCACAGTGAGTGGGTGGGTGGGTGGGGTCATCTTCTTGAGTTGGGGGCGGGGAAAGGAGGCCTCTCCAGGAGCCCTCACCTAGCCAACTGCCATGGCAGGAGCTTTCTGAGCAGAGCTTGTGCTAAGGCCCTGAGGCAGAAAGAAGCTGGATGGATTTGAGGGGCACTGGCACAGACAAGGTAGCTCAGAAGAGGCGAGGATGAGAAATGCCCACTTCTCTCCCTGCACACTCACCTTTTCTGCCCTCTGTGTATCATGCTTTTCTGAGCAGGTATCCTGTTTACCAAGTGTCAGTCAGGAATCTCAACCCCAGCTGAGCATGTGTATAAGGAATGCATTGTAATGCACACCTCAGACCCTGGGGAGGCGCACATGGTGGTGGTGGTGGTGGTGGTGGTGGTGGTGGTGGTGGTGGTGGTGAGTCCTCATTCATTTAGGACTAACGGATAGAAGGTGGCACAGCCAGCACTCTGTCTTCACCAGCCAAGCTGCCTCCAGGGGAGGGGCACATGAAAGGCTGAGGAAGTGAGACTGTGAACCCTCTGGCTGGGGGTGGCAATTGCCAGCCTGATTCTATTTCTTCTTTCCATTCCCTCAGCCTCTCAGACCCGCAGAAGTTAGGGGACGAGGGAGGCTTCGTTCTGGAGTTCCGTTCTTTTATTTCAGAGGAAATGGATCTCAGAGCCAGTGAGCAACTGGAAGTTTCACAGCCAAGAGGGACAGAGGCCAGATGAAGAGGACCTCATTCTTCTGGTGGAGGGTCCTTAGATGCAGCGTAGTAACTGCGGAAGCAGCTGTGTAGCCAAAGTTCAGGGGACTCTAGAAACATCCAGTCTTCCAATGACCTGCCCCCCCCCTGAAGAATGCTGTCATAGGACAATTCATAGTTGTGTGGGCTTAGCACGTGGCAACCTGGCCCCATCTCTCTCCCTGATTGAGTTGCATTATAGCTTAGCAAAATCAGAATACCACCACATCATCAGAAGGAGTCCTTCTGTTTGGGGTCCTACTGTCTTCATACCTGAGAAACACCAGAAACAGGATTAATTTACCACAGCTGTTTAGAAAGGCAGCCCCCTCCCCGGGGCGGGGGGAGGTCACTAACACTGAGGCAAGGCGAGCCCACCAGGGTGCCTGTGCTCCAGCAACACCCTTTCGACCTTCTTAAAGAGGAGCTTCTCACATGCCACAGATGAGTAAACTGAGGCAGCGAGGAAGAAATGGCTACCCTGAGTGCATTCTGTTCTGAAGTCCTCATCCTGGGCTTCTTCTTCGCCTCCCTTTGGATACATGACATCCATTGCACACCTGTGTCTTTTCTGGCCCTTCCTCCAGAGAGGCATGCACACCTTGCGTGGACTGTATTTTACAGTAGAATGTGAGATAAAGGCCCCCACACCCAGAAAGAGCTGCCAAGGCTTTCAGGCTTTGACCAAGCATTGAGTACAGCACACAGCAGTTGTTCTCACACCTGACGCTCTCTGCCTGGCACTGAGTCAGGTCTGGTTAGGTAAAGGAGATTCCAAAAGCCATACGGCTGACATTCCTGCTGGTCTCTAACTTGAGACCCCAGAGGTTTCTGAGGTCAAAGAATCAACAGAGTGCAGGAGCATGCTATCACCAAGTGAGGGTCAGACTACTTAGTTCAACTTCAGAGACAGGAGTCCCAAGGGCACAAGAGGGTTCAAAGTCACAGTTAGGAAGTGGTATGGCAGACTGTACCTGTCCACTTCAACTGTGATCAGATGCCTGAGGTTGGAGGAGTGGCAGTCAGCCTTGCCAGGACTGCCCCTGGCTAGGGTTGTAAGCACAGGAACATCTACCAATCCATTGTTTCAGGCTGGGGATGACACAGAGCACTCCACAGCCGGTCTCTGGACACATCTCTGTCCCCACTCAGCCCTCCAGTCTGGGGGCAGAAGCAGCTTCCAGGGCTGGTTCCAGAAACTTCTGATCTAGGACTTCCCCTCCATAGACTGGAAAATTCCAACCTGCAAGCTGACAGGGACATTCAGGCAGGGTGTCTCTGTCTTCCAACCTGTGACCATCTGTCTCCTAGGCAGGAGCATAACAGCATTTGGGAAGGGGGAGAAGGCTGCTGGCACATGACAGAGATATGCCAGTCTCAGTCATTCCAGGCAGGCAGCCATGCACCTCAGGATTGGACCATCTTCCCAGGGACAGCAGCCCATCTCCCTTTCAGGTGGTCATAGGCTTAACTGTGGAGCTCCAGTGTGTGCACCCCTTAACCTGTACCAGTCCCCAGAACACAAATACTTCAAGCCCCAGTACTGTATCTCCCTTTTCCCCGAGCTTTGCATTTTCAGTAAGTAAAATGCAAATTGCAGAAATAACGTGAACATTTCTTTTCTTTTGAGACACAGTCTCACTTGTAACCTTGGCTGGCCTAGAGCTTACTATGTAGACTGGGTTGGCTTAGAATTCACAGAGATCTTCTTGCCTCTGCCTCTCAGAATGCTGAGATTAAAGTTGTGCTTCACCAGGCCCATAGAAAATGACTATTCATAAAGTAAGTATATTCTCCTCTCTGCCCCCCAGTCCCTCTTGCTCATCTCTGCAGAAGAAACGGTTCTCATCTGTCTGGAGTGCATCTTTCCAGCACTTTTCCTATGTGTTCATGTACATATAAGAAATAGAAAGTACTGCATCGATTCTGAAAATGATACTGTGCTATGACGTTAAAAATATTTAAAATTTTCTAAAAGACATAAAGATGAGCACTGTGAACTATGACGCACCAGCTGCTTATAAGGAGAAACTTCAGTTGATAAACATGCTGGAAGCCTTGGGGTCATTCTTTGTAACATCCCCTCTCCAGCCCAGCTCCCAGCCTCCCATAAGTGCATGAATGATCCATAGGGAACCTTTCCTACTCAGTTATCCACACACAGGCATCCTGAGCAGTGTAGACTACTGTGAGTATTTGGAGCTGTACATAAGTGGCCTCATACTGTGTGTCTTTTTCTGCAGCCAGCTCTCTGCTCAACATCACATTGGGAAGGCTGAATCACAGACTCTGCAAACCATAGGCTCTTCCATGCTGCAGGTGCACATCACATGCCTCTCAAATCATAGTTGCGGCCAGTGTTCTGGATGTAGGAGACCTTATGGGGAAGGCTGGGAAGAGGATTCCATTGTCTATAGCCCCTTCTCTCATTGCAGGGTGGTTGAGGAAGGAGAAGCCCCTAAGCAATTATCTTTGGAAATCTATATAGGCTTCTGGATTCTCAGCAAACACTCCCTTCTGCAGCAAACCAGAACCCCATCCCCTGACTTGGGGGAGATCAGATTCCTACCCTAAGATAGCTAAAAAAGGTCTTCAGAGCACCCCTGAGAAGGAATTAACATCTAGGACCACAAGGGTTGGCATCAGTTCCCCCCAGTCAGGATTGCCTCAGAGTGTGCCAGGCTGTCTGTGGTGCACCAAGCTTGCCATCGGCATACATGAAGAAGCCCAAGCTGCACCGGGTAGCCATGGCTGGGGAGAAAAACAAGTGTGTCAATGTTGCCTTGTAGTGGATGCTGTGGCCTCCAGAGGGAATAAGTGAACTTACTGGGAGTCACCTGCCCGGGAGGTGGGGTGAATGGAAACAAGAGGGGGCGCTGTGGAGTGCTCAATTCTGAGACCCTGAGCTGGGAGTGCAGAGTGATCTAGGACCAAATCTGAGATGCAGTGGCTGTAGGCTGGGAGTCCCCCAACTCACCTCCCATACCTCACCTCTCATCAGGCAGTGAGTCCAGTGATGGAGACTCGGCACCATCAGCTGGGAACTTTGGGTTGGGGAGTTCTCAAACTTGAGCCAGGCTGTGCTCCCCACTCACAGCTGTGAGGCAGTGACTTCAAGCGCTGTTCAGGTCCCCAAAGCCCTGCTTCCTGAACTAAACTTGTCTGAGGTCTGTCAATTTAAAGGATTTTTCAATTTCTTTTTTTCTAGACAGAGTCTTAGGTAGCTGAGGTGGGCCTCTAATACAGTAGAGATGGATAACCTTGAACTTCTGATCTTCCTGCCCCCACATCCCCAGTGCTGAGCTTACAGATTTATAAGGTGCTGAGGGTCTAACTCATGGCTTTTTGAATGCTTTTCAAAGTTATAGACAATGTACCTCATGTGTCAGCCAATCTCCTCCACATAAAAACTGGCGTGGAATAAACTTGATCAGTATGGTCTCACACAGCCTGGGGAGCTGGGTGCCAATCTTGGAACCCTGGGCTGGTGTGAGGGTGCCAGGCAGGTAGATGCCTGGATTGCCCTGCACTCCCAGCTCAGGTTCTCAGGACTCAGCACTCAGCAGCAACCCCTCTTTTTCCTATCACCCCACCTCCCAGGCTGGGCCCCTTAGGCCAGCTCCAGGCAAGCTCACTTATTTGCTCTGGAGACTATAATATCTAGTACAGGGCAATATTGACCAACATGTTTTTCTCCTCAACTAGGGCTACCCAGTACTGCTTGGGCTACCCAGAGCAGGGTAAGCCTACAGGCAGGTTAGGCAGATCAGAAAGCCCATGGAGCCCTGGGCTATGTAAAGGGGAACCAGTGAGGCAGAGCCCCAGGCCATAAGTGCTCCACCATAACTACCATGAATTTGCCAAAGCTATCCTTCCTTCAACTGTATAGGACAAAGCTGGCCCAGGCTTGCTTTGAGACTCAACTAAGCAGAGACACATGAGTGAGAAAGGCCACACTCCTACTGGGAGGAAGGGACTACTTTGGCTCCTCGGCCCTTTCCCCAGCCCTGTCTTAAGGGAACTGTGCAAAACCCTTAATTGTCTGGTAGGGGCAAAGGGGGAGCTGGGGTGATGATGTCTGTACCAGTAGTAGACACTCACTGACACTCTCCTGAATGGTGGAGACCATGCAGTCACCACGGCTCACATAGTCTCTGGCTGTTAGGACCGTCATTCTGGAGGGAGTGGGAGCCATGAGTATGGTGTGAGGATGAGAAGGGAAAGAAGAGATATTATGGAGGAGAGGGAGAGGGAGAGTGGGTGGAAGAAAGGGGTGGGAGACAGGGCAGTACAGGTTCTTGTGGACTTCGGAGTGGACAGTGGTCTCGTGTACCTTTATGAGACACAGTGGAGGTGCAGGGTAAGAGGAGCGAGGGCCCCTCCTTTCGGGAGTGATGGGCAAGTTCAAGATGAGGGACATGAGGATTCCAGAAAGTCATGAGGGTCTTGCTGAAACCTTGGCTCTAGGAAAGTGGGGGACAAAGGGTTAGGTCCAATTGGGGAAATGGACCTTGGAAAAGAAGGGAAGGGACAGAAGGGAAGTCACTAGAGTGGAGGGAAGAGAACAGGCATCTTGGCCCCAGCTGTGGTGCTCCTGCCCGCTGAAGGCCACTGCCAGACAGAAGGCACATGCTCCCAGCCTTGTCTACCCTTCCCAGGGACTTGCCACCTGTTCCCTTCTGCCAGGGTGACTCAGGCCCTGATTCTCCTCTCTGGAATCTGAGATAACATTAGAACATTCTCAGTAAAAAACAAAAACAACAACAAAAACCCAAAACCAAAACGTGTGGGGTGTGTGTGTGTGTGTGTGTGTGTGTGTGTGTGTGTGTGTGTGTGTGCCCGAACTCACGGCACCTGCCCAGCAGTGTGGACAACAGCAGCAGAGTGGACTCCTGGATGTCACCATAAACATCACTGCAGGATACTAGCACAGGGCCCTCCTTGGGGCATTCTCAGTGATAACTGCAGTAAAAAAGGAAGTTAGCAAGCTGTATGCTTAGTCTGAGCATACAATTCTACAAAAATCTAGGTTAGAGAAACTTCTGGAAGGGCACATGATGAGACACACCACAGTGAAAAGTTGTCATCTCTCAGGTATGGGATTACTGGTCAACTGCATTCCTTCTTTTTAAAAAATGTTCTACAGTGTAGGCAGGACGTAGCTTAGTGGCAGAGAACTTGCCTAGCATGAGCTGGGCCCTGGTTTGAACCTCCAGCTCACCTCACTCCCCACGAATGAATGAATGAATGAATGAATGAATGAATGAATGATGAATGAATGAAAACTCCAACTCTCTATGATTAGAGTCACAAGAAAAATGCATCATAACGAAAGCCTTCGGTCATCTAACAATTACTAAGCCTGCCTCTGAGCTTGTTTTCATGGGAAGCAGATGGGGACCTGAACAGGTTCAGAGGGAGCTGTGGGGTTGAAAGTGACTTAGCGGGTCTCTCTGAAAATCAGTTCTGATCCTTCTCACAGAGGGTTGTAAAAAAGCAAATGAGTAGGGCTAGAGAATTGGCTCAGTGATCAAGAGCTGCTCTTACATAAGACAGGAGTTCAGATCCCAACATCCATGTTGAGCATCTCACAACCACCTGTAGCCCCAGCTCCATGAGATACAACAACACCCTCTTCTGGCCTCTCAGGGCACTGCACACACACACACACACACACACACACACACACACACACACACACACACACACCACACACTCAGATAAAAATAAAAATATTAAACAAAAGAAAACCAAATAAGTGAATATGTACAGTGGGCCATTGAGAGCACAGTGAGACCTATGACATGCTCAACAGTGTCTCCAGGGGCATGTGCAATGAGGTAGGTGAGGACAGGGCCACTGGGCAGGGCAAGTGGTATAACCTATGCACTGCACAATTGTATGGGGCAGCTATTAGCTGCTGATGTAACTAGTGTCCCAGAGCTGTGCGGGCTACATGGTCCTTTGCACAGAGCATCTGTGTAACAGAATGATAGGCAATGGGCATGGTGCCAGAACCCTATGGGCTCTAGGAAACTGGCAAGCTACTGGCTGCTCTGTTTGAGGCATGGATGATACCTCCTTCCCAAGCCCTGATAGATTAAGAAAGGAGACTCGTGCTTGGTGAGGATGGCACCTCCCACAAAGTTCATGGCCATTAGGGCCCGACGGGCTATGGTCACTTGGTCGTTGTCTCTCTGGTGCCTGTAACAGGCTGGGCTGCAGGAGGAGCTCAGACAGTTTTTGCAGAGTAAATATTCCTTGTTCTATCTCTAGGCCAGGATCCTTTCCAGGTAAGCACACACTTTTCTACCAGAGTAAGTCAGTGCCTCCCTCTCCTGGACCTTTCCTCCATGGAGGTTTTGCTGGTGGCCCAGGTGAGTGGAAGGGCTGACCAGGGTTTTGAGGGCACAGCAAGCTGAGTCCCAGCCTTATAAGAAGAGGGCCTTGATCTTTTCTGTTCAGGGCTGTGACTCTATTACCTGGGACACAGTAGCTACTCAATAAAATGCTGTGGGTTGATAAATGAGAGAATGAGTGAATGAATGCAACCCAAGTTTCAAGTACAGTCTCACATTTGCCTCCCCCACAGTCATGAGTGCTATAAGGACAGAACTCATGGGGTCTGCATGGCAGTGAGCCTAAGCCTATTGTAGAGATAGTCCCCAGATCCTCAGCCAGGCCTCCATTATCCTTCAGACTCTTGCTTCCCAACCTGTGTTCTTTCTCCTGGCATATTCAGGTACCTACCACATCAGGGGAACCATGTCCTATCAACCAGTGAACTCCGCAGAGATCTCAGACTTGGACCCCAAGCTCAGATATGCCCTCCCCACTAGCACTTGGGCACACTGGGCAGGCTGAATGGAGCCTAGATGCAGAGCACCCACATTACCCTGACTGCTAGCCCTGGGCTGGATGTAAACATATACTGGGATATGCTCATCGCAGAGAAACTCAGTGGTTGTGCTGGAAGAAAACTCATCTGTGCCCCCTAGCTGACAAACTTTCTCCTCTCATGGGCTGCAGTGATCTTCAGATATGCTGACCCAACCCCAAGCCCCTTCATTTAATTCCTGCCATCCCCAAAGCAATCCTTCACTTACCATTTGGTCTCAGGCTCATTCGACATGGGTTCAGCAGGGTCCCCCTCCCACCTCTGCCCCTGCCACTCCTCGCCATCCTTGTATCATCGCCCATAGCCCACTGTCATCCTCAGAGGGTGTCACCTTGGGCTGATGAGGGCTGGAAGACCATGTCTGAATTCACTGATTGGCTCCAAAGCTTCCCCCATGTCCAGTATACAGTTGGTCTTCCCAGGACATTGGGTGGATGAACAAATATGTGCCTCCTGTGACCCAGGCTGGAGTGAGGCCTGGGGAAGGCCCTGTTCTCTTTTTTGAGTGTAGTGGCTCTTGTAGGCTCTGCATCCCTAGACTCAGCCACATTGGACACTATCCCTAAAGACACTGCACCTGTACAAAACAAGCCAGATTCCTGTCCTTACCCTAACCCACACAGCAGAATAACCACTCACCCTAGATACTGTAAGACATCCACAGCTCGCCCAGCTTGCACAGGTGCATGGGGCTGTTCACATGTACAGCTTGAGTGTCATGGTTTTTGATGTATGAAGGTGTCCACTTCGGATACCAAGGGATGATATTCTTGGTCTCTACTATGGGCCCACATATCCTTCTTCCTCCCTCCTTCCTTCCTAGCCTCCCTGACCAAAAAAAAAAAAAAAAAAAAAACCCGCAACTATTGCAGAAACAGGTCGAGGCTGTGGAGGGTCCTGGGAGCACGTAGGAAAGCCGAGTTGTATCAGATGAGTCACTCCTTCTGGGCTACAGCTTGGTCCCATGGCGTCTCTGACTGCCCTGCTCTGTTCTGTTCACTGTCGCCATTCCACGCCTAGACCCCTGTTCTCCCCTCTAACCAGGTGCTGTAGGTATGTCCAGGACAGAGGTGTGGGCAAGCAAAGGGCAACTCCTGGGAGTCATGTGCTCTGTGGGGGTCTACACTTTGTCACTCCCCGGGGGCATTCTCTGAAGTTCAGCTCTAGCATGGAAGATGAGCAGGAAGGTGGTGGCTTAGGTATGACAAAGGAATCCTGACGGGCTACCCTGAAGCAGGGTGGTTATTTTGTATTTTCTGCCCTCCAGGCAGCCTTGAGGCCCAGAGACAAGGCAGAGATCGTGGGGGCAAATGCTGCTCTAGGGTCAAGCCACTCAGTATTGTGCTGGGTGAGAACAAGACAATGAAGGCTGAAGAGCTGCAGAAGGGGTCTTGGAGGGCCTGAGGTCTGTCAGTTCTCAAGAAAGCTCTGAATATCATACACAGGTACCCCAGCAGAGGGCAGTGTTTGGCTGTCTCAACATTATCATCGAAAGTGTGAAACCCCAAGACTGCTTCCACAGCAGCCGGACTCCAGGGGCTGGGTTCCTCCTCAGGCCTGCAGCCAGCCTCCCCCATGCCCAAGCTACTATGCTCTGCTGGACCCTCTCTCATAACTTCATTGCCTTCTGCTACCTCCTGCTCCAGAGCCTCAGTGGGACCTGTCATCCAGGCAAGGCATGGGTCATGGAGCACATAACAGGGAAGATAACAAGCCTTCAAGCCCTGTCCCACTTCATAGACTCTTGTCCTGATGCTAGGCCCCTCTACTCTGCTGCAGGCATACTAGCATCCTTCCATCCCCAGAGCAGAGGACTTTATCAAGCCTCTGGGCCTTTGTGTTTATCATGTCTGATGCCCATGGTGTCCCTTCCCCTCCCCATAGCAATGATCTCAAATGTCACCTTCTCAAATAGGCTATGTTGAGTACCTTGGGGTTCCAGCTCCCAATCCTCTGTGTTCCATATGCTGGGTGGCATCTCAATCCCTGGGATTACTGTAGCAAACCCCATGTAATAAAAGGGCCTAGATCTTTTAGGTTCTTAAAGATCAGTGGTTTTCAACCTTCCTAACATTGTGGTGACCCCCAACCATAAAATTATTTCATTGACACTTCATAACAGTAATTTTGCTACTGTTATGGATGATAAGGCAAATATCTGATATGTGACCCCTGTGGGGGTCTCAATCCACAGGTTGAGAACCAATGGCCTAGGATAGCCCCAGGTGGATAGTCAGAACTTCTGTCCTCACAACTCCTAAGACCGGCAAGGCTTAGGGACACAGAGGACTTGGAGGCTTCCATTCCTGCCTGCCTATAGGCATCCAGTGGGTCTTTGGAGCAGGAAGGCCTACACCCATATGCATAATGAAAGATCACAGAAAAGCAGCTAGCCCTCCTGCCGTGGGATGAGAGGCTTCTTCCTGGACAGATGCCATGAGTGGAGACCTGGGAGGGCAAGGCTGCTCAGGATGGCCCATAGATGATGTAATTTTGCCCCTCTGGAGGCTCCTTCATCCAGCAGGTTGTATGGAGCACATGGCCAAGGGCACCCAGGGAAGCATTGACGCCTAGTGATTATGATATGGGCACTGAAGACTATGTAGGTAGCCATGGCTGGAACCTCTGCTTGCATCCAGGCTCCAGCTGTGGTGGATCTTCTGCCGGCATCCTTCCAGGCCCCTGATACTTAGAACTCTTGCCATATCCAATCCAAGGACTCAGTTGGGTCACTCTCTTGGTCCCAGCTGCCCCCTGTAGGCTCAAGATGTACCTGACATCTCTCCAGTCTGGCTAAAGCCTCCATCCTCTTTGGGCTCAGTGATTGGCTCAGAGATGGGGGATGATCCAAGACTGGCAAATGAGAAGCATCCTGAGCAGGATCTTTTGGATGCTGGGCTTCAGCAGTTTGGCTGTGGAGGACGGGGCCACCTTGTCATTAAGCTATAGACTTCCTGAGAATGAGGACAAGGAAGCAAGCAAGGATGGGATCTCAGATGGTACCAACCGCGACATTATCTTTGATCCCATCAGCTAAGTCTGAAGACTCATGGACTTGACTATTTTCTCCTCTGGATAATACCTCCAATGCCCTTTGAACTTAAGCTACCACTGACACCTGCAGGACTATAGGCTAGAAGAGCTACCTCACAGTCTCACCCCTGCTCAGTGTGCTCACCTATGAGCCCAAAGGGCTTGCTAGATGCAGAAATGGGAGCTGGAGTTCCTGGAGTTTCATTCTGTTCCCACCTGAACAGGATCATCCTAGCCCAAGATCATGTCTGGCTCAGCTTCTCCCCTGACCTACCTTGTGGCAAGCTTGTGCTAGGCACTTCCTATGGATGGCCCAGCAAGGAAGGATCCACTACTGACCCACTGCACAGATGCAGAAACAAAGTCGAGGGGTTGGGGTCTGGCCACCTGCATACTGCCAGGCAGAGGGTCATGGGGGTCAGAGCCAGGTTGACTGGATGCCTCAACTGTCAGCTGCTGGTCCTTCTTCTGTGGAGCTCTGTGGTGCCTGTTCAGCTGTGTGACCTTCAGAGAGCACTAGACTTCTCTGGATCTAAACTGGGACTCTAGGGTAACAGGAGACTGGAGTTTAGCATCTAGCAGGCTTCTCAGTAACATCCATCCATCCTGGGCTAAGTGCAGCATGTTTCTGAGGGCTGGCAGTGCTCATTACCTAGTGGTGATGTAGGTGTGTAGTGAGTTTGAGGCCAGGTCAGGATCTGGGGCCAACCTCCTCCGAGCACCCTCCCTCCCTCTACACTTCATTCCTGGCTCACAGTGCTTAACAACTACACCCTACAGGGAGAAGCAGGTCTGGAGGTTTCCTTGGGCCAGCCTGACCACTGCTGTACTGCCTCCCAGGAGCTGACCCTGGTGCAGCCCAGTCCTTGTTCTTTCTGCAAACCCCTGGGGCCTGAGTACTGTGTGTATTTGGTCCCTAATCACCATGAGATCTTCAGGGGACTGCACTCTCTCGGGTCTCTCTGGACTTCCTGGGCCAGAACCTTTGAATGAGCCTGGCCCTCTGAGAATGCATCTCTGATGAACTACATTAGGGATGTGCTGACTTCTGCCTAGAGCAGCACCAGAAGAGAAAGAAGGAGCAGAGGACATTCCTAAATGTTCCCTACTCAACGTACCCAGAACTATCTCCAGCCACAACCCCTTCCTGCTGGGTGCTCATCACTGCCTCACCCCTCTCCAAAGACACCTGGGGCTTTTTCCTTAGCCTTCCCCTTGGGTAGGCCTGGCGGGACACTGAGGATGCAATCACCAGTCTTTTAGGAACTGGTACTGTGGAAAAGAGCTGGGATGTCCTCCCATGGAGGATGCTGATGGAGACTCATGCTGGCAATTTGCAGCACAGGCAGATGTGGAGACAATGGGAGTCTGATTGGCAGGGCGGGAGGGGCTGCAGCTGCGCTTGGAGGAGCTGGGAAGGTGGGGTGTCTGCAGCCCCAAAGGAAAAGTGCTGAGCCAGCTGCATGGAGGGAGACTGGAGGGGAGGCCAGAGTAAGGCTGTGCTCTGCACTGCATTTCCATCTCTAGGAGGCTCATGGGGACAGAGCCAGCTCTCAGAGCTCCCAGTTAGACAGTTCTCACCCTGGCTCTCACTTCCCTGGATCTTCTGCCTCATGGGTCACATCTGTGATGCCAGCTATCATAAGGCAAAGCAATGGGCAGAAATGCCTGGAGCATCCCTGACTAGCAGGACCTAGTTTGGGCTCAGCCTGCCATCATCATGTTTTCTTCTCATCCATGCAAATATTTATTGAGCACCAACTGTGTACCAAGGTCTGACCTGGACAACGAGAGACATAAATGTGTCTTAGATGTGGGAAAGGTGGTCTCTAAATGACCTCAAAGCAAGGACAAGTATGGAAGACCTACTCATGAATTACCTTCTCCTTCACTTGGTCATTCAACGGAACTGATTACCATCACACTAGGTAACTGGCATGAATGTTCCCACCAGGGATTCAGTCTAGCAAGAATCCAATCTGAAGGCAGGATTCTGACTTATCACGAGGAAGACCGCAGAGGTGCTGTGGGAGTGGGTTTTAAAGGTGTATAAATGTTTTCTGGGAGTGGGAGCTAAGAAAGCATATTCCTAGGGGCACCAGCCTGTGCAAAGTCACAGCCACGGATACTTGAGGAGACTGTCCCAGCAAGGAGGAGCTCTTTCAGTCTTAGCCCTGCCACACTCCTACACAGGCACAGGGCTTTCGTGTGCAACAGCTAGATCACCCTAACCCTCTCCCATGCCAGGCAATGTCCTGGGATGCCCTCTA
Source organism: Peromyscus maniculatus bairdii (assembly GCF_049852395.1). NCBI lineage: Eukaryota > Metazoa > Chordata > Mammalia > Rodentia > Cricetidae > Peromyscus > Peromyscus maniculatus. The sequence goes on from NC_134854.1 coordinate 112,981,907, forward strand.
TCCCCGAGACCCTGGAAGGGTACCCTGGCTGCTGGCCATAGAGAATAAAATAAGATCAGAGCAAGAAAACTCACTCCTCACAATGTTTGGGGGTAGAGTTGAGTTCAAATCCATATCTCAGTCCACGGCTTGGGGCTGGTCTTGGCCTGGCTACCTGCTCTGCACCCTCAGACCCAGCACAAGGCTCCCCTTGCATTGCAGCTGGAGCCCCAATCTTCTCCTGGGAACTGGCCCAGCCCTTCTGCATGCCCATCCTACCCCTAGGTCACAGGCCTAAGGAAACATCACTGGGCCTTGAAGGCCCTTTATTTCTCCAGCCCCACTTTCTCTCCACTTCAGTAGCTGCCTGCAGAGCTGATGATTGATGAGGAAGAAGGAGGGAGCATCCCCCGCCCCGGAATCACTCTGGCTGTGCAGTCAACTTTAAACTGATGAATAACACACAGACCCAACATTCATCACCCGCCGTTTGTCACTGGGAAGCTGGGCGAATCTGTTCTTTTGTGTCCATCTGCCCTAGTGTCCTGCACATTATACCTCCTGAAGGGGCTCAGTCTGCAGAGTTCCAAATCCATGCAGGCTCTGGAGACCAAAGCTGAGCATCCCTGAGCCAACCTCAGAATGTCCTTCATGTCCACAGTGAGGCTTGCGGCCTCACTTCATCCTGGACTGGGTCAGAAGAAAGGAGGTTCCAGAAGACCCCAGAATCTCTTCACTCACTCAACCATTAATTGAAGTACCACTAGACACAGGCATCTTTCTGGGCACTGAAGGACAGAATGGAGGATAAGGCCAAATCCCTGACTATTCAGGGAGTCCAATTAGCAACAGTACCAACAAGGAAGCAGACAAGTTAAAATCTAGTAAGAATTAAGTATCTGGGATGGGAGGGGCATAGAAGGCAGGAAAAGAGCCATGGAGACATCAAGGAATGGGGTTTGAGGTAGGGGGCAGCCGTATGCAGGCCCTGAGCTAGGGGAAATGGAGAGTTAAAAATCACAACACGGAGCTCAGTGGTTAATGGAGATGGCCCAGTGGTTAAGAGTACTTCCTATTCTTGCAAAGGATCCAGGTTTGATTCCCAGAACCCATATGGCAGCTTACAATGATTGTAACTCCAGTTCCAAGGGAATCCAATACCCTCTTATGGTCTCCTGGAATGTATTCACAGACACGCATGCAGGTAAAACACCCATACACATAAACTAAAAATAAATAAATCTTTTTAAAACCCCATGAAGATCAGAGTAGTAGGCTCCATTTTTATTAAATTCCTACAACAGTCAAATCCACAAAGAAAGTTGTTTCCTAGGCCCAGAGTTGTTTTGTTTTGTTTTGTTTTGTTTTTAGAAGGTTCTAATGTTGGCCTGAGAAGATTCTCCTTGTACATACACTAAAATCCTCTCAATTACCCACTGTCAACAGCCATACTATAGGATGTAGATTAGGAACCAGTCATGCTGTCACCACACAACCTCTTCAGACACCAGACAGTGACCAGAACATCAAGGACAAAGACAACAGGGGTCAGGCAGAGGTCCCCAGGGAGCCAAGCTTTGAGTCTAAAAGAGGTATCCCACCAACTGTGTCCCACACCTGCTGTGTCCTGGCAAAGGCTGCAAAGACCTATGTGTAGATGTAGAGCACAGTGTTAGTCTCCACATGGCTGCTGTGAGTGGCTTGGGTAAGCAGGGTCACAGGCCATTGCCTTGAGTTCCATCACCTCAGAGCAGCAAAATGAACATTTTAGGCTGTAGTCAAAAGCTGCCACCACCCTAAAAGTGAAGGTAGCTCTGAGAAGGTCCCATAAGAACTGATGGGCTCTCTTCCCAGCAGGTGACCCTAACACAGCAGAGCTCTGGGTCTCTGATCATGGTCCCCAAATGGCAGGAAGTCTCTTTCGCATCACTGTATCAAAGCCCCATCCTCCAACTCCTACCCACCCTCCGTGGCCCATAAAAGCAGAACATGCATGAACACCTAGGTGGTGTACCAGCAGAGGGCAGAGTGAATGAAAAGACCCTCAGCACAGTGCCGCCAAGTACTGGTGGCTGCTTTAGGGTCCAGGGCTGCAGACAAGCCAGGTTCCTTCCCAGCAGAATTCCTGCAGATCTGCATTTGCTCATTGATTCATTCTACAAGTGTTTATTGAACCCTGGCCCTGGGGATTGAGCAGGAAGAGGGACAGACAGAAAACTAATGAACAAGTGCATGCAAAAGATGCCTTAAGAGGGAGTTCAGTCTGCTGTGGAGACTCAAAGGGATGATCAGGGAAGGCCGCCATGAAGAGGAAGCCTTAGCAGAGACCTGAACAAGGTCAGCCAACATGGGAAGACCTGGGCAAGAGTGGTCTAGGCAGCAGGGACAGCAGGTACAAAGGTCCTAAGGATGGAGGCTGGTGTGCTGGCAGAAGGGGCCTCAACTGAGCAAAAGGTGAGGAAGGAGGCAGGCTAGGCTGAGAGCTGGGAGACCATGGGGCTGGGAGGCCACCGGTGTGAGCCTGCAAGACTGGGAGGCTGTAAGAAGTTTGGCATTATACCAACTGCAGCAGCAAGCTATGTGGGAGGTCTTAGGCCAGAAAGTGACAGGGTGATTTAGTGTTTAAAAGCTCCCTCTACTGCTGGAAGGGCAGATAAGAGTTAGGGAGGCCCAGAGGGAGGGGATTGATAGTGGAGCCCCACTAGGTGACAGCCAGGCAGGGGAGGTGGGCAGGTCTATCTGCAAGGAACATCAGGCTGTAACAGGGGACCCGAGGGGTAAGGGAGAAAAGGAAGGCAGGCTAAGGGGTATATGAGGGACACTGACAGAGCCCAGCCACCTGTCAGTTCTGCCTCAGAGACAAACCCCTATGAAGTCTGGGAGCCTATACACAGAGACAAGCAGTGGCCTCCTTCCCTGGAGCAAGTTTCACCTGCAAGCTCTGTCCTGTGAGCACATGTCCAGCTGAGACTAGGGGAGGAGGCCATCTCAACTCCAGCCATGCTGCAGCCCCTTCCCTGTCTCGGAGGATTGCTGTGAAGCCTGGATCCTGTCCATTCCAGGGCTCTGGAGAACCTAGGGTAGGCAGGTAGCAATTGACCACGTTGCTGTCTGGTCAGGGTACTAGGGATTTGGGGAATGGCAGATGCCTCAGATTCAGTTGCCACTGGTACCTGCAGCCATGGGGTCTCCTGCTCTCTGCCTTTACTGACATTACACACGTGAGCCTGGAGGGCAGTGGCTAGGGTCTGTTCGGTCCCTATGGTCTGCCTGCAGCACTGAGAACTTACGTCTGCCACACTTGCCTTCATCCTTCCCTCCCTGGTCCTTCCCACTACTCCAGGAATCAGGAGCTTCCAGATGACAGGGCTAAACATGAAGATTCATCACCTTGTCAAAAGCAGGCTATTGGAGGTAACAAGGGGTTGGGACGGGTCTCTGTGCTCCCTACCGAGGTGTCAGGATGTGCCCTGCCCCAACCCTCCTGCCTATGCCCCCAGCCTCTGAAGGCAGCCGAGGGGAAGGACTTATCCACGTGCCTGCCTTCAGCCTGGCCACTGCCTGTTCCAACTCCATCGGCTTCCCATTAAGCAGATCAATAGCTTCCACTGGTTTCCAATTTGTGTCTCCAGAAATTCATCTTCCAGCCACCTTTTTAATTAACCCCCCTCCAGTACTCAGCAGCACCAATAGATCATGTCCTCCTTCCTCCTCGGGCTTAGAAGCAGACCACAGGCTCCTGGCTTTCTGGCCGGGGAACGGCAAGTTTGTTTAAAGCCACACCATTACTTTCCTGTTACCAAAGAGCAGCTGGCTCTGCCATCTGGACGCCCCCACACCTGTGCCCCACTGTCCTCTCCAACCTTGGAGGAAGGACTGGATCCTCCACACCAGAGGAAAACAGAGAACCAGAGAGGTAAAGTGGCATGCCAGGACACCCAGCTGAAGAGCCAGGGCTGAGGCACCAGCAGTAGAGTGCAGGGGACCTTCAGACACCACAGGACTGCTGGGCTAGGTAGGCAGGGGCATCACCACCCCACACTCAGCCAGGACCAGCCAGTCCTGACCAGAGAAGAGTGAATTCATGTCTTTTGCAACCTGGAGTGCCTGGTCCTCCTTAGTTCATCCAGAGAAGTGAAGGAAGCAGTCATGTGACCATCCGTCTGAGCACCGCCCTATGGCCACCACAGCCGACTGGACAGCGTGCTCCACTAGGTGTTCGCTGTGTCTCATCTTCCCAGGGACCAATTCGCTGACTTTTCTACATTTCACTTGCTGAGGCCACAAAGAAGTTATGGGATGTGTTTTGGATTTGATTAGACTTGTTTCGACACTGAATTTTAAAAGGAAAGTTTGCTGGGCACTTGGCTGGTAAAGCCCCCCCATTGTGTCTTGGCAGTCTCTGTTTTCCCACCCACTGGATGCCATTTCCTCAGTCTTGGCCTTGCTGGTGGCCACCTAAACTTAGGGTCCTGCTCACCCAAACTCCGGGCTTCCAGCTCTAGTCTTCTGGTTCATGTCTGAGGCCATGGGCATGGGATGGGGTTCCTAGCCCTATCAGCTGGCCTCAGAATCTGACCAGAAAGATGTATGGGGACCCACAGCATCCTGTTCTCTCCTTGCAGCACTGAACAAAGTCACGCCATACCCACGTGGCCAGCCCTGTGCTGAGCTGTGGGCACTGAGAACCAGTGCTTCACGCCACTCCAACGCTTTATGCATGTCTAGACCCAGAAAACAGAAATGGGGATGCTGACATGAGGACCTGGGGTCAGTTCCCAGCACCCAGGCATCATGCCATATGCCTGTAATTTCAATGCTAGGGAGGCAGAGACAGGTGGCTCTCTAGAACCTGGGTGGCCCATCCAGCTGAAGTGATGAGCCCCAAGGCAGTGAGAAAACCGATCTAAGATAGTAAGGTAGAAAGTGCCTGGGGAATGACACCTAAGGTTGTTCTGTGGCCTACTACACACATGGGAGGTGTGCTACAGAACTGACAGAAAGTCATTAAGAAACCCAAACCACCCACAGCTCCCACCTAGAGCCTGCTGCCTCCATGGCATTTGTCCTGGCCTGCTGGTGTGACACCTGAGCTTCTGGAAGCTATGCTTCTCCCACTACCCATTGTTTCATGAGTATCCTTTAGCCTCATTTAAAAAAAAACCAAACAACCTATTTTTTTTCTCTTTTAAGACAAGTTCTCACTAAGCAGCCATAGCTGGCCTAGAACTCACTATACAGACCAGGTTGGCCTTGGCCTTATGGCACTCCTCCTGGCCCTAGATTCTAAGTACTAGAGTTACAGGCATGTGACACATGCCCAACCAATTGTGTGTATGAATATGTGTCTGTGTAAGGGTTTGTGCACACAAGTGCAGATGCCTACAGAGGCCAGAGGCATTTGAATGCTTGGAGCTGTCATTATAGGCTGTTGTCAGCTGCCCAGCGTGGGGTGCTGGGAACAGACCTCAAGTCCTCTGCAAGAACAGTACATATGCTTAACTGCTGAGCCACCTTTCAAGTCTCCACAACCCTGATTTTTAATGGTTCCTCTCTACATATGTTATAATGTACATTATAAGGCAAGGCCCCTATTTTGGGATGTCAAGGCCATTGCCAACATTTTTTAGTCATAAAGCAATGATATAAGACATTTGCTTAACTTTAGTCTCTGAGAATTTACTTCAGGAATATTCTGGGCAGAAGAATTATGGGTGGAAATGTATGCACATCTTGACTCAGTCCACATGGACGCCCACGTTGCGCAGACATCAGCCGGGTTGGCGCTTCCACAGGCTGCCGTCTGCAAGCACTGAACACTAGGTCTCTCAGTACCTTCCTCCCTCCCGCAGATGACCTCCAGAGAATTCCTACAATGCAGGAAGCCAGCCTTGATGATGTGAGGGGAGGCCCCTGGTGTGAAGTGCCTCGCCCATCAGGGTCTGGAATAGGAGCTGAGCAACTCCAGGTAGAAAGCCTGCTGGAGACCTCTTTGAACACGCACACTAGCTAGTCAGGACTTATTGGCATAGACAGGGCTTCAAAACACAGCAGCTGATAAGGGCAAGTGTGTGCCGTATTGGGAGGTTAAGCACCTGAAGTTCCAGCTACTTGAGAGGCTGGGGTGGGAAGATTGCTTGAGCCTAGGAGTCTGAGGCCAAGACAACATAGTAAGATTGTCTCAGGAAAAACCAAAGCAAAACAAACAAAAAGGGGCCTGGAGAGATGGCTCAGAGGGTAAGAGCACTGGCTGCTCTTCCAGAGGTCCTGAGTTCAGTTCCCAGCAACCACATAGTGACTCACAACCATCTATAATGAGGTCTGTTGCCCTCTTCTGATGTGCAGGCATACATGCAGGCAGAACACTGTATACATAATAGATAAATCTTAAAAAAAAAAAAAAAAGGTGGTGGGGGACAAATTGGAAAAAGCCAAGCAGTGCTTGAGCACGTGCACACCTTGAATAAGAACTGTGCATCACATGACCACTCACACCTCATAAGTAAAACAGGAGAGATGCCATGCATGCCGGAACTCTGCTGGATTATAGGGCACGGCCTCAACCAGGAAGAGTCCAGAAAGCCAATACAGTAGACACAGGAAGGAATGAAGGTGATAACAAGAACTCCTTCAAATTCAAACATGTCCATCCTTCAGAGTCTTGACCACAGATGCCAACTCTAAAATGATGGCACAAGCAGCTGGTGCAGGGCCAATGCCAGCATGAAAGTTGATGCCCAGAGTACGGGCAAAGCATACTCCTTGGGGAGTCAGAGATTGAGGAGCAGGAGGAGTGACAGTTCCTGAGGTGCTGGCATACATGGGGACAGCATGGTAAATGCATTCACAGGGCACAAGAGGGGCTGTGCACCGAGGGAAGGAAGGGCATAGGTGCCTTGAGCATCTACTCCCCTCCCACAGGCCCCAGGCTCTTTAGCATTAGTAATGTAAAATACAGAACACAAATAATCAGGATACCAAGGTGGGGCCCATGTGACACATGGAGCCCACACCACCCAGGTTCAAATCCAAACTCGGCCACTTGCCAAGGACACTATTGCCCTGTGGTTTGTTTGCTTCCGGTGAAGAGACTGCAGCCATCTACAGGGCAGTTCTGAGCACTGAGCTGAAGTTTGTTTACCTGGAGTTTGAAATGGTCTAGGCACATGGGAGTTGTTCTTGTTGTTGTTTGTACTACTGCTTTGATTTTCCTGTGAATCTAAAATACTTTGAAATTTAAAAAAGTCCAGACATGGGCTAAATGACTTGAACCGAGTATCCAGACAAAGTCATTACACCAGTTCTACTATAGGCCTTGCCACACAGTCACTTGGGTGCCCCACCACACCCAACACCAACAGTCTGGGGCTTAGATTTAGTTGAAATGGACCCAACTGTTGAGCTTTGGAAAGTCTCCAAAGTTATAATGGTTCCAGTGTGGTCCTCACTGGATAATGTTGGGAATGTTGAAAACTTAGAGGCGGGGCCTAGAATGAAGCCTGATGGTCACTAAGAGTGTGGCTCCATACAGGGACTATGTAATGCCAGTCCTTCTCTTTCTGATTTTCATTCCTTAGCCATTAGGCAAGTGGCTTGGTCTGGCCATGTGATCCCACTAGGAAGTACCATGGGGCCCAATATCTGGACAGATGCAGAGTGAGGACCAATGTTCCTACCTCATCCGCTAGACAAGTCAAGATAAAGCCGCTGAACTTTGAAGATAACCAGGCTGCTGCTCAGGCCATGCCCACCTGAGCTGTGTCTCTCCCCACCCTCGTAGCTGATTCTGTGTACCCAGGCCCCAGGTTACCAGACTATCTGTGACTCACCCCACATGATGGATGCATATTAACTAAAGTAGCTCTCCTCCCTACTTCCCCCATGTCCTCGAGGTCACACATCCATTCCCTGAAATGCAAGACCCCTTTCTATCCCGCTGCCATGCGGCAATCAGAGACAGCTCAACTGCAGGCAGTAAGAACCACAGACTCTTCATCAATCATGTGGCACGGAGCCTTTTCCTTTGAGGCATAGAAGAAGGGACTCCTGCTCTGCCACATGGAGCTAGACTCTCCTCAGAGCCCCCACCATGCTGCTGTCTGTCTGTCTATGGCATTAATAACTTCTTTTTTTTTTTTTTTTTTTTTTTTTTTTTTTTTTTTTGGTTTTTTGAGACAGGGTTTCTCTGTGTAGCTTTGCGCCTTTCCTGGAACTCGCTTTGGAGACCAGGCTGGCCTCGAACTCACAGAGATCCGCCTGGCTCTGCCTCCCGAGTGCTGGGATTAAAGGCGTGCGCCACCACCGCCCGGCGGCATTAATAACTTCTAATAAGTCTCATTTTTCAAGAAGCCAGTCTACCTCAGTGTCCTCTTTGAACCCTAAACCCAAGACTTTTCACTGATCTCCATGAACTCATGTAAAGAGCAAGCCTCAGGAACGGCCCACTCTGACAGCCTGGGGGACTTTGAATCCCACTGTCACCTGCAAGCTGAGAGTGGTTGGCTATGGAATAACAGGAGGATGACAGCCAAGAGACACGGGCTGCCTAGTGAGGTACACCAAGACACAATGGCACCAATGACCCTCCACTCTTACTTCTGTCCCCCGGGGTTTCAGTTCAGCTCCCTATAGCTGGGTCTAAATGTAATCTTTTAACTCCAACAGCACCTATTCACAGCACAGTGAGGGATCCCCACACCACCTGGCCTGGGCCTTTGGCCCTTATTACGTTAAATGGGAAGGCCCAGGGAGCAAGGCACCTAGCTGTTGCTTGGCATCATGGTGAAGGAAGGAATGGCTGGCAGCCCCCAGAGCCTCACCTTCTCTGGCAGTGTTGCTCTGGGAGTATTGCTAGAGACTCACTGAGAGCCTATACCCCAATCTTTCCTCTGTGGTGAGCAACTGACTACTGTAGATGGAACTTAGGGTTCAGGTAGGCGGCCCTCAATCCCAGGAAGATGGTACTTGGAGACAGGGCTATAGAGAGTTTTGAATGAGGTCGTGAAAGTGAAGTCCCACAATGGGATTAGTGTTCTACAAGGAGATACGTCTCAGAGCCCTTCCGTGCAGGTGAGGATGCAGAGAGAAGGCAGCCCTCTTGGAGCCAGGAACCTGAATGATACTGTTCCCGGTAGGGTTGCCCTTCCTTGCAGCCACCTGCAGGCACAGGTCAGTTGTCATCCTCCCCAGCCATTCCTCATAGGCCTCCTAGGGCCCTGATGTGAATGCACAGAACCAGCATCTTCTTCCTGATGTCCAGCACTCTGGACAGCACTACCAATCCACTCCCAACAGTCCCAGAGACCCTTGGCAGGCACCTAACACACAATGCTGTTTGCTAACACAGGCAGCCGCAGGCACAAGGACTCAGAGTTGTCCAGCTCCTTGACTGCTATGGTTTGGATGTGATATATCCCCCAAACACACTGAGTCTTGGTCTCCATCATGGAGGTGGAGCCTCAAGAGTGGTTGATGCCTCTGGAGGGTATGGACACTGCTTCCATGAAAGAACTGCTGTGACAAGGCTCCCCCTCCTGTTCACATCCCTTGCATGCTTTCACTCACCTTTCTGCTTTCTCACCAGTGCCAGAAAGTAGCACTAGATCCCTAGCAGGTGCCACCACCTAATCTTGGACTTGCCAGCCTCCAGAGCAGAGGCCCCAGTAAGCCTGTTTTCTTTATGAATTTCCCAGTTGCACCAATCATTCAGTAAGAGTAACAGAAAATGGACTCACAGTGACCTTGCGAGTCTCTAACTTTCCTATACCAACTGCAAAACTGGCTTGCAAAACCACTGGTAGCTGTAAGCAGCCAGCAAGGTCCTTGCCCAGTCTGAGGTGTGCATGAGTCAGGGTTACCATGCTCAGATGGGGGATAGACAATGGGGCTCTGCCAGCCTTAGGCATCATACAGCACAGTTTGTCCAGAGTGGTTAGGGTGGGCTACCTGAGGAGGCTGCACCCACTTCTGAGCACAGCAGTGGCTTTCCACATCTACCCAGCTTCCAGTGTTAAATAGTAAACCCTCTTCCTCTAGGTGAGTTCCTAGTGTCTTTGCTTTACTCCCTGGATACCTACCGTGGACCTATCCCCCACCTTTCACAACTAAAAATTGACATCTGGGGCAGCAGGGCACTCCAGGATGCTGCCAGAGCTTTATCAACCCCCCAACAGACCCTGAGGGAAGGAAAGTCTTTACAAGGCTGGGGCCCTCAGGGTATAGAGGAAGGCTATAGTGATATTTTGACCCCTTCCCAGGTGTGGAGTAAGGCACCATGGTGCTAAACACCTGCTGATTGGGCTTGGAATGGCTGAGGGAGCACAGGCCCAGGATGTGCAGATGGGGCCAGGCAGGATGGTAAAGACAATATTCATGGCTTTGGAAGCCAAATGTTCTTTTGGCTCTGATCCCCCAGTTTCTCTAGAAAGCAGCCACAGACAATACACAAGCAAACAGGTGTGTCTGTGGCCAGTGCAGCCTTGCTTAGAGAAAGAGAGAGCAAAAGAAACGAGGAAATTCTTAAAACAGGGTCTGTGACTCCTGACAAAGATTATGAGACTGTTCAGGAAGGAAAAGACAGTCCACAGGAATTGTGCTAGGAAAACTGAACTTTCATGTGGACCAAGGCCAGAGAGAGAAATGCTGGTGCTCAGCTTGCTTCCTCTCTTTTATTCAGTCTGGTAGTTAGAGTGAATCTTTCCATCTCAACGTAATCTAGAAACTTCCTCACAGACCTGCCCAGAGATTTGTCTCCAAGGTGATTTTGGATCCTATCAAATTGACAATATTAAGTATCATACCATTGAACTTAAATATGGGCAAAACTGCCTTTTTCATTTCATTTTCCCTCCCTCCCTCCCTCCCTCCCTTCCCTCCTTCCTTTTGAGATAGAGTCTCACTATGTAGCCCAGGCTGCTCACACACATGAGATCTTCCTGTCTCTTCCTTCCTAGTACTAAGATTATAGATGCACACACCATGCCCAGCTAAAATGGTAACTGTTGTGGTCATGATATTTAAAAGAGCCACAGGGAAGGAAAGATCTCAAATATGTTTTCTTCAGCTACAAACCTATTTCTGCTAAAAATTCTGTATTATTGTTAGCTTATGGTGGGTTTTTTGTTGCTGTTGTTGTTGTGGTGGTGGTGGTGGTTTTTGCTTTGTTTTGGTGTGTGTGTGTGTGTGTGTACACTTTTTGTTTTGTTTTGTTTTTGTTTTTTGAGACAGAGTTTTGTGTAGGCTGGTCTCAAACTTGCTATAATTTAGGCTGGCCTTGAACTCTTAAATCTTCCTGTCTCAGCTTCCCAAGTGATGGGATTGCAGGAGTACACCACTTACAGGGGTACACACTGCAGGAGTGGAGACACGTTAAAAATAAATAACTTAGGCTGGCAAGATGGTTTAGCAGGTAAGGTGCTTGCCATCAAGCCTGATGACCTGAGTTCCATCACCAGATCCTACATGGTAGAAGGAAAGAATCAAGTCCTGCAAATTGTCCTCTGACCTACACATATGCAAACGTGTGTGTGCACACACAATAAATAAATAGCCAGATGTGGAAGCACATTTCTTTAATCTCAACACTTGGGAGGCAGAGGCAGGCAAACTTCTGTGAGTTTGAGGCCACTCTGGTCTACTTAGCAAGTTCTAGGCTATACAGTATGACCCTGTCTCAATAACTAAACTAACAACTAACTAACTATATAGTTTTGTAGATGAAGATATTGATGATAATCCAAAGATCATCTGATGATCAAGAATGAGCAAAGCAAGTTGGCTGAATGTCTGGTGTCACATTCCCTAATGTTAGGTGACTTTACCCCATCCCCATATGATTCACAATATAATTTAGAGACAGCAATAAAGTACAAAGTGGGTTTACTAGGGCTTGGATGTGGTTTGCCCCCAAAGGTTTGCAGGCCTAGTCCCTGGCAGGGACACACTGATCTGGTGGGCCCCCAGGAGGTGGGGCCTGAGAGGAGAGTAGGAGTCATGGGGGTGCCACCCTCGCAATGGATGGTGTTTCTCCGGGGCTTCCTGCGCTCACATCAACGCTCACACCACAGGTTGCTTCAAGTGAAGCCGCTCATGCTTTGCCTCTTTCTGCATATGGCTGTCTCCCTTTCTGTTTCTTTTCCATGCTATGATGCAGTCAGGCACCCTCATAAAGATACCAGTGCCATGTTAGCGGGACCGTCTGCTGCCAGAATCTAGCCTAGTAAAACCCTAGAAACCTTATTAAGTTACTGAGCCTCTGGCATTTTGTTCTGGCAATACAAACACTAAGACAAACTTTCAGAAAGGCCAACAAAGCTGTTTTATTTTTCTGGTGTTGCTGCTTTTTAGGAAATAAATGCCAAACCTTTCATATATCCACAAAGCAGACAACAGTCTGATGTGGACAGAAGCCGGGGTTCTCTTCAGTGTGGTAGAGCACAGCCTGGCTCCCCATGGGTGCAGAGGAAGGAGCAAAGCAGTCTGGCCAGCATCTGTGTGATCAACCTGACAATGGAGCCCAAACTTGGAGGGTAAGGGGGACATGGTACGGGTCATTATGTTGACATTCTGCTAACCTCCCCCTAGGAAGAAACATCCAAGGCTTCATCCTCTTCACTAAGCCCAGCCTCTCCAATCTTCCAGGGCTCTGTTGGGCAGTGAGAGGACATCCCTAGTGACTTGCTGCTTGCCCCTAATGCTATGAAAACAGTTTCTGGCTCTGCTGCGTGTCCCTTAGAAGACATTCTCTTGGCATAGGGACACTGTGAAGCACTGAGCACAAGGAACTGCAGCCAGCTACTCTGCTGAGGGACCTGGCTGCTTGAGCCAGCTAGAGTCTGCAGCAGCAGTGACCTTCAGACCCTGTCTTAGCTACTTTTCTCTTGCTGGGAAGAGACACCATGACCGAGGCAACTTATAAAGAAAGCATTTAATGAGGGGGGCTTGCTTACAGTTTCAGAGGGGGAGTCTATTACCATCATGGTGGGTAGTAAGGCAGCAGGCAGGCAGGCAGGCAGGCATGGTGCTAGAGCAGTAGCTGGGAGTTCACAACTTGGGCAAGTTGGAGGCAGAGATTGAGGGGGTGGCGGGAATGGGCTTTTGAAACCTCTTGAGTGGTTTCAAGCCCACCCACTTGTGACATCCTCTTCCAAAAAAGGCCACACCTCCTAAACCTTTCCAAAACAGTTCAACCAACTAGGGACTAAGCATTCAGATGTATTAGTCTCTGAGGGACATTCTCATTTAAACCACCACAGATCCCCTTTCCCACTCCACCCTCTCCACCTCTTTAGAGCCTTAGAACCACTATAAAATGGTGTCTGTCACTATTCCAGTTTACAGATTGTGAAGCTGAGGCTCTGCTGAAGGGCACAGTCAGCCGAGGGCTCTCTGCCTCCTACACCTGAGATCTTCATCTCTGACCTCTCTTCCTCAAGTGCTGTGGGATGTTCTGTATGTCCTGTGGGAGCTCTTCTTGGGTTCTTTGTGGCGTTACCCAGCAGGTCCGCATAGAGGATGATTAGGACCATGGGCCTGAGTGCAGGTGTCTGAGATGGTCTGCACTTGGCTGTGCTGGGGGATGGTCTGTATGTCAAGTTGTTCTGATTGATCAATAAATAAAACCTGATCGGCTGTGGCTAGGCAGGAAGGATAGGCGGGACTAACAGAGAGGAGAAATAAAAGGACAGGAAGGCAGAAGGACTGACTGCAGCCGCCGCCATGACCAGCAGCATGTGAAGACGACAGCAAGCCACCAGCCACGTGGCAAGGTATAGACTTATGGAAATGGATTAATTTAAGCTATAAGAAGAGTTAGCAAGAAGCCTGCCACGGCCATACAGTTTGTAAGCAATATAAGTCTCTGTGTTTACTTGGTTGGGTCTGAGCGGCTGTGGGACTGGCGGATGACAAAGATTTGTCCTGACTGTGGGCAAGGCGGAAAACTCTAGCAACACTCAAGACTAGGTAATACATGAGGCAAGAGGGCAGTGGACAGAGGGACATGCCCAGTCTGCTGCTGTCTGTCAGTGTGGCCCTGGGCAGGCAAGTGACCTCTCTGGGCTCAGCTACTGTCCCACAAAGCTAACAAGTGGTACACCTTGATCAGAATCAACTTCTTTTTCCTTCCAGAGAGCAGCTCAGTCCAAAGGGAGGTAACGTTAAATGAAGAAAAACCTGACTGTGGTCTGTAATGGGGCTGCATAGGGCGAGAGCAGTGGGGCTCTGTGCACCCAGAGGGAGGAGCAGAGAGGCAGGCACAGGCTGGGCCTCAGTGAAAGCTGAATCTGAGGTCTGCAGGGCTGCCACCAGTGCTCCACTGCCCCCAGAGATCTCCCTCAGGTATCCCTCAAAGTGCGGCTGACGACAAGGGCAGAAGGCAGAATGGGTCACCCCCTCAGGGCTTGTTGGTGGGACTCAGTGGCCAGTTAAGTCCTGATTTTCTTTTCTCCAGGGACTTTAGCTCATTACATTATGAATTAAATACAGACTTGGAATCTGGATAGAATGGAGTGTAAGAAAAAAGCAGTTACATTTAAATCTCGTCTCCTGCCTGCTCACCCCCAGTTCCCTGCAATTCCATGAGATTGCAGAGGATGGCCATCAATACTGTCACACGTCCACTGCAGCTGCCCCTCTCACTCTGTACCTACCCCGGACCCTATAGCAGACCCAGGCCTGGTGCTTCTGCCTGTGTTCAATCTGCATACATTCAGCCTCTGCAGTTCTGGTAAGCAAATGGCTGGAACACACTACTCAAGTACTTTAGATACTGTCACAGTCAACCAGAGGGAAACGGGTACCACAGAAACTGTGCGGATAGAAGCCTGAGACAGACAACCGTGCCCTGCCCTTATGAACTCTGTAGTCTTATGAACCCTCGTGTCCCATGTGAGGAAGCCAGTGTCATTGTCATTCTTGTTTCACAGATACAGACTGTGAGGCTGTGGGGCGTGTGAGGTGAGTCCTGACAGGATAGCCACATAGCGCCGCACATAGAACCAGGGCTTGGTGAGCACTGGCTGAATAAAAAGAGAGAGGGCAGTGAATGGGCTTTGATTCCCACAGGGTCCTTCCTGGGAACCTCGAGCAGTTATATACCCACAAACTGAAGTGTTCTGAGATGTGTCCAGGCCAGCAGCTATGAGAGGGCAGTGGAGAGTGGTGGCCTGGCCAGCAGGTGCAGCTAGCTTTTGCAGAGTAGACCGTGTCTTAAGAAGATGACAGGCTGGAGGCCTGCTCTGGGACAGGGTCGATTACATACAAGGTGCTGAAGAAGGCAGAGAGAAAGGGGGCTGTCATTTCCAGGTCACAGCAAGAAGGTGCTTCTGAGTGTTGGATCAGCCGAGCACAACCCAGGAAGGGACAGTGAGCCAGGCCTGCTGAATCTGGCTCTGACACCAAGGGGACAGATTAGGTGACAAGCAGGATATATAACAGGCATGCAGCCCCATAAAACTGCCCCCTTTCCTAGGCCCAGGAGACAATGGTCACAGCACCTACCCTGGTTCAGGCCTGTACAGAGCTCAGCTTCCATTCCAGGGCTGACTAAATCTGTAAGGTAAACAGTAATTGGTCCTCTTGGGGTGGGGTTGTGGAGCAGGTTACAGATGCAGGTAAGTGGGTCAGGGAAGGCCTCCTTGTGAACAAAAACTTGCAGGAAGTGAGGGAGCCATGTGGGAACAGAGGTCACAACTAGTGCAAAGGCCCTGAGGCAACAGAGGAAGGAAGGAAGAGTTGAGACCAAGAAAAAAACTAAGGACTGGTCTTGGAGGTCAATGTAATGAATCAGGAGAAGATGGCACAGAGTACGGAGCAGAGGAGAGACATGGACTGCCCAGGTTTTATCAGGATCCCTCTGCCTGCTCAGTAGAGGAAACTCACTGAGTGTGGGTTGGAGGGAGAACCTGAACCTGCCAGGGTCTCCATACAGGATATGTGGAGCAGAGGAAGCCAGTGTAATAATGGTCTGATGGGGCTGAGTCCCTCAAAGGTCAGCTGGTGCCCTCAATGTGGGAAGTACTGAAGTATGTACAGGCGGCCCACACAACAGGCTTCACTTTGTTCTCCAGGACCCCGAGGCTCAGAGAGGAACAGGCCTTGCAAAGTCACACAGGATTATTCCCAAATATCAGGACTCAAATCATATCCTTGTGGGTCCAGGCACACAGACTGGCAACCCTGTGCAACTCCAAAAGCAGCATGGTGTATGCATCCCTCAAGAGGTACGCTGAGTGCCCTCAAGCTCTGGGGGCAACGCAGGAATTGACTGTTCTCTCTATTTTAATAAAGACTATTCAAAGCCTTGAAAATTAATTTCCCCCAGGAAGACAATTACATGTCAAATATACACCCGCTGAGCAAATGATTAAGATAAAAACCCAGCCGAGAGGGCTCTGCCCAGGCTGCTTCCAAGAAAGGCCTCCAAAGGTCACTGCCGGGGGTAATGAAGGCAGTGTCCAGTGGAGGGGAGGGTTTCTCTACCAATGCTAGCATTTCAAGTCTATTTCAGCACCCTCCATCTTCTAGTGATGGTCATTAATAGTATCACTGGGGGCCAACATGGTAGAAAGTGACACTCACAGCTGCTATAGCCAGGCCTGGTCCACCGTGTAAGGCTGGCCTAACCCAGTGCCCACCATAGGGCCTCCCAATTCAAGGCTGTGTAACTGCTGATATTTTAGGAACCCTGGTCACCACAGCAGAAGTGACTGGCTCTGCCTGTAGGTATGTAAACATCCCCAGTTCAGCCTTTCTCAGTTCAGGGCTGAGCATCATTGCAGATCCCTGACTCAGGCTCAAAGAGACGAGAAAGGTCATACTGTGAGGAGGAAATCAAGATCTCAAATCCAGGTGAGTGCCCTGTAGCCTCCAGGCACCCCCCCCCCATTAGATTCTGGGTTATTATGGGATTTGGTATTTGCAGATCAGAGATCAAACACTACGGCCCTTAGCTTGCTTTTGTAAATAAAGTTATTTTGGAACATGGCCCATTTGTTTCTAAATTGAGAGCTACAGCTCTGAGAAGCACAGCAGTCCACGGAACACTGCCAGTCAAGCCCCACCTGGTTGTGGGAACCTCAGGTTCAGTGTGGTTCCCTATCTAGCAGCTGCTCTGTCCATACCGGATGGGTCCTGATAAATGAGGCTGTGAGCTCGACAGCTCTTATAGGTGGGTCACAGCCATGACTGCAAAGCATAGGGGCCAAGTCACAGACTCAGTCACCTGTCTGTTAGGACAGAGGAACTGTTTTGGGGTCCAGCCTCCTGGAGGCTCCTTGGGGCCCACACCAAGTCAGCAGCACGAACTCTAATAAGACTCCTATGACTTCAGATAGTATGTCGGCCATGGAAAGTCTTACCCCACCAAGTCCCAGAGCCTCAGTTTCTCCTTCTGGAAGAGTGAACATAGAAGATGGTTTCTGAGACTCAGCTCTGACAGGATGATCTGTGAATTTCAACAAGTGCCTCAAGCTCTGAGCTCTCCTTTTGACACCTGGGAGAACTGAAGCTCTTCTGTAGATACTGCTTATCCACTATACTGTAGGATAACTCCAGGCAAGCCTCCAGTGGGAACATTAGCTCCTTGACTCTTTTGGGTCCATGCTCCTCTAAGCACCATCCTCAAGAATAGTTCTTCCACAACACTAACACAGTTCCCAAGTTCACATGCCCCACCACCACCACCACCCATACCATATCCTGCCCCGGCCTGCCTTATGTGTTTGGTCAGGGCTCCACAGATGCTACCAAGGGGTCTCCTTTCCTTCTTACCTAAGCCACACAGAAACCAGAGGACTCTTAACAAAGAATTCAGATGGCATTACTGGCTGCCTACCACAGTTCCTTGCTCCCTGCTGCAACTGGCACATTTCTAGCCTGGTTCCACTCCAGCCTTGTTCTCTTTATTCACCAAATCCTCTGCATAGTGCCTATCCACATGTCCTCCTCAAAAATGCCACACATACTTTCACAGAAGCCCTTGCCCTCTGTTGCTTTCTGGAACACACCACCCCAGCTCTCCCTGTCACTCAAGGTAATCCTCAGAAACCTTCTCTGACTTCAGCCCACATGAGGGCACTTTGGTATTCCCTGTCACTCACAGCCCCATGTTCATTCTCTGTAATGTTTGGGAGTTATGGTGGCAGACTGTGACTTGGATGGAATCTGAAGGTGTGAGGACAGCCATCCAGAGGTAGTCAGTGGAGCCTGGCACCCCAGGGGAAAGATTTGGAGCAGAGTCTCCTTCAAATCCCACTCATGGGTCTGAAGCTGTGTCCCAGAATAGTCATCCATTTCCAGATCCTTCATCTGTGGATTTGGTACAAGAGTCTTTGACTCTGAGAATTGTGGGGTAGGGAACTTCAGCTCACAGCATGCTGGCACTTATTGCTATAGAAGGAACCTAGACTCCAGAAGCTTCCACCTAAACTGTACACAACTATATCATGACTGGGGAGAACTGATACCCACAGCATGTTGCATTTCATCCATGCACATGGTATGCCTGTCCATATCACTGGAGTTTCTTTGCTAACTTGCTTTTTAAAAAATTCTTTTGTCTGTTTACTATGTGAGTGCTTGGTGCCCTGGGAGGTCAGAGAAGGGGGCTAGATCCTTTTAAACTAGAGTTACAGACAGTTGTGAGCCACATGGAGGTATCAGGAACCAATCCTGGATCCTCTGCAAGAGTCAACAATTGCTCTTCATCACTGAGCCATCTTTCCAGCCCCCCAACTCTTTTGCATTTTTTTCATCTGCATTGTTACATATTCAAACCCAGAACAGAACATGCCTTCGGTGTACTGACCCTGATCATGTCCCATTAGATCTGTGTATAAGTATGTTGTTTGCTCAGAAGTGTTTTTGTTGTTGTTTTTGAGATAATGCCTCACTATAATGCTCAGACTGGTCTCCAATATTTGAGTTCAAGCAATTCTTCTGCCCTAGCTCCTGAGTGCTGGGGTTATAGTGTAAACCAATGCCAAGTTCACGTTTGCTTTTTTAATTTTGGTTTCCAAAGGGCTATTGTTGATTTAATAAGTTAATAATTTTTAATGAATTTTAAATCCTTTCCATTTATTATTTCATGAGTATTAGAATCCATGATGTGTGTGTTGGGGGTGGGGAGGCACATGTGCCACAGTGTATATGTAGAGGTCAGAGGACAATTTTGTGGAGTCAGTTCTCTCTTTCCATCTTTTCATGGGTTCCAGAGTTTGAACTCAGGTTTCTGGGTTATGAAGAAAGTACCTTTATCTGCTGAGCCATTTCAATGCTCAAATTTAAAAATTTTAATTGTTACACAGAAATGTAATTGATTTTTTTTGCAATAATCATGTATTATATAATGTTACTGAATTCATTTATTTGTTCTCAGAGTTATTTTTGGAAGATTCCTTGGGATTTTCAGGGCACACAATCATGCTGTCTAAACATAGACACAGATTACGTCTTCCTTTTGAATCTCTCTCCTTTGGTTTCCTTCCTTATTTCCGGTGATCTACTGACTCACAGTGGAGAAAGACACGCTTGCTTTGTTCCCAGTTTTCAGGAGAAACTTGTCTTTCCCCTTCAAGTGTGACAGCAGCTGTAGGTTGACTGTAAGAGTTCATTATAGGGCCCTGTTGTCTCAAAAGAGTTTTGTTGTTTTTAGAAAACATCTCATTGTGTGGTCCTGCATGGCCTGGAACTTACTACATAGAAAACACCGGCTTTGAACACAAAGATCCTTTGCCTCCTGAGTGCTGGGGTTAAAGGTATGCACCACCATGCCTAGCTCCCTCTAAGTTTTTAAACATTTACTTCATAAATGTGTTTAGAATCCTCCACCATTAGACTTTAAAGTCTACTACACTCTCCTGTTATGTTGGTCTGATCTCTGGAATGGATATCTGTGTCTTTTTTTTCCCCCTTGATCAATCTGACAGAAGCATTTTAATGTTGACTAAGAGCCAGGCTTTTTGCCTCTCAGAGGTTGAAGGTAAGACACTACATGCTTTGGACACAGAACATGGAGGATATGAGCTGAGTCTGACCTAAAAGCCTCTCCCTGAGGATTATCAAGCTTCCATAGTACTAGAAGATGCCATGCAAACTTCCAGCAGAGAGACGCAGTCAATAGTCCTACCCAGCTCTGATGCCTATGATGATCAGCATGGCAGGATAACCCTAAGGGTGCAGTAGTGACACTCATATCTTGGCAGTAACCAACTCTCTAAACTGTCTTCAGGCCTGCTCAACAAGAGGGAAATCATAGCTGCTACTGGGAACTTAACTCCCTAGGGCTAGTGAGGTCATGGATCTTGGAGGGGAACCTACAACAGGCACTTTATGAACGCAGCTTACTTGCCAACTGCATTCTAAATATTTATCCTTATACTCACAGGTAAGTGTAGCTCTCAATCCTCAATAAGCTTCTCTTTGCAACAGATGGAGATTATTACAGAAAATCACAATATAGAGAGCAAATATGTGTGCTTCCAGCCACAATGACCCATCTACAACACTTAAGTCTCAGGAAACCTCTTGGAAAGGAACACAGAACGATCATTAGAGCCAGAGGAACAGGATGTCTGCTGTGAGAATGCAACTCCTAGAAATGTCGGAGAAGCTACACTCATAAAGTCCTGACAACAAGACCTGAACAAGTACACCAACAAACGAGTTAATATGGAAGGGGGAGGTTTCATGGGGCTTCAACCTAGACAAACAACTACTGGCAACTAAGGAATGCAGAGATGGGAGAAAATGTCTTCTCTTGGGAGAGTCCTCCAATTGGTTAACCAATACCAAGTGTTCAGCCTTGAAATCATACACACATACATACAAGTAACACAGTGGTTCTTGATCTGTGGGTGTCATATAACACTTTCACAGGGGTCATATATCAGATATCCTGATATTGGATATTTATATTACGATTCAACATTAGCAAAATCACAGCAGTGACAAAATAATTTTATGGTTAGGGGTCACCACAACACAAGGAACTACAAAAGGGTCGCAGCATTAGGAAGGTTGAAAACCACTGAAGTAAAATTATACAGACTGACTGAGTAGATCATATATATGTAGGAGAGTGTGTTGTTTTTAAACAGAGGCTAAAAATCATGATTTTGAGACAGAGCAAGGCTAAAAATCATGATTTTGAGACAGAGCAAGGGGATGGGTACATGGGAGGGGCTGGAAGGAGGGAAAGGAAAGGGGAAAATGATATATAATATATTCATACTTTAATTAAAACATTTTAAAAAAGAAATAGGTTCAGTTTCATTGAACTGTATTTTTAAGTTTCATTGATTTACACTCTGATATTAATCTTTTTCTTCTATTTACTCTAAATTTAATTTACTCTTTCAAATAAAATTTTCTTTTGGTGCAAACTAAGCTTGTTGATTTGGCATCAATTTTCTTTTATACTATTGACATTCAGTGCTCTGAACTGTCTTATTGTGTACTGCTTAAGTGAAAACCTATCAATTTTACAATTATTTATTTACTTATTATTGTATTGTAGTGTGGGGAATAGAACCCAAGGCCTTTGCACATGCTAAATAAGACTCTAACATTGAGCCCGGAGCCCTACCATTTCTAATATTCTTTGTATTATCATTCAGCTCAAATTTCTTTCTTTTGCTTTCTTCTTTGATCTACAGATAATTAAAAACATGTCAAAATCTCAAATCTCCAAATAATACCATGTGCTATTGATTTTTAATTTTCTTCCATTGTGGTCAGGGCACATACTCTGTCTGATGAGTTCTTTAAAATGTAGTGAGTCTTATTTCATTGTTTAGTGCCTAGTAACCCTTGCTGTTTTGCTGTGATCAAATACCTGACAAAGTAGTTCAAGGGAGGATTAATTTTGGCTAACAGTTTGAGGGGGTGGTCCATCATGCTGGGGTGGTCATTGCAGCAGGGGCCTGAGGCGGCTGGTCACATGACACCTGCAGTCAGGAAGCAGAGCAGGATGAATGCTGGTGCTCAGCTTGCTCTCTCCTTTTTATTTGGTCCAGGGCTCCAGGCCACAGGATGGTGCCGCCCACATTTAGGGGAAATCTTTCCAACTCAATGAACCCAATCTATAGGAGGGCATCAGTGCATCAAGCAGGTTGGCAGTACTGTTCCAGTCTTCCATATCTTTGCTGATTTCTATTCATTCTAGCAAAATTGAAAAGCAGGAACTGAAGTCTCAAACCATAACTGTAGCTTTCCAGTTTCCCTCCTGCATGTTTAATGCTTGTTAAAATTTCAGAACTGCCATTCTTCTTTGAATGAATTGACTCCTTAACCACAGGCTGACCTTTATCTCTATAATCATATCCTGTATACCTGGGCATCTCTGAAGTCTACTTTTTAGTCTGATATTTTAAGAATTTTTATTGAATTTTATTTTGTGTGCATTGGTGCTTTGACTGTGTGAGGGAACTGTAGTTACAGACAGTTGTGAATTGCCATGTGGATGCTGGGAATTGAACCTGGGTCCTCTGGAAGAACAACCAGTGCTCTTAACCACTGAGCTATCTCTCCAGACCCCTGCTTTAACTGATATTAATATGGCTATTCCATTTCCTCTTGATCAGTGTTAATATGACACATTTCCCAGCCTTTTAATTTTAACCTGTTTTGTATCTTTTTTTATACTTAAAGACTGGATCCTATAGATAGTATAAAGTTTTAAAAAAACAAAAAAAACGCTCTACTCTGGTGTGGCTTGGTGGCACAAGCCTATAATCCCAGCATGGGGAGACAGAGGCAATAGGATTGCTGAAAATTCAAGGCCATCCTGGTCTATATGAGTTCTGGGCCAAGCAAGGTTACATAAGCTAGAACGTTGTTTAAAAAAAAAAAATCTAAAATTCATCACCTTTAAATTAGAGTACTTAGATAATTTATATTTAATGGGATTTCTGGAATGAATTAATAAGGTTTAAATCTACATTTCCCCCCTTTCTGTCTTATTAGTTTTCTCTTTTTCTGTAATAATTCTTTTTATTATCAATGTGTGTATGTGTGCTCATGTGAATGGCATGAATATATGGAGGTCACAAGACACCTAGCCATTGGTTCTCTTCTTCCACAGGGCGTTCTAGGGCCTGAACTCAGGTCATCAGGCTTCTGTGGCGAGTATTTTTACCTGCTGAGCCATCTTACTGGCCATCCATATAATTTAAGATTACTTGAGTCTTAAAATAATCTCATCGTATTTTTAATCCCTAAATGTTGATTTCCATACAGAAAGAAGCATTACCTCCACTTCAATGACTGTAGCAGCAGTGCCCATTTGGGGTCAGTCCTGACTAACTGCTCTTCATATGGCTCATACTGTTTTGCCACTTTTTGTGCCTGAAAACTCCCTGGTCATGGACATCATGCATTTTAGCTGTCTGGTGCTCCTGTATCCTGTTACAGTGTGAGTGAGCTTTGTCACAGTGAGACGTGGAAACAGATGTATCTGTGCGGTCCTGCCATCAAGATTCCTAGCTGGAACCCATCTGTGCTTAGTTCATGGCACAGCATTTCCTGCCACCAGTATTCTAGTTGCAGAATACTTTCACTAAGGTTCTGTGAATCCTGAGGTCTTTCCAGGCTGGCACTTTGGGAGAGTTAACCTAGAAGATTCCTCAGCTCTAGGGATCTAGTCGGTCAGTCTCTCTCCTCTTTTCTCTCTCTCTCTCTCTCTCTCTCTCTCTCTCTCTCTCTCTCTCTCTCTCTCTCTCTCTCTCACACACACACACACACACACACACACACACACACACACACACACACACACACATATTTGCTTATCTCTTAGTTGAACCTGTGCAGTTCCCCTTGGTTTCCCAGAGAGTGTGGTTCAGAGTGACCCTTCCTGCCTTGGATTTCCCAGACTCTAGGTCCCAGTTCTCCACCCAGAAGCGCTCTCTGAGCTCAGCCTGGCTCTTTTGAGATTCTGTCTGGATGCTCTCCAGGGTAGATGCATGGCAAAACAGAGGTCACTGTGTCTGCTCCCTACCTGTGAGGGGGCCACTGACCTTCACTGCTTGATCACTAGTGTCCTGAGAACTTGCTTCATAATTTTGTCCCTTTTTGGAGGTTTCGGGTGTCCCGTTTGATCTGAAGCCTGGCTTTGAACATTACGTGAGTTTTTTCCCCCACAGGAAATCAAAAAGAACCCTGAAGGTTCTAACTTGACCCCGTGTTACAAGTAGAGACTATTTCCTCCTTACCTCCTCCCATCCTTCCCTGCTATCCCAAGAATGACAAGTCACCTTTTTGTATTAGGACAAGAAGGGAGTTCTGTTGGGAGACAGAAAACTAGGCTGCCACCCTCTTGCCATATTTGGTATTGACATGTGATGTCAGCATTGTCATGGGCTCAGTGGGCTTGAAGTGCAGCAGCAATGCCTGGGATATCTCCAGCTAACCTTGTTCACATCTGGCTGATGTGAGAGACTGTGGCAGTGGAAGAAAGGCAGGAGTCAGACTGGTTCTCACTGGTCAGGACCCCTAGAACTGCCTTCCACTACGTCCAGGCTGTCTCAGATGTCTGGATTACAACAGTGTCCCCAGAGCTGAATCAGCAGGAAGCTAACCCTCTGTCACTATGGGAGTCTCAGATGGTACTAAGCTCCCCATCCTTGGGAAGGTACAAAGGGATGCTGGGTGATGCCTCAGAAGGATATGCTTTCCAGGCCCTGGAGCAGACACACTCTGCCTCTTCATACCATATAAGAAGGAATACCAGTTTAGTTAATTCACAAAACATCTTTGCAGGGAGTAAGTTTCCATGGCAACATCAGTGAGGCTGACAGCCACTGAGGGAACCTGCAGCATCTCCCCATGTCAGCCCCTCAGGTGCTGTGTGGCCAGTGCCCTTGCCAGGCCCAGCTCTGCCTAGTCTTGCTGAAAGGACTGGGCTGCATACAGCCAATTATGTAAGTAGCTGCCCTAGAAGAACCACTGCCCTGAGTCACATGAGGTTGGCAAAGTAGTTCAAGGTAATTTATGACTTTGGGATGTTTCAGTCTCTAAATACAACAGACAGCTACAAACTGCAAACACTTTAAATTTCTGGCCCAAGGGAGATGTCACAGCCCAGCCCGGACTGCACTGGGGCCTGGCTAACAGGGAAGGTTTGTGGAACAAGTCTGGCTTACTTAGCCCCAGGCCCACAGAATTCCACTCTTGAGCTTGAATGAAGAATCCACAACCCCTCCAGGAGCTGACATCTAATTTCACCCAACACATACATGTTTTGCTGTTCCCCCTCTCTCTCAGCTCTGTTGTAGCATTTCAGCCACAGAATTTTCCAATCTACAAAATCCAATCCCACCTCAGGGCCTTTGCATATGCAGTGTCTCCAGCCTAGAATACTGTTCACACCAAGGAAGAGCTGAGTGCAGGACTGAGGGAGCTGATAGCCTGGGGAATATGTCACCAGAGGCCTAAGCTCTGCCTCGTCGCTGGGGATGGCATGGACAGACCTTCCTTTGCTCTATGTTCCAAGGTGTCAGGATCCTGTTCCTGAGTCCCCCATCTTGCTAACAATCAAGGAAGTTGGTGAAGGAGAGGAAGGAGACTGTCATCTGTAGGAAGGAGACAGGAAACAAGAGGAAGAAACCCTACAAACAGACATTTAGGATCTTAGGAGAAACAAGCCAAGATGGCTCAGGCTGAGCAGAGACCCAGAAGCTAGGGAGACAGACAACAACTGCGTGACTGGATCAGCCCATCTGTGTGCAGCCTCTGTGCTGAGTGTGTGGACACAGCAGGGGCTCAGACCTGCCTCCAGGCTTCCTGTAGCCTCAAGAATGGATCAAGCTGGACTAATACAGCTATTAGCACAGACCCACCCCTCCTCTTCTCCATCCTCACATAAATGCTTAAGGAAGCTCACACTGGCCTACCATGAGATTCACATAGGCCAGAAACCACAATGGGAAGAAAGAGAGATGGGGGGGGGGGACAGAGAATGTGCTGTGTAGGTCATGAAAGATCCAAGGTCCTGAAACCTGGGATTTTTTAAGGTGTTCTGACATGTAGGGGAAGAAAGAAGGCCCATGCTGCGAGTGTTCCTGGGACACCTGTGTGGCCACATGGGACAATTAAGGCAGATTCTGGCTCCATTCCATACTCAAAATCAATTCCAGACACATGAAGGACCTCGGGTGAAAGGGAAAACTAGAAAGTGTGGAGAAGCAAGGGAAACACAGTTGAGGCTGGGATGACTTCTTAATGAGGAATATAAAGCCCACCCAGCAGAATCAGTCAGTAAGTCTGACTGCAGTTAAGCTAAGAATTGATATTCACCAAAGCAGGGCCAGCAAGATAGCTCAGGTAAAGAAAGGCACTTGCTACTAAGCCTAAAGACCTATGTTCAATCCCCACAACCCACGTAAGGAAGGGTGGAAAGGGAGAATCCACTGCCACAGTTATCCCTTCACTTTAGTGTGCATCCTGAGGCACATGTATGCACACACTCAGAGTAAACAAAGAAACAGAGAAAGTATAAGTAAGCAGAGTTCTCAAATAGGGAAGCAGTGAAGGAGTAGAATCCAGTATTCACAAAGAGCTTCTACACACACAATAAGGAATCAAAAGGGTGGGATAGGCAATTCTTACCAGAAGGAAAAAGACACTGCAAAGAAGCACCAGAGGGAACACTCAACATCCCCAGCAAGCAGGACATTGAGAATCAAGATCTCAATGCCATGTCATTCACCCCACTAATCTAGGCTTGAGAAGACACAGGGCAAGGGGTGTATGGAAGCCCCTTTGTCAGAGTGCAAATGGTAAGTATCCCAGTTTGCTTTCTATTGCTATGATAAACACACGGCCAAAAGCAACAGTTGTAAATCATCATTGAGGAAAACCAGGGCAAGAACTCAAGGTAGGAACCGAGAGGCAGAGAGTGAAGCAGAGGCATGGAGGAATGCTGCTTACTGGCTTTCTCTCCATGGCTTGCTCCGTTTGCTCTTTTATGCAACTCAGGACCACCAGCCCAGGGAGGGCACCATTCAGAATGGGCTAAGCTCTCCACATCAATTATTAATCAAGAAAGTGCCTCTCATCTGAGGCTCCCCATTCCCAGATATGTCTAGGTTCGTGGCAAATTGACAAAAACTAACCGACACAGTAGGATTACTCTGAAAAATCATTCCTCTAGGCATTTCTATTCACATGTGTGTTGACTTTCTAGGTCAACCCTTACATAATATTCAAGCCACACGGAAAAAATACCATGAGATATGATTCAAATCTCCACCAACAGGAGAATGCAGATTCTCACAATTTATTTTTACATTAGTGAAAGGAAACCACAGTGCCACACAAGGGCACAGATGAAGCCTAGAACAGTAAGATGCTTAGTAAAACTGCAAACCTTAGAAGCTCCCTCACAGCTGCCATTTTTATAACACCTGGTAACAGCTCAACAATAGTTAGACATTTATAGCCAGCACATCAGCAGAAAGGCAAACATAAAATTCTGGATAGCAGAGACCTCTGGGCTAGGACAGGATGTGAACACACAGGGAGATGTGAGTACTTGAAGGCTCTATGGCTCTAAGAGTTGAGTAGGCGCTCCCTGGTGCTATTTTATTATACTTTATAATATACAAATGTGGTATAGAGAACACACGAACTACAGACAGGTAAAGGAGCATGTGGCATGTACACTTGCTCTGTATTGACACTCTTCATTGTACATAACAACAAGCACCAGGAGGACTGTGGGGAGAGTAGTCCAGAATGCAAAAGGATGAGAACTGGGTTGAAGGTAACCCTCCACACACACATACACGGCAAAATCATATGAAAAATGAAGCCATGTTCCATCACTGAGATGACAAATGGCCCACAGGCATAATAACACAAGTCTCCCTTCCCTCACCCACTACAGACATTGCTAATCCGTGACTGAATTCTTAGACCAAGCAACACTTCTCTTGACTCTTCAGTTGGGGCACTGTAGGCACCAACAGTCTTAAGATACTCTGAACTAGCCAGGCAGTGGTGGCGCATGCCTTTAATCTCAGCACTCGGGAGGGAGAGCCAAGTGGATCTCTGTGAGTTTGAGGCCAGCCTGGTCTACTGAGCAAGATCCAGGAAAGGCACAAAGCTACACAGAGAAACCCTGTCTCAGAAAAACCAAAAAAAAAAAAAAAAAAAAAGATACTGTGAACTAGGTGAAACTCTTTTGCTGATTGCTATGGTTGAACATGCATGCACTCCAAGTTCAAGTACTGGAAACAATCCCTGGTGCAACAGGAGATGAATGATTAGGTCCTGAAGACTCTGCCCTTAGGAGTGAACTGAAGCTCTCTACCAGAGGGCTGTGTTAGTTATCACAAGTATGGATGTGCTATGAAAGTTCAGCTCCACTTGGCTTACTCTACACTTTTCCTGCCCCTCGGCCTCTTCCCATTTGATGTCACAGCACAAAGTCCACCGGAAATGTTTACACTATGTTCTTGGATTTCCCAGCCTTGGGAACCAGGAGCAAAACAAGATTTAGTTCCTTACATATTACCTAGCCTCAGCTAGTCTCTCATAGTTGCAGAAAACAAAGCACAACACTGACCCAGATAGTCCATCAGCTGGAGCCTAGGAGTCTATGTACAGCCAGCGAGCACTAACGACTCCAAGAAGCAGCCCCTCCCACCCTGGCTCTGTCTAGAGTCAGTCCTGACCAGAAACCCTGTTGCTTGTGGTGTGCAGCCTCAGCTCTTCCAAATCCACTTCACAATTCAAGTTTCTGCAGCTGACCAGACCCTTGCTGCCCATTACCACTGACTAACTCTTCTCATTCTTGCCATGAGGAGAGCAGGCTCCTGCCTGCCTTATGTTGGCGACTTTTGCTGTCCCTGAAAACAACCCTATTATCCCACAGGCCAATTGTAGTTCATGTACTAATCCAGGCCCCATGAGCACATGCAGCTGACCTGCCCCAAGTTGGCCTTTCTCTTACGGGGCAGGCAGAAAGGACTTTCACATAGTCTTCTCTACTGTGTCCTTGTCTAGTGAGCTCATCATTCTTGCCTCACATCCAGTTCAGAAAGATCATACTCACACCTGTCCACTGCCTTTCTCCCCAGGAAGTTAGCTAGACGGGTCCTTCTTCTCACAAAATGTGCAAATAGCTTCATTCCTCCTCACTTAGATGCTAAGCTGACTGAGCTTTGGTTCTCAGGGACAAGGATGTAGAGGTTCCCTTTGCCCCAACTCTCACCTTTGGCAAGCCTTGGATAGATGTATCATGTGCCTGAATCCTTGCTCCCTGCACTGCGCATCCCATGAACTCCCCTTCTGGCAAGTTTTCCTTACAGGCCATCCAACACTTCTGGTCCAGGAAGCATCTCTTCCCTCTCATTGGCACCCTGCATACATTGCTGTTAAAATGGCCATTGTGAGACTAAATGTCGATGTCTGTCTCTGTTCTCCTGACCATGAGGCAGGTCTGACACTCTTTCCCAAAGACTAGCCCCTCAACATGGGACTTGGCACAGCTAGGATGGAGCAGGTCTCATCAGCCAACTGCTAGCCACTGGCTTTGTGGAACTTCTCCTTTAGGCCATGTGATGGCAGTGAGGGTGAACCTCAAGTACAGGTTGGACCATCCATCTCTGAGGGTGTCATGCTGATACTGAGATATCTCTGGTAAGGATGTGTGAGCTGGACAGAAAGGGAATTTCCCAATGACACAGTCACACAGGCAAATATTCTCAGGAGGCAAATATGCCTTTGTGACTGCTGAGAGGCCAGGGGACCCCCAGGAGATGGTCACAAACTGGAACTCACAGGCTGTGTGTCTCATCCAGTCAGACAGGTTATGCTGAGCAACAAGTGGCTGCATGTCATGATGGCTGATGGACAGGTTGTCTCTAATGTCTCCAAATCTCAGCATAGGTTCTCAACTCATTGCCAGGAATAACCACCTCAGGGAAAAGTTGTACAAACCTTTCAGAAGACCCATCACCCAAAACCATATCCTATCATGTCCATGTCCCCAAAGCACAGGAAACCACCAAATCCATTGTACTGGCTCGTTTTTTGTCAAATCGACACCACTGGAATCATCTGGGAAGAGAAAACTTCAGCTGAGGAATTGTCTCTATCAGATTGTCCTGTGGGCAAGACTGTGGGGGCATTTTCTTCATTGGCGGTGGATGGGGGATAGCCCCTTGGGGGTGGTGCCAACCCTGGGCAGGTGGTCCTGGGATATATAAGAATGTTATCTGGGAAAGCCAGTAAAGAGTGTTCCTCTGCTTCAGTTAACCTCCAGATTCCAGCTTATGCTCCTGTTCTGACTACCATTCATGATGAGCTATGATTGTCACCTGTAAGCTGAAATAAACCCCTTCCTCCTCAAGTTGCTTTGGGGTCATGGTATTTTATCAGCAACAGAAAACAAACTAATACACCAATTTTCCAATGAGTGCAAATGTCTTTGGCCATAGTGTCAAGAACAAGGGTGGGAAATGGCCAGGGAAGATTTGGCAAGCAAAGTGAGGCTTTCAGTTTTCCTGGCAAAAGAAGACAGCACTTTAGACTAGGGTCAGGCAATGGCCATGGAGAAGGGCCAAGGAACATGAAGACAGGAGGACACAGTGCTATGTATAGAGAGGGAATGAGAGACTATGTGGTCCAGGGAGGCAAGAGAGAGAGAGAGGCAGGCTGGGCTCCAGGTGCCATGCTTGCCATTGGCTCTGGGATCTTGGGCGCCCAGCCACTCTGTATACTGTTCTTGGGTTCCCTGCATTCCCCTAACAAACATCCATGCTGCTAAGAGAAATCACACACTAAAGACAAGAGGGAGATGGAAAATGCTCAGTCAGTGAAGTGCTTACCATACAAGCATGAGGACTTGGGTTCCATCCCCAGAACTCATATAAAAAAATGCTGGGTGTTGCACGTAGATGGTTGGGATCACAGCACTGGGAAGGTGGAGACAGGTGGGTCCCTGGAGCTTGCTGGCCAGCCAGCCTAGCCTAATTGATGAGCTACAGGCCAATGAGAGATCATCTCAAACAAAGTTGATGGGTGATGTTTCTAATGATAGATAGTACCTAAGGCTGCTATCTGGCCTCCACAGACATGAACATGTGTACATATACATCTTTAAAAGGAAAGGAATGTGGGAAGTAATGAGTTATTAAGGTGATGAACAGCCAAATGAACTGACATGAATGACAGAGTGAAGAGGGAACACATTCCCATCCCCTAATGGGTGTTCCTCACAGTGGTCCCTTGTTCCACTTTAGTAAGCCAGAGGACTCTTCTTTCTCAGAGCCACTGCTGCCTCAGCTGGGACAGAGAAAGATGGGTGGGGAAGGAGGTAAGAAGGAGGGCAGAGAGAGGGAAGCAGATGATGGGGGTTCTGTGAAACTGTCTCATTTTCCTCACAGTGCCTGATGCAGCCTTCATCCACTTCCTTCTCAGAGACCCAAGATTTGCCATCAGAGATGGGGGAGTTTGAGATCCATAAACAGTCCATTGGGCTGTTTTAATGGCAGTGGAAGCATTAGGCAGTCCTCAGACTCTGGTGGTATGTGGTTTGGTAGCAACTAAGGGCAGAGCAGAGGAGGAAATACTGCCACATCTGGGACTAAGAGCAGTGAGGAGGGAGGTGTGGTCGCTGTCCGTGGTGCTGAAGGCCACCAGGTGCTCAGAGAAGTGGGGTGAAGGTGTTTCAGAGGTCAGAGGGTTCTGGAAGATCCTCCCCACTCATTAGCATAAAGGATATGGCCAAGGCCAAATACAAGTGTCTGAGAAGGACCAGACTCAGCTCCTGGAGGGCTTGATAGGTGATGCCCCCTGCTCCAGAATCACTGCCAGCTCTGACAGTGTAGATGGGTACCTCCCAAGGGCTTTGGGATACTAGCACTCCAAAGTTGGGTGGCACCAAAGTTGGGTCTAGTTGTCTGTTTGCCTTTCTTGTCAGGTCTCTGACTACTTTGGTCTCATCCTTTCTGTCCTCCAGCCACCTTTCTAGCCACTGCATACAGGGTGTGCACATTGCAGCCTATGTGCCAAAGGGTTTGCAGAAACATCAGCTAAGGAGAGTATTTCCATTTCCTTTTTGCATGTGCATGTGCATATATACATGCATGTGTACAGTGCTCACAGAGACTAGTATAACCTTGGCTGTTGCTCCTCAGGACCTATCAATATTGTCTTTTGAGAGGATCTTTCACTGGCCTATGTATGGCTCACAGACTAGGATAGGCTGGCTGGCCAACAACTGCAGGGATCTTCCTGTCTCTGCCTTCCCAGTGCTGGGATTATAGACGTGCACCACAACCTGCTTTGTGCGTGTGTGTGTGTGTGTGTGTGTGTGTGTGTGTGTGTGTGTGTGTGTATCTTTTTTTAAAATGTGGGTTCTGGGACTCAAACTATGGTTCCTCAGCTTGTAATACAAGCACTTTACTAACTGACCTATCCCTTCAGCCTTATTTTCTTTCTTTCTTCATTCATTCACTCATTTATTCATTTATTTGAGACAGGGTTGCACATAGCCCAGACTGGCCCCAAACTTGCTACATAGCCAAGAATGACTTGAATGTCTGATCTACTTGTTTCCACCTCTAGACGCTGGGATTACTAGGTTAGGCCACCATGTCCAGGTTAAAGTGTTGTTTGTAAAGATTTATTACAACTTTATTACTTAAAAAAAAACTTACAGATTGAAAAAAAATCACACCATGAAATTCACCAGATGTAAAGTTGCTAAACCTCAGTGAACTGTACATACAATTAGAACAGCCATTCTGAAGCTGCACAGTTTCATGTTGGATTTTACACTTTTACTACCAAATACATATTTTATGCATTTATTCACCACCAACCCACCAAAAAATTTCCATGACAGAGTTAAACCTAGAAAAACAATTATCTTTATATCCTTTCGTGACCCATGTCCTTTTACATTTAGTTCTTCCTCATTGCCTAATATTTAATATTCCTTTTTCTCCTGTTTACATGCTATACTGCACCCACATTGTACATATACATGTAAATAAATATATATATTATAGGTTAAGATCCAGATATGAGAGAAAGCATGCAGTTTTTTTCTGAGATTGTGTGACCTCAATTAATATTATACATTCTAAGTCCATCCATTTTTCCTACAAAATTTTGTGATTTTGTCATTTTCCTTTATAGCTGAATATATTATATAATATAGCTATACTACTCTATTTTATATCTGTAACAGATTTCATTATCCATTCATCTGTTGAAGGACAACTAGGTTGGTTCCATTTCCTTTCTATAGTGAATAAAACAGCAATAAACATGGGAATGTAAATGTCCCTAGGTAAATAGCCAGGAGTGAAATAGCTGGGTC
Source organism: Peromyscus maniculatus bairdii (assembly GCF_049852395.1). Taxonomy (NCBI): domain Eukaryota; kingdom Metazoa; phylum Chordata; class Mammalia; order Rodentia; family Cricetidae; genus Peromyscus; species Peromyscus maniculatus. The sequence goes on from NC_134854.1 coordinate 113,015,217, forward strand.
ATATGTTTGCTTGTCTAAGCCACACTGGATTGGGTTCCATGCCACTGGCCACTGAAAGAGTCCTGAGTGTGTGTTTATGTTGGCGGGGGATGCATATGCACCACAGTACCCACATGGAAGTCAGAAGGAACTTGTGGGAATTGTTTCTCTCCCACCATGCGGGTTCTGGGAATTGAACTCAGGTTGTTGGGGTAGACAGCAAAGACCCCTGCCTCCTGAGACATCTCGCCAGCCCAGTTCTGGCTTTAAAGAACAAACGGTGATCATTCCAGAGAAGCTTATTTGTTAAACTCATGCTCTGCCCAGGTATTTACTCTGAGTCCTGATCCTTCCCGGCCTCAGCCTCAGCTCTTGTTTCTCTGAGACCACGTTCTCAGCCTTTACCTCAAGGCATAAGACTGTCTCTTCAGAAGTCGACTTCACTATAGTGACCCATGCCCAATTTCCTTCCCTTCCTGCTACCAGGGTTTCTATATCAAATGATCAAGGTTCCTTTATGGTAGTTCCGCCAAAGTGGCAGCCAAGAATTTAGAACACTCAGTCTAGGAGGGGGCTGTCCCTCACACAGAGTGGGCAGGGGTAGCTCACCCATAAAATCCCAACAAGTTGAAATGTCAGCAGCAAGGACACTGGTAACTAAAGGCTTTAGGGGGTGAGAACAGGGTAAGGCTATGTGCTGGTCTCTTTGCCACTCATATCACTGGGCTTCGAGTCTTAGCTGCATAAAGGATTCCTGAGGGTGGAAGCATAGGGGCCAGAACCCAGCCTCCAAAAAGCAGGGGTTCAAACAATTTTAATATCAAGCTCCATCACATGACATGACACCAGCAACAGTGAACCCAAGTGTTAGAATATTTTTCTGAGGTGGAAGGTATTGATTAGAGTTAAGCTTCACTCTATCCACCTATCACTGGAGATAGGTGCCCAATTTCAAGCTACTGCTAGGTCCCTAATGTCTAGGTCAGGGCCCCAAGTTTTTCTCTGGGTAAATGTTTAGGCTTTGAAGGGCCACACAGTCTCTGTTGCTATCAAAGGACTATGCTCTACAAGGGTGAGAGCAGTAGGAGCACAGACATTGCCTAGCAATGTATTCTTGTCATCCTGAACTTGGCGTCAGGCTACAAAAGACTGCCTTGTTCTGGAGGATGCATGAAGATGGGTGCCATGATTTTCCTAAAGTCAGATAGAAGCCATTTCCTGGCTGTCAACCACCCTTCCCAACTCAAAAAGGAAAGAGCAATTAGTACATCCTGACATGAGCATGGAGCATGGAGCTTGGAGCTAAACACAGTAAAGACAGATGCTCTGGCCTTTGATGAAGGGCCTGAAAACAGTTATATCAAAGAGCAACAGTTAGGAAAGCTTAGATATGACTTCGTGGGGGCTGTGATATGTTCATGCCACTGCTCTTGAGGGAAAAAAGACCCCATGCAGGGGCTGGATGTACTGTATAATCATTGGTCAGGGACATGTGCTTGTGGGAGGACACTGGAGAGATTGCTTCTCTGCCTGAGAGTCTACTGTATACATGCCTCAGCATCTCATGAACTGGTTTGGAAGGCTGGACAAAGAGGCCATGAGAAAGCTTTGAGTCATTGTTTTGAAGTAGAGATGAAGCTGAGAGAAGAGAGTGGGAAAGGATGATAGATGATCTTTATTAATAGAATCATGCGACCTTATTAATAGAATCATTAAGCACCAGTATGGGGAAAGCATGCTTTGGGAATTAGGAAATTGGGTGTGGGTCATGGAGGGAACTTTGTTCTGCACACTGACTTTGAGAAGGTCACAGATACCGGAGGAAGTGTAAGGGACTTGGCAGAAGATCAGAGTCTGAGTAGGATGGGGCGTGGAAGTAAAGTGATCAAAGGGCTCCTAGAAGGTCTTAGTCATGCAAAAGGGTGACCGACCAGCTGTGGTTATATCATAGTCACCTAGTGTCTTAGTCACTGTTTTCTTGCTGTGAAGAAACACCATGACCAAGGCAATTTCCTTTCCTAATAAAGGAAAACATTTAATTGAGGGGCATGCTTACAGTTTCAGAGGTTTAGTCCATTATCATCATGGTGGGGGGCACAGTGGCTTGAGAGTTATATCCTGATCCACAGGGTGACAGGCAGAGAGAGAGACAGACAAAGAGAGAGAGAGAGAACAAACGAGCTGGGCCTATCATGGACTTTTGAAACCTCAAAGTCCACCCCTCGGGGACAAATTTCTTCCAAAAAGGCCACACCTCCTGATCCTTGTAATCCTTTCAAACAGTTTTACTTGCGGGTGACCAAGCATTCAAATATATGAGACGAGCCTATGAGGGGCCATTCTTATCTAAACCACCACATTCCACTCCTTGGCCCCAAAAGGCTTGTGGCTAATCATGATGGAAAAGAAATGCATTCAGTCCAACTTCAAAAGTCCCTATAGTCTATCACAGTTTCAACACTGTTTAGAGGTCCAAAGTCCCTTCTGAGACTCATGGCAATCTCTTAACTGTCACCTCCTGTAAAATTAAAATAAAAAAACAGATCACATAATTCCAATGGCACAGAATATACATTACCATTCCAAAAGGGAGGAAAGGGAGCACAATGAGGAGCTACTGGACTATAACAAAACCAAAACCCAGCGGGACAAACTCCAAATTCTATATCTCTATTTCTGATATCAACGTGCTCTTCAGATCTCCAACTCCTTTTATCTTTGTTGACTGAAACACACCTCTTTTTCTTGGGCTGGTTCCACTCCCTATTAGCAGCTTTCCTTTGCAGCTATCCCATGGCTCTGGCATTTCCAAGAGCTTGGGGTCTCCAACAAAATTTAGGCTTCACCTTCACAGCTTCATACAATAGCCTCTCTGGGCCTCCAGGCAGGGACACCCCTAACACACACCTGGCTTCAGTGGCTTTCCTTAGCCTCGGAGGGAGATTGCACAACCCCTTTTCTATGTCCTTGACTCTAAAGCCAGAACCTCTGGGCCAAAGTTGCCAAGTTCTGCTGCTTGATGGGACTTGATCTTGGCCCCCTCCTTCAACTACATTTGCATCAGCTTTCTGTTGCTGATGGTTTCCTTCACTGCCTAGTCTTTTCATTGATTCCTTTTCACAAGTTGGGAGCTTAGCTGAGTGGGGTCTTGCCCTGAGGTCACCACTCCCTTTATTCCAATAGCACCAGGCTTTTCTTCAAACTTTTTTTTATCTCCTTGAGCACAGGACTTGGCTCCAACATCACTTTTCCTGGTGCTTTTTCTCCTCATACTGCACATTTTGTATTTCTCTTTGTTAGGCTTGCTCCTTTTAATTATAGATCTGTATAAGAATGATTATTAATAACCATAGGACACAGTCAATACTAGACTTCCTGAAATCTCCTCTGCCAATGTCATTAATCTAAAAATTTTCAATTTAGCCTCATGCAGATTTTTAGGCAAAAAAGCTTTAGGACAAAAGGCAGCCACATTCTTTGCCAAAATATCACAAGAATGGTCTCTATGCCAGTTGCTAATAGTCTTCCCTTCTAAAGCCCCTTTGAGCTAGGCCATCATGATTTACATTGCTCTCAGCAACAGTCTTCCATGCTCCTACTAGTATGGCCCATTAAGCCTCATTTAAAGCATTCAACTGATTTCCTAATCTAAAGTCCCAAAGACCAACAAGCAGCATGGTCAGACCTGTCACAGCAATATCCCACTTGCTGGTACCAACTTTTATCTTAGTCAATGTTCTATTGCTATGAAGAGATACCATGACTAAGACAACTCTTATAAAAGATATTTAATTGGTGGCTTGCTTATAGTTTCAGAGTTTTAATCCATTATCATGGCAAGGAGCACGGTGGCATGCAGGCAGGCATGGTATTAGAATTTTGCCCTCACTCCAGCTACATGACTGTACAAGTGCAGTTCACGGAGTTAAGCAAAGGGTCTTGCATCTTACATCATCAGTGTGCACTGCACACATAGGCACTGCATAGTCACAATCTGCGCCTTAAAAAAGCCGGATGAATGGACCTGCCTCAACTGAATCTACCAGGCTGAGCTGAATCTCCAGGGGAGACCTTGCCTTGGAGGAGGTGGGAATGGGAGTTGGGTTGGGGGGGGGAGTTAGGGGAATCTGTGGCTGATATGTAAAATTAAATTAATTATAAAATAAAATAATAATTTAAAAAAAAGAAAGAGAAAAAATAAAAGATAACGTTCACCGGGAATTTAAAAAAAAAAGCCAGATGAAGACCTCTCTCTCTCTCTCTCTCTCTCTCTCTCTCTCTCTCTCTCTCTCTCTCTCTCTCTCTCTCTCTCTGTGTGTGTGTGTGTGTGTGTGTGCTTTGCTCTCTCCCCACCTCACTATCTTTCCCTCTGCATGTCCACACCTAGTCCACTGTGCTGTCAACTCCTGAGAAGAGGACACTCCTCCTGCTTCATTCCCCACTTTGCAGGTTTCTGGAACCACAGCGAGTGTGCTTGGAGTGAGTCAGAACTGTGGACCACACATACACCAGGGTGACAGCGGCTCTCCATTAAATATTTACTGAGTTTACATTGGACGTAGCTACTGACTGGGCTAGGGGAACAGCAATGAAAGACAGAAGAACTTGCTGCTCCCGGAGATTGCACAGTGACCATGACACGATGTGGTGGCTTGAATGAATGACCTGAGGGGCTCATATGTAAACGCTTGGTCCCCAGTTGTTGAAACTGATTGAGAAGGATTAGGAAATGTGGTCATATTGAAGGAGGTGTGTCATGGCGCAGGGAGAAATAAGAAGTTTCAAAAGACTTATGCCATTCCCAGTGTCTGTCTGTCTGTCTGTCTGTCTGTCTGTCTGTCTGTCTGTCTCTCTCTCTCTCTCTCTCTCTCTCTCTCTCTCTCCCTGACACTGCCTGCTGCCATACTCGTAGTCATAGACTCTAATCCTCTAAAACTGTAAGCACCAAATAAATTCTATAAGTTGCCTTGGTTATGATGGTTATGATGTTTTATCATAGCAATAGAAAAGTAACTAAGACACAGGCCAAGTGCTCAGGGGCCAATGCCACAGAGTAAACAACTCCAAAAACAGGAGGACAGGAATAGAGCTGAATGGGCCAGAGCAAGCATGCCGATGTTAAGAGAGACGTGAGGGAGGTCGGACCACATAATGTCAGGAAAACAGAGAGGACTTGCTCTGGTGATACAGAGCCATGGGTAGGTGCTAAGCACAAGGGCATGGGACTGAATATGGTCTGGGAAGTGGGGGATGAAGAGGGAGAGTGTGGGAGGCTAGCTCTGTTTATAGAGTAGGCAAGGGAGGCTCCTCTGAGGTGACATTGGAGGCATGTCCTCACATATGTTTCTGGTTTCCATCCTGTGTCCATGCCAGACACTGCTTATTGTGAAGAAGCTGGTGATGGGAATTCCCTGGCCTTGGCCTCCTGACTCTCTTATCATCTACCTATCTCTCTTAAGAAGAATCCTCTTGGAGGTGCACTTTCCAATCTATCCAGTCCCTACCTTTGCCACATGGGGGCCACTCTCTCCTTGTCCCATCCTCCAGAAACAGCCCATACTACAGAGCTCAGAGAAGTCACTCGAACTAGCCTGTCCCCAGTCTGGTCCCCTTCACCATTCCTTCCTCCAGGGCACAGTGACAGCTCTAGCCCTGGGTACGTCATTCCCTTGCACCCTGTTACAGACTCTGGTGCTCTGTGAGGTCCTATGAGGATGCACTGGCCCTTCCTGGAACTGTGGGTAGAAAACTGCTCTCCAGGCCCCTTCCCTGTGCCATGCTTACACTCCACCAACCATACACCACACTGCCAAGCCGACACTGCAGACACTGGGGAGTGAACAGACAAGGAGCCAATGGACAATACGCTGTCACCCATTTTCCATGGCACAACACATTTCCTATGCCACTAAGACTAGAGATTTCCCCCAGTACATTCAATCAGCCTTATTCCTAAGCACCTGCATGCTGGGTTGAAGGGCCAGCAAGGGCTTTCAAGGGAAGATGGAACCACTTGGAGGTCAGGAACACCATGTCCATAGAGGGCAGCTCAGACTGGTCTGGCTGAGCACTACCTCTGAGTCTGTCCCTAAACAGAGCACAGTCAGTTTTCTAATTAAGTGTTTCAACTTGTCAGCTTAGCAGGGAGCACGTCAGTTCCAGAGGCTTCTCTCAAGCGATAATCCAGTTATGCTACGACACTGCAGCCTGTCCCCCCAGTTATTTAATTAGGAACTGCAGGTGTTAGCTGGAAAAGAAGCAGTGTGGATTATTTCAAAACAAGCTCCATCTCTGGGGGAGCCTGGGGTGCAGTGTGGGAGGAGGAAGCAGCCACTGCCCCAGAAGATGCTGGATGCCCTATGTTGGAGGTGCTAACTTTCACCCGTGAGCCTCCTGCAGAGAGCCAGGATGAGGCTAGGAAAGTATCCGGGTTCCACTGTCATCACCCCAGGGAAAAAAGAACTGAACATAGGCAGTACAGTCTACAGAGTAACCCATCCTAAGGGAAGGACAAAAAAAAAAAAAAAGTCCCCAACAAGCCTTCTGGGATAGCCAGGATGAGAACAGAGCAATGAATGGACTTCCCCAATGTCTAACTGGGGCAGACAGTTCCTTCCAGGCTGTGCCAGAAAATTCCTCTGCTTCATGGCCCTGTCAATCAGCAGCTGCCCTCACTCCTACCAGATGGCCACACCTGAGCCCCACCTCTCTCCAATGGCTAAACAGGCAAAGGGAAGATGGGAACTACCTTTCTCCAAAGGAAGACCAGAAGTAATACACATTGCCCACAGAGGCTAAGTTTTTTTCCCACCACAACTTGGCTCAGAGGAGGAGGGTAGGCAGTCTTTGCCATCCATCTTTCCAGCTCCAAGCCAGCTGCGGGGGAGGGGGCTTTCAATGGCTGGATCTGAAGTGTTCTTCAAAGACCCATGTGTTAAAAGCTGGGTTGTGAGCCTGAGGTGCTACTGGGATGGGTGGACACTCAAGAAGGCAGGGCCTAGTAGAAGACAAATAACAGAGCTGCCCTTGGAGTAGGCATTGGACCCTAGCTCCTGATTTTCCTCTCTGCCTCCCAAGAGATGAGCCTTCTACTCCATCACACACTCCCACCATGATGTTCCATGCGGCCACAGGCTCAAAGCAACAGGCCCGGGTGATCTTTGACTAGACCTCTGAGAGCCACATTAAATCATTCCTTTTAGGTTACCCACCCCAGGCATTTGTCTCACAGCCACAGAAAGCTGGCAAGTGCAGTGGTCTAAGGGAGAAATGGAGACTGCTAAGGAGAATCGCCAGGTGTCCTTTGCCACTCCTAACTGGCCCCTGCCAGAGATCCCATCGTGTGAGAGTCTGTCCTCCTGGTGGATTATGTACATGCTCCATCCTTCCTGATCACTTGAAAACCACAGGTCAGCAGGTACCGATTACTAAATCATGCTGGCACAGGGCTGATGGGAATCTACACCAGCCGGTGTCTCCGGTGGGAGACAGTGGCAGGTTAGAGAAATGTAAGAATGAGGGCAGAGTTCAGAACAGGCATAGGGGGGCCAGGGACACTACTCCATGGGAGAACGTGTAGAGGTACAGGCAGACTCAACGCCTATACTCACCCCCAAGATGATGCTGTGAGAAGAGTCCAAAGTATCCGTTGAGATTCAAGACAAACTGTTATCTGCAAGCCCTTGCAAAATCAAAAAGAAAATCATACATTTTCTAGATACAGTGAAACCTCATTGAGGTAAGAATATCCCATCTCTGTTCCTCACCAGGCAGGCCCCACAGATGCTGTCCAATTTGGGCACAAATAATATTGCCTGTATATCTTGCTAGCAAGGAGTCAGAGCAGTGTCCACAGTGTAGGGAGAGAGGATGAAATGGGCCCAGCTCATCTGCATGCCTTGTAGATGCATATACCTAGAGCAACTTTGCTGAGGCCCATAGATATTCAGAAACCGCACTATACGCAGCTCTTCCAGGAGACCAGCCTCTCAGAGATGGTAACAGCCACTGTGTCCCAAGTATTCACTTCGGTATTACTTAAATGGCCTCAAATCACATTGTTTTCAATGCTCTATGCATAGGAATCAGCAGACCAAAGCAGGAGCCCTCCAAGAAATATCACAGCGGGAGTTTGGAGGTCAAGGAAAAGCAGCTGGCCCTTTTCCAGACCAGCCTTGAACTCCTAATCCTGTTGCCTCTGTCTTCTGAGCTCTGGCATTAGAAGTAGGAGCCATCTACTGACTGGCAATGAGGCATTCTTTAAGTCTGAACAGATTTCCGCGTTCTCAGGCATGCCTGCCTTTCCCACCTTCGTAGTGAAAAGCATGATGCTCCCTCACCCCCATTCTTCAGGTCAGAAACCTAACTGTCTCTGGTCCTTTCTATTCCCTCACCCAAGTCGGCACTGGGCCAGCTGCTCCAGTAGGGCCCGCGTTCTTTTGTAAGTCTCTAGAGTCACCTTTCCTTCAGTCTTCTGGGAGTTCCACAGTACTACAGTGCTAGCTGCTGACCACAGCAGGGCCGGCTGCTGTAGTGAAGTGTGGCCTGAGAATGAGAATAACTTTAATCACCTTTCAGGAGCAACAGCTTCATTATTATAAGAAATGGAATTTATCAAGGACCACCATCACTATCCCCAGTTCTATGACTTCTCATCTCCAACAGACCTCACCTCAGGGGCCTTTGAGCTTGCACTCTTGGCACGGGAGGCTCTGAAAGGCTGGGGACTGTGCAGATGCCCTCATGACTGGAATCCTACTATCTGCACACTTATTCCTGCACTAGATGGAAACCTCTGGTCCAGGCATGCCAGATGCACAGAAGCCTGGACTTCCTGCCTGGTTTGTTCTGTGGCTGTTTGAGTCTATGCCTGCTGATTCCCAACACTATGATGCCAGGATCTTGGGAACTCAGCATTTTCTGTTCTGCAACTTAAAATGCAGGGGGCATATAGAGTAGATTTTCTCAAGTGACTTTGATACGTGCAGGACATTAGTCTTACCATGGTCACCCTGCAGTGCCACAGCTTTGCAAGCTGATTCCTCCTATCTGAAACTCTGTGCCCTTTCATTAATTCCCTCCCTCTCTAGGTCTCCTCCCTCCCCAGCCTCTGGCCGCTATCTTCTGCTGTTCACTTCTAGTTCAGCTTCCTTAGGTTTAGTGTAAGTGAGATAAGGCAGGATTTCTTTCTGAGGCGATAAACACGTTGCATGATAGCCATCCCACAGTATGTCTATATCTATACAACATGTGTGTCCCATAAATCATTCAAATGACTGTGGTTGGTATATTATGCACCCCAATAAACCTATCTGGGGGTCAGAGAACACGAACAGCCATAATATTAAACATAGAGGTTAGGCAATGGTAGCACACGCCTTTAATCCTAGCATTCCAGAGGCACAGATCCATCTGGATCTCTGTGAGTTCAAAGCCACACTGGAAAAAAAGCCATCTCTGTGAGTCACCAAAGCCAGGCATGGTGACTCACGCCTTTAATCCCAGGAAGTGAGCCTTTAATCCCAGGAAGTGATGGCAGAAAGCAGAAAGGTATATAAGGTGTGAGGACCAGAAACTACAGCTGGTTAAGCTTTTAGGCTTTTGAGCAGCACAGTTCAGCTGAGATCCATTTGGATGAGGACTCACGCTTCCAGTCTGAGGAAACAGGATCAGCTGAGGAACTGGCAAGGTGAGAGGTGGCTGTGGCTTGTTCTGGTTCTCTGATCTTCCAGCATTCACCCCAATACCTGGCTCAGGTTTGATTTTATTAATAAGACCATCTAACAATTCGTGCTATACATGACTGCTGATCAAAAAATGACCTTAAGCCTGGTGGTGGTGGTGCACAACTATAATCCTAGCACTCAGGAGTCAGAGGCAGGTGGACCTTTGTGAGTTCAAGGCCAGCCTGGTCTACAAAGCAAGTTCCAGGACAGTCAGAGCTTTTACATAGAGAAACCCTGTCTTGGGGGGAAAAAATGAGCTTAAAGACAGCACCCGGGAGGCAGAGGCAAGCAAATCTCTGAGTTTAAGGCCAGCTTGATCTACAGATTGAGTTCCAAGAGCCAGAACTACAGAGAAACTCTGCCTCAAAAACAAAATAAAACAAACAAACAAACAACCCCCCTCCAAAAGAAGACCTTAACAAAACCTCACCAGCTGTAGCTCTCAGGAGAACAGGCCCTGTGCCTCTCCTAGGCAACACAGTAGAACTGACCCTGTAGGCAGGGGTAGCGGGTAGGGGTGAGCCAGCCCTGAGGGCACGAGAGGAGTATAGCTGGTTGCTGTGGATATCGCTCTGTATGCTTTGTGTTGCTCTGATTTGGTTGATAAACAAAATGCTGATTGGCCAATAGCCAGGCAGGAAGTGTAGTATAGGCGGGACAAGCAGAGAGGAGGATTCTAGGAACAGGAAGGTGGGGTCAGGAGTCACTAGCCAGAAACAGAGGAAGCAAGATGTAAAAGTACCAGTAAGTCACAAGCTATGTGGCAACTTATAGATTAATAGAAATGGGCTAATTTAAGATATAAGAACTAGATAGCAAGAAGCCTCCCACGGCCATACAGTTCATAAGTAATATAAGTCTCTGTGTGTTTACTTGGGTCTGAGAGGCTGCAGGAGCCAGGTGGACACAGGAAAACTCCAGCTACAGCTGTTACCACCTCCCTCCTGGTGGTGTGAGTAAGGGAAAGATGCCTTCGCCCCTCCCACTCCATCCACCAGCAGGGGAAGGAGCTGACCCTCCCCTTTACCAGCTGCAACGCCCGGGAAAGCAGGCACTGCACCCCTCTAGACAGCACAGCGGAGCTGACCCTGTTGGTGGAGGTGCAGGTGAGCTGCCCCTGAGGGTGTGAGAGTGGGATATCTGGCAACACCACCCTGTCATATGGTAGTAAAGGCAGGGAAAGATGCTCTCCCCGCCCCCAGCCTCTGCCACCTATTGTGGACAAGGGACCTGACCCTCCCCCCCTTACTAGCTGCAGCACTCAGGAAAGTGGGCTCTGCACCTTGCCTGGGCAGCACAGCAGAGCTGACCCTACTGAGAGGGAGGGGTATGGGTGAACTTGTCCTGAGAACATGAGTGTGGGAGATATGGCCCTGCCCCTCATCTGCCATATGGTGGTGTGAGTGGGGGAGAGATGTGCCCCCCTCCCCACCTGAGGTCATAAGAGCAGGAGAGCTGTCCCTGACCCTCACCAGCTGCAACACTTGGGAGAGTTACCCCTGCACCTTGCCTGGGCAACACAGTAGAGCTGGCCCTGATGGTGAGGACAGGGGAGGCATGAAGGCAGGAGAACCTGCCCCTTGCTCACTGCTACAAGGAGTGAACTAGTGGGGCAATGCTGGAGCTCACCCTGGTGGTGAGGACAGGGGAGAGTTGGTGGACTGATCAACCCTGCAACTACCCAGGCCCAGAACCAGGGTTATGAGTTGGCCCACCCCAACACCCACCTCATCTATGATCTGCAGGAGCATATGAAGGGGCCAGTTCTGCAGACTCAAAACTGAAGGATCTCCATGACACAGGGCAACAATAGGATATCTAGGAGGAGACTCAGTAAGGGCCCAGCATCAATAGTGTAACAGAAACCAGAGCCCTCAAACTAGACCAATGGCTCTTTGCAATGAACACATGCAAGTAAAGATATATGGATAAAGGGGTTTACTGTACAACTCACTGTATTACACTATAGTTTCCATGATGAGGTTTTTCCTTTTCCCCCTTTTTTTCTCTTAAATTTTATTTTATTTGTGGGGGTTGCAAGGGCAGAGGGTGGATATGAAGGGATGGGAAAATAAATGGGATCAAGAGGCATGAAGTGGAAGACACAAAGAATGAATAAAAAGTTTTAAAAAACTTTTTAAAAAGTGCAGCTACAATGCAGAAGTGCAGCTGACCACCTGCCACCTTGGTTCTGTTGTCTTGGCTCTTACTGAAGCTACTTTGCTCCCTAGTCTGGGGTCTTAATTTCAGGCTAGAAGGCAATGGCATATTCTTAGAACATTCGTGGCAGTCCTCCTGGTCACCCCCTTCACCTCACTCAACTCGTCTAGTTATTCCCTGTGTGTCATGCATGAGGTATATGGCTATTGCTTCATCCAATTTCCTGTTTTGTAGAGGTTCCTGGATCCTCCAAGAGGCATAACCAAGTCAGTCACTACAACCATGATTATGGGTTTGGGGTGGCTAGAGAGACTCTTTCTAGAGTGACTGGGTACATACCTGAGCTCTAGTGTCCATGACTTGCTGTGACCATGTGGGCCTCTGCCTGGGGCCCAAGATTAAAAATTGATGGTGCAGAAAAGTGACTTGTAGTGTTATACTCTGTACTGAGGACTTGCTGATGGTCCCTTTAAATTGGCTAAACTCTGTAACTATGAAGTAAAATGGAGGACTTGTAGATAAGTTCCTCATGACCAGAGCAGCTTATACCTGGCTATACACTTGGTATCCAGGCCAAAGTCACTGGCCTTGGCATTGCCTCCAACATCCAAGATGATGTTGCTTGACTTCAGAACTACAGCATAACTAATCACAATCTGCCTGTAGACCCTCCAGAAGCCTCCTCCTGCAGGTGTGTAGCCTGTAAACTTGTGTGGCCTCCCTGACCTGTGTGCTTCATCAACACTCACTACTACATTATCACTAGCCATACTACTAAGGTTAACTAAATTTAAAAAAAAAGTAAAAGCAATAAACAAATCAAAAGCTAGAAGAAAAAAAAAAGAACTAAAAATAAAAACCAAAGTCCCAATCTAGCAAACAAGAAAGGTAGCCACAAGTCCCACTGTATGGGCTAAAATTCAGCCTGGCCTCACTCTTATATACATGGTTTATAATCCCCTGCCTCCTTCTGGAGGCAAAGCAGAAAACAGACCAATCATAGCTTGGTATATCCTGCAGCGGTCATCTCCCCTTTTGGCCTCAAGGACCCTTTCAACTATGATGATGATGATGATGATAATGATGATGATGACAACGACGATGACGACGACAGACCATGGAAGCTTTCACATCAGTGGATCATGGAGACTGGTATTTACTTGTTAAGTGAGAGAGAAGTATGGAGGTGTACAAGTGCAGTGTTCCGTGTTATTGAATCTATACTGCAGAGTGGTGAACACTGAATGTTAAGTATATCCTTGTGGGAACAACAAAGAAACAGCTATACAACAACCTAAGATGAAAAGGGTAGGAATTGAATGTTTCACTACAAAAATGAGCTGAACAAAGGAAATAAGCTGGAAAAAGGGAGTAAAGACATAGAAAACAAGGAATGAATGGCAGAAGTCCTTACTTATCAGGAATTGATTTAAGTTGAAACAGATTTGACACTCTACTCAAAAGATGGGTATGTGCTGGAGAGATGGCTCAGTGGTAAAGAACACACACTGATCTTGCAGAGCACCTAGGTTTGGCTCGCAGAACCCACAACCACCTATAACTCCAGCTCCAGGGAGATCCAATGCCTCTGGTCTCTGTAGGTACCTGCACATGTGCACATCTCCACTCACAAACACACACATAATTAAAAAATAAATCTAAAGCAAAAACAAAAGACAGGCAGAATGAATAGAAAGAAGTATTTGCTGTTTGTTTAGAAGAACTGCCTACCAAAGAACATCCAGCCTGAACAGGATCTCAGGAAACATGTCCTAGGCAACGGGAATGACAAGGACAGAGGGCCTGGGCATCCGTGAGTTCAGAGAAGGAAGGCCAGAAGTATAATGACCAGAGAGGTGGAGCAAGAACCAACGGAAAGACAAAAGATACTCTGAGAATGGGACATTCTTTTTTCTGTGTGAAGTGGGGGAAACTGAGGGTCAGGGAAAAGGAGCCCTTCCTTATGGGCAATTGCAGCCCATGTGCTCTCACACATGGTTCCAGAGTCCTCATGTGTTCACACTCTGATCCTGGGTCACGGAGTCATCACTTTCTAAGTATGTACTCAAAATGAGAACCACAAGAATTCAGAGACGGGCTTTGTAGGCAACCTTAGTAACCCAGTCAAATCCCCAGAGTCCATCAGTAGGACTGATGGACTCTGTTCCCACTCCCCCAGTCTCTCTGGACCATCTCCTAAGCAGGCACCAGCTAATTCTAAACACATAGGTAGCTTTTTGCCTACTTTGAATTTGACTTGAATCTAATTCCTGTAACGTGTTTCTACTTGTGTAAGGAATGGGCCAATGGTGCCTCCAGAATCAAGCAGAACACATACATACACTGTGTTGTATATCAGTGTTGGTGTCCTGTAGCTATTTCTTACTAGTTGAAACATTCCCTCCTGGAGTGAGAAGAAAAGCTCAGACAACTCAAGGAAGCCAACAAAACTCATAAAGCTCAGAAAGTACAGAAACTTAGACTTGAGAAGCTCAGGAAGTTACAAGACACACGAGTCCCACTCATGAGGTTCTCCTAAAAATATACAGGATGTAAATAAACTATTGGGGACTACTCAGTACAGCTGCGGGCAAACTGTACAGGGAGTTCCAGGGATACAGCTTTCATGAACTGTCATCCACCCTGGGGTGATTAAGGTGCCCAAGCATCACCCTGTAGGTAAAACTAGTAAACTCAATGGTTTCCTAGAATAGATTTAGATGGAAATTTGTTTGGGCTGTCATTGGTGCTCTCTCTGGAATGAATAGATGTTTTGTTTGTTGTTTTGTTTTCATGTCTCCCAGGAAAAGTCATACAACACAGTTGGAGATCCACAATGCTCTGGCTTCACAGCACTCTAGATATAATTCAAAGAAGCATTATTGAACTGGAAGGCTTTCCTGAGAAAATTGCTCAGGATATGGTACTGAGAATCTGGAAGACAGAAAGTAAAAAGCTCTGAAATCAATAATTTCCCCAGAAACTTCAATCAGAACTCTGGTATGGGAGTAGAATGCATGGTGGACAGACAAATGGAAACTTTCCAAGTTGTTCAAGACAACATGGGCTCCCTCAGAAACTGCTTGGACATTCAAAGAGTTGAGCCAGCAAAGACTAGTAGGGAAAGGAGAAGAAAAGGAGAAAGTATCACAGTCACTAAATGTGACATATACTGTCTGCTTTCCACATCCCCACATATTTTTGTGTGCCTTAATTGGTCCACTGACTGAGAATAAAATCCTTGTTCCCATGCCCTTATGGAGCACACACACCCACTGGTTTCCATGGCCTTGGTGAGAATAAGGCATGCACACAGTATGTGCTCAATAAAGACTTCTTAATGAGTGTGAACACTGAGATTTGTTCAGTGTCAGACCCAAGCTAACAAAGAAGTTAAGAGAAGAACAGATTTAAATTCAGAATTGTCTGACCCCAGTGCCTGTACTGATTCCACAATGCTAAGCCATGTCTGTACATACCATGTTATAGTTTCTATCTGAAAGCTTATGTGTTCCAGGTTTGGTCCCAACAAAGCTGTCAGGGTTCAGAGATGGAGCTTTTGAAGGTGTGATGCATAGTTTTATGTCAACTTGACACAAGTTCATTTGAGAGGAGGAAATCTCAATTAAGAAAATGCCTCCATAAGACTAGGCTGTAGGCAAGTCTGTAGAGTATTTTCGTAATTAGTGATTGATGAGGGAAGGCCCAGCCCATTGTGGGTGGTTCCATTCCTGGGTAGGTGGTCCTGGGTTCTACAACAAAGCAGGCTGAGCAAGTCATGTGGGACAAGCCAGTAAGCAGCACCCCTCCATGACCTCTGCATCAGCTCCTGCCTCCAGGTTCCTGTCCTGTTTGAGTTCCTATCATGACTTCCTTTGATGATGAACAGTGATATGGAAGTATAAGCCAAATGAACCATTTCCTCCCCAACTTGCATTTGGTCATGGTATTTCATCACAGCAATAAAAACCCTAACTCAGACAGAAGGTGATTAGATCATAAGGGCCGTGACCTCATCATCAGATTAATCCATTTACAAATTCATAAGTTAATGGGCTACTGAGAGGTGGTAGAAACTTTAGGAGGTGGGGTCTAGTTGAAGGAAGTAGGTCACTCCAGCACCACCACATGCACTATCGTAATGTTCTGTTTTGTCAGAGGCCCAAAAGGATGAGGTCATATACCACAAATTACAGGCTTTAAAACCACAAACCAAACCAGATCTTTCCTACTTCTGAATTATTCTTCTCAGGTATTTTGTCACAGCAATGGAAACTGACTAACATTCATCCCAAAGCCCAGACTGGCTCAGCCTTCATTTAGCAAGGCTTCAGGAAAATC
This sequence comes from Peromyscus maniculatus bairdii, assembly GCF_049852395.1. Lineage (NCBI taxonomy): Eukaryota > Metazoa > Chordata > Mammalia > Rodentia > Cricetidae > Peromyscus > Peromyscus maniculatus. Next base: position 113,031,422 of record NC_134854.1, read on the forward strand.
CTCTGCCTCTCTCTGGTCTCCAAAGCCAAAAGCATAGTTCTTTTAACCTGTCATGGCAAACACTCATGAACTGTTTAGCAGTTCTCATGAGAAAAATGAAATACATACACACACACACACACACACACACACACACACACACACACACACACACATAGGTTTGGAGGTGAAGAAAAGGGCCTAGATAATTTAAAAGGATCTTGTCTATGGATAGAGCAAGATACATGTTCACCAAAACCAGATCTCTTTTGTCTAATTGCTTTCACTAATGCAAAGCCCACTCATTGCCTAGCTAAGCAATCCTCCAACCCCTGCTCCCAACCTCGAGTTGCTTGATGCTGCCTTTGGAAAACATGTCACAGTTCAGAGACCTAAAGAAGAGGGACAAGCTGCATGGAACCACCTTATTCCTAACTGTCAGAAGCAAATTTTCCACACATCCATGAGCTCATGCTTATGAAGTGGGCATGTGTTCAACCTTGGACAGTGCCTGTGATGGAATGATGCAGTCATCCCCTCAAGAGGCTCCTCTCAGAATTATGCAGGGCTTTGTTAATACAAATTTCTGGGTCCCATTAGGCACCCAATGGCCTTGGGAGTCTGAATTTTCAACAAGCACAATGGGCCCCACTGCTGTGCAAGGGCTTTGCAGTGAGACATGCAGGTCCTGCACTAGAAGGCTGCAGTATTTGAGACAAGCTATGTGGTGGCATTCATTGCTCTCAACTTCCTTGAACTGAGAGAACAGAGCAATCACAGATGTCTGAAGGGTGGGGTGAGCTGTGCAATAAGGTAGGTGGGCTGTGCAGATGAGGCACATCCCTCATTGAATGTTATTTAGTCCTCTTACTGAGCATTTTGACAGCAAAGTTCATCTCAAGGGTTTGACAAGCAGCCAGTAAAAGAAAAGGTGCAAAATTGACCTGTGGAAAGTGTTTGCATTTCAAACAGCCTCAGACTTCTTTCCCAGCCTGCCTGCATCTCTCCATTCCTCTAGAATCCAAATTCTACAACCGTCTTTTCTCCCAAGCCACCCTCCCTCCAATAAAATATCATTAGAGGATTCAAATTCAGGGCCCTCCAGAGCTCTCTCTAAATGGAATCATAAGTAGACACATGGTCCCAGGAACAATGACCAAAGTCCTGCGTTTGCAAAATTGTTCAGAAAAAAATGAGTCATTTCATTTGTGGAAAATGAATACATCTGATCTTGCAACGTTTTTGCCTGGGGAAAAGTGGTGCACATGAATTCCCAAACACGCTCATGCCCAAAACAGCTCCCTGTTAAAGAGGCTCAGAGAATCTGCCAGAAGGCTGCAGCTTGCGTCACAGGAATTCAGGAAGAGTACCCCCACTAAGTAGGGCCCTAGACAGGGTAAGGTGTCCTGGCTTGGGGTGTGTGTGACCTTCACTCTGAGCAAAGACAGTTCGTTCTTAGCATCCGTTGCATCTGCCATAAGCTACAGGCACCTGGAGCAGGCAGTATGCAGCCTGCTTATAGTCCACAGGAAAAGCCCACACCCCAGACATCAATCAGTCCCAACTCCAAAGTAAAAAAAGCACTCTTACTGGGCTCCTTCCTCCTCAGACTGTTCTTTATTTTTAGCTAATTGTTTGAATGAATAGTATAGAATACAGTTCAGGCAAGAGGACTGCTATATACGCGCCAAGGAGGCCCCTGCTCCTAGCTGCCGAAGAGGTCTCTTACTAGCGTCTTTATTTCTTTCCGCCTCTTTTGTGGTCTCACACCCACTCTTTCTTGTGGAAAGAGATACGGATGCATGGGTTCCCTCACCTGCCATCTCCTTAACCACTCACTCCTGAACTTTTCTCCCCTCAGCACAAGAGCTTCCTTGTTCTTCTCACAATAGGCCCACTTCAGCTGCTTCACTGGCTGTCCCATCAAGTGGCTCTAGCCACCCATCTGATCCCTCCTTCCATCTCCTGGCCAGTCTTGGTCACCGAGGCTAACACTCCTCTTTGATGCCAACTCCCTCTGCTGCCAGCCTGGATATCGTGTTGTCTGCCCCAAGACAATCCCCTCACTACTGCACACAGCCCTTCTAGGACTCTCCCTTTGGCCCTTCTCAGTATACCTCCGCTTCCTGGTGGATGGCTCAGCAGCTCTAGAACCTTTCGTTCCATGCCGACTTTCTTCCTAGCTGTTGCCCATCTTCCCGGGAGATGCAGTCACTCTATCCTCCATGTCCCATCGTCAGGGTGCCTGGAGAACCTTCAACACTGACACCCCAGATCCACCAAGCTGGACCTTGAACTACACACCAGCCATCTTAGCCATTATCCAGACACCCAGAAGTCCATCAGAGTTCAGAGCCCACAGGCTCTTAAGCTGCCTCTTTGCCTCTCCCTCCTATTATGATGGTCCCTGTGACAGAGGCAGAGGCACTGACATGCAGAGCTCCTGCTCACCTTTGCCCCTCCCTTTGGCCCGGTCACTGTTCCCACCGCAGGCAGTACACCAAGTTCATCCACAGACTCATTAGGTAGGGCAGGAAGGGACAAAAAAAACTCCCTGTGTTCCCTGCCCCATGGAGACGCACCCATGTGGCAGTCAAGAGGTGAGAGTCTATCCCATACCAAACATCTTAAAGATTTATCACATTGTGCCCATCCCAGCCCCAGCAGTGACAGCCCAAACCAGTCACAGCTTAAGCACAGTAGGACACTAGCAGCCTTATCAAGGAGAAACAACCAACACAGGTAACCTGAACTTACTCTAAACCAGAAAACGTCTACACCATAAACACAGGTTTGTATGCTTCTACACAACATGCCAGGGCCCCTGAGACAGCAGGCCAGGGCCAGAGCAGGGGTCAGGGAGGCAGAGAAACCCACAGGGAAAAAGTCAAAGCACATGGTTTCTGAGGGCCACTCCCGAGACAGACACAGAGAAAAAGGTAGATAAAACACATACCTGATGCTACGTGAGCTTTCTTCTTCAGACCTGCAATGAAAAGAACACACACTTAGATACCACATCTTCCACTCAAGGGACAGGGACACACAGACTCCTCAGCTATTCCTAAGACCCGTTCCCAGCAGATTGCTAGCAGGCCCAGCCCCAGCATGGCTTGGCTGTTCATTTCACTCAAGTCCACCTTGCAAGCCACCCCTCCCAGAACTCTTGGGGCTTCATTCTCTTTATTGCTTGGACTCATGTCATCCTAGGAGTTGGTGGCAAACTCAGAAGAAAGGCTTGTTGCCCAGAAATGCTGTACAGGGAGCATACCAGAAACTAGGTAAAGGAATGAGTAAGGAAGGGGCTGAAGGTCCCCCCAGGTCCCCCAAAGGAGTCCTTGGAGTGATTCCCATTGCCATCTCCACTTTCAAGAATCGAGAAATCAATGACAGCCACTTCTCAGAACAGATAAAACTAAATGTCCAGAAGCTGGACATTAGATTCTATTGCACAAATCTCACACAGAATTAAAAGCACAAGGTGCCAACAGAGCTACCTTCTTTCTCCACTCTAAGAAGGTGATTTGGGGTTAAATCTCCTACAGCTAATGACTGAAGCCCTAGGTAGGCTTCCTGGAGCAAGGAGAAAACACCACAACACACATTCAGGAATTATGTATCTGGATGCTCCAATCTGGATTTTATCACCAGAAAGCAAAGAGAAATAAAAAGGTACTTAATTGAAGTCAGAAAGCTTATCTTTCTGCCCAAGGCCTGTAGCTAACTCTTCAGCACACACAGGACCAAGACAGCTTCCCCAGAAACAGGCCTTTCTGACCAGTCTCAGCCTCCTCCATGAACTATGCAGTAACCATAAGAGGGAGAAGAGGTACAGTGTCCCATTTATCTGTGGTGGATATGTACTGAGGCCCCAGAAGATGGCTGAAACCACAGCTGGTACCAACCCCTATGTGATGGTTAATCTTGACTATAAAATTACTAAAACACACCCAAGGGTGTCTGTGAGGGTGTCTCCAGAGGCGATTAGATTCTGAAAGCTCTGACCTGATCTATGGTTTGATGGATCCACTGATGGATTCAAGTGTGGGAGGTGCTATGGCTGCAGAAGAGGGGGCGTGGTTGGAGGAAGTGGGTTGTTAGGGCTGTGCTTTTGAAGGGTGTGTGTGGGAGCCCTGGCCCTGGCCCGTTACTCTTCTTGGCTTCCTGGCCATCATGATGTGAGCAGCTTTGTTCCTCCACACCCTTCAGCCACAATGTTCTGCCTCACCACAGTCTAGAACAAGGCAGCCAGCTCTCCGTGGCTGGAACCCTCTAAAACCAAGAGCCAGAATAAATTTCCCTTCCTTTAAACTATTGGCTTCAGACACTTGTCATGGGGATGAAAAGTCTGACACATGCTGTAATTTAGTGCCTTTTTCGTCTTTATGGAGCACTCAGGCATCACGGCCACAAATTCTTAAGTTTGAAGTATGACAGCAAACACGCCGATTTCTTTTTTCCTTTCCATGACTGCAGACAGATGATTCACTCTTACCATACCTCAGCTACAATTTTCCTTAGTAGGTCAAGAACTTTTCACCTTTGCACTCTGAGCAAGTACTTAACAGCTGCTCCTTGGTGCAGCTCAGTTGCCACTGTCGTTTTGAGATCACTGCTCATTAAACGAAGGTCACTTGAGTACCAGCACTGTGATATCAACATAGAACTGATCATTGGGACAGCCAATGAATGACTAACAAGGGGTAACATATACAGCATGGATACACTGGACACGTCCTAGGAAAGATGGAGCAGAAGGGTATAAGATTTATCGCACTGATTAGTGTGTAATTATAAACACAGCACGAGGGCTGGAGGGAAGGCTAAGTGAGTAAGAGCACTTGCTACTCTTCCAGAGGACACAAGTCCAGTTCCAAGCATCCATATCAAGTGGCTCATAACCTCCTGTAACTCCAACTTCAGGGGATCAATGCCCTCTTCTGGCCTATGTGGGTACCTCCTCACATGGCACCCCCCCACACACACACAAATAAAAATAAATATTTTTAAAGGACAAGGGTTGTTGTTGTTGTTGTTGTTGTTAATAAGCAGCATGATTTTTTTTCTGGAATGTTCATTTAATACTTTTGGATTGTGATTGAGCGTAACTGACAAAAGCACAGAAAGCACAGCCCTAGACAGGTAGAACAACTGAGGTTCCCAGCAATAGGTGTTCTGGGTACCTAAGCACTATTGAAAAGGCACCAGGCTCCCTATGCAGCAGTTCAGTGTGGGTATCAGGGCACGAAGCAAGGGTCACGCTGTCTACACAGGCAGGGGGTGGGGGTGGTCGTGGGATATGGGAATAGTCAAAAGACCCCAAGTGGTCTCCAGGCCCCAAAGGGCTAGGGACAAGGTCCCAGTGAGCACTGGAGAGCTGAAGACTCCACGAAGCCATTCTCAGCCTGAAGACAATCTAGTCACAGCAACAGGAAAGGCAATCCCCAGGAGCAGAGACCAAGAGTTTCTGTGTTTTACTTTGTCGTTTGATCACAGCTAGGAGAGAAGAAAAAGTACATAGGGGACAACAAAGGGAGAGGGGGGAGAGAATGAGAACAAACGTGTGTCATATACACATGTGTGTGCAGGCATACATCTCAATCCTAACCTCCTCCTAGGTTGTGCTGCCTTACAAAGCCATGCCTGTCCTGTGGGCCTCTAGGGAGGCCCCCATGGCGAGTGACTAAGTAGTTTAGCTTGTTGCTGAAACACTGAAAGGCCCTAGATGTGCCACACACAGAAACTAACTCTGACCCTGAGCAATTCCATATGTCCTCCTGTGGTGGCTATTCTTGGCTGTCAACATGTCTGGATCTATGCGCTTCTTAGTTTTTATTGTCAATTTGACACAACCTAGAGTCAACTGGAAAGAAGAAATCACAATTGATGAAGTGCCCAGGTCAGACTGGCCTATGGTAAAGTCTGAGAGGAACTGTCTTGATTGATGAATGATGCAGAAGGTCTCAGCCCATTGCAGGAAGGACCATCCCTAGGGAGGTGGATCTGGACTACATCAGAAAACTAGCTGAGTGTGAGCCAGTGAGTAAATCAGTAAGCTGTATTCTTCTGTGGTTTCTGCTTCAGTTCTTGCTCTGACTTCCCTTGATGATGGATTGTGACCAGGGAGTTGTAAGCTAAAATAAACTCTCTTCTCTCGCAAGGTGCTTTTGATCAGAGTGTTTCATCATAGCAACACAAAGAAAACTAGAACACCTCCATAACCTGACCCCACCTCGTGTTTGTGAGTTCCCCTGAGACTGTTCTGCATGGCTGCAGGGAATCTGGCCACTCTCTTTGAAATCACAACCAGTCTGATCTCCATAGGGAAGTCTTTTGTGGGAACTCTTTGCCACTGCTTTTAGGGTATCTCCAACTGTGGGTGCAATTCAACAAACATGGAGATGGCATGCATGTGCTATCTTAATCATTTTGGGGTCCTGTGTTATGCAGCCACAGATGATTTGCATGTGGTTCCTTCCAGTGGCTCTCTCATAGCACACTGAAGGTGGCTTCTATTTAGCCTCACATGAGGCTCTCCCACTATTGCCTGTCCACTCAGTAAATAAATGTCCATCATGTCCACTGTGCAGCCCCAGGGATCACACAGGCAGAGACTTCTTGCTCTATGGCAGAGTTATATCAAGGTCAGCTCAAGCCAGTAGTCCAAGCAACCTGGGATGCTGCAAGACCAGGAGATGCCAGGTAACAAAGCAGAGCCCTGAGCTGCCAGTCTCTAGGATCGAGCCCAGTACTGCTCCTGACTGGCTTCCATGTGGATTCTAAAGTCATTCAACCTGTGTAAGCCTTAATTTCCTTATGGATTATGGAGGAAAACAACAATTAGCCCTCAAGAATATAATAAAGAGAAAACCCAGATGCTCAGCACTTAGTAGCTGCCAACTAGGCTGCGTTTTTTGTCACCTGTCTGCATGTAAAATGGAGACTATACGGTGCCCCAGCCATGAGACTGCTTTGTGGATGCTCTGAGGCTGACCATGGGGCCTACAGGAATATTGGAGACTTCTGGAACGGCTGCCGTGTTTGAAGAGCTGAGCCACACATGGACCTGTCATGGAGCAAGTCAAGACATGTCTGTGTGGGAAATTGTGGTAAAACAGCTCATACCTCATCTCACATTCACAAGATGCCCCTGAACACCATCAAATTGAATTGCTAGTTCAAGAGCAGAAGCTGCTAATTTGGAAACAAGATGCAGAAAGCTGTAGAAACTCTGAGAAGATGAGGTCTCTATGATTAATGTGCAGGTGTGCACACACGTACCCATAGGGGCATGCATCTATACACAGGGATATTAATATGTGACCTTAGGGGTAGGCATGTGTGCCTGTGTGGGTATGTCTTCATTTTACATTAATATGCACATATTGGTATACATGTATGCCAATTCATGTGCATATATGTGTTTGATGGCTACATGGGTATAAATGTGTGCAGGGGGCTATGCATTGTGTCTGTGTGGTATGTGGAACGCATGCACTTGACTATGGTTCTGTCGTCAATGAGCATGGGAAGAGGCAGCAGAGGATCTAAAGTGTCCCTGAACCTTCTGGTTCCTTCCAAGGAAGATGAGCACTCAGAATAGCATAGATTTCTAAACTGAAGGGAACAGGTATAAGGTCACAGGGGTCACCCTTACACTTGCTGACAGATCTTCAAAGCCAAGAAGATCCATTTACTATGCCTGTACTGAGGTCCCAGATGCTATAGTTTGTGTTGTTTGAGAGCCCAGGAGATGAGCAGTGATTTGAAAGGGGAAGGACAAGAACAAGAGGAAGAGAAGGTGGGTCAGCCTAGCTGGTATCAAGTTGTCTTCATGTTTCACCTCCTATACAGGTAGCCAAGGGCTTCAGCAAGCAAAGAAAGGCATGTGCTGGCAGAAGACTGCTCAGGCTGGTGTGCACTGGCAAGCCAAGTCCTTCTGGGCCTTACTGGACTTATGGACCTCTACAAATTGAAATCTTCATCTCCAAAACAGCTGGGGTCTGCAGAGGGTTCTGCCACTCTGAATAAATGCCTACCCAAACAAGAAGGTCACCATGAGCAATGCAGGGTAGTACAGAAAGAGACTCTGGATGGCAGAGAACAGAAATGTCTATTTCTCACACAGCTGCTGACACCAGGGTCCATGCTTGTGCGTCATAGACTGTGGGATTCCATGGCAACAGCCAGGTGGGTAAATTGTTCAGGCTGGGCTGTTCTCTGCTATGGGAGATCCAAACTTGGTCCCGAGTACTGGCATCTCAGTCCTAACACCCACAAAGAAATCCCCCTAGGCAAGAAGAGATTCTGTCATCGGCAGTCAAGTGCCAGGATTAGTATGAATTCAAGTCTGAAGCCACCACCAGTCTTGTATGGTGACAAGCAGAAAAGCCCAAGAAAAACAAGTAAAAATCAAGCGTAATCTTCCACATAAGATCATTACTGTTACACTCTTCAAGTCCATGGTACACTGGCTTTCCTTTGCATCGTTTGCTGTAGTAAAAGTGATGCAGTTGACAATGTTCTGTGCCAGCCTCACTCACTTGATGTGAATTAAAGCAACCTTCCTGTCATCTTGATCTGGAGGTCCTCAGGCTCCCAGACCAAGGCAGGTCCCTCTCCATCCATTCTGGAGCACTTTGCCCTGAGGACTCAATCCAAATTCTACTCCAATGCCTACAGCCAGGAGGCCCAGGTCTGCCCTTTCTCTTCCCCAGCTTCTTAGGGGTCCTATATACATCTAGCTGCCTGCTTCAGCCACATACACTCCACTCCGTGTCCCCCACTGCCAGGCACCTCAACTTGAGCACCTTAGAAACTGCTATCCCCCTACCTGGGAGCTGTTCCTGGCTCTTGAATTAAATGATTTCCTCCCATCATTCACATTACACTTCAGATACCACCTCCTAGAAGATAGGCCCTCCCTGTGTCCTCCTCTCAATAGCCTGGTCCATCCAGCCATGACGCCCTGCCTCATTTCCCCCACTTATCTTTACAGGGACACATCATGACCTGAAGCAAGCTGTCCTGGTTGTCTGTTTACTGTCTTCTGCTTGTAGATGGCAAGCAGGACTTGTCTTATTTATCTGTCTTACTAACCCCTGCAGAGTCACTGTGGAATGCTTCAGGACATTTGCAGCAGTGGCTACATTCATGTCACCCTTTCTTGCTGTTGTACAGGACTATCCTCTGAGCCAAACCACCACCACCATCTTCATCAGATCACCAGGACCCACTTGCTAAAGACCATCATGGCTGGGCTTGTGGACTACTGACTCTCTCAGAGAAGGAGAAGTGGGCAGGGTCACTGAACCCTTACCTGAGTAGCAAACTACCCCCCCTCCCCTCCCCCCCCCCCCCCCCCGCCCCTGCCTGCCAGTTGTATGCAATTCTGCCCAAACTGTATGTGGCCTCAAGGACTCAGGGAGGGGCTAGAATATAAAAAATGGGGAAGACTAAGGGAAGAGGGCTCCATCTATGATGGAGAAATCATCATCCCTGCTAGGTAAATACTTCTCAGTGTGGCCTTTCTTGGAGTGGGAGCACCCACAATCTCTAAGTAATCCCTTATCTATGATCTGTAAGGAAGCCAAATAAACTCATTGTTCCCCAGAGTGAACTTGGTGAAATTGTGCCTCAGTTTGGGACTTAGAAGAAAAGATGTTTGTATATGACTTGCCCATTTATACACCCCATTTTCTGACCATAAATACAATGTAGAGAACATAGTCCTTGACTCTAACAATGGCTTCAGCTAGTGGGCTCAGAAGTACAGTTCAAATACAGCAGCTGGATGTTCATTCACAGCATCACCATGTTACATCCCCAAGAGTCTGAACTAAAGACACGACAGCAGCCCCACCAGCCCTGGCCATGAGTAGACAACATCTAGGTCAGCACTACCCAGTCGTCATCCAGAGATCAGACTCAATTCTAGAAAGCCTGGGTGGACCCAGGTGTGCATTTCTAACAAGTTTCCAGGAGAGGCCTCCGGCAGCCATCCTCACACTGCCCTCTGGTTCCATCAGTGATCAGCACTTGGGCTACACACTGACTCAGTCCCTTGCACTGTGCTTCTGCCCTTCCCATTCCCCTCCTCTGGTCTACTGGCTACAGACCCAGCAGGAAGCACAAGCTTTTCCCTACCATGGTACCCTAGGCAACTATCTTCATTTGGTTGAGTGAGTGGGTTCATGTCTGTATTTTTCCATAAATATGTGCATGGAAGCATGTATGTGAATCCCGGTGTGTGGGGGTGGGGGGTGGGGTGGGAGTGTACTCATGTGCTCGTGGCAGCTACACCCTATCTGCTACTCCTTCCTTCTACTTCCTCACTTCATTCATGCTTTCCTGGTGCAGCCATAGTTTCCTATGTACAGTCTATCCTCGTGCCAACATCTACCAACACACATCAGGAGGCTCTCATTGTTATCCTCTCCACTAGGTTCAGCGATTTGCCCTAGGCCACACAGCAGGCAAGTAAAAGAACAGGCACTATGTGTTTCCCAAGTCTCTTGTGAAAGTCTGTGACAGCAGCTGCAGGCTGAACTACTCAACAAATCGCAGCAGCTGTTAAGTAAAGGCAGAAAGAATCGAACAACAAGATGTCAGCATTTGGGGTGCACCACATTTATCTAGTCTTTCCATTGCCACAGCTCCTCCCCAACATCACAGCTGCAAGAAGAGTTCCCTCTTGAAGGGACACCACAGGCTCAGGCCACAGATGGACACTGATTGTGTCAGCCATGTCCTCATAGTGATAGAAAGCTGGTTTGCGTAGCCACAGTGACTCTTGCATTGCTGTTCCCTGGGAGGAAGGCTCTATGGGAAGAACAGTTCCCTGCATCCCCAGGCCTTGACTCCTTGTGGCGGGTGATTCCTGTGAGATGACAGACACCAAAGAGTAATGGGAACCCATGTCAGGCTGTGCTGTCATGGGAGTACCATTTCCTCTGAAGCGGCAGGAGGAGTATGTGGCTTCTGTATCCTGGCCCTTTCTTGTGACATGAAGGACCTGGAGATGGTACCTGCATATCTCCCCATCAGTTAGACTCTGGTTTGAGGTGGCTCAACCATCTCTCTTGAGACACATGTGGTTACGGCAGAGCTTGGAGCTGGGGACCTGTTCAGTGGAAGGTAACATGCTTAGTACATGCAAAGCCCTGGGTTCCATCCCCAACGCCCCAGAATAAAGAAAAGGTTTTTGTTACGGAGCTAGTCTCTTCCACTGGCTGTGGCTCCTCACTGAGCTGCAACCTCACCTGTGTGGGGCAGCCATATGAGCTTGCAGGCAGGGCCAACCTCTCCTCATTGTCTAGGCTGTGTGTTGGATACGGCCTGGCCTGCTACACCTGAGGCCTGACCAGTGTTCCCTTTCAGGTAGGTGAGGTCATTAATTCATAGTAGGGCTCATATTGGTGCCTGAAAAAAAAATGCCTTAGGTAAAAGAAGTTTCTGGAATTCAAGACTTCACTGATGATACCCCTGCTGCTTGTTGTCAGTGACTAGGGGAAACTTTCAGTGATTAATAAACCAAACAATGCACTGTGTGAGGCCTCTGGCTGAAGACGGGGTATGTGGACTGAATTCTCAGTCTATCCTCCCTTCCTGAAGATTGGCTGCCCTCACAAGTTTGTAGTTCTCATACGGAGGTTCCAGAGGCATCTGAAGAGGAGACTTCAGATCATTCCCAGGGTTCCTGCTCTGTCTTTGGCCCTGATTGCCACAGATGTCTTTTTACTCTGGAACTGGCAGAGGGAAGCCATGTAGGCAGTCACTAGGGACAGAATCCTCAGTCACTGTGTGAGAGGCATAGCCACCCCTGAGGGACACACTGCATGGTGCCCTGCACCCAGACACCAGGCATGTGTGTGGCTTGATTCTAGAGCAGAGGTTCTCAATCTGTGGGTTGTGACTCCATTGGGGGTCCAATCAACCTTTTCACAGGGGTCACATGTCAGATATCCTGCATATCAGATATTTACATTACAATTTGCAACAGTAGCAAAACAACAGTTATGCAGTAGCAACAAAATAATTTTATGGTTGGGGGGTCACCCCAATGTGAAACACTGTATTAAAGGATCACAGCATTAGGAAAAGTTGAGAGTCACTGTTCTAGAGCCAGAGTGACTTGGGGGTGGGATACAGAATAGTCCTTCCTAAGGGAGTTCTAATTCCCATGATCCTAGAGTCCCTTCTTCCTGGTGCTGGTGAGGGAGTTCCATGTCAGTCAGGACTTTGAAACCCAAGTCTCCCATATTGCAAGGCAGAAAGAATGCAGCTATCTCTCTCACCTTTTTGCATTCAAAGGTCCATGTCTGATGAGAGACAGAAATGTGCTCAGTGGTAAGACCTGCTTAAAGTCACAGCAGGGAGTGGAAGATCAAGGGATACAAAACTTAACAGGCTCTGCCAAAGCAGTCCCAGGCAGAGGCACAGCTAAGGGCTCCGCACTCAGGCTGTCTCCACATCAGCCTACTGGGAAGCAGGGAGCAGTGTGGTCACCAGACTGGTTCTGCTTTGAAAGTGGCCTTTGTCGTATCTGTGGGTTTGGGGTTACAAGGTCTGGCTCTTTACCAAGCCACAAATGCTGTGGTCAACCAGGCTCCCAGTTCCTTCCATGAACATGTATTCATGGACTCAGCCTCTGCCCTGTCACGCTCCCCAGCTGTCCCCAGTGAGTTCCTGGGCTACACACCCGTTAAGGCACCTGACCCTCTCCAGCAAACCCTTCCCTCTGTCCCTTCTCCCATATCATCAATCTTGGTTGGGTAAGGCCTTCCCTCCTGGTGTTTATCACACAATACTGGACATCATCTGGGCTGCTGGCCTCCAGAGTCCAGCAGAGTACTGACTCCCCCAGGGGTTCCAGGTGCTTAGAGAGACTTTACTGAGTCGGCACAACCGAGGAAGAATGGGCCCTTCTAGGCCACAGGAGCCCTAATGGTGAGGGCAGGTCTGCAGTGCAAGGCTGAGGTGGCCAGTTCGAGAGCCTATAAGAAGCCCATGTGAATTCAAGAAGGGACGATGGCCACTTGTACTTCTCCTGCCTCACCCCTTCCTGGGCTCACTTTGTCAAAAGGCTTCCTGTCACCATAGTTCAGTTTCAGAGGACTCAGCCCTGGTTGATAGCTTTGTTGCTTTGGCCTGGGCAGCTCAGCACATTGTAGTGGAAGCACATAGCAAAGAAGCATCCTATAGAGGCCAGGGACTAAGGGCACACCCTGGTGACCCCACTTCTTTCCATAGGCTCTACCTCTTAAAGATTCAACCACCTTCCATTAGTGTTACAGGCTAGTGAGCAAGCCTATAATACATGGGCTTTTAGAGGGGGTACAGGCAAGATCCAAACCAACAGCTGCCTTGAAAGTTCCATGTATGAAGCTCCTGCAGGGCCCCAGGCAGGGCAAGTGCCCTGAGCCTCAGGGTTAGGGTAGAGTCTAAGAGGCTCCTGGAAGAATCACAAGAAGTCACTACCACCAGGAGAACAGGAACATCCTATACTAGCTTCAGTTTTCCAGAAGCCTGGGCTGAGCTCCGGGTACAACAACTAGCCTGAGCCAGTCCTACACAGCTCAGCATGGAGTAGGTGGGACCCTTCCTATAAAAGCCATTTCTGCAGTTCATAACCTTCCTTACAAGTGGCACTGTGGGGAGAAGAAACATGGCCACTCCTTCCTTCCTTCTTTCTTTCCTCCCTCCCTCCCTCTCTCTCTCCCTCCCTCCTTCCCTCCCTCCCCCCTCCCTTCCTCCCTCCTTCCCTCCCTCCCTCCCTCCCCCCCTTCCTTCCTTAGGTGAACCCTCTGAAGACAGTGGGCTCTCATCATCTAGCCAGCTGTGGTAAAGGGTATATGAGGGCTGGGGAGCAGGTATCATGGTGGCCCTGAGGTACTAAGCAGGACTGGCACACAGGGGGAGTCTGTCTTCACCAGTTATTAAATGTAGGAAAGGGCTGAGAATGGCCATGCTGTATGTGTCAACCTGGCTCAGAGAAAGGTGGGAAAGAAAGATGTGGGGGCAGATGGAGTGTGCAAGCAACAGGAAGCCGAAGCAGGTTCCTGAGCAGAAGGTGACATGATAAAATCCGTACACCTAAAGGGTAAGTAACATCAGCTACCTAGAGTGAACAGAAGTATAGCCAGAGAGGAGAACCAAGGTGTAGTGATGGACCTCTAACTCAAAGCTGTTGATGTCCCAAAGTGTCTGAGCCACCTGTCCCAAATTCATTCCTCCTACACAAGGTCACTCTGAGAGGTGGGACTGCCACCATTCCCTGTGTGTAGGTGGGGAAGTGGTGCTCGAGGTAGCATGGCTAGGAAGTGATGGCACAGGACCCCAAACCCAGACAGTCTGCTGAGAGCAGGTGATACTATAAAGGACATTGTACTGTGACACTGTGTCCCCTGTGCACACTAATCCAGAGTCCAAGGCCTTTCCCCTAGGCTGCAGGCAAAGCCTGGGAAGAACCTCTGCATCTGAGTTCTTGCAGTACGGAAGCTCACGGGATGGCTCTGAAGGAGCCGGTGCCTGCCAGCTGCCTGCACAGGGGCCTTTCTCTAGCTCTTTACTTCACATTTAGTTCTTCAAGGAATCACTGGTGTTGACGAAAAACTTCCAAGTCCCTTTCAGTCCTGGAACAGTCAGTCACCTTAAAACCCAACTAAGTGCTCCCTTGAGATGGCCACATGGTTGAGGGTATTTAGTGTGCCTTGGCCACACTGAGTGGCCCAGTCCATGTCCCCTCCACTGGCTGGATGAGACCTGGCCTAGACAGAAGCAGACCTACCTGAGCTCAGCCCCTCACCACAACAGGGCACCAGCAGAGGTTAATGTCCCAGAGGGAGGCACCCCAGAGCCTGACTCAGCTCTAATACCTGCCACTGAGACCTGGTTGAGAGCAGCCTTACCCGGCTTGACAGAGGGGCCTCAGGCTCCTGGGGAAGATGGCTCCTGCAAGGGTGAGTTTGTCTTGTCTCTGACCTTAGAAAATCCCACAAGTCTTGTTCAGGGAAGGGTCCTGGGGTCAGACCTCATTATGAGGCTCCCTGACCATTTAAAGGTTTTTCTTGGTAATAGCTGGCCGTCTAAAAGTCAATAGTTCTAGACTTTGAGTGGGTTCTATTAGTTGGGGCCTCAGTTTCTCCAATTATTACCCTTGAAGTTGGTCTCGGCCAATGCTTCTGGGAAACCGCAACAGTAGCATCACCTGGGGACTCACTAGAAATGCAGCTGCTCCTGCTCCACAGCCCTTCTGAATGAAAAACTTTGGGCAGCTGCCATTGCCAGCACACGAGGCTCCATCTGGGTGGTGCCAAGCTACTGAAGTAAGGCAGCCCTAGTGCACAGGGTCTCAGACCATGTATCCTGTGAGTCCTCAGAGGAAGCTGCCTCTGCTCACCAGCATGGCCTGTCTGGACAAACAAGGAGAGGGACATGTCCACTATTGGTACAGACTCCTAGTTAGATGGCCACCTGCATGGCTCCCCAAATCCTTCCCATCTCACCTGCTGGATGTCTACAAGGGGCAGATGGGATGGTACACACCCATGTGTCCAAGCACATACCAAGTGCCCATGACCCTGGGGACCTTACTACCAGTGTGCTATGTGGGATGTGTGCAGGAGACAGCAGGCTTCTCCCACCTCCAGACCAGAAGCCCATACTCCTAGTGGGCCCTGGGTGTTCCTGGGCTAGTTAGCACCCACACTTGAACCGAATTTTTGTATACACTGCTCTGAGAGTCAGGCAAGGGACCAACATATGTGAGCAGACAACACACTGTGGCTAGACAGTGTGGTCTCGTGGGGGACTCACAGGGAGGCCTTGTCCTATGGGTCAGCCAGAGGCTAGTACTAGAGCTAACACTGCCCACCCTGTGCAGTCACACAGTCAGCCCTCCCACACTCTACTGCCCCATGCTCCCTCTAATGGCTGTACTGTCTCCCATATCTGCTCTGCACTCACAGATGATTGCTCCTGGCTCTCCTTTGCTTAGCAACCTCATGGCCGACCCTCATGTACTTGTAACCTAAACAGGACCCTGGTTGATCTATGACCCCCATCTGACCTCACCTTGTGCCGCCTACTTCCCTAAAACTCTGGGCCACTCTTGGTCTCAAAGCCCTTTGCTCTTTCCATTCCTTCCTCCTGGTTCCTTCCTGACAACATCCACAGGATTTCTTTACATCTTCAGGTCTCTGCTCTAACGACCCTTCTCAGCAAGAGAACTGCACCTGACGGCGGGGGGGGGGGGGGGGGGCGCGGGGGGGGGCGGAGTTCCCCTTCTCACCCTCAAACTTCTTAACCCTTCCTTCACTGCTTTAACCCCATATGATCTCTGTTTGAATATGCACTTGCACTCAGCTACCCATAGCCCTCAGCAGCTGCCCATAATGAGCAATGGTTTTAAATTCTGGCCTGGCTACTTTAGCAGCTGGGTGACTTTACATAAGTTACTTAGCCTCTCTGTACCTCTATTTCTTCATTTGTAAAATGCACCCTCACTTCATTAAATAAGTACAAACTGCCTGAATGTAGCATGTGTCCAATCAGCTATTATTAGAATCATTATGTGCCATGGGCCAAGGGCTCCTGGGCAGCAGCCCAGAGCTTGGGCTCAAGTCCAACCCCCATCCAGTGTGACCTTGGGCAAGTCTTTTTCCTTAAACATGCCCTCCAGCTGCAGAATCTGGGTGTTAGCCAGGAAGACTATAAGGCCAGTATGGATTAAAGCATGCTCACAAAAATCTCCAACATTCCCCCAGCTAAAAGGAGGGGCTAACCCTTCCAATCCCAGACCTTCTCCAGGCTTACTGGCTCATTGTGTGCTTCTGTCCATTAGGGCTCTCTAACACAATGCTGTAAGCTGGGTGGCTTATAAACAAGGGCAACTCTCTGTACCTAGTTCTGAAAGCCGCAAGGCTAAATCAAGGTGTCAGCAGATCCAGTGTGTGTCAAAAGCCTGCTTTCTGGTTCACAGACGGAGATGGTGCCTTCTACCTCAGCCCTTGCATGACCAAAGCCACTAGTGCTCTCTGTGGTGGTTTCTTTTTCAAAGCCACTAGTCCACACATCAGAGCTCTGCCCCAGCCCCTGGCCCCCTCCCTGCATCCTGGCCTCCCAACACCTTGCTTTGAGATTAGGGTTCTACATTGAATTTGGGGCTAGACCCAATGTTCTGTCCACAGTGTTAGTATCACCAATGACGAGAAGGCGGCACATGTCAGGTGGCCACAGTCGCTGTGGGCAGCCCTGCTCTCTGGGATTGCTCACCACGGAAGCACTCAGGTAGCCTTTAGACAGTTCCAGCACTGACTCCACAGTTCCCACCAGGAGCTCCCCATTCCACAGCTCCCCCTAGGAACTCCACCCTACAATCTCAAGCCTCAAAACAGACTTTCTGCTCTCGCCCTCCATTTTTCCTGTCCCCACTCCATCTCCACCACAGCCGGAAGACCAGGCTGGAGCCACACTGCCATTCTAGCTTTCTCTGGGTCGTGGCTTTCTTATGTCCCCCCGCGCGCGCGCGCACGCTTGCGTGGAGGTCTGGCCCAGCTTCTCCGAGGCCATACCTGGATCCCACCTCTCCACCCTGCAGGATGGCCCTAGACAATGCCAGAGTTTACCTTCCTAGAACATTCTCCACTCTTCTGGAAGGCAGCTGGCGCCTGCTGCTCTTTCAAGCCTCCACTCAAAGATGCCTCCTCCCATGGCTCCCTGTAACAGCTCCTGGCCTCTGTCACCTGGTGTCAAGTACTCTCCAGAGCTGAGTTGTGCCTTTCTTCCCTGGATGTTTTCAGGGCGGGACAGAGTTCTGTCTGTACTCATTTCCTGCAGGTCTCTGGGTTAGAAACTGCAACTGACACACGGAGGCACCTCACTGAACACTTTATGATGAAAGCACAAAGTATGATAATGGATGAAAGAACAGCTTGATGATGTCCACAAACAGAGAGGTCATTACCTGAGTGAGACAGCTTCCTCGAGGTATAAGAAATAAGCTGTTACAGTCCGTTTTCAGTATGACGTATGCTTAGCATTCTTCATCAGTTACAGATAGCAGGAGGCACTAGGCCCATCTCTCCCTTAGGAGGCAGCTGCTTGTCTCAGAACTCTGAGAGTTGGAGAGTTATAGGCAGTCTGATCAGAAAAGGGAACTGTTTCAAGTCCTGGGATACTCATTAGATAAGGCTATGTCCTAAACCAATGAGATGGAGAATTTGGGAAAGGAGCAGGTCTGCGCCTATGGGAGAAGAGGACAGGAATTGCTCACAATCAGGGGACACCAGCTATTTTTGTTTCTCTTTACGCTGCATCCCTTTCTGCAGAGTGTTTATTAAAAACTGCTTCGTTTTCACTGATCTCTTGAGTTTTTTTTTTTTTTATTTTATTTCCAACAATGGTTGGTACATCCTAGGACAAAGGCTGGAATGCTACAATCAGTGGGACTCTAATGTGGGGAAATGTGCCCCAAGGGGAGAGGTTACCTAAGGGCTGAGGAGAGCAGAGGTGTCTTAGAGCAAATGTTCTATATCCATAGCATCCTAGCTGCTGGGTAGCATGCTGGCCTACCCGCAATCCATTCTCCAAGGAGAGGCATCTGCAACTCTGATGGGCTTCCTCTTCAATGCTAACTCTGTCCACTTCTCCAGGTATGCTTTTCTCCATTCCTTTGCAGGGCAGATCTGCAGCTGGGCTCCTGCCCCAAGGTCATAGCAGCCTCTTGTTGGTGCCCTGCAGAGGAGTCAGTGGGAAATGGGCTCTCCCACCATTACTTAGTCCTTGCCTTGCATATCTTCTGGGCTGTTTCACACTGGTTAGCAGGTCTCATCTCACTCCTGGCAAAGGGCTGTGCTTTGTCTCTGGCTACAGGCACAGAGGATGGTCACAGCTCCTCAAAGGTTCCCATAGCTGCTTTAACCAGCAGCCCAGCCCTGAGCACCAGGCAGCCACCAAGGGTCCTCCCCAAGTATGGAGAGTGGCATCCCAGGAAGAACTGCTTCTGGGGGCTAAGTTCACACAGCCAATGCATTTCTGGGAACTGGGACTTGTTTGGGGATTTTTTTTTCCCCACAAGATTATTCCAATTTTGTCCTTAAGTGTGTCTTTAAGCAGCTGCCTATGCTCATGAATCATTCACTGGTGAGCAAGCTCATCCTCTATTCTCCACCCTTCTTTGCTCTTTGATGGAAATGAAAGTAGCACTGCACTAGTCCCTGGCCAGGAGCTTTCAGAGGCATGAGATGCCCCAGGCCCAATGGAGTCCCCGACAGGGTACACAGTGGGGAACTGAGGCTTGCACAGCTCCAAGGATGGGTCTCCTCCAGTAAGTGCCCTAGCCCACATCTAAACGAAGTCTTCCAGACATCAAATGTTCATGTGCCCCAGCTGTCAAAGTCAATCCCACAGCCCAGGATCACAATACCTAGGTTAGATATCGTCACCTTTTTAGGATGGAGCCTGGCCCCTGGGTATGTAGTAGGTGCTTTGAAGAGAAGCAAGAACTGTTAGAATGGCAGATGTAGGCCAAGACAGACAGACAGGGGCCAGTCCTGCTCAACACATTAGAGACTGGATAAAGCCTTACTCATAAGTGAGTTCTTATCCTGGAAATCCAATCTCAGCTCCATGAACAAACACATCAGGCCACTCTCCCTGCCTGGAAAAACATGTTGAACCTTCTGTCTACCTGCCCCACCTCAGATCCCCCTCCCTGCTGTCATGATGCTTCTGGAAGAGCTCAGAATAGGGCTTTGAATACATTGGGCACATTCCTTACCGGGGCCTCTGCACCTGCCTTTGCACCTGCTGGCTACTCTGCCAGGCTTCTGTGCATCTCCTCCTCTCCTCTCCTTTCCTTCCTTCCTTCCTTCCTTCCTTCCTTTCTTCCTTTCTTCCTTCCTTCTTTCCACCCTCCCTCCCTTCCATCCATCCAGATTTGAGCCAAACCTCTCCCTCCATGTCAACAACTCCACTCCCAGACACTCCATGCCAAAGGGTGCTTCACACTCCAAGTTGTCACCCTGCAAATCTCCCTTAATTGCACTTAGCACCTCCTGACATCCTGTTCTGTCCAGTAACATAAGCAACATCTCCCATGGCATGCTGGCATCCCGAGGGCAGGGTCAGCCAACTCCTTCTTCACTGGGCCTGGCACCATGCCTATCTCAGGAGGCAAGCTCTGTAAATAGCCCAAAGCTTGAGTGTGGAAGAGATCTTTTCATAGACATGAATTGTGATCAAGGAAGGCACAGTAGAAGATCTGTACACAGACGATCATTACCAGAGACGAAAGTCTGACAAAAATGGTATTTACAGCAGCTTAAAATACCCAACACCTGGAAAGGAGTCATGCAGGCGGGAAGAGGCTGGGAAAGTGGGCTCTTCGGCATTTCTTGCCTACTTTGCAGTTACTTTAAAAGCAGATTCTCTAGCTAGGGCTGAATGTCCTCCCACTCCTAAAGGACCCCCCTATCCTCAGACCAAACTACAGTTCAGTCCTATACAGTCCTATGCAGAAGTCTGCATGGAAATCTGGGCAGGCCACTCCCTAATGGAGCATGAGTCACTGTGGAAGGCCCTACCAGACTAACACAGTTGACTACCACGGCCTAATCTCCAGCATACCAGCTCTGACCCTCCGCAGGCAGGAGTTCTGTCAGGATGTAAAGTTCAGCTGAGATGGAATCTATCTGAAACTAAAAAATTCCAAGCCACAAACCCTAGAGGAGACATCCAACAGGCAAGGAGAGCCCAAATCCCTGATTGTGTGTGAAGGATAATCACTTCACAACAAAGCTCCTCCACCAAACTGCCAGGGACCCACCTTCCCCCGCTACATCTGAACACGTAGGTGAAGAATATGTTTATCAAAGAGAATGTGTCCACTTATCTATCTCTCCCTCTTTCCACTACTATCCATATATCCACACATCCACTCACTCATGTACACATCTATCTGCCCTTCCATCCATTTATCCACCTGCTAGTCATCTTTCCATCCCGATCACACAATACCCAAAACATCAGCTTATAAAGAGCAAGGGTTTATTTGACTCATTGTTTTGGGGGCTCTGCTGCAAGGATGGGCAGAACCATTGCTTCTGAGCCCATGAGCACATCATGGTGGAAGCATCGGGTGGAGGAAAAAAAATAAAAAATAAAAAAAATTTAAAAAAAAACCTTTTCCTGGCCAGGAAACCAAAGAGAGGAGAAGCGCTGTGAGAGCTTTCCTGAGGACACATGGCACAAAGCTGATGCATCACACATTAGGAAGTGATGACAGATCAAAGTCAAGGGACACAATGTCTATGTTCCACATATTGGGAACTGATGACAGGTCGTAGTAACACTTTGACCACAGCTCAACTTAGTGAACCATTCAGTTTATTGGGGTTAATTACAGGAGCAGGAACAACTTAAATGTATCTGTATCACCAAAAGGCCCACCTCAACACGGGTGAATTCATGGAAGCCGCATCCCTGGAGCTCTCTGCATGCAGGCAGGCATGAGAGCTGCTGAGGATGTCTTGAGATTCTCCTCAAGACATCCTCAGCAGCAGTTGTTTGCTGTGTTCTGGCCTTGGGGAGGGGGCCTCATGAATCCTGTGAGTTGTAGTTCTCCAGGACTTGGAAGGTTGTTTACTTTTTGAATCTTATGAGCCTCCCTCAAGGATGGAATGTTTTAACATGGAAGAAATTGCTACACTAGAAGAAACAAGAATCTCACAGGCACCTACAGTGACACACCTCCAAGGTCTTAAGGACCTCTTGCCAGGCTTCACCTCTTAAAGGTTCTATTACATGCATAAATAGCACCACCCTGGGGGACCCACCCTTTAGTGTAAGAGCCTATGGCAGACATTCAAGATCCCAGTACCCACGAAGGCCTCTAAACCAGAACACTGACTGCCTCCGTCCACTGAAGCCGCTGCAACAGATCAGTCTGCAGAGTTTGCAAACAAGGCCCTGGCCTGCCTTGTCCCCATTTCAGCCACTCTCTTTGTCCAGGAACAAATTCACACTTCACTGCACCTTTCCCTTCAGTGCTTTTGTGCAATCTACAACTGGAACCGCTTCGACTTCCTCCATGCCTGTCTGGGGTGTCTCCCAGCAGCTGACCATTCACCACTGCCTTGCTCCCAGCTGGATGTGCACATGGGGCTGAACCCCTCCTCTACTCCAGGAAACAGCAAGTGACCCCAGCCCCAGCTCTTAGAGCCTGGCACCTCTCAAGTCAAGTAATGTTAGAATCCAGCTGCTGTTCGTTCATACAGCAGCCTCCCTTCTCTCTTTCAGATACCTATTGGCACCCTACAGAGGCATGGCTCGTGAGTCCCTGGCTAACAGACATGCTCATCTGAGAAGTGAGTTAACATGGACTCTGGTTCTCTTCAGAGTTCCCACCATGCTGTTGCCTCTCTGTCTGTTCATCCATGGCATTAATAACAACTTTAATAAACTCCTTATTTCTCAGGTATCCATCTCAGTATCCTCTTGAACCCCACCCCCACATCCAAATCCTAACAAGGCTCAGTGTGATCCTGGTGAGAGTGGCAGGTGACACTGGTAATGTGTCAATTGCAGTTTAAGAATTCATTTATCAATACCTTTCACCTTGGCAACAAAATCTTTCAAATAAAGGCGCTATCATCCACCTCACTTCACAAATGTGGAACCAGGTCCAGAAAGATTGTGCGATTGCCCATAGTCACAGAGGACTTAAATGACAAAACCAAGCCTTGAACCTGCCTCAAGCACTTATTTGGCCCCAAAGCTCATGCTCCAAACTACCATGCCCTTTGAGAAAATGGACAGTCATCCAAGTAAGAGTCAGAGCAGACTTAGACTTAATCTATAGATCAAGAGCAGGCCTCTTTCTACTACAAGTCTGTAGCCTTTGGAGTTACAGAGGCGAGGGTCTCCAGAGGAAGGAGGTGAAACAATCACAAAACCATCTGGAAAGAGCAGAAAATACTCTAAAGAGATACCTGTGTCCCTCCCTTCCAGCTAACAGACTCTTCAGACAATGAGCCTTGGAACTTAGATTTCCCCCAGGAGTCTCACCCTATGGCAACGCTGCAAGCTTGAGACGGAGTTTGTGTCCAGGACAGATGTTTCACACAGTGTAGACAACTTGTCAGACCACCTTGCAGGAGACTGGAACTCAGACAATGATGGGTCAGTGATGGGTGGGACCATTGTTAGTTATTTGGCCGCGTTGTGTTCTTACCCTGCAAGGAAATGTCACGAAAGACGACAGAATCGGCTAATAAGAGTTTTATTAGAGATAAAGGGACAGAGAGTGTGCAGACCTGTGGGAGAGACACGTGTGTGGAAAAGAAGAAGAAAATGGAAACATGGCGCTCGTTTTTTTTTTAAAGGCTGGGCGTGCCCAGGTCACATCACTACTCCACACATGTGCGTAGATCACATGACCACATTGCACGCTTATGTTGCCATGAAACGTCACGGATCCTGGTCACACAAGACGCCTCGACCCGGAAATGGCTATCTTGACCTGGAACTGGCTAGGCGGAAGTGTCCAGGTCCGCCGGGCATCCTGGTTACGAGAGATGCCCTGACCTGGAAATGGCTATCCTGACCTGGAACTGGCTAGGCGGAAGTGTCCGCCTGGCATATGCAAACACGCCCCACCGTGGGGGCGTGTTGTGAACCCTTCAACCATACCTTGACCAGGGTTTCTTGACTATGTATACATCTTGGCCCTCTGTTTAAAACTAATCCTCATGTCAGGTCCCTGAAGATGGACTTGGGAGAAAGGTGGTCACTGGATCCCTTTGCCCCTTCCCCCAGTGTGGTCATGTTTAAGAAATCCATTTTCCCTGCTTTTCACTGTTACTTGCCTGGCCTATCAAGAATGGGTGGCTCAACCTGGCTTGCTGGGGTTGCCAAGGCCTAGGCTCTGCCCCTAACAGCCCTGGAAACAGAAGGACAGGCGAGCCCAGTCCTACCTCTCTTACTTGCAAGACAAACAAGGTTCCCTAGGTCTTTATCAGGTCTCTGCTATCTTGAATCTGAGTGTTTGGACCCAGGGCTGACAGTTGTTAAGATGGCTGTGCCCATTCTCACCTTCGAGCTGCAACATCATTCTTGACCCAGCTACTTTAGAAACTAAGTATTTCGCAGGGGTGGGGGTGTAGAAAAACAAGCAATTGAAAGCTGTGCTTCAGGGGGAGCACCTTTATGCTTTTAGTGATGCAAATGCTAAGATGCCACTTACAGGGGCCATTCCCCTCGAGAGGCCAGGTGCTGGCTGCCCATGTGCTGGCTGAGTGACCACCACTCCCAGGCTACCCATTCTAGAACACAGAAAGCTCTGCCCTCACTTTATGCTCACACTGGCCTCTGATGTCAAGACTCTTCTACCTGTCAGCCAAGTGCAGGGAAGACTGGGCAATTGAGGCAGGGAAAAGTGCTTCCACAACTCCTGTGATCTCCCACTGATGACCTGCACACCCCCTCATGGCCTCCTATTGATACCCTACTCATCCTCCACGACGTTCCACTAATGACCCACATATACCTTCCATAACCTCCCACTAATGACTCAAACTCCCTCCGTGATATTCTACTGATGGCACACACACCCCTCTGTGACCTCCCACAGATGGCACACACAAACACACACACCCATGACCTCCTACTGATGGTACATGCCTCCCTCCATTATCCACTACTGATGTCACACACATCCCTCCATGACCACTTAAGACACACACACCCATCTGTGACCTCTCACTGATCTAGCACATACAACACCCATCCTTCTGCCAGATCTTCTTCCCACCAGTAACACACTCTCTCTCCATGACCTCCTAGTGACGATGCACACAACCCCTCCATGACTCCCACACTTCTGTTAGGTCCTTTACCCATTGACAAAGTGTACATCCCCCTCCCTCTCCATGATCCACACACACTCCTCTGCCAGGTCTTCCTCCCACTGACAATGTACATACCCCTCCCATGACCTTCCCCCATCAGATCCTTTTCACTCACAACACACATCCCAAATCACCATAGCACCAATAGGTTCTCCTTGTGCTAACTATTTGCACACACCCTCTGTCTTTGCCAGAGCACTGCTAAACTCAAACACTGCTTGTTGCTGCTTCAAAAAAGGGTCAAGATAGAGGTGTCTCAGAGGACAATGCTCAATAACAGGGGTAGAATGGAGGGCCTGTGTACAAGAAACTCCGAGGACAAATTTCAGTTTATGAACATCATCATAATGGGCTGAACAGAGCCGAACCTTCATTCTACACATTAGAACAGCACAGAGAAACAAAAACTCGGCTCAGACACGAAGCCAATTGTCTGTAATCAGCATCCATTTCTAACCAGCACGCAAGAGGCCCTTCAGGCAGACATGAGCCCTATAAACAAACCACCAGACTCCAGGAGCCCACGATCATAAGGTAATTACTGTAACCATTCTTATCGCTAATAGGAACTTGTATTTTAATAGTGCCTTGCACTGTACACAAAACCTCACAGACATGTAGACAGAGCTTGCTGTGTGCTCGCTGCAGAGAGCTACCCAGGCACAGCTCACTCTTGGGGAAACAGATAAACTCACAATTCTGTGGTGGGCCTAGTCACAGAGGAAGAAAATTAAAAGCTTACTCAGCCTTGAGGTGAAAGAGGGTTATCTGGACCAGGTGACATCCTGAGATGCCTACAGAGGACAGTCAGACATTCTCAGGAATAGAGAACAGAAGGAGCTAAGACAGGGTCAGTAGGCTGTACTGAGCAAATGACAAGCTAGTCCGTGTGGCTGGAGTGCAGAAGTAATTCCTAGGGACTGAGGAGTAGCACAGCCAGTGAGACAACACAGAACAGACCACAGGCATCTTGCAGACCATGTAGATTTCCTCATGAGCCATGAGACACCACTCAAAGACTCTACCTCATCCACTCTAATCTCAAGAACACTCACCCAGTGTCCCTTCAGCTCTCTACCATTTCCTTAGAGTCACATCTGGGACTTTGTGTCAGAGTTGCTTGTCCAACCATCCCAGGCCCCACACTGGCCTGTCATGTAAATATTCTTAATTCTTAGAAAGGGAAGAAACACGCAGAAACAGACACACACTAGGCCATCTTTTGACTGATCCCCAGAACTCTAGACTTTAATAACCTGTGGGAGTCCGACCACACTCAGACCATGGTTCTCACTTCTCCTCTGGTGGGATATACCCTCGGTATCTAATAACTCTTAAATGCAAATCCAAGGTTTTTTCAATTTGTTTTTATCAAGTTTTATGTTATTTTATTTGAGACAGGGTCTCTCCAGGTAGCTCTGGTTGGCCTCTCAAACTCATAAAAATCTGCCTGTCTCTGCCTCTGCAATGCTAGGATTAAAGGTGTGCATCACCATACCCAGTCTGTTTTTATAAAATTTTAAAGTTTTAAATATTTTACTCAATTTCATAATCTATTTCTTAATGAAAGATACTACAAAGAGGATGAAAACACAAAGTTTGGCTGGGGAAAATATTTCCAAGCCACATACCTGACAAAGAAGTTGTATCTTAAACATAGAAAAAAATATCTGAAACCCAACTGAGAAATGGGCAAAAGATATGAACAGGCAATTTATGAGACACACAGATGGCAAATAAGAACACAAAATGCTCAGCACTGTAAGCCACTCCAGAAAAACTAAGGACTGTGCAAGGATTTGCCACTGCATTCTCATTGTGGTGGCTCAAATGAAAACTAGCATCACATAGAAAGCTAGTGAGGTTGCAGAGAAACTGGACCAGTCACACAAACACATTGACTGTTCTTTCTTGCCCTTCCCTAAATATGGCACAGCAAAACATGTTTATCATGTTTGTCACTGTGTGATTTGAAAGAAAATGGTCCTCATAGGGAGTAGCACTATTAGGAGGTATGGCCTTGTTGGAGAAAGTGTGTCACTATGGAGGTGGGCTCTGAGGTCTCACATATGCTCAAGATACCACCCAGTGTCTCAGACCACTTCCTGTCACCTGCAAGATGTAGGACATTCAAATACTTCTCTAGCGCCTTGTCTGCCCTCATGCCACCATGTCATACCATGATGATAATGGACTAAACCTTTGAAACTGTAAGCCACTCCAATGAAATGTTTTTCCTCTATAAGAGTTGCTGTGGTCATGGTATCTCTTCACAGCAATAGCAACCTTAACTATGACAGTCACTGCATTCTGAGTCATCTAGAGCTGACCTAAGTAAGCAGGAGACAATAGGTGGGTTCTATCCCAGGCCTATGAAATATATAAAGGACCTACATTTTCTTCAATTTTGTAGCCAAGGGGTCCATTTCCCATGCACACCTAAAAATGAGTATACTGACACACAATTCAGATGGACCTGAGGACGTTATGCACAGCAAGATTCCAACACCACAAAGTTACACTCCATGTGGTCTTATCTAGGTATCCTTCTTAAAATGACTACATTAGCCAGGTGATGGTGGCGCACACCTTTAATCCAAGCACTAAGGAGGCAGAGGCAGGTAGATCTCTGTGGGTTCAAGGCCAGTCTGGTCTACAGAGCTAGTTCCAGGACAGCTAGGGCTGTTACACAGAGAAACCTTGTCTTGAAAAAACAACCAAAAAAAAAAAATGACTACACTATACAAAGGGGGAACAGAACAGCAGTTGCAGGAGAGGGGGCAGGAAAAACATAAGTACAGCTGTAAGAGACAGTTCTGTGCTTCTGGAATGTTCTTGTGCCATGATGGTGGGGTGGCTATGATAAAACTGCTCTGCACACTACACACACAAGGGAAGGCAAGCAAAACTGGGGAGACTGGAAGATGGAACTAGAGGTCTAAGGTGTGATCACTGAGGGAGTCGGAGCGCAGAGTGCATGGATCTCTCTGTAGTATTTCTTAACGCACACAAATCTATAATGATCTCCAAATAAAAGATTACTTTTTTTTTTTTTTTTTTTTTTTTTGGTTTTTCGAGACAGGGTTTCTCTGTGTAGCTTTGCACCTTTCCTGGAACTCGCTTTGGAGACCAGGCTGGCCTCGAACTCACAGAGATCCGCCTGCCTCTGCCTCCTGAGTGCTGGGATTAAAGGTGTGCGCCACCACCGCCCGGCAAGACTTACATTTTTAATTTAAGAGGTTTTTATTGTTTTCTTTTGTAAGGCAATACAATACAGCACTGTCTCATGCTTGCCTTCTCTCTCATTCTCCCCATACTTCTGCCAGAATCCTCACCCTAGGAACCCAGCCATGATGCCTCAGGGAGCACAGGCCATATGAGGAGGCCTGGGGTGGGAGATGTTCCAGCCCAGGGTCTCAGTTATAGCCTGAGAAGGTGCCAGCCAAAAATACACAGTAAGACATGTGAGTGATGAAGAGTTCATACTCCCTCAGGCCCTAGGAGCCATAGGGTCACTTCCAGACTTCAAGTGTTCCAGCTGGTGGCCCTGTAGTTCAAGGGCAAGCAGTCCTGACCCAGAGATCACAAAAGATGGCAGAGATGGTGTTATCTTTCAAAGTCAGTAAAGTTTGGGACCTCAGTGCCTACAGGTGAAAGGATTCTCTTTCTCCTAAACCAGAGGTAGAAGCTACCTCTACCCACCACCACCCTTCCTCCCTCCTTCCCTCCTCTAACCCTCTCCCTTCCTTCCTCCATCTCCCTTTCTATACCCCTCGCTCCTTTTCTTCTCCCCTTACCCTCTCTCCCTCCTGTCTTGGCCCACCTCTCCCTTTCGCCTTCCCCTCCCTTCTCCAAGCCAGGCCCCTGACCTTGTGGTCGGCACATGCATGCAGCTGGCCCTGTGTCTGCTGCCACTCGGCCCATCTGCTGGTGAGCAGCCATATGACCGGTGAGCAGCTTAGCAAGTCCCCTTGCTTCCTTTCTAGTGCTAGGCTTCATCCCTATCCACTTTGAAAATCAGACATCGTTTCCATGACCAACCCTGTCCCTCGAGTGTGTCAAATGCCTGTTGGAGGTTCCTGTCCAAAGGAAAGAGCAGAGCTCCTGAGGATATCTTAGCTATGTGAGAGGATCTCTTTCACCACCCTTACGACCCCTCTGAGGCCTGTGATTAGCTCCAAACCCTAACCCTTGAGAAGGAGGGCAAGAAAGTCAGGGCAGGTGGAGAGCTGGAAAATGGCAGCCACGGGGTCCATTCACTGTGCTCCAGGCAGGCTTGTCCCATCTTAGGGACAGCAGAAGTTAGGTGGGGGTGGCATGGGTCCCCAAACTAGCTCACAACCAAGGAGAGTGTTCTCCTGGACAGAGACAGGTAGGGAGAGTGGAAGGGTTGTAGATGGGACACTCTCAAGAGGGCAGTATCCACCAAGAGGGACTCAGTGCCTTGGGATGAATGTGGCAAGAACATCAAAGGTCACTGCCTTCTGGAAGCCTGGGGATTTGCCTGCCTCTGTGGAGGACCTTGCAGAAGTCTTGGGTTTCTTATAAACAAACTGCCCCCTATACAAATGAATCCACAGCTTCCTTCATCATCATGGAAAGTGTGTGTTCCTACACTCAAATTAAACTTGTGAAAAAAATAGATTCCCCAACCCACTACTCAGTTGCTCACAACCATCTTCATGAAGGGCAAGAGACCAGTAATTGAGGGCACTGTCTAGTTGAGAGGCAGCCCATGGCCTGGGACTGGGGCAAGATACTCAGTTTCTGGTCAGGCCTGGCACACATGAAATTCTTCCACAATCTGCCAGCAGCCAGCATTTACCACCTACATGCCACTCTGTCACAACTGCAGGGAGAGGCAGCAGATGTGACTTGAAAACCCAATTTGGGGACTGAGGATGTAGCTCATTTGGTGGAGTACTTGCCTAGCACGCACAAAGCCATGGGGTTCTATACTTAGCACCACATAAAACTGGGTGAGGTGGTGAAGGCCTGTAACCTTAGCACTTGGGGGATGGAGCTAGGAAGGCCAGAAACTGAAGATCATCTTTAGCTACATAGCAAGTTGGAAGGAAACCTGGACTCCATGTGTTAGAAGGTGGCCAAGACCCCCATAACCCCCATAAATGGCTCTGTTCAATGGCATCCAGATGCTGTTTCATCACAGGCTCTACTGGCCCCACAGCTTCAGGAGGTACTAAGGTGGGTCCCATCTTACAGTGAGGAAACTGGTTCTGAGAGTGCCAGGTATAAGCTAGGCATCAACATCCTAACCTAGCAGGGGTCTTCGTGCCCCCTTTACAGGTGAGTACATTGAGGTTCAAAGAGGCCTAGGAAGACAGTCAAAGTTACACAGCCCAGTGTAACACAATGACGCTCCAAGCAGGAGTGTGATTAACTTATTTAGTGACTTTATCATACCAAAGCCATATGAAACTGAGGCAAGCCCCAAGAGGCCACTGACCTATGCTCTCCAGATCAAGGCTCTTAGGGCTGGCTTATTCCTGCCAGCACCCCTCTCCCAACTGAATCCACTTGGAGATCCAGAAGTGAAGCAATGCCCTGCCTTCCATCCTCACTCCAGTTCCAGAGAAGGTGAATTCATTACACTTTAGTACAAAGTCAGTCAACCATAAGATCGCTGGTATCAAGTTCCCTGGTCCAGAGGAAAGGGAACCCCAGTCTCAGAGGATCCTAGTGACCTGCCCAAGGTTGCAGGTGGGAATGGCACACGGTGTCCCCAGCCTGGATAGGTGGGCTCCTCCAAGATCAGGGCTTCTGAACCTTTACCACATATGGCCTGAAATAACAAATGATTTTTACACAGAGGAGAGCCTGCTAAGAAGTGCTGAGCTGGGGCCAAAGCAGCTGAAGGCTCCCAGGCTTGATTGTCCTCTCTGACTCTGACAATTTCCGGCTCTTCACCCTCGAGGACCTCTGCAATTTAGACCTGTGGCCAGCAAGCTCATCTGGACATTAAAAGTTCATTTACTTGCTAGTCTGCTGTTTCTTGTGGCCCATTTGTGGGTTGCCCCCACCTACCTCAAAGCATAAGCCTGCATCCTCGTATGCATAAAACATTTAAACAGACTTTCCACAGCTGAAGACGGCTGCTCACTGTTCCCCCAGAGGCAGCTCTATCCACGTGGCTCAACACAAGGAATGAGAGTGAAGAGTAATTACAGATGCTCTTTGACTCACAATGGGGTTACATCCCAGTAAACCTGACATAAATCCAAAATACCACCAAGTCAAATATGCATTTCATACCCACTCAGCCTAACCCACCTTAAATATGCCTTCAGCCTATGGGTGGCCAGACCATTGACACAAGCCTGTTTTATAAGAAAGTGTTGATTATCGCATGAGATTTCCTGAATAGGACACTACAGTATATATGGGATGTTTCATGCCAGTGTAAAGCAAGCCACTGTGAGTCAGATACACTTTGAGAACATGACCATGAAGGAGGCCATGGTGCCAGGGATGTGAGTTAGAGTGAGAAGTGTATTTCATAAAGTTCAGCCCCTGATGGTGTCAGCCCCCTGGAACACTGCAGGGTGGAATATCATGGGAGTGGGACATTCTGGCCCTGCAGGGAAATGTTCACATTCTTATGGTGACTCAGTGGTAACTTAAAGCTGGGACCCAGACAGAGTTCAAATCCTGGCTCTAGTACCTGCTGGCTGTCCACACTTATCTTTTGAGTAACCTTTGGCATAGCCTATCTGTCATAAGCCTCCATTCCTCAGCCATGACTCCACCTCAGATCATTCTATCATATGGAAATAGGTGAGCCCTAAGCTCAGTACCTGCCAGAGTTACTTGGGTGGGGTGGCTTCTTCTGCTAAAGAAAAGCTCTTGGGTGGGGTAGCTTCTTCTGCTAAAGAAAAGCAGAAACCCACATTTCCTGGTACTGCAGAAAAACGGAGCAGCAGGGAGTGCACACTGTGACCACAGCTGTGCCTGGGAAAGCTGATGGGTCATTTTTTACCCTCTCCCTTCCAGATTTCCTGTAATGCTTTCTCTTGCTTGGATAATAAAAACACATTTACATAAAAATAGTGTATTCAATCTTCCATGCATTCGACAGCCAAGAATTGCCTGCCCGTGGCACCAGGGACAGAGATCTATCTGAAAAGCAGGGGCAAAAATAGACAGTGTCAAGAGTGGGATCAGGAGCTGGGGAGGTGGTGAAGTGCTTGCCTTGCAAAGATGAGAGGCCCGAGTTTGAGCCTCAGCATCTAAGCTTTAAAAAGTGGCTGTTGTGATAGTGCATGCTTACCGCCCCAGTATTGCAGAGGTGGAGACAGACATATCCCTGGAACTCACTGGTCAACCAACCTAGCCTACCTGACAAGTTCCAGGCCAGTAGGAAACTGTTTCAAAAAACAAGGTGACTGGGGTGGTGGTGGCACAGGCTTTTAATCCCAGCACTTATCTCTGTGAGTTCAAGGCCAGGCTGGTCTACAGAACTAGTTCTAGAACAGCCAGAGCTATACAGAGAAACGGTCTTGAAAAATAAAAATGAAAAACAAGGCGGATGAGGCATGAGGAATGACAATCAAGGCTACACACACACACACACACACACACACGCGCGCGCGCGCACATACAGAGAGAGAGAGAGAGAGAGAGAGAGAGAGAGAGAGAGAGAGAGAGAGAGAGAGATAAAGAAATAGGAAAATTCCAGGGCTGAGCAGGGATGTACAATTCAACATAGGTGTAGAATAAAAGGATAAGAAGAAGACAGCCTGGAAGAGGTGATATCTACAAAGATGTGTGATACTGTCTTCTTTGGGAAACGAGTGGACACAAGGGTAGGGATTTAGAAAGTAGATGCTTGCATTGCTACTCTGAGGCACATGTTGCACACTTCACTTCCTCGCTTTGGACATGCAGGGAGTCCACCCATGAAACTCTCTGCAGATGGTAGCTAACAAGCCATGTGACAGAATACAGATTGAAAAACATGGGTTAATTTAAGTTATAAGAACTAGTTAGGAACAAGTCCAAGATAAGGCTGAGCTTTCATAATTAATAATAAGTCTCCATGTCATTATTTGTGGGCTGGCGGTTCCAAGGAGAAACTACATATGACGTTCAATGTAGAGACTTGAATATCCAAATATAGGCCTGGAGAAAGCTTAAAAAAAAAAAAAAAAAAAAATTCTGGACAAGGAGCCAGACGTGGCTTCCTAGTCCCACAGTCTCTCAGGCCAGCCAATGCGCGGAGGCACACAGAGGCCCAGTTCCTGCCACTGCCTGCAGACCCAAAGGGGGCGGGGCCAGTTACCAGCACCATGCACCAAAGCTGTGCACTAAGATAAGCCACACTGCACCTGGCATGGTAGTTCAAGGTTTGTCTCACACAGTCAGAGAATGCTTCAGGCACTTAGTAAAGCCAAGTCCAAACACAGAAAACCTCTAAAAGGTACACTATGCTTTAAAAGGTGCTTAGCTGCTGAAAAAATAATTTAAAAATGATAAAGTCTTTAAAGAGAGAGTAAAGTAATATAAAAAAAAATAAGCCATGTAAAGATGGGAAAAACATAGGGTGTCTGGATCCTGTTATGGTGCTTTGTTGACTTTGAATTTTTTAAATGCTAATGTACAAAAAATAATAGCTTCTGAGAGACACTGGATTATGGAAACTGATAAATTAAACCAACCTATATATTTTAAGAATGTCTTAACTTCAAAATGGAAGTAAAAAAATATGTTGCATTCAAGGAGAGGTTATATCTTTGTTTCCACAGGAAACAAAAAGTTATGATTCTCTTCAAAATTAATGAAGATCGGATTTGATTGCAGAAGACCTGAAAATCTTGGCTACAGACACAAAGAAAGAAGCCAAGAAAGACTACAGGACAGGTGACATGTATGCTGATCCCTCTACATGGGAATAGCTCTGAGACTGGATGAAATATGGTAAATCTCATTGGCCATAGAGTCCTCATAACAGTTTGGTTATACAGTACAAATGGATTTATAAAGTTAACAGATGTCTTTTACCTGTTCAAACATAAAACACATTATCTTGAGTCAACTTGTGCACACCACACATTCCAGAGTTGTGTTAATTCAGGCAGGTATGTTACCTTTAAAAGTCTGTGTGTTTTCAAAAAAAAAAAAAAAGAACCAGACACCAATGAAGATGAGTAGCCCAGGTGATCCAGCCTCTCAGAATGCCTCTGTTGCAGTTTCCTCAAAATTCTAGATCCAGAACAACTTCAAAGCTGCTAGCTGAGATGGTCCAGCCTCACAGACTACTCCAGCCAAACTTCAAATAAGCTCTACATTTTCCCATCACACAGAGACTAAACATAAAATACACCTAGCTCTCCCAGAACTTGACTATCATTCCAATTTTATCAGGGTCTCCCAAAGATGCTATCATCCCAGATAACAGGAAGCAGTCTAGAGAACATGATGCCCACATTCCCAAGAGGTAGGGTGGGTGGTTTTGGTCATTCAATGGATTATGGATATTTGTTATTGTTTAGATGTGTTGGTTATAAGTTGCTATTGGTCATGGTCAGGGAAAAAGGTGAACAAAGGAGATTAGATCTTGGGATCTCTCTCTGAAGGGAAAAAGGGGGAATATAGTATAAAAATGATGGGATAAAAGAATGGATTGTTGAGTTTACCTTTGAACTAAAAAACAGCTACTAGTCTCAAATATTTTACATTGGCATGGATTTTTATACATTGATAGAAATTTAAGGTTATTTTGTTATACTGTATATATGTTTTTATTCTTGTTTAAGGCATCGTATCTATGAAGCTTACTTGAAAATTTAATGTAAAGTTCTAGTTCTTGAAAGCTATTTAGAATAATTAAGAAATAGAGGTTAGTAGTTAGTCATCTATAATAATCAAACTTGTAGTCATGTTAAGTATATTTTCAAGGTTAAACAGAGATATATTTTAGATATATAGATGGTCTTCAAACACTTCAGAGACCTACAGAATATGGCATTTAAGATGTTTTAATAACATAAGGCTTTTTATGACAGTGAGACATGTCTGCTCCAGGTAGCACCAATTTACTTTATAAAAGGATGGTTAGTATTAAAGAACCTCCATATGGAGTTTGCTTTTATTGTAGCAAAGTTAGCCACTAGGCAAGAAACTGCCCTTCCCCGGACTGCTGACAGTATGCTGTCTAAATTGGACAAGCAGGACACAAAAGAATGTGACTGCCAAACTTTGCCATGACAAGATAGGACAGTCCTTCTAAATTCCTGCTTCACAGAAAAGTCTACCAGATATTCTATGTATGCAGGCCAAAGATGGATGCCCTAACATTACAGAAAACCCTTGGGTGACTATTCAGGTAGCCAGCTGTTTCTGTCATTTATAGTTTTGGAAGTTGCTTCCTCTGTACTTCCTGTTTACTTAGGTAATATTTTATCCTTCTCAGGTCTCTGATGGAGTTGAAGTCTAAAAAAATATTTTTAGGATGGCAATACAAGTTATGATAGAAAGTGGTTTAGGTATAAAACTTTGGACTCATCAAGATAGGGTAGATTATAGAGTATTTTCTCCAAAATTGCCAAATACAATTGGACTGGACATTGTGAATGTAATTCTTACCTGATAATTATTCTTATTATATATAGTTTTACTGTGTTAGTTAAACCCTTTCCCTTCTATTTAGACAAAAAGGGGGAAATGTTGCAGAATATTTGTACACTGTGTGAAGATGTAAGACTGTGATTGGTATAATAAAAAGCTGAACAGCCAATAGTTAGGCAGGAGAGACAGGCAGCACTTCCGGCAGAGAAAGAATGCTGGGAGGAAGAAAGGAAGAGTGGCCAGCCAGACATGGAAGAAGCAGGATGGGCAGTATGGACAGATGAGGTAACAAGGCATGTGACAGAATGTAGATTTAAAAAATGGGTTAATTGAAGTTATAAGAACTAGTTAGGAATAAGTCTAAGCTAAGGTTGATCTTTCATAATTAAAAAGTCTCCATGTCATTATTTGCAGGCTGATGGTCCTGGCAAGAAACTACTACTACAGGAAACCTGTCCCTGAGCCAGCCTCCCCACAGAGAACTGCAGAGCATTCCACAAGTCCATTCACCAGTCCAGTCACCTGTTATGCACCGTCTTCTAGCTGTCACTCTGGCCCACCTCCCACCCTGCCCACTGTCCTCTTTGGCTTTCTTTTATGGCCATGGACTCAAGGTGGCTTCACAACATCTGCTCTGGGCCCCACAAATTTCTTAGCCCAGAGAAGCAGTGACAACTAGGGTCCCACCTGATGCCTTTAGGAACCTGGTCATGCAAATGTCAGAGCATCTTCTAAACAGGTCACTCAAGGGCAACCTTCCACCTCCGCAGGGTCATGGTCTCTCAAAAGAACAGCTTCATTGAAAGTAACTGGGGCTAGGCTCAGACACAATCTCTATAGAATTTCTGAGACACACATACCACTTCTACCCAATGCCTATCACCTCAAGCACGACCATGCACCAACATACTACACAAATTATACACACACTACACAAGACATACTGACATGTCATACACATATTACATACATTATACATACTGCATACACACCATATAAGCCATACAAACATATCACAATACAGACCACACACATACGCACCATATATACCTTACAGAGCACACATGTACCATAATCACATACCATATACATACTATATACACCACATACACATCATCTTGACATATCATACACACTGTATATGCCACACATAGTGCATAATTATCACACACAGATACCACACATCACATACAAACTCCCATACCATACAACATCACTCACATACAAATACACTATAGATACACCCAAATAGACATGCTTTGTGCCATATTCATGCATTATTCATATATCACACACAACATATAACTTGACAAGCTACACATGCATCACACACATCATACTCAACTACCACACACCACATACAACACACATTCTACTTATGAACATATCACAAGTGAATATACAACACAAATACAATGCACTCCCACAGAGCATGTACCACATACACACCACACCCCATACATACTACACATACACACAATATAGATAATATTCATGCATATAACACGTATGTATATACATATACCATACACTGACCACATACTCTATATCCATAACACACACACTCTCTCTCTCTCTCTCTCTCTCTCTCTCTCTCTCTCTCTCTCTCTCTCACACACACACACACACACACACACACACACACACACAGAGCAGATATCAACTATAACAAAAATTATATACAGAGAAAAATCTGGAAGGAAAGGCTGTAAAACACTGGCATCACTTGCTGAGCTTCCTAGGGCCCTGGAGATGCATTTCTTCAAGATTTCTTAGACAGTCTAATCTGGAACAACATTTATACATCATACTTGTAGCCAGCAACAACAACTTTTAAAGTGACTTCTATAAAAATTTATGATGAAACCTTCTCCACATGATGACGTTGACAGTGAGCTGAGTAACCTGGGGAAGACTTTAAGGGAAGATGGAAAGGAAGGAAGACAGAGCCATGACTTCGACAGTCATAGCTGCAAGGCCCCCTCATGTGCTCATACACACAGTGCATTGCTGTAGCTTCATCTTGTTACCATTCCTGCTGTGCTGTGTGACTCTGGGTGGAGTCATCAACCTCACTGTGCATCTATGCCCTCCTTTCTAAGTTAGTGTGCGAGTCAAATCTTCTTTGTCAACTTGACCAGACTTGGAATCACCATGAAAACATATCTCTGTGTGTGTCTATGAGAGTATTTCCAGAAAGCTTTGA
Organism: Peromyscus maniculatus bairdii; assembly: GCF_049852395.1. NCBI lineage: Eukaryota > Metazoa > Chordata > Mammalia > Rodentia > Cricetidae > Peromyscus > Peromyscus maniculatus. The sequence continues at coordinate 113,069,099 of NC_134854.1, forward strand.
CGGACGAGGAAAAGACCCATCCTGAATGTAGGTAGCACCATGCCATGGACTGGGGTCCTAGACTGAGGACAAAGAAGTAAGTGGGCTCAGTACTAACACTTGTCCCTCTTTGCTCCCTACAGCAGATGCAATGTAACCAGCCACTCATATTCCTATTGCCATGCTTTTTCTACCACGATGGACTACATTCTCTTGAGCTATGAGCTTCCTTCCTTAAATTGCTCTTGTCAAGTATTTTGTTACAGAAATGAGAAAAGTAGCTAGTAATGAAAACTGAGGACTATGACTGTAGCTCAGTGATATAGCACATGCTTCATGTGCATGATGCCCTGTGTTCAGCCCCCCAGTACTACCTCAAAAAAGGAAGGCAGAGGGGGAAGAAAACTGGTACTAAGTAGTGAGGCTGTTTCTGTGATAAACTTGACCTTGAGTGAGTCCTGTTCCCCTTTGAAAACCTAATTGTCTGGACCTCAGATCTTACTGTCTATGTTTATCTCAAGATTTCCGGTCTTCTGAGCTCCCAAAAGAATGCCTTATTAAACTCCACTCACAATGCCCTAGGGTTTCTCTGGCCTGCAGCTCCAAACTCTTCTACATTCTTTCTGAAAAGCAGTTCAAAAGACCTAATAACTGCAAGGTCAAGTTTATCACAGAAACAGCCCCACTACTTAGTACCAGTTTTCTTCCTCTCTCCTTTCTGGTTTCCAGAGTCCTCATTTTACACTTCAGTAGCAAAAAGCCATGTGGACTCAACTCTGGGGAATAGCCTAAAAGTTACCTCATCAAATCTGCATGATGAGCCTGGGAGATGAGGTTGACCATTCTTAGTCTTATTGGAGGCTAGTTGATCCATAAAGAAACTATGTGCTTGCTCAAGGTCACATGGATAGGGATCAAAGTGTCTTAACCTTAAACTTCAGCTCTTGGAGCTTCCACTTCATCACTGACTAGTCATGAGCTGTGAGTCATTCCTGTGTACCGATTGGAAAAGGATCTGGGAGAGGAGACACTGGGATGCTGATGAAATAAGATGCCCTGTGCTTCTCACTGCCACAGCTTTCAGCACCTTGAAGGGAAACATCTCTCTCTCTCTCTCTCTCTCTCTCTCTCTCTCTCTCTCTCTCTCTCTCTCTCTCTCTCCCTCTCTCTCTCTCTCTCTCTCCGTGTGTGTGTGTGTGTGTGTGTGTGTGTGTGTGTGTGTGTGTGTTCAAGAGATGGCTTTAGCTGAAGCTCTGTCAACAGGGCAATATTTACATTTCCGAGATTCCGTAAGGTGGGCTGTGCTCTAAACATCATACAAAGCATACCCACCAATTCACTATTTCAGCCTCTACATCCTGCAACCATGTTGTTAAGAACTTATTTGTAGCCACAAGTGTTACAGTTTTTGAGGAGCTTTGTTACATCAAAATCCTAGGGACTGGTGAGATGACTCAATTGATCAAGTATAAAAGCTGGGTGTGATGGCGCACATCTGTAACACCAGTACTAGGAGGGGCAAAGACAGGTACATCCCTGAAGAGCAATGACTAGCTCGTCTAACCAAATGATGAGGTCCAGGTACAACTAGACAATTAGAGATCGTGTCTCAAAAAATAAGATGGAAAGTGACACTCAGCATTCACTTCTGACCTACATGAGCATGTATACACATATTCACACACATACCAGAAAACACACACACACACACACACACACACACACACACACACACACACTTTAAATATTCTGCTAATGGGGAAGGTTTTTAAAAGGTATCTTAAAAGAAATATTCCATTATTTCCTAATGTACACTCCAGCAACTTGAGTTTCTGTAAAGACGGATGTCTCAGTTACTGTTCTAATGCTGTGAAGAGGCACCATGACCAAGGCAACTCTTATAAAAGAAAACATTTAATTAGGAGCTTGCTTACAGTTTTAAAGGTTAGTCCACAATCATTATAGTGGGAATGCAAACAGGCATGGTGATGGAGCAGTAACTGAGAGCTTTACATCCTGATCTACAAGCAGCAAGCAGAGAGAGAGAGAGAGAGAGAGAGAGAGAGAGAGAGAGAGAGAGAGAGAGAGAGAGAGAGAGAGAGACTGGGCCTGGTGTTTCTTTTTTAAATTTCAAAGCACACCCCCAGTAACACACCTACAATGAGGCTACACCAACCCCAATAAGGTCACATCACTAATCTTTCCCAAACAGCTCCAATAACTGGGGACCAATCATTCAAACATATGACCCTATGGGGGACATTCTCATTTAAATTACTACAAGGAGTTTTGCTTTAATAAACAGACATTGCTTCCATCCATCCATCCACCCATGCATCCAACCACATATCCAACCATCCACACATTCATTCATCCATCCATCTATCCATCCAACTAACCAACCCCTGTAATTAGTTGCTTTTTCCTCTTCCTCTCTTGGCTCTTTAGGGGGCCCACTCAGCTCCCAAATAAATCACATAAACAGAGGCTTATTCTTTCTTATAAATGCCCAGCCTTAGATTGACTCATTTCTAGCCAGCTTTTATTAAATTATCCCAACTACCTTTTGCTTCTGGGTTTTTGTCTTTCTCTTTTTCTGTATACCTTTCTTTACTTCTTACTCCATGGTTGACTGTGTAGCGGGGTGGCTGGCCCTTTGCATCCTCCTCTCCTTTTCTCATTCCTTGATCTCTCTCTTCTCAGATTTCTACTCCTATTTATTCTCTCTGCCTGCTAGCCCATTTATTCTGCCTTGCTATTGGCTGTTCAGCTCTTTATTAGACCATTAGGTATTTTAGACAGGCAAAGTAACAGTTTCACAGAGTTAAGCAAATGCAACTTAAAAGAATGCAACACATCCTTGCATCATTAAACAAATGTCCCACAGCATAAACAAATGTAACACAACTTAAAATAATATTATACAACAAACCAGGCATCTAACCACCCATCTATTCATCCATCAACCATCCATCTACCTATCTATCCCTCTATATACCATCCATTCATCCAGCCAACCACCCACCTACCCATCCATCCATCTGTGCATCCAACTGCCCATCCATTCATTCAGCCAACCACCTGCCTACCCATTCATACACCATCCATTCATTCATCCAATCATCAACTACCCCTCTACTCATTCATACACCATCCATCCATTCACCTTTATAACATTCAAAATTCTATGCTAGAATCTTCTATTAGGATAGCTACTATCAAAAACAAACAATAGGGTATTGGAGAGATGACTTAGTAGTTAAGAACATGTTTGCTCTTGCAGAGGACTTGGATTCAACTCCCAGCACCTACATGGTGGCTTACAACCATCCTTAACTCCAGTTCCAGAGAACCATATGCTTTCTTCTGACCTCTGCAGGTACTTGGCACATATACACATACACATGCAGGAAAATAAATCTAAATTAAAAAAAAAAAAAACAGGCAGTAACAAGTATTAGCAAAGATGCAGAGGAGTGTTGGTAAGGCTAAATGGTACATGTTACACTACGAGTGTGAACTCTGCAGCAGGCTCCCATGTTTGAACACTTGATCTGCAACTGGTGGTGATATGTTGAGGTGATATGAAGAGGTGAGGCCTAGCTGGAGGAAGTGGATTGATTGAGCAAAGGACATTGTTTCAGTCCCACTTCTGTGATTTCTGATTGATGATACAATATACCCAATCACCTCACATTCTGCTGCCACAGCTTTGAGTTACTCTGACTTCCATGTCTTCCCCACCATGATCGCCAGGATCCCCTCAAACAGAGCCAATTCAATCTTTCTTCCCTTAAGTTGTTTAATTTTTAATACATTATGTATTTATTTATTTTGTGTATGTACATGTACAGGTCAGAGGACAACTTCTAGGTCCATTCTCTCCTTTTATTGTATAGGTCCCAGGGATCAAACCCGGGTCCTCAGCCTTGGTGGCAGGTGCCTTTACCTGCTGAGTCATCTTTCCAGCCCCTTAAATTACTTGTCAAGCATTTGGTCAAACAAGGAGAAAAATAATGAATATAGTACAACTGTTCTAGAAACTGAAGGGGCTCTAGCCAGTCTGAGCATGGCAAACATGGCTCTGGTAGGCCTTGCCCTTCCCCCCATTGCCCCTGCCTTGCTAAAAACCATTAGATTACATTCCTAAAGCTAGCCACCAGGTCTATTCCCTTATTTGACCACTTCCTCCTCCTGAAGCTGACTACCAAGGTCCAGCTATTGAAGTATAGAAATCCAGCAATCAAAAGCTCCCTTTTGGTTGCCCTAATTAACATGCCCAATTAAAATTAAACACCTCATCCTAACACAGCATTTCCCCTCTTACTTTATAAACTGCCATTTGCCTATGGGCCATGTCTGTCTCCTCTCTATCCAGAGGTAGTTCTTTGTCCCCCAGGACAAATATCCCTTCCCCTCTCTATTGTTCTTTCCTCCTTCTTCCTCATCCTTTATCTCTAGTCTTTGTCTCTTATTCCCTGCCCTTTGTCCCTCTGGAGCAAACAAATCTCCTTTGTGCTGAGAACCTGGTCATGGAGTGTCTTGTACTGATACTGTTCCCTTTAGAAACCCCATGACAGTGCCTCAAAATCTCCAGCACAGGCTCATTATATGTCAGTGATTTCACTTTTCCTATCTACCCACAGGGACTCAAAGCAAAGTGTTAAGGGTATTCAATCAGCTCTGTTCATATGGCATTAATCATAATAACCACATATCATCAACAAATGAACTCAATGTAGCCTATCCACATATCAGCTTTAACAAAGGAAGAGAATTCTAGCATATAGTACACTGTGCTAAGTTAAGTAAGCCAGAAACAAAGCACATTGTACTCAAAGAGACAGTGTGCTCCTCAGACTGTTTGTCACTGGCAAATACCTGAGAGAAACCACTGAAAGGGGGATAGGTTTATTTCCAATCACAGTTTTAGAGGCGTCAGTCTGAGGTTAGCTGATATATGGCTTTGAGCCTGAGATAAAGCAGAATGTCACCTCATGGTGGTCAGGAAGTAAAGAAAGATGCAAGAAGAATAGGGACATGGTAAAGCATACCATTCTAGGACATACTACCATTTACCTACTTCCTCCAAAGTAGGTCCCACCTCCTAATTTCCACCACCTCCCAATAATTAATCCATCGCCTAATTACTGCATTGCTGAGGTCAGAGCATTTATAATTTAATCACCTGCTAAAAGTGATACCTCCAGAAGCTAGGGAGACGGCTCCACCATAAAGTTCTTGTCACACAAGCATGAGGACCTGCATCCTGTAAAAAGCCAGGTGTAGCAGTCCACTCTTGTAATCCCAGCACTGGGGAGGAAGTTACAAGATGTGGAGGTTTGAATGAGGATGGTCCATAGTTCTTATATTTGAATGCTTGGTCCCTAGCAGCTGGAACTATCTGGGGAAAGACTAGGTGTGTCTTTGTTGGAGAATGTATGTCACTGGGGGGTGAATTTGGGAGTTTCAAAAGCCCAGTCTTGTTCTTTGCCTCCAACTTGTGGATCAAGATGTGAGCTATCAGCTACTGTTCCATTGCCATACCTGCTTGCCTGCTGCCATGCTCTATGCCATGATGGTCACGGACTCACTCTCTGAAACTGTAAGGAAACCCACAGTTTAAGTGCTCTCTTTTACAAGTTTCCTTGGTCATGGTGCCTATTGACAGCAATAGCAAAGTAGCTAAAACAATGAGGATCCTTGGAGATCACTGACCAGTCAGCTAGCCTTGTCAAATCTACAAGAACCCAGATCTCTGTGACCACTGTCTCAAAAAAAAAAAAAAATGTTTTTGTTTATTATTTGAAATGGTAGGTGGTTCCTGAGGAAAGACACTTGAAGTTAACTTCTGGCTTCCACACACATATGCATATATTAACCCCTACACAAACATGCCCACATATGCAGCTCCATTTTCTTTGGGCTCCCACCTAGAGTCTTATTATTAATTATGAATGCTCAGCCTTAGCTTAGGCTTTTCCCACTAGCTCTTTTAACTTAATTTAACCTATTTCTAGTCATCTATGTTTTGCCTTGGGGCTTTTAACCTTTCTTTCACTCCATACGTCCTACTTTTCTGCTTCCTCCATGTTTCCTTTTCTTTCTTACTCAAGCCTAAATTTCTCCTCCTACTTACTCTCCCTGCCTAGAAGTTCCACCTATACCTCCTCCTCCCTCCTTATTGGCTGTTCAGTTTTTTATTAGACAATCAAGTGCCTTTGGCAGGAAAGGTAAAACACCAACACATCTTTACACAATTAAATAAATGCAATACATCTTTACATACTTAAACAAATATTCTTCAATAAACATACAAAAATAAAAATAAGCCTCACATGAACAATGGGAATGGAGGTTGTAGCGCATAAGCCTTTTGGGCAGACACTTCATATCTGTGGTGGTTTGACTAAGAATGGCCCCATAGGCTCATTTATTTGAATGCTTGGTCACTAGGGAGTGGCACTATTAGGAGGTGTGTCTTCGTTGGAGTAGGCGTGGCCTTGTTGGAGGAAGTGTGTCACTGTAGGGGGTGGACTTTGAGGTTTCAGATGTTCAAGCCAGGCCCAGTATCACTCTCTCTTCCTGCTGCCTGTGGATCCAGATGTAGAATTCTCAGCTACCTCTCCAGCAGCATGTCTGTCTGTGTGCCGCCATATTTCCTGCCATGATGATAATGGACTAAACCTCTGAACTATAAGCCAGTCCCAATTAAATGTTTTCCTTTATGAGAGTTGCTGTGGTCATGTTGTCTCTTCACAGCAGTAGAAACCCTATATCCAAACCATAGAAGCAGAATGGTGAATACCAGGGCTGGAAAGGAGATTAGGACTTACTGAAGAAAGTTTCTGTTTAGGGAAAGTTCTGGAGATAGATGGTGGGAATGGCTATACAACATTGTGAAAGTACTTAAAGACTGATTAATTTGGGACATTGCATGGTTTAGATAAAAATAAGTCTGTGACAGGCACCTACTGTGAGAGGCATAGAAGGACCCATAACAATTGTTAAGGACTGTTTATGAGAGCCCTTGGTGAGCCAGGCATTGCTGAGAGCAGGGTGACCTCAGTTGCTCCCACAACCCTAAGCCCTGTACTCTCACTGCCCATTCTTCAGGTGTCTTTTCTGTCCAGCTATGTATTAGGGGTGAAGGGGGCCCACTTCCACAGAGTACATCACTCATGTTTTCCATTTCCTGGTTGAACTATTTCAGCTGGGCAGGGGAGGAGACAGTAGGAGGCAGTAAAGACAAAGGAGAGTCAGGCAGGCCTCTGTCAAGGGAGGAGCTGTGCTCTTCTGCACACAGCCCCTGTTCAAAGTCCTCTCTTGTAGCTATGGCACTCACAGTGTTCCTTTAAACGAACCCCCCACCTCCATTACTCCTCTTCCTTTCTGTTGCTCATCCTTGAGAGCTGTATTAGCACTGATTAATTTCCTTCTAACACACAGCTCTGTAAATTGTCCCTTCATCAAACCTCCCTTTAAATATGCCTCAGTTTCCCAAGACCTCTTTGGCCCTTCTCTTTGCCTACATGAACAGGATATAGTTCAAATAGTGGATATCCCAGATTCCAGGGATAACCTTAGTCTATCCTCACAATGTCCTTATTCCACACTGCCATAAAATAAAATGTCCGTGGAGTGTTCTGGACACAGGGAATAAGCACAGGACACAAAGGATGGTTGTTCCAGGAACCTGAAAGCCACTTCCATAGTAACACCAACATGAATTTGTCACACAAATTCATCCAATACTAGCACAATTTGTAAAGTTTAAAATGAATTCATGAAACCTGTTTTCTAGCAGAGGGTAAATAAGTAGCAAACAATAAATGAAAAACAAATGACCGTGTATTAGTCAGCTTTGCATAATTATAACAAAACACCTAAGACAATCAACTTTAAAAGTGGTCTGGGAGATGGCTCAGTCCATAAAGTGCTTGCAAGTATGAGGACATGAGTTCAACCCCTAAAACTTACTTAAAAGGATTCAGTTACATCTGTATATGTACATGTGAGTGCAGATGCCGGTGGAGGTCAAAGGCATAGGATCCCCTGAGATCCCTGAACCTGGAGATAGAGATGATTGTGAGCTGCCTGACTTATATACTGGAAACTTATCTCTGGAAGAACAGCAAGAGCTTTTAACCATTGAGCCATCTCGCCATCTTCCCAAAATCTCACTTCCAAAAACAAATGAAGGCAGGAAGGGAGGGAGGGAGGGAGGGAGGGAGGGAGGGAGGGAGGGAGGGAGGGAGGGAGGGAGGGAGGGAAGGAAAGAAAAGCAAACCAAAGCGAAGTTGGTAGGTAGTATTCAATTTTCAATTTTTACTTGGGGCTGGGTAGGCAGACAGGCAGATGCCTGGGGCTCCTTGGCCAGTCATCCTAGCCTACTTGATAAATTTCAGATCAGTGAGAAACCCTGCAGAAGAGGAGGAGGATGGGGTGTAGCTAGAGTTTTCCTGCCTTGCCCACAGTCAGGACAAATCTCTGTCACCCGCCAGTCCCACAGCCGCTCAGACCCAACCAAGCAAACACAGAGACTTATATTGCTTACAAACTGTATGGCCGTGGCAGGCCTCCTGTTAACTGTTCCTATATCTTAAAGTAACACATTTCTACAAATCTATACCTTGCCACGCGGCTCGTGGCTTACCAGCATCTTCACATGCTGCTTGTCCTGGCAGTGGCTGGCAGCGTCTCCTTCTGCCTTCCTGTTCTTTTATTTCTCCTCTGTTAGTCCCGCCTATACTTCCTGCCTAGCCACGACCAATCAGGTTTTATTTATTGACCAATTAGAGCAACTTGACATACAGACCATCCCCCAGTACAGCCAAGTGCAGACCATCTCAGACACCTGCACTCAGGCCCATGGTCCTAATCATCCTCTATGCAAACCTGCTGGGTAACGCCACAAGGAACCCAAGAAGGGCTCCCACAGGACATACATTAACATCCCACAGCAATGGGGAGGAGGAGGAGGAGGAAGGTGGATCTCTATGAGTTTGAGACCAATCCTCTCTACATGAGTCCCAAGAATTCCAAAGCCAGCTAGGGTTCCAAAACGAGACCTTGTCTTAAACAAACTTTAAAAATAAATAAATAAAAACATGGTGAATAGTATCTGAGGCATAACATCTGGGATTGTCCAGTGACCTCTACATGGATATATACACACATGCACTCAAAACAACAACAGGTCTGAGGTCCCAATATCCTCTTCAAAATCTTATCTCAAAATCAGATCCTGTACAACACTAGGTATGCTCACAATGACCTTGGGAAGCCCCAAGGGCTCCACTTCTAAGAAAGGTTGTACCATCTTCCAAAAGTACCTCTCTCCTGTATCTTATATTTACCAAGTACCTATTACATGCTGGGCTTGAGTCAGGAGTCAGGAATATGCCAGTGGATAACAGTGGCATGGGCAAGTGTCTGGGGGCTCTGGCAAGCTCTTGACCCTAGAATCAGCCTTTCTAGTGCTCTGGCCTGAGTCCAGGTTATGCTAAACATGGGACTGAGCTCAGAATGTCTCTAAATCACCTTCAAGGCAGTTTTAGCAAGCCCCACCCATCAGCTCTGCCCATCTGTGAAACCCCTTCCAGGAAGGGTATTGTCTAGGTAAAGCGAGGAGGTCGGCACTTTCCATTTCATGGCACAGTGATAAGTCCCTGCTGCTTAGGGAAGATTACAGACCAAACAAAGCTCACATGGAGCTACAGGGCTTGGGTGCTACAGCTGGTGCTCCTTTCACCTGTGCATGGGATGGACATAAAGAGAAACCTCAGTAAGCAGCTCCAGCATCAGAGTAATTACGGGGACATAGCAGAGCCAACACTATATTGAAATGAGCAGCTGTGCCCACCAAAAGCACTGGACTCCCAAGCCCAGGAAGAACAACTGAGTCACGATTGACAGCTGCCTCGGTGCACAGTGGACCACAGTTTGCGAGCATGTACAACAGGTCTCATCTCACCCAGAGTAAGGTTTGCAGAGGGAGGTTCCTCAGGCTGCCCACAGTGAGCAGGAAGGAAGGATGTTGAGCTTTGGTTTCTTGGTGTCTATAGAGGAATAATGAAGCAGCCTTCCGGAGTTTTGCAGAAGTTGAACAGGACACCTGGGAGTGAAACCCCTTTTGTGCTGTGCTGGGCACTCAGTCACAGCTTGGAAGGCCAGCTCTCCAGTCTTTTCCAGTCTCCCAGGTCCACCCTAGTCATAAATTTTCTGCAGAAATTGTTTTCCTGCTCTTCCTAGCTACAGCCTCCCCATTCCTCAGGGGACTAGCCCAGCATACACTTCTGACACTGTCCTGAATAGTAAGACTATAGCAGTAAGCAGACTTATTACTTATCTCAAAATCAGATCCTGTACAACACTAGGGAGCATTCTAAGTTACCTCCAGCTGAACTTGAGTATCACAGACTAGTTAAGTCACTTGTCTCAATCACAGAATCATAAGTCTGCATTATAAACTTTCAGGGCCATGTCCTAGTGCCATACAAGGGCAGCCATGCAGCTTGAACATGTCTGTCATCTGTATGAAATGCCACCTGAGCTTATTCTTGCCTTGACCCATCTTCCCTCCATCTATCCCTCCACCCACTGATCCATCCACCTATCCTTCCCTATCTCCATTCATTCATCCAACTATCCTTTTATCCATACACTCAGCATCCATCTGTCTATCCATCCATCCACCCATCCATCCAACTATCCCTCCATCTATCCACTCATGCATCCCTCTCTATACATCTACCAGCCAACTATCCCTCCATCTATCCATTTATCCACCCACCTATCCCTCCATCCCTCCCTCATCCACCCAACTATCCTTCTATCCATACACTCAGCATCCATCTATCCATTCATCTATCTAACTATCCCTCCATCCATTCATCCAGCTATCTCTCCATCCATCTATGGACTCATCCATGCACCCCTGCCTTCTTCTACTGTGATTTGGATGCATTCAAATATTCATGTGCTGAAAGCTTGGTCCTTAGTTTGGTAGTGCTGGAGGGAAGGAAAATCGGTGGAGTGGGGGCTATAGAGTGGGTATAAATGCCAAACTTAGAAGGTGAGAACATAGGGACATTCATGCTCCATCCACTCCTTAAATTTTTTCTTTTTTAAAATTTTAATTTACATATACAGGTGTTTAGACTGTATGTATGTCTGAGCAACACATGATGTAGTATCTGTGGAGGCCAAAAGAGGGTGTCTGATCCTCTGGGATTGGAGTTACTGTTATGAGAAATCATGTGGGTGCTTGGAATCAAATCCTCATCCTCTGGAAAAGCAGCCAGTGCTCTTAACCACTGAGCCATCTCTCCAGCCACCCACTTCCCAGTTTTTGTGAGCTGCATCATCATTTGCACGTCACTCATGTTTAATAACACACGTGTTCTTCTTTTCCTCCTCATGCATTTCCAGAAGAACTGGTTAATGGTTCAAGCCCAGTTCTTGATCATAGTTTCTCCCTTCCCAGATCTTCATTTGGGTTTAGCCACAAACCAAATGTGTCTCACCTTTAAGCAGACTTTTCAAGGAAACTTCCTCTCTGCAAGTCTGTGAAAGTGTGCTGCTGCTTTTATGCATAAACCAAATCTAGGCTTTGGGAGCTGTTCTCGGGGACACGCCACCACCCACAGCCTTGCACACACATCTCCATCAATCTCTGAAACTGTGTTGTCAGAGGTGAGACCAGCATGCTCTATCTGCCCTTGGAGTTGACAGGTATGATTCCTGCTTCCATTTTGTCTTGGGTGTGTCTGAAGTGGAGGATTTTATCCAGAAGGCAGGGGGCTTATCTGACTTGTTGATTCCAATTTTTCTTCGCTTTTTGTGGAGCAGATCACCATTCAGTCTCTAACAACTTCTCACATCAGGACGTTATGATCCTTGTGGGGGTCACCTGTGCCTTCTTTTGGAGAAAGGGGACTACTTTTCCCACCGCAGCCCAGCCCAGCCCAGATTCACTCACTGTACTATCCTCCTTTCTGCTTCTTTCTTGTCTCCATCTAGGAGCATGTGTTCTGTCTGTCCCTGTTACTAAGCTATGTCTGAGCTCCTAAGGACCATTGCTTTGACCCACAGATTTTTCCTTCAGTTTTCACTCTTTCTTTTCATTTCATCCTGATTTTTATTTAAATCTTCTAATTCTGAATTACTCAATTGGAGTTCCTTTTAATTGTCCTAGAGTGTGAAACAGTTATGAGGAAATGCTTTCTTTCCTTTCAGTATTTTTTTTCCCAAGGTGGCATTTTTTTTTTATTACTATGATCCATTTCCCCTCTCCTAGCATCAGGTTACAAAATGTTTCAGAAAGATACCTTTAAGGTGAATCATATAATATTGTCAATAATGTAACCCATTTTTTATTCATAAAGATATGCAAATATTACATATTTTAAGTTAATACTAAGAACACACTCAGCAAACATTTATTTATATGTTTTTGCTTAAAAAAATAAATTGCCAGAATTATGTTTCCTAAAAATTTCAGCCTGCATTTCCTAAAAAGAAGCTGTCCTACATTCAAGATTCTATGTTGGGCTCTTTATTTCTGCTCCTTCCTTCCCTCCGACTTTCTCCCTTTCTGGCTCGCTTTATTTTCTCCCCCAGTATATTTGCATGGCCCATTCCATCTCCCACGTGGTGAGGCAGATCTGTGCAGGTGCCCCATGTCATCTGCGGGGGTTGGCAGGGCTTCTTTGCTCTTCTATCACCACTGGAACAGAAAACAAGGCTCAGCACGAGGCTGAGTCCTGGGGACTAGCACCTAGACCCTTTCCCAGGCATGAAAGGCAAGCAGCAAGAGGTACTCAGGAGGACAGCAGACCACCAGCACAAGACTCCTAAGTTAGCCTGTTTACAAGTTTGAGATCCACATTCATAAGTTAACAAAGGGGTCCAGTACATCAACCCTGAGTCTCATGCCAAGATGCACTTGACCCATGATACATTATGTAGCTTTGGGGCTGGGTGGGACATTCATTTGCATAACATCATAATAGGTAAATAGGTCCAGATATAGACCACTGGTAGGAGTGACCCATCAACACACCCTAACTATCCCATGCCCCTGAGGTCCTGGGTCGGCAAGCAGGTGAGCCTTGATATTTCTATATCTAGCCTTCAATTAGGGAACCCCATCTAAGCTCACTAGAGGTGGATATAGCTGTAGTAGCACCTGTCACTACAATTTCAGCTGCTGTGAACCATGAGTACCCAACCTGTATGCCCAGCTGCTCATCTGTCCCCTTCCCTTGGCACCCTACAGGCACAAATCACACCCCAAACCAAACCCTGATCCCACCCAACTAAGCCCACCTCAAAGTCCCTGTTCTTTCTGTCCTGGGCCATATCCAACATGACCAGCTAGTCCTGGTACCTTCATCCCTAAGACCCATCACCCATGTTCCTCTTCTCCCCACAGTCACTACCCTGACCCAAGCCTACCTTCTCTATCTAGTCACAAGGATGCCCCTCTCTTCTGGCTGCCCCACCCACAGCTGCCATTTCAACTCTGCTCCAGGATCCATCCCACAGAGCACTTTGATAATGTCACCGCCTACTTCCAACCTGCCAATGGATTCCCTTTGCACTCTGCATAAATTAAAGTTTGGCACAATCTGAGTCTGTCCCCTACACTTGCTCTGCCCACACCAGCTTCCCGGATGTTCCTCAAGCATTCCTACCCCAGCATTCACAGCGGCTGCTCCATCTGCTGGAATCTCCTTCCTCAGCTCCCTCTCAAGATTATTTCTGCCACTCACTATGCAAACACTGGCTTTCCTAGCAGCCTCTCTGGTCGCCATATCTAAGCCATGAATGCTCTCAGGGCACTCTTGTATGATCTTTGTGGCCACCTCCTCTCTGGCCTTTTGAGTTGTTGCTTACTCCATTCACCTTGCCCTGCCATGACATACAGTTCAGAGAGAAGAGCACTCTCACTCCTCTATCCCAGAGTGACACACATCAGGCGCTCAATAAAAGCATCATGAATAAATGAGTAACCAAATATTCCTACTAAGGACATCATTCTGTGACTTAACAACCAACTTATTTGCCAAACCTTTCAGGTTTAAAGTCCAGGTAAATGTTTTCAGGAGACAGAAGCATAGTAGAGAGAGGTGGGCGCAGCTGGATACAGCAATATAAAGAGTGAGCAGATGCTGCACACAAACCAGGGACACAACAACACTCAATGGGTAACTGAGCAGGGGTGGCTAAAGAATAGCTTGAAGGAGGAAGCCTCTCCAGTAGAGTCTCTGAAACTCACCTCTACAGGGATAAACAGGAGCTCTGAAGCCCACAGACACCATCTAGGATCTGGCCACAGTACTGTCTCCACTCCAGATCCTAGAACTCCTGGGACCCTCACTGCACTGTTTCCCCACCACACCTCTGCACAGGATGCTCCTCTGCCCCTTACTATATCCATCTGAGAAAACCTTGGCTCAGAACCCACTTGGGGACACTTTTTCTTCTGTTTGAGCCTAAACTCAAACACAACTCTTCCCCAGTCCCTCTAATACAGCTTTTGTTCAACTCCTGGTCCATGATTCCCTGCACAGATCACTTTTGACCCTTTTCTAGGTCAGCTAATGCTTAACCCAAGCCAGGGATGACTACAAGTTCCTGAAGTTTCAGAAGTAAGGCAGGTTATTGCACCTAGGTCCTGACCCAATCCATCATTGCTCTTCTCCCCTAACCCACTCTCCAGGCTGCCCACACAAATTCATCCTCATGCCATCTTTCTTTATAACTATGAGCAGGCAGTATCTACCTTCTAAGTCTCACTGTCCCTTGTTTGGGGGACCCACAGGCACCCGAGAATGAAAAGGTCTCATCTCAAACCACACAGGGCAACAAAACCAGACCCACCACGGAGTCATGCTTGACCAGTGGTTGGGGTGAAGAGAGTTGTTATGGGCAAACATTATCCCCAGGCTGGTGATCTCAACGTGGCCCTGGCCAGAGTGTGAATCACCCATAAAGTGCAGCTCACCAGATTGGAGTGAGCAACACAGAGACCCAGTCACATGCCAGCTGCCTTGTGTCTCCAGGGTCATTTGTCCTTAGAGAGATGACCATTGTCTCCTTGATGGAACCCGGAAGAGGCAACCAGCTTGTGTTCAGGAGCCAAAGCTTATAGACCCTGGACTCTGACTCAAGTGGCACCTGTTAACTGGCCCTGGCTCACACTGGGTAGCCTGAGCTAAGAAGTGGAGGCAGATAGCTTCCACCATCACAGCTGTGTTCTCTTTCTCTCTCCCCGTCTCTCTCCCCTCCCTCCCTCCTCTCTCCTCTCCCTCCCCCTTTCCTGTCCCTCTCTTCCTCTCCCTTTCTCATCCTCACCCTCTCCTTCCATTTCTCTAGCTAATATGGTTAAATTAGCAGAGATTAAACGTGCCTGTGCTTCAGTTCCCTGTGATGAATTTCTTCCCCTGGGCCCAAAGCACCAGCCAGTATTTGCTGACCAGCTGCAGATCCATTCTGTGAGGCTTCTGCAGGCATTCTGTCTCCTTAGTGTAGGCTGTGTTAGGCCTTCCTTCTGGACACTTGAAACTGCTGTTTCCAAAGTGGTATCACTCTAGCAATCCAGAGGTTTTCTGAGGTCTTTCTTGCCTTCCACGAGCCTAGGGTCTGGGTCTGCTAGAAGCTCACTGCTGTTTCTGTTCCCTCTTAGACACGCCCACCCCTCAAAGGTCTCCCAGTATCCAGGACTTTGGACATCTCATGACCTGGGGTTTTTAAAGTCCTAACCCACAGCTCACTTCTCTTCTCAGACTGAGCACATGCAAGCTGCCTGCAGCTCAGGAACACAGGCCAGTACTAGACACCGAGCTGGATTCGGCCTGAGACCAGGTCTGGAGCTATTTCCCTCTCATGATCCTTGCAGCTATGGCCCCCTCCCCATCCCCTCATTTCCTTCATCAGAATGGAGCAAGACTATTACCCACACTCTACTTAACATCCATCCTTCAGTAGAAGTTCATGAAGTACAGCAACATCACACACCTGCTGGGTAGCCTTGAAAGTCACTTCACCTCTTGGAGTCTCAGCCCTATGGAAGACAGGAAACCCTGGTGATTGAATATCTGCCTCGGAGACCAATACCCCAGACTTGAATCCCAGCTCCACTTGATGCCACTGGTGGCTTTTGATCGAAGACTTGCTTCCCTGTGAGTAAAATGGAAGTTATAGTAACACCTCCAGCCATGAGGACCCAGTGAGACAGCTGGAAGGTCAGGCACCAGCACACAGTAGGTTCTCAGCTGATGGAAGCTGCCCTCATCTTTGATGCAACAAGAACCTCCAGTTTTGCCTCTAATCTAATGTGGCACACATCCATATGTGGACAGTTGTTCCACCTCACTGGGCCACCCTGAGAAGGACCTACTCCTATCCACAGAGATACCAGATGTCAGACCACCACACCCTTTTGTGCTGTGTGCCATCCTTGGAAGGAGGGGATTTATGAGTATTTCAAGAGGTTAGGCCCAGGAGCCCCAATAACTACTCTAGAGAATTCCAGTTCACACAGAGAAGCTGCAGCAGAAACAGCAGAGCACAAAAAGTCTTACAGGTAAGGGCCAGCGTCTCTCCCTGATTTCCTCAGGAATGTCTCTGTGCGGGCCTCTGAGAAGCCAAGCGAGCATTCAGTACCCTCAGCTAATGTGCAGTGCAGTCACCTTGAGTTGACCCAAATGAAGACATTTCTGTGGAAAGAGGGAGTCAGAAGCAGTCCCCAACGCCTTGTAAATATATGTTGTCTGTGGGAATAGGCAGAGGGTGTGGCCTGCTGGGAACTGAAAGGTCCCCTGCCTGGCTAATGAGGGGAGAAGACCTCAGATCCATAAATACCATGGAAATACCCCAGATACAGCTCTCCTAATAAGAGTCACTCAACAAATATTTACCACTGACCTGGGTGCTGATGGGTATGATCTGAGGCTGTGCACTGGGAGAGAAACAAGAAAGCAGGGCACCTGTGTGCTCCACTCCCATACTGCCTGGTACCCAGTAGGTGCGTGGTAAAGCTTGCTGAATGACTCTGTGACCTCTAACTTCAAGGAGTTCATAGTTCCTGTGCCAAAGAAATAAAGAGGGGAGAGAAGACGGGGGGAAGAGGGAGAGACTGAGATGAAGAGGGAGAGGAAGACGGAGGGAGGGGCAGATTATTAGGGTTCCCCAACATGATTGCTGTGTGCTTGAAGCACAGCCTGGGGAAATGGGGATCCAGCCTCTGCCTTTGTAGTGTGGTGACAGGGACCTCACTACCGCCTCCACAGCACTGAGTAAGGAAGGCCCTTCTAGCGGTGAGCAGTTCATCTTGCTGTTCCAGAGCCCAGAGTCCCTGGAAATCGTTCACAACACTTCTGCATGGGTGAGGGAAGCACTATCCTGCTGAGGTCCTCACTCTACTCCCCAGGTTCCCTCAGACCTCATCGCTCCTGGCCCATGTCAGCCTTATGAGGACGAAGACCCCGAGTCCAGGGTTCTTCAGCACCTATCCCCCACCACCCCTTTTAGGAGCAAGTCCCAGCCATCTCCCTGGATGAGTTCTCCTCCACCTCCATCAAAAGCCACCAGGGCCACAGTAGGCCACTACTTGGCTTGCCATGACCACCAGAAGAGCTAACACACACACACACACCCCCAGAAGGCCAGACTACTTCCCAGACTCTGCCACCATGTGGCTCAATTCAGTAGATATGTTCAACATAAACTGAGGTACCCAGGCACCAGACCTTCTTGAACATCCCTCCTCCTGGGATGCCTTTCTCTCATCCCATCCCCTGGTGACAGATGCAGTCTTTAAAACTCCACACAAAGGCCACGCCCTCTGGAGGCACTCATGATACTGGAAGCTACCATCACGCTGCTCTTGGCCCAAATGCTCATAGCCCACACGATGACCACAGGACCTCCAACACCCACAGGACTTCTGAGTGCCTACACGTTTGCGTATCAAAATGTACAGTGCTTTAGAGTCACACAGTATGGAATCTGAAGAGGGCTCTTCCCCAGCACTTCTGTGCATCCTTAAGTGCAGGTTCCTTAACCTCTCCAGCCCCTTCTGCTTATTTGTGTGGTAAAATAACCACATTTTCTAGTCAAGAAGGAGTGTCACCGATTAAACAAGACCATAGGAGTCACACTTCTGGGAGACAACCTTACCCAGAGGAGATCCTAATAAATCAGCTATTAATGACAACAATGTTGGTGATGAGAACATTCCATACATACCTGGTAAATTTAAATTTTTTTAAATTTTTTTATGTATATGGATGTGTATATTTGTGTGCACTATGTGTATGCTGTGTCTGAGAAGTCCAGAAGAGGGCATCAGACACCCAGGAATTGGAGTTACAGATGGTTGTGAACTGCCATGTGGGTGCTAGGAATTGAACCCAGGTCGTCTGGGAGGATAGTCAGTGCTCTTAACTGCTGAGCCATCTCTCCAGCCCCACCCCTGGCAAACTTTACCAGCAACAAGTGAACTTTGCAGCAGTTCAGGCAAACCAGTTCCTCGGGTGAAAAGTCTCGGTGGCCAAGGGGATCGGCAATGCCCAGGGATGGACAGATCCTGGCAGCTGTTCAGAATGCAGGAGGCAGAGGCAATGGGGAGCTCGGTCCCTAGGGCCCCAGCCAGACTGAGAACATGAGAATTATCCCACGCGTCTACTCCCTACTGGAGCGTCTGCACAGGTCAGAGGTAGCCATGAAGCCTCCTGACCAAAGGGCTCTGGGACAGCAGTGACGTCCAGCTCCCAGAGTCGTTTGCTGTGACAGGCCCCATAGGCCTGCTGGTCCAGTGACCCTGGCTTATTTTTTTTTTTTTAAGAGTTTGGGGCACAGGAGGTTTGGACTTTGCATAATCCAATTTAATGTATCTCTTTTCTTTGGTTGTTCATGCTTTTTAGGTGATACCTAAAAATTCTTTGCCATGTACCATGTCATATAGATTATTCCTGTTTTCATGCAAGCGCTTTTATCATCTTGAGCCCTTTTGTTTACAGTTACACTTTAAGGTTTTGGTTTGCAGCCTAAGCTAAGAGTCTAAATCCATCCGTGTGAAGTGGGGGGCCAAGTGTCCTGTGAAGACTTCATGACTGTTCTTTCCTGCACAGACAGACCCAGGTTCCCTATGCAGAGGAGCCTGGAGATGGAGAGTCCCTTCTGGACATTCAGTCCTACCCCACTAGCCTTTGCCTGGGTCAGCACTGCATCACCGCCGTTACTGCACATCTCCATCACGGTTGCTTCTCGTGAGCTTTGAAAGCAGTGTTGTGAGATCAACTCCATTCTCCTCCAGGAGTCCTCGCACTAACAATTCCAAATGAATCACTGGGTCAGCTGATTACCCTCATTCCTGATCAATCTGATTCTATAGCCAGGTTTTATCCAGAGTTCCTTTAAACTTTTTTTTTTTAAGACAAGGGTCTCACTATGCAGCCCTGGCTGGCCTAGAACTCACTATATAGATCAAAGTAGCCTTAAACTCATAGAAATCAGCCTGCCTCGGCCTCCCCAGAGCTGAGACTAAAAGTGTGCACCACTACATCAGGCCTCCTTTAGATATCCCTCACTTTGAGTTGTTTTGGGAAATAAAAGATCCTTATAAACCAAATCAAATTTTATCACTCAGCATATTAAACATGCCCAGACTACAAGCTAAAGCAGCTAAGGACCTGGGAACACTGTGTCCTGATTTACAAGTGGTATGCATGGCACAGTGGTTCAGGAGTGGTCCAGAGCCCATTCTTACCTCGAAACTCACAGCCAGCACAGGAAAGGCACAGAAAAACTGCAGTGAACTTGAGTTGAGGCCCTGAACTTGGAGTGGGGTCCTCCTGACAAGCCCTCCCGTCTCTGAGAACTAGAAAGAAACCCAAGTCACAGCTTGTGTGGCATTCATACAGCAGGCCTCTCACTGCCAGTCCTTGGCTAGAATTCTGCCAGAAGTCTGGAGAGGTGGGAAGTAGCTCCTGTAAAAAGCCACCCCACAGTTTGAAATACCTGTCGGCACCGGACAGATCTGAGAGCTCAGGTGAGCTGGTCTATGACTGTACGCTAGCTTTCTGGGCTCCAAGATGAAGAAGCACAGTCACTGGTATCCTTGAGCAATGTTTGTCTCTGCTAGAACTGAGAAGAATGGAACTTACTGTCTACAACTAAGAATATGGGTTTGCAAAACACTGGTTGACTGGGCATTTACACTCTGATTGTCCCAAAGACATGTAGCGTGGACTGGCCTAGGTTTGGCTGAATGGCATCTCAGGGTACTGTGAGCCCACAGTGCCTAGCTGAGGGAAGGCTCTACTCCATGTTTGAGGACTGGCAGAATGAGTGAGCACCTACTTTTTATAACTGCTGATGCTGGCTGTGCTCTGCAAAGGCTGGGGGAGGAGAGATGCAGATGGTGGGGACTCAGCTCCTTCTTCACCATCTGGCAAATAAAGAGAAGGTGACTCTTCAATCAGCTGTCACCTCCCCTTGCACCAGCAGGGCAGGATGCATGGCCTCTGTGACAGAAAGTCCTCAAGATAGGATCCCACATCACACAAGGAAGGAACCTGAAGAGAGTGAAGACAAAACCTTTGATCTAGGGAAGGGAAGTTTCCCAAATAAACCACTGGCCAAGGTGCGGAACGGCTGCCTTGAGGACCTGCCGGAGGACAGAGCAAGCTGCGTGCCAGCTGCCTGATGGAATCAAGAAGGACACGCCGATTAAATTAGTGGCAATCTTCAGCATGAGCAGAATAACCTCCTGGGGCCTGAGCTCTATGTACAGCAAAGCAGTAGTGTCCACCTTCCAGGTCCCAGCTGACGTCCATCAGGTAGCTTTGTGACAGCTGCAAAGGTCACCTTCAAACTCTTCAGACAAGCAAAGGGTGACAGAGTGCCAAGAGATATTTATTTGTGTGTGTGTGTGTGTGTGTGTGTGTGTGTGTGTGTGTGTGTGTGTGTCCGTCCTCCTCAGTCATGCTCAGCTCATATTAGAGACACAGGATCTCTAATGTTTTCTCCATTAGGCTGGCTGGCCACAAACACCAACAATCCTCCTGTCCTACAAATACCCTGAGGTTACGAGGGCATGCATCCACATCTTTTGATAAGGCTGCTGAGGATCCAGACTCAGGTCCTCATGCCTGTGCACCAGCACTCTTACCCACAGAGCTACCCCAGCCCTTAAAGATCTTTATGTTATAAAATATTGTGACCCCATATGGCTGCAGAGACATAATTAGCCAGATGATGCACTCTCTGGATTAGAGGAGTTAATAAACGCCTCTTTGGGGCTAGGAAGGCAAATGCACACAGATAATAAAGCACCAAGACATTATAAAATTCCTCAGCATGGATGATTTATCGATGTGTCCATGGTGCATGGAGAAGGCAAGACAAGGCTGCTGTATTTCACCCCTGCGCAGCCTAAGTGGTTTGTCTGTTCAGACAATTTCAACCCATCCTGTGCCAGCCCATGACAAACTGCTTCAGAACAGCAGACCTTAGAGGGCAATGAGATGGGCACAAATGAAGAGGGGCAGAGCTGGGATGCAACATGTGGCTCAAATATCTCACGTCTGGCCAGGGCACTTGAGACAGGGTCTGTTCAAGAGCTCAGAAAATAAGCATTGTCAGCTATAGAGATGGCTCAGCAGATAAGAGCACTTACTGCTCTTGCATAGACCCTAAGCTAGGTTCCCAGCACTCATATGGCAGCTCATTACCACCTATAACTCAGCTCCTGGGGATGACACCCTCTAGCCTTTGTAGGTACCTGCACACGTATGGTGTACATTAACATATAATACACATAAGTAAAATAATCATAGTCAGTGTCCCAGAAAGAAACTGATCTTGGGGTCTCCAGATCAAACTTCTGTCTTCAGCTCTCTCAGCTAAAGGGTGTTTGTTTTTGTTTGTCCTCTCCCCCCCCCCAGATTCCTTGACACCAGAGGCAGTGTCATAGAGCTGTGCAGCTACACCCCTGCCAGAGCTCTGTCCACTCTCTGCTGGCAATCCATCTGAGAGGGCATGCCCTCTGGCCGCCTATCTAAAGGACACTATCATTGCACTGATGCAAAGCAGCAACTGCAGTGGCTGGACGCTCGGCAGCAGGAGCTCCTGTTTATAATCAGGTCCCACACACAACATGGGAATTTACACCACTGCAGAAATGTTCCTGCAGAACAACATCCTCCTGGATGGGCATCCCACAGGCCATTAGCTCCATGTAGCCTCTGTGAGAAACGCTGGCCACATCACTTAGAATACACCGCCTAGCAGGGAACAGTAGCCCTGAAAGGGTCTCTGGAGTGATGCAGCAACATGGGCTAGGTCAGGCAACCAAGCACCCAGCCTAGCACAGCAGGACCAACTCACCCTTCCCTAGAGGACAGAGGAGGGAACCTCGACTTGAACCCATGGAGACAACTGGGGACAGAGGAACAGCAGAAATGGGACTGGAAGAATGGAAGCCCGGCCCCCATCCATTCGGCTCACTGGTCTCCTGTTGCGCTTCTCTTCCGAGCTTCTCTCCCATCTGTGGACTTGGACAGCATGAGCTCAGGTGAAAGAGGGCAGTCTTCCAGGACACAGGACATGCAAAGCGGGAAACAGCGGATCCCGAGGACAGAGGACACAACACCCGATACACTCTCTCCCCCTTAGAGCATCAAAACACATTTCTATTAGTCTACACATACATAGTTAATCCTGCTTATCCCTACTCACCCCCAAGTTTACCAATCTTTCTTCTGGTAACTCTGGGTTACAGTGAAAAGTTAATAACAATGTATGACATTGGGGCTGGGGTCTATGGCACAGTGGTAAAGGACTGGCCTAGCATATACAAAGTCCTGGGATCTAGAGGATCAAAAAAAGAAAAAAAGTATAGGACATCACATACCACCAAGCAGATGAAATTAACTATAAAACCTGACAGCATGGCCTGATATATTTGTATGTGGCGAAAAGCCCAGAAGGAAATTCTCCCCTCCATACCACCATAGATGACTAGGGATGGTTTTGATTCTTTGTGGTTAAAAATTATTTTTCCGCCGAGCAGTGGTGGCACACGCCTTTAATCCCAGCACTTGGGAGGCAAAGCCAAGCTGATCTCTGTGAGTTCGAGGCCAGCCTGGGCTACCAAGTGAGTTCCAGGAAAGGCACAAAGCTACACAGAGAAACCCTGTCTCAAAAAAAAAAAAATTATTTTCTAATAATTGGTGTGACGATGATTCAGGATTTTTTTTTCTACTTTATAATCTGGTGTGGTGTGTGTGTGTGTGTGTGTGTGTGTGTGTGTTTGGTTTTCCCCCCTTGGTGCTGGGAATCACACGGGAGCTTCATGAATGCTCGACAGGTGCTCTGCTGCTGAGCTGCACCTTTGGAGGGTGACCACTGCCATAAATCAGCCTGAAAACATTTTCTTCCACAGATAAAACCCTTCAAGTCTGTTGACATATGATGCACTTCCCTTAATGATCCCTGACCCTGGGCAAGCAGCCCCTCACTCCAGTCTCATGGACAGACCCTTCCATGACAGCAGCCTTAGACTGGCTCTCTTACTTAGCACTGTGTGAACTTTACCCATGATGCAGCTTTGCCCATCAGGAGCTCCACAAGGGCCTCATTCTTTCTTAGAGCCAAGTCATGTCCCACTGTATGGATGCATCTGTAGATACAGTCACAATGCTTTCCAGAATGTTCCTACCCAGAAACTGAGAGGAACCCACTCTCCAGAAAGGGCAGGAGTGAGGCACCTCCATATCTATTTGAAAGCCTTGCACCTGACCAGCTCTGAATTACCCTCAATTTGATTCATCACACTTTCTCCCCAGTGTTGTCCCCTGGCCTCTGGTAATCACTTCATATTTGTGCTTAAGTACACTCACCCTGGGGCTGGAGAGATGGCTCAGTAGTTAAGAGGACTGGCTGTTCTTCCAGAGGACCTGGGTTCAATTCCCATACTCACATGGTGGCTCACAACTGTCTGTTAACTCCAGATCCACGGGATTCAACATCCTCATAAATACATACTCACAATCCCTCACGGAGCTGCTATCCACTGATGCAATGGGTGTTAAAAAATGCCATTTCCAAATGTACCAGAAATGTACTAGAAGGGCCTAGACTCAGCGGATCGCTCTGCTCATTCACAGACAATGGCAGGGACACATATCGCCCAGGGACAGGAACTGCCTCAAGAGGTGCTTGCAGTGACAGATTATCCCCAGAGGCCTTCAGAAGACCTCCCCATAAAAATATTTCTGGGACCCTGGTGGCTGGAAGGTAGGATGAGCAGCCCCACCCTGGTGGAAAGATCCATTAAGCAGACACACCTCCCAACGGCTCTATTAATATTCATTGCCACTTTACCAACTGCCCGCCCTGCCTTCCTGTGGGACCAGTAGAGGATGTGAAAAATGGACTCATTAAGATGTTAAATAATTCAACGACAAGCAGACCCTGCCATGCGCCCTGCAGCTTTGCACTTGCTGGGCAGCAGTGTGACGCCTGCCCAAGGACTGGCCACCTCTACAGGACCACACAAGGGTGGGGGTGGGGGACATGTGCTGACTTCTGGCCATGAGGAGGGGAGATGGTCCCTCTTCTCACATGGTCCTGGGTATGTGTACAGCTCACCTCGGCAACACTGGTGCCGTCCATGTACCCAGGGGTTTATCTTTGGGATCTGCCTAAATCTGTTCTTCCTCAGCTGCTTGGTTCTAGCCTGGTGACTCCTCACTAGAAATCTGAAAAGAAGCAAAGACATTTGCAGCCCAGTACAAAGAACTGAGGACCAGCAACCACCTGGGTTTGGCCTTCACTCACTCCTACTGGAACACAAGTCCTAGGCTAAAAACACATTCATGCTGTGAGCGCAGCTTAAAATCTTCAAGGGCACTTAAGACTGGGGTTTGTCACTCACGTGCCTGCTGGATGGAGTCACGGGAAAAGGCTAGTCCACTCAGCTCACCTGTATTTCTCAGTGCCCCAAATGACAAACTTGGAAACACTGCTTATGAAAAGGGTGGCTTGAGACCAACACCATCAGTTTGAAACTCAGGCCAAGGAAGCGCAACCCCATGGCAAAGCCTTGATCTCATGCAGCTTCCTTTTCTCCACATTTCTGCTGCTCGGCTCACACCCCATGAGCTTCTGCTGGGCTTCTTTCATTCTGTGACTATCATCTGTTGGTGGATCTGGACTTGGAATCTCCCTAGAGCAGGGCTTCTGGATACTCTGGGAGGAGGAGGATGCCTGGTACTTGCTCAATTAAATACCTAATAAATGAATGTTTTTTTTCTGGTCAGAAACAAGGTACAGCCTTCCAAGTGCTGCTGGCTTACTCTGGTTTACAAAGACCTCAGGAGAAGCCCTAACACACATATGCTACTCCCAGAAGCCCCGAGGGTACCCCTACTAAAGAGATGATCAAAAGGGTGATGCCCACTCAGCTACCCACGTCCTAGGGCATGTAGCACTCAGCCTCATTCACAGTCTAGCCTGGCACTGTTCTCAGAACCACTTGCATCTACAGCCGCGTGGACACAGTCCACTGCCAGCACTGCTTCTATTAATAGCTCCTGGCTCTGGGGACACTACTCAGGCACGGATGCCACTTATTCCTCCAACTGACTTCTCAAGCTGCCCACTCCATCCTGCAGTTGCATAAAGGATATCTTGGAGAGCAGCAGCAATGGGGTCTCAGGCCTGGGAGCAGGACGGCCAGGATGAACTTAGTGCATATAACTCTGAGGCCATGGCTCATACCCACCCCTGAGCAGGAAGAACCCTACAAAGTGATAGCACAGGAAAGGTCTTGAATAAAGGTGGCGGCAGGAAGCTGGTGCAAAGGCAAACTTTCTACCTCTGAAGCTACTGCCCTAGACCCTTGGCCATGGTAAGATCACTCTGGTACTCTTTCTTACATGTGGACAAAAGGCCCTCTGCCTGGCCCCATGCCCAGTTGCCTTTCTGGCCAATGACCCTCAGGATCCACCAGAGGAAGACACAGTTTTCTCAACAGATCCAAGAGTCCTTTAGAAAGAGCCAGAGCCAGGGAGAAAGTAAAGTTAAGATGGCCTCAGGACTGCTCTGTGACTGCCACACATGCTACCACACATGGACTACCTCCATGCTGCCATCATCTCCCAGGAGGCCTGTGAAGAATCTGACAGATGAGACCACATAGGAAGCCCACCTTCATGAATCTCCAGCCTACTTTGCCAATAAAGACTTCCTAAATACCATACTGGGTCCCACAGCCATGAGGATACATGCCTAGAGTCTGTACTGGCTCAGGATCCTCTCTAAATGGTACTCCAGCAGCTCCAGTAAGATGGCATATGGTTTGGTGACTGCATGCATCAGAGGGGCCAGTGCCCCTCTCACAGAGGTACCAGGGCCAGCATCTGCTAGAGATCCAAGGATCTCCTTGCAATTAGCAAACTGCAGAATGAGATTGGGTTCACAAATGACCTGGGGCCAGATGGCTTGCTAATCTAGACATTTATCACATGTCCCAGGAAGCATGAGTTTGTTCAGCCAGGATGAGGCCCAGTCCAGAGACAGAAGACCCAAGGTGGAGGAGCAGGAGGGAGAGAAGCACCCAGCCCTATACCTTGCATCTCCAGGGAGGTGCCTTCCTTTCTACCAGTGAGAGACATACTGCTTAAGCTGGACCTTAACCACATTAAGTATGAAACTTCTGGCACGAGACAATTCACATCATGTAACCACCCCCACCACCCATCTCCAGACCTTTCCCATTTTCCAAACTGAAACTCTGTTCCCACTAGATAGTGACTCTTCCTTTCCCTCCCCGGCCCCTGGAACTTGCCATTCCACTTTCTGTCTCCATAAATCTGACTACTCATACAAGTAAAATCATTCCAAATTAGTAACCAGTTTATACTACTTAAATATATTGCCCTCAAAGTCCATGTTGCAGCATCTGTTACAATCTCCATTTTTAAGACAGAATAATATTCCACTATACAGCCAGACCACACTTGTCTTTCCTGATCCTGTCACTGACACCTGATTTCTTTCACCTTTTGGGCACTATGGATAATGTTGTCTGTGCTGACTAGTTTTATGTCAACTTGACACAAGCTGGTGTCATCTCAGAGAAGGGAACCTCAATTCAGAAATTGCCTTTATAGGATTGAGCTGTAGGAGGGCCTATAGGGCATTTTCTTAATTAGTGAATGATGTGGGAGGTCCCAGCTCACTTAGGTAGTATCACCCCTGGGCTGGTGGCCCTAGGTACTTTAAGAAAGCAGGCTGAACAAGTCATAAAGAGCAAGCCAGTAAACAGCATCCTCCATGGCCTCTGCATCAGCTCCTACCTCCAGGTTCCTGCCCAATTTGAGTTTCTGTCTTGATTTCCCTCAATAGTCTGTGATTCAGGATATGTAAACCAAATAAACCCTTGTTCCTCAAGTTGTTTTTGGTCATGGTGTTTCATCATAGTGATAGTAACCCTATCTAAGACATTGCTGTGAGCATGCTCTGTGCAAACATTTGCTCTAGTTCTTTTGAGAATATAGTCAGAAGTGGGTTTGCTACACAAATGGCAATTCATATTAACTTTTTTAGGAACTACTACTTTGTCTTGCATAGTGATTACACCATATTCACCATTCCCATCAGCAACACCTACACTCTACAGTGTTTACACCCTCACTGACCAGGAAAGGGTTCCCTGTGCTGCAAACCCCCAGAGCTTACTGCTCCTCTCTATATTCTAGTGACTGCTCTCTCTGTGACCTCTTTCCTTTCCCTTCCCATTCTCTAGTGATCCCATTCTAACCTCTGCTCTATGACATCAACTTTTTCAGCTTCCATGTATGAGGACATCTGTGGTGCTTGGTGTGCAGAAGCATGTGCAGACTCCACCACATGCTGACATCCAAAGCATGACTTAGTATTTTACAAGAGTATCAATCACAGTGGATGGGAACAAAGAAACTGGACCTTTCGTCAGAAAAGGGCTAAGAATTCTCTAGAAGCCTGTGGCATGAGGCAAGGCTGGGAGGTCCAGTGCCCCAATTCATATCCTGCCCAGCCTTTCCAGAAAAAGAGCTGGCCTGGCTGAACCTCCATACAAGTCTCCAGGAAGCCAACACTATGAAAAGTCAGAGCTTCCTACACCATCCCACTTGCTAGCTGAAGCCTGATACCAACAGAGGGCACCCTGGGAGGATAGTAGCTCAGAGACTCTAAGGGTCCAGTCCTCCTTACGGAGTAGATGAGTGACCATCTTAGCTCTCTACCTGCCCCCTATGTGGCACTGGCACCCGTTTGGAGGCCCCTCCTCAAAGGCAACAGCTACCTTCTGTGCTCTGAGCATAATTCTCCCTCTGCCAAGGGCTACGGCAGAACTTAGAGCTAACACCCCTTTCACATCAGGGAGATGGAATGGATGGCGAGGTGGCAGTCTCAGCAGCTGTGTAGAAAGTGGGAAAACAGGCCCCCACCCCACCAATGTTCTCAGCCCCATCCCACCCCCCACCCCACCAATGTTCTCAGCCCCATCCCACCCCCCACCCACCCCACCAATGTTCTCAGCCCCATCCCACCCCCCACCCACCCCACCAATGTTCTCAGCCCCATCCCACCCCCCACCCCACCAATGTTCTCAGCCCCATCCCACCCCCCACCTTACCAATGTTCTCAGCCCCCATCCCACCCCACCCCACCAATGTTCTCAGCCCCATCCCACCCCCCACCTTACCAATGTTCTCAGCCCCCATCCCACCCCCCACCTTACCAATGTTCTCAGCCCCCATCCCACCCCACCCCACCAATGTTCTCAGCCCATCCCACCCCCCACCCACCCCACCAATGTTCTCAGCCCCATCCCACCCCCCACCTTACCAATGTTCTCAGCCCCATCCCACCCCCCACCTTACCAATGTTCTCAGCCCCCATCCCACCCCACCCCACCAATGTTCTCAGCCCCATCCCACCCCCCACCTTACCAATGTTCTCAGCCCCCATCCCACCCCCACCCACCCCACCAATGTTCTCAGCCCCATCCCACCCCCCACCCACCCCACCAATGTTCTCAGCCCCATCCCACCCCCCACCCACCCCACCAATGTTCTCAGCCCCATCCCACCCCACCCCACCCCACCAATGTTCTCAGCTGTCACACTGAATCTGAAGTGTCCGACACACTGAACTACTGGGAAACCAGGGCTGTGTGCAGAGGAAGCCAGAACAAAGGCATGAGAGGGAGGAGGAAGAGCGTATTAATTTGGGGCCAGTTTCAGACTGTACACCTGTCCCAGTTCAGCATTTCTGAACTGACAAGCTCAAGCAGAAGGAGGAAGAAGGGGACATCTTGTGCCCTAGAAATTCACTGCCCAGGGCCACCTCCTAGGGTGGCCATGATGTGGAATCACAGGATACTAATTAGCCCTAGAAGGGAACTGGAGGTCAGTACAATTCAATGAGTCAATGGGCTCCAGGGCCCAAGTCCTTCCTTGTCTACAGACCTGCTGGGTGACCTTGAAGAACTTACTTCACCTGTCTGAACCTCTAGCTCCATATCTGAGAAGTAGAGATAAGAAAGCTCTGGAGTCTGTTGGGA
This sequence comes from Peromyscus maniculatus bairdii, assembly GCF_049852395.1. Taxonomy (NCBI): domain Eukaryota; kingdom Metazoa; phylum Chordata; class Mammalia; order Rodentia; family Cricetidae; genus Peromyscus; species Peromyscus maniculatus. The sequence continues at coordinate 113,098,704 of NC_134854.1, forward strand.
GGCTGCTGGGCAAAGACAGCAGGGCTGTAACCCTGCCTTCTACAGAATGAGAGTCTGGCAGGACCCTGTGGCTAACCTCAACTGGCCAACAAGTCTTCTCTGCAGCCCAGCCCAGCCAGAGGAAGGGAGAAGAGGCCCTGTCCCAGCCCTTCCTTCAACAGGAAACAAGCTGCCCTGACCTAGTTGTCAGGCCCTGCAGAAGGCGAAAGGGTGCCGGTCTGTGTTGAGACCACAGGCCGTCAAGACCCTAGCCTCAGGATCAGTCAAGGTAAGTAATACCTCTATGGCCATGGAAGAAAGGGCACTGTGCACTATGAGGGAGTCTTTAGTCTTGAATGGCCCCCATGTGCCCCATGACCCTTATTCAATGTTCCTATCCGACATAGCCACTATTTGCTCTCCCTTCAATGGCAAGACAGCCTGGCATTGCATTCCACTCCTGCTGTGGCCACAAGAATATATTTGGGGTTCAACACATATTCAGAAGCAAATGGCTACTTGGGGCCACCAGGTTAAGAGCATGTTGGCCAGCAGGGCCATATGAAGAGTCTTCCACAGAGCTCACATGGCTATTTGGAAAGGATCCCCAATGTCACTACTTTCCCTACCATAACCACACAGGTACAAAGAGAGCCACTACCCACTATACAGGGCTGGGAGCCACCCCAGCTTAAAAGCCTTGTGCCTCCTAGGAGCCAGTATGTCCAGGAACAATTCCACCAGCCAAGATCCTGGAACCTAATAAGAGACACGCCAGCCTAGAGTCACTGTGCTCTGAGAAACTCAAATATGGGGCCACTGGTGTTCCCAGCCGCCATTCACCAACCAGGACCATTTACCATTAACAACACTGGCCAGCAACAGGTGACATCAGCCTTCTGCTGGTCTCAGGGAAATTAGCAGGAGACCTTACAGGGGAGATAGTTCCCACATTCATGTGATGTTTCTCTGTAGAGAAGCCAACACATCTCATCATCAGGAGCTCCAGGGGCATGGCTGACCTAAATGGCCTAAGTGGACCTTCCTATGACCAGTTAGTTTTAGTCTCTGCCATATCTTTTGCTGCTGGGGACATCACATAACTGCACATCAGAGAGCATTAACTGCTTTAACTCCCTCCACACAGTCTTTTCCAGAGGCCTGACCTCCCCAGCAATGGTATGGGAAGCCTTAGCTAGATGTGGTTGTTTTCAATGGTTTAGATTTGGTCCCCACGCTCTCTTTGAAAGACATGAGCAGAATGAAAATGAGTGTTCATCGTGTAAACAGTGTCTGACACGCAGAGCGTCGCACAGTCGCTGGTAAATGCCAGGAACACTGGAGTCTCTCACTCAACAAATATTTATTATGTCCCTCACATATGTTAGGCAGAGGCTGGGAGAGACTAAGATGACAAATAGGCCCCTGCCATCAAGAGACTCAAGGCCAAATGGGGATTCAAAAAGAAGGGAAAATAGATTTTTAAGGACTATAACCAAGTCATACCCACAAGGTAGTGGAAACAAGAAGGGGGGAGGATAAACTCCCTGGTTTCCATTACAATTTTAATTTTCAAATTTTTTAAATTATTTTATTATTTTGTGTATACAGGTGTTTTGCCTACTTACACATCTGTATACGAAGTGCATGCATGCAGTACCCTCAAAGGCCAGACCAGGATGTCCAATACCCTGAGACTGGAGTTACAGTCAGTTGTAAGCCCCCATGTGGGTCCTCAACAAGAGCAGCTATTGCTCAAGCCCCTGGCTGGGTTTTAAAGAATAGGAGTTCTTTATGCGGAAAGGTTCACTAATCAAAGAGAACAGAATATGCAAATAGAGACAGGAAAGGAAAACAAAAGCAGATAAATAAAAGACTTTATGATACAGTATGCAAGAAATTATAAAGACTTTAGCATTTATTACTTCATCAGTTTCTAGCTGGATGTGCCTTACTATGTAGCCTGGCTGGGCTGGAAGTCACAGAGATCCACCTGCCTCTGCCTCCTGGGTGCTGGAATTAAAGGTATGTGCCACCATGCCCAACTAATTCACCAAATTTTAATTGAGAGGCAACTAGGAACCAAGAACATGGATTGTTAACTCATCTGCCTAGGTTTACGTCCAGAGCCTGCCATTTGGCACTTATATAAAACTGAACATATTCCTAACCTCTTTGCCTCAATTTAAGCTGGTGATAGCCATACCTGTAGCTAGAGTTTTCCGGCCTTGCCCACAGTCAGGACAAATCTCTGTCACCCGCCAGTCCCACAGCCGCTCAGACCCAACCAAGTAAACACTGAGACTTATATTGCTTACAAACTGTATGGCCGTGGCAAGCTTCTTGTTAACTATTCTTATATCTTTTTTTTTTTTTTTTTTTTGTGATATATATTTTTTATTTTACAATACCATTCAGTTCTACATATCAGCCATGGGTTCCCCTATTCTCCCCCCTCCCACGCCCTCCCCTTACCCCCAGCCCACCCTCCATTCCCATCTCCTCCAGGACAAGTCCTCCCCCGAGGACTGTGATCGACTTGGTAGACTCAGTCCAGGGAGGTCCAGTCCCTTCCTCCCAGACTGAGCCAAGTGTCCCTGCATAAGTTCCTGGTTTCAAACAGCCAACTCATGGAATGAGCACAGGACTTGGTCCCACTGCCTAAATGCCTCCCAAACTGATCAAGCCAATCAACTGTCTCACCTATTCAGAGGGCCTGATCCAGCTGGGAGCCCCTCAGTCTTTGGTTCATAGTTCATGTGTTTCCATTCATTTGGCTATTTTTTTTCAATAATTGAGTAAAACTGAAATTTATTATATGCCACAGTCGTCCTACGGACCTCCATGCTATATATATATATATAGCCTCTATGGTTCTATGGGTTGTGGTCTGATTGTTCATTTTATATCTAGAATCCACCAATGAGTGAGTACATACCATAACTGTCTTTCTGGGTTTGGGTTACCTCACTCAGGATGATCTTTTCTAGTTCCATCCATTTGCCTGCAAATTTCATGCTTTCATTGTTTTTCTCTGCTGAGTAGTACTCCATTGTGTATATGTACCACATTTTTTTCATCCTATTCTTATATCTTAAAGTAACGCATTTCTACAAATCTATACCTTGCCACGCGGCTCGTGGCTTACCAGCATCTTCACATGCTGCTTGTCCTGGCAGTGGCTGGCAGCGTCTCCTTCTGCCTTCCTGTTCTTTTATTTCTCCTCTGTTAGTCCCGCCTATACTTCCTGCTTAGCCACGACCAATCAGGTTTTATTTATTGATCAATCAGAACAACTTGACATACAGACCATCCCCCAGTACAGCCAAGTGCAGACCATCTCAGACACCTGCACTCAGGCCCATGGTCCTAATCATCCTCTATGCAAACCTGCTGGGTAACGCCACAAGGAACCCAAGAAGGGCTCCCACAGGACATACATTAACATCCCACAGCACATACCATACAAGTAAACCAAACATCTCAGATTAGCCGGAAGCACAGGAGACAAAAGAAAGGTCCTTCCCCTCTTGCACTCCATGTTGTCCTGGGGGAACTGGTGTTGGGGTGGCTGGGGGGAAGGACTGGAAGATTATAAGAGGAAGAGCAACATGCTGTGACATCAGCAGGGTGGTGGGGACAGATCTTGCAGGGCTTTGGCAGTTCCTGAATGAGGTGAGAAGCCAAGCAAAGAGAGGCATGAGTGACTCCATCCAGACTGGTCAGTAGCCTGCTTGTGCGCAGCAGACCAGGGAGAAGCCAGGCAGAAGCTAGGCATGGTGGAGGTGAACTGAGGCTGGGAGTAGACAATGCTAAAGAAGTCAGTTTCCAAGTTCACTGACAGCTGAAAGGTGAAGGAGGTGTCAGGAGCACGTGAGTCTTCAAAAGTCAGTACACGATGAGCACACAGCTGCAGGGAGTCTTGCTCCACTAGCTGCTACCATGAACAGCATTGGCTTTCTTCCTGCCTCACCCAGGGGAGCATGGAGGGCGCCATAGTTTGGGAACAGCTGGGGTTCTGATGATGCTAAGAAACTCAGAGCTGCACTTTCTTCAAAAGGTTCATGGAATTCATCGAAGTGGGAAGTGTCTGACACTTTAGTTCTCGAAGGATCCTTAATGGATGAGGCAGAAGCAACTGAATGTGTATATAAAGACACACACATGATGATACAGGATACATACAAGTAGTCAAAAGATTAGGAGGTGAAACAAATTCACAGATCCACCATTTCACAGTTGCACTTCCCTCCATCCAAAATCTTTCACCTGTTTTGTGTGTAGTGAGGGCAACTAAAATCTATTAATCGTGAATCCCAAATGCAGCACAGTTTAATTATCTATATAGTACTCATGCTGATGGGCCATATAAGTATGGAATATTATATAGCTTTAAAAATGAGCTCTTCCTCTGTGCCACAACAGTGATGAATCTTGGAGGCCATTATGTTAAGTGAAATAAACTAGGCACAGAAAGATAGATGTTACACATTCTCATTTATATGTGAAAACAATCCAACAGGTCAGTCTGCAGAAATAGAGCAAAACAGAACTGAGCAGGGTGGAGTGGGAAAATGGAGGTCAGAGGGTAAAAGGAGCAGAGGCAAGACATAGTCTAGAAGGCAATGTTCCTGGAAGACCTGAGGGACAGGCAGGCTATGGGTCCCAGCAGTAAACTAGAACTAACAATGGCCTTGGGTGAGGCAGAAACAAAGGCACCAAACACTTGGCAACAACAGACATTATAATCATTATTTTATGATCTTACATTGAAATTTTCTGTGAAGCTGAAAACAAGCCAAACTCTTAATTTAGCTTACAAAAGACCTAATTTCTTTTTGAGAGAAAAAAAAAATTGAAATCTTTGGAAACTTTACCCAAGCCCTTCACATGCCCTCTGAAACACTGTAGAGTCGCAGCCCACTCGTTTCTCTGTTCTCCCCTCACTCGGCCTCTGCTCTGGCCTTGCCAGCATCTATTTTTTTTTAATTATTATTATTTTTTATTTTATGTGTGTAGGTATTTTGCCTTTATGTATGTCTGTGAGTCACTTGCATGCCTGGTGCCCTCGAAGGCCAGAAGAGGGCATTGGATCCCCTGGAACTGGAGATAGAGGCAGTTGTGACTGCTATGCGGGTGCTGGGACTGGAACCTGGGTCCACTATAAGAGCAGCCATCTCTCTGGCCCCTTCTTGACGTCTTAGTTTTCCAAATAAGTAAAGGTATGCTAACCTTTAGGACCCTTGCACACGATGCTCTCTTTGCTTAGACCACTGTTCACTCCATCCAGTACCAAGAGGCTCCTGCTCCCTCCTCAGGCTTCAGTGTAAACCACTCAGCAAGACTGCTATTCTGCCTCCGTTTAGTCTCTCTAGTTTCAGCTCCTTTCCCCCTTCTGATGCTTAGGAGAACCTCCAACTGTCTCTTTGAAAACTCTGAGGGCGTCTGTCTGTCTATGGTGCCATCACTAGAGCCCAGCATGGAGCCTGGCACACAGTACATATCATCGTGTACTGTGACATAATTTGGCACCACTGGTGACACTCTTTTTTTTTTTTTTTTTTTTTTGATTTTTCGAGACAGGGTTTCTCTGTGTAGTTTTGCACCTTTCCTGGGACTCACTTGGTAGCCCAGGCTGGCCTCGAACTCACAGAGATCCGCCTGCCTCTGCCTCCCGAGTGCTGGGATTAAAGGCGTGCGCCACCACCGCCCGGCATGTGACACTCTTATGTATGTGCTTTCACACAGTGAACCAGCACAGAAGCCTCAAATCCTGGACAGCCCAGGTTCAAGGCTTGCCTATGCCTTCAAAGGCCTAGATACCTTCTAAAGGAAATAAACTAGGCACAGAAAGCCCCATCATCATGGTGATCTGCCAAGGTCTTAGCATCAAGATCCCATATCACAACTGTCTTGTCATTGATATCGTCTGACATTGTGGTGCCAGGAGCCTAGCCCAGGCTGGCTGCTGAGTAAGGGTGATGTTCATAGCTGCTCTTTGCAGATGTTTACTGAGCATGCCCACCAGCTTCTTGATGCTGTAGGACATACCAGAGACAATCGCCTTATCAAAAGGAGAAGTTTGCTGAGGCTCAGTCTATGGTCACTTGGTCCTGAGTCATAGCTAGAACATCCCCTAGGTCCTGCCTCCTCCGGGTCTTCCCTCCCCAGGAGTGCTACCTGTCAGGTGCACAATGGGTCAGATATTGCCATCATAGGACACTGGAGTGGAAGCCTTTATCTCTGAAGATCAGTGTGGTGACATTGCCTTCATTGTCATTGACCCTGTCATCGTGGTCATGAGTGTGGGTATTTCAGATACACATCAGTTACCCTGGAGAGGAGTCAGCTTTGATTCTTCCTTCCTTATGCTCCTACCTTCTAGCACAGCGAGGGTCTGTGCAGGTTTTTTAACAAGTTGGAATAGATGCTCTGATGCTCAGTACAGAATCTGTGGTGGCTACAAGGTATTTGCCATCTCAGAAAGGTTGTCTAAGACCCCTTAATGGCCATTCTTGCCTGACCACGAGACACCCGAGGCAGCTAACTTCTAAAAAGAGCATTTACCTTATAGTCTTAGAAGTATGCAGTGCAAGATGGGTGAGGGTGGGACAACGGCTTAGCCTCTAGTGAGGGCAATAAGTAATGGCACACCACAGCAGGATGGTGAGATTGGGTAGATAGGGGTGTGTGCATGTATGTAAGAGCTGTTCTACAAGCATACCCCCATGACCTAAGCATGTTCCTCAAGGCTCCCAAAGAATCTACTATCTCTCAGCAGCACCGTCAGGGAAACTGAGGCTTCACACACAATGGACCAAGGAGGCACATTCAGAACACAGCAGCCCTGCACTTATCCTCAGTTTCTCCACTTCCCTAACATGGACAGAAACAAGCGGAGGCCCAGAGGGACAAAGAACAGGTGGGACTGCCACCCTTCCAGTGTTCTTCCGCTGCTGCGCCCTCTGTTTGGGGGGAGGAGTCCAGCTGCACCATCTCCACCACCCTCATCCCCTCGCAGGAAGGCTGGCTGCCTCAGGAAAAGCTGGTGATGGAAATAGTCACTTCCAGGACTGTTGTCACCCATGTTCCTAAGGCAGGAAAGTGGCTGGGAGGCCTCTGAATACGGTGGTAGCAAGAAAACCCAACCTGTCTAGATAAAGGTCTACAAAACAGGAGGGAGGTGGGGTGGAAGAAGACACAGGGGATGGACTAGGGTCAGGGCCTCCTGAGAAATTCTGTCAGAGAGAGAGAGAGAGAGAGAGAGAGAGAGAGAGAGAGAGAGAGAGAGAGAGAGAGAGAAGCAGAGAGGCAGCTCTTCACACACCAACTGGAAGAACCATATGGACAATCACATGTTCAGTATTTAATAATAAACAGAAGCTTACCCCAAGAATCCCAGGACAGAATAGACAGCCATACACTGGAATCTTGCTTGGCCTGAAACAGAAGGGAACTCTGACATATGCTGTAAGGAATCAGTCCTGATGCTGAGCGAAATAAGACATAAAAAGACAAAGAATGTAAGATCCCATATCTATGAAGTCCCTAGAGCCTCAACTCACAGAGACAGAAAGTAGAGTGACAGCTGCCAGGGGCTAAGGAGGGGAAGGGAGCTTCTGTTTAATGGAGACAGAGTTTCTGTTTAGGAATCTGGGTAATTCTGGAAATAGGTGGTAGCATGGCTTCACAGACTGTGCTTCATACTGGACATCAGAATGCACATCCACAATGTGAGTCAGCACAGCATATCCAGCCCGCTATTGTCCAGTCCCTAACTGTGGCCCAGCTCCCTTATTTCCCCTCCACATTATATCCCTCACATTTCTTCCCTAGTCCCTGTGTGCCCCCTCTCTGTTCCAAGTCTCTCACTAGTTCTTCCATATTGCCTTCTTTGCCTCTAGCTGTTGATCTAGAGGTTTCTCACTCTTTCCTAAAGATATGAGCGAGGGCCACAGGGCAGCTTCCTGGTTCCACACTTTTATAAAGGATGGATTTAGGCAAGGCACTTGTTTCCTGGTATCACCCCTGTAAAATTCAGTGACTCCAGTGCCAAGTTTAAGCCTGTTTCCTTCCCCGAGCAGGTGACCAGGAGGGTAGGACTGGGTGTTGGTGCGGTGTTTGGAATAGAGGCTAAGTCAGGTGCTGCTTTATAACTGGCACCTGCTGTTATTAGTAACAACACAAGGCAGCCTTTAGGCCTGTGCTGCTCAAATCTGGATGGTGTTTTAAAAATGACCAACCTTCTCTAGATCCTTTATTTTTAAAGATTATTTATTTTTATCTTATGTGTATGACTATGTGCCCACTTGTATTTTATGTATACCACACGCATGCAGTACATGTGGAAGCCAGAAGAGGGTGTTGGATCCCTTGGAACTGGAGTAATAGATGTTAAGCTACCTTGTGGGTGCTGAGAATTGTACCTGGGTCCTCTACAAGGGCAGTGAGTGTTCTTAACCATTGAGCCATCTCTCTAGCCCCCTGCTCTAGCTCTTAAACATGAACTTGTCTCATTTTACACTTCTGAACTTGGACAGATTGTGCATACATGTGCATCTATGTATGTGAGGCTGTGTGCACATGCACACATGTCTCCAAAAGTAAGAGCTCACCTGTCACCTTTCTACAAACAGACTCAATGTCTGTCCCTAGGAGAGACAGCTCTGGGATGTACCTAGTACCTACAGATCTGAAACAAGTCATGGTGGTTGGTCCTTGGTCCTCCAAGACCAATCATACTTTCCTTCCCATCTGTCTCCTGAACCCTCCATCCTAGATTCCCAGCCCCAAATGGACAGGCAGACCAGGTTTTGTCTACTATGATGGCCACCAGTTTAAACTGCTTCCCCTCCCATGGAAGATCCCCAATCACTCTCCCAGGACACTTCCCCTTCTTCAGCCTCCCATAATGCCCTTCACTGCTGCTGAGCTTCCTCTATACACCCTGCCCCACGTCCCTTTTTACATCCAGGTATCAGTCAGCTGGCTGGCTCTACAGCCCCTGTGCTGTGCTGCAGAGGCCAGTGTCCAGACAGGCACAGCAGGTCCCATTGTCAGTCCCAGCCTACCTGCCCTCCACATTCAGGTGGAGCCTAAGCAAACCTTGTCTCACATTGCCTTGGGCCACCTGGGGCAGCAGCTCCCTGATAAGGGACAGAAAGGAGAAGCAAGACAGAATGCAGGTCTCATCAGGAGACCACCCCCTACCCCCACCCCGACCCCCACCCCGAGCCTCCCTCACCCTCCTTGCTAACAGCACTCTGAATTTCTTCTAATCTCATCTTACTACAGGAAACACCAATACACATTTTCAGGGCTGAGCCGGCTAGAAGACATGGGTTATAGCTGGAGTGAAGAACTATGTGAAATTGCCTGGTTGTTGCCTGACCCCAAGTCCCACATGAGAGATCACATTTCTTTCTCTTCCCTCCCCTGAACTTCACAAGCCTCATGGTGCTTCGTTCAAGACAGAAAATATTAGTGTTCCTTTAATTCTTTTCCAGCGTTTACAACTAATGAGAAATGTATCCTATTATTCTGGTCCTTGCGGTCTCTCACCCCATGAAAGCTAATAAATCTCTCTTTCCCCCGACTGCTCCGCACGGTGTTTATTTTGAAATGTGATTTGAGCTCAACGGCAGTCGGCTATGAGAGGTGGATTATTGCTGAGGTTCTGGGGATAGATGAAAGCAGAGGGGGCAGCTGTGTTGAATGGGGACTCCTAAGAGCCCACAGGTCTAGGGCAGGCTCTGGCTGATTTTTGTTCACCGAGGAGATCCATCAGTTTCCTCGGAGTAGTCTGAGGCCCAGAAGAATGACCAGGAAGGGCCTCAATGAGGAGGGTTGGGCTAACTGGTTCCTCACACAGGGGCCTGGTGGGCTGCTCCCCAGGGGTTCCCCCTACCTGTCATGTCCCATCAATGCTGGCATCTGAGAAATGTAACCATAACCCTTACCTGACTCATGGCAGGACTATGTAGCACATCCCATTTGCTGGTACCTCTATCCTGCTCTCAGAGGCAGGAAGAGACCAGATCTATCTAGAAACATCCCTGCCTCCAGCTAGGATCTGTAAACCCCACATTACAAACCGATACAATCACTGGTACCTGAATCACTGGGGATGTGAGGCTATTGCTGCGCAGGAGGGGACTTGGTCAGAGTCCTGAAAGGGATGCAGGTATATCTGCTGATGCCAAGGAGCCCTGCAGGGCCAGCCATGTTCCTTAAGGCTTCAAGCAACTGGTCCCTGAGCAATGAGGGAGTAGGGTGGGAGGAGGGAGGGAGGCAGCAGGGGCAAACAGGCACAGAACAAGGAGCAAGGGCACATCCCAGGAGAATGTTTTCCCTTGTCCTTAGAACTCTTTATGGTACCTCTGTAGCCAATGGCCTCATCTCATGCAGCATTCTACAAGTGGGCAGGGTAGGGGAAAAGCGTATCTTTCTTCTAAGGCTGGTCCTAAGTTGGTTCTGCCACCTTTTAGGTGTGGGATGCTGAGCAGGAAATACAACTTTCTGTGTGTTTGTTTCCTGGGAAGCAAGACAAACAGATCTTACCCCAGTGCCCCCGAGGAGGATGGATGGGAGTATATACACGCAGAGCCCTGGCACTGTGCCAGGACAGCTGATGTTTTCTATGCTTCTGCCGCAAAGAAGTACAAGGGCAAGAGAGCAAGGTTGCAGTTTCTAGTTAAGGTGGGAAATAAAGTTATGACAGACGGACAGGGACTAGGGAGATAACTGGCCCACGGTCTGCATGTATGCACATGGTCTCCCACATACCCACCAGCCCATGTCACTATCTCCCCAGCCTGTATATGCTGATTAGAAATATTTGACAACACTGGATCGTCTCAAGTTTGTTTGTTTGTTGGCAGTGCTAGGGATTAAAACCAAGGCCTCAAACATACTAAGCAAGTACTATACTAAGCCACATCCCCTGCACTCTTGGTATTCTAAATACAATCAGCCACCTTGCCAGCTCTATCAACATTTGGGGCTTCTACCATGTTTTCATTAGTATGTAAACTATGGTTCCAGATGGTTCCATGGTGCTTCAAACTTGCCCTTACACCCTCTCATCCTTAGCAACTTGGAGACTATCCAGAAGAGAGAAAAGCTGAGTGCTTTGGGTCTGGCACATTAGTTTACTTCACCCTACACTGGCTGAGAACTAGGTCCTATCTTCCACTTTCTTTTTTTCTTTTCTTTTCTGTTTTGGTTTTCGAGACAGGGTTTTTCTCTGTGTAGCTTTGCACCTTTCCTGGATCTCACTCTGTAGCCCAGGCTGGCCTCAAACTCACAAAGATCCGCCTGCCTCTGCCTCCCAAGTGCTGGGATTAAAGGCTTGAGCCACCACCGCCCGGCCTATCTTCCACTTTCATTTGTCAAATAAAGAAGCTGGAGTCTCAAGGGTGCATGGTGATGAGATTGGCACCTAGGCATTCTGGTTCCACTGTCCTGCTCTAAGTGGCCACAGTGTGTGGCCTTCCATGGTGCCGGCCAAAGAAAGCAGAGGAGACCTAGGTAAGAAAGGCACATGGTTCCTCTGATTCTCCTCTGACCAGGACAGGGGGCTCACCACCTTACCTGGGCCCTCCTCATCCACCTTCAGGCATTTCTAATTCCTAGAACCTTCCCTATCTTCTCTGATGATGACTATCTTCAGAGGCAAAGGAGACGAGGGAGACTCTGATAGGGCTGAGGAGGTAGCTGGAAGGGTAAGGCTATTGTCCCCAGCCTCCTCACAGTACACCTGCATGGTCTCTGCACCTAGGTCTCTGGGCTCCCCTGATGCAATGGATTCTGTCCCATCCCTACTTATCCAAAGTGCTCTGGGCTACACAAAGGCTGCCTCTGTAAAAGCAAAACATAGCCCCTGGCCAGGTTTTGGGAGGCCACTCAACAGACCGGAGACAGAAGTCTGGTTTAGGGTGTTCTCAGTGGCACCAGGTCTTACCACCAGCCACTGTACGGGGAATCATGGAGGAGACTCAACTGCTCCCCAAGATGCTAGGTCCTAGTAGAGCTACATAAGAGTCTTGCTTGACCCTCCTGAGGGGGTCTGCTTTCCCCACTTTTCACAGCCTAGCTCTACAGAAAAGAGTTTGCTGGGAAATGGGGTCTACTGGTGGAACTTAAAACATGCACAAGGTCCAGGCACTTCTGTCAGGAAAGCTCCCTTCCCCTAAGGGCTGCATAGACAATTCAAGGACCATCCAAGATGTCATGAGTTGGAATGAGACAGCTCAGACATAACAACAGCTACATGGGGTGAGGGGTGCAGTGACAACACCTGACTTCCCTTCTAGGTGCTAGACAGGGCTTCCATCGGCACAAAGCAGAGTAACGGGGACTTCTCACTCAGGAACTGCTCAGAGTTTTCCCCAGTCCTGTTTCCCCTGACGCTTGTTCCTTTGTTTTCTGCCACTGAATTATGTTTGAGTGAGTATATCCAGGTAACAATGAAGCACAGGACCTGGCCCACAGCACACAGCAGCACACACAGCTGGGATAAAACTGCTCTGGGCTGAGGCACAAGGCTCAAGGGCAGAGCACAGAAGTCATATGAGCAGAGTATACTGAGGTCCAGCCTGCCCTGAAGTTGAGTGAGCTGGGTAAGATTCAGCTCTACGGCCAGTACCCCATCTGTGAAATGGGCTGGTGCCTGCTCCCAAGTCTCTTCTGTAGAAATGAGGTCAGAAGCAGCAACTGCCATGACTTTGAGCAGGAAGCAGACACTTGACACACACAGCTCAGTTTTCAGGATGATATCAAGAACTCATCATGCCCCTGAGATTGGGAGTCACCAAGTCCCAGACACCTGATGTTATGTCCTTCTGTTCCCTAAATGCTTCATTGGTATCACCCCATGACCTGCTGTAGAGAAGTACTAAGGGATGACCCTACTACACCACCATGATATCTGTGGTTCATGTGGAGGGGGTAACCATGACTGATGGCCAAGAAAGCCTGGGTCACATTCTGGTTCCCGCTGTGCACTGAACAATCTAATGGAACTTTCTATATCTCCACATGCTCATCTGACACTTAAAACTATGGGCAGATTAACCCAGGGCACCAATGACCACAACTTGATCCAGTCAAAACACACAGAATCCCATTACTCTTCCACATAATGTTTCATGGTTCCCAAATCTCAAACACACACATTCTGGCCCCTCACATACCTTTGTACACCCCAGGGTCCTGCCTCTGGACCTTGCACTTCCGCTCTTTCTGAGATGCTCTCCTGACATCCTCATGGTTTACCCATCTCTTCCATCAGGCTCTGCCCAGCTACACTTCCTCAGAGATGGTCCCCCATTTCTCAGGGCCAATACTCTAAATTTGTCACTCTTCTAGACCCATATCATTCATCCTTCCCACAGGATAGTAGGGCTGGGTCTTGGCCTCCCTATACTCCAGAACCTAAAGTAATTATTTCACCAACATTTGCTTAATGAGATAAACATCCTCATTCAAGAGGCTGAGTCATCTTCTGCCCCTGCCTCAGTTTCCTAATGTACTAGGTACAGAACCCTATGCCAAGTCTAATCCAGCTGGGATGGTCTCTCTCCTAAGGTTCCCCCTACCATGTGGATCTGGACCACAACCAAATCAAGAGTAGACCCCAGGCCTGGTGGCAGCAGCTACACACATCTTTAATCCCAGCACCTGGGAGGCAGAGCCAGGTGGATCTCTGTGAGTTTGAGGCCAGCCTGGTCTACAGAGTGAGATCCAGGACAGGAAACAAAAGTACATGGAGAAACCCTGTCTCAAAAAAAAAAAAAAAAAAGTAGACCCCAGGTCTCTGACAAAACTAGGTGTGGTGAAATGCCCAATGTCCACTATCTCTAGTCCCAGGAGAGGAGAAGGTTCTTACAGGGACTTACCCTGCTCACCAGCCTCTCTGTCTGGCCCTCAGAGTGGGGCTTTTGGGAGGAAGCCATTGCTCCCTGCAGATCTTCCCTACTGGGGCAGAGACAGGCAACACAATTAGTGTCTCAAAGGAACAACGTTGGAGTAAGTTATGAATTTCCTGTGGCTGCATTAAATTAAAACTGCGGAATTCCCTGGAAACCCTGCCACCCACTGGGAGGCTCTGGATCATATCACAGACAGAAGCTCAGCCTTGGCCTGGTGTGACTCCATGGAAGGCTGTAGCCCTCCACTGGTACCCAGGAGCCAGCCCAAGTTTTGGGGGTCTTTTTCTGAATCCAAGTCTCCTAGCCTGGATAGGCATGAAGGAGGCAGATGAGGTGGGAACATACAGGTTTGGCAAAGTTAAAAGAACTTTCCTGTTTTATAACCTCTCTGTTCTCTCTGACACACAGGACTCAGGAGACAGGATTTCCACAAATCCTGAGTCTTCATGGCCATTAGGTCTCTGAGAAGAGCAAGGTCACTGCCCTCATACTTGGGACTTGAGGGCATTGTGCAGGACAGCTGCAGAATACTGCGTGATTCCCCTGAAGGATATCCTAAAGACACCAGTTCATAGATCCAGAGTCGTGTAATAGCTATCAGTGGCTGGGGTGGGGAGTCAGTGACCAAAAGGGGCAGAGTTTCAGGCTGGGATGATGGCAAATCTAGGAGAGGGGATGTAGGGATGGCTGCACAATACATTGAGTATGCATCATGTTGCTGGGTTTCACATGCATAAATGGTGAGCATGCTTATTTTAGATCATTCATATTTTACAAAAAACAAAATGTTATTTAAAACAAACAAACAAAAACACCTGCATCACTGTTGGAGATTCTCCAGGGGAAAGACATTTAAAACACAGGGAACAAAGTAAGCTAGAACTCTCAACACTGAAGGGACCTGGTGGGCCACAGGCACACAACAACATGGGGCGATTCCAATTCAGAAAGGCAGGAAGCCTAATGGAGAACCTGGGGCCAGTTGCTGGGGGTTTTCATGAGTTGCACCAACTTCAGACCACAAGTTGCCTGGTCAGTGTCATCCTCAGCATCAGCAGCATTCTCCCTCTGGAAGAACTGAGCTGTGAGCACACCAAGGCCAAGGGCAGGCATAATCATTCTGCATTGTCCACTGCCCAGGCAGAAACCCAGTGCCGGGCACTAGAGAAGCACTCACAACTGAACTGAATCAAGTACACCTGCCATAAATGACTCAGAGGAACACAATTCTGATGGACAAGTAAAAAGCAAAGATCTTAAAAATACATACCCCAACACACTGTGCAGATAGATGTGCATTGGGTTACAGTGGATTCATGTCTCAACAAACCCATCATAAGTTAGAAGTAGCATGAAATAAAACATGCATTTAACTGATCTAACCATGACATCCTAACTCAGACGACCCTACCTTGAATGTGATCATAGATGCCAGCTGGGGAAATCCACTAGCACAAGGCCAACTTCATACCAAAGATCTTGTACAATTGATGGAATGCTATACTAAAAGTGCAGAACATAAATGTAGAATGGGTATAATTTTGGCCTCATAAATCAAAATTTGGGAAGTTACATAGCTGAGATCATCTGTATATGGACGGATTTCATGTTCAAAGAATCTGGAACACCAGGACCAAGGGGTACCAACCACAGCAAACCAGTCATTTACTGAGCTAGTTCAAGATAGAGTGCAGAAGTTGTCTTTCTTCCCCTAAGAAATCAACACCAGAAGCATTTCTCAGTTTCAGCAGCAACACGTAAGTGGCTCCAGTGTGGGAACATCTTTAGATAGACTACTTGATGGCCAGAAGATACTAGACCAGCCTTTGCTTGTAGACTGTAACTATCAGCTCATAAATGCTCCAAAAAGGCCTGCAGCACAAAAACTGATGGGCCTAGCAGTCCCTCAGCTTCACTGACAATGAAACATTTTGCTTTGTGGCCTTACAGACATCAGGCTTGAAAAATACAAAAAGGCCAGGCATGAGCAGGCTGGAGAAAGCCCGTTTTACCAGCATTGGGAGTTTCCTGAGGCCTACTTGAACTCCTTTACTGCAATGCTTGGGCTGGGCTGTGTCACCTGACCACAGCTGACCTAGAGCAATTTCTTTTCTGCCTTTTATCAATGCCAGAGAGCAGGTGCACCGGCTCTGATGTCCTTCAGTAGTGACGCTTGCCTGGGCCACCTTGCCCAGCCCCTTAAGTCACAGCCTCTCACTCAAACTGCTTTCCAGGCCAGCAAGTGCTCTGGCACTTTGCCTTACTCTTCTGAATTAGCAAAGGGGTCGAGCTGCGTCTTGAATGTCCTTGTTGCTGATGAGAAGTGTGGGTCTGTGAGATTCAGGACAGGGTGACTCAATACATTCTGACCCAGTTCCCACAGCTCCACATTTCAGAAATGGGACAACAGGCCCCTTAGCAGCTAGGACCATCAGAAGCAGTACCTGAGAGCATGGGACCCCAAGAGATCCTTCCTTCCACAAGTACCCAATGGGAGCTTGAGGTGTGAGAAGTGGTTGTGTGTGGCACTTTTACCAACAGGAGACAGGAGAAGTTGTCTCTATGATAGCGAATGAGAACCCATGTGCAATCTTTAGCATTGAACCCAATAATAAACTATGAATTAAAGTGAAAGAGAGGGCCAGGGAGATGGATCAGCAGGTAAAGGCTCTTGCCACCAAGCCTAACAACCTGAGTTTGATCCCTAGGTCCTACACAGAGTTAGGAGAAAACTGACTTCTACAGGTTGTCCTCTGACCTCCACCCATGTGGTGTGGCACAGCATGTCCACATATGTGCATGCACACACTTAATAAAGAAGTAAACAAATACTTTAAAATGTTTTTAAATGTGAACAAGACATAGAACTATAGGAGAGGAAAACGAAGTTGGGGGGGGGGGTAATAGTGACACCATGGTATAACAAGGCTGAATGCCTCTGAGCTGGACACCCCAAAACTGTTACAGTGTCAATTCTATGTTTAGTTCATTTTACTATGCATTAATGAAACAACCCACAGGGACAAAAGGCAAGATTGTACTACACCCAGTCCAAGAGCTGCAGGCCAAGTAGTGCTAGGCATGAGATTACCAGGAAATATCCATTAGAGAAAATGTCAGGAGCTATGGGGGCAGTTCAGTTTGTTGCCTGGGTGGCTGTGAGCTGGACAAATTGGATCCAACCTATAAACTGTGAGACATGACCAAACACAAGGAGGTGGTCCTTCAGGTACAGAAGTTTTCCGAGTGGCTCCTGGCTGCTGAGTTATCCAGAAAAGACTGGCATGTGGAGATCCCCTCACACTCAGAAAGCTTAACTAACTTGCAGAGATTGGAAAGTCAGCCAAACTAGGTTCTTCCACCCACCATGCTGCCTCTACCATGGCCAAGCCTCATCTCATCCCTTTGCAGTGTCTTGTCTGATGGGGATGAGGAATGTCAGCCACACCCTTCTCCTTGTCTTGGACAGGGTCAACTTTGTCACAACCCAGTTGCTATATTCCTGAGACTGGTGCTTGCGCTTATGGATGGATGCTTGACTAAAGAAAGTCTTTTCACCTTTACAAAACCCCAAAAGGGGGCAAAAATCCCACCCAAAGAGCCTTGGAAGTGACTTACATTACAACAGAGCACCATATGTGGGCTTGGGAAGACAGTGCATAACTAACTCTACACAGAGGACAGTGAGACCCACACAGCTGGTTCAAATGGAGGAAGAAAAAGGAGTCAGAGGTGGGGAGGGAAGGAAGGCACCTCTTGGCAAGTTCTGGGGCCCCACATAAAACTCTAAATTCTAGGAGAGACAGAGATAAGAGCATTTGAGAGTCTACTGACCTTTAACCTACACAGTTCATTGCTGCTGCATAAACTGGATCTCAAAATTGTCCTAAACAAATTAGAGGCTAGTCTTACAACTTAAAAACACAAAAGAGAGACAGGCCCGGCGGCAGCGACAGACAGAGGCAGGTAGGACTGCGGCAGGCCTCAGGGCAGACCCTGAGCACAACAATTAATAAATGGGACCTCTCAAAATTGAGAAGCTTTTGCAGGGCAAAAGACACAGTCAATAAGACAAAAAGACAGCCAAAAGAATGGGAAAAGATCTTCACCAACCCCACATCTGACAGAGGATTGATCTCCACTGTATATAAAGAACTCAAGAAACTAGACATCAAAATACTGAACAGTCCAATTGAAAAATGGGCTAAAGAGCTAAACAGAGAATTCACAAAACAAGAAACACAAATGGCTGAAAGACATTTAAAGAAATGCTCAACATCCTTAATCATCGGAGAAATGCAAATCAAAACGACTCTGAGGTACCACCTTACACCTGTCAGAATGGCTACGATCAAAAATACCAACGACAACCAATGTTGGAGAGGATGTGGAGCAAAGGGAACACTCCTCCACTGTTGGTGGGAATGTAAACTTGTACAACCACTGTGGAAATCAGTGTGGCGGTTTCTCAGAAAATTAGGAATCGAACTACCTTAAGACCCAGCCATCCCACTCTTGGGCATATACCCAAGGAATGCTGATTCATACCATAAAGATACATGCTCAGCTATGTTCATAGCAGCACTATTCGTAATAGCCAGAACCTGGAAACAACCTAGATGTCCATCAACGGAAGAGTGGATGAAAAAAATGTGGTACATATACACAATGGAGTACTACTCAGCAGAGAAAAACAATGAAAGCATGAAATTTGCAGGCAAATGGATGGAACTAGAAAAAATCATCCTGAGTGAGGTAACCCAAACCCAGAAAGACAGTCATGGTATGTACTCACTCATAAGTGGATTCTAGATATAAAATAAAGAACAATCAGACCACAACCCATAGAACCATGGAGGCTATATATATATAGCATGGAGGT
This sequence comes from Peromyscus maniculatus bairdii, assembly GCF_049852395.1. Lineage (NCBI taxonomy): Eukaryota > Metazoa > Chordata > Mammalia > Rodentia > Cricetidae > Peromyscus > Peromyscus maniculatus. The sequence continues at coordinate 113,117,496 of NC_134854.1, forward strand.
CCCTAGGACGACTGTGGCTTATAATAAATTTCGGTTGTACTCAATTATTGGGAAAAAAATAGCCAAACGAATGGAAACACATGAACTGTGAACCAAAGGCTGAGGGGCCCCCAGCTGGATCAGGCCCTCTGAATAGGTGAGACAGTTGATTGGCTTGATCTGTTTGGGAGGCATCTAGGCAGTGGGACCGAGTTCTGTGCTCATTGCATGAGTTGCTGTTTGAAACCTGGGGCTTATGCAGGGACGCTTGGCTCAGTCTGGGAGGAGGGGACTGGACCTGCCTGGACTGAGTCTACCAGGTTGATCTCAGTCCTCGGGGGAGGTTTTGCCCTGGATGAGATGGAAATGGGGGGTGGACTGGGGAGAAGGGGAGGGAGGGGAGAACAGGGGAACCCGTGGCTGATATGTAGAACTGAATGGTATTGTAAAATAAAATAAAAGGAAAAAAAAAGAAAAAAGAAACACAAAAGAGAGCATACATGAGCCCTTGGCCTAGTGCAGGTCTAGATAGGTGGAGAAATGTTCCTAACTTGAAGTTATAACTTGCAGGACCAAGTCCAATGGTACCACCATCCTTACCAGCCTTCCCCCACAGCACTGCCTGCACATTCTCAGCAGGGTAAATGTGACCTCCTGTGGTGCCCAGGCTCTGTCCACTGTGTTAGCCAACATTCTCCTGAAGGACAGAATCAATAGGAAGTATACATAATCAAGAAGCTTCCATGTTCAGAAGCTGATAGTCCTGCCTGGCTGCCTACAAGCCACTCAGTCTGTGAAGCTAGAAGGTTCAGAACAAAAGTATCATGTGGTCCATCCCCATCCCAAGGCTGAATGCCTGGAAGTTCTCTAGAGAGTCACTGGTGTGAGTCCAGGTTCAAAGGCTGAAAAGCCTGGAGTCTGATGTCATGGATGGTGGCAGCAGCAAAAACACACCTGCTGGAGAAGAATCACAAGCAGCTCTGTGTTCTGCTGATTGCTCCATCCAGGCCCCCAGCCTAGTGGATGCTGCCACTCACATTCAAGGAGTAGCTTCCCTACTCAGTGCCCAGATACCCACAGAAGTATGCTTCACCAGTCTCCTAGGTGTCCCTCTATCCATATGGACACCTAGGTCCACCATCACACCGTGAACAAACCATGATGCATTCAGCAAAAGTTTACATATCAGCCCATCACACACAATGTGATCTGGACACTCCCCTTTCAGCCACAAGCTGTCCCCCATCCCAGGAGAGAAAAGAAGCTTGAGATCACCATTCCAGACAAAGCCTTCTGGAATGAAAGCTTCTCTGAGGGCGGCTCTTCACTGCAGATGGCTGGAAGGAGGTGCTGCTGGCCTGAAGCCTACTTTGCCTCTGCCTGCCTCCAGGCTGCTGCAGAAGCCAAAGCCAAGCAGGTGTGCTCAGCTGGGAAACAGCTTCAGGCTCTGAGGGATTAAGATGAGGTGTTTCCACAGCAGACCTGCCCAGCAGAAGATGTGACCCCTTCACAGACAAGAATAAAGGAATGGGGCAGCTCCCTCATCCATCTATGGTCTTTATGGTAGCAACATCTGGCTTGGCAGTTGTTCTCAGGGCAGTTGCCAAGAGTTCCCTCTCCACTTCCCTGCTGGATGGCCCCTGGTGGCTCCATTGCCCCTTCAGCCAGTGTCCCTTCAGCTTCAGAGTAGAGACAAGGGCTGCACAGCACTGAGGAAGACCAGATGAGGTAGGAAGGACATCCTTTCATTTGCTTGGTACATATTTGTGCTGAGCCAGGCACTGTTCCAGATATAGAGGTGGCCTCCCTTTGTGACCAGAGCTAAAGACAAATCATCTGCCCTTCTGACTCCTACTTAGTCTGATTCCCCTGAACACTGTCACTTTCCAAAGGAACAGCAGATTTTAAAAAACGCAAGTTTTGATGTGGTGGCACATGCCTGCCATCCCAGCACTTGGAAGGCAGAAAGCAGGAAGACAAGTGTTCCAGGCCACCCTGGACTACACAGAGAGACCCTGTCTCAAAAACAAATTAGAATTAAAAAAAAAAAAAAACAGCTAGTAATTAAATACAACAATGCCTACTTTTTTTTAAAAAAAACACTTAGAAATTCTCCTCTACAAAAAGTGCAAAGCACAGGAACAACTGAAAATGGCAACAATTATCTACAGATATCCTAGTAATTGCCAATAAATGTAATTCACCTGTCACTCAGACAGGATGCCCTGGGCTTGACAAACAGTGGTGCTAAATAAATGTCTGCTGAGAAGACAGAGGAGGTCTGCTATGTTCAGAAAAACATGACCCAAAAAAATGGATTACTCAATTGACTCTACAAATACCTGCTCCAGGCTTCTAGGCATGGTTATGAGCAACCTGCCAAGACATTCCTAATTGATCCCAGCCCCCAGTCTCAGTGGATGGGGCATGCAGTAGCCAGCGGCAAAAGAAATAACCTACTTTAGCCAATCCTGGTGGCTCTCACTTATAATTCCAGCACTTAGGGTTCTAGGCAAGAGGATTGTCCTGAGTTTGAGGCCAACCTGGACTGCACAGTGAGTTCTAGGTCAGGCAGGACTACAAAGTGAGACCCTGTTTCAAAATAACCAAAGAAATACCAAGCTAACACCTTTAATCTAAGCACTCGGGAGAGAAGGCAGAAACAGGCAGATCTCTGTGAGTTTGAGGCCAGCCTGGTCTACACAGCAAGTTCCAGGCCAGCCAGGACCACATGGTGAGAACTTGTCTCAAAAAAAGGGAGAGCTGGAGGAAAAGCTCTGAGGTTAAGAGCACTGACTGCACCCACATGGTACATGTGACTCCAGTTCAAGGAAGTCTAATGCCCTCTTTTGACATTCATGAGCACCTTGCATGCATTTGGTACACACACATACATACATTCAGACAAAACACTCAAACAAATAAATCCTTAAAAAAAAAAAAGAACATTAGATAAATAGTACCACATCCAAGGGCCTATCTGTAAATGGGTAGATATACAAAATGCAGCACATACATAAGACAGTGTTATTCAGCCCTGCTAAGGAAATTCTGGTACACACTGCACTACAGGTGAACCTGGAAGGCACACCGTGAGAAAAACAAACCAGCCACAAGGACAAATACTGCAGGAGACACTCTCAAGGGTCCCTAGCATGCTCATTCATAGACAGACAGTAGGCTGGTGATCACCAGACTGGATGGAGGTTGGAATGAGAAGTCAGCTTGGGAAGAGGAATAAGTCCAGGAGAGGGACAGTAAATGTGCTTTGTGCTTAAAGACGGTAAGAATGGTAGATTTCATGTTGGGCACACTACAATGAAAGCTAAAGCAAAGGAAACAGGAATGCAAAACTGACAGCTGCACAGACGTCTCTTGTTTCACTGTCTAGAATCCACTTTCAAGCATTCACCCTAGACAGCCTGTCCTGTGACGGGTGGCTAAAGCCACACTCTGCTGGCAGTCCCTCAGCCCTAACTTGGGAATCCCCAGGACAACATGATCAACTGGCAAACAATCAAAAGCCACCCTCCTTAGGCAGCTTATGCCTGTCATTCTGTTCTGAACCCCAGCTCTGTGTCCCCAGTACAGTACACAGGCTGTGATAATTAGCATAATGCTAATTATATGAACAACACGTTCTCATGAAGGTGAGATATGGCTTGTTAATTACCATGACAGACATATGGATGGCTTCTAATTGGTCAGGTGGTAGTAGCCCACCATAACTCAATAGGTTCACCTCCCCAAGACAGAACAGGACAATCAATGAATCATGAGAGTGAGTCCTTTTGGGGTCCCAACTCCCATCTGTAGCAAATGGAGAGAATTCTTGCATTCCTGGTTCTTGGATCTGATCAGTTATCAGGTATCCAGAACTCTGATCCATACACTCTCCTCATGAAAGAGGTCTTAAGACACCCAAATGATGCTTATAGAGCAGCTGGGAGTTAGGGGGCTGAGGGTACCTGCTTCCCAGCAGCTGTTTTACTCAAGGCATACCTTGGTCTGGTACCTGCTTTTCTTAGAACATACTGGAAAGACCTATGGGGGATGGCTATTGACCCATTCATCATCACCCTTCTTTACTCCCTAATGTACAAAAGACAACTGCCTAAAAAACACACTGCCAACAGGCATTGCCTTGGGATAGAGCCCCACACCTGACCCCACACACACACCAACAAGGCATTGGGTTGCTCTACTGCCATTCTACTGGAACTTCCTGAATGCTCTCAGCCTGCTTGTGTGACCTCTTGGGTTCCCACTTCAGTCTAGGGATGTCAACAAACACGTACAGCAGGCCCCTGGGTGAGCACCTGGATGATAACTTTGACTCCCATGGCCTCATCTCCCTTGTCACCCTCTTCTGCGCTGTGGGGGCAGCTCACTGAGGAAGTGTGGACCCTGCCTTTGTCATCTCCATTTTAGCCCTCCTTGTCCTCCCCTGGGACTTAGCTGCCTTATTCCCTTCTCTAGCAGCAAGCTGAAGCAGATATTTATCTCTAATAATTTTCACTCTGAGAGCCTTTGCCCAGCAGTGCGGGTGTCAACATCACTTACAATCTTGATTCCATCACATTAGTGATGGAATCACTAATCCACATCAAGTGTAAATGTGATAAGTGAGCTGATCTGTAGGGGCTGCCAGGACTTCCTCTGGTGACACTGTCATCTCCAGAGCCACATGCAGGTGCTATTGATTCCAGCTGCTGCACGCTCCCTAGCCTCATGGGAATGCTCAGGGTTACTACATCCTGGAGGCCCTGTGAAAATGCTTCCTGTGTCTGTTGGAGGATATCTCCTATTCCCAGTATTTGCATTGACCTGCAGCATTTTGTATCAGGCCATAAGTCATATGCTCAACAGTCCTTCCCAGCACTGTGCCTGAGGTCAAGTTCAAGTTTGTAGGGATGTAGGATTTCAAGTCATAATATTCCTCTGTACTGGTTGGTTTTAGTCAACTTGATACAAACTAGAGTTACCTGGGAAGAAAAAACTTCAATTGAAAAATTTACCTCTATCAGATTTGGGCACATGTATGGAGAATTTTCGTGATTAATGATTGGTGTGAGAGGGCCCAGCCCATGGTTGGTAGTGCCTGGGCAGGTGTGACAGGGTGATATGAAAAAGCAGTCTGAACAAGCCAGTAAATAGCATTCCTCTAGTCTCTGCTTCAGTTCCTGCATTCAGTTTCCTGTTTGAGTTTCTGCCTTGGCTTTCCTCGGTGACGGACTGTAGCTTGTAAGATAAATAAACTCCTTCCTACACAAGTTGCTTTTGATTAGTGTTTTATCACAGCAATAAAAAGCAAGCTAGGATACCTTTCCATGTTTTTTTAGATAGATAGATAGATAGATAGATAGATAGATAGATAGATAAGTAGGTAAGTAGGTAGGTAGAAAGAAAGGAAGAAAGACAGGCAGGCAGGCAGACAGACAGACAGATAAAGAAAGACAGACAGGGTCTTGTTGGTACCAGGCCACAGGTCAAATGCACAACACTCAGGATCTTCCTAGATCACCTTCCAAGCTCAGGGATTACTCCACCATGTTCAGCTCCCTTTCATCGTATTTTAAAGGTCTTCTCATGGTCATCAAAGTTGGAGAAATTAACCACCCTTTTATAGTTTGAATACATCACCAAATGTTCACATGGAAAGCTTAATCCCAAAGTCATATATATATTGACAGCATCTGGGCAAAGCCAATGGGAAGTTAGATGATGTGGCTTTATAAGATGTGGAAGGGACAGCCGGGCGGTGGTGGTGGTGGTGGCGGCGGCGGCGGCGGCGGCGGCGGCGGCAGCGGCGGCGCACGCCTTTAATCCCAGCACTCCGGAGGCAGAGGCAGGTGGATCTCTGTGAGTTCGAGGCCAGCCTGGGCTACCAAGTGAGTTCCAGGAAAGGCGCAAAGCCACATAGAGAAACCCTATCTTGAAAAACCAAAAAAAAAAAAAAAAAAAAAAAAAAAGATGTGGAAGGGACCCAAGCTAGCACATTGCTTTGTCTTGCACATAACACCCTCTGCCATATTGTGATGCAGTATGAGGTCCCTACCAGATGCCAATGTCACCGACTCCCTAGCCTCCAGAACTGTAGGCAAACTCTCATGCCCAACCTCTGAAGCTGCTCCAAGTCTCTCCTCTATGGAAATGCTACCCCTTCTCCATGCTCTGGTTCTCTCGACCCTGTTCTCCAGGAGGCCTTTCCTGAGAGCTGTAAACCACATGTGTTCTGCCTCCTCAGAGTCCTGAAGACTGGATGACAACAGCTCAACACTACACACTTTTCAGGTATATGCATCTTACTTACTGACTCCTTTAATTCACTAGGACTATATAAAGTGAGTAACATGTTAGGGATGAGAAAACTGAAGCACCACAGGTTAACTAATTTTCCCAAGATCACACAGCTGCACAGAGAGGGGACTTTCCAAGGGCTCCTAGCTAATGGGTCACTTTCCTAGTCAAGACACTATAGTTCAGAGTCTGTGATCCCAATCCATTTCACCCTATTAAAAGCTCTATTTAAAAAAAAAAAAAAAAAAAAAAAAAAAGCTCTATTTCAGACTTACCTTGGGCAGCAGAATCTGTTTCTCACTCATTGCTAACATTCCTTATTGAGTCTCTGAGGCTGTCTACTTCCCAAAGGGTGAGACTTGAACCACATAGTATGGAAAGGAAAGAAATCCCCTTTTGGAATTTCCTTGTGGTTTCCTGTTGGAAACACAGTCCAAAAATGGAGTTATGCAAAAGGAATTCTGAGTGCTCGAGAAAACTCCAAGAAAACAAGAGTCTTGTGCCCTCAGTTTCTTCAAAAACAGGCAATTGTTCTTGGTATGTACTTCTCTGCCCCTTCCAGGTGTGACAGGTAGAAGTGAGTTTACTTTAGATTATTCATTACAACTGGCTATGGTTATTTGTTTATATACCTCTATGTAAAAACATGTTTTTGTCATGTGCAGCTTGTCCTTGTGATTATCACTTTACTCCGGTGACTCTTCTTAACCCACAGAGTATAAATTGTCTGATGCTCTGAATTAAATTAGCTATTATGTAAGACTTTAGTCTCGTTCTTTAGGCCCCATTCTTCCAGGTTCACACTGCCAATTAGAGTGGTAAAGTTTCCTAATGGCTTCACTACAAAAGTGTACAACCCACATATTTCAGGAATTTGCTTCACCTCTGTTCAATGACTCCAGTTGACTTCAGAAGCCAAAACAGACCAAAGATGAATGGGTGCCCTTGGGTTTTAATCCCAGGTTTTGCAGTGACCATAGGCAAATCACGCCAATCTCTCTGAGTCTCAATTCCCTTCTGAAAAAGTAGCTAGAAGGCCTGGGTCACATAGGAGTGTGGGATGAGAAGAAATGAGATGAGATGAGGCACAAGCCAGGAACCTGATGCTGAGGAAATCTGAAGACAGATAATTGCTGCCACCATTACTCTGTGGGACAAGTCTTGAGACTCTTGGATGTCTTTAGAGTTCTGTTGTTGACAAGTAGTGTGAGTGCAAACAGCTACTATGGGGTTCAGTTTCCCCATTTATATAATGAAGGCCCACCTCTATCGCTCCTTAGGTGTCTGGAGTTCTAGGGCTCTGCTTGTGGAGGCACAGTGGCATATGTTAGACTATTTTAATGTGACAATATAAAGGAGGAAAGATTTGTTTGGGCTTGTGGTTTCAAAGGATACAGACAATGGTTGGCTGGCTCTGTCATTTCTGGGCTTGGGAGGCAGGACCTGTTTGTAGACAGCCAGGTGGAGCAGCACTGTTCACTCTATAGCAGCAGAGAACATACCTGTGCTCATGCCTGCTTTCTTCCTCTTTTAGTCCATCGTGGTCCCCAAACTATGAGATGGTGCCACCACATTCAAGGAGCCTTAGCTAATCAGCTCTGGAAACACCCTCACAGACATAGCCAGAAGTATGCTTTACTAATCTCCAAGGCACTTCTCCATCCAACTAAGTTGACTATCAAGATTAATCAACATAGGCATCATCTCTCTTGCTGCCATGGTTACTGTTTCATAGCCCAGCTCACATTGTTGGCAGTACAATGCAGGTATGAATGTCCTCATTGGCCTTTCTAGGGCTTGTTACAATATTTCAGGGAACATAGGAAACAGCAAAAGATCTCGAACTCAGATTTAGACCAACCATGGAAGGAAACCTATCATGCGTCAGGAATCAAGGGGCGGTGAAGCAGCAAAATCAAGGCTCAGCTGAAGCACCACCTGACAATGGATAAAGGCTGGAACAAATGCAAGCCTCCTATAAATGGTAGTCACAGGAATGGCAATGCTACAGGAGACAGTGAGTGAAACCATCTTCAGGCAGGGATGTTGATACTATGTCACATGATGTCAACAATCCGGCCCCAACCTGCTGCCTCTGACAAGGCCACTGACATCTCTTCCCTGGATTTTTATTTTATTTTTTTCCGTTTTGAGATAGATTCTCACTAGCCCAAGTTGGTCCAAAACTCTCTCCTTGTCACCAATGATGATCTTGAAACTCTGATACTCCTGCCTCTACCTCTCAAGTGCTGGGATCACAGACATGTGCCACCATACCTGGCATATGTGGTATTTATCATCAAACCCAGGGATTGTGCTTGTTGGGCAAGTTAACTACCAGTTAAGCCATATCCCAGCTCTCTTTTCTCTTGATTACTCCAGGGGACTCTGGTGGTCCCCAAATCCCTCAAGTCTCCTCTAAAAGCAGCCTTCACAAGGCTCCTGATTCAGGTGATATCCCTTCTATGCCCAGCAGAGGATTCCAAATCCCAGTAAGGGGAAAGCCAGAGTCCACCAGGAACCCAGGTGAACTCTCCTCCCTCCACCTGTGATAGGTAGGGCCTCTGCCTGGATGTACATACTGTTCACCCCTTGCTTGATAGGCAGGACCTCTGCCTGGATGTACATACTGCTCAGCCCTTGCTTGCTTTGGGTTTTTGCTTTGGCTTTAAAATGCTAACACTACTTATCCACCCCCAGCTCTCTCTGCCCCTGTTCTGTTTGTCTCCTAACCACATTTCCAATCAAACACAACAAATATTAGCCATATTCATCTCCATTATTGTCTACTTCTTCTCACTGCAGTGCAAGCCCATGAAGATTGTTGTCTTGCTTTGTGCACAACAGTAATCTCTCAGTAACTGGAAGAGGATCTGGCTGAGGTAGAAATGCAATAAGCATTTCCTGAGTGAGGAATTGAGTGTATGGTGCTTATCAAAAGAGCCTTCTCATGAGTATATTAGGGAGTTGAATTCCCTACCAGCAAGACATAGAGGAAACTTTAGGAAGCCATCGGGGACAGAACCCAGAGGACAGAAGAAGGAAACCACCATATTTAAAGTGTCTGAAAGACTAAACTGTGCAAGGCAGAGGAGGGTGAAGAGACTGAGAAGGTACACACCTGAAAAGGCTATGCCTCGATGCCCAGGCAGAAACCCTTGTCAGTCCTGACGCACTCTAAGGAGTCAAAGCACAACAGAAGATTCTGAAATAAGGCCAAAGCAAGGCAACCACACAAGCTCAGCAGGAGTGGGCAATACCGCCACTTCCCACGAGATTAAAGACCAGAGGGCTCATCTACTGAGACTATCATGCACAAAGAAATGGGCCTGGGACATGTAGTCCACCATGTATGAACAGCAGCAGCTAGAAAACCCACAAACCTAGCACTTGTTGGAGGATACATACTAATTTGCTTCTAAGGTTTTCAATTATAATAAAATACACATAATATAAAATTGAGCATCATGACTTGTTTTTGAATTATTACCTTTTCTTATTGTAGATATAGACAATGTGTATGTGGAAATGTGGCCATGGCACACAAGTGAAAGTCAGAGGACATCTTTGAAGAGTTGGACTCTCTCCACCATGGAATCTGGGTATGTACTCATGTCATCAGACTTGCATGGCAAGAGTTTTCACTTGCAGAGCATCTCACCAGCTGTGGTGTTTGGAATGAAAATGGCTCCCACAGGCCCACAGAGAGTGGCATTATTAAGAAATGTGGCCTTGTTGGAGTAGGTGTGGCTTTGTCGGAGGAAGTATGTCACTGGGAGTGGGCCTTGAGGTCCCAGATGCTCAAGTCAGGCCCATTGTTTCACTCTCTTCCTGCTGCCTGCCAAATTGGATGTAGAACTCTCAGCTGCCTCTCCAGCACCATGTCTTCCTGTGTGCTGCCATGCTTCCTGCCATGATGATAATGGACTGGACCTCTGAACTGTAAATTAAATGTTTCCTTCTAAGAGTTGCCATGGTAATGGTCTCTTCATAGCAATAGAACCCCTAATTAAGACACCATCCTATTGTAGCCATTTTTAAGTGAGCAGCATTACGGCATCAAGTATTTATTACACTGCACAGTTGTCACCACTACCCATCTCCAGGACTTTCCCATCTCTCTTTAATGGGGAAATCCTGTCCCCATTAAACACACCCCCATCCCTCTCCAGGGCCTGGCAGCCACAATGCTACTTACTTTCTACACCTGTGAATGTCACCATTCAAGGGCCCTCACCTAAGAGGAATCAGAAAACACATGTCTTTTATATATGGCTTGTTTCACTCACCATAATGTCTTCAAGGTTCATCCATGTTATAGCCTGTGTCACAAGCTCCCTTTTAAAGCTGAGTACTGTTCCACAGTGGCATACATTTTGTTTACTCTTCATTTGTTAGTGAACATCTGGGAAGTTTCTACCTTTCAGCCATTGCAAATGACACTGCTAGGAACATGGATGTTCAGATAACTCTCCAAGCCCCTACATTCAGCTCCTCTGGGTGAATACTCAGGTGTGGGATTGCTGGGATGCATGCTCATTCCGAACTTCATTTTTGTTAGTTATGATGTGTAAGGGATTGACCCCAGAGCCTCACACACACTAGATAAATGTCTATCACCTTCAACTCCTGTTTAAATGTTTGATGAACTATTGTGTTGTTTTCCAAAGCAGGTGCACCATTTGTGTTCCTACTAGCAATGCACAAGGTTCCTGGATTTTCCATGTCTTTATTGACAGGCTTGTTTTCAGTGGGTTTTTTGCTTGTTTGGTTGGTTTTGGTTTTTCAAGACAGGGTTTTTCTGTGTAGCCCTGGTTGTTCTGAAACTCACTCTGTAGTCCAGGCTGGCCTCAAACTCAGAGATCCACCTGCCTTTGCCTCCCAAGTGCTGGGATTATAGGACTGTGCCACTACTCCCCAGCTTTCTTTCAGTGTTTTAAACAGTAGCTAGTGCTTGAGAGTTGGTACTACACTGTGGCTTTGACTTGCATTTTCCTAATGCTGTAGAGCAAGACCAGATTCTACTTAAAGTAATTTGTAATAATTAACTCATTAAGGCCCAAACAGTATAATGAAATAGATACCACTGCCATCTCATTTTACAGGAATACACACTGAGGCACAGTGTTTTCAAAATTTGCCAAATAGTGCAGAAGCTAACGTCATGAGCCAGGATTTGAACCCAGAGGGTAAGACTCTACTGAGAGTGCAAGCTCCCCTCATAAGGGGAATGGCACCCACTAATCAGCTGACTCCTCCCAATTTAATCACCTCACTGAGGGCAGCATTAAAATGTGAGTTTAGCCAGCTCAGCTTGGGTGGTACAGTAACAGTGAAGAGGGAGGTAGAAAAGCTCACACCAAGGTTCAATGAAGCTTCAGTAATTGTTATAAACGTGTCTTTATGCTACCACAGAGAAAACAAAATGCAATGCCATTTTCCTAAAAATTCCATCTATCATCAAAATATTAGATAAGGAGCAGTCAGCATTTGCTTTCTGAACATGAAATGCAAGTGCACACAAGGGCGATAAATGTAATGATAGTCTTAAGCAACTCTATTTTTGAAGTATCAATAGCCTCATTTTCTGGGGAGATTACTGCAGGTGGGAGAGACACAGATGCTTGGAGCTCCTTTGTACAACAAAAGCTCAATTAGGAGGGAATCAAAAGCCAGGGTTTACTGGACTAAAAGGCACTGCACCACACGTTCCCACTGAAGACAGTGGTCGTAACAGATGGACAGGGCTGACACCAGAAGCTCCTAGATTGTAATGGTACTTCATAAAGGCAGGGAACTGAAGGCAGAACACTGAAGACAGAGCTCTACAGGAGGGTGTGCATACAGCTTGACAGATCACAAAAAACCTGCTGCCCTTCCTTCTTACTTACCCCTCCACTGGCAATTCCTGCATAGAGTCCTGCATGCCTCCACCCAGTTACCTGAGAATGGAGGGGCTGGTTCTAAGAGCAGTCTCCACAAGTGAGCACCCAGAGGTTCACTCAGACTTCCTGCTGTTGCTTTCTGGTTTTCCAAACTAGAAAGGGAACTCCACCCACATGAGAGCACACCTCTGGCTGGGTATAATAATTCACATAGTGGATATGAACTTGAGCCTGTTTCCTTAGAGCAAGACAGTATGTATTATAGTTCCCAAGCCTCTGCCTGAAGATGCTGGGGTGGAGCAAGGAGGCTCTACTGAGAGCCATAAGGGTGTGGTGGGCAGGACCTGCCTCCTCTAGTCCCCAGTGACCCACCTCTTCCTTTGCTCCCTCTACCTCCAGCTGGACACCTGGCTCTGCCAAAAAAGGAAGACCTCCCAAACATGTCTGCCATGGTTCTGAGCACAAATGTAGCCAAATCGCTCAGCAAAAGGTAGTGGTAGGATGCCAGGTAGAATACAGGGGCTGGCTGGAAGCCAGACCAGCACAAGCACCAGAGCAGGAGAACAACACACACTCTGAGAGTAGATACAATCACAAAGGGCCATATCTATATCTATAAAGCCTAAGATTACAATGAAGCTGACAGTGTCCTCGTGCCTCGACAGATGCATTCTTCCCTTGCTGTGGTGTGGGCAGTCACCCTAACCTGCCACACTGGCCATTGTACAGAACTATGGCACTTGTCATTTGGCACAGACAAGTACAGAGCATGCCTAAAATCTGATAACAACCACTATGTTGTTGGCTCATGACTGGCAGGTCTACACTTTGTATCATTATTTTAATGTGTTTCCCTTCTGATTACAAAAACAAAGTTGGTAAGATGGAGCGATAGCTCAGTGAGTAAGGCATCTACAACACAAGCACAAGAATCTGAGTTTGAATACCCCAGAGCCCACATAAAGCTTGGCACTGTAGTGCAGCTCTGTAATTCCAGTGATCCTACAGCATTCCTAAACCAAGATGGGAAGGCAGAGACAAAAGTCCCCAGAAACTTCCATGCCAGCTAGCCTGGCATATGAAAGGGCAAACAAAAGACCATGTTTTAAACAAGGCAAAAGGGAAAGACCAGTACCTGAGGTTGTCTTCTGACCTCTACAAGGGTACTGGGGGCGGGAGGGGTGGGGAGCCCGGGCTGCAGAGCCTGTGGTGTGCCTCTTACACTCTGACCACATCAGAAAGCCACACTGTGTGACTTGCCCACACAACCTAGGTCTCTTTAAACATTCACAGGCCAGAGCCACCTAATGATGTGTTTCTCAGAACACAACCAGCCCCTCCATTTTCAGGTAACTGGGTGAAGTGAAGAGAACATTAAACTTGTTCCTACTCACTCTCCTCTCTCCTCCTTCCATCCACTCATGTAATGGTGGTACTAACTTGTACTGCCTGCACATGACAGAAAAAATCCTTCTGATGGCCCTGCTTGGCAATCCTGTTTGACCCTTGCCCAGCTCTACCTTAGAGATGTGTGTGCATGAGTCCCAGGTTGCTGAGTAAGCCATCTCTCTGTCATGGCTTGGTGCAGGCTACCTGGGCAGGAATTGTGGGCAGCTCTGTATGTCCTCTACATACCCAACAACCTTCTTCATATGATTCTAGAAACCTGATAAAGTTCCACAGAAAACTAGCACATCTTCATAGCCTTCGCTTGGATTTTCACTCTTCACCAGATAAGACACCGAGTCAGAGAGCAGATGTGCTTTCAGAAACATGTAGAAGGGCTGTACTGAATCTCTACATCCACACTAGGCATTTTAGATGCTGGGGTTTTAACTTAAAGACTGGCTTTCTGGTACTGAAGATAGCACCAGAGACAGGTTCTTTCCTTTCCACACCAAATGGGCTGGACCTAACTGTTAGTCTACTTCCATCCCTGTGACAAAATACCCGAGCTAATCAACTTAAGAGGAGACAAGTCTTGTTTGGGCTCAGTTCCATAACTGGTTGATTCCATTGCTTCTGGGCCTATGGTTAGGTAGCACAGTGTCTTAGACTCTGCTCTATTGCTGTAAAGAAACACAACTAAGGAAACTAATAAGAGAAAGCATTGAACTGGGAGCCTGCTTACAGTTTTAAAGGTTTAGTCCATTATCAACATGGCAGGAAGCATGGTAGCATGCAGACAGATGCTAGAACAGTAGCTGAGAACTACATCCTGATCTGTAGGCAGAGAGAGAAAGAGAGACAGAGAGATTCTCTGTGTAGCCCTGGCTGTCCTGGAACTCACTCTGTAGATCAGCCTGGCCTCAAACTCACAGAGATCCACCTGCCTCTGCCTCCTGAGTGCTGGGATTAAAAGTGTGTCACCACTGCCTGGTTCTCAACTTTCAATACTTCAGGTTTATAATGGTTCAATCCACACTCAGCAGAAGCCATGCTTAGAGTTTGGCATCTGGATACTTCCCTGACTATTGCTATGTAGTTTGATACTCTTTCAGTGCAGTGACAACCAGCTACAGTTTCCAGATAGCTATGCAATCACAAAGGCAAGCAACAAACGCTCCACAGAGAACTGTGCTGCTGTGCTAGGATGGGTGGAAGCTTGGATGCATTCAATGTTCTTTCCAAACAATATTTTCAGTTCCAGCTGTGTTTATCAAGAGGTGACCTACTGTAAGTCAAGGTGCAGCTACAGCTCATAATGTCAAGTGTTTTACTCTGTGTCAACCACCATCACAACCCAGGACATCAACCCTATCGTGAGCCCATTTCAGTGAGAAGGAACCAATCAGATACGCTTTCCCTTAGGGAGTCCAGCCAACTATGAGAAAAAGAAAATGAACAGAAACAAAACCAGAGGACAACATGTAAGGCATGTCAGATGGCAAATACAAAGGAGCAAAGGAGAGGGGCAGGAACCAGAAGTGAGGGTGTCCATCAGACAGGCAAGGTAGGAGGAAGAGAGGTGCCCATCCTTAAGGAGAGTGTGTGGCACCAACAGCAATTGGACCCTGCTCCCCAACCCAAGAACAGGCTTGGAGATTGCCTATGAGATCCCAGCCCACGTGTTGGGTATTCACAGGCACATTCTTCAGCTTCTCTGTGCCTAGTTCCATCCCATCAAAGGAGGTGGACAAAATCTACTTTTGGGTGTTGTTACAAGAATGAGGCAGCATGTGCATACAGTGAGCTGGTACCATGCTGACTCGTAAAAGAGGTCACAGCTAATACAAGTAAACATGATAAGGAAAACAAGGTACAGTCACATAGATGCACCCCACAGTACTGGGGACTTGGGACAAACATGCCCGAACATACATTCTTACATATAAGAGAGAAACACAAGCAAGCCAACACTCACTAGAAGGCTTGATATTCTGGCAAGGCAGATCATTTGTAAAGACACTCCCACTTTCTCAGACTATGCTGAGCCCTACAGTGCCAGGGTCACACTTTTGTTAAGTCCATTAGTTCCATGTCACACAGCCCCTAGCTGAGCCAAACATGCTACCTCAGTTCCCAGAACAACTAAGCCCAGCCCAGCACACCTCCTGCCTGTCCTGCACAGCCTGATGTCCAGAAAAGATCAGAGACCCTTGAGAACATCTTTGTTTGTGTTCAGGTTCAGGGAGCTCTGTGTGCTCCTGAGTCTAAAAAGGCTGAAGATATGAGGGAGGGGCATTCAAGCAGGTGAAGTTCAGTGAACTCAGAGCCCCATAGAGTATCCAACATTTAGAACCTCAGGTATTGTCACTTCAGAAGACATTTGGCAGTTCTGAACAACATTAAACCTTCTCTTACCAACAATCACACATCACACTCTAGTGTTTACCCCAAGGAGCTAAGGATTTGGGTCCATATTGAAACTTGCACATGGATATCTGCAGTAGCCTTCATCATGATTGCCGAAGCAATCAAGGAAGATGTCCTTCAGCAGGCAAGTAGAGAAACAAACTGCAGCAGACCCAGACAGTAGAATGGCATTGGCCACTAGAAAGAAAAGAGCAATCAAGCCACAGAGATATGCAGCAATTTAGGTCACATGACTACGTGGAAGACGCCACTCTGAAAAGTTACTGTCCTGTTAGCTGACAGTTCTGGAAAAGATAAAACATAAGGCCAGTAAAAAGATCCATGGTGGCCAGAGCTCAGAAGAAGGGAGGGATGAGCAAATGGCACTCAAAGGATTTGAAGAGTAATGATCCTCTTCTGTGTGCAGTGGTATGGTATACACACATCTCTATACATCGACCCAATCCACAGCACATTTCCCACCAAAAGTGAGCCCTCACATAAGCTGTAGACAGGTGATAATGACACAACAACACAGAGTCATCCATGAGATACGGGTGTTGCACTGCTGAAAAGACCCCACACACAATTTTCCCATACATCTAAGGTGCTTTATAAAATAAAGTCCACTTAAAAAAAGAAAGAACTAGAAAAAAAAAAAGTCTAGAAACCAGAGATGTTAGAGTCAGAGGCCACCCATCAGTATGAAGCGTAACCAATAAGGAAAGATTAAGCACCACATGCTGAGTGCCCATTGTACTCCTGTCACCAGCAACCCAGCAATTGTTGCTACCACCACTCTTTCAGCTACTCAAATCAGAATCCCTGCAGTCCTCATGATGCCATCACATGAGCCCCATCCCTCTGGGGACTTCTGAGCCTTGTCTCACAAAACCCCCAGGCTTCTGCCCAGTGCCACCCCTCTGCCCAGTGCCACCCCTCTCCCTCATGAGCCCCACCATTTCTCTCCAGCCCTGCCACAGCCTCTCTTTACCTCCTACAGTCTATCCCACACCACAGCCAGAGACAGCCACTAAACAGACAAGTTGGGCCATATTATCCAAGCCTGGTATTTCCAAGTATGTACTGCAGCATCCAGAACAAAATCCCAATTCCTCCTATGGCCCTTGCTAGCCTCCCTCTTTACCCCACCCTCCACCATACAGGACACCCATGACTTCCATTAGAATAGGACATGGTAAATACTTGCGAGGACACCCCCAAATGAGCAATCCCAAACTGTGCTGGACAGATGCAATCATGTGCAATCCTGAAAAGAGGAAACCAAGATACACTCAACATCACAGTCCTCACAAGCAGCCCAGTGGCTAGCCTGTGTGAACTCGAGTGTCACACACACAGAAAGAAGGCACAATATTCACAGGGAACATCCTCACTCCTAGAGGCCAGGCATCTGAATGGGGGAGGGTGTGGAGGTAGGCTGATGGATGGAGTGCTTAAAGCCATAACTGTTTTCACTAAGCACATGTTAACTTGATGACTACAGATGATCCATCAGGTGGTGCAGATGATCCATCAGGTAGTCCTATTGCTGTTCAATGCTGATTGCTCTGGAACCATCTTTGTAGGTCTACAGCCCCGCCCCATCCCTTTTGCTCCTGCCCTTGTATGTGAGACTCCACTGCTTTCCACCTCCAATCATCAACAGATGCCAGGAGGGGCCAAGCAGGACATCCCCAGCAGGCAGATGCTACAGGCGGTCAATAGGCCTGTTTGTTGTAGAGCTAGTGGGAGAAGTTTCGGCATATACTGTTATTAATGACTTTATTTATATACCAATATTTAGAACTGCTTGCAATTAAGCAGATCTGCTTTCAAAATATGACTAATTAGAACAGTCGTGCTGGCAGGAAGACTTCTGTAGGAAGCCACGTTGCTCTAGCAAAAGTTGCCCCTGCCAGAGGCTGACCAGGTGCAGGATCCCTGAATGCAGTTTTAAGCTCTCTGGGCCTGGAGGGTGAATGGAGCTGATAACAGAGAGGGGGGTTCCGGAGACTGGATGGGGCTGGGGAGGAGGGGACAGAGAGGGACAATCCTCAGACCCAGAGGCTTAATATGTATGATGCTAGTTAACTACATTCTCTGGACTGACATTTTCTGCTACATTCTTGGAAGGCAACCAGAAAGGTATGGAGTTCCCTAATTCCTGAGCTGACATTTCGAGGGGAGCTGGAAGAGGGGTATCTATGCAGTGATGTGGAAACCTCAATTGATAGCAATGAGCTGTGTGTTACACTTGACATTAATCACCAATGCGCTTCTGTCCCACCATCTCCTTGCTGATTTCTATCCAGTAAGAGGAATGACTTTCTGCTCTTCACTGAATGACTGACTTTATTCAAAGTGGGTTTATTTGGCTGAATGAACAGGCAGCCAAAGCCTACATCCCAGTAAATGAGAATTGCACAAGATCCAGTACCTACCTACATCCAAGGTCAAGGCCAACCCACCACTGAGTCTTCCCTGACTCCAGCTTAGATTGTTAGTCTATGCCTGGAATTGAACATGGGCTGAGAATACAGAGACACACAGCCCCCATGGCCCAGAGGCTGACATTGGCCTATACCCCAAAGCCCTGCAATTGAGGTGACATGGACTAGGAAAGCATCAGCCACACTTCCTTGTAGCTAAGAGAACAAGGCCCAGCTCCTCAACTGAAGGAGCTACCCCAGGTCAAAGTCAGGGTTTCCTCACCAGGGACACCCATGTTCAATGTCCAATCTGGAGGGACACAGGGCCAACCCTCTCACCTGGAGTAGGGACCATTGTGCAGAGCCATTCCAGCTCCAGAGCTTTGGGGATATGGGCTGAAGGACCTCTATTGAGACTGTCATGCTCCAATGTCTCCTCTTTCCAAAACAAACCTTCTTATAAGCACTGTTCCCAAGAGCTTCTCAATGAACCCACTTTCTTTCTCAAGTCCTATTTCAGACACAACACACACACCCAGGTCCCCCGTCAGAACTTAGTCCTCTGCCCTCTGCTCCCATTGCCTTGCTATCACCTGGGCTGCAGAGATGGGTATTCATGCATCTGCCCCTAGAATTCTAGGACAGAGCTAGGGCAGAAAGATAACCTGGTATCCTAAGAACCTCACTCCATTATTCCAGATGAATCCTCCGGAATAACAAACCCCTGAAATTCACAGCTCAGCTCCCTCTGTAATCTTTGGCACCCTGTGCTACAAGCATTGTTAAGTATGACCCTTTGTAGCTCTCTCTGAGGAAAGTCAGCCAGGACCCAGCATAAAACAATCTACCTTAGGCTTTATGGATGTGTAGACTATCTGGCTAGTTCTGTCTCTGGCAAATTTCCTAAGTCAGAGTGTTTTATATCTTGGAAAAAGCCACAGCTCTTGAGACTGCATGAAGCTACTTGTGCATCTACTCAGGAGTCAAGAACAGGACTTCCTTCCTGTGGCCAAATAGCAGGACCTCCAACAGGCCTGCCCCTTGATGTGCTGTGCACAAAGGGCAATGGGCCTCCATCTCTGAATCCCACTTCCTCAGGTGCCTGGGGTCACATGAATTAACAATAATAATGGTAGTGGTTATGGCAATAAGAACAGGCGATTACTGGCCACACTAAATTCCAGGGTTTCTGACCTCAGCATCTTGGATATCTCCACCTTCAACAAGTTTGAAAGGGCTCTCATTACCATACTTTGCAGATGAAACCAAGGCACAGAAAGGCCCTGTGAGGTACAGAGGCCACACACTGAGTTGTGGACACTCCCCACTCAGCAGTTTAATGGTAGAGCTCATGCTGTTCAATAACTTAGTGCCACCCCCAGCCTAACCACCCTGGGGTGGGGAAAGGTCACCAGGAAGTGTGACAAAGGCAGAGGGACCAGGCCTTGCTGAGGAATTGCAGGACAAGCCCTCCTGATACTCTGGACTCCTGAAAGGCAGGTCATTAGCCCATTTCACAAGTGATGAAACTGAGGCTGCAAGAAATGAAAAAACCTCCAAAGAGCCAGGCTAGGACTGAGGCCCACACCTGGGCTTCCCCAGCATGGACCAGGCTAGAAGTCACTGTCACAGAGATAGAGACACAAGCTGTCAGTGGCTCCCCAGGCCTTTTTCCATCTGAACATTGGTATCAGTCTGGACCATGCCCTTAGGATGACTTCCTATCACACTGCCTCCTGCAGGAGAAATACACAGCCAAGCAGAGAGAATAAGGTTTCCCTCATAGAGAGGACTAGACAGGTTCTACAGGCCTTTTTGCTTCGTATTTTACAGATATGAATGGCTTCATAGGTCTCAGGAGACCTGACACTGTGGACAAGCCAGAGCTAGGAAGGTTTCCTACTGGAGGCAAAATCTGGACTTAGTCACTGACTGCAAGCTGTAGGTGAGGCAAAAGTACAGTCCACACAAAGGTAGGAGAGCAGGAAGATGAGCTATCACCCTGGAGCTAGAAAGAACAGTCCCTAGGAGGACCAGGGATGAGGAGCAAGAGTTGAGCTGGAGTGACAAGCACCTCCATAGAGCTTGAAGGTCAGAAGAGCCATACCTTTGCCTTGGATGGGGTGGAAGTGGGGATGACAATGCCATACATGGACATGAGCAAAAACATCACCTGGTAATGTTTTTCAAGAGAATGATCCATTTCATGTGGTCCAATGGTGACCAGATGCTGCACCCTCTAAAGCCCCAAAGGCATCCTCACACAGGTG
This sequence comes from Peromyscus maniculatus bairdii, assembly GCF_049852395.1. Classification (NCBI taxonomy): domain Eukaryota; kingdom Metazoa; phylum Chordata; class Mammalia; order Rodentia; family Cricetidae; genus Peromyscus; species Peromyscus maniculatus. Next base: position 113,138,157 of record NC_134854.1, read on the forward strand.
CCTGTGGCATAATACAGGAAGATGCCACATTGAACACAACCCATAATAAAGGCAGCCCAGGCACCCATCCCTGGAGTAGCAGGTAGTAGAGTAGGGTGGCACCCTTCCCGAGGGTTCTGACCAGGTAGAGAAACAAATGCTAGATGCAGAGCCAGGCCAGAAGGAACCAAACACACCTGAGCACACAGCACAAGCAGGAAATAAGAGAAACCTCAGAAGAGGGTTCCCTATGGACTGATGGGCTGCATTCAAGTGTAAAAAAGTGGGAAGGGATTCACAAGAAAGTCTGACCAGGTCTGATCCACAAGGGTCAAAGAGTAAGCTTGCAAGAGATGTTCTACCTGTGGCCAGGCATTGGACTTCTATGGCCCCCATCATAGGTCACTTGTACCTCAGATGAGGGCAAGAGCTCCAGGCCTGACTGGGTAAGGTCTTCATCAGCCAAGGGTACATTCAACTAGCAGCCAATGGAAACAATAGTGAATAAAGGCGATCTAGCTTGTGGCAACCAAAATACAAATGGTAGTGCTCACTGAATAAGGACACAACGAACAAGGACACTGCCCAGCAGAAAAGAAAGCATCAGGGGATAGAGCAGGTAGACATGGTGATGGGAAATAAATGACCACACAGGGATAGAGAGACCTCGGCTGAACAGCAATGATGAATGCTTTGGCACCAGTCAGTGTGATTTGCTCAGTCCTCTGCACTAGGGGTTCGAGAAAAGGCTATGAATGCAGTTATCACTTGCTGTAGACAGTGGGAGACACCTGCAAACTGTAGCTGGGGCTACTGTGTCAACAAAGCTGCCACCACCAGCAGAGAGAACTCTGCATTAGGAGTACCCAGAGCACCAGAAAGCCCAGCTAATAACTGCAGCAGCAGAGACTTCATCACCATCAGTCCAGAGTATGGGGCCAACCATGTTGGGGTGAGAGACTACTAAGCTAGACTTCCCCTTGTGTAAGTCAAGGTAGCCTTCAGCTCCTAAGCTGCAGTATGAGGCCATGCAGAACCAGCAGGGAAGTGAAAGAATGCTAGCAATATGCAAACAGTCACTCAATGGCTGCTCAGAAGGACTATTATATCACCTGCTGAGACGATGGGAGTAAGCAAGACAGACAAAAGTGTCCTCCAGTGGCACACATCCTCTGGAGAGACATCTAATAAGCAAACAACTCCCCGTGCAGCTCAGAGACTGGTGCTAAGAAGGAAAATATGGATGATAAGGGAACTGTGGTAAGAGATGGGACTGGGAGAGGCCTGGGAACAGCCACAACCACATGGAAACCCCCAAAATGGAGGAAGAGGTTAGAAAGCAGAGGGAATAAATTAAATTAGAAAGGTAAAATTCTGGTGATGGAGAAGCTGGGTGACAGTTTCATTGATTGATCTCATCTATTTTTGTATCTATTCAAAAGTAATTTGGTTTAAAAATTATAATTAGTTCCCTATTGAAGAAAGGAGTGAAGGAGTGAGTGATATAGCTCGCAGGGTGACTACCCATTTACTGACCAACTGAGTGGCTGCCCTGAATCCACCCTTATCCTTATCCACCATTACCCTGCCTTAGTTTTCTCATCCAAAACACATATAATAATGCCTACCTAAAAGGTTACATGGGGGTGAGTGACATCTGACATACCTAGCATGTTACCCCCAAAACATATTCCCATTCTGGTACCTACCCTGAGCACCAAAAGGCTTCAGAGAAGGGTCTTGACTTGCCTGCTCAGCTGCAGCATGCCCAACAGCAGTGAGGTGGGAGCCCCAAGGGTCCCTGACTGCAGAAGCAAATTCTGTAGAGGCACATCATGGACTCTTACTCCATTTCTGGAAGGATGACAGGTGCTACAGTGGAACAGAGCTTGAGACTGTGATACTCAATTGAATAAGCCAATGACAGAAGACAGGCGCTGAGAATTCTGTTTACATGTCATCTCTAGAATATCACAGAGTAGCATGGTAGGTGTCAAGAGTAGGTGGGTACAAGAGTAGTGCTTAGTGAGTTTCTATTCGGGAAGATGGGAGAGTTCTGGAGCTTGGCTGTCCTGAGGGCTATACAATGTGAGCATGCTCGGTACCACTGAACTGCACATCTAAAGATAGCAAAAATTCTATATATCTTATAAAGTATAGATTTATCACAATTTTTATGTATACAGTGTTTGTGCATATACATGTGTGTGTGGATGCAGAGGGGCATATATGTGCCACTACATGCATGTGGAGGTCAGAGAACAACCTCAGTCTTCAGTTTCCACCTTGTTTGAAACAGGATCTCTTTGTTTCTTCCTGCTGTGTGTGTGTACAGGCTAACTGGTACAAGCTTCTAGGAAGTCTCTTGTCTCTACACCCCATTTCCCCATAGGAACACAGGGATTAGACATTTGAGCTGAGTCTGGCTTTTACATGGGTTCTGACTGATTCAAACTTGGGTTGTTAGGGTTAAAGGGAAAAGTGCTTTTACCCACTGAGCATTCTTTGCAGTTCCACAATTTTTAAAACTAAAATAATCCTCCTTTGAGGAAATGAGTAAAATAGCTAAGACATAGTAGGTCTTCAACCAATGCCAGTTCTGGATGGTGTCCCCCTCTCCTAAGGACAGAGAAACACTGAGAAGATAGTGTCACACAGGGCTGGATGTTAGCTGGCTGTCCAGACTCTAAGGTCCCAAGCTAAGGTATGAACAGGAAGCCTCCTAACCTTGCCACTCTTGGAATCGGTGTTTTCTTCCTGCTCATGTCACTCTGGGAGGACTGCATGCAAAAGCCAGCACCACAGAAGCTTTGCCCAGGATCATCAAGATCAAAAGATTTGCTGGAGTGGATATAAATAGCCCCAAAGCTCTGCTTCTGAGTAGGCCAGTAGCAGGGGCCATGTAGGGGGACCTTTGCAAGGCCAGTTGAAAACATGCTTTCCTGCACACCCAAGCTGCTCAGACCCCAGCAAGTAAGCAACGCCAGCCACATTCTGCCTCTTTTCCAGTCTCAGGTTCAGGCTCACTGCCTGTTACTTCACTGCCTGTCACATTTCCTCTTTTGAAACACAAATTGTTTTTCAAATCCAAGCAGCAGCAGGTCCAGCCCTGCCTGTGGAATGCTTTAGGCTTTTGAATAACCCACATAGGGACAGAATAGCAGCAGGGCAAATAGTAGAGTGAAGCACATAGGAAAAGCAGGCCCATGTCTTCTGATCCCACCCAAGTCTCACTCATTCTTGTACAGATTCTCACCAGTGTCAAAATGAACCTGCACAAGCATCACCTTCAAATGTGTGGCATTTTCTACCATGTGCCTGGCACCCCCTCCCCACTCACCCACCTCCTTCCTGCCCCATCAGCCTGGCACCCTGAGGACTGATGGAGCCTCAGCCTGCAAGAAGGCTGGCACTTGGAGGTGCTCTGAGAGGGCTTGTTAGGTGAAGGAATACATGAATACATTAATGACGAATTCAGCATGGGGGAAGGAAGGAGAGGAGGGGGAAGAAGGAGGGTGAACCCAGACACAGGGCCTGGTGCCTGTCAACCTCTGCCTTTATAGAGCCTGTCTCCCAGACAACATCCTTCTGTCTGTTTCCTTGCTTTTCTGTCTTTCTCTCCATCTAAGATCTCTATCTCTCCTCTCCCTTCTCTTATCCCTTGACCTCTCTACTTGTTTCCTTTCTTATCTCTCTATTTCTTTGGGTCTCTTCCATTTCCCCTTCTCTGCCTCTCTTCTATCTCTCTAGTTTTCTCCATCTCTGCCTCTAATTTTATCCATGTCTCTGTCTCTTCTGCATACACAGCACACTACAGACTCTGCCAGGGAGCCACCACATTCTTATACCCATATTCCAAATGAGGAAGCCCTTCCTGGACTGTTCAGGATGGAGCCAGCCTCCAGTCACAGCTCTCTGCATGCCCACCCACCTCAGCAATTTGGTTTCAACTAAACTGCACTTGGAAGATTAGGATCCAAGAAGTGACACTGTTTAATGTCACAGCCCTTCACCTCAAAGTGGAATCAGAACCTGAGCCTGAGCCATCCCTGAGGTCTCCTAACTGGGAAATATCCAATGACCAACCACACATGTAACTACCTGAGCCCTGACCTTTCATAGGCACAAGGCAGAACTCAGCCTACTAAGCAGTAAGGTGGGGTGAGCTTGCAGGCTTCTGAGATCCAGATCCTGATAGGGATGTGCTTTTTAAACCAGGAGACTCTGGGGACCTAAGAAGGTTGTGCAGAGCCAGCAGGGCCAACAGCCCCAGCTCTCCATGTGGGAGAGGTAGTGATTGGTGTCAGCCAAGTTCCAGAACAGCATCATTCAGGGAGAAAAGCTATGAACTTAGGCAGAAGGGGCCACACCTAAAGAAGTAAAAACCCGCTGGTCGGTGGTGGCGCACGCCTTTAATCCCAGCACTCGGGAGGCAGAGGCAGGTGGATCTCTGTGAGTTCCAGGCCAGCCTGGGCTACCAAGTGAGTTCCAGGAAAAGGCGCAAAGCTACACAGAGAAACCCTGTCTCGAAGAAAAAAAAGAAGGAGGAGGAGGAGGAGGAGGAGGAGGAGGAGGAGGAGGAGGAGGAGGAGGAGGAGGAGGAGAAGGAGAAGGAGAAGGAGAAGGAGAAGGAGAAGGAGAAGGAGAAGGAGAAGGAGAAGGAGAAGGAGAAGGAGAAGGAGAAGGAGAAGGAGAAGGAGAAGGAGAAGGAGAAGGAGAAGGAGAAGGAGAAGGAGAAGGAGAAGGAGAAGGAGAAGGAGAAGGAGAAGGAGAAGGAGAAGGAGAAGGAGAAGGAGAAGGAGAAGGAGAAGGAGAAGGAGAAGGAGAAGGAGAAGGAGAAGGAGAAGGAGAAGGAGAAGGAGAAGAAGAAGAAGAAGAAGAAGAAGAAGAAGAAGAAGAAGAAGAAGAAGAAGAAGAAGAAGAAGAAGAAGAAGAAGTAAAAACCCAACCCCTCTAAGGCAATCACACGAAGATCACACAGTTCAAGCTGACTGAGTCCCAAAGGACAGTACAGAAGTGGGAGTAGAGACTCTGGGGCTCTCTCTCTCTACATCCCCTTGCCTCTACAGCCTAGGTAGCTGTTCCAACAAGCTCCTTTCCCATCCTTCACAGGTGACAGGCTCAAAGAATCATCTGCTCCCCCACCATGGAACAAGGCCAAGGGTCAGGAAGGCCGGGTCATGGGCTGCATCCCAGCTCTCCCCACTCTCATCTACATAACTGACAATTAGGTTGGGCTTTGCCATGGTTTGAGATTTGGCTACCTCAAATTTATATGCTGAAATCCTAACTTGCTAGGTGATGGAGTTAAGAATGGGCTGGTAATAGGTCAAGAAAGCAGATCACCAGCAAATAGAATTAGTGGCTTTATCAAAAGGCCCTAGAGACCTCCCTTGTCCCTTCTGCCATGAGAACAGGGAGAAGTCGCCATCTGTGAACCAGAGAGCAGAGCTACCAGACACCCAATCTGTCAGTGCCTTAATCTAGTTTCTAGATTGCAAGAAATCAACTACTGTGGTTCAGAAGTCACACAGTACAGGGTTGACAGAACAGCAAAAAGGGCTAAGACAAACTGAAGGGCCAGCTTAAGACAAGAATCAAAGAAATTACATTTCACAACAAAAACATTCTATGCAAGGAAGACAAACTCTCATGATGAAGGAACAACTATTTCTCCATCTCCCTGGTCTCCAGTGGAAGAGGATGGAATTGCTAGCAAGTGGTAAATGAAAATTTGGGGAAAAGGTAGTGAACCAGCTGCCCCCACAACCCGTCCATGTGCCCTGTATTAGACCCTCAATGGAATCTCTCAGACATGGTCTTGACCTCTCCTGCACAGTGGTTCAGGTTACAGGGTCAGGGCCTCTACTGAGAAAAACCAGGAGACCACTGACAGCAGGACCTTCCTCTAAAGAAATCTTAGATATAGAACTCAGCTCTCACCCAGCTACAAAGCAGAGTTCAAAATCTTGACCACAGGTGTACAGTGGGCCCTAAACATGGCAAGAATGCAAATAGCACTAGGTTGGAGTCATACAAACCAGCACCACATCCAGCCCAGCCAGGAAGGAGGCTTCACCTCTTTGGGCATGAGCCACTATGCTTTCCTCAAACCATAGGATTTTTTATGAGATTCCACAAACAGGGGAAGTTTTTAGAAATGCTACCTGATAAATGAATTCATGTATTTATAAATGACATGAAGATATGACTTCACTGACATCATACACATTACTGAGGAGCCCAGCAAAAACAAGCAGCAGAATGAGACTAAATAATGCACAGAAACAGAACTCCAGCCTGGTTCAATCCTGTTCCTCAACTACATATTCACACCAGGGGCATTCATGAACCACTTTGGAAACCCTTGGTCTTGCACACAAAACAATCATAATATATTTGAAGTATGTTGCATTAAACATAAGCAATTGAAGGGTAGGCACGCAGAGATGAACAGGGTATAATTGGTCTCTACTCCCAGAGAGAGAAGAGGCAGGCAACAGGAATAAGAGAAGTTGGGAAGCTGCCAGGGGGACCCAGGGCTACAAGAGTAAAGTGGACACATATAAAAGGGAGATTTATTCTAAAATGTGTCAAACAGAAAAGAGGCTAAGATAGGGAACCTGTCCTTCCAGAAAGGTTCAAAAAGCAGGAACAGGGGTGTGGGATGAGGCTTCTAGACAGAGAATGGCGTGAGGCACAAAAACGGCACATGTCTGAGACAAGTCATAGTTCTGGGCATGTGGGAAAGCATAGAACAAATCAACCATCACTTGGCCACTCTGCCTTGTGCATGTTTGTGAGCAAGAGGAAACATGCCAGCCAATATATGTATCTGTAGCTGACTTGGTCCCTTTTCAGTTGCTATCAGCAAGCCTGAAACTGGATTGCTAATAAAGAATAGAGGTTTATTAGGATCATGTTCTAGAAGCTGGCATGTCCAAGAACATAATGAGAAGCTTGTTTGGGCCAGTGCTTTATTGACATGACAGAGCATACTACTTGGGAAATAGAACAACACTCTAACTTGGGTCTCCTCTACTTCTTACAAAGCCTCTTAAACTATCATGGGGTCCCACTCTCAAGATCTCTTCTAATTACCTCCCAAAGGCTATGACTCCAAACACTATTAACATACATGACCTCAGGGATTAGATTTGCAACACAACTTTCAGAAGACTCAAGGACAGCAATATCCAAGGCAGACATAAAGAAACAAATAGAGGGAAAGAGGGAGCAGGAAGAGGAGAAATAGGAGGAAGACACAACTTGGTGCCTGTTTACATCTCAGAAAGCCCCAATTTGGCACATTCCACAGCATGTCCCTAAAAACACAAGACCCCACTATCACATGTGACTACTCTCTCCAACATAGAGCCCACCAGATAGGTCTTAAAGATATTCTCTGTGTCCCTAGCAGGGTGACAGCCCAGCAGGATGCTGCTGCTCATGGTGAGTTAACAGGAGGGAAGAGGCAGGAATGAGAACAGGGACCCTCATGGCTGACGTTATCAACATTGTATCCATGAATATGATTTTCCCCAGACTCCCTCCTGGGTGTTTTGGCTGCTTCACCATATGGCAGGAGTTAAAAATACAGCTCTGAGTGTGGGAAATGAAGATGAGATGGGTAAGCACTCTCAGAGTGACTGGTAGGGAATCCTGCCTGCCCTAGCCAGTCCTCAGTCAGGGCACAGGCCAGATCTGAGACACGGGAAGCATCCTCAGCCCTGTGGACACTGGCCTTTTCAGACATACCACCAACATCTCTGGTGACTCTCATATCCTACATCTGGAACACGCCCCTCAAAGGCCATGTGTTAAGAGCTTGACTCCTAAGCCCATGAGGAAAGTTTTCAAAAGTAAGACCTAGTGGGAGATCTCTAAGCCATTGAGAATAGCCACAACGGACACTGAGGGACTCTAGTCTCTTCTTCTCTACTTAGCTTGCCAGCTCTCACGGTACATGACACAGCTTCCTTTCTCATGTGCTATAGCCATGGTGTTCTACCTCACCACAACCCCAAAAGCAATGGGGCCAAGCAACTATGGGCTGAAACCTCAGAAAAACTGTGAGCCACAATAAACCTTTCTCTATTTAAACTGATTATCCCAGGTAATTTGTTAGAGTAACACGCCTTTAATTCCAGCACTTGGGAGGCAGATGGATCCCCGTGAGTTCAAGGCCAGCCTGGTCTACACAGTGAGTTCTAGGATAGGCTCCAAAGCTACACAAAGAAAACCTGTCTCAAAAAAAACAAAACAACAACAAAAAGACACAATGAAAGGGAGGCTGTGCTGGCTAGTTTTATGTCAACTTGACAGAAGGTATAGTCATCAGAGAGGAGGGACCTCAATTAAGAAAATGCCTCCATAAGGGGATACAAACAAGGTGGGGCATTTTCTTAATTAGTGTTTACTGGGGGAGGGCTCAGCCCACTGTGGGTAATGCTAACCCTGGACTGATGGTCTTGGATCCTATAAGAAAGCAGGCTAAGTTAGCCGGGCGGTGGTGGCGCACGCCTTTAATCCCATCACTCGGGAGGCAGAGCCAGGAGGATCTCTGTGAGTTCGAGGCCAGCCTGGGCTACCAAGTGAGTTCCAGGAAAGGCGCAAAGCTACACAGAGAAACCCTGTCTCGAAAAACCAAAAAAAAAAAAAAAAAGAAAGCAGGCTAAGTAATCCCTGAGGAGTAAGACAGTAAGCAGCACCCTTCCGTGGCCTCTCTGCATCAGCTCCTGCATCAGAGCCTGCCCTGTTTGAGTTCCTGTTCTTACTTCTTTAGGTAATGTGGAAGTGTAAGCCAAATAAACCCTTTGCTCCCCAAGTTGCTTTTGATCATGGTGTTTCAACACAGCAACAGTATCCCTAACTAGAACAGGGCCAAGAGTCATGCCCGAAAATCAGTGTTGGCCTTCCACCTGGTTGAATGACAAAATGGGCAGAGGTGACCTTCCCTTTCAAGAGCATGTCAAAAGGAGTCTCTCATCTCCCTCCTGCACCTTTCAGAACATTCTTTTCCTGAACTGACTCTCCAGAGTCTACCATGCTGGAGAGGCCTCATCTGAACACTCCAGTCAGTGGTTCCAGCTGAGCCCAGCTTTCCAAAGCCTTCCACAGGTGCCAGGCATGTGAGTGAAGGCATTTGGTTATCCTCCAGACAATCCCGTCTCCAGGTAAATACCACAGAACAACTTTCCTTGATAGTACAGGGAAAAGAGTAGCCTACCCAGGTCTTGCCCAAACCTGAACTCAAAAATCTTGAGATAAAATAAAATGGTGTTTTGGTTTAAGACTAAACTTTAATTTCTTACACAGTAACAAATAGACTATTTAGAGTAAGTGGATGGCTGACTGGTTGACTCACTGAATTATTGACTCTTTATTTGTGAACTATTCATTAAAATCTAATGAGGATCCAAAAAGACGGGTCAGTCAGTAACGTGCCCGCCGTGCAAGCATGAGGATCTGCGTTCAGATCCACAGCACCTATTAAAAAAAAATAGTCAGGGCCAGTACCTGTGCCTGCAATCCCAGACCGAGCTCCCGGGTCAATGGGAGATACAGTCCATTCTGCCCCAGAAATAAGGTGGAGAAGGGATTGGGGAAGACATGCAATGTTAACCTCTGGCTTGCACACACACACACACACACACACACACACACACACACACACACACACACAAATACATACACCTATACACACATACAGAAACACACACTCACAGAGGGAGAGAGAGAGAGAGAGAAAGAGAGAGAGAGAGAGAGAGAGAGAGAACACTGAGAGAACACTTGCATTATATGAACAGCAAAGACAACTTGCTCTTGTTCCCACAGAGTTTCTGGGCTGGTTCCCTTGTGCCCACAGTTTGTCACAGAGCTGCATCCATGATTGTCAGCTTCTCCCCCAGGGTCTGAGTTTCCCTGCCAACATCCTTGACCAGTTCCTGGCCCTGCCCTCATTCTCTCTAGGTAAGGATGAAGTCTGTGTTCTGTATCTGGGTCTATTCACCGTTGAAAGCCAGGTATTGATGTTCTTGCCTATTATTCTTGATTTGTTTGTCTCTCCTTTATTTCTGTCAGTTTTTGCTTCATGACTCCTGAGGTTCTGTTATTTAGTGCATGTTTGTTATGGTTATGTCTTCTTGAGGGACTGACCTTCTTTAGAATTTCCTTATTCACAGTGGCAAACTTTTTCTTAAAATTTATTATTTTTTACTATTAGTGTATTTTTTGACAGGTTCTCACAGTGTAGCCCTGGCTGGACTGGAGCTTATTTTGTTGACTAGGCAGGCCTCAAACTCACAGAAATCTGCCACTGTCTCCTGAATGCTGGGATTAAAGATTGTAGCACTCTCCAGCTCCCACCAAGCCCAGGCAGTCCCGCAGCCCACTTATAAAGTAAACACACAGACTCTTATATTATTTAAACTGTTTGGCCTAATGGCTCAGTCTTCTAGCTAGCTAGTTCTTACATCTTAAATTAACCCATTTCTATAAATCTATACCTTGCCACATGGCTCGTGGCTTACCAGTATCTTACATATTGGTACTCATGGCAGTGGCTGGCAGCGGCTCCTGACTTAGCCTTCCTGTTCCCAGAATTCTCTCCTCTCTCCTTGTCCCGCCTTTACTTCCTACCTGGCTACTGGCCAATCATTGTTTTATTTATTAACCAATCAGAGCAACACATTTAACATACAGAACACCCCACAGCAAAAGATGTTCACCACCATGCCTGGCTGGTGTAGCCATTCTATTTCTCTTTTGGTTACTATTGTCTTGTACAAGTTTTATTAAGCTCTAAAACATTCTTTACAAATGAAGCTCTTAGCTGCTAAACCACCTTTCTACCCCCTTTCATTTCATTTTTGAGTAAGGAAATGTAGCTGTATGATGGTGTGGGCTCTAAGAACACCTTTGCTCGTATTATTTAAGCTGGTATTCCCTGCACCCCTGCTGGGTCATCTATTAAACACTGTTGGTTAAAGGCCAAGTACAGTGGCATCTGCTGAGTCTTTAGCCCAGTGACTGGCCTACTGTAGGTGCCAGGAAGGCCAAGGAAGACAGCCTATGGATTCAAAAATCAAACAAAATATCCAAAGAGCACCCCCCACATATACACAGAGAAAATCTTTGAGGCCCCACAAAGTTAGAACTGGGTGAAAAGAGGCCTCAGAAAGGCTAACCAGAGATGTAAACATAGCTCTGCTTTGGAGGAGGGGAGTTAGGGAATCCATTTGGTTTTAATAGCACTAAGTCTCTGACACTTTAAAACATGCAAAGAGTCTGTAACTAAAGGCTAACCAGATGAAGACAGTATGTCTTACAAAGAGTTTGACTCAAACTCTGTTGTATTAAATATGCAGAATGGTAAGCAGTAGATAGAAAACAGTTGCATGCTACAACTCTAATCATCTATTTCTAACCTTGTGACTTAGGTTGCACACAAGCTTCTCAGCCCAGGAAGAACAACAGTGACACAAGTTAGCATGGGTCTCCTGTACATTCGTGTGCACTAAAGATTTGCCACCAGGAGGTAAGTGAAGTTTTGTAGTCTTGTTTTACAATAAACAAATTAGAAGCCGAGTAAGGCAAAAGCACTGGTCTGAGGAAACACAGCCTGTTCATGGTAGAGGGAGCAGCTTGGTGACAGTCTATGTCTTGGACATAGTGCTATCCATTTCCTGCACATGAACTCATCCAAGAGCCACCTCAAAGCCTCTGCCAGGCTAAGGAGAGCAAGCAACCCTGCTTGAACTGCACCTCTCAAGAGGTGAGTAAATGAAGCTCCTCTGCTACCAAGAATTGGAAGTAGCTCCAGGGATGTCACCAGCCCCCTCACTCACTATTCCAAAAGCCACTGCAGGCAACAAGGCCCCAAATGGCAACCTCCCATCTGGAAACTTTCTCTTGGATGAGTTGTTCTTTCTCCTCCCCATCTGGGAAGATGAATGTCGTGGGTGGAGAGATAGCAGGGAATCACATGCCTTTATCCAAAACATATGTACCCCTCCCACCCCTCCCAGAACCACCTGGGCCATTCCTGTGTCCTGCGGCACCCACTGTAGCCTGTCTCACTGTCCCTGTCTGCCCAGGAGCCAAAGGTCCTCCCAATGGATAGGTTCATTTAAGGGCTCTTGTCTTCCTCAGATTAAAGCCAAGGTCTCTAATGGATCTGCAGGGCCCTGCTCACTTTGCCCCACTATCTCCTTCCCTCACCCCACCTGTTCACCCTCCCATCACAAGCTATCCCCCTCACACACTGGTCCCTTCCCTGTGCCTCAACCAAATCAGGTACATTCCCTGCTGGAGGCAACCCTGAGAGGAGGGTCCAGTTATCACTGTCCCAGAGAAAAGATAAGGATACTGAGGTTCAGAGAGATTCATTTCACATACCCAGAAGCAGAAAATAGTAGAGCTCAAGGCTGGGTCCTCTCTGGCATTTGTCCCTGAGTTTTCCACGCAGAACATTGAGAGGACTCAGCAGCCAAGCTGGTTCCAGGATACCCTCAAGGAAGTCTCATTTTCCACCCTTAGCAAACAACACTCCCTGCAGTCAGATATGGACTGCCCAGTCATGAGACAAGAATTCTCTATAGGTGCAACATACACAGAGGTGTAATACACAGACAGTCAAGACATCCAATCCACTAATGTGCCTCCAACAAGGAGGCTTGGGACAAGGCCTGAAGAGGGTGTAGATTCCATACCCCCTATATAACCACATGTCCCCACATACCCTATGTGAATTAAACATGAAAATGCATGGGCTGCTTCACCAACAGCTTTCCAAAAGGTTAGCAAACACACATATGTGGAAAAGAAATTGAAAGTGACTCAAAGAGTAGTGTCCAGTATTGGCTGAGCAACTGGAGAACTCTTCCCACGTCTATGCACACATGCTTCCCACATCAGTCTTGCCAGTTGGGCACTGCCATTGAGGTTGTTTTGTCATGAAGGGTAGGGGCTCCTGGAAGCAAAATTATTTCTGCAAGGTGACCCAAGTAATACTAAGACACCAAATCTGATGCTCAAAATTTAAAGTGACTGCTCTCTCTGGGTGGATAACAAAGCTGGAGTTAATACTAGCTCCTTAAGCCAAAAGTCTGGGTGGTTGAACTGTACCACACCTTGAAGGGCCTCAGATGTTTCACACTGTAATGAATACACTATGAGCAGCTCCAAAGCCACATAGTGCAGTGAAGCATACTGTGGGCAGACAGACTGGGGTGCAGATCCTGCCTCTGTCACTGGGTGATGGTGGGGAAACGGCTAAAGTCTGAGATTTCCTATCTACAAAATGGAATCAGTTTGAAGAGTGATTGCCTAGCTTGTACAGAGCCATGAGTTTGACCCACAGAACCGTACACCTGTAATCTCAGCACTCAGGATATGAAGGTAAGACAATCAGAAGTTCAAGGTCATCCTTGACTACAGTGAGAGTTCAAAGCCAGCCTAGGATACATAAGACCCTGTTGCAATAAACAAACAAACAAATAAATAAATAAAAATAAATAGGAAAATGAAAAGAAAAAGAAAAAGCAAGCAAGCACCCAATATACAGTACCTAAAGGGCCTAGTTAATGTTATAGTTTTGTTGTAATTTGGTGCATTCTAAGGTCAGGAGCCAAACAAGACTTTCTGTCCTGTTTCTTTTTCTTTTTCTTTTTTTTTTTTTCCTTTTTAAGAGTTGATTAAAAAAAAAAAGATATGCCAGGTGTGGTGGTGTGTATCTTTAGTCCCAGCACTTGGGAGGCAGAGGCAAAACTCTCTGTGAGTTCGAGGCCAGCCTGGTCTATAAAGTGAGTGCCAGGACTGCCAGGGCTGTTACACGAAGAAACCCTGTTTCAAACAACAACAACAAAAAGTTGTTTATTTTATTTTATGTGCTTGAGTGTTTTGCCTGCATGGATACATGTGCATACATACATGCCTGACGCCCTTAGAGGTCAGACAAGGGTGTCAGATTCCCTGGAACTGGAGTTGCAGATGTTTGTGAATCACCATGTATGTGTTGGGAGCTGAACCCAAGTCCTCTGCAAGAGTAACAAGTGCTCTTAACCATTAAAAAACAAAAACAAAAAACAAACAAAAAACTCTACAACTCTCTGGGAAGAAAGACAAACATTTCAAAACCAGGACATAGACACAACCTGGAAAGGGTTCACCTAGTTTTGCTCCCTAGGCCCTGCCAGTCTGACATCTGGGTCCTGAGCAAGGTAACTTTGTCAGACTCATCTGTGTCTGTCTGGCCTCTTCTGCCAAGCTGTCCCCATTCATAGACATACCACAGCCACTCAGGGCACCTGTCACCCCCAAACACTCTATGAATACAAGTGTGGTATGTGTTCTGTCTCATCTACTTGACAATCTCTTCCTCCTCTTCCTCCTCTCTTGCTCCTAAGGCCCTAGCTCAAGTGACACCTCCTGCAGGAAGTCTGTAAGCCCAAAGGCGACCGACCACTTCCTTCACATACTCCCCATTTCCTAATCCAAGCTCTATCCCTGTTCATATTTCCAAATGGAGGAAGTAAGGAAGCTGCCCTAACAGAGGACAAGAATCCCGCCTACCTGTGTGGCCCAGGAACATGGTGAATAGAGGAAGTGGCAATCACATGTCTGTTTTACTGAGCCCCATCCCTGGGACACAGTAGGCACTCCATAAATGTTCACTCCCCATCCATGTGCTTCTAAGCACCCTCAAGGGTACAGAGGTATGCAATAAAGCAAATATTGAAAAACTTTAATTGCAGAACCTGGAGGGAAGGAAGGAGAAGTGGTGTTCTGCTCTGCATGATTCTTTCTACTTTTCTATGTTTGAAAATGCTGGGTCTAAACAATCCTCAAAAGCAATTTCAATGCCCTAGTTAACCCTGCTCCAAAGCTACCATCTACTGAGTCCCCAGTGGCAGATACCACAGGCAGTTCATATGTCTAATCTCCTTCTATATAGATAGGGTTATTCTCATTTGTCCTGGGACTGACTTAGAGAGGCTGGGACTGACAAAGTCTGAGCCACTAAAAATACATACAGTAGGGGCTAGATCTTCTAATCCACTGCTAAGGAAGGCTAACTATCCAGGGACTAGTCATGAGAAACCCTTAAAGGTCCTCAGAGAAAGCTTAAGGTAGCTAGGGTGACAGGGGGCATTGCAACATCAAGGCTGCCATGCTTTATTGATGAAAACAGAGGTCTTTTCCATACGTAGTACTGGACAGTGCACTCTACATAATCCTAAGTGATCAGCTCCACAGAGAAGATCTGCTACACAGGAATTCCATCTGTGTCACTCAGTCACACTTAGCCCACAGCTGGGGAGCTATGGGCTGCAGCCTGACCTGTGTCTGTCTATACTGGGTCAGGGTCAGCAAGCAGGAGACCCACTGAACTCAGATGGTCTCATGACCGCATCAGTAGCTCTTACTCCATTTCAGATAGGTCAGTTTCAACTTTTTGGATTCTAGTTCTTGTCAAACTCTCAGTTTGTCTATGTTTGTTTCTCTGGTGGCTTGGTGGTAATTATTCCAGTTGACACCCTGACAAGCACAACACAATGTACTTCCCAAGTTAAGCCAAGTGTTGCTCTTCCATAAAAAAATAAAATAGCACAAACAACCCAATCAGCTGTCAAAACAACATCATAGACAAAAGAACTGACAAATAGCCATCCTGATGACAAAATATATGGATGTCCTGAAATGCCTGACTCCTGTGGCCTAGTGCTTACACTTCCCCCTCCATGGCAAAGCCCTGGGGTTTGAGCTTTCTGCAGGCACAGATACAGATACGTTGCCTGTATCCAGGACCAACACTCACGTCGAAAACACCAACAGCCCCTGACTGAGTTTCACACACTGCACTGCTCACTGTTTTCCTCAGCTCCCGCTAGATAAAGAAGCATTCCCTGATTTATTTTCTAGGTTGTAAAATAATAATTTGCTTAGCTTGTAAGACGGCTGGGAGAGAGCTTCAGAGAAACACTCCCTCATCTTTCTGCGGACTCTACCATCTGCTGGAAAAATAAGAATGGCTCACCCTGCTCCCTTACAGTTTAATACATTTTGTCCAACTAGGACAAGTGTCCCAAAGTGTGGTGCAGTTTGTTCCTGACAGAGGGATATCTTCCCAGCACTGGATACAGGCTTTATCTCAGCTGGGAGAACAAGAATATTATTTAATGGAAACATAAGCACAGTGTTTCCTGTCACCAGTTTCTTAGCCCTAGTCACAGATGAGGAGAAAAGGCCCTCCCAGCCTCTCCCAGGCTTTTGCTCAGAGGGAGAAAGGAAATCTGCACATAAGAGCACTCTGCTCCCTGGCCCCTGCAGCCCAGTTTTGGTACTTCCAAGCCACTTTGAGGAATAACACAACCCAAAGTCTCCTTGCCAGGACCATCCTAAGTAGGGCTTTCTGTGTCATCTGCCTGCTGCCAATTAGGACAATCCAGTTTTGTCTTGCCACCCCCTCTTCCACGGCCACCCTTGAGCATGCCCCTGAAATGAAGCACCATCATCATGGTTAATGTCACCACAAGCCCAGGGAGAGCACTTTGTTTGGTAAGTCAACAGACACTGAATGCCACTGAAAACCTCCCCCAGAGTGAGTCACCAATTCAGAGCTTCAGAAAAAACGTCCTCTCAGAGTGATGTGTGATGTGACAGCCCTTGAGGGCTGGAGCAGATGAGAAGGCGGAAGAGGCAGCTCCACTGGGCCTCTCCTCAGCCACTTAAGGCTGATGTTTACTTCTGCCAAGAAACTTCAGAGGATCAAAGGCTAAAAGGGGGTCACCTTCTTCCATCCTTGCCCCTTTGTACAACCACCACCAAAAGCGCTGCCTTGGTGACGAGATTCCATTGGACAGAAGGGATCCACACATGCTGGGCTCCCTCAAGCATGGGCCAGGAGCCAAAAAGAATCCTGAGAGGTGGTCTGACCATTCCACAGTGTGAAAGGCAGGCAGTAGGTGAGCAAGATCAGCCCCAGGCAACAGTGTGCAATCCAACACTGGCTCACAAGATGGCAGAGCTTAAACAGGGCAAGTCATCACTTGGAGTCTAGGTCTCACATCTGTACAATGAGAGCAGCAACTGTCTCTGCCTGATAGGAGTGATGATGCATGAGGTGTGAGCACACAGCAAAACCTTTGGGAATATCGTCATGCTCTCCTAAACTTGATTCAATATATTCATCAGTACCTGCTACAGGATGGTTCCAATCACCCTTCTTCTCCCAGGCCTTACCCATTCAAACAATATACTCTGAGCACCCATTAGGTACCCAAACTCTAGTGAGGGGATTGTGGTTCTAGAAATGGATCATTAGAATGTAGCTGACTGAACACTGCATATGAGTGCTGCTATCAGGGGAAAATCAACATCAATAACAACAGAAACAACTCCCGGGCTAGCAAAGGCACCATGAATGACTGGATTTCTTCCCTGTTTTAATCTTCTCCCCCAATGCTGGGAATCAATGATGACCTTTGGCCTATCGGTCAAGAAATGCAAGAAAACCCTCTGAGAAGGAGCTTAAGGGTTTCTGGGATTGAAGGCTTCTAGAATGTTCAGGCATCTTGTGCCTGGTGAGGTGATTATCAAGCTCACTCTTGTCTCGGGGCAAGCAATGGACCACTGAAGCTCATCTATGCAGTGAGCAGGAAGCTCCTAATGAATGCTGCAGTGGCTCCCAGCTACTTAGGAAATGCTCAGCCAGCACGCTTGTCAGCCCCTCTCTTACACTCTATGCAGACAGGAAAGCCTGGGAATGGCATCATAAATGCCCAAAGGCAGGGAGTAGTAGAGCCCAGTCCCCCAGTTCCATTCCCCCCAAACTGTGGCCTTGTACTTCTCTGTCACCTCTGGAAACTCAGGCTCAATAACAGTTGTCAATTTCAGCAACCCTTCCCCACAGTTCCATATTCCCCATGGCACATCTCCTGCACCTAGCCTTTGAGTTCCCACCTCCTGCCTGGGCTCATGGGATCCAAAGAAATGAGAAATTGACAGACATGGAAGAATCTAGCGTGCATGAAGTACCTACAGGGTGCTGGTTTCCTTTCTCCCTGTTACCTCTGGGAAAAACAGGAGGCAGTTAGACTGATTCCTGCTTTGTATGCATTTAAGAAAAGCTGAGATGAGGAAAGGTGGTGTGATCTGTCCCACAGTCACCAGCTGGGATGTGCAGAGCTGGGCCTTAGTCCCGAGTCCATCTACTCACATTATTTTCTTTATGTGGCATTATTTAATCTCTTCTTTTCTGTGGTTCTTCCTGTATCTCCAAATATTATCTCTGATGGTTCTACATACAACAGGTACTTAATAAAAGCTCTCAGGGGGCATTAGTCATCACACACTCTTTCACATTAATCACTTTATTCACATAACCCCTGACACAACTAATCTATGTTTGGAAAAGCAGCCCCTAGTGTCCCAGAGTCCTAAGCACACAACAGTTAAATACCATACCACAGAACTAGAGGATATGAGGTATCTCCTGCCAGAACAGGAAGGAATTGGCATTCCTCTTCCAAAAGGCCAGGAAATGAGTTTCAGGCAGGAAAGCAGGGCTAGTGTGCTCTGTCTTGAAGTGGGGGCTCCTGTTCCTTTTCCTATCCCCATTCCTCACAGACACTCACTCATTATCATGGGGTCTACATGCCAGCAACATACAATGTCTCAGAGCTTGTGAGAGAAGTAGATTCTCTGGCCTGCCCAAGACCTGCTGGGTTAGAATCCACAATCAGCAAAGAAGTCCAGGCTCCTAGTATGCATATTGAAGTTCGCAAGCTGCCTTGGACCTACAACATAGAGCAAGAACTGTGCTGCCACTTGCTTTCCTTAAAAGTGACACTATACTTTTTTGAGGTGACACAGGCTTTGTCTGTGCCTCCAGTAGGGGAAACACCAGATGGTCTCAAAGCTGGAAGCTTCTGAACTAAAATCTCAGCATTTGCACCCCCTGACCTCCTCAGGCAAGACCACACTGTCTGGATGGACAATGGAGATTCCCCAAGGCAGGGGAAGAAACCTCTGTCGCTCTGAGTTCTCCTGTCCACGTACTCCACTTGGTCAGTAGGGGTGACTTTGAAGGGAAAAAAGGACTATATCTCCAGGGACAGTGTTGTGAGGCATCAGTCGGCCAACGTGTGTCACTGTTCCCTATCAAAACAGGAATGTGTGTCCCTACCCTGATGCCACCTCCCCAAGCTGCGAGGGACTTCATTTCGGCAGCCCAGACTTTCCTCTCCATCCTTGCATCCAGCATGAGCTGACCCACAGCCTCTGTGAAAGGGACTAATGAAAAGCCTCAGAGCTAACTAAGCTCTCCCGCTCCGTGCTCTGGAGTGGCAAGAGGGGCTGTGTCGGTGACACCCGTTAGGAGCTGGTCACAAATCCCCCTACCTCGCAGAAGAACTGAAAGAAAGGGTGAGTATAACACCTCAGCCTGCCCCCTAAAGAGCCACAGAATCCAGCCATACTCTGGTTCTTCAGACCCCACTCACCCCCACCCAACTCTCCTTTTTCAAAGAGTAGACCAACCCCTCCATAAATGCCTACAATTAGTGCTCCAAGCAGGCTGTAGCGGGCTTTCTGTCCCATGTCCATGGCAGGATGCAGCCCGACCTGAGGTGGAGGAAACGGGTCTCCAGGGCCTGGATTCCCACTCCAGGGAATCAGACCCCCTATCTGGAGTCAGCCTAGCTCCCTCCTCCAGCATTGCGTGCCCAAAGCCTTTCAGGTCGCTTGTTCTAGAGCTACTGACCACATCGCACACTTTTTCTAGCCGACCCCTGACAGTCCCAAAGGCTGCTTGCTGCAGAAGGGGTAGGCAGAGAGCTCGCCGCAAACGCGGCAACTCCACCCTAGCGTCACCTAAGTCCCTAGCCTGGAGCCCGAGCCCCGCCCAGGTGGGCACCGAAGACTGCCAGCAGGGCTTCGGGCACCAGCACCCAGAGGCGGCGAAGCTGCTGCAAGGCTGGAGCTCCCGGGACGCCAGGGGCCAGGGTGGCGGGGCTGTGCCTCCTCGGCGTCTCCCTAATCCTCGGTCCGAAATAGCCAGGGTAATCTCGGGTCGAGGCGGGGGAATTAGCGTCTTGGGGCGGGGGAGGACGACGAGGCCCCGAGGCTGGACGGCGCAGGGTCGGTCGGTGTGAAGAGCACTAAGCAAGAGTGGCCCAGGCGGCCCCGGGCGGGCGCTGCACGCGACAGCCGCGCGGCGAGGCCAGGCCGGATGGCGGCTCCGGGAGGTCCCGGGTGCGCCGGGCTCCGACCGAGGGACTCACTCCACGGCCCCCTGAGAAGTTCGCGCGCCCCCGGCACGCCCGCTCGGCCGCTCTGCACTTACTTGTCGCGGCGGCTGCCGAGCTCGGGGATGGCGCCGAGCGGCGAAGGGCCGGGGTCCGGGCGCCGAGCGCACGCGGCCAGGTGTCGCCGGTGCCGTTCCAGCAGGCCGGCGTTCTCGCGGCTCAGCCGCGCCACTTGGCGCTCCAGCTCCTCGATGCGCCGCCGCCGTTGCGCCAGCAGCTCCTGCTGCGCCGCGACGATCCGGGTCAGCTCCTGCAGGTACTCGGCCGCCGTGCCCGGGGGCTCGGCGGCGCTCGCCATGGTCCCCGCGGCGGATGGCCGCGCCTCAGGCGAGCGGGCAGCGGGGCGGCGGCAGCGGCGCAGCCATGGCTGCGCGGCGGGGACGGAGGCGCGGCGCGGCAGCGGGGCTCGGCCCGGGGGGCGCGGCGGCGCGGGGCTGGCGCGGCTCCGCCTCGGCTCCCGCCTCCGCCGGCGGACGCCCTGTGCCTCGGCGCCTCCCGCTCCCCCGCGCCGCCGCCGCCACCCCGCTGCCCGCTGCCCCACCGACGCGCAGTGGCCGGCAGGGCGCGGAGCTGCGGCCGCCGCGGGCAGGCGAGGAGTTTGCAAAGTGCCGGCTGCGACGCGAGGGGGAGCGGGAGCCTTGAGATCGTAGAGGGAGGAGGCGCCTGGGAGGGAGGGCGCCGCCTGCCGGGCCCGCCTCTCCACCCCGCGCGCCCTGCTCTTCAGCGCCTCAGCAACTCAGCGCCACGGCTCCGGAGCCCCTCATCCTAGTCCCAGCCCCGCCCCCTAAGCCCCTCAGTCCCGCCCCTTCATCCTCTTGTCCCTCAGCCCAATTTCCTCAGCGCGGTCCCTTAGCCTCAGCACCGCCTCTTCGGCCCCTCAGCTCCGTCCAGTAAATCCCTCAGCCCCGCCCCTCAGCCCTTCAGCCCCGCCCCCTATGCCCCTTAGCCCCGCCCGCTCGGCGCCTCAACCTCTCACAGTCCACACTTTCTCAGCCCTTTGCCCTTAAGCCCCGCCCCCTAAGCCTCTCAGCCCCGCCCCCTCAGCTCTGGGTACCTCCCCTCCTCCATTAGGCTCCTTAGTCTCAGCATCTAAGCTGGAGTCCGTCTAAGGCGCTGAGCACCACCCCGTCGGGGCTCAGCCACGCCCCCTCGGCGCCTCAACAGGGCCCCTTCATCAGCTCTCCTCCCTCAGTACCTCCCCCTTATGGCCTCAGCCCCTCCCTCTCTGCCCCTCAGCTTCCCCCACCCTTAGTCCTTCCTCCCCAGTACTTCAGCTCCTCCTCTTAGCCTCGACCTTTTCCTCAGTTCCTAGGCCAGACGTCCTTCCTCTGGCCTCAGTTTTTTAGCCCCAGGTACCTTAACATTTTCAGCCCCGCCCCTCAGCCAGTCAGGCCGGTTTCTTTTCCAGAGCTCCTCAAACCTGTGGCTTTGAGTGTGCTTGAGCACCTTGGCCCCAAGCTCCTTACCACTCTAGCTCCTCCATTCCGGTCGCTCCGTCCCCATTATCCAACCCCAGGATCTTCAACCTGTGACCCTCAGCCCTTCAGACAGGAGACCCCCAACCCAGCACTTCCTGTCGACTCTTGCCAGCCCCTCTGATGTATAAAGGTTAAAAAAAAAAATGAAGAAAACTGTCTTCATGCTACTGGCCCATGATTTTAGGTCGTGTGAACAGAAAAACAAGTAACTCATGAGACGTTTGGCCTATTTTAAGGCCTAAGTCTGCTAAAACACAAGGTTTGTTTTGTAGCCGCAGACACTAGTCTCACAAACTGCCCCTTCCTTGTGTGGTCAGAAGGTAGCCAGAAGGCTGGGGGTATGGCTCAGCAGTTAAGAGCATTGACTACCTTTCTAGAGGACCCCGGTTCAATTCCCAGCAGCTCACAACTGTCTGTAACTCCACTTCCAGGGAATGTAAAAAAAGGTAGCCAGAAAGCACTGAGACCCTACGGCAATTTACCTTGCCTCTGAGTCTCAGTTTCCTCGGGCGTACTACTATTCTTAATTGTTGGAATCTTCATAATTTTCTTATCCCAGATTTCTCTGGACTAAATTTACTTATGTTTTGTCTTCTTGTTTTTTAAGGGTTGTTGCCATTGTTTCTTGTTTTCTAGCAAATGCTTTTAAGGCTATTAATTTGCCTCTGGGTAAAGCCTTAACTACATCTCCAAAGTTTCTAAAACTTTATTATCTGCATTTTGAGGGCATTGCTTTTGTCAAGGCTGACATTACACTGGCATAACCCTGGCTTCACTAACTCACGCTGGCTGCTATCCGTCTAAACCCTCCTTGGGAATTCCCTGGGCATGCCTACAGAGAGGGAGAGAATGGTAGCAGGGCTCTCCCTGGGGTCCTCAAAATCACCAAGGACTTTTATCTCAGCATGACTGGAAATGAAAACTTTAATGTTGTCCCTTGCTACTAGGCTATTTGAATTGCTCCAAAAAATTCATGTTATCTTTGTAAATCTTGTAATTGTCTTGTGAAAAGTAATATCATGCTATATCCCATGTGTATATCTAAAGTGTTTAATGTTTTGATTTTTACATTTAAAATACGCTAATACTTTCGCAATTATGTTCTGATCTATCAAGAGTGTCTCCAAAAGATGGCCCAGGCTTCACTCCATCTTAAGGGAGATCTGACCTTGGAATCATGCTTGTATCTCTGCCAGTGTTTGGGAGTGAAGAGATTTCAAACTCTAAATCCTGGCACAGATCAGAGAGGAACCATGGAGGAAGGAACAGTGCCCCTATGCCCAGTGCCCACATGGCTTCCCCATGTCTGTATGCCCCCACAACAGTTCTTTCTGGAGCTGACCTCACACTTCTATCTCCACACTACCTGCTTGCTCTCTGAGACTTACCCTGTTATACTTCAGACGTAACACAGACTAACAAATCAGAAGCCTTCAAGGCATGGTCAGAGAGGAAGTTGTCAACTGCTTCAGGGGTCTTAAGGGGGGGGGCGCAGCTGGCCACACCCCAATTCTCTGTGGCATCCTGACCTTCTCTAGGTCCCCTGCACCAAGGCAAGAAGTACACAGGGAGGTGACAGAAGAGCCTGACATCTTGGGGGAGGGGGGGCACATATTCCATTATCCTAGCTCACACAGGAACAAACTCCCAGGAACAAAGTCTGCCCTACCATGGAGGGGATGCCTCTTCGTCAAAGGGCATCAGCCAGCCATTCACCTAGCAAATGTTCCTTGGTATCAACTCTGGCTAGAATCGGGGGGTGCAGAGCAGGACACACATGGCCCCTGCTTTCTTAGTGTTTTCTAGAGGAGACAGAGTGAGCGAGTATCAAGCAGCATGTAAGGGGGAGGTCACGTGGGGCCTGTCCTCAGAAGAGCCTTGGGTGGCTGGGTGTTCCACTGTTGCTGTGTAGATATCTTAATTTATTATCAAGGGCACATAATTTTCATTATGGACTGGACTCCCAAATCACGAGACCATCTTGGAGGAGAGTAACAACATTCTAGTGAGCATTTAATAGCCAAACCAAACCTCCCACTAGCCAAACACTCAATGGCCAAACCAAAAGCCCACCTCTGTTGTGTAAATGTTCCCATTATGGCTGACTTGAAGCTATGGGTTGAGCTCAGGGACTATAGGTACATCTGGGACAAGGCCACAGGTAACACCCACAGCAAGCATGAACCAGCTTAAGCACACCCAGCCACTGTAGCGCTGGAGACATGCAGGGTGTTCTGACAGCATGGTACCATCATGAGATTCAACACGAACCTGGTCCTAACGACATGTGAGCAGAGAGCTTCCCTTTGGGACCAAGGAAGCCTGAACCAAGATTGGAGCTGTAAAGATCTCCACTCCAACTCCTGATCTGCTCCAGGCTGGACACGTCCCACCAGCGCCTCTCAGATCAAGAGACCTGAAACATTTCTACACCCTGCTGCATGCAGGCTCTTGCTAGGCAAGATGGCTAAGCACAACTCACTGGCTACCCTGTCTGTTGCCACATCCTTTAAACTCTCTGGCTTTGATCCTCACTGCTGGACAGCAAATTGCTGAGTTCACAGACCTGTTTCTAGAGTCTAGACTCAGCTACCAGCTATCTCTGTGAGTTCCCCCAAAGCCATGGCCCTTGACCTAGACACATAGATGAACAGAACAGCAGGTCAGATAAGTGAGGATAAAGCAGAGGGGTTTTATTGTGAAGAACCAATAAAACAGAGCTGTCTAGTCATACACTGTCCCTTGCCTAAATTC
This sequence comes from Peromyscus maniculatus bairdii, assembly GCF_049852395.1. Taxonomy (NCBI): domain Eukaryota; kingdom Metazoa; phylum Chordata; class Mammalia; order Rodentia; family Cricetidae; genus Peromyscus; species Peromyscus maniculatus. The sequence goes on from NC_134854.1 coordinate 113,162,677, forward strand.
CACAGTGCACAAGGAAAGGAACAGAGTCTTCAGTGTCCCATGAGCATGCTGTACTGGCTGCTGCGGCTGCCCAGTGGTGGATCACACTTTAGGACAAAGCCCTTGCCATGATACATGCTGGTAGTTGATGGCTCAAAACTCAGATTCCCTTGGGAAATGGCCCTATGATGACAGGCCTAACTTGGAATCTTTTGGCATGTTTCTATCTCCCCTTCCTAGGTGACTTTCATCCCAGAACTGGTTCATACAGAGTTCCACAGTCAGGCCCTCTTGCCTCCATATGGGCCATGCTGAGGGGTCATGCCAGCTTCAGTGCTTCCAGGAGAATCACCAGAGGCCTCTGCAGGGTCTGCACCAGCTCAGCACAATCAGCACAAGAGCACTCCTAGAAGAGCCAGCTCTACCTCTGGAGTCACCAGAGGCATCCATCTCCACCGAGTCTCCCTTCTTTATCTTCACATCTTCACTTGTTCTTGTTAAGATTTATAGGATGTGAATTCCACACTATGATTCCAGCTAAGGTCCTCCTGCTTTGAGCACAGATTCTAAAATATGAGACACTGATAACTTCATTTTTCAGTGTTATAATTGAGCAAATTAAAGGCCAAGTAGTGTATACTGAACTGAAGGGGGAAGAAAGATGTAAGCAGAGCTGTAAGCAAGCCAAAGGGAAAAAAGTAACAAGACTTTGGAGATGACAGAGGGAATGGATTGTTCATAATAATTTATTAATTTTTATTAACACATAGCTTCTCAGAGAGGGCATCCATTCTTTCAATACTATATTTGTTGTGGAAAACACATATTTCACCTTTAAAATCTTCTGGGAGCTCTCTGGCTCACAGCTAGAACTTGTGCTGGCTGCTTCCTGGGCCTTTACGTGGTTCACTGGGGATTTCTTGGCATTATGCTTCTGGATTGGGTCCACTGTTTCTTGGATCCTGTGTACTCTTTCTTGAATTCATTTTCTATTTTGCAGTGTACATCCCCAATTAGTTCTCCCAAAGATAGCCTATGAGAAGGTCTTTGAGTCCTTATGTGTCTGAAAGTATTTATTTTGCAGTTCTATTTGATTGATAGTTTGGCTAGGTATGGAATTCCAGATTAAAAATCTATTTCCTCAGAACCTGGAAAGGCTGACTCCGTTTTTGTCTCACTTAATGTTGCTGATGCTAGCCTTCCTTTAAACAAGTGATTCTCTTTTGGAAGAAAGGTGCTATGGTCCCTAACCAAGACATTGGAAATCTGGTGGGGAACATTTCTGGTCATCTCAATGACTGTGGATGATGTCAATGGATAATGAAATGGAGGAGAGTCCTATCTAATACAAACTTGATGCATTTATCTAAATTATTCTATTATTAATAAAAACTCAGGAGTCAGAAATTGGGACAAAATTCCAACAAATCCAAAGAGCAGCAGAGAAAATGATGGACTGGCCCTACTCTCCACATTTCCCAGATCTAAAACACCAGAGAATCTCTACATCCATCCCTACTACTTCTTGTGCATCTCTCTGTCCAGCTCACTGAGTCCTCCAACATCTCTATGGCTAATTCTAGCCAGCTGAATGTGGACTCTGCTCTCTGATTCAAGGTTTAACTTTATTGTCAGTCTCAGAGTCTCAGTGTGAACAAATCTCCTGTAACAAAAACTACGCTCCCGAACTGCCAAAAGTAAAAAAGTCAGAGGACTCCACAGTGCCTGACTTTATGATTTATAATAAGCAATGATAATCATGAAGAGTGTGAAGACAGAGCATAAATTAAGAACACAGAAGCCCATCCAGAAGTAGATCTGTGCCTGCCTATCTGATCAAGCTCTCACAAAGAGGCTTTCAGCCAACCAAGAGAAAGGGAATTCGTTCATCAGATGTTGAAAATTGTGCTGAAGAATGACCCAGACATCCCACCTTCTATAAAGCTTAACTTAAATTATATCATAGACCTGAACATATATGGCAAGCATATAAAACTTCTAGACAAAAATAAGAGAAGATCATAATGACCTTGAGTTTGACAGTGACAAACAGCATCAAAAGCACGCACCACAGGAAACACATTTTTAAAGGGAAAAAATCAATAACTTAAACTCTCACAAAATGAACTTTGTTCTTTAAAAGATGCTGCTAGAAAAAGGGAAAGGGGGCTGGAGAGACAGCTCAGCAGTTAAGTTCAATTCCTAGCACCCACATCAGGCAGATCGCAACTGCTTGTAAATCCAGCTCCAGGGGATCTGAAATCTGCTTGCGCTTCCTCAGGCATCTGTACTCACATACTTAAACCCACCCACCCCCAATACACACACACACACACACACACACACACACACAATTAAAAACTTTTTTTAAAAAAAGGAAAAAGAAAGCTTAAAGGAAAGGAAAAGGCAACCAGGTCTAGTGGCACATACTTGTAATCCCAGCATCAGGAAGCTGATGTCAGGAAAGCTAAAGTCCAAGCCTAGCCAGGGCAACACAATGAAAGCTCACTAAAAAGACAGATAGATGATAGATAGATAGATAGATAGATAGATAGATAGATAGATAGATAGATAGATAGACAGACAGGAAGGAAGGAAATGGCAAGCCACAGCCTTGAAGAAAATACTTGTAAACTATATATCTGAACGAGACCTTGGATGTAGACTATTTACAGAACTTTAACCTAATAGTAATACAAACAGCTTAATTAAAGAATGAGTAAAAGGGGGCTGAAGTGACATCTCAGAGGTTAAGAGCACTTGCTGCTCTTCCAGAGGACCCAAATTCAGTTCCTAGCACTCATGTCCTATGACTCCAGCTGTATGGGATCTGAGGCCCTCGTATGGCCTCCTGAGTACCAGGCATGCACACAGTACACATACATACACATATGCAGGCAACACTCTCACACAAAAATAAAGGTAAATAAAACCTTTTGTTTTTTTAAGACAGGGTCACACTATGTAGCTCTGGCTGTCCTGGAACTCATTATGTAGACCAGGCTGGCCTTTAACTCATAGAGATCCTCTTGACTTTGCCTCCCTAGTGCTAGGATTAAAGGTTGTGCCACTATACCTAGCTAATAAACCTTTTTTAAAAAATAGACAACTGTTGCTTGTTTTTTGTTTTTGTTTTTTGTTTTACTCTTTATTCTGCTCTTTTGGGAGCCCGCAACCCAGCTCCCAAATAAATCACACACAAAGCCTTATTATTACTTATAAATGCCCAGCCTCAGTTTGGCTTTTTTCTAGCCAGCTTTTCTTAATCCTAAATTATCCCATCTACCTTTTGCCTCTGGGCTTTTATCTTTCTCTATTTCTATATATCTTTCTTTACTTTTTACTCTGTGGCTTGCTGTGTAGCTGGGTGGCTGACCCCTGGAGTCTTCCTCTCTTCTTTCTTGCTCCTTAATCCTCTCTCTCTTCCCAGATTTCTCCTTCTATTTATTCTCTCTGCCTGCCAGCCCCAACTATCCTTTCTCCTGCCTTGCCATTGGTTGTTCAGTTCTTTATCAGACCAATCAGGTGTTTTAGACAGTCACAGTAACACAGCTTCACAGATCTAAACAAATGCAACATAAAGGAATGCAATACATCTTTGCATCATTAAACAAATGTTCCACAGCATAAACAAATGTAACACATCTTAAAATAATATTCTACAACAGACAACCCAATCTAAAAATGAGCAAAGTAACTAAAGAGGTATTTCTCAAAGGAAGAGACAGAGAGACAATGGCATGGAGATATGCTTGGCATGGCTGGCCATCCCTAGTATGAGCTAAGTCATAAGATACCCATGCACACTGTAGGTTGATAAGAACTAAAACTACAGGCAACAGCAGGTGTTGATAAGGAGGCAGAAGAATGGAAACCTTCACCCACTGGAGCACCAACATGACCAAAGAAAGGACTCTGTCCAAGTCCAGTGGGTGAATCAATGAGTTTCCTGGAGTTACTTAAGAAGCATAGGTAACTGGAATACCACTATGCCACCAGGAAGTCCCAAAGACCACTTCTGTGAGGAGTATCACCCTAGTCAACTGTTGATTATTTATATAGTGTCAGGAGGGAGAGGCCTTGTGAGGATCTCCTCAAGGCTCCTGGGCCCATGAGTCCCATGAGCTACCCCCTCCCTCCAGGAGGGAAGGCTAACAGATTTCCTGAGGGGTTTGTTAGGTGACCACAGCACCTCTGATTCAAGGTGGTCAGGGTCATGTCCAACCCAGAGGAAACATATTCTACATTCCTTGTGAGTATTTCACATTTTTACAAAATGACAGTAGGCTGGAGGCCTTCCACTTAGAAAATCCAGACACTGTTTTCCACATTCATAGGTCACTTTTTCTAAGACCTGTTCCTGGGCTTGGTACTCTGTGCTTGTCTCCCACTCCCTGCACCAGATTCTGGCAGCAAAGGCCATTCTGACTAATCTTGCACTCATAGTTCCCGCCCACTGCTGTCAAGAGCTGCTTAATATCAGCTAAAGGAGTGAACAAGCCCGGGAAGGAATGACTGGGAAGCCTGTGAGATCACCAGGCACCCCTGAATTCCTAGTTTAGATCTGAATCAGTGAAGCCTGTAGGCAGGAAGAGATCATGCAAGTCACCTGGAACACATACACACACACATACATACATGCATACATAATACAGACATAAATGCATATGTACATACAAACCTGTACATACATACACATATATACAAACATATACACATGCACATATATACACAAACACAATACATGAATATACACATACACATATACATGCACATAAACATATATATATATATACATATATATAAGTTTATTAGCATGCACAATATTTGGGGGGATACAATACCACATTTCCTCTCTTTTGTTTAAAATTTAAAAAAGCTTATAACTAATACAAGAAAAATTATATCCAATAAGTATACACAATATACACAATATATATACAAATAAGCATACACATTCATTCATACACACAGGAGTGGGAGGTTGAAGGCAGGAGAGGATACAACATGGATGTTCCCTTCCCCTCACACTCTCGTTCTGCTCTGCAGTGTGCCCGACTCTCCATGAGGATGGATAAGCCACACGCTGGGGCATCTGGCCTGGTCACAGCAGCTGAGGAGCCCTGAGACGACTCAGCTCTTTGAGCTCCAGCATTCCCCTTTGTAGGTGAGACCTTGAACCCCACTCACCAGGCTGCTCTGAGGGTGAAGTGAGACCACATCTGGATGCACAGAGGCAGTGCCTGGCACAAAGCAAGCACACATTACATTGTTCCTGCCTGGCCTTAGACTCAGGGACTTATCAGCACCCATCACACCCAAGTCAGAATACACAGACTGTTATACCATTCACATGAGTAGAAAACTGCACATCTGTGCTGAAAACTATAGTAGTAGCCATTAGAAGAACAGAGGCAGAGGGACAATTTGACCAATTTTAAAACAATGAAAAGAGAAATTTTGATTAGTTAGAAATGTAAAGTAAGATAGATGAGTAAGCCCAAACAGGTCAACAACTGAATAAATGTAAATGTCTTTACCACACCTATGAAAAAGCAAAGACTAACAGCTGAATGAAGTGGTGCACACTTGTCATCCCAACTATTTGGAAGGCCGAAGCAGGAGGATCACTAGTTCCAGGCCAGCCTGTCTACATAGTGAGAACTTGCATAAAAATAATTAAAAGGGGCCGGGTGGTGGTGGCACACACCTTTAATCCCAGCACTGGGAGGCAGAGGCAGGTGGATCTCTGTGAGTTCGAGGCCAGCCTAGACTACAGAGTGAGTTCCAGGAAAGGCACAAAGCTACACAGATAAATTCTGTCTTGAAAAACCGAAAAAAAAAATTAAAAAATTAAAAGGTACTCAGGTGTGATAGCACAGGCTTTTAATCCCAGTGCTCAGTGGGCAGATGAAGGAGCATCTCCATGAGTTTGAGGCCACCCAGGATTACATAGTGAGTTTCAGGCCAACCAGGGGTACATAGTAAGATCTTGTCTTAATTAATTAATTAATTAATATGCAGAGACTTCAGATAAAGCTCAGCTATACATATGAAGAAGAAAGATGGTTTAGGAACTCCCTCTGAGATTGGAATTCAGCTCCTCAAGAATGACACCCTAAGTTGTCCTCTGTCCGCCATACATCTGCACATGTGTACCCCACACACAAAATACATATGCATAAAATTAATTATTAATAATCAGTTAACTAATAATCAAATTTTTAAGCAATATGTACTTAGTCTATAATGACAGTTAAAGCCACTTGTCATAAATTGAAAGTATTCTGTAAACCAGAATAGAGGAGAAATGTTTTCTACTAGAAAATGCCATCAGTTTAGACTTTGGTTTTGAGACCTGCTCCTTCTCAATTGAAAGGAGAGATTCAAGGGCTGGCAATGTAGCTGAAGTTGGTGGAATGCTTGCCTCCCATGCACAAAGTCCAGAGTTTAATTCCCCAATACCACATAAAACTAGTTGTGATGGCACACATCTATAATCCCAATACTTGGAAGCTTGAGGTAAAGTGATCACCAAGAGTTCAAGGCTAGCCTGGTCTATATAGCAAGTTCCAGGCCAGCCAGGGTTATATATAGAGACCCTGTCTCAAACCAACAAAACCAGTTAGATGTTCTGGTGCTGGAGAGATGTTATAGGCTGGGGACCTGCTGAGACATTTTTCATATAATCACGGGATTGCCAGAGACGCAAAATAAGAGTGACTTGCTTCTCCCTGTCCCACCATGCTACTTAAGGTTTCCTGTCCTCATGTCCTCAAATAATTTCATGGACTTTGGTGTATGCTAGGATCTCCACAGGGCTGGTCCCTTACATACCAGCTCTCTGCTGGCATACCTATAAATTTGGCATGATTCTATCTACTGCCAGGGACAATGGAAGCCATGAAATTAAAGGGGAATAACATACAGCCTTCTAGTACAATGTCATGCTGTGTGCCTTAAGAGTCATCATAGAGCTCCCTGCCTATGGGCCTGGCCACTCAGGCAGGTGGGGGGACCTCTCAGTGACTCCTTTGTATTCTGGCTCCCATCAAACCAGATGGGCAGACTTTCAGTCACCACTCTGGCTCAGTCCAGGCTATCTACTTCTGCAAGGCACCTGCATGTGCTAATACGTTAGACTACAGGTTCTAGTCTGAGAGGTCAAGGATCCAAGTACTGGCTTGGCCTATGTCTGGGAAGAGCTTCCCTCTATATGTCAGAACACCAGGGCTGCATACTTCATGTTAGAAGGTGAGAGGGATGAATTATATGTCCTAACTTGTCTGATTTTACCTCCTGATAAGGGACAAATCTCTAAGGAGGAGTAGCCTCATAGCCCGCTCACCTCCCAAAAGCTATATGCATCATGGCCCCATCAACTTGGGTTGATATTCCAACACAAAACACTGGGAAGTACACACCTTTCAACCACCACCCTGGGCTGAGACAGCTCCCACCTCCCAGGCAACTGTTAGCAGAGCTCTGCTCCCAGGAGCCCACCCTGCAGGTAGGTGCCAGTCACAAGCCCAGGGCTACAGGCCTGCTGCTCACATCTAAGGCATAGCTGGGACAACAAGGCCACAGACAGTGCCCCCACCCTTGGGCCCTGGAGCCGTGCATCTCCACCAGGAGCTTGTCAGGAGTCCACAGACGAATCTGAGTTGGGGTATAGGGGAAAAGGGAGAAAAATGCCACTTTGACACGTCAAAATGAATAAATGTTTAATTAAATATCCACAGAATGTAACATTAGTCAACTAGTCAATTGCATTTCAACTCAATGCTTCTGTAGCTCTACATAAATTTTATTTAATGAGGCAAGTGGGTGCCTTTTAATATGTTTGATGTGGTGAGGTATGGAAATGCCAAGCAGGGCCCAGGCACAGGTCTTAAAATAGCTGTGCCCTCAAAAACCAAGAGGTTTGCAAAAATCTCTCCTTCATGTGTCCATTCCACTGGACAGGCACTCAAGAGTCTATCTATGTGCCTGTGGAGAGGCCCCAGATTCTGGGAGGGAGAGCTCAGCCCCCTGCCCTAGCCCTCATCGTTCCAGGTCCTGCTCTGGACTTGATCTCTCTTCCACCTTCCCCAAAAGAGTTCCTTTTTGTTCACATGGGGGAAACTGAGGCCCAGGAGGTTAGCTCAGTCCTGAGGTTTGCCAGTGGCACCTGGGGCATCTGCACCACCCTCCTAAAAGCAAGTAGGCAAAATAGTCCCCAGGGGACCTTTCCCAGCTCTTCATGAATATTCAAGCAGCTGACCTGACTCCTCTTTGCAGTCCAGGAAGAAGCCCATTACCATTCACCAGCATCTACCGCATTTTTAATTAAGAAAACACAGTCATTCTAATTTTAACGCCACTCTCCTACTACCTCAGTCCCCTCCCTGGCTTCATTTATAGAAGGGCTGTTCCGCCTCTGGAAGCGGGATGCAGTGCTTTCCTGCCTGTTGATTGGGATGACTCATCTTCTATGAGGCTGTTTTGTATCCTGGGTGACTGCTTATCGTGGGGTCCCCCATTGAGCCCCTCCTGGAGCTCCTGGCCCTGCTGGAGGCTGCAGGCTCTGTTCTTGGTAAGCAAGACCTTTAGAAGGCCATCTAGCTGCATCCCCAGCTGCCTGGCCCTGCCTGGCGCTGCCTGGCCCTGCCTGGCCCTGCCTGCCGCTGAATCAGCCATGTCCCTCCCCTCCCCCTTCCAGCCTAGGGTTGTCAGATGAAATACAGTGCGCCCAGCTAAAAGGGAACGTCAAATAAACAACAAACCATTTCTTTTTAAGCACACGAGTGTCCCAGAAGCATGGAATATACTTGTACTTTTTTTAAAAATGCTTGGTTTTCTATCTGTAATTTCAGTCTTTATTCCCTCAACCTGGCTACCCTTCTGTAGCCACACTGCCCCCTGCTGGTCCATAAGCACCCAGGGTCCTTGCTTAACCACCGCAGGGCCTTTGAACATGCTGTACTTCTTGCGGCCCCGAGTGTAGCCCTTCAAACAGTCTTTCTATTATGCTCCTTCTGCACCCCACGTCACTAGAATGTCAGCTCTGGGGCAGAAGTTGAGTCTGTGAGTCTGCCTAGCATTAGACGGGGTACTTAGCAGGTACTCAACACACAAGAGTAATGATGTTTAATGTTTCCAAGTAACTCTGCATGAGATGTCCCCCTTTTCCCACTCTGCAGCCAAGGAAACTGCGGCTTAGACAGAGGTGAGTGACTGGCCCAAGTTCTCTATCTGACCTTTCAAACATAGCCCCCCCCCCCATACACTTGAGCAGCTGTTCTTTGATGGGTGGGGCACTGATTCAGGCAAGGAGGGCAGGGGATGTATCTATGGAAGGAAGCCAGGGGGAAAATAAAGATGGTGGGGAGAAAGCAGGGTTCCATCCATGGCCCATGGCCCTGAATGTCACTTCTATCACTTTAACGATTACAGGTGGGTTTCAATAAGCAATAGAAAAATATATGTGGCAAGTCACAAAATGTGCGATTTCATGGATGCTTTTTCTTATGAAAAGGCCAAATTCAAAATAAGCCAGTTGGAAGGAAAAAATAGTCCAAAGAACACAGAACGTCCATGAAGCTGTGGACAGCATAGACAGCTGTGCCTTTGACATCTGTGCTAGGGTGACAACACCCAAGGCTTAAACTTAAAGGAGGGACGGCTTATTTTGGCTCATGGTCTCAGGGGGTCCAGTCCACGGCCACTCAGTCCTGTTGTTTCAAGCCTACTTTTGCACAGCACATCACGGTGGTCGTGAGTGGCAGAGGTCTGTTTGCTCCATGGTAACTGGGAAGCAAAGCGAGAAAGGTGCTATGGTCACAATATTTGCCATCGAAAGCAACCCCAATGTCGCCATTTCTTCCTACCTGACCCTGCCTCCTGAAGGTTACTAAACCTTCTCCCAGCGCTAAGACTGGTGATGAAGTTTTTAGCCCATGTGTCTCTGGGGAACACTTAAGGTCCAAAACCGCAGCAATTCTTCTATCTAGAATATTCTCCACATATCTGACACTCTCCTATGAATTGACTCATCCACTGCTCAAATCCATGCATACAATGGAGGTGCTATTTCCTGGATGAGGAAACAGGCACCACGAGGTCAGGCAACTAACTTGCTCACAGTCACACAGCTTGTGAGAAGCGGAGCTAGGATTGGAGCCTGCAGACAGGAAGCCACAGCCTGGCCCAGCGTTCTCCTTACCACTCTTTTTACCCTTCTAAAAGGTCAGCAGAAGGCCCAGCCTACTCAGTTGCTCGGCCCCAGAAGTCTCTTGGCCTTAGATCTTCCTGCCACTACCCCTGCCTAGCGCCTGGCTTTGGCCTTTCTTCCGGAGAGCTACTGAGACGGCCCCCCTCTACCTAGACAAGCCTGAATTTTCTTGAGCCTGAGCGGAGTCTCCTCTGTATTCTCCCTGAGCTCCAGAAGGCTGGGGAGGAGCAGAGGCTTCCGAGGTCCTGCCCAGGGAGCACCTCCCTCCCACACAGGGAAGCTCAATTCTTTTCCACCATCCCAGTCTTCAAAGCAGCCTTGGACCCCTCCAGGCTAGGCCTGGCTAACCAGAGTCATTGCTGTGCTGTCAACTGGAGCAGAGTCAGCTCCTGAGTCAGTGTGGCTGGCTCAAGAGGGAGGGCTTTGCGAGGGCTGGGGGTGGGGACCCACACAGAGAAGACCCTCGGCCCTGTCTGAAAGGTTGTCAGTGAGAAATGAGCAGAGACATGTAGACTGCCTGTTGTGGGAACTAGATGCTCATAAGCAGGGAATTGCCTGAGCTGTACCCATGCCTTGAGGTTGGCCTCTGCTGACACCTCAGCTCATCTCCCAGGCTTTCTCTCACTCTGTGGTCAACCACAGTGGCCAAACTCCCTCCAGCCAGGAGCCTCTGCCCAAGCCCTTCCTACTGTCTGTAGCTCCTTCCCCTCCCCTCTGTCCTTGCTTAATACCAGCCTGTCAGTCAAACCCCAGACTGGCATTGCTTCTCTGGAGAGCTCTCCCTGAACAGGCAAGTCCCTAATCACGTGATCTTCTGGGAGCACATCCTCTTTGCAGGGTCTTGGTATTGCTATGAGTCTTGTTTTATCTTTCTCTCCCCTTAGACTGTTGGCATTCTTAAAGCAGAAATAGATCATCTGCACTCTAGGGCAAACCTAGAGCCAAACACAATGCACATAGTAGGTGTTAAATAAACATAAAAAACGGCTGAGGGATAAGGACATACACTTATTGACACAGCAAATGCCCATGGGCTATTTGCATGAAGAACACAGGTTACACTATTTCCACAGCCTGCTGACATTTCTGTGTGAAGTGCATTTCTCTCTGTGGATATATATATGCAATAGAAATATATATATGTATATATATAAAATCTTCACACAGGAAAAAACCTTGGAAGAACAAATGTAAATCAGTACAGCCATTATGGAAAACAGTGTGGAAGTTCCTCAAAAAATTAAAAATAGAAGCACCACATGACCCAGCAATCCTACTCCTGGTGTATTCATCCAAGGAAATGATGCCAGCATGTGGAAAAGCCACCTGCATGCCAGCGCTTGGCAGCCCTGGTCACAATAGTCAGGACGCGGAGGTAACCTACACACCCACCAACAGATGCACAGAAAAAGAAAATATGGCCTATTTGTGCAGTGGAATACAATTCAGCCGTTAAAAAAAAAAAAAGGAATCCAACATCTGTGACAACATGGAAGAAGCTAGAGATCACTGTGTTAAGTGAAAGGAGCCATGCTTGGGCCAGGTACCAGGTGGACCACCTCGAGTACAGGATCTAGGAAAGCTGATGACCAAGATACCGCGAGTAGAGGGGTCGCCAGAGGGGGTGAGGGGAATGTTGTCGAATAGGAACAAGTTACAACGCAGGTATGGTGGCTCACATCTATCATCTGAGCACTGTGAAATTCAAGGCTAGTTTGAGCTACACAGTGAGATCTGGGCTAGTCAGACTACAGCAAGTAACCCTGTACCAATAAACCTAAACGACACAAATAGGAACAAGTTACAGTGTGTCAGGAAGAATAGTCTATGGTGTTGACTGCTTGGACAGATTGTAGCTGACAGTAACATACTGTAGCCAAAGCAGCCAGAAGAGGGGATCTTCTATGCTGCCTTCTCACAGAAATGACGGATGTTGAAGGTGACAGGTGTCGTAATTGCCATGATCTGACAATGTATACGTGTCGTGAAATATCACACCCCATGAAACTGTATAGATCAATTAAAAACTCAAATATGCTAAGTGATGGAGTAGCCTGTGTCAGAGGTGGTGAGCACTCGATTTTCTCCTTGCTGATCTGTTTTCTAGTCCAGTCAGCACTGACCACTACCTGAGTGATGTGAGCCGTTGATCCGAAGACCTCAGGTGGAACAGGGAGGGTACAGGCACTGCAAGGGAAAAGGAGGGGAGGGGACAGTGAAAGTCTCCGCTGCCTCTCCTGACAGAGGAACTGGGCTGAGGGAGAAGGGAGGGACACACACACACACACACACACACACACACAGACCATGGACTACAGAAAGTTCCAGGTCACAGTGGGAGGTGGGGTGGGAGGGAGGGTGTGTCCAGATTGGAACAATGGAAGAAGCCAGGCTGAGGTGCAGACAAAGCCCCTCCTTTCCCAGTCACCGGAATCCCTGGTGCTGTCCCGTCCCCCCCCCCCTCCCCCCGCCCCAGTCAGGCAGGGAAGGGACAGTGTTAACTTTGTCATTCAGGCCTCACCAGCAATCCTTCTGACTAATGGAGTCTTTAGTCAGTTTGGAGTTTGGAGAGGGGTCAGCCACCAGCTTTCCCAGGGCTCTGAGGTCTGGACTCTCAGAGGCCACAGGACAGCACCCCACCTGAGGATGGCAGGTTCGCTCCCCGAGGGTGTGTGGCTGCAGAGGCCACTAAGTCCCCTGTTAGGGCGGTTAGACGGAAGTTCAGGGCCAAGGTGGAGGGTCTGGCAGGGCAGGCAATACCACATCCCAAGTCTGGCCTCTTCCTTGTGCCCAGAGGGCACAGGGGGATCCTGACTAAGAAACACAGGGGCGAGGGCTGCAGGTGGGTCAGTGGTTAAGAGCATTTGTTGCAGCCGGGCGGTGGTGGCGCACGCCTTTAATCCCAGCACTCGGGAGGCAGAGGAAGGCGGATCTCTGTGAGTTCGAGGCCAGCCTGGGCTACCAAGTGAGCTCCAGGAAAGGCGCAAAGCTACACAGAGAAACCCTGTCTCGAAAAACCAAAAAAAAAAAAAAAAAAAAAAAAAAAGAGCATTCGTTGCTTTGAGAGAGGCTCAGGGTTCAATTCCCAGTGCCTACACGGCTGCTCACAACCACCTGTACTCCAGTTCCAGGGGATCAGCAGCCCACTGCTGGTCTCCATGGGCAGAGGCCTGCAAGTGGTACACAAACATACATGCAGACAAACACTTATACACATAAAACAAACCTTTAAAAGAGAACAAAAGGGCAAAGAGGAGACAACACAGATCTCCCCCAGTACAGCCCTGTCCCTCTTCCCACGACTGTCCATTGACGGAGTCCCATTCACACATATCTCCCCAGAACAACCATCCTTGTCTGTCATAAACACTTCACACCCCTGCTCAAGGACCGTCCTTGGTCCCCTATGGCCTATAGGGGTGATGTAACAACCTTTGGTTTGCTCCCTAAGAACGCTGACAAACTGTATCCCCCACAGCTTCTCCCGGTGGCATCTGTAATCCCTCTTCCTGTGTTTAGTGGTATATTTTTATTAACAGGAAATAGAAACTATTAAGCCATTGACAAGATGAAACACAATGAGGATTAACTGTGATTAGATTATTTTATGACATGACTTGATAAAATAGGTTCTAATTATCAAATTAAGTAGCCCACTCAGCCTGACATCATGTGGAATTTTATCAAGTGGGTCTTATCTGCCTTGCATTCTGAGAACTGCACCAGCCCCCTCTCCAGCTGTCCCTCTCTGCGGGCGTCGATCTGGCCCATCCGCATTGTCCTGTCAGGACTGGGTTGGTTACTGATTTACTTCTGTGTGTCTGGTAAGTGGCTCAGGGGACCACTCAAGGAGCAAGTCCTGAAGAGAGTATTGAGACCTCAGAGACTGGGAGTGGCTATTCTGGACCCCCGAGGGAGAGCAACGAGGAAAATCCATATTGAACACAGGCTCCTCTGTCACCGCACAGACAGCCGCGATGCATCAGCTTACAGGACGGACAGGGTTGGGTGGGCTCGTGCCTATAGTCCATGTCACTTGGCCCACTGCGGTGGCCCTGGATGAAGCACACTGTGGTAATGCATGGCAGAGCAAAGCAGCTCACCTGAAACTGAGGGGAGGGCGAGGAGGAGGGAGAGAGAGTGCAGGGTCCCAACAGCCCATTCAGAGCACACTCCCAGAGACCTAACTTCCTTCCTCCGGACTCCACCTCTCCTCGGTTCTACCACTTCCTAGCAGTGAGTGCCACAGGCTGGTGACTAAGTTTTTACCACATGGGCTCTTGTGGGACATTTAAGATCTACAAGACCCACACAGAAAGCTAATGACGGAGGGGAACCAAGGTTCGGATGGAAAGTCCACAAAGACGCCCACCCAATAACTGGCAGATCAGACGGCTATCTGCACCTTGTTGCCTGGCCCACAGCTCTGTGCCCGACTCATCTGGCCTTCACCGAGGACTCCAGCGCTGGGAGAGTGGGGAAGTGGCCGGTCTTCAGATTTCAGTTCCCTGGGTCTTATAATTTGCTTTTATTTGCTTTCAGTGAACACCAAGATGCTCATTTCAGTAAATGAAAGTGGTCACCTGATGAGGCGACTGTGGAAATCCTCCACAGACTTTTATTTGCTAATTACATACAACATAAAACTTAACAAAGTAATAGCTGGTCCCAAGCCACTGCTGGGCTTTGGCTCCCCTTCTTCCTTACTCTGCACTGGCTTCATGTCAAAAACACAGCTTCCCATCAGTTCCTTGAGGATAACCCCCAGGCAGAAACGCATGGTGTCTATACCTCTGCCTCACAGCTCATGCCTGCGGCAGCCCTAAAACCCAAATAAATAAATTGAAATAATTAAATAAATTATTTTGGAGACAAACTGCTTCATGAAAATATCCACATGCAAAGTACCAGCCTGCTCAATAGGCTCACTCTGTGTCCCTGATGAAGACTCCCAGCATCTGGTGTTCACTGGTGTTCTTCCCTTTTCTTGCTCGGGGTCTAGGATAAACCACTATCAATCAAGAAAAGAGAGGGGTGGACTGGAGAATGGCTCAGTAGTTAAAGAGCAAGCACTGCTCTTCCAGAGGCCTTGAGTTCCGCTCTAAGCATCTCCCGTCAGGAGGCTCACAACTGCTTGTAGTCCCAGCTCCAGGGAGTCTGACCTCTGACCTCTGCAGGCACCTGTAGTCACATGCACACACACCCTCACACAATTAAAAATAATAAAAATAGAAACTGGTGCAATGGCTTCGTCATTAAGAGCTCTGGCTACTTTTCCAGAGGAACTGAGTCCATTCCTAGTACCTCCATGGCAGGCTGCAACCATGCCAACTCCAGTTCTAGGGGATCCAGTGCCCTCTTCTGGCCTCTGCAGGCACTAGGCACATACATGGTGCACAGGCATACACACACTAGCAAAACATGCACACACATAAAAATGAAAAACAATAAAAGGATCTTTAAAAAAAGAATAAAAGTTGCCTTGGAAATCTTGGAACAACTTTATTAGTTAATAAGAAAATGAGACAGAAGGCAGATGCTAAATGAGATTTTAGTCATAGTTTCCTATCTGCTTTTAGGGAAAAAAAGCAAAAAAGTACCAAAACAAAACCAAACCCAACAAAGCTCAGAAACCCAAGACTGTGCTACCAATTAACTGCCTGCAGTATATGACAGACACCAAGTCACCACGCTATTCTACGTGCTCTTCTGTCAAGTTGGGTTTTATTTTATTTTTTTGCTAGTGGTGGTGCACACCTTTAATCCCAGCACTCAGGAGGCAGACAGATCTCTGTGAGTTCCAGGATAGCCTGGGCTACAGAATGAGTTCCAGGCTAGTCAAAGCTACACAGAGACCCTGTCTCAGTAAAACAATCAAATAAAGCCAAAAAGAATTTTAATGTGGAATTTTACTGAAAAATTTTAATCCTTTTATGAGTCATTTTCTTGTGAAAAAGGTTATTTTTTTCTTATTTTCTACAGGCCAAGAAGATGGCTCAGTGGCTAAAGGCACTCACTATCAAGCCTTGGTGACCTGGGTTGTATCGCCAGAACTCACATAGTGGAAGGACAAAGCCAATGCCATCTGACCCCCTCAAATAAATAAATTTAACAATAACAAAATGTTATTTTCTTATGGAAATACTTGGTGAACTGTTTCTTTCATAGATTGAAATCTCTTCCCTTCTGGGTACATGGTCCTCCTGAGCAGCCATGTACTGCCTAACTATGGACCCTATGCCAGGGACTATGACCATCACCTTGTTTTCCCAGGCACTATCTGCCAAGTGGACTCATCTGGGATGAGGAGGGAACACCTGAGACCCATACGGCCATTCCACCAGCACAGGGCTTCCTGTCCATGGTAGAACCTTCAAACAGACTGTTGCTGCGTCTACCTACCATGTATGCTAATGAAAGAAAGCCACATGAGCAACATGTAATTTCTCTGGGTAGGAAGACCTTTAAATGTTCTCTGGAGAGGCTGCCATACAGAGAGGCCAAGAGGCTGGAAAAGAGGGATGCAGTATGCTACCTGCTTCTTGTTGAAGCCACCTGTAAAAGGCCACTGGTGATAAGTGAAAACTGCAGTGAGGCAGGTCTGCATTCCTGCCCCACCTTCGGTTCCAGGTGCCCTCATCAACTTAGATCCTAGGGCTCAACCCGTGTCCACATTTCAGCCTGAAGATGAAGGGTTTCCAGCCAGCCTGTGTGCTGTTTGGGTCTTTTGTCAATGTAGCACAAGTTAGTCATCTGGGAAGAGGAATCCTGGAGAACTTGCCTCCATCAGATGGCCTGTAGGCAAGTCTGTGGGGCCACTTTCTTGATTGATGATTGATGTGGGAGGGTCCAACACATTGTGGAGGGAGCCACCTGGGCATGTGGTCCTTGGCTGAATAAAAAAGCAGGCTGGGAAAGCACTGGAAAACAAGCCAGTAAGCATCCTTCTTCCATGGTCTCTCCTCCAGGTTCCTGCCTTGAGTTCCTCCCCTGACATCCCTCCATGATGGACTCAAACCTATAAACGAAATAAACCTTTTCCTCTTCAAGTTGGTTTTAGTCATGCTGTTTGATCACAGCAATAGGGAGCAAACGAAGGGCTCAAATCTGTCCAACAGGTGAGCATGTAGACAGACAAAGAGCAAGACTTAGAGGGTTAATGCTCAAACTTAAGAATTCTAGAGAAAAACACCTCTTTGCAATTCTGTATTCTTGGTGCTAAAAGCATCTTCTGGCACCTTCAGGCAGTGAGAGCTGCTCAGCTGGGAACCCAGTCAAGCTATGTGGGTCTCTCTGGGTTGTCAGCATGCCCAGTCAGGTTTACTATCATAAAGCTCTGGCTGTGTTCTCCCCCTGGGGAGGAGCTTAATGGCCAGCTCTTATCAGGTCCCCAGCACTCCAGGTGGGCAGAGGAAGGAAACTCAGTAGCCCCAAAGGTGACTGGAAGACATTGCGATTTTTCTGTCATCTAGGAGGAGCCAGTGGTTAGCTTCCTGACATCTAGAGGCCCTCCAGATATGATCATTCCAGTGTACTCACTAGCCCACAGGCTAGGAGTGGCTCAGACCTTAGCCATGGCCATGGCTCAACTGTCTGTTGGGCCCTGAAGAGTACCTTCAGGAGAGTTTCTTTCTGTTCTTCTCGACACTGCCATGTCTGGATGTGATGTGCTGCCTGGATCCTGGCAGCTATCTTGTGTTTCAGAGGGGTCTTACCTAAGGGCAGCACCAACAGCATGTGTATTGTGCCAGGCAGGCACATATACAGTAAGTACAGTGTCTTCTTAGCATTTGATACTGTTGGACACCTTCTAGATCTCCTCATGTACAGCATCCCAGAGAGCTATGAGAATGGCACCATTGCTCACTCCCATGGAAGTCCTATGTGGTAAGGGAAGTGGGGGCCACACAATGCTGTTAGTAGGGAAAGCGCTGTGGTAACAGGTCCCGAGGCTGAGGAAGCACCTATTCCCCCCACATCAAATGCTGTATGGGGCAGGGAAAGAGGGAGACAGGGACACAATGGAGCAGGGCCTACTGGGATCCTGTTTGCTGTGTATGGTGGCCAGGTCTGAAAGGATTGCACTCCACGCAAGTGTAGGGCCCTCAGCGGGAATGTGGCAGGGCTACTACCTGGCTTGGGCTGGGCCCATGAGAGTGCCAAAAAGGCAGGTGAGACCAAGGGCACATGGCTGGGGAGGAGAGCAATGAGGGCAGCAGAGAGCTGGTCCTTTGAGGAGAGAGAGGCAGCGGCGTTCAAGGTCTTGGGAACACAGTCCTGGGCCGGGGGCAGGACAAGGAAAGGCCACTTTAAGTTGAAAGTCAGAATTTCAAATGACAGTGGAAGAAGGAGGTGGCAGAGTGACAGTCCTGAGGACTGGCAGCAGTGGGGATGAAAGAGGGCTACGCTGTCCTCCAGCAGACAAGGCCCTGCTACTGCCCCTGGTCTCTAGGGTAGGAAGGGAGGCCCCATAGCCAGAGAGGAGGGAAGAGCACCATTGGAAACAGGGCATCAGTCATAGTAGACACTCAGGCAGAGTCAGCGTCCTAGGAACTTCCACACTCTTAAGAAACTACACAGAACTTTATTAAACAAACACAGGGAAGGCTCCATGACAGCTCCAGTGGGAGATTGAGTGGCAGGCCAGGCACAAATCCTCTGTTCCCAGCTCCACAAAAGTCCATCCTGTGGCCCAGCCTCAAAGGATGCAAGCGATCACACCTGGCCTTCACAGGCCAACTGTACTCTTGGTGATGTGGTGCCCATACACGTCCACTTGGAGGCGAGTGTCTGTCTGGCTCTGACAGTGCCACAGCATCTGGACCTGAAGCAGAGTGGCCATGTCCCTGAGTTCAGACATGAACAGGAGCTGTATTCCCAAGGTATCCCCTTCTGTCTCTGGGCCAGCCAGGGGAGCACTGGCGGCAGAACAGAAGGAGAGCAGGGAGAGTGGGTGGTGGCTCAGATCTGCTGAGGTACTGTATTGGGTGTCTTCCACGACAGAAGAGCAGGTCACACTGGGTCTCTGTGCTGCACAAGTCACAGCAGTTTCTCAGAACAAACCAGCGGATCAGAAGACCCCTGCCAGCAGCTGCAGGGCAGGGCTGAAGATGCTCTGGCTATTCCCAAGCTGCCCTGGAGAGAACAAGAGGCACTCCCACACACCAGTGACCAGAGCCCTCCTGCTGTGACTCGAGACTGTAGTCCTCACAGGAGTTTGAGGTGAGGGCCACTCTGCTGAAGCTCAGCAACTCTCCCAGTAAGAGGGCTCAGACAGCACAGGGTTCACGGGACACCTACGCCTGCTTGTCCCTCTCGTTTCCTAGCATCAATAGGACAAGGAGAAGAGCAGGTTTTCATGAAGCAAAAAACCCAAACAAACGAACAAACAAAACAACCCACACACAAAAGGGCTGACATGGGTGCCTGCCTGCTTGTATGGGTGTGTGCCAGTGGATAAGGGCTTGCCTAGCAGGCATGAGACCGTGGGTTCCATGCCCAGTACCACACAACCCCCAGGAGTAATGAGCAAACCCTTTCCCTGAGATTGCTACAGAGACACCATCTATAGGCAATGTAGAAACAGCTTCCAGCTACTCAAAGCCATGAGCATGGAGTGAGCGTCCGTGAGCAGGACAAACGCAGGACTGAGCAGCACCCCCAGATCCCGCATGCCACGTGGGAAGGAGGGAAGCCAGGAAGCCCTAGCTTTCAAGACTAGGAAGGAGATTTAAAAACAAACAAATAAAAAGTCCTCGCTTGTGTGAATCAGGCAGCGGCTCAGCACATGCAGGGCAGTGAGGATGGCTCAGGACCCAGATGTGGTGTTCCAGATGTGGACCCAGTGTGAACATGACGGTGACCACTGAGGTGTCAGTTCAGCTGTGCAGCAACACCAGCCTGGCCTACTGGCTAGTGAGAGGCATAGGCTGGGCTCCAGAGCCCTGAGGGAGGGCTGGCTTTGCGACCAGGAGGCAGTGTGTTGAAAGTGGCAGGCGGTGAGGCAAGATCTAGGGAGGAAAGGGGAAGTGAGTATGGAGGAATAAGAGCCAATATCCCCACCACACTTGTCAGGCATGCCACGGGCCTGTACCTGGGACAGCTAGACCCCCGAGACAGTAGAGAAACCAACAGGGGCAGGGGAGGCATGGAAACTACACTGCTCAGCCTGTGCTTCTGTACCCAGCAGCCTTCTGTCTCCTGATTCCCACTTGAGGAAGTCTGTCTCCAATGAGGAGTCTATGTGCTAGAGTGGGCTAATCCTGTGGGGGCTGTTGATGAGCCTCACAGGGATGCGTGAGGTTTTTGAAAGAGGATAAAAGTAGGGTGCTTGGGACCAAGACTTCAGATCTCCACTCAGCCTGGAGTATGACCTCTGACCTTTCTGAGCTCAGAGTCTGGATGGGTCTCAAGACACACTGGTGTTATCTCTCCATGGGGCCAAGAGGATGGGAGGACCAGACTCTTGGGTACAATGCTGAAGTAACAAGGACCTGGAGGCAAGTGGTGGGTACTTTGGGGGGATGGTACAAAGACCCCATGGTGACTCCAACAAACACTGGGAGGAAGGGTCAGAAAGGGCGAGAGACTGCAGCAGAACAGCTGTGTGACACGCCAGTCATGAGGACAGCCACCACCCAGTATGCCGGGACACTCAGGAGTCCTGCTTTAAAGACCAGAGGCAGCAGAAAGAGGCTCTGATTCTAGGACATGCTGGGAGTTTTGACTCCCAAGGACAGAGCCTCTGACCATAAAACTGTCCTCTATCCACAACCCCGTCAGACTGAGATGAGCAGACATTGGCTCAAGGGCCTCTTACACAGATATCAGACTACAAAATGGGAACCGGGAGACAAAGGGCTGTTGGGTACAGCTGCATGGGTAGGACACTGCACAGTTCCAGAAGACTCGCCGAGAGAGGTACTCCAGGAGTCGTACAGGGTGACCGAGACCTTAGGCCACCAGAAACAAAGACTATTGAAAAGAGTGGGCCTTCCTATCTTTCTCTATGGGGGAATGGCTTCCTCAAGACCACAGAGAATCTCCATCCTCCCATTCCAACTTGAACCCCCAGTGGTAGCCCTGCCTGTCTGTCCTAGAACTGACCTGCTTAGACAGCATTGCCTCTACCAAGTCCTTCCAGCCCACAGCCTGTTGGGGAAGCCTTCACAGTCAGGACTAGCATCTGAGTTCCCATGACACCCTCCTCCCCTGCCACATCTGTCCCTGAGTCTGTCTAGCTGCTGAGACTGGGGTTTGGGGCCTGGATCCCACCCTTCCCCCAGGAGATGACTCCTTTGTGGAGGCTCTCCAGGCTGTGCCTGTGTCTGGAGTACTCACAGTGGGGGCTGTGCTGAGGGCTGGCACGTGGCGTGAGGGCCAGGGGTGAAGCAAGTTCCCGGGGTGCACAGACTGTGTGGTAAGCTGCAAGAGCACAGGATGGTGAGACGGGGCAGGGTGAGAGGGTGCAGGGTGCAAAAAGGGGTATGTGGTTGGCTCACCTATGATGGTGACCGCTGTCCCAGCCAGCAGGGCAAAGAAGGTGAAGAACATGACTTGGTAGGAGTCCAGGAAGTGTGACAGGATGCTAGCTCCATCTGCATCAGGGGAAAGCAGACATCAGAACACCAGGGCCACAGCTGGGTCCCACTGAATTCCTGTGCTTCTAGACGTTTGCATGGTCCACCATGCCCCACTGCCTGGGATGCAGGGGCCAAGCCTGTCTTAGATGTGAGGGTGAGGTGTCCAGGCAAAGGTAGCATCTTATTCT
Source organism: Peromyscus maniculatus bairdii (assembly GCF_049852395.1). Taxonomy (NCBI): domain Eukaryota; kingdom Metazoa; phylum Chordata; class Mammalia; order Rodentia; family Cricetidae; genus Peromyscus; species Peromyscus maniculatus. The sequence goes on from NC_134854.1 coordinate 113,184,639, forward strand.
GTTCCTTGGGCCATCTCTGTCTAAACTAAGCTTCCTTCCAGAAAATGTTCTTAGATACCAGTTTGGCACATCAGGTTTTAGTGCCCTTTCTGCCAGGAAGCAGCTAGGCTGCCCTAAAGCAAGAAAAGCAGTTCTGAAAAATGCCCTATGGGTTTAGACCATGCGGGATTGGTGTGCCAGAAGCTCACAGGATAGGAGCCCCTGACTCCTTGCCAAGAGCCCCAGGGTGAAAGTAGGTAGCACTTCTCCCTCCCAAGGCTATCCATCCACCTTTGTGGAGTGGCCTGGGTCCCAGATCCCTGACACCTGTCTGTCACAGTGTTACACACTCGACTTGTCCCCAAGTACTCTCCGATGAAGAGACCCCCGACTGTAGGGCTTTCCCCTGGCTACTGGCCCCTTTGATATATGCCCTGTCCCAGAAGGAAGAAGGCTCTACCCCCTGCATGCCCTCGGATGGCCAAAGCACAGGGTCTAGGCCTCGGTGACTATAGGGCAAGTCTTGCACTCAGCTAGGTAAGAAGTGAGTAGCTCCTGTTGTCGGGAGGGACCTGAGCTAAGTGCTGTCCTCATGTTGGACTTCTTGGGGACAGTCAGGCAGGCAGGGGACCCAGTGGGTGAATAATGCTACTTCTACATAGGTCAACACATGTCTGGGAGGGAGATTCTAATCTGTGTCAACCAAGGGGTGGTACTTGAAAGACAGGCTGCAGCAGTTGAGGACGCTGGTCGGTGTTGTCTGAGGGAAATGACGTCACAACCAAAGGAGACAGTGCTGCCAATGGTTCAGGTAGGGGCTTTGTGCTGTAGAAACCAGCAGGAGGCTGCCAGCAGCACCACAGCAGGAAGTGCAGGGGGGGACAAGTCACAAATGGACAGGAGAGACCAAATGGGTCTCGGGGGCCACTGGGAGGATGTCGGTTTTGCTCTTGACAGATGGAGCCATGGTAGGGTGCTGAGCTGAGGATGCAAGGACAGGGGAGGTAATGTGCGGTGTCAGTGACAGCAAGAGGCTGTCACTCTGAGAGACATTCCGTGTTCCTAGCTCCTCCAACTTTCACACTATACATGAAAGCTCCTCTGGCCTGTCTCTCCCTGCCCAGGTCTGGGCCAGCTGACGTCTCCTCCATGACTCACAGGGACCAGGCCCACGACGATCCATCACAAAGGCCACAGTGACTGGAATGGTGATGGCCTGGTTAGTGGCAGGGCTGGAGAAGGTCAGGGCAGTGGACAGAGGGCCCTGGCTGCCAGCTGTGGGATCCAAGACACCAACTGTGTACGTGATAAAGCTGGGCAGCCCGAATGACTTCTCTTTCACGAAGGCTAGCACGGCTGGAGATCCGGATTTCACCTGGGAAGTGAAGAAAGACAGCGGTGAGGACGCATGCTCATTCTGCAGAGGCTGGACCACAAGTGGGACTGCAGGTGCCCAGCTCACCTCTGGACACGCCCTTCTGACGACACATGCTGGACTTTGCTCCCAGGACCAGGTGGGACCTGATGCCTGGAAGCATGACCCACACTGGGTGTTTACTAAGGATGACATGATTGATACTACTGAATTCTAGTTAGCACAAAAATGCTACGCCAACCCAAAGTAGTACCTAACGCCAAGTTTCCACGAAGCCCATCCACAGACCATCAGACTATGTACTTATATAGAGTTACTGTATACACAGCAACTATCCACTTCTTCCTTATTGTTGTGAGCAGTTAGCCACGACAAGAGAAGCAGGCAACAGGGCCCCTAAACTCCTCCATCTACACATCAGGGCTCTTCCTGTAGGCTTTCTAGACTGAAGCCTCAGAGACCAGTTATGCATCAGCCTAAAGAAGGAGGAAGATGATGATGATGATGATGATGATGATGATGATGATGATGATGATGAAGAGGAGGAGGAGAAGCAGCAGCAAGGCACGGAGAAAAGAGGCCCATCCCCGCATGGAACAGGGTACCTATCCCATGCTGGAATTTGCTCCCCTGCTAACGGTACAAAGCATATTCTATGCGTGTGCTGTCCTGACAAGACTGACTTTCTAAAGTAGAAAATGAAACCAAAAGAATGAGCAGAGGACTACAGTACTATACAATAAAGAATATATATAATTATTCCATTTAAATATCTAGTTTAATTTTTAACTTCAAAGAGCCGGAGCCCAGGGCCCATATGCTCCTCCTTCTTTAGGGTCTTTCCTGATCTAATCCTGCACAAACCACAACCTTCAGCCTCAAAGCCTAACCCTAACTTCTAATCTGACACTAATACAAATATCTAACCCTCCAACAACAACCGAAAACTATAACCCTAATTCCCTAGCCATTACCATCACCGTTCTATTATCTAACTAGAAGCTATAACCTAACTCAAGCATCTAACCTTAACAGTAACTACTAACTCTAAAATCTAAATCTAACATAGACCACTAACCTAACCTCTAACAATCACTCTTTAGCCCAACCCTTCACACTAATCCCAGTCTGTAAACACACCATCTAAACACATTACAAATTACAAGCCCTAATTACAACCCTAGTCCTAACCCTAACCTTAAATCCTAGCAATAACCCTAGATACTAGGCCCAATCCCTAGCCCTAACCCTAATCCCAGCCCCTGGTTTCCCTGACCTGAAGCCCCCACAGGTGCTTACCTCCAAGTTCTCCAGAGTCTCCACAGCACCAAAGACCTTGACCTCGGAGCTGGTATAGTGGTTGCTCAAAAGGATTTCTGCCTGGTTGGCGTAGAGCCCTGGACTGAAGGGGACCTCGGCTCCCACCTTCTCTACAGAGGTATGGCTGCTGGGGATGGAGGCAGTGACTGCCAGTGATGTCTTCTTCATGCTCAAGTGCTTCAGCTGCTTATCTGTCAGCCTGTGCATAGTAACCGAGCAGAGGTACTGGCCTGTGGAGAGAAGGCTTGTTCTTCTCCTGGGTGCACAGATTCCCCACTCTCTGACAGGGAAACTTCTAGACATGCTTGGAAGCCAGCTGAGAAGTCAGCTCCTCCAGGAGGCCTTCTAGGAATGCCCTTTCAGAGACCTTAGGCCAGCATGGACACCTTCTCTGTGAACAATGGTCCTCTCACTATCTCTGTTCATGAGGTTTCCATCTGAATAGTACTCTTGGGGCAGGGATCATGTTGGGGCCAGCTCTGCAGCTCAAGCCCCAGTCAGCTGGGCTCAGAACAAGGGTAGATAATGGCAAACAGACACATGACCCAACCGTGGACTACAGGTCACGACAGAGCTGACTCCAAGTATATCAGGAGGCCTTGTGCAGTAGGGCTGTCTGGGTCCTGTCCTGTCCTGTCCTTACCAGGGCTAGGGGGAATGAGCAGGGCCTCGGGCAGCTGGGCAACCTGGAATCTGGACGCCTGAGTTGTACTCCATCAATGACACACAACTACAGGCCCCTGGATGACTTAACCTCCTTGCTCAGTAAGGGCCTCCTCTGTGCTAGATGGTAGGTGAGGCCCTGAGTGTGCCCTTGGGATACATTTGCACTCTCTCAGCCAGCAGCAACTCCTTCCATGCAGTGGGGCCAGGCAGGCTCACCAGCCTACAGTGCTGGTCGTCAGCCCAACCACTCTCTAGTGTCCTGAGCCTTGGAGCAGCGATGTTTCAGCAGGATTATGTCATATGGTACCAGTCATCTCTTGCTGGCTCTATGTAGGTAGTGGGGGGCAGGGCAAGGCACCGTCATCCTCAGTCTAAAGAGGGAGGTGTAGAAGGGTCAGCCTCTATCCGAAACTGAGTGGTGGGATTATGGAAAAAGACTGCAGCCTGGGTCTGGTGCTGAGCTCTACAGAGTATGGGTGATGCCAAAGGCTACTCCCTCTTGGCAGGCATGGAGCAGCAACAGAGCGTGGTAGCATCCTTAGGCTGGACTCCCAACAACCTCGGCCTGTCTGGACATATGGCCATCATGAAGTACACATTTATGACCGACCCTAGACGTCCAGCAGGCAGACTCATTGCATTTTAAATTCTTTGCAAATTTACCCAGAGCAGTATCAAATCCTGGCTCCACAGTGAAGACATCATGAGCAGGGAAATCAAAGACATCTTGCTTGAATTGGAGTTGACAGCTGATGAGGGATTCTGGGTGCAGGGCTTCAATGACTTCTCGCTGGGCAGGGGAGCACTCACCTAAAGGCACAGAGTGGGGGGCAATGATCAGGAGAGAAGGGCCTGGACCAAGCACAAGACCACCACACCCACAATGACCTGAAATAAGGGAGCAGGTCCTATGGAAGCTGGGCAGGCATGAATGACACCAGTGTCCCATACTATTCCCATGTGGGGAACTCAGGAGTCTATGAAGCTTGGTGAAAGTAACATGTCTTTTATTAAAGCTAAGGATCCTGATCCAGGTTGGGCTACTCTGAATGCCAGGGCCACTTCAGATGAGAATTCCGGCATGGGTGCTGAGCCCTCACAGAGGGTATGGTGACAGGCCACATGCTGATGTGTGGCCCTGTTGCAGTCAGCAAGGAGGATGGCCATTGGCCAATTGCTTCTGAATACTAGGAGGGCAGAGACTCTCCATAAACACACTGCACATCATTTTGGCAACAGTATAGTATTTGCCCACTCGTACTAAAGGAGGAAAGCAGCATTTTCATGATGTCATAAGTGTGCCTCATTAATCACAATGAGAATGGTGGAACTTAATTCATCCGTTAAGTGGTTAAAAAAAAATCTGTATCGATGTCTTTATTTCTGGCACTTGCTGTCCGGGGCTGTCGTAGGCAAAGAATGAGATGGAATGTTCTATGCATGACTTGGGAGAGGTAATTATAAAAATCAAAACCAGCCACCAGCCCTCGATGTCATTAGTTTCCACCATCAGCCTCGGTGGACTGCAGCTTGCTCTGCCTCATGCCCTAGGGCTGCAATCACAGCTCTGACTCAGCACAGGCTGCGAGTGTCTTGGAGCTGAGCTCTTAACGAAGGCGCCTTTCACGCTTTGGCTTACGGAGGCCTCGAATTTCTTAAAAGCTGCAAGGAGTGGATGAGCTGGGGCTAAAGGGTTTCTCTCTGGAGTTAGGGATGAGTCTGAGTAAGAAAAGAAGAGATGGGGGGTGTGGCTCAGTGGAATAGCACATGCCTGTGGTGTGTTAAGGCCCTGGGTTTAATCCCCCACACCACAAAAGAATAAAAAACACAAACAGATGAAACCACCCAAGAGCACAGATGATACTCCCCACTCTCCAAACCTGGCAAGGTAAGCCCAAATACCCAGAATCCACTGGTTCTATACCAAGCAGGTTAGAGCTCCTGTCTCCCACGCTGACAGTCACTTTGGAGGCTGTGGCTTCCTGCATACTGGTCTGTGCAGAGTGGAGGCGACGGGCCACAATCTTCTGAGGGGTACCGACCACTATCTAGGGAGACAAGGCAGTTGTGCTGAGTGCTGACTGTATGCTGGCCTGTGCTGGGTGTTTTTCATGACCTCATCTGTAGCTCATATCACCTATGCTCCAGGCAACAAGACATAATGAGCTCACAGCTTAAACCCCTGGCTGGAGTGCGGCAGGGTATCTGTCAGAGCGCCGACTGGCCATCTCAACTCTTCCACCCTATGAGAGCAAAGCTGGAACTAACAACGAAGCCCAGGTGGGTGGTAGAGCAGGGCACCCAGAAGAGCCAGGATCAATGGCAGGGCCAGGGCTAACAGGAAGCTGAACCTGCTTAGTGGTCCAGGCCAGGGTGCATGCTCCTGCCATCATCTTTCCTCTGCTCACAGATCTGGTAAACTCATCCTGCCACAAGGACAGAGGATCCACTTAGTTGACCATCCTTATTCAGAATGGATCAATCTGACCCAAATGCCTACAGAACAAGCACCCCCATGCCAGAAGCCAGCCTGCTCAGACACACACCCCTGGTACCCCTTGGGCATACTCTATCCCCTCTGCAGACCTCTCTCTACTGGGATGTTCCTGCATCTCCTTCTGCAAGGCCTGCAGGCCCATGCTCCTCTGAGGAGGCTAGAATGCTGGCTACCCTTTCTGGATGGGGGCAAGTCATTGGGGCTCCTCCTATGGGCCTTTCCTATAGGACAGGAAGGCCATGGCAGCAGGGAGGGGAACTCCCTTGGCCTGCAGCCCACAGCTCCACTGCATATGGGCCTTGGACCCCTCCAGCCTTAACAGCACTTCCCCTGTCACTGTAATGCCTCCTCCCAGGAATCACCCCTGCTGCCCAAGGGACCAACAGAGGTGCCCACCACTGCCCTCCCTGGCCCTGTCTCCCACTTCTGAAAATCTCCTCTCTTCTCTTTTCCTCCTGGGCACACTGGGTCTTCTCACATTTTCTCCTCCTCTGTCTGGCCTACTCCTGTTTGTTCACACCACACTCGGGTGTCTCCCAATATACCATCCCTGCACTAGACAGCCCAGTGCAGGTCTAGCCTTCAGGAAGGGACTGCACACTCACTGCCCAACTGTGCCCTACCACCTCAGCTGACCCCCTCACCACCTCAGACACCCATCTTAAACCTTCCAGGACCCACTCACTATCTTCTTCCAGCACCGGCCCCTACTTCTGTTTCCCTCTCGGAGCAAAGAGCCATTATCTACCAGCTCACTGGTGACAACCCTAGGAGAGTTATCCCAAGCCCTCCTTCACACCATCCCATCCAGTCCACCAGCTGGACATCCTGCAGCAACTCCATCTCTACACGCCCTTGATCTGCATCATTCCGATTTAAAACCAAAGCTCTGTGTAGTGTGAAGTGAGCTACCACTCTGCCCCGCCCCCGCAACAGGAACAGCAACAGCTAACACAGGTGAAGCAAACACTTGTGAGACACTAAGTGCTGCTTCACTTGCCCCTCCCCATGTTAGCTCACTATGCTACTTCACAGTGTGGTCCCCATCCCTTGGACACAGGTCAAACTTGCCCAGTGGCTGATCTTGTATTTGAACCTAGAAAGAGAGTATGACTTGAGTGTCTAGGTTGTCCTACAACTCCATAGGCTGCTACAATCTCAGCTTCTCAAGGAAATGACACTGCAGGCGCATGCCAGGCTGAGGTCACTCTTAAACCATTACACCCAGCTTCCCAGCCTCCTGGGCATTTCCTGATCTGCCAGCAAAGCCAGATCTTAAGTCCCTCCCACATGTACCCTATGATCCAGCTCGCCCTAGGCTCTGCTCTCAAACTCTATATACCTTGGGGCCTGCTGGCCCTTCTTTTGGCCATTCTCAGAGGCCTCTCCTGGGAAGCAGAGCTTTATTAATCAGAGTGCCTCTATCTGCAGCTACTGGCCCGAACCGCAGCAGCACTAAATATGCAAACTATTAGGTTAAACTGCTGGATTCGATAAAGCACACGCTGGCTCTAAAAATGAGACAGGTTTGGAACTCAGCCAGACTAGGCTCATTGATTCATTCTCGGCTGGAGAGAAAGGTTTTTCTTTGCTTTCATAAAGACTCAAAGGTGACTTGCTGGGGGAAGTTTAACTTTGCTGGTGACACCAAATCACTGGGGTGCCCATCCCATGGCCTGAACTCCCTCAAGGAAATGCCCACCCTAATGGCTGCATGGCTACACTGGTTGCCAGACAAGCATGGGTGTTGGTGGGTGGGTAGAATCAATTCACCAGATCTCTCTCCTCATGCTGGTTTGGACATGAGAGGGATGCTTGGGATGAACAGGGGACTGGTTCCTATCTCACACTTAGTGGGTGGCTGGTTCTCCTGGATCTTGACAGCTGCAGACAGCTTTGGCAGGAGGCCTGGTTATTTGTTTACTTAAAGAAAAGGGAATCAGAGGTACAGCCAGCCTTTGTACCTGCTGCTTTGGCAGTTTGGATTTCAGTTGCATTCAACCAGCAGAAGATCAAAAATATTTAGGGGAAAAGTGCATTTGCACTGAGCAGGGACAGGCATTTACTAAACAACAGGCTAACAGGATGTAGCATCAGTTAGTTATTGTAAATCATTAGAGGTGATTTCAACCATACAGGAAGTGGCAAACTCCTGGGAGATTCAGTTCAAGGCCAGCCTGGGCTACACAGTAAGATCCTGTCTCAAAACAGACATACAAACAAACAAGACCACAAAACAAAACAAAACAAAACTAGACAGGAGGTACTGAGGTCTTCCACCTTTGTGAAAAGAGATTTGAACATGAGCAGACTCTGGTACCCAGGGACATATATACTATGATGTTGTGGGGGTACAATGATGGCCCTGGATGGTCTCAAATTCAAGATAATCTTCCTGCCCCAGCCCCTCCCCCCACCAAGTGCTAGGATTGCAAAACCTGTATCTCCAAGCCCAGTTATAGACACACACTAAGGCTCTTTCTGCCTCCAACAGTGTTGGTCACAATTGCCTCTGCCTGCCCTCAAGTCCTACCTCTTTGAAGGTCTTCAGATGTCCAGCAATCTCGTAGTAAACAGTCACAGACCCTGCATCTCGGGCCACAGCCACGCCTGTCTTGGGGTCAATGTAGAGGATATTGCTGGCCGAAGAGCTCCAGGTCCCTGAGATACCTGGGAGAATAAGCCCAGATATCATCCATCTTGTTCACATTTGGACAACATAGCCCAAACCTAGCTCCCCAGGTCCCTCTGCCTGTGAGGGTCTCCATCCTCGGGTCAGGGAGGAATCCACATAGGCCACCTCTAAAGTGGTCTTCCCACCTTCCTAGCTCTGGCCACCTGCAGCTCTCCCTCTGCAGCCATTCTCCCTGGGGGGGGGGGTACTGACTCCCCCTGCCCATACCTTCCCATCTGGAATCTGTTTTTCACATGAAGTTTTCCCAACTCCCTGTCCTGGGATGGGCTGGGTGTGGGGTCTCTGGGCCCTGCCATCCCTAGTATTATTAGTTCCTCTTTAGAAACAGAGAACAGACCTCACTACTGATATGTTGATAATAAAAATAAGAAATCACAGGCAGGAGAGCTGGCTCAGTGGGTAAAAGTGCGTACTGCTCTTGCAGAGGACCAAGCTTCAGTTTCCAGCAGCGGGCAAAGCACTCATACACATAAAATAAAAATAAATAAACCTAACTAATAATAATTCCAGCCCAAGCCAACTGAGTGTTCATAAAATTGCTATCTGGATTAAATAGATGAAATTTACTCTGTAAATGCTTGATTTAGTAATAGTTTAATAAAAGTATGTTAATGTATTTTAAAAGCCTCTTTAAAAAATTAGCTTGTAGGCTCAGTGTTACACAGCATTTTGTTCCCAATAAACAATAAAAACTCAACCACCTCATTCTATCTCCAGCAGTCCTTCCTTCCTTCTTTCTTCCCTTCCCCTACTTCCTCCTCCTTTCTTTCCTCTTTTAGAGACAAGGTTTCACTGTAGGCTGAGCTAAGCCGGAACTCAGTGTATGGACCGGACTGCTCTCAAACTCCTGTCAATCTTCCAGTTTCAGCCTCACCAGTGCTGGGATTACAGGTATGAGCCACCACACCTGGCTACTATTTAATTTCCTTTGGAAACGAATTAATGAGGCTAAAGAAAGAAAACCAACCAAGAGAAAAGCAAGTGTCCATGTATGAGTTACAGGGGTGTGGGGACTCATTGTCTGCTCAGGTGTCCCAGAGCCATGCTGCTTGTTTGCACCATTAGCCACGAGTAAGCACGCCCTTGCGGAGGCAGCTGGGTAACAAGAGTATACATACAGGACACTTCCACAACAGTAAACAATTCTACTGGGCAGTGCTGTTCCAGGGCAGGGCTGGCAGACTTGTGCTGCGAACTACCAGACAGTGAACCCTGGGCTGTATGGCCAGTACTATCTCCACTGCTACCTTGCCACACACAAATGAACAGGCATTGCCAAGTGGCAAGTTGAATGTGGCCTTTAGGCAGTATCCTCTGAGCATCCTTTAGGTTCCACCCGCACACCTCCTGTGATGTGGTACCAAGCACATCCTGGGGTGCCACACCCTAGCATGAACTCGTCCCATCCCTCTTACCTCCCAGGCTAATGAGAACACTGGCCAGACAGAGGACGTCACCCACCACCACAGCTCCAGACAGCTCTGGGGTGATCGCCTGTAGGACGGGCAGTGGCACGAAGTCGGAGAGGCCCGGGTGCTCCACATCCCGCACACGGAGCAGCGTCAAGCCCACACTGACTGTGCGGACGATGCAGGTGTTGTTGGTGGCACCCTTGCCAATCTGCACAAAGTCATCTCTAGAGACAGGGAAAGGAGGGTTGAAGCTCAGACGAGAAGCCAGAGGGGAAACAGAGAGAACTGTGCAGCCCTCTCCCCTGCTGAGTGACACGGGGCTGACTGAGGTCCCAGATGTGGCTCTACTGAAGGGGGCACAGACCTGATGCCCTCTTCCCTGTCAGTCTTGGGACACAACCCACAGCACCGAGTCGGGATGTGCTAGCGTCATCACCCTCACACTTAGAAGGGAAGCAGAGACCCAAGGAGGAAAATGATCCACAGAGGACATGCCAAGGAGGTGCAGACTGCCTTCTGTGTGGCTGGCTCAAGCACTCCTGCACTCTGTCTCCACCTGGGAAGCAGGAACAAGGATGCACATGCGCATCTGCTATGGGGATCAAACAAGGCCGGTAGTGGGAAGGCACTCCTAACACACCTGCTCAACCCTCATGGTGAAGGATGCCAGAGGTGAGACTGGAGCAGGTAGGAGTGAGGGCCGTGTTGTCTGACTCGATCCCAGATCTCCCCCGCGCCTCTGATGCTGACCCCAAGCTGACTGCTACAAGCAGGTGCTCCTGCCACACAAGGCCAGCGTGACTTCTGCGGTATGGCTAAAGGCGGCAAGACCTGGGCTCTACCTCCCCCAGGACAGACAGACAGATGGTGCTATGTGCAGAGCCCACAGCTGTGCAGAGGCCCTCGTGACCACTCTCTCATCAAAGGGAGTAGGTAGATTCTTTATGTGACAGGTGGGAGAGCCTTGGGGAGATGAGCCGCATGGTCAGACTCACAGGACCCACGAAGATCAAAGGCAGGTTTGCAAGCAGGTTTCCTGCTCAGGCTCCTGCCACGCAGTGCCCCTTATACCTGTCCTTCAGGGTTCTTAGCCAAAGGGGACACAAGTGTTTTCAGCTCCATGGGAAGTCCAAATTGAAATGGTAGCCAACACCTGGGATAGCTCAAGAAGTCTTACCCTCAGCCAAAGTGTCCCCCTCGCACCTCTATAATGCCCTAGGGCAGTGGCCGACAACCTTTAAAATCACAGAGTCCTGAGCCCTGCTGAAATGTATCCCTAATTATCCACAGAGGATGCTGGTGCCAGACTGGGGACCACACTCAGAGAGCCACTGCTCTCTGGTGGACATTGGAGCCTGGGTCCTCTTGTCACTCTCTCCATCCTCACAGCAGGACTGAGGCTTCCGCAAGGATTAAAAAGAGCCAGCCTAAGAAAATCATGCTTGAAGCTGGGGAAATATGGTATTCAAACCCCACTCCCTCGCTGTGTAGCTCATGGTAAATGGCTTGACCTCTCTGGGCCTCTATAATAGGGCTAGGAGAGGAACCAGAAAGATGTGGCAGTCAGCCTGGGAACAGATGCTCAGTGACAGTGGCATCTTTGTCCTGTGCCCATGCAGTGTGGGGCATGCACCTGGTTCTCCATCCATTGATGACAGGGCCAGACTGACTGCAGTTGCTCACATTTCCCTGCACTTCCTTTCCTGGTCACACGGAGAGCCTTCCACAAACCCTCCCACCTCAGCTCTCAGGAGGTGTGCTCTGCTTCCTGCCCATCAGGGACCGTCATCACCTAACAGTTCCTGTCACACACAGACAAAAGCCTGGGCTTTTCTTTCCCCTCTCTCCCTGTGCCTCTAGACTGGACCTGCTGCTTCCAGGCCCAGCCTGTGTGGTATAGCATGCCATCCCTTTAACCATCCTCCCATGGCATCCGCCTTTCTTTCCTCACCTATCTGGACCTATATGAAATCCAGACAAAACCGAGACCAGCCGCCCTGTAAGAAATGAATGCCCATGCCCTTACCTGTTAGTGGCAAAATTGAGGACTGAATTGTGAGCATGGAAGATGTCTCCAGAGTTGTCATGGAAGTGGACAGTGAAGGTCACTGTCATCCCCAGAGGCAGAGCTGCCAGCGCCTCCTTGTGCTGAGTGTGTAGGACTGGGCTCATGGAGATCCTCAGGTATGAAACAGGAGAGACCTGGAGGACACCATGCAGGTACAGTGATACCTACCTGAGTAGGTCCCTACCTCAGAGACCCTTAAGGGATGGGCTGACTTCAGGGTGTGGACAAGAAAGACCCTGCTTCTTAGAGTCCCCACCTAGTGACACAGTTTTCATCATCCAATACAGCTAGTCAACCTCTAAAAGACCTAGGTGAGCCAGGATCCGTGACTGAAAACTTGAGTCATGGGTCACATGGCAAAAACAACTTCTGGGTTGTGACTGCAAATGTTCATGGGAGGAGCTGGCTTTCAGGGCATTTGAAGTAGAAGCAATGCCCACTGGATGGAGAAGGAATGTCACTTGCCTACAGGGGTGCTGATGAAGGCCAACAGTGCATCTCTAGAGCCATCTCTGAACTACATCCCCATAAAAGGCAGGTAAACATTTAGCCTGATTCTAGACAAGAATCCTCCACCTGGCCAAAAGTTGCCATCAGAGTCCAAAGCCCACTAGGCAGGTTAATTGTTGTAGGGTCAGGATATGATAAACACCTAGTACTTTCTATCACTCAAAAGGTAGCCCCACTAAACAAAACAAGCTACAGCCCAGGTCTGAACCAAAGCATCCAGTGACTTGGGTGCACTCTGTCTTCTAGGACTCAGAAGGTGGTGGCAATGAGTGGGGATGCCCAAGGAGCAGGTCTCTGTCCATGGCAGGCACAGAATGTCAGAATGAGCCCTTGGGCGTGGTAAACACAGTCCAGAGCTACTGTGCAGCCTTGAGTGAGCCACCCCGAGTCAGTTCCCTGCTGCAAAAATGAACTACTATGTCCTCAGAGTTGATGCAATTCTTTGCACGCCTGGTACTGAGCACACTTCATGCTGGGAAGAACTGACCGTGCTCAGGTACTGCACTGATCTGGGCAGGGGCTCGATAGTGGACGTGGGAACAACGTTAGCGGTCAGGTGCAGTGGCAGCACATCAGCACGCTCGCCAAGACTGCAACTCTGTGATTTCTGGGCTATTCACGGGGCCTCAGTTTCCCCTTCTATGAAATAAGCTAGGTGGAATCGATAACTCTCCAGGACATTTGGCTCCAGTGGCTCATAATCTAGCCAGGGCCTCTGCCCGTGAGTGGTTCTTGGATAAATTCCTAAGGAGAATTCCTCTGCTGGAGGGTGACTCACTTTTACACCGAGAGAGGACGTGTCACCTCTGAGTGACTGCTCTTTCACACAGACAGGGAGAAAGGCAATCCTACCTTGACAGCGACAATGATAGTCTGATTGGTGCCAAAAGGCTCCTGAGCAATCACTTCGAGGGTGGACACCCCAATTCCAGAGCCGGACACCAGGAACCCCTTCTCATCAATATGCACAATAGGAGCCTTCTCAGGTCCATCGAGGACACGGTAGCTCAGAACAGCTGCACCATCCCTTTGGGAAGCAAGATGATCTGTTTTTACAATGCATGGAGGGGCCAGAGCACAGGCAGGAGCCCAGTGTATTATCCAGAGATTTCACATCTGTGGCTCCAGCCGCTTCCGACCTTAGTATCAAGGTTCATCAGTACCGCATGCTGCTGCTGCTGTGTAGCCTGTCAGTCACCCACAGGACTAATGTGGAAAACTTACAACTTCAAGAACAGCATATATCTAAGAGGGAACCAACAGGATAGGAAACCATGAGGCCAGAGTTTCATCAACCACACTTTGTAAAAAAGACTATTTCGGTGGCAAATCATTTTCTCTTACTGAAATGAGGCAGCCTGGAGTGGAGGACAGTGTGGGGGCTTTGAGTTGTATGGACCAAGGGCTAGCCTCTATTTGCAAAAACTGCTAAGGAAAGGTTCACAGCACTTCACGTGCTCAGGAGAGACCTTCAATTACCACGGAGCGCGCCTGCAAGCTCCTCGCCTATGCTAGCACTATTGAACCACTCTAGATGAGTTTAAGCAAATGCTACAGGCTCCGCCTGAACGCTCTTCTGCCAGCTCCCTCCTTGTCATCTGAAGAAGTCCTACTCATCCTTTAAGATGCCCCTAAGTCAGGCATCTCCAAAGATGACACTCCTCCCCTAAATCTCGAGGTCCTCTGGGCTCCACCTGAAGGTTACATACCACTCTCTCACCATCCCTCCTCTGTCTCTGGAGGCACTGTATCTCCTCACCTCTGTGGTCACAGAGCCTAGCCTAGCATCTCATCCTGAACTATTTCTGGATAAACGAGCCCTGAGTGCTTCATGCAATGTGGTTCTGTGGCCAGAGTCCCCCTCCACTCACCAAGTGCCGCTCAAGTCTAAGCCATGGTAGGAAAGGCTTCCTTGGTGAACCCAAGGGGGATCCATGTTTGCAGCCAGCCTTTCAAACAATACGCCACCGGCCTTGGCATGTGCCCACACTGCCTGGGGACTTTTGTTAAAGCGCAGCTTTTCCTTCGGTAGGCCTGAGGTGGAGCCTAAGCTTTGCATTTTTATCCTGCTCCCTAGTGCCACTGTTATTGCTAATTCATGGGATCTACTTTGAGTAGTAAGTCTTGAAAACACAGGGGCATTTGAAAAATTTAACACTTCTAAGTTGGTACTTTCGTCCCTTTTAAAGCCTGAATCCAGCAGTGTTCATAAAAAATGAGTTTTGGCTACAGGGAACAGAAGAAGGATCCAGAGGAGCCATGCAGGAGCAGAGGTCATCCACCGGGAGAGAAGGGGGATGCAGAGGCGACCCCAATTCAAGCACATCACCCAGAAAGGCTCCCTGCATGTACCCAGGGCACCTGACAACTTGGACAAATGGCTTGTCGGATGGGACAAGAGTGCAGCTCTCGTCCTCACAGAAAACAAGAGCTGAGTCACATACCTGTTTGTCTGCAGCTTTATAAGAGAGTTGGGTGACATCAGTATTTGTTCTGCTTCTATTTCAGGGTTCAGCAGCCGCAGCTTTTCAAATACCTGGAAAAGAGCGAGCTGTATTTTCTACCCCAACCAGACTCACATCTAGTCTAAGCATCTATTCTCCCTCAGTGAGGACTGAGGAGACTGGAAGTTGCCCTTAGCACCTCCCAGGTAGCCTTTAGGGTACGACAGTGTTAGACCAAATATGATCCCATCACTCATAGATGTTCGGAGGCCTTGATGGGAATTTGATCCTTTCTCCACATAGCCCACTACCACCTCAGTCCTTTTGCTTAGACTGCTTCCAGCCTGGCTCAAGGGACCACACATTCTGACACTGTGTATGCAACTTCCAGTTTCTGACAAGACCAGATGGGCCTCCTGAGCAGATGAGCAGTTCTCTCTCAGGACTCTGTGCTCATCTTCTACAGCCTATCCCCATATCCACAATGTGGGTTCTAGTACCACCTGTCTCCAGGAGCTGGACCTGAGGCAAATGGCAGCACATCCCAAAGGGAGAAGGAAAGACAGCCTTGGGGAGACCCGGGGGGCTGAGATGTCAGGGGCACCTGAGGCAGAACCAGAGGCCATCTTCACCCAGGCAGGTGGTCCTGAGCATGGAGTGGCTCACTGACTGACTGGGACCTTGGCTGCACAGTGGGAGCATCCTCTGTTCCCTTTAAGCATGTCATCTTTTTAGATGGAGGTGAACTCACTTTACCATCAACTGTGAGGATATCAACAGTACCAGCACCTCAGGAAGCGGCACCTGTCTGGCAGGCACCAGGGAATGGTGAGGCCTTGTAGTAAATTGGAGAGTAGAGCTCCGATCATAGAAAGGCTGGGCTTTATTCATCTGCCAATTATGCCATGTGGTAAAACCATACTGGCAACAAATAAAACCCATCTGTGGGCTGGACCTCACTTCCCTGGTTTGACTTACTCTAACTCCAGTGGCTGTCAAGGAGGGAAACAGACATGGAACCACTCAGACTCAAAACTGCAATGCCCTGCCTTTAAGTCATGTGCTCTGTTTAACCTCGGGGTGGAGGTGGGAGTAGGGTCTGTAACAGTGTCTGTATGAGTCTGTGTGTACCTGGGTGTGTGCCTCTGGACACACATGTGTCTGTTACTTGCTTGTGTCCCTGTGTGAGTGTGTGTGCAGGTGTCTGTTTCTAGGTGCATGTGTACCTGTGCAAGAAGAGGTAAGAGTTGGAGAATAGCATGCATGGATGTTGTGTGTGTGTGTGTGTGTGTGTGTGTGTGTGTGTGTGTGTGTGTGTGTGTGTGTGTGTGTATTCTTTTCTTCTCTAGGAGGGAATGTGAACTATTTTTCTTTCTCCTGGTAGTCAGGGGCTACCTTAGTTTTTCTTTGCAGCTTACAAAAGTTCAGGAGTTACAGAATCCCAGATCATCAGCAAGATGCCCTTGGAGTGAAACACCTTCTTCAGAGGCAAGTTATCAACTCCTCTTCTGGGTGCGTGCGTGCGCACATGTGTGTGTGTGTGTGTGTGTTTGTGTGTGTGTCCGTGCCCATGATATGTGTCTGTGTGTGGGCTCATGCATGTGTTAGTGCAGAGGTCAGAGGTCATCTTCAGGTGTTATTTCTTAGGCAATATTAACCTTAAAAAAAAAAAGAAGAAGAAGACAGACTCTCACATTGCCCAGGGTTGCTAATTGCAGATTAGGTGAGGATTGCTGGCCAGGAAACCTAAGGATCACCCTATCCGTACCTCCCCAGTGCTGGAATTACAACTACAACCACCATACCAGGCTTTATTTTTAATAGTAGTAGTGTAGTAGTGTTCTGCCTACCTGTATGTATATGCACTACATGTGTGCCTGGGACCCACAAAGGTCAGAAGAGGGCATCGGATCTCCTGTAACTGGAGTTACAGATGATTATAAACTACCATGTGGGTGAGGGGACCTGAACCTGGGTCTTTTGTAAGAGCAGCAAATACACTTAATGTCTGAGCCATCTCTCTAGGCCCACACCTGGCTTTTTTCTAATGGGTTCTAAGGATGAAACTCAGGTCTCAGACAAGCACAGCAAGCACTTCCCTAACTGAGTGAGCTGTTTCTCAGCCCAACTCCTGTTTTACAGAGGTACGACGTCTCGTCCAGAAGCAGGAGGCAAAGGTCTAAGAGAGAGAAGGGAGCAACAGGCTCTGGTAGGAGAATCTCTGGGCCAGACTAAGTTGGTCTCAGTGCTGGGCAAAAGCCCTCCCTCTCTACAGCACAGAACACAGCTCCTCCAACCCTGTGTGGCCTTGACCATTTGTCTCTTGGGCCTCTGCTTCATCCACAAGTGGCCTGCCTGGTGGGCTCCACGTGAGCACTGGATGTGTCAATGCCAGAAGTGGAGAGGAACAAGCCTGCCTCTATCAGGAAGTCCAGAAGTGATTGTTAGATAAATACAAATGATTAAAACTCAGACATGGTAAGCTCTTGTCCCTGTCAGCAGTCCCTAATATCAAGATGCTCCCAGACCTCAAACTAAGAGTCAGCTCCCCTTCTGGAACACTTTACGATACAGCCCCTCTCATGCTACAAAGTCACTCCTCTTTGGAGCTATAGTCAGCCCCATCTCTGCCTCCCCTGGCACCATCTATACATCCTACTCTCCATCTGCCTCCTCCCCTGACCACACACAGGTGGATGTCTCCAGTTCCTCAGCAGCCTAAGCGGTCCTCGTGGCTGGGGTGGCCCAAGACCGCGATCCTAGAACTCAGGCCGCTGGTACTCCCTCTCCCTCTCAGGTGGCTCTCACCGACCCGCCCCTTACCTGAATTTGGATCTCATCTGAGAGCTCTTTGCCAAGGCCATGCAGCTGCCCAGCTGTGGGGTCCAGAGCTTTGACCACCAACCGCAGTCCAGTCCGACCTTTCACCCGGCCATGCACATTCATGGCAAAGTTGTACTGAGGTGGGAGCCGGATAGATGCCTGGGGAAAGACATCAAGCATGTTTCCAAGAAAGACGTCCAGGGCCCCGACATCCCTAGAAGGGTGACAGATGGACCTACTGGCCCCAGATAGGTATCTGACTTTTTTCAAAGGCCACTGTCTTGCTGCCAGGGTTAGATGGCAAACCCAGAGTAGAAAAGATGATGTTCTTCCAGCACCACGGGCCACATTTTACCATGTGGGGGTGTTTAGAAAACTTTGTGTTCACACAAGAGCCACTGTCTTTAGAGCAGCATGTCCCCAAGCCTTCTGTGTGCACAGGTATGTCAGGAGTCACTTAGAGGCAGGCTGGGCTATGTAGGGTTTCTTATAGAAACAATGATACAGGGTATCTGAATAATCACACTGCTGGTGTCCCATGCAAACAGTCCAGGCAATACCATGGCCCTGGGGCCAGGACCCCAAAAAGTAATGGTCATGTGTTGTACAAACTTGGGCAGTTAGGAAATCCTTCCCCTGGCCTTGGCCATCTGCTGCCAGCTCCATTATCCATGGCAAAGACCAGAAGGGGCCTTATAAAGCAACCTCACTCAGGACACTGTAACCAAGGCTGCTGTGGTTAGAGCCTGGAGCCATAGGAGCTGGCACTGTTCAGTTCCCCCTACCTAGGCCTTTCCTGTCCATGGGCTTTAATTCAATGTCTGCCCTGTCCAGCCCTAAGATCTCAGAGGTGGCTGGGATCCTGGAGGAGGGCTGATGGACAGGGGTCTACTCTTTGAGACAAACCAGAGCAAAGACCCAGGGCTGCCTGGCACCATGGCAAAAAGCAGGTGCAAAGCTAGAGACCCTACCCCAGAACCTTCTGGAGGTGAGGTGACTTTCCTGCGAGGTTGATATTCTTGCTGCTGTCTGCTGGCAGTCACCTGCAGTTGTAGTTCTGCTATCGTTTGTCCCCAAGGGTTCCTGTATTATAAATCTGGGCACAAGAGCCTGTGTAGAAGGGGTCACAGCAAGGTAACTGCTAGGGAGGGCACTGTCCTCAGAAGGGATCTTCATAGATTTTGACAGAGTCCTGTTAATTCCTAAGAGAGTGGGACTGGCTTCCTTTTTCATCATGCCATCTCTCTCTACACATCTCAATCCACAACGCCAACTGCCATGCTATGACATGACCAGCAGGCTCTCACTAGTGCCACGCTGTGAAACTCCCCAAGCTAAGAACTAAATAACCTCCTTTTCTCCATAAAGTATCCTGCCTCTGGTATTTTGTTATGCAAACAGAACAGGGGCAGATTATACCCTAAACAGCAATATGTAGACTCTCGTGAGACAATGTGGTGGAAGCCTCAACCAGGAAGGATGCTGGTTCAGGCAAGGAGTTTGGGATTTCTGGGAGGTTACCTCATGGTGCCGCCCTCGGAGGTCCAGGACATCCCGCTTGGTGACAGACCAGTGGAAGGTCAGGCCTGGCACAGCATTGCCAAAGGAGAAAGGGCTCTGGTTGCTGGTGATCCCGGTGACGTAGACGGGCATCTGGGGGGAGCCAGGCCTTGTAATTGCTGGTTCCAGCACTGGGTACCGCCCCCCACATCCCCATCCTCACTGACCCCAAAGCCTCCCTGCTTCCCTTATGCAGTGGGAACTGTGCCCTGGTCTTTCCTAACCTGACAATGGCAAGGCAGAGGGTCTAGGAATCTGATACAATACAAACAACACACATAGGCCAGATTAAACCTCCACCCTGGAACTCTAGGATGCCCAAGTTTGCCTCCCAATACTGTACAACTGCCCCACACCCTTAGACCTGCTCCAGCAGGGAGACTCTGCTCTTGGGGATGGACACAATGGGGTGAACACTTCAACCTGCTTGCTGAGCGCCTGCTAGAGGGTACTGGTGAAGGTAATGTGGCTAATGGTTATAAAAAAAAAAAAAAAGATGCCGGGCGTTGGTGGCGCACGCCTTTAATCCCAGCACTCGGGAGGCAGAGCCAGGCGGATCTCTGTGAGTTCGAGGCCAGCCTGGGCTACCAAGTGAGCTCCAGGAAAGGCGCAAAGCTACACAGAGAAACCCCGTCTCGAAAAACCAAAAAAAAAAAAAAAAAAAAAAAAGATACCAAGCAGGTTGCCTGGGCAATTCCTAGCCTGCCACTTACCACTAGACCTTTCTAGCCCCAGGTTCCTCAGTTATGTACCTAAACAGAAAAGACTGGGCCTGTCAGGGACACTCATGGACTTTTCCTCATCTTTATTCCCTAGGCAGTATGGTCTGACAGCCACACAGAAGCACTTACAGCATATTAAATGCTGTAAGTCACCCAGGCACAATGAAAGTACACAGAGGCGCTGGGAGAGAATGGTACTCCATTGTACTTAGGAGACTTGCACATCCTCAGATACAAAAGAACCACATCCAACTGGGTGACCTTGGGCAGAAGGCCACCTTGCTGCTCATCTGTGATGTGATTACTACTACCCAAGTGTATGGAGCATACACCCTTGCACTATAGAGCAACTATCACAGACCCATGTTCTACTGTGCTGAAAGGCAGTAGCCTTAGGCACAAGCAGGTGTCAGCAGGGAAGGCCAAAAACATGGAGCTTGGGGGTGAGTCTTGACATCCATGCTGCAAGAGATCTGAGCCCCACAGACCAACATGCCCCACAGATGAAGGGTAAAGGTGGTTCCCTCACAAGGCATGGTGCACCAGCAGTGGCCTGTTAAGAGCCTGGGCCCAAAGCCTAAGGCCTCCTGACCCATCAGGCTCCCACCTCACCTGGGTTCCGGTCCTCATTCGCGTGATTGGGGCACGAATCCTCACTGCCTGGAGCTGTAGCACTTCTACCTCCACACGGTCCTAGAAGAGAGCTGGGGCTCAGGCTACGTGGGTTGTGGAGGGGAAGGAGGCATCTGTCCAGCTATGAAACGCCAGCAGCATACTCTTTTGCCTGTGAAGGTATGCTTTGAGGATGGCTCACTCCATGGACCAGCCTTTTCTGTCCTCCAACACTAGGAGTTCCAGTCTGGTCCTAGGCCTATAGTCCTATCCTATCTGAGCCAGCTGCTATAGGTCAGAACTGTAGACAGGGGACCAGGACCCTGATTTGCTCTTCTCTAGGCTGTGTGGACCTCTCAGGATAGGCTTCAGACAGTCCCAACTCCATACTTAGCCTATCTGCCTCTCTGACTCACCAGGATACAGGGAAGAGTAAAGGAACCAGTCACATCTGATGGCAGCAGGCTTCATATCTTCCTTTATCCTTAGTTCCATAAATCAATTAATCTGACCAAAGACTAACTGTACTGGCTCCTCCAGATGCTGCTAACTAACAGGGGAGTTGGGCTACTAAGCTTTCTAGCTCTTTAGACACTGCACACACATGTGGAGTCCACCTTCCTTCTCTGCTGTGGTGGTGTGAATGAGCATGGCTTCTAGAGACTCATTTATTTGAGCGCTTGGTCCCCAGTTGGTGGAACTGTTTGGGAAGGACTAAGAGGTGTGGTCTTGCTGGAGGAGGTGTGTCGCTGCGAGTGGGCTCTGAGGTTTCAAAGGCTCGTGCCATCCCCAGTCTTCACTCTTGGCCTCATGGTTGTGGCTACTGTTCCAGCACCATACCTGCCCACCTGCTGCCATGATGGAGATGGACTTACACCCTGAAACTAAGCAAGACTCCAACTAAGTATCTTCTTTTAAAAGTTGCCTTGGTCATGGTATTTTGTTACGGCGATAGAAAAAGTAACTAAGACATCCAGCTAGTGCCCTACTATTTAGGCAAGTGCTTGTTTCATAACAGGTGCCCACTAAGGCCTTCCTTCCCCTTATCTTTCTCATTGCTCGGTTCTAGTTGTCTCTGGACCACCCCTTGGCCTTGGGATGCTGATGTGTTCAGGATTGGACAGATGGAGCCAGCAGCATCTGACAGAATCATATGCCCAGTGTGGATGCGGAAACTACAAGCTGAGACTCTCAGAATAGCTGGTGACAAAATCCCCACACCCTGCCAAGGACCATGACGGGAGACAGGTGAAGGAGAGGGCCCAGCAAGGTGAGAGAGGGCACAGCTGGGAGGCCAGTACAAGAGCAGAGAGGAAGCCATGGGGAGGGCCAGGGCTGTGCCTGCTGGAGGTGGGAGAAGCAAACAAGAGCCTGTTTCTGAAGCCACAGTCCCTCCTACAGAGGTAACGGAGCAGGGCATGCTGGGGTCTTTCATGTCACTCTCTGGGATGCCTGTGTGAACCCTGGACACCACTGGGATATGCTCGGTGCTTCCTTGACATCTCCACCAAATCCATACACAGAACTGGGCCAGCCGCCCCTGCCATTCAAAGGCTTTGTGGTTTAACTCGGATGCTTGGAGGCAGATACTGAAACTGCTAGAAAAGGGAGCCAATCAATGAACTCAATGTTGGGTCAAAGCCAGCCTCAGGGACCAGGATTACCAGGCCCATGGGGGGTGGCCACTCTTCAGGCCCCCAGGCATGTGCTTAGACGCTCCCGGTGTAGAGAGTTGTACAGGCTGCCCACAAGGGACCTCCTAGAGGGATGGGTGACTGACTGAGGCTTGAGTAAACTACTTGTCACTGCACACCACATAAGCTCTCCTGTGAGCGGAACCACAGGAGCCTTCCAAGATGCCTATGTGAGCCACTGTGGAGGGGTGTGTGTGTGTGTGTGTGTGTGTGTGTGAGAGAGAGAGAGAGAGAGAGAGAGAGAGAGAGAGAGAGAGAGAGAGAGATTGAGAGAGAGAGAGAGAGAGAGAGAGAGAGAGAGATTGAGAGATTGAGAGAGAGATTGAGAGAGAGATTGAGAGAGAGAGAGAGAGAGAGAGAGAGAGAGAGAGAGAGAGAGAGAGAGAGCCAGATGCCCTTCTGGGTTCTATCATTAGGCCTTCTTGGGAGTAGAAAGGATCCCCCACTGCATTACAGAAAGGGAAGCTGTCGGTCTATGAAAACTGACTTTCACTTGCTGTCAGCAACCCACTAGTGTGGGTCAGGGAACACCTCCAGGGGGAGACAACTGCTTCGACTGAGGCTTCCAGCTTCCCTGCTGGCCAAAAAAAAAAAAAAAAAGCAACTGGGAAATAAGCCCACCAAAGAGCCTAGGCAGCCAGAGCCAGTGGGCCAGTGGTTAAGGAGGAAATGAGCAGAAGACTGAACTACAAATCTAGGTCTGAAATTACTGGCTGTCCTACACCATGCTTCCAGCACCCACCCGTGAATTTAGGCACACGCTGTTACACACAGAGCACCTCATCAGGAATGATCCCTTCCATCCCATCACCACATGATCAGGACCCACTGCAGACAGTGCACAAAAGGACCCAGAGCTCTAACCTCAAGCAGTCCTGGGCCAAGGCTCAGAAGCACCACAACAGCCATGGGCCACTAACAGGTTTGCCACACAATTCATCTGCAGAGGGGGAAGGTAGCGAAACATATACCGAGCAATCCAAAATACCAAGATCAGTGGTTCCCAGCACAGGCGCCCTCATTATATACTACAGAACCTGTAGGGCTGGGGATATTAGTGATCTTATCTCAGAGAGCATCTGGAAAAACCCAGGAGGCTCAGTCTGGAGAAGAGCCATCTCAGGTCTGGGTGTCGTCAAAGAGGCAGAGATCAAATCTGGCAGAAATTCGCCACACCAAAACCACTCCCAGAAGCCAATCACCGGTGGCATAGGTGATACCTGAGAAACGATGATGACCTTGCCAGTCTCAGCATCCACCGCCTGCACGACCCCCAGCACAGAGCCGTTGCCAACCATGAGCCCACGCACCAGCCCAGCACTGCTCACTGCTGCCACACTTTCATTGTTGATGGAGAAGAGGATGTTGGACTGAGGCTGGGGGCCACCCTCGGAGGTGATCTAAGAAGTGAGAAACAGTGGCTCCTGTCAGGACCTGCCATGCTGGAGAGCCCTCATCATCCCACGAGGGTAAGGATGCCAACAGTGAAGGCCTGCGTTGACCTGCAGTGGCTCCTACCTGCATCATGGCGCCAATGATCAGTGTCACCTTCCTGGGTATCAACCTGAACGGAGGGAAGACCTGGATGTGGAGGTAGAAGAGAGAGGGGACTGGCATCTGCAAGCTGATATTGGCCGCAGAGGATGCGCACTGAACATGGGGACGTCCCTCAGCTGAGGGTAACTGGCAGTGCCGGGGAAACCTGTGATCACAGAAATAATGACCTTTGATCTCTCAGTGCAGGTCTCAACGTGTGGCCCCAACTAGCAGCACTAGTACTTCCTGATGGCGTCCTGGGGGACCCATCAGGAATCCTCTGGTCTAATCCACCTGAGACCTATGAAGCCAGAGGCGGGTCCCATGAATTGGGGTCTGACAAGCCCTGTGGTAATTAAGGTGTCTGCCGAAGTTGTGACTGGGGTCCCCAGAATTCTGATTCCTCTTTGGAAAGCTGCCTCTAGAGCTACTAAAAGCAAACTGTCTTGGGGTAGGGCTTTACTTCAACAGCTGCACCATTTCCCCGCAGAAGAAAGGGCTCAGGAGCAGTCAACAGCCAGGCAGACACCTCATCTCTGCACCAACTTTGCCCCACAGCCCCCACAAGTTCCTGCTTGTCAAACATGTAAGAAGTGCTCCAAGGAGAGCGTGGAGACTGCTCTGTGCTGAGAATTAGTCTTGGTTGGGCTGTGCTATTTATAGGCAGAAACGAATTCCTCACCACCAGTAGGAGGAAGGCACACTTCCATCTGGAGGCACAAACCGCCTCCGCCCGCTTCTGAAGGCAGATCAATGAAGCCTGCCACCCCTGTGTGGCCGAGGTCTGCAGAACATGGTGCTATTGCTGCTGCTAGTGGGTATTTGGGGATTCTTGGGCAAGGTGGCCTGACCCTGGCTGCCCTGACCTCTGCCTATAGTGGGGTGCCTGTGGAAACCTTGATGCAGGATAGCCTACACCACATTGAGATGGTGTAGGGGCCTCAGAACTCATCTGATCCTGAACAACCTGCCCCAGGAATCCCCTTTCTGACCCATTCTGCTTGCACTACCCTAGTGGGTGCTCTTGGCCCTCCTGGGCCTGGGCTAAGGCTCAGAACTGACTGGATGAGTCAGTTCTATACAAGCTAAAATCAGTCTATGGCTTCCACCTGGCTACTGCTTTCTGGAAAGAATCTTTGCCTGTCCCTTTGCCACGGGACACAGCACAGTGTTTCTCTGAACAGCCTAGACCCCTCCCTATGCCACAGAAGGAAGTCAACATCTCAAGGTCCCTTTGGTTATGCATCTAATGCTGCCATCCACATACTTGGGAGCTGGTGACTATGCCTTCTGCCCAGAGGACATGGTAAAGTACAGACTTTAACATGGCTTCTCCTTATGGCTGAAATCCTAGCCTGTCAGGGTAAAGACACACCCAACCAGGATGGAGCCCATAGAGCAAAAGGAGCAGAACTACCTCAATTTGTTGTGGGGTGGAGCTGACTCTCTGCCCAGATTTGTCCGTCACGCTTGCAGACAGGCTGGTCTGGCCAATGGCCACGCCATGCACGAGGAATGTGGCCGTGTAGTTGTCTAGAGCTTCATCGAGAGTCCTGAGACAGAGAGAAGCATCGGATTCCTCCTCCAAGAAGAGTGCTTGAAAAGCTACAGTGGGAATCAGCCCCATCCCCAGGACACCCTTCCCAACTCCTGTGAGGACTCACACCAGCGTGATTATCTGGGAGGCAGCTCGCAGCTTCAGGTCCATGAAGGTGAAGTACTTGGCCAGGAAAGGCTTCTTGTAGAAGTCCAACACGCGGACATAGGCCTTGACTGCCTTCCCGATCTCCACCTAAGGCACAAGCTCAGAAGTGGTATCTCAGTGATCATTCCCCCAACATGTGGCACCCAAGGCTTTCAGCATCACCAATCTCCATCTCAGAGCTTGGGAACTGCAGACAAGTCACCCAGAATGATGTCTGGGCTTGGCCAATCAACGAGGGAAATGTGATGAGTTTATAGTATACGGGTGCTAGGGAGGCTTGGCCATAGCACAAGGCATGGACTCCACTCTCTACTGGTGGGCTACCAATCAAATTAGAGAGACAAGACACAGCTTAGAACAACATGGGCAGAGAGGGGCTTAGTGTCTGAACAGCTCAAATCTGTGCAGTCTATCAGCAGGCACTTTAGGAAAGGAGGGAACGGAATGCCTACTGATGAAGGGAAGCTGGCCACGCTGGCACTCAGGAGACTGAGGCAGGAGGATAGTGAGTTGAAGGTCAGCTTGAGATATACAGCCAACCTATCTCCATAAGAAAATACCCAGGGGAGTATTTGAGGCTGGGTAATAGACTCTTAGCTTTAAGCTATGAAGTCCAAGCTGCCTGAACATCCCTCTTTCATTGACTAACCTTTTCATCAGCACAGGTAAACAGGGACTGGGCAGCATGCCCTGGAAGCCTACCTTCAGCCATCTCAGCTCTAAATCAGTTTCCCATTCACACAAAAGGAAACCCTCGGTCCGCTGTTCATTCACATCACAGGAGCACTTGGCAGTATTGAGTTTTACTCAATTGCCCCTGAAATTCCCAAGAATCCTCATCCTACGTTCTGAGGCAAAACTCCATGCTCAGCAAGGTGTGTGCCAGGCTGGTGAATAAACCTATGTGAGCCAGAGGACATGCATTCCCAAGTCAAGGCTAATTCAGTCAATCCTGCAGGCAGGACTTACTGCCTACTTTACTGATGACAACTGGGATGAAGAAATATAGCAGGGCCATCAGCCTGCACTGTCCACAAGAGGCACAGGAATCAGAGATGGTAACATAAGTTCAGCCACTCTGGAGGGGACAGAGATGGGTAGAACCCAGGAGGAAAAGCAAAGGATAAAAGGAAACACTTCCCAGGACATACTGTCCTTGCTTTATGTGCATCAGCAGAGAGGGAGCTGTGCAGATAAGTGTCTACTGACCTTGTCCACCACTCGAACGTAGATCTCCTGGATGTCCGAGACATGAATGACGGCCTTTGCTGGGGCTGGGAAGGCCAGGCATAAGTCATGGACCATGACAGTTGATGAGCCTGGGAGCAGAGGGTGCACCTGCAAAGCAGAGGTGGACAGGGTCACAAGGCCGCAGGTCTCATTTCTGCTCAAGGGGTAGTTAGCAGTAGCTTACCTCCTGAGATAACTGCACTCAGGAACTACCAGGCTAGAAGTGGACACAGAAGATCCGCGGTCACCCCAGCAGCCAGGGCATGAACTGAGGATGGGGTGTTAGTGCCAGAGGGATCTAAAGCAACACACATCTCAATTTTATGCATTCTATAAAAGGGGGGAGGGACTGATCAAAGTGTGATGGATGAGGATACACGGTAACCTGGAGGCAGAAGATTCAAACCCAGGATGGCTGGGCCAGGCAGCTCTAGTAAGAGCAGCATATCCCTCGGAGTCTCATGTAAAGCTGCAAGTCAGGAGCTGGTAGAACTGGGGACAGACAGTGGTTTCCAGAGTTCTTGTTTGAATTCACAGGACAACAGACCTGATAACAGACCGCTCAGACCACCCACTCCTGAGCTCCCGCGGGCCTACCCATTTCTGCAACCCAGCTTTGCTTGAAGTCATGACCAACTAAGAAGTTTTAGGTGAATGAACAAACACAAGCCTGAATTTCCTAGTCTTTTGGCTCCCATAGCACCCTTTACCCTTCCTTACCCATGCAGCCCTAGAGACCCCCCCTAAGCAACCACAGCTCCAAGCATAGGCTCAGCTGCCGTGGCTCCTCACAGGGGACATCTGACTGTCAAACATGGACTTGCCACAACATGTCCTTCAGGCATGTGTTTCAGCTGGGTGACTTCTGAGGCTGGGCAGGCAGGGGCAGGGGCGAGTGACTGACTTTGCCAGTTACAGTCTGCCACAGTGGGGCTTAGGGGTATAAATGCATTCAGCAAACAGTTCAGCGTTTGTAAACCTAGTTCCAATACCAAGAATTTGTGGGGTGGGGTTCAGGGTGGGGTGGGGTGGGGGGTGCGAACAGGTTCTCCATCAAAGAAAAATGACCAACTTTCTGCCTCTTCCCCCAGCCCTCAGCTGCTGGCTCCAATTTCAAGCCTCACTTCCCTCACCAGACAGGCATGCTCTTCCCTCCACTGGGTTGAATTCCCCTCATCACTGTTCAGAATTTTTCAGCTTGTCTTTCCCCTTCATACTGACCTCCACCTTCCAGAAGACTTCACAGAGCCTGGTATCTGGCACTAGCCGCCTGCACCCAGCCTCCATACCTTGATCAGACAGAGGCTGGCAGAGTGAGTCTCTGATAAAGCACAGAAACCAGGTGCTTAACACTGCCGTAGCTCTGCAGAGCAGAACTAGCTTGGCTAAGAATGGGAAGTTCTGAAGAACTCTACAGAGAACTTGGACCTTATGGATTCTGATCCAACAGCTTTAAAGGACGGAAGAGCAAGCCATGCCTCAAAGGCAGGGTGGAAACAGCCTGAAGGGGAGATAGAGATCCAACTGTGGTGGCTCAGTTCCCCATTCTGGGGGCACTGCCTCCTTCACAGGGAAACGGGGCCTTCAGCAAACAGGAGAGGAGAGGGCCAGGAGGGAGAGTCCAAGCTAGGAAAGGCCTAAGCCCACAGGTAGCTGGGGGTAGACAAAATTGGAAAGCTGGGCCAAGCTGCTCTACGCAGGTGTAACTGAGCTCCAGGGCACATTCAAGCAGATGAGGTGTGCCTGGCTTATTTAATATGATGGCTTAAAGTAGATTAACAAGGATCCCAGGGTGGGAATCACACTTACATTCCAAAATGATGGCTGTGGGATCTGAGCTGTTCCTGCTAGCCAGCCTAGCATTAACTACGGGTGGAAAAGCCACCAGTCATCAGGCTTTGCTGTGGACGGTTATTACATTTCCCCTAAAGAAAACTCATGCAAAATTGCATGGAGGAATTGAGCACCTCTGAGAACATGACCCGAGCCCCCTGTCTGACGCACATGCAGGAGCTGCTGCTGTCAGGAGCTGGCATGTCCTTTATAACCTGAGGAAATTACACGGTGCACCCGCTGCCGACAGACCCACGTGGGCAATACAGGCGTGGGTGGGCTTTTTCTTTTTTGTTTTCCTCTCTGTCCTTCAAAAAAAAAAAATCACTTTGCACATTTTAAACAAAAGCATAAAATGGCAGTGGGGAAATCAATTCCTCTTCCACTTGGCTTCCCAGAAGATGGACATTCATCCACCTTCCAGATGACAGAAGGGGAGGACAGCACCAGGCTGCATGTGGGGGAGCAGCGGTCTGGCTGCTCCACTCCTGGACTCACTTCAGCTCACTCTGGCCTGTAACAAAGCTTTGAGTCCTGTGTGTGGAGTCACTCTGAAGACAAAGAAACAGCACGGAGAGAAGTAGAAAGCTGACCACCAGCTCGTAGTCCCATGGAGACCTTGGAGCACTCCTCACTAGACTGTGTAGGTGGCTTATACTTCTCAAGAGTCTGTAACCTCACATGCTTCTTGATGGGCATTCAGGAACACTGAGAAAAGGCGGTGGGGGTGTCTGGAAGGAGTTCTCATTTCTAAGTGTTGACAGTGCCACCTGAGAATGTCATCAAGTACTGAGCCCAAGGGAAAGTCCTGTCATCAGTTCGGAGATGATGAATGCATTACTCCTCATTAAGAAACTGTATGGCCCATGAACTCACCAGCCCCGCCTTCCTGGGCCCCATTCACACTTCAGACTTGTGGCATGTGACATTTTCAGATGGATAAAGACCCTAGTAATATTTCTGACCATCAATGGGACCATTAGCTTCTCTCTCTTCTGATGTACTCATCAATGCCATGAAGTAAGTCAGGTTACCATATAAGAGGACTGGGACCCATGTCTTTAATCTCTCACCCATCAGTCTACAGGGATGACCAGAGCTCACACGAAAACCACAGGTATCCAGGAGTCTCAGCCTAGACAAAACTTCATGCAGTGGTCAGCTCTGATAGTTCCCCAAGAGTGAAAGCAGGGTTAGGCACCACACCATCCACAACAGCCTCACAGAAGACACAGGATACAGCTGAATTCAAGCTCTACGACCTGTCATCTCCCACCAACTCATCCCCAGTGTGCTTCTGCTACGCCCCAGGGCATCATGGCTGGCCACACACTGCAGTACTGAGTGGTAAAAAAAGCACTACTATGGCTCACCAGAGCAGAGCCTGCAAGCCTTATTCCTTCTTACCGCCATACCCTGCACTAGAGTGAATGAACACAGCAGAAAGAAGTGTCGAGTGCTCAGGGCACACCAAGCTCTCAGTGACAGGCTAAGCTCAGAGGACTCACGAAATATGAGGAAAGGCTGAGGAGGAAGAAACCCTGAGTTTAAATCAGGTAAACACTCATCTGTGCAAACCAGCCAAAAATAAAATAAAGGCCCCTTGCAGAGGGTTCTGGGGGCTGTGTGAGCAAAACTAATCAGCCTTGCTCAGCCTGGGGTTCATTGTGTGGGCATGAAAACTTCCACCACAGCCTGCTTCCTGCATTGCGCACTCAGATCTCCTCCAAAGACACCGAGAAGACAACTACATACATACAGGAGCCATTGTGGAGCTTCAAATCCCTATCAATAGAGAAGAACGAAGCATTGTCTAGGAGCTACGTGAGAACGGCTGTGAGCTTTCTTGTCTGAAGAAGAGAAATGAGAATGCTGCTAATTAACAGCTGCAAAATGCCAAAGAAATGTGCAAATGTGTCCTTCAGAGACAGCCTTCTGAAGGAAGCTGGGAGCACCCGTCACAGCCCATCAACACTCTGAAAGATCCTGCAGGTTCGGGAGAGGGAGAAGGAAATAGGACCCGATTTCCCCTTGAAGCAGTTAGAGGAGAAAGCAGAGACCCAAGGTCAGTGTTCCATGGAACTTGCTGGGACAGATGCCACACTCAGAAGGCCTGACTCCAAGGTGCCGCTTCCCAGGGTGCTTGCTGTGGGACAGAATGGCTATAGCCCATTGTGACTGTGGAGATGGGGAGCACTGATACTCACACAGTGGTAACCCAAGAATGGCAGTGTCTGAAGGAGCTCAGAGGTCTTCTAGAGGAAGCTGTAGTGCTGGAATCCTTGAGTCTTTTAAACAAAGATTCCAGCTTCTATTTGAATACCTCTAGATGTGGTATACTCACTACCTATACACAGAGCCAAGCCAAAAATTGACTCTAAAGAGCACTCGCTCCTGGATGAAAGGTCTTTCTCCTGGCCATAGGTTTACCCTCAGCTTACTCACGAAGGGCAACCTAAGAGAAACTGTAATTGGTTGCTGTGGCAACAGACATACCTCTCCTGATTTCAAATTCCCCTCTTCTTGATAGTGGGAAGTTATTTTTAATCTCTAGAAGAACACAAAGATAAGGTATGTTTCCCGATGTGTGGATGAATTTCAACTGAAGCTTTTCCTCCTAGTGTCAAGCTTTGACAAGGCACACTCACACACAGGGCTGTGCAATTATTCCTTCTTTTATAAAGGGAACAATGAAAATGCTTGGGGAAAGTATGAGCACCACACCTACAGCTCCAGCTACTCAGAAGGCTGAGGTGGGAGGAACACTTGAGCCAAGGAGCTCAAGGTCAGCCAGGAAATGTAGGGAGACCCCAGGGTCTTAAAAATAAAAAAGCTGGAGAGATGGCTCAGTGGTTAAGAGCACTGGCTGCTCTTCCAGAGGACCTGGGTTCTAGTCCCAGCACCCACATGGGATTAAAACCATCTGTAACTCTAGCTCCAGGGGATTTGATGCCCTCCTCTGGCTTCCTCAGGTACTGCACACATGTGGTGCACACACACATGCAGGCAAAACACCAAAATTTTAAAAAAAAAAAACAACAAACTTTTAAAAAGGAAATTAAAACAGATTAAAAAACATAGACCTAAATCATAAGAAGATAGTAAAGGAGGAACAGAAAAACAAATGGTCCCCAAGCCATGAGCAGAGCCAGTGCTTCTTTCAATGCAGACAGTCACATCAGGAAGTTTAGAAAAGGAGCATCCTAGGTGCCTTGGAATCTTCCAGGAGCATATATATGTATGCATGTCCCTCTCATGGTTGCTATGACCAATTCCCACAGGTCCTAAATTAGCTGCATGTGGACACAGAGTTTGCTGACCACTAATCTCACCAGTATTTTATGTAAGTCGGCCTTGCACAGAGCCAAGCTAGAACACAGGTAGGAATCTGGAGTGAGGTGCACCCCTAGCACTCCCCTCAGCTACCTTTCTCCGTCTCTCACCTGGCTTCTCTGATACTGTCTCTTCATTAACCTAAACAAGATGCAGAGATGGCTGGTTGTGAACCCGAATCAGGCAGCACCACATGCATCCTTACTCATAAGCATGTCCTTAGGTTCCTTAGCTGGTCACTGAAGTGCTGGATTTCTCCTACCTCTGCAGTGGTCTGCACTACCACCATCTATGTGTCTGTAAGGCCTTTGTACAAGAGCTAGTCTCCACCTTACCAATCATGAAAGAGAAAGGAGATGCAGTGGGCATCTGCTCCAAGTCCAATGTCATCTAGTCTGACAGCAGAAAGGACCATGACAATCTCAATATGTCTGTGACCAGAGATCTACAATGTGACCACACTCCTTTAAGGGCATTCTCAAAGATGACCTGCATGGTGGAAGCAGAGGTTTACTCTCTGGTCACGGGAACAGCACCATTATCCAATACCCTTCACCCTTCTCTCACAGGTGGAGAGAGAAGTCCTGAGTGGGGCAGGGCAGGCAGCATCAGAAAGATGCCCATTCACTGCCTGCTGGAAGCTCTAGGAATCAGACAAAATCTTGGAGAGACTGAATCTGTTTTCTTCTGGAGGCCCAATCTGCACCTACACTAGCAGAGGCAAGGTGGGGTGAGGAATGTTATCTGTCCTTATCCTCATAAACACACTTAAAAATACACACTTTCAGTCTAGCCTAGAAGTCCCTGAGACACTACCCCATCTGAGGCATCTATAAAATGCCCACATCATGCTTAGTAGTGAAAGGATGCCAGCTTTCTCCTCACAATCTAGAGTAAGACAACGGTGGCTATTGTCATCACTTCTATTCAACACTGTACTAGAGACTGTAGCCAGGACAATATGGCAAGAAAAAGAAATTAAAACTTCCAAATTCGAAGAGAAGGAGTCAAACTACCTGTATTCAATTCACACATCACACACACACACACACACACACACACACACACACACACACACACACATCCACAGAAACACAAACCTAGGGAATTCACTAAAAACTCCTAAGAGTTCAGCAAGGTTACACAATATGAAACCAATATGCAGAAATAAGACACATGTTAGAAAAATAAAATTTAAGAAAACAATTCCATTTACAATTATTACCACGATTATGAAACCAACATGCAGAAATAAGCCACATGTTAGAAAAATAAAGTTTTAAGAAAACAATTCCATTTACAATTATTACCATGAAAAAGGATACTTAGAAATAAATTCAGCAAAACTAGTATAAAACTTAACACTCTCAACTGGAAACACTACTAAAAGACATCAAAGGAGGCACAGGTACCAGGGCAACACCTTACATTCATGGACAGAGACTGTGAATATGGTTAAGGGGTCAACCTAAGTCCTGGCAGAACTCTTGCTGGCTTCACGATTAAGTTGACAAGTTGACTCTATAATTTATACTGAACTGTAAGGGATCCAAAACTGTCAAAGTAGACTTGAAAGAGCCGGAAGGCTCACACTTAAAGATGGTCACACTTGCTCTGAAGCAATGGTGATCTACACTGTGACCAACACAAGTAAAGACATGCAGGTCAACACAGAGCTGAAGCAGAGCTGGGGCCTCAGAACTAAGCTCCTGTCTCTCATCTACTGGCTTTTGACATCAACACCGAAATCATCCAGTGCAGACAAAAGAGAGCAATGGCTCCTGCTAGGGCAGTTGGACAGCCACACATACCAGAAAGGTCCTGGGTTCCCACCACACACCCGGGGTAGACAAAGCGCAGAAGACAACAGGCAAATCTTCAGGAGCTCCATTTGCCATGGAGTCAGGTTGACAGGAAGCACAGGAGCACAGAAGGAAGCCCAGCAAGACCACTCTCAGATAAGGCTCATAACCTGTGTTCAATCCCCACAACCCAAACGGTGGAAACAGAACCAACTCCTGCAAGTTGCCCTCTGTCCTCCACATGAATGCTGTGGCATGCATGCTCACGCACCCCCAACAAAAAAAACATATAAATAAATGTAACTTTAAAAAGTTTAAAGAGATATTATACTGAACCAACATTTAAAATTTTTATTTAATTATTTTTATTTTAACCAAAATTAAAAATATAAGCTTGAAAGCATGCTACCAAGAAAGCTAAAGGACAAGCCTGAATGAAAAGTATGTGCATATCACATCTCATGAATGACTTTTATCTAGAATATAATTTGGTATTCTACAACTTAAAAAAAAAAAGAGTAACAAGCAAAGGATCTAAACGGACATTTGTCCAAGAAGACACAAGAATGAAACACAAAGATAAGCTGAATGACTTCACTCATCAGGGACTATAAATCTGTCTCACAAGGAGAGGTCACCTGCACCTACTGGAGTGGATGGAATATCAAGGTCTGATAATTACAAATGTTGACAAGGATGAGGAGAAACAGGCACTTTCATCCGGTGCTGGTAGGATGGGACGTGGGAAACAGGCAGTGGTTCCTCAAAACATTATATGCAGAGTTCCCATTCCTGGGCATGTAAACAGAGATGAAAGATGCATCCACACAAAAAACATACAAGGCTGGAGAGATGGCTCAGCAGTTAAGAGCACTGGCTACTCTTTCAGAAGAACTGTTTTCAGATGCCAGAACCCACATGGCAGATCACAACCATCTGTAACTCAAGTTCCAGGGGATCTGACACCCTCTTCTGGCCTCCAGGCATGCACATGTTGTACATTACACACATGCAGACAAACACTTGTACATATAAAAAAATCTTTCAAAAATTTCTCCCGTACACAAACATTCACAGCAGCAGTGTTCTCAATAGTAAAGACAGAAACCAGTGCTGGGAATATAGCTCAGGTGGTGGAGTGCCCACCTGGCACACAGGAAGCACTGGGTCCCAGCACCACACAAAAACAGGTGTGGTGGTGCACACCCACAATCCCAGAAGTGGAGAGGTAAGAACAGCCAAAGATCAATTATCCTTCGCTAAGGGACAGCCTTAGCTACAAATTGAGCTCCAGGCCATATGAAGTCCTGGTTTTGAAGGGAAAAAAAAAAAAAATAACAAAAAACCAGAAGCCCCCAAATATCAACAAATGGATGAATGAACAAACGCCCCAAATATCAACTAATGGATGAATGAACAAATGAAAGGTGGCACAGCCATACTCAGCCATCAAAAGGAATGAGCTTCTGGAACATTCTACAACATGGAAACATGTTAGGCAAGGGCCACATGCTTCATGATTCCGTTCACTCGAACTGTGCAGAATGGGAAAATCTACAGAGTTAGGCAATACATTAGTAGTCACTGAAAGCTGGGACAGGGCATGAGTTTGGAAGAACTCAAAGGTGACAGGTGGCTATAGGGTTTCCTTTCCAGGCATGCAAACACTCTAAGCATGATGGTGGTGATGGCTGCTCACATCTGTGAATCTACTAAGAACCTCTGCACAGTCCACGAAGTTGATGAGATGTAGGGGAATCACCCTTTAGTACCAGGAGCAAAGGAATCAACAGAGGCACACACTGCCAACCCTCCTCCACCCGGGGTAAGGCTCATGCCCTCTGGTTTACCTTTGTCCCCACCATCTCCTGATATCCAGTATCACAGTTAACCCTTGAGTCCAACACTTCCAGGCATATTTCTTACACTCAGTTGCCCCCTGTGCTATGGCCAGCCTTCAAGGGTTCAGGTGCAGAAGCAAGGCAAGGCCAAAAGTAAAGGGCCTTGAGAATCACAGACAGCCAGTCAGCCAGACTTCCTGAGTTGAAGCCCCTCCTTTCCAGGACCATGTCAGCGTGGGCAACCTCAGAGTCCAGGGGAGCCGTGACTCTTTGGGAATGAGGCAAGTACACTTTCAACAGAGGAAGCAAAATTTGGGCTGAGAGCTGCCTGGTGGCAATGCCCTAGCTGGCAAGTGGGGACACCGTGTGGGTGAGTATCATTCTGGACTTCCGACTGCATAAATATCCTGTCAGACCCGAGTGAGACATTTAAGACAGTTCTTTGTTTTCACTCTTTGGCTCTATTAAGAAAAGAAGGTTTAGGGGCTGGAGAGATGGCTCAGTGGTTAAGAACGTGGGCTGGCTGCTCTTCCAGAAGATCTGGGTTTGGTTCCCAGTAACCACATAGCCTTTCATAACCAGCTCTAACCTCAGTTCCAGGTGATCTAGCATCCTCTTATGGCACTGCATGTACTTGGTACACATACATGCATGAAGGCAGATGCTCATACGCATAAAACTAAATCATTAAAAAGAAAAAGGGCTTAAAGAACTCAGATCCTATATAATAAAAGAAGGGCTAAAAGTACAAGTAAGCTAACTACAGGCTACACAATAAGAAAAAAAGCAACTCGGGGCATGAGGAAACCAGGACGCTCCATTCCTCCACACCAGAGGTCCAGCCGGGTCCTTGTCTGTAAGAGTGGGGGAGGGTGAAGTGGGCACTGTGGAGAGCCAGGAGAGAGTGAAGAGCGGAGCTTTGAAATGAAAGTTTCTTAGGGTTATCATAAAGCCATTTATGTAATAAAAGGATAATTAAAAGATGAATCGGAAGATTGACTGAAAGGAAAGAATTAACTGTAATTAACAGTGCGAGTAATCGTAGACACAGAAGAGAAAGCGCAGAGGTGGCATGGGAATGACAGAGACTTCAGAGCGACTCAGAATCTCAAGGCCCTGCTCAGTACAAGGTGGGTGTTATTAAGTGCGGCTTTCTGAAATAATGTGTCAACCTGACTAGACAGTTGGGATCCTGATGCTCAAGCTTACCATAGCCACGCCCCGAGTGTCCTGGTAGGCCACCTTGATGACGTCCGGGGTGCTGGTGTTGAGGAAGAAGTAGCCAGAGCCTTCTGTGATGTGGAGTTCCACCTGGAGGGAGATGTGGGGATGGAAGAGGTCAGGCTGGGTGGCAGAGTGCAGGGTGCCACGCTTGGAAGGGTGGTGGGGACAAAGGGCCATACCTGGACACCGGGGTGGTTATAGATGGTCACTTCCTCTGGACTGACCCTCACATCCTCTACAAGAATAAGCTCGATGGAGGCTGACACAGGCACTAGAGGGTCATGCTGAAAAAGAAAGGCCAACACTGTCAGACAGAAGACAAGGGTATCACCAGCTCCCTCCGAGAAGACAGGGCTAGATGCCCCAGGGAGTGGCCTCATTCCAGGAACAGAAGCTTCAAGCAGTGTCAGTACCCAGGGGAGGCCTGGGAGGTAGAGAGAGCCCCAGAGAGGTCAGAAGCGTCAGAAGGTCTTAAAAGGGCGTCTGTGGGCTGTAAGGCTCCAGCGGGGAGCCCAGGGAGGCCACTCAAAAACTAGCAAGTTCCTAGAAGAGGTAAGAATGGAAGCTTCCTTGTCGCAGCATCTGGGCTCCTTAGGATGCAAGCCCCGACTTGCCCTGCCCTTGGGTATCTACTGCCTCCACACCATTTCAGTAGCAGCTTATGGGGTGGCCTGAGAGGGCGGGTATCATCCAGATAGGACCATTCTTGGGGGACCCTTCCAATTCCTCATATGTACATACTGGTCCCCCAGAAGCAGCAGCAGATCTGCTTGAAGCCCTTAAGAGATGCTGGAGAGAGGAGAAGAATCTATCAGGTACTGATCCCTAGCAAGGGAGGTCACACCAGACAGAATCTACAAGAAACAGGAGACATCCTGGTGTTGCCCATGGTCCCACCCACTGGTGTCCTCTGGCACATACCGGCTGCTTCACTCTGGCTGCGTTCAGGTGGGACTGCTGGTAGTCAGTCACCGTGGCAGAGATGGCTGTGGTTCCTGAGGCCTCATGAACTGAAACTGCCTGCAAACCTGAGGGCACGGAGGGAAACAAATGTTGGTCACAAGCCCCTTGGTTACCTTGGGGCCACATCCTGCTGCCGATTCAGTTTCAAGTTTAAAAAAACAGGTAACTGAGTTTGCTGAGGCTTTGAGTACTGTAAGGGTCAACAGGCCAAGAACAGAGCTGCTGAGGTAAGCTGAGAAGACAGACTCAACACTGGGCTGCTGAGGAAGTTTGTCACTGTCACAGCATGGCCAAGGGACCTGGGACAGGAGACCCTTCTGCTCTGGATCCTGAGCCCCGAGTTCCTACTTCACATGCCTAGATGGGATTAAAAGAACAAAGTGAAGCTGGGTGTATTGGTGCAAGCCTGGGATCCCAGCACTCAAGATCTCAAGTTTGAGGCCAGCTTGACTGCAGAGGAAGATCTTGTCTCAAAACAAAAAACAAAAAAACCACAGTAGCCAGGTGTGGTGACATGCCTTTAATCCCAGTACTCAAGGGAAAAGGCAGGTGGATCTCTGAGAGTTGGAGACCAGCCTGTTCTTCATAGTTAGGCCAGCCGAAGCTACAATGAAACTCTCTTTCAAAAAAAGGGGGTGGGGTGGAAGATGAGCTCTCTCTCTATTCCACGCTTTAGCTCTAAATGAAGAGAAGCCCCAGACACCTGAGGTCCTATGCAAGAGCAGTGGAGGACTTTCCTGGTGTCCAGGGCTCCTCCACCCTCTGGCTCAAGACTTGGCTCACCATGTAGTTTCTTTTGGCCTTTCCCATCATCCTGGGACACCAACTGCATGGGCTGGTCAGGCTCGGTGCTCGCCAGCAATGGCCGGGAGGACTCCCACTGGATGCTCAGGGAGCTGAAGTTATCGAATCGCCGGCCCTGCTGGTCATAGGCACCCAAGTCTAACAGGGGATTTCGGTGACTGGATACTGGAACCTAAGAGAAACAGAGATCAGATGCTGTGGCCACATCCAGTACTCGCTGCCACAGGTAATGCCAAGAAGCCAGCTGTTTCCCTTATGGGCTCAGATGGTCCTGATGAAGGGGTGGAGATAAACTGCAAACCAATGCTCAGGAATGTCATCACTAAGGTGCCCCAAAGCCCTGTCCAAAATGGCTCCTATTTCTCCATGAGGGATAATGACTCCCCTTTTACCTAACAAAATGGCACAGAGGGTGTATAGCAAGGAGGCAGCCAAGCAGAGGCAGCCCCAAGCCTGGATCGACCCTTGGTTCCAGCTCTTCCCTTCCTACTCAGGAAGGCATAAAGGTCTCCATCCTTGGCTTCTTCAGTCAGGGTAGGAAGCACAACCAATTTGTTGGGACTTTCTTTAAAAAAAAAAAGAAAAATTTTTGAGACTTATTTATTTTATGTGTATGAGTTTATCTGCATGTATATATGTAGCCCTCATGCCTGCAGAGGCCAGAAGCGGGCATTAGATTCCTTGGAACTGGAGTTACGGATGGTTGTGAACCATGTGGGTGCTGGGAACTTAACCGGGTCCTCTGTAAGAACAGCAAGTACTCTTAACCATTGAGCCCTCTCACTAGTTCTGGGATAGTCTTTTAAATATGAATTTTGTGTGGTTATTTGAGAGACAAATTCACACTGTAATTCACACTAAATGGGGTGGGCTTTAGCATAATTTACCATTTACCAATGATCTAATCCATTCAGGCATAGCCCAGAAGGAAGAACTGTCCTCTCTGACCTAAGGGTAACTATCACTGAGTCTGGCAAATGAGATATGACGCATGATGTGTGACAATTCTGGAGGGGACCTCTAAGGCCTAAGTACAATCTCTTTTTCTGCACAATGGCTCCTAGTGATGGACAACCTGAGACTCATGCACCACACGGGCAAGAGCTGAACTTACACTGTGTAGTTAAGATATGGAGCTATGGGGTTGGGGGTTGTTACTGCGGCACAGCAAAGCACATTCTAACTGACGTTGCCACCAAGCTCCCTGCCTCTACCTCCAGGATCCCTCCCCAACCTCTTGTAGCTCACCCGGTTCCAGACAACACCTGACCAAGCATGCAGCAATTTAATAGTGCCCTTCGTGGCAGCACCTCAGCTCATCACCTGGGCACACCAAGGGTTTTAATGATTGGGCAGGACACAAGCTGGGGAGCTGTGAGTGTGGGCAGGAACCTCAGAGGTCTGTCCCCAGGCACCTCACCCCTTCTCCCAGATTCAACCTCTGGTAGAAAATGAGTGCTTTTCTGGGAAAGGCATCAGCTCTATGCAAGCATGCCTGCAGGCTGACTGCAACTTTCCCACTTTACAAAATGGAAGGCTGTGGCTCAGACACGTTACAGAACTTGCTCTGTCTCACAGGCTTAGGGTAGAACACGGCAGGTCAGATTCTCCAAGGACTCCCTATGACATTGGTTTCTCCTTAGGCCCCAGCTCAACCCAATCCTGGACTAATTAGTCCCCTGGGATACAAGTGGCACCCAATCTTGGTAAGAAGAGGACCTGGTCTGCCTGCAGTCTGTCATTCCTGCTGGTTGACTCCACTCTGGTGTCTCACCTTGCCAATAATTTACTCTGCAAACACGTCCTAGGTGGCCTCTGGATTTGGAGAGCTATAAAATTAAATTGATACTGCACCCAGATGCACCTTGGGGATATATCTTCTTCAAGGTCCTCTAATGAGACCATAAATCGCAGGGGTCATGCCTGAATGGCCGGCTCATGGCTCGGGAACGCCAAGGACTGATGGATCACATGGCAGTTCTGTGTCCAAGGCCCATTACTTCTTGCTGACACCAACAACACATAGTCCATTCTGAGTCAAGCTCCACAGTCACACCACTACCTTTCAACCAGAGGCAGCTCTGGACTCACCCAGTCTGGCTGCAGACAGACACCATGCTCAGACACCATGCTCAGCTCCTCACCAAAGCTTAAAGACAGGGGAGACATATCTAGATCTGATTCGGTTTTGCCCTGCTGCAGCTCAGCGGCACAGACTGCCCAACGTGCAGGCCCCTGCTCTCCAGGTAGGCACCCACTCCCCATGCCCTTGCTGTCTTAGCACCCCTGAGTCTGCATGAGGGTGCCTCCCAGGACTCAGGGACAGCATGCTCCTGGGTTTGCTCACTTGCCCAAGGATGTTTGCTGAGCTCTTGGCAGGAGCCAGCAAGAGACTAAACTAGGCGATCAAACTGTGTAGTGATAGGTCACTGTGCGTACTTGGGAGTGGGAGAAGTGGGAGGAGGGGATCAGGTGTGCACCTTTAAGTCAAGCCAAAGACAAAGGAGAATTTGGATAAAGAAATGAGGGAGGCTGGGGCCAGGGATGGGGAAACTTCAAGCCCCAGGGCTCAGCCTACCTAAGCCCCAAGCACTGACAGAGGTGGAGGGAACAAGAAGACATTCAAGCATGAAAGGCACAGAGGTGAAAGCAGCCAGGGACCAGGGACACAGGACCCCAAGGGCCACAGAAGGGACTTGGCTTCCTCGCCGGGCTCAACTGGATGCCACAGGCGGGTTTAAGCAGAAAACACAGAATAACGTATAATGGCTACTCTCTGGACTCTGCATCCAGTCATATAACCCCCAGCACTGGCCTCTATCACCATCAAGGGTTGGCTCCCACAGCAGGTGGGGCCTGAACCCAGTCCCATGTTCCCTCGTGCTGGGATCAGAGTAGAACTTGCGCACTGACTCTGGCTCTCTACCTCTGGCAGGGGACCCAGCCGGCAGACGTTTCCCGAAGATCCAAACTTAGCACAATGTTGTTCCCTCCACCAAGGACAACGACACAAAACAGATGTGAACTAGAAGGTAAAACTTGCAGGCAAACCAGGCAGAGAGAGGTAGGGGTGATGTGGACTTTCACACACGTGTGGTAGCTAAAACAATACGGAAGCAGAGTAGAGTACGGGAGGGGGCGTCACTGGAGGCTGGGAAGAGAGGGGAGGGGCAGGAGGAGGATAGGAAGCAGATATCTGAACACAGGGAGCAGTAAGCTCTGGGGTTCTGCAGTGCAGAGAGGCAACTAAATACCAGAATAATATATTATATAAAGAACAGCAAGGGAACAGTCTGAAGCTCCCCAACACAATGGAACCATCAATATTTGAGAGGGAGACCTCCCCATCCTGATTTGATAGCTCACACTACACGCATGCATGGAATTAATCACACTGCACCCCACAAATGTGCAATAACACATCAACAAAAAGCTAAAAAAAAAAAAAAAAGGCTTGAAGCAGGTAGCGAGTTCAAGATTTCATCTCAACAGGTCTCTAAGTCAAGATGGAGAAGTCTTCTCCTAGCAGCTCACTCAGAGGCCAGACAAAGGCGATCATTCACTCTGCAGCGGACACTGGGGCTGAGCCACCTTCAGGCTCTGAGTCTGTTACACTCCTATCTTGATGACAGGGAGCAAGGTACATACTCTACAGGATCCCTGTGGGGTCAGTGGAGAGTGTACAGAAGCTGTACATCTTACTCTACACCACCCTTACCAGCCCAAGTGAAGCCAGTGGAGGAGGTAAGTGCAGGTCTGTGGAGTATTCATTCTTAGCTCCAATGATGAGCAAGGGCCAGAGAAGGCAGGACCACCCCACAGATCCACACCACAGCAGCAGGGGAAACAGCTGTGCTTGACTCCAACAGGAGAGATGAAGGCTGGTCCTCAAGCCCCAGGTATTACAGCTGTGCTAACCAAGCTTTCAACAGAAGGGTGTGGATCAAAGGCACAGCTCTCCTTCACTCACCAGGGACCCAGATCTCCCAGCACCTGGCCCACAGCTGCAAAGGCCTCGGACACACTCAGTAT
Organism: Peromyscus maniculatus bairdii; assembly: GCF_049852395.1. Lineage (NCBI taxonomy): Eukaryota > Metazoa > Chordata > Mammalia > Rodentia > Cricetidae > Peromyscus > Peromyscus maniculatus. Next base: position 113,227,319 of record NC_134854.1, read on the forward strand.
CAGAAGGTTCATGCAGGTGTGCAGGAGGCCTGGGTGCCCAGACATGAGTAGTACCTACTCTGAGATCGCTTCAGGGAAACAGACCCCGGGGGCCACAGGAGGAATTGCTACGTTTGGAGATAAAGCTGGTTCTGCATTTTCAACTCTGCCTACCTCAATGATGGCCACGGTGTCAGAGGAAATGAGGCTAAGGGGTAAAGGTTCCAAGCACACAGGACTGTTCTGTTCTCCATGTGGACAGGAGGGATACTGACCAGGACCTGACCTCAGAGTCCTTGCTCTTGCTGTCCTACCTCCCAGGAGCCTTTCGCTTGGCTCCCCAGGCTGGCATCTCCTTATCCTGCTCTTCCTGCCAATACCTCTGTGGCCTTTCTGCCTCTCTGGCATCACTGGCTCCTCCCAGCTAAACTCTCTGTGGCATTTCTGTCTGCCAGTAGCTCCTCACCCTCCTCAACACTCTGTTATTCCAGAACTTGGATGCTAAGAGCCAGGAGAACCTGCTGGAGGGATGAGGAAACTATGATTTCCTTCCTCCAAGCAGGCCTGAACTAGCTTATCACTAATTCCTGGGCAGGAAGCACTCAGGCCCTGGGCTATGAGGACTGCACAGCCCCAGCTTCTGAGGACGCCAACCAGTAGGTTTTACCCCCACAGCTGCTGTCTGAAGGACTCACGGTCTTTCTTCCCCTCTTGACACTTACTTTGGGATGCCCTGCCCCGTACAATTCAATACTGCAGATGACCCTTTTCCTCAGAGTTCCCAATCCCACTCTGACTACACCCTCTCTACCCAGAGACAACACCCCACCTAAACAGCTGAAACCACAGAACACTTCACAAAAGGACTTGACAGCCCCTCATGTGCCCAGCAGAGGGCGACAGTGAATCTGGAATCAGAAAGTGGGGTGGAAAGGGGTTGCATCTTACATGGCCACTGCAGAAGCTCCTGTACTTAGGGTGAGGTCACACCCCAATGACCCCATCATGAGTTAACACACCATTCTATAGACAGTCTATTGTGCCTCTCTGCTCACCTACCCTGACCCAGCTCAGACACTGACATGAGCCAACAGTTGGGCAGATGGCCATGAGCTATATATGGACTCCAGAGCTCCACAGAGCATCAGTTTCCCCCCTGTGGTGGTAAAGCTGACTGTGGGGCTGTGACTGGTTCACTCTTCACAGCATTAAGGGAAGATGGGCTGCCTGTTACCAACCTGGGAAGAGATCAAAACTCCAAGTACGACAAGTGTTTGTCACCTTCCCACCTAAGCTAAGTCTCTGTAAGCCGGGGACCATCTATGCAACTGAACTTTGGAAAGTCTCCCACCTCTGCAGGCTCTAGACTTCCCCCATGCAAAGGGCGAATGGAAACACCCTGCACAGCTCTGGCTGTTGAGATCCAGGTATCAGAACACTCAAGACCATGGGTGCAGTGGGCCAAGGTCCTCTTGCCTGTCCCCTCCCTCCCCAAGAGTGGCCATACTCACCACCTGCTTATTCTGCTGCAGCAGTGGGCAGGATAGATCCAGCTGTGGGAGGGCATAGACAGGCATGAGGGTGAGTCTGGAAGGCGGGGCACAGACAGACTTCACCACAGTGGGCTCCACGGCGGGGAAGGGGTTAGAGAGGCTGGGCCGGTTCCCCACGGACAGGGCGATGACCTAGAGGAGCAGGAGGAACAGTCAGACACCTGAAAGAGGTCCCCTCCTCTTTGAGATGAGACTTAACTTCTATAGGACATGTGATGATGCCTATCTTATGCCCCAGGTACCATCTACAAACATCTCAAAGAGGCAGGTCAGGGGATGCCTTGTGGTTCCCCAGGACACCAGGAAAACCCCACAGCTGAATCTGCACATCCACAAGATCCTGGATATTTGAAAGAGGAATCTGCACTGACTTCAACCCATCAAGGTGAGGCACAGATGTGGGAATTTGCACACTGAAGGGTGGGGACCTTAATTGTGGAGGAATGGGTTAGAAAAGGGACCATGCAGGACAATGCCCAGGGGAGAGGCCAGAGCCACAGGCAGAACCCCCCACTCCACGCCTGCTTGCTCCTCTGAGCCAGAGGAGAGGCCACACTCACCACCCACATGGACAGGACAGGGGAGGAGCTGAAAGGCCTTTTCTGCTGCTAGAGTGGGGCCTCTGAAGTCAGGCTCAGCCCCCGGTTTTACATTCAACACAGCTGAAGCTGCGCCCGAGGGAGCATCCCCGGCCTCCTCAGAGACAGACAACTGCTGAGGACACCACGGTTTGTTCCAGCAGCCCCTCATCTTTCCTGGCCATGAGGTGGGAGGAGGGAGGTGCCTCCTGACTTTTAGCAGGCTGTCTGCCCATGACACAAGTCAAGAAGCCCAGAGGCCTGCAAGTGTGAAGGCCTTAGATCAGACCTTGCTTAGAGCCCAGCGTCTGCAGGCCAGGGCAGAACCCCAGTGACCCAGTTACGCTGAGATAATTCATTGCTATCCTCAGTCTTCCTATTTATTTGGTAGTATGCATTTCTTGTTCTTAACCTTGTCCTATACTTCTACTAGCACCTCTAGTGGGGCCTTTTCCCATGCACTCCTTTGACCACAGCGGCCAGCTTTGGACTGCCGAAGACAGACACACCCCTGTCAGGGTGTCCGTGTACATCTTCAACTAAATCTGTATTCTTTTTACTTGTAGGCATGCAGGAATCAGCTCTCACTTTTCGGATCATGGTTCTGCCTACTTTCTGTTCCTGTCTGAGGGCTCCCAGAAAGAGATCTGTCAGAAGCTAGAAGAGTTCAAGGCCTTGGCCTGGCCTGAGGAAAAGGGTGCTGCCCCCAGCCAAACAGGCCCTGTGGGAACTCAGGACATGGGGCATGCTTGGTTCAGTCGGCTTAACCTCCTAGGATCTTTTGGTTTTCAGCACTAAAAGCAAAGCCAAAACCAAACCCTAAAAACACTGTAGCTGGGCATAATAACTTATGCCTGTAATCCCACCACTTGGAAGGCTGAAGCAGGATGAGTTTAAGGTCAGCCTGTGCTACATTAACTATATAGTGAGTTTCATTGAAGCTAGCCTTGGCTGAATAGAGAGACCCTATCTTGAAATAACCAAGAAGTTCACACACACACAGGCATTGGCATATCCACCCCATCCTGAAAGAACAAGTTGGTATACCAAACCCAGGTCAAGGGTCTCACTCCTTTTGACAGTAGCCCAACCCTGAAACATGGGGCTTTGTGACTCTCGGTCTCAATCCTCTACTCCTACTTATGCCCCTGAGAAGGAGGAGGCCACCTACAGGCTGGCTTTAGGGAAGCTGGTGTGTGCTGTGGAATCCAGCGGGCTGCTTCACTGAGCCTTGGACTCTCTCGGTAGTAAGATGGAGACAACAGGTACCCTCAGGGCTCTCTGAGAACAGTAGATTTTCTAGCTCTCTCAGTAGGCAAGGTGGGACCGAGGGCAGCTGTCCACTCACCTGTTCACCTAAGGCCAGGCAGGTCATAAGGACCCAGTGCTGCTGGTAATTTCGGGAGGCTGGAGGACCCAAGAGAGCCAGGCTGATGCTGCCCGTGTCTTCAGAAGTGACATTCCGAAAGAATTTGGAAGGTTCCAGGACCCACGGCCTGGGGCCTCCTTCAAACAGCATCTCCTTTGAGGAGCCCAGGGTTACCACAGCAACAGAGGAGGGATCCACAGCCTGGAGAAAGAAGGAGAAGGCTTAGCATTGCTCTGGGAGGAGGTGACCAGGCAATGCTGGGCACCCAGAACTCAGATCCTCATCCTGCTTGGGTGGGCTGCCAGGCAAACTCTGTGTCCTGTTTGAAATTCAGTCTCCACGTGGGCAGTATGCACAGGGTTGCCATGAATTAGGGATTTTGGAAAGAACTGGGTTCTCACTGGAGCATGGAGTACACTGGAATGCTGAGCATGGTGGGCATAGTCTAATTCAGGAGGCAGGGGAAGAGACATGTGGGTTTCTATGAGCCAGCCTGGACATGTGCCAGGCAGGGTTACATAAAGAGACCTTGTCAAAATAAAATTAAAAACAAAACAAAAACCCTGGAAATTCCCACCTGGGCTCTATCCTAACACAGACTAAATGAGAAAGAAACAACTTTATGAACAAAAACATGTTCTTCATGCTCATTTCTCACAGCTTTATATTGATATCCACAAAGAGGGTATTTGGGAGCCATGATGGCACCTTGCACAGGTCCCAACACAGTACTGACCAAATATTGAATACAAGACATAATACTGAACACATACATTCACCTTCACCACACTGCTACTATTACTATTATAGTCTATGATTATTTTACCTGCATGTATATCTATGTACCATGTGTCCACAGAAGACAAGGAGGGTTCGGATGCCCTGGGACTAGAGTTAGAGGTACCTGTGAGCCACAATGTGGATGCTGGAAATCGAACCTGGATCCTCTGGAAGAGCATCCAGTACTTTAACCACTGAGCCATCTCTCCAACTCCTGCTTTAACTACAGAACCATCTCTTCAGCTTCCCCCTACCCCCTACCCCCCACCCCACACTGTGCTTTAAATAACAGAAACCAGCCAATATGGAGGCCTAGGGCTATAATCCATCCTACAGGAAGCAGAGGTGGGAGGATTTTGAGTCCAGCCTGGGCTTCATAGCAAAACCAGCTCAAATAAAAATAAAAAGGTCCGAGGATGTGACTGAATACTTGCCCAGCTGTAGAGACCCACAAAGGTTTCCTAGTGAGAACTTACTCAGGGTCGGAGAATCTGAGCTTGCTTTACCCAGCAGGGCTGCATAAGGGGATGATTTGACCACGGGCGGGTGTGGTTACCAGGTGTTTGGAAGGGTCTACACTTGGCTGTTGGGTGTGCTTTGATCTAGCAATGAGGAAGTAATTTGCCCCGCCCCTTGGCATTGTTACAAAAAGCCCGTTTGAAGAGGCAGAAGGGACCATTGGATTTTGATCCAGGTTCTCCGGAAGCTATCCTGTGTTTCTTTCTCCTCTTCACTATCTTTCTATCTAAAAGTTTCTTATCCTTCTCTCCTCCTCATAGGAACCCTTTTAAAAGGTGGGAGCTGGCCTCCACACCCAGCATGCTCGAGCTTGCTCCTCAGTGAGGGATGCTATGGAGTGTGTGGCAGAAGACAGCGCTCACGGGAAGCACAGCTGCAGAGAGGCAAAGGGTAGGCTCCAGGCGCGCCTGGGCAGCTCGGCCAGGGCCAGCTCGCTCCCTTCTTGCTCCACGGAGCTCTCCTCATTTTCCTTTTGTTTGTTTGTTTGTTTATTTTAGATGGGTCTCATTACTGAGACCAGGTCCAAGCTGCCAGGAACTCAAGATCCTCCTGCCTCAGGCACCTGAGAGCTGGGCTTACAGGTGTGCATCACCTCGCCTGGCTTTACCTTCCTCATCAGTGTGTAGAGGCACCTAAGGCAAGTTTCTAGGCCCGTTTTGTACTTGGTAAGAACAGTGCCTAGCACACTGCAGATTCTCAACACTCACTGAAGTAAATGGTGAACTGGCCAGTAAAACCACAAGGGCCTCAAAGTTTCCAGTGAGCAACGAGAAAACCCACACAGCTTTTCACAGAAAGCCCCCATCTGTTTTTACCACTAGGGTGGCTGTGGTGCTAAGGGACTGACTCACAGCCTGTCCACAGGCACAAATGGTAACAGTTGGAATCTGTCTTAGTCTGCTTTCTGTTGGTGTGATAAACACCACAGCCAAATGCAACTTGAGAAGGAAAGGGTTTATTTGGCTTACCCGTCCCAATCAATGCATCATGGAAAAAAGTCAGAGCAGGAACTCAAGGCAGGAACCTGACTCAGGAGCTGAAGCAGAGGCCATGAAGGAACTTTCTTTGGTTTGCTCACCCTGCTTTTTATACAACCCGGGACTACCCACGTCAATCATTACTCAAGATAATACTCCACTGACTTTCTGATGGGGGCATTTTCTCAACTGAGGTTCCTTCTTCCCACATGACCCTAGCTTGTTGCCAAGTTGACAAAAACAAACAGAAAACAGCACAGCATCTATGGAGAGAGGCCATCCTCACCGAACCTCTAGAAACATTCAAGAAAAGGTGGAGGACAAGGCAGATGACAAAAGGCAGACACAGCTCACCTTGAGGGGCAGGTAGGCAGCAAGAGTGATCTTCGCACCCAAGTGTACATGGCCGTGTGTGTAGCTCACAAGGAGGGTAGTAGAGCCCTGGGCATCAGCTCTCACCATGACTCCACTGCAGTGCTCAGGCCCCGGCAGCAGCCTCCCTGCACGAAGAAAACCAAAAGTTAACCTGAGCTTGTTCTTCAAGGGGAAGGCAGGGCAGGCCAAGGGCCCCTTTTCATTCTGGACTTCATACACAACTCGATTTTGTTATCATTTAAATTTTCCAGAGGCTGGAGCTATAGCTCAGTGGAAAAACAGCTACCTAGCACGAACCCTCTAGATTTCATCACCAGCACCACAAAACAAACAAGGCAAATTCAAGTACGATTCATGTACATTACACACAGGTCTGGTACACATACAACTGGCAATAATTTTCCATCTTCCCCCATGTGTTCAACACACCCTGCGTCCAGGATCCAGGTCAAGAGAGAGCTCAGCCTCCCCTAGAGACCCCTTCTGGTCCCCAACCCCTCCCGACTTCCATCAGAACAGCCTCAGGTGTGCTGTATCTATGGCTTAAATAAAGTGGGGAGGGGATCACAGGCTGCAGTGGCCTGCCTTCCTCACCAAAGTTCTCAGTCTTCACAGTCAAGCATTCTTCACCCACATTTCTGCACACTGTTCTGCTGAGGAAGTACAGCAAGACTTCTTCATGCCACCGTGAACATTCCAGGTAGTTCTCATTTGGGCTGTGCTACACAGTACCAGTGTGGACATATGTGGGGCCATCTTTAGATGGCATACCCCAGCCTTTCTGCTGGCTGTGTCCAGAGGAGGGGGACCAGTGGCAGGCAGGCATGTGTGCAGCCAAGTGTCTCTCCCAATTTATCTTGCTGACAGCTGCTTTTCATCTGTGTTATCATGTTCCATCAGATTTTAATTGAATTTCTAAGAAATGTATTAATGTTATGCGGGTTTGTTTTTGTCCACTTGACACAAACGAGTTACTCTGGGAAAGGGAAACTCAGTGAAGGGACTGCCTCCATCAGATTGACCTGTGGGCAAGTTGAGCAAGTCTGGGGGGCATTTTCTTCATCAATTACTGATGTGGGAGGTCCCAGCCCACTGTGAGTGGTACCACCCCTGGGCAAATGGTTCCAGGCTGTATAAAAAAGCAGGCTGAGCAAGCCAGTAAGCAGTGCTCCTCTATGGTCTCTGCTTCAGTTCCTGCCTCCAGGTTCCTCCCCTGGATTCCCTCAATAATGGACTATAACCTGTAAGCCAAATAAACCCTTTCCTTCCCCCAAGCTACTTTTGGTGATGGTGCTCATCCCAGCCACGGAAAACCAAACTAAAACAAGTGTGAATTATGATGAAGTGTACAACACATAAACTTCTCACCTCAATAAAGGGGGGAGGGACAGTCGTGGTGCTAAAGACCTTTAATCCCCACACTCTGAAGGCAGAAGCAGCAGGCAGCTCTCTATGAGTTCAAGGTCTACCTGCTCTACACAGTGACTTCTAGGCCAGTCAGAGACTAATAGTGAGACCTGGTCTTAAGAAAAACATCCCACCTCGATACTCTTATATACAATCCCATGCCACAACCACAGGTCAGAGCCGTGCAGGTTCCATCACCAGCTGCCACTCAGGCCCTTTGACTTGCAAAGCTGAGATGTCTAGTACTAACTGCTCTACCCTGGCGTCCATTATTCTCTGTCTCTTGTCACCCAAGTGGAATCATGTAGCATTTATCCTCTTACGTTCACCTGGCACAGTGTCCTCAAGGCTCCTCAGGGCTGCACCACATCAGAGCTTCCTTCCTTCTTAGGGCTGAACCTGCCCTGGGTCCAATCCTCTACTGATGAGCACCTGAGCCACCAGCATGTAAGAATAATGCTGCTATGTGTTAACAAAGACGTCTTTGCATTTGCACTTTCACTAACCTTAGGTCTATGTCTAGAAATGGGACTTCCTGAATCATATAGTAATTCTACGTAAACTTTGGAGAATCTACATTTTCCAAGTAGTTACCCTTAAGATCTTCCAAAAGAGCATGGACTCCAGTTTCCTCACAACCTTGATATTTCCTGTTGCTGTAATAGTAGCTGCCCCAATGGGAGTAGTTTTATGTTTCTTCTTTGAGATTTATTTTATTTTTAATTGTGTGTGTGTATAAAGCATGTACATGCATGCAATGCCCGTGGAGGCCAGAAGAGGGCGTTGGATTCCCCGGAACTGGAGTTAGGCAGTTGTGAGGTACCTAATGTGGGTACTAGGAAACAAACCTAGGTCCTCTGGAGGAGCAGCATGTGCTCTTAATCACTGAGCCGTCGCTCTAGCCCTTTCCTTGTGGTTTTGCTTTGAAATTCTGTGATGACTGATGAGGGTGGACATCTTTTCCTACAATAGGGACTACTACATGTAACATTCACAGAAATAGGTGCTCAAGTCTGTTGTATGTTATTGAATCATTTATCTGTTTCATTGTTGACACACAGAAGTTCTTTACATATTCTGGATCTTAACCCCTTAATAGGAAAATGATCTGCAAAGACTTGCCCCACTCCAGGTGCTTTTGCCCAATAGGGAACCTGATACAGCCCCTTCCTCAGAGAGTCCTGTTACATGTACCCTGGCTTGGAGGGGTAGACATGACTAACCTATCCTGAGAATCATATGTGCCCCACAGGTCATGTGTGCCCTAGGATGGACCTCACACATACATAGACATCTGCTGCCCCAGCCTGCTGAGTCCAATAAGCACCCATGTGCCCTGACCCAGAGTTCAAGTTTCCAAGGTAAATCCTATACCCTGTATACTGAGGAAGATTCCAGCACTTTCTAAGGGAAATTTTGACCACACAGAATTTGTTTTGGCTGCTATCTTCAGAACCCAGACTCCTTGAAAAATCCACAAGATGTCCGAGGGATGTCTACATGTAACTCTTGCATCTGTTTCCCCGTGACCTGTGGAGAAACCTCAGAGAGGAACAGAATGCCAGTAAGTGAAGGGGCTTATCAGCCCTGGGACTGCTGAATTACAGGCCCTGGATTTTCCCTGCGTACTATCCCCAGAAGCCCGAGTGGCACCCTACAGACACCCCGTGGTGTGAGGCCAGTACAGGGGACATTCCATCTCTGGCTGCCAGCAGTCCCTCTCCCTCAAAATGCCATTTCTTCCATCTGAAATAGCTAACATGTGGAAACATTAGATTTTCTAAGGCTACCAGCCAGTGACTTTGCTTGGGCACTTTTCAGAGATGTCCTTCTACCCTGTGCAGTTCTGGATGTCATCACAACCACAGGGGATACAGTCACTTGGAAAGCATGTGCCATGGAGACTTACATCCCTCTCTGCTCAAATACCTTCATTGGCTCCTCGCCTCTAGGTGTGAGCCCTCAGTTATAGAATAGGTCCTGATGTTCTAGGCTCACCATGATAAGCCCTGCCCCACAGCCTGCTCCTACACATAACCCAAGCATCCTGCAGATTTCCTAACCTGCAAATCAGACCTAATCCTCACCTTGCCTGGATGCACACCTCTGGGAGGCCACAGCTCACAGAAACTGGAGCTGAAGGTCTGTGCCCCATCCCTGCCCAGGCCATGTGTGACCGTAAGCAATGAAGCTGCCCCAGGGTCTTCACAGGACACACAGCCCACCAGCAGCTCCTGTTTCAGGTCTGAATGAGGTCAGCCAGGCAAACTGCTTGCCCCCAACATGCAGGGCTGACACTGTCACAGTCACCACCAATAGCTGCCTCAAGACAGGAGGCAGAGAAGAATGTACTCAGGGTGGCCGGGGCCTGTCATAGGCATTACGATAGAACCCTGTGTAGACAATATAGGCTGGGCACCTGTTGCACTTCATGAACTGAACTATGAACATGGGCAGGAGACTCCACTCACGCATGGAAGAGATACAAGCATAGAGGTGGCTTGTCAAAGGTAACACATCAGGCAGCATTCAGAGTGGACAGGAGCAGGGGCCAAGGGCCACCCCTTAGGTTGTGGCCCCTCTGGTACCCACAGAGAACCCACACCATCTTGGCTCCGATTCTGCTCCTGGCTTACCTGGCAATGGCTGGAACACACCCTGGTTCTCCACTTCCACCACCAGGTCAAAGTGGGAGCAGTCGCTTAGGGTGACCACCTCATTGGCCCCACCAGGCATGAAACCGCTGATTGTCAGGGGCAGCTCCAGGGTGTGGCCCACTCGAGCCTCCACCTGGCACGGGGCGAACTCCATGCTGCTGGGCTCAATCACATACACCTAGAGAAAGAGAGGAGGCGCAGGCCCATCAGGAGGAAGACCAGCTGGGCTGCTGGTGCTTACTAAGTTCTACAGTGGGTAGGATAAGGGGAAGGGCTGGGCCAGTGCCTGGAAAGGGTGGGGATGGCAGCAAGGATTCTCTCCCAACCCTTTCCTCCCCAGGCCTCTCCTCCCAGTCAGGAGGGCTATCCCAGTCTCCCTGAGACGGGGCCTGAGTGGCTGGAGCACAGCTAGGGGGAACCACCCATCATGTCCTGTGCAGCCATGGAGTCAGTTCTGACGGCCCATCCTTATGGGGCCTGACTCCTCGAGATCAGGGCTGGGCTGGGCCCATCGATCCCCCACACACCACAACTATAGGCAGAGGAGTGAGAGCTCTGAACGAGGCCTGAGAGGGCAACTGGAGCCTCTATCCTGAGCCTCCTCACCTAATGCCCGGCCACCTTCTTACCTTCATCTCACCAAAGTGGAGAGGGTTCTGCACATCATGCGCCTGGATCACACTGAGTCCAGTGTCACTGCCCGTGGTCATGACACCCTTGACGGTGACTGTGGCAACCATGTAGCTTGATGAAGACCAGCTGAAGTTCCCACTGCCCCCATGGGCCTAGGGAGGAAAATGACATGGGATCCATCAGCCCCTTACCCCTCTGTGCCTGGGGAAATACAGGGTTGGGGCAAATGTGCGCTCTCACTCATTATCACACAAACATGCTCATCTATTGACACCCAGGTTTAGTTCATACACACACACACACACACACACACACACACACACACACACACACACACTGACCTGCTCACAAACGCCTACAGCCACACATTCACACACCTGTTCACACTCACCATTCACATGTCTCCTTACATTCAGTCACATTTGACACCTACATTCACACTTATGTTGAAACCATAAACACCACAGACAGACAGACAGATAGAGACACACACACACACACACACACACACACACACACACACACACACTCGCGGGCTCACTCCCAAACACACACATTGCATACCATATACACACATGTTCATAATTCAAAAATCATACCTACACACACAGCCAAAATCCTGCCTGTGGGCGCCATGGGCCCTGACCCCCGACTGTGAGTGGCTGCAGCCTTGCTTGCCTGACCAGGTGTCCTTCCTATTCAGATTCCCTGCCGGTGTCCTTCTCACCTTAGGATCATCGGAGAGCTTACCGGAGGTTCTTTGTTCCTACATCCTGCTGGTGATGTAAACAACTTAGGTGCATCCTGTATTTGGTGTAAACAACTTACATGCAAGAATGCAGAACTTTGGGTCTAGAATGTAGATCATTGGTAGCGAACTTCTGCCCTCAGGGGATCCTCCATTTGTGTTGTAAGCCTGTATTTAAGGTTTCCTCCCTCTTTCAATAAACGGCATTCGACATCCAAACGTACGAATGACTCGCTGTCTCTTGTCTCTATTTTTTAATCCGCAGCCCTTCGCTCGGACATGGTGAACAGGTATTGGTAACGCAGGCGCTACTGCTACAGATGGAGGTTCCTACCGAGATTTGAGTAAGAAGGAACAGCTGACGGACACTCTTGGAAGGCCGGCCGGCATTTTACAGGTGAGAGTGGATTGAAATGGGTACACGTAGCTCACAGTCAGTTAATTGGACTGTTGAAGCAGGAAGGTACCAAAGTTAAGAAAGGGCAAGACAGCTAAGATTTTAAATAAAAAGAAGGAAATCTTCCCAAAAGAGAAGAGGGAAGGAAAGGAAATTTCCCGTTAGAAATGGGAGAAAAATTTTAATCAAGAAAAAAGGATTTTCCCGGTAAAAAGGGGAAAAATTTTTAAAACTAGGCCTAAAGATTGGGGCCCTGTAGAGAAAAGATAAAGGAAAGAGAGAAGCCTCTTCCAGTGGTAATGGAGAATGTAAAGACTTTTTCCAGTTGTAGAGTTTTCAGGATAGCTGAAAACTCTTGAGTTTTTTCTTCCCGCCAGTGCAGAGCGGCAGCATCTGAATTACAAAGAATCGGCAGGTAGGCCTCATTGTTGCTGGCTGGAGAGCAAGCAAGCTTAGAGGTTAGAAGTTTTACTGTCTGTTTGCTTAATTTAGGTTCAAATGTTTTTTATTTTTCCCTCAGAGTGGGAATAATTCAATATTTAGGATCCCTTCGTGGGAAATGTTTTTCTGTTTTCCCTTATGGTGGGAATAACTCGTTATTAGGTAGTCCCTTCATGGGAATAGGAAGTTTAAACGTGAATTTGTGTGTGCGGGGTGCGCCCAGCGGCTGTGGCGGACAAAGGCGTGCATGAGATAGCCCGAAGCAGCGGGCGGACAGATACGCGCCGGTGGGAGGCAGAGCCGTGCAGCCCAGGCAGGTGCTGGCGATAGAGCCCGAGCAGTGGGCAGAGCAAAGCTAAGCTGCAGCCTCAGTGAGCTGAGGCCGGGAAGGGACTAGCACTAAAAGTTTAAACCGGGCCTAACTTCTGGTGAAAAATGGTTTCGGTCAGGACATTGAATGCTAAGTCAATGCTGTTTAAATAAAGGATGTTCTGTTCTTTTGATTGTCTTGATAAATGTTTGGATGAATGTTTGATCCTCATGGTTGAAAAACTAAAGGAACAAAATTCATAATTTTGAACTATATATTAGGTATGGTCTTGTCTGTTGATCATTGATTGTTGATCATTGTTGATCACTGAAAATTTGGCTCTACAATTTAAGTTGCTTTCTAGAAATTCTTGGTTTAATTCTATAAAAATATAACACCTGAAATGGTTTGGGTTATTAGCTTATTAAATAATGTTGCTAAGATAAACCCATAAATAATAATCTCTTACTGATAAAGAGGTTACAAAATTATTTTTCCAGTAAATAAAATACAGGTAAATTGTTTGGTCCACATTGTTAATAATTGGCTATTTGTGTTAATGTGTTACTTGAAATTTATAAGAAAGGATCCTCTTTTAAAAATTTTATAAAATACTCCAGAGTATAACCTAAAGTTTACCTTTTCAAATCCTATAGAGATTATATTTAATGCTTTTATAATTGGCATATGTAAAAAGGACCATGGAAACAGAAGCTGGTGATAGAATTGCTCAATTATTATTACTTTCATATTTTAAATTCAAAATGGCGCCGATATGTATAACTGGAGGCTTTGGAAGTACAGGAAAAAAGGTGTTTTGACAAACAGTTATCAATGATAAACAGCCTAAATTAAAAATAGAATTATGTGGGATTGAGATTGGAAGATTATTGGATTCTGGTGCTGGATATATCTATAATTTCACAAGAATCCTGAGATCCCAATTGGCCCCTTAAAAATTCTACCTCTAACCTACAAGGTATTGGCACAGCTCAGACGCCATTACATTACAGGCTACTTTTAAATTAAAAGGATGAGAAAGGTCATACAGGAACTTTTCAACCATTTGTGCTACCTCACATTCCAGTGAACTTGTGGGGACGGGATGTGTTAGACGTTATTGGAACAGTGCTTACTACACAGCCTGTACAACAGATGCTAAAGAGTCAGGGCTACTGCCCGGACAGAGGCTTAGGAAAAATGTTTCAAGGAGGCCCACAACCTGTGGCAGACAAAACCTGTGTCACTAGGGGTCCTGGCGATACTAGAGGATTAGGGTCTTTTCCATAGAGGTAACTGCACAGCAGCCTTCGATTATGCAACCGATAAAAATCACTTGGAAGAGCGATGACCCTGTATGGGTGGAGCAATGGCCCCTTACTAAGAAAAAATTGGAGGCTGTATATGCGTTGGTTAAGGAGCAGTTAGATGCTGGATCTCTCCGTTATCATACAGGCATAACCTGGGAACAAGCCATCCAGATAGTTAAATCATGCCCTATTTGTGTGGAATTTTTACCTGTTCCTCATTTGGGAGTCAATCCTCGAGGACTTTTACCTAATCATGTGTGACAGATGGACGTCACACACGTGCCTTCCTTTGAAAAATTACAATATGCTCATGTGTCTATTGATACATATTCTTCTCTAATTTTTGCTTCTGTCCATTCAGGGAAAAAGGTTAAGGATGTAAAAAATCATTGTTTTCATGCTTTTGCTTACATGGGAGTGCCAAAATACATAAAGACTGATAATGGTCCTGCCTACAGTAGTACGGGATTTTCAAAATTCTGCCAAGATTTTTCTATTGTTAATAAGACTGGTATTCCTTATAATCCTCAAGGGCAGGCTATAGTAGAACGCTGCCATCGTACCTTAAAAACTTATATTGCTAAAGTAAAAAGGGGGGAGTTAGGGGCTCATCTCTCCTCTCCACATTCTATTCTTTCCCTTGTTTTATATATTTTAAATTTTTTATCGGTGGATTCTGCTGGAGTATCTGCTGCAGATAAGCACTGGAGGGCTCCTGTTGCAAATCATCCTCTGGTGCGATGGAAAGATCTTTCTACTGGCACTTGGAGGGGACCCGATCCAGTGTTGGTGTGGGCCCGGGGATCTGTTTGTGTCTTTCCGCAGGACAATGAAATTCCTCTGTGGGTTCCTGAACGCTGTGTACGCTCTGTGGCTGCTGCTGAATCCCAACATGGCAGAGACCTATTGGGCCTTCGTAAAAAATTCTCCCCTTCTGATGCCAATGGGGATTGAGAGCCCAATATGGCCAGCCTTGGCAAACATTATTGTAAGCCTAGGAACCGTAGCCATGTGGTTGGATTCTTCAGAAGGTAATGTATGGTAACTTTGTTCAAAAAACATTGAGAATGTATCACACCTTGGAGATTAAGGATAACTCTGAAGGTCAATGAACTTCATTTGCCAACAGTAGCATGCCAGCTAAGCTTTTCGCATTTTGCAACCCCCCTCAAGCTTGTGTAGTACCTACTTTTCAGGAATGGCTCTGTGCAACATTTATTTGCCTCCTGAAATTCATCTAGCCTTTCTGAAGATACCTCAAAATTTGTGAGCCTGAATGTAGCCATTACTGAGGCCATTAGTTCTGCTCCTTGTTTGCTGTTTTTGTTTTCTGTTTTCTTTATGTTTCTCAGTTGTTCTCTTGCAGACCTGCCAGCCTAAGTAGTGCTGGGATCAAGAAAAATGGGCCTTGGTGGTTCGTGTTCCTGGAGCCGTGTCCATGCCAGTGGACCGTGGCAGCTAGACA
The DNA here is from genome assembly GCF_049852395.1 of Peromyscus maniculatus bairdii. Taxonomy (NCBI): domain Eukaryota; kingdom Metazoa; phylum Chordata; class Mammalia; order Rodentia; family Cricetidae; genus Peromyscus; species Peromyscus maniculatus. The sequence goes on from NC_134854.1 coordinate 113,242,817, forward strand.
CAGATGATGCTCACACGCTCCAGAAGAGACTCTGACATCGCTGTTGCCACTGCTGCTATTGTTTCTGGGATTGCTATTTCATAATTGGTTACTACAGCTAGCACAATGGAGACCCTGGCAGCAAAAGTAGCTACCACAGTTAGTTAATCTTTCTTCTTATTGGGCATGATAAATTTAATTCCACTTTTATACATTATAATTGGCTTTGTAAGTTGTAAATTATTTAAACTCAAGTTCCATTTGCTCGGGATACCACCTTACAGGACTCCTATTTGCGGTAAGGCTCGTTTAAATAGGGAATGGTTCAATTGCCTGTAGCCCTCTGGCTATGGGTGGGTTAGGACTTCTGCTGGTCTTTTCTGTGTCGCACAGATTGCAAGCCCAGTGCCACTTTGAGATCTTTGGCGGCAGTCACTCTACAGCTCACATGGTTGAGTCTGTATGATAATGAGTATTCAGAGACGGGTAATGCTTGGGCCGCTGCCTCCAACCTAAGACAGAGCACTTGTGTGGCCTGGGCAAGTGTCTCTATGACGGGTAAGGTGGTCTGCTGGTCCCACGCAACCTAAGTCAGAAGCTCATTTAATAAAAAGGGGGGACCTGTGGGCGCCATGGGCCCTGACCCCCGACTGTGAGTGGCTGCAGCCTTGCTTGCCTGACCAGGTGTCCTTCCTATTCAGATTCCCTGCCGGTGTCCTTCTCACCTTAGGATCATCGGAGAGCTTACCGGAGGTTCTTTGTTCCTACATCCTGCTGGTGATGTAAACAACTTAGGTGCATCCTGTATTTGGTGTAAACAACTTACATGCAAGAATGCAGAACTTTGGGTCTAGAATGTAGATCATTGGTAGCGAACTTCTGCCCTCAGGGGATCCTCCATTTGTGTTGTAAGCCTGTATTTAAGGTTTCCTCCCTCTTTCAATAAACGGCATTCGACATCCAAACGTACGAATGACTCGCTGTCTCTTGTCTCTATTTTTTAATCCGCAGCCCTTCGCTCGGACATGGTGAACAGGTATTGGTAACGCAGGCGCTACTGCTACACCTGCCCATGGAAAAATGTGGTACAGGCCAACATTTCCTCAGAGGTTCCCTTTGGCCCTCCCTTCCTCCATCTCATCTCATTTCCAGTCTTCCTATTTGGGGGACCTGGCAACTGACACACAAATACAAAGCTATGACAGTGTCACCTCCAAGAGCTCAGACCTGGGTAGAAACCACCTGGTCATGGATCCACCTGCGGAATTCTGCTCTGGGGCGGACAGAAGCACACCCAGCACATAGCTCTGCCTGTTCCTAACCATCTTCAGGCCCTCTTCTAGGTCAGAGATCAACCTGAAACCCTGACATACTTTAGTGTGCAGGTACCAGTGCAGACAGGATACCTGTCATCATTTCTGCAGGTGGACCACAGGAGTGATGGGACTTGGCTGACCACTGGGCCTGAGCCCTAGCTGAGAGCACTTCCTGATGACCAGAACTATGTGGGGTTGGGAGCATCAAGGGGCACTGTAGTGGGTAGCCGTTCCAGCTTTGACCTGGAAATACCACCCCCTTCGAGGCTTCGGTAACTGTCACGCCTACAAGGCAGAGCCGAGAGAGGACCCTGAAGACCCGAGATCCGGATGGGGGAGCTTTCTTCGTTCCTGGACCCTGGACACTGGAGGCAGACCAAGCAGAGTTCTCCAGAGAACACCGCTGGACTGCGCTATACCTTTCCGAGTCCCTGTTACCTATCCCTTCACTTGTAAGTTACCCCACAAAATAAACCTCCCTTTTAACTACGTGGAGTTGCCTTAATAATGTCACCAATAGGGCACTAAGGCTAGGCATGTGGTAGGGAGGGTGGTATTTCCACTTGATTTTAATTTTCCCTGTAATTATATTTATATTACTTTCAAAAATAGTGTCTCTTAGGAAACTAACTGCTAAGCAGAACTCAGACCTAGACTCCATTTCTGTGTTTTAGTTACTTTCCATGGCTGTGATAAACACCAGGACCAAAAGCAACCTGGGGAATAAAGAACTTATTTCATTTCCAGGTATCACTGAAGGAAGTCAGGGCAGGAACTCAAACAAGGCAGGAACCTGGAGGCAGGAACTGAAGCAGAGGCCATGGAGAATGCTGCTTACTCACTTGCTCACCTTGCTGTTTTTCCTTTTTCCTTTCTTTCTTTTCCTTCCTTCCTTCTACATATTTATTTGGTTTGTTTATTTATTCATTTGTCTTGAGGCAGGGTCTCTCTATGTAATCCTGGCTGTCTTGGAACTCCCTATACAGACCAGACTGGGCTTGAATTCTCAGACACATGCCTCCTGCCTCTGCCTCCTGAGTGTTGCAATTAAAGGTGTACACCACCGTGCCCCACTCAGTTTGCTTCCTTACACACCCCAGGACCACCGGCCCAGCGGCTCAATCATCAGTCATGAAAACACACCAAAGGCTTACATAGGCCAGTCTCATTACTTCATCTCAGATGACTGTAGCCTAACCAATCAGGACAGTTACTGTGATTTTTGTTTTGTTTTGTTTTTTGTTTTTCTGAGACAGGGTTTCTCTGTGTAGCTTTGGTGCCTGTCCTGGATCTTGCTCTGTAGACAAGGCTGGCCTTGAACTCACAGAGATCCGCCTGGCTCTGCCTCCTGAGTGCTGGGATTAAAGGTGTGTGCCACCGCAGCCCAGCTTATCTGTGTGTGTGTGTGTGTGTGTGTGTGTGTGTGTGTGTGTGTGTGTGTGTGTGTGTGTGTTTTAATCTTGTTAGTTACACTGCTGTGATGGACACCTCAGGAACCATAAAAACCATAAGGCCTGTCTCATTTAAAGCTATCTTCTACCTCTCGAGAATAAAACTGAAGGCAAGAGGATGGCCAGATGTGGAATACACCTGTCCCCGCACTAGACAGACTGCAACAGCAGGATAGCTCATTCTAAGCCAGTCTGGTGAGACCTACAGAGTTCAGATGCTGTCTCAATAAATAAATGCAGAAAAGAATGAAAACAGAGCCATCATCCCAAGGAAACACCCCAAAGTAAGCACCTAAAGCAGCCTTGCACCCACCTTTATGGTGTACTGATAGGCTCCTGTCTTTGGTTGCCACGGAAATGTCAGGATGCTGGGATAGAGTGTGATGGGGATATGAATGTCCACTTCCTGCTGGTTCCACACAGGTACCTGAAGCACATGGACCCCTCCGTCCTGCAAGGATGAGATTGCTGCATGTCACCATGATAACCACTTTATCACTAGCTATTTTTTTTTGTCACCCAGACCCTACCCTCCCTGAGGACCAGGCCATAAAAAGTAGCTTTGTGCTCCTAAGAACACAGAATAGACAGCAGACTTGGTGGGGGAGACCACTCATGTAAAAGATATTTATTTGAGTCCTCAGATATTCCTCACAGGATGGATGTGGCTGTCCCCACTTTACAGATAAAGAAACTGAGGTCTGGAACATCTCATGTAAAACCTGAGCTCCAGTGATAAGACATCACTGTCTGGGGCAGAGGTCCTTCCTGTCTCTCCACACATTGCTTGTGTGAGGCAGGCAGCGAGGGGAAGACCCGTGACAATGTGCTGACTGGTAAGATACTGCTCCCCACTAGAGCTCATGAGGCTTTTCAGTACAAGACAGAAGGAAGGTTGGGGGACTCAGCAGACAAACAGATAATGGGGTGCCAGTGGGCCCGCTGCCCACGCTGTCCCCCAACAAAGCTGTATTCGATCTCGGAAGGTGAGACCACTTTTATAGGGGTGGGTGTAGGGTAGTGGAAGAGAAAGCTTGTGGCAACAGGAGGATCCCCAACAAGCTCTGGACAGCCGAGGGCATCTGGAGCTCGAGCCCAAAGTGGGAAAGTCTCCTCAGGAGCCAGAGCAGTGGCACAGGATGGGTCCTGGGGCCAAGTACCTGCCACCTGACATTTCTACTTTCAGAGTTGGGTTGTGGGGGCCCAGGGCCTAAGACACGGACAAGGGTTGACATCAACTCACCTGGTCCACCACGGAGGTGAGGGTTGCACTGATGATTGTCTGGCCACTCTGGATCGCCCTGACGTGATGATAAGACCCATTCTGGGAAGATGACAGAACCTCAAAAAACTCGGGAGGAAGCACAGCTTCGATCCGGATGTTCTGGAAAGGCAGGCAGGATGGGTAAGGGGAGCTTCTCAGAGATGAGTGTGACATCCAAAAGCTGGGAGAGCTCCAAAACAGCAGCCAAGCCAGGCTGAGAGCCTCTGTGGCCCAAAAGCCTCTCACACAAAGTGGGCAGAAGAAACGAGGCCCGAGTGCTCTGACCTCTCCCAGCCTCCCTCCCTGCGATAGCAGTCAGACCTCGAGACCCAGCACCACGGTTCTAGCTGGATGTGTGATGGGCAGCTGACAGCCGACTGGAGTTGCAAGAAGGGGGCAGTAAATTTAAAAAGAGAACTGAGTCCCTGACTGCAGGGGTTTCGAACACAGTGACGGGCTCAGTCACTGTTCAGCAGGGGATAGAAAGACCTCTGTCAAAAGAAAAAAGGAGACTAGCCTCCTTCTAAAATCTCTAATACTACTGTAAGAGACTGTATGATCTATGTGAGGGTACTGGGAAGTTCTCCTACGGGACAGAAGGCTGGCCACCACTCCCCAACTCATCTTGCATGATTTCCCAGAAGCTAAACATGGCGGCCTTGGTCACTTGCGAGTTTCTGGAAGGTAGCAGGTAGACCCAGACACCTGACCATCTCCAAAGCAAAATGGACTCTCACCTCAGGGATCCCATGTAAGAACAGGAGGCCAACACACAGAGCTGCCACCACCACTACTACCCACATTGGCCCTGCTGCCTGGGGTATCTAGCTCCAGCCCTGCGTGAGGGGATGATGCTGATTTATGGTCTAACAGAGTACTGAAGTACTCCAGGGACCCCATGATATTATCTCCACAGCCCTAGGAGTATCACAGGAAGCTTTGATCTGCCTATGTGGGGACCCTGTGGTTTTGGCTGCTCCTTGGACACTTGCTCCAAATGATCTCACATCATCCCTCCCTCCATCAGAAGCCCAGCAGGCACTCACGTCAGATGGGTAGACCTTGTTGCTAGACCTATCAAAGACTTCGATAGTGATTGCATATAGACGTCCAGTCTCAAGAACCCATCTGTCACCAGGGTGAACTGTGAACCCTAGAACAAGAAAAGGGGGGGTTCAACACTCAGGTTACAAGGGCAGCAGGGCTGAAGAAGAAGCCGAGGCTAAGCACTATACACCCACCCATGTAGAAGGCCCCAGAATGTTCACCAGGCCTGGCTGCGGGGGATGCATGGGGTATGGAACCTGATGGCCACCACTGTTCCCGACTTAGAGAACCACAGCTGATCCTTCTGATTCCTGGGATCAACACTGAACATACACACTCTGAACACTCATGGACTCATCAGCCTGAATCTGACCCTCAGCAGGTTTAAGGTCTGAGGCTGTGGCAATCAAGGTTCTGACTTCCCAGTAGGTCTGAGGCTCTGGTGGATCTAGCCTGAGGCCCATAGCTCATCTAGACTCTGAATCCTCAGCTGGTCTATTCCTGGCCAATGCAAGTCTATCCTAAAGTCACACAGGTCCGGCCAAGCTCATGGCAGTCTAGGCTCTGAGGCTGAAGGATGAGTACACTGTGGTGATATTGTGTCTCACCTGTAGCCACGGGAGGTCCAAGCTCTCAGGCACAGCAGGTCTAGCCTGAAGCTAGGGCAGGTTTTGGATCCCAGGCTAGGAGTACTTGAGAGCTCTGGACAAGGCGTATCTGGGTCTGGGCTCTAAGGTTACTAGGTAGCCCTGTTCCCACACAGGATGCCAGACTAGCTACTTCTATTCCCACGATACCGTTTGCTTTCTCATCTCCACAACACCAGCCAAGCTGTTCACTCTGTTCACCCTTCCCACCACAGAAGTTCAGTCTGACACAGCACCTGTCTCACACGAAACCTCCAGAAGCCTTTCCTCTGCCCTGGTGTTTATACTCCCACCACAGTCCTGCCACCCACCTGTTTGTACCAGCCTCTGCTGTGAAGCTAAGTCTCACCACAGGCCAATCAGGCAAAGGAGGCTGCTGAGACAAAGGGTCACCCTCCCCGGGGTTGCTGCTTGTCAACTGGGTTCTGCATCACAAGAGGCTCACAAGCTCTCTGACAAGAGGATCTTAAGGGTTCTGCTGCCCATCTGGCCATCCTTCTTCTGGCTGAAGAGTATGCTCCACAGGTGAGTTGCCTCAGACCCCAGGAAACGCTGCCAGGGTGACGCCCATGACACACATATCCCAAAGGCCTTGAGACTGGCTATCATTGCAGCTCTCAGGCCCTCCTGGGCCTCGGGGTCTTTTACCGCTACAAGTGGGTCCTTCCTCTCTCTAATGCCTCCTCCTTCTTCCTGGCCAAGGCCCTGCCAACTGTCATGTCACCCTAAAGATGCTCCGTAACTCAGCTCAGCACAGGGTCCCCAACCTTGTCAGGTCCGTAGCAACAGTCAGATCTGCATGATGCTGGGGCTGAGGACAGATGGCCCTGAGCCTGGCAGACAGAGGACATGGCCAATGTGAGAGCTGCTGTGTGTTTGCTCTTGCTGGCTGGTCCTAGGAACTGAACTCGGGGCCACTTTCACATTAACTAAGACATATACTGCCAAGCTGAGCCTCAGTTCTTGCTTTTACTCTTTGATGTCTTGACTTGATGGAGCCACAAGCAATCAAGGTCCAGGAAACCCCGGGGGACCACACTTACCTAGGTACCCGGCTTCAACCACGTAGATGGTGCTGTTGGGCAGCCTAGAAGCTCCTTGCATGCGGATACCTGAACTCTTAATTAAGGTACAAAACATAAGACACGAAATGGAAAGCAGCTGGGGCTCCAGCCTGACTCAAACGGCTTGAGCATCATGCAGAGAGCATGTGCACTGAGAGGTGGGTGAAGAACCCCTGCCTGAGGCCAATCACAGCAAAGGCGCTGATGAGTCAAGACCCTCGCTGTACTGTCTGCCCTACAAGCCAGGCTCTCTGCAAGGGACCCCGAGGAACCACATGGCACACAATCAATCTTGGGTTATCAACAACCTATGTGCCAGTATTCACAGCTTCTGCCGGGTCCCCTATGAGGGGGCTGTGGTTCCTGAGAAGCTTCCAGAGGCCTGGAATGACGTGTGCCTCTGCCACAGTCTCCTGTCTCTGGGAGTCTCTGTGAGTCACCCACAGAGGTGAGCAATTCCACTCAGCGGGTTGCTATTTAGGTTCTTTCTGATTTTCAGACAGATGGAGAAAACAGTGCTATTTTTAGTCCTGGCTGGCTTTAAAGGAGAAAAACAACTTGGCTTCAAAGTAGTCGGCATGGCGCAGTGCCAGAGAAGAGGATATTCCTGTGGCCCAGGACCAGGTTGCTCTGTCCCATCTGCATGGCAGTCACCCTTGATGTCTCCTGTGTCAGGACCGCCACAGGCTGGGTAGGGTCTCCTTGAGGATCTGGGATGCTGTTCTGAAGCTGCAGCTCATACTGATCAGAAGGCATTGAGAGTTCTGGGCATGAAAAAGAGACAAGAAAAGCCGGGAAGGTAAAGATGTGAAATGCTGGATACCAATACAGCCATCTCCAGCACTGACTCTTGGGACCTGCTGTCAAGACCCTTGCTTGAGGAGTGCTAACACAGGTGGGCATCTGACCATCCCCCGAAGTGAACAACCTCTTCTCTGCATCCGGGCCCCAGTGGGGTTCTCACTGGTATTACCAAAAAGTCTGTAGCTGATGGTTCTACACTGAGTTTCAGAAGTTCAGCTTACCATCGCGAAGAATGACTCGTGTTCTGACTGCTCTCTGTGTGCCCCATGTCTATTCTGTGTAAAAATACCTTTCCCAAAAAGAGCCCAGGACACAGACCAACCCCCCAGGAAATCACAGGTTCTGGGGAACCCACCATATGGGCAGAGAACATAAGCACTTTTGATTTGAATGACAACTGCTAGACAGGAGTTCAGTCCTGTCCCAGGAAAGAGAAAGCGAGAGCTGACTCCAAGGTCAAGGTGTCATGGGCTTGCTTTGGTGTCTCACGACCAATTTCCCTCATCTCATCCCTCAACCCTCGGAACAAGAACTACTGACACCCCCACTTAGACAGGGCTGAGCAAGTCAGGTGAGAAGCTAGCTCATGGTCTGCCATGACTTCCACTGCTTTGAGAACCCAAACTTCATGTGCTAGAAGACTGGCCTGGTAAAAACCTCAAAGGGTGTGGCCTGGGGCTGGAGACATGGCTCGGTTGGTAAAGCATTTACTGAGTAAGGATGAGGATGGGAGTTCAAATCCCAGCACCCACATAAAGCAAGGAGCAGTAGCATGTGCCTGCCATCCCAGCATTCCTATGTCAAGATGGGAGACAGAGGAATCCCTGAAGCTTGCACGTCAGCTAGCCTGGTGTGCGTAGCAGTGAATCACAAGAGGCCCTGTTTCAGCCAAGGTGGACAGTGAGGACCAACACTGAGGCTGTTCTCTGACCAGCAGCAGGCATACCCCTATGCTCACACACTCCACCCCCCAGAGAGAAAGAGAGAAATTAGTGATTGGGGGCTGGAGAGATGGCTCAGTGATCGAGAGTGTAGAGGACCCACTTGGACAACTCACAGCTGCCTGTAACTGTAGCTCCAGGGGAACTGATACCTATGGCTGCCGCAGGTACCTGCACCTGCATACATATACTCACAAAGACGTGCACACATAATTTTAAAAACCTAACCTTTAAGAAAAAATAAGAAATTAAAAACAAAATATGTGGCCTAGGGGAAGATAGTTAGGTCACTAGAGGTATGGCCTTGAAAGGAAGGAAGGAAGGAAGGAAGGAAGGAAGGAAGGAAGGAAGGAAGGAAGGAAGGAAGGAAGGAAGGAAGGTCGGTCTAGAACCCTAGTTAGCTCCTGGAAGAGCGGGCTGTTATGAAACAGCAAGCCTGGCTCATGAACTCTTGGTTTTCTCTCTTACATGTACTCTCCTGCTGCTGCACATGGTGCCATCACGACCCACCTGCCTTGAGGGAAACAGCCAAGGGGGCTGCAAACGAAAGGCAGGGCTGGACAAACGCCGGTGCTATCGGACCTCCAGACTGTGAGTTACATCAAGGACCAGGCTTGAGCATCTCATCCAACAGAATATGGACTAAGACATAGTCCTACAGCTAGTGAGGGGAAGCAGCACCCCCTGCCTCCAAGCCTAACCACTTTAACATTCTCTCCTCTGCATCCTCAGCATGTCCTAACCAGCCACTCACTCACTGTCAGAAGAGCTGTAGCCATGGATCACTTCTTGACCTGGAATGGAATATGGCCAGTGAAGGCGCCTAAGGGGATTTGGGAAAAGAGGCAACTTGCCCAACTTCTGCATCTCTTGTGTGCTCCAAATAGCCCCCAGTAACTTGCTTCTGAATCGCAGGTCCTCAGACTACAATCCCTAGACTGTCAGCATCACCTAGAATCTCTTGTGGGCGAGGGAAGCAGGTGCAGAGTATGTCTGAGACCGGCTGCACCAAACTCTGGGGGTGGGGCTCAACAGCACATGTTCACAGGAACCCTCCAGGTGTGTTACTGTGTGGCCATGAGGCATCCTAGCAAAATGTTTTCCCGTGATTTGTTTCACTGTGCTCTACTGCCTAGGCACTCAGAGGCCATAGCAGCTGAGGCCAAGTCAGTCAGCTTTTGCTTGAGCTGGCAACAGACGATGGTACCACCATCCCATGATGCTGGTTTAGCAAACCTGCAGAATGTAAGAGATGCAAGAGTTAAGGAGTCATATAGACTTCTGCATAGATTCAATGGAGAGCTGTAGCGACCTGAGAAAACAATGCATGGATGAAGCTGTAAGGATGCAGCCTAAGTTGAAATGGAGACTTGATGTTGGAAGATGCTAGGAGGGTGGAAGCTGTAGGTAACGAGTAGAGCCAGCCCTAGGAACAGGCTAGGTGGGATATAACTGGGAAGGCTGCAGGCGCAGGGCTGCTCAAGCCCACTACAGCTCAGTCATACCATCGCCACATGCATGGGATGCTGGAACTGAACTTCAGGACTGAGTGTTGGCCCTGCTGGGTTTGGACTTGCTTGGATTCCATCCTTCCTTTCTGTGTCCCCATTCCTGCCTTTTGGAATAGAAAAGGCCATTTGAGGACTGTTTTAGTTTTGTTTTCTGTTGCTGTGATAAACACCACAACCAAAAGCAAGTAGGAGAAGAAAAAGTTTATTTCAACTTATAATTTTAATTTTTTTATGTGTCTGTTTTGTCTGCATGTATATTTGTGCACCAGTGTGATGCCTTGTGCCAATGGGGGCCAGAAGAGAGTCAGATCCCCTGGAAATAGTTACAGATGGTTGTGAGCTACTATATAGGTGCTGGAAATTAAACCTAGTCCTCTAAAAGAGCAGCCAGTGCTCTTAATTGCTGAGACATCTCTGTTCCCCACTCCTCCAACTTATAGTGTATAGTCCATTATAAGAAAGTCAGGGCAGGAACCTGGAGGCTGGAACTGAGCACAGACCATGGAGAAATGCTGCACACTAGCTTGCTTCTCACAGTTTGCTCAGCCTGCTTTCTTATATGTTATTCAGGAACATCTGTCTAGGAATGGCACTGTCCAAAGGGCTGGGCCCGGCCCTCCTACATCCATCATTAATCAAGAAAATGCTCTACAGACTTGCCTACAAGCCAGTCTGATAGAGGTGTCTTCTCAATTGAGGTTCCTTCTTCTCAGGTGACTGTACCTTCTGTCTAGTTGACAAAACACTAGTTAGGACAATGACAAAGCTGTAGACTTCCCTTGAGGGGTGACAGGACCTGGCTACTGTCTGAGGACCCTTTACAGGATACGATGCTGGAGAAGTGCAGCAGCCTGGTGTTCCCTGGGTGCTGCACAAATAAACCTGAGAGAATTTGTCAGTGGTTGTATGGATTTGGGCTACAGTGTACAGCAGAAGACTTCAGAACCTAAGGGAGGGGCCCAGTGGAGACCAGCCAGGAAGACAAGGACAGACATTGTTGGAATGTTGCAGTCACTAATAGCAATACATCAAATGAAGAGATGGTTGTGTTACTGGGACTCAGGATCAAGGCCAACCTGAATAATAGAGCAAGACACCAAATCCTAAAACACAAGAAAACTTCCTATTGTAAGCAACATGACAGGAGCCAACATCCACACAGAACTGCAAGGAAAGAATGTCAAGAACTTTCAACAGAACTTCAAACTCTTCTGGTATCAGAAATCCCATAAATGTGCTGCACAATGTAGGGAAACACGTGGATATAGCTCACATGAGTCTGCATCAAATGTTCACACAGAAGCACCACAGAAGTACAGAAAAGGCATTCTGCCACCCACACCACACACACACATACACACACACACACACACACACACACACACACACACACACAGACACACCCCAGTATGGCCCTTGTGGAAAGAATGCATTAGAATTTTAAGAATGAGTTGGGCTGGGGATGCAGCTCAGGGGCACTCTGCTGGCTAAGCCTGTGTTCCTGTTCTTTTGTGTTAGAAGGTTTTTCCAGGCTAGGGCTGGAGAGGTGGTTCAGTGGTTAAGAGCGCAGGCCACTCTTCAAAGGACCCAGTTTCAATTCCCAAATGTATGTTTGCTCAAACTATCTAACACCTTCTTCAGGCCTCCATAGGCACTAGACACAGTGGTGCTTAGATAAACATGAAAAAAAAAAAACACCCATACACATTTTATATATATAAATTAGAAGACTCTGGGGCAAGAGAGGTGGCTCAATGGTTAAGAGCACTTGTTGGATTTATTCCCAGCACCTACATGGAGTCTCGTAAACCATTTGTGATGCCAGTTCCAAGGGATCTAATGTGCTCTTCTGCCCTCTGCAGGAACACATATGGAGCACATACACACAGGCAAAGCATCCATACATATAACTAGAAGGTTTGTGTAGGTCACCCAAACTATCAACATTTAGACTCAAGCCAAAAGCACTCATCTTGAGAAGCAGCTGTAAATTCAGAATTCCTGACTGGGAAGGGGTGCCTCTTTGATCACTTTCAATGAATCGTCATACTTTTCTATTTGAGACAAGGCCTTGATCTGTAGCCCAGGCTGTCTTTGAACTTATATTCTATCCCAGGTTCATTTATATTCATGATCTGCCTGGTTCATCCTCCTGAGGGCCTGATCAGAGACACTACTATGCCCAGCTACAGATTTCTTTAATGTGAAAGTCTCAGTGAAATTCCCAGTTTTTACACTTCATACATTTATGGAAGAAAATGTCAATTAATGTAAGTTGATTTCCAAACAGAATGGTTAAATCCAGCTCTGGAAGTTAAAAGGTGTGCCAATGACTAAACATGATGATAACACCCAAAAAGACAGTGATGGGGGAAAAAAGATCACACAAAGAAAATGGCAGAGTCTCCTCCTGTGTGTGCTCTGCTCCAGGTTCAGTTCCCAGTACCCATATAGTGGCTCACTACCATAGTGCTGACTCCAATTCCAGGGATCTATTGCCCTCTTCTGGCCTCCTCAGGTACTGCATACACATAGGGGGGGCACGATGGACAGACAGACAGATACACATATATATTCAGGCAAGACACCCATACACATAAAAAATAAATAAAACTTTTTTTTTTTTAAGAAAGAGGGAAGCATCTAACATGGATGTACCTGTAATCTTCCCCTGCCTGATCTTCTGAACCTTGTAGCGAATGGAGGTCCCCACCAACAGGTAGACATCGTAGGCTGGATTCAGAAGGATGTTCTCCAAGATCAGCAGCCTGACTTCTGCAGGGCGAACATTCTTAGCACAGAGAAAAGGAGAAAGAGGGTAAGGTGGGGTGGGGAATGGGGGCAGGGGAGTTGGAAGAAAGGTTTAAGGTTTTTTTGTTTTTGTGGTGATAGTGGTATGCTCTGTGGCTGTGTGTGTGTGTGTATGTGTGGTGGGTTTTTTTTTTTTTTTTTTTTTTTTTTTTTGGTTTCTCTGTATAGCTTTGCGCCTTTCCTGGAACTCACTCTGTAGCCCAGGCTGGCCTTGAACTCACAGAGCTCCGCCTGCCTCTGCCTCCCGAGTGTTGGGATTAAAGGCGTGCATCACCAATGCCCGGCCTGTGTGTGTGTTTTAAGGCATACAGGTGTTTAGCCTACATGTGTGTCTATGCACCACATGCATGCCTCATTCCCACTGAGGCCAGAAGAGGGTGTTGGATCCTCTGAAACTGGAGTTACAGATGGTTAATGAGCTGCCATGTGGGTGCTGGGAACCAAACGCAGGTCCTCTGGAAAAGCAGCAAGTGCTCTTAACTGCTGAACCATCTCTTTAACCCATGGTGTGTTTTTTTGTTGTTGTTTTGTTTTTGTTTTTTTTTTTAACATTTATTTTCTTTTAAATTACATGTACATGTGTGCCTCTGTGTGTATATGCCACATGTGTGGGTACCTGTGGAGGCCAGGAGAGGGAACTGGGTACCCTGTATCTTGACTTTGAGCCACCTGATGTAGTTACTGGGAACTGGACTTGGGTTCTCTGTAAGAGCAGCAAGCACTCTTAGCTATAAGCCATCTCTACAGCCCAATTTGTTCTATTTTTATGTAGTGCTGGGGACTGAGCCAGGACTGACCCACACTAGTTATACAGCTCAGGTACAGCTACAGCCCCAGAACTCTGTTTTATCTTCTGACTACTACAGGCATGGAGAAACAGGATATCACTTACAACCCCATACCCTAGGCCCCAGGAGAACCCCATAGGTATGGCACCAGGATGCACTCAAAACTGTCACTGCCAAAAACACATGACTACTCGCTGTACATTACCCATGTTCTATCTTGATTTAAAGTGACAGTTACTACACAGAGAGAAAACAGAGGAGCCAGGAGCAATGTCTTCAGAGGCTGTCTACCAATGTTCAAGCCCTCACTCCACAAATGCTCAGAGGTCCAGGATGACCTGAAAGGGGAAGTATCGTGTGTTCTCAGTTCCTACTCCTGGTCTCTTCCCCAGCTCATCCCTCAGCCCCCACCCACACCTCAGGAAGCAACTTGAAAAACTGAGCAGAAGGAGGACAGGGCCTCCTGTCCAGTGTACCCTGTGTGTCAGATTCCGAACCAGGAGCTGTGGCTTTCATTGTCAGAGAAAACTGATGGCAGAAATGATGCTCGTTGACAGAAGTGCTGACAGACCCAGTCAGATAGTGGGTGTGCCCCTGCATCAGGATGGGGAGCACTTCCTGGAAATGAGGTAACGCCTTCAAAACAGAGGAGGAGTTGCTGTGACCTCCGTGATGATGACTTCTGGAGCCTCAATATCCCTACACCATGGCTCACATAAATCAAACAGAAAGATACAGAAGTCATAACACCCTAGAGCCTGTTCTGTAATCCACTGTCTACCTTACTCCACTGTGGGGACAGCACAGTGGAGCCTAGGCCTACCTTGTAGACAGCCTCCTGAATTCGAGCCTTGAGCTTGGAGCTTCCAGTCTTCATCCCAGACACGAGGATTGTGTCGCCCTGCTTGGCTGCTTTCTCCATCTCTGAGATGTAGGAAGGCGGGATATACGTGGATTCCAAGAAGGTGAGGATTCTGAAAGGGGAATGCATCACGAGACCTGAACATAGAACTTCCCAGAACCCAGTGTGATGTTCACCATTATCAGGGTTTCCTTCTGAGGGCTGGATCCCGGAATAAGGGGCGCTGACGTCATGAATCACACTGCTTGGAAACATTAGACACACAACTTGGCTACTGTCTGGGTCAGAGCTGCAGCGCCTTTGTGGAATATACCGGTCTTGGGAATGGGCACTATATCAACACCCACACATGATGACGTACACTGGAATTTGAGGCCATCAGCTGGATCTACAGAGAAGAAGTCACATTAAAAGGCAAGCCCAAGGCCCCAACTCAAAGACGGTCAGTAATGCTGACCAGCTCAACAAATCAGTCACATACAGTGAACCCTCCTGAGAGCGTGCTGCCCAGCAGGCCTGGCTTATGGGCTCCCTACTTTGTCTTTCTTTCAGCCAGCAATTTATAACAAGGCCCCCTGCTCTGCCCAAGAAGGAACAACCTGCAGGACACACTTGCAGTCTCCCCAGATCAACCCAGCGCTGTGGTAAGCTGTGGTTTATCATCGAGTAGCTCAGTGACAGAGTGCAGTCTAGTATGCACAAGACCCATGCCCAGCATACCACCTGGACTGTCATTTTCCTAAGTGTCAAGACCCTGAAAATCAAAGAAAGACCAAGGGACTTTCCCAGGCTGACAGACAAAAAAAAAAAAAGAAAGAAAGAAAGAAAAGTGACAGCATGCAGTATGTGACCCTGGGTTGTTACCGTAAGTTCTGAAGATAGCATGCACCTGGGTGAATCTCCTGATTTTTAAAATAATATTTAATTTTGTATGTGTGTCTTGCCTGCATGTATATCTGTGCTCCGTGTGCATGCAGTGCCTGTGGAGGTCAGAAGAGAGTGATGGATCCCCTGGAACCAGAGTTACAGACTGCTCTGAGCTACAGGGGTTCTGGGAACCAAACCTGGGTCCTCTGGAAGAGCAGCCAATGCTCTTAACTGCTGAGCCACCTCTCCAGCCCCAATTTCCTGATCTTGACAACTGTATTGTAGATACTCAATATCCTAATGGTAGTGAAAGCACAGTAAAATGATCAAAGTTGACAGGACATCACCCTGGCACTGGGCCCTCAAACAATTTAGGGAACCTTTTCTACACTACACTGGCATTTTCTGTAGGTTTTAAATTGAATCACTCCAATGCCACTCCAGCCAACAGATAGCTAGCCTTCAACCATGGCTTTAAAGGTAAGGAGCATGTCTCAGGAAAGAAACTTAAAAAAAAATTGTGTGCGTGCGTGCGTCGTGCGTGTGTGTGTGTGTGTGTGTGTGTGTGTGTGTGTGTGTGTGTGTGTGTTCATGTCACGGCTCAAGTGAGAAGGTCAAGAGGAAGGTCAATTCTCCTTCTACCATGTGGCATGCCATGGGGACTCAGGTCATCTTGGTGATAAGTCCCTTTGCCCACCAAGCCATCTTGCTGACCCAGAAGGAACTTTTCCTTCTGTCAAACGTACCTTGGACTCAGCATGGGCTCAGCAGCTCCCATGCTGGATAAAGCAGATCTACAGAGATCTGAGTACAAATGCCAGCTCAGCCACTTACCAACAGGCCCTTTCTCTCCAAACCTCAGTTTCCCTGGCTGGAAAGTGGAAAGGTCAGAGGTGGGCACAGGCCAGATGGCTGCTGGGGGAGGGGTGTAATGAGTCCAGATGCTCTGACACCCTCTCTTTATGAGTCTGTCTATACTCCATGCTGGAGACCCAGCCTATCCTAAGAACTGTTTTTGCTGCTGGCCTTTCCTCTTAGCTAGAACTTGCCTCCCCTTTAACTTGCTCACCAGGGAAGCACTTCCCTCTAGGGCCACCCACATGTCCCTTGCACCCCAAGGCAGCCTTCCAGAGTTCTGTGTCTTCTTTGTCCAGCTAGATATCCCAACCTCTCTGACAAGTTCCCACAGAATACACCACAATGGATCACAGAGGCTGCCTGCATGCTTGGGAAGCACCAAACTCTTCCCCAATTAGTCACTGTGGGCACCAAGCATCCTGGGAGCTGCCCTGGCCTCTTCACTGACAGGAGGAAGCCTAAGGACCTCCAATTTCCTACATCCACTCAAAGGTGGCCAGGCCTTGTCACAGAGCCTCTTACCGTAGCGCATTGTGGGAGTCTGAGAACCCATTGGCCTCTGTATCCTTCACAATTGTCCAGTCAAAGACCAGTCCAGCAAGGGTGCTGAAGGTGTTCCCTGTAAAAGAATTCAGAGGCAGAAATGCATGAGTTTGCTCCGTACGGTCCAGGGACAGGGAGATGGCAACTTTGACTACATGCAGCCACGATGCTCAGCACCACACCCCTGCAAAGCACACACACACACCATGACCTCCATTTCAGAAACGAAGGCTCAAAGGAATGGTGATACTTGCTTCTTACCATCATGGACTGAGCCAAGATTTGAACCCAGACCTGTCCCTCCCCCACTTAACCTTGAACCCTCTGTAGGTGTAGATACCTCCAGAGACCACTAAGACCTAGGCCATTAATCAACCTCCTTGTCATTTATTGAAGAAAGAAGGCCTCCCTTAGAGGCACAGGAGCATAGGAGTGTATCTAGGCAGCAGGGGCCATCAAGGGAGGGCAAGGCAATGCTTCTCACCTCACTGGAGTGAAGAATCAGGGACAGAGGGAGGAAATGGAGACAAGATGCAGAACATAAGAGCATGTTCCCAATGGCCTGTTCAGCCTGGTCGAATCTCCTGAGTTTGCACTCCTCAAAAGCTCATCAAATTATAAAGCCATCAACTGACAAGGTCAGGTCCTTCATGGCCCATCTCTGAACACTCCTGCACCTGTGTCCAAGTCAACAGGAGCCTATGAGACAGTTCAGACCCAAATCATAAAACAATAGGATCTTTATTTAATCAGACTACCCTGGAATCTCACCTTCTTCACCCAAGATCTCAAAGGCTAAATCAGAGGCTGGAGAGCTGGCTCAGAGGTTAAGAGTGCTGATTGCTCATCCAGGAGATTCAGGTTTGGTTCCCAGCATCCAAATCAGGTGGCTCACAACTGCCTGTAACTCTGATGCCCACTGGGTTCTGTGGGCACCTGTATGCAGGTGGTGTAAGCAATAAACTCATGCAGGCGCACACACATACATAAATAAAGACTAAACTAATTAATCTTTGTTTTTAAAGCCCAAATCAAACGACAATTAGCAAAAAAAAAAAAAAAAAAAAAAAAGCCAGAGAAAGGTGGCCTTTGCCTTTACTTCTCAGGGGAGACTAGAGGAAGGGAGGTCTCTTCTTAAAGTTCCTTGGGTGTCTTTCCAACTCTGACAGGTAAACCTCCAGAAGGATGAAGGTACAGGGAGGTGTTGAACAGATGAAAAGTTATGATTCTCAAACCCTAAAGAAGCCCCTGGACTAAAGTAGCTTGTCTCCCTAACACCCATGAGGTAGATACTGAAATCCACACCTTGAATTCGCATGGCAAGGACACCAGACATCTTTTCATCATACCCCAGAGACAAGGTACACATCACCTCATAGCCTAGCCCCTTTCTGTGACACAGCTGGTACCACAGAAACCTCTTCTTTTCTCCCCCCTCTCCATGGTGAGCACAGATAGCCCAGCCCAGCTGATTTTTAGCTCCCTCATGGAAGAACTAAGCAGGCTGACCCTGCAGGATGCTGATGGAGACTAGAGGCTATTCTATGATCCCTTTAAGTTATACAATCACTACCAGATATGATAACCCAATGGGTAGTCAACTCCTTGACCATGGTCATTTGCATATCCAAGAGTACTCTGAGAGTTCTTCCTGGTTCACTCCAGACCTCTTTACCATAAAATGGGAACAAGAACTCCACCTTACGGATCTATTGGGTCAATTCAAGAAAGTGTCTCCAATGGGCTACAGAGATGGCTTAGTGGTTAAGAGCCCTGTGTACTGCGCTTAGAGAGGACCTGAGTTTGGTTCCCAGCACCCACATCGGGTGACTCATAATCACCTGAACTCCAGGTCCTGACCTCCAAGGGCCCTGCACTCCTGCACACAAACCCAACACACACATAAACGTAATTCAAATTAAATCTTAGGGCAGAACATGTCCCCAGTGAGCAGGAGGGAGAAAGTGTCCCCAGTGAGCAGGAGGGAGAACGTGTCCCCATTGAGCAGGAGGGAGAATGTGTCCCCAGTGAGCAGGAGGGAGAACGTGTCCCCAGTGAGCAGGAGGGCCTTACGAGGAGGGCAGGGGGGCAGATACCCCACAAGGGCCCTGTCTCGTAGAATGTCTGTGGCGGCTGGCGCATATGGCTCCTGGGCTCAGTTGTTAGCACCTCTCTCACTCCACCCTGCCTCCCAAGATGAAGAGACAGAAGAACCTAGGGCTTCTTAAAGTTCCACCAATCCAGAAGGATGTGCGTGGGGAACTGACTGGAATTTTCCAGGCTTCCTGTGTATGCAGATGTGGGGCTCTCATTCAAAGCTAGTGGAAAGTGCCAGAAGGTTAGAAGAGAAACAGGAGACCCTTCCTAAAGTATGGAACCAGCTGAGGGCATGCTCCCTCACGGTGAGAACTAGTCCAAAGATAACAGGTCCTCAGGGGGACCTTGAAACCTTGCCCTGCAATTTGGGGCACAAACGGGCCAGGCACAGCCAACTGCTGGTTCTTCCTGCCAGCCATTGCACCACCACCCAGCATCCCACCTGGGTTGGGCTCTAGAGAACTGAGTCTTATCTCTCCTTCCTAAATGGGTGGTCCTGCCTTACACATGCACCCAACCCTCCCCACTGAGACTCCCACAGGTAGAGGGTAGAAATGGTTAAGAATGAGGACAGGGAACAGGAGGACCCAGGGAACCAAGAGCCAGGGAAAGGTGGCACAGAAGCCATTCCAGGATGCATGAAGGAGGCAAGGATGCAGCACCCTGAATTGCTAAGGCTCCATGTCACCAGCACACACTCCACGGTGCAACCGGAGTCCACAATTATGAACTTCCAGACAGCGGGATTTGAGCATGAAGCCAAGTCTGGCCCCTTCTGAATACAGGACCCTGTGTGAACCTGTCCTGTGGGCAAGGTGGACACTGATTACTCCTGACAAAATAAAACCAGAGGAAGCCATATAATGACCCCCACGCCATGGCCCACAGCTCGCTAAAAGGAGAGAGTGAGGGAGGCACCACCAAATAAGCCTGCCCCAAGAGTGACGTGAGGGTGGGGTGGGGTTGTAGGTTTATAGGATGCAAAAGGCAAAATGGCCTCACAGACCAGGCCCAGAGTCTTGCTTCTCCACTTGAGAAGTAGCTATGAGCACCATGTGTACAACTCACAGAACCCTTGACCCAAAGGCTCACAGTCAAGAGACCCAGGAGCTCAGACTTCAGAGGACATACCTCTTCTGTCCTAGTCTACAGGACAGAAGGGAGGAGAGCCTCAGAAAAACATTATGCAACTCAAATGAACAAACACGTGTCCAATGCTCACTGGCTCCAAAGTCCAGAAGCAGTGGGAAGAATGGAGCCAAGAGCTCAGCTCAACAAGGTAAAACAAGCCCTCGGTACCATGGCCAGTAAGAGCTGAGAGAAGTCAGCGAGAAAGGGCAAATTCCACCCGGGAAGCCAGGGAGAAGCCAGGGAGAAAACCTGAGCAGGAAGGCCTGGAGGATGCAGGGCTTCTGACAGCAGAGAATTGGGCCCAGGCCCTCCATCTCAAAGCTACAGCACAGCACAGGGAGGTGAGCATCTCTGGGGACCTGGAGCACACTCAGTTAACATTTCACTGATGCACATGGTACATGAGGGATGAGAAATTCTGGAAACACTGCAAACAGCATCATGTCAAAAGGGCAGTGTCTTAGTTCCCAGCTCTTAAACCGTAGCTTGTCATCATGACTGAATGTGGGGTCCACAAAAAAATACAACAGTGAAACATTTTTTACATGGGGACAATGACCAGAAAATAATCAAAAGTTCAAATGTGGAACTGTCACATGTTATGACACTTTACTACAATCTCGGTTCTGAACATGCAACATGTGCTCTTCGGTAGGTTTTTTGTTCCATTTTGTTTCTAATGAAACAGGTTCATACTGTGTAGGCCAGGCTAGTGTTGAACCCACAGAGGTCCACCTGCCTCTGCTGTCCCAGGCGTGGGCAACCACATCTGGCTAACATGAGCACTTTGCATTGGGCATTCCATCATGCTCAGATTTGAAACCACCATGTGTTACAAATATAATGTTTTAATATATCTACAAAGTTTTCTGCTCTTAAAAATATCATAATTAGGGCTGGAGAGATGGCTCAGAGGTTAAGAGCACTGGCTGCTTTTCCAAAGGTCCTGAGTTCAATTCCCAGCAACCACATGGTAGCTCACAACCATCTGTAATGAGATCTGGCACCCTCTTCTGGCCTGCAGGCATACATACAGACAGAACACTGTATACATAATAAATACATATTAAAAAAAATATCAAAATTAGGTCTGGAGAGAGAGCTCAGAGGTTAAGAGCACGGACCGCTCTTTCAGAGGACCCAAGTTCAATTCCCAGCATCCACATGGCCGCTCACAACCTCCTGTCCAAGAAGACCTGACACCCTCACAGACATACATGCAGGTAAAATACCAATATACATAAAAATATTGTAATTGTTTAAAAAAAACAAGGACTTTTCTGGATTTTCCTGTCATTCCTCAGCACACAGCCAACTAGTTTATCTTTGGTGTTGTACTGTGTTATAATTTTGATTTTAAAAATTGCTCCATGAGGCTGGCCCAGTGAGACATGCCTGTAATCTCAGCACTTGTGCAGGAGAGGCAAGGAGAACAGGGGTACAAGACATCATCAGCTACAGTGAGTTTGAGGCCAGTCTGAGCTGGCCCTGTCTCAATCCCTCCCTCACCTCAAAATATTGCCATGTGAGTTGCCAACTGAAGTTGCATAGAAAATCAGTATGTGAATTTTGGCTCGGGATTTCTAAAATGGCCCTAAATGAATTTCTCCCAACTTGAACTATGTATTTATGCAAAGCAGCATTCTCAGCACCGAGACATCAAAAATCAAAATATCCATCAGCTCTGAAAAGGACAGCAAACGCTCTGTGTCCTACAGTATCAAATACCCAGCTGGGATTTAATTCTTTATGTAAAAGTGAGCAGGCACACCCATCTTGTTAGTATGCCAATTTGCTTTCATCATTAATAAACACAAAAGCACTGTTTTAAAATGAATGCATGATTTATTATGAGTAAAAATTTGACTTGATGCCTACTTTAAGTTCCTACACACCCGAGACCACATGAAAATTCCTTGGCTACAAGAGGAGAATGTTTAAGGAGTCCTGTGACAGTCCATTTTCAGTTCTTAAAATAAACACATCTATGACAGAGCATTATAGTTTGGATCTTAAATTCCCCCAAAGACTTGGTTGCTAGCTTGTGGCACCTGTGAGAGTGGAGGCATGCCACTGCAAGGGATACTGGAAAGCAATAAGGTCAAACAACCACGGACTAAAATTCTGAACCCGTGAGCCAAAGTAAACTTTTCTTCGTTCTAAGCTGCATCTTCAGGTATTTAGTCATAGTAGAACACTAACACAGGTAATGTGTAAAGGAAACCAGTTTATTTAGCTCATGGTTCAAGAGAATGGATATGCAAGATTAGGTTGCCACATCCAATGAAGACCTCACGTCAAAGATGCATCATGAGGGATCGGGGACATGGGTCGTAGATACAGTACTTGTCTAATATGCATGAAGCCCTTGGTTCAAATCCCAGCACCGTAGAAAACTGGGTGTGAGAGAACATGCCTATAATTCCATCACTCTGGATGCAAAGGCAAGGAGGTCTGTGAAACAGAGGTCAGACTGGGCTACATAAGAGCCTGTTTCACAACAAACAAGCTGCTTCATAGCATTTTAAACATGTTGAAAATTCGGAAAGTGAGGCAGGCAGATTGCAGACTTGCTAGGTATGAACTGAACAAAACCAAGCTAACTAGATCCAGCAAGAACTGCATCGGTCCCTCTTATGACTAAATCAGCTCTTAAAGGGACCACCACTTCCAAGCACTCATACTCTGAGGACAGAAAATGAACTTGAGTTTCAGGCAGGCAAATCACATCCAAACCACAGCAAGCAGACGGTCTACGCAGAGTGCAGAGAGCTGCCAACAGCCAGGAAAAGTACTGCAGCAGGAGAGAATCAGAGCAGCAGCAGAATACTCTGCCACCTATGTGCCATGTGACCTGGGTAAGTTAGCCCAGCTTCCTTGTCTGTGCAATGGGCATTACCCAACTTGCTTGTGGCCTAGCACAAGGGCTGACATCCACAGACTCCCACACATCTGATGAGCTGTGGAGCTAGTGTTGGGTAACAACAGGGATCTAGAGAAGACACAACCCTTCTCAGACAGTGAAGTTCTCAAAGCTTACAAAGGTCAAGTTCATTCACAGAAGAGACTCGGACCAAAACTGACGACAAAGGTCAAAGTATGTCTGGTTGAGGAAAGCCAATCAGAAAGCACACCACTCAGCTGTTTCTTAAAGATTTATTTATATGTACAAATGCAGGCCTAGTGTCCAGAGGAGGCTAGAAAGGGGTGTCAGATCCCCTGGAATTGAAGTTACAGATGGTTATAAGCCACTACATAGGTGCTAGGATTAAAATCTGAGTCCTCTGCAAGAGCAGCCAGTGCTCTTAACTGTTGAGCCATCTCTCCAGCCCCACTCATCTGCATTTACCCAAGAGAAGCTAAAACATGTTTTACACAGAAGTCCACAGTGGCAAAGTGAAAACCCAAAATTCCATCAGCTGACGGCTAGAGAAACAATGTGGTCTGTCCACACAGTGGAATGCTGTCGGACATTAAGAAGAACTAAGCACACGGACTGAAGGCACCAGGCTTAGAGGGAGTGAGAGAAGATGGTCAGAAGACTCTGTGGCTGTGCCACGTGACCACACTTCCAGGAAGAGTCCAGAGCAAGAAATGCAGACAGAAACCTGGCTGGGGAGGGTGGACTGTGCCAGGGGCTGGGCAGCGGTCAGCTGGCAGTAAATGTTCACAGGTTTTGGGTTTCTTTCTACACTGACGAGAAGTTCTAAAATTAGACAGTGACATGGTGATGGTAATACAAATTTTGTGAATTAAACCAGAACCTACTTTTTTAAAAGGTGAATTAGGCCTAGAGAGATGGCCCTCTGGTCAAGAGCACTGGCTGCTCTCGCGGAGGACCAAGTTTGGTTCCCAGCCCCTACATGGAGGCTCACAACTGTAACTCCAGTTCCAGGTGATCAGAAGCCCTCTTCTGGCCTCTGTGGGTACTTCACATATGTGGTGCACATACATACATGCAAACACTCACACACATAAATAATCTTTTAAAAATTAGAACAAAGTGAATTAATGCATACAAATCTCAGAAGGAATAATCTTTTAGTAACTTCAGGCAGAAACTGAGCAAGGGTCTTCAAACTACAATCCCTGGAACAAATCTGGCCCCTGACTGCTGGCCTCTCAGACAGGGTTTCTCTGTGTAGTTCAGGCTGACCTCGAACTCACAGAGATCCACCTGCATCTATCTCTCGAGTACTGGGATTAAAAGCATGTGCCACCCAGCTCCCAGCCTACTTCTATAAAATAGTTTTCCCAGGACCCATCCACTCATTGCTACTCTGGAGCAACAAGGTCCCAGGTGAAAAGACGTGACAGAGACATATGCCCAGAGAACCTTGGTCCCATTCACTATGCTGCCCATTACTGAACACGACAGCCAACTTCTGACCCAAAGCAGGACCCCTGGAGCCAGGTTACAGCTCAGATTCTGACTCAGCTATAAGGCAACTACTACATACCTGCCCCCCCACCCCCTCCCCAATGTACACCCATGTCTGGTAAGCCCACAGTCCTTACTCACCTCACCATTCTGTCTTCCTCCAGAGTTTTAACCTGCACCCTGCACACCACCTCAGCTGTCCCCAGGGTCTCCTAGTGACCTATAGATGCTTGGGACTGGAAGCAATTCTGATTTTGTAGTTTTCGGATCTGGGGATATTTGCATTGACTCTTCCAAGTGCTTCAAGAAGCTTAAGATTGAATACACTTCAGATTCCAGATTTCCTGATGTGGGCCACTCATTTCATGCACAGACCTTGCTTATTCACAGGTAGTACCGCCACTGCCCAAGGATCTAGGGGCAAGGATCCATGTTTTGAAGGCTTAGGTAACAGCCGTGGTGCTATGCTGCTCAGAGGTGGTAAGTTTTCTTTTTTTAAATAATTTTTTTAAAGACTTGTTTATTTTAATGTATTATGGTACGCTATCTGCATATATACCTGCATACCAGAAGAGAGTATTAGATCCAATTATAGATGGCTGTGAGCTACCATGTGGTTGCTGGGAATTGAACTCGGAACCTCTGAAAGAGCTGCCAATGCTTTTAACCACTGAGCCATCTCTCCAGCCCCAGATGTGGTAAACGTTTAAACAAGTGGGGCCAAGTGGGGAGAAGTTAGGTCACCAGGGGCCTGGGCTTGAAGGGGATCATCAGGACCCCACTCTTTCTTCCATCTCTTTGCTTCCTGGCCACCATAAAGTGAGCAGTCTCTTGTGACTCAAGTGCCCACCATGATGCTCTGCCCTGCCATGGGCCCAAAGACATGGACTGGAACCTCTAAAAACATGCATCAAGAATGTCCCAGGTATTCTGTCACAGTAATGACAAGCTGAATGACACACTCCCCTTGCTCCCCTTCCAAGAGGTCGGTGCTACCACCAGGCAAGGCCACACACAAGAATCCCACCCCAGAACCAGTCACTATCCACGCTAGTCAAGAAGTGACACCGAGAAACTGAGCCAGCAGCCCACTGCTGCCCTCACTTATACAGGTGTTTGGAGGTCTGGAGTGCTTAGGAATTCCAAAACAGCCTGGAAACTGAGCAGGAATAAAGGTTTCCATTGCTTCCACTATGGCCCAGAAGTGAGCTCCTGAGACAGAGGTACCAAGAACTGCCTCTGCACAGACTCTCTCTGCATGGGCACCAAGCCTGCTCCCAGAGTCAGCTAATAACCTGCACGTACAGGCCAGGCCACCGAACATGAGGAGGGCTGAGGCTTGACGCCACCAGGGAAAGACAAGCTACCTCAGAGATAGCTTCTACCCGCTCTGCTTCTCCTTGGCAGTGGCTCCCCCTTCCTGGCTGGAGCAGTAGCTAGTCATGAGAGGACAAGGGGCTATGGCCAAGGCAGCAGCCTGCCAAAGGGCAGCCGGTGTGGTCACCTTCTGAGTCCAGAGCCTGGATCTTCAGTTCCAACGGAGAGTCTTCAAGATAGAGCTCACGGGTGGTAGAGACGATCTGAATGCCATGGATGAGGTCAACGATGGCGTCACAGCGCAGCACCTGGCCTGTGGCTGCAGGGACAGAGAGGAGTTAATGCTGAAAATGGTGTCCAGCCACTGCCCACCTCCACGGCCACCTCCAGTGGTAGTGACTACAGGAACCAACAAGCCAATACACCACTAAGGAAGTGCTAAGGAAATGCTGGATCACTGAGCTACATGTTCAGCCCCTGCTACGGAACGATTACTTTTACTTGTGTGTATATGTATGTTCTGTGTGTATGCCACCTAAGTGCAGCTGACCACGGAGGCCAGAAGACAGCCTTGGGTCCTTGGAGCTAGAGTTACAGGCAGTTGTGAGACATGAAATATGAGTGCTAGGAACTGAACTTAGGTTCTCTGCAAGGACAATATATGGTCTTAATTACTGAGTCATCACTCCAACCCCACATTTTAAATTTTAAACACTGAATACTATCCCCTCCCCCACACCGCCTTTTTCCCCTTTTTCTTTTCTTTTTTCCTTTTCTTTCTTTCTTTTTTTTTTGAGACAGAGTCTTACTGTAGCCCTGGCTGTCCTGGAACTCCCTATGTAGAACAGTAGACCAGGCTGGCTTTGAACTCACAGAGATTCACCTACCTCTGCTTCCCAAGTGCCGGGATTAAAGGCATATGTCCAGCCTGAGTATGATTTTTACCAGAAGGCTATCTCACGGACGTTCCATTGTGTTAAACATTTATTGTTCAGATTCAGTTCCTAACAACTTGGGCTTATTGTTCAGATTCAGTACCTAACAACTTGGGCTTATTTATCTTATTTCCTACCTAGCATAGATTCCCAGGTTTGTTGGGTCACAGCATATAAAATTTATTGTTTTTTTAAATTGTATTTTAATTATGTATAGGGTGTGTGTTTGTGTACAGGTGTGTGCATCTGAGTGTTGGTGCTTGCAAACATCAGAGGCTTCAGATCCCCCTGGAGCTGGAGTTCCAGGTGGTTGGAGATGTGTGTTGGGAACTGAACTTATGTCCTTAGGGAAAACAGGATGTGATACAAATGGCTCAGACTTCTATCTGGCTCATAGTTTTCTTTTGACGTGAGTACAGTCTGGCTCTGAAATACTAGACCCAAGCAATCCTCCTGCCTGAGTAGCTGGGACTACAGATGTGTACCACTGAGCGGGACAATATAAAAATTTTGAAAGTTTTTTTTTTTTTTTTTTTGGTTTTTTGAGACAGGGTTTCTCTGTGTAGCTTTGCGCCTTTCCTGGATCTCGATCCATAGACCAGGCTGGCCTTGAACTCACAGAGATCCGCCTGGCTCTGCCTCCCGAGTGCTGGGATTAAAGGCATGCGCCACCACCTCCCGGCCTGAATTGTGAAAGTTCTTGATACATCGGCTAATACAAATAGAACAAGTGTTTCTATCTGTTGCCTGGAGAATGGTCAGAATAACTAGTATTATACACAGTTGTCCTCACACTAGAGTTCTCCAGGTGACGCTGTTATCTATCTTATTAATGAGGAAGTAAAAAATCTGTGCTTATATCCATGCACCCGCCTTGCAATATAGCGGACAGTCTTATGGAATGCTGACGTTAGTAAAAACAAGGAGACCAGAGAAATGGCTGCACAAACCTGGAGACGAGTCCCAGAACTCATGTAAAGAAGGAAGGAAAGAACTGACTCCACAAAGGTGTCCCCTATGTCCATATGTGTGCTGTATGTCCCCCCATATCATCCCCACAGTAATAAGTCCGTAAAAATAAAACAAAAGAACAACGACAAGGAGCCAGCCCCAGTGTGAGTCCTGACCCTGGTGAACTGGCCGAGGCACAGAGTCAGCTGCTGTGTGCCACTTCCCTTCGTGGTTACAGCCTGAGCACAACCTCCTGTTCCTGAAGGATTTTTTTCCCACACAGCTTTAAATGTGGGTTCACAAGAAAAGCCGAAGTCTTCCTGTCTGGATGGTTGGTTAACTGTGCTAGGCTAACACTTGGCTCCTTAGTGTGAACTGGGTTTAGGAATGTGGGAGACAGTTCTAAGCCAAAACTGCACTAGAACACAAAACGGACTGGTCCCAGAAGTATAGCATCCCAGGGGATCCTGGAACCAATCCACTACGGACACGAAGGAAAACTGTACTCCACATCTTCGATGTGATGAATCAAATATGGGGAAGGAAAAGGCATGGTTTCCTACTAGGTCAATTTTCTTCATTTTGATTTGACACCAGCTAAGAGCACCTGGGGTAATAAATATTAATTTATGAGTTTTGAGAGCCAATCTCCACAAGGTAAAATGCTGCAAATTCAGTGAGGAGGGACCAGGACAGGTGTTTCCTAAGCTCCTCCTGGTAGAGGTCTCAAGGGGGTGTTTCCCTGTCTCACAATCCCTTCGAGGATCTCCCATGGCACATGAAACCCTTACTGATGTCCTCTGCAAAGATGATGCTGGTCAGGCGGGCTGGCTGGGTTAAGCGGGCTTGCACCACTGCCTTCTGGGAGCACTGCTGTTCATTGGGGCCCAGTGGCTCTATGCTGGCTACCTCTGGCCGGGTGGATGACCTGCAGTGAAAAGAGCAGAGATTACTTCCTGGAGCCATACTGCAAGACACAGTCAGGCCCCAAAGCCAGAGCAGTAGCTTCCATCTGGGAATCTGTTGTTTTCAAACCCAGCGCAGAGGTGAGGACTCTCACACACCAACCTAAAAGAAAGAGAGAAGGAAAGAGGACAAGCCAAGGCCTTCCACCGCCAGACCTCTGCAACCTGAGCACACGAGTCACTGCACACAGCCCCCACTGGGTAAAACAAACCAGACACTGGGCACCTGGACACAGTCTTGGTATTCAACAGTCACTGTCCAAGATACACAGGCTGTATGAGGCCTCCTTACCTCAGGGGTAAGGCCCAAGACCCCAGTGAAACCACAGCTGGTATTGTAGCCTTTATCTATGCTCCAACTTTACACACACACACACACACACACACACACACACACACACACTCTCTCTCTCTCTCTCTCTCTCTCTCTCTCTCTCTCTCTCTCTCTCTCTCTCTCTCTCATAGTGAACTTTAGTTTATAATTAGGCCCAGAAAGAGAGTAAGAGTGCTAACATAAAAAAATAATACAAGTTAGAACAAGACTGCATGAAAGTTATTTGTTGTTGTTATTGTTTGTTTTTCAAGATAGGGCTCCTCTGTGTAATGGCCCTGACTGTCCTGGAACTTGCTCTGTAGACCAGGCTGGCCTCGAACTCAACAGAGATCCACCTGCCTCTGCCTCACTAGTGCTGGAATTAAAGGCGTGCACCACCCCATCTGGCTATGAAAGTTACCTAAATCTTTTCAATTGAGTGGTTTACTTCTAGAATTTTCCATGTAATATTTTCAACCTGTGAGTTACTCATGTAATTCTCCACCAGCAGGAAAGGTGCTTATGCATGAGGAGCAAATACTGGTATCTCAGCTGATCCAGGCTGGGCTCAGGGCACTCACCCAGATGTTATCCTTCGTCCCCACGTGGCTTCTATAGGACCTGGAAACCACTAAGTATAATGACAACAAGCACAGGGTCCCTATGCACTCAGAGCTGGCATCATGACCACATGGTGGGAGAAAGGCAGATGAGCACATCATCAGGTACGTCAGGACAGCCTGAGACACAGTGGGGAACCCACCAGCTATCACTGCCTCAGCTCCTTAACACAGGACAGCAACAGTCCCGGGTCACAGGACAAACATCAGAGTCCACCAGACGTAGCACTGAGAATGCTAAGTGGGTATTCACTGTTACTGCAGGTTCCAGGGAATCCTTGGAATGAATGTCAGAGATGGCAGGGAGACCTGTCCACAATGGCCCTGAGTGGAGAGCAGACAGGTATCGTGCATTCTGAGAGTAACCTGTACAAAGTAACCAAGGGCCCAGGGCAGGACAGCCACTGAGCGACCAACACTCATTCCTCAGTCTCACACAGCTCAGTCTCCAACACAGCACAGGCATGCTGGAGTCTGTCACAACTAAAAGTCAGCCATGGTGGTGCTTGCCTGTAATCCCAACAACTCAGGATCATCTGGAATCCAAGGTCCTTCTTGGATTCCAGCAAGTTTGAGGGCAACCTAAGCTATATAAGACCTTGTCTCAAAGCAAAACAACGGTACACCGCACACTTGAGCAGACATCCTGGGCTTCCAGCCTCGGGTCTGGTGTCTTTTTGGAGGCCAGGCAGACAGGGGCAACATCTCCAGCCACAACTGAGAACACTGTGACACAGAGAACACAGGCATCAGCTGAGCTGCTGAAGGCAGCCTAGAACACAACAGCCACATGCACTGAAGGTAAAAAATATACTAAACCAACCTCACCCGTCGGTGAGGAAAGAGACGGGATCTCTGGGGAAAGGCATGTGTGGTCGGCTCAGCGTGTCCTCTGAGGAGACAGCACCTCAGATGCCAAGGGGGAAAAGCAAAGTTGATTCAAACACCCCAAGTGGGCAAGAAAAGGGTCTCACACTAGGTGATAACTGAACTTGATTCAGTAATAATAGTTGAAGATATTTTCAAGGAGGTCAAACAAACTTCACACACACACAAAGACAGACAGACATAGACAGACAGACAGACACATACACATACACACACACACACACACACACACACACACACACACACACACACACACACATGAACAGCCTAGAACATACACACCAGTAAGAGGAAACTAAGGAAATAGTACAAATGACTGCCTTGTGTATGCTGGCTTGGATCAGGAAACTGGAATAGGACCTCTCTGGAAAGCCCAGTAAAGCCCAAAAAGTCTAGGGCATCATGAGTAGTCATGTTCTGCTGTGAATGTCCTGGTCTCACACGTGTGACTTTTGGAAAGCTACTGGAAGAAAACTGCTGTGGATATCGCTCTATATAAATAAAACACTGGCCAGTGACCAGGCAGGAAGTATAAGCGGGACAAGGAGAGAGGAGAACTGAGGGAACAGGAAGAAGGAGGGGGAGACACTGCAAGCCACTGCCAGGACAAGCAGCATGTAAAGACTCTGGTAAGCCACAAGTAACGTGGCAAGGTATAGATTTATAGAAATGGGTTAATTTAAGATAAAAGAACAGTTAACAAGAAGCCTGCCACAGCCATACAGTTTATAAGTAATGTAAGCGTCTGAGTGATTATTTTATACGTGGATTGTGGGACTACGGGGCTTGGTGGAACCTGAAGAGAAGCCCTCCAGCAACAGAAAACAATGTTCATTATTAGCTATGTAACTTTTCTGTAAGTCCAGAATGCTTCCAAAATTTAAAGAGAAACAGAGGTGAGGTGTGAACATGTAGAGTACAGGTTTTTAGGGCAGTGACACTATGTGATAGCTGTGGTTGTGTGCACATGTCCCTCAAAGGCCCATATGCTTTGGGCTTGGTCACAGGCACACATGGCTACTGGGAGGAGGTGAAATCTCTAGTGGAAGAGCTCTAGGTCACAGGGGGTGAGCATTTGAAGGCCACTGAGACTCGGGCCTCTCTTAATTCATATCAAGAGGCAGTTCCTCTGCTAGAATGTAACGTGTCACTAAGAGTCAATTTTCATATCCTGGGTTCCTGTCTTACCTTCCCACCAACAGGAAGGAGGACTCAGGTGAGCATGAACCAGGGAGGGGTAGCCTGCAATTTCTCGTAGGGTAGCTGGCTGGACGAGGTGTGGCTGGGGGGTTCCATACTCTTGGAAGACAGGCAGGTCTGCCATCATTTCCAATTAGTGTTCCCAACTGAAGCAGCCACATGGGTTTCCTTCCTTTTTCTGTTAACATTATACTGAGTTTATTTTTGTTTTAATATCAAGCCAACTTTGCAGTCCTGGGATTCCCCCTCTTGCTCACCCCTGTCATTTCTCTGGATTTAACTCTCACATTGTGGTGAGGGGTTCTGTGTTGGGGTCTGTGGTTTTCCTGTTCTACACTGTTTCTGTGGGCAGCTATGTGGGACTCCTGAACTGTGTTAGGGACTGCCTGCTGGGCTTCCCTGCCTGAGGAAGCACTAGGATCTGCCTCCTCACGGGTTCACAGGAGGCTCAGGTGAGGAGTTCTGTTTACACTAAAGTTTTTAAGAACAAAGGAAATTTTAGCAACTGTATGGAATGGACCAGAAAGCCTTGGGGGCTGCACAGCTTTCCAAGTGTAGTCAGAACCGGCCGAAAAGTCGGACCCTGCAAGCAGCTCACAGATGCGGAAACTGGGTTCAGTGACTGTCATGCAGCCATGCCACCTTCTCACGGGTTCCTGCTTTGCTCCTTCCAAAGTCCCCAGACGACAACAGCTTCCCTGCAAGACCAGGTCCTAAGGTATCCTCTCCCTGCCAACAGCCCGGGACACGGGCACGGGAAAGACAGCCACACCTGTGTCACTCGTGTAGGGGATGCCCTCGACCTCCATCTATCTTGTCCTGTAACAGCACCTAACTCGTCTGTGGACCAGCCTAGGATGATGTCAATGGGTCCCTCAAGTTCTCACACTGAAGTCAATTCGAGCTCCCAAGATGAGCGATTAGGAGTGATTAGGCCATGGGGACAGAGCCTCCAGGAAGGGTCCAGTGCTATTTAAAGAGGCTTCTCAGAGTGGCCTGGTTCCCTCCCTCCATCCAAGGGCACAAGAAGCTAGAGTGTACAACTGGGAAGTGGCCTCACAACATTGTCACTCAGACACCACCTGTGACTTCCAGCACTAAGGGAAATACATCCTCATTATTTCAAGCCACTCTTCCTTCTATGGGTTTGTAACAGCAGCAAGAAGAGACGGAGACCTCTTCCTCTCAGTCCAGGAGGCTCCAGAGCACTCTGGCCTGTGGACACCAACAGATGCACTACTGGGACCTGGCCAACAAAGCCTTGCGCATCCTGGCCACAGAGAAGGCTTTTGACTGTCACATGGGCCTAGGGCGGGTCCAATCAGAACAGGTGCTGTGGCTGAGGCCCACACAGACTGGAATGTGGGAGAGCATTGGGCTACAACGGCATCTTGCTACCCTAAGAGAGTGCCAAGGGACACCACAGCCAAGACCTAAGGACCAAGGAGTAGAGCCTGGTGACCATGCATTCATTCCCAACCCCCGACACAGAAACCTGAAACAAATCCTGCCTAAGAGTCTCCTTCAGGAACCAAAATTACATCCTTCTGTTACACTGCAACCATTTTGATTTGCATTTCCCGTTCCGTGTAGCATCCCAAGGCTGGGGAGGTAGATCCTCCAGGCTGAGCTCTTAAAGGTTTGCGGTAAGGTTTCCTCCAGAGCCAGTACTATAATAAACACCACCACAGACAGTAATGTTCATTATTATACAACCGTTCTGTTCTGTGTCAAACAGTAGAGTGTGATGTGCACAGCCATGTCCCCAACAGTCCTATTAGAACCCCAGGTGACACATGACGAAACCTCCACACGATGTCACCATAGCCCTAGAAAACAACGGCTTCAACACAGCTCAGACAGGAAGGTATGACACAATCCTGCTCCTTTGCACTGGGTACAGACAGCATCCAAACACAAAGCCGAGAATTTCCCGCCCTATCTGGTGCTGCCCACAAAGAAGGCTGGACTCCCAGACCCTGCAGAAGACGGCATCAGCCACCACCTGATCAGCCCCACCCCTAAATGCACCCTCAACGCTGTTTCCTCAAGATGACTGATTTTTTTCCGAGTTGCTGAAGGAGGCTGAGCGAGCCAGGCACCATCTGAGGAGCCCGCGTCCACGTCACAGCCCTGCCACCCACTGCGGGGATGCGCCAGGTGTCAGGCCCCTCAACAGCAGTATCACCCCTCCAGAGCAGGTTCTGCGGCTTTAAGAAAATAACTTTAGGATTGAGTGAAGAACAATATTTAAAGAGGTTAGAAGACAAACTAGCTTTATGATCCTGGTTCCTGCTGGCATCAGCGGGAACACGGAAACATTCTCTTTCTGGTCCTGCAGTTTCTGGCCAGCAAGAGCAGCTGCCTGAACACCGGCATCTTCTCAGGACCCTTCCTTGACACTGTGGTTTGGCTTTTAAATGTCCCCAGAAAGCCTTGTCCTGAACACTTAGCCACTGAGAGATACAAGAACCCTAAAGAAGTTACTCCTCATCCTATGGAAGTCAGGGTATTGGGACCCCAACCACATCCTCTCACCCACCTCCTTTTTACTTCCTGGCTCCCGTGAGGGAAGCTGACCTTGGCCCACTAACCACTCCCAACATGATGTCCTGACTCACCACAGGCCCAAACCATTTTAAACTGATCCTTCTGAAATGCGCACTAAAACAAAAATCTTCCCCCTTTAAGTATCTGATCTTAGTCATTTTCTCATAGTAATAGGGACCAGACGCGCCTGCCACGGGGCCTCCCCACCACCTGACTCGGCGCAGTCATGGCCAAGCATCACTTGCATTTTTTCATTCTTGATGTGTATGAGTATCTTGGCTGTTTATACGTCTGTGCACCACATGGGTGCTGGAAAAGAACATGTGATCCCCCAAAAAACTGTGAACCACTACGGTGGTTCTGAGTGGGTGCTGAGAATTGAAACCGAGTCCTCTTAACTGCTGAGCCATCTCCCATTCATTCCCTTTTTATTTTATTTCTTAAATTAATTCTCCTTTACTGAAAAGGTAATGCAAAAGGAAACCCTATACACCAGGGTAAACAGACACTCTTGTTTCCAGAAAACCAGATGTAAAAATGTTCTTTACCGAGAGCCTGTGCCTCCTTCCCACAGAGGCGCTCAGAAGCAGGCAAGCACTTAAGAGTGCTAAAAAGAGGAGGCAATGAAGGGACAGTAACTTAGGAAATAAAACTTCTGGTTAATACTGTTAAAGAAAGAAAGAAATCAAGTGGGCGGGCAGTTGGCAGGGGCTGGTGTAGGAGGAAGTGGGGAGCCAGTGTTTAACGGCTGAGGAGTTTCAGTTTTACAAGACAGAGCTCTGGATGGATGTCAGGGTGCTCTCATGCACGAAACCGGGTAAACGGTTAGGAGGCAAATTCTGTGTTAACATATTTTTTTTGTTTTAAAATAAGAGGGGCTGGAGAGGCAGCTCAGTGGTTAAGAGCACTTACTGCCCTGGCAGAGGACCCAGGTTCATTTCTGAGCACTCACATGGTGGTTCACAACTGCCTTTAGCTCTGGCTCCAGGATATCCGACACTCATTTCTGGCCTCCATGGACACCAGGCATGCACATGGTGCACATACATATACACAGATAAACATACACACATAAGAAAATAAATCTTTGAAAAGTTATCAACATACTGACTCAAGAAAACCTTTACTTTAAGGAAGTCTAAAGGATCAAGAGTGGACTATGAGATGTTGGGGGTGTGGTCTGGTGGTACAGTGCTTCCCTAGAATGTTCTAGTCCAGTACCACTAAACAAATAGTAAAAAGTGATCTTTCAAAGGGTGACACTTTGTCATCACCACAGCTGCATGAGACCCACTGGCACACACAATGTCCCAGCTCTCTGGGTGCCACTGCCTTTAAGAGAGCTGCCCCCTTTTCAGAACACAGACCGGGACCTGGGCAGGGTCAGAGGAGCCCAGAGACTCAGGTAGGTCAGGCCAGAAAAGAATAATAGGAAAAAAAAAACAAGGAGGGAGGGGGAGAGGCAAAGAAGAGGGATGGGAAGGGGTGGGGGAGGGAGAGAGCGGCAAAGAAGAAGGATGGGAAGGGGTGGGGGAGGGAGAGAGCGGCAAAGAAGAGGGATGGGAAGGGGTGGGGGAGGGAGGGGGAGAGGCAAAGAAGAGGGATGGGAAGGGGTGGGGGAGGGAGAGAGAGGCAAAGAAGAGGGATGGGAAGGGGTGGGGGAGGGAGGAGGAGAGGCAAAGAAGAGGGATGGGAAGGGGTAGGGGAGGGAGGGGGAGAGGCAAAGAAGAGGGATGGGAAGGGGTGGGGGAGGGAGAGAGAGGCAAAGAAGAGGGATGGGAAGGGGTGGGGGAGGGAGGGGGAGAGGCAAAGAAGAGGGATGGGAAGGGGTGGGGGAGGGAGAGAGAGAGGCAAAGAAGAGGGATGGGAAGGGGTGGGGGAGGGAGGAGGAGAGGCAAAGAAGAGGGATGGGAAGGGGTAGGGGAGGGAGGGGGAGAGGCAAAGAAGAGGGATGGGAAGGGGTGGGGGAGGGAGAGAGAGGCAAAGAAGAGGGATGGGAAGGTGGGATTGGTGGTCAATGCAGTGTGCCCTCCGCATCACCTCATGAGTCTGCAGAGTAGATCATCTCAGGGTCAGGCAAAATAGGGGAACCCCACAAGGGAAGCGGAAGAAAACCATCCGGGGCCCCAGGTCAGCCCAAGTCAACAGACACTTTCCAGAACCTCACTCTCACTGGTCTGGTAAGGTAAGCACGCAGGGCGCAGGGCGGCCTCTTAGAGTGTAGCCCCTCAAGAACCTCAGTGGCGGCAGCTCTCAGGGCCAAACGTTCATGGTTCTCAGGAAAGCCAGGCCCCAGAGACTCAAGCTCAATGTCTGACCTGGTAACCCTTTTCCTGTCCCCTAACCAAAGCCCACAAAGTCTTATATGACCTGGGCCTGCCAACCTCTC
Organism: Peromyscus maniculatus bairdii; assembly: GCF_049852395.1. Lineage (NCBI taxonomy): Eukaryota > Metazoa > Chordata > Mammalia > Rodentia > Cricetidae > Peromyscus > Peromyscus maniculatus. The sequence continues at coordinate 113,279,307 of NC_134854.1, forward strand.
TAACCTCACCTTCTGATACCCTCGTGAAAACCAGTTTTGTCTTTTCAATCAAAGGTACTCAGCCAGAAAAGGTCCATATTCTTGAACAGCCCCCCTTCCCCTTTTTGCCAGTTAGCCAATCAGACTGTAAAGTCAGTTCCCATCAATGAGATGAGGCACAGTCACCACCTACACCAGGGATAAGATAAGCTAATTTGATGAATGTGTTAGCCAGTTTCATTTAGGTTCTTTTGTTGTTGTGTGTGTTTGTTTTTCAAGTCAGGGTTTCTCTGTGTAGTTTTGGTGCCTGTCCTGGATCTTGCTCTGTAGACCAGGCTGGCCTCAAACTCACAGAGATCCGCCTGGCTCTGCATCCTAAGTGCTGGGATTAAAGGCGTGTGCCTTTTCCCATCACCCTAACCTCACAGAATGCACCTCCCCTTCTAAGCTACCCAATCCCAGGCTGGAGCCCTTGCTGTTCTCTCCAGTGAGAACAGACTCAAGGTCCAGCTGGACTCCAAGGAGGTGTAATCCAAAACACATGTCTCAGATTGTCATCCATGTCTTCCACAGGCCGTGTTCGAAGGCTCCCTCAGTCCAACTTTGAATTCCAGGAAGTCAGGGTATCACCCACCCTATCAGGCCTTCTTAAGCAGTGTCCAGCATAGTGAAGTCACCTTATTTGTCCCCTGTGTAAAGTGACGACTGTCTAACCCAGAACGAGCTCTGACTGGTCTGAGAATCCCTATTGCTAGCAGTTTGGGGAACAGAGGCAGGAGGCACAGCGCCCTGAGGACTTTCTCTAGACTTTTAGGGACCTGACTTAGCAAAAATCGAGACCTGTGGCTTCCACCCATAAAAGAATTTCAGAACCAGCCTGTCTATGAAGGGGAGTTGGGGTTTATCTTAGTTGGGATTTCTATTGCTGTGATAACTTGGGGAGGAAAGGGTTTATTCAGCTTACAATTCTAAGGTCACATTCCATCACTGAGGGAAGTCAGGTCAGGAACTCAAGGCAGGAGCTGATGCAGAAGCCATGGAGGAGTGCTTTATGCTTACGGGCTTGCTCTCATGGCTTGCTCAGCCTGCTTTCTTATAGAACCCAGGACCACCAGTTCATGGGGCCCACCACCCACAGTGAACCGGACCCTCCACATCAAACATCCATTAAGAAAATGCACCACAGGCTTACCCACAGGCCAATCTGGCATTTTCTTACTTGAAGGTCCCTCTTCCAAAATGACGCTAGCTTGTGTCAAGTTGACATAAAAACTCGCCAGCACAGGGTTTACCACAGATTTTTCAATCTTTAAAAAAATATCTTTTCTAATTTATTTTAAGGGTGTGGGTGTTTAGCCTGTATGTGTGCATGTGCACCTTGTGTGTGTGGTGCCCTCAATGGGCAGAAGAAGGATTCTGATTCCCTAGAACTGGAGTTACACACAGTGGTGCATCTCCATATAAGTGTTAGACGTCAAACCCAGGTCCTCTGGAAGAGCCATCTCTTCAGCCCCCCTTCAGATATTTTAATATAGGCTTGAGCACAAAGGTTAAGAGAGAAGTGCTCAGAGACAAAAACAAGACACACCCAAGAGCACGGTTGTCACAAAGACAGACCCTAGTGTGTGTTCCAACTCAAGGGACAGTCGCCTTTCTTTGTCTTTACAGTAATCATATATGCAGGGGCTGGAGATTTGCTCAGCAATTAAGAACACCTGTTGCTCTTGCAGAGGACTCAGGTTTGGTTCCCAGCACCCATGTGCAGCTTATCACTGACAGTCATCCATAACTCCAGTTCCAGGGGATTCGACACCCTATACTGGCCTCCTCAGGCACTAGCCATGCACACAAAAAATAAATAAACCTAAAAAAAAGAAAGAAAAAATCGTGCGTGGCCATCCTATTTTAGTGGGACCCGGGCACGCACACACAGGCTTAGTCTCCCCCTGCCTTAAGAACAGTCTAATTCCAGCGCCCCCAGGCTCTCCCTCCTCCTCCCTCCTCCCCCCTCCACCCCCCTGCCTTACCTACCCCACTTCCCAGCAGAGCACCTTCTTAACAAACCACAGAACTGAAAGGAAACCACAGCGACCCCGAGTTGGGGGCAAAGCTGAAGGACAAGGGTGGGGTTTCTTCCTTTCTCTTTTCCTCTCAATTCCCCAAGTTTTTTGTGGGCACCATTTGCAAGTGATACCTTTTAAAGGAACCAATAAAATAACTTTCCAGATCACTTTCAATGCAAGATAGCTAAGCTAGGTCACAACTTGATACGCAGCCAGGCTGACCGGGCTCAACCTGAAAGACCAAGGAGCCTGGCAAATGAGCCAAGGCTGCCGGCCCAGGTCCCACACGGTGGGCTGGAAGGCTTCAGCGCCACTGTCGCTACTCCACGTGAGCGAGCTGCCACCCTTCCCTCTCCTCATCCCCTCAACACAGCAGTATGGACCAGATGACCTCCCAGTTAATGTGAAGCTACGGGCTTAGACATGTAGCAACTTCAGAGAACCTGGAGCCCATCAGTGAACCCCGAGGATGAGCAACACCCCCAGGGCCTGGCATGGGTTATTTTGTTTTTCATCTCAGAGGCTGGAAGCCCTCCTGGATAAAGGGGCCATTTCCTCCCAGGTGGAGGTAACCGCAGGTATGAGTCTTAGCTACCTGCCAACTCCCAAAACCTCCAGGCGAGAATCCTCAAAACTAAAGCCGTAAGTGGCGGATTTCGGAATAACATTTCTGAATTGTGCTTGATTGACAGGCCATCTTCCTGTGAAGTAAAGGGGAAACTGCCACCAAACACCTTCAAAGAAGACACTTAGTCTGAGCAGTCAACCACACCTTAGGATGAAAGCAACCAGACGCTAACAACCCAGAAGGTACTCAGCGCGCCTCTGATGCGTCTGAGATTCTGGACGCTTTTCCCAGTCAATAAAAATCTGCCAAGATCCACCAGCAACTCTCAGGAAAGCACAGTTGGGGGAAAAGAAAGAAAAAGGTTGTTATTTTAGAAACAAAAGTATGACTACAGAACTTCACAGAAAGCAGTACACAAATGCATGGGAGGGGGTTCACTTGGAGCCAGCTATTGTAAACAGCCAGCTTCCTCTTTCTTGTCCATCCATCAGACAGACGACTTCAACCAGAGTGAGCAGTACCCCTCCCAAGTGTCAAGAGCTGATCCCCCCCCCCCCTCAAAACAAGGCCCCGGAGAGGGATAAAGCGCCTCCTCGCGGGTAAACATTCATCCTAAAATGCAATGGAATGACTCTGCCTCTTCATACTTCAAAGGCCAATTTAGAGAGACAGTCTTTTTTTTTTTTTTTTTTTTTTTTTTGGTGTTTCGAGACAGGGTTTCTCTGTGTAGCTTTGGAGCCTATCCTGGAACTCACTCTGTAGCCCAGGCTGGCGTCGAACTCACAGAGATCCACCTGCCTCTGCCTCCCGAGTGCTGGGACAGTCTCATAATCCAGTCAGGAACTTCAGGGGTGCAATGCCACACTTATGAGGTAGACTTTTAAAACAAATAGGTTTGAAAAGTACATGTAACAGAATATGGGTCTAAGCTCTGGGCATCATACAGAACATGAAAACACACACACACACACACACACACACACACACACACACACACACACACCCTAGCTAGTTAAGTCTTAGTCCAGACCATGGTTGTTCCTTATGCTGCGACCCTTTAATACAGTTCCTCACGTTGTGGTGACCCCCAACCATAAAATTATTTCGTTGCTGCTACATAACTGTAATTTTGCTACTATTATGAATCCTACTGGAAATATCTGATACACGGGCTACCTGCTGTGCCACAGAGGGGTCGAGACCCATAGGTCGAGAACCACATGTTTAGAGACATCCTTGAGGCAGAAAGGAGGCTGGCAGCTAAGTGCAGCCTGGGAGGGGGGAGGCAGTAAGGCACTGCCTAATTATCACTAGTGAGGTTAGGGTGTGTGTCAGGGTGTGACCGGGTCACACCCTACTCAGCCTCCACCCGGCAACCAGAAGCTCTCCTCTTCATCTGCCTAGCCGACCCCACTTCACTGCACCTCATTCCCTCGCCTCACACTTGAGAGATGGAGACGAGACCTCTAGGTCCTTTCATGAACCAAGACTTATGATCTTCCCCAAGTGGCCCAACGGGTATGGTGTGTCTCCCACACACCCGCTTCCCACACCAGTCAGGCGCCGGGGGTGAGTCCCCCGTCTCCCACAGACTCCCAGAGCCCTGGCTGTTCACACGGGAGCTCCTCAGGGCCCTGACAGCAGGGGGACCGAGGCCACGTGCGCGCGGCGCTGCCCTCAGCAGCCCGCGATCCCAGCCTCCTCTTCCCGCGCAACTCAGCCGCGAGTGACCCGGACGCCATGCGCAGGCGGCGCGCGCGCCACGGGGTCACGCGGGGCCGGCTGGGGCGAGCACGCCGTGCACCTGCGGCCCAGGCCCCCTCCCGCGCACCTGCCGCCTCCCGCCCGAGCCCGCGCGCCTCACCAGCGGTAGCAGCCCTCCGAAGCTTCCAGAGTGAAGTTCACGCGCGTGGCCCGCGTGAAGGGCAGCAGCACTTTGGGAATGTTGAGCTTGGCGGCCGCGGCGGGGCCCGCCGCCTGCAGCAACAGCAGCGCCCAGAGCGCCGGCTGCACCCGCGAGGCCCGCGCCATCCTCCCGGCCTCGCTAGCGCCCCGGCGCGCGCTCCCGCGCCCTCCAGCGGCGCGCGCTGGGCAGCAGGTGGCCGCGGAGGGGGCGGGGCGAGCGCGGTGGGGGCGGGGCGAGCGCGGTGGGGGCGGGGCGCCGGGGAGGCCGTGAACTCGCGCTCCTGCTGCGCCCCCAGAGTGCGCCGAGCGCGCCGAGTCCTGCGCGCTTTTTTCAGCCCCGGAGCCGGTTGCGTGTGGCCTCAGGCCGCCGCCGCCGCCGCGCGCATGTCACTGGTCGCCGGTGGCAGCCTTCCAGCCGGCTCGCTTTCGTTCATACCCGCCTTGTCTGGAGCCTCTGGCGGTAGAGGCAGGGCATCGCAGTAAGACGAGGCGACCCAGAACATTGCGGGTTGCCATGTGGAGTGCCCACTGACCCCCCCCTCGTCCCAGGCCACACTTCAGCGGGAAGCCACCCGCTGAAGCACCAGCGGGCTCAAGGAGGTCTTGGGGTTCTTTTTTGTTTTGTTTCGTTGTTTATTTGTTTTTCGAGACAGGGTTTTTCTGTAGTTTTTGAGCCTGCCCTGGAACTCACTCTGTTAGACCAGGCTGGCCTCGAACTGAGAGATCCGCCTGCCTCGGTCTCCCGAGTGCTGGGAATAAAGGCGTGCGCCAACCATCTCCCCTCGGCCTTGGGGGTTCTTTAGGATCAGTCCATCCGCAGGGCAACACTAGAGACTTTGCAAGGGAGTAACCCCAACAGTGAGTTAGGGTGCGACACTGCCCTGGAAGCAAGCATGGCAACCCGAATTCAGCTGCAGGGTGAGCCTGCGTTCATCAGGAACTGGATAGAGCAGCGGGGCCTGCACGAAAAGTGACAGGCTGATGCCACTAGCAAGGACATGAAGCTGAATTTCAGGCTGGCTGGGGAAGCCGTCTCGGGAGGAAGCCTCTGAATGCTAGCATCTCATTGGGTTTCTGAGAGGCCACCATCCCTGGTCTGTGCTAGTCAGGGTTTTGTTTGCTTGGTTGGTTGGTTTTTGTTTTTTTGGTGATTTGGTTTTTTTGTTTTTGTCAACTTGATACAAACTAGTGCCTTCTGGGGAGAGGAACCTCACCTGAGAAAATGGCCCATCAGATTGCCCTGTGGGCATGTTTATTGGGCATTTGCATGAATAATAATTGATGTGGGAGGGCCCATGAGCTAGGCGGTGGTGCCGCGTCTGAAGTGTGTAAGGAAGCAGGCTGAGCAAGCCAACAGGAGCATTCCTCCATGGCGTTGTTGGCTTCAGTTCCTGCCTGACCTGCTCGAGCGCCTGCTTCAGCTTCCCTCAGTGATGGACTGTGGTTGGGGTAGATAAGCCAAATAAACCCTTCCCTTCCCAAGGTGCTTTTGGCTATGGTCTTCTTGCCCATGGGATTTTTGGGTGGGAGAGGGGGCATGTGGAGGGCACCCCCAGGGCCTGAGGACCCTGGACCAGGAATGTGTGCTTGAGAAGCTCCCCTAAAGAGGATGTGTCTTCCAGGCTGGGTACCAGGTGCTGTGGGAGGGAAAGTTCCCTCTTCTTCTCAGAGGAAACGAAGAAGTGTGGAGAAGTCTGCCCCAGGGTGTCCGTGCAAAGTCTTCCTGGGTGTTCTTGATTATGCTTTGTTGTTTTTAATTTCCAGTGCCGGAGATCACACACAGAGCTTCACTCCTGAGTATTTCATGACTCACTTTAGAGCAGGTACTGGGATCAGGTGGCTAAAATTAAAGAAGTTCAAAGGAATTCAGAGTGGAAGATCCATTCTTCCATCATCCAGTCCCCACTGTGGGCAGCCAGTGTCTTCCACACAGAATGCATTAGTAAGTTCGAGAGTGCCTGGGCCCTGTGCCAGACAGGTAAACAAAATACATGAAAAGGGACCTGGTGGGGCACAGGGGAGCTTTAGTCTTTGGACATAAGGATCACAGGGCCCTGTAGTTCCAGCTCTCTGTTTATCAAGAAGTCAGTAACAGATAGATAGGTAGATAGATAGATAGATAGATAGATAATAGAGATAGATGATAGAGATAGATTGATTAGATAGAGATAGATAGAGTGGTAGTTAGAATGTAATTAATCCTATAATCTCATAGGGAGTAGCATTATTAGGAGGTGTGGCCTTGTTGAAGTGGGTATGGCCTAGTTGGAGGAAGTGTGTCACTGTGAGGGGTGGGCTTTGAAGTTTCCTATGCTCAGGATACTGCCCAGTGTCTTAGTCGACTTCCTGTTGCCTGCAAGATGTAGGACTCTCAACTGCTACTCCAGTACCGTGTCTGACTGCATGCTGCCATGTCCCACCATGATGATAATGGACTGAACCTCTGAAACTGTAAACCACCCCAATTAAATGTTTTCTTTATAAGAGTTGCGATGGGCGGTGGTGGCACATGCCTTTAATCCCAGCACTCGGGAGGCAGAGGCAGGCAGATATCTGTGAGTTCTAGGCTGGCCTGGGCTACCAAGTGAGTTCCAGGAAAGGCGCAAAGCTACACAAAGAAACCCTGTGTCGAAAAACCACACACACGCACAAAAAGAGTTGCTGTGGCCATGGTGTCTCTTCACAGCAATAGAAACCCCAAGACAGACAGATGCACAGTCAGACTGACAGACATTTACATTTATTTATTTATGTATTTATCTCTCTCTCTCTCTCTCTGTGTGTGTGTGTGTGTGTGTGTGTGTGTGTGTGTGTGTGTGTGTCTGCCATGTAAGGCATGTAGAGGTCAGAGGACAGCCCATGGGAACTGGTTCTAACCTTCCTCCATGTGGGTCCTGGGGATGGAATTCAGGTCATCATGCCTGATGGTAAGGGCTCTTACCGCACTAAGCCATCTCCAGGGCCCCAGTAATGGATATTTAAGAGAACATCAAGGCTGTTAAAAATGGCAACACATTTTTAAAAAGATACGTTTACCCAGAGAAATGAGCATTGATGTTTATACAACCCTGTGGGTAAAATGATTCATAGGTTAAGCCCAAACCAGAAACAGCACAGAAGTCCTTCAATGAAGGAGTACCCTGTGGCATGCTCATGATATGAAGTATTATTCAGCAATAAAAATAAAGGTGTTGTTGACATATAAAACCATTTCAATGAATCTCCAGAGAACTGTACTAGGTGGAAAAAATTTAAGGTGACTGGGGCTGGAGAGATGGCTTAGCAGTTAAGAGCACTTGTTGCTCTTGCAGAGAACCCAGATTTAGTTCCCATCACCTACATGACAACTCACGACTGTAACTCTAGTACCAGGAGATTCAGCATCCTCTTCTGCCACAGCAAGTGTGTGAAGGTCAGAGATCCATTTGCAGGAGTCAAGTCTCTCCTTCTACTATGGGGACCCTGAGAATGGAACTGATGTTGTCAGGCTTGGCCGCAAGTCCCAGACCCACTGAGCCATCCTGCTGGCCCTCTCATATAGTATTTTTTTTTTTTTTTTTTTTTGGTTTTTCGAGACAGGGTTTCTCTGTGTAGCTTTGAGACTTTCCTGGACCTCACTTTTCTGGACCCCAGGCTGGCCCAGAACTCACAGAGATCCACCTGGCTCTGCCTCCCAAGTGCTGGGATTAAAGGCGTGCGCCACCACCACCCGGCAAGTATTCTTGAAATGACAAAGTGCAGGATGGGCAAACAGAGGCGTGATGATTGCCAGGGCAGAGTGTGACTGTCAAAGGCAACATGACCATCTTCAGGGGGATGGGAATGTTGGGTATCTTGACCTCACTCAGGACAACTCCCTGGTTTTATAAGATGTTACAGTTGGAGAAACAGGTTGGGTACATGAGACTTCTCTACTATTTCTTAAAACTCTGCATGAATCAACAGAGAGAAAGGGGGGAGGAAGAGTTGTTTAACCTGGGCTGTGGATCCTACCCATGATCCCAGGATTGCGATTTCTAGCTTGGGCCACATATAAAGACCCTGTTATACAAACAGTTAAACCAGTGGACACACTTGCTGACTGTGTGTTCCTTGGGTAACCAGGACATTTTCCTAGCCCCAAACAACCAGTGATTGTCAGTAAATCTTGAATAATGTATCTTTCACATTGTATACGCCCCCTTCCCAGAGTTTTGGTCATTTACAAAGCCAGTGAGGAATGATGTCTGGTGCCCATGGGTGAAGAGCTTTGCTGCCTTCCATGTCTCTGCTCTTCTTCCCTGGGTGTTAATACTTCATCTGAGAAGGCCTCAGAAGACCTCCCAAGCCACCCCTGTGGCCCCTAGCACAGATCCCCGGGGACAAGAGAAAAACAGATTGTGTGAGGACACTTTGTCAACCTGATAAATAAAATAAGAAAATATTTCCTGAAACTTGTCATCCGGTTCCTCCCAAACTTCTGTCATTTCCTTAACACCCTAAAGAATTTTTTTTTTTACAATATCTGAGTACCACCTGCACTGTTACTTCCCATTTGCCTTTGAATCGAAGTGTTTACATCTATTTAAGAAGCGGGCTCTGCTGCCTCTCTAAATAGAAAACCAAGACCAGCTGCCAAAATAGAAGCAGTCGTGAAATAAACAGAGGAAACAAAGGGATGCCCTGATATCCAGCCGGTGACTCCGGCAGCAGCTCAGAGCCAAGGCCTGCCCTGGGCCCTCACATGGAGCATGCCAAGCCACCCCAGAGCCATGGCGCCAAGCCACCCCAGAGCCATGGCGCCAAGCTGGGCCTCTGTCTAGGGCACTGCAGGACCAGGAGGAAAAGTCTGCACAGCTAACTTTTCCTATGGGTACTGTCACATTGGAGGGCACCCACCACCTTTTTGTAACCATTCGGTACTTTTGAGAAATCATTTTATAGGTGGAGTCACAACAGGTGACAGAATAATATAAGAGGGCCTGGGGACCTGAAGCCTCGTGACTGTCCAGTGCTGTGGCACCTCCTTCAACCCTGGGTCAATCCCAGCGGCAGCGGCGACTTCCGTTTTGATAGGGAGGACAAAGACAGTGGTGGCTCCATCTGGACTCCACTGTGAGTCTAACAGACAAGGCCCACTTCTATACGGACTACCACAATACTGTCGCCACACCTCGAAAATTAGCAGCAATGCATTGGTCATAACATGCACATCTAGAGCTAGGCATGGTGGCACACACCTTCAACTCCAGGAGTTGAGAGGCACAGGCAGGTGGATCTCTGTGAGTTCAAAGCCAGCCTGGTCTACAGAGTAAGTTCCAGACCAGCCAGGGTTGCATAGGTATTCTGTGTCAAAGAAATAAATAAGTACACATATAGAGGGCCAGAGAGATAATTCAGCACGTAGATACCCGCTGCCAATCCTGACAACCTGAGTTCAACCTCCAGGACCCATGAAGAGAAAAGTGAACAGATGCCCACAAGTTCTCTTCTGACCTCCACCTGAGCAGGAGGACATGCACACCCATACATGTACACACGTGATTTAGACAGAAATGTAAAAGCTTTAAAATATACACATACAACTCAAATGTTCAACTATCTCATAAATCCCTGCTTTTCTTGAAGAAAAAAAAAGATTTATTTTTACAAGTCAGGATTGTGCCAGATATGGTAGTACATGTCTATAATGCCAGCCCTTGGGAGGCTGAGACAGGAGGATTGCTGTAAGTTTGAGGCCAGCCTGGGATACATAATAAGTGCCAGGATAGCCGGGGGTACATAACAAGACCCTGTCCATAAAAAAGTAAACAAACAAGTAGAGGATTGGCAGTGTTTGCAGCCTGTCGTCCTGCCCACTCAGGAAGTGCCAGGGGTGCTGGAAAGCCTTCTCTTTGGCCAAGCGCTTTCTAGAACTCTGCTTGCAGAAGATAATGGCGGCCCTTAATTAGGGAAAGCACTGTTTCTCATTGCTGCCCAGGCTTGCTCTGCTGGAGGGTCCATCTTTCCCACTGCACTTACTCACTGAAGGTTGTTTTACCTGAGTGGCCCCATCTCCCTCTGCCAGGATTAATGAACGTTGGCTTCCAGCAAGAGCTTCTTGAGGATAGGAGGCCCTTTCTCCTCACTCAGGCATCCCCTTCTTCCCATGGCATCCCTTGAGAACAGTGGCTGCAGAGGAAGAAACTGCAGACAGTGGGGCTGGAGAGATGGTCCCGGAGTTCAGAGCACTGGCTGCTCCTGTGGAGGAGCCAGATTCCATTGCCAGCACCCGCATGGCAGCCCCAAACCACCTGTAACTCCAGTTTCTGGGAATCGGATGCTCTCTCCTGTCCTCTAACGGCACTGAACACATGTAATGTACACACGTACATGCAGGAAAACACACACACATTGGGAAAGGAAACAAGGAAGGAAATAAAATTGTAGGCAGCTTGTCAAAGCCTTGAGCCTCCCTAGAAGTACAGACACGTGGCCTGACATGAGGAAACACACCTACAATCCCTGTACCTGTTGGGATCTGAGGAGGAAGACTGAGAGATAGAAACCAGACTGGGCTACGTACCATCTTAGGCACATGTGGGGGTCCAGCTGTCTAGAGGTGACTCCCTGCTGGACTCCTGAACCAGTCCTTGGGTTCCCCTACTCCTTGCACTCCAGAACTGCCCCAGTGGCTGGCAGTGTGCATCCTCTGTTTCCATGACAGTTAATTTTGCATGTGAACTAGCTTTGGGCTGTACTCCTGGTGAACATGACTCCCGGATGTGTCTGTGAGAGCATCAAAGGGAGAGAGACCAGTGCAGGAATCTGTGGACTTCTCTACTGCACCAGTGTGGGACTGGGCATCATCCATCCCACGGAGGGCCTGAGGAAAAGTGAAAGGCAGAAGCCCCCCACCCCCATGCCCGCACTGCACAAAGCTAAGGTTCACACTGGAGGCAAGGGGTGTGACAGGAGGGGTTCACCCACAGCTGCACCAACACATCATTAAGATAAATGTCGGGGGGCTGGGGAGACAGCTGTCAGGAAAGTGCTTGTACAAGCATGAAGTCTTGAGCTCATCTCTCCAAATCCTCAAAATAGCCAGGCATGGTGGCTCCCAGACCTGGGGCAGTAGAGACAGGTAGACTCTGGAAGCTCCTGGCCAGCCAGGCCAACCAATACAGAAAGTTCAGTGAAAGACCCTGAATAATAATATAATATAATACAATATAATATAATACAATACAATACAAAACAATATAATACAATATAATATAATATAATATAATATAATATAATATAATATAATATAATATACCATACAAACATGAGAACCTGATTTCAAATTCCCAGGACACATGTGAAGCTGAGCTCAATAGTGAGTATTTATAATCCCAGCAAGCCTGTAGCAAGATGGGAGGAAGAACCAGGAGAATCTTGGGAATGCTGTGGGCCTGCTGGTATCTTCAACTATAAAACCACAACAAACCCTGCTTCAAACAAGGTGGAACCCCCGCTCCCCGAGACTGTCCACTGACATCCATAAGTGCACCAATATATACACATGACCATACAGGAACACATACACAGGGACATACACACACACACACACACACACACACACACACAAAGGTAATTATAAAAAATAATAAGATGGAGAGTGATTAAAAAGGACACCCAATGTTGACCCCTGTTCTCCAACTGTACACACAGGAACACATACACATATATACCACACACAAACTTAAATTTTTTTTAATTATTATTATTTGGATTTTTGTTGTTGTTGTTGTTTTCTAGACAGGGTTTCTCTGTGTAGTAGCTTTGCGCCTTTGCTGGATCTCACTCTGTAGAACAAGCTGGCCTCAAAGTCACAGAGATCTGCCTGGCTCTGCCTCCTGAATGCTGGGATTAAAGGTGTGTGCCACCACCGCCTGGCCTTAATTATTTTTTTATGTGTATAGATGTTTTGCCTGAATATATGTCTGTGTACCATATGAATGCCTGGTACCTGAGGAAGCCAGAAGAGGGTGTTGGATCCCATAAAACTGGAATTACAGATGCTTATGAGCTGCCATATGGGTGTTGGGAACCAAACCTGGGTCCTCCGGAAGAAAACCGGTGCTCTGAACTGCTGAGCCATTGCTCCAGCCCCATAAATATATAATACTTTTTGTTTGTTTGTTTTTCAAGACAAAGTTTCTCTGTGTAACAGTCCTGGCTGTTCTTTGTAGACCAGGCTGGCTTTGAACTCACAGAAATCCATCTGCCTCTGCTGCCTCCCAAGTGCTGGGATTAAAGACGTGCGCCACCACCCGGCTAAATAATACATTTTTGGGAAAGAGGAGCTTCAGTTTCTTCTCCATGCTCTTCTGTTAAGTTTCTTCTCCATGCTCTTCTGTTATGTTCACTGAGGGAAGGAGCCATTTTTTCTGTCAGCCTCACAGTTTTCAAATTGTGAGTTCTCCACCTGAGACTTCCCATCACTGCACAGGTGACTTCCTGTCAGAGGAACAGTGACTTCCTGTGAGATGTTCCTGTCTCCTTCCTGGCCCAAGAAGCAGCTTGTGTAAATAAATTTAAGTAGCCAGCAAGGGAGCTTCAGCTAAAACAAAACAAAACCCATATATCTCAACATTCACACACAGGTTGCTTTTTTTTTTAAAGGCATAATCTGACATGGCTGAATAAAACAGCCTGGGGGTTTTCCCATCTGTCAGAAGCATTAATGAGCTGAAATTCCAGTTAGTTAGAGGAGAGCATCTTCCTGCCATCTCTACACTATGTGTCCTAAAAACTGGTATTGAGAAAAAGTGGGAATCTTTTTTTTTTAGCTTTATTTTATTTTTAAGTGGAGACCTGAAGAGGGTGTTGGATCTCTCTTGAGCTAGAATTACATTAAGTTGTGACATCCCTGATGTGGGGGAAGGGAATTGCTCAGGTCCTCTGAAAGGGCAGTAAAGACTCTCAGCCAACTGAGCCTTCTCTCCAGCCCCAAGGCAGGAATCTTTATTGGAAATTTCTTAGTTTATCCCCTACTATTATTATCTCAGGGCTTCGAGGAAATGTTTTAGAAGATAAATTCAAGTTCTTCATCATATGAACAAATGAAAACTGCTGCGATGTACAGTCTGCTGTGTTGGACAAAGGGAAGTTTCCAGGACCTCCTCCCAAGGCTCGCTGCCGGGAATAGACAGATTAGAAAGGAGATAAGGAATACAAATGTATTCAAGTACAAGAAGAAATCACAGCCCAGGGTGTGACTCCCATAGTCCAACAGGACTCAACCCTCTTTATCCCCCTCTTCCTACAGGGTAGAGACAGTGGAGACAACGAAGGCTGTTTAAGGGAACTCAGTGGGTTTGGAGAACATTCAGTGTCTTCATACAGTAGCCTGGGGTGTGGGACAGACTGTGGCTCATACAAGCTCTGCTAAGGGGCCAAACTAGAAGCCAGTGGTGTGTGACACGAATCTGTCCAGGTGTACCAGCAGACTCGGGCTTTCTTCTAGCGTGGCAGCAAATGGGAGTCCAGGAAAGAGCCTGGGCTATCTGCTTGCTCTTTGGCAGGTCAAAGTTAGGAGAACTTTGAAGAAAGTGTAGCACCAGGGAAGAGAGGTACAAAAAGACATGAGTGAGATCTCGTTGTGAAATCAATCTCTCTCTCTCTCTCTCTCTCTCTCTCTCTCTCTCTCTCTCTCTCTCTCTCTCTCTCTCTCTCTCTCAGCTGGCACCCAGGACTTACAGGAACGAAGGTGACAGGATCTGGATTCCGAGCACACGCTAATTCAAGGCCAGCAGACCTTCCCCTTCCTTTGTTGGGTGAACAGAAGTTCCCAGAAAGAAGCTACATCTTCAAGGTGAAACCTACAAGGCCAATGACTTGATTAAAACTTCAATGATTGTGGAGAGGTTAAAATGTTGTTGGTCCTGCAACTAATTACTACTTATCTCAGGCTATCTTCAGCCCCTTAAGTAGCCATTAAGTGCCCACCTCTGTGTCAGACCTAACCTCCTGTGACTAAAGATAAAAACTTGGGGGGAGTATTAACAAAATCATGGTTTCCACCAACCGAAAGGCCTTAGCACCCAAGGCCCATGACGAACGTCCCCCCACTTTGCTGTAACCACCTACCTAGAGTTTCTGTCACTATAGCTCACGAGAGTCTTGGTTTATGGCCTTCCTTACTATGTTACTCTGAAACTTTCATGAAACTGCTTTCACATTGGAATGTGAAATTTGGGGTGACCTAAATCTGTGATCCAGTGACACAGCCACTCATATTTAGCTCCCGAATAAACCATCTCTAATCCCCTTGGAGGCAAGAGTTATGTTTTTGAGTCAATGGATCTAAATGTTCAGCATGCCAAAAAGTGCCATATTTTCAGAGCCCTTCTCTCTGAATTCCAATGGCAAAGAGCTAAAAAACAAACACACAAACAAACAAACAAACAAACCTGAAGAAAACAGTTTCTACAAGGGGGATGGCTCCTGCCCAGAAGAGCTCATGCTCTCATCCTTGCCAGTAACCAGAGAAAAGCATCCACTCTAGGCAAAGACCAGGGACGGTGAACAATCCCACGTGCTAACCAAAGAGGGAAGTGGTTCTGCCAGTTTGGAGAGCTTTTTGTTGTACATGTCCGCAAGTCTTTACTGAAAATATCTGAGACAGATGTGTGTCCTTATTTATTTAGCTTCGTTTAAAAGACAACCCGTGTGGTGCTTTTTTTTTTTTTTTTTTTGGTTTTTTTTCGAGACAGGGTTTCTCTGCGTAGCTTTGCGCCTTTCCTGGAGCTCACTTGGTAGTCCAGACTGGCCTCGAACTCACAGAGATCCGCCTGCCTCTGCCTCCCAAGTGCTGGGATTAAAGGCGTGCGCCACCACGCCCGGCTAGCTTTTTTTTATATTTCTACTCCCAGTGGCGGCTTCCTACCGTCAGCGCATTGGTCTTATCATGGCAACAGTAAAGGTCCAGTGAGAAAGCCGGCTCCTTCAGGTTAAGTGGATGAAATCTCTGGCCCAGATGGGGATCTCATATTACAAGCTACCCCAACCATACGCACATTAATCTAGCTGAACAGGTCAATCACCTGGCCAATCAACCGGATGTAGGCTTGCCTTAAGCCATGCTAAAGATGTAGGAGGAATAATTGTCCTTTTAATGACAGAATGCATTTTTCCTTTCCAGAATTCCTGTTCCTTAGGATAGCCCCTCCAACCACCATGAGGTTAGGCTGGGGTTGTCTGCCTAAATTTCTTTTAGATGACGGCTCAGGGTCCAAGTATGCTTTTTGGGGTTTCTTTGGGCTTTCTCACTCTGCCTCTGAAACCCCACTTCAGCATAGCTGATTGTCTGCCGAGAGGTTGGCTTCCATGCTGGCTTAATTCAAATGCTATGGCTTCTCTCTTCCATCCCCCTCCTCTGGATAGGTGCTAAGCCTTACAGCTTGCCTTCCTGGAATTTCTCTTTTAAACTCCAATGAAAGTATCTTCTTTGAATAAGCTTTGGCCTTGCTTGACTTTCAAACTCTTCCTAACTTTAAATTCTTTAATCCAACTGAAAAAAACAAATCAATTTCTACACCCATAGTGTATCAGTATTTCTGCCTTGGAACATGAGTCTTTACACTCAATGG
Source organism: Peromyscus maniculatus bairdii (assembly GCF_049852395.1). Taxonomy (NCBI): domain Eukaryota; kingdom Metazoa; phylum Chordata; class Mammalia; order Rodentia; family Cricetidae; genus Peromyscus; species Peromyscus maniculatus. The sequence continues at coordinate 113,295,419 of NC_134854.1, forward strand.
AATCAGTAAAGAGTGTGAATGCATTCAGCTTGGTTCAGGCCACTTTTCCCTGCTAAAAGAGAGTACTGTACATTTATGGAACAGTGGCTTCAGAGCTTTTTTGGTGTCAGGATTGTGGAAACGGATCCTGAACTACATACAATAATCGTGAACATGAATATGAATAAACTCTAGTATTCATATCCTAACCAAATTCCTTAGGGTAGCCAGGTTTGAATCTTTCAGCACAATCCAGAATGAAACACAGTTCATATCAACACACATTTAAGTAAGTGAGATACTTAAAAAGTTAAAAAATAATAGTTCAGGGCTGGAGAGATGGCACAGAGGTTAAGAGTACTCGCTGCTCTTCCAGAGGTCCTGAGTTCAGTTCCCAGCAACCACATGGTGGCTCACAACCATCTGTAATAAGATCTGGTACCCTCTTCTGGTGTGCAGGCAGAACACTGTATACATCATAAATAACAAATCTTTAAAAATAATAATAGTTCATATGTTTTTTTTATTTACTTGTCGTTTTGATACAGGGTCTTGCTATGTTGCCCAGGACAGCACTGAACTCACAATCCTCCTGCTTCAGCTTCCTGAGTGCTGGGATTAGGAGCATACATCACCAAGCCTCACTGTAAAAAAGTTTAATGAAAATTCTGATACATGCTGCAACATGGATGATTCCTGGAAATGCTATGCTCCATGAAAAAAAACAATCTGAGAAGGGATGGTTATCATATGATCTGGTGGGTGTGAAATATCCAGAATGAGCCAAAGCACAGAGACAGGAAGGAGATCAGTAGCTCGGGGCTGGGGATGGTGGGAACAGGTTGGGGTGACGGTGGTAACTAATGGTTACAGACTTGAGGGGCAAAGTTACGATGTGTGAAATAAATCTCATTAATACTGTAAAACAATTGGCTAGAATGCCCAGGACACAGTCTGAAAGGACATTCATAGTTCACACAGGGAGGGCAAATAGTTACCAAAAATCATGAGTGTGAGCAAGTTGGAAGAATCTTCATTTCTCTACATCAGAAAATGGGTAATTAAAGCAGGAAATAATAGTCAAAACATACAAAATTACACAACGGTTTAAACAGATGGATCAAATCTGTAGGTCAATATGGTTAGATCTTGAAGTTGTAGTGCTGTGTGCTAAAAGCACATTGTGAAAACACAGTATGATGGTGCATGCCTTTATTCCCAGCACTCAGGAAGAAAAGGCAGGTGGATTTCTATGAGTTCAAGACCAGCCTGGTTGTATTAGATAGATTTTCCATTGTTGTGATAAAACACCATCACAATAAACAACTTGTTTCCCAAATAGAAGCTCCTCTAGGACTCCAAGTGCATCCACACAGCACTTGTCTTGACTTAGTTGATGACCTCAGACCCATCTGTGTCGTCCTGTAAGAGTCCACCGTGTGTATGTGTGCATGGCACTTTCTTCACCTGTTGTGGGGCAGCAGACACTGGGGTCACTTCCAGTTTTTAAGTGCTCAGGATAATGTTGACATGAACACAGAACAGACCTACTAAGGAAGATACTTCCAGGGCCCTGCATATGGTCCAGAGCAGATAGTAGGTTAATAGTTGGTTACAAGCACCTCACCAGTGTGCTAGATCCTGCATGGACTCTGCTGTCAGTGTGTGTGTGGAACCTCCTCGTCGGTCATGGTGACCACACTATTTTGTTTTTCAACAACAATGTGTGAAGACCCCATTTCCCCTATTCCCCCAAATGTGTTTGAATTCTGTCAGTGCTATTGCTTAATAGTAGCTGCTACCCGAGTCTGTGTGCCTAGGACCTACTCATTCATATTTGGTTCAAAATAAACTTATTCTTTCTGAGGTGAGACCTCTATTTACATCAACAAATATGAATTAAAACCACTGGGAAAAGCTGATGGTTAGTGGGGGGCCCAGAAGTCTCCAGGGCAAGGAGCCAGATCCTGGGCTGTTTCTGACAACTGCTACCAGGACGGACTGAATAGATTCCAGCAAGGAGAAAACCTAGATATGGACTCTGGCAGTCCTTACCTCCCCATGCGGCTGCCATGGCAGCATAGGAAAAGAAGCACAAAAAACTCCAAGAGTTGAAGACCACACAAGGGAGGCAGAGGTAGGCAGATCTCTGTGGCAGTATTAACTCTGCCACACAGGGCAGCATAAGACTTCGGCTGCCAGACTGAAAAGATCTGAGAGACTCTCCTGTGGGTGAGGAATCTGAGAGACTGGCCCACCTTGGCAAGACAAAGAGGGGCAGTAAACTCTCCAGTGTCCTCCTTGTCCACAGTCTCATCATGGTCCAGGGGGTGGGTGAGGCATGGGGCAGTTTTGTCCAATGGTTAGCATTACCACAATCCAGGTGGTGTCATCTTCTTTGGAGGAGATCATAGGGTTGCCTCTAGGAGTTGGCATTTTTTGTCTAACACAGGAAGCCTTTTTCACTGAACACTTTAAATGCCACGTTCAGCAGGTCTCTGAAGATTTTTGAAGGTTATCTATCAAGTACATCTCACTATTCTTGTTGTTGTTGTTTTGTTTTTTTGAGACAGGATTTTACTGTGTAACAGTCTTGGCTGTCCTAAAACTCACTCTGTAGACCAGGCTGACCTCGAACTCACAGAGATCCATCGGCCTCTGCCTCCCAAGGGCTGGGATTAAAAGGCATGTGCCACCACTGACTGGCCAACTGCATCTGACTTGTTTTTAGTCACTTGTTTTAGGTTTAACCTTGAAAACATACACAGAAGATTAAATAAATTTTATCCCTGTCAATGAATTACATTTGTTCTTAGCATGACTAGAAAAGAGTTATGAGCATATTGAAGAATTTGTTCATTTATAAGGTGACTATTAACTTTTATGTCCTAATTATCACCTTAAAAATTACAGTTCTTGAATTGGAGCTCTTTTAGTATCAAAATAAAACTTCAAATCATAAATGTTGACCATAGAGAGACTGTTAATCATAATGTTGATCCCCTTATAGCACATCATCATAGAATACTACAGTTTCTTGTATCATTCAGTTTATCTAAATATCTAGGCTTAACAAAGTTTGCAAAGACAAAGAGGCCAGATATACATTTTCAAGTCAGGTTCTGTTAGCCTGAATAGACCTTAGGTAAGGAGAGAGATTCCATATGCTCTTGCCAAATGCTTTTGCCATTGTCTTGCTACATCATAAGATAGGAATATCTCAGTTTTTGATGCTCAGAGCTGTGGCCCCAACTCCTTAGCTTCTCATCTCCTTCCTCATATTTAAAATTTTTCTTTTATCCTTTCCATCCTAATTCACCCTGTTTCTCAAGCCTCTGCTATTCTTTATCTAGAATAATACAGCTCTCTGACATCTTAGTCTGTCCAAAACCCTGGTCAGATCTTATCTCGTGACATCAAACCTCTGCTGGTCTTTTATAAAGTCATATTTTTAATCAGAAGATCCAACTAGGGATGCTAGACAGGGCTGTCAGGTTGGCATCAGAACCTGGCCAGAGGCAAGTAGCCTTAAGCCAGGAGGCCTGGGCTGATTTTTTTTTTTCTTTTCAGACAGCTTACTTTCTGAAGATTTCCTACTTGGTTCTGCTTCTGGCAACATTTTCTGTCTTGGTCCTTTTAAATGGATTTCTCAGGTCTAGTCTTCTGGGTCCTGAGCCGATGTATTCTATTAGCTCAGGTATGTATCTGGCTATAGCCCTCGATTTAAAGTGAAAACTAGAACTGGCAAAATACTAGAAGAATGTTCACATATATTAGACCACTGATGCTTGCAGACTCGATGAATTTTGAGAACATTCAAGGACAAACATTTTGGTTTAACCTATGACATTATTCTGAGATGAAGCTGATATCCAGAAGACCTGTTATCTAGCCATATTTTTAAAAAGAACAAATAGTTACTGAACACAGTAAACAAACCTCATTTATGTTGCCTTGATTGATGAATAAAGATTATTACATTTTTAAATCATCATAGCCTTTTCAGTGTTGTTTCCCAATTTTTTAAAAAAAATAAACCTTATTTTTGTCATTTCCCCTCCCTCATCTGTTATTCTTACTCTCAGGACAAAAATCACCACACAAAAATGTTGTAGAATATTATTTTAAGATGTATTTCATTTGTTTATGCTGTGGAACATTTGTTTAATGATGCAAAGATGTGTTGTAATCCTTTATGTTGTATTTGTTTAACTCTGTGAAGCTGTGTTACTTTGCCTGTCTAAAACATCTGATTGGTCTAATAAATGGATGAACAGCCAATAGCTAGGCAGGAGAAAGGATAGGTGGGGCTGGAAGGCAGAGAGAATAAATAGGAGAAGAAATCTGGGAGGGGATCAAGGAGCGAGAAAAGGAAACAGCGAAACAGCCACCCAGCCACCCAGCCACCCAGTCACCCAGCCACCCAGCCACCCAGCCAGACATGGATTAAGAAGCAAAGAAAAGATATACAGAAATAGAAAAGGTAAAAGCCCAGAGGCAAAAGGTAGATGGGATAGTTTAAGTGAAGAAAAGGTGGCAAGAAACAAGCCAAGCTAAGGCCGGGCATTTATAAGTAAGAATAAGACTCAGTGTGCACTTATTTGGAAGCTGGGTGGCAGGGCCCAGAAGAACAAAAAAGTAAAAAAACAACCAACACAAAAACCCATCCCAATCCAAAATATCTTGAACCCACTGTTATTCAAAAATATCCATTCCTTTTAAAACAAGAATTTTATCTAAGTTACACATACAGTACACTGTAGTAAAGTATAGATTTTTCATCCATCAACCCTCATGCTAAGCGAACTTTTAATTACAGATTTTATAGGCCTTTAGCAATACCCAATAAACTTACAAATCTTGAGGTACAGAAAGTTTACATAATCATCTTATGAATCTTGAGATAAGATTCACATTTTAACAAAGTTTAGGAGCAGTGGTTCTTAACCTTCCTAATGCTGTGACCCTTTAATAAAGTTCCTCATGTTGTGGTGACCCCCAACCATAAAATTATTTCATTGCTACTTCATAACTGTAATTTTGCTACTGTTATGAACCATAATGCAAATATCTGATATGCAGGAAATCTGATATCTGACTCCAAAGGGGTTGTGACCCACAGGTTGATAATCACTATTTTAGGTTGTTGAACCAAAACCAAAAAGAATATGAGATGAGTAGCACTAATCCCCATTGGGAATAGCTATCCTTTTGTCTTGTTTTCTCTCCTTTCTCTGTCACACAGTCAGGTCGCCCACCTGACACAGGACAGAGATTTTGTAGGAAACCTTTAAACAAGCATGCTTGTGTCTAGAGGAGGGGAGCCATGCCCCAACTCCATAGCCAGCTTTCGGTTGAAGTAGAAGAGCATAAGTCACATTTTAATATGATCTATTCCTAAAAGACACCTGAGTCCCTGTAAAACTGAATCCAGTGACCAGGGGGAGGAACAGGGTAAGCTGAGAACAAAGAAAGCTTAAGAGACAAAAAATGTAGAGTCCTGGCTATAGACAGAGGACGGTGCAGGAGGAAGCGGAGAGACACCCTAGCCAGCAAGCAGTGTGTGCGTGCCACAGCTAGCCTACTCCTTTTTCTTAAGAAGATGCAGCACCACACACACAATCTAATCAACACAAAACAGACAGATAAAATTCTACAATTTGGTGGCCACTGAGATAAACCAAAACCAAACAAGGGCCAGCGGCATCCCTAATGTTCTCTGACTCGGGAATCTGTGCTGCGTCCAGCTCTTCCACAAGTTTCACAAATACACACTACAGACAGGATCCTTACCTGTACCTCTGGAGGTTTTCTGATGCCTCTTTTCTCACCATCTAAGCATTGAGAACCTACCAGTGGCTCCCTCCAAACACTGGGCCTATCAGATGTCTCAGCTCTGGCTAAGCCCAGAGCCTCCAGGATCCCAAGGCTGGCCAGAAGAGACAGATCTGGCTGAATGTCCAATCCTAGACAAGCCCCCAAACATTATGGGTTTGGGGTCATTCAGAAATTCCCTAATTCTGACCATTAATAAATTCCAACAATGAAGAGGCTTTTGTTTCATAAATTGGCACCAGGTCTATTCTGGGGACTTAAGATTCCCAAATGCATCGCCCAGCCACCTCAGTCATGAGGTTATAAAGGCAAAAAACCACAAAGTTACAATTTGTTCTCATGCAAGCAGTAGGTCCTTTTGTGCAAAACAAGCTTGTTTACAGATGCAGAAACGGCAGTAAAAAAATTAACTTTAGTAGCCCTTAACTTTTGGAGGTCTAATTTTGCTTTATAGTTCTCTTAAACACAGAGATTTTTTTTTTTGTTTTTTTGTTTTTTGTTTTTTTCGAGACAGGGTTTCTCTGTGTAGCTTTGCGCCTTTCCTGGAATTCACTTGGTAGCCCAGGCTGGCCTCGAACTCACAGAGATCCGCCTGCCTCTGCCTCCCGAGTGCTGGGATTAAGGATTAAAGGCGTGCGCCACCGCCGCCTGGCTAAACACAGAGATTTTTAAACATAAAGTTAGCCATCAACATAACGCTAACGATCACATCCCTTGCAACCGAAGAAGGGAGTCATACCTGAAATCCCAAGGCAAGATTCTCCTGATCCTCCTATTTATGAGGGAACATCGATAGCTCCCTCACTATTACCAAGCTACCACTGTCTTGGTCTGCTCTGGTTGTTGCCATGGCTACAGGGCAAAGTCCAAGATGGCATCTTGTTATGATTAGAAGAAAAGCCCCATGCCACCTTCTGTTCCTACCACCATGTCTTCCCACCCTCTCCAAGCTTGAGCAGAAACAAACCCTTCCTTCTTATGTGGCTTTTATCTTAGCATTGAGAAAAGCAACAGCAGTCAGAATGTATGATTCTAATCTATGAGGTCTCTGGAGCAGCCAACCGCAGAGGCACAGGAAGTAGCAAGGTGACTTCAGGACATGGGAAGGCGTGTCGGGTGAGTGCTTGATGGGGACAGTTTTCATTTAGGAAGATGAACAGGTTCTGGGAAAGGGTGGTAGGATCGCTGCAGAGCATTGTGAGTGAACTTCATACCACCTGACACTTCAGATGGCTGGGATAAAGATACTTTTTAATGCCAAAAATCATTAAATGTAATGTTACTTTTATTTACTAAAATTTGTTTTTTTTTAAAGACATACCAATTGAGTCTGGTTGACTGAAACCATGTTTGTAAACAACTCCCTACGCTTGTTTTCCAGGCCTGGACCTTCTGACCTTTCCTCACCTCTCTGAGTATCTGTGACCTTGTCTTTAAATTGAGGATGAACTTAACTCCTGGGCAGGTGCTGATGCTGGGAGAAAATGGAAACTAATGACCTTGAAGGCTTCCCTGGCCAAGTCTGCATCTCAGTGGGAGGCAATTAAACCTCCCAGGTAATGAAGCCCATGACTAGTTAGTCCAGGATAGCAATCTGGGAGCAGACAAGCCAAAGGGAAAGAGAACCCCCAGGTATGGGCTGTGCCTAGCGGGGGGTGGGGGACCCTCACAACGTAACAGAACTATGGGGTGACACGTGCTTTATTTAACAAGCTGGGGCTACAAGAAGCAACTGTCTGTAATTTTCCAAATTAAAAAGTCTGAGTCTGTGAGTGTCTCTCCCCAAATTTTAAGAAATGTTAGGGTTTTTCTCAGTCCGACAGTTTATTTTATTTTTATTTTTGGTGTTTTTGAGACAGAGTTTCTCTGTGTAGCTTTGCGCCTTTCCTGGATCTCACTCTGTAGACCAGGCTGGCCTCGAACTCACAGAGATCTGCCTGGCTCTGCCTCCCGAGTGCTGGGATTAAAGGAGTGAGCCACCACTGCCCTAGTCCAACAGTTTAAAGGGATCTTGCTCTCTCTTTCTCCCTCTCTCTCTTCTTCCCTCCCTCCTTCCTCCCTCCCTTCCCTAATTCATCTTTCCATGCTAGGGTTGGATCCCAGAGTCTAGAGCTCACTAAGCCTGTGCTCAAGGAAATCTCGTCCAGAGCTTGAGCCTGCCTCTAGCAGAGCCCAGCTTTGGGGTGTAGCGTGAATCTTAAAAGTTCTTATTAATAAAATCAAACCCAAGGCCAGTTATTGGGGTCAATGCTGGTAGATCAGAGAGACAGAACAAGCCACAGCTACCTCACCTTGCCGGATCCTCAGCTGGTCTTGTCTGCTCAGACTGGAAGCCTCTAAGTGCTCATCCAGAATGGATCTCAGCTGAATTGCTGCTCAAAAGCCTGAATGCTTAACCAGCCAAATGCTTAACCAGCCAAATGGTTCTAGTTTCTGGTCCTCACACCTTATATACCTTTCTGCTTTCTACCACCACTCCCTGGGATTAAAGGCTTGCTTACTGGGATTAAAGGGGTGATGAGTCACCATGCTTGGCTGTATCCTTGAACACATGGATTTCTGCCTCTGGAATGCTAGGATTAAAGGCATGTGCTACCACTGCCTATCCTTTATGTTTAATATTGTGGCTGCTCTGTCTTTGACCCCAGATAAGTTTATTAGCATGCACAATATTGGGGGGAATACAATACCACATTGGGGTTTGGTTCTGGTGATAGAAGCCAGGGTCTTTCATGTGCTAGACAAGTCCTCAGCTATTCAGCTGTGAGTGCATGTGCGCACACTCATACTTTCGTATACATACATACACACACACACACACACACACACACACACACACACACACACACCACTCCAGCTTTGCATCACAGTCCTTTGGAGTCATTGAGCCTCATTCCTGTACAACCAGGTTCCATTCTAATACACTCACTGTTCAGGATCTCTTGCTGGCCATGGACACAGCTGTGGCTCGGGTTAGACTCTCTCATGTTCAGCCATTGTGCCCAGCATGCCAGGGGTTCTAGTTGTGGCTCCTCCTACCAAACACAGACCAGGCATTGGGCACCAGCCACTATACCACAGTGAGATATTCCAGTAGGTAGCTCTTCATAGCTATTGCTGCAAACATCACATCATTCTTGGACTAATTTCCTTGCTGCTGTTGTTTTGTTTTTGTTTTTCGAGACAGGGTTTTTCTGTGTCGATTTGTGCCTTTCCTGGAACTCACTCTGTAGCCCAGGCTGGCCTCGAACTCACAGAGATCCACCTGCCTGCCTCCCAAGTGCTGGGATTGAAGGCCTGCGCCACCACCACCCGCTTGAGAACAAGTTTTTAAACATGTGAGTCTGTGGGGAACATTTCACATTCAGATCCTAACCTACCCGACCGGATGGCTGTAATGTCTGTGATAGCAGCAGCTCAGGTCTCAGCAGCCACTGCCACTAGTGCCTGATACCTGTTCGTCCTTTCCTGGCTTAGGCTACCAGGAGCTGACTTAAGCCACCTGCAGATGACTTCCTCAATAGAACTGTGGGGACCTCTTGGCCAGCAGGAAGCCTCCAGGCCAAAGAGCCCTAGCCACACTCGGCTGGACTGCTGTTTCACATCGCCACCTTGTGGCAGAAAGGAAAGCAACAGCGTTATAGAGCAGGCTTGGCTCCTCCTCCTAGTTTCAGAGAAAGCATTGGATAGTCCTGGGTCTAGTGATAAAGAGGAGGTTTTAGGATATTAAACGAATTCTGTCTTATGTGAAGCTTGGGTTTCTGAAGCCTGTGCATAAAACTCAAATTCCATTATAGTTAACTTTTCATTGAAATTTACCCTTAAATTACCATCACAGAAAGTAGGAGCTGATAAAATGTGGATGCTGAATGACCCAAGAGATGGATACGCTAAGTATAGGTTTTAGGATGGTAATTCAATGTACCTTTAGGAGTTGGGGGCCTTAATGGGAACTCCTTGGACCATATGGCAATATGCCCTTGAAAAGAATTGGTAGACCTCCCACCCAGTCTCTTTCTTCATTTTTCACTTTTCAGATCACAATGCTAGTTGTTTGATCCATACCCTCATGCCATGATGTACTGTCCTTTGGACTACTCATCCCTGGAGAGCAGCCTCCAGAGGCATGGGCCAAGATATCTATCTATCTATCTATCTATCTATCTATCTATCTATCTATCTATTTTTATTTTGTGGTTTGCCTACAAGCATGTTTGTGCACCATGTGAATTCAGTACCCACAGAGGCCAGAAGAGGATGTTGGATACCCTGGGACTGGATTTACAGATGATTAGGAGCCATCCTGTGTGGTGTTGGTTGTTTCTTACTCTTTTGGAGGGCCCACCACCCAGCTCCCAAATAAATCACACATAGAGGCTCATTCTTTCCTTTTTTTTTTTTTTTTTTTTTTCCTTTTTTTTCGAGACAGGGTTTCTCTGTGTAGCTTTGCGCCTTTCCTGGGACTCACTTGGTAGCCCAGGCTGGCCTCGAACTCACAGAGATCCGCCTGGCTCTGCCTCCCAAGTGCTGGGATTAAAGGCGTGCGCCACCACCGCCCGGCTAGAGGCTCATTCTTAATTATGAATGTCCAGCATTAGCTTGGCTTGTTGCTTGCTAGTTTTCCTTAACTTAAATTATCCCATATACCTTTTGCCTCCTGGGCTTTTCCCATTCTCTTATTTCTGTAAATCTTACTCTTACTTCGTGGTTTGCTGGGTGGCTGGTCAGTGGAGTCTTCCTCCTTCTCTAGCTACTCTTCCTTTTCTCCTCCCAGATTTCTCCTTCTGTATACTCTCTGCCTGCCAGCCCTGCCTATTTCTCTCTCCTGCCTCACTATTGGCCATTCAGTTCTTTATTAGACCACTGGGCATTTTAAACAGGCAAAGTAACACAGCTTCACAGAGTTAAACAAATGTAACACAAACAAAAGCAATATACCTTAAAATAATATTCTACACCTGTGGGTAATAGGATTTGAAGCTGGATCCTCTGGAAGAGCAGCCTCTTAATCACCGAGCCATCTCTCTAGCTCCTCTCTCTTTTAAAAATTTAGTTTCATATTTCAAAACTATGTTTTATGTGTGGGTATATGCTAGTGAGTGCAGCTACCCATAGAGCCCAGAAGAGGGCGCCAGATCCTTTGGGGTTAGTGTTAAAGGCCATTGTGAGCTGTTTGGTGTGGGTGCTGGGAACCAAACTCTGCAAGAGCTGTATGTGCTCTTAACTACTGAGCCATCTCTCCAGTGCCAAGCATTCCCCATTTATTAGTTAATTTCTTCAGGTATTTTTGTATAATAATGGAAAACTAACAAATACATTGTCCTTAATAAATAAAAATAAAAAGTTGGGGCTGGAGAGATGGCTTAGAGGTTAAGAGCACTGACTGCTCTTCCAGAGGTCCTGAGTTCAATTCCCAGCAACCACATGGTGGCTCACAACCATCTATAATGAGATCTGGTGCCCTCTTCTGGCATGCAGGCATACATGCAGGCAGAACACTGTATACATAATAAATCAATCAATCTTTAAACCAAAAAAAAAAAAAAAAAGAAAAAGAAAAAGAAAAAATTAACAGTTAAACTTTTTCCTCTTTTAAGTTTGCCTATGGCTTTGCTTTTCCTCAGTGAAAATTAGGTGTACTTTGAAGGGACCTGTGGGAAAGTTATGTATTAAAGTTCCCCCTTTCCTTTCCCTCTCTCTTTTGATTTTTTGTTTTGTTTTGTTTTTTGAGACAAGGTTTCTCTGTGTAGCCCTGGCTGTTCTGGAACTCACTCTGTAGATCAGGCTGGCCTCAAACTCAGAGATCTACTCTTTTGATTTCTTGCAAGATATGACACAACTGTACTGAGCCCCTGTCAGTGGTCATAGCTCAGGAGTGAGGTTCTCAATGGAAGGAGTAGTCATTTAGCCTCTCACATAGCCAGCCACATGAGGCACCTGTCCTAACGGGCTCTCTATTGCTATAATGAACACCATGACCAAAAGTAACTTGGGGAGGAAAAGATTTATTCGGCCTACATGCTCCTATAATGGTCCATAATTTAAGGAAATTAGAGCAAAAACTCAAGGCAAGAACTGAAGCAGAGACCATGGAGGAATGCTGCTTACTGGTTTGCTCAATCTGCTTTCTTAGGCAATCCAGTTGTGGCACCACCCAAGCCCGAAGTGAGCTGAGTCCTCCCACATCAATCATTAATCAAGAAAATGCCCCGTAGACTTGACAACAGGACAATCTGATGAAGGCAATTCCTTAGTTGATATTTCTTCTTCTCATATCTGTCTAGGTTTGTGTCCAGGAGATGAAAACTAAATAGTACACATGTTATCTCCCATCTGCCCTTTCTAGATGTGGAAAGTGAATCTCAGCGAAGGTCTGTAATTCTTGAAAATGACAGTTAGTGGCCTCTGCCCAGGCCCCTGACTCTGATCCCTAGAGATATCACAGCATGTTCTTTGTTTGAGTTTGGACCAAGCATTTTGGGAGTCTGCCAGATGAGGGCCTATTAGGAGAGAGGAGTCAGGGACATGTCCGGGGAGCCATGCTGGACTTTGTTCCTGTGACTCTTCACAAAGAGCAGAAAGTCGTGTGCCAATCAGCTTTCCTTTACCGAACACTTGGAGTCATCAGCTTAGAGCGAAGACGGGTTCACTGAGCCCAGGTTTTTAGAGGTTTCAATCCATGGACACTGCACATGGCTGCGCTGTTTGTGGGCCTGTGGTGAGGCAGTGAGTGCTGATGGGAATACATTGAGGGGACGGCTGCTCATCTCACAGGCTTTGAAGTAAAGGATAGTTGAGAGAGGTGAGGGTCTCAGAATGTCTTCCATGGGCATGCTCCCCAAGGACCTCACTTCCTCTCGCTTGCTCTCAAGTCTTAAATGTTCCACTTCTTCCCAGTAGTACAACAGGCTGGGCCAAGCCTTCCCCACTTGAGATCCCAATCCCAACAGCACAACAGACAGAACTAGGAAGAGCTTCTGGGGAGGCTGTTTCTCGGGGATGAGCCAGGGCGGCAAAGTATAACGGGGGTGGGGATGCTCTGGGCTGGAAGTGGGAGGATATGATAAGATTAATCCTTTTTAAATTATTTGATTATGTGGGTTCTCTCTCTCTCTTTCTCTCTGTATGTATGTATATATGTATGTGTGTGTGGTACCTGCAGAGGCCAAGAGTGGGCATCAGATCCCCCTGTAAATGGAGTTACAGACAGTTAAGAGCCACCATGTGGGTGCTGGGAACTAAATCCTAGTTCTCTAGAAGAGCAGCCAGTGCTTTTTTTATTTTTGACAGGGTTTCTCTGTGTAGTTTTGGTGCCTGTCCTGAATCTCGCTCTGTAGACCAGGCTGGCCTCGAACTCACAGAGATCTGCCTGGCTCTGCCTCCCGAGTACTGGGATTAGAGTGCTTTTTAACTGCTGAGTTTAGTCTTGAGATCCCCTAGGACACACACTTCCGAGCACATCTGTGGGGTGTTTCCAGGAAGGTTTGACTGAGGAGGGAAGACCTTATGCCATGAGCTGGTCTCCTGGACCAAATGAAAGGGAGAAAACAAGCTGAGTTCCAGCATTCATCTCCCTTTGCTTCTGATTGTGGATGTGATGTGAACAGCTGCTTCACGCTCCTGCCGCCACGCCTTCACCACCCTGAGGGACCACACCCTCAAACTGTAAGCCAAGATAAACTCTTCCTTCTTTAACTTGCTTTTGTTGGGTATTTTGCCATAGCAACAGAAAAGGTAACTAATTCAAGGGTCAAATGCTGGGGAGCCATCATGTGCCAGCTGGGTGAGCTTGGTAGCAACAGAAGGCTATGGAGACATCCCAACCCTCCAAAAGCTTGCTCAGGCCACTCAGAGCATGCAGCTCTCTGGTTCTCGTGCAGAGGAGGATCACTTGTCTTTAGGTGGCTGCACCAGCATGGCTCCAGCTCTCTCTCGGGTGCACAATGCAGGAGTGACAGTTTCTTGAGCAGCTGTCATGAAGATAGTGTGACATTTGGAAGTCCAGGTGCTTGGTGGGTCCAAGTCCTGTGGTGCTGTGTCCACCAGGGACGTGCTGAGCAGCTGGGAAGCTGAGTGGTCTCTCCAGGCTCCCTCTCCCGCTTCTGCTGGAGTCACCAGAATCCAATCATTAGAGCCACAGCCTCACAACTTAATCTAATCACTCCCCTATGCCCCACCTCCAAACACCAGGGTTGAATAAAATTTCCACTCTGTCACTAATACTATGAACAGAAAACTTTGGAGGCCAAATCCAGTGTTTAGGGGGACAAGTCACATTCAAACCATATAAAAACCCTCTGGATTGAGAGTGAGGGAGAGCTGGGTTTCCAGAGAGGATGCTGGGCCAGCAATCCCACCAGCACCCAGCCCCATCATCTAGGTTTCTAGATATCAGCTCTTCCCTGACAACTGATTCATCTCCATGGCCAGAGGCAAGATAGTGAGACTCTGCCTAAGTTGATGGGTTTGGTCAGCCCGTGGGGACAGTCCCTTCCTGAAGAGGACAGATACTATGGTGGGGGATTTGAAAGTCTGGTGTATAGAGGGAATTGTTCCAACTTTCCTGGCACTGAGCCCATTGGAACTTTCCCAGAACTGCACACACTTTTCCTCTAAAACATTGTAATTTCTTATCAGTTGATAGCAGTCCAAATTCAGGGAGAGTTCATTGTACAAAGTCACTGTGAACAATAGTCTTGGGCTTTTCTTGCCGATGTCATTCCAATCACACTATCTGCCTCCTGTCGGTCAGCTAGTGCGTTGCACACAGTGGCTTTCAATCAGTGTTCAAGTTCACAGCACATTTGCGGATTGGAGTGGGGTTTGAATTGGGACCTTTCACTCATCCCAAGAAAGAGTCAATTGAGGTAACTGACTTGCCCAAGAACACTCAGGAGTGGGTGGCCCATCTGGGAGTCCCCAACCTCTGCTCAGTGTTGTTAGAGATGGGTCTGGGGTCCCGAGAAAGTAACTGCACAATCCAAAGTATTTCAGCAAGCAAAAAGGTTTACTTCTGCAGCAGGAGGCATAGCCACGTTGACTCAAGCAGACAAGCACACCCAGTGGGAGTCCCTCTGGGTCCTGTGCTTCACTCTGAGTAGTCATAATTTATTTTCTTTTTAATTATGAGTCTCTGTGTGGGCAAACATATGTGAGTGCAAATGTCTGTGGAAGCCAGAGGCGTTGGATCCCCTTGAAGCTGGAATTCCAGCAGGTTGTGAGCCCCCTGATACAGATGAAGGGAATCAAACTTCAGTCCTCTACAAACGCAGTGCGTGTTCTTAACCACTGAGCCACCTTGAGCCCCTTGGCCTCACACTCATTCGCAGTAGGCTAAATGGCACGGATGATGAGCAGAGTAGAGCTTTCCAAAGGAAGATGCAACTCCAAACACAAAAGTGCTGTGCTGACCCTGGAGGAATCTGACTTCCTGCCAAGTGGCTTCTTTGCCATTTGTTTGAAAAGATGTATTTATTTTTATCTCGTGTGTATGGGTGTTTGGTCCCCGTGTGTGTCTGTGTACCTGCCACGAGAGTGTCTCGTGCCCTTGGGAGCCAGAAGAGGGTGTCAGATTTCCTGGAATTGGAGTTGCAGATGGTTGTGACCTGCTGTGTGATGCTGGGAATTGAACCGGGGTCCCCTGCAAAAGCATCCAGTGATCTTAACCACTGAGCCATTGCTTCAGCACTCTATTTGCTTTTATAAGATGTTCTGTCTTATTTAACCCTTTAATAGAAAAGACAGTCCACGTTGCTTACATTTCCCAGCCTGCCTCTGCTGGCAGAAAGGAACAGGGCTTTCCATCGCAGTAGAGTTATTGGATACAGCACAGGAAGCCTGTTGAATGCATGTTTCACACAACAGTGGCAGTAGCTGCGTGTTCTGGTGAAGGTAGACGCAGCCAGTGTGGGCCCACCTAATACTATAAAATTACTTGTTGCTTATGAACTCCAAATGCAAGTGGACATCTTGCAATTTTATTTGCTAAACCTGATGACTGGAATTTGGGGAAAATGTTCTGGGGTCACTATGGCCCAGGGAGGGAGAGAGGTCATACACAATGACTTGGGGAGTTACTGGCAAATCCAGGCTTGAGTCCTGCCTCCTGCCGGGGGGGGGGGGGGGGGGAGGGCTGGGAAACCCTCTGAAGTTTCTGCTTTGTGATAGGAAAAGCAGCTTCCTCCACATGCTTCCTGTGTGTCCCTGCCCCCTCCCCAGCTGTCTTGAAGGGCAGAACCGTGAAGCGGATCCCGGATCCCCCGTGGAAACTAGAGACCAGAAAAGTGAGGTCACAGCAATTTAGAGCTGATACTGGTGATTGAGATTTCCAGACAAGGAGTACCAGCTGCTCAGGAAGCAGCTAATTAAGCAGGAGACTCTAATTAAGAAACGATTGGAGCTTTAGCTGCAAACCCCAGCCTCTGCCCAGTAGAGCAGAAAGAGTCTGGTGCTCAGGCTCCTCCTTGTGTGGTTGCTCACTGGGGACCTCAGGCAACTCACACAACCTCTCCTGGCTGCTGTTTTGGAGGCTATTAAATGAGGACGCTGGGCTGACTGTTTAAAACGCTGCTGGTCTCAAAATGGGTGATTCCAGAGAGCAGAAGTAATATGCTCCTGAGATGCTTTCCCTCCAACACAGGATAATCCCCTTTGCATTCCAGGGGAATACCCTCTGTGTATGCTACTGGAGGCCATTTATCATCTCTAGAAGATTCTGCTCTGTAAAGCCAGATGTGGTGAATTGTACCTTTCTTTGGGTTTTATATCCCAGCTTAACTTCTATTTGCAGATTCCATGCCTCTAGGCTGGCAATCCAAGGTTCCCCTGGGATGCACCATACTCCAGGGACTGAATGCCATGCCAAATCATGTGTAGGCAGAGGTCAGAAGTCTCTGCTGAGATTCCGTTGCTACCATCTGGGCCTCAGGAGTGGTCTATGGCTGGTTGCCATGGAGACTGCATTTCCATCTGCTGAGGATGCAGCTTGTGGTGGATGATTGTAATAATGGCCACAATTATCCTGTTTCCCAATGTTCACATCCCTTGGTAGTTCCCTCTGCTCAACACTGGCTGCAGGCTGGGCCATGTGACTCCCTCTGACTGACTGATCAGAGAGAGATGTAATCTAAGCAAAAATGGAAAAACAACAAAAACAAACTTTTCACATTGCAGCTTTGTTGCTTGGAGTCCTGGCTCTGCCCTTAGACATGCCTAGGTTAGCTGCCTGGAGCAAGGTAAGAAATACAGGTTGATGAAGACAAAGTCGGGGGGGGGGGGGGGGGGACATTCCCAACAAGGCTGACCCACTAACTGATTGCAGCCAAGATCAGCCAGGGATGATTCAGATTCAGAAAACCAATGGACTCATGAGAAACAATGTTTTCATTTTAAGTGTAGGGGTCATTTGTTATACAGTAAAAGCCAACTGACACACAGCTTTCCCCTACACTTCCATGTTTACACCTCCTGCCCAAGGTTTTAAGAATGTATATAGAAGCTTTCCTACCATGTACAGGGCTCTGTAACCCAAAGCATAAGTTGTCCTATCTTATAGAAGTGAGCAAAGAAGGCCCTTTCTTGATTTAAAATTTGTAAGATGTCATTTGGTAAGGTGTAGCAAAGGCTTTTAAGTTCTTGTCATTGTTTTGTTTGTATTTTGAGACAATGTTTCCTATAGCCCAGGCTAACCTGACACTCACTGTGTAGATCAGGCTAGCCTCTAGCCTCCACCTCACAAGTACTAGGATCACAGGTGTGGCCACCTATCTGGCTTCATCATCACTTGTTTCATTTAACTAAGAAAATAATCTGAAATTTTGGGAGGATGTAAGACGTGGGGCTTTGCTATCTTACCTCGTCTGCAGTCTGCTTCTAAACTTAAGAACCCAAGTGATCCCCCTGCTTCAGAATCCTGAATACCTGGGGTTACAGGTACATGTAACCTCACCTGGCACAGTTTTTTTTTTTAAATCAAAATCTCTGTACAAAATTATTTTTAATGATAGTGTTATTTACACGGGCAAAAATAGAAATCAGGAAGCTGGAGAGATGATTCAGTGGTTAAGAGCAATGACTGCTCTTCCAGAGGACTCAGGTTCAATTCCCAGCACCCACATGGCAGTTCACAACTGTCTATAACTCCAGTTCCAGGGGACCCGACACTCATGGCAAAAACACTAATGCACATAAAAAAAAATGTAAGTCATCTAAATGCCCATCAATATAGTATGGAAATTTTGTATTTGCATGATCGTGATTATAAGGAATTTGCAAACAATACAAAACAATGTTTTAGAATATAGTAAGTCATTGGGTTAAAAAGCATGTAGATCACATGGGACACAAACTCTTATATTCAATGCAGGGGAGTGTTGGGGCTGGTAACATGGCTCAGTAGGTAAATGCACCACCTGCTGCCAAACTGATGACCTGAGTTCAATCCCTGAAACCCACACTGAGGAAAATTGAATTCCAAAACCTGGATGTGGTGGTATACACCTGTCACTCCAGTACTGGGGAGGTAGAGGCAGGAGGGTTATTTTCCACTATATAGGGAATTTGAGACCAGCCTGGGCTACATGAAACCTTTTCTCAAATTTAAATTAAAAGTAAGATTAAGTTATATTAAGTAAGGTATAGAAGTATGGGGGGCCCATTCCCACTTTTACCCCAGGGTACACTTGAGGAGAGAGAAGTGAGAAATATTTAGATAGAAATATAGAGGGGAGAAAGACAGAAACACAGAATAGCTCTGGAGGGCCTGGCTCCCTATCCACTGGCCCCTTCCATCTCTTCTAAAGGGCTATTTATAGGAGTGCCAGATGTAGACCCTTCCAATCACCTAGTAACCATGCACATGGTCAAACAATCCTCTAATGCAGCTCTTCTGGGTAAAGCAAGCTCAGATCTCACTAGGAAACCTTTGTGGACCTCCACAATACCTCCTTCTAGATATAATAAAGACCCCTCAGGCCCCTCAGAGAGACTGTGCCTGTCTTAGGTCATCCTTCTTGATTGGTCTTCCTTACCCATCATGGAGATATACTTTCCATCAAGCATACTCTGGCTTAGGTTGGAAGCTATCAAGAAGAAAGTTGCCCATCTTTGACTACCAGCCTCTGGCAGGAAGGGGTACAGATCTTAAGTCAGCTCTGGCTCAGGTCCTTACTGAGCTTGCAAACATCCACAGTGATTTCCATAGCTGCCACACCTCCCAGTAGAGGATAATAAAGATGGGATATCCTTTTTGTGGAATGGGGCTAAGGTGATTACAGCAATCAGCAATCTTAGCTGCACCAAGTCCTTTTCCTGGATCAAAACTCTCTCCTAATAGATACTCATTAAAATTTTCAAGAGACTATTTTGATTCCCAGGAGAAAACAGTCATTTCAAATCATTTCAAAGTATTCACTCAAGTAAACAAAAACACATGCTAATTATAAAGACACTTTTACAAACTAACTTGATTGTGGGAGGCTTATCCCTTTCTAAACAGAAACAGAAGGCAGAAGGAGTGGAACTTCTAGGAAGAAGACAGAGAAAGAAACAGAGAGAGAGAGAGAGAGAGAGAGAGAGAGAGAGAGAGAGAGAGAGAGAGAGAGAGAGAGAGATGCTGCAGCTCTCTTCAACTTAGGCTCTCCACCTCCTAACCTTCGCTCCTGAACATAGAAAACATCCTCCTTAATTTTTTCAACATAACCAGACATGTCCAAACTTCCCATGGGGCCCTCTCCCCTCTTTCACCAAGTCCCTGGTCCCTGCTCAGGTGCCATCTGTGAGAGGCCCCCTCCCACTTTTACCCCAGGGCACTCTTGAGGAGGGAGAAGTGAGAAATATTTAGATAGAAATATAGAGGGGGAAGAGACAGAAACACAGGATAGCTCAGGAGGGCCTTGGATCCTTACCACCAGCCTCTTTTGTCTCTTCTAAGGGGCTATTTATAGGAGTGCCAAGGTGTGGAGCAAAGGCCTCCCCTTAGCTCAGCCAGGTGTAGACCCTTCCAATCACCTAGTAAACATGCACATGGTCAAACAATCCTCTAATGCAGCTCTTCTGGGTAAAGCAATCTCAGATCTCACTAGGAAACCTTTGTGAGCCTCCATACAGAAGACTTTGGATATGTGCTATATAAACCACATCACTGTATAGAATGAGCTTGAGCTCCTTGGACCTGGGACCACACAGCACCAAGTTCTTGAATCTAGTGAAGGAAATGTGCACACCATACACTTTGTGATACTAAACACACACTGAGATGTGCCTCTACTTCCCAGGTTGGCAACATCTGTAAAAGTGCAGACAGATGGATTTCTATGCTACTGATAAAGGTATAAAATGATACCAATTTTGGAGGACTGTAACATGAATCTTAAAAGTTCTTATTAATAAAAATCAAACCTGAGCCAGGTATTGGGGTGAACTGGAAGATCAGAGAACCAGAACAAGCCACAGCTATCTCACCTCGCCGGATCCTCAGCTGGTCTTGTTTCCACAGACTGGAGGCCTCTGAGTCCTCATCCAGAATGGGTCTCAACTGAACTGCTGCTCAAAAGCCTGAATGCTTAACCAGCCAAATGCTTAACCAGACAAATGCTTCTAGTTTTTGGTCCTCACACCTTATATATCTTTCTGCTTTCTACCACCACTCCCTGGGATTAAAGACTCGATTTCTGGGATTAAAGGTGTAAATCACCATGCTTGGCTGTATCCTTGAACACATGGATTTCTGCCTCTGGAATGCTAGGATTAAAGGTGTGTGCTACCACTGCCTATCCTCTATATTTAATATTGTGGATTTTCTGTTCTCTGACCCCAGATAAGTTTATTAGGATACACAATATTTTGGGGGACACGATACCACCACAAAGGACCATTTAGCCAGAATGAAAGTTCCTATCTGGCTCTGTGGATGTCTCCGTCTACAAGATCTGCTGGGGTGTAGGAGCCTGGAAGCTGGAGATAAATCAGGCCAACAGGGGACACAGCATGCAACTGGAGAATTCCAGCTGTTACAAAGTAGAGGAGGAACTACTGCTGTGCAAAAGTCTGCAAAGATGAGTCTTAGGTGAAAACAGCATGTAATGTGAGAGCCTGGGGGTAGAGGGCACAGAGTTTCTAAGGGAACAAACACCACAAAGATTTGCTATATGGGTTTACATTATATGGGCTAGGTAGTCTAGCAATGGCTGTATTTATACTGGAAAAAGCAAGAACAGTATCTGCTCAGCCCCTGATGCTGGCAACCCCAGCAGTCCCAATCTGATGCTGAAGGCCTTGAGGATTCCAGAGAGCTGCTGGCTTTCAGTACACACTGGACGTCTGTCTCAAAGTGTCACAGCAAGGTTGTGTGGGTTCACATGGATCTATAGAAAGAAGACTCAGAGGCACCTTAAGAATGAATCTAGCCTTTCTCAGCTGCAGGGGTGTCCAGCCTCTAAGGACTGAAGCACTTTCTCTTCACCCTGAGCATTTTTATTTTCTCTGTATTTACAGTTTAGCCAGTTGATTTCCATATGCTCAAAACAACCTGAAAAGAGCTCCCCAAAATACAATGCCAAGTGAAAATTCCTCGATTTATCAGGTACCATGGTTTTCCAGGTTTCTTGAACCAAGTTTTGCATAGGCTTTGTATCCTTGGGAAATTCTCAGACAAGATTCACATAGGGTGACTAGAGAAACAAAAGGTAGTGGTTAAACAAAAGATGGATTAGGGCTAGGTCCTACTTTCTGCAGCCAGGCCAGGAGTAGCTCAGCAGGAATACAGCCACAGATACACACACATACACACACACACGTGTGTGTGTGTGTGTGTGTGTGTGTGTGTGTGTGTGTGTGTGTGTATGTATACATATATATAAAATCAATTATCTTGAAGGCTATGCAGCCTTGCAGTAAATATAGCCTTCTATTTGTCTTACAATCTTACACAAGTATACCAAAACACATTTTAAAGCCAATAAAGTCACTATTGCTAAAACAAGAGCAACATCTGCTACAATAAGAAATCTATTAAAAGGATTCATAGGATTGAATGAAGCTATGGTATCTGCTAGACTTTCTATAATGTCCGTTCCTGTCATATCAGGTAACTTTTTTGCAAAAGCTTCTTTAATTTTTTTCTGTAAATCATAAATCATTTGAGAAGAATTGGGGTGACCCAACAAATGCATCTTAACCTTATTCCAATCATACTTTTGCTTTCATTAAATTTTAAGGGTATGATACAATAAGAGGAAATATTCCAATCACATTTTAATTTTATCTGCTCCTTCAAAATTTCTAACTGATCCCCTAACAATACAACAGCTTGCCTTAATTCAGCTAATTCATTTACTATCTCATTATCCATCTTATTTTGTTCAGTCCAAAGTTCTTCTGAATGTTTATGCCAGTCTCTAATGAATTCAGTGGTTTGGATTTCTTTATGAAGCACCACTCCAGCTGTTACTGCTGTAGCTGGCAATGCGATGATTCCCATAATAATTGCAACCACCAGTATAACCATTCAATGTGTTCTTTTTAATATTCTTCTTTTTTATTTATTTAGTTTTTTTTTAGTTTTTCAAGACAGAGTTTCTCTGTGTAGCTTTGCACTTTTCCTAGAACTCACTCTATAGCCCAGGTTGGCCTCGAACTCAGAGATCCGCCTGGCTCTGCCTCCTGAGTTCTGGGATTAAAGGCGTGTTTCTCACTCTTACACTGTTGCCAATGTACCAAGTCAGACTCCTTGTTGGTAACCTTCATCTCACAGAATGGTAGGTATATGGAACTAAGTAGCATTAATCTCCTGTCCTTTAAAACCAGATGCATGAAGCATATAAAACTTATTACAATAATCCTGGGTATTATTGACTATGGATAGCCATACTTGAGAGGTTATATTTCCATTTCCCATGCAAGTAGGAATTCCTTGTACTCCAGCAGTATAATTGTCAATCACTTTACCCTCCTCCATTGGCTGAGCAGGACCTCATTTGTCATAAGGACCAGGTAGCCACGAAGGTTCATTAACCATTACAGGAATACTCATATCTCCCCAACTTACTGCTATGTTAATTGGAGGATTGGGGATAAAAGCCCAGTAATTATGATCCATCCCTTTTACCTGCACCATTACCATGAAAAGCATGGCAAGAAATAAGTTTGTAGCGTTCAGAGGCTTGTGAGTCATGGGAAGTATCATCTCTCCTTTGTCACACAAATTCTTAAGCTGTCCCCAGGTGGGAGGATTATTTGTTTGTTGCAAAGGTCTCTTGTGTCTCGACTCTGGCAGAAGCATTCCTGCATCTGCAGCATCTTGGAGATGTCTTTTGCTCATGGAGAATTTTTTTTAAATCAATTTTGATGGAATCCACAATTTATTATCTCCTGTGGAAACATAAGCATAACCCCAGCCCCATCATAACACCTCCCTCTTTTTCCAAGCAGAAGTCATGGCATCCTTGTAGTACACAGGTTGATTTAAATCAGCAGTTTTTACTATGGTCCAATACCTTCCTGATGCTATTGTCTCTCTATCATTAACATCTAGAAAGTTTAAGTTTAATAAGGCATTATGTAGTCTGTCCCTGAGGGTCCTCATATCCCCTTCTGCTTAGCAAGCATCTCTTTAAGGGTGCGGTTAGATCTCTCAACAATTGCTTGTCCTGTGGGATTTTATGGTATCCCAGTAACATGCTTTATGCTGTAATGCACAAAAAATTGTTTCATTTTACTGGAGACATAAGCTGGTGCATTATCAGTCTTAATTTGTACCGGTGTACCCATTACAGCCATTGTTTCTAATAAATGTGTAATTATAGAATCTGCCCTTTCAGAACTTAAGGCACACACCCATTGGAATCCAGAATAAGTGTCAGTGGTATGATGAACATATTTTAATTTTCCAAAATCTATGAAATGAAATACATCCATTTGCCAAATTTCATTCATTTGTGTACCTTTAGGATTAGTTCCTATAGGTAAAGGAACTTGATTACACAAAGAACAAGCAGGACAGTTTTTTATAATTTCCTTAGCTTGTTGCCAAATAATAGAATTTTTTTCCTTAAGCCTCTACTATTAATATGATGTTCCTTATGAAATTCTGAGGCTTCCAACACAGATCTTATCAATAATTGATC
Organism: Peromyscus maniculatus bairdii; assembly: GCF_049852395.1. Lineage (NCBI taxonomy): Eukaryota > Metazoa > Chordata > Mammalia > Rodentia > Cricetidae > Peromyscus > Peromyscus maniculatus. Next base: position 113,319,355 of record NC_134854.1, read on the forward strand.
AATTTCTGCATTTCCTTCTGCTAATGGCCCAGGCAGGCAACCCAGTATGGGATTGAATATGGGTAATATAAATTGGACAATCTCTTTCTTGGACTGTCTGTTGTAGATGTAAAAATAATAAAGTTAGTTCTGAATTATCAGGAATAAATTCAGCAGTCTCTATATGAAATACAACCCTTTCAGCATATTGAGAATCAGTAATTATGTTGAGAGGTTCCTTAAAGTCTAATAAAACCATCAGAATGGCATACAGCTCTGAGTTTTGAATTGAATCATATGGACTTTGAACAATCTTACTGATGTTCCCTGCCTTATAACCAGACATTCATAGTTTATTTGCATCAGTATAGAATGTAAGAGCCCCAGAAATAGGTGCCCTTTTTATTGTGTAGGGAAGAATTCATTCAGTTCTTTTTATAAACTGAATTTGCTTACTTTTTGGATATTTGTTGTTAATTTCTCCTACGAAATTACTACAAGCTCTTTGTCAGTCATCATTAATCTCCCACAATTGCCTAATTTCAGTATTGGTATAAAGTACCACAATCTCAGCTGGATCCATACCTGGCAGTTGATGAAGTCTTAATCTTCCCTTTATGATTAGCTCAGAAACTTTTTCTATATAGGTTTTTAATTTTTTTACTCTATTTGTGAACCAAGAAAATCCATTCTAAAATATAATCCTCTCTCTGTATAATGAGTTCAGTAGGGGAATGATTTGAAGATAAAATTACTAAAACACACCTCTTTGTAAGGTCTAATCTATCCAAAAAACACAGGCATTTTGTAATTTTCATTCTACCATGGCTAATTCTTTTTCAGCCTCAGCTGTTAACTGTCTTGGACTGTTTAAATCGGAGTCACCTTGCAAAATTTGAAACCAATTAGTTAATTCTTGAGTAGACAATCCAATTGTAGGCTGCAATCAGTTAATATCACCCAATAATTTTTGAAAATCATTAAGAGTATGCAGCCGATTTCTCCTAATCTGTACTGGCTGAATTCTCAGTTTACTTAATTTATAGCCTAAATAGCTAAGAGAATCTTCTCTTTGCATTTTTTTTTTCAGGAGAAATTTGTAAACTCCAACAGGGTAAATTTTTCTGTACTACATTGAGCATTCTTTCTAAGGTATCGGTATCAGAAGCAGCCAACAAAATATCATCCATATAATGATAACTAGTATATTGAGGAAATTGTTTACATACCACTTCCAGTGGCTGATTTATAAAATATTGACATAAAGCCGGGCTATTTATTTAGCATTCCTGTGGGAAGACATTCCAGTGATATTGTCTTACTGGTTGAGTATTATTATAAGAATTGTAAAAGCAAAATTTTCTCTATCCTGTTCTTGTAAAAGGGATGGTAAAGAAGCAATCTTGTAAATCAATAACTATAATAGGTCAATTTTTAGGTAATAAAGAAGGTAAAGGAATCCCAGGATGTAAAGATCCCATAGGCTGAATTATCTTGTTAATAGCTCTTAGGTCAGTTAACATTCTTCACTTTCCAGACTTCTTTTTTATTACAAATACAGGAGAATTCCAAGGGCTAGTAGTTTCCTCTACGTGCTTAGCAGCTAATTGCTGTGGGATGTTCTGTATGTCCTGTGGGAGCCTGTTCTTGGGTTCCTCGTGGCTTTACCCAGCAGGTCCACATAGAGGATGATAAGGACCACGGGCCTGAGTGGAGGTGTCTGAGATGGTCTGCACTTGGCTGTGCTGGGGGATGGTCTGTATGTCAAATTGCTCTGATTGGTCAATAAATAAAACACTGATTGGCCCGTGGCTAGGCAGGAAGTATAGGCAGGACTAACAGAGAGGAGAAAAGAAAGAACAGGAAGGCAGAAGGAGCCACTGCCAGCCGCCACCCTGACAAGCAGCATGAAAAGATGCCAGTAAGCCACGAGCCACGTGGCAGGGTATAGATTTGTGGAAATGGATTAATTTAAGCTATAAGAACAGTTAGCAAAAAGCCTGCAATGGCCATACAGTTTGTAAGCAATATAAGTCTCTGTATTTACTTGGTTGGGTCTGAGCGGCTGTGGGACTGGCAAGTGACAAAGATTTGCCCTGACTGTGGGCAAGGCAGGAAAACTCTAGCTACTGTAGATGTAACCAACCGTCTTATTAAATAAGAAACACAGAAACAATGTAAAAGAGAAAGCCGAGAAGTCAGAGCTCAGAGCTAAAATCTCACCCTTCCTCCTGCTGTCCCAGCTTCTCGAAAAGAGAGCTACTTCCTGTCGGTTCGTTTTTTTAAAGTATGTTGTTCTGCCTTCTCATTGGTTGTAAACCCAAACACATGGCTGCCTCGTCACTGTCTGAATGTACAGCCCCCTAGGTCTTAAAGGCATATGTCTCCAATGCTGGCTGTATCCCTGAACACACAGAGATCTTATGGGACTAAAGGCGTGTGCCACCACTGCCACACTCTTGCTATGGCTCTAATAGCTCTGACTCCCAGACAACTTTATTTATTAACATACAATCAAAATAATAATTCAGTACAATTAGATTATCACCACATTCCCCTTTTTCTATTTTAATAAAAAAAAAGAAAGCAAAAGGTTATAACTAACAAAAGAAAAACTATATACAAAAGTACAATAACTATATACAATATATACAAGTAATAAATACCTAAACAGGTATTTGACAAATCAGAGAAAATAATTCCATTATCTATCCTATTTTGGTAATCCCAAGATGTATCTAATGTACTTTCTATCCTAATTAATTTTCAACTATAACTAACTAATCTTCAACCATAACTAACTAATCTTCAACTCCCTCAGAGACCCAAGAAGGGAATAATATTAGCTAACAAAAATAAAAACAGGAAGTGCATGCAAGCAACTTCCAAAAAATTTTGTGAGTTGACAGAAACAGCCAGCTGCCTGGGCAGTCACCTGAGGTTTCTCCGCAGTGTTGGGGCATCATCTTCAGCCTATAGGCTTAGTGTATCTGACAGACTCATTTGTGAAGTAGGATGTACACAAGGTCAACAGTTCAACCTCACATTGGGTGAGAGCAGTCCACTTACCAGAAACACCTGAATTCCACTAGTGTCCTGTCATGATTCAGGATTTTAAATTCTGGAAATTGTTGACAGTTTTTTAATTCAGCTGTCCATTCTTCTTGGCTGTGTATATATGGCTTCATCTCAGCATCCCCTTCTTCTCCACATCCCTCTATTAAATGCCAGTCTACTTTTGAGAGGCATGAGCTTTCAGCTGCTGTTCCATTGTACAACAGAATCCATCGGCCCTCTGCCTGTTAAGCTGTCTTCGAAGAAAAGGGCACCGTACCTTTTCCGGATGCGAAGGCCACTTCAGGGATGGGGCCATATTGTCCTGGCCTCAGAAGATGCCTTTTGATAAAGCCATAACCACACTTGTTTTGGCAAGAATCAGTAGTCCCTTGTTTCGTGATCTGTCTGTCCATTTTGTCCTGTTGATTCGAGGATACTTTGTTGTCCAGTGGCTAACTTTTGCCAGAATGAAAGTTGACTCCATATGCAGTTTCTTCAATGCCCATATTTTCTCTAAAGTAGATTGGTACTGCCAGGAGCTGACATGTCTCAAAAAAGAAAAATTTTCTAAGTTATTAAAACATTTTAAATGCCATATTCTGTAGATCTCGGAAGGGTTTGAAGATGACCTGTCTAAAACATCTCTGCTCAATTTTTAAAACATATCTAATATGACTACAAGTTCTATGATAATGTCTAACTACTAGCTTTCATTTCTTTATATCCTAATAGTTGATAATAATAACATTCAAGGATCAGAAATTTGCATTACATTGTTAAATGGATGGAATAAATACAATTAGAAATATACATATAGCATTTTCTAACAATATCAGTTTCAAATTTGTGTATAATATAAAACAATTCAATCCAATGTAAAGTATTTAAAACTAGTAATTGTCTTTTTCTTTTCTTTCTTTCTTTTTTTTTTTTTTTAAACAAGAACCTTAAATCTAATCTCCTTTGCTTAGCCTTTTTCCTAACCCTTGACAATAACTTGTAACCGACCCCCCTAAATACTGAAAATTATCCCAGACCCAAAACCCATTAAAAAGACCAAAAAACCACCCGCCCCACACCACCTCTTTGGGAATGTGGGCGTCGTATTCTTAAAATTGCTTCCTGCTGGGTATGGGCGAAGTTTTCTTTATCCTGAAAGAAAAATTTTAGGTTAATTGTCAAATTCTAGGAGAGGTAACTATATCCTTCATTATCCAGTCTGTGTATAATGCCAAAGTTCAGGGTTTATCTCAAGTCCTTATTCAAGTAGTCTTTGAGACTGGATCATCTCAGCTAGTCATCTCAAAATTGCTCTGAGCATCTTGTAGTTCAAAGCTGATCTATGGATGATGTTTGTCAGTTTAATGATATTATTATTGTCCACGTGGAATTGTTGTTGTTGTGGGGCCCCATCTTCTTTCTGGAGACTTCAGTTGATGTTAGGCCTGGCCATGATTTCCTGCAGAAAACTGATAAGAGACTCGAACACAAAAACATATATATGCAGCTAGCCTTTTTTCTAGAATTAGTTAGTACTCTATGTGACCATTCATATCTTAACAAAGTTTAAAATGTATATATATATATATATTAATCTTGTAAATTTTGATATAAAATTTATACTTTGAGAAAAGTTTAAAGAATCAGAATAGAATCAAAGAGTTGAGATTAGTAATAGAATAGTCCCTTAATTAATTTTGCTTTTGTCCTGTACCATAGCAGAAGATGGCTCTTATTCTGGCATGATACAGGGAGTTTGCATTTTCCTTTTAACAACATGCTTGAGTTTAAAGAAGGAGAGAGCCATTCTCCAACTCCAAAGTCAGCTTTAAATTTAATTGAACTGGGACTATTAGAAAACCAATAGTGTTAAATCTTTAGAGAAAAGCAGAAACAAACATTTAGGAAGACATAATTTTTTTTTTTATTTTTTTAGATAATATATACCCATACACCGTTTCACTCTGTTTCTTGGGATAGATGATTTGTCACTTTTCTTCAGTTGTCTCATTTGTCCAGTGTTCTTCAGATTCCTTAACCTTCATTCTCCTAAAAGACAAAAACAAAAACCTTTCCCCAAGACTAATTTTGGGGATGTTTCCTTTTGACAAGTTATTATCTGATTAAATGAAAAGGCATGTGTTATTGATACAAGTTAGTTTAAATTGGATGTTCATGCTGGTTGATGAACTATCACCTCCTCTAATTAAGAGGTCTCTCTTGTTCAAATCGAACCTTTATCAATTTTGATGGTACCCACAGCTTATCTTCTCCTGTAGAAACAAAAGCAAAACCATGTCCCCAATGTAATACATACCCTGGTTTCCATTCTGAGGTCAGCACATCCTTAAAGTATATAGGCTGATTTAATTCTGTAGTTTTTTCTATTATCCAATGTCTCTCTGCAGCTGTTGTTCCTTTCTCATTGGCATTCAGAAAATTCAAAGTTAGAAGAGCATTATGCAGTCTATTTCTGGGGGTTTTTGTTACCCATTTCTGTTTATTTAGCATATCCTTTAGAGTTCTGTTTGATCTTTCTATAACTGCTTGACCTGTAGGATTATGTGGTATGCCTGTAATATGCTTTATATTGTAATAAGCAAAAAACTGTTTCATTTTAACAGAGACATATGATGGAGCATTGTCAGTTTTGATTTGTGCAGGTATACCCATGATGGCCATAACTTCTAGCAAATGAGTGATTACAGAATCAGCTTTTTCAGAACTCAAAGCAGTTGCCCATTGAAATCCTGAATAAGTATCGATAGTGTGGTGTACATATTTCAATTTTCCAAATTCTGCAAAGTGAAACACGTCCATCTGCCAGATTTCATTTCTCTGAGTACCCTTTGGGTTACATCCTGCTGGTAATGGCGTCTGATTGTAGAAGGAACAAGTAGGACATTTCTTTACTATTTCTTTGGCTTGTTGCCAGGTTATGGAAAAATCCTTTTTTAAACCTTTACTATTAACGTGATGTTTTTTATGAAATTCTGAGGCCTCCAGCACATTTCCTATCAATAATTTATCAATTTCATCATTGCCTTGTGCTAGAGGGCCTGGCAGACCAGTATGGGATCGAATGTGAGTTATATATAAAGGATGATTCCTTTTCCTGATTGTCTCTTGTAATTGAATAAATAGTGAAGTTAATTCTGAAGCATCAGGGATAAATTCTGCAGTCTCAATATGTAACACCACTCTTTCAGCATACTGAGAGTCAGTTACTATGTTGAGAGGTTCTGAAAAATCCATTAATACCAACAGAATAGCATACAATTCTGATTTTTGAACTGAATTATACGGACTTTGAACCACTTTACTTAAATTTTCTGATTTGTAACCTGCCTTTCCTTCTTTGTTGGCATCTGTATAAAATGTACGAACTCCAGATATGGGTTTTTGCCGTACAATTCGAGGCAAGATCCATTCAGCTCTCTTTATAAGATCAATTCTATTGCTTTTGGGATATTTGCTGTTAATTTCTCCCAAAAAGTTACTGCAAGCTCTTTGCCAAGGTTCACTTTCTTTCCATAATTTTTCAATGTCCTCCTTAGTTAATGGTACGACAATTTCTGCTGGGTCTATGCCTGCTAATTGACGAAGTCTCAATTTTCCTTTGTAAATCAAGTCAGAGATTTTTTCCACATAAGTTTTTAATTTTTTATTTGGTTTATTTGGTAAAAATATCCATTCCAATATAATATCTTCCCTTTGCATTAATATTCCAGTAGGAGAACGCCTAGAAGGTAAGATAACCAAAATGCAATCCAGCTTTGGATCAATACGATTCACGTGTCCTTCATGCACTTTCTTTTCTACCAAGGCTAATTCTTTCTCAGCTTCAGGTGATAATTCTCTTGGACTATTTAAGTCCTTGTCACCTTCTAAGGTTTTGAACAAATTAGTCAGTTCATCATTTTTTACCCCAACAATAGTTCGTAGATGAGAAATATCTCCAAATAATCTTTGAAAGTCATTAAGAGTCTGTAGTCTATCTCTCCGAATTTGCACCTTTTGGGGTCTAATTTTTTGTAGCTCTATTTTATATCCTAAATAATTAATAGAATCTCCTCTTTGTATCTTTTCAGGAGCAATTTGTAATCCCCAGCGAGGCAAAATTTTCTTTACTTCTTCAAACATTATTTCTAAAGTATCTGCATTTGAGTCAGCTAGTAAAATATCGTCCATATAATGATAAATTATAGATTTAGGAAATTTTTTACGTATCACTTCCAATGGTTGCTGTACAAAATATTGGCACAGAGTTGGGCTATTCAACATTCCCTGAGGGAGGACCCTCCATTGAAATCTTTTAACCGGTTGAGAATTATTATAAGTAGGCACTGTAAAAGCAAATCTTTCTCTGTCTTTTTCTTGTAAGGGTATTGAAAAGAAACAGTCTTTTAAATCAATAACTATGAGAGGCCATCCTTTTGGTAACAGAGTAGGCAAAGGCATCCCAGATTGTAGAGAGCCCATTGGCTGAATTACTTTGTTAATTGCTCTAAGGTCTGTTACCATTCTCCATTTACCAGATTTCTTTTTAATAACAAATACAGGAGAATTCCAAGGGCTGGTTGATTCTTCAATATGCTGAGCATTTAACTGTTCTTCTACCAGCTCTTCTAAAGCCTGGAGTTTCTCTGTTGTTAAAGGCCATTGCTGGACCCATACAGGCTTGTCTGTTAACCATTTTAAAGGTAGAGCTGTTGGTGTCTTTGGAAGATCATCAGTTATTGTGCCCTGTTCTTGTATAATATGGATGGCTGGTGATCACTCATTAGAACAATATCTTCTAATATTTCTCTCAGTAACATGTGCTAGTTTATGATTTGTTTCTGAGATTGGAGGGATGTTAATCTGAGTATTCCATTGTTGCAACAAGTCTCGACCCCACAGGTTCATAGTTATATTAGCCACATATGGTTTTAATTTTCCTCTCTGTCCTTCTGGACCTATACATTCGAGCCATCTTGCACTCTGTTTCACCTGAGATAATGTCCCAATTCCTAACAGTTGAACGTTTACCTCCTGAAGAGGCCAAGTTGGATGCCAAAATTCTGGTGCAATTATGGTAACGTCCGCACCTGTGTCTACCAGACCAGACAACAAAACACCATTTATTTTTATTGTTAATTTTGGTCTTTGTTCATTAATAGAAGTTTGCCAAAAAATTTTCTTTATGTTTTCTCCTGAATTTTCTATTCTCTCTGTTTCATCATTCTGACCAGCATGATTTATTCCAATAGGCATTTGGTTATTTAATCGCTCTCCAGAGCAGGCATTTCCTCTATGGCTGCCGGAAAGGTTTGAACTGGATTTGCACTGGGGGCCTGCCTGAGGCCCCTCTGGGAGTTTCCCGAAGACTGAGGCAAAGGATTACCCTGTCTGTCCTTTGTTGATCTACATTCGTTGGTCCAGTGTTTTCCCTTACCACACCTTCTGCATACTCCAGAAGGAAGGGGCATTCTGTTGCCATTGTTCCTTGAAGAAACATTGTTTCTGGAAATGACCTGTCTACAGTCCCTTTTCAAATGTCCTTGCTTTCCACATCCAAAACATCTAACACTCCTCAAACCTTTTGAAATTACTTCTCCTACCCATGTATCATCATGCTCATCAGCTTCAACATTAATTGTTTCTCTAATCTAATCTTCCATAGGTGCAGATCTTGCCCTTAATGGCCTGATTATTCTTTTGCATGCTGCATTCGCATTCTCAAAGGCCAAAGATTCAATTATTGCCTTACCAGCTTCTGAATCCGAGACCATTCTCTTTACTGCTGAAGCCAGTCTTTGTAAAAAATCTGTAAAAGACTCTTTTGGGCCTTGCTTCACCTTTGTAAATGACTCAGATTTTTTTCCTGGTTCCTCAACTTTGTCCCATGCATTCAAGGCTGCCGTTCGACATAAAATTAGGGTTTGGATATCATATAAACATTGTGCTTGTGCTGAAGCATATTGGCCTTCGCCCATAAGCTGATCCTGACAAACTTGTATTCCTTTATCCCTCCATTGTTTTTCTATGTTTTTAGCCTCCTCCTTAAACCAAGTCAGAAATTGAAGTCTCTGGCTGGGTTCCAGAACACCTTGTGCGAGGTCCCGCCAGTCCTGTGGTACTATCCTATTATATGTTGACCAAGTGTTTAACATTTGCTTTACATATGGGGAATGCATGCCATAAGATACTATTGCCTCCTTAAACCTTTTTAAATCCAACATTTCAATTGGAGCCCAAGTATTTTGTGTAGCCATTTGATCAGGCATCTGCTGTACGGTTACAGGATAAATTAAGGGTGACTGTGTGAAAACAGGCTTTCTTTCTACAACCTTATGATCCCGACTTGAAACAACTTCACTGTTAATTTCTTCTGTCTGAATTTTTACAGGTTTAACAAGTTCTTCTAAAGCTGTTATCCTGGCACTTAAATTGACTATCTTTTTAAATATTAAAATGTGGATTATTATAGTGATAAGGTGCATAATTCCACCAATACTAATATTATATAGTTGTTCCATTGCCAGACTGCCTAAAATTTCGAACAAAAACCAATTTTCTTCCAATGTACACATAAAACCCATTTGTTTTTTAATGTGGAAAAAAATTCTCTTTTAGATAGTTTCCTTTAAAATATCTGATATATTATTACTTACCAAATCTGCGTAGAACAGTAGAAATCCGAGGGGATTTTCAAAGCAGCCACCTAGTGTCCCAGGTGTAAATCCAGAGAGAGAGAGAGAGAGAGAGAGAGAGAGAGAGAGAGAGAGAGAGAGGAAAGAGAGAACGCACAAGAAAGCGTAGCCGGCTAAAGCTTAAATGCAGCCACGTGTTCCCTCTTGTGCCGAGTCAAGGCTTGGGTCTGGCTTCCTTAAGCTCCGACCACGTGCGTTGGCTTTACAGGCAGGGCCCTGTTCGGCAGGGCAGGTCTGAGTTGTTTGTAACACCGGCTTTAGGCAAGCTGCTCACAGACCTAGGCCCGGGCTAGAAGTTGCTACCCGGACTAGGAAGCTGGCAGCTCAGACTAGGAAGCTGGCAGCTCGGACTAGGACGCCGGCAGCTCGGACTAAGACGCCAGCCGCTTCCTGCCGCTTCCTCCGCCGCCTGCCACCGCCTTCCGCCCTTGCGGGAAAGCGGACCTGCCGTCAAGCCAAGCGGTTTTTAATGGATTCTTGTCACGTTGGGCGCCAGATGTAGATGTAACCAACCGTCTTATTAAATAAGAAACACAGAAACAATGTAAAAGAGAAAGCCGAGAAGTCAGAGCTCAGAGCTAAAATCTCACCCTTCCTCCTGCTGTCCCAGCTTCTCGAAAAGAGAGCTACTTCCTGTCGGTTCGTTTTTTTAAAGTATGTTGTTCTGCCTTCTCATTGGTTGTAAACCCAAACACATGGCTGCCTCGTCACTGTCTGAATGTACAGCCCCCTAGGTCTTAAAGGCATATGTCTCCAATGCTGGCTGTATCCCTGAACACACAGAGATCTTATGGGATTAAAGGCGTGTGCCACCACCGCCACACTCTTGCTATGGCTCTAATAGCTCTGACCCTGAACACACAGATATCTATGGGATTAAAGGCGTGTGCCACCACCGCCACACTCTTGCTATGGCTCTAATAGCTCTGACTCCCAGACAACTTTATTTATTAACATACAATCAAAATAATAATTCAGTACAATTAGATTATCACCACAAGCTACATCTAATTATTCTTTTTTTTTTCTTTTCTTTTTCCCCCCCGAGCTGAGGACCAAACCCAGAGCCTTGCGCTTGCTAGGCAAGTGCTCTACCACTGAGCTAAATCCCCAAACCCCATCTAACTATTCTTTTACAAGTTATTAAGAAGCTGGTTCTGATGTCAGTGAAGAACAGTAGCAGCAGCGGCAAGGACAGCAGCAGATTAGATGCACTAGCAAACAAGAGAGGGTCTCTCTCTCTCTCTCTCTCTCTCTCTCTCTCTCTCTCTCTCTCTCTCTCTCTCTCTCAAGAAATGTAAAAAAAAAGTTTTAAAAGTCTCAGCTTTCTTCCTTGGATCTCCTTATACTTAGGCTGCCACCAGAAGGTGCCATTCACTCTGCTAAGGAACCTCCCTTGCCCCATTAGTCTTTCTTACAGACCTTCCCCGAGTCGAGCCTCTTCCAGATTCAGTGAAGCTGACAACCAAGATAAACCAACACAGAAGGGAATCATCAAGAGGGGGCTGGTGCTCTTCTCCAGGGGACTGGGATTCAGGCTTGCCTACCCTCTCTCAGCCTTGGTTTTCCTTCCTCAAGTACAGGTAGGATGATTGAGCAGGAAAGAATGGAGTGGACAGGCAAGGGTGATCCTGAGCTCTAAGGGGCAGAGACTGCTTCTGAGGGTCCAGGCTCTTTCCAGAGGGGACTCCATCCCATCCTGCTCCTGCCTCCTTTGGAGGCCAGGGCAGGTTGGCTTCTCTGAAGAGCGAAGTGCTGTGAGGGTTGGTAGATCTGAGGATGGATAACCAAGTCTGAAGGAGACCCTCTCCACCCCCTCATAGCAGGGGTCCCTCCTGGACCCTGGATTAGGCACAAACCACACCCAAACACATGTTTCCACAGAGAGATCCTTTATTAAGTGGGGAAGAAAAGTTAAAGTGGCTGCTTTCTGACTCAGGCAGAAAACAGCAGCAAATGACCTTGCAAGTATAATTGTTAAGAACAGAAAAAAAAGGGGGAGGCCTGTGTTAGAATGGGCTAGGATGTGGTAGTATATTTTGATGGCGTATGTTAATTAGGTGAACCAAAGAGGGTTTTTGATTGCTGGACTTTAATATTTGATAGCTGGACTTTGGTAGTCAGCCTCAGGAAGAGCAAGTGGCCAAATAAAGGAATAGACTTTGGTGGCTGGATTTAGGAATGTAGTCTAATGGATTTTAGCCAGGCAGAGGGAAGGGGAGAAAGCTGACCAAGGTCCTTCATTCCCACCTTTTTGTTTTATTATTGGGTCATTGGGTGTCGAGTAAGTGGGTGTCATTCTCTCTGGCTGCTTCCTGTTGACGTTGGGGCGTTGTTGTTAGGAGACCCAAGAAAGCTGGATTACTGGTTTCAGGAACAGCCAAATGTGTCAGCTGATGTCCAGGTTCCGCAGGTCCATGTGAGGCTAGAGACGTATAGTCTGTGAGGCTGGACCATGGGGGCAGATTCAAAGCAAACAGCTGGTGCTGGCACTGGAGTTCCTGGAGCAGTCAGTAGTTGATGTGAAATCTGTTGGGACAGATAGACTAGGCACAGAGGTAGAGTTAAGGAGTTTAGGAAAAAAATTGTTTTGGATATAAATTTGAAAATTTTAGGTTCATGGTCCTGGTAGTTGGGAAAAGGAGTCCTGAGAACAGGGAAAAGGAGAGAGATCTCAGGGAAAGGGGGAGAGATCCCTCCCTTAGAGTAAGCAATGGGCAGGAAAACTTAAGCTGTTGGTTGGCAGGAGTACTTACCTGTAGTCTGTTTGAGAGTTCTTGAGGGGAGCCAGGAAAACCTAGATTGGCTGTATAAGGTTAACTGGGGTCCAACTGCTATCTGAAAGCAGGGTCTGGTTGTGTTGGGAGAATCCAATTTGAGAGGCTTCCATTACATCAGTATAGTCTTTCCTGGGGTGTTCAGGTGGGTTATGAAATTGAAATATTGCAGGAACATGGATGTTGGGGAGGCTGTTGGCAAGCAGTGAGAGGGATGGTCTGTAACAGGTTTGGGGGCTGCTGCTGGAAAGATTGAGAGAATGTTTTAAGTTTGGCTTTGGTTTCCAAAGGAGGACTTGTTTGATGGTCAAGGGGATAAGTGGTCAGTAGTGGGGGTTGAGGTGGAGAGAGGGAGTGTGGGTAACTGAGGGCTTTGAAGGGAGGCAAAACGAAATTGGTGGGAGGTGATGAAGTGGGTATCAGTGAAGTTGAGGGGAGAGTTTGTTGGATGACCTTGACCTAAGTGAGGAATTGGCAATGAGTGTGCGTGTGTATGTGTGTGTGTGTGTGTGTGTGTGTGTGTGTGTGTGAGAGAGAGAGAGAGAGAGAGAGAGAGAGAGAGAGAGAGAGAGAGAGAGAGAGAGAAAGGAGATGACTTAGGTTTAGTTATGCCTTGTAATTGGGAGTGTAGGCTGTGTTTAGTGTTTGATGTCTGAGACATCTGGACAGTTAATGAATTTAGGAGAGTGAGTTGGAGGATATTTGGCAATCATTTGGACAGAAGAAAAGTAGGATTATGAGAGAAGATGAGATTTGTGAGGAGCAGGTGACCATGAAGGATCAGGAATCAGAGGATGAGGATGAATACCCAGAATTGGGGTTAGAAGAGTATTCTATGTTGAAGGAGGGTTAGGTGTTTGGGTTATCTTGCTATCTGGGTTATATAGTAGGGTAGCCTGAGGGGAAGTGGGGTGACTTATAAAAGTTAGAAAAACAAAATAAAAGTGGGGTGGTGGCTTAACAGGCTTTCATGTTGGTGCTACTATTATTGATAATGGCAGGGTCAATCTGATGTGGCTGTCTGACAAGAAGGAACTGCCATCTGCATAAAAAGCGTAGGCAGAAGTAGCTAGAGGACTCCCTTGTGTGTGAGAGGGATGGGGGAGGAGTGTTTCTGAGAGTTTGGGGGCAGGAGCATAAAAGATCTGGGGACAGTGAGGCAAAGGGACAAATGCAGAGGGGCTGAGGAGAGGACAGGTGAGGACTGTGAGTGATGGGTTTGATAGAGAAGTCTGGAGAGATGGAATCTGAGATGGTGGAAGGGACGGTGGAGTCCTTTGTAAGTTAGGGGTCAAGGGAGAGAGTGATGGGGATAGAGGGTGGGGGGGGGTCCAGAGTTTATTTGTTAGATTTAGAGGTGATCAGAGAGGCGAGAGTATGCAGACAGGGAGTTCAGCCATGGACAGTGTTGTCTAGAGATTTGGAGAGGTAGGCTGCAGGGCAAAGGTCAGTCTTAGGAAGTGTCTATGCATTTTGGAAGTATAAAGACGGAAAGGTTTGTATAGATCTGGAAGGCAGAGGGCTGGAGCTGAAAGAAGAATGTTTTAAGTTTAAGGAATCATTTGTGGATGGGAGGAAGGAGGAGGTCTAGGAGTGATTTGATATAGGAAATGTATTAGGAGTGAATATTAGGGATCTGTGAGTGGAGGACATTGGCCATGAGGGCAGAGGTAAGGTGCAGAGATGGGCAAGGTGAGCTTTTTATGGGTTGATGTGAGAGAGTTCAAGACAGGTGACTTGGGGTTGAGCTTTGGAGGTGAGAGCTAGTAACCTCTGGAGCTGAGGAAATAGAGACCCCAGACTCCTAGAGAGTGATTTGTGTGGGTTTAGTCCCTGGATGATCCCAGGGAGGCTGTGCCCTCGATGCTCAATGGCCACATTATCTATACCTAGGACAAAGCAAGGCCAGGTACGCCTATGAGGATTTCAACAGAGATGGGCCCAATGACTGTTCTTACCACATTTAAAGCTCCAGAGTTGGTAATTGTGTCTTTGGTTGTGCTCATCACAGTATGGTCAAAGTTAAAGGCCAGGACCAGGACCTCAGCCTGGGCTGCAAGTGAGCCTTGTTCTAGGTGTTCAAGTTTGGTCTTTATGTCTGGGTATGGCTGGGCAAAGAAGTAGGCCATAAGACGTAGTTGGCCATCTAGGGTCTCAGGGTCCAGGTTTGTGTATTGAGGAACCGACAGGGATGTTCAGGCTTGTCTTGAATTACCTCCTGGACCTTTTGAAAGTTAATTGGTTCAAGGGCTGCTCCCCTTAGGCCAGAGAGGAGACAGCTAATGAAATGGTCCCTAGCCTCACAGTGAGGGTCTGCCAGGGACTACAGGGGCCCTGGTGGGAAAGTCTCTATCTGTTTGGTGCATTTGGTCTGCATGGTCACATGTTCTCCCAGACATGTCTGTGTTCCTATTAGAGAGGATCATGTAGAGGTCATGGAAGGTAAGGTCATAGGACCGGCTAGGTTTGATGAAGGTTGTGGGGTCTAAGGTAAAAGAACCCCAAAGTTTTTCAACCTGGGCCAGGTCACTAAGAGAGAACGGGACATAAACTCCAGGAGGACCCTCCACACCTGCCACTTCTCAAGGGGCAAGATTGAGACCGGGGCTGAGCACAGTTCACCACGAGAGGGAGTGTGAGGAGAACTGGACACAGGAGGGAACTAGCTGGGGGTGGGTGGGATGGAATAGAGGGAGAGGGGGAGGGGAGAGCGGGAACCAAGGGTAGAAAGGCTGGTGGGTCCGGCTTTGGTGAAACCCGGGTGGATGGAGAAGTGCGGACTGTAGTGGACAAAGGAGGTTGTTGGGAAGGCAACTGACCATGAGAAGGAGGAGAAGGGGGCTCATCTGCTGGTTTGAAGGATGAAGTTTCCGTTTCAGGAGCTGAAGAGTTAGGGGAGGGGCTGAGGACTTGAGAGCAAGGAGGACATGGGATGGTGAGCAGGAGGCATCCAGGGAGGGCTTGGAGTAGAGAAAGGAAAGAGTAGAGACATAAAGGATCTCTTTCCATTTTCCTGTGCGCTCACAAAATGTGTGTAAAGGTCCTGAATGATGTTAGGATCCAGAGAGCCGTTAGGGGACTGCTTTGATATCTAGTGGATGTAGAAGCAAAGCCTGGGTACTATAGTGAATGAGCTTAGGAGATTTGATGTCTGAGAGTTTTAGCTGTTTGAGATTCTGGAGGAGACATCCCAAAGGCAAGTCAGTTGGAATGGAGGGGACAGAGCCCATTACCCTTGATGGTAGTGGGCCAATGTCTGAGACCGGGTGTCCCTGTGTATTTCCAGAGGCCCGGGAGAGGTCTCTGTGAGAGAGGGAGTCATCACCCAGGCTCTGTCACCAAGAGAGGAACCCAGGTGGGTCCAAGGATGAATCCAGGACCTGTGGACAGGTTTCTATTTCAGAGTAGGAGGAAAGGACACCAGATTCTGGCAGTGCGACCACCATGAGTGAAAAGGGGGATGCCCTCTACCAAACCAGACTGGATGGAATGTGCCTAGTTCACTGCTAGTCCCTGGGACTCCACCATAACCAGTGAAGGTCATGTGGGGTGCAGTCTCCCTAATTCCCAGGCCAGAGTGGGGACACCAGACACTTGATGGCTCTCACCTAATAACCTGAGAACTGTTTAGGACAGCCAGGGTGGGGGATTTACCAGTCAACCAGTGTTGGATGAAGGAATTGGGAGCCAGAAGGACTGGTACATATGAAAAAGTTGGGGGGGGGGTTATTGGCCTCTCCAAATCACAGAACCAATGAAGGAGGAGACCTCACACACAGCAGGAGATCTTTCCGAGACCCTAGATTAGACACAAACCACACTTAAACACCTATTTTCACAGAGAGATCATTTATTAAATGGGGATGAGGTGAGGAGGGTAGGGGTGAGGAATGGGGAGGTAGTTAAAGTGGCTGTTTTCTGTCTCAGGCCAGAAAAACAAAACAAAACAAACAAACAAACACCCAGCAGCTAATGACCTTGCAGGTATATATATTTTTTTTCAAGACAGGATTTCTCTGTGTATCTTTGACTGTCCTGGAACTCACTCTATAGACCAGGCTGGCCTTGAACTCACAGAGATCCCCCCTGCCTTTGCCTCCCAAGTGTAGCTGGGATTAAAGGCATGCTCCACCACCATCCTCAGGTGTAATTTTTTTTTTTTGGTTTTTCGAGACAGGGTTTCTCTGTGTAGCTTTGTGCCTTTCCTGGAACTCGCTTTGGAGACCAGGCTGGCCTCCAACTCACAGAGATCCCCCTGCCTTTGCCTCCCAAGTGTAGCTGGGATTAAAGGCGTGCTCCACCACCATCCTCAGGTATAATTTTTAAGAAGAGAAAAATGGGGAGGTCTGTGTTAGAATGGGCTAGGATGTGGTGGTATATTTCAATTGGGCATGTTAATTAGGTGAAACAAAGGGGGCTTTTGATTGCTAGACTTCTATACTTTGATAGCTGGACCTTGCTTGGTAGTCAGCCTCAGGAGGAGGAAGTGGCCAAAAAGGGAATAGATCTTGATGGCTACTTTAGGAATGTAATCTGTTTTTAGCAAGGCAGAGGGAATGGGGGAGAAGGGCAAGGCCTTCCAGAGCCATGCTGACATGCTTGAGCTGGCCAGGGTCCCTTCAGAGTGGAGAGAGCCACTAAGCTCAAGGAGAGTGAGGGCAGCCTTTCTGAAGGCTACTTCCGTGAAGGAGTAACAATTTTAAACAGGAAAATAAAGCCCTTGGGACCCTCCGTGGTAGCAAGGTCCCATCCAAGGGAGGTTATGCCACAGCTCTGTGAGCTCAGCTCCAAGGTGCCAACTTAAAGATTGTTGAGGTGGTCAGTACGTGTTACGGATTGAAAGCTCTTGGGGTGCCATTCCATCACAAAGCAGGCATGCAGAAACGAGGCCACCAGCCACCTATAAAAGCTGCAGGAATCGCAGGAGCGGCAGGTTTCTTGGAGGCTGGGGACAAGCTGTAGGAAGAAATGCTCCTATGCGGCCCAGGCATGGCGTCTTGGAGGCTGTCTCCGACTGCACGAGTCCCCAATGGGTCTGTTTTGGGCAAGTCCTCAAATTAGTCTTCCTTCTCCAAAGATCCAGGCCCCTGAAACTAGACTCTGGAACCTTCCTTCTTTTCTTATTCTGAGAAGTGCTTCTGAAGGTGAATGAATGGCCCCTTCAGAGCTCGACTCAGCAACAGGGCCAATTGAGCTCTGATTGGCTGAATGTGTGTGCACACGCAAATAAGGTACAAAATGGGGCCAATCAGGGTACAGCTGTCAAACCTGAGGGGGAGAAAGAGAAAGCCTAGCCAAATTTGAAGGCGTTCTCAATTAGGTCCACAGGTCCCAAGCCCCTCACCATGATGTTAAGGAAGTGGGCACCGAGCTGTCGAATCTGGTTCCCTCAGTTTCTGGTTGCCATAGCAACGCTCTGATCCCCTTTGCACCAGAAACTGCTGCAATGTTCGAGAGCCAATCGTTGCTGCTGTTGCTATGGTGATGTTGCTAGGGCAACAGTGTAATCCTTGAGGTTCTGCAGCCTGCTTCCCTGCCCTGGGTGCGTTTGGAGCTCTTCCTGTCAGTGTAGTCCGTTGTAGGCAGGCAGTCCAACAGTCCCACTAGCTTAGCCTTGCAGTGAGCTTGGCAGCTGTCAGAAAGCTCCATGTGGGAGCCCCTGCAACTCCTACCACCTACATAGTGCACTGGAAATTCTGTACTCGGATTGGACAGGGAGGGTGGTGGTGGGATAGTATCAAATTCAGGGCTATGCTAAGTCCGGTGCTCTACCATGGGAGCCGCACCTGTGGCTCTCGTTCATTTTTAATTGAAAAAATATCCCAAGATGATACGAATGGCATAAATGGGAAAGGATAATAAATATACAATGTTCAGTAAGTCAGTGTCTTGTCACAGTGACGACGTGAAAATACAGCGCTGAAGGAAGTAAAAACCACCTCATGGAAGCAGCCCTCCCAGGTTGCTGTGAACCAGGGCCCACTACTGCCTCAGGGCCTGGCTTGTACAATTTACAATGATACAATGTTTAGTAATTATGGCTTTGGTTTCCTGGGGGCTGGAGAGATGATTCAGAGGGTGAGAGCACTTGCTGTTATTCCAGAGGACCCAGAGTTCAAGTCCTCACACCCACATGGTGGCTAATAACTGTCTAATTCCAATTCTAGGGGATCTGACACCCTTTTCTGGCTTCCTTGTGGCACACATGTGGCGCATAGACATACATGCAGGCAAAAACTCATACACATTTTAAGAAGTAAAAGATTTGTTCCTTCTACACCCTGTGGGCTTGGCTGAGGCTGTCCACCCAGTTTACTGTGTGCACAGCTGAGGCCCTATTGCTGGGTCTAAACAGATGTGCTAGAACGCTGTAACAAAGAGCTCCCCCCCCCCCAGTTCAACTGCTCAAATCACACAGCTTATTCACACACCTGTGACTGTGCAGACAGGTGGTCCAGCCCGCCATGACAGTCTGGAAGAATTCACAATCTCCAGCGTTCCTCAGACTACCTCCCTGCTCAGAGACAAAAACAAAGCTGAGGATCTGCTCTTAGACCAACTCTGCTCTCTCGGGCCTCAGCTCCTAGATGCTGTACTGCCTTCTCTGACCCTCGCTCTTCTGACCTGATGCTCACCTGTGCTGCTTTCCCAAGTCCCAGAGCGAGCAAGTCCCCTGAGATGAGACCAGCCTCTCGGGCAGTATCATGCGTGGGTTTTTGTTCTTGGTTTGTTTGGTCACTAAATTTTACACATTTATCCACACCCTTGATATTTGGGCAAGTGACTCCACTCTTTTTTTTTTCTTTGCCTCAGTTTCACTTGTATAAAATGGGGACAGTTTGCCTTCCAGGGTTGTTTGGAGTTCGATATGCATGAGGCTTTTGGGACTGATGTGGCACGCAGTAGGAGCCGATGTTATCTGTGGAGTCTCTCGGCCTCTCCAGAAGGTAGACAGTCAGGACCACTGCCTTCCTCTCTAGATGCAGCAGTGAAAGCCCAGAGAACTGATTCACCTTCCCTAGGCCAGGATGCTGGCAGATGCCCAGTCTGGGTTTAATATGGGTTCCAGCCTCATGATAACAAAAAGATAAAGAAGACTTCCCTCCTGGTTTGTGATAATCAAACACCGTTCCCTCTTCCTGCACAAGCCTAAAGCAACTTTGAATTATAACTTCACGGACTTATCTACTATGGTTCAGGCTCTATAACTCCTAGCACATAGGCTAGGTCATATGGTATGGAAACTCCCAAGCCTCTGAGAACAAGAAATTGCCTTTGTCCCCTGAACCAAAGGCTCTGTCTCCCCAGGCTCCACCCTAATACCAATGGCTGGTGCAGTGACTCTTGAATGAGCTCACACTCCCAAGGACATCTGTCTCAGTATCTTTCACAATCTATGTCATATTTTTTGAAAAATTATCTAACGGTAGACTCATCAAAAGCACTCTTCAAAACTGTCAGCCCATGATAGGACTCAGCTGGCAAATAGATGCTCTTGGTGCCCAGGCCAGAGAACCTGAGTTCAATCCCTGGAACCCACACAAAGGTGGAGGGAGAAAATTGTCTGCACAGAGCTGTTTTCCGATCTACACATCACACTGGCACGCTGCCCCCACCCCCTAAAAAACAGAAAATGTTTTTGGTTCCCTTCACATGACCCTGGAGGCCCTGGGCTCCCAGCTGCCATGCTAGGCTAGCTCCTGGCAGCCCTCTGGTCAGCTGCCTCTGTTTGGTTGATGGAGACAGCTGGGCCAACAGAGGCCCATTGTCTTTGCTTCTGGGCTCTATTGTTGAGGCTTCCTCCCAGGTTCCAGCCACACACACACCCCCGCCCCCCCCCAGCTGTCAGTCAGCTTCCAGGGCCAGAATGTAGGGGAAATGGAGACAGGAGAAATGTTCAAATATATACAACTGGACTCTAAGGACGGGGTCACCAGAGCTGCCCTACAGACAGGGAAACTATAGTTCAAGGAATGTTATGACAAGTGGGAAGTGCTTATACCACGGTGAAAAAGCCACAGATGGTTCAGGAGCGGAGGGGCTGCACCCCAGGAGGGAATATATATCGGGGATGATAGGACCAGAACAGACCCACCACCTCCACACTGAGAGGCGCGAATGGCACAGAGAAGTCACACCACCTAAGCTAGGGTCTGCTTATTTCTACCCTGGGAATGCGGGCGGAGCTGCGCTTGACCACACCCCCCAGGCGGGACTCCATTGGATGCCTCTTCTTGGCCGGCGCGGTCTGGTTGTCTGTGACGCAGCTGCAGGCCTAGCTCCACCCCCAGCTCCAAGCGCCACGGAGGCGTGTTCTGCGCCGGCCCCGCCCTCTGCACCCCTCCCACCCCTCCCGGTGCGGAGTGGCGGCCAGAGCAGGCAGGGCCGGCTGCGGGATGTGAGTGTGCGGGGTCGCTCATGGGGCCAAGCCTGGGTGT
The DNA here is from genome assembly GCF_049852395.1 of Peromyscus maniculatus bairdii. Lineage (NCBI taxonomy): Eukaryota > Metazoa > Chordata > Mammalia > Rodentia > Cricetidae > Peromyscus > Peromyscus maniculatus. The sequence goes on from NC_134854.1 coordinate 113,340,301, forward strand.
TGGGGGTCCCCGTGGGCGCAGCGGGACAGGTGGGGCAGGCTGGGAAACTGGGAGGGCGAACTGTGGGTCTCCGCTCCCCAGGGCACCGCGGTGGGCTGCAGGGCTGCGACGAGGGTACAGCCTCCTGCAATCGCGAGCTACAATCTTACCCCCCCCCCCCAGCGTAATTTGTTCCCAGCTTCGCAGATGCGTGAGCTGGCTCGTGAGAGACAACCACATTCCACCCCCCTCACCCCGCCTTCCCCCGTGCAGGCCTTGGGCCTTGGAGCCAGCACTACTGAATACACCTGGCACTGGCATGTGACCTTGGGCACACCTGGTCCCCAGAGCTGCTGTGAGGAAGGTGTTGGATGCAGGTTTAGGCAAAGCCAGCCAGGGCTCAGGAAGGAGCTGTTTTCATTCTTGTTGGTGTTAAGTGACCTCCTGGTGTGAATGGGGAGGGGGGAGGAGACTGCTTTCCACAAGGAGGCTGCCCTCCATATCTGCGTCTGTCTCTCTGCACATCGAAGGCCGCACGCAACACAGCTGTACCAGCATGTACCAGAGAAACGCTGGCCCATCGTGTACTCGCCACGTTACAACATCACCTTCATGGGCCTGGAGAAACTGCACCCCTTTGATGCTGGAAAATGGGGCAAGGTGATCAACTTCCTGAAAGGTAAGAAAGCCCGCCCCCCCCAGATTTGGATCTGCCTCCATTTCTTCTCCCCAGCCTCACCACCCTCTTAGACCTGCACCTGCCTCCTCCATCTCTGCATCCATCCCACCCTTATCTGGATTCAGCCCCAGACTGCCTTCTGTCCTGCTGTTAAAGGATCTTTCCAGGCAGGCTGCTAAGCACAACAGGCCCTGTCTCATACTCCCTAGTTAGACCTAGTCCCCATCTCCCTTCCTAAAAATCTAGAGCAGGCCTCCAGCTCTGCATTGTGCAGAAAATAGTACCAAATTAGACATTAATAACACAGCTCTTTCTGTTGGGTTTGTTTTTGTTCCTCTGGTGACCTTCTATCTATGGCGAGTGGTACAGCTTGCCCCTCTGCTGTAGGTACCAGCCTGAACATCCAAAGGAAAACATGGAGTAGAAAGCACGCAGATGATGTGTGGTGTTGGTGTGAGCCTGGGACGCTAGCCTTGCGCATCTGTTGCCTGTACAAATGGTTTCTTGCTGGCGCTTGCTCTGCCCCCGGGGGTTTCCATCTCTCCCAGTGGCTCAACACAAGGGTCCCTCATCTCCCTCAGTTGGGAGCAAACAGCCAGCCCCTTTTACTCCTGTTCCTCTGAGGATGAGGACGGATGGGAGGCAGGACCACAGGGCAGGCTCTTTGGAGGCCCTGGCAGGAAGGGAACTGGCTGAGTCTGCAAGTGTCAGAGGTCCTGGGAGCACCTGCCTGGGTCTGCCTGTAGAAGTGGATGGGACTGGTTGGTTTCTGGGTATGACTCATTGAAACTAGAACCTAGATTCTGATTTCTCTAGAACCCAGAGCATCATGGCCCAGTCTCACAGTACTCTGAGGGCAGTGCCTTCTCTCAGCCTCAGTTTCTTTTGCAAAATGAAGTGAAACTAGACATCTGTAAGCCACTTGGACACGCTGATGTTCCCTGTACCACTTACTCCTGTGTTTACTGCATATTTTTAAATGGCTGAGCCTTGGGACTTTTTTTTTTTTTTTTTAACTTAAAATTTGTTTTAGAAGGAACTCCATGTCATCAATGTGGGAAAAGGCAGTTTCGCTTGCCATAAATAGAAGGTTCCCGCAGGAAGGCAGTGCTCTGAACACAGCAGTTGTTTGGCTCTGGCTTGTGCTGCTCTCCCTTGGTTGTTAGCAAGGAGGATGAGCAAGGCTCAGGCAGAGGCTGAGGAGAGGCCATGCTGTCCTAAGCCACCTGTTGAGGAAGAGGTTGCTTTTCTACCTCAAGAGCATGCCTGTTCCTTGTGCTGCCTGCTTCTGGAAGTCATCCAGTTATGCCCGAGTTCACCTGGTCACTGTCAGCAGCCCAGAAAATATGGAGACTGCTGTGTGTTCCAAGCTCAACACCTAGAGACACTGGCCTAGGGAGGCAGCCATTTTCAGAATACCCCCAAGTTCACTGTGTGCTGAGGGGCTGCCAGAGGCCAGCCAGCAGCCTGGGGAGGGTCTGGGGGTTGGGGGGGGGGCGGCTTTGCCTGGCCTGAGGGTCAGCGGAAAGGAAGCAGGGGCTTGCTCTGTGGTTCCAGAAGAGAAGCTGCTGTCCGATGGCATGCTGGTGGAGGCGCGGGAGGCCTCGGAGGAGGACCTGCTGGTGGTACACACGAGGCGTTATCTCAACGAGCTGAAGGTACAGTACAGGGGTTGGTGGGCGGTGGCCAGGGGCAGTGGCTGGGGGAGGGGAGGCTCAGCCTTAGGGGTACCTCCTCCTGTCCCTAGCACAGGAGTCTCTAGTGCTTAAGATCAGGAAGGGCTATGAGAAGACATCTCGGGGGATAGTTAGCACCCCATCTTGAGGTATGTGAAAGCAGGGCTATGCAGACAGAACCCGCTTAGAGGTTTTGGACATAGACTTTCAGCCTGTGCTCTGGCCCAGCAGAGGCCCCTGCTGGGATCATCACTTTAGTGGGAAGGGGACACCAGCCCTTGTCCTGTCCACTAAGGCCACTTCACTCTGGCCTGTCTTTTGAGTGGGCTGAGATGCTAATTCTAAGGACTTCCTGTAAATGAAAACTCTTGGGCTAAGACTGGGTTTGAAACTCCCCCAGGGTCCAGCAGGGAACATAAAGACCTGGGGGGGCGGGGCGGATGGAGGTGTCTGGGGTGAATTGCAGAAGACCTTTCTCTCCCATGCGGGACTTGTGGTTGGTTGCCACACGGTTGGACCCAGAATGACTACAGTGCCCGCTTTGCCAAGAGAAGCCAGATGCTGATTATTAAATGATATTCTCAGATTTCTTTCTTTTTTCTATTTTTTTGCTTGGGGCTTTTCGGGGAGGGGTGGTTTTTATTTCTTTTATGATTGTTAAGATTGAACTGAGGGCCTCATGCATGTTAGACATTCAGCCATACCCCCAGCCCCCTGCTTTGATTCTGAATGTGCTAACTGTAAGATTTTTAAATCCTCACTGCAAGCCACACTGGACTACCACTGTTTGCCTGTGGCCTCTTTGTACAGGAGGCTGCAAGCTCCAATTGGGAGCCGAGGTCTTTAGTACATCTTTTATGTGGCAGGTTGGCGTGGGAGCCTGGGTCAGAAACCATGGCTGCCAGCCTGCCCTGACTGGAGCTGCATCAGGGTGCCATTGATTCTCTGCCTCAGAATGTGGGAGGCCTGGCCCCTAAGCTTCCTGTCAGAGTCATCTTGGACTCAGGACTCCACAGATGGCAGAAGTCAACAGGCCCCTTCACTCTGTCTGGAAAGACCTTGGCTCGGCAGTAGGCTGTGCCGGCTCAAGGTCATCCCTAGGGGGAGCTGGTTAAGCGTGGGAAGACCCTTGCAGGCACTGTTCAGGACCAGGGCCCCAGCTACTGGGCTCTTTCCCCTCCAGCTGTGTCCTCTGAGTTGTGAGAATTCTAGATGGGCCACGGGAGTGTGAGCTCATGAAAGATTGCCAGGAAGAGGCTGCACCCTGTCTCCCAGGAGAGAGGTGTGAAGCACTGGCTCGAAGCCCAGTGCCCGGCTGCCCTGGTTTCCTGGGGCCCAGACATGCGTGGTTAGTCAATAGCCCAGGAACCTGGCCAGGAGTACAAAGGGCGGGGGGAGGCAGGGGTAGATGCTCTGAGTTTGGACAGGAAGAGACCAAGAGTGCAGCTGGGATCAGGCTTGGGGCTGGGGGGACAGTCACCAGGAACCCACCCGTCTATAAGACCTTCAGGGAAACCTACAAGGCAGGCTGCCTGCCTGGTCTTTGTCCCCAAAATCTGGAAGCAGGGTAGTCTGTGAGTCCCGAATAGAAAGTAAGACCGGAGGTGGGGTGAGGTGTGGGGGACACAGCTGTATCGACATAGCATAGGGGTTCACCAGGATGATGATGAAGTGACATTTGGCTCACAGCTCCCCGGCAGCCAGAGGAAAGGGAGAAACAAATAACCTTTCTAAATACACCAGGTCTTGTGTGGCCTGGCTAGCCAGCACCAGGCTACATTCGATCAGGCTAGCTGAGGAGGAAACATGCATTTTGTCCTGAGTCCTATGAACAGGTTTGCAGTGGGGGAGGGAGGGGGGAGGGGCTGTCCACACTCAAGTGAGACCCATTATCTGGTGCCACAGCTCTCTCACCCCGTGTCTGCATTGTCTGTCCCTTTCCTCTGCTGTGGACATCTCAAGCGGTGTCCAGTGTCCAGCAGGTCCCTTTAGGGTTCCCAGGGTTGTTATTGGGTCTGTCTGTGGGTGCTGTGTACCATGCACCTTCTCCCCAGCCTCCTTTCCTCTGTCCACAGACCTGTCCTGGGCTTCATCCCTGGTCCTGCACTGCTGTAGCCTTCCATCCCAATGAGCAAGGCACCAAAAGAGAAAGATGACCTTGGTGCAGGAGCACCACCTGTGTGTACAGCCTAGAGCTGGGCCCAGTCAGGGCGGCATCTGGTCAGCATCAGCACGGTTCCTATACTTGCTGTGAACTCTAGGGCCTTGCCCCCTACAAGCAGGTCAGAGCTGGGAAGATCCTGATGTCTGTCCCTGAGCCCTGTCAGCAAGTTCATGACCAGCGTGCATACTGTTCTGGGTCCTGCAGGGAAGGGATGGAACCAGAGACCAAGTCCCTCTCCAATGGAGAGCAGAGAAGGAACATAACTAGCCGGACAGGTGCCAAGTGTCCACAGAAAGGTGTGAGGATAGTGAGGCCAGCAGGCCTGGAGTGAGGGACGGGTAGTAGCTCCTCTAAGCAGGAGCCACAAGTGCAAAGCACTGTGGAGGGAGGGACACTGACCCCAGGCACCTGGAGGGCAGAAGATGGGAGAGGCTATGGGGGATGGGAGCCTGGATCTTTGACTTTGTCAATTCTTGCCCAAGAGGCCCATTTCTCCTTTTCTTTAAAGAAACAAAAATGTGGTTAGTCACATATGACACAAGCTACCGTCTTAAAGCAGCGTTTCCATCATCCACCGTGTGATGTCATGATCCACAACTGTTCCCATCACCCTGAAAGGAAACCCTGACCCTACAGAGCACTTGCTCCCTGGTACTCCCTGCCCTCTGCCCGGTCACTGCCCATCTCTAGCGTGCCTCCACAGACTTAGGTACTTTGTACCTGACTTTGTACAGATGGAATCAGTATGTGAGCTTTGGTGTCTGGCTTGCCTCACTGTACATCACACTGAGCAGGTATCACGCATTCTCCTCCCCAGTGGCTGGCATTCAGAGCTCAAGTATGCAAGGCAAGGGCCTTGTCACCAAGCCACACACCACCCCCTACACATTCCTCTTCCTGGATGTATAATACTCTACCATGTGTGTATCACATCTTGTTTACCCATCCATTGGCTTATGCACATGTGAGTCATTTCTCCACTCTGGTGATCGTCAGTAGTGTTGCTATGGATATGCCCGTACATGTTTACTTCAATATCCAGTCTCAGTTATTTGGGTTATACTCCAGTTCTGTACCAAGACAAGGTCTAGCATAGCCATATGAGTTTGGAGTGAATTAGTTTATAGCGAGCAAAAGTAAAATAACCAATAGCAGAAGCAGCAGAGAGAACTCAAGAGGACATCGAATCAGGAAGTCTACAGCCCCAGCACAAGGCATTGGATTGACCTGATTGGCAGTGGAAGAAAAGTAACAGGACCCAGAGGTCCCTGGGAGTTTACTTTTTTTTGTGTATCTTTTATAGTTATTTAATTTTCTTTTCTCCATACTAAAGAGCAAACCTTGGCAAGTACCTAATTACTAAGTCACATCAATCTCCCCCTCTTTAAAAAACAAACAAACAAACAAACAAAAAAACCTTTTAATTTTGAGACAAGGTTAGTCTGAGCTAATGATCTTCAAGCTTGGCCTCCTGAGCAGCAAGATTTACAGGCATGGGCCCCCAGGCCTGGCAGTTTTAGTTTAGATCTGAGATTGATGGTACTAGTATCCCTCTGAAGGGGATAGACACAGATGTCATGTAGCCTTGGGTATCGACACAGATGTGCTGGCAGTGGTGTGCAGCTCCAGGATAGCCTCTGGGCAGCTAGGACACTGTTTTATAGAGGTAAGGACAGGCCTCTGCGGCAGGGCTCCACAGTGACACCCTCATTCCAGGCCCTGCTTTGCAGATAAGGAGACAGGCACAGAGGGAAAGAGCTGTACCCCAAAACATACAGCCGAGACAGAGCCCAGCGTGGCTTCAGAGCCCTGTCCCGGTCCTGCATCCAGCCTGACCATCCCTAAGCCCTTGTCCTGACCGAGTTTGTCACAAGGCAGTCTGGGTGGGTTCTGCTTAAAAAAAATCCGGGCTGTTCCCTGGTTAGCCTGCTGCACATCCCAGATAATTGTATCTGTCCCATGCTGTCCCCTCCACACCAATGCCCTTCTCAGTGGCTCCGTCTTCTGCTGCCCACCCTGCCCTGTGTCGGTGTTACTGTGAGCCCCCATCCACTCACCCCATCACTGTAACTGCCATCTCCCTGGCCCACAGCCCCCTCTGCCAAGACCCTTTCTCCCCCTCTTCCTCTAGAGCCACAGGCCACCTCACCCTGCACCAGTGTTTTACTCGGTCACCTACAGTTTTGTTTTTTTTTCCAGAGCAGTCCTGCCTGATAAAGCTATCATGATGGGCATGTCCTAGATCTGCTCCATCCAACCACTGGCCACAGTGGCTGGCCAGCATTTGAAACATACCTGAAGTAGCTGAGGCATGAATTCTACTTAAATGGAGATATTTTTGCTTTGTTTCTTTGAGACAGGGTCTTGTGTAGCCAAGGTTAGCCTTGGACTACTACTTATTCTGCCTCCACATCCCAACCTGGGGTGGTGGCCATGTACTACCACACTACCTTTAGCTCAAAATTTACTCATACTTACAGGCAAGAGTCCATACATTTGGGTCCTTTGTTCTCAGTTTCAACCATCCACAGAAGGAGAATATTCTAAAAAGAATATTGCATCTATCTTAACATACAAATTTCGTGTGTTATTCCCTAAACGGTGGCATAAAATTCTCCCAGAGTGGTAGCACAGCCTGTGTCATAGGCAATCTAGGCATGATTTATGCATGAGGATGTGCTCAGGTTCCATGTAAGTATGACCATTTACACATGGGCCTGGAGTCCCAGTGGAGCTTGGCCAAGAAACAGTCCCCTTGGGAAAGCAAGGAACAACTGTCTATAAAATAATTAATAAATAATAATACCAAGCAGGGCGCATTGGCACACGCCTTTAATCGAAGCATTCAGGAGGCAAAGGCAGATGGATCTCTTTGAGTTGGAGGCTAGCCTGGTCTACATAGTACCTGGACATCCAGGGATATGTAGAGAGATCAAGTCTCTAACAAAGTAAAAGAACAAAGAGCGGCAGAGCGCACTAGACACATCAAATCAGGCTTCTTCCATGCCTGGCGGAAAGGATTGGAGTGCAGGAAAGTAACAAAGTGGCTCCCATCAGCTGGATGTGGAGCTCAGGGGTCCCTATGAATTTAGTTTTCAGCTCTGGCTTTTGCTTCTCTGTGTCTCTGACAGGAAACTGTGAGCCCGTGTTCTCCTGAACAACTGGAGAAGCTTCTCTGCCCTGCCCTGCCGTGCCCAGCTTCTGTCATTCCTGGACTCAATTTCTTTGCCCTAAATTGCCTCTTTGGCCTAATGCCTGCATCTAGGGACTCTTGTTCACTGTTTAGGTTTTGTAGATGTTGCCTTCTCCACAAGGCCCTCTCTTTCCTATGAAGATGGATCATTTACCTGCTGGCTTGTTAGCCATGGCTACACGTGTCCCAGCACAAGACAGGACTCCAAGCCCATCTGGGTGTCTCACAGTCCCTAAGTACTTAGGAAGTGCTAACTGGCGCTGGGCACCAGAGCCAAGGCCCTCCTGGTACTTACTGGGTAGTGGGAAGCTAAGGAGCCACATGCAGGCTTAGCTTTAGAGCAACCTGCAATCCTTTTTGTGGACACAAGAGGGCAGCAGAGTGCCTCAGAACAAGGACATCAACTTCACTGTGCCCAAACTCAAACAAGTTGGGAGAAAGAGGTGGCTCACAGCTGTCACTCCCCAACAAAGAGTATGCAGAGCAGGGAGCCACCATGCCTGGGCCTGGCACCAAGTTTGGCATCCATGTCTCTTTTCACAGTGGTCCTTCGTGGTGGCTACCATCACTGAGATACCCCCGGTCATCTTTCTCCCCAACTTCCTTGTGCAGAGGAAGGTGCTGAGGCCCCTGCGGACCCAGACCGGCGGCACCATCATGGTAGGCTGGGTGGGGTGTGCGGCCCCTGACCCCCGCCCCACTTTGCCTTGTAGAGTCCTGCCCCACCTAATAACAATTTGAGTTACTGTGTTTATAACCCAACAAGAGTATGTTCTATAGTAGCCCTAGTCACAGGCTGGAGAGCTAGTTGAGGGACTCTCTGTATCCGAATGAGGTCTATCCCAGCCATGGTCATTGCCCTCCGACACTGCCATGTTTTGTATTGCTGCTCATCCTGAATGCCTGCAGGATTTCAGCCACCAGCCTATGCGGAAAGCAGACTGTCTCGTTTCCATTCCCAAAGCCACAGGGGAATCCTCAGCTCACTTCACTTGTTATTTCTAGTGTTTTCCTTGTAAAACCAGGAGGGATACCCCGAACTCTTCCACATGCTGGCAGTCTGTTTTTTTTCCCCTCTGTTGGCCAGATGAAATTCACGGCTGGTCTGTTGACAGACGGGGTGGGTATCACCTGATTCCACCTGCGGCCTAGTCCTGCCCAGAGCTTATATATTGAGGGAGTGAAGGCATGCTTGCTGCAGGGGGAGGCCTGAACTCTACCCTCTGCTTGTCTCCAAAGGCGGGGAAGCTGGCTGTGGAACGAGGCTGGGCCATCAACGTTGGTGAGTGCTGGGGCTTCAGAATGACCGGCTTAGCCTGGTGGAGCTGGAAAGGGGGTGGGCAAAGAGGGACGGGAAAGCCCTCAGAGCCAGTTCAGGAACCTGGGGGTGAGTATTCAGCCTTTTTTTTGTTCTTGTGAAGCCTCTCCCAGTTTCTATCTGCTGTGGGATATTTGTCCTGAGAAGGCCCTTGACCAGCGTTTACATATTTCCAATGGCAGGGAGTCCTCTCCCACCCAGAGAGCCTGAGCCATCCCTTAGGAAGGCCCCTGGGCAGATCCTCTGAGCATGTCTGTGTGGAATCAGTTGCCTCCAGGTGGCGTTCCTGAAAGACTCCATCCTTGTGGGGTCTAGGCCAGTGGACAGGGCTTAGTCATGTGGTGAGTGGATGGTCCCAGGCTCAGTGCCACCTCAGGGGTCCTGAAGGCTGGTGCTCCCCAGCTCCCTGGGCTCTGTGTGGTCCTTGCACATCTGCCGTCACAGTCGAAGAACCTTCCTTGGCTGCTGCACCGTTGTCTTGTGAGGAACTGGACATAGAGAGAAGGTGCAGGCTTGTGCAAGGTCTGTAGCAGGCTCTGAGCCCTTTTGGAACTTTGCATGGCTGAGGGCCATGTTTTTCCTGCCTGCCTTGCCGGGTACCCAGCATTAGACCTGGCATAGCCGCAATGTGAGGATGCCCCGTTGCACAAACACACGGGTGGTGCGTGCCCTGCGTGTCTGTAACGTGGTTCCCCCGTTCATGAAGGAGCACATCTATAGTGGAAACTGGGGCCTGGTTCAAGTTGAGCATCTGGGTCCTGATCAAGCCCGGCTTCCCCTGATGGCGCTGCCGTTTGCTAGTTGTGTTCTCTGGGCAAGTTGTTGACCCTCTCTGTGCCTGAGGCAGCTCCTCTGAAAAAGGTGCTGGTGACGATGGAGCTCTCTTCTGGGCTCTGGAGAGGCTTTGGCAAGCCGGGTGCCCTGTCAGGAGTCCCCGGTGTGTGTGTGTGTGTGTGTGTGTGTGTGTGTGTGTGTGTGTGTGTGTGTGTGGCAAGTCCTTCATCTGCATGGCCCCGACCTTACATGGCTGGGAGCAGGAGTAACTGTGGGTCTCCATGTCCGAAGGTTCCCACAACCCCCAGTCTCCAGCGATAAAGGGGCAGTAGCAGCTTGCTAGCCACTCTAGCGGGAAACTGGCAACAGCATCTCTCTGGTCCAAATCAAAAAGGACCCCCCAGACTGTGTCTCAGGTTGGGGGTGGCATGGACAGCTGTGGCCAGCAGAAGGCATCCTTCCCGGTCACCTCTGTCCACAGCAAGCCTGCTGGTGCTGCCTCTTCCTGGCGTGGGAGTCCAAGGGCAGCTCAGCTGGCTGACATGGCGGCGCCTCCCTGGGAGGGGCCTTTTCTGTAGGGTGAGGTGGCTACAGCATGGAGCGACCTCTTGGCCTGGGTGACATGCCCAGGTGTTCTGCTCACTTGGCCGGTCTGGAATCCCAACCGGAAGTGGCTGTGGGGATGGTAGGGATTAGGAGGCACCTGAGCCTGGCTCTGACCATTACCACCCTCTGCCTTTCTGCAGGTGGCGGCTTCCACCACTGCTCTAGTGATCGTGGTGGAGGCTTCTGTGCCTACGCAGACATCACACTAGCTATCAAGGTGTGTCTGAAACCTGCGGTACCTGACTTCTGAAGCCCTCCCCGTGTTAGAGCGCATCACACACGCCAGGGAAGGGGGGTGTGGGTGGGCTCACAGCGGGGAGGGGCTTCCTCGCAGTGGAGAAGGACTTCCCCCAGCTGCTTTTCTTGCCTAGACTCAACCTGGATCTGGCCACTAGAAGGCCTGTCCGAGGCAGGAGGGAGCCTCTGCTGGGAGTGGGTGGTGGGAGGAGGGACAGGCAGGCTTCAGGACTGAGGACAGGAAGAAAGGCGTGGGCTGCGGGAGGGAGGGAGAAGAGGAGGAAGGGGGGGGGGCGAGGAGACTACAGAGCTCGGCACAGCTGCTGCTGATTTCATATCCTAACCCGGACCCCCACCCCCACCCCCACCCCACCCCGCACCCCTGCACACTGAACCCTTGAGCATTACAAATGAGGAAACAGAGTGAAGGGAGCTTCCCTCCCCCCCTCCCCCATGTGTTCTCTGCCCAGTCTCATGCTGGGTGCCAGGCTAATGGGTCTCTGCTCTCACAGGCATGTAGATGGGCTGTCAGCAGGCCTGGCTGGCTGTTAGAACAGGGCACAGGAGGGGAAGGGGGACGGTCTCCTCGAGGAGGAGAGGGCATCAGCATTTAGTGTTATAAAATGAGGCAAAGTTTGGGGAGTTAAATTCCAACTGTGGGGCTCATCTGTCAACCCCCGCATTCCCTGGAGAATCGAGGACCTATTCCCTCAACTTTCAGGTCATAGTATACTGCCTGCCCCCAGAGCCTTCCCTGACCAACCCCTACCACTCTGACACACACACACACACACACACACACACACGCACGCACGCACGCACGCACGCACGCACGCACGCACACCCTTCTTCCCTCACCCCAGCACTCCAGGGAAAGCGATATCTTGCCCACTGTCCTCCTGACCCCTCAACCCCATAGTCCTAAAGGGCTGGGTCCTCTGGCCTTTCCGATCCTCACACGTCTTCTCTCCCTGTCAGTTCCTGTTTGAACGGGTGGAAGGCATCTGCAGAGCCACCATCATTGATCTTGATGCCCATCAGGTGAGCTCGCTGCAGGAGCCCAGGCCCCAGCACTTCCCTGTGGTGAGAGTCCCCTTCCAATGTCCCTGGCAGCCTCTGGCTGTCACCCAGCCCCACACTGTGGATACTCTCCTCCTGGAAATGGCTGAAGTCTGCTTCAGCCAGCGTCGTCTGCTTCGCTCAAGGTGCAGACTCAGGGTCTGTCTCCCTGTTGGCAGCTCAGTCCCGCTAGGGTGGCAGATCCTCCTCATCGCTCCTGTCCTTGAACCCAAGGGGTCTCACTGCCTCCTGCTGACCACTCCTACACCAGGAGGGTCCTCAAAACCCCCAACTGCTCTCTGACCCATACTCTGCTCTAAGTAAACCAAGTCACACATACACAGCCCCTTACAGTTCGTCCTCCATGTCCCAGTTCCACTGGTACCGCTGCAGAGCCAAGAGGGTGGCAGGGCCAGACCCTGCCCTGTTTCACAGAGAGGGTGAGAGACAGAGCTGGGCATACTGCAGGTTCCGATCTGGAGTGTGTCCAGCTCTGCTGGCTGGCACTAGGTCCCCAAGGTCTAGCCCACCACACAGAGCCGGAGGCAGTTCCTGTGGTGGTTGGGGATACCCCCTTCCTGAGAGCGGGTGCCTGTAGTGACAGCTGTGTCTGCCCGCAGGGCAATGGCCATGAGCGAGACTTCATGGGTGACAGGCGTGTATACATCATGGACGTTTACAACCGCCACATCTACCCCGGGGACCGCTTTGCTAAAGGTAAGTGTCACCCCACCTCTGTCCTCAGCGTGTGCCTGGTGGGTAGGGCTATGCCACATCATTTATTATCTTTATTATTCCCATGAAGTGGGTGCTCCCACTGGACCCACAAGCACATGGAGACCCGAGTCACTCAACCCCCAAGACTACAAAAAACTTATCCAGGAAATAAACACGAGGGCTTCGCGTTAGAGATGAGCGTAGATGGTGACGGGGTGGGGGTGGGGGAGCAATAGAAAACATAAAGATGGCAGAAGTTAGCTCAGAAGATTTGTGCCTTAGTTAGAGTTCTATTACTGTGATAAAATACCATGACCAAAAGCAACCTGAGGACAGGAACAGTCTATATTTAGTCCATTATGGGGGGCAGAAACAGTCAGTCCATTATGAGGGTCAGGGCAGGAACTCAAGGCAGGAACTGAAGCAGAAGACATGGAGGAATGCTGCTTACTGGCTTGCTCCTCCAGGCTTGCTCAGTTTCTTTTCTTAAACCCCAGGACCACCTGCCCAGGAATGGTATCACCCACAGAATACAAGCCAACACAATTGACCCCTTGTCAACTTGACACACAAACACATCACTATTCAACTACAGCCTTTCCTTTCTCATTTGTCCCCAGGATAGTATGTTAATATTAATATCACAATATGAAAATTTCCAACTTTTAAAAGTTCCAGCCTTTAAAAATTCAAGCACTTTAAAAATTCAATCTCTTTAAAACGTCCAAAATCTCCTTCAATGTTCAAAGTTTCTCTAAATTATCCAAAGTCATTTCAAAATTTGAGTCTCTCTAAAACCCCAAAGTTTCTCTAAAATATCTACAGGCTGATAACTGGGTTTCTATAAAATCAAAATAAGCTAAACACTTTTTTTTTTAACTCTGAAAGGGAGCAATTATGGCACAATCATAATCAGACCAAAACAAAACCAAAATTCAACAGTGTAAAAAGCTGAGTGCATCAGGGACCCACCACAGTCCTCTGGGCTCCAAGGGGCCCAGGCCACTTCTCCAGTTCCAGCCTCTGTGGTATACACAGCTGGTGTCCCAGGATCAGGCCTTCTGCACTCCACAGCTGCTGCTGACCATGGTGGTCATCCCATGGTACGAGGATCTTCAAAATTCTGGAGTCTACACTGTGACTGGGGTGCACCTTCGCCAATAGCCTCTTCTGGCCTCTCTTTGGGGTCTCTTATCCTGCCACATGGTGCCAAGCCTCAGCTTTTCTCCATGACCCCTTCATGCCTTCAAAACCAGTACCACTCTTATCTTCTAAAATCCCATAGAACGGCACACCGAACCATGGAGTACTCAGTGTCTTTCCCAGCCCAAAGTTAAAATGTTATTACAATCTCCCCAAAATCTGTCACAGCAATTCCCCCATGACCTGGTACCAAAAATGAGGGCCAGAAAAAGGGCTGAGTTCAGTTTTCAGCTCCTTTATCAGGTGGCTCACAACCACCTATCATTCCAGCTCCAAGAGATCCGATGCCCTCTTCTGCGCTCTGCAGGCACTGTACTAATGCGTGCACCTCCATATACCTGTAATTAAAATAGAACGAAATATTCTTAAAAGCAGCAAAAATGGACTCAGTGCATAACCCAAAGGCTCTGAGACCTGATTTGAAGTCAGCAACTTTCCCGCTCCTCAGGTAATGTCCTCTCAGTCAGCTTTCTGTCTGTATGACAGAATATGTCGTGTAATTTTGAAGATGCCAGCACCATGGGGCCACTGCCAAGGTCAGCAGCAGCCTTGGAGTGGAGCTGGCTGACAGCGTGAGAGGAGCCAAGATGAGCATTGGCCCATGGCTTTAAGGTCCTGGTCCATGTTCAGTTGGTCCTGTTGCTTTGGGCCTGTCATGTTCTAGGATACCTTGACTACACATATGGCAGGATCAAGCTTCTTACCTCATCATGGCTGAAGGCAAAGAGACACATGAAGAGGCGTGGTTCTGATACATCACTCCCAAGTAACATCCCTTTCTCCACTTGGTTCAGCCTCTTAAAGGTCCAGTCATCAGCAGTACCATGGGCTGTGAACCAAGCCTTCAACAGATGAACCTTTGGGGGACATTTAAGATGAAAACATGGCAAAGCCATTTATGCCCAGTGTACCACTGGTTCTGCCTAAGCTGACTCTGGACTATTTGGTCTTGAATATAAAGGGGGTGTCCAATATTGGTAGGACCTGAGGATAGGTCTGTAGGTCCTCAAGACTGAAGAGTCTCGGCTTTCATCACCTGCCCTCCCATGGGTACCCCTCTGCCACTCAGCTTTGGTGGACTGAGAGGCCAGGCTGAGATGGAGTCGGTCCTGCTGTGGGCATCAACAAGTCCCCGCGTCTTTCCCATCCTCAGCCCCATCCCCCCCGCCCCCCACCATGTACTTGGAGCTATCTGTATCTTTTTCCCAGAGGCCATCAGGCGGAAGGTGGAGTTGGAGTGGGGTACAGAAGATGAGGAATACCTGGAAAAAGTGGAGAGGAACGTGAGGAGGTCCCTCCAGGAGCACCTGCCTGATGTGGTGGTGTATAACGCAGGCACAGACGTCCTGGAGGGGGACCGTCTTGGGGGGCTGTCCATCAGCCCGGCGGTACGTCCTAACCTTGGGGGATCTGCCCCTAGCCGAGGTCACATTCCGGCCGTCATTAGTTACCTTATGTTGCTGTAGTAGATTGCCCTGATCAACGTGGCAGCTTAGGGGAGGAAGTAGGGGAGAAAGGGTTCACGCTGACTCACACGCAGTTCCTGAGGGAATACCGTTAATTATGGTGGGAAAAGCGTAGCAGCAGGAAGCAGAGAAGACCACATTTCATCTGCACGCAGGAAGTAGAGAAAAAGAACAGGAAGTAGAGCCCAGTTATAAAATGTCAAAGCCTACCTACCCACAGTGACATCCTTCCTCCAGCAAGCTCTGCTAACTAAAGGTCTAGAACCATCCCAGACAGCATCACCAGCTGGGAACTAAGTATTCTAACACATGACCCTGTGGGGAGACACTTCATATTCAAACACAACACTGACCCTAGGCCACCTAGGACATGTGTCCATCAGCCCAGAAATCTTGACCCTTCGGGGCCATTTTGGGCATTTGTCTGTCTGCCAAGCTGTGTGTCCTGGCCCTTGTGGGGCAGGGAAGTCACGCTCTAAGGTTCGGCAGCAACAGAAAAGATGGGCAGCCTTATGTCTGGAGGCGATGAGCTAAGCAGCAGTTCAGAGCAGGGCTAGACTTATAATGGTACTCGGGCCTGTCTGAGCTCACCTTCCCGCTGTCTTCCCACAGGGCATTGTGAAGCGGGATGAAGTGGTTTTCCGGGTGGTCCGAGCCCACGATATACCCATCCTGATGGTGACCTCGGGCGGGTACCAGAAGCGCACAGCCCGCATTATCGCCGACTCCATCCTCAATCTGCATGACCTGGGGCTCATTGGGCCTGAGTTTCCCTGCGTCTCGGCACAGAACTCAAACATCCCCCTGCTTCCTTGTGCTGTGCCCTGACGGCTACTCACAGAACATTACCATACCTGTCCCCCACCCCGTCCACCCGCCCACCCGCCTGTGTTTGTTGCTGTGAAGACAGCTGCCAGTGAGCGTGGAGGGGCAGGAAGAGCAGGAGCCAGCCTTGCTGGCCGCTCCTCCACCAGGTGCCCAAGGGTCTCTGGGCCTTGGGGTGGAAGAGCTGAGTCCCAGGGAGGATCCCATATGGGATACAGGCAGGTCATGAAGAGTCAGGAAGGAGAGCTGCAGGGAGGGACCTCTGAGATATGGTAGCCTGCTGTCAAGATCAACCAGAAGATGGGCCCTCCCTGACCTGGTGGGTTCATTCCCTCACTTCAGTCTTGGAGAGGGCCTTCTGGGTGATGGTGCCCGTGGGTTTGAGGAAAGTTCCATAACCAGCCTCCAGGGGGCGCTGGGTTCTCAGCCAACAGGCAGGAGTCCCTGGTATGAATGTGGGAGGCCTAAGGAAGATATGCTGGGATTCTCCAGTTTGGGTTCCCTCAATAAATCAAGGTTTAGACCTGTTTTTTCCCAAGCCCCTCTATGGTGATGGGGTGGGACATTGAGGATGTCCAAGGCTCCCACTTTGCCAGTAATCTCCTCTGTTCAGCCTGGGGGCAAGTTTGGGGGAACATTTAGCTCAGTAATGACCCTCCCAACTGGAGTTTTTAAGGCGCTGCTGACCAGGATGGAGAGGAGAGAAAGGTGAGGCCCAGCAGGTAGGAGTCATGTGGAGGCTGGTGGCCAAGCTAGCCCTGGTTGGGACTTCCTGGTGGGAAGGCAGCAAATGTGACATTTAAGTGTGGTGGCTGCACAGACCCTGGGTGACAATTTCCATTGGCCTTACCCAAAGTGCCGGTTTCCACCTCTGTCTGTGGCCTCTGGCCATTTTACCCTGAAGGGCACAGCCAGGGCTCTCCATGACCTAGGCAGGAAAGCACCCACCCCTAGCCAGTGATTGCCAACTTAACCAAAGGCACAGGGGTAGGAGGATGTGGGCCAGCTGGGCTTTCTCCTGCCCTGGATCTGCCCCAACTACAGGACTCATGTTCATTACCATGTGGAGTATTCCCACAGCCTCCATGGCGTCCTTCATACTCCCTCTGCTGGAGTGGGGAGGATGCCAAAGTCACCAAGTGTCCAAACCACTGACCTGGACCAGACCCCACAGTCCACCCCTCTGCCATGGCTTCTCTGCATCTGACTGGAGGTATCTCCCAGGACACTGGGGAGTGGTGACAGAGTTTGTCATTGTGGAGTTTCTGTCAGAATGCCATTCAGGCTCCAGGTTGTTTCTGTGTGTTCTGAGGTAGACAGTCCTGCCTCCAGAGAACCACTGGAATAAAGATTCAAAATTCACCAATCCAGACATTTGACCAGGGCAGCTGCCCAAGATGGGTTGTTGGTTTTTTTTTTTCCATCGATGGAGACCTGCAGATAGCACAATTCCCATTTTAGCAGATAAGGAAACTGAGGCCCCAGAAGGAGGGTGAGGAGTTTGAGGAATGTCTTTCGAGGAATGAGCAGGATTGCAACCCTGCTCTATCACCTGTGGAAGCGTGAGGCTCATCCTTAGCAGGGGTGAAGGGCAGGAGTTGCTTACCAGTCAGAGTAGGTGTGGCATCTCTGGCATTAAGATCACGGGTTGGGATCTGGGAAAGTGAGGGGTGACAGACGGGCAGATCTGGGCTGGGCTGGTGGCTCTGCACAGTGGGCGGGGCCCAACCAGGGAGGGGGCGGGGAAAGGGTCCTACAGACCTGTGAAGCACTTGGGACACACACAGGGATGTTTTGTCCCTGGGGTAGGCCTTCCGGCACGGAGAGCAAGCAGAAGTGTGTCAGCTTGGCAGAGTAACCAGGCATGTCCCAGTGTCACAGCTGGATGAGAACTGTGTTGAGACATAAAGGGGGCAGGAAAGTGTGAGCACATGGATAAAGGTTGGCATTGGTTCAGGGTGGCAGGATTTACCATTTGTACCCATTTCATAGGCACAAAAAAGGAGGCAGGAATGGGTTAGTTAGCTCCTTGATCAAAGTCCTGAAGTGGAAGAGGGATGATTTGAACCAAAGTCTTGGCTCAAGCTGTCTGCAAGCTATCTCCTCATTTGCGTAATGGGGGCTGCAAAAAGACTTGTCCAAATGCCTCTCTGAAAGTCACCGTGTGGGTTCTGCTGCACCCAGCAGCTTGTACCAGCAGAAGCATCATGCCCACTGGAGGCAAGTGTTCCAATTTGGGGCCCATGTAAATTGCTGTCTGAACATTATCCCAGGGGAGGGCTGGGGGTGTGACTCAGCTGGTACAGTACCTACCTAACTTTCATGAGTCCCTGGGCTCCATCCCCAGCATTGCATAAAATCAGGGTGGTCTTGCATACCTGTAATCTCAGATCTCAAGAAGCGGAGACAGAAAGATCAGTCAAGGGCCTCCTTGGCTACAAATCAAGTTTGGAAGCCAGCCTGGATTACAGGAGAGCTTGTCTCCAAATTGACAAAATAGGAAATCATTGGAGCTGGGCCTGTAATCCCAGCGCTCAGGAGGCTGAAGTGTGATTATTTGACAGAGCTAGGTAAGCCTGTACTTCATGGTGAATCCTAGGCCATCCTTGGCTACAGATGAGCCAGCCTAGTTTAGAGAGATAGAAATAAAGATTAAAAAGGAAACAACCCTAGGAGAACATGTCGACTTTTGCAGAGACTGGTGGGCTACTGTGATCAAGGGCAGAAGCTGGCTGGAGGTTCTGGGACTCTGGAGAGAGAGAACCTGGAAAGACATCAGTCCTTGGCACCCTCAGCTCACAGCAGCTTGGATGCCATGCCCAGATGTGACTCCGTAACTTCTCTGGGTACTCTCCTGAGGAATGTCCCCCGTCTCAGTTGATGAAGTGGAGTCCTCTGTGCCCATGAGTTGGGTAGACTAGAGTTCACTCACTACCTGCAAAGTCCTGTTGGCCTGGGCCCGGCTGTGGGGGCCTTGGCTCTGGCAGCCTCCCTTGTCCTTAGCTGGCAGGGCTGGGAGGGTGACGCAGATGGCAACCAGAGCCCGACACTAAGCATGTGTTGCCTGGATGTGGCCGCCTCAGCTTCATCACCACAGACCCCAGCACAGTACCCTGCCTGGCTACCAGGCTGTTGGAGACAGGGAGAAGGGAGTCAGCTCTCTTCCTATGGGGTAGGAACAGCAGTGCCCAGCTGGAGGGGCCCTAGCAGGGCACCCTAAGTCTAGCCTAACAAGGCCCTAGTAGAGAGTTCAAAGACAGGAAGGAATGCTCCACCCTGCTTCCATGTCCCCAGATTCCCCTACACCATTTTTCAGATAAGAACACAAACATAAAGTAACACATTCATGGTCACAGTTAGGGCGTGGGGAGAAGAATGGACCCATGTCATCTGACCCTATTATGGTGCCTTTTCTCACAGCCGGTTCTCTGGCAAAACATGTCTTGGTGAGATGTAGTCTCCCCATACACCGTCTTCTGACCCCACCAGCTCCTAGCTTACCAGCCATCGTAAGAGAGGCAGGTGGCAGCATTCTTATAGCCCAGACCAGATGGAAGACCTGGGAAAATGTCAGCCATGATGGCACGGGGTGGAGGTGGGGGTTATAGGGCTGAATGCAGGGGGGTTGCCACTTCTGAAAGGTTTTCTGAAGGGTGGACTGACTGTTAGCCAAATGTTTCGTAGTACCAAGAGGTGCCCATGGGTGGGTATGTGCAGAGAACCAGAAGGCCTGGAGATCACCTGAGCTTCTACCATGGCTTTGGGAGCACATAGATGGCCTTTGCGCTGTAACTGGACAGGCCTCTAGGAGGCGGAGACTGTCCTGAGACACGATGGAGCATCTTGGCTCTGTGCTCTTCTGGTCCCCACCTCCTGAGATTTTCCCCTCTTACACTCCCTGTGGGGTTAGGGGGTGCAGGAGGGTGGGGTTATGCTGTACATGCACTGTGCTGGACCTGACATGATGGGTGTGGGAGACCCCAAAAGCCACCTTCCCCCAAGCCTCGCCACCCCGCAAAGCTTTGCTCATCCCAACAGCTTTGGAGGCTCTACTATCTAGCCTGTAAAATGAGGCTCAGGGAGGTCTGCAGGCATTCTTAAGGCCACAGGCAGCTGGCTAAATGGCTCTGCCACCGTCAGGATAGTTTCCTTGGTTCTGCTTGTCATTAGGTCCTGAACAGGGAGGAACCATGAACTCTCTGAGGGGTGGGGTGGGGCATGGCCATCCCGGCCTTGAATTCTCTCTACACATAACCTCTAGTGTGATTCTAGACAGATGACATCCCACCTCTGAACATCTTTAGTTAGGACTGTTGGGATAATGAAAGCGAGCTGGCAGACAGTAGGTGCCCAATGCCACTACTTCCCCTCTTTTTCAATGCAGAAACTGGCAGAGCTGTTTCTCAGTCAGTGGGGAGCCTGGGCACTAGGTGACAGAGCAGACTGAAACCTCTATTCCATACCCACCTGGGGGCTGGGTAAGGCCTGGGCAGCTAACAAGGCTGTCAGGTGCGGGGAACAAGGGCTGGCCTCTGGGAACCTCTCTGAAGCTCTTGTGACTGTAGCAGTCTCTGCCCCTGGCCCAGGGGGCAGCAGCCATCCCAGGCACCGTGGTCTGGAATTAGGCCTGGAATCCAGTTGTTAGCTACTGTGGGCAAATGGCATCACTATTTGTGCCTCAGTTCCCCTGGCCCCACCTCCCATCGATGTAGGCATTAACTCCTTCATTCCCAGGTTTGGCTTGATGTTGAAGGAGACCAGACAGGCAATGCGCTGGCCTATGTCCCCCACCTCAGGCCCCACTGGCCACCCCAGCCAGAAACTACTATTGACACTCCGTGTCCTGAGACGGTGGCTCCCCTCCAGAAGCAGGTGAGCATGATGGAGAGCAGGCTCAAGCTTTGCCTCTGTCCTTCAGGCAGGTGTGAGAGAGAGCACTTGGTGCCTCAGTTTCCCCATTTGTAAAATGGGGTCATGTAAGTACCAGGCCCTCAGGGTGACAGGTGAACAAACCCACTTAGGTTCCAAAACTGCGTCTGACAACCAGCTCTGTCACCAATGGCCTGGGTCACTGACGGGGTAAATCACTGGCCTTCACTTCCCTCATTGCATAACTCAGTGACCGCTACCTGATTTGCTGGATGCCGGGCCCTGTGCTGGATGCTGGGCCATAGACGGTATCTGTCTTCCCATGGTACTCTGTATTTCTTGAGGGCAGGACTCCAGCTGCTGCGTTGCTGAAGCGATCCAAGGTCAGGCCCAGGGTCAGCACGGTAAGGACCCTCATGATCCTGAACCTCTATGCTTAGTTAGTTTGTGTCACCTTAACTCAAACTAAAGTCACCTGGAAGGTGGAACTTACTTGAGAATTGTCTCCCTCGGATGGACCTGTAGATGAGTGTATGAGGCCTACAGGTGTGGGAGGGCTCAGCTCACCATGGGTGGTGCCGCTTCTGGGCAGCCAGGCCTAGACTGTATCAGAAAGCAGGCCAAGACAGCCAGCAAGCAGCTTCCTCCATGGCGGCTGCTTCGGTTCCTGCCTTGGGTTTCTGCCCTGACTTCCCTCAGTGATGGACTGTGGCTTGTAAGCTGAAATAAACCCTCTCTTCTCCACGTTGTTTTAGGCCAGCGTTTTATCGTAGTAACAGTCTCACGCAGAGTCAGGGGGCCTGAGGCCCAAAGAGACAGAGAGCCTTGCCCCAAGCAGGCGCTAGAGACCACAGGGAGGCAGATTCAGGGAGGCAGAGGCCAGGCTTTTCCTCATGGCCACATTCCCTATTGGTCCCCTGATACCTGGCACACCACACCAAAAGGACTCAGTTCTTACCATATTGACCAAGAATATCTTGTTTGGAGTGAGAGGGGCATCCTTACAGCCAGCATTGCCTGGATAGTGTCACAGACGGAGTAGTGGTCTGGCTTTGAGGCACCCCTGAATGTCGGGGTGGGCATATGAAGTGGCTTTATTCCCATGTCCACTCAATGGGGACTATGTGCCTCACTGGCCATAGTAGAAGTCTCCTGGCCAGGGTAGGAGAGTCCAGTTGTCTTAGAGCTGCTCTGCTTGCTCTAGCTCCACCCCGAGTGCCCTGGGGAACATGGGCTCCCTGTACCCCAATAAGTATGTCAGTGGAAGGTTTGGGCCTTTGGAGCAGTCTGGCTAAGCAGCTTCAGAAACCCTGCCAGCCCCTTTACAGTTCTGACTCTGCTGTTCCCGGACTGTGGTGGTGGGGCCATGTCCAGGGGGCTCAGACTGGGCAGAGGGGAATGGGCAGAGCCCAGAGAGGCTGATCCTCTCCACCCTCCAGCCAAGGCACAGCCTGCTGCTCCCTTGTCTCCATAACTGATACGCAGGCAGCCAGACAGTTACAGTGTGTGTCTGCAAGGCTATTTTGTCTAATATGCTAAACGCCTTTGGAAATTCCCAGTGCCCATCTGGTCCTAGTTATACCACAATATTGCTGTCTCTTAGCTCTCAGACAAGGGACCACTTTTATTTCTTCTTTCGTAGCTTAGGAATGTACTTAAACACAAGCCGGCAGCCGCCCAATCTGCTCCCCAGTTGCTTGATCGTGGTCACGCCCATCATTGTTTTAAAGGAGCTCTGCTCTTTCCCCAAGGCCCCCAGAACTTCAAGAGTGCCTGGGGAGGGCAGATGCTTCAAAGGTGGCACTCTTGGCTTTGGGGCACTCTGGACCTCCGCCCGGTTTCTCAATGGGTACCATAAACTTGAACAGGCCCCTTGGCTGATCCAAGCCTGATCAGGAAAAGCCACCTGAAAGATGCTAAGCTGATGGCTATTCCTTATGCCTAAACCCCTTTGTCACCCATAGCCACCCAAGAACCAGAAGTGAGAGCCAACACTCGGGCTCCATATCTAAAGCATCCGGAGAGGCTAGGCAGGCCATGCCTACACTCTTCCTTGGCTGGAGTGTGTGTTTGTTCCTACCCAGGAATTCTTGTCCCTTTGGGTCCTTTGGGGGTCCAGCTGGCTACAACGTCCATCCGGAGACTGGGGAGCTACTCCATGATGTCTCCCCTCCAGGCTGACTGACCCTTGGCTGCTGCCCTGGGCACTTCTCTGGGGCCAGCTGGCACCCTGCTCCTTCCTTGAGAAGTTCCACTCTGGAGTCTGGGCCCAGCCCCAGCCGCTCCTGAGTCCCAGAAGCATGGTGTCATTCAAGACTGGGCAGCAATATCCCTCTCTGTTCCCTCTGAGGTCTGATATGGAGGTACACTTGTTCTATGAACTTGTTAGCCCAGTGGTTTGAGGGATTTCCTGTGGATGTTTTAAGAGCTGGTGCCCAGTCCTGCATGTTCCCCCAACACAATGCTGAGAGTACATTTCAAGCTGTAGTGCTGGACACTGTGGGTCTCTGAAATCTCAGGATGAGGAGGGCTTGAATCCAGTTAGAATCCAGGGACAGTAAGAAATAAAGCTTTCTTGTGTCTGGGCTAAGGAGGCCTTGGGCATATAGAGCTATAGAGTTATAGAGCATAATCTTGCCCAAGGTGACTGATACATGTTCCTTGGTTACAGTTTAGTGATACATGTCACAAACTGGAAGAGAGTCATTATACATTTTCACTTTAGGATGGGAGAAGGGACCTTGTCCATAGAGTTATTACGTTTAGAACAACCGTATTTCCTACCACAAACAGAAAGGTCTGTTTTTGGTATTGATAGGTAAAATGCAAGAAGAAAAAGAATCCTGGTCATGTCACAATAGGGCTACTGTGAAGAACTGCACAGATTACACACTGCATAACTCTAGAAGCTGCTATTACACAGGAGGTACAGTAGATTTGTGAATAGGGCAGCTTTCCAGCAGAGAGCAGGTAAGTGTCTTCAGGAAGCCCTTCACTACCTGGCTGGCAATTGCTATGCAGGCAGACAGCCATGCCTATCAAGCCTGTAGTTTCAATCATTGTGTGGTCTCCAGAGCTTGAGAGGTATTTGTTAGGATGTATCCATGTGATAAACACCCTCTGCTGTTAACTCTGCTCTCAGCAGAGATGTTGACCTTCCCGTCACCCCCAGGTGCTTCCAGCTGGCATTCTGCTTTCCAGGGCAAAAAAATAACACTGCAACAGTATCAAAGGATGTGATACAGCCTCTCAGAGCAGAAGACACAAGTACCAGGACAGCCAGAAGGGACTGCCCCGGTTTCCATGTGGCTTTCATTATCCAAGGGTTCCTGTGTAGGGGCCTGGTGTTTAGCTGGCTGTGTAGAGATGGTGGGATCTTTACAAGGTAGAGCCTGGGCAGGGGAAGCTAGGATTCCTGGACATGCTACCCCAGAAGCAACTGGGGTAGGTCTCATGGGACCCCCAAGTGGTTCTCTTTAGAGCCAGAGCCTGTCTCCTGAATCACCCTCTGGCTGCCTGGTTGGTGGTGTGACCTCTTCTTATACACACTCTGCCACTACGATGTCCTCAGTCATGAGGTGGTCACCAGAGCCCGGTGGGGCCCCACCCCCAAGCTCCAGGACTGTGAACCCAGTAAGGCTCTTTTCTTTAGAAAGTTACTCAGCCTCGGGTATTTTGCCTTGGTGTTAGGTGTACGCAGGTCTCCAGGATGGAGCCACCGTCTCCTGACAGCTGATAGCTATTCTTGCAGTAGCCACTGCAGAAACCACAGAAAGCCCTGGCTGAACAGAGCAGGGAAATGGCAGGCCAAGGGAACTGTGGGAAACATTTTAACAAGCATCCGCAGACAGACTGGCAAGCCTGATTGTGAGCATTTAGCAGCTCTTGGTGTGTTCTGGGGTGGGGTTTGGGGTGTGGGGTGTTCTTCCTCTTCCCCTCCAGGTCTGACAGCTCTTCCCTGACTGGGCTTCACTTACACTCTTATTTCCATGCCCATAGTCAGCCAATTAGGGCATCAGAATTCAACAGGATGAAGAAAGGATTTGCCTGAGATGGACTCCCAGGAGATGGAGCCCCCTACACAGACACACACACACACACACACACACACACACACACACACACACACACACCTGAGGCCTCTGCCTTGGGCAGAAAGATCTGTAGAACTATCTTCTAGAACTGGACTTGATAGGAGACATCCCTGCCCTGGCCTCTGAACCCCCATGCTTCATTTCCCCACTTCCAGATGTCTGTGAGACAGTCCATTTAAATTCCTTTCCCTCATTTAAGGCTATTGATGGTGAATGGTAATGAAATATCTCCTGTTTGTACATACCTACTCGGTGCTGTCTTCCCACTGCATTCTTGGAGGAGATTGGGACAAGAGCCTACTTGGGTACAAGTGATGGTCTGCATGTGCCACCTCGATCGCAACACAACCTGGCTAATGCAGAGGCCATCTGTGCAGGTGCCAGAGTCTCGCCTGTTTCACCACATGGAGCCCCTGCTGTCTCATTCTGGGGCCGGCAAGTGTCAGCCAGGATCAAATTCTTCAGGAATACAGAGAGATACTGCATAGGCTTCGCTTCCTTTTGCAACCGTCAAATTCTAACAGTGCTGTTGCTTAGAAGAAGGGGCCAGAATTATCTAGGGAGTTCACTGTGTGGCTGAGCTAGATAACTAACGTACCATTGTAAAAGAGAGGATGGTGTCAGCCAAGGTCCAGCTCCCAGCTGTCCTCTTTGCAGGCAGTGGAGCCCTTCCTCTGCCCCCGCACCCCCAGCCAGGGCCCTGACCCCACTGTGCCCTGCCAAGACAGCAACCTCTCATGATCTAACTGATGGTAGGTTTCAGAGGAGATCTGGGGATAGCTGTGATCATCTGAGGCCAGATGATCAGGGGCAGGAGGAGTCCCAGCACTGCCTTTTCCAGCCAGCTGAGGGACCCTTGAAAGCTGCTCCCCGACCTGAAGCCACAGGTACCATTTCTCTGATGTCGACCATACCGAGGAACCAAAGGAAGGTCAGGTGGGCCTGGGAACAGCCTGGCAAGTGAGTACTTAACAAGGCCATCTGTCCCCAAGATGGGCCCTATGAGCCTAGAGCTTGCCGAGATACTGCACTCCACGGCTTGACTCGGGGTGCCTTGATGAGCTCCTGTGGTGGTATACGCTCTCCGAGGCTTGGCTTTCTCTGTCCAGAGAGGATTCCTGGGGTGCTGGAAACAAGCATATTCTAGATACTTCTGGCTTCGCTGTTCCTTCCTGCCAGGTGTAAGTGGCAGGCCCAGAGCCCGTGCCTTTGACACAGTTCCAGAACAAGGCTGCAGATACTCAGTGGGTGCTTAGGTAACACCCTGTCATCTGCTTGTTGGGAGAGAAATTAGCTAGTGTGTCTTGGGGCTCCCCATCTTCCAGACTGTGAGGCTAGAAGCCAGCAGCAGCCGTGGCCAGAAACTTGCTCCAGTCTCACCCTGCGGGGGGGGGGGGGGGGGGGAGGGGGGGAGCATCTCCTCCAGATCCATGAGGCCACTCCCACCCTTGAGTAGACCTCCCTCTCTCCCTCCCTCCCTCCCTCCCTCCCTCCCTCCCTCCCTCTTATGTTTGTCAGCCAGCCTGGCACTGCAGGACTTGGAAGAGGAGACTCAGGCCCTCCAGCCACCCCAGCTCAGCCAACACCGCAATTGTTTTTCCACCTGCAATGTCCAAGGAGCCATGGGCAGCCAGGAGGGGGCTCAGCCCGAGACACCAGCAGATGCATTAGGAATGTGACTCCCCTCTGTGCGCAATGGCACCTGGGCTGGGGTGGTTGGGCCAGTAGCTGGTCCTGGCCCTTGTCCTTTGGGCTTGAACTAGTGATTTACTATGCCCCAGTCTCACACTTCCATCATCTTTAATATGTGTGGCTATTTCTCAATTCGCTGCTCCACAGGAGACACCAGATATGCCTGGTAGAATGAATGTTCCAGGAACCAGAGGTCCTCATGATTGCTCCTCTGTCACTCCAGCTGGGAGCTGGGTCTGACCTCTGAGGGTGGCAGCTAAGTGGCACAGGGTCAGGTCAGGATCCTTCTTACCCAGTGAGGCCCCCATGAAGTCTCAGGGGATGTGATGGCCTGAGCCAGAGGAGTCAAGGAGAAGGGGGTGTTTCCTCCCTTCCTGTAGCTCGGGAGAGTCCCAGAGCAGGAGATGGAACCAAATAATGGCCAGAACCGCCTTGTTCCATCTCCCATTGCACAGGAGAAAAACAGCTGGGCCAGGGTGATGGGGTCACTGATGCAGCTGGATAGATGACAGTCCAGTGTAGCCAAGGTGTGGCCAGGCCAGGCTCCCTGGGGTCCTGCTGTGGGAACAAGCTGTCCTGACTTCTGCAACAGCAGCCCTTGCTGTTGTTTGTATGAGCACTTGTCTGCAGCTCAGCTCCTGCCCCACCCTCCGAGGTGGCTTGGGCTGCCACCTTTTACCTCCATCGGAAAAGATGGAGCTATGGGTGCCCTTTCAATTCAAGGTCAGGGAGGGGACAGGTGGTCCAGTGTGGGGATGGAGTGCTGACATAGAACCACCCCAGGACTTTCATCTCTGGGGCAATCACAAGGAAGGATAAATGGTTGTCAGTGCTGGGTAGACACAGATGTTGTCCTGGCTAATTGTATGTCACCTTGACACAAGCTAGAGTTGTCAGAGAGGAGGGAACCTCAGGTGGGGAAAATGCCTCCATAAAATCTGGCTGTAAGGCATTTTCTTAATCAGTGATCAGTGGGAGAGGGATGGGTAGTGCCATCCCTGGGCTGATGGTCCTGGCTTCTATAGGAAAGCAGACTGAGCAAGCCAGTCAGCAGCACCCTTCCACAGCCTCTGCATCAGCTCCTGCCTGCAGGTTCCTGCCCTGCTTGAGTTCCTGCCCCGACTTCCTTCAATGATAGACTACAGTGTGGAAGTGTAAGCCCAATAAACCCTTTCCTCCCCAACTTACTTTTTGGTCATGGTGTTTCATCACGGCAATAGCAACCCTAAGACAGATACCTTGACCATGTGGCTCACCTCACGGTGAGGCATCTCTCACAGTCATGTACAGCCCACCTGCTCCACCCCAGCTTCATGCTCACTCATAGTGGGTTTGCGGGGGAGGGGCAGAGTTCATTTGGTCCCTGGGCTGACAGTGGATGTGGTCTCCAGGGACAGGGACAAAGAAGCACAGGGTCCTTGGGAAGGGGAGCAGAGAGGTCTACTATGTCGGCTTGGCTGAAGTGGAGCCTGGTAAGGCAACGGGGCAGAGGCAGAGAGACCACATGAAAACCGTCCCCTGGGGCTTCTAGTCAGCAAAGGATGCTGAGGTATGCAAGAAGCCCAGGTACACAAGACCCAAGGAGTATTGGCCACTGCGTGCATAGTGGCCCCGCCACCCCCGTGTCTCCCACCAGCTTCCTCTGCTGGCAGGTAGGAAGTTGCCACGGTTCAGCTGAGACCAGGCCGTGGATAGGGAGGGCTTGGGGATGTTGAGTCTGGGTCCTGTTTTGGCAGCCTGTCTAAGATGCTTCCTGATCACAAGATGATTCTTCCTGTGAACAAGATGATTCTCTCTCTCCATTGTCTTTCTCAAGTGGAAACTAACAATTCCAACAGAATGCCAGAGAGGAATAATCTCAAATGCAGGACTGGAGGCCAGAATGTAGCCAGGGTTCTCACAGAGGGCCTGGGAAGAGGTCCCCAGGACATTCGATTTGTGCACTGGTTCCATGTCAGGCTCAGAAGCCGCTAGGCTGCTCCTGGATACCTCTGGAAAACAATGCCAGCCCAGAGGTTGACTGTGCCTATAGGAACTGTCTCGGGGCATCAGGGCAGACAGTGGGGAAGAGAAAGGGCAGGCCAGAGGCTCTGCCAGTGCTCCGTCAAGGCGTTGGCATGATACGGAGAGTGGGCAGAGGCCAGTGCCAGGGTGTGTGCTACCCACTGAGAGCTAGTCATGGAAGGCTGGGAGCCTGCAGATGATGAGGGAATATTTTCCCAAAGGATATTGGGAACAAAATGAACTTAGCCAGATCCCTGTGGTGGCTGGACATGGGATGTGCCAGAGGGAGTGTGGTGGCACCTGCTTAGAGTGTGGGGGCCGTTCCGAAGGCTAACAGTCAGAGTTGAGAATGAGGGAGCTGGGCTCAGGCATCCGGCTCTAGGGCCTAACCTCCTTGCTTGCTTGGGAGGGCTGGCAAGACTCAAGCAAGCCTTGTCTGGGAGCTCCCAGCGTGGGGCTCTGGGTTTATTACATGAGGTATCCAAGCCATCACTAGAGCTGCGCTACCCTGCCTAGCTGGTCTTGGAGCAGTGGCCTCCTGGGTCAGGAAGTAGGTTCCATGTTTTCAATGTCTCTGTCCCCACTTCCTCAATAGTGACTTCAGACCCATCTTGCCCTGTGCCACTCAGGGTTGACTCCTCAGAAAGCTTGTGAAGACCAAGGAGAAGAAAGCAAGAGGGCAGGAGATAGGAAGAAAGAAATGCTAGCCCTGGTCCTTAGGGAACCTCCTGCTTCCCCCTCCACCACCCACTGCTGCCTCTAAGATCCATGGTCCCCTTCTCCCCGGGTTCCCACCCTTCTGCATCACGGGACTCTGAGCACACTTCCCCCTAGCCCTCCTGGCACTCTGGATGTCCCACACCTCCTCCCCTCTCACCCTGGGCAGTGTTCATTAGAGACAGAGTTCTCCTCTCTGATACCCTCAAGAGCCAGGCTGAGGGCTCCAGGTCCCTGCCCCTCACTTGGCAACATTGGAAACATGACAGGAGAGGCAGGGACCGGGAACTTGGTTCACCTGCTAAACCCCATGGGGCTGTAGTCCTCTTGGCTGTGGGAATACTGGAGCAAGGTCCAACTGGGGAGAACATACTCCCAAAGGAATCCTCTTAGGCAGTCCCAGTGGGGCCAGAGCCAGGGGCTTCCCTTCTCCTGGAAATGGTCCCTAGCTGAAAAACCTCAGAAGCCTCTGGTCCATCATGGTAGTCCAGCATAATCAACATGCCCATGGAAGAAGGTGTAGGTCCAGGGACCATGAGAAAACCCTTCTAGTCCAGGAGAGCTTCCCGAAGGAAGAGGCACATGAGCTAAGCCTTGAAGGGTAAACAATACACTCCTGTGTTAGGAACATTGGTCCAGGTAGAAGGAACAGCATTTGTCAAATGCCACGGCCATAAAGAAGCTTAAAGATAGGCAGGGCTAGGAGCCTGGGATTCTGAGGATGGGAGGGAAGGTGGGGTTTTTCTGAAGTCTTCCTTACCCCATGCCCCTCTCACGGTGCCATTTCCTTCCCTACGGCCTTAAAGCTACCTCCTCGCAGGCGGCTGTGCCGAGGGGTCAGTCGAGGTCCCTCCCTGGTTCTGCCCCCACTAGTTATTTAGCTCTAAGCCAGTTAACTTTCCAGAGTCTCAGTTTCCTTAGCTATAAAATGGGCTTGTGTCTCCTTCCTCCCATAGCTGTTGTGAGTTAAAAATAGTCTATGCTCAGAGAAACCCCTTCTCTGGGCCTGACATGGAGTAAGGCCTAAAAATGGAAAAATCTAGAAGGAAGTGACATTGTGAGCTTCCTTCCCCTTCCTGAGGGGGCTTTGTCCCTCAGCAATTCCTGTCCCAGTCATGGCGGGGGTGGGGGGGTGGGGGGGGGAACATTCCAGGAATCTGATGGCTTTTCTCTTGTAGGGAATCCTGTTGGTTACATAGCGGGGCTAGACGGAGGATCCACTTTCTTCCTGGACCTCGGTTTACCTGTCTGTGAAATAGACATCGCTGAGAGGAGCCATAAAGAGGATACTTGAAAAGGCCAGCCTCACACCCTCCCCCACGCTAGACGCTTTCAGCTGTCATCACTCAGCTGATGGTCCTGCTGTGACCTCAGAGGAATCAGCTGGGATGGACCCCACCGCTGCTGTCCTAGGGCTTGAGTATGCGAGGCCCAGGGCTGGGCTGGCACAGTCAGAGACGAGTGGCTCAAGCCCCGAGAGCCAGGGCCCTGTGACTCCAGACTGTAGAAGATGGAGGCGTACAGCTCCAGGTGCTCTGGCTAGGAGCTCGTTACCCTGGGCTTTATCCAGCCACCTGGCCCAAGGCAGCTGTTGTAATCCACAGTTTCCAGCAGCAGGCCACACCTGCTGGTCTCAAAGTTCCTGGCTGGGCCTCGGATGTGTGGACTCTCGGTAGCTGCAAATGATCCTGCTCTTGGGTTTTGAGTGTCTGAGCGGCTGGTCCTTAAGGCTCAGCAGCGCCCTGGAACTCCAAAGACTGGAGCCTGTGGTGTCTCACTTCTGGCTTCCCACAGCTTCTGTCTTTATCCTTGGCTCTTCATGTTCTCACTGGTCGGCAGGCCTCTGACAATGCCCCAAGACTCAGAAGGCTGACTCACAGGGAGCGGGCCATGGCTCACATCTGTGATCTCAGCACTCAGGAGGAAGAGGCAGGTTTACCTCTGTGAGTTCTAGGTCAGCCAAGATTACACAGTAAAACTCTCAGAGCAAATGAACCAGAAAAGATTCACATGGCCTGTATTATTTTCATAATAATCATCATCAGTATTATTCTTTTTGTTTATTCTTTTTGTCTTGCTGACATTTTCAATGATGACAGAAAGACAGAAAAGTGTGAATCAGGCTGTACCCAACTGTACTCTGTGTAAGTGTGTGTGTGTATGTGTGTGAATATATGTGCCTGTGTATGTGTGAGCAAAAGCCAGAAGAGGGCATCAGTGTCCTCCTTGCTCACTCTCTGCCTATTCCTTTGAGGCATGGTCATTTCGGAACCTAGAGCTCATACTTAGCCAGGCTGACAGCCAGCAAGCTCAGTACTCTTCTTGTCTCTGTTACCCTTGGAACTGGGGTTACAACGATAAGATACCAGTTTTGGAGTGAAAATTAAAATAGGAAAATGTGTCCTGGCTCTAGGAGGCAATGCATAGAGACACTTCTGTTGATGTGGCCAGAGGTACCACCATATTCAAGGCTTAGTAGATAACAGAGTGTGTCACCATTTGAAAGATGAGCAGGGAAGGAGTTCCCAGATGTTGGAGGTGTGTTGTGAGAGCCATTTGGAGAGCAAGGTCAGTCTCAGTTTTCAATAATCGCACATGAAAACATTCCTCCAGCTAGCGCACACCCTCACTGCAGCTGGGGTGGAGGAAAGTGCCACTCACTGCCTTTGGGTGCTACAGCAAAGGAAAGCATATGGGACTTTGGAAAGGCCCTGCCGTCTTCTCACCCCACATCTGTGAAACACCAGATTTTCTTCACATAGGTTCAACAAAAATCAGATCTTATGACAGACTGAAGAATTCAGCTGTTTTTGATGAAGCCAGACACTAAAGAGATTTGTAAAAATGCAAAATAATAATTACCACACTTCTCATTGACTTTTCTTCTTTTCTTTTGAGGCAGGATCTCCTGTAGTCCAGGCTGGCCTCAATCCTGATATGTGGCCAAGGACAGCCTTGAACTCTTGATTCTTCTGCCTCCAACCCCCAAGTACTGGGAATTAAGCATGTGCCACCACACCAGTTTTTATGTGGTGCTGGAAATCCAACCCAGGACTTTGTGCACACCAGGCAGGCACATTACTAGCTGGGCTACATTCCCTAGCCCATCACTGAATTTTTAAAAGTACTTTCTGGGGCCTGGAGAGATGGCTAAGCTGTTAAGAGCACTGACTGCTCTTCCAGAAGACCTGGATTTGATTCCCAACCATCTGTAATTCCAGTTCCAGGGAATCCTACGACCTCTTCTGACCTCTACAAGCACCTTACACCATTCCCAATTAGCTCTTTCTGCCCCAGAAGTAAGCAAGCTCTCAGCTACTGCTCCGGCTCCATGCCTCCTTCCATTTCTCCACCATAATGATTGTGGATTCTAACCCTCTGGAACTGTGAGCCCCAAATTTAGTGCTTTTTTTTTTTTAATAAGTAGCTTTGATCATGGTGTTTTGTCATGACAATAGAGAAGTCATTAAGGCAGCTTAGGAAGGGAAGGAGATTGCCACCATGTCTGCTCAGGGCCACAGAGGCAACCTAACAAGGCACATGGGCAGGAGGACTCAGGCTTGAGGCTGCATGAGCATCATCAGGCCTGGAGCTTGCAATGAGCTTGTGTCCTTTGAGGACGGTCAAGGAACATGAGACATGACCTACTAAGCTTAAATCTGTTCTGGGAAGGTAAGCCTCTGGAGGTCCAAGCTTTGGACTTAGAATGGTGCAGGAATTAGCCCAGAGGTCTGCATCAGGACATGACAACAGGAGGGAGCCCACGTCTGGCCCTTCCTGGCTCTTCTTACTGCAGGATGGGGCTGCTGGCCTGAGGTCTGTGGTGGGAGATGCTCTGCAGGAAACTTCCTTCCTTCCTGGCGGAGGAGAAGGAGTGATGGGGGGAGGGGCGGAGCACCAGCCAGACAAAGGCCTCTTGTGAGAGGAAGGCTTTGGGGCTCACCCGGCCTGCACCTAGGACTGGGGTCACCAGTATGGTGAGTAGTACTGCTGATGCAGGCCGCCTGCTGGGCCCAGGGGCAAGCTGTGGGAAGAAGGCTGCCAAGCAGACTGTACTGGAGGGGTGGTGAGCTCACAGCCATCTGAGCTGGGAAAATGAGACAGCAGCTAAGGGCTTCTTAGCATGCCAGGGCACAGCCAGAGAAATGTTGGTCCTGGGAGACTTTTAACTTCCGCTGCCACTCAGCCTCAGGACTGGGCCATGGCCCAGGTGGTATACAGGTGGGATAAGGGCCAAGAGAATTTGGAGTCCCTGGCTGACCCGGGGTACATCTGTGTGGAGGGGCAGCAGGAAAGACCACTCTTTGGAGCTGAGAGGCCAAAGCCACTGGTGCACTGAATGGGAGTGGGCGGGCATCTGTCCCAGGTCAGCCAGTGAGAGCGGCTAGAGGGGACCACATGCAGAGCTGAGGGGGGCACTAAGAGGGATGCAACAGAGGCTGAGGTGGGATCCAGGTAGTACTAAGAAAGAAGCTATCCACTGCTCCCACTTCCTATAGACCAGATCTCTGTTAACGTGACCCCTGGTGGCTTCTGCCTGGTGGACAGCCCTGCCGCCCCGCCGCCCTGTTGCTGTAAGGAGTAACTGATTGGTCCCAGCCCTACCCCATTCTGCCCTCTATCCGAACTTAGAGGCCGGAGAGTATGGAAGGAGGCCTCAGGAAAAGCAGGAACACTGACTGCATGCTCTCTGTGGCCCTCTGCTACCTGACTCCCCTGCTTTTTCCAGCTGGTCTGTATCCTCTGGTGTTTTTCTAGGCCACTCCATCCTGCCTTGTCGTCCTCTTCCCTTTCCTGCCAAGACCCAAATGGTTCACAGTCTCATGTGGCTCAGAATCCCCAGCAGGCTCCAGCACTGCCCCACTGGACAGTCCTCCATGCAGCCAGCCCTGGTCTCTCTCCTGGGTACTCCTCCTCTTCCTCAGTGCTCTGGTTCCCTCGGTTCTGCTTCTCCCCAGAGTCCAGCCTGGATCACTGGGCTATCCTCAGTCCCAGTGTCACTGCCAGTGACTCTCTTTCCTTTAGTACCTCACCTCCTGCCGGGATCCTCCCCTGAGCAAGGTCCTAATGTCCTCCTCAGCCCCATGTTCAGCCTCCCTTCCCACGATCCCTCTTTCTCCTTCCATTCTTATCCTCCCCTTTTGTTCACACATCTGCCCCATCCACCCATTTCTTCCTACGCTTGTCTACCCCTTCTGTGTCTCTCCCCTCCTCCCCTCCCTCCTCCCTCTCTATCCAGCACACTCCATCCTCCCCCCCCCCACCTTCCTCTTTTGTTCATTTCATCCCACTTTGTGCCTCAGATGTGGTTCTTGCCCTTGAATGCAGGAAGCCCCAGGGTGGGGGGAGTCATGCCAGAGCTGGGTTCTGCAGGATGAGTAGGAGTCTTCTTTGGGAGGAGTGAGAGGAAAGGGCCTCAAGGCAGAGGGACGATGGTGTGGGTATGGGAAAAAGGAAACCACAGAGCCAGCTCTTGAGCCTTGAAGATCAGGTTGAATCATCCAGACTCTGGCCTGATGACATAGAGGGCACCAGGCCTTCCAGGCAGGGTGTGGCGTGGGCAGCTGTATGCTTCTGGAAGAGCCTTCCTTGTGGCCAGAATCAGCTGATTGACAATCAAGCTGATTGACAGGGGTGAGGAGCATGTGCTGGGCCAGCACAACACTCTCTTGGTGTCCAGATCTCAGCTTCAAGCCTGTTGCTTTTTAGCCTCCACCTTGGTCCCCCAAACCCCAGCTAAAGCTAAACTGCATGGTAACAGGGAGCTCTGGGGGTGTCTTTCAGGACATGTAGCTTCAGGCTCTCAGCTCAGCATGGGAGGCTCAGGGATCAGAGAGAACCAGGCCAGATTAGGGCCACAGCTTGGTCTCGGCTGTGGACATCTCCGTCAGATACACACGCTGGCTTTTCAACAGAAGCCAGAATATAGACTCTGCAAGTGTCTTGACTTTAAAACTATCCCAGGCAAGCATAGTGCTGTTTGTGGCCCAGCTCTGGGTTGCTGGGAAGATGATATGCCGCATGGGTATCCCCTCCACAGTCCCACCTCACCATGCTCCTCTCCTAGAAAATGACAGGCCTGCTTCTTCTTTTGAAACTGAGGGCTGAGCCCCCTGGATAGAGCTGAGAGTCTCTGTAGGAAAAAGCAGAAATGTATACCCCAAAGACATGAGAATGGGGATGCAAAGAGCTACTGGCATACCCATGCCCATCACACACTAACCACAGCCCTAAGCAAAAGTGTCCATTGATGGGCAGATGGGCACAGCTCAGCTGCTCCAACAATAAGCTAGATACCCATATCTAAAAGAAAGGGGATTGGACACCAGCTGTATCATGGATGAATTCTGGTTATTAAAATGAACAAATTGATCATAAAAGTACAAATTTTGGATAATTCTTCTTGTATGACATCCCTGAAACAATTCAATTCAAGTCAGAAGGTAACATAGTATTGCCAGGGACTGGGGAGTTAGCTTTTAAAAGGGACAGAGTTGCCATTTGGGAAGATGGAAGGCTCTGAGGCATTGGCTACAGGGCTCTGTGACCCTGCTTCTTTCTACCGAGCTGCAGTGGGAGATTGCATAAACACTATAGCATGAACTTCCAGAAAAAAGAGAGAGATGCTCATGGAGGAGGGGGAAAGCAGGCTTGGGAAGCTGTTCAGGGCTGGAGCACTTATGGATCCAGGCACACAAGGGGCCCTGGAGTCACGGGAGTCTGAAGTGACTGCTCATGTAGGTAGGGTCAGCTTCCAGCTCCTTCCCAGGCTTCCTTTATGAGAGGAGTTCGGCTTCATCAAACTTGCTCTCCAGTATGTATTAAAATGGCTGTGGACCTCCTCTTCCTCCTTCCCTTCTCTTCTTCTTCTCCTCTTCCTCCTTCTCTCCTCTTCCTCTTTCTTCCTTCTCTTCTTCCTCCTTCTCTTCTCTTCCTCCTCCTCCTCTTCCTCCTCTTCTTTCCAGCCTTCTTCTTCTAATAATACTATTTTATTATTTTTATATGTATAAGTGTTGCCTGCATGTATGTCTGTGTACCACAAGCATGGAGTGCCCATGGAGACAGAAGAAGGTACTGGATCCCCTATGACTGGAGTTACAGATGTTTGTGAGCTGCCATGTGGGGGCTGGGAATCTGTCTTGGTTACTTTTCTATCTCTTTAATAAGATACTGTGACCAATGTGAGTTTATTTTGGGCTTACAGTTTCAGAGGGTTCAAGTTCATGGCCATCATGGCAGAGAGCATGGCAGCAGGCAAGTAGCACGGCGCTGGAACCGTAGCTGAGGGCTTACATGTCAAAACACAACCGTGAGGCAGAGAAAGCTAACTGGGAATGGTGTGGGCTTTTGAACCCTCAAAGCCCATCCCCCAGTGACACACCTCCTTGAATGAAATAAAAGAAATAAAAAAGGAAAGGACATGATTGCTCCTCGGTATGGTGGAAATGAAGGTTTATTGTAGATAAAAGGGAGAACATAATCAGAGGCAGAGACATCTGGGAGAGTCCAGAGTGAACATGACCAGACTGAGCTGGGCCGTGTGAGGAGAGAAGGGGAGGGAGAGCAAGCCAGGAGCTGCCAACCGAGAGGGGCAGCCTGGGCCAAGAGACTGGCATGACCAAAATGCTGGATTGTACAGGGAAGGGCAGCTGGGGGAAGGGCAGCCCAGCCCCTGGGCTGGAGAAGTTTAGGGTAGGGGGATGGGTATGTCAGCCATACCCTGTAACAGGTAGGGACTAGGGATGCAGAAACCTGGCGGCCAGTGTCTGCTTTGACATGTTAATGGGTACCTCAGTTAGCCATTTGTCCGGGTTTGAGACCTAACACTCCTAATCCTTCCTTAACAGTTCCACCAACTGGGGCCCGAACATTCAAACACGTATATGAGCCTATGGGGACTATTCTCATTCAGACCACTACAGACTCTAACTCAGGTCTCCTGCAAGAGCAGCCAGTACTCTTAACTGTGGAACCATCTCTCCACCCCCCACCCCCCAGATTTATTTTATTTGACTGGACATGGTTGTGCCTTTAACCCCATTGCTCAGGAGGAAAAGCAGAAACAGATGGATCTGAGTTTGAGGTTAGCCTGGCATACATAATAAGTTCCAGGCCAGCCAGAGCTGCATAGTGAGACCTTGTTTTTAAAAAAAAAAAAAAAAAAAAAAAGCTGGTGCACACCTTTAAATCCAGCACTTGGGAGGAAGAGGCGGGTGGATCTCTGAGGACAGCCTAATCTTCAGATCTTCAGAGTGAGTTCCAGGACAGCCAGGGCTACACAGAAACCCTGTCTCAAAAAAATTTTTTAATTGTGTGTGTTGGGGGGGGGGAGCGTGTGTGTGTGTGTGTGTGTGTGTGTGTGTGTGTGTGTGTGTGTGTGTGTATGTGTGTGTGTGTGTGTGTGTGTGAGTGCAAGTGCATGCATGTGCACATGCCCAAAGGAAGCCAGAACAGGGTGTCCAATCCTATAAGAGCTCAAGTTACAGGCAGTTGTATGCTGGGAATGAATTGGGTCCTTTTCAAGAGTGATCTCTGGTCCTAACTACTGAGCCTCACGTCAGCCCCATGGACTTCTTTCACCTACATCTGTCAGCCACATACCTGGCCTGTCCGGGCTGCCCGGCTCAGGGGAAGCACCGTCCACCTGCCTGCCTTCGCTGTCCCTTGAGAAGGGACTGGATTATTGTGTTAGTGTTTGTTTAGGAGTGTTCTGATTTCTGTCTGCTAAGAGTAATGGATCTTTTGTTTTTGCTAGGAACATTGATTGCTCAATCCCCCTTCTCTCACACCCGTTTCCGGGCTCCACTTCTCAGGCACCTCAGTCATCTCAGTTGGATGTGGCCCCCAAGCCTGACTGCATGTCCACAAGCCAGGACAGAGCTTCCTGGGCACCTGTGGGCATGAACTTGGGGTCTGTTGGGGTTAGGCAAGAGTGATCCTGGATGCTGAGGCTGCTGGCCTCAGTGTCATTGAGGGAAGTGAATTCCCACTTGAAGGGGAGCAGAGCCTTTCATGGTGGGTTGGGGCTGGGCCGCAGCCTGACTTCCTTTCCCCCCAAGCCCCCAAATATCCTTCCATGCTTTCTCTAGGCATCACAGGTTCAAATATACATGCCATGGTGTACTGAGCAGCCTGGACTCTGGAGGACAAAGGACAAAGACTTCCCTTTTCTGTCCATTTGGTGGTGTCCTGTGCCCCAGGCTTTGATGACCCACTTTTTTTTGTTGTTGTTGTTTTGTTTTGTTTTTATCTGCATCTCTGGGTATTGAAAAGCCACGCTTAGCCACTGCCAATCGAGACACCCCTGACCCTCCCTACCCTGTGCCCTATGGTTCCAGGGACAGAGAGCGGGGAGGAGAAGGTATGGACTGTCTTTCTCTGAGGTAGGAGATTGCCACCAGTCCAAACTGACTCTCCTGATCTCTCTGCACCTCTCTGGCTGCAGTAGCTGGCTATCCGTGATGCAAATGTTCCTGAAGAAGCACCCCTTTAGTGCATTCTTTCGGAAGTGTTTGCTATTGGGGGACACCTTCTCTGCTGGCTTGGGGCATTTGGCAGTGGAAGGACCCATCTCACCCTCAGCACAGTCCCTGCTGCTTCTGTGTCCCCATGTCCAGGAACAGACTAGGCAGCCCATACCAGACCCCCTATCGTGCAGCCATTCGACCTGTCCGGCTCCCCCACTCCCCGTCTAGTCTTGGAGCCAGGACAACCAGCTGTGATCACAGCATGAGATGACATCCCAGGGAGATGGATGCTGTTGCTCACACTCCTTCCCACGGGAGGACAGCCTTCCACCAAGGGCACAAGTCTGCCAAAGCTTCCTTTTGGGGACCAAGGTGTTTATT
The DNA here is from genome assembly GCF_049852395.1 of Peromyscus maniculatus bairdii. NCBI lineage: Eukaryota > Metazoa > Chordata > Mammalia > Rodentia > Cricetidae > Peromyscus > Peromyscus maniculatus. Next base: position 113,379,421 of record NC_134854.1, read on the forward strand.
ATGCTTCATACAGAGCATAGGTAAGGGGTCACCCAAAGTGATGTGGGCATTACTCCCAGAAACTGACTGTACCTGGAAAGCCTCACCAGCAGGGATGAGGGCTTCTCTAGAGCCGTAGATGGAGTTCCTCACCCAGTCTTTCCCTGCGTCAAAATACTCTAGCCTCTGCCACTTACAGTGTTGCTGGGGGGTTGGGAACAGCTGGCTACTCAGGCAAGAATCTCCAGCCTTATGCCACACCTCTCCATGGGGGGTGTAAACCGTCCACAAATCCATCTGGGATGATCTTTCGTAAGGGGGCTCTGCCAAACTCCCCATGATAGATAGCATTTGCTTGGAGGACAGTCACTCATGACAGAGGCCCATCTCCCCTCTTTGCAGGCACTCAGTCTCCAGGGGGCTACAGGCTGTGTCTGGTCACTATGTGGCTCTGGCTCCCTTTAGAAAGTAAGTTTGGGATGCTTCTCTGACCTGACCGTGGGGTCCAGGCCACTAAATCCTGCAGAATGAGCTGTCCCTCAACACCCTGATCTGCTGGGTGAGATTAAGTTAAGGCTGGGCATTTGCCCACAACTTCCCTGTCCACTCTGGTCTGGTTAAACCCAGACAGCATTGTCATCCTCCTCCTGATACCCACATGCAGGTACAAACCATTTATCTTTTCCTCTTGTCCCCACTCTGGAGGCACAGAAGATGGGGCCAGAGAGCAGGGCAAAGATGGGACAGGATAAAGGAGATGCCATCACTGCTGGGAGCTCAATGTGACTGGATAGTGACTCTGCAGGGTACACCCCAGATACATCCCAGAAAGCCCCGGTTTTTGAGTAACTATCCACCAGTGCACCCTCCTTGCTGGGAGCTCTGCCCACAGAGCCATCTATATCAAGGGGTAGACTGTACGTGAGGCTGCATGTGACCTCTGGCTCTGGGACTGAGGACAAGAGCCAGGAAATAGTGTACAGCAGTGTGCAGCACCCTGGCACTTGTTAACTCCGTAGGCCTATGTCTGCGTTGTCTACCGGCTGCTTCCTCATGACCCGAACAACCGCCTCTAACTGGCACCCAGATCCTGGACAGAACCTGCCACCCTACTCCCCACCCAAGTGGCTCTGGGGATACCCACTCCTGGTGATGGGACCCAAGCATGCTAGACAGGAGCTCCATGCTGACTTCTAACAGCTCAGATAGTATTCCTGTTGTAGGATTTTACAGAAGACACACTTGTACGTGCGTCATCATTTACACTGGACTCTTTGAAGCCCAGCTGCTTGCCTTCCATGTGTCTCCAAGGTGGAACTCGTCAGGCTTCGGCAGCAAGGGTCCCTACCCACTGAGCCATCTCACCAGCCCCGCCAAACCCCTTTTCCCTGTGATGGTCCCCTTTGAACTCCCACAGTGGTGGGAGAGAACCTCTGTTGCTTCCATTAATGCCCGCTCTCTGGATGCCATCCCACTCCTTCAGTGCAAGCAGGCATGCCCGCAGTTTTCATGCGCACGTAGATGATGTGTTCCATGCCCCCCGCTGCCCTCGTCTGCTTTGCCCAGATTAAACCCAGAGGGTCCCTCACTGCTTGCATGCAGCTGGTGGATGGCAGTTCTGCCTGTGAGCTGGACTCTGCAGGAGGTCTCTGCCAGCTGGCTTGCTGCAGGCCAAGGGAGCCACAGCTGGCCACTTAGCTGATCCCTGGGGACTAAGTGGGAGATGGGAGCTTAGACTCACTTCTCCCTTGAAGTTGTCTCACAAGTGTGTTTTGGCCCCTGTCCCTGTGAGGTAGATCAGAGGTACCACCCCACCTTGAGTTGTTATACTGTTTTCGTATTTAATTCATTACTTTTTTCTTTTGTTAGACACTAGCAGGTGCTGCTAATGTGAATAGCAGGGCTCTGCTCTAAACACCCCTTTTAGTGTATATTCTTCCTTTAAATAAGCTAAGATGTGGGCTGGCCCAATTTATGGCCGTAAGTGACAGTTGTTAGACCCTTCCCTGGTCCTCAGATGCTCCACTGCCTTCGTGGTGCCCTGGGGGTGGGGGTACCCAGCCAGAGGTCTGTGATTGGTGCAAACACAGCCTTGCGTTTGCATGAAGGATTGTACTGTAACAAGTGCAGACAACCTGACCACACCCCTTTCTTGATAAGCTCCCCTGGGCCTCAGCTGAGGGACGTGAGGGGTTGAGAACAGTACAGTATAAAATGTGTCAAAGAATGCTGGGTAGAGCCAGCCAGGAAGAAAGGCAGTAGAGACAGCAGGGGATGAGGGAGAGCAGAAGAGGAGAGAAGGGGAGAGAGTGGCAGAGAGCCTGTCTGAGCTCTCTAAAAGCGCGTTCCGGGGAGCTGCAGAACCGGAAGGGTTCAAGGTCTCAGATACTCTGGGCCAGAGAGCTATGGCACACACAACCGAAGGCACTGTTCCAGGGCCCAAGGCCTGTCAGGAGCTGAGGGTACCACAGTTGCCCAGTGCCGGGCTGTGGGGCTTGGTGCCCAGGCAATGAGCCTCCAGTCCGAGCACCTGGAACCCCGAATCTCTGGCTTCTACAGCTTCGAGTAACAGGACCCTGGCTCTCAGAGTTTGAGCTGCAGCCTCTGGCTGTGTCAGTTCAGCCCCTGGGCTTTGGGCAGGGACGGCCAACACTGGAGATCGTCTCCTTGCCTGCTCAGGTTTGTATCCATGGGGTGGGGCATAAGGACTCCAGCCAGCTCAACTCCTATGATGTGAGGCCTACCTGTGCAGTCAAGGGAGGGCATGGTGTGGGTAATAAGGTGGGGTCATCTGGATGTCTCAAGTCACTTGGAGCTGAGCCTGTGGGCTGGGGACCATGGCCTCCAAGGGTTCCTAGCTTCTCATCTGTAAAAGAGCCACCTAGTATTGCCTTTCTGGAGGCTTGGACGTGCCTTGCATGAGATCAGAGGGAGCAGGATTTGCCGGGCTCCCTTGGCCTAGGGGAGACAGACGGAGACTCAGACAAGGGCTTGGTGCCACTGAGGCTGTGGGGGAAGTTGGGGGGGGCTCTCCTTAGAGCCCATGGCATCTGGAGTTTCTGGCAGGGACCCAGACCTTGAGAGGGGTCCTGGGATGCTGCCCGCCCTCTGCCTCCTCCCACATGTTGGCATCTGGTTTTGTTCAGCTGGAGCCAAGCTGGGAGGTGGGGGGGGGGGTTCCGGCAAAGAACTGGGGGAACAAGGCCCCTTTGTCTGCTCCAGGGTCTGCCTGTTCCCTCTGCTTAGAACTGTGGGTTGGGCCTCAAGCTGGCCATTAGGGGCACTGTCTGTGATAGCAAAGAGGCCAGGAGTTTCCGAGTTGGAGGGGAAACTGAGGCAGGGAGGACAAACTATCTGTCCAGAAAGGTAAATGCGTCATCAGCACAGACAGGACCAGCACTAACTTCCCGAGTCCAAACCCAGACCCCCTTCCTTCATGTACTGTCCTCCGGGCTCCTGGTGGCTTCCGAGTCCTTCCTGGGACCTGTGCGGGAACCGCCACCCCTCTTGACTAGCTCCTTTTGTCATGCCCATCTTCGGAGGGCTTTGGGAAGGTGTGGAGGTGGCCCTGTGTAGATACACGTCTTCCAAACAGTCATGACCTTGGCTCGAAGGAAGTTTGCTGCCTATGGGAAAAGCCTGAGGAGCTGAAGATAGCACAGCCTGGGGACAGTGCTCTGAGGTGTGGCTCCCAGGTGCTTGGGGCAGCTAGGGGATATGGGGACAGGAGAGCAGAGTAGGCGGCTCCCAAGAGTAAGGGATATTCAGCTGACACCTGAAAACTGGAGGAGTAGCCAGTTCGGTGGGGTTGTGGGTTGGCTGTTCCTGGTGAGTGGTGAGCCCCAGCCTGGGGGGTGGCAGAGAGGAGGAAGGGTATGGCAGGCACACAGAAGAACCCTAAAGACCTGGGGGGGTGGAGGGAGAGAGGAGAGAGTCAGGAAGCATCTCCTACAGGGAATGGAGACACAATTGGAGCCAAACCACCACAAGGCCTTGCCGGCCAGGCTGCTGGGTGTGGACTCTGCTTCTGGACGCAGGGGAGCCACGGGAGAGCTCCAGGGCGGGCTTCAGGGCAAGGAGCCACATGGCTAGATCGTGCTTAGGAAAGAGCAATCACAGAAAAGCAAACAGCGTTTTAAGGCAAAGGACAGGAGCAGAAACTTCACACAAGAGGAGAAGCAGATGGCTGAGGCTTCTCCTTCTAAGAGGGCCACATGAATGAAAACCACACAGAGACGCTATTTAACACCAACTGCATGGGCACATGTCAGCAAGGGGCTGGAAGGGAGGCAGCAGCCCGAGGTCGCACATGGGTAGGGATACTCGGAAGCAGCAGTCTGGCCTGGGCTAGTGAATTCCATCGAGTGTAAACTCCATGACTCAGCCCCGTTGTCCTGGATGACTGCCCTAGAGAGCTCCTACAGAGTCACAGGGAGATGTCACAAAACTGTTGTGGCAGGATTGTAACAGGACTGAGGAAACAAAACAACCTAATTGCCCTCAATCAAGAGACTCATTCAGCATGTTATAGCTGGGCTGTGGAATATTACGGGGCATTAAAAAGAGACAAAGGAAACCATGGGGTTCACATGGACGTACCCCATTGTCAGTGCTGTGAGGGACATGTACAGCACATGTCCCTATATCAAGTTTAGGAACACCCTGAAAGCTAGATTTGGGATGCATTCAGAAAGAGGAACTCCGTTAAGGAAACAGCCATCCATCTGGAGGCCCTGGGAGAGGAGATCTGGGTAGGACAAGCCTGCCTGCCACAGGAACCCTTTCCTCACGTAACTTCAGTCAGCCCCCAAGGCTCAAGTCATTCTCTCTTGCTGGCTACATTTTTGTGATGGGTGTAACCTGATTGTCTTATTAGTCATCAACCACAGGCAACTGACTTTACTAACAGACCCACCAAGTTCTGCTCTGGTCAAGCCTAAGGTGGTCAATGATCATGAGCAATGTGATCTCTGGGTTCTGATTGGCTGGTTTGCTGGTGAGCAAATGTTCTCTGCAGGGAACCAGTCACCAGGGAGCTTGGTGAAGCCCTTTGTGCATGTGGGGAATTTTACAGAGAACACACTTCTAAAATGTGTGTTAAATGTCCTGCAGAGTCTGAGTCGGAGAAGGTGCCGACCTCAAACCAGCTGCTGATCTGCACAGCTCAGTCAGGGCCACTCATGGATTCCCGCCAAGCAGCTAGCACTCACTCCACCTCATTCCCACCCCACTTCCTTGCCTCAGGTTTTTGGAAGGGCAATAATCTTGGACTGAGCTAATCAACGCAGCCCATTCCCACTGGAGTGACTGGTTCGGGGAGGGGTATCTACCTTAAGCCTAGGACTGTGCTTGGTGCAAAAGGCTGATTTTGTCACTAGAAGGAGTGGCCCTGGAGGAAAGATCAAAGAGGAGCGATGAGGGTAGAGAACGTCACCCTGGTGACACATCAGAGCACCAGCATCCCGCTGTGCTTGAAGCCCACCCTTCTATCTCAGTACCGAAACTCTGTCTCCCCTTTTGGCACAAGCATGTTTCAATCAACGGCCCTGTGATTTGGGAAGTTCTATCCAGCCCCTTCCCAACTCATCAGTGATGGCTCTGTTCCTAAAATGAGGAGTCCACCCCTGCTCCTCCCTCTACCAGCTCCAGCATCACCCTAGTGTGCATCATCTCTCATCAGCATCTCCCCCAGAAGCTGCCCTGGTCTGAAGTCAATGTCATCTCCACCTGTTCCCTTGAACCAGCCTCTTCCCACAGTTCCCTTGGTTCTCAGAAAAAAACACAATCTCTTTCTAGGGTGCACAGGCTACCCTCATCCTCTTTTCTCAATCCTCCCTCCAAATGACTGGCCTTCATCTCCCTTCCACTGGACCCAGCAATTGCCCAGGGCACCTTCTGCAGCTCTCTTCTAGCTGGCTCGTGCATTCATTGCGGACACTGGAGGAGGTGGGGTTGTTACTGCTGTCCCTGCTTCCTGGAGTGGGTAAGGAGGCCTGGAGAGGACAGACCTGTCCATAGAGAGTTGTTTGGCCCTCTGGGTTGCCTCACCTTGATGCTTGCTGGTGCTGATCATGGCCTGTGTTTTCCTATTACAGTTTCACCCTCCACATGAACAGGGACGAGTCCTGGTTATTGCTGGTACCCACAGGGCTGCACAGAATGGGTGGCCAGAACATTGCTTGGTATTGAACACTCAGTAAGCACAAGCTATGTCCTGAGTACTCCATGTGCACACATAAGTTCCTGAACACTGAGAGCGTTTTCCATGGAGGACTCCAGGAGCTCAAGCGGTTTCCCCCAAAACTCACTGGGTTTCTTCATTATGGATGAGAGACAATGTCTCTGGGTCACAGGGTGGTGAGTGCAAAGCAGAGGCTTAGACCCGCAGTCAGGCAGCCTGGCCACAGCCTGGTCTGTTCCTTCCATGCTCTACCATCCTCTATGGATAGACGGTGGGCAGATGCTGAGGCTGTGCTCCTTTGGGGGGTCTGGATCCGACAGCAGGTGCAGAGTAGAGCCTGGTCTCAGAGCCCAAGCATTCAGGAGCTTATGCTGGACTGAGGGTGATGAAGGAATGAGGAACCTCACTAGGGGCTTCTTGGCTACCAAGGGCTGGAGCCAGCTGGGCAGTATGATCCCCTGGGTATGAGTCCCTGCCTGGTGCCTGATTTTGGCTTTAGCAGGAGGCCAGGAGGAAGAAGAGGCTGAAGCAGGTTCCAAGAGGAAGCTAGTGGGAGTAGACCAGAGGGCAACTTAGTACAGACAGCTGGAACAAGTGGACAACCCATATGGATTACCAAGGTCCTCATTGGAAGGTCAAGGAGGCCAGCATGTCTGGCTTTTTAGCATGGTCACCCGCAATAATTACTACCAGCTTGGGTCCTGTTACCTAAAGCTTAAAGGTTGCAGTGTGGAAGAGAATCCTTATGGACTGTACAGGCCTCGCCAGAGCCCCGGTCTGCTCAGTCCCTGGGATAGCCCTGGGTCAGGGACAGGCTGAACTGGGGTCATGGAGCCCATCCAGGAGGAAACAGTCATGGAACCCAGGCTGAGAAGGAGCAGGCAGATGCAGAAGAGCAGAGGGCAATCTGAACCCCCAAACAGAGTCACCTCTCTGTGTGAAGAGGCTGTCTCCCATCACTGGAGTTGCTGTAGTATATGTGTGACTATGGTGCTCAGTTCCATCTGACTCCTTCCTCTGGGTTTAGTTGGATAGAGGGCCTGAGACCCCCCTACCCTCCCCCCATGGAAGGGGCTTTGCAGCTGTCATGCATGCCTATGGTTCCCAGGGTCCCGGGATGTCAGAGTTGAGGACATGTAGCTTGCTGGGTTGGCCTAGGACTAAGGAGCCGGTGACTCCAGAGGACCCTGGGGCACAGAGCCTCAGTTTTGTCACCTGTGAAGTGGGGACACGCTGTTTAAGCTCCAGCGTGCTGGAGTGGGAGATGAAGTGCCTGTGTTGCAGCATGGACTCTAGGAGCTGCTGGTCCTGTCATTGAGTTAGTTTGACTTGTTGGGGAGCTTGAAGAGATCTGGCCACTTGGATCAGGTGGTTCAGAGCGTGGGAGCCTTGGGGAGCAGGAAAGGTGCTGCCAGATACACAGCTCTGACGCATGCTGGCATGGGAGACTGGGGATGGGAGACTGGGTGGGGGGAGCTCAGGACGGCTGGCAATGGGGCTCAGATTCAGAAAGCTCTGGCCAAGCTGCCCAGGCCCAAGGAAAATCCTGTCATTTGCTGGTGTCCCTGTGTCAGTGCTGCCGTTGCCTGGCAGCAGCATTGAGGGGGGGAATGGAGTGGGGGGTGGGCTCAGCTCAACTGCATATGTGAGGGCCGAGGCGGTCCACCACCTGTGGGGAGATGTGTTCCCATGGCCACCACAATGCTCAAGTGGTTATGACCCCAAACGCATGAAGTCCCAAAGGTAGGTGGGGTAGCCTGACAGGCAGGTGGAGGTTGTTTGCAGAAGCCTCTCTCTCGTATTCCGGGTGATTCCTTCCCCTCATCCCCAGGGAGCGTGCTAAAGGACCAACACGGGCATGCAGAATGCGGCTGGAGAGGCTGGGGTCAGGTGTAAGGGCAATTAATAGGTGGAGGGAACGAATATATGAGTGAGGCAGTTGCTGTGTCTGTGTTAGACTGGAGGAAGTCATTTTCAGCGGAACCCCAGAGCCTGCAGCCTTAGAGCAGGGGGCTCTCAACCTGTGGGTCGCGACCCCGTTGGGTGTCGAAGAACCCCTTTTACATGGGTCACATCTCAGCCTGCATATCAGATATTTACATTATGATTCATAGCAGTAGCAAAATTGCAGTTATGAAGTGGCAATGAAAATAATGTTACGGTTGGGGATCACCACAACATGAGGAACCATATTAAAAAAGTTGCAGCATTAGGAAGGTTGAGAACTACACTGCCTTAGAAAAAAATATTGGGGGGCCTGTCTTCATCAACTGAAGCAGAAAAAAAAATACCTACATAAAAAGCATGTGAGCGGGCTGGAGAGATGGCTCAGCCGTTAAAGGCTAGGCTCACAACCAAAAATATAAGAGTTCGGTTCCCAGCACCCACGGCTGTCTCTCCAGCCACCAGAAAAAAAAAAAAAAAAAAAAAAAGCATGTGAGCAAATGCAGAAGTGTCTGCAGAGAAAAGGGGGAGCCCCCTTTCTGTGCAAATGATGTCAGAAAGAGCCTGCTGTAGATGCTGAGTGAAGGTGGCCTAGAGGCCGGGCACCTAGTGCCAGTGTTGGCACAAGCATCAGAAGCATCCAGGATGCATGTGCTCTGTGCCACTGCAACTTCTTGGGGGTGGACGAGTACCCAAATCTAAATCCTAAGATGCTCTGCAAATCATCTTTGAAAATAATAAAATCATTTAGAAATGGTCAGAATTGGCTCAACAAGCTGGGCAGAGCAGAGGGGACTTCTGAAGAGATGCTGACCACAACTGTGGGGGTTTGGGTGGCACAGAAAAGAGCCGGGGCAGCTCATAGAGAGACAGTGAGCAGAGGTGGACAGGCGTCCACATGCTCAGGCTCACACATTTATTCACATACACATGCATGTATACACTCACTGACGGAGATGCTCATAATTACATATATTGATATATTTCTACATGCATTTATTCTTTCATCATACATGCATTTGCATAAAACAAAAGTGATTGAAAAGGATTCTTCTGAGAAGACATTTGCTGGTATAGACAGTTTGTTTTATATTCTCTAATGTACTTATTAAACTCAGAGCCAGCCTCTAGGATTTCATAGGTGGGAAAATCAAGGCTTAGAATGGACAGAGGTTGTCCAGGACTAGGGTTCCTGCCTCTGAACTTTCTGTTAGCCCCTAAGGGTTGTGTTATTTGGTCTTTGGCAAATCTCTTCACTCTCTTGGCTGTTCTGGAAGAGTAGGGGGCTCTGGGTAACCCCAGTCTGCTTTCTAGCCTATGGTGAAATCTTTACTCTGAGTTCAGCATTCTACCCAAGCCAGGAGAGCTGGCCCGAACAGCCAGGCTGGGCCAAGTCTTGTCCTGGGTGACCAGAACTTCTGAAAAGTGCCAGAAATTTCATCACACCAGGCGGAGGGTAGGGTAGGATGAATCAGTAATGAGCTACGCCACAGAGGCAGAAACCGACCATTCCCAGACAGAGGCGTCAGGCCATCGGACTTTCTGGAACACACAAGGAACACATGGAAGACTAATGGCTCCCCCACCTCCCCAGGGCTTCCAGGTGCTTCAGACCCTCAGAGCACCTTGCCAAGGGGTGCCTGGTCTTCGGTCACGGTGCTTGGGACAGTGGAGGAAGGACAGTGTGTGCTGGTTGCATGGGATCCTGCCATATCACAGAGCCTCAGCTTCTTCAACTGTAAAGCAGGAACAGTGATGAAAAAAGATCTGGGCATTGTGAAGTGTGGGGAGGGGCCTGAGAAATGCATGGGGTGGGGGATGGAGGATGTACATGGTAGGCCATTTTGCTTCACTGAATCAAGTTTATCAGCCAAGCTTTTCTGTGGGAGTATTTGTGAACAAGAAACTCCTAGTCAAATTGGCCAAAGCTCCAAATGAAGCAACTAGTTCAAAATTGCAACTCAGACTGGCAGAGGCTTCCAGAAGGAAGTATTTACTGGTCCCTACAGTGGAAGCCTGCTGTTGGATGGCCCTAGGTTGAGCAGTAGTAAGTGCTTAAGCATCTGCATCAGGAAGTACTCTGTGTTCCTGTGCCGCCCAGAGTTGGTCTCTGTTCATTCCTGGCTGGTCAAATGTAAGACCATGGCCACAAGCTCACTCTCCATCAAAGAGCAGGCACAAGTGTCCTCTTTGGGCTCCAGGCATACAGTACCTCTCTTAGTTACCTTCCTTCCCTGATCCAACCACTGAAGCTGGGGATAGACTTCTCTAGCAGACCACACCTGGGCCAGGTGTCCAGCCAGGAAGTGGGGACTCTCCCAGTCCAAATGCATCATGTGGAACCAAGATAGAGACAGAAGGTTCTGCAGAGGCCCTGCTACCTGGGTATGTGCCTGGGCAGAAGACTGAAATGCAGACTGCATAGGTATTGTAGGATCCACAAGCCCCGCCCCCCAGTTCCCCAACTGCCACAGGTACGGTACTGCACATGTGGGCTTCTTAGCAGAGAAGTTAGTTAGGTACAGGTCAGGCTGCTATAATAAAGGGACCTGTGCTTTGGTGCATTTCCAAGTGAAGCTCCAGGGCAGGTAAGGCTGCTTGCCATACCCAAGGGCTCCTTCCATTCGAACAGGGCATGACCTGTGTCCAGCCAGCTGGAAGTGAAAGGAAAGGGTAGACTTGTCCTTTCTGGAAGCTGGTCATATCATTCCTGCTCCTCTCCAGTGGTCCAGAATGTTTGTGGCTGTAGCAGCAGGAAATGCAGTCCTTAGCCAGGCTCACATGCCCATCTGAACTTCCTATGGGTAAATTCTAACCAAAGGATGGGTAGGGGTCTAGTTCCTGCCACAAGCAGAAAGGAGTTGGGTGGATGGAAAAGATTCATGATGAGCTGGATGGCAGAGAGGTTGGGATGTCCCCTGGAGGACAATCCAGCTTCTCACAGGTGAAGACCACAGTTCTAGCCTTCAAGATGGGGGTGTGAGTGAGTGAAGGGCTAGAGAGGTGGGGATCCAGATCAGAGAGGGCCTGAGCCTGGCCCTAACCATTGACTGTTTCTCTGTATCCGGTGCCTTGCATGTCAACTGCTAGTTCTTGTCCCAGGTTTCCCCAGGGGTCTGAGATATGTAGGCTGGTGGTGCAGCCACTCTGGGGAGGAGGCAGGGCCCAGGAAGGACATGCACAGGCAGGAATTCCAGGTGGAGTGCTGCCCTCTAGAAGGCTCCAGGTGGCCTTCCTCCTTTTTTCTTGTAGACATTTCACTCTCTATGAAGGGACAAATCTGGGAAGGCCTTCTGCCCAGCTGTACTATAACCTATCAGGTACCTGGGGATTACTGAGAACTCGGCTGCTCCACTCCACCCACTAGAGAAGTGGACCTAGGCAGTGTAGACATTTGTATTTCAGATAAAGACATAAAGCACCAGAGTTTTCCGTTCACTATCATACATGACTGTTTGGGGTAGTGCTGCCCAGTGTCTTTGTGGGACAACAGGATCGGGGGGTGGGGGGGAATGGACTGACCTCTGAAAGTCACTGGCTGTCATCTTTGAAAGTTATCTTTATTCAGTTTCTGCTGCTGTGTGAAGAAAAGAGTCTTACTTAGCTCAGACTCTGGGAGAGCTGAGATGACTGAGCTAGCATCCTGGGGAGGGCCCCTGGGCTGCACCACATCATGGTGGAAACTTTGTGAGAGGGACAGATCACATGTCGAGACGGGAAGTCAGAGTGGGTGGGGGGCGGCAGGCTGGGTCTTTACAACAACATCTCAGTGAGCTGGGCCTGAGAGAGACTCATTAATCCCATCTGAGGGTGGAGGCCCCACAACCTAACCATGCTCCACCAGACCCATTTCCTGAAGAAATGCAACATTTCTACCCTCCAGATCCCCCTTGCTAGGAGCCTTGGGGACACTAAGGTCTCAGAAACTTGAGGACCCTCAAAGGGTATTCAAGCCATAGCTGGAGAGTCTTGGTGGCTCTGACAGCTCCTGTCCTCTTCTCCCTGGCAGCTGGGGAGCCTCACTGTGGCTGTAATGTTAAAACGAGGGCAGGAGAGGAGATGCAGAGGGGGTAGGAGCATCGAAGAGCCACTATTGGAAGTTGAGGGTCACATCAGCCGCAGAGGCAGGAGGATAGCTTCCAGCAGGAGTCTTGAAAACAGAATGCAATAAAAGATGTTTTTAAATAAATGGAGGTAGGAAGGGGAAAGATGTGTGTGAGTGTGTGTGTGTGTGTGTGTGTGTGTGTGTGTGTGTGTGTGTGTTGCTTCCATGTGTGCCAGTGCAGGAGGAGGCCAGGGAACACTGCTGGGTGCCACTCCTCAAGAACACTGCCCATCTAATTTTAAGACAGAGGTGCCCAGTTGCCTGGAGCTCTCACCTAATTAGCTTGATTAGGATGATAGCAAGATTTGGGTTCCTGTGGGTGCTCTTTTCCTTCCAATTCTGAGTCCCAGTGACATTATACACTTTCTCCCACAGCCAGCCCAGGGAGAAGGTGTGTAATGAATATAGTAGCAACCAATGTGAAGCCAAGGGCTTAGCATGGCGAGCCATTGCTTCCAGCATCTTCTACACAATTCCAACATGGGGACACTGAAGCTAAGACTGAAGGCCACTCAGACAGGACTTTAATGCAAGGCTGTCTAGCCTCAGAGCCTACCTTCTCAAGCCCTTAGATGGTGTCCTGTGCCTTTACAGTGGGGCAGTGGCCTTCCTGAGGATACCAGGTATGGAGACAGTCCCCTCCCCCAAAGACTATGAGCCCTTTCTTCCAAGTCCAGTTGTCCAGGTGGTGTAGGTGACCCACCATGCCTGCTGGCTGTGGCGCCTCAGTGCCCAGGGAGGCCATGAGATCTGCACTGGTGTGAATAACACCTCTGCCCCCCGTGACACTCTGTCTGGGCCTTATCAGCCCATAACTTCCTTCGACTCTGTGTCAGCCAAGCCCCGGCCCCAAATTCCTGATGGGTGATGCATACTCTGTCTTCGATAAGAGTCCTGGCAGGCTCTAGGCCAGCCACAACTCTGGCTCAAATGACGGAGGTGGGAAAACAGCCTCTGCTTTATCTGGTGGAAAGACAGCCAGGCCCTGGCTCCTTGTCTGCAGCCCGAGCCTGAACATTGGCTGTTTGCCTCTCCTCCCCGGACCTGGGACCTGGACCCCCGGTGGGGAAAGGACCCATACTTTCTGCGTTCTTGCTTTTGGCCATCTGCTGTTTATTCTCATATGCTGTTTACGAAGCACTCCCCTTTGGGATGTCAGCTCAACACCCCCGATGTAGGCTTTCATGCCTTTTTGTTCCATTGACAGTTGAGGAGGTCAGTCAAAGCTCAGAGGGAAGCGACGTGCCTAAGTCCGCACAGCTGCATATGACAGAATTCTTAACTGCGAGGTTATTCCACCCATGACCATCTATAAATCAATCTCAAGAAGGGTAGCCAGGGAGAGAGTGCAGCCAAGTAGCAGGAAAGAGTGTCTCTGATGGGGGGGTCTCAGAGAGGACAAGTGGGGATATTGAAGCTGTATCTCAAAGCGAGGATGAGCCAGCCCTGGAGTCTTGGGGGAGAGATTTTCAGGTAGAGGTTAACAGCACATGCAAAGGTCCTGAGAGACCCTTTGTAGAAAGGACCCACGGGAGAAGGCCTGTCAAGTTTAGACAGATGCTGAGGCAGGCTGGGTTAGACCTTTGCATTCAGCTTTGGTCCTCACATCCCATCCTGGTTCCTCTGAGTCCCTGGCTCTTTCTGGCCCCAGCTACATAACCCTAGGCAGAGGGTCTCCCTTCTCTGTTTTTGTTTGCTCTTGGCTGCCTCACACCTGTTCTGGGCCACAGGGGTCTTCCTCTTGGACCTCAGCCGCTGTGAGGCTGAGGGGTAATGGCTGCAGGGGCATGCATCTCTGGCAGGTATGGGAGGTGGTTTGTAGTCTTGGATCCCAGACAGTGAGGCTCACTGTCTGCTTTCTATCACGCACAGGCCCTGGGCCTGTTGAGAATGGGTAGTGGCAACCAGACACTAGGATACCTGCCTGCATCGTTCGAGGGATGGGGAGCCAAGGACCCTGTAATGATTTGTTTTGAGTTTATTACTTACAGAGCGTTATTGCCTGTTGGGCCCTGTGCTGTGGATGATAGGGTTCTCCACATCTCCCCACTTACAGGGGTCAAGGGGATTGGCCAAGCCACACCATGGAGAGGCAACAGAACCAGGCTGGAAAAAGGGCAGGGTGATCTAGACTGTGGAGAACTGAGATGTAGGTGCGCCCATGCCTAGTTTCTGCAGGCCTGCCTCTGGGCAGCTTTGTGCCTGGGCACCACTTCTGGCCATCACAGCATGCTCAAGAGTACTGGGTCCACGAGGAGAAGCAGAAGGGCGGCGCAGTACTGAGACTCAAAGTGTAGCCAGGACGCGGAGACGCGATGCCGAGACCGGGTGCCGAGAGGGGGCTCAGAGACCGGGACAAGAGAGCCAGGACTCCTATGCGCGCGTGTTGAGCCTGGGGCTGGGCGAAGATGTCTTGGCAAAAGCCGAGGCCCCGCCCCGAGGCGGGACCTGTTGGGCGGGGTCTTAAGGCCTGGCTCGTCCCGCTCTTCCCCGCCCCGAGCCGCGCGCAACCCGGGCTCTGGATTCACCGACGGCGGGTGCACCGATGGACGGCCGGCGGCGCAGCGCAGCACAGAGCACCGGGTGAGTACGGGGCCCTCAGTCTCCACGCCGCGCTCCCTCCAGGTCGGTCATCTTCTCTTGACCCCTGGCTGCGTCTCTCCGGCCCTCCAATCCCCAGCCTTGTCCCTCGGGGTCTCCCAGGATCATCCCCCACCACCACCACCACCACAGCAGGGAAGACTGGGCCTCTCAGTCTGGCACCACCCCACCCGCAGTCACACACTGCCACACACGTACTCGCCCTCACGCTAGCAGAAGTTACTGCAAACTCTGCAGAGGCGCGGGCCACCCCACCCCCCAGTCCAGAATCTCTCACGCAGGGGCTGTGCACACTCACCTCTCCCACATCCCTCTGCACGCGTGCTTCCACACACACCGGCCTGTCCTTCCAGCATCCCGCAGACACGCAAATGTGACCGTGTTAAACACGTGTGCCTTCGACACCCCAGAACAAGTTTGGCCCAACATCAGTTAGTGTGCCATGCTTATCTCCGTCCACTGTTTTACATACATCTCCACACAGGCCTGAGGACACAGAGGGCCCTCACATTCAGGTGCACAGACAGCATCGTGGCCCCTAGCACCTCTGTTTCTCCTGGTGAGTGGGAGCCTTGGCTTAGGGAGAAGAGGGTGGCTGCTGGTGTTATTCTTGGCTCACTCTTGCTATGACCTGGGTGGCTGTGTGTGTGTGTGTGGGGCACAGGAGGGACTCAGTCTTCAGGGGGTGGGCTTGGAGTCTCACAACCTCTTGTTTCGTCCCTCCTTCATCCTGGTCTCCTAGGCAAGGGTGCCCACGCCGTCCTCCTCTGCCGTCCTGAGATCTTGCCCATCTGCTTTGTGATGATGGACACTCAGGCCAGTCAGAAGTTGTTCTGAGCCAGCAGGTGTCCTGGGACAGTCCAGAGAGGACAAAAAGGAGGCTGTGGTGTGGGTGCATGTTGCTCAGAGGGTGATGAGCCAGGCCCTCCCCAGGAGAGGCTGAGTGACTTGGGTGGCAGCAGAGGGCTCCCTGGGCTTGGCGCTGAGTGGAAGGGATGCATGTTTGGGAGGGAATGCCGACCTCACCTTCCCGAGGTGCCAAGCGCGGGGGGGCGGGGGGGGGGCGGGGTGCAGGACCCCCAAGAGGAAAGGCAGGATGGGAGGTGTTGCCAAGGGCCGGTACCTACCCCTTGACTTTCCGCCCACCCCACCATCTAGTATGTAGAAAGCCTCTGACTTGAGGCACAGACCCACCAACCCCAGCCGTGATTGGCTCTGTATGTTTTGCTTGGCTCTCAATATGCTATTATTGTTTTTAAAAATTTAATTAGCTGCCAGCATTTACTAACTGGCAGCTTTCACAGAAAAGTCCGGATTTCCGTCTTTTCTTGAAAAATACAAGCCCCGGTGCTCAGGATTCATTATGCTTTTGTGGCTTCCTTCACCCAGTGCTGATTGCCTGCCATCCTTGGGGACGGGCCAGGCACACCGTTGGTTGCTGTCCCCGCCAGGCCTTCCTTCTAGGCTCCTGTCTGACCGTTAGAGACCTATTTTGGCTGTGGCCCTTTGAATGCGTTACTACCTCAAGAGTGGGCCCAGGCTAGGCTCCGCCAGGGCAGGAAGCCTTCAGTGAGTACCTTGGTTACTACAGAGGTGGGAGTGTCCCGGACTCGGGTCTACAGGGGATCTCGGTGATGGGGTAGACATTTTGTGCTGGTCTGTGGGGGTGATGGCCTGGTGTCCTCACCAGAGGAAGGTCAGAGCTCCTGGTTTTCACACCCCCAAACAAAGCTCTCTGCCCTTCCAGCATTGAACCCTGAGAAAGAGAGACCTTGATGTCAGTGGCTCTGGAGCTTCCTGAGTCTCATCCACTGCTGACACATATAGGTGCTCGATAAATGCTCCTGCCATGACCGGAGGCAAATAAACTGCTCCTTAGGATCACAGCGGAGCTGAACCCAGGGCTCAGGAATAAGATCACACACAGCCTGGCTACATGACCCTTTAGTGTCTGATGAGCGTGACAGTCCCCTTTGCTGTGACTCCTATGGCACCAGGTAGAGTCCACAAAGTCTGGGCAAATCCATGGCACTGTTCAGGTGTGTCCTCTCGGCCATCTGCTGGCCTTGTACCTTAGATTTAGAAGCGAGGCTGTGAGCAATTTTGTTGTATCATCCCTCCAGCTGCCCTTGGCAAATAAGAAGCCAGAGAGATGGACTCAGGAGACCATGCAAGCCAAGCTCACGTTCCGGCAGGCAGCTGCTGGATGTGTGGCTCAGAGTGGGCTAGCCAATGGGTTATTCTAAGACGAGATTTCGGTGGCCTTCCACACTCATCCTTTGCATGTGGCTGATTGTAGGTATGCTGAGCACCCCTGTGACCTGTGGCTGCCTGTCCATGGCTCATAGGACATGGAGAGCGGGCAGCTGCTGACCTCTCCTTGGTGTTGTTTGGAGATTTCCTGCTAGGGAGCTGGTCTAGAGCTTGGCTGCCTGCCCCCTTCACTGGGCCTCAGTCTTTTCTTTTGTATGGTAGAGATTTCTGGCATCTTCTAGTGCCTGTGAGCATGCAGTAAGGAGGTGGAGATGGGGACGTATCGCTGCCTGGGGGGTCCAGCCTCCAGCAGCACAGGGCCCAAAGGGAAATCCATAGAGTCGGCATGTACTAGATTTTTTTTTTTTTTAAATCTGAGAGGGTTAGGGAAAGATACTCACATATTCTCTTGATGATTTCCTTCAGACCTTTTCTTTATTCTTCTTTTGCATTCTCTGTTCTTTATTTTCCCGGTGATTCCCTTCTCTTGTTCTTGATGTTTTCCTTCTAACTCTGTCTTTATTCTTGATGTTTCCCTTCTAGTTCCTTCTAACTCTCTCATTCTTAATATTTTCCTTCTAACTTTCTAATTCCTGATATTTTCCTCCTAACTCACTTTAATTCTCTCATTCTTGATGCTTTCCTTTTAACTCTTATTCTTAATGTTTTCCTTCTAGCTTATTTTAACTCTTCCTTGATTCATTTTCTTACAGTTTATATACCTGAGCAAAATCTTTCAGGCAATATAAAAATAATATTTTGGTTACACTCTGTTTTTCAAGTGAATGATTACAAAACAAACCGTAACAAAACAGCATGTTTTCCATATCCCTTACATGATTAAACATTTTACATATTACAGGTAAAAAATAAATTATCCCAAGAACCCACTTACATTCATACCCAAGGAACTTGTTATAGATCAACCATGTAGGCAAGCAAGATAGTTTTCTCAGTCAGGTCTTTTACTGGCAGGCTGCAGTTTTGCAGTTATAAAGAAAGGGCCAATTACTTTATTACTTATCTTGAAAGGTAATCTTATAAGGAATCCTAAAGGAATCACAAATCTAAACTTTTATATATGAAAAAGAATCAGTCAGCTCTACTTTAAATCTTTAGGGTACATACCCACTCATCAATAGTTTTTTTATATCAGGAGATTGAGGGCAAAAATGGGTACAAGGAATTAATCATCGCCTTTGGTCATCAACCAATGCTAGCAAGGAAAGTACGTCATCTAGTAATAATTGGGCTGCTTTGTTCTTGTTCTCTGAACTTAAAGAGTTCTGTATTCAACTATGTACCTGCCTAAAACTTTAGATTATCTTCTTGGGTTTTTGACCTCAAGGCTATTTGACAAAAACATCTTAGTCTAACTTTAAGTTATTTTCAAAGCTTTGTTTCAGCTGTGATGCACACTGAAACCTGTGAACACATCTCCCAACATTAAGGTTAAAAGAATTTAATCTAGCTTGGTTAACTGGGACTCTACTGTTTTTCTTTTTCTTTTCTCTCTTTTTTTTTTCAAGACAGGGTTTTTCTGTGTAGTTTTTGGAGCCTGACCAGGCTGACCAGGCTGGCCTCAAACTCACAGAGATTCATCTGCCTCTGCCTCCTGAGTGCTGGGATTAAAGGCGTGAGCCACCACCGCCCGGCTTCAATTGTTTTTCTTAATCATTAACTTAAGCCATAGTCTATATGGCTCCTCAATAGGAACTTATGTGTTGTAGCTGTGTGACACTTCCTTGTTTATTTTTTTAAACACCAAAAACGCTATTTAAACTAACATTATTATTATTATCAATTAGACAGCACAGCTTAAGAAGAAATCATCATAATAATCCACAGGTTAAAATGCCCAGTAAACAGGATGTTTCCATGAGATAAATACACTACATTACAGGTAGTGGGGATCTCCCCACACCCATCCACACCATGCCAGATACCAGAGAAAGATGGCAGCAGCAAACATGTGAAGGCACAGCAGAAGCAAAAGACCTTCAGGGGGTCTATGGTCTCAGGGCCTTGCCTATCCGAGATTCACCCATCAAGGAGTTGCCTCCTGGTGGGCTGACCTTGAATTTCAGTTGTCACCTGATGCTCCTCTAACATGGCCACCAGCAGGGATGACTGTGTAACATTTTATCCAGGCCAGGTACAGGTGCAGATGTTACGGGGGCTGGGGGTGGGTGAAGCAGATGCTGTGCGTGTTGCTATGCAGCTGATTTTCTCTCTGGAGGGGTGAAATGGGGGATTCAGATGGGAACATACTGAGGAGGGAAAGACAGCCAGATACATACCCAGGTGGACCTGGAGGCCGTTCGTGTGTGTGTGTGTGTGTGTGTGTGTGTGTGTGTGTGTGTGTGTGTGTATGTGTGTTGGTCGTTTGGTTTTGAGACAGTCTTGTTGGGTGGAGGGGCTGGCCTAGATTTTACCTTGTAGCCTAGGCTTAGGGGGGCTGTAGGAACAGAGAAGGTATGATGTGTGCAGCAGGGAGTTTGAAATTTCCTGGGACTTTTTGTTTGTTTGTTTTATTTTGCTTTTTGAAACAGGGTCTTGCTATGTAGCTCTGTCTGGCTTCAACTCACTATGTAGACAATGTTGGCCTTGAACTTCCAGAGATCTACCTACCTCTGCCTTTCTAGTGTTCCAATTAAAGGAGTGTGTCAACATGTCCCAGAAGTTCCTGGAAGTTTTGAACCAAGAAGCCCCAAGATGCAGGTCCATGTAAAGATGCTCTGAACGGGTCTGGGTCCTGGAGGCTTTGTGCCTCTGCAGAATGGTGCCATGTGGCCCCTGAGCCCTCCTCAGAGCCAGGCCTGGTGGTGTGTACACCAAGCTTCCTGTGAGATGTGCTGGTCAAATAGAAGAGAGGTTGTGTGGAAAGATCTAGAAGCTCTGCTGGAAGATGAAAACGAAAAGCTGCCACTTGTGTAGCCATGTTGCCTTGTGTAAGGACAGAATACACATTTACAGGGGCCTGCCTGTGCAGTAGCCACTACCCTGAGAGGACAGGCGTGAAATGTGCTCACCTGGGAAGGGACAGTGCAAGAGAGGAGAGACTCCCCACTGTATGCCTTGTTGTATTTGGGGGTTTGAGCCTTGTCGGTGATGTAGGCTCAGAACACACAGGAGAGGCTGCCATTGTTGACCAGCAGCAGTGGTTAGTGTGCATAAGGCCCTGGGAGCCACCCTTAGTGACAGAGAAAATAAACCTCCAAACAATACACAAAGCTGAAAGCCCTCGATGAACGGGTGTTCGCTTGTGAGAGCTGGTGTTCACATCCCTGTGTTCATGACCTCATTGAACAGATCGACTTCTCCCTGGCATGAACTGTGAAAGTTTCCACGGTGATTACATTATATGGTGCCAAAGTCACGCTTTGCAAAGTCCAGCCAGTGAGCCAAAGGAAATCCCTCCCCTCCCTCCCTCCTCTCTCCCTCTCCTTTCCTCTCACCTCCTTTCCTGGGGTGTGCACTCCTGGTTAATTCCCGAGGGCTGTCTGGAATGGGCATTTGGCATTTGGTGGGGAGCTTGTGTCCTCATTTGGTCTTAGGCACATAGCTCAGCCCCGGGGGCTGGCTCAGACCCCACTCTTGCATGGCGAGAAGCTGGTACAGAAAAATCCCGTTTGGCCTCCTATGAGGTTCACAGCTCTACTGTCCAAATATTGCCCTTGTTCAGGCCGCTTGACTCACTCAGCCTCCGAGCCTCAGTTTTCCTTACTGTGAAGTGGGTATTGCGGTCCTCTCTTAGTTTTGTCAGAGAAGACGCACCTTCATTCAGTAGGTCTTCACTGAGCACCACTGAGTGTGGAATGCTTCTGAGTGCTGAGGATAACCCAGTGACTCAGGCCACATCCTCCACATCATCGAGCTTGATTTGGTGGGAGACACAGACTGGAGGCAGATGGTAGACACATCTGTGTGAGCAGAGGGACATGTGAGGCTGCCTAGGACAGGGACTGAGGGTGGGCTTAACATTAGGGCCCACACCCTGGGTACTGCTGCCAGGAGAGACATTAAGACAGAAGCCTGTCAGGAGCAAGTGACCAGAAACAGTTACAGGACGAGACCTCTCCCCACCTCATGACTGAAGGGGCTTATCAAAGTGGATGGTCATGGAGGTGAGTAAGGGTGGCCCCTGGAGCTGCTACACTGTTAGGGGATTCTGATGGGTCAGGGTGCAATCTGGTTGAAATGCGAGATCCCCGTGGCTGCAATCGCGAGAGTGGGCTGGAGGTGACATCAGGGTTATCTCCCCCATCCCATCAGGTTATCTCCTACCTTCTACTACAGTTGGCAGTTGGAGCTGGGACCAAAGTGGTCATGATGGAAATGAGAAGGGACGAGATGCTGGGCTCAACTGAAGGTGGGTGTGCTGGGATTCCTGCTGTATCAGAAGTAGACCGAGGGAAAGGGGAAGCTGGTACAAGACCCAGGGGCCCCCGATGATAGAGCCATAGATCAGAATCCTCCGATCACTTGAGTCCACAGTAGTCCAGGCCTCTTTCTGAGGCCTGAAAGCTCCTCTGTGCTCTATACCCTCCCAACAGGCTTGAACCTGGCAGGGCTGGCAGTGGGGGGGAGCTCTGTATACTGAAGGGGTGAATGGAGACTGCGGGATGGGATGGGGGCTTCAGTGGGAGCTGTGGACACTGGTAGGCTGTGGACACTGAGGGATGGTTGAGAATCTAGTGGGTGCTTTGTGGGAATGTCCGTGGAGGTGCTTGCTGGAGTTGTTGGGGCTCGTGAGTTGGTTCCGCAAGCTTCCTTGCCAGGGCCGGTGCACAGAGGGAGGAAGATGTCTCTCATGGCAGTCTTGGGGTGCGGCACGCACAGTCTAGGTGCACAGCCAATCTGGAGGAGAGTGTAGGGAGTTCAGAGGCTGCGAAGCTGAGCCAGGAGGCAGCCACATTCAGCTGAGCCTCAGGAGAGCTGGGAAGCTTCCTGGACAGGTTGGGACCCCCATTTCAAGGGGAAGGGAGAATGAGAAGGACAGGGGCCCTGAGAAAGCCTGGCTCCTCTTGGTGAGTGGATTGATCATGAGAGAGGAGGTAGACAGAACCTCGGGAATGGAGAACCCCTAATTTTGCGCAAAGGGCCAGTGACAGGTACTTCAGAATACTCTGAACACAGGGGGGACAAGGCCAGAACTCTTGAGGTGATAGGGAAGGTAGACGAAGGCTCTGAGAGGGCATGCCTGCTGGCAGTCACCCTAAGGAGGAAGAATGGGCTGGAGCCAGCTCTGTCCGCCTCCATGTCCTCAGCATGGGTGCTACAGGCCTCCTTTTGGCACGTCCTTTCCAGGGGGCCGTGAGGGTCAGGCTGTACGTCATTTATAGCCATTGTTCTTGAAGTTACTGTAACCTGGAAACCGTACAGAAATGCCTCTGCATGGGGCTGATTGTTGCAGGGAAAGTGCAGGTCTGGGGGAAGGTTACTTCCTTCCTCGGGGTGGGAGTCTGACTGTATTGTCCTTGGCCAGGGTCCCCACCCACGTCTTCCAGTTGGTGAGGAAATGGTGCCACCCACCATTTGGCAGAGGCCAAGGGGATGGTGGGAGCCTTAGGAGGTGGGGGCTGGGGCACTGAGCGCTAAGTGCCGCGTCCACAAGAGGACATTGCTTGAGGCAGACCTGGTTCCCCCCAGGTCTCTCATCCCTTTGGGCCTCAGTTGGCTCATCTTTGAGCTGGGGCAGCATTCCTGGCTCTGCTGACCTTTGGGGGCCCAAGGATGGTTTGCATATGGAAAGAGGCTTTGGAGTGTGGGGAGGGCCAGACAGTGTGTGGGATGTGTGGAGAAGGCTGGCTGGCCACTTGCCTTTGGTCTTAGCCACAGGGTATCTCGTCCAGCCTCAGAGTCTCCATCTGAGTGATTGAGTTGACAGCCCCCTCCCAGAGGCAGATGGAGATGGAAGGAAGGTCACAATCTGTGCATCCCCCCCCAACACATGCTGAGCAGGTGGGTAGCACTGAGTGGTGGCTTCTCTCTTGTCACCCCTCCACTCCTCTGGTTGCTGAGGTGGCACTGTTGATCCTTGTGGTCCTGCTTACCAGGTCTCGGTGCCCCCAGAATCCATTCTCCCTTACCTGTGACCCCCAGCCTGAATGTCTAGCCCTTCATTTTACCCAAGGGAACATTCAGAAAATCTAGAAAGTTCTGGTTTTAGGGTTCTCTCAACCAGGAAACACATCAGAGAAAATTGCAGTAGGGACCCCTTGGGACCCCTGACCACCCTTCTTGCTAGTTCCTTTGGGTCTGACCTTATTCTTAGAACTGATCCTAAGGGCAGTGAGATAAGCCAGGAAGTGAAGAGAGAGAGACAGAGGGAGAGAAGGAGAGAGGGAGAGAGAGAGACAAGAGACAGAGAGAGAGAGAGAGAGAGAGAGAGAGAGAGAGAGAGAGAGAGAGAGAAGAGGAGAGGAGAGGAGAGGAGAGGAGAGGAGAGGAGAGGAGAGAAGAGAGAGAGAGAGAGAGAGAGAGAGAGAGAGAGAGAGAGAGAGAGAGAGAGAGAGAGGAGAGAAGAGAGAGAGAGGAGAGAGAGAGAGAGAAGAGAGAGAGTCACGTGTATTCACATACCCTTTGTTCCTGGGTTCCGCAGGCAGTACCCTTAGCCCTCTGCGGTTCAGATGACTGGGCTCCTCAGGTAATGCTCCTGGTCCTCTGCAGTGAATCACTGCATTCTTCAGCCTCTACACTGCCTCCTAATCCCCCCAGGGTTGCAGAGAGGTTGCAGTAGCTGGATTCTTCTGCAGGGGAGAGAATCGCTGGGGCCCTGGGTCACCCGCTTTGAGTTGCCTAGCACTCATGCATTGGATATTGAGCCCCATCGTCAGGAGCACCCAGCTTGGTCTTGATCCCTTGTCTCTGCCTCAGCTGACTGTCTTGGCAGGGTTTGAGGTGGGGTGGGGTTTCTCAGACTCTTGGTCTGACGGTTGTACCATGGCTGGGACCAGATCTTGCTGGTTTTTGCATACCGCCACCTGCTTTTTGGTAGTCTTGAGAAACACACAAATTCCAGGTTTGTGCCAATAAATTGTTGCTTGGCAAAGGCCCTTGGGAGTTGCGGAGAGGCCAGCTGCCCTCTTCCTTGGCTGGCATCTCTGTCCAGCTGTGGTGGCAGCTGGGGAGGATGGGTGTAGAGTGCCAGTCAGTCACTGAAGGACCCTGAAGGCTGTATGTGCTGGGCAGAGGGAAGCGGGGTATGCTGGCGGGGGGGAGGGGCTGTGCTCCACAGCCGGGGCTGGAGAGCTGGCTTGTACTCAGAAGAGCTGGAAAGTGGCCAGGTGAGGGGAGCCCATCACATGTGTGGCCATGTATGCATCCATGACCCTGGAAAAGAATCTTCAGGCTTCCCCTAGAAAGGCCTTGAGAAAGAAGGAAAGACAGAAGTGCTGTGAGAGACTGTGGGACCATGTCGCTGCCACCATGCTGCCTCCAGTTCCCCCCCCCCTCCAAAGGCTACCTCATTCTCCACAAAGAGATGGGCTAGCCCTTCTCAGAGGTTTGGATTCCACAGTGGTGGGTTTTATTACTCATTTTTCAGCATCTAGGGATGCTCGTGTTGAATTTTCTTCCAGCTCTTGCCTAGCAAGATGATGAGCCACACTGAGTTCCAGCCTTGTGTGGCTTCTGGCGTCTGATGCCATTGTGGAGCGTGGGCAGCGAGGTCTTCTCTTGTATTGTCTGTGTCTGCTTTAGATTTCAGGATTTTCCTGGTTTTATAATGGGAGGAGGGGGAAGGCACATTCCATTTTTCAAGGTCTGGAGCAATTTTTAAAACAATCTTTTAATAGGATGGAAATTTTGAGGGGCCCTGTCTGTGCTGTCTCACGCTGGCCTCTGTCAAAAGGGTTTCCATTTCATTCTCAGTCTCCTGGGAGGACATTGGTGCTTTCCTGCAACAGGCAGGGGACTGAGCTCAGAGAGTCGCAGCCTGTCACCTGTGGACACACAGCAGGGAGCTCACTCTGCTGGCGTCTCAATTAGGCCAGTCTGACTCCAGGGCCTGAGCTCTGGTGCTGGTCCCCAGGGCAGGGAGCTGTCTGAGGTGCTGGCCAGCTGTGGAGCCCCGGGGCTTGGTCTGGGCTGTGTTGTGGAAAGGAAGAACTCTGACTCAGGACTTCCCTCGTCTGTCTGTGACATCCATGGGCAAGCCTGGCTCTTTGCTCCCATTCATACAGTCACTGTCCACTGGCCCATGACTCCATTCATCCTATGCTGATGTACCCAGCTACTACCCACCTCCACCCTCCATCTCCTCACCCACCCAGTCACCACCCACCTCTGTCCTCCAGCTCCTCATCCACTCAACTACCACCCACTAACCAGTTTACCTTCCCACCCATCTGTCCTCCACCCACAAACAACCCACCTACCCAGCTCCTATGGTCTTCTCACCAGCATCTACTTACTTATCCATTTTTTTGATAAGTTCATGTAACCATCTATTAACTCACATTTTTACCCATCTGTCTTCCTTCTGATTCATTTACCTAACTAGCCACTTACCCACCCACTGACACACTCATCTCCCTACCAAACCATCTGTCCACCCATCCACTCACCTAGCTACCTGTCCACTCATTCACTTACCCATTTATCCACCCACCCAGTCACCCTCCCATGTATCCATATACACATCCACCCTTCCACTCATATATCCATACACCCACCAATTCACCCACCTACTACACATATATCTCCCTGTTCATTCATTTATCCACCCATCCATCCATCCATCCATCCATCCATCCATCCATCATCCATCCATCCATCCATCCACCCATCCATCCCACCAGCTACTCATCCATGTATCCATCTACTCACTACCTATCTACTTACTCTCCTTTTATCTACTTCCTAACCCTTTGGGCTTGACCTTGGGCATGGGATGGGGTTAGAGGCTGCAATTTCAGAGGAAAGATATATCTCAGGTTGGGGTAATGATAAGAGGAGAATTTGGGGATCAGAAAGAATCTTCTAGTTTGTTTGGTAGGAATTGGTTCTTTGGAGGGCTCCCGAGGGAGACAGCTTGGGAGATATGGGTGGGGGAGGATAAGTGCTTGTCGCAAAGTGATCCTTGGGGTTTTTCATTTCAGCTGGGAGGCCAGGCACAAGTCCCTGTCTCCACAGAATATGCGTGTATGTCTGCTAAGACTTGGGTGCCAGGGACAGCCTGGTCCAAGTTAGCTTGGGTTAGCTCATTGTAAGTTTGGCTTTTCAGTCAGCTTCAGGTGCAGCTAGTGCAGGTGCCCTACAGCTGTGGCCATGCCTCTTTCTCTTCTTCTTTCTTTCTTTCTTTCTTTCTTTCTTTCTTTCTTTCTTTCTTTCTTTCTTTCTTTCTTTCTTTCTTTCTTTCTTTCTTTCTTTCTTTCTTCCTTCCTTCCTTCCTTCCTTCCTTCCTTCCTTTCTCTTTCTTTCTTTCTTTCTTTCTTTCTTTCTTTCTTTCTTTCTTTCTTTCTTTCTTTCTTTCTTTCTTTCTTTCTTCCTCCCTCCCTCCCTCCCTCCCTCCCTCCCTCCCTCCCCCTCCCTCCCTCCCTCCCTCCCTCCCTCCCTCCCCCTCCCTCCCTCCCTCCCTCTCCCTCCCTCCCTCCCTCCCTCCCTCACTCCCCCTCCCTCCCTCCCTCCCTCCCCCTCCCTCCCCCTCCCTCCCTCCCTCACTCCCCCTCCCTCCCTCCCTCCCTCCCTCCCTCCCTCCCTCCCTCCCTTCCTTCGAACTGAACTGGTTCCAGTGTCCTCAGTCTCCTTCTGAGGACAGAGTGACTTCAGAGATCCTTGATGCCTCATACAGGATGATAGAGAGAGGTAATTCTCCACTGTCTCCCCTAAGCTGGGTCCTGTGGACTCAGGCTTGGTCTCCATCACCAAACACTGTTGCAAGGGAAATGCAAGTGCAGAGTTGCATGCAGTGGTCCCCAGTAGGTACTCCAGGGGCTGTTCTTGGAAAGGGGGGATGTGCAGGGTGGTCAGATTCATCCTTCGTGCCCCACAGAGGTTTGCAGAGCCCACCGAGGGGCTCACTGGATGCAGCTCAGGCAGGCAGGACCTTGAGCTAGCTCAGGGAGGTCAAGCGTGCACAATTGTAGGCTGGATGGAGCCCCAGGTAGGAGTGCTGAGATCAGCCTTGGCCCAGGCAAACTCTTTTCACTGCTCCACCCTGGGACTGCTTCCGCTTTGTGGGCTCGTAACTGGGAAAGGCGAAGATGGAGCACCCCAGAGCCAAAAGCAACATTTTCTTTTCTCTAAGGTTAATTGAGAGTGCTGGGCGTTAAGCTGTGTAATTTTTCACCTGCTTGTCCTGGTTATGAGATTAGCAGTTCATACCTATGAACCCGAGGGTCAGCCCTCTCCCAACACTTGGCAGCATTTTATTCTTTTCTTTCTTAGGGAGGGGTGGAAAGGGAGACTGAAGCCTGGCTGTTCCATTGAGAGTTTATTTTTCCAACATTCTCATGAGCTCACCCCATTGAAGGGAAGTCCAGGGGCTGGAGAGTGAGTGAGGAGCTAGCTGCCCGGCACCCTAAATCCCACATGGGACCGAGCAAGCACATCCAGATTGTTTTGTTTTGTTGGTTTGTTTTTGTTTTTAACACTTATTTTATTGTTATGTACCCCAGGCTGGCCTCAAATGCCTAGGCTCCATCGTTCCTCCTGCCTCAGTCTCCCAAGTAGCTTGGACCATAGGCATGGGCCATGATCTAAATCCACTGATCTAAATCCATGACTTGCTTTTGGACCCAGAATTTCTCTCCTCCTTCAGGACAATTGGAGTGGGTGGCACAGTCCTTTTCACCCATTGTCTTCAGGCTGGACCATACTTCCCGGCCCATCCCTTACCCAAGTTCTGTGCCCCAGAAGACTCCAGACCCTTCTCTGAGTCCCAGCTGATTCCTTCCCTGCACAGCCAGGCTTGATTTGAGGCAGTCACACCATGCAGTATTCTGACTGAGTCACAGGGAATAAAGAAAGTAGAGCTCCAGATAGAAGCCAGGCCCGATGATAGCTGGCGGTGTGTGTGGCCTCACGTCCCTTCCCCAGGTCCCTGTCCTGTCCTCTTTCTTTTGTTGCCTTTTTCTTGGTTCCTTTTCTTTTGTAAATCATCTTACTGAGGAAAAGCACATGTACAAACAACAACAACAACAAAACCCATGCTTCAGTGTCAGGGTGGAGCCAGAGGGCAGACCCTTGGGTAGCACCATCTTTGTGAGTCAAGAGGACATGGCTGTCCCTGGGAGGCATGGTGGCTCTGTGGACCCTTCTTCAGGGGATTTGGCTACAGGGAGGCATATTCCCTAGCTCTGCCTCCTGCCTCAGTCTCTAACTAGGGATGTGTGGGCGACAGTCACAGATCTGCTGGAAACACATGGCCTGCAGGCTGGCGGTTGGACACGTCTCTGGGCTTTTCTGGATTTCCTGCTTTCTAGGACTGGGATTGTCCTCAGACCTTGGCAGCTTCTCTTTGGATTCCAATCATGCTGTTACCCAGTGACCCTCGGCAGAGCAGTGCGGGCCTGTTGCTCTGCCAAGCTCCCAGGGCACTGTGTCTGCGTAATTAAGGTCTCCTTCCCTCCCCTTCTCTTCCTTGTCCCCTGACCACCTTTCTTGTTGTCCACTTCCCATCTGCTGTCTCTCTTGCATAGTACCCACAGTGTGCCAGGCTGATGTGTGTCCCGGGGCCTTTGCACATGCGTTTCCTCTGCCCATGGCCATACCCCAGACCTTTGGGTGGCTGCACATAGTTTTGCTGGGTAAGTCTCAGATGGAATGTCACTTCCTCGGCCTCCTCTCTCCTCTTTCACCAAGGGTATTTACAGTTCGCGTCACAATGCCCAGATTGTCTTACTGATTTCTTCCCTGTTTTTTTTTTTTTCTACATTAGGTTATTGGTTCCATAAGAATCTCTCTCTCTCTCTCTCTCTCTCTCTCTCTCTCTCTCTCTCTCTCTCTCTCTCTCTCTCACACACACACACACACACACACACACACACACACACACACACACACAAGCATACACATTCTTTTTTTTTTTCCTGGTTGTTATTTATGGTAGTAGTAGCCTTACTATGTGGCCCAAGTGGACCTTGAACTCATGATCTTGTATCACAATTTTCCAAGTGCTGAGATGACAGGTGTGACCTAGAGGGAGGACTTTTGTGGTCTTCTTCACTGTCCCATCTTGGTACTTGGCACAGAGCTGACTGGGGTGGGGTGGGGTGGGGTGAGGAGGTGCTTGCTGAACTGATGGACTTGGGCTCCTGTCCCATTTCAGGTCTGGGTTCTTATCCCCTTATCACTTTCTGATTGTGGGTCCTTGGACAGGCCACTTATCCCATCTAGGCCTCAGTTTCCTCATCCGTGAATTATAGCTAAATGAAACAAACATGTCTGGACTCCCACAGCTTGGTGTCTGGCATCGTCTGCTCTGAGGAAGTCAAGTGTATATGAAGCTGGTCAACTGCTGAGCTCCTGACTGAGCGCTGGTGCCAAGATCCAGCTTATTTTCCCAGCCATCTGATGACTTCCTCTTATCAGATGAGGAGCACCGGGTCATTCTCTAATTTCCCTTTTGGCACTGGCTGCCAGGAAGCTTACTACTAAAGGCAGGTTTCAGGGCCAGCACTTGTTTCCTGCCTGGTCTTCCCTGTCCCCTCTCTGTGCCTTGGCCACTCTCTTTTGGCTTTTGGTTTGAGCTGTGCGTGTGAGGTGGTTTTCTGTTTTTTGTGTTTTTTTTTTTTTTTTTTTTGTAAAAATACACACAATTTGTCATTTTTGACTGTGCGACTCAGTGTCATTAAGAGCAGCTACAGTACTTGCAGCTCTATTTCTGTCTCTAGACTCTTTAATCCTGAACAGAAATTCTGGCCATTCAGTACCAGCTCCCTCTGTGTCCTGGCACCCACCATCAGCATTCTGTCTGAGTCTATATTTGTGCCTGGGGCCTTTTCACATGCATTGCCTCTGCCCATGGCCATACCCCAGACCTTTGGATGGCTGCACATAGTTTTGCTGGCTAAGTCTCAGATGGAATGTCACCTCTTTGGCTCCCTCTGTCCTCTTTTGCCAAGGGTGTGTCTAATTCTCATCACAATGCCTACACTGTGTAAGTGTAAGTGGACTCTTTAGTGGGTGTCCCTTTTGACTAACTTGTCACTAGACATCATATCCTCAAGGGGCATTTACATGGTGGCCTGTGCCAGAATGTCCTTGCTGAGGCTGGTGGCATTCCATCGTCTGGATAAGTGGGTTGTCTTTATTGGCCTCTCTACCAGTGGGCAGCATGCAGTGATGAGTATGGGCATGTGGGATTAGTTTTAATAGACATAGTCTTATCTTTCCGGGCCTTGGGTGAATCCAGGATCATCTGCATTAAAAGTAGGTTCTGGCCAATTTTAGAACAAAGCCATCGTCAGTGTGTATGTGAGTGTGTGTGTGTGTGTCTCTCTCTCTCTGTTTGTCTGTGTATATGTGTCTGTGTGTGCATATTTGTGTGTATGTGTGTGTCTTTCTGTGTGTTTATGTGTGTGTATGTCTGTATTATGTGTGCATGTATTCTATGTGTCTCTATGTGTGGGTCTGTGTGTGTGTGTGTGTGTTTGTATCTGTGTGTCTGTGTGTGTTTGTGTGTGGTATGTCTGTGTGTAGGCACGTATTCTGTGTGTCTCTGTATATGTGGGTTTGTGTGTATGTTTGTATGTGTCTGTGTGTGTTTGGTCTGTGTGTGTGCATGTGTTCTGTGTGTCTCTGTATGTGTAGGTCTGTGTGTGTGTCATGTGTTTACTTCTGTGTCTGTGTGTGCTAGGCATGCATGGCTCCAGTTCCCTCTCACCTGGAGACCCCAGTTGGGAAGTGTTGGCTGCTGGTGACTCACACCTGTATCTTCTCCAGCTGCTCGCTCTTGGCTGGCAGGTGTCTCCTCATCTTGGTGTGCTGGAAGGTAGCTCTTCCTGGTCTTTGGTGGGGTGAGGGCTGCGCTCTGGAGCCTTTACCCTGCAAGGTCCATTGGTAGCCTTGTGCTGTGCTGAAGCTGAGACCCTAACCCCTGTTTTCTCTCCTTGTCCCCGGAGCTCTGCTGGGGGTGTACACATGTCCATATCCCAGACTTGAGGCCAATGGGAGCATGGGGCACATCTCTCACCATTAAAGGTTTGAGGAACTGTAGGCTGTTGATTGGATCTGAAGAGACGGACACACCGAGGGTGACTAGTTGCTAGACACAGTGGCCGCTAAGTAGAGGGTAAAGTAGAGGAAGAATTGCCCTGAAGTTTAAGGCCATCCTGGTCTACACAGTGAGTGCCAGGCTATCCAAGACTACATGGCCAAACTGTGTCTCAAAGGAGAAGCCCAAGTCCTTGTGGAATCAAGACCAGGAGCTTTCAGATTTCCCAGCGAGCTAGAAAGGCTGAGTCAGTCTAGGGCAGTGTGTTCAGTTTGGTACCTCAACACAAGGTCCCATGGGTGGACCTGTGTACAGATGGCCCGGCTGCTGACTTGTGCTGTCCTCTGGTTGGATGTGGGGATGGGTCTGGCAGCCTTGAGGGTGGCACCCTGGCCAGGTGGAACTGACTGCTTATGTTCTGACTAGCCAGCAAGAAGGGCTCTCATGTTTATTTCCCTGCGGTCAGCCCAGCTGTTTGTAAGACCTAGGGTTCTCTGTGGCTGCCTGTCATTTAAAGGAGATTCCTTCCAAATGCTTGAGAGGTTTTAAGGCTACAGCGCCAGGCTGAGGCTTTCCTCCAGAGCTGCCCATCCAGTGCAGGCTGCCAGCTAAAACAGGATTTCAGAAACACAGCAAGTGAATATGTTCTAACGATTGCAGGAGTGTATTCATGCTGACCTAGTGTTCATTGCTGTTCTGAAACCTCAGTGTGACCGCGTATCCTGGGTTTTTATTTCCTAGTTCTAGCAGACCTCTTCTTGTCAGAATCGCAAGTTGTCAGAGAACTGGAGAAGCAAAGGACTCGTCTTACTGTGTAACAGATGCAGAAGTACTCCCTTGTTGAAAGTTTCTTCTCCCACAGCTTAATTATCTACAGCCAATAGTGGCCTAAAATATCAAGTAGAAAATCTCAGGAATAAACATTGCAGGTTTGAAATGGCGTGTATTCTGGGGCGAGTGATGATCTCTAATGCCCTCCTGCATGGGACCCGAGCCACTCTGTCCAGTGGATCCATGCTGTGTTCACTACCCTCCCGCTAGTTACTTAGTAGTTACTTGATATGGAGCTTGTCTTTAAGTGGCCCTGTGCCACTTAATCATGGCCCCAAAGCAAGGAAGTGCTGACAGTGCTAATTGATGTGACAAAGAGAGGCAGGAAGTGCTTGTTGGAGGGGAAGGGGTAAGTAAAGGAGGAAGTTTGCCTGCTGAGGGTGCTTTGATCTAAAGTAAGGATTGCAGGAGTTGGAGATGTTTGAGGTCTCAGGCATCCCCGGGGAACCAAGAATGCTTTCCCAGAGAATAAGGAGGATTGCTGGGGACTGCCATAATGTGGTCATTGCTCTCATCTGGCAACAATAGAATGTCTTCCTGGGGCCACTCTGACCTTCCAGTGCCCTTGCCAGCTCAGAGTCCTGTAACAGTGTGGAGGTTAACTTGTCAGTCACTTCACTGGAGGGCTGTGGTGTGTAGAGTGTCTGGAACAGTGAGGACACAAGGAGGAGCTGTGACCAGTCAGAGAGACCAGCAGTAGTCTAAGCAACGTCCTGGAGCACCCGTGGCTGGTATGCCAGAGACCTGTTCCTCTTGGGCATCCGGCTCACCCAGGGGCCTGTGTGAGAAGGATATGGAGAAGGGATCTCCAAAAGGTACCCTGGGAGAGAGAACTTTGCCGAACGGGCCTCTACCCCAAAGGCCCTGTCTATGTGAAGTCAAGGCACACGTTTTCTAAAAATTAAAGATTCTGTCTGTGTGTGTGTGTGTGTGTGTGTGGTATATGTGTGTGCACATTTGCAAGTGTGCCTGTGTGTGGAGGCCATAGGTCAGTGGTGGGCGTCTTCCTCTTTCTCTCTCCCCACCTTATGTTTTGAGACACAGTCTCTCACGGACCCTGGAGCTCACCAATTCAGCTGGCCCCAGGGACCTTCCCGTCTTCTCTTCCCCAGAGCTGGAAATACAGTACATGTGTAGCTGCACCCAGATTCTTAGATAGGCCTTGGGAATCAAGCTCAGGTCCTCGTGCTTGGGAAGCAAGCAAGGCTGGCCCAGCCCCCAGGTCCCTGGGCATGTGTCCTCCTGTCCCGGGAACATGCTTGCCTTGCACGTGGGCTGCCTCAGTGACTGCGTTCCTGTTCTCTTTCCTACCTTCCCACTTAGCGTTCCACTTTGAAGGTGCACGGGGGGCCCCACTTTCCATGCTGTGGGGTCCGTTAAGGGGTGTGCCTCTGGAGCTGCAGACAGGGCAGAAAGGGAGCTGTGGCCACCTGGGTCTGGATGGCAAGGGGTAGCCACGGGGAGCCAACAATGGCTATGACAGGAGGAGGGAGAGTGAGGGACGGGAACGGTGGCCGTGGAAAAAGGAGGACAGCCACAGTATCCCAGAGGGGAGGAGGGCAACAAGGGAGGAGTGGACACCCTGGCCTCTCTGTCCCTCCCTTTGACTAGACAGGAAGCTGGAGAACCAAGATGGAGTCTCAGCAGAGTCCAGCCTCCCTGGCATAGAGCAGCACAGCTGGGGACGGACAGCCAGACAGTAACTCCCACAGGGACCCCACCAACCCGCAGACCAGCCCTGTGCTCCCTGGGTGTGGAGTGCATGTCAGCTGCATGGGGTGCCCTGCAGCGTGGCAGCTTCAGGACACACTGGATGGGGTTGTCCTCACATGATGCTCTTCTAGCCTGTGTCCTATCTACACCTCACCTCTGGAGGGTGGGGCTCACAGGGGAAACTCTGGGAGACCCTGGCCAGGTGTGGTTGAGACCTTACTCTGGGGCACTTCATCCATTGGTGTTGAGACAACTGGGCAGGCTTGTGAAGGCCCCTGAGGGCCTGTGGGATTCACTGGAGGTTTGTAGAGACTGGAGGCTGCTTGGAGCTTCCTTTCCTTCCTGCTCTCACCTTCTGGAGGGTCGAGGGTTGTTTTTAACAAAATCTCAGTCGTTCAACTCTACCCATGAAGACCCGGGAGCCAGATGCTAGGGTGAAAGCCCGCTAACTCAGAGAGGCAGAAAGAGCATTCAGCCGACCTTCCTTCTCACCTAGGTCCCTGAAACCTCCCGCCTTCCCTGTGCGGTCTCAAACCAAACTCCTCCAACCGAGTGTCCCTCCCTTCTACTTCCTGCGTGTCTCTCTATCTGTCCTCTTGACTCCCTCTTACTCTCTATGGTTTTCCCGTATGTTTACCTCCTGTCAACTGGTTTCATGCTGCCTCTTGACTCATGGTTGACTTTATTTGGTCCTGTTTACAGTATTGAATCAGAAAGCTCTTGGGTGAAAGGTGTGTGCTAGGGCTGAGCCACAGACCAACTAGAAACAGGTTTTTGCAGTAAATAATGCAATCTCGGGGTTCCCAGTGTGATCAAATGTCCTCCAACAGGCGAGGACTGAGTCAGTTGGAGTGAGCCCCAGGGCTCCAAAGATCCCTCAGATTCTGAACTTGGCATGGACACAGGCTCTGTCTTTCAATGTCATTTTTACGGTATGCCTCCTGGCTTCCTAAGCTCTTCCTAGCCCAAACAGGGCTTCACATCCCCCAGTACATCCATGGCCCTCCATCTGTCGTTTCCCGCTTCTCCTCCTTTCCCTGCCTGACCAGATTCTGTATGTCTACACATGGGCTTGATCTGCACAAGTCCCGCCCCCCCCCCCCCCCGCCGCCGCCCCATCTCCCTTGTTCCGTGGGCCACCCCACACTCTGTACTCTCTGTCCTCATACTGCATCAACACAAGGTGTCCACAGGGTCGGCGCCAGGCCCCTGGGCTGCCAGGCATCCCGCAGGTCCCTCACTCGGCAGAAACCTGTCTGCTTTCACTGCTCCTTTCCTTTCTCACCTGTGGCCAGCCCCCGCTCCCCTCCCCATCCTCCTTCCCGCCCGAGTTCCTCCCTGTCTTCTTCTGCTCCTGCCTCAGGTCTGTGCATTTGCTGCCCCTGGCCCAACGCACTTGGGCCTCCTCAAGTCATCCGGCCTCGGTCAAATGCCACCCCCTGGAAGATGCCTTTCCTGAGTCCCCAGGATAGCAGACTTCCCAACCCAACCCTTCCCAGTTTACTGTTTCACGGAGCCACAAGTGCCTGGAACAGGTGGGCATGTACCATTTACCCCAGGGCCACCAGCCCAGGGAGGTCAGCCAGCTGGCCCATCTTACTGGCTGACAAATACCAGTCCCTGGACGCACCTAGCACAGATTCCTGCCAGCTGCTGGTGACCACCTGCCGCCATTATTCCATTGCTGACTTCCGGGCTCAGGCCATGCCGACAGGCCCTACTTACCCTGCCTGGGTTTGGGTGGGAGCTGGGCAGCCCAAGCATGTCCATTCTCCAGAAAGCTCATCTCTCTCTCTCTCTCTCTCTCTCTCTCTCTCTCTCTCTCTCTCTCTCTCTCTCTCTCCCTCTCTCCTCTTTCTCACCCCAGATCTTTAAGAAGTTACTGTCTATCTTAATGTTTAAAGTGAGAGTTGGGTATGGTGGTCTAGACCTGTTACCCTAGTACTTGGGATGCTGAGGAAGGAGGATTCTCTTTTGCTCAAGGGCAGCCACTATTACAATGTGAGACCTGTCTATAAATAAATAAATGAATAAATAAATAAAATCTTCCCCTAAAACAAATTGACATATATTGAGACCCAGGGACTATACTTTGTTGTATTTTCTAAACGATAAAAAGCAGGGCTGGGCTTACCCAGTCAGTGAGGCAGGCACCAGGACCTGGACTCAATCCCTAGAACCCATGTAAAATGCTGGGCATGGTGCCATGTGCCTGTAATCACAGCTCTGGAGAGACAGAAGGAAGGAGCCCTGGAGTTCACTGGCCAGCTGGTCTAACATAATGGTTGAGCTCCAGGCCAGTGAGGGACCCTGTCTCAAAGGAGGTGGACAGTGTTTCTGAGGACAAAACCTGAGGTTATTCTTTGACATTACACACATGCACACAGGCACACTCACTCACACATATACACATATGCACACATTGCTTCCCCTGAAACACATGCATACATACCCACATACATTCACGAGTGCAACCCCCTCCCCCTACACACACACCAGGTACCATCAGAACTGATAGTGTGAGAGTCCCTGTTCATGACTTCAGGGGATTGTGCTGTCCAGGGTCTAGCCTGATGCTGAGTCACTGGGCCTGTGGGTATCTGTACCTTTTGCAGGAGCGAGGATTGGTGGAAAGATGGCGTTTGAGTGGCTGTGGAGGACTTTGAGGAGAACAGGGAGCAGGAAGGGGGAGGCTCCTGGAAGCATTCGTGATTGGTGGGAGGAACCCCACTAGTACTGGGCATAGTGTGGGTACTGGTGATGGAAGCCAGACAGCAGGGAAGTGGCTGGCGCCTGGATCACTCTGGCATCCTAGGGAAAGGCAGGGAGGCACAGTGGGGAGATGGCTAATCTGGGTACGAGGCAGGGCAAGTGGTGTGGCTTGGTGCAGCAGAGCAGAGGAGAGCTGACCTTAGGGATGGACAGGACAGAGACAGCGAGGCGCTGTGATGAGGTGGCGGGAGCATCCAAGGTTGACCTTGGAGTTCCAGGGTCTCGTGAGGTAGATGGTCTTGAGCTCTGGAGTTTGAAGTGGGGATGCAATATACACAGGATTGGATGGCTGTGCCAGAGCCCAGAGGGGGCCTGTTCCTGTCCTGTGCCCCTCACCACATCCCCTGGCTGGCAGCCATGACTGGGAACCCAGCCAAGTGTTTGGAGGAGGGAAACTGTTCTAGTGGCTGTATGCAGACGTGGGCATGGGAGTGTGTGTGCAGGATGACCCACGGGTGTGTCTGGGTGACGGGGCAGGGTGAGACCACAGTGCTGGACTGAGTGAGCATGTACTCATGTGTACTTGCTTGCTTTTTACATTACTCTGTGTGTGTGTGTGTGGTGTGTGTGTGTGTGTGTGTGTGTGTGTGTGTGTGTGTGTGTGTGTGTGTGACTGTGGGCTAGATGACGCAGAGGGCTCACGTCACCTCGAGCACAAAGATGTGGGGCCGCATTGCTGACCTGCTTCAGCGTCCGTGGCACCTGAGTGACACATGCTCAGGTGCCTGCATCTTCCCTGCTGTGGCTGTCTGTGAGAGAGAGAGAACGAGGGCTGAAGGATGCATGAATGTGGGGAGAGGGGCATGCCTGGAGGTGGAGGTGGCTGTGTGCGTTGTGTACACACGCTGGGGCGTGCACCTCATCGCTCTGTGTGTCCCTTGGTGTGACAGGCTTCCTCTCCATCCTTCCAGGGCCTCTCAAGACATGATGCTGCTCCAGGAGTCTGCAGGAGCATGGCTGGCATTGGCCCTGGTCACAGCCCTGACTCTAAGCCCGGGCATGGCAGTCCCGTATCAGGACTGCACAGGCGCGGAGTGCCCACCCCTGGAGAACTGCATCGAGGAGGCACTGGAGCCAGGAGCCTGCTGTGCCACCTGTGTGCAGCAGGGCTGTGCCTGTGAAGGCTACCAGTACTACGACTGCGTCGTACATGGAGGTTTCGCGGATGGCCGTGTGCCTGCCGGCCAGTCCTACTTTGTGGACTTCGGTAGCACCGAGTGCTCCTGCCCGCCGGGGGGCGGCAAGATCACCTGCCAGTTTATGCTGTGTCCTGAGCTGCCACCCAACTGCATCGAGGCTGTGGAGGTAGCTGACAGCTGTCCTCAGTGTGGCCAGGTGGGCTGTGTCCACAGTGGCCGTAAGTATGCCGCTGGCCACACCGTCCACCTCTCGCCCTGCCGGGCCTGCCACTGCCCGGATGCTGGCGGTGAGCTCATTTGCTACCAGCTCCCTGGTTGCCAAGGGAACTTCTCAGATGCAGAGGAGGGTGACTCTGAGCGACAGTACGAAGACCCCTACAGCTATGACCAGGAGGTGGCCGAGGCAGAAACCACCGTGGCCACGGTGAACGAGATCCAGGCAGGTGCAGAGGGCCCCCCAGCTGCTCTGGGAGGTGGGAACTTGCCACCGTCCTCCTTCAGAGCAACTCCCAGGCCAGCTGCCCTCCCCAGACCCACAGCAGCTGCTGCCCTGGGTCCCCCAGCTCCCATGCAGGCCAAAGCCAGGAGAGTGACACTGGACATGGATGAGGAAGAGGAGGAGCAAGTGGAGGAGATGGAAGCCACTGAGCCACCAGCAGCAGGTGGCCCTGGGAGGCTGAACAGCTTGCCTGCCACACCCCCGGCCATCCCTGACCTCCCTGGCCGAGAGAAGGAGGCTGAAGCCAAGGCAGGGCTGGAAGAGAACTTTATTCCTGATGTCCAGGCCACTCCTCCCAGCGCAGGGCCGGAGAGGGCTGCACCCCTGCCTAGGTTAGGCCCGGCTGGTCTCATTCCGTCTCTGACCACAGTCAGCTCTCCTGGGGACCCAGTGAAGTCCAGCAGCCACCCCATCCTATCCACACGGCCGCCTGACAGAGCCCAGGTCACACCCTCCCCAGAGGTGCCTGAAGAACTACCCCTCCATCCGCGGTCGCGACCTCCATCCCAGGCAGAAGAGGACACGGACCCCAACTCAGTACATTCTGTCCCCAGAGGTGGTCCTGATGGTAAGGCCCTTTCCTGTGTCCCCGCAGGGCCACTGAGCCTGGAAGGAACTGTTGCTTCCTATGGGTTCCTCACAGGCCTGAGACAAAGTGGTGTGGGTTGGTGGAGGTTCCCATGGTGCTTTCTTGAAGGCCTAAGACAGAATGGCATTGGCCAGGGGAGTTCTCAGCGCTGCCCTCTCATAGGCCTGAGACCAAGGGGTACAGAGAGGTCCTTGTCTAGGAGTACAGGGCCCTTGGTGGGCTCTGACTGAGGGCACAGAAGGTTTTCTTCATCAGAATAGATTACGATCCTGCCTACTGGAGTCTAGGGGTGTCTTAGCAGGAGTCACAGGGCTCTGCAGATCTGGTCAACTGTCCATGAATGTCCTCCTCCAGAGGCCCAGCGGTAGGCTGGTGGCAGAGGGGACATGTTCTATTGTGGCTCTAACTCTGCTGCTCCTTCCAGCCAGGAGTCTGGTTAACATGTCAGCCCCTCAGTGCTGCTACAGTGGCTCACGCCTTACACAAAGTAGAAGCTAAAGTCCTTGTGGTGTCCATGTGTCCTTTTCAGCTGCCCAGTGGCCTCCCCCCTCCTCCTCTGACCCCTTACACTCTCATAGTCGGCTTAGGCCCACTGGTTTCTTGGCCAGGCAGCCTCCGGCCCTGGGACCTTTGCACTTAACGCTGCTTCTGTCCGAGATGATCTTCCAGGTGTCTGGATGACATAGTCCTTTGCTCTGTGACAGGTCACTTCCTCAGGGTGCCTTCTCTGCCACCTGCCTGCCTTCTGGTAGCTTTGACCTCGCTCAGCCAAAGCTGACATTATAGACATAATGACTTGGGTCCTTGCTTATGGTTTTCTGATGTTTAGCATTTCACCAGTCAGATCTGGTGCTGAGCCCAAGGGCTCCAGGACCACCTGTACATAGTTGGCACTCTATAAATGTGGGGTGATGGATGGAACCGGTGGGAGACCACTGTCTACCTCCTCTCTTCCTCGTTCTTCTTCACCCCTGTTGACTCAGTGTCTCCCTGAGAATCTGATCTCCCCGCTGTTCTCAGTGTTTGCTAACAGCATCGTTCCCAGCGCAGACAGCACCTCCCCCAGGAAGTCTTCCCTGAACAGTTGCGTCTTGTCTCCCTCCAACCCACCAATTCTA
The DNA here is from genome assembly GCF_049852395.1 of Peromyscus maniculatus bairdii. Classification (NCBI taxonomy): domain Eukaryota; kingdom Metazoa; phylum Chordata; class Mammalia; order Rodentia; family Cricetidae; genus Peromyscus; species Peromyscus maniculatus. The sequence continues at coordinate 113,419,306 of NC_134854.1, forward strand.
TTCTCTCCCCCTTTTCTTTACAAAGGTGCCTGGGACACTGTGTGGTCTCTAGAAGCTTTCCCCATGGCCAGAGCCTGTGTCTTGATCAGTCCCATACTGTAGGGTTGTTTGTGAGCAGGCCTTGATGGCTCTGGGAAGACAGGAATGGGCTGGTGTGGCGCTGGGCCCCAGGCTTTGAGGGATGGATGTAAGGGGAGGGTCTGGGAAGGCTTTCAGGCAGAGTGGATGTGAGGAGCTCTGAGACAGTCACCTTGTGACCACGTTCCTATCCTGTGGCTTCAAGCTTTGTGGCTGTGAGTGGGCTTTTCACCTGCCTGGTGTCTGCCCATCTATGATGTATCCCATGGCACTTGCTGGGCATGGGCTGTGTTTGGAACCTGTATATGGGCAGCAAGGGTGCCATTGGGGGCTGTGAGGCTCCTCAGGCCTGTGGTCCTCATACCACCAGTACCTCTGTTTCCAGCCTGCTTTCCTTCCCGTGGCTCCCTGCTCCCAGCCTGCTAGGGAGGTGTGGCTGTAGAGGAGGCCTGTAACTGACTGGGACTGGAGCCCAGGCTGTTCTCAGCCCTGAGCCTGGAAGTGCAGGGGGCAGGGAAGGTTTAATGAAGTGCACGTGTGTGGGAGGGCTCAGTGCCCTTAGCCTGCAGCCTCCAGGTTTCCAGAATAGGAACAGCCCTGGCTTTCCACAGTGGCTCCGTGGGATCTGGGACCAGCTTTGCTCACCTGGTGGATCTTCCTGCCTGGCCTTCTCAGCTGTGTTTGGGCTGAGGCATTGATGAAAGCTGCCACCGCCGGAGACTAGGCCTGGAGTACCCTCATCTACTGCAGGGCCATCCCAGCAGGGGCCCAGCTCATGCAAAGGCCCAGAAGAGTATAGTCAGCAGGGCCAGGCTGGTACTGCAGCTTCAGCTAGGGAGGAAGGAGTAGGTTTAAAACAGGACCCAGAAGTCTGGGCCTGACCAGATTCTCAGTCTTTGCTCACCATGGGCAAATGGCTTGGCCCTTTATGCCTCAGTTTCTCCATCTTCAGACAGCGTAGAAGCCCTGCTCCTATGTGGAGCTCCTCGGTGGCTGCAGTCTGCGGCATGGCGCGGAGTGTTCACCGAGCATTAGGAGATGTTACTGACTTTACTCTCATCTGTTCTTCAGCCACAGCTCTCTTCCTCAGCAGGCATTTGTGGGGCCCTGTCTATGTCAGGGGCAGGGCTAGAGAACAAGGCGGGCCCAGCCATCCCCTCGGGGGCCTAATGAGTGGAGTGCATTAAGCAGATAAAGGCGCAGGCAGCGGGGCATGCAGCTGGTGAGGGTGGGCGACAGCAGGCCTCGTGGGTGGGGCTCTGGTGGCCTGCCAAGCATCTGAGGGAAGCTGAGTCTGAAACTTAGGGTCTCCAGGCTGCTATTGGAGGGGAGTTTGGGGCCACGGGCAGGGGAGAAGCTGGGAGAGACAGCTTTGCCCTTCTCAACCTTCTAGGTTTACTGAGAGGCATGCCGGAAATGACCCCGGCCCTGTTGCCATGGCAGCCCTGGGGCCTGGAGAAGGTGGTTTCTATCCATCGTCTGAGCCCTACCGGGGCGGGGGTCCTGCCTGGGAGTCAGAATTGTACCAGGGATCCCCACTGCCTCAGCTGGGCTGTCCCTGCCTCTGAGCATGTCCAGATGTAGTCTAAATAGAAGCCACATGCCTGCCTCTCTGGGCCGTGGAGAGGGGCTCTGATGTCTGTTTCTGCTGTTACTCAAGGGACTTTGGGAGGGTGCTGTGTCTGCTGGCCTGGCATAGCAGAGGGAGCTGTAGAAACAGCAGGGGGTGGCCTTGGCCTTGAAGAGACCGTCAGAAATTTGAGCGGGAAGGGGCCCCTTTCCTTGGGTCCTCACTCTGCAGGGCAGGTGTCTATACTGACACTCCAGTTCAGGTGCTGGCTCCTACCTGTCCCAGGCACTGTCCTCTGGGCACTAGTATGTGAACTCAGTGATTATTAAGCCCCTTTGTCCCCACCCAAGCCCAGAGGGTTCTACAGAGCTCTATTCTGGCCTGTGGACATGGTGACAGGAAACGGCAGAATCAGGATCATCTTGAAGTCTGCATTGCCGTGTCCTGTGACCCTCTTCTGAGACCTGGTCACCTTCACTGAGGTAGATACTAATTCTCTGCTCTTGGGGAGCGCTGGGTGACTGTCAGAAGCTCAGTCGTCACAGATGTGATGGCCTCGGTGAGGGGAAGCTGGGCATGAGGCGGCGGTGTCCTGGGCCCGTCTAGGGGGCTCTGACTTCTCTTGTGGGTCAGGGAGGCTTGCTGGGGGCGGGGGGAGTGCCTGTGCTTAGTGTTGTGGCCACTGGAGGACTGTGAGAGGAGGAACTCCCGGCAGGGCGAGTGTCTATAAAGTTCCTGCAGCCAATAGGGATGACATTTGATTAAGAAGGCATCCTTCAGCTGATATGAGGGAGAGTTGTTGGTGCAGGGGCGGGAACCAAACCCAGGGCACCGTGCCTATCCTCGGGTGCAGATCCAGGCCTGGTGGGGCATAGCTATAATCCGTTACTTGGGAGGCTGGGACAGTGGGGCTACAAGATCATGGCCAGCCAGGGCAATGTATTGAGACTCCGTCTCAAAAGGAAAAGCAAGCAACAGAAGAGCGCAGGGTATAGCTTGGTGGCAGAGTGCAGCCGAGCATGTGCAGGGCCGCCTGTCCTCGGCACTCCGCTTACCAAAAAGGTTTGGGCCTGCCTTAGCCCACAGGGGTTTTAAACCTGTGAGGTGTCACGGAAGTCACAAGGATGACGGGCTGTGGATGATTTGTCCCCTTCAGAAACTTGGGGCTCTGCCGATCCCATTCCCCACTACTGCCAGCTCACAGGGCCTGGAAGTGCCAGGGCTGCTGGGGTGGTGGTGGTGTGGAGAGCAGCCTGGGGCTTCCCCAACTGCTGCAGCCTGGGGCTTCCCCAACTGCTGCAGCCTCCGATGTCCTCAGCAAGGCCCCGTCTGCGGCTCATCAGCTGTAGTGAGTGTGCTGACCTTCCTGTCAGAGCTTTGGAGACACAGGGGACCTCATGGTCCGTGCTTCCCCCGGCGTTGGTTACTAAACATCTGAGAAAAGAATTGGAACTGAACTGTATGGAACGTGCAGTTTGGTCTTTATGCCCTAAGCAACAGTGTCACAGATGGTCACACAGCATAGGGATGCGTGACTGTAGTCTAGAGACGATCTAGAGCCTACAATGGCTGTGCAGAGGCCAGGCTGGCTCGTGTACAGGCCTGGAGCACCTGCTGTCTGGGGGTTATGCTGGGGCCTCCTGGATCCAGCGCCCTTAGCATCCTTAGGGGAAGCTGAGCGATATGATTCTGGTGCTCTGCCTTTGTTTTGCGGACCTGCCATGCTGGCCCTTATTGGTCTACCTGTCAGCTTCTCTGCAGAGCATGCTGGGGATCATTAGAAATGGGAAGGCCTCCAGGAAACGACACTTCTGCTCGGTGTTGTTGAATGACAGGCAGGTACGGCCATGCTGGGCTCACACACCACTAAGCAGGCAAAAGGAAGCAGCCCTTCCCACGGGACAGACTGGTTGCTGCTAACCCTCTGTCTCAGCTCTGGTGTCACCGCCAGTGGTTGGCAGTTGGATTTGGGTCTGTTACTCCGGGTCACTGTTTGAAGCATGGAGTGAAACAGCTCTGAGAGAAATGATGGGGGACATCCCATTTAACGGAGAGCAGAAACTGTCATCCCAGGTTAGGGGGCTTTTGTGAAGGTCATAGCAGAGATGGTGACAAGCAGACCCTGCCTCCCTGTGGGAATCGTGGGCTCTAGTTCCCACGGAGGACTCACAGGTAGCTCACATGGGTTTCCTAGGCTGTCTCCTCCCTATAGGCACTGGTTACATTTTACAATTGTCCCTACAGTGAGGGTCTGAAGCCAAGGCTGGACCTTTGGTGGCTTTCTTTAATCGAGACAGATTTTCACTGTGTAACCTAGTCTGGCTCCAAACTTGCCATCCTCCTGCCTCAGGTTCCCGAGTTCTGGGATTAAAGGTATCGTCCTATTTGATTTCTGTTGCTTTGATTGAACACTATGATCAAAAGCAACTTGGGGAGGAAAGGGTTTATTTGGGTTACACTTCCAGGTCACAGTCCATCATTGAGGGAAGTCAGGACAGGAACTTTAGCAGAAACCATGGAGGAACACTGCCTCTTGGCTCAACCTCAGACACATGCTCAGCTAGTCTTCTTATGTCGTCTAGACTCACCTGCCTAGGGACGGCACTGCCCACAGTGGGCTGGGCCCTCCCACATCAATCATCAATCAAGACAATGTCTTCCAGACTTGGCCTCAGGCCAGTGGGATCAATTGAAATTCCCTCTTCACGGGTGACTCCAGATTATGTCAGGTTGACAATACAAACTATCCGGCACAGATGTACACCACCATGCCTAGGGGAACAAGACCATGGGGATCAAAGTTCCTCTCAATAGTCTGTCTTCTCCATAAGTGGGATGTCCTCATGGTGTCTCTCAGGGCTGTCACTCCACGGGGACCAGGTTTCTCTAAAGTTTCTGTTTCTTTAATATCTTTCTTTAAAAGCAGGTTTATTGAGATCACATTTATGACCATAAGGTCCCCTGTATTTGAATGCATAGTTCAGTGCATTCGTATGCATACGTATTCACAGCTATGCAAAAATCATTCAAATCTAATTCCAGATTATTCTCATCCTGCTAGGACACCACATCCTGTCCCGGCTGCCTTCTCAGCTTGTGGCTGCTCCTCACCTTCCTTTTGCCTGTTGAAGTGTGGGTTCCAGATTCTAGGGTACTCAGGAACCTCCCTACTGGGGTTTCCTGGCCACGTGCCACCTCCGGGACTGTGGGGTTGGCACCCTCCCAAGCCATGACACTGCTGGTGCCTCTGGTGTTCTTCACAGACGTCCCCTCGGCCCCACATGGTCTTGTCTCCACTCTACATGGTCTCATTTCTGCTCCGCCTGGTCTGATCCCCATGGCCTTGTCTCTGCTCTGCTGTCTTGTCCCTGTTCCCCATAGCCTTGTCTTTGACCTGCATTGACTCCTCTCTGCTCCCCACGGTTTCTCATCCTCAGCTGACATGCTACAGCCTGTGCTAACCCGAAGATGAAAGAGTGCACAGTGGTCCTGGTGTGCAGCCTCAGCCCCAGGGCCGCTGCGGCCTGTGATGCTCTCCATAGCCAGCTCCGTCAGGAGGCTGACCCAGGCCCAGTGACCTGAGGAGAGCAGCTACAAAGTCCTCAGCAGGCCCCGGGGAATGAGCAGTGGCAAGAGAGTGAAGGGTCTCTCTACCCCTGAGTGCCAGCCCTCAGCACTGCGGCAGGGGCTTCAGGGGCCCCATCCTATTTGCTCCCCACAACAAAAGCATTTCCCCAGGACCCCCACAAGGGCAGAGGGTGTGCTGTTGCTCTTGCTGCCTAGCCTGCTGAGAGGATCCCCTGCGTGGATGACTCACTTCTTTCTTACTGTATAACCTTCAGGTAAATCACTTGGCTGCCCTGTAAAAGGGGTTTACGGCCACTGGAAGGCAGCAGGACTCTGCAGGACTCTGCAGGGCCCTCACCCCCCATGACTGCACAGTGCTTCCCAGCGTGGTGTTGAGTTACACTGGGAAAGAGCCTAGTTTGACTCTCAGAGAGTGGATTCCAGCCCCTGCTCCTCTAGGCTGTGTGACCAAAGGCAAGGGACTCACCCTCTCTGAGCCTCAGTTCTGTATGTGGAAGATGTAAAAAGTCCCGTTAGGGCTACTGATTTTTTTTTTTTGTTTTGTTTTTTTTGTTTTTTGTTTTTCGAGACAGGGTTTCTCTGTGCAGTTTTGCGCCTTTCCTGGAACTCGCTTTGGAGACCAGGCTGGCCTCGAACTCACAGAGATCCGCCTGCCTCTGCCTCCCGAGTGCTGGGACTAAAGGCATGCGCCGCCGCCGCCCGGCTGTTAGGGCTACTGATGCGACGTGGGTCAGCTCAGAGTGGTTACAGAGCTGTGTGGTGTGTTCCCTGCCTTCCCTGCAGGGGGGTTGCTGTGCTCTGGGGAGTGCAAGGAGTGTGGATTTGTGCTTTTGTGTGGACAGAGCTGTGTCTTTTCTGCTGGTCAGAAGCCTGTCCCTCCTGAGAAAGAGCCAAGGGCCAGGCCTGCTGGGGATGGGCTGGGGTGTTTAGCCGCTCACTTCCTGCCCCACCCATGTGTTTGTCATTCCAGCTGCCTCCAGATGTGCAGCTGAGTGCTCCTCCCTGCCTGCCCCCTCCTTGTGCTGTGCTCCCTTCCAGCTAAGTGTTCCTCGGGGCCTGCCCTTCACACAGTGCTCTCCTGACACGCCTTTGCCAGCTGTGGGCGAATGCCCAGCCTCCAGTCCTGTAGTGTTGCCTAGCTGGGAGGTGACATTCCATGACCAAGGGCAAGCGGGTGGATTATGTGTCAGGTGCTGGATTCATCTCTGGCTGCGTATGGATCTGTTCGTGTCTTGAGACACCCTCCGGGGTTTGCCATCTTTATACCCATTTTATAGACGGGTGACTGAGACCCAGGGAGGTTAAGGGAACTGTCCGAGGTCCCAAGGCCAATGAAGCAGAGAAATGTGCTGACTACCCACTTGGCCTTTTGCCTTGGTACTTCGTAGCCCTGTATGCCATCCTCCTGAGTGCCCAACTTCGCTGTCAAAGCAAATGGAGGCTCTGGAACTATGACAGGGCACTGGGCCCATTGGGCAGAGCAGGGCTGGTGCACAGCTGGCAGACGGCCGGCTCCTCTCTGGCCTCTCGGCCTGGGTCTCTTTGCAGGATTCCCTCCAGGGGCCAGAGAGCCAGATTCTCCGGGATGTAGGTGGTGGAGTCTGGGAAGCTGAACACAGGGCCTGACTGTCCTGCTCATGCTTAGAGAGCCACTTAGCTGAGGATGGGTCTCTGGTTTCCTTTCAGCACCCATCCTCTTGCCTTCTCCACTCATGCACTGACATGGCTGTGGGCCACACTCCTGGATTGTGCTGGGTGCCTGGGAGTCAGCAGGAAGCAGAGGTGAAGGCCTATCCTCCTGGGGTCCGGCTGTGGCTCAATGCCCAGGGGCCAGCAGACCTCTGGGAGGCTGCTGGCCCGGAAGCAGTTAGAGATGCTGGGCTGGTAGGAGGTCAGATCCCACTTGTATGGAAGCTTCTGGATCTGTTGTTTTCTGGGCCGGAGAAGCTGAGCATGATCGCTCTGGGTTTTCTCCAGAAGCCCGGGATCTGGAATTTCATCTGGAAGCTCCCAACATGTAAATATTGGCAGTTCATTCAGACAGTTTAAAGCACCAAGGAAGCGTGTAGTGGGCCTGACCTTGCTGCTGGGTGTATTGACATCCCTACTCCTTCCCATTCCCAGGCACACAACTAGAACTCTGAAGAGGCCAGGGATAGGTAAGGAGCCTACCAAAGGTCCAACAAGCTCAGAGATGGAACCAGGAGTCCTGACTCCTAACCAGAGCTCCCTTCCCTGTGAAGACCCCTCCCAAATGGGCAAAAGCCCTTGGGAAGCAGTTTCATGAGGGGGCCTGATTGGATCTGAGGGGACCAATAGCATCCTGTGAGGGGCGAGGGGACTGATGGCCATTCAGCTGCTACTAGGAAACCTGGAGAGCATCAGCTCTGGCTGTAGCTTGAGGAACAGAAGCAGTCAGGCCAGCATGTCATGGCGATTCCAGGCTTCTGCCCCTCCAGGCTGTCTTCCTGCTGAGCACAAAACAGGGCTGAGCAGGGTAGAAGACAGGCTTGGAAGAAGAGAAGGGCCTAGTGGGATGCCTTTAGGTCTCTGGCATGTGCCCTTGACCATGAGATGCAGGCCTTCTCTCACTCAACCCATGGTGAGCAACTTGGACTGCTTGTGGGACTGTTCCCATCCAGAGCAGACTCATTTGATATGCACAGAGACACATGAGTACACATGTACTTACATTTGTGTTAACATTTCCTGGGGAGGCATGAACAAATGTCTAAGACCATGATGACAGACCAAATGATGCCACCCAAGTCTACTTCGGTGAACCCATGGGTTTAGTTGGGATTACAAGAACGTGAACAACTTAACGTGTGTCCCCTAATAGCAGCTGTTAACTACTTGCACATCTTTGGGGAGCGGGCAGGGTTCGTGCCTCACTTCCGCAAAGGAATGTTAGGAGGCTCAGCCTTCAGAGGGATTGTGGGCAATCACTGCAGCTTTGATTTCAAGGCAGCAATAGTGTTGTCATGCCTAGAGGACAGCATCATCTCCCAACACACACACACACACACACACACACACACACACACACACACACACACACACACAGTGTTCTGGCCAGTTTTATGTCAACTTGACACAAGGTAGAGTCATTTCAAAGGAGGAATCTCAATTGAAAAAAAAATGTTTTCATAAGATCCAGCTGTAGGGCACTTTCTTAATTAGTGATTGATGGGGGAGGGGGGGCTAGCCCATGGTAAGTGGTGCCATCCCTGGGCTGATGGTCCTGGGTTCTATAAGAAAGCAGGCTGAGCAAGCCAATAAGCAGCATCCCTCCATGGCCTCTGCATCAGCTCCTGTCTCCAGGTTCCTGCCCTGCTTGAGTTCCTGTTCTGACTTCCTTTAATGGTAAACTGTGATGTGGAAGTGTAAGCCAAATAAACCCTTTCCTCCCCAACTTGCTTCTGGTCATGGTGTTTCATTGCAGCAACAGAAACCCTAGCTAAGACACTCACTCACAGAGAGTCACCACTGGGTATCTTCAGAAAATTGATTCCAGGAACATCCCCACTCCATCTTGGGTACCAAAGTTGGAGGATGCTCAAGTCTCTTAGGTAAAACCCGTGCATAGAACCTGTGTGCATCCTACTTCAAACGCCTGCCCATCACTGGTTATCCTGAGGCAGGGTGAATACGATGTGGCCATAGCTGCTACGCTGCACTGTCTGGGGAACAAACACCAGAAGGATGTCTGTGCACCTTCGCTCAATGCAGATACAGGTCTTTTAGAACTATTTTCCTATATTGAGTTGGTTGAGTCCACAGCCGTAGGTAGTAGAGTCAGTGGATAAGAGGGCCAAGCATATAGGTACGTGCATGCTGGGAACATTTCAGTCTTGACTCTGTATCTTAAAACTCTAAAAAATAGACACTACATCTAGCCCAGCCAATTCCCTAATGCCATCTAATGCTCCACTTTCTCTAATTGTTCCCAAGGTGGGCTGTAAAGCTTGTTTTGTAAAGGCAATATCTAATCAAGGATGATTAGCCAGCCAGCGTCTGGTTTACCGTGGTGGTTATATTCCCTGGGTTTGTTATTCCAAAACCTCTCTGAAGCCTAATACACACAGTCTCAAGTGTCTTTTGATGTAGCACAATGGAACAGGCCTTTGCCAAATGCCCTGTTGGAACTTAAAGTGCGGACAGCAGGCCTCGGTGGACAGCTCAGAGAATTCACACCTGTGCACACACGTGGCACGCACACTTGTGGCACTCCACCCCGCAGACGGAGACCTGTGCTCCCTGGTGTCACCTCCACATCGTTAGCTCTTTCTCCCTCCTGGCTCCATTGAAGTCATTGTTCTGACTTGCCAATGCCCTTGCCTGTTCCTGAGTTTGTTTTATAGAATGGAGTGATCCGACTTGTGTCTGGCTCTTTTGGAGGAAGGAAACACATTGGGTCCTATCCACATTCTTGTGGGTGGCAGGCAGTTAAATTGCTTTTGTTCATGTTAATTGCGGCCCCCGTTGAGATGGCAAGCAGAAAGTCTCAGTTCCATTCTGCTGTGGGAGTGAATCACAGCTTGCTGCTCTGCTCTGATGCCGATAGACATGTAGGGCTGCGTCGCTGGCAGCATTCCTCTGTGTCTTTGGGAAGCGGGAGGCCTCCCTGTGTGTTCAGTGGACACCTAGGTAGGAATCTGCTAACTACAGGGTGTGTGGCATGGACCGATGTTTCTCAGTGCTTTTCCGGAGCACCCCAAAGTTTACATGCGTGTGTGTGACAGGTGAGGTCTCACCACTCTCATCTTGGGCTCATCCCAGAGACAGCCATCTTTGACCCCAGAGTAGAACAGCATCTCCTCTTGGTTTTAAGTCACATTCATGAGAATTGTGGTGCTGGGGACCTTTCCTTGTGGCTGGCCCTTTCTGTTCTCATTTGCCTATGAGTGTGTGTGTGGCATACAATAGGTCAGGCCTTTGTCTAGCTATCCGTAACAGTGGCAGAGCCCTCCACTGAGAGCCAAGGAAAGATGCCACAAGTGCAGGCTGCAATTCGGCAGTCACTTCTGGACTCAGGCTCAGGTCAGCACACAGCGGGACCAGCCAGGCTTGAGGCAGAGCCAGCCTGACAGGAGGCAGGGGTCCATGGCATGTGTGTGCTAATAGGGCTGGGAAGAACAAGGGGGCAGGGAGCCAGACATAGAGAAGCAAGGCTGGGTGGGCTTAGGTGGAACCCCCATCCCAGCAGCTCCTTCTGGGTCCCCATCACTTCTCTGCCCAGTCCTGTGAACCTGGGGCAGAAGGCAGAGCTGAGGTCAGGACCTTTTCTGGTGTGTCTACTTCACAGGCTCCATAACAATGCTCAAGGCTCCTGGGTGGCCCAGAAAGGCTCACCCTAGGTTGTACAGGAAATGTCACCATGTCCCTCAAGGCTGGTGGGACCCACAATACTGTGTCATTCTCTGAGCTGTGTGCTGAAGCCCTCAAAGCAAACATCCTGTTGAGCAGGGCCCTGTGGAGACTCCCACTGCTACCCCCCCTGCCAGGAGAGAAAATGCTCTGCAGCATTTTCAAAGCCAGAATCCTTCAGGGCTTTTATGTCAGGGAAAGGGGACTGTCTAGGAGGTCTTGATGTCTGGGCTGGATTGTTTGGGACATCCATTGTTCTGTGATCAAAGGAGGTTATAGTCTCTGGAATCTCTGCATCTATTTACAAGGGAAGAGTTCTGGAATGGCTAATACCTGCCTGCAATATACAGAAAGCTAGGCTCCTTCCCAAGACACCATCTGTTGCTGGGACTTGGGTCTCAGCTCAGATGCCTGGTGCCTATCTGTGTAATCCTTTTAAAAGACGAACGTCACTTTATACAGCTCCTGAACTCTGACTGAAATACGTTCAGGAATGATCTCATTTCGTGCACACACCTGCCTCTGGCTCCTTAACACCTGTGTGTGATTGGCTGGGAGCAGCTTCACTATTTCATCTCTGATTGCTAGGTATTTCTGGAATCTTCGCTGTCACAAATGCATCATGCATCTGGGACCCTCCTGTCTGGGTTCATGGTGGTTGGTGTCTGTCAGCATATGAGATTCCTGGAAAGGGAAGTTCCAGCTCACAGTTCTTTATATTGTATTGCAATGCATTTAAAAAAAAATAAGATGAAATTTACAAGTATCGAGTGTGCAGCTGAACAGAATTAAATGAAGTCACACTGGAGTGAGATCTCCCATCTTCTGAAACTCTGTCCCTGTCAAATGCTAAGGCCCAGCCCCCAGTGCCCAGCACACTGCTTTCTGTCTTTGACTCTGGGTGGAAACACGTGCTGTCTCTAGTCTTTTCGTCTGGATTGCTGCTCTATCTTTTGTAAGTCTTAGGCCTCCGTCTTCACTATGGGATTTTTCTAGTCCTGTTACCGTATCCATTCCTGTTTTTGTCTCTTCCCCATGTCATGCTTGTGGGATAGGAACATGTCACGTGATGGCTTTGGTCATCATTGGCGGCTTGTTGCAGCACAGGAACCATGTCTCTGGAGATTTCTAGCATGGGCTGTTCAGTGGCCTGGGACCCTCGGGCATCTATTTCTTATTTTCCTAATAACAAAATCTCTGCAAAATGGGTTTGCACATCTTCCCTTTCAGCAGGTGGCAGAGCAGGTTTTCCAAATCTCTCTCTGTGCCATCCAGGGGTTTGGCTGAGTAGGTGGGTCAGGGAGCAATCGTATTCACTGGCTGGTAGGACCCTGAAGCCCGATACTCCAAAGACCACAGCAGAGTGGTCCAGAGCCAGGCCAGAGCCAGGCCATACCACTGTTCACCAGGAGGTGAGGAAGCCCCAGTTGTCCTTGGGAGGAATAGGGAGGCCCAGCCAATCCAGAGGAGGCAGAATGGGACTTCACAGTCATGGAGGCGTCCTCATCTGATTCTGATGTGTGGACAGTCACCTGGGTACCATCCTGGAAGTGACTGGAGAAGCGGAGGGTCAGGAGGTGAGGCAGAGTGAGGAGACAGGTGGGCTGTGTGTGCTTTGGAGGTGGTCCTGGGGGGGTGTGGATTTGATCTAGAGTCCTCAGAACACACAGGGACTTCACTGACACAAGAAGGTTCTGTGAGGCAGCAGCTGAGGCATCAGAAGGAGGCAAACATCCCAGCCTTGGGGAGCCAGGGGCAGCCTGAAGCAAGTCTACTGCTGGTGGGGTGCAAATTCCTATGACTAGGCCAGAAGTGTAGTAGGGGCCTAAGCAAGGTGACATAGGAAGCCCATAGATCAGAGGGCGTCACTGGAGTCAGAGTGTGAGGAAGAGGAGGGGCCAGAAGCCAGAGAGGTTAAGAAATTCCCAGAGAGTGAGGCTGAGGTGTCTGAGGTCAGGGAAGGAGCCAGGCCTGTGGGAGCTGCCTCAGGACCATCTTGGGAACTGTGGGGTGGAGTCCTCACTGTGACCTTGCCCCCTATATCTTAGATGTTGAGTCCACATTAGATCCAGTCCTCTGTATGCACCAAATGGGTTGACCTTCCAGCATGAGGTCACAGCCCCAGATGCCTTTGAAGTGAGAAAGCTGGGGTGGGAAAAGCCGGGGCAATAGTGGAAGTCTACCAAGTGCAGGCTAAAATCTGGTCCGAGACCAAGAAACTAGAAGAGAAGACCACCGAGTCCATGTGGAGGTGGCCCCTTGGCCTGCTGGAGGCTGGGTTCACAGGTCTTTCAGGACTGGCTGGGTCAAGTTGCTCATGTTCCCTGGAAGGGAAGGGGAAGAGAGGAAGTGAGGCTGGGCTGTCTAGCCCTCCACTTCCTCCGGGCAGAGGGAGTAACAACAGCTGGAGGGTTTGGCCCCACGCCTGGCTTGTTGCTGGCACTCAGCACGTCGCGGCTGTCACTGTTATCTCTTAAGGCATCCATCATGTGTTGCCTGGCCAGGACCCCGGGATCTGGTGCAATCTGGTTATCCCACAAGGCTTTCTTAGAAAAGCCTTAGGGAGGGAAGATTCCAGCCTGTAGAAGGAAGATCAAGTGTTAGAATTTGGATATGAAATGCCCCACCCAAGGCTCATTATGTCTTAAAGGCTGGGTCCTCACCCAATGGGTCATCTCTGCCACACACACACACATTGTACACTTTGTGTGTGTATGTAAGTGTGTGTGTGTGTGTGTGTGTGTGTGTGTGTGTGTGTGTGTGTGTCTTTATGGAGTCCAGGCTCCATAAATTTGTAATCCTCCTGCCTCAGCTTCCAGAATGCTTGGTTTACAAGCATGCACCTCCTTGCCTGACTTGTATACTTTTATATAGTCACTTTGGTAAATGGAGGCTGAGTGGGGTGATGTAGTGGGGTTGGGGTACACAAAGGTCAAGGGACATTCTCTGAGGAAATCTGATCCCTGAAAAGGGAAAAGCGAGTCAGCCTGGTTGAGAGCCATACCCCTGCTCCTCTTTGTTTTTATGTTTTCATTTTGAGACAGTCTCAGAAAGTTGCCCATGCTGATCTTGAACTACAATCCTGCTGCAAGACCTTCTGAGTAGTGGATTACAGGCTGGTTCCACCAGGCCTGGATAGTTACGTGAATTTCAGGATCACCTTGACAAACCCCATAAACAGATTGGGTCCTTGATTATAACTGTATTAAAGTTGTAGCTCACATACAGGAGTGTTCACATCTTGAGTCCATAGACCCTCTACTCAAGTATGCATACATGGTATGTGTTTCAAATAAGTGGTTAAAAGCACTTGCTGATTTAGCAGAGAACTCAGGTTCAGTTCCCAGCACCCACATAGCAGTTTAAGACCACCTATAACTCCAGTTCCAGGGGATATGATGCCCTCTTGTGGCCTTCATGGGCTCTGCACTCATGTGGTGCACATACACACATGCAGTAACACATAAAAGAAGAAAAGAGAGAAAGGCAGAGAGACAGAGAGATTCCCTTCTTGTTGGACAAAATTCTTACTGCTGATTTATTTCTGGATTTCTCTTTTATCTTTTTAAATTTTTTAAAAAAATTATTTATTTTTATTTTATATGCATTGGTGTTTTGCCATGGGTGTCAGGTCCCATGAAACTGAAGTTACAAACAGTTGTGAGCTGCCATGTGGGTGCTGGGAATTGAACCTGGGTCCTCTGGAAGTGTTCTTAACCATTGAGCCATCTCTCCAGCCCTGGGTTTCTCTTTTAAATAGCATTTTTTCTGCTAAATTTCCTATTATTAATAATAACCACTATTTGAATACATCAATTTTGGTATGGGTCATTGTGTTATAATAATAGTATTAATTTTTATTAGTTAGACTTCATCTTTACAATTTTTAAAAAAGCAGCTTAAGATAGCTCTTAATGGAATCCCACAAGCCCCCTGAAGCTCTTTTCTTGTCTCCTGCTCCATCTGGGCCACTCAGGTCAGGCTCCTCAGAAGCAGAAGCCCAGTCAGGGCTTCTCATGTCTGTAATGATTCATTTAGGGACATGTCTTGGCAGAACAGTCTAGGGGATGGGGAAGGGACTAGCCAATCACTCACGGGTCAGCTGCTGCCTGTGCGGTCTGATCCTGTGGGCTCTGGAGTGAGCACCCCCCAAAGTACACACACACACACACACACACACACACACACACACATGCCCTTGGAGCCAGTCGCTGGCTACCCATTGTTATACCCACCCTGCAGGAGGACCAAGTCTCCCCAGTGCTTCCTTAGAAGGGAAGGGCTGGACATGCAGGGCAGGGGGTGGGTGGGGGTTGGGGTAAGAGGTTCCCTTGCCCAGTGCCTGCAGTCATGTACTGCACTTGGTGGCCCCCAAACCCAGCCACACCTCCTCCTTGCAACCCACAGGATCCACCAAAGACCTGATTGAGACATGCTGCGCAGCTGGCCAGCAGTGGGCCATTGACAACGATGAGTGCCAGGAGATCCCCGAGAATGGCGCTGACAGCGATGTCTGCAGGTGAGTGGCCTGGGGTGGGCAGAACTGCTCTTGCCTTCCCTGGGCCCCAGGTGTGTGAAGGTGACCAAAAGTGAATGCAGTGAGTCAGCTGGCCACAGGAATCTGTGGCTGTCTCCGTGGGTAAATGCAATGGTGTGCAACTTAGAGCAAGTTCAAAGGATCATCATCACCTTGGGGTCGCTGGGGCTCCCCCTCCCCCAGCTCAGCCACCCAAAATGGCCCAGAGCGTGGCTGCTCTTTATCCTCCTCTGCCACCTGTGATGCGGCTCCGATGCGCATGCTCTGCCTCCCCTGCCAGGATTGGTCGGCTGTTACCTTCCTTTCTCATCTTTGGCAGCCTGCTCAGTTTTCAAAAGGAGAGTCAAGTCCAGAGAGGCAGTGCAACTCACCTGTGGTATGGCCAGGATTAGAAGCCATATTTTCTAACGTCCAGCTCACTCTGCCTCTGCCTCCTTCTAAGCCTCTTCTAATTCTGAGACAGAGTAGCACTATGTAGGCACCACTCTCCCCACCATATCTACCCTGTCCTTTCTGAGGTTGGGTCTCTCTAACTTTCTCTGGATTGATAGTGGAACTCTGAATGCCAACTCCTTTCTTCAGAGGTCAAGGGCACAGCTCTGAGGCCAGTGGGTCCCAGGCCCACATCAAACCCATGTGACATGGTGGGGTTGTGCCTGCCCTTCTGCCTGTACTGGTCCCACTTGCTGCAGACCTCGGGTCGGACCTTCCCTTTTCTACACTCCGCCCCATCTCCCTCCTGTGAGGTGGGGGAACATCACCCTCCTGGGGAGGGTCCCGAGGAGACAGGCCCTGAAGCCGCCCCCTGTTTCAGGATAGCCCAGAGGCACTGCTGTGTCTCCTACTTGAAGGAGAAGAGCTGCATGGCTGGCATTGTGGGGGCCAAGGAAGGTGAAGCCTGTGGAGCCGAGGACAACGATACCTGTGGCGTCTCCCTGTACAAGGCAAGTCCCCCCCCCCGCCCCGCAACTGTGGGTGAGATGGGTGACACCACATCCTGGGGGTGGGGTGGGAGGTAGACTCACCCCCTGCCCAGGAAATGTTAAGTCATGGCATTCGTCAACAAATCCACAAAGGATGCATTGAACTCCCCCAACAACCCAGGTGACATCGTGCCCTCTCTGAGGCAGGTCTGGTTGAGTGTGGCAGGGTGTGGTGTGCCTGAAGGTGGTGCCTGAAGAGGTGTGCGGGTGGAGGTCGTGCTGGGGTGCACAGTGGCCCTAGGATCAGTGTGGCTGCAAGCAATACAAGGTCCTAGAAGCTGGTTTTCCTTGCATGTGTGTGCTGGAGGCTGGAGGCAGGCAGGCCAGGTAGTAGAAGAGGCTCTTGCTGCTGCAGGCAGGTGTGGAGTCCTGCTTCTGCCGTTACCTTTACCCCATGCCTCTCAATACATTCTCTCTCAGCCTCAGTTTCCCCAGGCGTAAAATGGAGGCAAGGAATTGCCCATCCTAGGGCAGGCAAGGCCCAGGGCCCGCACCTGGAGCTTGAGGTCATGTGGTCTCCGGCAGTGGGCACGGCAGCATCAGATGAAGGACTGGGGTGTCACTCACCACAGCTGTGCTTGTGGCTGGCTTGGCATCAGAAAAGGTTCAGCTGGGCTTGTGTGGCTGTCATTGGCTGGTGGCTGCTCTGGAGCCAGATGATGTAGGTGGCCCACAGCTTAACTGGCTGTCTCTGTTCCCTGAATGGAACATTCTCTCCCACAGTGGGCTGGCTGGGCCTGGTTCATATCGAGCTCTAAGAAAGATTGAAAGCATGTGTTGCTCAGCTTTCCTCACTGTGACGCGCCCGAGATCACCCCCTTATGAGAGTGAAAGGTTTGGGTTCAGTTCGTCTAGTTAGCCCTGATGCCTTTGGGGCTGTGGTGAGGTGGCATGGCATGGTGTGCCTGGTAGAGGCAGTTGCTCACATAAGAGGGAAGAGACTGGTGTCCCCAAGTCCCCTTCAAGGGCATGTCCTCAGTGACCTAAGACCTGCCACTAGACCCTTCCTGGGCCCTGGAGTAGGCATATGCCAAACTCACACTAGAATGACATGCAAGACCTTTAGAAGCCTGGGTTCAAAGTGGGCACATGGTCACTTTTATCTAACCCTAGTGACCAAAGCAAGTGATTGGTCACCCCAAGCTGGAGACACATGCTCACTCTCTGAGTTGCTGAGCTCTCCAGCCACAGACTGGGTACCAGGGAGGCTGGTCAGCTGGAGCTGTTGCTGCACGCAGCCTGTTGCCACAGTTTGACGATGTAAATCAGATTTCCCTGTGGCGGCTGGCAGTCTGCACTGGGTGGCTCTGCGTATCCTTAGGGATGCAACCTCTGTCTTTTTGTTGAATTGTCATTGTCGAGTGTTAGCTTCAGGTCCCTTCATGACCTGGCATGACATCAGGAGCTCCAGCACACGAGACGGGTACACTTCCAAGTTGACCCTGTCTCGAGCACTTTAGGATGTCACCGGGACTGTATGGGCCCTTTTTGCTGAGCTGACGGGATTGGAGTCCGCTTCTCAGGGTGGGGCATAGTGAGCAGGGCTGGGCTTCATTTGTAGTTCTTTCCAAAGGGACATTTATTCATTCATTAAAGAAAATTAACATTAGTCCTACGCTTCTCTAGACTTGGGATGTAGGGGTGGGCCGCCCTCCACCCTGGGAGAGCACACAGGCAGACAGAGGATCTAGATAATGTTAATTCACCCCAGAGCCTGCCCCAGGCCATGCCCACAGACCTTGGATGAGTCACAGGCACACAGACCGTGGGAAATCAGGCAGGCTCTGAGGGCTTGGTGCTGATGCTCTGTCTTCCTCAGCAATGCTGTGACTGCTGTGGCCTGGGACTCCGTGTGCGGGCCGAGGGCCAGTCGTGCGAATCCAACCCCAACCTGGGCTATCCCTGCAACCATGTCATGCTCTCCTGCTGTGAAGGCGAAGACCCCCTCATAGTGCCTGAGGTCCGTCGGCCGCCAGAGCCTGAGGCCACCCCGCGTAGAGGTGGGTGCTGCCCTCCCAGGTGGAGGCAGTTGGAGGAGGACGGTTAGGGTCCTTAGGATGGTTGGGCTGGGTGGCCTCAGGCCGCAGTGGGGACCCTGGTCCATGGCTGTATGTGGTTTGAGGTTTGATCTCTGCTCTATAGAGTTCTGCGGCTACTGACTGGACTCTAACCCAGTTTGTGCTGGTGTGGCAGTCCCACATAGTTCTCTGTGCCACTCACCAGTCACCAGTGACCATCTGCCCTTCTACCCTCTCCTCATCATCCTGGCTGCTCTGGCCATAACCACAGCCTTCCACTGTTTCCCCATTCCACCATGCAGATCTGCGTATCTATTTCTCCACCCAGTCACTTGTCCATCAGTCTGTCCATCCATCCATCCCTCCATCCATCCATCCATCCATCCATCCATCCATCCATCCATCCATCCACTTCTTATCCATTCACTTGCCTGTCCATCATTCATTGTTCCACTTCCTCATTACTTCCCAAATCTATTCATTATCTACCTCCCCACTCATTCACCCTCACACTCATTCACTTATTCTTTCACCTACCCACCCACTCATTTGTTTTCATTCATCTTTCCATTCATCTGTCCATCTACTTGCCCATCCATTCACTCACCCATCCATCCACCAGCTCATCTAAGGTGCTAGTTAAAAACAATAATTTCTGAAGAACAAGTTACTACCCAGACAATGGTTCAAGGTAGAGTTCAGGAAGAAACCCAGAATCAGAGGTCAGAACAGGATATAGGACCAGGTGGACAACTTGGCCAGGCAGGGTCTATCCATCCAACTTAACCATCCACATGATATCATAATATCCCCTTCCTGTGAGGAGCTTCTGGAGTCTTTCTTGGGTCTGGGAGATGCTGGTGGTGGGAGCAGACTGTTCTGCTTCAAGTCCTGTTTGAAATGGCCTCAGGCATATCCCCTCCCTGTTCTGCTGGGAGGATGGTTAGGAAGGGCATGCAGTTGGCAATGAGCAGGGCCTGGCCCATGGAGGTACATGCTGGTGTGCTCAGGGACCCTGGGCCTTGGTCTGCCTCTGCCCAGTCACAGTTCCAGGTCCTCAAGGACAGCTGTGGGCACCAGGCCAGGCCTTCTCAGGATGGAGCTCAATGCAGACACCTTCCCTATGTCAAGCCCTTAGCTGCAGCTTCATGCCACCATTCTGTTCTCTTGTTGCCTGAGGTGGATGGCAAGGGCTGAGGTATCAGACCAGGGGAGAGCTGCCCAGCAGAGCAGCCTCCTCTTCCTCTCCCCTGCTACCCTCTGCAGAGTAGGCCGTGGGTCCCAGAATCTGGAGGCACGAAGAGACCCAGTGCTGGCCCAGCTAAGGAAGCTGCAGACAGACGTCACATCCTGATCTGTCTCAACCTAGGCCAGCACTCTTTCTATGACTCTAGTTCAGCACTTTAACAAGAGCCACCATTAGGCATGGTCCTGTCCTATTGAAGAGACCCAGGTGATGAAGGCTCAGACCCGCTACCATAGGTTCACTATCATTCATTCATTCATTCATTCATCCATCCCCCATCCACCTAACCATCCATCCATCCCTTTCTCCCTCCTTCACTCCTCCATCCCCATCTGTTGAACCTCTGTTGCTTTCCTGGATCCCATGGGCTCAGCCACACAGTGGCCAAGCTGGCTATGTCCCCAGTGCTGACCAACCACCCCAGTTTCAGAGGCGGAGATGGCAAGCCGGGAGGCCCTGTCACTGGGCACAGAGGCTGAACTGCCCAATAGCCTGCCCGGAGATGACCAGGACGAGTGCCTGCTGCTCCCCGGGGAACTTTGCCAGCATCTTTGCATCAATACCGTGGGCTCCTACCGCTGTGCCTGCTTCCCTGGATTCGAGCTGCAGGGTGACGGCCGTACCTGCCGCCCAGGTGAGCTGTAGGCAGCCCAGGCACAGGCTTGTCTTGCCCGTGGAGGGTGGCCTGGCTAGGCTTCCTGCTGCCCCCTGGGTTGATGCTGGCAGAAGCCAGAGGAGGCTTCTAGCTCTGGGGATTCTGAAGACTGCCTGAAGCTGGCCTCAGGCTTTAGAGACCCTCACCAGGCCCTAGTTGTGTTCCTAGCATCATGGCGTTCTCCCTGCCAGCTGTACGGGGTGGAGCTGCCTTTTAGTCTAGACACCCCCACTTCTTTCTTCCCACTTTTGCCTTCTCCTAGTAGCTGTGAGATCGCTCTTGCCCAAGGTGTGCTTGTACCCAGAACCTCAGTTTCCTCCTTTGTGAATGGGCAAGAGGAGTGGTCAGTGAGGTCATCAGTCAATGCCCAGTGTGGGTGCCTGTGAGTGTCCAAGGCCAGACAGAAGATGTAAGCCTGCCCCCTGCTGTATGCTCTGCTTACAACAACAGATGGAGGCGCGCCACGGTTGGACGCCGCCGCAAGGGAGTCTGCCCCGAGGAGGTCTGAGTCTGCCCCGAGGAGGGCTGAGTCTGCCCCGAGGAGGTCTGAGTCTGCCCCGAGGAGGGCTGAGTCTGCCCTGAGGAGGTCTGAGTCTGCCCTGGGGAGGTCTGAGTCTGCCCAAGTGTCCCCCAACACCATCCCCCTGCCTGTGCCACAGCCCAACACCTGCAAAGGTGAGTGGAGGGGTGTACTCTCTGCAGGGCCTGAGCTGTACACGTCTGGGCCATGTGGTGTGGTGGGCTCTGGGGCTGGGTGTTTGCAAGCTGGTCCAGGCCACCGGGTGCCTCTGCTTCGTGGAAGGGGTGGAAGCTGCATGGTGATGATGGAGGAGGAAGAGGCGACATCAGGGGATTCTGGGTCTCTGTGTGACCCTGGTCAAGTGGGTCATCTGCTCTGTCCCATTCCTCCTAGAAAGCCAAGTTTTCATTCAGGAATGCTGGGAAGTCCTCCCTTCCTGCCTTCCTAGTACTCAAGGAATGGCTTGGCGTTTGAGTGGTGTGTGGGAGAAACTCGAAATACTGTTCCCAGTGCCAGCTGGGACTGGAACCACCTCCTGGGGACCCTGTGAAAAGGCACGGGCACGGGGTTGTCATCTTTCCACACCTCTGCCTCGCTGGGCCTGCAGTGGAGACCCCCCGCCCACATCGCAGAGCTGGGGGATGGGCAGTAGGGTCGGGGGCCAGGCTTATGTGTTCTGACGGCAGGAATTTCCCCTCAGACAATGGACCCTGCCAGCAGGTGTGCCGTGTTGTTGGAGGCACAGCCATGTGCTCCTGCTTCCCTGGCTACGCCATCATGGCGGATGGCCTGTCCTGTGAAGGTGAGTACCTTGGGGTCACCCTCTAACTTTTGCAGGTCAGGTTGTCCTGTGGTGAGGGCTTAGGGTAGGGGCGACCAGGAGGACTTCAGACTCACTCTGATCATGAGGTTCAGCTGTTGTGACAGAGAACCCCAGCAGAGCAGTGTAGATGGTCCCCTCTGGTATCACTGAGCCCTTGGTGGTATGGGCCTACTGTGGTGCCGGAAAGGTCCAAGGTCCCCGCTCCTGTCTGGTTGCTCTGCTGCTTTCTAGAGGAGTTCTTCTCAGAACTGAACTTGTTCCCATGTCACCTGGAGTCCCGCTGGACACAGCTTCCCAGGAACTCTACAGGCTCCCCAGACGTCCTGCTTAGGGGCCCTGGGAAAGGTCAGAACTTGTGTTCTAACCAAGACCCATGCCAGACACGGGCCATACTCACCTCACTGCTCCCTGGGGGCTGGCCTGGTCTGCGTGGCTGAGCTTGCTTTCTGATCTCTGAGTTCATCCATGCTCAAGGCCAAGGTGGAGAGAGAGAGAAGGGAGCCATGTGTCACTGTGTCAGGGGCACATCCAGAAGTGGCCTCACGTCCCCCCCACCCCCACCCCGCATGCCTGAAGTGGGGAGAAGGGCCTCAGTCATGGAGGGAGAGTTAACATTGGTGACAGTGAGCTTCCTCTGCCATTCACAAGCACATGAAGAGTGATGGTCACAAAATCACTTCACCCCAGTGACCGGCGAAGGTGAGCTCCTGTCTCGGTGGGGCCATTGTAGACTAGGACCTCCCAGCACACAGTGTACAGTGGGAACAGTAGTTCTGACACTTGCTGGTTGGCTTCCTCAGTGAGTTTTTTCTGAACCGGCTTGAGACGTCCCAGGATCTTACCCCTCCTATCTGGACAGAGGAGGCATAGAGAGCTACAAGTCCAGGCTTGTATGGGCTCAGGCTCAGGAGACATAGTCTGAATGTCTGCATATGATGATCAAGCTGTCCAAGAGGATGACCACATGCCTTTATGAAGCTCAGCTCATCCCACATCCAATCATTCTGGAGAGGCAGTTTGTGTATGAGTGACACCATCCTGTCAGTCTAGAGAAGGTAGCTAAGGCAATAGCATGGTGGCAACTGACCGACCTTCTTCTCTGGTGATGGAGACGACAGGCCCAGAGGATACTGTGTTCTTTGGGCTCTGAGTCTCCCCAGGGCTCTGGGAACTGAGAAGGTTATCTTGGTTCAGAAGTCTTCAGATCCGATCCCCACCAGGGACCTGGGACCGGGGTGCCCAGTATGCTGCCTCTGCTGGCCATGTGGCTTGGCTGGTGTTCACGTTCTCCCACGTGCCCCTTCTCTCCGGGAGCACTCCAGCAGAAGAGCTGAGGGGTAGAAGCCAGAGGTTGCAAAGGAGCATCTGTGAGGGTGTGTCCAGCTCCCACGCAGGAGGAGGCCTGCCCTACTCTGTTCTCAGAAACAATCGCAGGAATTCCCTGCTGGGACAGCCTGAGAATTTTTTAAAACATTTCCAAATTTGAGTTTCTGATGAAACTTCAGAAACCTGCCCATGGAGACCCTTCTGCATAGCCCCTAGCCTGGCAGCCTCTGGAGGTCCCCACCTCCTTCTGTGAATGCTGCTGGCCCTGACCCCAAAAAGCCTTTGAACTTGCAGGTTCTTCTGTTGCTAATTCCTTGGTGGCTGCAGACTTGGACATGACAGAGAGTGGGTTGGGGGCAGCCTGCTGCCTGTGGTGTGAATGTGGGCTGGTTGCTTGCCCTCTCCGAGTCTTACTCCATCTGCCCCTTACTGGGCGGTGGGAGCCGGCTCTAACATCTTTGAGTCTTACAAACTCAGCTTGCGTCCCGAGGTTCAGCCATCACACTGACAGGCACACATTGGTTTTTCGTTTTCGTTTTTTTTTTCTCTCTCTCTCTCTGTCTCTGGATGCCCCTGGCAGGCATGCCTCTCTAACAGCCTTCTGTTTTTCCTTCCGTGGCTGTCATTAGACCAAGACGAGTGCTTGATGGGCACTCACGATTGTAGCTGGCAACAGTTCTGTGTGAACACTCTGGGATCCTTCTACTGTGTCAACCACACAGTGATCTGTGCAGAGGGCTATATCCTCAACGCACATAGGAAGTGTGTGGGTAAGCTGGAGCCCCTGCCTGCCGCCTGTGCCACGGCTGTCTGCTCTGCCCCACGCCAGCCCACCACACCATGCCACATGCTAAAGGACCCGTCCTTTGCATGTGAGCTCCCACACAGCGGCCTGCTGCGCTCCGTGTCACACCCTCGTGTCCCGGTGTCTTGTCCCGCTTGTTCTCGGTGGCTATGTTCCCAGATTATGCCCATGACATAGAAAGCTGATGAGATAGCTCCCTGGTGTGTCAGGGACAGGGAGGACAGATGTGGGTACCAGGACTGTGCAGCAGTGTGGAGGTGGAGAGGCCTGGGCTGGAAACAGGACCCTAGTAGCTCTGGACCTTGTCTTTTCTCAGCTATTGGAAGCTGTTGACACCTATGAGGATTGTGGGACATGAGCAGTGTGCACGCAGCCTGGGTCATGTAGCCTGTCACCTCAGTCATTTAGATTGCCCATAGATTTATCTGGAATCTCCCCAAAGGGGAATGGGTTGTACTGTGTCCAGATGACCCAGTTCAGCATCCGTTTGTTGTGTGACCCTGAGCAGGTGGCACTTTTCCTCTGAGTCTTCCCTCAGTGGGCAGGAGGGTGTGGGCCCTGTGTCAGCCCGCAATACCTGGGCCTCTTGTCTACCTATGCCTGATTGGTTGGGACTCTGGGGTTCTGTGGGAAAGGAAGGGCTCCACGCTGTCTTGTGTCTGGGTCATCTGGTATTCTCACTAAGGAAATAAAGCCCTGACTTTGGGCATCTCAGAGATAACCCTGAGTAGTGGGGAAGTCAGGAAGACCAGCCAATGCTACGGCAGGGACACGGGCAAAGGGAAATGTCACTCTTGCCAGTGGTACCCAGAGGAGGAGGCATCTCCACCTGTTTCCAAGAATGGGCAGGATGTGGAGATGGGGAAAAGCATCAAGCCAGGGAGACAGCCGAGACAAAGGTGTGGAGGTGGGAACCGGGCGGAGAGTGCTCCGGGCTTGCGACCCGAGTCCTGTCTGTCTTGCCTGTGCTTGGGGACCATGTCCAGCCTGGACATGTCCTCTAACTCCTTTGCACTGCTGGGCAGCAGCGCAGGCCGACATGTTTGCCTGGCTGCAGCCGTGGTACAACATGGCCCTCCCGACGTGCTTGCCGGTGGTGGCAGCCCCTCCTGGGTGGGCTGGGTCTGTGTGTGCCCATTGGGAGGCATGTGAGCCCCTTCCCAGGATGTCCCCCGACCTGCCACTCCCTGGCTCGGCCGCTAAGACCTGTGCTGCAGGGTCTTGAGCAGCTGGAAGATGGGCCCGAGGATAAGAAAGCCAAGTTACATTCCATTCAGCAAGATTTATGGGCATGCTCTATGTCTTCCCTCTGTACTCTGCATAAACTACCAGCCTCCCCTCCCCTCCTGTTCCATGCAAATATTGCTTGGGGGCTTGGGGGTTCCCCAACTGCTCCACTCAGGTGCAGTAACTCAGGCAAGGGAGGGGCGGGATCATGCTAGGATGAAGTGTGCTTTCGCTGGAGGCCGCTAACCCCTCTGAGCCTTAGTTCCCACCCCCTACCTCCCATGAAACAGGTAGATGATGGTGCCTGCCTCTGAAGGTCACCGTGGAGGTCAGGGGCATTAGTTCCTGTGAGGAGCTCTGGCAGGGTTCCTGAGCCACTGAGGCGTGGAAGCTGGGGACAGGAGTGGGTGTGGCCTCTGCTCGGTCCCCCCTGTGCTTGACTCTTAAGGTTCCCCGCTGGGCTGGACTGCGGGTGGCTGAGGCGTCGCAGACTTAGCTCTGGGGCCTCCCTGGCAGTGGGAAGCAAGCCGTGAGGAAAGGGTGTAGCTTGGACCAAGTGCCCTGGCTTCTGTCCCTGCTGGCTGCGTAACTCAGTCCAGGGGCATCCCTTTGGGGAGAGAGATTTCCCCGTCCGTGAAATGGCCACCCCTGGATCACAAGGCAGTGAGTCTCATCAGTTCTTGTCACTTCCTGACCCTCTGGTGATCCCTTGTGTGTGGTGGCTGTTATCATTCAATACGGTGAGGCCTCCTGGCTGTGGGAAACTCCCGGATCCCTGTGCCGGTCCAGCTGTAAATCAGAAGTCTTTGTGGTGGCTAACCAGAACTGTCACTTCCCTGTCCCCACTCCTCTCCTGGAAGGGTCTCTCCCCCTACCCCACTTTCCTACCTGGTCCCCTAGTTATCTCATAGATTCAACTCAAATGCTACCACCCCGAGAAGCAGCTGGCACTGCAGGACCAGGGCTCACAGTCTCAGCCCCGGGCACCTCACACTCCTCACCCGGATGTGTCTCCTTCTGCCT
This sequence comes from Peromyscus maniculatus bairdii, assembly GCF_049852395.1. Lineage (NCBI taxonomy): Eukaryota > Metazoa > Chordata > Mammalia > Rodentia > Cricetidae > Peromyscus > Peromyscus maniculatus. Next base: position 113,445,075 of record NC_134854.1, read on the forward strand.
GTCTTGATCCAGCTGCTCAGCTGGCCACTCATGAAGGTCAGGGGCGGTGCTGACCCACTGTGTGGCCACAGGAACATGGCACAGAATAAGCACTGGCCAGTGTGGCACTGAGCGATTGGGCTGTGCCTAGTGCCATTATCTCCCAGGTACAGGCAGGAGAGGCAGGGCTGGGCAGAGCCTCCACGGGACCTTAGCCCTGGCCTGGAGGCAATTATGGGTTGGTGACCTCTGCTTCCTTTTGCCTCAGTTCACTGTTCCCTCCTCCCTGCTGCTCATTCCTAGAGTGTCCCAATGTCTGTCCTTGACCGCTTCCTCATGTACCCATTCCCTCAAGTGACCTCCGCCACCTGACCACTCCCCTCAACTCCTTCAGTGAGCCCAGAGGTTGGTCTCTAGCTGTCTCTTAGCCCCCAGGGAACTCTGAGACCTTCCTCTGCACCCCTGCTCCGGCCAGCTGGCCCACCCCAGGGCCTGGCATCTATCGAACTGCTCAACCCAAAGCTGTACTGACTTCCTGGTTCTCTCACCCCCGCCTCTGCCATCCGTGGGTCCTGCTGCTTCTGCCCTCCCCCACGCCCGGCGGTACCTGCCACCATCCCTCTAGGGATAATTATTTCCTCCTAAACCGTTCTCCAGCTCCAGCCAGGGTGCCCTCGCTCCTATACCAGGAACCCTCTATGGCTCCCAATCTCTGCTTGTCCTAACCTCTTCCGCTCACATTTTCTTCTCTCCCCTACAGCCACACCTGCCTCTGGGCTGGTCCCGAACTCACCTGGGCTGTCATATAACTGTTCCTTCTGCCTGGACTGTCAGAGTGGCTCCTGCTGTCTCCCCTCCACATTCTCACTCGATGCCGTCTTTCTGACCGTGCCCCTCGTCCCTGCCTTAAACTTGCTTGCCCCGTCCACACCTCCGCCCACCCTCCTCCTGCTGTGGCCCCCAAAGCCCTCCTGACACCCTCACTCCCTATGCCAGCATCTCCCAGCGTCTACTCCAAGGTCAGGTGTTTCTGTCTCGTTCACTCACTCGCCCCTCTCGCTGAGAGCCCTGCTTGGCCCGTAGAGGGGTGTGATAAATCTTGGTTGAATGAAGGGATACTTGGATAAGGGACATCAGCTGCGAGCCTCTCCCTGCATGGTGAGTACCTGAGGTCAGAGCCTGGTGTCTTCTGCCTCCTGGTGCCTGGTTGTGCTAGGCCTGTGTCCCTGGAGCCCCACCCCCCACCCCCCAGGCCTTGACAGCCGCCTTGATCTCCACACAGACATCAACGAGTGCGTGACGGACCTGCACACGTGCACCAGGGACGAGCACTGTGTGAACACGCCGGGCTCCTTCCGGTGCTACAAGGCACTCACCTGTGAGCCAGGCTATGTGCTCACAGACGGCGAGTGCACAGGTGAGAGAGTGCTGAGGTCCAGCCCCACTTCTGCACCCCAGGGACGCCCCCACCCCCACCCCGCCACCGTCTCTCCCCCCACATTCCCGTACTTGACTTTCCTGTCGTTGGGATGGAGGTGTTTGGAGCAGAGGGGTCTGAGGTTAGGGATGGGTGTTGGGACAAGGCCAGCACCTACCTGGCCCTGGCCTTCCTGCCACCTGCTGGCCTCTATGCCAGTCTTTCCCCACACTGTGCCTCAGTTCCCCTGTTTGCACACTGAAATGGAGCCCCACAGAAGACTGTTCATGTTCCTTTCACTGGAAAAGTCTACCTTTCGAAGAGTTTTGTTGTTGTTTCTAAGTATCTTAACAAGTATTTCTCAAGCTTCTTTTAATACCAGATGGGATTCTGGGTACCGGCACTGGTATGAGGTGACCTTTCTGTGACCTTGTGGTAGGGGATGGGGGAATACAGAAATAGCAGAGTGACCATGGGAGGTGGAAGGGTGCGTCTCTACTGTGGGTCTATAAAGGTTTCCATAAAAGGGAGAGTGTAGTTGAGACCCAGATGATGGGAGTCTACCTGGAAGGGCGTTTTGGACATAGGGAACAGCAAGCCTAGAGGCCTCTGACATGATGGAGGGCCGTGGCAAGGGCCCCAGGTGTGAACCCCTGTGCTCCTCTCTCATGCATGCTTCTGCTCTCTTCTCACGAGTATGGTGTGATGAGTGATAGGGAGCCAGACTGCCTGACATTCTGTAGCAATGGAAGCTTGCCTGTGCCTCAGTTTCCCCCACAGGAAGATGGGCTAGCTCCAGGATCTACTTCTGGGTGTTGCTGTGAGGATGACATAAATCAAATCGCCTCACATGCTTTGAATAGCGGTGGGGGGGACCGTGAAGAAGCTCAGGGCATGGAGGAGCTCAGGGCATGTGGTTAAGTCATTTTTACTCCTGGGACATGGGCCTCCCCAGTGTCTCATCCCCGCCACCTTGCTGGGATGCAGACCTCTGTGACTGCTGAGATTACCGTGGTGTGAAGATGGGGGACCTGTGGCTGGGTTGCCGGATGTGAGGTTGGGGCCCACCTGCCTCCCACCCCCGCCTCCCACCCACCCCTGATGTCCAACCTCTGTGTGGCAGACGTGGACGAGTGTGTGACAGGCACACACAACTGCCAGCCAGGCTTCTCGTGCCAGAACACCAAAGGCTCCTTCTACTGCCAGGCCCGGCAGCGCTGCATGGACGGCTTCTTGCAGGACCCTGAGGGCAACTGTGTGGGTAAGTGGGCCGTGGGCTGTGGCTCCTGGGGTCCTGGGGGCTTTAAAGGCCCGGTGGATCTAACTGGCTGCTCCCTTCTCCCAGCCTCAGTGTCTTCATCCATTGAGTGGGTGGGTGGGGCATGCGCAAAATGGTAGCTGCTCTGCTTGCCTGGGAGCTGTGTCTCTCAAGGCCTCCATTTACCGTCTTGTGGGACCACACGGGAAGAACGCAGGTTTTGACCCCGCTGACAGGAAGGACTGTCTGTGATGCAGTGCCGTAGGGTTCCTGCCTGAAGTGAAACCCACAGGTACCTTCACTGCCAAAGACCGCTGCGGAGGTCTTCTAGATCAGCTCCACGCCATGCTTAGGGTAGGGACGTCCAGTGTGACGGAGGCTGGCCTCGTTGTCCTGAGAAGGTCTGAGATGTCACCCCTTGTGCTACTGACTTGGCTCCTGTTCAGAACACGGGTGGCAGAAGGGACAGTGACACAGAGAGGCAAGACTGGTCAGGTGACAGGCAGTCCATGTGACAAGAGCGTATCACAAGGAGACCGAATGGCAAAGGGGGATCTGCTGTCTGAAGCTTCACCAAGATTCTGGAGGTTCTCCCTGCCGGCCTGAGTGTTGTCAAAGTGTTGCCTTTAGTGTCCACCACCACCATCCTCCAGGGCACATGGGATCCTTGGGACCCTTGTGGGCCCTGGGACCCCCGCTCCAGGCCAGAGGTGGCAAGGAGGAGAGGTTCTTACATATCGACACAGTTCCTGGGTGGTTCATGGTGGGCAGCATTTCCTGGGTACCTGCTGTGTTCCAGGGTCCTAGATGGGGGCAGTCAGAGCATTTGCTGAACTATTTAGTGAGGAGGAGACCAAATAGGCAGCCATGTTCATAAAAACATCAGCAATTCATGGATAATTTGATAAATAGTAAACAATCCATGACCAGCCAGGAAGGTCTCCCTGAGGTGACACTGGGCAGTGGCCTGAGGAAGGAAGCAAGCTAGCACTAGAAAACATTAGGGACAGTGTGTGGCAGGTAGTGGGGCCGTGTGTGTGTGTGTGTGTGTGTGTGTGTGTGTGTGTGTGTGTGTGTGTGTGATCTGCAGAGCTGGAGGAGCAGCTGACAGGTCCCTGATTTCTTGGTACTGTAGGCACTGTTGGAAAAGCAAGTGCACGGGCCCTGCCGTTCTAGTTACCCCCGAGCAGCCTTGACTTCCCCTTACTTTAGCTATTCCACTGGACAGATGTGTACAGATGATAGTCAGCCCAGTGGCTCTGGCTTCCAGGGGTGGGACTCTCGGGTACCAGGGTTCAGGGGAGGGATGGTCCAGGCCTAAAGCCCAGAGCTGGAGCTTTAGGAGGGGCGAGACAGGCTTTCCATCACCCTGTCCCTCCTGCAGACATCAACGAATGCACATCATTACTGGAGCCCTGCCGCGCAGGATTCAGCTGCGTCAACACAGTGGGCTCCTACACATGCCAGAGGATCCCACTGAACTGCAGGCATGGTTACCATGCCAATGAGGATGGCTCCGAATGCGTGGGTAAGGTTGGAGCCTCCCTGAATCCACAAAGCCTCCTCATCTAGCTCTCTGCCCAAGAGAGGCCCTGTGGAGGGACCATCCAGACCTCAGGGTGTCCCTGCTTGCCTGCCCCACAGATGTGAATGAGTGTGAAACAGGTGTGCACCGCTGTGGCGAGGGCCAGCTGTGCCACAACCTCCCTGGATCCTACCGCTGTGACTGCAAGCCTGGCTTCCAGAGGGATGCATTTGGCAGGACCTGCATCGGTAAGAGATGCTGGGGTCTGAGATCGCCTGGGAGCAAAGAGCCTGCCCCTCTGTGCCCCTTCAGCTTTCTGGCCTGGACCTTCCTGGATGTCAGCTTTCAAGCTACGCCTACCCCCCTACCCCCCCCCCCCCCGGCTCTGATTCTGTGCTCTAGCCCGCTTCTAATCTTGTCCTCCTTGCCTCTGCACCCTTTACTCTGGGTAACTCTGCTTCTGACCACTCCCCTGCTGGCTGCCCACTCCGTGGCTGCTGCTCGCGGTCTCCCCACAGATGTGAACGAATGCTGGGTCTCACCGGGGCGCCTGTGCCAGCACACCTGTGAGAACACACCCGGCTCCTACCGCTGCTCCTGTGCCGCTGGCTTCCTTTTGGCCGCAGACGGAAAGCATTGTGAAGGTACTGCCCACCCTGACTTCTGACCCCTGGCCTCCGACCCCATGCACCTGGCCCCCACTTGGACAGACAGCCTTTGATTCCTACTGTGATCGCAGGGAGTTTGCTGCCAAGGGGGCACAGGGCAACCATGAGAGTTCAGGAGCTGTGAGGGAGCAATGGTCGCATGGTTCCCATGGATGATGCCACCAGGCAGGAAGGTCCAGGGCAGTCTCATTTTTCTGCCTTTTCAGAAACCAGGAATTTCAGTATGAACGTAAAATTAGCTGCTACTTGCACATTGCTGGTGGCAGAAGCCTTGAAGTACACACTGAGCTAAACCAAGTGTGGGCACGGACTGTGCCTGTGGTTCAGGTCTTCTCAAGTGTGATGGGCCTGTAACTGGGGCAGTGATGGCACACTGTTCCCAAAGATGCCCACAGATGTCCACAGCTGGCCAAGGTCTGCTGGGGAAGGAAGTCATGAGGCAGCTCGGTGAGAAGCCGGGCCTCAGCTGAGGGGCCATGGCATCTCTGGCCCCATTTTCTTAGGCCTGCCTTCCTCACTCTCGTCTACGTGGGACAAATCTGCTGAGACCTCGGTGGGACTCCCGGTCCTTTGGCCCTGCTGTGTGTGGCTGGGCTTAGCTGTGGCAGGACACTGAGGGCAGTCACCCTTACCCACTGGGGACATTATACTGTGGGCATGCCTCATATCAGCTTGGGTGTGGGCAACTTGGAGCGGACAGGGCTTCTACCTCCCCAGCTTTTTGCCTAGGCACAATTCCTACATTCGCCTCTGTGCCCCCTCTGCTGAGTGCTGGAGATGTGGAGGTGAACTGAGCATGAGTTGCCTCCCAGAAGCTCAGCCCAGCAGAATGGACAAGCCACACATTGATACATACATGGTTTGTCTTTTGTGAATGACATGAGTTTTAAGAATTAGACACACATATTGATACATGGCTTATCTCTTGTGAATGACATGAGTTTCAAGAATTAGACATGGTCAGGCATGGCTTGCCTGCTTTTACATTCCCCCCAGGCCCTCTGCCCTAGCCACCTGTGCCTCCTGGATGTTCCTTAAAAACACTCAACAAGCTTCTGCCTCAGGGCCTTTGCACATGCTGTGCCCTCTACCTGGAGAATCCAGATGGTCACATGGCCCTGCCCCTCTGATCACATCCTCCCTGATCACTTTATATAAGGCTGCAGCCCACCACAGGACCATGAGACGCCCCTTCCCATTTCTCTGATGTTTCCCCCATGCCACTTGACATACTTGGGCATGCTGATTGCCTGGCTTACCATTCTTTCTCCTCCCCTCTTCTCTCCATGGGTGAGCTAGCTTTTCCAGGTGAAGATTTTGTCTGCCTTGTTCATGGCTGTCTCCCCAAGTCCAGTGCAGGCCTGGCACAGTCTAATCTGAAACATTCAGTGTACCCACATGCTCCGAGGAAGCCCTGAACTAGCCCTCCTGATTCACCCACCCCCACACCAGCTCCTACACCCTCCCCCACCCTCACACAGTGCCCGCTCTTGGTGGCCTATGTTGTGCCTAGGTGACTGGAGTCATCTGTTCCAGCAGGATAGCACCAGGCTCTGCCTTGGCTTTGTCCTGGGGCCAGAGGACCTGCCCTTGCTGAATGGCTTGCCTGGTCGCACCCTCCTCAAAGGGGGCCTGAAAGAAATATCTGTCTGTCCAAGCAAGGATCCTGGTGAGCCAGCCCAGCCCAGTATGTGGGCGGGGAGGACCCACCGTGATGGAGACTGTGTCCCCACAGATATGAATGAGTGTGAGAACCAGCGCTGCAGCCAGGAGTGCGCCAACATCTATGGCTCCTATCAGTGCTACTGTCGCCAGGGCTACCAGCTGGCAGAGGATGGGCATAGCTGCACAGGTGGGCACCTGCCCTCTCCAAGGACTCTCATGAAGAAGGGACCTTTTTCCCATGTGCTGGGATCCCAGAGAATTTAGTGTTGGTTCTGAATTCATATCCCAGCCTACAGTTTTCCTGCCATGGGACCTTGGGTCTCTCCACTCTGACCTAAGGTTCCTCTACTGTAAAGTGAGATGATGACCCTGATTTCAACAGGAGGACATCACCCCAGTCAGGCTGGCACCTAAATCGGCCTTGGCTGATACCATCATGATCAGTAGCACACACTCTTGTGTGAGACACGCTCCAGTTCTAGTCCCCATCTTCTGTGTGGCCTTGAGCAATTCACACCCACCATTAGAGCCTTCTGGTCTTCCCTTGTCAACGGGCCCCTGGGATTCCCGGCCATGCCTGTGGATGGCCGAGGCTCACCAGCTGACCCTTTCTGGCAGACATCGACGAGTGTGCACAGGGCGCTGGCATTCTCTGCACCTTCCGCTGTGTCAACGTGCCCGGGAGTTACCAGTGTGCATGCCCAGAGCAGGGCTACACGATGATGGCCAATGGGAGGTCCTGCAAGGGTAAGTGCCAGCCTCCACTCCTCCAGGCCTTGGGCAGCTCTGTGCCAGCCTCCACTCCACCAGGCCTTGGGCACCTCTGTGCCAGCCTCCACTCCACCAGGCCTTGGGCAGCTCTGTGCCAGCCTCCACTCTGCCAGGCCTTGGGCACCTCTGTGCTTGTGCCGCGTGCTGTGAACTGCCTCATGCTTGGAGAGTAACACTAATCCCACATGCTCAGAACAGCTGTGCTCAGGGCAATAGTCTCCACGTCCAGACCTGGGAGGAGAGGAAGGTGATGGGCTTCATGCCACTCATGCCAGCATAGAATTGTAGATGTAACCAACCGTCGTATTAAATAAGAAACACAGAACCAATGTAAAAGAGAAAGCCGAGAGGTCAGAGCTCAGAGCTAAAACCTTACCCTTCCTCCTGCGGTGCTCCTACCTGGCTGAAAGAGACCTACTTCCTGTGTGTATGTCTTTACATAGTCTTTCTGTTCTGCCTTCTCATTGGTTGTAAATCCAAACACATGACTGCCTCGTCACTGCCTGTAAGTACAGCCCTCCAGGTCTTAAAGGCGTATATCTCCAATGTTGGCTGTATCCCTGAACACACAGAGATCTATGGGACTAAAGGCGTGCGCCACCACCGCCACGCCCTTTCTATGGCTCTAATAGCTCTGACCCCCAGGCAACTTTATTTATTAACATACAATTAAAATCACATTTCAGTACAAATAGAATACCACCACATAGAATCTTCCAGGCTTGGCCTTGAATATGTACCCTGCCCTGGTGTGAGGAGACAGGGGACTGTCTATGAGTATACTGGAAGCAGAGCCTCGGAGACTTGAGCTACTGTCTTCCAGTTTCTGCCATACTCTGTCCAGGGTCAGGTTGGGACAGGAAAGCGTGTGGCCCACAGGCCAGATGCAGGGAAAAGTCACAGGGAAGTCAGCCCTAGTCCAGTGCAGGTTGATGTCCCCGCCACAGCGGTGCACATCAGGAAATAGGGGAGGTGGCTCCTGTCACCGGGGACACAGCAAGCCCCAGCTTTAGCAGCTGTCAGGTTTGCTTCAGAGGAGACAGTCCTGGGATGGACCAGACCTGCGACTTTCACTGTCCCTCTGAGCTGGATTCTAAGCTACGATTCTGAGGTCAGTGTCATTGACCACAAAATTCTGGGCAAGCCAAGCCAGCAAGGTAAGGTGGCCATGGGAGAGGCCCTGACTCCCCCTCAGGAGAGGCTTGGGACTCGAGCCTGGGTGGCCTTGTTGTGTCGTGAGTGGACCTGTGGGTCTCAGTGACTAGCTCTCCTGCCCCTGTGTGTCTCAAGGGAAGAGTGCCTTAGACATGGGAAGGGCAGGTAGATTGCTCTGCATTTAGGTTGGTGGCTGTGGGTGCTGGAGTTAGCCCAGCACCAGGCTGCACCCCAGTTTATGGTTGGGCTTGATGTGCAGTGGGGGCACCTTGAATTTTATTCTGAGAACCTGAGAAGCAGGGTCGGGCCCCACTGCTGTTGTGTGGGGGTGAGTGAGATGGGGTGCTACAGTGAGCCGTGCTCTTAGGTCACAGCTATCTGGGACCCAGGCCTCCACTGTGGGTGGGAGTGATCCAGGCTGGGTTCCTCTGTCACGAGGACTCTCCTAACAGCTCTACTCTCCCCTCCCAGACCTGGATGAGTGTGCACTGGGTACCCACAACTGCTCTGAGGCTGAGACCTGCTACAACATCCAGGGCAGTTTCCGCTGCCTGCGCTTCGAGTGCCCACCAAACTATGTCCGTGTCTCGGAAATGTGAGTGCCTTCAGCCCTGGTGTGATCCAGGGCCCTTCGCTGCCTCTGTGCCTCAGGCCGAATGGCAGGTGGTTCCCGCCATGGCCACCTCCTACCCTTTCCTATAAAGCACTATGAAGAGAAATAGAGAACTGTCCATGCAAAAAGAGGGCTGTCACCTCAAAGGGAGTAAGTTTGATCTGGAGCCAGATATAAATGACCATGGCCCAGAAACATGAATTAAGGTTGCCTCAAAGAGTATGTTCATGGAAACAGTTTTATGAAGTCAATCAGTTAATCAGCCTTGTAGAATCTTTAACACAGACATAGTATTTGCTGGAAACTTCAGTTCACAGCCTCACCTCCCTACACACACACACACACACACACACACACACACACACACACACACACACACACACCTCATGCATTACCTACCGTGTTAACAACTCCCTGGCATTTGATCCCTTATTATAGATACTCTTTACCTCCCTGGGGGTTCTGGGGACCTGCAGCCAGAGCAGCCTCATGGTGCAGCTTCATGAGGACTCCAGTTGGGGTCTCCTGAGCACCCATCAAGCTGTTCCTGTCCCTGCCTGGTCATCTGGCTGCTGGCCTGCATTTGCAGGATCCCCCAGGCACTCACCAGGTTGTAGACTGAGGCCTCCGAGCCTCACCCCTCAGCCTCTCCCAGGGCTGCCTGGGCTGTGGCCTCCTTAGTGCAGGCCACCAGGTGAGGGAGCTGCAGAACTAAGCTGACTTTAACTTGAAGTGACAACACCCATCACTGCAAGAGTGGAGTGTGGCTGCCAGCAGGCAACACCGAGGTGGTATCAGGAAGCCTGGGCGGCGGCAGCGGCGGGGGTAGGGGTGGGGTGGGAGGGCTGGTGATGGAAGAGGGAAGGGGAAGAAAGGAAGGAACAAACATGGATTTAAAAAAGTCCTACTGGGACCCTGTGCCGGTCACTGTCAACCACACACCCCTGGGACACCATCTCACGGCTGTGGAAACTGAGGCCCAGAGGATTGAGTGATTTACTTGAGGCTGGACTCCCATGGGTAGAGCTCACACTTGATCTCTGGTCTACCAGTTCCTGAGCCAACTGCTGGGGTCTGTCCCATCTCTGAGATGGGAGTGAGGGTCCCCAGACGCTGACCAAGCATCCTTCTTTCACAGGAAATGTGAGCGCACCACATGCCAGGATATCACGGAGTGCCAGACCTCGCCGGCTCGCATCACACATTACCAGCTCAATTTCCAGACTGGCCTACTGGTACCCGCACACATCTTCCGCATCGGCCCTGCTCCCGCCTTCGCTGGGGACACCATCTCCCTGACCATCACCAAGGGCAACGAGGAGGGCTACTTTGTCACAAGCAGACTCAATGCCTACACTGGTGTGGTATCCCTGCAGAGGTCTGTCCTGGAGCCACGGGACTTTGCCCTGGATGTAGAGATGAAGCTGTGGCGGCAAGGCTCTGTCACTACCTTCCTGGCCAAGATGTACATCTTCTTCACCACATTTGCCCCGTGAGGTGCCCATCCCTCCAGGTGGCATCCGGGCAGTGGTGCCACTCCGGAGTGGCTTTTGCTGTGACTCTGTAACTTAACATAATCATGCTGATATGGTTGGTCTTGAGTCTTTGCCGTGGAAGGAAGGGGATGTACCCCAGCAGGCGATGGGTACAGGTCAAGGTCACCCAAGGCTGGATGGTGGCCCACAGACTGGACACAGCCACAGGGGCTTCAGAGCTCCACCCCACGACTATGGCTAAAGATGACATTTCATTCCCACTTCCACTGTGTTCTTCAACTAAAAAACAAAAGAACAACAAACCAACAAAATAAAAAAAAAAAGCCCAGCTAGGTCTGAGGGTGAATGCCTTTAATCCCAGCACTGGGGAGGCAGAGGCAAGCAGATCTCTATGAGTTCCAGGCCAGCCTGGTCTACATTGGGAGTCCCACCAGCTGAGACTGCATAAAGAAACCCTGTCTCAAAAACAGAAAAAAGAAAAAAAAACATTTTATAAAGTTTTTTTTGGCTGTTTAATTATAAGAATAGTACATATGCATTATTAAAAATGATCAAATAGCACAAAAAACTTATTCAGCCTCTTCATCTCGTCCTTTTGTAAAACACTGACATTTGGCATCAGTGCCAGAATGTCACAGCGTCCCCAGCCTAGCTGATGAGCGTGGAGTGAGATCCACAGGTCAGCTAGCTGGCCTTTTCTATGACAGTTCCCACCTCTCCTCCTGCCCACACTTGCTCCCTCCTGCTGCCCCCTTCTCAGATGGGGACCCTACCTGCTTATCTGGTCACCTTGGGTGTGATGGCAGCAGGTCTAGAGTGGTCTTGGGTGAGGCTGAAGGAGATACATTTTTCTTTGAGCTCGTGTGAATTTCAGCTCTGTTAGGCTTTAGCCAAGGAGGCAACTATGAAAATGTGGGAAACAAAGGCCTAGGAGCAGAGGGAATGTGCCTAAGGTCTACAGCGAGGGTCAGAGTGGGCAGGCCAACATGACTCTGTGTCCCCCAAGATGGGTCTTCTTTCTAGGAACAGTCTGGAACAGTTACAGGTGGTGAGCAGCAGACAATATATTAACAATGGTATGGAAACTGGGCTGGGTCGAGATGATCTGTAGTCCCAACTACTTGGGACACTGAGACAGGAAGATTGAGAGTTAGAGGTAACCCTGTCCAAAGGAGTTAAACAAAAGATGGGGTAGGGGACTGAGGACATAGTTTAGTGGTGGAGCATTTGGTTGGCATGTGCGAGGCTCGGGGTTCGATCCCCAGCACTACACAGGAGAAAAGAACGGTAAGGACAGCACCAGCACAGCTGAGTGTTCACACATGGTGACAGCATTGTGGGTGTCTGGGCACACATGTGCTTGGGCCACCAGCTCTGGCTGGGAATAGGAAATACTTTCTTACTGTGAGTGGTGGGCAGAACCTGGGGAAGTAGCCTGTAGCAGGAATCTTAAAAGTTCTTATTGATAAAATCAAACCTGAGGCCAGTTATTGGGGTCAATGCTTGTAGATCAGAGAGACAGAACAAGCCACAGCTTGCCAGTTCCTCAGCTGGTCCTGTTTCCTCAGACTGGAAGCTTCTGTGTCCTCATCCCAATGGCTCTCAGCTGAACTGCTGCTCAAAAGCCTGAAGCTTAACCAGCCACATGCTTAACCAACCAAAATGCTTCTAGTTTCTGGTCCTCACGCCTTATATATCTTTCTGCTTTCTACCACCACTCCCTGGGATTAAAGGCTCGCTTTCTGGGATTAAAGGCATGTGTCACCATGCTTGGCTGTTTCCAATGTGACCTTGAACTCACAGAGATCCAGAGGGATTTCTATCTCTGGAATGCTAGGATTAAAGGCGTGTGGTATCACTGCCTAACTAGTGGCTTTTCTGTTCTCTGACCCCAGATAAGTTTATTAAGGTACACAATATTTTGGGGAACACAATACCACCACAGTGGCCTGCTAGGGTGGTGGCACATAGCCCTCAGTGGCTGGGAATTCTCCTTTAAGACATGTTTGCAAGTTATATTTTGATGTAAATTCTCCTGGTTTTAAGCTGTGGTTGAAATTTTAAAACCAAACCAAACAAAAATCAGGCATGAGGGCCAGCAAATGGCTCAGAGGGTAAAGGGAACTGTTGTAGCTGGAGCGTTTCTCTCCAGCTCCCGCCAAGCCCCGGCAGTCCGACAGCCCACTTATAAAATAAACACACAGATGCTTATATTATTTAAATTGTTTGGCCTAATGGCTTAGGCTTCTTGTTATCTAGTTCTTCTATCTTAAATTAACCCATTTCTATTAATCTATACTTTGCCGCGTGGCTCATGGCTTACTGGTACTTTACATCCAGCTCCTCATCGTGGTGGCTGTGGTGGTGGCTGGCACCGTCTCCTTGCCTCAGCCTTCCACCTCCCAGAATTCTCCTCCTCCTTGTCCCGCCTATATTATCCTTCCTGCCTGGTTACTGGCCAATCAGCATTTTATTTATCAATCAAGCATAGCAACATATATTTACAGCATACAGGACATCCCACAGCAAACTGCTACTAAGCCTGATGACCTGAGTTTGATTCCCAGGGTTCACATGGTGGAAGGAGAGAACTGACTCTCACAGGTTGTCCTCTGACCTCCTCTACACCACGTGTGCTCTAGTACACACACACACACACACACACACACACACACACACACACACACATTCTAATTTTTTTTTAAGATTTATTTATTCATTATGTATACAGAAGAGGGCGCCAGATCTCATTACAGATGGTTGTGAGCCACCATGTGGTTGCTGGGAATTGAACTCAGGACCTCTGAAATAACAGTCAGTGCTCTTAACCTCTGAGCTATCTCTCCAGCCCCTAAATTTTTTTAAAAAAGGAAAATGTTATGAGCTACAGGAAGGTAGTAAGAATTCAGCTGTATATAATAAAGCTATACCTAGAAGGATCAAGGAACCCTTCTGGAGGAAGCCATATATCAAGGAATATTTAGTGTTATTCGGCTTTTAATATATCAGCTATTTCCTGCTATCAGTTTCTTGTGCACTTATAACGCATAGGCCATAAAGGCAAATAGTATAAGTTTCTCAGACCTACTGCTGATCTGAACTAAGGTAACACCCTTACAGAGACAATACCTGTCTCCTAGGAGACAGGTGGATATGTAGATGTATAGCTTTGTTTCTTGTGCAAATGAAGCTCAGACTCTCCTTCCTCTCTCAGGCCAAATGGCATTCCAGAGCAATTGACTCAGGACAAAAGGGTTTTTTGCAACCCTGGGTGAAGGAGGATTGAGGCAGTATTCCTAGTTCTGAGCAGAGTTGCAGAGTTGCATGGTTGGAGAGGAAAGAACAAGGCATAGTTTTTGGAGATGGTAGGTGGATGGGGTCAGGTCAGGAGAATAGGAAAGGAAGGAACGAGCATGGATGGAGGGATGAGCATGGATGGAGGGACTGAGGATGAAGATGAAATCGAAGGCAAAGGAGCTTAGTTAGGGCTGTGAGAGGACAGGAAGAGAAGGGACAGAGGAGCTGAGTGTGAGAATAGAACTGCAGCTGTGTGGATAGAATTTTGCCTCCGAGAAAGAAAGTGGATAGACAGAAGAACAACCCAGTGCACTTAGACTATTTTCCTGCACGTTGCCTCCACCATGAGCAGCATCTCTTCTGGCCCTGGGAAGGATTACTAGGGCTGGACCCAAATAATTTTCGAGAGGAAAACAATAAGCATGAGAGCTGCAAAGATGACTTCGTGCTTAAGGAACCCACATGGCAGCTCACAATGATCTGTAACTCCAGTTTCCGGGGATCCGATGCCCTCTTGTGGTCTCTGTGGGCAACACACACACACACACACACACACACACACACACACACACACACACAGTGCACATGCACACATGCAAGTGAAGCACCCACATAAGAAAGAATAAATCTTAAGAAAACAAAACAAAACAGACACAAGCCAAGCAAATCCTACTGCCATAGCGCTCATGGAGGGTCATCACCCTGTGGCTTTCTCTCTGCCCTCCCTTCTCACTGTCCCCTCTCCCCAGGAGTGTAGCAGGAGTTGCTTCCTTGCTACTGGCCTACCCGTCTCCCCCTCATCTCTCTGGTCCTTAGAGTCCCAGAGCTAGCAGCTCTGCTGTGACATCCATCTGCAGGCCAAAAGGCTAGATGGAGCCCCAATGACAAGCACCCCAGGGGCACCCTGGAGGTATAGGTCACTCCGTGACTGGCATCACCTGCCCTTGTTCCCCCTCAGTCTGGGTCATCCTGCAAGCTCATGGTTACTAACCCTGGATCTGCATTAGGCCCCTAGAACTCCTTTGGGGCAATGCCTCTGCAGCATCCATCAGTACTTCCAGTGGGGAACATGCACCCTGGTAGTGTTTGACTGTAAGCTGGGCAGCAATAGGTGTCAAGTTGCACTTCTGGGCAGCCTCTGTGGCTTCCTTCCACAGCTCCAGTTACAGAAGCCTTCTCCACCATGCTGGTCATCCATCCATCCCTGCCCCACTACATTCCGGGAGAGGCAAGATTCCCACCCTTCATGGTGGCTCAAGCTCTGCAGCCCCCACTGAATTGCCCCCCTGACTCCCATCTCCCCGGTGTGGCTAAGTCCCCCTGGTCCAGTAGAGCCCCATGGGGACATCCTGGCTTTTATATAGCTGGTCTGAGGCCACACAAAGAAACCTTGTCTCAAAAACAAACAAACAAATAAAAAATAGATGCACACACGCTTTCGCTTTATTTATTTAGGCAGAAGTGGGATTGAATCTAGGGCCTTGTGCATGCAAGGCAAGTATTCTGCTGTTAGGCTATTTCCTCTGTCTCTTTTTTACACTCCGATCAGGTCTTACTAAGTGGCCTAGACAGGCTTTGGACTTGACATCTTTCTGCCTCAGCTTCCTTAGTCGCTAGGATTAGATGGCTTAAAATAATTTTTGATTAACATGTAATATTTGTCCTATATATGAGTTACCCTTTTCCGTGCTGGGAATGGAGAACCAGGGCCCTGTATGTGCTGACCAGCACTCTACCACAGCATGATGGTTTGATTTGTGTTTCCATTGGGTTGTGTAATTTTTACTTTTCTGTGGGACTACCGTTCCAGAGAAATAACCGTGCATCATGGTGGGAGGTGTGACAGCCAGCCACAGGCATGGCGGCCTGAGCAGCAAGCTGGGAGCTCACCCTTTGATCTGCAAGCACAAAGAGAGAGCGAATCAGAAAGCGGCACATAGGCTTTGAACTCTCAAGGTCCACCTCCAGTGACACACTTCCTCCAGCAAGGCCACGCCTCCTCAACCTACCCGAACAGTGCCACCCACTGGGAACCGAGCGTTCAAATAGTGAGACTATGGGGGCATCTTTACACTACCACTGGGAGTGATCAACACAGGGTTGCTACAGTATCTTAGCTTTTCATTGTTCTTCCAAGCTGACTACATCCTAATTCTTCTGGCTACTTTGAGACATGCAATGCACCATATCAGTTACCCTCCACCCCTGTGTACTATGCCAGGACACACCAAACAGCCCCTGCTCAATCACATTGTACCCCTCACTGACTGTTCTTCCTCTACCCTCCCTGGATCTTGCTCTCAGCTTCTCTGTGAGGTCAGCTTTCAAGGGCTCCACTTATGAGAGATTACATGTTGCTTGTCTCCCCATCTCCGACTCGACTGCCCTCTATATTCAGAGAGCAGCTGGAGCTCGGTTGGTTCGCTCACTTCAGAGAATACTGCACTGTGCTGTCCAGTTCATGCTCTCTGCACAGATTTAGAAATGTCCCCCGAGGGATTGTGACCCCTTGCCTTTCTCCATTCACCTCTGGGTTTGTCACCTTCACTGTCCTTGTGGGAATAGGCATTTTTTTTTTTCTGGGGAGGAGGCTCCAAGAGCAAGAGCTGTTCTCCCTCTGCGGAAGCAGTCTGAGGATGGGGGATTAGCCCAGCTCCTGTCAGAGGATTCTGAGTTTCACTTTCACTACTTTCTGTTTCAAGGAGCCAACTCCTTGAGAGTTGGATTGGTCCCTAACTCCATTGGGAATGGTGGTCGGGTGTTATACACAATAATCTCAATACTTGGGAGATGAAGGCAGAAGGATCAGGATCAAAGCCATCTTCAGCTACAGTGAGTTCAAGGCCAGCTTGGCTCTCTCTCTTATGCTAGGGAACATTGATGAAGATCACGTGCTTGCTTCAGGACATCGCAGACCCCTCCCAGAGTACCACAGCTGACGCTACATGATCTTGGCTGGATCTCAGCAGCTTTGAGGACTGGGAATGAATCATACGATGCCTACAGTTGGGGTTTGTCAGGAGTCATCCTCGTAATTGGACTCAAGATGTGGGGTCCAGGGCAGGAAGGCCATGGGCACAGGCTATCACAGGACTGCTGATCTTGGCTGCATGACTGAAGTTTGCTGGTCAAGTTCTTTCTCTTTTTCTCCACTGTATCAGTTACTTTTCCGTTGCTATGATAAAACACCAAGACCAAGACCAACTTTGAGGAGAAAAAGGGTTATTTTAGCTTACAGTTCCACAGGAGATCATCTGTCATGGTGGGGAAGCATGGCACCAGGACATCCTGGCAGTCAGGAGGTAGAGAGGGAGGACAGGAAGTAGGACCAGGCTATAAAACCTCAAAGCCCCACCCCTAGTGACATGCCAGTGATGGACTTCCCCAGCAAAGGCTCCACCTTCTAAAGACTCCATAACTTCCTCAAGCAGATGCACCAAGCTTTTAAACACATGAGCCTTTGGGGACATTTCTAATTCAAATCACGATACCCCATCAACCTCTGTTGTCACATATTTACAGTTGAGTAACAGCCACCTGATCAGAAGCTCAATTAAAGCAACCAGAGGCTTGTAAGTGGCATCATGGCAGGGTTACTCTGGGGGACTGAGATCTTAGGCTGGGAGGCCTTGCTTGATCTAAGAGGAGACAAGTGGAAGCGCACAGCCTGAAAGTGTGGTCGGTAGTTTTTCAGTTAATTAAATAATCAATTTCATGTGCATGGCTGCCTTGTCTGCCTCTACAGCTGTGCATGGTGGGGATGCCTGGTGTCTAGAGAGGCCAGAGAAGGTGTCAGATCCCCCATGACCGGAGTTACAGACAATTGTGAGCAGCCAGTGGGTGATGGGGATTAAACCTGGGTCCGCCTGGAAGAGCAGCCAGTGCTCTTAACTGCTGAGCCATCTCTCCAGCCCCAGTGGATATTTGGCTTTTCAACAGTTTGGCAGTCAGCATTTTATGCTTGCAGCACTATGTGAGTATCCAGGCCACTGCTATTGACTGCAAGTCCTCTGAGGGGCACCCTCTCCCACTGGCCCTCTTGAAGCTGCCTGGGCTGTCCCAGATGCTATCGGCAGACTGCCACAGAGCACCGTGCCTATGCAAGGATTCCTCTATAGAGAACACACGTGCAGGGGTGCATGCTGTTTGCAGGTGTGCAGGGGTGCATGCTGTCTGCAGGTGTGCAGGGGTGCATGCTGTCTGCAGGTGTGCAGGGGTGCATGCTGTCTGCAGGTGTGCAGGGGTGCATGCTGTCTGCAGGTGTGCAGGGGTGCATGCTGTCTGCAGGTGTCCAAGCTCCACCCGGTCCTTACATAGCGTTGCTCCAATAACAGTGGTACACAGATGCTTGCTATGTGCTTCTCAAAATGCTGATGGGTGCAAAGCTAACTTGCTGCTGGTTTGTGGTGGGCAGAGGGGGATATCCCCAGCACACGGATACCCGGGGTGTTTTACCTAAGCCACTCCGATATGCTATTAACCAGAGTTTGTCCTGCAGCCGAGGTAACAGGTGGGCTCTGGCTTCTTGGCGTGACATTTAGAGAAGTTGGGAGCAACATATGAACAGTGAGAAAATGTACACATGGTTTTAGGCCTTGAGCTTCTCTGAAAGCCCCAGGCTTCCTTTTTTCTCCTGAGTTTCCTAAGTCAAGCTGTTCTCTTGAAAGTTTCTAATTTGGTGGCCTTTTGAGAGCATATGGTTTCTGCAGGATGGCCTGGAGCCACCACAAAGCTCTTTGTGCATGTACAGAGCTGTCCTGATGTTCTAGGGGCTCTGAGTGGGGCTCTCAGGAGGTCTGGGGCATGAGATTGAGGCCAATTCCTGCAGCGTTCTGTCGCACAGCGGAGTAAGGGCGCCCCCTCATGGCTGCATCCCAATCCAGCCAACAATTAATGACGAAGGTGGATTTGGGCAGACAGAGACCCCAGGGAAAGGTGTTTTCAGTGCCATGGGAGGCTTTGAGCCCTCACACTGTGGCCTGGAATGGCTTCAGAAAAGGTTTAGTGTGAGCCGAGGCCAGAGGTCTGTGGGGTCAGAGCTGTCTTAGGCAGAGCAAACAGTCCTTCCTTAAATCATGTGTCTGGGCTCATAATCACCCTAGGGTCTTCTCTGCCCCACCTAGAACTGCTAAATCCCTACATTCAAGACTCTTCCTGGCAAACAACCCCCTGTGAAGGCCTGGGGCTTTCCTGGTCTGTGGGCAACACACTCCACCCAGAGAAGCAGCCCCGAGATTCAAGCTCTGTGCTGGGGATCAAGTCTCACGTCACCCACCACAACCTAGTGGAGAGTTCGGCCCCTGTTTCCTAGAGTTGGGCAGAGGGGGCATGGGCTTACCAAAGGTCATATGAGGACTTAAACACTATGAGGACAGCCAAAGTCAGGCGAATAAGAGAAGCCACAGGCTGGCAGAAAAGAACTGCAAAGGACAAATCTGATAATGACACATGTGCATACAACATGTGACAATAGAAACACAATGACAACACAGGCAGAAAGATGAGCAGACACCTCAGCAATCAAGCACGCAGATGGCTGAGATACACGTGAAAAGGTGTCCTGTTTCTGTCTTCAGGGAACTGCCAGTGAGAGCCAGCTGCCACAGCCCCCTCGTGTGAACTTTCCCATTCAGTTACCTGTGGTCAGCGGCCACCCGAAAACATCAAAGAGGAAGTTCCAGAAGCAAACAATCCAGGAACTGGTGAGATGGCTCAGTGGGTAAGGGAGCTTGCCTAGTGGCCTGATTTTCATCCCAGAAGGTGGAGGCAGAGAGCTGACTCCATCGGGTTAACCTCTGACCTCCACAGGTGGCACTCAGCCACACACACAACATGTATGCACACACAGGACTCATAAATGTGGGGCTCATGAGATGGCTCAGTGGGTAAGAATGCTTGCTGCACTTCCAGAGGCCCTTCAGGGGGAGAGAATCGGGGAAGGGTTCCCCTCAAGTGTAGATGTAACCAACTGTCTTATTAAATAAGAATCACATTTCAGTACAAATAAAATACCACCATACTCAAGTGAAGAATGCTCAGTTCCCAACACCCACACAGTGGGTCACAACTCTGGTTCCAGAGGATTTTCTGGCCTCTGGTGGCACCCATCATGCATGTAGTATATAGACATACATGTAGGTAAAACATCCATATGCATAAAATAAAAATTAATTAAAAAAATAAAAATGTAAAAGAAACAATTCATGATTTTCTGGCTTTGACCTCTTCCAAATGGACAAAACGTCAATGGATATAACGTCAAGCTTCCACACTGTGCCATGTTCAGGGTGTGAGTTGCCCTGCCATTCTGGGCAATCTGTCCCTTCCATCTTGGTTGTGGAATCTACTATCTTATCCCAGTACTGGCATTCAAATGACTCTTGTTTTGTTTTTTAATTTTATTTTCTTGTTGTTTTGAGACAAGGTCTCCTGTGATTTGGGCTGACCTTGAACTCACTGGGCAGCTGAGACTGGTCTTGAACTCTTGATCTTCCTGCTTCCACTTTCCAGGTGATAGGGTTCCGGGTATGGCCACCATGCCCAACAAAGTGGTCCTTGTTTTACTTAGCGTGGCTCCAGAGGGTAAGAGTCGTGATGCTGGCAACCAAAGTGTGCTGAAGAGAAGCCGTGAGTGCTCCCCTCAGTGTGACTGGAGTAAGGAGTGCTCCCCTGTGGGGGTGTGAATGGAAAATGTCCCCCACAGGCTCAAGAATTTAAACACTTGGTTCCTCGTTGGTCGGGGGGGGGGGGGGGGGCGGAGGTGCCGGGCCTTAGGTAGCATGGCCTTGCTGGAGGAAGTGCATCACTGAGGGAAAGCTCTGAGGATATATGCCTTTCCCCATTTCCCGAGTTCACTCTCTACTTTGTGCTTGTGTTTGAGATCGCTCAGCTTCCTGCTTTTCTCGCCACGCCTGTTGAGTGCGGCCATATTTTCACACCATCATGGACTCTTGAAATGAAACCATAAGGCAGAAAACCCTCTTTCTTCTCTGTGGTGCCTTGATCATGGTGTTTTATTACAGCAACAGAAAATAATGGATACATCCCCTCATGGGAAGAGGATGTGGGCGTGCTCTCCTCAAGGGAAGAGAAGTCAGATGTGCTCCCCTCGGGAAGAGAAGTGAATGCTCCCCTCATATGAAGAACCGTGAGTGCTCCCTCACGTGGCGAGGAAGTGTTTTCTCTGAGTGAAGGTTAGTGGGGTAGGAAGGAGAGGGGAGAGAGAAGACAGATCGCTTTGACCACAGTGCACCATAGCATTTGCTCATTGCACTGTTGCTGCCGTGAAAATATTTCCATCATATCTTACCATGCCTCACTGATAAAACGAATGATCATAGGTGTGCATATAAAAGAAAAACACAAGATCCATGGGACTCAGGGCCATCCGCAGTTTTAGGCACCTACTGGGGATCTTGGAGTGTGTCCCAGGATAGTGGGGGACACACCCGCTTTGATCTTTGGTGAGGTCTGAGTGAAGTCACCAAGGGGAGACCGTGTTACTTGCCTAGTGGTATGAGCACACAGGTTGTTGAGGAGTTCCAAGAGTGGCTGGGGTCAAAACAACTAAGGACGAGCTAGAGTGGAAACAGAAGGTGTGAGAAGGCAGAGATCCCAGGCAGAGGCAGAAGCTGTGGTCTCCATCACTGGGAGAATCCAGGGTGCTGCTGAGCCTCCAGGATGAAGGGTCTCAGACACCCTAACATTTGCCGCTACCGGGGTTATCACAGGGCGATCCAAAGCTTGAGAGCTGTACCATTAGTCACTATAGGAGCTGAGGGGCCCCGTACCTGAGAGCCACCCCCAGGAGCTGTGACACTGTCACAACTGTCACTAACGGCGACACTGGCAGCCGTTTGCTGCAGCTGATCATTGCTAGAAGCCTAGGGTTACAATAGTGCCCGATGCCAGGGCCACTGGGGGCAAAAGCCCATGGTGATGAGCCTCCAGCATGAGCACCCACAGCTCTGAGTTCCTGGCTTCTAAATCTTGGAGCAACAGGGTTCTGGCTCCCAGAGCATTAGCTGTAACCAACCTCTGGCTCTGCCATCAGCCAGTCCAGCCCCCAGGGCCTTGGGCACTCAAGGGCTGGGGCTGCCCACTGGAGGGTTTCTTTATGTGCACTCAGACTCATACCTGGGTAAAGAAGGACCCTGATGACTTATCAGTAACAGCAAGGCTCTGGGTGCGGCCCCAGTGCTTCAACAGTCTCACTCTTTAGCCTGGAACCTGACATCTCCCTGGTAGTGGCTTCTCCAGGCCATGGGGGACTGTTGCTGACACCTGGTGGCCAAGAGAGGGATTGCTAGCAGCTGGGTAGGTGCTGATTGGGTAAGCTTCATCCAACCAGGGTAGGGCTGGGAAGCGGCCAGGGGGCACAAAAACAAGGGTGTGCTGAACCCACATGACGCCTCTCACCTGTTTCCAAACCCCAACGGACACGCCACATTGCCCGTCACTCCAGCCACAGGCAAGGAATCCCTGCTGCTTTGGCTGTGGCTGCCAGGCACTTCAGAGCGCCCATACCCCATTTTCTCTTAATCTATATGGAAATTACATTGGCTTGAGACTTGCTGCTGGAGAGCATCCTATGTGTTAAGAGGCCCACTGGAACCCCGCCACGGGCCTCTTGGTGTTCTGATAACTGTAATTTCTGTGTAATTGGCGTTTAAGAAATGCTAGGTGTGCTCAGCTGCCAGCCCACACGCGCGCACACACACACACGCGCACGAGTGTGTACATGCAGGGGAAGAGGCCCTCTGGAAGGGTGACTCTTGTGTGTGGCCAGTGTGGGGTGCTGACCGTAGGTCGCATTTGCTGGGTCCGTTTGGCCACCCGTGTGACAGCAGGCAGTTCTGTTCCATAGCTGCCTTGGGGCAATGGCTCTAAGTGAGGCCTGGACTACGCCGTGTGCCCGGAGGACCTGGGTGTCGGTAAATGTGTGTGAATGTGAGGGGCCTGGTGTGTGGCGCCTGACCCACAGCCCTGTGAAGTTTGGCCTTTGCGACTCCCAGGACCTTGCCCAGCCACTCTCAGAGGTAATAAGCGATGCAAGACTGGCCAACCTATGTTGCCTGCTCTGGGAGGGACATGTGTGGCCTTCTGCCTCACCAGAAACATCTTCCTCTCTCTGCCTTGTCTTCATTTTATAGACACAGAAATCAAGGCCCAGAGAGATTCCATATTCCGCTCAGGACCACACAGGGACCCCAGCTAGGGCTGATGAGAGGCTGTGACGGGACTGATCCTTCTGAGCCTATCTGCCACACCTGTGATCCCCCTTTGCCCGTCTGCCACACCTGTGGTCCTTCCTTTGCCTATCTGCCACATCTGCTGCCTCGCGCAGGGGTGGGGGTGGAGGTTGGGGGTGTAGGGGGGTGTCAGGAGCTAGTGGGGAATGCCTTAGTTTTCCCTTCCTGTATAAATCCCACCATGGCTCACCATTGCGTGTAAAACCAAGTTCAAGCTCCACAGTCCACCATCCTGTCCAGTCTTACGACCACCACTCCCTGCTGAACCCCTGCGCACCGGCCACCTCGGCCACTTTCCCGGCTCCCTGGAGCCCCTCTCCCCATTCTGGACCTTCTGCCTGGAGAGCCTGGAAACTCCCATGAGCCCTGTGATGTCCAGCTCTGACCATCTTCCACGGAGTTGGTGTTTCCCCATGGCCTTCGAGATTCCTGATAGTAGCTCTTCTCAGGGTGTGTGCAAACGAGCCTCCCCTCTGAGTGTCCATGGCCCAGCACCAGGCACAGAGTAAAGTCGGCAGATAAATTCAGAGTGAGTCAGCTGCACAGGTGTGCTCTTGCTGGAATACAAGCCAGCTGGGAGGAAGGCAGCTCTTCTCCACTGTCTCCCGAGTTGGCCAGAATGCCCAGCGTGGGCCAGTACTGGAGGAAGGGGCAGGTTGATGGAGCAGTTGGAATAGGAGTTGTCTGGGTGCCCGCTCTCTACCATATGTTTTTGGCTTCTCCTTGGCAGGGGCTGCTGATAACTCAGCACTGGCCCCAGGAACCGGGCTCGCCTCTGAGGCTCTCTGTGCCCTGGTGGGTCTGTCAGAGACAGCCTCATCCTCATTTCTGTCCATTTTATCAGATCGGAAGCTCAAGGCCGGGTCTGCTTGGCCGAGGCCAAGGTTTCTGTGGCTGCCCTCCCTACTCCAGGACTTTGACCCTGTGAAGCACAGGAAGGGTGGGAACAGGAAGGGACAGTGGGGCTTCTGTGCTGGCTCTAGAGCTTTGCCACTAGGGTCAGGGTTTATGCCTGATGCTCCCACTCACAGCCCTAGCCATCAGGGCAACGCCCTTGGGCCAGCTGACCCATCCCTGCAGGAGGCCGGCAGAGCCCGAGGGACAGCAGCGGGCGTTGAGGCTTTTCGAGCACCAACCTGCCTCCAAAGGTCAAGCCCAAAGAGAACAAGGGTCATGTTGTTATTGCTGGGGGACAAGAACCCCTGGGGGAAGCCCACCAGCCCTGAGAAGGCAAAGTATGCCATGAGCCAGGTCTGGGCCGTTCTGGCTGTTGTTCAGCTGAGAGGTCCCAGATTCTCTACTACGAATGGCACAGTTTTAGTAGCCATATTCTGGCCTACTCACAACCTGTCCTCTTGGGGAGCCCCCTCCAGACCACGTGGCCTTTGCTGGCCTTTCCTTGCACAGTATCCTACTTGTGACTCCAAGTCATGGGTGCTACAGTTGAAGCCTCTCAACAGGTGGGAGTAAGGTGGAGTTCTGAGTGGACGAGAAGGGGAGAGAGGTGGGTGGGGGGCTATGCTGACTGTAAACTGAGCCCCAGTAACTGGCATCAGGCGTGGCATGAAGCAGGCTCTGATAAATGTTTGCTGAGACTATAAACAACCTTGCACAAGCAGCCCAGGAGAAAGGCAAGCCAGATAGACAGTTGTGTTTGTCAAAATGTTCAGGCTGGGGCCAGAGCAAAGTGGAGGGGTGAGCTGCATGGCCATGAGAGGGTTGGGCAGGGTAGTTCAAGCTGGAACAGAAGGCAAGAGAGATAGCCCACTGACCACTCTGTGGCTTGGGCTAGAAATATGGCTCCCCTCTCACTCTCCCATAGTCTATCTATTGGAGCCTGGAACATTCTAGACCTGATCTCCCTTACTTCTCCTTTCCCAACCTTCAAACCATTGGTGAGGCTTGAAGAATGAAATTCTCAGCACATTCCAGAACCTGACCCCCTTTCCCACCAAGCTTCTCTATTCCAGCTGGTCTAACCGTGGGTCATCCTCGTGCGTGTGGACCTGGCTGCTCTGCCCTGCCTCTCTTGGCCTGCCTCCAATGCCCCAGTGTGCACTCCCGCGGTCCCTCTGCAGGACCCTTGCTTCTGTGGACACAGCCCTTTCTCTGCATAGTGCCTGGCCACCTGAGCTAAGCTGCCTCTGCCCACCTTGACGTCCTGTGGTCCCCTGGAGCCCGCCTTTCTGACTCACTCTTCCTCTGCCTTTGCATCCCCCTGATGCTCGGCAGGCTAAACTTGCTGTCCTGGTCAGGGACCACTTTCTCTGCCCCAGATCCTGCTTCCCAATGTTCAGAAGGCCTCCTCCCCACCCCACCCCCATGTCTTTTCTCAGGTAGACACTTGCTAACCACAAGGCCTTAACTCCCCCCACTACCTT
This sequence comes from Peromyscus maniculatus bairdii, assembly GCF_049852395.1. Lineage (NCBI taxonomy): Eukaryota > Metazoa > Chordata > Mammalia > Rodentia > Cricetidae > Peromyscus > Peromyscus maniculatus. The sequence continues at coordinate 113,470,551 of NC_134854.1, forward strand.
GCACTCCGTCTTCTTAGAGAAGCATAGCTTTCCCAGAGCCTGATCACTTACCGGCATGATTCCTGTCCTCAGTGAGAAATAACCGGGGCGTTAGCAAACAGGTGTTGTGGCATGATGGGCTTATGGTGGGGAAACCAGGATGTCTGGGGCAAAGGAGGAAATTTGCAGCACGTTCCTATCTCTCCCCAAGACTCAGTTTCCCCATTTGTGTTCTAATGCTGGCCTCCCCATCTCACAGCCAGTGGCATCATGTTGGGGAAAGGAGCTTTTGCTTTATTCTGGAAACAGGGTTACCATGGAAACAGTCTTGGCTCGGGCCTAGAGAGCATCCAGCCCTTTGTTAGACTGGGGCCTGCCTTAGGCTACCCCCTCCCCCGCTGCCTGAGGTCTGGTTGTGAAGGGACCAGTGGCTACAGCGGGCTACGGCGGGTGGAGGGTGGAGGCGGGGAGGGCAGGCGTCATTCTGGCTGTACTTTTCCCCCAGCTCCTCCCCAAAGTGCTGTTTGCGTCACCAGCTTGTGAAGCTCTGGAGGACAGGGCAGTGTAGCCGGAAGATCAGGCCCCAGGGCACTCGACCTAGGGGCATATTCCCAACCCACGAGACTTTAGGGCCGGGACTCCGCCTTTTTCCGTGCCCCTGGCGGTGGCATTTCCTGCGCCCCTCTCCGCGGTGATAAGCAGGCTGGACGCCGCTGCTCGCTCCCGTCCACAGGGGCAGAATGTGGGCCTAGCGGGTGCGCATCGCAGTCCTCAGTGTGGCCACAGGTGGGCATCCTTGGGTCCCTCCTGGGCCCAGCAACCCAGGACCGGACAGCTGCGCAGAGTGGGCTGACAGAGGCCAGGCCGTAGTATTGCTGATGACCTTGGGCCCTAACCTGCAGCCTGGCCCGGAGCCACTGGGCAGGCAAGCAGGGGCTCTTGGGAGGAGCCCGACCTTCAACAGCAGGTGGCGAGGCTCAGCTGGCGAGTGCTGGTCCCCGGCGTGGCCCTGCGCCTTTGACTGGCGCGCCATCGCCGCCGAAGGTGCCGGACGCCGCCAGGGGGCGCTGCGAGCGTCGCTGTCCGTCAGTGCGCGCGGCCGCAGAACGCACAGGTGCCAGGGCGCTCAGCGCTGGTCCATAGAGAGATGAGGTGCAGGCCCTGGAACTTTCCACCCGGAGGCCACACGCTCTGAGTGCCACACTCTCTGAGTGTCTATCCCTGCAGATAGCAGGTCTCGGCTCCAGAACTCAAGGCTGGTAGACCCTGGGTTTCAGTACAGTGCAGGATGTGGACCCCGAAGCCCGCTGCCCTGTCCTGCAAGGGTTCCGATCTCGGTTCTGACCTTTCCCAGCTGTGAGACCTAGGCAAGTCCCTTGACTTCTCTGGTTTTCTGCCTTGTGAGATGAGATTGCTGCAAGTTAACAGGCTCACAGGGTTGCGACGGGGAAACCTAGGAATACACATGTTCCCGACCTCCACAGTGCAGTTGATGACTGGGTTTGGCGACTTGGGGCTTTGGCTGTGGAAGCACAGAGAAGCAGGTTGTTGAGCAGGTGGCACTGTGCCCTGGCAGGTGCTAGCGAGGCTTAGAAGACATTTGGACCAAACTTTTCTCCTTGTGGGAAGACAAGACCAATGAGAGGCTCCACCAGGCTGATTTGGGAGACAAATTCAGTGCCAGGCCATTCTCTTCCTCCCAGAAGAGACAACCATTCTCGATCCTTGGGTACCTAGTTGTTCCCCTGCGCCATACAGTCCGTGTCCCGTGGAGGCTACCCACCTGAGTGCCGGTGTGGTGGGCAGCATCCTGCAGCAGGTGCGTGCTAGTGAACCGCGCCACCAGAGTAAGGACGGACTGCAGCCGCCGGATGAGGGGCTTGTGACTCGTTGCTTGACACACTATGAAAGAGGGCCTGAAGCTGAATCAGCTCAAGTTCACAGTCCAGAAGCATGGAGGAGGAAGAGAGCCCAGCTCGAGTCTACCGTGAGGTACCTAGGCCGGGTTCTTTTCTGCACATGGAAAATCAATACATCCACATCTTAAATGGTGACAACTCTGAAGATGAACAATGGGTAGAGCTGAGGAACCCTGTTAGAAAGAGATAAAAGGCCAGGGAAGACAGATCTGCTAGACAAAGGATGGGAAGGGGCTTGCCTACCGGTATGTGTGTGTTTGCGTGCGTGCGTGCGTGCGTGCGTGCGTGCGTGCGTGCGTGCGTGCGTGCGTGCGTGCGTGCGTGCGTGCGTGCGTGTGTGTGTGTGTGTGTGTGAATGGTGACTGAGAAGGACTCCAGGGCAGGGCTGTGCCCTCCTGACCCTGGCAGGCACTTCCCAACAACACTCTTGCAAACCCTCAGCTTTCACAGCTCCAAGCCCCGTCAATCCTTTCTGACCACAGGGGGGCAGCAGAAGACGCAGCTGTGAGGAGGTACAGGTGGCAGCCCAGCGGGGACTCTTCCAGAAGCCAGGCTGAACACTGCAGGGCTCCCTCTCAGTCCCTCTGTGCTCAACCTTGCCTCTCTACTTGCTCCAACCTGAGGTGCATCTCTCTGAACCTCGGTGCCTCTGCCTGGGAAACGGGAACAATCAGACTTCCATCTTAGGGAACAGAATATTGAGTGCTTAGTAACAGTAAGCTTTAGCAGATTTGCTGTGGCTGTGGCCAAGTCATCTGTCCTGAGTGTTTCCTCAAGTGAAAAACCGGGATGAGAATGGACCTATAGTATGGGATCTGGGGGCAAGATCAGTGGCACCAATGCACAGTGCCTGGAGGTACCCAGCACGTGGGTTGTAGTTCTTGACAATCACAATAGCAAAGCCATTTGTGACTTGGGGCGGAAAGGAGGAAGAGACCTCAGGTGTTCATGCCGAAAGCTTGCCAGGAGGAATGATTTATTCATCTGGTTCTCATTAGGAAAGGTAGTCAAGATCCTCCAGGACTGCCCATTTGACAGAGGGGACACTGGGGGCCAGAGAGGGTGGCAGATCCAGGCCTGGGATTCCCACTGATTCCTGTAAGTAGATTATCCTGCCCAGCTGCAGGACCTTCCCTTGGTGGAGGGTTCTCGGGCTGTCCCTTCTTGCTACCGAAGGCCCCTGTGTCAGGCTGTGAGAGAGCAGAGAGCTCAGAGTGCCCAGCCCTTGAAGGGGCAGCCTCCTGAGAACTACGAGAACATTCTCATGGAAGCCAGGACATTGATGTTTGTGGTGGGTGGGGAATTCCAGAGGGTAGCAGCCCTGGGGCAGGGGGAGGGGAGGGATGGTGGGGGAGGGGTACCCAACCTTTCCCCTAGGAGTGAACCCCAGCTGTACTTTCTGCGGGAAGCATGTTCCTCTCTCTTCGCAAGCCCTTGGGCAATGCCCACAGCCGGATCAGAGTAATAGCCCCGAGCCTTGGACACCCCCTACGTCTCCAAGGTTATTTTCCTTGTGGTGAAGGTGGTATTTACAGTGAAAACAGCCATTGAAGCAAATCGCAAAAATAATGTCAGTTTCCACTTTTGACAAAAATGGGAAGGCAGGTGGCTTCTTGTCTGCGATAAGCGCATCTGCTTCGGCAGTAATTACTATCTGAGATAATTATGAAAAAGAATTTAAATACTCAGGGCATGCGCGGGGCCAGGACAGCGTTCTTTCTCCTTAGTCCTAATCTCTCCTGCAAGTTGGAGTCTTGTCCCAACCGGGACAGTGCTGGGAGGGCCGAGGTGCAGGGGGTAGGGTGGGGGCGGGCCAGGCTGGGCAGCTGCCCCTCTCCTGGCTTTCCCAGGCCTCAGTGTCCTTATCTGTAAACTAGGTTGGCCCCAGAAGAGCCTGGTGAGGAAACAGAGCGAGCCAGCGAGGATCCTGGAATATTATGCATGACTATAACCAGGTCTCAGTGACTTGCTCCCCTTCTTCCCTTGGGGAGGGGTCGAGGGAGCCTCTGAAGCCCTCAGCTGAGCCTTGGCATCACACAAATGGAGATGGAGCTCACTCTCAGGACACAGAAGTCACAGCAGCAGGTGCCTAGGGGACAGCAGTCCAGCCTTAGGGAATCCTGGTCTTGGTCTGGGATGGTGATAGGGTGGGGCCAGAGCTGGACCCAGAGCCCAGGGCGGGAAGCTGATTCCAGGCTGGAGTATACACCAGCTTCCTTGTCCCAGCTCGGCAGCACTGGCTGTACCACAGCAGGCAATCCTTGCCCCTGAGGGGTCCAAGTAGCACCCACCATTTGACAAGAGGAGGGCCCCCTGACAACCTTGGTCCGGAGACTGCATTGAATGGTGAATCCAGGAGCCAAGAGGGCCCAGTTCTGGTGGACCTGTGTCAGTAGCCTAGCCAATGAGACACAGGGGACAAGGGGAGGACAGCCTTGCTTGGGCTCGCCATTCCCTTGGCTGAGCCTAGGTCTTGTGATGGCCACAGGGCCATGATGGGCAGGAAGGAGGAGGGGGCTGGCCAAGGACACCTTGGGGGAACAGGGCCTGGTGACTCAACAGAACAGGACAAGACAGGTGCTCCAGCATGGCCTGGCTCTGCCCTGAGTCATTGTCTGGCCGCACACAAGACAGCATCTAACTTGGATCTCATGGAACCCTGCATGCAGGAGAGGGCTGGGCTGTGAAAGGGAGCCCCGGGGGCTGACACCAGACAGGAATGTTATCTCCCTCACATTTAAACTTTCCTGTGCCGTCTGGACAGAGGGAACCAGCATCCTTCTAGCTGCTGGTTCTGCCAAACCAAGGGGGAGGCCCAAGATGGCGCCAGGTTTCCAGCCCTCACATCTTGAGTCCACACGGCAGGTCAAAGGAGGACGGAGGGAAAGGAGCCAAGTGAGGGTGTCAGTTACATCCCTAGAAAGGCTCCCGGAAGATGCTGTGGAGCTTTTGCCTCCATCCAAGTGTTTGGAGGGTTGATCACAGACCACTCCTAGAAGCAAGACTGAGGGTCCAGAGCCATGTGAAGCGGAAGACAGAGCCGGAGCCTGCGGCTGGCTCCGCTAGAATGTAATCTCAGGGCCTTTCTGCACAGACTTGGGTCTGAGGAGTGGACGGGTACAAGCTGCCATGTCCCAGGTATCCTAAAACAGAAAACAAGCTGTACAGACTGAGGAGCAAGGCCTTGCGCAGCGCTGGGACTCCCCCTGTGGGGATGGCGGTCCCCTTGGATGGCAGCCTCCCTGGCCTTGGGCTGCTCTTTCGGCTCCTCGTGGAATCCACTTGTCTGCACACATGCCTGATCGTCAGCCTGCCCGGGGGCGCAGGAGGGGCAGCCAGGAATGCCTGCGATTGATTCCGATGGAACCCTGCGCTATGAAGACTCTAGAGGGCAGGCCCTCCCTGGGACCGGGGCTGAAGGGAAGCGGCTGCCGTGGGGCACGGGGTCGCCGGGGCGAGTGGGAAGGGGTAGTTATTTGCACGGGAGCTCAGCTTCTCTTCTAACGTTCAGGGTCTGTGTGTGACTCTGGTGTGGGTTCTGAGCACAAAACTAAGCAGGAAGTGGAGTAGGGTGATGGCAGAGGTCGTCAGTCAGTGACTCACTGGCCAGGGGCTTTCTAGGAAGGCACCACCTCCGCAGAGACCTGCGAGATACAAGGGGGCAATCAAGCCTCTGATCAAGGTGTTCCAGAGCACAGCCTGTGCAAAGGCCCTGTGATAGCCTTGTCTGGTGTGTCAAAGTTACAGGCGGGAAGGAGAAGGTGGAACACACTGGGAGAAGGAGGAGGTGGTGGGACCTGAGTCGGTGGAGGAGGTAACACCATGGACCTCTAAGCTACCCATCTCTCTCCTGAGGCCCAGTGGCTTCCCTGTAACCACGGTTCTCCGTCAGGTCTCATCTTCTCCCAGCTGATTCTGTCCTTGTCTCAAAGACTTATTCCGTCCCCTGCCCTCCCCCACCCCCATTGGCTTAGACTGAAGTATGGCCCTGCAGTATAGGCATCCAGAAATGCAGTGTAGACACCATCTGCACACAATCCCCATAGAGTAGATGCTCAGTGCTGTAGTGTAGACTCAAAGCACTGGAGTGTAAAGGCTTCGAGTATAGACACCAAATCCTGCTGTGTAGATGCCCAGCTTCCATTCCTGAGTCAAGGTGGAGGGGAAGTTAAGAATACTCCGGGCTTTGTGGTTCTGGGCTGAGAGGCAAATTGGAACCTCCAGGACCTACGCAGGCAGGATGATATCCCAGAGTACTCAGCCACGCCCTCCTGCCAACTGTCAGGCCCACTGCAGAGTTCTGTACAGGCCTCATGGGGAAGCCGGGCACAGAGCAGAAAGACAACTTACCTCACACCTCACAGCCCCTCTGTGGCACGACCAGGCTCTAACCCGCTACCACCTGTTCCACATGGAGACAGTCTAGTGGAGCTGGGAGGAAGACTGCCTCTTATACCTAAGTGCAAGTATGAGATGGGGAAACTGAGGCAGCTATGTGTGGTAGTCAGGAGCTGTTGATGGCCATGGTGGGAAACTGCTCAAAGTCAATAGTGGGGGCATTCTTGGAGCTGTGGGATGCCCCTAGAAACCCAAAGAGGTGATGACTCACCCAGGGTCACACATCCAGAAGACAGACCCAATGGGCCTCCTCCCAGACATGCTGGGATGGGGTGAGGAGGCTGCCAAGGAGAAGGAAGGAGAGAGTTTCTGTCTTCCAGGCAGACTCCTCGTGGCTGGCAATCACGTCATCGGCTGGGACACCACCACCCCCGGAGTCACCGTCCTGTCCTTCATGACCTCATCTCTTGGCTGGGTCCCAGCACAGTGCCTACTGCCTGGAATCAATACCTCTTGGCAGCAACCGAAGTCGCCTTGTCTTCCTGCCCCACATCCCAGCACATCGACCCACAGGCCAGCTCCTGCTCAGCAAGGAGCCCACGGGAAGCCAGCTCACCCGCTGTCCTTATCTACTGCCCTGAGCCCTTTAGGTGGAGGGTGGAGCCTTCACTCAAATCCAGCTTCTTGCCCTTCGCTCCAAGCCACGCAGCTTGGTTCTGTGAGCCTGGACTTCCCAGGTCTTCCAGGGAACCTAGCTTTAGTGCCCCTGTCCTGCCCACAGCTCTTCTTTACCCTGCCAGTGGTCATCATGGCACGATACCATTGGGAAGTGGGGTGACAAGGAAGACCAGAGTGGACATTGAGTGACAGTCAGCTGTGGTCTCTCAGGAACTCAGGAAGGCTCCCCCCACGACGGCTCTTCTCAGCCAGGACTGCTTCCTGGAAAGGAAAGTGGGCATGACTGTGCACTTAGAAGTAGGTCAGAAGGGACCCAAGGGTGGGCACTGTGACTCTCTTAATCAGCAGAGCACATGATAGTTCTGGTCAGGAGAGCAGCAGACCCACATCCCTCTCTGAACCTCAGTTTCCCCAGCTGTACAATGGGAAACACTTTTGGTGAGGGATGGAGACATGGGTCAGGCGCTCAGCAGAGGCTGGGGTCCTATCTTTCAAGCCCCACATGGGTAGCCTCATTTTGTCTTCGTGACACTCGTATGACTAGGAGTCCTTTGCCTTTCCCATTTACACCTAGGCAAACTAAGCCCTCCTGAGAGGCCACGTGACTCATGGGTTAGCATGGAAAGTCCTGACGTAGAATCTGCTGTGTTCCGCCTAGGAAGTCAGGAGTGTGCTGCTGGCTGTAATTAGTCTTCTCTCTGTGTACTGAGAGAGCGAGCCTGGGGCCAGCCCATCTCTACAGACCTCACTCTCACTGGAAAGCACAATACACGCTCGGTTCTCTCCATCTCTCAGTGATTCGTTGGGGATGGAGGGGTGGGGCAGAGGGCCGAGTCTTTGGAAACTTCTGGTAGGTGGGAGACTGAAGCCCAGGACAAAGAGAGAAGTAGAGGCTGGTAAGGAATCTTGGGGAAGAGGGGTTCTGGGGCCCCACCCTGGCCCTGAGGCTGAGCCCCTGTGCTGTCACCCATTCCAGGGAAGATGAACCTCCTCTCTGCTCAAGGCTGGGAGCAGACAGCTGGCTAAGACGGGCACGGTCTGAAGCCGTGGGATGGTCTTGTCACACTGGCGGGAAACCTCTGAAGGGAAAGCAACTAGAAATAACGTCAGTTCTGACGCCACAAGCTACACATGGCGAGAGGGGGAAGATGTGGCTCCATTCTGGGTGCTCAGTAGCTCAGGGAAGCAAATGCCCTCAGGTTTTATTACCTAAGGAATAGAACCCACTGGGAGGGAGGGGATCACTACTTCCACCCTCGAATCTCCAGACCCCCTAAATGCTGTAGCTAACACCCTAGAAACAAGACAGATGTAGTCTGGGTTTTTATTTTATTTTTGGAAGGGCCAGCTGGGCAAGAGACACCTCTCTTAATGAGGAGTGTTGGGAGGAACTGGCTTCAGGGACCCAGGCACTGCTGCTCACAAGCATTTGTAGGGGTGTTCCAATATGGTTGTGGCTGGGAGACACAGACAAGTCTGTGGGCTGGGACCCTCTCTGCCTAAGGTCTGACTGGAGGAGGGAGTAGCCCAGGCTGAGTAAGGGGTATTTCCCAGTCCTAGTGTCTGGGAGAAAGTGAGCTGCCTTGGAAGACATGTCTTCCAACTATATGACCATATACCTGCTTTTGAATTCACCTCCCCCATTTCTCCACCCATCACCCCTACCCACCCACCCATCTGCCTATGCATGCATCTATTGGTGAATCTACCCATGCATTCATATAATCTCCCAGCCACCCATTTACTCACATACCCACCTGTCCACCCATGCATTCATGCATGCACGCACCCATACCTCCATCTATCTGTCCATACATGCATACATGTATCCAGACAGTTGGTAGTAGGTTGGGGACTGTTGTAGAAGCACGCACTATTGCTATTGCATGAAGCACCCACTTCGGGGTTAGCTGTAAGATAGGGTGACTTTGATGACTGTGGGTAAGGAAAGGGCAGGGCAGTCACCGATCTCAGGCATTTGTTGGCATAGACTTGAATCCCTAGCCTCAGGAGCTACCTAGAGCAGCTCATGCACAAGGTCATATTGATTCAACATCCTGCTGGCACTGGTGGTAGTATGGCTAGACAGGGGCCCGAAGCAGTGCCCAGTGTGTTCTTGTAAGAGGATGGAAAGGCAACAGGTGGGTAGGGCTGGGCCACCCTAATTACTCAAAGTAGGTGAATGCCCTGGCATTGGGGGTCAGGCACATGTACGTGCTAACAAGTTCAAAGTCCTGGGCCCCGAGTGGATTTGACCAACACCTACTTTGCCTCCCTCTCTCCCCTTCCTTCCTTTCTCTCTTCACTCTCTCTTTCCCTCCCTCTCTCCTCCCTTCCTCCTCTTTCCCTTCCTCTTCCCTCTCCTCCACCCCTTTCTTCTCTGCTTCCTCCTTCCCTGTTGCTTTTCTGAGGCAGAGTCTCACTTTGTAACCCAGTCAGGCCTAGGAGTCCAATCCCCCTGCCTCAGCCTCCTGATGCCGGGAACATGCAGCCCACCATTACCTCCCATTTTTCTCTTCTGAGGGAAGATCACTGTCTAGGTGAGGGGAAGACAAGAGAATTATCACTCCATGCTTCAAGGCACTTGTGATCAACGTGGTCAATTAGAGAAGAGCATGCCTTGCCTGGGCACCATGATTGGGTACTTGGGATGATTACATGATTAAGACAGACCGATGAGGGGCCTCCTGAGGGTGCTGCACCCAGTGGCCATCTTGCTTTCCATGGGCGGAGTAGAAGTCTGGGGCAACTTGGAGGCAGCAGCAGCAAAAGATGCAGACTCCTGGGAAACTGTTAGTGTCTTCACACCTCCAGTCTCCAAGCTGGAGCCCTTTGCCATCCAAACAATCCTCTGGGGAAACTGAGGCCCACAGTCACCCTGTGATTGGCTCACATCTCTTGCATGGCTTGGTCAGTGTTCACACCCTGTAGGGGCAGCCTGAGGGCAGAGAGACTGCCATCATCCCACAGCGATGGCAGGGCTTTAACACAGCCCAGTGCCTCAGTCTACCCCCCAAGCCTGGAATTCCCCTACTGAGGCTCCCTATACCCAGTTTGATCTCAAGTTCAGAAGTTTCTGGGATCCTTTGCCACCTGTCATTAGTGGACCAGGAAGAAGTACATAGGAATGTGGCCACTAAAAGAAGATTTGGCCCGATATTACATTTTTGACTGCAGCCCTCTGCAGAGGGAGACATTGAGACCAAGGGCTTGTGGGAGGGGACTCATCCCAGGCTGGCTGCTGGGTGGTGGATGGTGTACGGTCCTACCAAGCCTCAGTGAAAGGAGGTGGTCTCCTGAAGCTGTCCATCTGGCCCTGGGTGCTCTGTTTCCCTGGCCACCTTCACCAGAGGAAGTCAGCTGTACCTTCACAAAAGGGCTGTGATCAGAAGGCAGCTTGAGGAGAGAACTAATGCAGTCGCCATCATTCCTTTGTGCTCTGAATGGAATTCCTCTTCCCTACATGCCTCTCAGGGGAATAAAAACACAGAAACCATGCACAAGGGGCAAAGGAACCGAGAGATGGATTGACCGTGATAATATCAAAGCGTTCATTTCTGAGCTCATTCCGGAGCTGTCAGGGGTCTGGAGGACTTGCCGTAAGCCATAAATAACCCATTTTAATAACGGGGACTTTGATTCCTCTCTGGGGGCTGAAACACTTCTTGGGATTCGGGTGGCAACTTGTCAGGGCGCCAGCGCGGGGTTTCTTGGGCACTTATTAAGGGATTACATATTTTGGGCATGTGCAGGTCTTCATGGTCTACTGGAAAAGCCTCACCGCCGACAACGCTGTGACCCACAGAGATGGACTGTTAGTGGGAAACAAACCCTCTCCGGCCTCAAGTTCATTGTTTGCCAGTTTCGCCCTGAATTTGGTCGAAAGCTATTAATTATTTTCTTCATCTACCCAGCCTTCCAGCAGCACGGTGACTCATGGCTGAGTCCATGGGCAGTGGTGGGATTTCAGTGTCTCAGCAAACAGTGGTCCTGCCAGAGACACCTTTGGGCCCCATCAGGTTCCCTCTGAAATGTACCTCTGAACACCCAGGTTCTCATCCTGGCTGTGATCTGCTTTGTGGCCACGATCCCTTCCCTCCTCTGAGAGGGAACATGATAAGCGCAGTAGCTCTGTGGCTATTTCTTTTTGACACAAATAGGGATGACGACACCCTTTCCATACAAGAGGCGCATAGCTCCTTTTGAGCCAATCAATATCTGTTGAGGCGGCTACGTGCCCAACCCTGCTCTGGAAACTGAAGACCAACACAGATCAGACGGACACTCTCCTTGTGGCTGCCTGGGTCCTGCAGAATACATGCTGCACATTGACATCCATGTTCCCTGCCGAGGAGAGAGGGGGTCGGGGTGATGTTGTCATCCCTGCCCATTTCCTGCACCTCTGGACTGGGACTCAGATTTGAGTGTGAGCTGCCACATGCCCAGGCAAACGATTACATTTCCCAGCCTTCTTTGCGGCTGTAAGTGACGGACCAGTGCTGCCCAGTGAGTTCCAAGCAGAAGTGGCTAGCAAGGCTTCTTGTAGGATCTTTTTGTTGCGTTATCTTCTTATTTGCTGTTCTTTCTAGCTTGGATGTGGATGTGATGACTGGAACTCTGCAGCTGTCTTGGAACAGAGAACACCCGGAAGAAGGCGGAGTCAGGCCCGGTGGCGTCCATGGCCCTGACGATGCGCTGGAGCTACCCAAGTCCAGCTTACGTGGAACGTAGCTTTTCATAGTCAGAGAGAAAGACAAACTGCTCTCCTGTTTTTTGTTTTTTGTTTTTTTGTTTTTTGGTTTTTTTTTTTTTTTTTTTTTTTTTTTTTGAGCCACTGCTGTTAGGCTCTTTGGGCAGTCTGCTAGCCCCAGAGATAATCACAGAGACAAACAAAAACCAGGGCACAGCTGAGGAAAAAGCTAAGAGCAAATCCGGCCCGGCAGAAAGTGAGCACGCGCATGCGCAGCCATGATCTCTGTCGGCACAGCTTTAAAAGTCTATCTGCGGTTTGGACTTTAATCTTCATAGTGTCCACAAATTATAAAAGAAGAGACACCAGAACAGGCGTGATTGTCACTGTTCCCAGAGACAGCCACGAGTTTTTCATGACACTGATATTTGACTGTGTCACAAGTGGAATTTTCCCTGGTTCTTGGTATAGAGTGGGCCCTTGATGCGTTGGCAGACTGGTGTTGTTCCTGCTCCTGAAGACTACAGCCCTTCAGTCCTCCCTGGATGACCCACATTCGCATGCAATTACTTTGCCCTTGTGCCTGGGTGTGCCTCACCCATGACAGAGACACCTTTTATAAATCCTTCAATCCATCTCTGTCTCCAAGGGTGCCTGCCGCAGGTCCATGGCTGGACCCCTTTCTCCATCCATTTCCTTTGGACCACTCTATCAGTTCCTTCTCCTGGGCTTCAAACACGCTCAGCTGACTTGCACCTGAAAGCAAAACTTACACCCTCTCCTGTTGGTTCTCCCTTCGTTGACAAACTTCTCAAGAGCATCATCACACACACACAGCTGCCTCCACCTGTGCATCGTTTATGGCCTGGGTTCATTGTGAGACCCAGAAGGACTGGTGGCAGTCCTCACTGCCCTCGGGTCATGCATTCATTCATCCTGTGGGCACTGGCCGACACAGGTGTCTAGGACAGAGTCCTGCCTTCATGGAGTACTTGAGTATTTATAAGTGGATGCACGGGCATGGTGTGCTTCATGTCCATGCTGTGGAGAAAAACATGGTGGAATGAGGGAAATATAGTCCAGAAGACCTCACCAATAGGGATGGGGAACGAGGATGGAACCTGGGGACTCTTGAAGGGAATGTATCCCAAGGACAGCATGTGCAAAGGCACACAGGTGGTCTTGGCGTGGGAAGGTCACGTGCTGAGACTCGGCAGGGGGAGGGCAGGAGAGGTGGGGGGAGGACAGGTGACAGCAGTGGGGTGCTGACAGATCATCAAGGCATCGAAGGCAGCTGTGAAGTTGTGTGTCTTACTCAGAGAACGATGGGGTGCAGGGGGCGGCTAGCTAAAGTTTCTCTGGCGCCTAGAACGTGGACTGCAGGAATGAGGGGTACTGGGGGGATGTAGAGGGCTGGGACAATGGTTCCTTTCTGCTCCATCAGTCTTCCTTAGGGGCCTCTGTTCATCTTCCTCTGTGGCTCCTCATGTCTTTGCTCCCCTGCTCTTCTCCTCATCTGGCCTCAGAGGCTCTCCTCTTAGTCCCCCTGGCCTCCCCACCTCCAGCCTCTGTGGCTAACCTGTCTCCCACTCAGATTTCACCCTCCAGCAACAGCCATTTCTCAAGGTCCAGACTCCACACTCGGCAGGTGGTTCCCGCTTCACCCCTTTTCACACCCCACAGCCTTGCCTGCTTCTGTCCTCCTGTGCCAGGATACAGCACTACCCTTGCCCCCGTTATCAGCACACTGGTGAGGAACGTGGTAGGCATTTCGGCTTGGGAGGTATTTCTGTGTCCCAACTACCCGGTGAATGCTGGCGTGTCCTTGAATGGGTTACTTAGAATGCTGTGGGAACCCACTCACCAAGGGCATTGACTTCTTACCTTTTTCAGGAGGTGAATGGGATATGAGGACTTGAGGGCTCAACAAAGACCCCAGGGACCCAATTCTTCCCCTCCTCCTGTGGAGTTCCCTCCGTGTGCTTACTGTTCCTTTTCAGGGTTCATTTTTGGTCTCAAAAAAGACTTCCAAGCAGCAACCACCATATACACTCCAACTAGGAAGCACAAGAATGGAGGGCAAAGGGGTTTTCTCAGCACATTCTTCTGTGATCCGGGTAGACACCTGTTCCCAGAAGCCTCCAGCAGAATCCCTCATGGTCACTCCTTAGCCAGTTACAGACAGATGCTTATGAGAGGAACATCACTATTTGTGTGTGCCTAGTGTCAGATATCCTCTGGGATGATGTGCTGGAAAATCAGAGTCCTGTTAGCAGAGAGAGAGAGGCATGGCTGGTGCATGGATACCAGCCAGATTACTAGGGTGATGTCTGCTAGGACATCCTCTCACTAGAAGATCTAGAGCTTGACCCTGGACCATGTTGTAGTCACCATGGGCCCTGCGATCAGCATTTCACAGCCACTATCCTGCCTTCTCACCCTCCATCTGAAGGCAGGACTATCATTCCCACTTACAGAGTGAGAAATAGGATCAGAGTGGGGATGGCCATGCAGGGATCCCACTGCATTTGGGCACCGTAGCCACTAACCGGTGGATATCTGGTGAGTGCCCCCAAGGACTGGCTTTTGATTTAAATACCTTCCCGGCTATAGACACCTGGGCCCCAGGTTGCAGGCAGCGCACAGTGGGCAGCAGACAGATGGATGGCTTCAAAACGTCTGAACCCGAGTTTGCCACATCCTGGCCTGGGCGAGGGGCCCTGGTTGCGAATCTACCACCAGAAATGCAATTACTGCCTTGGGAAGGGCTTGGCACGTCAGGGAAACCATTCACCTGTCCATCATTTCTTGGAGATCACTCGGCTGAGAATGAGGAACAATGAACTAGAGATCTGGCCTGCCCGCAGCCATTTGCCTCTGGAATCCCTGCCACCCAGTCACAGGCGTGCGCACCAGTGGTGGGTGCTGGGGGTCTGAACTTGGGTCCTCCTGTTTGCACAGCAAGGACTTTGAACATCTCCCCATCTCTTATCCTCTCTCACTTGGAAGTTCCTGAACATTTTTGCCTCCTTTCTGTAGCACACCCATGCTCCCCCCACACCCTGAGCCGTCACATCCCCCACTCACCCACACACTGACTCCCCTTCATATGTGTGGGCACCCACAGTTGCTCCCTTCCTTCCACTGCCTCAGAGGCTGCTCGCAGGCACTGCTCCTGCACCGAGGCCACAGGCAACCACACTCCTCCGCGCACTCTTGTCCCAGACCTGCTCACTCCTCCCATAGGTAAACCACCCATGGGCATCCACACCAGCAAACCCTCTACCTCCCGAGAGAGCTCTGAGACACAGAGAGCCCCCAGAGGCCACAGCTGTTGCTCTCTCCCCGTCTCTGTAGAGGGTGGAGGGCCTATGACCCAGAGGGAGATGGGAAAGCCACGGGAAGTCCATTGTGAGTCCTTATCACAAAACTAGCTGGGTATGGGAGTGAGCCCCCCAACACCAGTGGTATGCAAGCAAGTAAGTGCTGACTTATTCCTTGATAGAGAGTGAAGGGGCCAGCAACCCATCCTGTAAAGGATGGGGCTGGAAGAAGGGTCCTGTGGGACCTTTAGCCATGTGCTCTGGGGTCCTGGGCTGGCAGGGGATGGAGGGACTGGGCAGGTCCAGGAAGGGGGCGAGAAGGGGCAGGTGAGGGTGGGGCTGCCGGCCTAGAGGGTGAGGACTGTCTCGCCGCAGCTGCCATAACTCAGTTGGGATGGACAGGTTCCTTTCTCCTGCCTGATTTACTGCCTGCTTTGGAGGGGTGAGGCCCATTCTTTGAACTTCAAAAGGACAGGGAGTGAGCTTAGGTCGTGGTGACAGCCCAGAGAGCTGGAGGCTGGCCGTGCACAGCCTGAGATGCCACTGGCCCTGGGTCTCCGGCCACCGGCGGAGCCTGGTTCAGCTCAACCCTCTCATCTGTAGCAAGTGGCCCCCATGCCAGCCTCTGAGAGGATCACGCAAGATCAAGCCCCTTGGCACATTCTAGAGCTGAGGGCTATGACGTGGGGTCTTTTCCAGCCCGGCAGCCCAGTCAGCCGTGTGCAGGAATTGGGGGACACCCTCTTCTGCTTTTAGGGATATTTATTTATTTACACCCATCATCCGTCATTGTCGTCATGAGGGAACCTTCTCACTTTTGTTCTTCCCCATTTTGTAGATGGATACATTGAGACATTCGTTGGTCTCAGTCACCCAGAGAGGCCGGGAGCCTCGGCCCTTGGTATCCCTTTGAAGCTGCCCCACAGCCCGTGTACCTGGGCTAGGAGCCAGGACAGAAGGCATTTGTTGTTTTCGTGTGTTTTTGCTGAGGGACCCAGCTGACCCAGGTTCTGCCAGGAGTCAGTTTCCACAGGCCTCAGTTTCTCCATCTGTGGGGAGCTGAGTGTTCACCCTCTCAAACTCGAAAAATCCCAAGTCCCACGTAGCAGGCAGCCTTGGAGCCCAGTCAACCTACATTTTTTTCCCTGTATGTGGTCTTTTCCATAAAGATCCAGCTTTGCATCTTCTCTTTTGATGCTGGGGCCGGAACCTGGAACTCCATGGCTACCGGGGAAGCACTCATCACACCCCAGAGCCACACCCCAGTCTCTCTACCTTCTCTTGAAGAATCAGAAACCATGATCATCCCAGTGTCTCCATCTGTAAACTGCAGACTGGAATGGGGAGAGGTTCTCTTGCATAGAGGACATGTCCTGTGCCTCCCCCTCCCCCCTACCAGTGCCCTCTACCTGGCCCTGAGTTGCCTGGATCGTGACCTCTAATTCACCTGAAGTAACCTGCACTGGAATCCTTCTTAGCTGCTGTGTGGCCTTGGGCAAGTTTTAGAGCCTCTCTGAGCCTCAGAGTGGATTGGAGAGTGTAAATAGAAGAGGGCTTGGCAGAAGTCTGTTAGGCAGTGTTACGTTACCATTACCTGCAGCTGAGCCTGGGGAGCTCAGGAACTCTTCATCCTCATGCTTGTCCGACGGAGGCTGTGGACTGGGGCAGGGGGACTGGTAAGTCGGAAGGAGGCAGGGAAGAGCCCCAGTCTTGGCACTGCTCCTGGGCGGTGTGACCTCTCAGGCCCCATTTCTGCCGGGTGTTGCTGCTTTAAGCCTCGTGGTGGGTGGTTATGGGGTCTAGGGAGCTCCTGCAGGGAAGTGTCTGGCGTGTAGTTGTTGCTGGGAGAGCCAAGAAGGGAGGGGTGGGTCCGAAGAGGGCCTGCTGGGACCAGAAACAGGAACAGTGTGGGAATGGCCTCTTCCAGAGGGAGACAGAGGGTAGCACAGTCAGCCCACAGCTAATCTGGGTGGGGAGTGGGCCAGGGACAGAGGGCAAGAGAACCAGGACCAAACCGTGAAATCTGTCTCTGAAGCTCCTTTGGCGCAAAAGGGCACAATTGCTATACTAGCCTCCCTTTTAGGTTGATAGACTATGTTCCTGCGTCCAGGCAGTCCGGTGCTTGAGGAGGTTGGATCTGGGTCTGTAAATTCCAATCCCTGTCTGCCGTCCAGCTTGCTTGCCTCACTTACCTTTCCTGCTGTGGGAGAGCCACAGCTCTGGATTCAGGAAGACTAGGGGCCCAGCTAAAGCTCCCCTCCTGCGTGGGCCGAGGAGATTTCCTGCGCTGCCACCCGACTTGGTTTCCACATCCCCAAAGCTCAGGGAGCCACATGCTCTAGAAGTTTCCTTTTAGCCAAGGTGTGTCCTGGTGCATTGTCTTCAAAGGCGAAAGTTCATTGTTCTCAGGGGAGAGCGTGAGGGCAGACACCTCAGCTCCCCCACTGAAGGAGGCTGGGGGCCAGAGGGCTTGAGGCTGGAGCTGAGATGCTCTCTTGTCTTTGAGGGTGGATGTGATTGTGGTTTCAGGGGGTGGAAGGGGACCCTCCAGGACTTTATAGTGCTGTCGCTAGGCAGATGTGCACAGACAGAATGTTCCTGGCCCCACAGAACAGATGCCTCAGGCAGCCTGAATGTGTCTGACGTGGCAGCTGTGGACCTTGTTGGCTCACTTAGACAGGAGCTGGTTGTACTCGAAGGTGGCCCTCGGTGGGGAATGTGCACTGTCTTTTAGGAATGATTTGGGGGTCATAAATTTTCGGTGGCATAGCCGTCCTCCGAGTTTTCATAACGCTGAAGCGTTGGGACTTGTCTTGGAGGGGAGGGCTTCCCTCAGTCGAGGGTAGTGCACCAGCTCCAGAGAATCGTTATTGCAAGGGGGAATTTTTTCCCCCTTAAGGTGGAATCCTCAGATTTTGTGCTCTGCTTTAACTTGTTTTATCTCACCCAGAACACAAATAAAAAGAGCCCACCACGCTATACGGATGGAGGAGAAGGGTCCTTCCTCCGGAAGGGCAGAATAGTTCTTGAGAGTTTATTGTGTTGACCTTAACCTGGGCTCTGTAGAGTAAATCTCTTGGACCAGGTCTCTGTCCCTACTGGTCCCTGTCCAGGGATGGGTAGGGCAGTCAGTGCCTTCCGGTTGAATTCCTGTAATGGAGCCCCTGAAATTTAGACACTCCACAGACTGGGGAGGATGTAACCTACAGGGCTCCCCAGCTGAGCCTTCTGGGACTCACATGTCCTGAGTCTGCACTCGGGGGCTCAGGGTTGAAGCTTATCTCCAGTGTCCAGAGCACTCTCCAGCTCAAGTGGGGACTCGAGTGTGAGCAGGATTGCTGAGAGGAGATGCTTCACATAGTTGGCTCTGGGGTTGACTGAAGTCTCCTAGGCATCTTGGCAGCCCTGTTTCCATGGCGACCATCGCCTTGCCACTCACAGGCGTTTCTCCCTATTCCCTAGCACAGCTCTCAAAGGGTGTCAAGGGAAACGCTCTCTGCTTCAAACTGGCTCATTTGCATCAATTTGCATATCCATTAAGTTTTCTGGATTCTCCCAGAATAGGTCTGCTGACACAGTGAGCGCCTTGTCTCTCAATCTACAGGACAGGATAAAAAGGGGTCTGAGTTGAGTCATTTTGGTGGAGGTACAGGCTGTGCCGGGCAGCACAGCTGTCGCTGAGCGTGGATCTTTGCAGGCTGGCCTGGGATGGCTCTGAGGACCCCCACATGGGGATCCAGGGAGGGTGGATTCCAATTCTGCCCATCAGCTGTAAGGTCCTTTGGGATGCAGGGTTGTCACGATGGATTTCTTTGTTTTTGACCCACTGTGGGCTCTACGCTATCTCACCTTCTGTGAAGGAGTGTGGTACTTCTCATCTATGGATGGGAGGTGAGCACTTATTCTACAGCTAGGTGGGGGGCCAGTGAGAAATGGGCTCCTGACATGGCGGGGCTTGCATGCCTGGCCCAGAGATGGGGACAAAGTACGGAAGAGTGTGCTATTTACTCCGGCTAATATGACACAACACAGAGACCCACTCCTTAACAGATCCACAGGGCAGGAGTCAAAAACCAAGATGCCCTCCAAGATGGCTTCTTCTGAGGCCACTCCCCTTGGCTGCGGGCTGCTGTCTTCCTCCGTCTTTAGACACTGTTAGCGTGAGGGGTGGTGCTAACAATCTTGTTTTAGATTAACCGCTCTGCACAGTCCCTGTCTCCAGACACAGCCTTCGCTGAGGCTTTGAGCGTGGGAATTTCACAGCCTGTCATAGTGTAGCTTGTCTTAGAGTGTTGGTGGGGACACTGAGGAGCAAAGGACGTAGAGGCTGAGCTGGGGACAGTGTGGGTCTGGAGCCTTGAGTGACAAGCTGAGGAACTGGTCCTCCTTTTTCATGTGATAGACACATGGCATAGTTCCCAAGGTTGGCGGCTTCAGGATGAGAAGGACATGTCAAACCATGGCCCTTCATCAAGTTGGGATGGAGCAGGTCAGCGGCCTTGTGGACCCACAGCCCATGATCTTTGCAGGGGTAGCTGACTTGCATGTGAGTCCCTGTGATGTCTGAGAGAACTGGAGGTCGAATTCAGGGGATTCCTAAGCTTTCTACCCTGAAAGTGTCACCTGCAGCAAGTACTTAAGACCCGCCTGTTTGTTTGGGGGTAAAATGGGAACCAGGGGTGAGGCAGGGCTGGGAGGGGGCTGACCCAAGAATGTACTGCTGAGCCAGTCACTGCTGTATGGAGTGGAGACTTGCACCTGCTGGGTCCCCTCAGAGAAGTGTGGTGGGTGCCTCAGGTTTGTTGCTCAAGATTAGGAGAAGGGCCCCCACTACTCCTGGGGTAAGTGCTCAGGGGCTGAACAACCCTCTTAGTCCTTTCAGGTTTGCCCCTGTATCTTGTCAGCATGGCTCAGGTCTGCTGTGACACACCCCGGAGGCAAGCTTGGAGCAACGTGTGATATGTTCCAGGTTCTTCTGTTATAGAGTTGTCAGAGCCGTAGCTGGAGCAAGGATGAGAAAGAGGAGACAAGAGGGTCCTGGGACACCTTCTAAGCAGGTAAGAAGTGTGAAGACAACCGCTAACTTCAGGGGACCCAGGTCCTGGCCAGCGTACACTCTGAACAGGCTCCTGTCAGATGCTCTTCCACGCTCCGCCCTGAGCTATGCCAGGCTGGGCACACGACGGAGGGTCTGATATGCTTGGTCCCAGGTGAGGCATGTTGGGAAGAAGCTGTACCAGGCACAGGGCAGGGACTTGTCACCTCTGCCATGGCTGAAGGAATCTCAAAGATGGGCTAGAGAGCCGGAGGCCGGTTGTGTCTGGACTCTCAAGACCTGGGTGGAGGCCTCTCAGAACAGAGACAGCAGGGGCTGAGGTTAGACCAGAACCTGAGATCTGAACTCCTCCCTGGAGAGAGACGTCCCTGGAACTCACGCATGGTAGTGACAGAGCTCTGGCCGCATGACCATGGACAACAGTGCTGCTGCCAGCTGCTCCCGGGTCTGTCCCCGAAAGACGTCCTCCCACACACTTGTGGCCTGACTGCACCCCTGTCTGGATGCTGCCAAAGTGACATAGACAAGTGGAACTCAGGCCCAGGGTAACTGCACAGAGGACTCCCTGGCCAGCCTTCTGCCAACTGACAAGATGAAGGAATAGACCTGTGTAGTGAGGAGCGTGAGGGGTGGGGCTGCTTGTTACAGACGTGACCTCCCCCTTACTCACTGGGAGTGAGAGCGACCACGAGCCTCTCCACAAGGCAGCTTTGGTGTGTGGTGGCCCAGTGTGGGTGAAAACTGAGAGCCGAGTCTTTGAAACGCTGTGGCCCATGTTAGGAGGAGACGACAGGTTTGGGAGGAGTGGTGCCCGAGGGGAGAACGGGAGAACGGGAGAGAGAGCACAGGGCACACTGAGCCTGCAGCCCTAGGGAAGACTGTTCGAGAGTGAGCTGAGGGTCGTCACCATTGGGAAGAGCAGGGCCGGACAGGGTAAGAGCGGGTCTGATGTAGAACCGGAAGGAGCAGGGCAGGGCTTCTCAGGGATGGAAAAGCCAGGCGCTTCTGGGGCTGGAGTGAGACTAAGACGCTTAGCCTGCAGCGAAGGTGTAACATCTCCCTCTGTGATGTGGCCTTAAGACTGTCAAGAAGAAGTGGAGTGGAAGAGGTAGGGAGGCAAGGAAAAGGGGAAGAAACACGCGGGGACTGACAGTGAAGGAAAGACCCGTAGGTGCCATGGATGGCTTGCAGAATGGACCAAAGGTGAACAGATGAGAAACTTAGGTGAGTTATGAGTTTTATCAGAAAAGAAATGATGATTCTGCTCTGAGGAGAATCTTTGGCCAAAGCTTAAACTATCCTGTTGGCCCCCAAATATCCAGACCAGGAAGCCCATAGCACCCCAAGGGTAGCATGTCCTAATACACTGGCCATGGCCATGAACAAACAGACAGGAAAAACCTTAAAGACAGAGCCATGGTTGCAGGCTCAAAGGCACTTGTAGTTTTCCAAGACAACACAGCCTGGTGGGGGCGGGGTGGGGGGCGGGTAGCCTTTGCTGCCAGGGTGGGAATCTCTGTGTATCCATGATGTTGTCCTGCACTGAGGGCCACGTGCTGCTGGATGGCTGCCATTGTCTCCTTTTCTTGAATGGGAGTTTCACTGAGCTCCCTGCCCCTGCCCCACCACCACCTCCTGGTTGTGTGTATGTGCACACACATTTTTTTTGTGTGTGTATGTGTATGTATATGTATGTATGTATGTCCATGTGCATAAGGGGCAACAAACATGTAGCCTTTACAACGTAGACATCATCAGACCATGTCATGGCTGCACGGGACTTCGATTGTCTCTCTTGGAGAGAGTCTGGGTCTTGTTTTATCTGTGTCTGGATGGATGGCACTTGTAGATATTTGGTGCCCGAGGGGTGGACTGTGGAGAGACTGTGTAGGGTGATCTGCGTGTCACCACCTTTGTTTCTGGGCACTGCATGACTCATGACCACAGGAGTGTGGGCAGAGCGGTGCTCCGCACTGGCTCCAGGCCTGGCCTGAGGTCTTGTCTTCTCCTTTCCATATTCCATGCTGGATGATGGCCAGCTTTGGTGGCCACGTGTGCAAGGTACAAGGGCAAAAGATGAAAGGAGCCTGGGTCTCCTGAATGGCTGCGTGCGCCTGGCCCTTTATACCCTTCACCAGGCGGTGACGAACATGAGAAAACAAAACAAAACAAAACCTTAGTTCCTTTAACCCAGGGATGCTTAGATGTTTCGGCTTGGTAATCCTTTTTGCCCCAGAAAGCTTTGGTGTGCAGTGGCACAGCATGGAAACTGGGCCACCACACACCGCATGCATGACCGCAGGTATCGAGGGATATAAAAATAGTTATTCAGTTCAAATATCTGCTGATAGGAAATCAGAAAGGTGTTTTAAATGCTCCTTTGAGAGACAGATAATTTTACCATCTATTAAAGAAGAAACATATTCGCATATTAAAGATTAAATCTTGGCTGAATGTTTTATACTGGAAAACTGGAGGGCATCTCTAGTGTCTTCAGAGTTGATCAGTATTTTGATTTTATAGTCATCAGTGCTGAGAACACTACCTCACATGAATACGTAGCGGAATACAGCAGAAATATGTTTAGGGTCATTTCACAAGTTGTTGGAAATTCTTCCCTAATTCCAAGCCAAAAAGTTATTTAAGGAAACTCAAGTCAGAAACCCGACTTGTTTTAAAAGGTAAAACATTGCATGATACAATCCAAATGTGTTTGTCACTTATACACTGAGGAACGACAGTAGGGAAGCGCGAGTCTTTATTTCTGTAATTCAGCCATTATGCTTCTGTAAGAGCAGAGAACCTCGCTGTACAGCGAAGCTGTGCCGTCCCCGGTTCCAGGCAGCACCGGGTGGTGTGGTGTGGTATAAGGACACCCGGGCGAAGTGTGCATGTGTGCTCAGAGCCACGGCTGTGAAGAAGTGCCCTGCAGTCCAGCCGCTGTTAGCGGGAGCCTCTGGCTTCATCAAGCTTTTGATTTTGAACTGAATTCTGGCAGTTGTTAGTTGTGTGTTCAGAAAGATTTCACTATTACCTTTTTTTTTTTTTTCAGTACTCATGTTCAGCTCCACAACCCCATGAGAGTTGAGACCCCCAGTTTATGAAGCTCTGCTGGGTGCTCTTTGCCATAACATCAGGGTATCGTGGTATTTGAAAGGTTGTTAGCCTTCTGAGGAAAACTTGTGGCTAATCCTATGTGGTGATATTTTGTGTGTGCGCTAACAAATAAAGCTTGCCTGAAGGTCAGAGGGCAAAGCCAGCCACTAGTTAGCCATAGAGGCCAGGCAGTAGTGGCACACACTTTTAATAGCAGCAGGAGGAAGCAGGAAGATCAGGAGTTCAAGGCCATCCTGGGCTACATGAGAATGAACCAGTCTAAAATAGAAACAGAGCTGGGCGGGGGTGGTATACACTGTTAATCCCAGCACTAGGGAAGTTGAGACAGGAAGTGATATGGCTGGGCAGAGAAAGGAATATAAGGTGGAAAGAAAAAGGAGCTCAGTCCCTTTGGCTGAGTATTTCCCAAGAGGAAAGAAGTAGTGGCTGGCTGCTCTGCTTCTCTGATCTTTCAGCTTTTACCCCAATACCCGACTCCCGGTTTTTATGAATAAAACCAATTAGGATGCGTGCTACAATCCAATCTCTCCCAACACTGTCCTAAAGCCCTCTTTTAGGGCTTAGGTACCAGCCTTCTGTCTGCTAACCCTTTGTCCTCTCACTTGGTCCCCTGATTCTGCTTTTCCACCCAATGGCTTCATGAAGCACCCTATACTGTCTTCTCCAACTGTTCCTTCTGTTTGAAAATCTCCCACATTATCAGTCTATTATCGGATACTATAACAAAAATACCTGAGTTTGGATGCTTTATAAAGAAAAGAGGTTTATCTAGCTTATACTTTTGGAAGCTGAAGCCAAACCGCCTGGTGCCGGCTCTTGAAAGGACTCCTGATTGGCTCACCTTACTGTGTATAGACCATGAGAGTGTGTGCGAAAGTGAGCTGTCATGTGACAGGCAGGCTGTGGCAAGAGGGGTCAGGGATAGGACAGGCCAGCCGGGCGTAAGCTCAGGAGACTGGGGAGCAGTGGAAGGATGTCCTCCGATGGGTCTGAGTGACGTCTCTTGCTGCTGGGTGGCTGAGACTAGAGGCAGGTAGAGTTTGGTGTAGTGTGAGAATGAGAGCAGGAGAATGAGAGCGGGAGAGCAGGGCGGTCTCCTAGGACAGGCCTGGAGCCCGCATGGCTACAGCGCCGTGCCCGCAGGGATCTGCTTCACTGTCTGCCTTCTCTCCTTCCTTCACCCTGTCTCTAGGGCTCTGTGGGCTTGCTCCTGGGTGGAGGTGGAAGGACAGACCATCCCTCCCCTTATCAGGCTGTGTCCCCCTGAGGCCCTGTTCATCTTCTTGGTCCTGTCACACAGGGCCTGGGCTTAGCTGCCATAATGGAGGCCCTCCAAATACTGAAGTTTCAACAAGCCAGAATGAGTGATGGGAGACTTGGGAGTGCTGGTAGTTTTTCCAGTTTATGGTCCAACAAGGTGTTTTAGGACCAGGAGATGAATCTGGCATCCTCAGAAACTCCTGTGAGTTCAGGGTAAGCACCCTCAAGCTCACCTTCCCCCAGGCAGCTGAAAATGGAGACAGGCAAGAGGAGAGAATGCCTGTTCCTTCATGGAATACAAATGGCATTCATTTTTGGCTCACTTCCCATTAGCCCTCCCTGCCTCCCTGAGGCGCCTTAATTAGCTGCAAGGGAGGCTGTGAAATGTAGTCTCCTGGAGCTAGCCAGACAGCAGTGTTCCCAGATAACACTTCCTGTGGGATGAGGGCATGTGTGAGGGCTTGTAGGCAAGCTATAGTTTCTGTCTTCCAGCCTGACCTTGAAAGGGAAGGTTTGCATATGTCCAACTGACAGATAAAATTTCTGTGATTTGAGATATTATATAACAACAACAACAACAAAACCTTTTAAGTTTTTTGAACCTTGTAGATTGTGTGCCCAATGGAGGTCATTGGGTGTCTGTAATGACTATGACTCTACAACCCTGAAGGTAAGATGGAATTGGTGGGTGTGCATGCTTGTGTGTGTGTGTGTGTGTGTGTGTGTGTGTGTGTGTGTGTGTATTCCATGACCATGTACCTCTCTCTGTATACTGTTCTATATGCACACACTGTGTGTGTGCACATGGCCTCACCTTATTGGTCCACATGCCAGAATACTCTTATCTATCTATCTATCTATCTATCTATCTATCTATCTATCTATCTATCTATCTATCTATTTATTTATTTATTTTTAGTCTTTCCTGTTCAAATGCAAGCTCAACCACCTACACTGGGCATGGATAGGGTCAGTATCTTGTTGGAGCTGGTGAGTGGGTAGATTCAATACTCAGCTGTAATGGTCATTCCTAGGGAAAGCCTGAGGCTCCTGGCCCCCATCTGCCTGAGGGGCTTGCCTCAGCCCAACTCCATCCACTCAACCCTAGAACATGGAATTCCACAAATAAGAACTAACATGTACTCGCTGAAGGACTACTGGGTGCTCTTCCATGTTTATATTTTACCTCTTTTTAGCTCCATTTTGTGGATGAAGAAACTGAGGCAGAGGACAGTGCCCAAAGGTAGACAGTTAACTAGAAGGATTTGAATCCAGTCCTGAGCCCCTGAGGGTTGTTGCCCAGCTACTGTGTTGACTGTTGCTTGTTCTCATATGGTCTATCTCGGGGAGAGGGTGTCAGGGCAGAGCTCCTTAGGGTCATAGGTGCCTTCCCTGTCTCTCTGGTCAGCCCACTCTCTGCCCAGGTTATCCCTCCTTCCTCTAGGCTGTCTTTCCATCATGTCTCTTGCCTTACTCCTGGCCTGGCTTCTCTGTCTCTTCATACAGCTGTGGGCTTCCCTTCTCAAACTGGGCCAGTCCTTAGCTTATGCCTCTGTGTTTCCTCACTGTGCTCATACGGAGCTCAAGTTTCTCCAAAGCCTGGGCCATGGATGTCCTAAGGCAAGTGGAATAGGCAGAGGGCAGACCTGGGCCAGGACTGAAATTCCCAGTTGGGGAGACAAGCAAATGAGGCTACTGGGTGCTGCTGCTGGGTGCTGCTGCTGGGTGCTGCTGCCAGGCTTGTGTGAAGGGCAGCCATCTGGAACTGGCTTAAGTGCCAACTTTGTACTCCCTGGGGGCATTTCTGCCCACAGCTGCATCTGCCCCACCCCTGACTGCAGAAGAGGAAAAGAGGTACAATCCCGAGGTGCGTTCTGAGGACCCATGGATGGAAGCATTGGTTTGCATCTTGTCTCTATAACCAGGGCAGAGACAGAAAGATGTGGTGGGCTGGGCCTCAGAGGCAGAGACTTCTGTCCTCTTACTGGACCACTTCTAACTAGGCTCAGATCCTACAAGATCTATCACCTCCCGGTAGATAGCCCATCTGGTTATGAGCCCAGCAGTGGATTAATCAACTGGTAAGGTTAGAGTAGTGATCCAATCCCTTCCCCAATCTTCATCTCTGAGCATTGTTGTTTGGGGACCTACCCATCAGCACTGGGGCCCACAGTAGACATTCTGGATCCAAACAGTAACAGCCCCCAGGCCCCCTATCCATGAGAGAGTCTGCAGGAAGAGAGGCATGTCTCCAACAGAAAAATGTGTGTTCTAGGAGAAACTGGAATGATGTGAGGTCTGGTGGCCAGGGCAGAGGCAGTGGCTGGGGTGGGGTGGAAAGTCATCAAGGAACATGCCAAGATGGTAGGTTCTTTCCTGAGGATTCCCATCACCTATGACTCTCATGTGAGTTCACACAGGTCTTCTCTCTCTGTGCTTTAGGGCTCAGTGTAGTGCCCAAGGGTTGAGACCTAAGGCCTCTTGGAGCTGTGACTCTTTAGCTGGATGTGTAGTGAGGAACTCCAGCCTCTAGACTATGAGGCCTGGGTTCAAATCCAGACTGCCATTTCACATGTGTGTCCTAGAGGCAAGCTGGTTCACTTGCCTCTGAGTACGCTCATCCACAGGCAGAATGGGTGGTGAAGCATGCAAGCCTTTGCTGGGCTGATGCCAAGGCAGAGCTGATAGGGTGTATGGGGAGGTCTGTGGCTGTGCAGGAGGAGGATGCAGTGTGTTAACCATTCTTTCTAGAGGTGACAATGAGCAAACAGACTACCGGGGAGAGGCAGCCTCAGGAGTTCTGCGTATCACACACCAACTCCAGGCAGCTCCATATCTTCAGTCCTAACTTTTGGTCCAGCCTTGGACCCTGGGGGTTTGGAAGGAGTATCTGGCAATAGGCAGGTCTGAGTTGACTGGGCCCTGGGAACAGGCAGGACATTGTGCATTGATGGGAGCCCCATGGGCTAAGTGAGCTGTCCCTGGCACCACCGGGGAACAGGCCGAAGGTGGAGGGTGGGGAGTGGGCTGGGTGCCCAGGAATCTAGCCCACTGCCACAACCAGTACCTCAGGGGCAGCAGCCCCTGGCCGGCTAGTGTCTGCTCAGCCTCCGTCAGTCAGGCGCCACGGTTGAGACGCCTGCTGGAGAAGTGGGCATCCCTCTAATGTATTTCACGCTTGTCTTCATTTTAAATTTATTTTTTTCATCTAATTTTTCTTCGGATCTGAGCTGTGATCACATGGTTCAGAAATCAAAAGTTTAATAAGTGTGAGTAGAGTCGGCCTCCAGCTGGGGTCCCGCCACCTGGCTGCTCCCTGGGGCCATGGCTGCTTACTGTTCAATAGTCACAAATAACAGCTCTGTGTATGGGATATCTTTTCCCAGGTAAAGGTACTTGGCTGTGGCAAACACATACTGACCACAGCAGGCTTGGGTCACTTAACCTTGTTCGTAGCCAGCTTTCCATTTAAGTGTAAGTGAGAACAATATGCCACCATTTCCTTTCAAGCGGAAAGAACACCTAGGACAAGGTGCGGCTGCTGCTTCCAGCCTGCCCTGATGTCTCCTGGCCCTGAATGCAAGGTTTGCCTCTCCCCATCTGGGGATCTGCCGGATGTTAGGAAGAGCTAAGCACCCCAGGGAAGCTGTGCTGGGAAAAGACCAGAGGGACCAAGAAGATTTGGGGAGGGACTGATCTTCCTTCCTCACAGCTCAACCACCAGTGCAGCTGGCCATGGCATCACTACATCCAAATCTCACGTCGTCCAACCATCCTGGCATTTAAGGATCCCGGGTACCTAAGGCTGGGAAGAAGGAAAGTGGTATTGAAATTATCAGCCTAGCTGTGGCAGGTCCTGGATCAGACCTTGTTTCCTGGGCCCCTGTCTGAACCCCGGGGGGCAGTAGGGATGACTTTTGTTTGAGAATGTCTGTGCTCTTCTCTGACCCTGCTCAGTTTCTTCGCTTGCCCCAAATTCTCATTTTTCAGACAGACCTGTTTCATGTAGCCTGTCTAGTTTGATGGCATACAGTTGCTTATAGTATTCCATTGTATTTCTGTGAGGACAGAGTGATATCCCCTTTTCTTTTTCTGAGTGCAACAAATTTGTCTTTTATTTTTCTTCTTCTGAATCTGAGAAGTTTTGGGATGTTGCATCTCCATTTTCTCTCATCCAAAGTGTTTTTCCATTTTCCTCTCTCATCCGCTGCATAGTAAGAAGTGTTGCTAAATACCCACGCACCTGTGACCTTCCACAGTTTCCTTCACTGGAATGTAATCTTACTCCACGGCGCCTGGAGAACATCCCGTTGTTTCTCTCTGTTCAAATGTCTTGAGCGGGCCTCATGGCTTGCCACACACAGATTTTCATGGAGTGTCCCCTGTGCATTCCACCACTGGGTGGGGCTCTGAAGAGTTATGGGGTCTACTTGATTTACAGTCCTCTCCACCCCATTGATTTTCTTTTGATCCTCTGCCTGGTTGCTGTAGACGTTACTGAAAGCAGGAAGTTGTAATTTACAGCTGTTTTAGTTCAATTGCCTACTCTCATCTTCCAGTCTGTCAGTTTTTCTGCCATGTAGTTGGGGCTCAGTTAGGTGTGCGCACATATATAATTTTTGTTATCATGCTGATGAATTGACTCCTTATCTCTTGTTTTTAACCTCTACATATTATTTTGTTTTTTGTATCTTATTTTTTAGCTAGGTGTATGTATGGTATCTGTGTGTGGGTATGTGCTCATGAATCCTGGTGCCCATGGAAGCCATAGGCATTGGATTCTCCTGGAGCTGGAGTCACAGGCGGTTGTGATCCCATGTGGGCACTTGGAATGGACCTCAAGACCTTGGGAAGAGCATCAAGTGCTCCTAACCACTGAACCATCTCTCCAGCACCATTTTTATTTTTCCTTTTTAAACCTTACTGTTAGGGCTCGGATGTCAAGTGTTCCCCACAGGCTCATGCGTTTGAACACGTGGCCCCCAGCTGGTGGCACTGTTACAGGATATGGAACCCCATGGAGGAAGGGCTTCATTGGAGGAAGTGAGAAGAGGCCCTTAGGTTGCAGCCCTGCTTGGCTTCTGGCCCAAGTCTCACTCTCTGGTTCCTGACCCACCACAGGAGATTTGATCGCTCCCTCCAGTTTATAAGCCTTTTCTTTTTCAAACTGTCTCGCCGCCCTGGGTAGAACCTGCAGTACCCCACGGAAGATCAGGGCAAGCCCCCTCTGCCTTTGTTCCTGGTGTTGGAGGAAACTCTCGCAGGTTTTCCTCATGAAGACAGCAGTGAGTTTGTCTTGCATCCCCTCACTATGCTGAGGCCCGATCTACCTGCATTTACTCTGGTCAGGGCTTTTATCACAGAGGGATGTTGAATGCGCCAGATGCTTTTCCTACATTTGTTGAGATCATCAAATAATTTTTGTCGCCTCTCCTGTTAAGATGGCATATCATGTTGAAACATGTTTTCATCCCTGTGAAGAAACTCATTGGATCACGGGTGATTCTCTGGATAAACCACCAAGTTTAAGCCATTAGTGTGTTGTTAGGGATTTCTGTGTCCTTGTTCACTGGGGATATTGGTCTACAGTTTTTTTTTTTTATTTAAATTGTGTCCTCCAGTTTGGGTAATAGAGTTAACTGTCCTCATTGAATCTAAAAAGGTTTCCTCCCTTCCTATTCTAAGAATGCTCTGAGAAGCATCACGGTCCTTCTTTAAAGATTTGCAGAAAGCCTGGATAATTGTTCCATCAGTAAAGCACTCACTCTGAAAGTACACAGGCCTCAGCTTGAACCCCTAGCACCCACAGAAAAAGCTGTAACCCCAGATGTGGGGAGGCAGAGACAGGCAGCTCCCTGGAGCTCACTGTTTTGTATGAATGGTGAGCTCCAGGCTCAGCGAGAGACCCTGTCTCAAAAACTAAGATGGAGAGTGATTGATGACGACACTGAATGTGGACCTCTGGCCTCCCCCACCCTCATACCAAGCTTGCTAAAATTCATCAGAGAAGCTATCCAGATCTTGCCTTCTTTGCAATGGAGACTTTCTTATTATCCAATCTCATTGTTATTCATCTCTTCAAGCTTTTAAAAAATACCTTATTTCAATTTTGGGGGATCATCTGTCTCCATAAATTTGTACATTTGTTCTAGGTTTTCAAATTTGTTATTGTGTAGTTTTTCTACCATAATCTCTAATGACTCATTGAATTCTCGGGTTATCTGTTGTGGTGTCTCCTTTTTCATATCTATTTTTATTTGGACTTTCTTCTTCAGGTTAGTCTAGGTAAAGTTTGCTCATTTTATCTTTTCAAAGAACTATTTGTTTCATTATCCTGTTTGGTTTTTAGACTTTCATTTCATTCTGCTCCACGTTAATTATGGGTATTATTTGTTCCTGATTTTCTAAGTGCAACTTGAGGTGCAACTTTAAGTTATTTGAGTTTTTAAAATCCAGGCACTATTGCTATAAACCATTCTTTCAGTACCTCCGCTGCTGTATCCACAGGTTGGGGCATATCCCCATTTTCACTTGCATTAGGAAAATTTGAATGTCCTCAGTGGCCCCCAGTGTTCATTCCAGGTGTGCTGGTGTTCTCCACGTGTCTGTGGGATTTTAAAGTTTGTTTTTGTTACTGATTCTTGGTCTCCTTTCACTGGGATTGAAAAGACACAGGGTATGATTTTTCTTTCTTTCTTTCTTTCTTTCTTTCTTTCTTTCTTTCTTTCTTTCTTTCTTTCTTTCTTTCTTTCTTTCTTTCTTTCTCTCTCTCTTTCTCTCTCTCTCTCTCCCTCCCTCCCTCCCTCCCTCCCTCCCTCCCTCCCTCCCTCCCTCCCTCTCTCCCTTCCTTCCTTCCTTCCTCTTTTTGCTTCAGGGCTGGGATTGAACCCAGGGCCTCACACTTGTTGGGCAAGTGCTCTACCACTGAACTACACTCTTGGGTCCTGATTTCAACATTTTGAGTTAGATGATATGTATTCCATGTGTGCGTTCTGTTGCTGTTGGATGAAAAACTCTGTAGATGTCTGTTAAGTCCATGATGCTGCTGTGTTGAGTTTCCATGTGGATGATAAGGCTGGGGACTGACATCCCCACTGTGGCCACCTGTGTCTTCCATGAGCTCTAATGGTATTTATTCTGTATGTTATTTATATGATTGTCTTATTTAGGGGTTCAATTGCTGGGAAGAGATACCATGGCAACTATTATAAAGGAAAACATTTAATTGAAGGTGGCTTAAAGTTTCGGAGATTTAGTCCATTATCATCATGGTAGGAAGCATGGCTGGTGCACAGGCAGACATGGTGTTGGAGTGGTAGCTGAGAGTTCTACATCTTGATCTTCAAGCAACAGGAAGTGAATTGTCACACTGGGCTTGGCTTGGGCATGTATGAGACATCAAAGCCTGCCTCCTCAGTGACACACTTTGTCAACAAGGTCACACCTCCTAATAGTGCCACTTCCTATGGGCCAAGCATTCAAACATATGAGTCTATGGGGACCATACCTATTCAAACCACCACAGTAATGTGTGTTTTAACATGAGGTGCACAGGTTACACTTTCTTTATGAATCACTCTTTGATTGTAGAATGACCTTCATTGACTCTTAACGGTTTTGACAAGGATATTTTCTCATGTGTAAATGGGGCTCTTCCTGCTTCCTTTTGGACTCTGCTTCCTCAAGTGCCTTTTATATCCTTTCACTTTCAGTCTCTACTGGTGATGTGAGTTTCTTGTAGGCAACACACACACACACACACACACACACACACACACACACACACACACACACACAATCAATCAATCAATCCATTCAGCCAGTCTGTCTTTGAACTAGATAATTCATTTACATCCAAGGTTACTATTAAAAGGTTGAGAGATTGTCATATCATGTGAGTTGTCTCTGGTATTTTCCTTCTTGTTTATCTTTGTGGCTTTGTTTGGCTTTGGAACTGTGCTGTTAACACCCGAGGATCATCTGTCTCTGCTTGGTGTATCTGTTCTTCTAATGAGTCTAACTGATGACGTTTATGTGTCCTTCACTTCTGGATGTTTTTCTTTCTTTTTCATTTCTGAAGGATATCATGCTGGGTATGTTGGGTTTGTTGCAAGAAGAATTGAAGTTTTGGATTGTGAATTTTAAATCATTGTAACTGGTGACAGGTTTGGCTGCAAGTGGTGCAGTATTTGATGTCTCCCATGGATTTGCAGAGCACACATCTTGGGTGTATTCGTTTCTCTGAATTGAGAAGGCTGCAGGGGGGATATGACTGACATCAGACTCCAACAGCAACAGGAGTTTCCCTTGGTGTGAGTTTGGCTTTGGGAAGTCTCTTCTCCTGGGTCCAGCATGTTGTCTAGACACTTCACTTTCACTACATGCTATGATCCATTTGAGAGATGGTTCTTTGTGTTGTATAGAACAAGGATGTCCAAAACAATGATGCTTTTTATTTCCTGGCAGTTCATGAGATACCACTTAGTGACCTTTTCACCTTTCCAGTTCGACTCAAATGCCAAGTGACTCTCGAATGGTCCACTTGAGTTCTTTGGTGATGTCTCCTGCAGCTGTAGGAAGATCTGCATCAACCACTGCTCTCAGTGGGTCACTATCAGCTCCTGGTGGCCTGACCTTCGCAGCTCATCTTCAAGGCTCTTATCTCTCTGCAGAGCTAAGTCACTGCCCTGTACATTCTTAGCAGTTCCTAGGCCAAGAGCATGGTTGATGTTGTGAGCTGTACCACTGTTATGACCCATTTTGAACTTGAATGATAGAATTGCTTGAGTTTATTTTCTGTCTTATATGGTATAAAATATAAACAGGAATGTGTCATTAGCAAAAAACACATATAGCAAGAAATGATCATTAAAATAATACATATAATATTTGCATTAATTTAAGAATGGATTCTAACACCAGATGACAAATTTCAACAATGCAAAACTGAGGTTACTTTTGCACCACCCTACAGTAACCTTGGTTGGCACTTTCAGGACATTGAAAATGTGCCAGTCCATCCTGGCCTCTGGGGTTTCTGAGCAACTGCCTGCTGTTAGTCTCATGGACCTGCCCTGAAAGAGGACACAGGAATTTTCTCTTACAGATATGAAAAGCCTATTTCTGTCTTGTATTTTTGGTGGCTTACTGTAACGTGTCATGGTGACGATCTATTTGGGTATGTCTCTTTGGGGTCTGCCACCCTCCTGTGCATAAACAGCCATGCCTTTCCCATGATTTGGGAGCTTTTTTTGCCACCATGTCTTTGAATGTATATTCTTTGCCCATGACCTCCAATCCCTCACTTTTGAATGTCACAGATGTTCCATCTTGTGATGGTATTCCACACAGTTTGGATCGGGTCCTTCTTCCCCCTTGTTCTTTCCCATGTGAACGGCATCTCTGAAGCCTGTTTTGAAGTTCACTGCTTTTGCTACTACTTGGCCTGTTGCTAAGGGTTCTGGGAGAAGTTTCAATTGCCATTTACCATCTTATTTCCAAAATTGCCATTTACTTCTAGTTCAAAGCTCATTCTTATCTTGTGCTATCTTCTAAGGTCTGTTCAGCTATTCATCTGGGTTCTCTTGATCTCACCAAACCTTTAAAAATTATTCTTTTGAGTTCTTTACCATTCATTCCATTTCTTGGCAGTCCTGTGCTAGAGAGCTGTGGTGGTATGGAGGTGTCAGATTGCTCTGCTGTTGCTCATGTGGGACGCTGGGTATCACTACCACCTTCAGGAGTGGCCTCCCAGAGGAAAGCTTTCTCATGAGAATGTGCTTTGGTGTACTAGTTTGTTTCAAAATGTTGGTTTTCTTCCCAATGGGGTCTTGTAGTGTGATCTCCATCTAGCTGTGGTTAGTGCCATTAACCAAAGTGTATACCATGTTGGAGTCAGAGAGATCCATATGAGCAGTTCCAGCAGGTGTGTAAACAGCAATGTGCATGGGAAGCTCACTCTTATGCTCTCTTGCAATAGGAGTGAAGCCTCTGTCAGATGACAGGGTGTGTTCAGGGAGCATTGATGCTTCTGTCAACTCATAAGGGCCTCTGACATGGATCACTTCAGAAATAGTGAGGGACCTGAAGGATCCTTTTGCTTCATCGGGAGAGGTGATGGCAAGAGACACAGAACCTGCCTGTGGCACCCTCAGGCTTGCCAACAGTGTGTAATCAGACAAGGTGCAGGAGTGGCTGGCCTTGGGAACTGCCTATGGCAGAGGGTGTTGTAATGTTCTTCTCTGCTTTACTCTGGGCATGCCTACCCAGGAGTAGAACCCGAGGCCCCACCCCCTGTACTTGGGACCCATTTTGAATTTATTAGTAGCAGTAGTATGAATTATTATCTTAGTGTGTATATGTATTTGATGTATATGGACCAAAGGCTGATGTCAGGAGTTTTTCTCAGTCTCTCCATCTTTCTCTTTGAGGCAAGGTCTCTCAACTTAACCCAGAGCTGTTTGATACAATAGGAAAGCTTGCCAGCTTGCTCTGAGGCCTTCCTGCCTCTGCCTTCTGAGCACTGGAATTGCAGGCGGGTCCACATGTCCACCTTGCACTTAGCTCTACGTATTTGAACTCCAGTCCTCGTGCTTGGGTGGCTAGAGATTTATCAAGTGAGTGTCAGGTCTGGTGCTATACAGTGAGCACTTCACTGACTGAGTGTTGATTATTATAACCATTTTTGTGGCACTGGAATTGAACCCAGGACCTTGTGGCAGTCAAGTGCTTCAGTATTAAGCTATACCATTGGCCTGCTTTGTGTTGAGTTTTGTATAAGATGTGCAACCAGTTCTAGTTGCTCTGTCTAGCACCTTTGTTGGGACGGTGGTGTATCTGCATGTTTGTCAAAGATCAGTTATCCATAATCAGGTCTATTTTGGAATTCTCCATTCAATTCCTTTGTTCTGTATGCTTGTGTTTTACCAGTACACCATAGTCTTGATTAGCATAATTTTGTAGTACACTTTTTTACTTGATACTTTCTTTCCATCAGTGTTTGTGTGTTGGACTTTCCTCATTCTCTTATATTAAGCCAATCTCTGCTCTTACTATTGAAGTGAGTTTCTTGTAGGAAGTATACAGTTGTGCTGTATTTGCACCTACTGTGCAAATCTTTTTACATCTAATGCCATGCTTTAAAGTTGATTTAATTAATTATTAATAGGTAAAGGCTCAATCTGCCATCTCATTTCTGTCTATTTTTTCTTCTTCATTTCTTTTAATCTATATTCCTTTGGGTTGCTTGAATACTTATTGGAATTCCATTTGTTTGCAGTGTGTTTTACTGTATCTTGTTTTATATATGTTTTTGTTTTATGTTTATTTTTGTGTGTGTAGTTGCTCTAGATAGTGTATTGTGCAGACACAACTTAACAGTCTGCTAGTATTCATAGCTTTCCATTTTGAGTAGTGTAGAAACCTTATCTCTTCATATTCTTTTTTTTTTCCAAGACAGTGTTTCTCTGAGTAGCCCTGGCTGTCCTGGAACTTAGTTTGTAGACCAGACTGACTTTGAACTCAGAGATCTGCCTGCCTCTGCCTCCTGAGTGTTGGGATTAAAGGTGTGCACTACCATGCCTGG
The DNA here is from genome assembly GCF_049852395.1 of Peromyscus maniculatus bairdii. Lineage (NCBI taxonomy): Eukaryota > Metazoa > Chordata > Mammalia > Rodentia > Cricetidae > Peromyscus > Peromyscus maniculatus. The sequence goes on from NC_134854.1 coordinate 113,506,495, forward strand.
ATTTTTTAAGCATTTATTTACTTTTATTTTATGTGTATGAGTGTTTGCCTGCATGTATGTATATGCTCTATATGTAAGCCTGGTGCCCACAGAGACAAAAAAGGGGCATCAGAGACCCTGGAACTGGAGTTTATAGATGGCTGTGAACTACCATGTTGGTGCTAAGAACTGAACTTGAGTCTTCTGAAAGATCTAGCAAGTGCTCTTAACTACTGGGCCATCTCTCCCACCCCTCTTCATACTGTTTTATTTTTTATTTCATGTGTATGAGTTCTTTGCCAGCATGTGCATATGTCTGTACATCACCTGTGTGCTTCAGAAGAGCATATCAGATCCCCTGGAACTGGAATTACTGACAGTAGTTAGCCATTATGTAGGTTCTGGGAACTGAACCCAGGTCCTCTACAAGAGAAGCAAGTGCTCTTAACTGCTGGGCCATCTCTCTAGTCCTCTTAACATTCTTCTATCCTCCATCATTTATCTAATAATCATCTTAAATATCCCCATTCATTGAGAACTATCATCATACAATGCTATATTTTCTTCTACCTCTAAAATAAAGCTGATTGATGTGGGAGGACTCAGCACACTGTGGGCAACACCATCTGTGGTCTTGGGACATATAAGAAAGCTAGCTGAATGAGCCAGAGAATGAGCCAGCAAGTAGTCTTCCATGTTTCTGCCTCAGGCTCCTGCTCTGAGTGCTTGCCTTGGCTTTCCTTGATGATATACTGTAAACTTTAAGCTGAAACAAACTCTTTCCTCCTAAAGCTGTTTTTTTTTTCCAGAATGTTTTCTCATAGCAACAAAACCCAGAACAACTACCCAGTCTGAGATTGGTGAAGCAACAAGAAAACCCATAGAGCAGAGGCCGTGCTTGTCCCTTGGATCTTAAGGCTTGTAACTGGGGTGCCATCCCTGACCTTTCAGGGTCTTAATACTATCTTATATATGAAGCAGCAGTTCATCTGCACTTTGAGTGTAGAATGGGTCATGGTTTTTCTCCATTGTCCTGTGTGAAGAGTTTCACTCGTTCTTAGTCCCTTTACTTGCTGCTCATTTCTGTCCTGTAAGGATGGAGCTTTTCTGAGGGTGAAGCCTTGCTGAGGGTGGAGCCTTGCAGAGATTAGAGCCTTGCTGAGGGTGGAGCCTTGTAGAAGGTAGAGCCTTGCTGAGGGTGGAGCCTTGCAGAGGGTAGAGCCTTGCTGAGGGTGGAGCCTTGCAGAGGAATGCATTCAACTTCATCATGTACAGACATCATAGTGTGTGTTTAGGCAAACCAAGACAGCCACAGCTTCTACCAGCTGTGGGCTGTGGGCTGCTCATGCCCCAAGCTAGCTATAAACACAGACCAACACATTACCACAACCAGTTTAAAACATTGCTAGGTTTGTTTTTCTGTAACTTGATTTCTGGGTTCCTGAGACTGAGATGTGCAGACAACATCATATTGCTGAATCAAAGGTTGGACACCTCTGTTTGAATCATTGGTAACACTGGCCCAGATGTTGCTATGTGTGTGCTATTGCAGTGTCCTGTGGTAACTATTGTCTGTTGGTAATTTGTCTATTTTCTCTAAATCACCCACTTTGTTGGCATAAGGTTGCTGTCAATTGTTCTGCTGGACTGTTCCTAGAGAGACTTAAACATGTGTCTTCTGACCCCGGGTAGGGAAGTGTGTTGTTTAATTTCCAAGTGGTTGGGGGTTCCCCAAATTCCTCTGTTGTTAATTTGTCGTTTAATTTCTTCATAGTTAGAGAAGAAAAGTTGCAAGATTTCAATTTTTGGGATGTTTTGATATTTGCTTTATGGCCTGATGGACAGTCTGTCCTGAGGGGTGTTCCCTGAGAGCTTCAGAGCTTTATGGCTGTTTGGAGGACATAGTCTTCTGCTATTATATGTCTATGGTTTATAGTCCCCATGCCATTGTTAAGTTGTCCTTCTCTCTTTGTGTCCACCCTGTATTTTAGGGCTCTTAGTTAGAAGCAACTGTGTTTATAGTTGTTATATATTCCTAATAGATTGACTCACTTGTCTCTACAAAAATGTTCTTATTTGCTTCTAATGCTAAGTTTCCAACTATTATTGTAAAATAGTCTATTTTTCTTCTGACTTAGTCATTTTTTTTTGCTTCTTGTACCTTGAAACTCTTGCTTAATGTCTATACATTTGTAATTATTGTATCTTTTTCTGTAGTTGAGCATTGTATTATCCTGATATGTCCACCTTTGTCTCTGGCAATATTTCTTGCCATAGAGTTTATTTTTTTTCTAATACAAAGATGGAACATCTCTGCTTTGTGGCTCTACTTCCTATAGTGTGGCTTTTTCCCTGTCCCTGTCCCCCAAAGCCTGTGACTCCCCTGTTGAGGTTCTCTTTTTCTGTCAGTCCAACAGTCTATATGTATGGGTATTTAGACTACTCATTCTGGGTAATGTATCTGGGGTTAACTTTTCCATTTTGCTAATCTCATTAAATTAAAAAAAAATTTATGTGTGCAAATATCTTGTCTGCATGTGTGTCTGTGTACCACATACATGTAGTGGCTGCGGAGGCTGGAAGAGGATCTCTTGCAAGTGGATTTTGACCAGTGGTTGTGAGCCACCTTGTGAGTGCTGAGAATCCAAGCCACATCCTCTGCAAGAGGAACCAGTACTCTTGACCACTGAGCCATCTCCCCAGCTCCGTGGTCTCATTTGTTTGTTTTTTCTTGATTGCTTTCATTTGTGTTAGGTAATTTATTTTATCTTTATTTTTATTGGTGCATGATTTTTAACTTCTCTATTGAGTTTTCCCATTTTAAGCTTTTTTTCTTACATGTGTATATGTGTGTGGTATGTGCATCTACGTGTGTTTGCATGGGTGTGGGAGCACATGCATGTGCAGGCCTGAAGTTGATGTCAGATGTCCTCCTCCATTGCTCTCCACTGTATCCATTGAGACAGGATCTCTTACTGAACCCACAGCTTCTCTAGTGAAACAGCTTTCCCATGTCTACTTCCCAAACTCGGGGATTACAAACAGCTGGCATGCCTGCCTGGTTTTGGAGGATAGTTTTGCTGGGTATAGAAGTCCTGGCTGGCAGCATTCTGCTTTCATCACTGGGCTGTGGCTCCACCCCCTCGTGGCCTCCTGTTTCTGGGGAGAAGCCAAGCATTGTCTTATTACAGAAAACGGACTTTTCCCCTCCCCGCTTGTTGCGTTAAGATTTTCTTCTTTTTTTCTTTAGGTCACAAGAGTTTGATGATGTTTCTCTGTGTGGGTCCCTTTGGATGCTTCCAGTGAGATGTTGAGCTCTTTGGATATATAATGTATTTACTATTTGGATGTTTTGGCCATTTTGTCCTTATTTTCTCAGCCTCTTCTGTCTGTGCTGGTTGGATCTCCTGTTCCATGCCCACTGGCCTCTCAGGTGCTGTTAATTTCTCTCTCTCTTTATGTGTTCAGTTCTAGGGTACTCTCCTGGCTTCTCTCCATGCTTGCTGGTTCTTTTGTTTGTGGTCCCGATCAGCTGTTGGACTCGTACAGTAATTTCAGTTTTATTTGTTGCATTTTCCAACTTAAGAACCTCATTTAGTTCTTTTTTTAAAAAAGTAATTTATATCCTCTAACCAATATCCATTTCTATTTATTAATTATTGTCATACCCTTCTTTAGTTCTTTAAATACACTTTATATGAACATATTTCTAGTATTCTCTTTTAATTTTTATTTTATTTTCATCTAAGCTAATGCCAGGGACACCCAACAATTTCTATTGAATTTTTTTTCCTGAATGTAGATCATACTTTATAATTCTTTTCATGTTCTATAGTTCGATGAACATTTTAGATAATATAGTAACTCTGTGTAGCCATTCAGCTTGGATCACTATAGCAGATACCCAAGCACATCACCTTACAATGAGAAAAGAATTCTTTGGCTCACAGTTTTGGGAGTTTTGCAAGTTGCAGCCTTGGCTGGCCACCAGCCTCTCACTTATGGTGGCACATCATGGTAGGGGCACGTGGTAGGCAAAGCTGCTCACTTCGTGTCGTGCTTGGTATCACCCCTATGTCCAATCAGCTTAAAAGTCATCCAGCAAAGCCAAGCCCAGTGGCACAGGCCTGTGATCTCAGCATTCGGGAGGCTGAGACAGGAAGATTATGAGCTTGAGGCCAGCCTGTGCTATATAGTGAGACTGTCTCAAAAATGAACAGGTAAAGAGTAGATAAAGCCTCTTGTCCAGTAGTCGGGTAGGCTGTTCTGGAGCACAGGGCACCGTGTTCTGCTGCTGCCGGTGTGGGCCGTGGAGAGTGCACTTGGAGTCAGGAGGCTTCAGGTTAGCCTGGGTGTTTATTTCCTTCTGACACTTGTTTCCTTATCTCTCACACACCGCACTTCAACTGGAGGCTGCTTGATAGCTCAAGCGCTCCCCTTCTCTCTTCCAAAGACACGGCTAAGGTAGGGGCAGGGGTGGGGCTGTGTCACACTGCAGGGTCAGGGGTGGGGCTGTGACACTGTAGGGCAGGGGTGGGGCTGTCACACCGCAGGGGCAGGGGTGGGGCTGTGTCACACCGCAGGGTCAGAGGTAGTGCTGCGTGACACTGTAGGGCAGGGGTGGGGCTGTGTGACACTGTAGGGCAAAGGTGGGGCTGTGTGACACTGTAGGGTAGGGGTGGAGCTGTGTGACACTGTAGGGTAGGGGTGGAGCTGTGTGACACTGTAGGGTAGGGGTGGAGCTGTGTGACACTGTAGGGTAGGGGTGGGGCTATGACACTGTAGGGTAGGGGTGGGGCTATGACACTGTAGGGCAGGGGTGGGGCTGTGATACTGTAGGGCAGGGGTATCACTTTAGAAGAAAGCCAAGGCCCAGGAGGTGTGGTGATGAGACCTAAGGAGCAGGTCCAGTTCGGTGTGAGAGAAGGCTGGTTCTCCTTGCGCTGCCCAGGGAACTAACTTCCTCGGGAGTTGGGGAAAATCTGCAGGAGGAGACTTAAGGCAAGGAAGGGAGTCTTTGAATGGAAGACACAAAATATGGACTGGGACTCGGTTCTCCGTGGCCAGGAATACCCGTCGTCCAAACACCCAACCCTGCCACTTCCGTCCTCAGCCCTTCCCATGGTGGTCTCTCTTGGAGCCTTGTGTCTGTTCAGCCTCAGGACCTTTGCACGTGCTCCTTTCCCAGGGGATTCTTTTCAACTAGTCCTTCACAGGTCTTGTATTAATCAGCTATAGCATAACCATTAGTATAATGAAATACCTAAAGCAATCCATTGAAAAGGAGGAAAGACTTCATTTGACTGGCAGTTTTAGAGTTTCTGGTCAGTGTGGTCTGACAGTGTGATAACAGTGTGTGGTGGAGAAAGCCTGTTTTTCTAACGGCTCAGAGGAGGGGAAAGGAGAGAAAGACATCAGGGTCTTCCCCCCAGACTTTCCCTACAGACACATCCTGTGAGCTCACCTTCTCCTTCTAGGCCTCACCTCACACAGGTCTCTCTACCACCCAGGGGTGCCAAGCTGGGGATGAAACCTGCCACCCAAGGGCCTTTGTGAACACTCCAGATGCAAACCACAGCAGATGCCCCCCAACTGCTGCCTGCTCAGGATGTCTTCCTCACCACCCCGTCTAAGAGGGGACTCCCTGGCTCTGCATCACACCTACCTACCTCTGGGGTTTGCTGTTGTTTGTTTGACTCTCCATGAAGGAAAACTGTCAATGCAGGATCTGTTTGCTCTTTCCATCATGTGGGACGTGCGGCCCAGGCACCATCATGCTAGGCACAGTGCAGATGGAGCCGTGAGTAAGTGTGGAAGCCCGCCACCTCGGAACACCTCATACAGGGCCTCTTATGGAAGCTTGAGGACCAGGATGGAACAGATAGGGACATCAGGTGGACAGACTCAGATCTGTCTAACTACTTATTGGGGGTTTTGTTTGTTCGTTTGTTTTGAGCCAGGAGTGTGCAAAACTGACTGAATTCCTACTGTTCTGGACAAACACAGTTCTGCTATACAATATAATGGAATATCCTATATAATCCTACAGGTCCTTCCAGGCAGGAAGAGCACAGGGGCAGGCTGAAAGTGCTGGGAGCATCAGCTGCTACTTAAAACAGTGGTGTGTTTCCCCAAGGCAATCATGTACAAATACAGCTGGAATATAGCGCTCCACACATCCTATTCATTCATCCTAATGGTATCGAAATAACAGCATGTTTCCTTTTTTTAAGATTTATTTTATTTAATAATTTTAAAAGTTTTCTTCAGTGGACGAGTGTGTTGCTTGCATGTGTGTAAGTAGACTATGTGCTTGCCTTTGATTGCTTTGCCTGCATGTGTATAGGTGTACTATGTGCATGCCTGGTACCTGCAGAGAGCAGAAGAGTGTCAGAGCCCCTGGAACTGAAGTTATAGACAGGTGACAGCCACCATGTAGGTGCTGGGAACTGAAGCCGGGTCCTCTGTAAGAGCAGCAAGTGGTCTTAGCTGCTGAGCCAGATCTCTATCCCTGATTTTTATTTAGATCTCTCTCTCTCTCTCTCTCTCTCTCTCTCTCTCTCTCTCTCTCTCTCTCTGTGTGTGTGTGTGTGTGTGTGTGTGTGTGTGTGTGTGTGTACCCTCAGAGGCTGGAAGACTGCATCTGATTCCCTGGATCTGGAGTTACAGGCAGTTGTGAATTACCCGATGAGGAAACTCAGGTTGTCTGGAGAGCAGCAAGTGCTTTTAACTGCAGAGCCCCCTCTCCAGCTCCCCTCTTACATTTCTGTTCTCTAGTCATTCCCCACTCTCTGTGAAGGGCTGGTTTCAGGATCCTCCATGGATTCCAAACCCAAAGCTGCTCAGTCCCCTCACAGAATGCGAGGTATTTGCATGGAAGCTCTGAATGTCCTTTCTCCCACTTGTAATCAACCCCAGGTGGCTTGGAACTTGCAATGCGAGGCACAGGACTTGCAGACTGTGGCTGACTGTATTGATCAGGGAGTGTTGACAAGAAGCCTGCATGTGCTCAGTGCAGACACCAGTTTTTAGAACAGCATTTCATCTGCAGTTGAGGGAGATGCAGATGCAGAACCCAGGCTGGCTGCATAGCATTATACAACTCAGCGTGCACATAGTGTGTGTGTTGTGCCATTGGGTGACAACGTGTAAGTAATGATGACCTGTGATTACAGGCAGCATGAAGAGGTATAGCAGCTACCTGCAGCCAGCAGGTTGTGGCATATGCTCAACCTGCCTGACTCCTGTGAACTTCTAACCTCCTCTAAGCAGGCAAGAGCCAGCTTCCTGTGGGATATGAGGGGTGTCTTTGACCCCTGAGACTAAGATGAAGCTCAGCTCTGGCTCCAGTTCTGAGATCATCACCGTGTCTCTGGAGCTCAGCTCCTCATCGGCACAAAGGAGATGCAAATTGTGGGGTGACTACATAAAAAGGGCCGAGGAGGTGACAGTTAATGAGCACCTATTGGGCTGCCGGATTTTTATCACCACAGCATGAAGCCCAGTTACTACCTTGCAACTTCTGCGCAACAGTGTGGCTTTCGCTTGTAATCCACACACCCCTTTGTTCAGGTACGCGCTAGACTGCTTACAATGCCCCTGCAGTACACATGCTATGGTAACTGCCGCTCCCGGCATTGTGTAGCGATAATGACATGGAGAAATGCCGCTAAATAGCTGTTCCGCTGCATTGTGTGGATAATGACAAGGAGAAACGTCTGCACATGCTCAGTGCAGGTGTGGTCTTCCTCGGGTCCGTTTTCCATCCATGGCTGCTCAGGGAACCCTGGGGTATGTGGGTTAGCCTATGCCCAGAGTTCCGTAGCCAGAGCTGGTGCAGCCACTCCTGTCCAGAATGCTCCACACCTCTCTCCTCGCAGTAGCATCCTGCCACTCGTGCTTTTTTTGGGGGGGGGCGGTGTGGAGTAGGGGAGAGGCTGGAATCCTGCCAAGGTAATCCTGGACTTTATAGATGAGGCCCATTCAAAATGTAACAGGAATGCCAGCGGCCTCTGCAGGGAGGGGTGCTGCTTCCAGTCCTTGCCAGGTGTGGCGCCAACCCTTGCCCTTTCTCTCGCACACCCTCCTCCGGTCTTGTTTTCATCGTGGTTTCTCCTAAACAGGGTCATCTGTTCTAGAAACCAAGGCACACACAAGGGATGAGCGAGTAAGCCCGTGACGGCTTGCATCTGAGTAGGACAAGACAGAGACTGCTGAAGACCACAGTAGGTCCAGCCCATGCGACTTGAGTCGACTTAGGACTTGTTTTCGGAAATCGTTACTTCCTGCTGCTCATCCCAGGAGCTGACCTCTGTCAGGAAATGGAGAAATGCCGCCCTGAGCTGTGTCCTGTGAGCATCTGCACCTCCCTGGCCCAGTGGGACCTCTCCAGGAGGCTGCCATTATTTATGGAGCAGTCTCGGTGACAGGGAGGGGCTGCCCAGGAAGCATTCGGTGGTATCATGTCCCTAACCTGACTGACATCGCACTGCCTCAGGGAGCATTTCTCCAGGAGAGGATGGGGTCAGGAGCCCCCATGGAGACTTTTCAAAGCCATAATAAAGATATCAGGAGGGTGATCTGTCAGGTGGACGCTGCTAGGCCATTGAGGGGGCGGGCAGATGGTGAGGAGAAGGCTGGGCCAAGAACCAGATGTTCTGTTTCCTGAGAATAGACATGTCAGGTCTTCAGGGCTGTCAGGTGCCCCCTCATTAGCCCATCAGGCTCCCAGAGCCCCAGCGCACTGACATCTCACTCAGCATGACATCTGGCAGGGACCCAGGGCCACCGCCATCCACGGTGACCAGTGCTTCCCTCTTTGCAGAGGACGGGGCCCTACAGGGGCATGGCAAGCCTCAGTGGCAGAGACTGGAGCAGATGACAGCTCAGGAAATACCATCAGGCTTTGAGCTGTGGAGATTATCTGGGTGTCACCACCCGTGTGTCCCTGTCCTGTCCTGTGCTGTCCTTGCTTTGGACCCAGCCTTCTTCTAAGCACGTCTTCTTCTCATCAAATGGAAACTTGATGAACTATCTTAAAACACACACACACACACACACACACACACACACACACACACACACACACACACACAGGCATGCATGCAAATGCCCATCGACCCGCACTGTGATGCGTGAGAGGTGGCACTAACAGATAGATCTCAGAAGCACCCAGGCTGTGACGGTGTTTGCTAGCCAGCTCCTCTGTCTCTCAGCCTCACCTCTGTCTGCCACGTTTGTAGGTGGCAGAACCAGTATGGAGGGCGCCAGAGACAGACAAGTAACAAGTGGGGATTTTCTTGTACAATGATCAGGACAGAAAAAAAGGATTATCTATTGTGTCAAAGTTATTTAACATCCAAGTTACGTCTGATGAGTTCCTGGGCCCAAAGCTACCACCCGCTCAATGCTTACACAGTTGACTCTGTTAGCGTCAGTCCACTAGGTTTTAGTAACACACACGTACAGTGGCGGTGACCGTTGGACAAGCGCCTCCTCCTCCTTTCCAGGTGGGTTATAAGAAGATCTTCACGTGCCTATTATGAGTGAGACACACAGTAGGCGCTCAGCACATGGGTCCCCCTTCACTTCTAAAGAGGGCCTCTGTGGTGTAAAAAGAGCCACGCATTAGTGTTGTCTCGGTATCAACACAGTAGGTGGGTAGATGCTTCATTTTGCCTGCCTAGGGAACACCCATTTAGCCCTGAGAAATTGAGGCTATAACACATGTCCTCCACTCAAGCACCAAGATGTGCTTGGAACAGCCAATAAGCGGGTGGCTTTTCACTGGGATTCAGACTTGACTTGGGACTAGGGAACAGAGGCCTAGTAAGAACTACCACGTTCCTGAGTCACTCAGCCTTCCCATGGTGCCTGCTGGCCATTTAAGATGCAGGGAACTGAATCAAGCCTGGGAGAAAGCAAAACCTGTCTTGGAGCCGCCCCACCGAGAGAGAGAGAGAGAGAGAGAGAGAGAGAGAGAGAGAGAGAGAGAGAGAGAGAGAGAGACTAAGTACTGATTCCAGGCCCCACTGAATGCCTCTGCAGATGAGCAAGAGGGAGGAGGGACATGAACGCGCACTACACAGGCCGAGGTTGTTCCTCTTGTGGGGTGCTCCTCAGCCTAGACGCTGTAATTAGGCTGGGTAATAACAGGTCCTGTATCTCCTGCGCCTGTCAGGGGGAAGAATCCATCTTATCACTAATTGCAGGGTTGGCGGGCTCTGAATGTCTCTTTCCGCTAGCCTGGGCCTTTCCTGGGGGCAGCTGGCAGGGCTTTCTGAGTTAACACTGCCTGGGCCCGGGCGAAGGGAAGGTTGGAGAAAGATGAGTCAGGCACACAGGAGCCTCCCTCGTCCTGGTCCGAGCCTGCAGCTCTACCTGAGCATTGGACACAGCTTCCTCGGCCATCCTTGCTCTATCCCTTCTTCCACAGCCAGAAAGCATGCAGCTGAACTGGAAGCAAGTCCCCTCCTTCGCTTTGCATCCCCACTGCTCCGGCTTTCATGGGAAACAAGACAAAGCACTCACGATGGCCTACAGGCCTGCATCATCAGCCAGGACCTGCAAGTGTCCACTAGCCTCCTGCTTCCCGAGTGCCCAACCTCCCGCGCTCACCCAGGGCCTTTGCATGAGCGTTGTCCCCCATCGGCCTCTAGATGGATCTCCTCCACTTCCTGACATCCTGAGTCCTGGTGTGGACGCTCCCTCCTCGGGAATGCACTCCAAAGCCTCCAGCACTCGCTGCCCACCTGCCCTGCTTCATCTTGTTTTTCTTGTCAGCTCATCATCTTCTTACCCACCATATATTTTACTGATTATTGTCTCCCCCACCCCACAAGGCTGTCAGCTTCATGAGTTCAGAGGCTGTGGTCTGGCTGGTTCACCACTGTACTCCTGGTGCCTCAAACAGTGCCCATCACAGAGTAGGTGCACACTGGTAACCCAGCTGACTTGCCTCACCGCTTGCTGGGTTCCCTGTTTCTACTGAAGCTGTTGTTGTCAAGGAGGCTCTTGCAGAGGCCCTCACCTCCAGGAAGCCTGCCTGGACTCCCCTGCAACTGCCAGGCTCTGCTGGAGACTGTTTCTTTCTCTAGTTACTACCTGTGTTTGAATCTGTCACCACGGATTATTCCAGGGCTGGGTGGTCCTCTGGGTCTCCAGGGACTGCCGGAGGCTAGTTGTCCTCGGAGGAATGAGGGGAATGAAGGGCTAGGTGTGCTGAGGAGCAATGCAGTCAGACAATAAATAACAGGCCCCGAATTTAATCCCGAGTGCTCTGTGACCAGGCCACGTGCTCTTCCCTCACCTGCACCCATGCACCTCATCTGGAAATGACCACGATGCAGCCCAGAAGCCAGTGTCCCTGCCTTCCCCACTGGAACCCACACATCAGTTCCTTAACCAGCGAGGTCCCAAATTTGGTAGCATACTCTGGTTTGGACACGATCCTTTTGAAGTCGTGTGTGAGTGGGTTGAGAGGTGGGGGGATCTTGCAGGGTAGTGGCTTAGGAGGGATTCACGACATTCTCATGGGACTAGGTACGTAACTGTGGCAATGGATTGTTTTAAGAGGAGGCTCCCCATTGGGCTTGGTGCTTTTCAGTGTGTTGGCTTGTTTTCTGCTTCCTGCTGTGTTACAACACAGCACAAAGTCATCCTCAGGTGTGGCTGTGCGTTCTTGGACTTGCAGCCTTCAGAACTGTGAGCTTCTTTATAAGTTACCCAGCTTCAAGTGCTCTGTCGTAGCAACAGAAGATGAACTGAGATGTAATACGTCCTTAGTCAAACAAACAAACGAACCCAAACAGTTCTAGAACCCACTTCCTATAATCTATTCATTTATAAAGCATTGGTTTTAGTTTGTATTTATAAAATGTGTTTGTATTTACTTCTTAAGTGGTAAATACTGAACACTTATCTTTGTAGGGTGTGTGGAATATACAGAGCGGGAGAAAGACAGAGACCTTCATGTTCATGTGTGTGGCTCCTGCAGAGCCTCTGGGAGACGTCCCCTCCTGAGGCCCAGCACTCGGTGAGCTGATGTTTCAGGCGCTGAGAAAGTGGCATGAGCCATGGATCTTAGCACCCAGGCTGCTGCGCGTCCTTGGAGAAGTTGCTCTATCTCTCTGAGCTATACCTTTCTCACGGGTGAAGCGTGGGTGAGGATGTTTGCCAGCCCATCATGGAAAGGGAAATTTACTCACAACGTTGAATGTGGAGGCAGGAGAGCAGCTCTCAGAACCCCCTGAGGGTAGCAGGGTTTGGGGATATTTACGGCTCAGGCATATGGGGAAAACATACTGGCAGTTAAGAAGTCATCAGTGGTCTGCCTGCCATCAAATGTCGCCAGCTTTGACAGTGACAATCTATGTTATAGAGGTGTTATCTCCACCTCTAAAATGGGTGAAGGAGATTTTTTTTTTCTTTTCCCTTTCTCTCCTTTTTTGTGATGCTAGGGACCGAACAGAGGCCCTCATCCATGCCAGGCACATGCTTTACCCCCAGGCTGCACCCCAGCCCCTGAACTGGTGGAGTCACTTCAGGCCAGTAAGCCACAGTGACACAGTGAGTTTTTTTTTTGTTTGTTTGTTTGTTTTTGGTTTTTCGAGAGGGTTTCTCTGTGTAGCTTTGTGCCTTTCCTGGAACTCACTTGGTAGCCTAGGCTGGCCTCGAACTCACAAAGATCTGCCTGCCTCTGCCTCCCGAGTGCTGGGATTAAAGGCGTGCGCCACCACCGTCCGACCGACACAGTGAGTTTTATCTGGTGCAGGGGTCACCTGAGCCCTCGGGGCACTGTGGAAGGGCCAATGAGAGCATCGCCTGGCACTTCAGAGTTGCTTCTACCCCAAAGTGGGGTTGAAGGGACCAGCGAGAAAGTCAGGCCAGCAAGCTTGTCCCCAGGCAGGCCCCTCTGCCACCTGCCGATGTATGCCAGGAGCTTGGGGCTCACTGAGCAGACAGCATGAGCCAAGTGAGCAAACTGATTGCTGTGCTCAGAGTCATCCATCCCCACAGTGTGCGGGGAGGGTTGTGAGGTGTCAGAGTCTGAAAGCTGAGGTCTAGCCCCAGCGAGGGCTGGCTGGCAGGGTGGCTGTCCTCTGTTGTCAACACCATCCTGAGGGCTCGTGGTTTGAGTATAAACCAAATATTTCTTTCAGGACCTTACATTCAGGTCAGAAAGGCAAGATTTGCTTCACCAGATCAGAGCAAAATGGTACCGATTAGCTTGCTAAATATGTGCCTAGGGCCTTGTCTTCACATGGTTCTCGTGCCGGAGCCTGTAACTGCCTGGCTTTTGGTCACTGAAAGAATGACTCCACAAACAGCCAAAGGCTCACAGCAAAGCCCCACAGAGCAGACCTTGACCATCTGACATTAGTAGATCACTAGCCAGAGCAACTCTGGGTTTTAATTGCTCTGGGCTGAGAGGCCCATTTTTGGGAACATCCCTCAGTAGGATGCTGTAAACTGTTATAATCAGGTGTAGGAGCATCCTGGAGATCCCACGACAGGAACTGCCCACAGTAGAACATGAGCGTAGCATGGGAATCAGGATCCAAGACTCACGACTGTGGGACTCCAGCCTCCTGGAGGGGCTGAAGGATTTTCCAATGCAGAGCACTGGAGAAGTCCTGGCAGTTTGCTGTGGGGGGTCCACGAGGCTGTCGGGGTGAATAGAATTGGGGCAAAAGGACGAAACTTGTGTTCTGATGTCTCCACAACAGCAAAGTGCAAAATGCCCCGGAAATCAGCTTAAGGCCATGAATCCTGCACCCCATCATCCCCAGATGACAGACAGAATCCAGTGGTTCAGGAACCTTGAATGTGATGTCATCAGAGCCCATTAACACTTGGCCAGGTGTGTCTGAGAAGCAGACATGAATTCAGACACCACTGCTCTCCCTCCCTCAGGAGGGCGAAGGTAGCTTCTCTTAGGGGCCAGTCCCCAATTCCAGCAGACCCCCAATGGTCCTTTTGTCTGGGTGCCTGTCCCATGGCTATCAGAACCTAGTGGATCTTCTTATAATTTTGAAGGTTAGGTAAACCTTCATGGCTTCAGCATGTTAGAGAAATGCAGATCCCAACTCTGTATCTTTAAGACATCCAGGTACACCCCTCTTCTTTGAGGGTCCCCCAAGAGAGTCAACTACAGTATCTAGGGTGACTCCGTTGGTCCAGTTGTCTGTGATAACCTCTGTAGCAATGCTTCTCAGCACTTTGCAGAAACTCATATGGACAATCCAAGACACAGGGACTCAGAGTGGGCTGAGTGTGGGTTAGGGCACTGCTGCATTCCCTACATCTCTTGAACCCTCTTCAGAGAGCCCAAGAACCACACTCAGAGACAGCCCTGGGACCAGCTAGCTACAGCCTATTTCCTTGCGTGTTGGGTGTCCTTAGCCTGTTAAATGAGGGGGCTGGGCTTTCATATTGCTGCACCTCTGACAGAATGATTTATTACCTTGTGGGTCAGGGGATGGGGAGACCTGCAAACATCTGTGGAATGTCACCACTGGTGTTTTCAAGGGGGCCCCTCACTAATTGAGTAGATATACACAGTAGCACGGTAGTGGCATCAGGCTAGCAAGCAGCCAGATACCCCATCTTGAGACTAGATTAAGAGAGGGCATCTCGGCGGCTGGCGAGGCAAGCCTGGCTCCTCTTCTGGCACACCTTGGCTCTTGGCTTTCATTCATCTGTAGATTTGTATCCTTTCCTCTGTTTTTTTTTTTATTGTGATTCATCCCACATTCCACCCAATTCATTTTAAATTATATGGTTCCATTTCTGTTGTAAGCACTGCCATAGCCAGAGAACTTTCTCTCTGAAAGTAACCCCGCTATTAGCGGCACTCCTCATTGCCCCTAGCAATCACTGATCTATTTTGTGTGTTGATAAATTTGTCTGCACAGATATTTCATGCATATGGAATTATATACATCCATGCGTACACATGGCTTTGTGCCAGGCTTTGACGTAGCTTATAGTGTTTTCAAGGTTCTTTGTTTTGGTGTGTGCCATACTTGATGCATTTTCATATCTGCATAATATTTTGTTGTGTGAATCAACCATGAATCAGTGGGTGGACATCTGACTTGTTTGTACCTTTTTGGTGCTGAGGATGGTGGTGCACTGGATGCTTATTACAAGCTTTTGTATGAACCTAGGTCTTCCCTTCTCTTGAGTGAATAGCAAGGAGTGAAATTGCTGGGTCACGTGGCAACTTTTTTTTTTCAAGACAAGCTTTCTCTGTGTAGCCCTGGCTGTCCTGAAACTCACTCTGTAGCCCAGGCTGTTCTCAAACTCACAGAGATCCGCCTGCCTCTACCTCACCAATGCTGGGATCAAAGGTGTGCGCCACCACCACCCGGTATAGATTTATGGAAATGGATTAATTTAAGCTATAAGAACAGTTAGCAAGAAGCCTGCTGTGGCCATACAGTTTGTAAGCAATATAAGTCTCTGTGTTTACTTGGTTGGGTCTGAGCGGCTGTGGGACTGGCGGGTGACAGAGATTTGTCCTGACTGTGGGCAAGGCAGGAAAACTCTAGCTACAAGGGGCCCCCTGGCAGTGTGATCAGGATCCATCCCTGATGCATGAGCTGGCTTTTTGGAGCCCATTACCTATGGGGGGACACCTTGAGCAGCCTTGATGCAGGGGGAGGGGCTTGGGCCAGGCTTTGCACCAGACTTTGCTGACTCCCCATGGGAGACCTTACCTTTTCAGAGGAGGGAATGGGGGAGTGAGGTGGAAGACTCAGGGAAGTGGGAGAGGGGAAGGGGGGGTAGAATCTGTGGTTGGTTTGTAAAATGAATAAAAAAATTCTTAATAAAGAAAAAAACTTTCCAGATCGGTTCCTTTTCAGGATTGCGCTAGGCGTTCTTGGGAATTTTAGAATCAGTTTGTCTCCAGGCCGTGGTGGCGCACGCCTTTAATCCCAGCACTTGGGAGGCAGAGACAGGTGGATCTCTGTGAGTTCGAGGCCAGCCTGGGCTGCAGAGTGAGCTCCAGGAACGGCACAAAGCTACACAGAGAAACCCTGCTTGTCAGTTTGTGCAAAAGACACAACTAGATATTTTTATCTGGATTGCATTGAAGGTATATCGAAGCTGCCTTTGTTGCCATGGTGACAGCACCATTTTGTTTTATGGCCACGGGCTGTCTTTTCCCAGTGGTTTGCAGTTCCCAGAGTGCAAGCTTCGGCACCTTCTGTTCATGGTATCTCTGTGTGGCTGATTCTTTTTGGTTCTTTTATAATTGGAATTGCCTCTAGATTTCCTGTATTTTGGAAGGGGAGGGGAAGGTTTGGGGCTGGAGCCTCACCCTGACGTATCCTATGGAAGTGCGGAGTCTGGTGCTGGCGCCCCGATGTGCTCTCTTGCACCCCGGTTGCTCGCTGCTACTGTGTGGGAGGACAGCTGAGTTTCGTGCACTGATCTCGTGTTTTACAACTTTTCTTAATCACATTCTCTCTAGTCCTCCTCCTCCTCCTCCTCCTCCTCCTTCTCCCCAAATAGCATTTAAAATTAATCTGTCAGAATTACCAGGTAAACTTGTTGGGATTTTGTTTAGGATTGTATTTAGGGTTCAACAAACACCTTTGCAACGTTAAATATTCCTATCCTTAATTATGAACCGTCTCCACACTGGGCCACTGCTAACATTTCTGGCACCTTGCAGTACACTTAGCTCTGGGGCTGAGTTTCTGACATCTTCTGGGTATTCCTAGCTAATCTGTATTTGCATATTTTCTTACATTATGATGATCTTAAAAAACAATCTTTTGGGATGGTTTTCATTCACATATAATATTGAGTATATGGTCAGTAACTTTTTTCATCTCATCTCTTATTTTGAGTTTAGTAGTGAATGAAGATCCCAGAACCTAGGCCGTAAGTGGCTTTACTCCATGTAACTTCCCAGAAGAAGGGGAACCCCCAAAAGAGAGAGGAAGTATTCTGCTTGGGTTCCCTCTAATGTCCAGGTCCTGGCTTCTCCTAGCTTGCTAGCACTCTCTCAATTCTTCTGATAAATCACTTCAGATCACGTTTGTTTGGCCCAGGTCATGCCAAGGAGTTGCTAATACCTGGACAAAGGTGTTATAATATATACTTGGTTTAAGGTATACACATACATATTATAATGCATAATATATATGTGTATAATATATTATATAATATTATGTGTATATAATAAATATTAATATTATAATGTAATAATATAATATATCATATTATGTATGTGTTATATATGTATATAACATGTAAATGTATGTAATGTATATAATGTATATAATATATAGTATGTATAAATATATGTGGGGGCAGAGGGAGATTTCTCTCTGTTCTGGCAGCCCTGGCACAGGGCTCAGTCCATGGATGAGGCTGAGAACATCTTCCAGGAATGAAGACCAGTTGATGCCTGAATCAGAGAGTGCTTGTGTTTAAAATGCCACAAACACACAAGCCTCACCATGATCCTTTGTGTTGGGTGCGTCTATGGCTCTCACCCCAGAGACCGGGCGCTGAGGTGTAGAGAGTCAGGTCACGTGGGCAGCTGAGCTGGAGCTGAACTTGATTATGCACTCCAAGGCCTGGCCTCTCAACCTCTGTGTGGGTGCATGTGTACCATGGGCCCCCTCGCTTCCCTCTTCATCATTGTTTGGGAGGGTGCCCAGCTTGAGAATCTGCAAGGCGCAGGAGACCAGCACATCGCTGCTTTGCCTCACTTTTCACTGGGTACTGGCTCACTTCTCACTCAGTACTGCCAGTGTTCATTCAGTTTTCTGAGCCCTGCTGCTCTTGGTCTAGAATATTCTCCACGATGCTGTCGGAAGCAGGGTCAGTCCTCTCTGAGGGCCACTGCTGCAAGGTACCTCCCAAGGCAACTTCCTCTTGTTGGCCCAGAGAAAACGGTCCCCGGCCCTTCCTTAACCTTGCTGGTGCAGGCCCCATGAATTGCATTCTGATGGCTTCTGCCTCCTGATGGGATTCTGGCTCTTGGTGACTTGGAACTGCCAAGTATGGGTCCAGGGTGCCAGTCCCCCACCCACCCCTCCCTGGGGTACATGCCAGGTGCCCAGCTGTGCAGGCAGAGCCCACAGACATGCCTGAGCAGAGAGGCTGGGGTCCATGGAGCTAGTTCTCTAGAAAACAGCTGACTGCTGGAATTCAGAGCTGATAAGAAAAATGTACAAGGTCAGGGACACAATATGAGGAAGTTTTGTTTTTTTGTTTTTTTTTTTTAAGTACGTTTAGAATGTTAACAGTAGGAAGATTCTATTAGGTCTTTCCTATTTAAAGACTCTTTTCTATGTGAAGAATCCGTTGTGACAGTCTGGTGTTTAATTCAGGGAACAGGTTTAGATTGGGCTGGGCTAATCTGAGGCGCCTGACTCCCCTTGACCAAGCCTGGCCCAGGGAAGGATGTGTGACGTTGGTTGCCCTAGAAGATTTAAGGGGAGGACTGCTAGGGGCTCCTGGGTGTGGTTCCCCCCGGAAAGGGGTATGTGTCGATCAAGGCCTTCCTTCTCTCCTTGCTTGGCTGTTACCATGGCCGGGTGTGGTATTGGAGTGAGGACAGTTGTCTGTGGCCATCGCTAGAGAGTTATGGTCTGCAAAGGGTGACATCTTTGATTCCTTGAGCCAGCCCCAAGTACCACCCTCATGACCTTGGGACTCCTTGTTCTGTTGCTGGTCGGCTTTGACCGTCAACACGACACAACCTAGAGTCACCTGAGATGGGGGTCTCAACTGAGCGATTGCCTAGATCAGATTTATTGGTGAAATTATTAAGGCCACTCCACATAGTTAAAAGGGAGGTTTATTTTGTGGGGTAACTTACAAGTGAAGGGATGGGTAACAGGGTCTGGGAAAGACGAAGCACAGTCTGGCGGTATTCTCTGGAGAACTCTACTCGGTCTACCTCCAGTGTCCAGGGTCCAGGAACCAAGAGAGGTGGCACATCCAGATCTCGGGTCTTCAGGGTCCTCTCTCGGCCCCGCCTTGTAGGTGTGACAGTTACCGAAGCCTCAATGGGGGTTGAAACTTCCAGATCAAAGCTGGAATGGTTACCCACTACACAGATGGGCCTGTAGGCAGGTTTGTGGGGAATTATCCTGACTGATAACTGATGTCTGAGAGCACGGTCCACTGTGGGTGGCACCACTCCCTCAGCAGGTATAAGGTAAGTGTGAGCCTGGAGTGGGCCCGCAGCTGCGTTCCTCCATGGTTTCTGCCTCAGGCTTCTGTGTGTTCGCCTGACCTGCAGACTGAAATAAGCCCTTTCCTCCCGCAAGCCAGAGTCAGAGGGCAGCAGAGGTGAAACTAGAGCACCCACCCTCATGTGTTAGGTGGAACCTCCCAACTGCCAATGATGTCCTGAGCTCGGCTCCCCTTGGCCCGTGGGCAGTCGGAAGGGCCAGGTGGCTGCCCCCGGGTAGAGAGCCCCTGGTTCACTCAGGACCTTCCACTTCCCACAGGAACCAACTCCACCATCATCTCTGGACACCGCAGAGTGGGGAGTGAAGGCCAGGGCATTGGCTGAGCCCCTGCAAGCCCGTGTCTCCCTGTGGACAGCCTTCCATCTTCAGGGGTCTACCTTCCCCAGTCAGTCATCAGGAACTCATCTCCCAGACTCCTCTGCCTGCTTCTGCGTTTGTCATCCTCTCTGTCCAGGTTTCCTGTCTGCTAACTCATTCCTCTCTGGCAAACGCCTTTTTACCGTCCAACCAGTGTGAGACCGAATGTCTCTGCAGTGAAGTCTCTGCAGCACGTCTCTGTCCCCGTCTGCTCCCGCCCACAACGTGTGCCACTGTCTGGGAGTCCGTCTTGTCACCTGTAAGGTTCTGTAATCCAGGGTTGCGTCTCATTTCTATGTGTGACCCCTGTTCCTTATGAGGGGGCCAGAAGGGCTGAGGGCAAGGTTAACATTTGTTTGAATATTTGAATCAGAAAGGGGAGTGGATGAGTGAGTGGATGAATAAATGTCCTCCCATACCAGACCCAAGGCAGAGGCCAGGAGGACTCTGTCCGTGAAGAGTATGGTCTTGGTGGTGCTGGTACAGCGGCTGCTTCAGGGACACAGCCCACTGCAGAGCTGGGCTGTAGCTTGCTCCTGGAAGGGCAGGTGGAGGCCTGCCTCCTGGCCTCCTGCCTCCTCTAATCTCCTCTCCCTGCATCTGGGCTGCTGCAGGTCGGCCCGCCCTCCCCTCCCCTCTGCCTCTGCCAGTTGAGTTATCCCCTCTGCCATCTCCTTCTCCAGATGCTTGGGGGCTGGGGCGGGACTCGGGAGGGAGACAGGTGATGGCCCCACTGCTTTGGGAAATTAATTAGCTCAGTTCTGCAAATCACTTTGAAGATTAAAAAAAAAAAAGTAGTGGTTGTGAGAGGGGAAATCGAGAAGAAAAATGCTCACTTGCCCTCTATCGGGAGGGTCACTACCAGAGGGCATGGCTAATACCCATTCCACTTCATATCTGTTCTCTGAAAAACCAAACTTCTGGAAACAAGGCACTCGTGTGTACTGTTCAGGAAAAGAGCATTTGTGTCCTCTTTGTTAGCCTCCTACTGAAGGGGACTGCTCTCACGCTGGGCTTGGGCCTCAGACCTACCTGAGGATCTGACTATCGACCCTTAGCTGCAGCCTGGTCTTGCAGCCTGGTCATGCAGCAAGCGTGGAGTAGGTTCTCTGCAGGCCAAGCTTATAGCCTTTCCTTCCACCATGGACAGGGTAGAGTCCTCACAGCTCAGGTGGAAGCAGGCCTGCAGTCTGTCCTGGGAACCCAGCTGCCTCCCTAGGGACCACCCAATCAGGCTGCCTGTTGCTTCAGGGCAAACGCCTGCTCAGAGCCGCAGAACAGCTGAGAGCCCTGGGTGGGGTGCATGCCAACTTCCCGCACCCTAGGAAAATCCTCACGCTTACCACCATGCCCCAAGGAGGCCACATGGCAGCCCAGAGGCTTTCCTCCTCAGACCCCTGGATACCCTTTGAGATGCCCCAGAATGTCCCCCTGCCCTTGCCTTAGGTAGGAAGTAAAGCTGCCGAAGTTGACTTTGGCTTACTGAGACTTTGCTGGCTTTTCGGCTTCAGCCCCAGCTGGGCTGGAGGAGGGTGGCTGACTGGCACACATGTGAGGTTTGGCAGAGCAATGGTCTGGAAGCTTTCATAGGGCTTCAAAAGTTTGGCATAGGCACATCAGGATGGATGATGCTTCCTTTTTGGGGACCCCACCCCCGCAGGTCTTGGCATACATGCCAGGCAACAGGTGGGGCTCAGAACCATCTTGTTTATGGCTCCAGGTGAGCACTCAAGGGCCCCCCACTGAGGGGGCAGAGGGAGGAGGCTGGGCTTCAGCCAGGGTGCCCCATCTCTACCGCTCCCCAGCTGCAGCATCCTGGGAAACCCAAGTTTTCTTTCGTCCTACCCTGGGCCCTGCACTCTCTACTTGGCTCTGTTTTGCCCAGGAAGATGTATCCCAAGTGTTTAGAAGGTGCCAGACCGTGAAGGACACTGTAGAATCCCGTGATAGAATGGCTTGATTTGAGCCAGGCTCTTGCCTCTGTGAAACGGAAGCAGCAGCTCTTGCCAGAGTTGCTGAGGATGGGAAAGGACCGGCAGAAGCAGCCACGATCTGGCTCTGCCGTGGGGTCTCTCATGACCCTGTGCAAGGCCCTGGAGCAAGGTGGTGAGAGGCTATGGGTCTATCCCTTACAAGGAGCCTAGATGGCTGACTGCTTACTCCTTTGGTCCACAGACTGGCGGCATCTGTTCGGCAGGCATGACCCAAGCTGTCTGTACTCTCGAGGAGGCGTTAAGTTAATACAGGAGATTAAAACATGCTGTCAGGGGTGGGGGCCGAGCTACCACGTGCTGAGCACTTGCTGCATTTCAGACACTCGACAGTTAACGCAGATCGTGCTCTCAACCACCCGAGGCAATCTTTTATGACCAAGTTCAGTTGTAGGATGGGCCTGAGCATACATGTACAGCTGGCGTGATTCGGAGCTGGGTCTCTACTGGACTGACGGGCTCTGGAGCCCTCTCTCACAGCTAGTGAAGCATGCTACCCTTTAGAGAAGGTTGAGGATACCCAGGCAGTTTAGACACATCTTCTCTTCAGAAAGGAGAATGAGAGGACTCTGAAGATACCTCAGTGTCGTTCCTAGACCACACCCCACTGCTCTTACCATCAGTGGTGCCCCAGTGACTGAGGACCAGCTGAGGCCCTGGGCTCCCGGCCTTGGCCCTCTGCAGACTGCTCCTGTCTCCCCCAGTGACTGAGGACCAGCTGAGGCCCTGGGCTCCTGGCCTTGCCCTCTGCAGACTGCTCCTGTCTCCCCCAGTGACTGAGGACCAGCTGAGGCCCTGGGCTCCCGGCCTTGCCCCTTGGCAGACTGCTCCTATCTCATGTGGCTCTCTCTGCCCACAAACCCAATTCCCACCTCTGGCCACTATGCCAGCTTTAGGGCAGCCTCCACTTGCTAGGGAGTTCTGAGGGGTGCCAGATTTAAAAATGGGGGCTGCGGAATCCCTTTTTTGATTTTTCTATTTTAAAGCCTGTGTGTATGGTCTGGACAGCAAAAGGACATTATATGGTTCTCCCCTTCCCAAGACGTAGGACTCTTCATCAATGTTACATCAATCTCCCCCATCCTCTTTCCTCTCTTCCTTTTCTTAGTAACATGGAGTTTTCAAAGTACTTGTTTATATTTCTTCTGTCAACGAGAACTCTATCTTTTCTTTTTCAGTTTTAGGGTTTATCCCTCTACAAGAAATCAGAAAGTTCTCCCTGCATCTAGCATAAACCCCTCTTCTGTAATGGGCTTCATCATAGACCATGTACTCCAAAGCGGCAGACCTCCTGAGCACCTGCCATCCTGGGGCAGAGAACAGGTTCTCTTCTGGCATCTTCTCAGAAGACAGGGCTCTGGATATTCCAGAAAATGAGGGTTCTGGGTACCCCACAACATAAGGGCTCGGGGTACCCCATCGCCAAATTGGAAGGGCCTGCTGCCAAGGGAAGGTGACTTTTTCTGGTCCTTTGCTCTCTCTCCATACCGGTCATGCTGGTGCAAACAGGAGTACTGTACATGTTTGCTGAATGACTGAGTGACTGTATTAGGTGGAAGAAGAGCCGTGGACAGGGGGCGAGAAGCTCTTGTCCATGGTCCCATCCGAGAGGCTAGGCTGTGGGTAGGGTGAAGGCAGGGAGCAGGGATGAGATGGGGGCAGGGTGTCTGGGAGAGAGCTTTCTAGCAGGATCAGAAGGCCCCTCCCAGCAGCCCTGGCAGCATGGTCAAAGGAAGAGGAAGCTGCCAAGTGAGGTGCCTGAGGGCAGCCTTTCTATGGCGCTATCCATCACCTGTAGCTATCCAAGGAATGTGGAGAGCGAGACCCAAGCCAGAGGGAACATGGGTGGCAGAGGGTAGCAAGCCCTTTCCCCCAGCATAGAAACCAGGACCTGGCACTGGGCTGTGGCCTGCGAGTCCCCTCCTCCTTCCCTCTTTCCCTTCTCTGGCTGACCTGGAACTCGCTATGCAGCCTAGGCTGGCCTTGAAGCACCATAATCCTTCTGTCTTGGCTTCTTGGGTGCCACCATGCCCAATTTCCATTGGTTAAACTTTCCCTTTGAGGTGACCACCACGTGTCCTGTATGGCTGTGTGGACCACTGTTGTCCCTAAAGTCACAATCCAGGTGAATGGCAAAAATGAGGCTGCACACCCCACAGCCTAGAATAAAGGTCTACACAGTGACAACGTGCGTGCTCCTTAGAACCCAAGCCAGGCTGGAACGCTGTTGCCTGTCAGCACCCTCTCAGAGAAAGAGCCAAGTTTCTCCAAAGGCTGCAGGGCTGACTGACTGGCTGGTGCTTCTGGCCTCTTCTCAACTGCTGCTCAGGCTGGCCTCTCTATCTGGATTATTCTTCCCCCAGTTAGCTGTTTGATTCTCTTCCTTGACTTTAGGATCCTGCTCAGAAGTCACCTGCTCTGGGGGCCTTCCCTGACCCCTCTCATATAAGAAACACCTAAGCCCCATTGCTCCCAAGCCTTCCTGGTCCTATGGTGGCCACCAGTCACGTGTGCCTCCTGAACACTTGACGGTGGCCGAACAGGATCCAAACCTACTGTAAGTGGGAAACAGGCACCGCTTCAAGGATCAGGACGCCAGCCCGAGCACAACAGCTCAGGGGTAGTTTTCTCTGTGGAGTGAGGTCAACACAGAGGCATTTGGACCCGGCGAGACGCCTCATGGTTCAGCTGCTTTCACGTGTCCCATTCTGCTGGTCTCACTGAACCATCACCCTAGATGTCCTGACTGAGTCACTGTCACCTCCAGATGGCTGTGTGTATCTACTTGGTGTCTGTCCTCCCAGAGATGCCGGCTCCCCAGAGTGGGCTTGTGAGTCATCATCCCTCTGCTGCAGCCCCAGAAAACCTATTCCAGAGGGGCTTTATGAGGGCACAAAAGTGCTACCCGGTCTGCAGAAACGGTATTTGGAATTCTGAATTTGGATTATTTCCAGGCTGTCCACAGACAGCTCCGATGCTGGTCAGGGCAGTGCGTGCAGCTTGCAGGCAGAGGCTGGAGACTGGTCCTGTGGCATGCTCAGCTGCCCAACCAAGCTTGTATGTAACACTCTGCACTTAGGACAGAGTCCATCGGAGATCCCAGAGAGCCACAGCTGTAACTGAAGAGCCAACTCCATATTCAGCAGCATTCAGCAGTGTTGGGATTTTGATCTGGACTCTGGATTCTAGAGTATCTGAATGTGGGGTGGGGGTAGGGATGGGAGGGGGTTGTTGGGTTTCATCAGAGCATAGGTATGGAAGGTTCAGGTTTGGGAATCTGGGTGCAAACTTTGCCTCCTGCCACAGGAGCCTCAGTTTCTCTATCTGTCCTATGATGGTCTTACTCTCTGACAGATATTCAGATAGGTGTCCTTGTTCAGGTGTCCCAGGAACTTCAGGTAGGAGAGGCTGGGGGACCTTGTCAGACCCCCACCTGAGTTGGAAAACAAAGGAGGACTGTCCTGAAGCAGGCAGCGCCTTACACAGCCCCGGAGAAGCTGTGGGTACTTAGGTCCAAAGTGGCTTGGCCAGGAGTCCCTGTTCCTTTGGGGTGGTAGCCCTGAGGGGCTTAAGCACACCCAGGTAGACATCCAGGTCCATGTCCTTGATGGGGTTTTGGACTCCAGGGAAATGAAGGGGATGGCAAGGGAAAGGATGGGGGAGGGGAGGGCTGCTGTGGGATCCGGAGAAAGGCTGGCTGTGCACGCTCTCAAAGACTGATTTCCAGAGAAAGGGCCCAGAAGTGGCCAGTTGCCTTTAGGGCAGGGCATGTCTGTGGGAAAGAGAGTTGGCACAGGCATAGAGGAGTCCAGAGTGGTTGAGAAGGCACTAGGCTATAGCACTGATGTCCTGGGTAGTAGTGGCAGCTGGCATAAGTCTTGTTGGGGACCTGGCTGTGTCCAGAGGACTTGGTATGCTATGTCTGGGGTAGAGAAGGGGATCATTGCTCAAGATCTGTTCAGAAGGGACCAAGTATCTAGTGGATTTCGAGGGATGGAGGATCTGAGTGTCTCTGCTGACCAGGTGCAGGACAGCTAGCCACAGCTCACCTGGGTGCCCTGAGAATGGCTGGCCTGCTGCAGTTGACAAGGGGCTCAGTGTGAGGACAGCCATGCCTCCCAGCCTTCCTCCAGGGAGCCTGGGTTTGTGTGGATGCTCAAGGTGGCTTGCTCTGTCCTCGGGGACTCAGTTACAGAATCCCCCTTGCCTTGGACAAGACCCTATGAATTAAGCTGCCAGGTTGCTCCTCACAGCCCCACCACGGCCTGGTTGCCTCCTCTGCCAGTCCCTGTCTATCAGGAAATGAAGAGGATTGGGAGGACCAGAAGGAGGAGTGTCCTTGAACCATCTCTAGGCATGTGACACCCTTGTACTCAGCCTCAGTGTCCTGCTGCAGGAAGTGAGTTTGAGTCACAGTTTCCCTCTAAGGGCCATGAGGACTGCCCTGCAGATGATGCCTGAGTGCCCAGCTGGCCTTGGCTAGTTGGATGTGTGTCCTTCTGTCTGGGGAGCAAAGATTGAGTATAGGCCATCAGGGAGCAGCTACTCTGGAATGATATGCCTCCCCCACCAGCACCACCACCACCAAGAGGCGGGATTGGGGCAGCCAGTGAGCCAGGGGCCATTAGCACCTGCATGTAATTAGTGATCACTTCCTGGGAGTTATTTTTATCTTAGTCTTTTATTGGGTTCCAAATAAATTGAGCCAGACCAGGAAGTCCTGGGAAGTGGGTAGTCGGGGCTCTGGCTCTCACTGCCACCCTGTCAGGGCACCTGGCACTGGAGTTTTTCCAATCCAGCTGTTCACTGGGTCTCACCGCTCCCCTGGAAGGTTGGGAACCCTGTCTAAGGCAATGGCCACCTGGCTGACCCCAGAAGGGAAGGAGAGAGAGTGTTGCAGAGTACCTGAGGCCTTGGCCAGGCAGCCAGGTGATCTGTGAGCAGCCCATGTGTCTGTGAGTGAGAGAGTTCAGGGGGGCAGAATATATACATTGAGGGGGTCTCGGAGGGGGTTTGTTCCGCCTCTGGGCAGTCTGTTCTGGTGGGGAGTGGGTGGGTGGCTGGTCTACTGATGCAGCCTGTGAGGTGCCAAATTGTGAAGTCTGTCTACACTGGGCAGATATTGGGGAGGTGAGGAGGTTGCTACTGGAGCAAAGAGGTTGGATAAGGAGTGTATGTCCAATGGGGATTAGGGGTGCAGTAAGGTGCTGAGTCATCAGGGAGAGGAGAGGGGGCAGCTGTGTGCCTGCAGGGCCATAGGGTGTGGGCTGTCCATGCATGACTGAGTGTGAGAGCATGTGTATTTGGTGTGAGCTTGGAGTACGTGTGCATGCCTAATACATGAGTGATACGTCGATAGCTGTATAATTCTCTGGATTTTACAAGGGACTGCTCAGGTGGCCAAGCTGAGTGCCTGACAAAAGCAGGTCAGGAGCCTGATAAGCCAGAACATGAGCTCAGAACCCCTCGAATGGAGAGGACAACACCCCCTGAGAAAGGGCCGTTCTGCACACCACACACGCTTTACACACCACGCACACTATCATCCCTGACTTCTGATGTCCTGACTTCAGGATGGTGTGAAAGGCACTCAAGTTCAGTAGAAGCCTTACTGGATGTGACTCCATTCTGTGTGACCACTCACTCGTCACTTTCAGTAGCTCATGCATTTTACAAGACACTTGACCCCTGACAACATGCATCCTTTGTGTTAGGCACATCTGAGCTGGCTTGGACCATAAACCTCAAGGCCCACTCCTCCCAGAGACCCAATTTTTCAGCATGTCCCTACCTCCCTATGGCCATACAATCTCCCAGGCAGCTCCAGCAGCCTGCGAGGCATCTCCGATCTAAACCATAATATTCTTCCCTGGCCCCCCCTAGGCTCGGGTTCATCCCAATGCAAGATTCATTCCATCTAACTTCAAAAGTCCCTGTAATTTTGTACTGTTCCAGCACTACTGAAAAGCCCAAGGGCTCTTCTGAGACCCAGGGCACTCCGTTCTCTTAACTGTGAGCCCATGTAGACTTCGGTTATAAGTCAGACACTTCTGATGCACAGTGCACTGGGTAGACACTTCCATTTCAGTAGGAGGAGCGAGGACACAAACAAGATAGAGAGATCAGCCGCAGCAGGACTGAAACCCAGCAGGGAAGACATCAAATGCTGCAGTTCTGTGTCCGAAGTCTGGGGCTTGTGCTGAGATGGAGTCATCTGTGCTCTGGTGGGCTTGGATAGCTTCCCCTACAGCCATTTTGCCTGTGGCACGCATGTTTTCTCCTTCTTGGCAAATGTTCCCAGCATAGCCAGTACCCTGAGGTCCTGATTGGAGGAGCTTAGGCCTTACCTTCACAACTGCAGTCATTGCCCATGCCCAGACTCCATGTAAAGAACCCAGCCCTTCTGGGCGGCAGTGACACACGCCTTTAATCCCAGCATTTGGGAGGCAGAGGCAGGCGGATCTCTGTGAGTTCAAGGCCAGCCTGAGCTACAGAGTGAGTTCCAGGACAGGCTCCAAAGCCACACAGAGAAACCCTATCTCGAAAAACCAAAACAAATAAACAACAAACAAAAAAAAGGCTGTGGCTTGGTTACTGCTCATCTCTCTTAGCCAGTTTGAGAGTGAGAAAGAGCATCATCATCAGGTTCTGAAAAACCTGCAACCCCAGCTGGACATACAAGCCCATGGGCCATCACATATCCAAATAGCATCACATGGCTGACTGCGAAAAGGGACCGCAGGAGAGATGCTTTATTCTCTCACAGGGGAATCCTTGTGTGTAGACAGGCTCCAGCCTGATGATTAAAAATTACCATTTTCCAACTTTCCAACTGTGCAAAAATCACTATATATTCCGTAGACATTTCCCCTCTAATTTTGAGCTTTTGCTTTTCTTTCCCAGACTGGCAACGTTTGGTATGGCATTCTTCTGAACAGTGGGCAGAGCAGCAGGTGTCGATCAAGTGGTCACTTCAGGGGACTGCTGCGGAGCTGTGAGGCAGGGTGGGTTGTACGCGTTTCATTTGCCTCCACCTTAGGATATTTTCAAGTTGTGAGCAGGGAAGGGTGTTGGCTCAAAAGCTCATTCTGATTAGAGAAGCAGGTATACATTAATCTGTTACTTTTTATCCCCTCCCCTTCTGTTTCCAGCCTACCAAGTCTGGCAGCAGAGATGTAAACCTGGCTATTCATGCTGTGATACAGAGGAGAGGAGCTGACGTGGAACACATCTCATTCCCAGAGGGGGTGTGCTTGGTGCACCCTTGGTGGAGAGGAGATATCACAGTAGGTTGGGTACAACGTGGTGCCCTGCCTATTGGAAGTCAAACGTGGCTAGAGCAGATGGGTATTTTGAGACTGGGCAAAGTGTGGCTGTGCCAGGTTGTCTGCTCAGCCAGCCGTGGTACCGAGGTGGCAGCTAAGTTTTTCAGGATCTTCTTTCTCCTGTTGATCTGTTGATGGGTTTTCCAGGGAGCAGTGTTCTTGAGAGAAAGAAAGGCAAGGTGTGCATGAGAGATTGTGTGGCAGGGCCAGGTACAACAGCCTGTGCAGGCAGAGAAACCTCCACTGAGCTGCAGGATTTCTCATCTTGTGGTCTTTGTTCCTGTAGTGGGTTGGCTTGGGCAACCCCTCTGTTTCACGTTGCCAGCCGTTTCCCTGATGATCACAGCTGGAGCATGTTCCAAGATCCACATGGGTCATGACTTACTTAGCAGCATACCTTCCCACATTCCAATTTGTAGATACTTGGGCTCGTTCTGAGGCTTGCTACTGGGTGTCACAACCCTCTGTGGCAGTGACTGCCATCTAGAGCATGACCGACCCTCAATCTGGAGCCAGCCAAAGTGCTCAGAAGTGACCCTCGAGCCTCTCTGCCTGAGCGTGGCTGAGAAAGGGCACCAGAGTCGGGGGAGGAGCAGATCTGATAGCTTTGCCATTAATACCTTGGAACCCAATTCATAAAAGCATCTAATTACAGGGAGCCTGCATTTCATTGTCGTTTTGGTAATGACCTGCAACTGCATACAAATTACAGGGTAATCCCCTCAGTGGTGCTCAGTTTCCTCCAGTGAGGAACTTTCCGGCAGGCGTCTGAGGCTCAGGTGATGCCAGCGGCAGAGTATGCCCCTCTCTAAGGCACTCATGATACTACAGAAAGATAAATGTCATGAAAGCTGGGCACATGCACTGCCCACCCGCCATGAAGCAGTGTTCTCAAGTCCGCAGGCTGGAACGCAGCAAGGACTTGGGTCACACAAGCTGAGCCTGTTCAGCTGGGGTCAGGGGATCCCAGGGGCATGGATAATCTGACTGCTTCTGTCCCTGCGAGGGTGTCTTACCAGTGGTTAGAAGCCTGTCCCTTCACCAAGCTCTCGAAGGAGCCTAGAATGCCTGAGGCTCAGCCCCCACCCTCAGCTCTGCGCACAGAGATACATTCTACGTACAGCTTTGTTTTGTTTTCTTCCCAGAATGCGTGTGACTTTGCCTGATTGTAAAGACAAAAATCAAAGTGAGCCATCACAAGTTGGGGACCATCTGTACATCCAGTGGTAAAGACGCACATAGGGCACAAAGCTAAGATTTCCTCCTTGGCCCCTTGAGTGTTCCAGGAGCAGCCACCTCAGTTCCTTCTTCTTCACTGAGGCCTCTTCTGTGGGTTCACACGCAGCATTAACGACCCCCTGACACTCCCATCCACAGCTGTCCTGCTTCATTTGCTGGTAGTCTCGGACATACTGCCACTTCTGATGTCACACTAGGCCTTCATTTTGAGTTGTATGGGCTCAGAGGTGTGGATGATGTATTTAGCCCGCCTCCCCCAATCTGTGGACACGTGGGGGTGGTTCCACATTCTTGTATGTGAGCTGCCGTGTGCTTCCATGCATGCGTGCATCTCTAGGGTGGCGTGTTTGGATGCTGAGCCCCTAACAGCATGCATTCACGTCAGCACACACCCTCACCTGGCTCTCAGCTGCTTTCAGACAGCACCCCACTGCACCCCCGCTCCCCTGTGGCTTCTCCCCATAGACCAGGAGCTCCGGACACTCATCAGATGCTGCTGAACTGTGGGTGCTGACTGTCCTCCAGAGGCCCCAATGTTCATGGCTAGGTTCCCAGGGGACACCATAGTGAGATGTTTCCAGGTCCCTGGGCATGTCCTTGAAGGGCATGTGGCACCCCAGACCCTTCTTGCGGTTTTTTTTCTGCTCTCCACTGTGAGTAGAACAGCTATGTTTTGACATCTGTCACCACCATGGTACAGTGCTCAACCAGAGGCCTAAAAGCAGTGGCCACCAGTCATGGCCCCTGATCTCTGAAATGCTGACCCCAGAGAAAACATTTCCCATTTATAAGCGGCTCCTCTCAGGTATTTTGTTATTTGAAAGCTCACAAAAAGAGGTGCCCCTCCTCCCCACCCCCATCCCACCCACCTAACAGCAGCCGTGTCCTGTCCTGCTCTACAGCATTGTCCCTATAACTGTGACATGTCTTCACTTCAGAATGAAACCCAGGGCTCTCATGTCCCTAACCCCACAGTGTAGCTGGAGACACTAAAATGCAGGCAGGGGCCCTTCTCTCTCACCCAGGGCTATAGAGAACTGATGCATGGCCCAGGCCAGAGGGCAGCAGCCAACACTGGCCTTCTGGGGCCGCCCCCACCAGGGGCCTTCAGGCCGCGTCCTTGGCCTAATCCCGTTTTCTGCCCAGCTGAGCAGTGGGAAGGCTTAGTTCTCACCCATTTTAATGCAAAGGAGGCTGCCTAGCCAGCTTGTTCTGAGCATGGTGACAGTGGCCATGAATGGGGACCCCAGTAACGGCGACAAAAATGTGACAGGGCCCTCCATCATGGTATTGTGCGACAATTGGGACATTATAGTTAGTCCTGGAACCCACTCAGGAAGGGGCGGGGGCCTCCGGCTCGTATGCTAAGCAGGGCCAGGCCCGCCTCAGCCACCTTCTCTGGCCTGTCCAGTGACCCCATTGTGTGAGGTGCCTACATGGGGCTCCTTAACTGCCTTCCTCCTTCTCTCCCTCCGTCCCACTGAGGCTTGGACTCAGCCTGGGCAAAGGGGCTGGTCCTGGTGCCCTGCTGAGTGTCCCTGGAGGGTGCTGCCTTCTCAGGGCCTTAACTGGCAGTAATAAGAGGGAAGTAAGTGACCATATGAGAGCGGGGTCCTGAGTGTTTGCCTTGAACTGTACATACTCTGCCAGCCCTTTTTGCAGCCCCCGGAGAAGGGGCTTTGCTTGATCCGGATTGCAGATGAGGCCGTTAGCTCTGGAAGCTGAGAACCTATGTGGTGTGTGGGTGTGCATGCGTGCGTGCATGCGCGCAGCCACGCCAGGCAAATCTCTCGCCTCTGTCCACAGCCTGGCCATGGTCCTCAAAGCAAGGCAGGAGTTTGCACTCATGAGCTATGGAGGGTAGCTCGGGACTGGGGTGAAGAGCCAAGGCAGGGACTGGCTGAGGCTCCTTCCTCCCTTCTAGGCTGTCCTGCCCGAACCAGACCAGACTCCATTGATCAAAGCAGTCTCCTCGCCCCTGAACCATAGGCCAGCCTGCTCTGCCGGCCCCCAGTTCCTTTCCATTTGCAGCTGGACAGCTTCCAGGGCCGGAGTTGGGACAGGCAGTAATGGACCACAGACTGAGTTATGGAGTCCCGGAGGCAACCACAGCAGTGGAGCCTGGACCCCAGCACAGCTGAGCTGTGGGACACTGGTCTCCCTGGCCCCTGGACTCCCCATCCTCTCTCCTTAGCAGAACAGCTCTTTGGCCTTCCTTCTAAACTTTCCAGAGTTGGCGACTGAAGCTCGGAGGACGAAGACGGTTCACCTAAGGTCACACGATAAATGAGCTCCGGAGGCCTCTCCAGTGAGGCATGGCTTCATGGGAGTAGGGAACCATGGGCTTCCCTACCATGCCCTCCCTCTGCTGTGTAAGGAGGCTAATGTGGTTATGTGCCTGTGTGGCTTTGAACACATGACTTTTTGAATCAGAAATTCCTTCACAGCCTCTTCCTGCTGGGAGAGCCCCTGAGATGTTCAGTGGGCAGGACAGTAGAGAGGGGGTTGGAAAGCTATGAGTGGTCAACTAAGACTCAGGTCTCATTCATTAAGGTCTGTGCCTAGAGTGAGGGTGGTGGTTTTTATGCTTCCACTGCCCAGATGATTCCTGAATCTTGCCCCTGGGTCTGGAGGAGCCCGCCAGAACTGGGAGGAGTTTGCCGCTGCTCCCCGGTAGAGGGTCCTCCCCATCTGGAGAGCATGGCTCATGGCAG
Source organism: Peromyscus maniculatus bairdii (assembly GCF_049852395.1). Taxonomy (NCBI): domain Eukaryota; kingdom Metazoa; phylum Chordata; class Mammalia; order Rodentia; family Cricetidae; genus Peromyscus; species Peromyscus maniculatus. Next base: position 113,539,326 of record NC_134854.1, read on the forward strand.
TTTCTGAAGGCTTCCCTGGGACAGGAGGAGGAACTGGGGTTGTGGCCAGAAGATAGGACTGCGTCCCAGGGTGCAGTGTGCAGACAGACAGGCTACAAGCTGGTGAGGGGACACTGCCTCCCAGCAGGCACCTCAGAACTGGGCAGGCTGAGAGGGGAGGCAGAGCTCATCTAGCTATAGAGGCTAGGGGCGGGACCCTAGGAAAGGGGGTGCAAAGGGCCTCAGGCTTGAGTGGGAGCTCAGTTCTGGGACCCACAGGGCCCTTCCTTCCCAGAGTGCTCTAGCAGGAGCCCCCCCCCACCCCGCCTCCTGCTGATTACAAATTGCTCTGTGATTTTCTCCCATTACCATGGTGACGGCAGGCCTAGCATCTCAGGCAGCAGTGGGATGCAGCTGGATCGTTTAAGTCTGGGGCTCTCCAGGCCCCCTCCCCTCCTTTGTCCTCTCTGCCTTCTTTCCTCTGTGTATTCTTTACCCATTCATTCCCTCCTCCATCCCTTTCATTCATTCATTTCCTCCTCACGCCTCCCCTCATTCATTCATTCATTCATTTGTTCGTTCACTAGTTCCCCCCGTTTCTCCCTCCCTCCATCGTCCCCTCACTTCACAGCTCCTGGCAGCCCTCAGGTTGGCAATGATTGCCAGTGACTAGCCAAACGTCCGGAATATCAGATACGTCCTTTGGTGTCACAGCCACATGAGCTCAAAGCTCCAGCTTCATTTCATCCTCTGGTGGCTCTAAGAAGCAGGAACCCCCCTGCTAGTCTACTGCGGTTGCATTGTGGCGACTAGGTCCCACAGCGGCCCACCTTCCTGGTAGCTCTGTGTTACACCCTGGCCTTTGATCATCCGACATCTCAGAAGCCACAGGTACCTGGAAAGGAGCAGCAAGGCCACAGCCCGCTCTAGTGTGGAGCTGCCCTCACCCAGACCTGGCATAAATGGCTTCTCAGGGCTCTTTAGTGGTGCCCTGGACCAGCTGATTTTCACAGCCCCTCCCACTCCCCAACCCCCCCACCCACCCACTCTCTCTCTACCTTGCTCTGTACCCAGGAGGCTGCCACTCATCCACACTGGGGCTTCTCTCTGGGCAGAGCAAGCAGGGAAGGAAGCCTGCTTCCTGCCTCCACCTCCCTCTTCTTTCTGTAGTCACTGATTTTACCCCGGCCCCTTCTCATGGCTCCAGATCTGAGCTCTATGACCCCCTTGCTCCGCTGTCCCTGTGGCCCAGGGTGACAATGGCTGTGTGCCACTGTGGGCCGCTGCTTCTCAGTCCTGCGGGCTCCCTGCTGTCACATCTCTGGATGTTTCCTGCTTCTGTCTGCATCTTCTGCCCACCCCAGGCCAGAGCCTGGCCTCGTTCTGGCTCGGTTAACTTTGGTCTCTGCCAGTTTTCGGTGGCTCCCAAAGGTAAGAATTCCGGAGCTAGAGAGCTGGGTTCTAATCTCAGGGCTAACAGATCCTGATCTGCCCTATCAGAGCTGTGTGACCTTGGGAAATGGTCTTGTCTCTCCGGCCCGCTTCTGGTGATTATAAGGCCCATCGCAAGAGACTACTGTAAGGACTAAGTCCCTTGACACCACCGAACACATGACCAGCATGTACTACTAGGTAATAAATGCCAAGTAAGTAGTCGGTGCTTCGAAAGCGTTCACCCTGCTGCCCTTACCAAGTTCTTGTAAGCTGTGGGGCTGGGTAGAAGCTACAGGCAACCACTGGCATTCTCACCATGGAGACTGGCAAACCTTTCCACCCAGAGCACTGGTTCCCAAGACAGAGCTGAAGGTCTCTCCATCCTCTGCTCTCACAGCCTCGTCCCCCCATATTCTTCTCATCACCCTCTTTTTGACAGTGAGACAGGGCGACCCTGGATAGCGTGCGACTTCATGCACAGGACCCTGTGACTTGCCCCCACTCTTGTGGCCTCACACCGCTCGCCTCTCCACTCCCTTTTGCCTGCCATGGTTATACTAGAGGGCTGCAGGCCTCCTCGCCTGTCCGGCCTGTAACTGGAGCTGTGGCGGTGTGGCCGAGTCCTGGTGGCCAGATCGCACAGGTATCAGTGACTACCAGTGTCCCGTTTTCCTTCACACAGGGACACAGTTAAACAATGACTGACAGTCCTCACAAGGGCCTGGCTTCCCCAGGGAGAGGCCCGGGCATGCTATCAGGCCTCACGATCTTACCCCTTAAAAGGCCTGCCCTCCCTGCTGACATATCGCACAAATGGGGCCTTCAACCATTGCCAGGGACCGTCTGCTGTCCTGGGAATGTGGGCCGGAACCTGGGGCCCCGTGCCAGCCAGTCCTGCGCAGCTCGCCCTTTCCCTCTCTGTGAACCTGCCTCTCCGAGCACCTGACCATTTTTCCTCTCTCAGCCTGGATTACACCCCGTGAAAGCCCTTTGTTCCCTGGCTGCCCAGCTTCTGCCAAAGTAGCCATCTGCCCATGCACAATCACTCAGACCCTGGGCCACTCTTAGGTACCAGCGTTGGCCTAGGAGTTAGGTGGCTTGGTGGCTGAGGGGATGGGCATGCCACTGCCATGCCAGATAATCCTGAGAGTTGCCTCTTGTCTCCAAATGCTAAGCTGTGTATTCTAGAAATTTCTCTGCAGCAGCACTGAAGAGGCTTTATTATTAGCTCATGGCTGGAGAAGTTCTCCCTCGACAATGCTCTTCCTCATCCGTAAGGAAGATGCCTTACCGCCTCCCCACATAATGGCCCCACAAGTGCTGAACTTGGTGGTGGCAGGCCTGGCAGAACTGACCCCGCGTTTGAGCCAGCCTGGGCTACATGAAGCCCTGTCTAAAAAAGTGTCCTGACTACTTTTATGTCGACTTGACACAAACTAGAGTCATCTGAAAGGAGGGAACCTCAGCTGAGAAAATGCCCCCAGAAGATCTGGCTGTAGGGCATCTTCTTAATTAGTGATTGACGACAGAGGGCCCAGCCCATTGTGGGTGTTACCGTAACTCTGGGCTGATGGATCTGAGTCTATTAAGAAAACAGGCTGAGCAAGTCATGAAGAGTAGGCCGGCTGCTCCATGGCCTCTGCATCAGTTCCTGCCTCCAGGTTCCTGCCCTGTTTGAGTTCCAGTCCTGACTTCCTTCAGTGATGAACAGTGATGTGGAAATGTAAGCCAAATAAATCCTTTTCTCCCAAGTTGATTTTGGTCATAGTATTTCATCACAGCAATGGTAATCCTGACTAGTGCAGAAAGGAAGGAAGGGAAGGAGGGAGGGAGGGAGGGAGGGAGGGAGGGAGGGAGGGAGGGAGAAAAGAAGGAAGGGAGGAAGGAAAGAAGGAAGGAAGGAAAGAAAAAAGGAAGGAAGAAAGGAAGAAAGGAAGAGGAAAGAAGAGGCTAATTGCCTTATGATTTTAGAGGCTAGACAGTCAAGATTAGGTGACTGTCAGCTTGGCCTCTGCCGGGGGGCCTCAGGTGGATGGCATCATAACAATAGGAGATCATACATCAACAAAGAAGACCAAAGGGATTAGGGCCAGCCTTGCCTTTTTGTAATACTTCCCTGGGGAACTAACTAAAGTCCCAAGAAAACTACTGTAAGTCCTTCCAAGGGCAATGCCCAAGTGATCTACCTGACTTAACCACCTCCCCCCCCCCGCCCCCCATGACCTGACCTCTTCCCTCAACATTCCATCCCTCTACCCACTACAAGAAGGACCAAGCCTCCAACATATGAATCTTGGGGATCTCACTCAACCTTCTTCCAAACCATAAAGTAGCATGGCTATGGCTGTGAGGTGTCACCTCAGAAAGTTTTGGGAGCCTGGTGGGGATTAGCTGTGAAGCATCTGCAATGTGCTCTGGCTGCAGTGTTCATGGGGGGGGGCAGTCACCCTCTGCTTCTGCCACCTGCGCTTTGCAAGCACCTGTATGAGGTGTGACTGTGAGTCAGTGCTGGAGGGAGGTGAGGCTTTTCCCTCTGCTGGAGACGGTAATGAGGCATGGTACACAGCATGTCAGTCCTGGGTCTCTGAGTGAGGCCACATGTGGGCCCAGGAAGGAGTACAAACCCCCACGGGGTCAGGGAGGCTCCTATCTCTCCACCCGGAAGTGTGCAAAGTAGGCCAAGAACCAACCCAGGTCTTCAAGGTAGGAGCTCAGAATGGTGAACACCATGTTCAGCAGGGTGTTGGGTGGCTGGACACGCGCTCACACACTGGGTTAATAGCTGGTATGTCGGTGTCCTGACCACTGCCGCCTGCGATTGTGCTTTCTAAGTGGCCAAGGGTCTTTGGCTATGTGAAGAGAGAACATACAACAGCGTCAATCAGTAAGAAAACATCAAATGCTGGTGAAGACGTGGGCAAAGGGAAGCCTATTCACTGCTGGTTGGAACGTCACCAGTTCAGTCAGTATAGCAGTCAGCATGGTCTACCCTGTGTCACAGGTACGCCCTCGTGAGTCCTCACCCAAAGGCCTCCAAGCCCTCAGAGACACTGTGCGGTCATCCTCACTGCAGCCTTGGCCATGCAGCCAACAGCAAGGGAACAGAGAAAACGTGAGCATAGACACACAGTGCAGTTCTGTAGAGGAGAACAGAATTATGTCATTTGCAGGGACATGGATGCAAATAGGGTTAATCACAGCATGCAAACTAAGCTGGTCTCAGAAAAACAGAGCATGCTTTCTCTCATTTGCAGTTCCTAGGATGTATAGACACATAAAAGCACGTATGTATACACGGAAGGAAACAAGTCGGCTGTCCTGGATTGGTCATGTGAACGAGCTCATCACAAGGGTCCTTGCTGAGGGACCCAAGAGGCCAGAGTCAGAGGTTGGAGGGATGTGCTCTGTAGCTGGAGAGAAGGACCACACGCCAAGAGGTACAGGTGGCCTCTGGGAGCCAGACAAGGCAGGAAAGGGTTGGTCCTCTCAGAGCCTCTGGAAAGAGCCAGCCCTGACCTCACCCAGCCTCTGGCATGGGGAGTCTGGTTACAGACTTCTGACCTCCAGGCAAGCAGGGTGTGCTGGGCCAAGTCACTGAGTTAGCTTGTTTCAGCAGCAAGAGGAAACTTATACATTAGCAGAGAGGCTAGAATCGCTGGTTGGGGCACTGGATGGAAACTTCCCTTGCTAACCGGATAACCTTGGGCAAGTGGCCTCAATTCTCTTTGCTTCTTTTTACTTATCTGAAAATTGGGGCTTATGGAGCTGGGGTGCAGTTTCGTGGCAGAAGGCTAACATAAGCCTAATATGTTCGTGGCCCCGGGTTTCATCTCCGGCACTAAAAGAAAAGATTCAGCCTCCCAGGGTCACCAAGAGACCCCGGGGAAACTTCTTAGGTAGTTAGATAGTCTGCAAATGGCACAGAGAATGGTGAGGGGCCTCCTGGAAACACTTTGCCAACACTGGTTATGAGTGATTTTTGTTTCTGTGGCCCTTTCCTAACACCACACACAGATCTGCCCCATGACAGCAAGGCCTATGGCCCAGTGAGGGGCATAGGCCAGGGGTGAGGGTGGGGGAGTGGTTCCCAGCAGTGCCCTGAGGAGCAGCTGGGAGGCTCGGGCACAAGACGGGGTCTCAGCAGGCATGGGCCTGGATCTGCCTCTCCCCTTTCTCCACCCACACTCTCCAACAAGCTGTCCAAACACAGGCCAGCCGCCTGAGGAGGTCTCCCAAGGATGGGCCCTGGGAAAGGTTGGCGACAGCAGCATGCAGCAGGAGGAAGCAGCCTGTTTGCTTTCCTGCAGCCCGGGAGCTTCCTGCCCTCGGTGTGTTTGCTTTGCTTTCTAGGGGCTGCCTGCCGCGGAGGGTTGGCCACCTGGTGGCCCTGAGCCCTGGAGCCCTGGGTGGCGCTGCATCCAGACCTGAAGAAGCATCTGGGACGCTTCAATCCCAAAATCTGCTCTTGGACTCACCAGTGCTGAAGCAAAGGGCAGAGCCAGCAAAACCAGCATGGGTGGTGGCTTATGGCATGTCGGGCCCCCTTTTGAGAGTCCATGCAATGCTCTTCCTTGAGTGACATACACTCAAGACCACTGTGCTAGCCCCATGTACCACTGTGGAAATGGAGGCACAGAACATGCTGACCCCAGTCCATTTTCCCCAGAGGTACAGCCTGACCCTGAAGCTGCCTCACCTGATAGCACCCCTGCTGAGCATCTCAGAGCAGAGGTGTGAGGCCAGCACCAGACGATTGAGTCTTACCTGTGTTACAGGTGCTTGCAGCAGATCCCACCTCTCGTGCTCTTATTCTCAAGCCCGTATCAGAAGAGACCCGTGTCCAGTGCCCTCCACCTGTGTGCTCATTTTCCTGTGGCTTTCAGCTCCAGGCTTACCCCAGTGTGGTGATGCAGCTGGGTCCTGGCTGGAACTATCCCCTGCAGCTGGTTCCAGTTGCCCTTCACCTTCTGATCTCTCCATGCTTCTCCGCCTTCCTGCTTGCTTGCACACATTAGCACCTCTGCCTCTGATTTCTGGTGACAAACAGTGGTGCCGCTTCTCAAAAGTGGGTTTCTGGTGTGCATTGTATGGAGGTCCCTGGGCAGGGTGGGGCCATCCATCTGCTTGCTGATTAATCGGGCACTTCAGTTAATATCTGTGAAGGCAACTCATGAAGGTTGGAGCTCAGAAGCCTTGTATGAAAACAAGATCTGCTAGTGGGGACAGGCAAAAAGGTCACATGATCAATCCAGAACTGGAAAGAGGAACCTATCTGTGGAACCTTGGTGGATGGTATCTACAACCTCCAACAGAGGCAAGCTCACTCTCCAAGGGCCCTGCAGGGTTATGTCCCCTGCTCTGGCTGGCTTCCCCAGAGTGTTGGTAGGGAATAAGCACAAAGTTCTAGCATCATTTGACTTGGAAGCCCCACTTCTAAGATCTGGTCATAGCACTGTGCCAAACTGCGTGCTTGCACAGAAAGACAATATGTGGGGCATTGCCTCTGATGGCGGATAGGCAGATAACTCTCCCCAGAGGTCACATAGAGCCTACTAAAACCAATGAGTTATCTTCACAGCATAAGCCATTGTAGACAGTTTCTCTGTGTCCTGGCAGCTGCTCCCAAATAACCACACAGAGACTTATTATTAATTATAAATGCTTGGCCAATAGCTTAGTCATGTTACTGTCTAGCTCTTACAACTTAAATTAACCCACATGGTGGTACCTTCTTTAAGCATGGCACGTTAATCTTCCTTCTCTCTATCTCTCCTTCTTCTTCCCAGCATTCTCTTAGTCTGGTTCTCCTGCCTAACCTTATCCTGCCTAGCTATAGGCCAGTTAGCTTCTTTACCAATCATGGTGACACATGTTCACAAAGTGTAAAGGAATATTCCACAAGTCACTGTATGACAGGAGAATAAGGTGCTGTGACTTGTGCTTGCCAAGGTGAGTAGAGAGCAGCCTGAGTTCATTCATGTCATCTGCAGCATGGATAGGTTTCTAGTCCCACTGTCAAGTCGCCATCTCTGGGCATCAGAGCCTCTGAGGAATTGTGTGATTGTGTGTATCGTCATCTCTTACTTTAGACACTTCTGTGCATTTTTAAACCAGGGAGCACCTGGCATTAACAAGTACAAAGAATTTCTGCTCCCCTGCACCCCTGAGAGCATAGGAAGGGGAGGCTGGTGTAGCCTCCCCTGTTGTCCCTTCCTTGCTTGAGAAGGCTCAGTACCAGCCACCTCTGCTCCTTCCTTCCTCTTGGCTAATGAAGTGGTTGTGTCTCTGTTATAGTCGGACATCAAAGTTGCTTGGGTAGCTAAAGCTTGGCCCTTTGTGGCTTGGTACCATTGGCTCCTTACATTTCAGCACTCAGTGAGGGGCAGAGTGAGGGACCCCCCAGGACCCTGCAGACCCAGGCTTCTGCCACTTGGCAGTCCTCTCCCCAAGGTGGCTGATGGGAAGAGGTAAATGCTCACTTCTTCTCATTCAGGCGTGGGTATGACAGGTGTCTGCTCCTACCCAGCATTCCTTGTGGGAGATGCTCCTGCTGAACCATCTCCCAGCTGCACAGGGAAAGGGTACTAGGGCCCGTAGGAAGTGGATCTGGTGTGGAAAAGCCCAAGCACAGTGTTCTTTGACCCTCTGCCTGTACAACTTGTATCTTTTCTCTTGCTTGTGAGCAGCCAGCAGGGCTCTGGAAAGCAGTGAGGTGAATCTCAGAAATGCCAGGAGGGACCAGAGTTAACCACCTTGGACTTTCTTCTAGGAAGGGCTGGGAAGGCAGCACATGGTCTCTGCTCTCTTCTGGGGTCCCATCTGGGTGTTTGGCATTGAGAGACTTCCTCGTCTCTAAAAGCTAGTCAACAAGCACATCTAATCTGCCTGTCAGCGTGGTAAGGGCCAGGAAGACAGATGGAACTGGGCAGAAATTGAGGTATTATGTGGGAGCGGGCAGTGAGCTGGCATGGAAGGGTACCTGTCTAGAAGAATGGAGGATGAGATGAGCATTGAGTCAAGTTGAGCCCAGCAGCTCAGGTAACCTAAGCAAGGTTCTAGAGATGCTAAGCGGGGCCACACCCTCTGAGAGCCTCTGGCCACCATTAAATCCCTTCATGTAAATAGAAGCCAGTGCAGTGGGCGCTTTACCCTCCATGTGTTCCCACCACCACACACTTCATGACACATTCCACTGTGTGTTCCCATCATGTGCTCCATCCCATGTTCCTGCCATGTGCTCCCATCCCATGTTCCCGCCATGTGCTCCATCCCATGTTCCCGCCATGTGCTCCATCCCATGTTCCCGCCATGTGTTCCCATCCCATGTTCCCACCATGTGCTCCCATCCCATGTTCCCACCATGTGCTCCCATCCCATGTTCCCACCATGTGCTCCCATCCCATGCTCCCCATGTGCTCCCATCCCATGTTCCCGCCATGTGCTCCATCCCATGTTCCCGCCATGTGCTCCATCCCATGTTCCCGCCATGTGTTCCCATCCCATGTTCCCGCCATGTGCTCCCATCCCATGTTCCCGCCATGTGCTCCATCCCATGTTCCCGCCATGTGCTCCCATCCCATGCTCCCCCATGTGCTCCACCACATACTTCACCATGTACTCCATCACCTGCTCCCATCACATGCTCCCACAGTGACACGTGGCCTCACCATAGGCCTAAAGCAGAGAGGCCAACCCCATAAGCCCAAGCGGCGCCTTCCTCCTTTCGAGTCACTCTCTTAGCTCTTCTGTCACAGCAGAGGAGGGATGGATGACTCAAACGCCAACCTTCCCAGACCAAGAAAAGGAAGGCCTGTGATTGGAGCCCAGACTCTTAGGCTGTGAGCCGGGGCTCTGCAGAGCACACTGCTCTGTGAAACAAACACCAAGCTTCAGAAGCTCTTGGCCCTTCAGCCAAGAGTCTCCTGTCTGGGTGTGGCCTCCTGAGGCAGGTAGCACTGGCTCTCTCTAACCTCACATGAGAACACTCACTCAGCCATGCACACATGCATGGGCACTGAGGGCCTGCTTCTGAGCAAGTGCCAGAGACCACAGGGGGAGAGGAAAGGCCAAGGCATGGCTCCTAAGGACAGGTTTGCAGCTTTCCCCTCCAAGCCCTGTCTGTGGTCTGTGCCTGGGGGTGTGTGCCTCTTGTACCCTTAAGAATATGACACTACCCATGCTGCTTTCAGAGAGAGGAACTCATCTTCCTGCCTTAGCCCTCAGAATGCTGGGGTTCTGGGCCTCTGCTGCCTTGGCTGACACCCAGATATGGCTGAGGTGGTCAGTGTGTGTGCGTGTGCGTGTGCGTGTGCGTGTGTGTGTGTGTGTGTTGTGGTTGCTTGTGAAGGTCTGCCTGAAGTCACATGGCTCTTGAGTGTCTGTCCTCTCCCTTGCAGTGTCTTTGTGTGACTGTATGTGCGCATGCGTTGCCGGGTCTTTCTTTGCTGTCTCGCTCAGCTGGGGTGGCTACTGAGCTCGCCTGCTGTCTTCAGTTCATTCTTCTGTGTCCAGGAGCGTTGCTGTGGTAACCAGCACTGCCTGTCAGTGGAGAAGCGGTGTCTGTGGCTGTATCCATAGGCACCAGCCAGCTTCAGTATGCTGCAACCCTCAAAACAAGCCAACCTCCTGTCTTCCAGGTCCTCACCTCTGGTGCCCTCACAAGCCCTCTAGGTCCCACCAGGCATTCATTCCTAGTTACCAAATGCTTATTATCCTAAGCAGGCACTCGGCACTGGGGACCCAGCAGCAGCCTCACAGATCCCTGCTCCATAAGCCTCCCCTTTCCAGCCTGCGCCATGTGTTAGTTAGTTCACTGGGTCACTGCCATCCTGTTGCCGCTTCTGCTTGACCAATAGAGATGGGCACAGAGAGGTTAAGTGGGCTGCTCTAGAACACACAGCCAGTTTTGAACCCAGGAAATTCTTGCTGTCTATCTGTCCATCAATCTGCCTATCCATATTCCCATCCATCTATCTATCCACCCACTCATCTCTTTATCCATTCATCAACTCCATCTTTCCAGTTATATGCCCATCCATCCAAACACCCAAATAAAAAAAAATTAAAAATACATTCAAGGAAAGAAATCAGCCATCCAGCCATGTTTATTTTCATGCTGTAACTCAGGTGGGGAACTGGACATGACCTAGGCACTGAGGGGCTCCCAGCACACGGGACACAGGGCTGTGGTCTCACAGGTGTCTGAGTTTCACCAGCAGCTTTGGAGATAGAGTTCAGAGTTGCAGTCTCTTTGTGGCTCAACACAATCAAAATAGTTCCCTGCTGTCTACCTTGCACCCCACCCACAGATATAGACACCCAGTAATACCCCCTGGGACCACAGATGCTCAGGCATACAGCTCCATACACATGATCTGATCTCCCAGGCACATGGAGATACATGCAAGCACATCCACATGTGAGCACTCTGGAGGTACTTCAAAGTGCTGGCATAGGAGTGTGTAAATGTGCATGCATGCACACAGGTGGAAATGCATGTGACACACATGAAAATACCCCCAGATTTCTTGAGGGTTTCCTGGTTGAGAGACTCAGGTGCAGCTGGGTCTGCTGCAGAGGGGCCGCACCCACCACTTTCACTGGGGCCGAGGATTCTTGGCTTCCCCCTCCTTCCTGACCCTTTCTCTGAGGATTGCACCTCACCTGTAGGCACATCGGCAGTGGCTGGGCTGTGCTGGTGAGGTATGAACACCCCTGAGCTGGCCTTTGCCTGATGATGAGTGCCAGGTCCCCACTGATGACCACAAAAATGTTCAAGACACTGACTCATTCACCACTGTAGCTCATCCTGAGGTTGCCTCCTAAGATTATCGCCCAGTGACCCCACTCCAAGAACTGAGTTTAGCAAGCTAAGGCTGGGGAATGAGTCCCTCATTTAACACAGACCATACCCCAGCCCAGGCATCTGGGAACTGCTATGGCCCCCTTGGCAAATGGAACTCCAGAACCCAGCTGTGTGAGGGTCTCCAGGGGACCTGCCCACACACCTGGCCTTGTCCTCCTGCCCCTGAGTGAGTACCAGTGTTAAGAAGAAGCACGGGCCGTGGGGCATCACAGGTAGACTCCATATAAATAAAATATCCATAGAAAAATAGTCTCTTAGAAATCCTCTTATCCAGTGGTTCACTTTCCAGAGATGGAAACTGCTGGGAGTTTATGATTCCTGTCCCCTGACATATACTGTTCCCAACGGGACTTTTCTAACCGTGAGGTTTGAACTGTGGAAGGCAATGGGATGGGGGCATGTCCTGGAGAAGAACTACTCCAGATCTGGACCAGATTAGAGTCTGGATAGGTAGCAGCAAACAGCAAAAACATAACAAAAAATACAAACGTGTGTGCATATATATCTATATGTGTATAAAGACCATCTTCTCTTTGTACTTAACATCTAGTGCTGCAGAAGGGTACTTGCAAAATCAACTAGTAGAAACATCTGCATAAAGAATAATTATGTACAGTTGTTCACAGCTCCCAGTCCTAGCGACAAAGTCATCCCACCAGGACCTCAAGCAGTCCACTTTGATTGCAGAAAACGGATCCCGACGAAGTGGAAGAATTCTCTTTAATTAAATAAATTAATATTATTTCTTATCAGAATAAATTGTTAAATATTGCTATGACGAGGCCCGAGGCTCCAGAGTGCCTGCCGCAGAAAACTTTGTTCCAGCTGTGGAGGGGCCTGGGCGGTGTCTGGGGGAGGGCGGCCGAGCGGCATCCGTGTGGAACAGAATGGGCGAGGCCTCTGAGAGATTCTTCCCACAGGAGTCTGCAGGAAACCCAGAATACCCCTCCCCCCCTCAGCAGAAAAGACAAGGTCAGTGCTTCCGTGGTTCCCTGTGAGCATCCAGGCGGCTGCCGGCCTACAGGGAGATGGCGTCCCACCTGCCTGCGATCCGACCTGTGACCTCCGTTCACTTGCACGTGTACATCTCGGTACGCTCACTGCACGTGTTGCACTTGACGTAGCAGCACCAGTGGAATTTGCAGTTGCACTGCCACACTCGGGCGTATTGGTGTGTGTTGTAGCCGCGGCCGCAGCACATGAGGTCACAGCCGCTAGCCTGAGGGGCTGTCTTATTGCAGGCGCGGCCCTGCGTACCCACGCTGCCCGTCACCGGGTCCTCTTCACAGTAATTGGGTGACTTCTCAATGTACACCAGGTCAGTGTCCATGGGCTTACGGTAGGACAGGGGCTTCTTGATCTTCAGGAAGGTGGGCCGCTTGTTCCGGCTGGCACGCACCGGTTCCACGTGGACGGCCTCGTTGTATTTGTCTTTGAGCACATAGCCCAGCTCCCGGAACTGTGGCAGCGTGGTCCAGCACGTCTTAGTGGTACAGGAGCCCGACACGCCGTGGCACTTACACTCCAGCTTCATGTTCTCCTCCAGGATCTGCAGGGCCAACAGAGAAAAGCACAGAACTTTTTGTCACTGTGGCTCATGGCCAAGGGCAGGCCCAGCCCACCCTCCAGGCCCTCTCTGCCTTTGGAACAGGCAACTTGGGTCCGGAACCCGGTCCCTCTGTCTCCACAGCCTTGATGCAGCGGTCTCCCCGGGCGGCGGGTGCCCTGTTTACTCTCAATTTCTTTATGCTCTGCTCTCCCAGTCTGGTGACACCAGCCCAGCTCAGTCCAAACGCACATTGGTTCTCCTTGGTCTGAGATCAGTTTTGAAGCGTGTTTACAACACAGGAGGATTCAGTTTAGAAGATGGGCTTTTCAGATTCCTTGCCAAACCTGCAGCATGTGTCAACACAGAGTGAGGACCAAGTTCTGCTTCAGCTGGGCTGGTCTAGGTGCTGGCCCAAAGTTGGCACAGCTGTCTATGGTGTCCTGGAGCAGCCATGGCTTAGACACTGCCTGGGACCCAGGACAGTGGGTCCATGAGCTAAAGACTGGACTCCAAAGCTCTAGGGGTATAGTGGCCACCCCTGTATCCTGCAACCTGCCTCTCCCAATAGGCCTCTCCTCCTCCTCTGCAGTCACTGCTGGCCTGGGGCTGTGGTGACCTTGAATGGGCCCTTAATCAGGTGACATCCAGCCCAGCTCTGCTAACTCTGCACTCTGCAAGTCTCAGAGATCTCACTGTATTCAGCATAGTCACAACTGCCCTGGCCAGGACTGGTTACCCATCGGGCAGCCAGCTGCCTCCCTAAGGCACCCACAGCAGCAAAGAAAACATGTGCAGGTCACTCCCTTTCATCCGAGCTCCCACCTCTGGAGGCCAGGCTGGATCCTGGCTTCTGAGCGTCCAGGATTCCTAGCTCCCTCCCGTGCTTCAGGTCAAACCACTTGAGGCTTCAAAATCCCTATAGTGACCCCTCTCCAGCACCTTCCCAGGGCTAGCCCCCAGCAGGTACTCAGAAAATGCCCAAAGGGAGTTCACCAGAAGGACATCTGAACTACTTCTTATCAGGTCATATCTGAGGGACCCAGGTTAAAGGAGGGTGGATAGGCATGCTAGAATCTGCCTTTCATATTAACATTTCACACAGCCAAAGGGAAACACAGAAGGGCATCAATACACATCTGGGTCTAGCCTCAGCTGGTTGGCCCTTGGAAGATGCTGAGGAGGTACTGCTCCTGCCAGATCCCAATGGACCCCATGGGAGCTTGTGCCCCTAGTATCAAAAGTAGGGACATCTTGTCTGGATTCCATCAGGCCTCCAGTCCCAGGCAGTGGGCACCCTTTTAGACTGATTTCATTCTATGGATTATTAAGAAACCTGTTTGAGTAGTTCCATTCTGATACAGCTCATATGCCAGAAAGAATCTACCTCCTCCAGGAAGCGTCCCCTGATTATCAAGGTAGGCTCTTCCCACCTGTCAGTCCCCGACTCTGTCTCCTGAGCAGCGTTGAGCCATCTATATATTGTGTTCTCCATTAAAGCCGAGCTCTTTGGGACACAGAGGAGCTCTGCCCTGGTGGCCCATCTCAGGGCACTTAGAGCCAGAGGGACAAGTACCTGGCCATTCCAACTTTGGCAGTGACACAGGTGGGCAGTACCCACTCCCAAAAGCTCCTCAAGGCTTAGTGTCTACCTGTCTCCTACAGAGTTCAGGTCTGAATCCTCCTCTCAGCCCCCTCTCCCAGAGAACCCCAAATGGGACAGTCAACAATCCACGACAACCGGCCTGGGATAGCCAAAGTGCTGACTTCTGCTTGCAAGGAGAATGGAGGGCCGTTTGGGCTCAGGTGCATTCTATCATTCACTTGTTCGTATTGCAAAGGGCACATGTGCCACTGGTATTGACTCTGCCACAAGCAGGGGCGGGACACACTCTGGGAGGCCTGGTGACATCGGACACTGGCCCTGCCTGCTTTGAGGTGCAGCCTCTTCTGTCTTGGAGCTTATGGTTCCAGACCCAAGGTGGCCATGGAACTCACAGAAATGTGTAGCAATGTGGACTGAAGGAGTAGCAAGGAACACTTGGAGAAGGGTTGGGGGTGGGCTTCAGGAAGGGGAGAGCGGCGCAGAACCCAGGGAATCAGAAGGACTGACAAGAACAGCTTTGCCTGTGCCTGTGTGGGTGGGATGCAGCCCCTGGGAGGAATGGGAAGGAGGCCCTGTGGTAGGAGGGTAGAGGCTCAGAGTGACAGAGCTGAGGAGCTGGCACAGTTGACTCTTCAGGGCAGCAGAGCATTTGGATCACCGTGTAGACAGCCCCGAGATCACTAGGTGGGAAGGGACAGTGGCAGGGGAGCATCTTGGAGAAACAGTGTTCTCTGTGCCCAGGCCAGAGATGATGGAGCTCTCATGGGGGCAGCAGCCACGGGAGGAGAGAAGAGGCAAAATGCACAGTGATTGTGAGCGAACCAGCCACAGGGGCTGGTGAGTGGGGAATCTGTGCACCGAGTCAGGAAGCTGGGCTTGAGGAAGAGTATGCGTACAGAATACGGGGAGCACATTCAGGCTGGGCCAGTGGTCAGGATGAAGGGCCTCTGCGGAGCAGCGGGGGTTGGTCTTTTGGTGCAACTGGACCCTGGCTCCCATCACCTGGCATGCCTAATGGGGGTCCTGTGGAGTCCCAGGAAGAATTCTGTTCCTTCTGCAGACAAACACATGATGAGTAAATGCAGCCAGAAGAGAGGCAAACACTCAAAGATCTTTATATTAAAATTGGCCGCAAAAGCACAGAATGGGAGAGACTGAGAAAGACTGAATGCTTCAATGACCGCAAGACTGCTAAAAAGGCAGCCGTCTGAGGCCATGTTGATGGATGCCTAATGCACACACAGAGAGAATGGTCATCCTTTGTGATTTCTAGCAAGGAAGAAGAGCAGCCACGCCTGGTAGTGAGTGCACACCTGGAACACCAGCACTTGGGAAGCTGGGTTAGGAGAATTGCTACAGAATGGGGTACCTCTGTCAAAAGAATGGAGAATCAGGTATAATACAGAGGGGTTCAGCGCAGCTCAGCCTAGAGAAAGCAATGTTCAGGGTCCTTGAGTGTGGCCCACAGGCTCTGCATCCCTGTCTGGGATAGGGTGAGCAGGAAGGATATGTGACTGGAGGGCAGGACTTGGACCCTGGGAGGAAGGGTCTTCCTGGGCAGCAGAGCACTGCTTCATGGGAGGCTAGCCTTCTCTCCCAAGCTCCCCACTGCTGGAAAGGGGCTCCTGTGAAGGGTAAGTTACCTGTCTTGGAGTGTGTGTAACTAGCAGTTAGCTCTACAGAGGGGCTTCCTGCACCCAGTGGGTGGAGCTGGAGCTGAGATCCTTCTCTGTCTCCCAGCAGCGCCCCAAACCTGTCTAAAGCAGCAGGAAGGTTTTTCCGCACCGCCGGAGGGAAAGACATCCATCTCTTTCTGACAAGTCCTCCAGGAAGTGCCAACAATGTACCAGGTGCTGCCCAGAGCCCAGAACTCCTCGGGGTGGGGTGCTCAGGTTTGGGAAGGCCTGGGGAGAAACTTGGCTCCAGAAAATTCCTTGACTCATACATAACGCCAAGTAGATACTATCAGAGTCTGCTTGCTGGGCCTGCCCCAGACCCTCACAGTGGCACGGAGGGCCTGGAGAACAGTAATGGTTTTGAGAGGAGAGAAGTTAGACATGACCTCTGGTTCCCGCTCAGTCCATGCTATAGGACATCCGTCACAAAAGTGTGGGACATGCTCCACAGCACCTCTATGTTGAACATCGCCGTTTCTGTCCATGACCCCCAGCTGGGAGCCACACTGAAGCTATCTGAGCTTCCCAACATGATCAGGACTTCCTGCTTGCTGGGGTGGATCACCTCTGCCGAGCCCTCCTCAGGAATGTGGCTCTGTCTAGGAATGCACCACCCTCCAGGATCTCAGGGCTATTCATCTCCTGCACAGGTCTGGCCTACCCCAGCAGGACACTCTTTTTTGGTACTTTGTTTTCTAGGGAGGCTGGTGTGACTGACCCTGGCTCCTCAGTGAGGCTTTTGCTGGCCACCAAAATGCAAGTCACCCCACTGGTCACTGTTTCCAGCTGCCAACATCCACCTCTCTAGTTCCCATCATCACCTCCCTTTTCCAGTTCCCACCTGTCAATGCTGCTAGTTCCCACAGTCACCTCTCCAATATCCACTAGTTATCTCCCCAGTTCCTACCAGTCTCTCTCCCCCCACCCCCAGTTCCCACCAGTTATCTCTCTCAGTTCCCATCAGTCACTGCTTAGTTCCCACAACCACCCCCCCTCTGGCTCTCACCAGTCTCACTTCCCCTAGTTCACACCAGTCGTTGGTAAGGATCAGCTGGTGACTTGACCCAGTCACAGCCAATCAGAGTCAGTCTTGGGAATTAGGTGTGAACTGAAAATATGTTGGCTGTTTCTCACCAGAGATGAACAAGTGGAAAAGTGAAGCCCACAACTGTGGACAGACATCTGGCCAACTTGGGAAGTTGAGTCTGGTACCGACTAAGTAAGTGGGCTGGGAAGAAGTGATGTGTGCAGCTGGTTCCTGGGAATAGTATTTGTGCCCAGGATCAAGCTGGCCCTGGATTCATTGCCACAGGACCCTTAGTTCCAGGAATTCTCCATCCTTAACCAGCTTGAGTTGTGTTAATACACTGTAAAGTGTCCTGACTGCTACAGAAATCCTTCCATCTCTGTGAGAGATAGCATCTGATTAAACTGTGGCCAATGCTCCTGCCTCAGTCTTTTCAGTGCTGGAATCATAGGTTTATTTATTTCTTTTAGATTGTGTGTGTGTGTGTGTGTGTGTGTGTGTGTGTGTGTGTGTGTGTGTGTGTGTGTAAAATAGTCTCAGGTTGATAGGTCGGGGGCCACAGACAATATGGTCTGGGCTACTAAGGACTGGTTTGCATATTAAAAAGGACTTGGGGACAGGCAGGGAGGTGCCAGTGGGTAAAGCCTTGCTGTAGGAGTGGAGGACAAGTTTGAATTCCCAGAACCCACATAGAACTGGGCACAGACACATGTACATCTGAATCTGAATGCTCCTTTAGGAAGACAGGTGGTGGAGACCGGAGATTCCCAGGAGCTAGCAGGCCAGCTGGCTTGGTGTATGTCACAATGAAGAGCAAAGAGACCCTGTCTCAAAGAAGGTGGAATGTGAGGAGTTACATCTGAGGTTGCCCTCTGACCTCCACACACACATGCCCCACAGCACATGTGGACCTGCACACTCATATACCAAGCACACCTATGCCCACACATATACATACCACCACCACCACCACCACCACCACCCTAAACTATAAATTCAAAGGACATGGGGAGGTCAGGATCTTGGGGTCTGAAGACTGAGAATCTGAGTTAGCTGACATTGTGGCTTCTTTCCCTGGTCCCCTCTGAGGCATCAGTTCTGAGCCATTTGTGCCTCAGGTGGTGAGCAGGGATCCAGGTGATCAGATCCTCTGTGATAGCATGCTGTAACAAAACATCCTGAGGCAGGGAGCACTTGCTCTTCCCCACTGCTCCCCCTCCTCCCCCTGCTCCTCCTCCCCCCACTGCCCCTCCTCCTGTTGCTGCTCCTCCCCCTGCTCCTCCTTCTCCCCCTGCGCCTCCTTTTCCCCCTGTTCCTCCCCCTACTGCTCCTCCTCCTCCCCCTGCTCCTCCTCCCCCCACTGTCCCTCCTCCTGTTGCTGCTCCTCCCCCTGCTCCTCCTCCTCCCCATACTCCTCCTCCTCCCCCTGCGCCTCCTTTTCCCCCTGTTCCTCCTCCCCTGCTCCTCCTCCCCCTACTGCTCCTCCTCCTCCCCCTGCTCCTCCTCTCCCTCTCCAGTCGTCACTGCTCCTCTTCACCTCACTCCTTCCCTTTGCTCCCCTCCCCTCTTCCTCTGGCCCATCCATCATGAGCCAAACCCTGCCTTGCACTTCACTGCAGCTGTGTTCCTCTGGGCGACTCAGATGAAAGAGAGAAGCAGCTTTTTCTGTAAATACTTGAGGTATTTTCTCTTCGGTCGCATTGCATTCTTCAAGCCACACTGAGTGCACTCACCTCCAGCCGCTGCCCCTACCTGGCTCAGGCGGATGCAAGCAAAGCTGCATTCCACAGACTGGGGCCACCACAGTCCTTATGCTGCAGCCCTGAGCATGGAGGACATGGCCAGGAAAAGGGGCTTGGGGCCTCCGCCAGAGAGGTTTTCTGGTGGAAAGCGGGGGGCCTCTGAAAATCTTGTCCATTGGGTCCCAGAGGCTCAGAGGCTGTGACTCCGTGCTGTCTTTGAGTTCCTGGACTTGTCTGGAACCTGTCCTCTAACCCTGGGGTCTTATGGAAACTTGTACTTGATAAATAGCTCAGTCTTGTCTCTTCTTGGGTTCACACTTCCTGGGTACACCTGTATGCCTGGCGCAGGTCTGCTGTGGTCAAACAGCCAGATGCAACAAGTGTTTACACACCCACACACATTCCCTTCTGTGGCTGAACCACACAGCTCCACAGGCTACACACTTTTGCACTCATTACCACAGGAGCAATGCCAGGTTTCATCTGCATATATATTCTCGTCCTCCCTAAAATAACGTGTTCACACACTATATACGAGACACATTTGTGTATTTTTACACTCCCACAATGACACACCCTCATTACACACACACACACACACACACACACACACACACACACCTTCATCTTCCCTGCACACGCATGTTCTCACAAAGCCCGTGCCTATGCACACTCTCAGACATGGCGTGAGGCCAAGCGGGAGGCCAGCAGGGAGGCTCCGGCATGGCAGTGGACCTGGGCCAGGCCTCAGTTTCTCTCACCATAAGCTGAGGTTGCTGTAATCCCTCCACAGGGCTCCCATGGACACTTAGAGCCATTTCAGAAGGGCAGTGGCTGAGCCCTGGGGACGGTAGCTGCTCACAGTACAGACCCCTGCCTGGTGTCTCTCCTGAGCTGATGAACGGGCAGGCGTGGCCTCAGGACTGTCCCATGGTCCAGGGTGAGTGGAGACTATGGGCTGTGGCTTCGGGTGAGACAGTTGGGCGGCCCTGCCTGTGAGAAGAGGGATGGAGAGTTGGCAAACCTACATGCTTCCAGCAATCTCTGAGACATGGGGAGTGGACTTTTGCCTGTCTGCTCTTTTGTTCATTCTTGTTCATCTTTGCGCCACGTGACGATTCAATTCCTGGGCCAGCCTAGAGGTGGGCAGCCGGGTGGGCAGTGAGAGACTTACGCCCTAGGGTGGAAAGTAGTCACACATCAACTGCCAACAATGGATTTCTCTTCAAATCTTCGACTGAGGGGTGAGGGCCAATGCAAAAAGGCACCCACCGGCCTGCTGCTCTGACCAGCCCCTGGAGGTCTAGGATACGGATGGCCTAGGCAGCCCACTCTAAGACCGGGCATCTGTCAGTCCCAACTCCTCCTCTTTTGGCTCTAGACTTGTGCCCTTTTGGAGACAGCTCCAAGGTGGCAGGGCCTGGGCACAAGGACAGAACAAAAGGCAGACCGGAAGCCCAAGTCCACATGTGTTCTTTGCAGCAACAACCACAGTAGTTGGGATGGAGCGGCTCCCAGGGCCCTCAGTGGACAAATTCGTTTGGATAACTTCTTGCAAATGGAGGCTGCTTGACATATTCCGCTAAAACACAGTCAAGGGGCCACGAAAAAGTGGGGGTGGGGTGGGCCCTCCACCAGAACCCATCAGTCCTTAGGATGTTTTCACTCCGGAGCTAACCACAGAATAGCCACTGTGACCTGAAGACCAGCTTTACGTACCACATGGCAGGCAGAGCTCCTGCTGGCACCCAGAGCTCCAGCAGACCTTACCTCAAAACAAGCTGTGTAGATTTCTCCCTCCTAAAGCTCCCAGCTCTCCCAAACCAGAGGCCTCTACAGTATGCACATATATGTTTCAGATTGCATTCCTATGCTTAGTTTATTTCCTTTATAAAAAGAAATCCAGAGATCTGCATTTTTGTTTGGCTTTGACACTACAGACTGTGCTCTCTCCATATAATGGAGTAGTCTTCTGCAGTGAAAAGGGAAGAAGTGCTTCTGTCACCATGGCAAAATTCCTGAGGTCACCAATTCACTGGGATAAAGGCTTATTTTACACCTGTGGTTTCCAAGGTCTCTTTGCATGCTTGCTCTGGCCCTGTTGCTTTGGGGCTGTGGTTCACAATACATCATGGTGGTAGCACTCAGTGGAAAGCTGCTCACCTCATGGCAACCAGGAAGCAGAGAGAGAGAGACAGAGAGACAGAGAGACAGAGAGACAGAGAGACAGAGAGACTGGAGACTGGATAGGTAAGGGTCTCACTCTCCACTTCAAAGACATGCTTCCAGACACCTGAGGTCCCTTCGCTAAGCTGACAACTAAGCCTTTAGCAGGTGGGCTTTGGGGGGATGTTCCAAGTCTAAGCAGCATGCTACAACATGGATGTGCCCTACACACATGTTAACAACGAACGAAGCCTGTCACAGACCTGCACATAAAATGATCCCACTTACACGAAAACATCTAGAATAGGCAAATCCACAGAAGCAGGAAAAATAGGTCAGTAGTGACCAGGAAACTGGGGGAGAGGGGAACAAGGGTAAGATGATGGCTGATTGGTTGACTTCTTGTTTTTCTGAGATGGGGTCTCACATAGCCCAAGCTAGCCTTGAACTCCCAACCCTCCTGCCTACACCTCCCCTCTACTGGGACACAGGGCTTGTTGGTTTGCTTTTTGACCTATGACTGTCAGTAGTTAACAAAAACAACTTCTTTTGGGTGTTGGAGGTTTTAAGTTCATTTGGGTGGTGGGTGTGTATCTCTATGAACCTGTTAGGAACCACTGAACCATATCCTGTGATTGTGTGACACACAGATGGCTCAATAAAGCTACTGAAAAAAAAAACCTGTAGGGCCAGCAGCCCTAAGCATAGTTGCTCCTGTGTGTGTGAAGTACAGCCTTGACCTGGTGTATGGCTGGCACCTGCTTCTCCTCCAAAACTGGGCTTCCCAGTCCTGCAGAGTCAAGGGGGATTGAATTTCCAGAAGTCTGGCTCAGGCTCTTCTAAGTTCTGACTTGGTATCAGCTGTGGACAGGTACATGAGAGCATTCAAAGCTTGTGGTGATAGACTGTGTACCCTAATAAAATTTACCTAAAGATCAGAGGACAGAACAAGCCACTAGATTAAACATAGATGCCAGGCAGTGGAGTCACACACCTTTAACCCAGCACTTGGGAGGCAGAGATCCATCTGGATCTCTGTGAGTTCAAAGCCACCCTGGACTACATGAGATTGACCCAGTCTAGGAGAGAAATAGAGCCAGGCAGTGGTGGCACACCCCTTTAATCCCAATACTTGGGAGTCACATGCCTTTAATCCCAGCACTTGAGATCTCATGCCTTTGCTTGGGAAGCACACATGCTTTTAATCCCAGGAAGTGATGGCTGGGCAGAGAAAGGTGTATAAGGCATGAAGAGACAGGAACTAGAGGCTTTTTCAGGCTGAGGAGTGGGTGAGGTGAGAAGTGGTGGCAGTGACTTGTTCCTTTATCTCTCTGATCTTTCAGCATTTACCCCAATATCTGGTACTGGGTTTTTTATTAAAAGACCACTTAACAGTTGAGCTACAAAAGCTCTTCTGGTACTTTTAATAATGAGCGGGGAGAGAATCCTGCTGTCATTCCAGGGCCATCTTGAGGGACCTGCCCTCTGCTAAGGCCTACATCAGATGCTAGTGATGTGGGGCAAGGTCTCTCTCCTCAGGAGACTCTGCATAGTTAGGAGAGACAGACCAGTGAATCTTCCTCAGATCTGGTCCAAAGAGAAGCCTCTGCATTCTCTACAGGCCAAGCAAGTGATGTGCCTGTGAGGCTTCCTAGAGGAAGGGACTTGTGAGTTTTGAGGCAAGCAGAGAAGCAAATCCAGGGCATTTCCAGTAGCAGAAGATCCTGGACAGAAGTCCAAATGATGCAAAGGCCAAAGAGTTAGTGAGATACAGGAGAGAAGTTAGATGTGTCTCAGCAATGACCAGGATAGGAAAGGAAGGAGTGTGGAGACCCCACAGAACTCAAGATGGACTTGATGAGAGACTGTGTACTGTGTACACAGTCTGGGCATAGCTGGGCTTCAATGGGATGGGGATGTGGGCAGTTATCAGAAGCCAGTGGCAACCTCTTAAGAAAACAACTTCACCCTACCCTCTGGTGCCCAGGACACCTGCTGCCTCTCAGCCCTGCCAAACACCCTCAGTGAACAATTGGTACCAGGTGTTCCTGGGAAGCCATATTTATTCTCACTCATGACCCCTAGGGCTGCTGCTGTCTTGCTTGTGGTACCCTTCCCCTGGGTCCTCAGCTTTGGCACCCTCCTCTGTCAGACTCTCATGCATGACCCTAGTATGGATCCTCCCAGCCATGAGCTTTTAGAGGACTTGCTGCTGGACTCACTGTGCAGAGCCCTCTGCTGTGTGGTCCATGAGGCATCTGGAAGAAGCCTCCTCTTAGGAGATGCTCAGCAGGCATCTGTGAGTTAGGAATGGCTGGTCTCAAGTAGCTGGGACATACACGTTGGGGCATCTCCTCTGAGATACCCTTTCCTAGCTGGGACTTATATTTGATTTCTATTGGGTGGAATTGGGGTTCTTCTGGTTGAGTGTCTGGTCTTGACCCCATGGCCATTTCCAGTTGAGTGCAACAGATCTCTCCCCCAGACACAGATGGCGGGCATGGCTGAGGGGACATGGACTCCCTGGTGCTGTTCTAAACCTTAGGATTTGCTGCAGGACCCAGGACCCAGGGCACCCAGGGACTTGGGCTGTCTCAGCCCTGCCAATCAAAGGTTCTATGCCTTCTTTGCCATTCCAGAGGCTCTCTGGCTTCAGGGTCCACTTCAGCAGATCTGCAGAAATGAATGAGTCTGGAAGTTCCCCTGAAGTCATGGCATGCTAAAAGGATTTGGAGTCTTACTGCAGAGGAAAAGGAGTTTTCACTATTTTGATTCAAGCCCCAGGTCTGTCACCTCCTGGCTGGGTCACTCTGAGGATGTTGCTTAGCATCTCTGAACCTGGTTCTTTGACCACAAAACTGCGGACTGGTAAGAGAAGCCACTTCCGGGCTATGTGAGCTAAATGAGCTGGAGAGCAGACCGGCTGGCCCACCCGGGAGGGGAAGGGGCTGCAGGGACCTAGTCCAACCTCCTCGTTTCCCATGATTGTCTTCAGCAGACATTTATAGCTGCCTTAGGGACCCAGGAAGCGAAGCTGCCTCTCCCCAGCCAGTCCTAAGTCAGAATTGGAGCTTATAGGGGTAGAGTGGGCATCCTGGAAGCAATACGATGTCCTGAACTGAAATGTGCTATCAGTACACACGCTAGATCGCACACAATTGTTATGGAAAAGAAGCACACAAGACCTCAGTATTCTTATACCGGTTACATATTGAATGGTGATAATAGATTAAATAAATTACACTATTCCCTTTAACAGCATCTTTTTTTTTTTCTCTTCAGTGCTGGGCATCAAACCCAGGACCTTGTGCATGCTAGACAAATGCTCTACCCTTGAGCCACCTCCCCAGGCCTCTTTTTGTCTTTTTGATGTAATCATTAGAACATGTTACCCATGTGGCTTAGCTTAGATTTCTATTGTATGATACAGGTCAAGATCCTCACTGCCCAGTTATGGTCCCATAGCCAATGTCCCAGGCTGTTCTCTGTGGCTATAGCTGACTATTAGAGAGTGGGTAATTTCTAAAGAATATAGAATTATTCAGCTTAATTCTAGAGGCTAAAAGCCTAAACGCATGGTGCCCACATCTAGGAGGACCTTGTGCCATGTCACAACATGGCAGAGGGTGTCACATCGGAGACAGAACAGTATGGAAGCTCAGGTCTCTCCTCCTCTGCTTATAAAGCCACTGATGTCACTCCGAGGGCTAGCCTCTAGACTTCGTCTACCCTTAATCGCCTCCCAAAGGTCTCATCTCCAGATCTCCACTTGGTTTGGGGGATTAAGTTTTCAGTACCCGAACTTTTGGGATATACATTCCAGCCACAGCACCCAGCAGCGGGAGGGGGGGGGGGGACACACGCTGCTGGAGATACAGGGCCTCAGGCCCTGCCCAGACCTGCTATCAGTCAGAGGGTGGTTCCACTCTCCAGGTGGTTTATGGGCATGTGAAGTCTGAAGAGTCCCGTAGGACCCTGGGCCTTGGGTTGGGGTGGGGTGGAGAGGGAAGCCTCAGACAGAGAGTGGGAGCCCGTGCCTGTCTTATGGTAGCCTCCCAAGCCACCACTCGGCAGAAAGCATGCATGCCATCAGAGAGAAGAGAAGCAGGGCACTGGGCAGCTGTGCCCCACATCAGTGGACACCAGTAACTTAGGGCACGCTGAGAAGGCTGATCTCAGAGGATAACCGAAAAACGGATCGATGCACTTAAAATCCCAGACTTAACCCTGCCCTCCTCACATTCCGTTTCTCTTTCTCTCTGAAACCTTGGCCAACAGCACCCAGGGGCACTGAATATAGAACGGTGAGGGAGTAAATCACCGAGGTGCCACATGTTGCCCAGGGCCTGTTTCATGGTTGGGCTGCAAACCATTGAGAACTGGGAGCTGTAATTAAAATGCTGATGGCCTCCCAACTGGGAACCCTTCCAGGAGAGCAGGGAGGGGGGCTCTCTACAGCAAACCAGCCAGATTCCGTGGTCTCCACTGGCTTCCAGGCTAGCCAGACTCCACGGCCCTTGAAAGCCTTCACACCCAAGCGGCAAGATGTCCATCTCCCAGATGTGCCTACTCCACGCAGACCCCTCCCGTGTCCTCCGGGGCACACACACACCCCACAGCACTCCTGCCTGTGACCTTGTCACCCCTGTGCTCATTGCTCACTTGGTGGGGCCACGCTGGCCTCTGGGCTACTGAATGCTCTGACTCAAGTGGTATTCCCCAGATAGCTCGGTCTCTGTTCACAGTTCACCTTCTCAGAGAGGTCTCGTCCACCTCCCCCAGTAGCGTCCATTCCTGTCGTCTCTACCCTCGCCCTCTGCCTTATTTTTCTGTCATGGCATTTATTGCTCTTTGACAATGGTTCTCTCTCCACCGGACTATTTGTTGTCTGACTTCCCCCTGGAATGTCAGCTCTATAAAGGCAAGTGCCACACCTAATCCCAGAGCCTAACACAGTACCGGACACACAAATAGGTGCTTGCTGGTATTTGTTGAGTGAATGAATGTGTGGATTTGCAGCCCTTTCTTTTAGCTGGTCTGGTGATCTCACTGGGAAAGTGTCCAACTTCCCGGCAATGAGCTCAGCTTTTTACTCGTTCATTCAATCAACTAACTATCTTTCCAAATAACTCTCCATCCATCCATCCACCCATCCATGCATCCTGCATCTTTTGACTCTTACTTGTCCATATTTCAAATATTTATATATACACGCATCCATATACCTATAATCTATTTATCCATTCGCACTCGTACCCATCCATCCACCCTCCAACTTTCCCACCCAGTCATTCACATGTTTATCCATTCATCCATCCATCCACCCACCCACCCATCCATTCACACATCCATCCTTTCCAAATCCTTTTCTATCTATATAGTAAAACATCTCTGCATCCATCCTTTCACCCTCCCTTCTATCCACCCATCCCCCACCACCCACATATCTATCCATCTTCCCATCCTTCCATGCACCTACACAACCATCTACCCACACACCTAGGCAGCCACGCTGCTACACTCAGCCATCTGTTCAGTTCAACCAGTCCCCACGCAGAAACCTCCTCTTCTGGGTTCCCACAATGTCCTATGCTTCTCTGTGTCAGATTCGATTTCTGCTGTCAGATCTCCCTAGACCGTCACAATGGACGCCGCTCAAAACCAGCAGCAATGCTTCATCTCTAATGTCCAGAATTGACACATTACAGGTGTCAGCACGTTTACTGAATGGGGACATTTTCCTCTCCCGATCTTGACTCATTCAATATTTCTTATTGGATTATGAACTCCCTGATGGAGGGCATCATTTTCTTAGTCATCCTCTATGTATATGTTCATCTCCAAAATTTGTAGTTAACATGAAGTAGACACGTATTTGACAAATAAAGGAGTGAGCAGGTACAGAGAGGAGTATAGTGAACGAAGGTTCTGACCCTGCCCTTCCCGGATACATGTCCTGGCTCTTTATTTATTGGCCATGTGATCTTGGGCAAGTGACTGAACCTGTGCCTCCATTTCCACATTTATAATGGAAGATTGTAAGAGTGGCCATCTCATGGGTTCTTGTGAGCACTGTGTGAGATAATATGTACAAAGTACTTAGAATAATGCCTGCCATATGACGAGAGCTGTGTTGAAATAAACCCTTTCCACTGGCCCAGTGGGGCAAGGCATGAGGGACAGACTCTTGATCATGGTGGGGAGGAATCTTTGGGCCTGAGCCCCCCCACAGGATGCCTTCTACAGCAATCGCTCTGACTTTTCCCAGTCACGTTGGGATCTCTGGCAAACTCCCAATATTATGTCAGGTGGTCGAAAGCGCTATGTGGGAAAACAAAACACGGGCGGGAACAGGAAGTGGTGAGACAGATGGGGGCAGTTTCCAGGGGGGTGGTCAGGAAAACCCTTCTTAGGTGATATTTGAGCAAGGACTTGAGGATGTGTGGTGGGGTGAGTGCTGGGGGGTGCAGCAGTCTAGAGACGTTGGCAAGTGCAAAGGGCCTGAGGCAGGGGAATACCCAGCATGCCTGAGACCAGTGAGGGGAGCAGAAGAGGAGGAAGAGAATAGGCTAAGAGGAGGCAGGAGGTGGCGTTGGAACAGAGGAGGACAGAGATCAGGGAGGGTCTTGACGGATATTTTGAAGATTTCAGGATCTATGCTGAGATGGAAGGGAATTAGTGTGAGGTTGTAACAGAGGATGAAGGATACAAGTCAATTTTGGAAAGACTGCAGCCCCATGCCAGGGGGCTGACATACTGCTGCCAGGAAGAGGTTGATGAACTGGAACACCAGGCAGGGGCAGATTCTGTTTGCAGGAGATCTGAACTCAGGGTCTGGTGCACAGGTGAATCCTGGGTAGCGGTAGTAGAGCAGAAATGGGGCAGTAGGTGAAGTCCCTCCCACCTGTGGGGTGTGAAAGGAAGCACACAGCCAGAGGCAAGGCCAAGGCTCTGTCCTTGGGTGGCACCGATGCTTCCGGGAACAGGGCAAGGATATGCCAGGCCACCGGACAGTCTGCAGCCAGGAGGAGGGCAGCTGCTGGGTGCGGCGGCCAGGAGTGTGGACAGAAGTTCTGGGTGTAGACAAGGCTCTGTGGAGAAGTTTGCAGGTCCTGGACTTGACAAGGGCAGCTTCTCTACTGAGGAGCAGCTCAGGTATGACTGACTGATCTAGAGACCCATCTCGGGGAATTCATAATGTCACACAGTGGCTTGGTCTCCT
Source organism: Peromyscus maniculatus bairdii (assembly GCF_049852395.1). Classification (NCBI taxonomy): domain Eukaryota; kingdom Metazoa; phylum Chordata; class Mammalia; order Rodentia; family Cricetidae; genus Peromyscus; species Peromyscus maniculatus. The sequence continues at coordinate 113,567,589 of NC_134854.1, forward strand.
GTGGCCCTCCCTGTTCAGAAGTGACAAATCTCAATGGCTTCCAGACAGCTCCTTCTCCCCAGATCTTTCCAACATGCTCTTTGGGCAGGGCTTCAAAGAAGGTGGAGCACAGAGCTAGTGAGAGCCTTAGGAATAGAACAGAGGTTCTAGCCAGGTGTGGTAGTGCAGGTCTTTAATCTCACCACGCGGGAGATAGAAGCAGATGGATCTGTGTGAGTTCCAGGCCAGCCGGGGCTACATAATGAGATCCTGCCTCACCACCACCCCTGTAAACAAACAAACAAACAAACAAACCATAGCGTCTAGAACACAACTGTGGCTTTCATGTTATTTCTGCAACCCCTGCCTCTTGGGCTCGTGCCGTCTCAGTGCAGCTGTTCAGGGCTCCAAGCGTTCCACAGTCAAACACTGGCCATCCAGAACTTTGCAGGCATTGAGCTTGCACAGTGGGTCCAAGAAGTCTATTATTAGAATCCCCCGCGCACATGGAGGAGGGAAACTAAGCCTCAGAGACAGGCAACTGTTCAAGATCATACAGCAAATAAGCAGTACAGTTAAGACTGGGAGGAAGCTCTTCCCACACCCAGGCCATTTCTATTGCCAGCACAGAACAAAGGCCCAACTGGAATTCTTGAGAGTTAGAGCAGGGTGTGGCCAGCAACCCCACCTGGCCAGAGGAGAACAGCTCCCTGGTGCACAAAGGCCCCCCTGAGCCTCAGCGGCCAGGCCCGCTTACAACAGGGACCCACTGACACTGCTCACCTGCACAGAGCTGCAGGGCTTGACCAGGAAAAGGTGTAAATAGTGACGGTCTTGCAAGAATAAGGTGTGTGTAACTTGCTAGTCATTGCGACTGCAGCATACCAGCCCTGCCATCTAAACACTGCACGGGGACACACACAGTAGAGGGCTAGGAAACAGGGGGATGGACAGAGTGTGGCCTGTCAAGGTGGGCGACAGGGCTCCTTCAGGCATACCACTCATTCAGTGCCTCAGTTTCCTCCTGTGGCCGGAGTAACAGCAGGCCCTCTCTTGTGGGGTGAGAGAGGCTATGAGGCGAGGCACATGTGGAAGGGGAGGAGCACACACAAAGTGTGTCTAGCCTCGACATGGCACAGCACAGTGAGCAGCTGAGGCTGGCATTGCCCACGGCCAGGGCCCAGGTCTTGCTGGAGACCCCACCCCTCCTGCTAGTGGCCTGCTGCATTCCTCCAGCTGCTGCCTGGACCTCCCCGACCATCCATGCAGTGGGCAGGTGACGTATCATCCCGTGGGGAACAGGGAAAGCCTTCCTATGGCATGTCAGGCACCCCCGGCCTGAGCCATCTCCCTGGGATCAGACGCACACTGCCGGTGAGTCTCCTTGGCTAGGCAGAAGGCCCTCTTCAGTATATTATCACACCTGAATTTTTCTGGAAAGGATACAAGCGTCCAGGATTGGGAGAGGTGACAGCTGCCAGTCTTACCGTCCCTGCGGGACCATGCCATGCCTCTTAGCCCGCTCAAATCCCCCTCTGCTGTCCCCCCGTCACTCATTTGACAACACCCTGAGTTCTAGTCCCCCTCCTGGGGACAAAGAAAGCAATTGTGTGCCCAGTGGGCACACTTTGTCTTGGTCTCGCTGTGGCGTAACGGAGCCCCACCTTTGCCCCACCCCACTGGCCCTCCCCTCCTCTGGTTACTTTCCAGTAAGCTCTTGCCAGGTCAGCCACATGGGGGATTCTTTCTAGGGGAAATCACATGGCTGGTCCTGGAGGCCAGGATGGTGGCCGGCTATGGAGGCCTTCCTAAGTTTCTCTATTAATGCTAAGTTCTGAACACCCCCGTGCTCACCAGCGTCTAGGGGACTTCCTGTACCAGGGAAGTCATAAGCTAACCATGAGCCACACATGGACACCAAGCCCTAGAAACCTGGGCCAAAGAACTGAGTTTTCATCGTACTCATCTGCAGTTTGTTCAAAAAGTCACATGTGACTTAAGGAGACTGTTTACCAATGTGACCATAAACACCTTCAGTCCATTTGATCGTTTTGTTAGCATCACTTTATGAGATGAGCCCATGTCACAGATGGAAAGAGTAGGCACAGAGAAGCAAAGTGACAGCCTTAAGGACACCCAGGCCAGAAGCAGCAAGCCCGGGTCCAGCCAAATGCACAGCAGTATACACTGTGAACAGGAATGAAAGCAGCCTTCCCAACCACACTGTCCGCACTAGCCCTTGGATTGTGCCACCCCAAGACATCACGTGTCCGCCAGGCTGGGCTCTGGGGGACACTGAGCCAAAGCTCATGTTTGCCTAGTAGGACAGGAAGGACCCTTCAGGTGAAGGCTCAGGGCTCCAAGCTTGCCCTCTGCCGAGCACAAGCCCAGAGCTGTGAAGGCCCAGAACTCTGCTTTATCAGACATAAATGCAGCCTGGCGGCGGTGGCACACGCCCTTAATCCCAGCACTCTGGAGGCAGAGACAGGAGGATCTCTGTGAGTTCAAGGCCAGCCTGGTCTACAGAGTGAGATCCAGGACAGGCACAAAGCTACACAGAGAAACCCTGTCTTGAACCCCTCCCCCCCAAAGACATAAATGCATAAACCTCTAAATCAGCTGTTTCTCTGGCCCCCAGGTGTCCTCTTCTAGGTGGAAGACATTGTCTAGGGCCCCACAAGCAGAGCAAGACAGGACACAGTGCCTGAATGACCCTCAGTCCCCAGGGGTTAGAGAGTGGGACCTTGGGGGCTGAGGACCAAAGCTTCTGAGTTGCTTCAGAAGGTTCCAGACTTTTGGGATAATATTGAGGAATCACTCATGGGATGTCAGGATTGAGAAAGGTCAGGCCCAGACATTGTTGAGTCTGGAGCCAGCTTGAGTTCAGATGTCTAGCGTAACTTGAGTGCCATGTAGCCTTGGACCATTTTACCTCTTTTCACCTCCATTTCCCCAAGTGTGAATCGGGGAAGTCAGACTTGTGACCAGGCGGGAGGTTAGCGGTTGTGGGGGTTAAATGGGATTGTACTGTTAGCGCTGATATTAGACTTCCTGTGTCCCCCTAGCAGAGAACCTGTGTCTGCCTGTGTCAATCCCCCTGACAAGAGCCTTGGGTCTCCTTCACCTGAGCTTGAACCTGCCTTTTCCCATGCTCTCCCTGCTGGGCATCCTGGCCTGCTGAGGGTCCGAGGGACAGTGACTGCTCACTAAAAATCACCCTCTTCCTGGATGAGTGACCCACGTTCCTTTGGGGCCAGGGTGTCCAGCCATTCTCTGAGCTAAGCCTAGGTTGTCATGTCTTCACGGGATTGAGTAGAGGAGGTCTTGGCAGCCCAGAGCAAAGTGACAGCTGGGGACCCACAGGCCTTGCCAGCTTCTCTGGGAAGAGCTGCCCTGTCTGGCCACTGATTTCCACTCCTCCCTTATCTCCTCCCTCTTTCCCTGGATACTGGTCATGGTTATCACTGTGGCATCAATCACAGGAGCTGGCTGGACCCAGCCCTGGCTATGTTGGATGAAGAGGAAAAACCCTAGCCCTCATGAACACCCTCCACCCTGACCAGGGTCAGTTCCCTTCTGACCTGTTCTCCATGGCTTCTCTAGACCAGTACTCGCTCCATCAGTATCAATAGCCTAGTCCTGGACTCTCATCTCCATCATGGTCCCAGCCTCTGCCACGGCTTCTCATCCAGCCTGTTCTACCACAAGGCAGGAGAGCCTAAGCTGGGCTGGGTACCAATCCTGGCCTGCTTCTCCACCTGTGGGCCCTCAGAAGAAGTCTCTAGATCCAGAGTAGGCCTACAATTCCTTCTCCTGGTCCAATTCCTTCTTAGAGGCTATACTCCTTGTCTGGGCACCAAGACTGGGCAGAGGAACCAGATTCAACCATCATGAAAATCAAGCTAAAATAGGAATATTGTCACACAAGTCACACCTGCAACATGAGAACCTGTAGGACATGAGGCCAGTTCAGGCCAGACACAGAAGGAAAACACCCCAATCTAGCTTAATTCTGGATTCTTAACTGGTTTCTGGAATGGTCAAATTTGTGGAAGCAGAGAGGAAAAGTGTGTCATTAGGCCAGGACAGGAAGTGGGGAGTCTATGCTGTGGTTTGTAGCTCCAGTGACTGGAGGCTTTGGGTTGGGGTGTTGGGGCTGAGGCTGCAGCTTTCAAGTTGTTGAAATCCAAGAATTTGATGAAGGTTCTGGCACAGGTGTGGAGATGGAGGACAAGGTACAGGTGTGGGGATGGAGGACAAGGTACAGGTGTGGGGATGGAGGCCCTGGTACAGGTGTGGGGATGGAGGACAAGGTACAGGTGTGGGGATAGAGGACAAGGTACAGGTGTGGGGATGGAGGACAAGGTACAGGTGTGGGGATGGAGGACAAGGCACAGGTGTGGGGATGGAGGACAAGGTACAGGTGTGGGGATGGAGGACAAGGTACAGGTGTGGGGATGGAGGACAAGGCACAGGTGTGGGGATGGAGGACAAGGTACAGGTGTGAGGATGGAGGCCCTGGCACAGGTGTGGGGGATGGAGGACAAGGCACAGGTGTGGGGATGGAGGACAAGGTACAGGTGTGGGGATGGAGGACAAGGTACAGGTGTGGGGATGGAGGACAAGGTACAGGTGTGGGATGGAGGCCCTGGTACAGGTGTGGGGATGGAGGACAAGGTACAGGTGTGGGGATAGAGGACAAGGTACAGGTGTGGGGATAGAGGACAAGGTACAGGTGTGGGGATGGAGGTTCTGGCATGGGTATGGTGGTGTCTCTGGCACAAGTGTGATGTTATCTCCTACACAGGTGTGATGGGGGCTCTGGACAAGTGTGATGGAGGCTGTGCACAGATGTGGTAGTGTTTCATGATACTAATGAACCTTGAGCTGCATAATCATATACATATACATATACATATACATATACATATACATATATATATATATATATATATATATATATATATATATATATAGTTGAAGCTTTGTATCAGGCTTAAAACATCTAGTTAATCTAGTTACAAAATGAGTGGGCTTAAATGCTTAATTTTTTTTTTTTTGAGCCAGGGCTTTACTGTATAGATCAGGCTGACCTCAAACTCACAATCTACCTGCCTCAGCCCTCTGAGTCCTGGGCTTATGGACACATGCCACCACACCAGGAATTTAAATGCAAAACTTTTAGAGATAAAGCACCCTATGGACCCAGGGTAGCAAAGGTTTCTTAGCCAACTTCGAAAGCACTTTCCTCCCACAAGTTCAAGGCCAGCTGAGCCACAGTGAGACAGTGTATAAAAACAAACAACAGTAACATCAAGCCCACTTTCGCTCTGGGAAAGGCCCTGTCATGGGGATAAAAAGACAAGCTGTAGACTGGGAAAAGGCTTGCAAACCACAGACCTGACAAAAGCGCCTGAAGAGATGAATTAAGAATGTCCAAAACCAACAGCCAAAAAAGCCAGCAGTCTAAAAGTGAGCCAGAGGATGGACAGACACATTCCCACCATACCCTCTGAGGTACACAGACGGCAGAAACACACAAGGAGAGATGCTCATCTTATCAGCCACTGGAGGTGTGGCTAGAGCCCTGCTGAGATACGGCACACGCCCATCCCAGCGACAGAAATAAAAACCTGTGTTATCAGCAAGTGTGGGCACGGATGTGGAGAAGCTGGGTCACTCACAGATGGCTTCTGGGAGTGGAAAATGGCAATGCCAGTGCTGTAGTTCAACCTGGGATGTCCCCAGAAGGCCCATGTAGTAAAGGGCTGCTTCCCAATAGACAGAGGGATCTTCAAGAGGCAAGGGAGTTTTCAAGTCACTGAAGATGCCCTCAAAGGGGAAAGTGGGACATGGCCCACCCTATCCCTGTCTGTCACCTTCCAGATACGAAGTATGCAGCTTTGCTCCATCATACATCCTAATGTGACGAGCTGCTACAGACCCAAATCAACAGGATCAACCCATTTACCCCCAAAACCAGGAGCCAAGGCAGCCCTTCCCATTCACAGTTCAGTGGTCTCAGCAGTTGTCATGTAGGGATGCGAAGCTGACACCCCTCTGTAGCGATGCTTAGCTGCTTTATCATAAAGCCAAACTCTCAGCAACAGTATTCGGCTCTCTTGGCATGCAGCATAGAGAACTAGACATTCACATTCGTAGAAAAATCTGTACACACACATTCACCACAGCTTTATTTACAACGGTCCAAGCTTGCCAACAAACCAGACGTCCTTCAGCGGGGGGAATGGCTAAACCAAGTGTGCCGCCTCTGAGCCGTGGACTGTCACGTGACTGCTGAGAGGCAAGAACTATTGTTGCACACAGCAGCTTGAGTGAGTTTAGGAGATAACATCGAGCAAGAAGGGATTCTATCGGCTGCATGCTTCCACACTCCTACCCAACCTTCTAGCACAGCAAAATTATAAACATTAGTGATGTGTGGTGACTGGGAGTCCTGAGGGGGCGAAATGGCACACGGTCCTCAGGCTCTGTACTTCCGTGGTATCAATGCCAGGGTCCCGGGGTGACAGCGTCCTACAATTCTACAGGCTGTCACTGTGGGGGAGCTGAACAACAGGTCCTCAGAGTCTCTGTGTTCTTTCAATTTCATGTGAGCCCATAGTTACCACAGCATGAGCTTTACTCAGAATACACAAAACAGTTAAATTTGAATTTGACATAAACAAAGAAGACATCTAATTGTGTGTCTCATAAAACATTTGGGACACACGTAAATAAAATTTATTTCTTACTTATCTTGAATCCAAATTTAACTGGGAATCTCAAATTCCATCTGGCATCCTCCTCCCAAGACACTTCCGGGAAAGAGCAGACACTTGCCATTCATGCACGGACTCTGGAAACCTTTCTTGAACCCTACTGTGTGCCAGGCACCAGTCCAGGCACGGACGACTCAGCTGTCCTGACCCTCATGATGCTGACCTTGTAGTGGGAGGCAGTGGACAATAAAGACATGAAGGGCTGTGCAAACAGAAGAAGTTCAAATGGCAAGGGTTGCCTTTAAAAATAAAAGCAGAGGGCTGTACACGGAGAAACTCTGTTTTAAACCCCCACAAACACCAAAAAAGAAAGAGAGAAAGGGGGGGGGTTCAAGGCCAGCTTGGGTTATATAGCAAGACTATGGCTCTAAATAAATAAACGAACAAACAAACAAATAAATAAGCAGAGTGGTATTATTGAGACTAGGTGGACACTGGGAAGAGAAGACTTCTGAGAAGGGGCTGAACTTCACCCTGATGGACAGCGTGTGTAAAAACCCTGAGTGGGAGCAAGATGGTTGGCCCAGGAGGTCAGGGCTAGAGGCTAGTGAGCATGGGAGGGCAAGGGCAAGGTCCTCCAGAGCTTTGTGTTTTCTTCTGCCCCAATGTCAGACCTGGAAAAGCCTCTGAGACCTAAGGCCACCCTCATCCAGATCCACTGAGGCCAGGATGCAGGCCTTTCCTGCATTTTGAAGGTGAGACTCCCCTATCTGCCCCAAATGTGAGGCAGGACTTGTAAGCACAGTAGCCTGAGGGCTGCTAGCTGGCTTCCGGGGAGGTGGGGCCTGGCCTCTTGGGCCCTTGACATGCCACACTGTCCACTCTCTCTGGGTAAGTATGCAAGTGGCTTCTAGCGGCAGCAAAGTGGAGCAAGTCTTATCTGGGCCTCGCCCTCGCTGCCAGGGGCTGGGTCCCTGCTGTCCCCGATACACTGGCCTCCCTACAGCCATGCCCAGAGTAGAGAGCCAGCCCCCAGGAGCACCCAGACCAGACAGGGCAGGGCAGGAAGGGACAAGACCAACACCCCTTGTGAGCAAGAGGTGACTCCACACTCAGGTGGAATTCCATCCCCCTTAGCTCACCTCCCTGAAGCAAGGCACATTCCAGCAGGCCTGTCCTGTCCCAGTGGGGGGCCCTGTCCTCAGGCTGCCTGTCCTGGCCTCAACCTCCACTGCTTCAGGGGCTGCGGACAGCCCATCCTTCCCCAGGACCCTCCAGAGCTCCACAGCACACTTCACCCTGAGGGTAGGTACACCAAGGCCTCCACAGCCAGTAGGAGGATACCATGTCATTGTGGGGACTTGGAGATAACGTTGCCAGGTGAAGAAACAGCAGAAGCCACCGTAACATGCAGACTGGGGGGAGTGTTTCCTGTGCAGGCCAGGTGGTCCTTGTTCTGGTCACCTCCCTGCCAGCACCTCCCTTCCCAGAACCCTCCTGGCCTCTGTTTTTTCCTTCCCAGCACCCCTCAGAGCCTTTGGCGTTCTTAGCTGTTCCCGCCCTCCAGTGGGTCATGGGCCTGCTCCACACAGGCATTCTCCAAAGCTATAGTCAGGTGCCAGCACCCTAGGAGTCACCACCTCTATGTCTCGGGGGCACCCTTATGCTCTCTACCTGCCTCTTCTGCCTAACCCGGTGAGGGGCACGCTGCCAAACGTTGCCCAAAGGCTGCTTGTTACGCTTCCCTAACTCCTAGGTGTTGACACCTGCTACCTCTAGGGCCTTTCGCCCTCTCCATTCCATGTCAGGGAAGGACAGGAAGCCACCCAAAGCTCACCGCCATTTACATTGTTTCTGACTACTTCTGACATGTAAGGCCTGGTATTTGATTCCAGCCTCCTGGGCAACCTCACTGCCTCTTACCCAGCCTCAGACCATGGAACCCCTACTGCTCTCTGAAGATTTAACACACACACACCCCTTTTTTTAATGCTGGGGATTGAGTGCAGGGCATTATGAATGCAGACACTCCACCACCGAGTCCCATGCCTGCTTATGCTAGGTGTCCTCTTCCTGGAATCCTTCTGTTTATCCTTCAAGGCCTGGCTGGAGAGCGCTTTCTTCCCTTAGTGTTTTCTGAACCATCTTTCTCCTACAATGTTCAGCCATGAGTCAAAAGTTTGGCCCCTTTTTCTGACTCACACTAACTTGAGAACCTTGAGGACACGACCATGGAGTAATTAGCTCTTCTCCCTGCCACCCAAGGGACGGGAAAGAGATAATCCAAGGATACAGAGATCACTGTGAGGATTTCAGGCCCATTCTCCAGACGTCTGTCTCCCTCAAGTATCCTGTGATTTGAACCACTAACTGGAATGAGTGAGCCTCGTACTCCACCAGCCTATAAAGCAGAGTGGCCTGTGACATCAATCTAGAAATAATGTGGCCCTAAAAGGCTAACCGGAGAGACTTCAGCTCCCAGCCACCTTCCCCAGAGGCATCTACGATCCCTGGCCTGCCTTTTTGTGACTACCCCTGTGACTACCCCTGCCATCAGAGGCTGAGGCACAGTGGCCCGCCGTGCCCTGACCACTGGTTCCGGAGTCCACTGAGGGCAGAAGCCTCACACTGGCCCTCCTCCTTGGCAGGGCACACAGTCAGTGCTTCTGCAGCAGTGGCCCCTCAGCAGCCTGCAGACGGCATGGGCGGCCTTTCTCCTGGCTCTCCTGCCCTCCCTTTTCTCTCACACCAGCTGCTGACAAGCCCCAGAGCCTGTGGTCAGGTTGAGTCTTGTCTCCGTGAGGCAGCGGGTGATCAACAAGACCACGATCCTTCCCAAGCCCAACTGCTGTGGGCCTTTCCTCATTAGCCCTGTGGAGTCCAGCGCAGCCCGGAATATGCTGGGAAGTCCTGGGGAGGGGCGTGCTTTACAATTAGTAATATCCTCTGGGACCCAGGCCTAGGCCAGTGGCCCCCGCTAACCCTCCCACTCGGGATAGTACATGGTCTCTAGATGAGCTGCTTTTGTGGGAAAACACCCAAGGGTCCTGTGGCAGTTTGAATCAGAGTGGCCCCCAGAGGCTCACATATTTGAAGGCTTAGTCACCAGGGAGTGGCACTGTTTGAAAGGATTAGAAGTTAGGAGGAGTGGCCTTGTTGGAGGAAATATGTCACTGGGGATGGGCTTTGAGGTTTCAAAAACCTATGCCAGGCCCAGTCTCTCCATCTCTGTCTCTGTCTCTGTCTCTGTCTCTCTCTCACACTCTCTCTCTCTGCCTACACATAATGATGTAGCTTCCACCTAAGCTTCCATGGTGCTCCCTGCCGTGATGACGAGGAACTAATTTTGAAGCTGTAAGCCAGCCCCCAACTAAATGCGTTCTTTCCTGAGAGTTGCCTTAGTCATGATGTCTCTTCACAGCAATAGAATATTGACTAAGACAGGTCCTCGCCCTCCTTCTCTGCTCCTCACCCCTCAGGCAGGCCCAGCCCGTGCTCCATCCATACCCAATGTCTATCTGGGCCTTGTCGTCTCCACAGCCTGTTCCCATGACTTCTACCCCCCTCTGCTCTGGAGCCAAAGCACCTCTACCTAGTTACCACGCATGGGTCCTGATCAATGTGTCCATGTGCAGCATGTCTGTCTCCGGGGCCTGGGGTGCAGCTGTAAGGGACACCCCAAGGCTGTCCTGAGAAAGCTATGGAACAAAGCTGCATCCCAAAAGAGGTGGGGAAGGAAAGAGAAGGAAGCTCCCCTAGAGGGGATATCATGGCTGAGACGTGGACAAGGAGAAGCCACATCAGGACATCCTATCAGATTTGGGGATCCCCCAGGAGCCCACACACCAGCCAGACTCCACTCTGCCATAGGTCCCACCCTTCCGGGCCTTTACCTCTTTCCTCTGATCAGCCAAACTCAGCTATCTTTGGGGCCCGCCTCTTCCAGGAAGCCCACTGAGCTTTTCCTATGACCATGTAGTGCCACAGGCCCAGGGAAGCATAAATGAGCAGCAGCCACAGCCTTGTGCCTAGAACCAACTGTGCAGCTTACGAGGCTCTCTTACCAAAGTGGCTAGCCTGGTTTACTGTGATCCATGGGTTAGCCTCATGCTTTGCCTCAACATAGGCCATGCAGGCACCTGGGGTAAGGACATTAGAGATAAAGGAGAAGGAAGCTGTTGCCTTCTGCCTGCCCCCAAAGAGTGGGAGCTTCAGGAAGGGAGCAGCACCCGTGACCTTCAGTCTCCCCTGGGAGTTTGACTACAGCAGTGGAAAGGGAAGGGACAGCTGAGACCCCCACAGAATGACCCCTCTGGACGGATGGTCCCTGGGGCGACCCGATTTACCTGGATATCATCCTAGGGAAGACCAGGTCTCTCCCAGTTATCAAAGCTGCTCAGAGGCTGTGGCACAGAGCATGTGGTCAGGGGGACACAAGAAAGGGGGTAGGGTAGCCCCTTATCCTGTCTACGTCCTCACAGTATGCAGGCCGCCAGCCACACTCCTCACTGGGGCCCTCTGGGTGCTGCATATGTGGGCAACATGGACTCACGCCTGCCCTGGCTGAGCGCCGAGGATGGTGGGTCAGATCTTAGTGGGATGCCTGCCCTCCTCACCTCAGCCCTGGCAGCACAGCAGTGAAGGACCGAGCAAAGGTGACCCTGCCTCCGGCTCAGCCGCTGCAGCCATGGACACATCCATGCAGAGAATGTGAACACTGTGGCCAGACGTGCCTGGTGCCAGTGCTAGGGGACCTTTAGCGCATCGCTTCCTGCCTGTGCCTCAGTTTCTTCACCAGTAAAAGTATGGTACAAATGACATGACCTCCTGGGGACACTGTGAGCTGAAACATCCGGGGACCTGCTCCACCAGGACAAGACACTGCTTTGCCACGGCCACCTAGACCAAAGAGCAGACTCTCATGTCTGAGCCCTTCTGGGAACTGTCTTCAGTCTTGGCTTTTCCCATTCCAAGACCAGTTGTAAAGACGAAGGGGTGGCACAGAAAACCCAGAGACTTACACTCAGGGACTGGCTGTCCTGCTCCCAGAGCCCACCCAGCTGTGACGAGCTCGTCAGGCCTGAGGACACCCCACTCCCACCCCCACCCCACCCCCACTCCCCACCCCCGCTTCACCACAGCTCTGTCTCTGTCAGTCCTTCCACCCTGCCTCGCGGATACCTCATGGAGCAAAGCACAAACCCCCTCCCGCTTCTAATCCTTCGCAGGCCTTCGGAAACCCACCCCAGCCTCAGGCCTCCACCAGGGACACTGGCCTCTCAGGAAACGCTGACCTAGGTGTCCCTCAGTGCCTGGTCAGGTTGATGATGGGTGAATACTTCTGGGATAGGGCTCCCAGCCAGTATTGGTGCCTTCATGCTGGTTCTTACATTGGCAGGACCTGCCTCCCTCTACTACCCCCAGCTCATGGCTCCTCGCTGCTTTCTCCTCTGGTCCTTCAGTCCCATCTGCTTCTCCTCATGGACTGGGCATCCAGCTCCCTCCCCTTCCCAGCCAGTCTGCAGGAAACAGGAGAAATCTTGCCCTACTCCTCCAGGATTGGCTTAGATCTTGGTTTAGGCGACAGGAAATGGGTAGCTGCTCTGAAAGCTGGTCCATGTGGATGCCTCTGGCACCTGCCTCAGTCTTTCCCCAGAGTCGGTTTCTACAGCTGACAGTGGAGCCCTGGAGAACTCACCAGCCTCCCTCTTCCCTCCTGGCTGAGAGGCACCCATTTTTGTTTTTTTTCTACTCAGCCCATAAGCTTCACACCACACACTCATGACACCTGAGTGGAACAGAAGGAAGCGAGGTGCAGAGCTGGGCTTTCCCAGACGCCACCCCTGTCACCAAGGACCTCACTGCAGCGTCCTCCCTGCTGCCTACCTTCCGGCCTGCCTCGTTATTGTGTAAGTTCATGAGGGTACGGGCATTCTGCTTGATCTCCCGGGCATCCACGAAGACCTTGGCGAAGCCGATGCCGTAGCGGATGTCGGCAGAGCAGCCACCCCACTTCCAGCCCTCGTCCCGGTGGTACTGGCCTTGCTTCTCCTTGTCGCAGCCACAGTCGCTCAGGTTGCCCTGGGTGCAGGCGGCTGTGATGGCGTGGGCCACACCCGCAGCGATGATCGCATAGGTGAAGGCAGCCTCCCGGCTCCCTGGGGGCAGAAGAGCGGAGAGAGCTTTGTAAGAGCTGATTCAGGAGGCGCCCCGAAAAGGACACCTAGGGAGAAGGTAGGATCTGGCCCAGGAGAGAGAGAGAGCTTTGTAAGAGCTGATTCGGGAGGCGCCCCGAAAAGGACACCTAGGGAGAAGGTAGGATCTGGCCCCGGGAGAGGCTGAGCACGGTGCAGTGGCTCTCCAAAAACCAACCAGGTGCCTGATGCTGACTATGCAGAGAGCTCCTTAGGGTGGCGATAATGCCTGGGACCCCCAGTCAAGTACACACTCGCTCTGCTGCAATCCCCGACCCTCTGGAAAGCCGGATTGGGGTGCGCACAGGGTGGGGGGGTTCTTCTGTCCCATTTCTACCTACGGCCTCTCCCAGCACACTTGACGGGATCACGTCACCTGTGCATGTGTTCACATCACGGAAAAGCGACACTTATGGGACACCTGTGGCGTGCACAGGCTGAAGGTTGAAGCTGGAGCCATTAATCCCTGCCTCTGTGACTTGACCAGTGATCACCCCCGCCCCGTGCCTTGGTCTCCTCAGCTGTGACAGCGGCTAGAAGCACTAAGGGTTCGTCTTCAAAGCTCTAGCCAGTATTCAGCATGTGGCACCTATAGAAACAGTATTGCCGGCTCTCGGTCACTGATACTGCTGTGTGACACACTGTTTCACATCGCTGTCCTCTGCCCTCTCCGTGGTCCCCTTGTCCCACCGTAAGGGGCAGAGAGGTCTGAGCATCAAGATGAAGCCAACGGAAATGCTGAGTGGAGGCAGGTGTCAGGTTGCCACGCAGCCACTTAGCTTCTCTGGGCCTCAGAGAAGCTTTTGCCAAAGAGCCGTGTGTGCTCTGCAGGGTGGAGGAGAACAGGACTTGCCCATGATGACCCCTGAATGAGCCCTGGGCCCACAGTTCTTACAGCCTGGGGGACTGAGGAAGGAGCCGAAGCTGGAGCAGGGGCATGGGTGGGAGAACACAGCTCAGAAGAACGCGTCTGGGAGCTGGGTCAGAGATGGCAAAGGGCGGCCGGCCGGGGAGACTGCGGAAGCCGGTGAGAAACCTGCAGGTAACACAGACCCTTCGCTCCAGCATCTGGGCTCCCACCTGGGCTTCCCTGGAACCTGCTTCACACACCGCTTGCCCTGCCCGCTCCACACTGCTGCTTCGGCGCCCTGCTTGGCTGGACAGGGCCAGTATTGCTTTTGCGTTCATGAAACCCACCCACAGCATCCCTATCAAGATAGACTTATGTCTGATTCTTATCTGCTACTTGCTGGCTGTTGTAGGATAGTCCCTCTTCTCCAAGACCCGGGTCTCTTCATCTGTGAGCCTGGGATAATGCCAATGTCTACCCAGGAGGGGACTACGAGGGCCATGCAAAATGCTTAGCCCAAAGCCTGGCTTAACAAATGTCCAAAACTGGGGTCCTCAGAGTAGAGCCCCTGTCCTTCTTCAAAGTGGCAGCTTGACAAGACACTTGAAGCACGGGCTGAGTTCCCCAAGACCACAGAGAGATAAAGAGGAAGCCCCTCACTCAATCCGGATGCCAGCTCACTCCAGAAAACAGACACACAAGAAACTAAACTCTGGGAGAGGCAGTGACATCGATGTCAACCCCTCAAGGGCTTTGGAGAAAGGGACAGTCAGAGGCAACTGTGCTCCACTACTTCCTAGCTGTGGGACCTCAGGTGAGGGGGCTGTCTCTGTGTCCAATCCCTCCACTGTTAAAGGGGTGACAACAGCTTTCCTATGGAGGCTGTGGGGAAGAGGAAAAATGACCACTGTTAAAGCAGGGAAACGCACCCCAAACACCAGTCACTACAGCATTTGTGGAGGACAGCACTAGCTGGTCCTCACAGAACTGAAGGTGAACCGGGTGGCTCTTCATTCTCTTTTGCTTACATTTGAAGAAACCGGAGCCTGTAGAGCGGTCCGGCTCCGCGGGGCACCCGGAGTGTAGCTGCACACCCACCCTGGCTACCTCAGATGAGCTGTCCCGGGATTAAATGGCTTCAGAACACAGGGGTGGTCATTGCTGTCACACTCCAGCAGGAACTAGGTTCACCTAACCAGACCAAAAGTGCAGAACTGAGGAGAGACCAAGAGCCTCAGCCCCTCAGCCTCACCCTTCTCAGGCTTCTCCCTGCACAGGGCGGCCTGACAGACGTACGCTTCTTGAGGTAACTTTGGGTGTCTGCCTGCCACCCACTCTATTTCTCGAGTCTCCCAAGTCGCAGAGCAATGTACGTGGTGGGAGACAGTCAGCTACTGAAGACAATAGCTACCGAGATGGCCACGGCCTCTGCTCACACATTCCCTGAGGGGAGGGAAGGGCATGCTTCTTGTTCAAGGTGCGCCATCACAGAGTCTGGTCCAGACTATGCATGGCCTCGACCTCCCCGACAAGTCGGCCCTCAGCACCCACTGCTCTGAGAAGCAAGGAGGAACAACTACCCTCGAATTAACACCAGTGCTCCCAGGACCAGGTGCCATCTGTACCCATGCCCAGCTCAGTTCCCAGAACCCACAACCATCTGTAACTCCAGAGTCAAGGGATCTGATGACCTCTGCGGGCACCGAGCACACACATGGTGCACATACATACATGCAGGCAAAACACTCTTACACATAAGATAAAAAAAAAAAGTAAAATAAATAAATAAATGGCCCATCCAGTGAGCTAGTGACAGTACCCCACTTTGCAAATGAAGAGACTGAGGCTCAGGAATGTCTGACCCAGCAGGGGTGGAGCCCATGGTGAACAGGCTGCATGCCTCTCAACCCATGCTGTCTACCGCAACCAGGGAGCCAGGACAGTCATCCCCGGGCTCTGTAGACTTGCAGGAACAAGAGTCGACAATGAGTAACATTTGTTGTGCACCTACTGGATGCCAGACCCACACTTGGCTCTCTAGGGTATGTTTTGGAATAGCCCCCAATCACAAGATACCATCCAATTTTATTGATAAAGAAACGGAGGCTTTGAGGAAGAAAAGCAATTGGTTAAAGTTTCCTGTCTAGACTAGGGCCAGAACTGGGAGTCAAGGCCTTTGTTGGGTGGCATTGTTCTTCAGCCCTGCCTTGCCACCTTACCTTGTCACTGTGTCTGAAAGCCATGGTTAGAGAGGGAGGCATCAGTTCTTCCCAGAATGCATTATTTCTGTCAAGAGATGACATCTGGCCATCAGTTAATACTTGTCCATAAGTAATTGGTCAGGCCCTGGTACCCTGAGAAGGAAATGGGGTGATGGCAGATGCAAAAGGGAAGGGTTCTGGATCCATTGGTCATCCAACTGCTCTACCCACTCAAGCCTCCTTCCTTAGAGTGAGGCTGAAGGGATGAGGCTCAGAAAGGTACTGATGTCACAGGCACAGGTACAGCCAGAGGCAAATTGAGAGGTCACATAGTGTTCCCATTCATGACCTGAGCCATTCCTGGATCCTGACGGTCCACACTCTCCCCAGCACAGCCTGGAGAAGCCTTCACTGGGACGCACACTGAGTCCATCTCACGGCACTTGCAAGACACCTGCACAGAAGTTCTGAGGGGCTCCTTCAGCTCCCACAGTGAGGGCGGATGAGGCTGGATGGCACTGCATTCATACAGAGTGTGCCAACTCTTCAGAAACAGGCTTCTGGGTAGGCTGTGTCCTGAACATCTTGCTGAGATCGACAAATCGAGGCAACCAACCTGTGAGGGGCAGGCTGACCTAAGCCACCTCTTCACAGAGGCCCAGACACATGACCTGACCTGAGCTGACAGTGGGCTCCGGAATATGACCCACTCTCCTGCAGCTCATGGCTCTTATTCCAGCCCACCTCTCCACCAGAGCTGCCATGGGTTTTGTGAGTAGAAGCCCGCTCAGCTGAAGCTGGCAGCGCCCCTCTGGTGATGAGGAACTACCAGGGCAAAAGAAGGGTCTTCATCTAAATCATGGCCTCTGTCGCGTAGGCTAAGCGTGTGCCCAGTCCCTGCCCTCAGCAAACATGTCCTGAGCGCCCACTGGGTGCTAGGCATGGTGCTGCTGGCTGGATGAACTAAGATGTGGGGTTCAGGTGTAGCTCTGCTTTTGTAGGGAGACAGATGGCAAGATTGCGTCACTCTGTTAGCTGAGGACTCTGAAGAAAGAGAACAGCACAGTGATAGTTGGTGGGAGCTGGGGTGTCAAGGTTTGAAGAGTCCGTGGGGAGGGGAGTCTCCAGGACAGGGGCACCCAGATCAATGTCCCTGGCTGGTGTGGACCAGGTAAGCCAGGGATACTGATGAGGAGAAGGGGATAGGGATCTGGAGTTCAAATCTGAGTCCCAGGACCCTGTCTTGGGCAAAGCTGTCTCCTGTCCCTAGAGTCAAAGGACAGACTCCCAGAGCCACAGACAGAAGGAAGGCCTGTCTGAGGTCACCAGTGACTCCAGAGACTGGACTAGAAACAGTCCCCAGGCCCCCAGTGAGGAATCCCTTCCCTCCCCTCCACCTTACTCTCAACTCTCATCAGTCACATATCAGGGGTTTCTACACAGAAGCCCAGGGAACCAAACCCAGGTGTCTTCAGCTCAGTCTGTGTGACAGGGCACTTGCCATCCACTCCCCACTATGCCTCACTCAGCAGGGTGACTCGGAGCCCACACCCTGAGTCCCTGAGCCTCCCTAATCCCACCTATGAACTGAGAACCCAGGAGGCCACTGCCAGGCTGCCCTGAAGACAGGCGAGGCTTCTCGGGTGCTTCTAGGGGAATCTTGTAGCTCAAATGTTAAAATGTCTTATTAATAAAAACCCTGAAACCAGATATTGGGGTAAATGCTAAAAGATCAGAGAGACAAAGGAACAAGCCATGTCTTACCTCTAGGACTCCTCAGGCTGAAAAAATCCCTAGTTCCTGTCTCCTCACGCCTTATACACCTTTCTCCGCCTGGCCATCACTTCCTGGGATTAAAGGCGTGTGTGCTTCCCAAGCAAAGGCATGAGATCTCAAGTGCTGGGATTAAAGGTGTATGCCACCACTGCCTGGCTCTGTTTCTCTCCTAGACTGAGTCAATCTCTTGTAGTCCAAAGTGGCTTTGAACCCAAAGAGACTCAGAGTGCTAAGATTAAAGGTGTGTGCCACCACTGCCTGGCATCCATGTTTAATCTAGTGGCTTGTTCCGTCCTGTGATCTTGGGGCTAATTTTATTAGGGTAGACAATATATCACCACAGAATATCAACAAGGGGGAGGAGGGTAAGTGTTAGTGCTGAGGTGAAGCCAGAGCCTGGTTGACGCCCTCTGTGTTCAGCTCCATAGCAGTCCCATGGGGACAGAGGAAATGAGCCCTTGTCCAAGCTGGCCCCAAAGATTCCATCCTCCGCCCTTTGCGAACGCTGCCCGCGGTTTGCACCGGAATATTATCTGGGTGTATTTACGGTATCTGACTGGAAACCACAGAGTGCATTGTCGTTTTTTTTCTCTTTTGCTATTTAAAGCCAACGGGTCAGAGAGTGAGCAGTCAGTGACACCAGCAGAAATGTGCGACGAGTGGGAAAACAGACAGACAGACAGACGGAAAAAGGTAGCTCTCACCAGGCTAGTGTGGTAGCTGCTCACAGCCCAGCCCTCCGCCACACAGGAGTTAGGAGGCGCGTGGTGCACAACCAGGAGATTTAAGGGTTAGGAATGGGGGGGGGGTGTTGAGTCAGATGGAGAGACAGGACACAGACATGGGGACAGGCATGTGTCCATTCACCCCACTCTAACTGCTGTCCTGCCTCAGCTCTCTGTCTGTGGGTCCCTCTTCCCACAGAGCCAAACCACAGCACACTGCTAACTGTCCCCCAGTGGCCACCATCTGTTTATTCTGACTGCTCTAAGCTTAGAAACGCCTTTTCTGCTGCTCTGTGAGGCATCATGGATGTATCCAGGTGGTTTCAAAGCAGGGTCTGGAGGCCAGGGAACCTGCGTTCACAGCCTGGCTCTGTTTCCCTGCTTCCCAGCATGGCAAGATGCTGGGCAAGTTACATGCCTCTTGGGCCCCAGGGTCTTCATTTCTAAACTAGGAATCCTGAACAATCTTTCTGGAAAGGAGGCCTGAGCCACACCTGGCAGGGATCAGTAGAAGGCAGCTCCAAGCTATCAACCTGCTATTAGCCTCCTTTCAACCATGATGTGGCTACAAATGTCCCCACTTTCGAGGCCCTTCCTGATGTCCTCTCCCTCCGTTTATGGCCAGCACCTTATCCATCTGCATATTGTCCTGACTTGAGTTTTCTTCCTCTCCCCATGAGGTTGTGGGGACCTAGATTATTGACCCCTGAAGTCTCTGGGTTGAATGAATGGCTATGTGAAAGTGACTACGTGTGCACGAGTGTGTGTGTGTGTGTGTGTGTGTGTGTGTGTGTGTGTGTGTGTGTGTGTGCATTGGACTGTCTACCATGGGGAAGCTGGAAAAACCATGTAACAAAAAGCTCATCTCAAAGAATAGTGTCAGGAGAGCGAAAATCCAGGATGAACTGAGGCTTGCAAAAAAAAAAAAAATGCAAACGAGACAAAAAGCCCTTTGTTGGCTGTGTTCTAAGCGAGAATGGGGAAAGAAAAGAGCTTTTGCTTGGGCAAGATGGTGCATTGTTAAGAAAGGCAGAGGGAAAGTGGAGCTGGCCGCCCCTCGCTCTATCTCTCTCCCTGGAAAGGACTTCCCATCCATCCTGCCAAGCAGCCAAACACTGCTCCACTTTTACAGGCTGTGGGTATGAAGACAGAGCATTTGGGGGACCTGTAGGGGTTCTCAAGCAAGGGATGTAGACCCAGATAGTCCCCTAGAATAAAGGAGGGCAAGCTCAAACAACTGCCCAGGAGAGAAAGGTTACACACTGGTATCAATGCATCAGAGTTTCCCTGGCGCTAGACAGAGGCGGGTGGACCTGAGGCTGAATCCTAGGTCATGTGTGCCCATCCCTGGAAAAATTCTGCAGGAGGGTACCAAACCGGAGGCCATGAACATTTGGAAAGGAATGTGGCATCCCCTGAGCACATGATGGGAAACCACCATTTCTTTGTTGATAATGCTGGCGACAGAGCAAACTTCTGTGTGCACAAAGAATGTGGTTATCACTCAACCTCCTGGGCGAATCTCTTGGACAACTCCCTGCCTGAGCAAAACCTCTAGATGTGATGTGCAAAACCTTTCCATGGGAAGTCTGGGAATGACGGAACATGCCTGTAACCCTAGCACTTGGGAGCGGGGAGAAGTTTAACGCCATCCTCAGCTACATAGTTGTGTTTAAAGCAAGCCTGGGCTAAATGAGGCCTTGTCTCCAAAACAAACAAACAAACAAACAAATAAAAACAACCATCTGGGATTCCTCATTCTCCACTTCTTTCTGAAGCCTCTCTGCCAACCCTGTCCATCATCCCAGAGTTCTGCTAGCCCATCCTCTCTAGAATCCAGTATCCTGTACAAGTCACACTACACTGCTGAGCCATCCCTGCCACCTCTTGACATCCTGTCCTGTGGACCAGCTCCTACTTCAGGTGGCCCTGCAGGTGACTCTGAATTGTAGTCCACACAGCCCTTCCCTTAGAACACATTTCAACCCCAGCTTTATCTGTCCCCATCAGATGTTGAAAGTGCCAGGGCAGAGCCTGTGGCCGACTAGGGTGTTGCTCGCCAGCTTGTATTGCACAGTGATCCTGTCTGTGGGACTGGTGAGAGTGAGTATGGGGTGGGCAAATAGGTACGAGAGGATCTTAGCCCACAAGCATTTAACAGCCATGAATTTAACCCAACACACTCCTCAGAAGCTGTAAAATCTCATGGATGTAGGCTTTGGGTCTGAGTTCTTTGTCCTGTACCACACATTCCTGGATATATGTCAGACATGTCTGTGAGTTTCTACTGACATGTCTGTGAGTTTCTACTGCGTTTGTGTGGAGAGTCTGGCACCTGAGTTTCCTGGGTGCCTTCTGGGAATTGCTGAAGAATGCTGATTGAAACAGATCTCATCAGCCCCAATCACATCAGATGCTAACAGCCCCCTGTTCTGGACCCATAGAAAAGATGTTGGACCTGAGAATGGGTGACCTGAGAGTTGGCTCCAAATCACCCATAAAACCAACCCCCTGCAGTCTCTACAGGGCACCTGGTCAGGTTCAGGCAGGGTGAGGCAGCAAGTCTGCTAACAGAACTTGGACACAGCTGCTCCTGAATGAGCCTCTGATGATCTTTCTTGGCTAGTCAACACTCATCCCACTGGAAAATCACAAAAGAGAGAGCACACTGGGTGGCTATTCAGAAAGGCGTGCCTAATGTACACAGGCCCTGGGCCCTACACTTGACACCATAAAAACAAAACCGATGCCATGAGCAGTGCCATGGCATCAAGAGGCCCAAATGGATATGTGTGGCAACCAGTGTTCAGTCTTATTTGGGTTGGAAATGAAATGCTTTATCTTCTCAGCAAAGAAAATAAGGCACTTATAAACTATGTGAGGGACTCCTGGACATGGTGTTCAGTAAATGAAAGGGGCTAGTCTGCCTTCCAGGGCTCTAAGGGTGGAAAGAAGGGGTCTTCACGTACTCTATGAAAACCTACTATGTGCCAGGTTCTGGTCTGTACCAGGCCTGGGGGTCCTGGGAGAAGAGGACAGTTTGGCAGACCCGAGTTCCATGGAGCCTCTGGCTGGAAGAGAAGACTAACTGGAGATGCATTCTTCCACACGTAGGGATGCTCACACATGGTAAGTGCCAGAACTACAACAGCACACAGTAGGGCAGGGTCAGCTGTCTCAAAGGAGAGCTTCCTGGGGGAGGTGCCTCTTGAGGAGAACCATGTATAATACTAGGATGGCAGGCTCTTGCAGCAGCTCAGCCGTCTCCTGTGTATGCTCTAGACCCATTCCCTGCTCCAGTATTCTGGGGTATCCCTACATCTACTGAGCTCATAGTGGTCACCAGCCTTCCATGTGCTGGCCTGAGGCCTCTGCTCCCCACAGAGCTCTGGTTGGAGATATAGAGATGATCCCAGCAACAAAGGGAGATTCACAGGTCTCATCCATCCTTTAGACACCTGGGAGACAGGCATCCTTATCATTGTGGTCAAGGACCATGGCTAGGAGACAGCAGGTAGCCTCAGGGCTAAGGCCTTGAGCTGTCTTGGTCAGCAATGGCTTCAGGATGATATAGAAAAGTAAAGAGTGGATAGGGATACACTGCAGTGGTGTGATGAGACATCTCTAAGGGAGTGGGGAGCAGAAAGGTGGAGGGAAAAATAAGCAGACATCTGGGGACAGTAGACTGTGCCAAAACAGGACTTGGCCAAAGGAGTAGGGACCATGTCTGTGTTTCTCCAGAGAGAAATAGGAACATGGGGACATCCTACAGAATGGCACTGAGGGATGCATGGACTGGAGATCCAACCAGGGTGGAGGGTACAAGGAAAGTGACATTGTCCAGGTGGTGACTGTGTGAAGATTGTCATCACCAAGAGAGGCAGGCAGACTTGGGGACTCAATTTAAGTCAACGTAAAGACTTCAGATGAGTAGCCTGACTGATAGTTTCTGCCACACAAAGAATAGATCCTGGGGCATGAGGCCCCGGTTCCTGAGCTGTGTCTCTGTCAGATCAGCACACAGGTTCCATAAGAGGGAAAGGAGACCCTCTGAGAGCCAGCCCACCAGGTGCCAGGGTCTTACATCCTGCATCATATAGTTCTGCTACCACCTGGCATGGTGGACCACCACCGACGGGCAGAGTGAGAGGAGAAAGGTCACATGCCCTCCCCAAGTCTTCCGAGTGTAAGGGTGGGGCAGAATGGAAACCTGGGTGTGTGACTCCAATTCTAGAGCACATCTAGCTGCCCCACACAGCTTCCCTGAGGTTCTCAAGTCTGGCTCATGCACACAGGCAAATCCTCCAGCAATGGAGAACTCACTGCCAAGTCTCAGCACTGCCACAAAGCAGCCACGGGACACAGCTGACTCTTGCCTCTCTTCGAGACTGGAAGGGCAGGGCCATGAGAAAGGGCTGTCCTAGTTCCTGCTCTTATTTGAGCCTCAGTGAAGAGGAGCAGAGAGTGAGGCTCCCCACCTGGATACTGCTAAGGCAGCCCTGGCTCCCTGGCTCATGATATCAGTACTACCACATCATCCCAGCCCAATGGGAGAACCTGCAAGACAACAGGGTAATGGGCGAAAGGCATGAACAGGCAGCTCAGGGGTGAGTAAATACAACACCCTCCCTTCACTGGGAAATATAAATCACGATGGCAGGTGGCAGGGAGCTCCACGTGTGGCACCCACTCAACCTGGCAGGAATGTGGAGGTCTGAGAAGTCCTGTTGGGGAGGCCATGAGTGGCACTATGGAGTGACAGAGGTAGAATTTGCCACAGTCATAATTAGACTCAACTGTTATGATGAGTAAAACATAAGCCAGCAGGGACGTGGAAACATCTCCATCCCCTCCACATTCACAACGGAGAAAGATTGTCATGGGAGGGGACAGGTACAGAAGGAAGCTCCCACCACGAAGGACCATCACTCCTCCACTGGATTTGAAGAAGGAGTTCTGAAGGTCTAAGAAAGTGTTTTCAGGTGTGTAAACACACGTTGTAAAGATCTAAGAAAAAGATTTAAGTTATATAAAAAATGAAAAATGTAAAAGGAAAGAAAGGAAGGAAGGAAGAAAAGAAGAGAGAGAAGGATAATTAGGGTTGGAGACATAGTTCCACAGCAGAGCATTTGCCTAGCATGATTAAGGCTCTGGCTTCAGTCCCCAGCCCATAAGAGAGAGATGAGGATGGGTGGGGCTAAAGTCCTTCTTGGGCCCCCCAGAGCGTCTCCCTGGGCCAGGTCTCAGCTGATTAAACGTATCAAGTCATACACCACACAGAAATACCTGCACTCTCAGGAAAGACTCACTCACTAGAACCCCCCTTACCTGAGCCCTCTCCGTGTCTCCTAGGACCTTATTCACAGTTCCCTTGGCTTTTCCCACTGTCTGTGATCCCAGTGACTAGACAGCAAAGTTCCTTACCTTGCTCTTAGAGCCAAACCCCTCTTTTCATCTTGGGGGTCCCACCTCTGGGCCCCTTCCACCTCCAGCACCTCTCTTACATCATGGACCATGTCACTGCTTGTTGCTATAGGCTCAGCTCTGTCCCCTATAACTCACACTGATGCTCTGATCCCTAGCAACCCAGAATGTGAGTGCAATTGGAGAGAAGGCCTTCAAAGAGGTGATTAGGTTAAAAAACGGTCATTGGTGGGCCAAATCCCACGAGACTGTTTTTTTTTTTTTTTTTTTTTTTTAAAGAACCGTGAGAGCTTCTGTGAGGGAAAGGAATAAGCAGGTGAGGATAGAGCAACAAAACTCCTTTACAGTCAGGGGTAGAGTGATTTCCTAGTAAGTACAAGGCCCTGGGGTGGATCCCCAGCACCGGGTGGGGAAAAGCCTTGTGAAAGTTCAAGAGAGAAGCCTTAGGAGAAAGCAACCCTGCTGGGCCTTGATCTTGAACCCCCACCCTCGGGAACTGTTAGGAATAAATGCCAGCTGCTTAACCCCCAGCTTTGGCATTTTGCTTCTTTTCCTTGAGAGATGGCCAGAGTGGAGCTCTCATGCTGGCCAGCAAAGCACCTTGCCCCTGGGATGGACACACTACCCAAAGTTCAGCTGCATTAAGCTGTGGAGTCTGAGGAAGCATTGGGACTTTTACAATATGGCTGGAGACAGGCCAAGGCTCTTTCCTGAGGTCTTGAACCCGTGTGGTCCTGGGTCTACAATGGCCATCTGGCTGTCCTCATTGCATTATTGGAAAGCAATACAACCTCTGGTCCAGCTGTTCTGAAGTTAGCACCATCCCTAGTTTTCCAGTTCCTTAGGCATTTCAACAGTCCCCTTTTCACCTGGGTGTGTTGGACTTGGTTTCAATTTCTACTTCCAAGAGGCCTTGTCTAGACATGCTCACAGCCTTCTCAGATCTCTGCATGAAAATCCAGACACTCAGAAGGGAAGGCAAAGCCAGGAATCTCAGACAGAACAGAGGACCACAGTAGGGATGGGTGGGAGCAGGTGGGAGAAGGAAGTCTTCAGACCTCAGCTTGGGGAGGTAGAAGCTAGCTACACTTACTTCATAATCTACTTGCATATTCCTAACATCCTGAGCTGATAACATGGCTGTTCTGTGTGCAAGACTGCCTCTCACAGCTTCACTTGCAGCTAGGTGAAGTCATGTGACTAAATTCTAGCCAATGGGCTCTACCAAGATGCGCAGGATGGAGCTTCTGAGAAGTCCCTGCAAAGGACATGTGCCCTATAGTTTAGAGTACCAGGGGGGATCCATATGTCAGAGACCTCACCCCTACAAGGCAAGATGAGGCAATCCTAGGGGTAGGTGTGAAGTTGAGGAACCCAGAAATCCTAAATTTGAGAGATAACATAATACTTGTTAACATAAGAGAAAGGCTTGACTCATGAAGTTGCCATTTTTTGTGGATCAATAATCATTGAACAGTGACAATGTTTAAGGTGAAGCCCATACTTTGGTAGTAATGGTCATGGTCAGAATCTTCCAACAGATCTCAAGTCCTAGAAATTCAGGCTCCTTAGAGTGGGCTCCCACAGCTTCTGGGCTCCCACAGCTTCCGGCTCTAGGTCCCACTTTCACCCAGGGTACCCCAGCATCACTATGTCATGTGTTTCCTCATAGTTACCCTTACCTGTCCCAGCTAGCATGCCTCTACTGGTGGTATCCCTCCTCCTTAGACTGTGTGGGGCTAATCCCATAGAATATAGCCAGGTGTGTGGGGTGTTATGATCCAGCGGTGGCTCCATCCTGGCCCCCTCTGCCACAGCCCAATGGTTATCACAGTGTATCTATAAGTTGGCTATGCCCATTCTAAAACAGCAAGCTGTAAGAGATGAACTCTGTCCTGGGAGACCCTGTCACTCACTTTGGCCAAGGCTCTTCTGAGCCTCAGTTGACCCATCTGTAGCAAGTTTACTCATTATGGTCCAGCAAGGCTAGTAGGTTCAAAATAATGTCAGAGCCCCAGCCTGGGTATCAGGAATTGGAAGATGGATGGGACACTTGAGAAGGACAAAGCTGATAGATGTCAAGCAGAAGGCTGGGGAGACTGGGATTTCAGAGGCTCCAACCGCAGTTTTGGTGTTGACAACATCCTGTTGCCTGAGCTGAGGTGATCCATTCCACCACAAGAAAACTGATTCTGAGGTTGAGATGAGGGAGGGGACCGGTGGGCGTGGGGAGGAGGGACTCCATGTAGCCAAGATCTAGACAGGGAGTGCTGGGAAAGGGGCTCTGCCAGAGGGGACCTGCCCGACCATGTCATATAGACCACAGGGCCCAGCTCTGTAGTCAGTACAGAATCTGGTAACCAAAGCAGACTTGCAGCAAGACTGCCTGGAGGCAGGGAATGGTGCACTCATTGTGAGCCGGCTGGGAGCCTCTGTCCTCCTGAAGTGGGCAGAATGCACTGAAATCATTGTGAGGTGTTGGCTGATGCAGAGCCAAGGAGCAGGTGGTGGGAGGCTCCAAGGTACTTGAATGCATGCAGAGGATACGGACTATGGCACTGGTCTCTAGAGAGGCACTGTGGCCCTTAAGAGGAACCAGTAAGGTGGGTTTAGAGAAGAGGATAAGACTGAGTGGTCTTGAAGGGACCAAGGTCTCAACAGCAGGTGGACAATAGTTTCCTGCTGGCTGGAATGAGTGGTCCTTTAAAGGGTCTTTCACAGAGTAACACCATGCTCTGGTTTCTACCTAGCTGTTCCTTCTTTCTGGGAGCAGTGGGGAGGTGGGACAGCCTGGGAGCCCAGATGACAGCAGGGAAGCTGGGAAAGCAGCCAGGATGTGAAGGATGCTGGACTGGACCGGGGATTTCGAGCATCCCACGGGGGTTGCTGGTGCTGGGGCCGAAGAGAGCATTCAAGGAGGTCTTTGCAGCAGAGCTGTGCATGCGGGGAAGCCCAGCCCTTAGAGACTGGTATTGCTCTGTGCCTCGAGGAAGGTCACAGTGCAGAAGCGAGTCTGTGGTCATCTTGGGCCCCCAAGTCTGGACACAAAAAGTGAGAAGACATCTCCACATCCTTCCCCACCGTCCAGGGCCCCCTGAAGATTAGTGACGTTCTCTGCTCCCTTCCCGTCACAAGCTTATCGTGATTGTTCTGCAAGTTGAGTACATGTGTGCATGTGCTCAGGCACACATACACATCTGCACATGCCAACCCACCCCCCAAGCACTGCTGCAGGAATCAGGTGGATTGTGTCACAGGACTATGCATGCTGGATCACAGTAGAGCGTGGTGGAGAACTGTGGCAGAGAATGGTCACCCAGACTACCCTCAGGAGGCTGTATTGTCAGCTCTGACTAACACAACGGTGCCAGTGCACGCAGGTGACCAGTAGATCTGTCCATTTCCCAAAAGAAGCCGCAACTCCCTATGATGGGTAGAACACCCCACGTTTAAATTTGGACCTCATTTGAAAATATGTTAGCTCTGCCAGTGAGCCTTTGGGCCATCAGTTGGTCTGTAGCTTTGCCTGTAACCAACGAAGTGGCCAGGCTTCCATCTACAACCCTGGCCTTCAGTGGGAGACCCTAACCCAAACCATACACCCACAAGGTGCAATCAGCAAGGGTATTGGAGCACAGTGCTAGGAAAGGACCCCAGAGGGCTCCCAAGGGGACTGACTCTCTTCATAGACCAGCGGGCCCTGCGCAGGGTGTCTGATGATCACATACCCACTTTAAGCTCCTTCCCGAAGACGGTGCGCTCTCCCAGAGCTGAGCAGTTCCAGCGGCCATTGCGGAACTGAAATTGACACTCGTCCAGGCCCATTTGGGAGCCTTCTCCTATGACGATGATGGCGTCCGGCCGGCTCTGGCAGATTGCCCGCTGTCTGGGAGCCAGGCCTGGGATCTTGTTACAGATGATGCTCGCACCCAGAGCGACCACCGAAGAGAAGCCACTGGAGGGGACACAGAGACAGGGGTGAGACCTGGAGGAAGGCTCTGGCTGGCAGGTGCTAGAGGTGGAAATCTCATCTTGGCTACTACAGTGGACCTCCCACAGAGCCACCGTGGGTGAGAGGTCTAAGGGAGGGCAGGGCAGAAGGATGGCATCTAAAGATTTTGGCTACAAGTCCTCTGAACACCTAGCTGAAATGTCTGTCCCTGCGGAGCACAAGGACACCATGGGACCCAAATTTCAGAGAAGCAATTTACTAGTGCCCAAGGGGGCGGGCCTCTTTTCCATCAAAGCCCTTTTTTTTTTTTTAGTTTTCTAACCTGGAGCAAATTCACACCCCCTGTGTATCTCAGAGCCCACACTGTTTAAGCAGGAGCTTCTGGTAGGCAGTCTGCACCCCAGAGGGTCCCTGGGAAGCACATATTGAGGTACCATTTCCAATATTTGGGGAACTAACGGTTCCCGGGGGCTAGTGCTGGAGTCACCTGAACAACCCAGGTAAACTTAGAATATCACAGATGTGCCGCGCAGAATGGGAGGCCCAGGAGCCAGTCTTATCTATCAGACTGGGCAACCTCCGGGGATTTGGGGACCTTCACCCTCGGACCCAGGGGGCAGCGGAGCAGTTCAAAGTCACTGCAACTCTTTACTGGGACCTCCCTCCGACTGCCCCAGAGAGGAGAAGGCCACGCCCTCCTGACCTCCGCCTCCTCCCCTAGGGTAGCTGGGTCCCTAGTGAGCCAATGAGGTGTCGGATCCCGGGGAGATGAGGGAGGTTTATTCTGTTTTTCCCTTCTTCAGTCTTCGGTGTCTGTCTCCGCCCCCGTTTCTAATTAAAAAGAAGATAATACCTAAGGCGGCCAGAGCCAATAGGCCCGGCCCGCTTCCTGGATGTTGGATGAGTGGATGAGCGCAGGGCGGCAGTGTACCGGCCAAGATGAAGATTAAAGCAAGTGGGAAAAAAAGAAAAGCCATCCAGACGCGGGCGAATCAATAACACTTAAAACACGCCCGCAGGCAGGCAGCGCGCGAGCCCAGAAGCCGCCTCTCGATCCGCGGTCGGGCTGGAGGCCGCCTAGTCCACTCAGCGCGCACACTTGGTTGCGAAATCCCGTTCCAGAGAGGTGGGGTTGGGGAAGTGGGAGGCCTGAGGGTGGCGGTGGAGAAACACAAAGGGTCTGCCACACACGCCCCCTGGCCTTGGGTCCCGTCCTCCCCAAAGCGGCGGCAGGAGGTTCACACAAGAGAGTGGGGCTGTGTGGAGAGGCAGGTGTGAAACCTACCAAGGTGGCCCTTTGGCGCCAGCACCCCTGTCCGTACCTAAAGCCCCTCACGTCCCCCGAATCGTGCCGCACACAAGTCACTTCCCAAGTACAAAGGGAGACACCGTGTAATGCAGCGCAAGCCGCATCTGGAGCCACCTACTTCCACTTTCTAGAAGAGTGTCGCCTGCCCCACCTCCAGACACGCCTGGGCTCCTTGGCTCCCACCCCAGCGACCCCAGGGTCGAGCTGTCTCGCTTCCCTTTGCTGGTCTAGAGAGCATCTCTCCCTGGTGTCTCTGACCATCCATTGACCACCTCAGGACGTTAACTATCTGGTTCTGATTGCGGAGGATGCTGTCCTCCTGGCTTGGGAATGGGGTCTGAGGGTCGCTGGAAATGGGGCGGTGCCAGGGCTCTGAGAGGTGGTTTATGCTTTTGCCAAAGAACATTCCCCCGCCCCCTAGGTCCCTGTTTGCTGCCCGAAGAGCCCCTGTCTGCAAAAGGGCTGCGCCCGCACCACATGCGCGGAGTTTCTGCTGGGAACCGAGCTCTGTATGGGGTGGTTGTGGTCCTGCCAGACCTGCTGTGCTTGTGGTTTGCGGGGTCCCTGGGGAAGCTGACCTTATGGAGCCAGCTACTCTCCTCTAGAGTCCCAGAGCTATCTGTTTCTGATGATTCCCAGACTTGGATGTCCTTGGCATGGCCGATCCCCTGCCCAGGTCTACGGAACAGTATGCACCGGGGAGGTGTCCGCTCGCTGGGAGCCTTTGTGCGCTCAGGGTTCCCGCACCGCCCGCTGCCTCTTTCCTGAGTTAAGTTGGGCAGCACGCCTCCCTCCCGGGCCCAGCCAACTTTGCTTGGACCGCACGCTGGACCGCACGCGCGGAGAGGACGCGCGCGGCGCTTACCCGATCCGGAGGTAGACCATGCCCAGGCTGAGAAAGAGGTGGCCCAGGCAGCGCCGCGCTTTCCGGGTCATAGTCCCCGCTGGTGGCGGGTGCCACGGGCCGGGCTGTGCTGATCCCGCCGGCCGGGCCCGGCGGGGCAATCCACATAGCCTGCTCAGGGGGCGCGGGCCGAGGCTCTCTGGGCCGTCCGTCTGTACGTCGGTCCGCGCTAGGCGCTGGAGACTGTCCCAGAGCGCGGGAGCCGCGGAGTGGGAGGGAGGGACAAGCGCGCAACGCGGGGCGACGCTGCGCGCCAGCGATCGCGGCAAGTGTTTGAGGCGCGGGGACTGCGGGGCGCTGCTGCCGCCCGCCCCCGCCCCTCCCTCTCCGCCCTTCCCCCGCCCGCCTCCCGGAGCGCCCGCCCCGCGCCGGAGCGCCCGCGGGTCGAGGATGTCGGCCCCGAGCGCGCTCCCGCGGCGCTCCTCCGAGCTCGCGGTGGGAGGCGGGGGCGCGGAGCGGAGTTGGGGGTGGGGGGCGGTGGAATCCCGCTCGCCTAGCATCCTTCACTAACTCGCAGGTTGAGACCAGCAGGTGCCCAAGGGCCATCCTCTGGGTGGAGAGGATATAGGCTCATTCCAGAACCCTCCCGCCTTGCTAGAGTCCTTGTCACACGGGCTAGAAACAGGGAGCTGGGGTGGCGACCCCATCTGAAGAACTACCACCGCACTGGCTATACCGAGGGCTAGACGTTCCAGGATTCTCCGGAATCTCGCTACCGGTGGAGACTTGGAAATGGACTGAAGCCCAACGGCCAGAAGCAGAACCTGAGAGCTCGCGCAGGTGAAAGCTCAGGGCGCTCTCGTGGCGACACCTGCTGGGTGTTTCAGGTAGTGCATTCTGGCCTTGTGTCTTCCCGACCAGAGACCGACACTGACACTTCATTTGATAAAACACCTTAATCCAGAGAGCTATGGGATATACTACCCAAGAAGTTTCATCTGGAGAGACTGTTCTCCTGAAGGTGAAGTCAAAGTCGAACTCAAAGTCAGCAGCTTGTGAATAGCTAGATTGGAACAACTAGTGAACTCTAATGAACCCCTACTCTTCTCCCCACTTAGGGCCTGCTTAGCCTTCAAGACTGCAGTTCTCCATACACACACCCATTTACACTCATGCACAGCCTTCTTCCCTGGAAGCCGCTGTCCATGCATGCATCCACGGGCTACCGACTCCAGCCAGGCAGCATGGTGAACACGGTGGATTCAAGGAACAAGGAAGACCTTCCTCTGGGAACAGTTGGGGAGACAGCTCCAGATGGCACGGGCTGTCGGGAAGGTCACAGGACAGGGTGATAGGAGACAGGGTTCATTTTAGCTCCGAGGAGGTGGCAGGGCTGTCCCTAGCAGGTCACAGGATTTGGACACCTGTTATGGTAGAAGCTGGGAGATGGGTGAGGGTAGAGCTGGGGTGAAGAGAAAGGACGCCAATGAGGTGGAGGGGAGAGGGGGGTGCTGCAGACTCAGAAGGCTTAGAGTCTAGTGGGGGACACTGGAGAATAAGCAGGTGACTCGTTTAGTGTGTGCATTCTAAAGCGCCCTTTGGGTGTCTATGGGGACACTGATGGGGGCAGGGAAGGGAGCTAGGCACAGGGGAGCGTGATGGATGGGAGAGACTCCAGCATGGGTTCAGGGACAGATGGGATGTTTGGGCTGGAGAATGCTTGAATTGCTGTTTTGAGTGTACCCCAGACTGGCAAGGAACTGGCTGAGGCGGAGAATAGCCTTGAGCTCCTGGTCCTCCTGCCCCCCCCCCCCAAGCTCAGGAGTGCCGGATTGCAGACTTGTGTGCTACCACTGTGTTTGTGCGGTGCTGGGGATCGGACCTAGTTCTTTTCTAATGCTAAAACAGTGCTTTCCCCAACTGAGCTCTACCCTCAGCCTAGAGGGGTTTTCAGAACATGGCCACTACATCGTTCAACCATTTGCCCATTGCAAAGTGTTCCCATTCTCTGTGTCCTCCTGGCTTACCTCCTGTCCTGTGATGGCTCCCTCAATGATAGGGAAAAGGCAATGGCGCAGGAGTCGCAGGTCTTGGTGGTAAAGGGATGCATGCAGGAGCCCTGAGCCACCCTACTGGCTGCTGTGCTGTGTGGAAGCCAGGAATAGGTACAGCCCCTGCAGCCCACAGTCCCAGTTGAGTGCCTGACTGGTGTCATCCCTCCTGATAGCTACACAGGTATGTGAAGGCCCTCCAGACACCACCAGCCAGCCGCTCAGTTTTCCTGGCTTGAGTTTTGCCTAGTTGAGGCATTGTGGACAATGATCCATGTGTCACTCTGTGTGACCTCCCCACCCATAGCACATGCTCTCGTACTGCTCCTCTGTCTAGTCATCTGCAGACAAAGTATCAGAGCCTTTTCTGTCTCTTCCAGAACATCTCTCTGGTGTGTCATTTCCAATATGCACCATTGTCATCTTAGAGCAAAGAGTCATTCACGCCATGGGTGTTGGGATGTGTGTGGCAGCTGGGGTGACAGAGCAGCGAATCAGGCAAATGCTGAGGGCACCTGCTGGGAAGGGAGAGGAGGAAGAGGAGGAGCAAGAAGAAGAATACAGATTGGAGAACATTCCAAGACAGAGGAATGGATGGAAAGAACAGTCTCTGGCCTCCTCGAGCAAGCAGTCTGAAGAAGATGGAATGGTCAAGCCCAGAGGCAGCTGCCCTCGAGCTGCAGGGGGTTAAGTCAGCCCTCTGTCAGTGCTGTGAGCCCCTGTTCTTATGATCAACATCACTGTGTATAATATGAAGAATGTGCTCATGAAGGATTCAATACCCCCATATCCTCACAGCCAGTAGTAGATGGTGGAGCTGAGATTTGGACTTGAAGAGCACTGGCTCCTACAACACTACCCCTTTATTCTTCTGTGTGTGTGTGTGTGTGTGTGTGTGTGTGTGTGTGTGTGTGTGTGTGTGTGTGTGTGTGTTTCTTTTTTAAGACAGAGTCTTGTGTAGTCTAAGTCTAAGCTGGCCTAAACTCGCTGTGTAGTCAAAGACGACTTTCAACTGATCCTCCTGCTTCTGCCTCCCAAACACTAGGATGGTTCTTATGCTTTCCATTGTGGCATTAACTTAGAAAGAAGGAAGACCAAGGCCACCACAACAGAAGAGACTGTGTCGGGAACTAAGATATCTGTGTGAGCTTTCTGGTACTATGACAAAATACCTGAGATAAATAAACTTATAAGCAGGAAAGTTTTGGTTTAGTTTGTAGTTTGCAATATTTCAGCTCATGGTCACTTGGTTCGACTACCTTTGGACCTGTGGTAGCTGGGTACATCATGAGGGGCTTGGCAGCTGGGAAGTAGAGAGGCAGTGATGGGCAGGAAAAGACTGTGCACATCCCCTGATAACTTAATTTCCTCCCTTTAGATTCTATGGTGATTTGAAAAAAAATGGGCCCCAGAGGGAGTGGCGATATTGGGAGGTGTGGCCTTGGAGTGGGTGTGGCTTTGTTGGAGGAAGTGCGTCACTGTGAGGGTGGACTCTGAGGTCTCTTTTACTTAAGCCTCACTCAGTGTCACATTTCTTGTTGCCTAAATGATGTAGGACTCTCAGCTCCTTCTCCAGCACCGTGTCTGCCTGCACACCACCATGCTCCCCGCCATGATGATAATGGACTGAATCTCTGAACAGTAAGCAAGTCACCCCAATTAAATGTTTTCCTTATAAGAGTTGCCATGGTCATGGTGTCTCTTCACAGCAATAGAAACTCTAAGACAGATACCGTCTCTTAAAGGATCTACAACTTCTAAGCGGTTGAGAGGCAGAGGAAGGTGATCTCTGAGCTCTAGGCCAGCCTGATCTACATGGTAGAACTTGTCTCAAAAAACCCCAACAAACAGAAGTTTCTACAACCCCTCAGTGGCGTCACAGGCATCAGTTTTGGGGGACAACTCAGGATCCCAACTGAGGCATAGTATCTGGCCTGTCAAGAGCAACTGAGGTCTCTGTGGCCATGAGTGGACCATCAATCAAATCAGAATATGGGTGGGACATCTCAGTACTTAGGATCAGTGGGGAATATGTTGCCCAAAGCCCCAACACCTCAGCTGACAAACAGCTAAGGAAGGGAGTCAGTAAAGATGGAGCACTCCCCCTCCCCTTCCCTCCCTCTCTTCCCTTCCCTCCCTCCCTCTTTCCCTCCCTGCCCCTCATGTCTTGAGTGTAGAGTGCGCTTGTGGGGGGGGGGGGTATTAGATGCACGTTGAACGTAGTGGAAGGTGCACCCTGTCCTTCCTCTGTGTGTAGCTAGAGTGCCTTTAGCTCTCTTTCCACCTGGTAAACTTGTAGCTCACCCTCCAAAGTCCGCCATGTCTCCACACACACCTGAAAAGCCTGCCTTGATCCACCTGGCTTCTGTCCTCAGTTCTTGGCTTCTTCTTCATCTCTTTGTCAAATATTCCTCAAGGATTAAATTGTCCCAGGCTCTGTGGCAGTTATAGATACAGAGGGCCAGATATTCTCTGCAGATCTTTGAATGATTTGGATACACATAGGACCAGGTCTATATTTGAAAACAGAGTATTTTATTGTAATTCTTCCCTGGGCTTCCACTGCCCCTGAGCTGGTCTTGGCAGAGTCCTTCCCACCCTAAAGGATGTCAGGGCTCACACCATCTGCCTCCCATTCCAGTAGAATCTCCTTGTCACAAAGCTCCTTCGATTCTGATTACACAACTGCATGGGCTTAGGTCAGACCAGGACCGTGGCTTACTGAAGAGATCACACATTTGGGGGCAGCTAAGCCTGGGTCTGGTCCCACTTTGGCTTCTTATTAACATCATGATCTGAGACAGTTTTTCATTTGTTTGTTGGTTGGTTTTTGCTCTGCAGCTGGTAACTTTCAGGTCACTTACTCACTAGGGGGCTGAGAGTTCTGGAGTGGATCTGATCCATCCAAGACCCAGAGTCACAGGGAAGCAACTGTCTCGGACTGGCTGTAGACTTTCTTTGCAGATATTCCTGTTAGCCCAGGGTCTCTCCACATTTGTGTCCTCTACTTAGATCCTGGAAAGAGGTGTCTCCCATGACCCAGTGGGTTGCCTGTTAAGCCTTCAGGCAAAAACAAGCATACCTGGGCAGGAGCACACTTGCCTCTGTGCTTTGTCGCCACCTGCTGGAGACAGAAGAAATGGCCACCTCAGTCCATGTAACAGTTGCTACTAAGGGGTGCTTTGTCTCATGAGAACAAGGGGGAGAGCAACAGAATAGAACACCCCAAATCCTCCTCTAGCTTCTGTAGGCTCACACACAGGTACACACACTAATCCACATTCATGCACATACAATGCCCCCCCCCACACACACACAAAAGGAAAAAAGGAAAGAAGGAAGGGAAATAGGGAAAACACATCGTAGACTGCAGAAATCCTTTTATTGCTGATGTCTCTGCAGCTTCTGAGTCTTGTGCTATGCAGACCCCTGGTAAAGAATGAAAGAAGTCGATGGTGCTCAGAGGGAAAGTTCAGCAAATGGGACCGAGTGGCTTGTGCAGAACCACAAGTGGCAGCAAAGAAGGCCTCTGACAAGGAGATCTGTGCTAGCGTGGGGTGATGAAAAGCACCCTTGGGGCCGCCCTGAAGACCCCCACCAGGACGCTTCTCCCCATCACAGTGGCTGCTGTGCTGCCTTACCTTGGCCTGCATGCTGGCCTGTTCCCCTGACCGGACATAAGCATCACCGAGATGGATGGATGTGACACCGAGGTGATACTCTCAAGAGCCTGAGCACCCAGCCCGTAGAATGAACAGCTGGAAAGAAGCCGTCAGAAGGGAGTGGCCGGAGCCCCTCTGGGCTCTATTGTGAGAGGCTGAGGGCCTCCTTCTGCAGAGGACACCCATGAGTTGGGAGCAGAACTGTGGACCCGCCCTGTGTGGGACTGTATAGGTGAGGTGAGTCTCTGAAGTCTGTGACTGTCCTGCATTCCACTGCATTGTGACCACCTCTGTGTGGACAGCCCCATTGTGTATCTGTCGGGAGAGCATCAGACCTCTGGCCATCCTGCCTTGGAGCGGTTGCCTTCAGGTTGGGAGCTGGTGGGACAAGATGATGAAGCCTGAAGACCCCATTCCCACATCTGGAGAGCAGCAGAAACCCAGAATCCCATGACAGTCAGCTGCCACTGTGACAAATTACCCCAGGTCTTTGACTTATAGAAGGAAGGCTTTGTTTTGGTGTCAGAGGTTTCGGTCTGTGATTGCTCAGCCCTGTTGCAAGGCAGTTCACCATGGCAGGAAGCTGCTGGAGGAAAACATGCTCCCCCCATGAAATCCAGGAAGCGAGAGAGGGACATGAAGGAGATGATGTCCTTCTTATTCTCTTCTTCAAGGCCTTGACCCTGATGACTTAACATCCTTCCACTGGGTCTTAACCTCTTGAAGGTCCAGTTACCTCCCAGCAGCACCATAAGCTGGGGGCCAACCCTTCACACGGGCCTTTGGTGGCAGCTAAGGTACAAAGTAGTACCTTATGTTGTGGAATATTTAACTAGGCAAAGACGTGTTACATTTGTTTATGCTGTGGATTATTACTTTATGTGAAGGTCTGTTACATTTGTTTCTGCTGCGTTTGTTTAATTATGAAAAGATGTGTTGCTGTTTCACCTTGCCTGCCTAAGGCACCTGCTTGGTCTAATAAAGAACTGAACAGCCAATAGCTAGCCAGAGGAGGGATAGGCGGGGCTGGCGGGCAGAGAGAATAAATAGGAGGAGAAATCTAGAATGAGAGAGAAGAAAGAAGAGAACCGAGGAGGACACACCTGGGGCCAGAAACCAGGCAGCTACCAGCCAGACATAGAGACAGCAGGGAAGTAAGACATACAGAAAGAAAGTAAGACCGGAAAAAAACCCAAAGCAAGATGTAGATGAAGAGAAACAGGTTCATTTAAATTAAAGAAAAAAAGCTAGCCAGAAATGAGTGTAAGCTAAGGTCGAGCATTCATAACAAATAACAAGTCTCCGTGTCACGATTTGGGAGCTGGTTGGTTCCCCCTGCGCCCCCCCCCAAAAAGCCTGCTCCAACCTTTCATCTGGCTAAGGGAGGGCAGGGCCCCCGCCTCTGCTCTGTGAAACCATGATAGTTCTGTGAGGGAGAGCAGGTCCATGGTGAACTCCCTGCAGAGGGGACAGAGTGGCTTGGGCAGTTTCTCCTCATACAGGTGGCATCAGAGGACGAGAAGAAGGAGAGCAGGCACTCAGTGCCCTCTTGGTCCTGATCTCTCCAACTCAGAAACAGGACCTGGCATGCTAGTGGTGAGTCTGCTTCTCCCCAGAGTGCTGCGTTTTTGGAAAAGAAATGCTCAAATCCCCAAGAGTGAGACTTTCAAGCACTCTCGTTTTCAGGCGGACACAAAGCCAACGCACCCTCCCAGGGTTTCCGTGTGTGAGTCTGTGTTTGTGCACGTGGTTGTGAGCTGAACCCACTATGGAGTCTGCGGCTCTTGGGAGGAAACCTGTAAGACAGCCTGTAAGTTACACTCGGTCACCCATGCTGTGGAGGAGTCAGGCACGTGCCGAGGGCCAGGAGAACTGATTCCCAGCAGCACACGGGGCCGCCCAGGGCCAGGGTGCCATTGTCCTGAGCAGGTCAACGCGGATACCAACCACTTCAGAGCCGAGTTTTGTAGCATCGACCTTACTTCCTTCTGCTAATTTGAGAGTAGACGAATACCATAATGGCTAATTTTCATCGTCAATTTGACTGCATTTGAAATTAACAAAAATGCAAGGCACTGGGCACTTTTGTGAGGGATTTTTTTTAATCAGACGATTCAGACCAGGTGCAAGTGGCACCTTCTGGTGGCGTATCAGATAAAGGACATGGAAGAGGGAAATGGCTTTTTTGCCTGCTTGGCCTCACTCTCTCTGACAACCCCATGCCTGCTGTTGCTGCAGTAATCCTTCACCGATACTAGAGCCAAGTTCTTTGAGATTATAACAGGCTGAAGACCAGCAGTTCTTCAAGAGTCCTCCAGAATCCCAACATTAGATAGGGACTGCAGAAACATCCAGCCTTCTGGACTGAGCATCTACCAGATTCTTAGCCTTTCAGTCTTGAGACAGTCATTGGTGGACTACCAGGACCGTATCCTGTAAGCCAGTGTAATAAATCTCCTTTTAATGTGTGTGTATATATATATGTATATATATGTGTGTGTATATGTGTATGTATGTATATATTATACATATATATTATACATTATATGTGTATGTATATATATGTATATATTATACATATATATTATACATTATATGTGTGTATATATATATATATATTTTTTTTCATTCTGTCAGGTCTGTTCCCTTAGACAGCCTGACTAAAGCAGGCACATTTGCCTAAGCAGTGATTTCTTGAAAGCAAATTAAAACTGCATTGGGTGTGACAGGAGTTGGGGAAGCCACTTTCCATGCCAAGGAGCATGCTTGGTTCCCTGGTCTGAGAAACAAGTCCCTGTGTATTTCCAAGAACCACAAGCACCCATGTGGCTTGTGAATCCATTGAGGAGTCACCCACTGAATAGGATTTTCTATTGAACTTAAGGTTAAGCCCATTCTGTGGTCATCTTACACTAAATATAGTGTGGGGCTGGGGATATAGCTTAGTTTGTAGAATGCTGGCCAGCATGTATGAGGCCCTGGGTCCAGTCCCCAGTACTACATAAACCAGGGGTGATGGCACATATTGGTAATGGAGGCAGGAGGGTCAAGAGTTCAGGGTCAGCCATGGCCAACTGTGGACTTGCTATGTGACTTTGAGCAAGTGAGTCTACCTCTCTGACTTAAATACAGAGAAAGACAGCTCCATCTCTAGTAGTTATGAGGGCTAACCTATAATGCAGACACACTGATAGCTGAAACACCCTGGGAACCAGAATTCAGACAATGGATTTTATAAAGCTTTCGGGGGGGGGGGCGCATGGGATATAACCACTAGTGTAGAGTGTAGTGCACTTGTTAATGTCCAGAGTTCTAGAGTGGGTCATCATGAATATGAAGTCTCCCCTGTTACATAATGGTGGAGCTAGGAACAGATCTACAGCCTCTCAGAACCGCTATTACTCATCTGTCCAATGGGGAGGCAGGGTCTACTCCCAGGCTATTGTGGGGTTAAGAAAGTATTAGGTAATCAGTGCTTGCGCCCAGGGAATTCTCCCAAAATAAGCCAGGGAGGGTCTCCCTTTGTGTGTTCTCACCAGGGGATACCCTGCAGGAAGCTATGTTCCTGGCCCATGGTGGACTTCAAGCTGATGTCTCTAAGCAAATGAGTGTGACTATTGTCATTGTAGACAAGCCATGGTGAGCAAATATGGGTTAGTGTGAGGATAGAGCTGCTCTCTGGCGTTTGAGCATAAAAACTACATTTCCCATCATTCTTTGGATGTTAAATTAATGGTTCTTTGAGAAATCTGTGGAAGACACAGTTCTTGGGTTACCCTCCTTTCCCTGCTCTTGTGACCTTTATGAGTAGGATTATGAGATGGAAATAGGAGGATTCTGGTCCATGATGGCCTGGTGAGCACCATGACGGCCCACACTGCCCACATTGGGATTAGTTTTTCCAGGAGAAAGGAAAATCTCTAAGTTTTGGTTTTTTCTGTTTTCTGTTTCCTAGTGAAAGGACACGAAGCACTGGTGTCTGGTTCTTAGTTCTTGGGCTCCAGAAAAATCTAAACCCAGAGGACCAGCAGCCTGTCTCACTAATCTCCTCCTCAGACCCCTGAGGCTGGACAGAGGCCCCACACCTGCCCAGCCATCTCCTGAGCCCTGTCCAGGCTGCTCTAACTCCTCAGAAGGCTCACACGCAGAGAATCTCTCCTCCAGGTACCAATGCCCAACCTCAGGATCTCCAGACTCCCCAGACTCCTGTGGCTCTCCTGAGCATTGTCTCTAGATCTGGCAAATGCTTCTCAGGATCTCCAAGCTGCTCTGATTTGCCGGGGGCAGCTGGACATGGAGCAGGCATTGCACTTCCCATCTACGAAGCAGAGCTGGACAACTAAGAGAGACCCAAAGAACTCAGACAGGGAAAGTCAAGGTCGGGATGGTGACAGTGCCTTCAAATGAACTGAGACCAGATTGACATGTCCAAGGGGAGGGGCATGGCAGAGCTGGGCATTGATGCCAAGTCCATTCAAGCAGTGTGTTGGGTGCGGGCATGGAAGAAGCAGGAGGGACTGGAGTTCCAAATCCTTCTGACCAGAGAGAGTAAGTGCTAAGATCAACCAGAACATGCAACTCAAGAAAGGAGAGGACTGACGTCTCTTAGTGCCCATCGTCTTGGGGACATCTTGTGACAGGTGTGCAATTGGGTACCAAACCTGTGTAAAGTGAGTAACTGTTTCAGTCCACTCAAATTTGTTTATCTTGTACTAGATTCGAGTGAGAATAAGTTCCACACATTTAATTGTAAACCAGCACACTCAGTGTAATCTTTGTTATTTTTCTTTTCCTTCCTCCCTCCCCCCTGCCCTTCTTGCCTCCCTCCTACCCTCACCCTCATCTTTTCATTCTCATCCTCTCTTCCTTCTGTATCATGTCTATACACATGTCTAGAGCCAGGCAGTGCTGGTGCACGTCTTTAATCCCAGCACTTGGGAGGCAGAGGCAGGAGGATCTCGGTGAGTTCAAGGCCAGCCTGGTCTACAGAGCAGGTTCCAGGACAGTCAGGATTATTACACCGAGGAATCCTGTTTCGAAGCCCCCACCCACCCACAAAAAAGACCAAACCTTATCTAGAATAATGTTGCCCAATACCCATGTGGGGCTTAGGACGTGAGGTTTTATGTTGGTTTTCCTTCCCTTCTCAATTTTGAAGTACAGTTTGAAAGTTTTTTAACCTATTGGTTTTTTGTTTGTTTTTTACTTTTTCATCTTACTAGGTTTTTTTTTTTATCATATTTTATTAGTTCTTTAAGAATTGCATACTACTTATTTTGGTCATATTCAATCTTTCCCCAGCTACTCTTAGATCCAGTCCCTGCTCCACGCCTGACTTTGCACCCTTTTCTTTTGTTTTTAAGCCTATCAAGTACAATTTGTGGCACCCATACATTCTTGGATGGACGGCCTTTCACTGGAGCATGGTCAACCTACCAGCACCCACACCCTTAAAGAAAACTGACTCTCCCTCTCCCAGCAGCTACCAATAGCCAAATATCTCCTTAGTCAGAGGTTGGACTTCGTGCCACTTTCCCTCAGCATGCTGGGATTTTTGCCCGACTAGACTTGTGTAACAAATTTAAAAAAAAACCCTGCCCCGAAAATGGATGACCTCTTTAGGAG
Organism: Peromyscus maniculatus bairdii; assembly: GCF_049852395.1. Lineage (NCBI taxonomy): Eukaryota > Metazoa > Chordata > Mammalia > Rodentia > Cricetidae > Peromyscus > Peromyscus maniculatus. Next base: position 113,608,903 of record NC_134854.1, read on the forward strand.
TTGTTGCTTGCGCTTGTGACTTGCATGCTGTCACAAATGCTGCGACTTCATATGTGCAATGGCCCAGCTGTGTCCAGAAAAATGTGTACTCATCATTGCCTCTGGCTTTTGCAATCTTTCTCAACCCTCTTCCACAATGATCCCTAAACCTTAGCAGAAGAGGGTGTGATATAGATGTCCGTCCCATTTAGGGCTGAGTGTCCACCAGGCTCTTGTTCTCTGTACCTTTACCAGCTGTGTGTCTCTGTGTCAACCTGTGTCTATGTCAAAAAGAATGATAGAGTTGAGAGATCCCTAATATGTAAGTATAGTGAGAAATCCTTAAGGATCTGTTGAATACTACACCCCTTTATAAGAGTAATGGTAGTGGGTTCTCCCCTGAAGCCTAGGACCTGCCTGGCCACAGGTCCTGATAATGGTACCAGGTATAGTTTTCAACTTGTGGAGTGGGTCTTAAATCCAAGCGGGAAGTGGTTGGTTACTCCCGAGACATTTGTGCCGCTACTGCACCAGCAGGCGTGTCCTGCCAGGCCTGTCCCTGTAGTAGTCACAGGGTTCCCAGCTGAGTAAGACCAGTGACTGCTTTGTCCTCCAATAATGCATGTAGCCCTTTCCAGCACGTTGAAAGCTAGCCAGCGGGAATGAGGCTTCCAGGTGAGTGCTAGACTCAAGTATGTGGTACCCTCAGCACCAGGGTCTTACCACCACGTTTGGTGGGGGTAACCACGAGCATTGGCAACAGCCTGTGATGTTTGGGAGTCTATAGGACCCCACTGGCCAACAACTCCAAAAGAGGTCATCCATTCTGGGGGCAGGGCTTTTTACATGTCTTTTTCAAAAGGTCTTTAATGTTGGTTATCCCTCCACATCTTCCCTCATCCACCCGACTCTCCTGTCTTCCAAACCACTTAACCCTTCCTGTTCCACTATCCTCCTTTAGCCTTTTATACTACTAATTTTTTCTACTTTTCCTTGAAATCCTCCCGTGTCTCCTTACTAATGTTTCAGCCTCTATGGGTATTCCAAATGGAACACACATATCTGAAGATTCAAAGCAAACATCAACATATGAGAGAAAACACATGATGTTTGTCTTTGGGGTCTGGGTCACCTCATTCAGAGTAGTTGTTTCCAGTTCCATTCATTACCTGCAAACTTCACAATTTTGTTTTTTTCAACAGATGAATATTCCATTGTGTAAATGTGCCATGTTTTCATTATTCATCCATCAGCTGATGGACATTTAGGCTATTTACATGTCCTGACTAGTATGAATAGTGGCAATAGATAAATGTGGATGAGCAAGTACCTTTACAGTGTGATATAGAGTTCTGTGTGCATATGCCAAGAGGGGTATATCTGCACCATGTGGTATATATATATTTCTAGCCTTTTTTTTTGAGTCAGGGTTTCTGGATGGACTGAAACATTATGTAAACCAAACTAGCCTCAAACTCACAGAGCTCCACCAGCCTCTGATCCAGAGTGCTAGGATTAAAAGTGCATGCCACCATGCCCAGCTGTTTCTAGCTTTTTGAGAAGCCTCCATACTGATTTTCATAGTGATTGCACCAGTTTGTACTCCCACCAGCAGTGAAGAAGTATTCCCCTTGACCCACATCCACAGTTCACCTTACCATCAATGGTAGACATCACCTTGGGCTAAAAGGATGTAAAGAGGTATTCCAAGCTACAGGTGTAGCTGTTCTAATACCTGACAGAGTAGACTTCAAGCCGACACTAGTCAGAAAAGATGGGGAAAAAACATTTCATAGTATTAAAGGGAAAAATCACCAACAGGACACTGCAATCCTAAACATCATATATGCACCAAATGCGGGGGCCAAATGTGACCAAAAGAAGCACTGGTATATCTACAACTACAGACTGATCCCAACATAGTGACAGCGATGATGTTAACCCCACACTCTGACAGACAGACAGACAGACAGACAGACAGACAGTCCATCCAGAAAATAACTAAACAGAGAAACTCTGGAGTAGATGACATCATAAACTGAAAGACCTAACAGATATTCCACAAAAACACTAAAGAACACACATTCTTCCCAGAAGCCCATGGAACTTCCTTCAAAACTGACCTCAAAGCAAATCTCTACAAATATAGAAAAATGGAAATCACATTCTGCATTCTATCTAACCACAATGAAATCAACAGCAATAAAAGCCATCAAAAGTACACAAACACATGAAAACTAAACAACTCACTACTGAATGATAATTAGGTCATGGAAGAAACCAAGAAGGAAATCCAAAAATTCCTAGAACTGAGTTAAAATGAAAGCACAGCATACCAAAATCTACTGGGAAGAAAATGAAAGCAACAGAAAGAAGAAAGTGCCTACTAAGTGCCTACATTAAAAAAAAATTGAGAGATCTCAAATTAATAATGAGAACCTGAAGACCTTGGCAAAATGAAAACAGGCAAAAACACCAACCAAAAAAAAAGTAGACAGGAAGAGATAACCAAAATCAGGGTTGAAATTAACAAAATAGAAGCAACAATGAAAATAATACAGAATCAATGAGACAAAGAGTTGATTCTTTGAAAAGATGAGCAGGATTGGCAGACCTTCAGGTTCTCTCAGCCATGACACCTTCCTGTGTCTTTCTGGAAGGAGATCCCAGGGAAACTGGTGTGTGAGGGGGTAAGGTGCACAGGTGGGCCTGTGAGGTGACTGAAGAGGAGATGGGAGCAGCCCTGGCTGAGCTGAGCTGTGCTCATTGTGAATCTAATTGGGCCCATCAACACTGTGCAGAGAACCAATAAGAGATTCCAAAAAAACTGCCGGGCGGCGGCGGCGGCGGAGCACACTTTTATTCCCAGCACTCGGGAGGCAGAGGCAGGTGGATCTCTGTGAGTTCAAGGCCAGCCTGGTCTCCAAAGTGAGATCCAGGAAAGGCGCAAAGCTACACAGAGAAACTCTGTCTCGAAAACTGAGAGAGAGAGAGAGAGAGAGAGAGAGAGAGAGAGAGAGAGAGAGAGAGAGAGAGAGAGAGAGAGAGAGAGAGAGAGAGAGAGAGAGAGAGAGAGATTGATTCCCAAATGGATACTCTGCAGGATGCAGGATGAGTTAGTGGCCAGAGCCAATGACAGGAAGCTGAGTGGAAGAGGTGAGAGGCAGAGCCCTTAGGGCTGGGCAGGACCTGAGGGTTTAAGGTGAGGGGTTAAGGAATGGGTGGGGCTGAAGTACTGATTGAAGTGATGGGAGGCACCGGAAGAAGCAATGGGTGTAGGGTAAAGGGGCCAGGGAAAGAACACCCTGACCCTGACTTGACCTCGAGACCAGGGGCAAGGACTTGAAATCCCACCAACCCCTGAGCACAAAATCCCACCAACCCCTGAGCACAAAATCCCACCTATCCCCGGGCCCAAAACTCCACCAGTCCCTAAACTTGCCCTAAAATCCGGTCACAAAAACCCATCAATCGCCGGGCGGTGGTGGCGCACGCCTTTAATCCCAGCACTCGGGAGGCAGAGCCAGGCGGATCTCTGTGAGTTCGAGGCCAGCCTGGGCTACCAAGTGAGCTCCAGGAAAGGCGCAAAGCTACGCAGAGAAACCCTGTCTCGAAAAACCAAAAAAAAAAAAAAACCCATCAATCCCAGGCCAAGAAACCCTACATAAACCCTGCATTCTGTTCAGTTCCCTGCTACTTCTCCCTCAAACAAAGACAGCTGCCCTCCTGGGGGTTTTCCCTTCCAATAAATCTCTTGTGTGAGGTTTGTTGTTTGGCGTGACTTTGTGGTATTCCTTGGCTCCTGATTGCCGGGATATCTCTTGAAAAGGTATATTTAAAAAAAAAAAGTTAAAATGGGTACCTTTCGGCAAGCCCTGCCAAGGTATGCCACTAAGCAAACATTCCATGGGCAACAGCTAGTGCAAGAGGTTTATTGGGGGAGGGGAAGAGCGAAAGAGCGGAAGGCCACGTTGTCGGAGTGGGGGCATGAGAGAGGCAGAAAGACAAAGAACAGGCAAGAGAGGCGAGAGAGGGAACGGTGACTGGCGGGCCCTTCTAAAGTCTGCCCCTGTCACGTGACATGGCTGATGGGAGAAAGGCACGTGGCGGCAGGTGATGATGTAACCACCTCCGTGGCGGATGCTGGGTGATGCCACCAGGGGAACTAACCTCTTGCCCTTCCGAGCTGTAACACACACCTCTCCCAGATCATTCCCTCTTAAAACTGCCGACCTCCCAGGTGACACTAGGTGGCGCCAGAATGTGCGTACTTAAGGTTCTGGCTAATGTTCCCTTGCATGCTGGCCTGCTGGTCCACTGGCTTGGTTACTGGAACTTTTAGAAAGCCCCTGACGTTAATTTTATAAGCAGCGTATACTTTAGTGCAGCTGTCAGTGAACTCTGTGTGGAATTAATTTTCCTGCTATGACAAGGGGAGGAATCATCAAGGCGTTCAGTCCCGGCATGCTTCAGTGCACCAGAGCCAACCACACGGTTTCTCTCAGAAGCCAGGTGAAGGTCTGAACTCGCGTCTGGCTTTCCTACGGCTGTTATTGCTGACGTGTTTGGGGGACTCTCCTGAGGTGCAAGGTGTTTGGTTTTTTCAATGGCTCTGAGTTTTATAAGCCTTGTAACAGAAAATTCAGTCAGTATTCCTCCACCAAAACTCCATTACTTTCTACCCAAGCTACTATTAGGTAAAAATCAGATACTCTGTTCTTGTTTCTCAGCAAAATTTCTTATAAATCAAATTGTGAGGTTTCATTTTCTCCCCCATGCTTAGTTATATTCTTCCTAGGTGTGTGTGTGTGTGTGTGTGTGTGTGTGTGTGTGTGTGTGTGTGTGTGTGTGTGTGTGTGATCTCCATGCTTCACAAACTGGAAAGAATGCCCATCATTACCAGCTGGGAAGGCATGGTGGCTGGAGCACCAGGCTAGCCCATCACATTGTGGCTGGAGCACCAGGCTAGCCCATCACATCGCATCGGATGTCTGGAAGCAGAGAGAGTGAATGCACGTGTGTTTGCTCTTAGCTACTCTGTCCTCTGTTCTGCAGATCGGGATCCCTTGCACAGAGGATGGTGGCAGCCACAGTGGGAGGATTCTCCTAGCTCAGTTAATGAACCAAGATAAACTCCCACAGAGAGGCCCACAGGCCATCCTGATCTAGACAGTCCCTCACTGAGACCCAGTCCTACATGATACTAGAGTGTGTCAAGTTGACAAAACTAACCATCCCAACTCTACCATTTATCACCTTAACGTAAAAACACATCACTTAAAGATATCACCATCGGGCCTTTTCCCCAAAGTCTCATATTTATCTCATAATGTAAATTATAGTCCAACTTTAAAAGTCCCCACGGTCTTTAAAAAGTCCAACACTTTAAAAGTCCAAAGTCTCTTTCATAGAATAAAAAACCAAAGTAAATATTCTAATTTCCTGACAGAATAATCAAAACACAAAATAATCACACTAAGAGAGAAACAAAATCCAGTAGGATAAACGCCAAATCTGTATAGCTCCATGTCCAGCATCTGGAGTTCATGATGCAATGTCTTTTCCAGTCAAGATGTATTACTATTTGTGTGTATGTGTGCATGTATTAATGCAGGGGCCCACGGGAGGCCAAAGAAAGTGTTGGATCCCCTGTAGCTGGAGTTACAGGCAGCTGTGAGCCACTTCATGGGGGTTCTGGGAACTGAGGGGATCCTGAGGAAGGGCAGCAGCTGCTCCTAACCACTGAGCTAACTTTCTCACCCACATGTGTCTAGGAGACTAGAGATTCCTGTGTGTGTGTGTGTGTATGTATGTATGTATGTATGTATTCATGTGCATGTGCATGTGCACATGAATATGGAGGAGGTTAGAGGACAGCCTCAGGTATCATCCTTAGGAACTCTGTTTACTTCTGTGACCCACTGTCTCTCACTGGCATGGGACTCACCAAATGTCTGGCAGCACGCCCCAGGATAGGTGGATACACTGATTGATTGGTTTCTGCAGAGTCTCATTCTGTAATCTAGGCTGTCCTGAACTCACTCCATAGCCCAGCCTGGACTTGAACTTGTTAAGTGATCCTCCTGTCTCAGTCTCCTAATTGCTGAGATTATAGGCAAGAGCCACCTTACCCTACAGCACATCAGCTTTCCTGTGAGGGGAAAGGAGCACTGGGACTTCTCTGTAGTCCATCTTTCAGGCAGGATACTCCATCTTTCAGGCAGGATACTCTGGTCTTGGTATTGAGGGATTGAGATCTGGATATTACTAACCACTCTTTCTCTAGTACATCTCAACAAATGGATCTGGATAAGGTTTATTAGGCATATTGCCCATCCCCAGTTTTGATGCATGTGTATCTAAATGATTTCCCAATTTATCCATCTATCTCTTTATTAAGATAAGCTGATTTCATATTTATTTTTATTTACTTACTTATTTATTTATTTACTTATTTATTTGTTTATAAATCTTGGGGGCGGGATTTGAGACAGATTTTCTCTGTGTGTAGCCTTGGCTGTCCTGGAACTCACTCTGTAGACCAGGCTGGCCTCAAACTCACAGGAATCCACCTGTCTCTGCCTCCCAAGTGCTGGGATTAAAGGCACCACCACTGCCCAGCTGGTTTTCTATTTATATCTCAGGTTATAGTGCATTACAACCGGGGTTTAATTTCCTTCGTTTTTTGTTCTTCCACTCTCCAACAATGAGAGTCCTCATCTTCTTTCCACCACCATCCACCTGTTGCTCAACTGTGGTGGCAACCTTGAGCATTAACTCCTACCTCTGTAAGAAACGCATTTGCTGCCGAGAATCCATGTTGGTATGGAGTTTCACAGCTTAGGTTAACTATAGATTTATAATTTTCAGGAAAAACACATCGTCAAAGATTCTTATGTCTGTTTCTTTTATTGAAGATTAAAACCTCAAGAATCACCCTTTGTAATACAAAATTGTGTATTGTGGTGGTAATCTAATTGTATTGAAATATTATTCTGATTTGTATTGAAATATTAATTTGATTGTATGTTAATAAATAAAGTTGTCTGGGGGTCAGAGCTATTAGAGCCATAGCAAGAGTGTGGCGGTGGTGGCACACGCCTTTAATCCCATAGATATCTGTGTGTTCAGGGATACAGCCAGCATTGGAGACATGCCTTTAAGACCTAGGGGGCTGTACATTCAGACAGTGACGAGGCAGTCATGTGTTTGGGTTTACAACCAATGAGAAGGCAGAACAACATACTTTAAAAATACGAACGGACAGGAAGTAGGTCTCTTTTCGCGAAGCTGGGACAGCAGGAGGAAGGGTGAGATTTTAGCTCTGAGCTCTGACTTCTCGGCTCTCTCTTTTACATTGTTTCTGTGTTTCTTATTTAATAAGACGGTTGGTTACATCTACATCTGGCGCCCAACGTGACAAGAATCCATTAAAAACTGCTTGGCTTGGCGGCAGGTCCGCTTTCCCGCAAGGGCGGCAGGCAGCCCGCGGCGGCGGCGGCGGCGGCGGCGGCGGCGGCGGCGGCGGCGGCGGCACACGGCGGCCGGCGGCGATCGGCTTCTTAGTCCGAGCTGCTGGCGTCCTAGTCCGGGTAGCAACTTCTAGCCCGGGCCTAGGTCTGTGAGCAGCTTGCCTAAAGCCGGTGCTACAAACAACTCAGACCTGCCCGTAAAGCCAACGCACGTGGTCGGAGCTTAAGGAAGCCAGACCCAAGCCTTGACTCGGCACAAGAGGGAACACGTGGCTGCATTTAAGCTTTAGCCGGCTACGCTTTCTTGTGCGTTCTCTCTTTCCTCTCTCTCTCTCTCTCTCTCTCTCTCTCTCTCTCTCTCTCTCTGGATTTACACCTGGGACACTAGGTGGCTGCTTTGAAAATCCCCTTGGATTTCTACTGTTCTACGCAGATTTGGTAAGTCATAATATATCAGATATTTTAAAGGAAACTATCTAAAAGAGAATTTTTTTCCACATTAAAAAACAAATGGGTTTTATGTGTACATTGGAAGAAAATTGGTTTTTGTTCGAAATTTTAGGCAGTCTGGCAATGGAACAACTATATAATATTAGTATTGGTGGAATTATGCACCTCATCACTATAATAATCCACATTTTAATATTTAAAAAGATAGTCAATTTAAGTGCCAGGATAACAGCGTTAGAAGAACTTGTTAAACCTGTAAAAATTCAGACAGAAGAAATTAACAGTGAAGTTGTTTCAAGTCGGGATCATAAGGTTGCAGAAAGAAAGCCTGTTTTCACACAGTCACCCTTAATTTATCCTGTAACAGTACAGCAGATGCCTGATCAAATGGCTACACAAAATACTTGGGCTCCAGTTGAAATGTTGGATTTAAAAAGGTTTAAGGAGGCAATAGTATCTTATGGCATGCATTCCCCATATGTAAAGCAAATGTTAAACACTTGGTCAACATATAATAGGATAGTACCACAGGACTGGCGGGACCTCGCACAAGGTGTTCTGGAACCCAGCCAGAGACTTCAATTTCTGACTTGGTTTAAGGAGGAGGCTAAAAACATAGAAAAACAATGGAGGGATAAAGGAGTACAAGTTTGCCAGGATCAGCTTATGGGCGAAGGCCAATATGCTTCAGCACAAGCACAATGTTTATATGATGTCCAAACCCTAATTTTATGTCGAACGGTAGCCTTGAATGCATGGGACAAAGTTGAGGAACCAGGAAAAAAATCTGAGTCATTTACAAAGGTGAAGCAAGGCCCAAAAGAGTCTTTTACAGATTTTTTACAAAGACTGGCTTCAGCAGTAAAGAGAACGGTCTCGGATTCAGAAGCTGGTAAGGCAATAATTGAATCTTTGGCCTTTGAGAATGCGAATGCAGCATGCAAAAGAATAATCAGGCCATTAAGGGCAAGATCTGCACCTATGGAAGATTGGATTAGAGAAACAATTAATGTTGAAGCTGATGAGCATGATGATACATGGGTAGGAGAAGTAATTTCAAAAGGTTTGAGGAGTGTTAGATGTTTTGGATGTGGAAAGCAAGGACATTTGAAAAGGGACTGTAGACAGGTCATTTCCAGAAACAATGTTTCTTCAAGGAACAATGGCAACAGAATGCCCCTTCCTTCTGGAGTATGCAGAAGGTGTGGTAAGGGAAAACACTGGACCAACGAATGTAGATCAACAAAGGACAGACAGGGTAATCCTTTGCCTCAGTCTTCGGGAAACTCCCAGAGGGGCCTCAGGCAGGCCCCCAGTGCAAATCCAGTTCAAACCTTTCCGGCAGCCATAGAGGAAATGCCTGCTCTGGAGAGCGATTAAATAACCAAATGCCTATTGGAATAAATCATGCTGGTCAGAATGATGAAACAGAGAGAATAGAAAATTCAGGAGAAAACATAAAGAAAATTTTTTGGCAAACTTCTATTAATGAACAAAGACCAAAATTAACAATAAAAATAAATGGTGTTTTGTTGTCTGGTCTGGTAGACACAGGTGCGGACGTTACCATAATTGCACCAGAATTTTGGCATCCAACTTGGCCTCTTCAGGAGGTAAACGTTCAACTGTTAGGAATTGGGACATTATCTCAGGTGAAACAGAGTGCAAGATGGCTCGAATGTATAGGTCCAGAAGGACAGAGAGGAAAATTAAAACCATATGTGGCTAACATAACTATGAACCTGTGGGGTCGAGACTTGTTGCAACAATGGAATACTCAGATTAACATCCCTCCAATCTCAGAAACAAATCATAAACTAGCACATGTTACTGAGAGAAATATTAGAAGATATTGTTCTAATGAGTGGTCACCAGCCATCCATATTATACAAGAACAGGGCACAATAACTGATGATCTTCCAAAGACACCAACAGCTCTACCTTTAAAATGGTTAACAGACAAGCCTGTATGGGTCCAGCAATGGCCTTTAACAACAGAGAAACTCCAGGCTTTAGAAGAGCTGGTAGAAGAACAGTTAAATGCTCAGCATATTGAAGAATCAACCAGCCCTTGGAATTCTCCTGTATTTGTTATTAAAAAGAAATCTGGTAAATGGAGAATGGTAACAGACCTTAGGGCAATTAACAAAGTAATTCAGCCAATGGGTTCTCTACAATCTGGGATGCCTTTGCCTACTCTGTTACCAAAAGGATGGCCTCTCATAGTTATTGATTTAAAAGACTGTTTCTTTTCAATACCCTTACAAGAAAAAGACAGAGAAAGATTTGCTTTTACAGTGCCTACTTATAATAATTCTCAACCGGTTAAAAGATTTCAATGGAGGGTCCTCCCACAGGGAATGTTGAATAGCCCAACTCTGTGCCAATATTTTGTACAACAGCCATTGGAAGTGATACGTAAAAAATTTCCTAAATCTATAATTTATCATTATATGGACGATATTTTACTAGCTGACTCAAATGCAGATACTTTAGAAATAATGTTTGAGGAAGTAAAGAAAATTTTGCCTCGCTGGGGATTACAAATTGCTCCTGAAAAGATACAAAGAGGAGATTCTATTAATTATTTAGGATATAAAATAGAGCTACAAAAAATTAGACCCCAAAAGGTGCAAATTCGGAGAGATAGACTACAGACTCTTAATGACTTTCAAAGATTATTTGGAGATATTTCTCATCTACGAACTATTGTTGGGGTAAAAAATGATGAACTGACTAATTTGTTCAAAACCTTAGAAGGTGACAAGGACTTAAATAGTCCAAGAGAATTATCATCTGAAGCTGAGAAAGAATTGGCCTTGGTAGAAAAGAAAGTGCATGAAGGACACGTGAATCGTATTGATCCAAAGCTGGATTGCATTTTGGTTATCTTACCTTCTAGGCGTTCTCCTACTGGAATATTAATGCAGAGGGAAGATATTATATTGGAATGGATATTTTTACCAAATAAACCAAATAAAAAATTAAAAACTTATGTGGAAAAAATCTCTGACTTGATTTACAAAGGAAAATTGAGACTTCGTCAATTAGCAGGCATAGACCCAGCAGAAATTGTCGTACCATTAACTAAGGAGGACATTGAAAAATTATGGACAGAAAGTGAACCTTGGCAAAGAGCTTGCAGTAATTTTTTGGGAGAAATTAACAGCAAATATCCCAAAAGCAATAGAATTGATCTTATAAAGAGAGCTGAATGGATCTTGCCTCGAATTGTACGGCAAAAACCCATATCTGGAGTTCGTACATTTTATACAGATGCCAACAAAGAAGGAAAGGCAGGTTACAAATCAGAAAATTTAAGTAAAGTGGTTCAAAGTCCGTATAATTCAGTTCAAAAATCAGAATTGTATGCTATTCTGTTGGTATTAATGGATTTTTCAGAACCTCTCAACATAGTAACTGACTCTCAGTATGCTGAAAGAGTGGTGTTACATATTGAGACTGCAGAATTTATCCCTGATGCTTCAGAATTAACTTCACTATTTATTCAATTACAAGATACAATCAGGAAAAGGAATCATCCTTTATATATAACTCACATTCGATCCCATACTGGTCTGCCTGGCCCTCTAGCACAAGGCAATGATGAAATTGATAAATTATTGATAGGAAATGTGCTGGAGGCCTCAGAATTTCATAAAAAACATCACGTTAATAGTAAAGGTTTAAAAAAGGATTTTTCCATAACCTGGCAACAAGCCAAAGAAATAGTAAAGAAATGTCCTACTTGTTCCTTCTACAATCAGACGCCATTACCAGCAGGATGTAACCCAAAGGGTACTCAGAGAAATGAAATCTGGCAGATGGACGTGTTTCACTTTGCAGAATTTGGAAAATTGAAATATGTACACCACACTATCGATACTTATTCAGGATTTCAATGGGCAACTGCTTTGAGTTCTGAAAAAGCTGATTCTGTAATCACTCATTTGCTAGAAGTTATGGCCATCATGGGTATACCTGCACAAATCAAAACTGACAATGCTCCATCATATGTCTCTGTTAAAATGAAACAGTTTTTTGCTTATTACAATCTAAAGCATATTACAGGCATACCACATAATCCTACAGGTCAAGCAGTTATAGAAAGATCAAACAGAACTCTAAAGGATATGTTAAATAAACAGAAATGGGTAACAAAAACCCCCAGAAATAGACTGCATAATGCTCTTCTAACTTTGAATTTTCTGAATGCCAATGAGAAAGGAACAACAGCTGCAGAGAGACATTGGATAATAGAAAAAACTACAGAATTAAATCAGCCTATATACTTTAAGGATGTGCTGACCTCAGAATGGAAACCAGGGTATGTATTACATTGGGGACGTGGTTTTGCTTTTGTTTCTACAGGAGAAGATAAGCTGTGGGTACCATCAAAATTGATAAAGGTTCGATTTGAACAAGAGAGACCTCTTAATTAGAGGAGGTGATAGTTCATCAACCAGCATGAACATCCAATTTAAACTAACTTGTATCAATAAAACATGCCTTTTCATTTCATCAGATAATAACTTGCCAAAAAGGAACATCCCCAAAATTAGTCTTGGGGAAAGGTTTTTGTTTTTGTCTTTTAGGAGAATGAAGGTTAAGGAATCTGAAGAACACTGGACAAATGAGACAACTGAAGAAAAGGGACAAATCATCTATCCCAAGAAACAGAGTGAAACGGTGTATGGGTATATATTATCTAAAAAAATTTTATGTCTTCCTAAATGTTTGTTTCTGCTTTTCTCTAAAGATTTAACACTATTGGTCTTCTAACAGTCCCAGTTCAATTAAAATTTAAAGCTGACTTTGGAGTTGGAGAATGGCTCTCTCCTTCTTTAAAACAAGCATGTTGTTAAAAGGAAAATGCAAACTCCCTGTATCATGCCAGAATAAGAGCCATCTTCTGCTATGGTACAGGACAAAAGCAAAATTAATTAAGGGACTATTCTATTACTAATCTCAACTCTTTGATTCTATTCTGATTCTTTAAACTTTTCTCAAAGTATAAATTTTATATCAAAATTTACAAGATTAATATATATATATACATTTTAAACTTTGTTAAGATATGAATGGTCACATAGAGTACTAACTAATTCTAGAAAAAAGGCTAGCTGCATATATATGTTTTTGTGTTCGAGTCTCTTATCAGTTTTCTGCAGGAAATCACGGCCAGGCCTAATATCAACTGAAGTCTCCAGAAAGAAGATGGGGCCCCACAACAACAACAATTCCACGTGGACAATAATAATATCACTAAGCTGACAAACATCATCCACAGATCAGCTTTGAACTACAAGGTGCTCAGAGCAAATTTGAGATGACTAGCTGAGATGATCCAGTCTCAAAGACTACTTGAATAAGGACTTGAGATAAACCCTCAACTTTGGCATTATACACAGACTGGATAATGAAGGATATAGTTACCTCTCCTAGAATTTGACAATTAACCTAAAATTTTTCTTTCAGGATAAAGAAAACTTCGCCCATACCCAGCAGGAAGCAATTTTAAGAATACGACGCCCACATTCCCAAAGAGGTGGTGTGGGGCGGGTGGTTTTTTGGTCTTTTTAATGGGTTTTGGGTCTGGGATAATTTTCAGTATTTAGGGGGGTTGGTTACAAGTTATTGTCAAGGGTTAGGAAAAAGGCTAAGCAAAGGAGATTAGATTTAAGGTTCTTGTTTAAAAAAAAAAAAGAGAAAGAAAGAAAAGAAAAAGACAATTACTAGTTTTAAATACTTTACATTGGATTGAATTGTTTTATATTGTACACAAATTTGAAACTGATATTGTTAGAAAATGCTATATGTATATTTCTAATTGTATTTATTCCATCCATTTAACAATGTAATGCAAATTTCTGATCCTTGAATGTTATTATTATCAACTATTAGGATATAAAGAAATGAAAGCTAGTAGTTAGACATTATCATAGAACTTGTAGTCATATTAGATATGTTTTAAAAATTGAGCAGAGATGTTTTAGACAGGTCATCTTCAAACCCTTCAGAGATCTACAGAATATGGCATTTAAAATGTTTTAATAACTTAGAAAATTTTTCTTTTTTGAGACATGTCGGCTCCTGGCAGTACCAATCTACTTTAGAGAAAATATGGGCATTGAAGAAACTGCATATGGAGTCAACTTTCATTCTGGCAAAAGTTAGCCACTGGACAACAAAGTATCCTCGAATCAACAGGACAAAATGGACAGACAGATCACGAAACAAGGGACTACTGATTCTTGCCAAAACAAGTGTGGTTATGGCTTTATCAAAAGGCATCTTCTGAGGCCAGGACAATATGGCCCCATCCCTGAAGTGGCCTTCGCATCCGGAAAAGGTACGGTGCCCTTTTCTTCGAAGGCAGCTTAACAGGCAGAGGGCCGATGGATTCTGTTGTACAATGGAACAGCAGCTGAAAGCTCATGCCTCTCAAAAGTAGACTGGCATTTAATAGAGGGATGTGGAGAAGAAGGGGATGCTGAGATGAAGCCATATATACACAGCCAAGAAGAATGGACAGCTGAATTAAAAAACTGTCAACAATTTCCAGAATTTAAAATCCTGAATCATGACAGGACACTAGTGGAATTCAGGTGTTTCTGGTACGTGGACTGCTCTCACCCAATGTGAGGTTGAACTGTTGACCTTGTGTACATCCTACTTCACAAATGAGTCTGTCAGATACACTAAGCCTATAGGCTGAAGATGGTGCCCCAACACTGCGGAGAAACCTCAGGTGACTGCCCAGGCAGCTGGCTGTTTCTGTCAACTCACAAAATTTTTTGGAAGTTGCTTGCATGCACTTCCTGTTTTTATTTTTGTTAGCTAATATTATTCCCTTCTTGGGTCTCTGAGGGAGTTGAAGATTAGTTAGTTATGGTTGAAGATTAGTTAGTTATAGTTGAAAATTAATTAGGATAGAAAGTACATTAGATACATCTTGGAATTATCAAAATAGGATAGATAATGGAATTATTTTCTCTGATTCGTCAAATACCTGTTTAGGTATTTATTACTTGTATATATTGTATATAGTTATTGTACTTTTGTATATAGTTTTTCTTTTGTTAGTTATAACCTTTTGCTTTCTTTTTCTTTTTATTAAAATAGAAAAGGGGAAATGTGGTGGTAATCTAATTGTATTGAAATATTATTCTGATTTGTATTGAAATATTAATTTGATTGTATGTTAATAAATAAAGTTGTCTGGGGGTCAGAGCTATTAGAGCCATAGCAAGAGTGTGGCGGTGGTGGCACACGCCTTTAATCCCATAGATATCTGTGTGTTCAGGGATACAGCCAGCATTGGAGACATATGCCTTTAAGACCTAGGGGGCTGTACATTCAGACAGTGACGAGGCAGTCATGTGTTTGGGTTTACAACCAATGAGAAGGCAGAACAACATACTTTAAAAATACGAACGGACAGGAAGTAGGTCTCTTTTCGCGAAGCTGGGACAGCAGGAGGAAGGGTGAGATTTTAGCTCTGAGCTCTGACTTCTCGGCTCTCTCTTTTACATTGTTTCTGTGTTTCTTATTTAATAAGACGGTTGGTTACATCTACAGTGTATGTTTTAACAGATATATAGACTTGTTCCCATATCCCCATCAAATACAGAGCAGTCTGTCACCTTGAGATATCTCAACTGCACCTCCTTTTGATTAGTCTACTTCTCTCTGCCCTGACCCTCACATCACTAATCCTTTGTCTGCCCTACAATGCTCCTCAGAAAGAAGGTTACATGAGTGAAACAATCACACCGCCGTCCTTACGGTCTGTCTCCTTTCACTTGGTGCAGGTAAGATGCATTTTGTTTTGTAGGCGTTCAGTGTCGACTCCATCTGCCTGTGTGTTCCTGTGCTGGAGGCCGTTATTCCTCACACTTGACAGCGACTTGATGAGGTGCTGCTGGCAACACTCGCATACAGGGAGAGGGGGTGTGGCACATGTTTTCAGAGTTCGAGTGTAACCTAGACCATCTGTTTGTTTATTGTTCATCCAGAGGAGCCGCTTTAGAATTATTAACTACACATAGGTAAGAAATTAATTTGCAGCAGGGTGGTGCTGGCACACGTCTTTAATCTCAGCACTCAAGAGGCAGAGGAAGCAGATCTCCAAGGTCAAGGTCAACCTGGTCTACAGAATGAGTTCCAAGACAGTCAGGGCTACACAGAGAAACCCTGTCACAAAACAAAACAAAACAAAACAAAACAAAACAAAACAAAACAAAACAAAACAAAACAAAACAAAACAAAAACAAAACAAAACAAAACAAAACAAAACAAAACAAAACAAAACAAAACAAAACAAAAAGTTAATTTGCTACCCAGGTATACTGGCACAAGCCTGTAATCTTAACACTCAGGCGGTGAAGACAGGAAGATGAGGAGTTCAAGGCCACCCTTGACTATACAGAGAGTCCAATGTCAGTCTGGGCTACTTGAGATACTCTCTAAAAACAAACAAACAAACAAACAAACAAGTAAAAAAGCCAACAGTCAAGATCTTGCTGCTGAGAGTACATTGCTTTTTTTGTTTTTGTTTTTTTTTTTTGTTTGTTTGTTTTTTTTTTTTTTTTTTTTTTTTTTTGGAGCTGAGGATCGAACCCAGGGCCTTGTGCTTGCTAGGCAAGCGATCTACCACTGAGCTAAATCCCCAACCCCGAGAGTACATTGTTTATATGGAGCTGCACAGTATCCTTCACCTTTGACCTCATTGTTTCCACAGAAAACATCACTTAGTAAAGGTTCTTTCTTTTTAGGGGTTCTAAATGCTAAGGTTCACCTTTTTTGATATGAAATTCTAAGAGTTTAGACAAATACAGAACAGACTGTCACCTTGAAGGTCTGTATGCACACTTTTTCTTCATTCACACACATCCCTTGCATCAGCCAGTGATCTGTTAGCTGCTGTTCCTTTTAAGGATTATCTTATGAAGTGACCCAGTAAGCACTGCCTTTGCCATCTCTTTCCACCTAATAAGATGCACTGGAAGTTAATTTGAGTTGATTTATCACTCGCTTACTCTTCTCTCTTGCTGCACAGGAATTTGTTGTGCGGAAGTCCACCTGTCCTTCCATTCCTGTGTTGTGAATTCCATTCCTTTAATTTACAGTGACTGTGAAGAATGCTACAGGAAAGGCTAGCATGCATCATATTCTCATATGATTTGTGCAGAACTGGGAGTGTGATTGAACAACAGCTGGCTCATATGGTGAGTGTGTGGTGGAGCAAGATCTATCACAGTTTCCTCAAAATCTTCTGTAGTTGTCCTTCCCTCTGATGGTCAGCGGCTGACTGACGCTGTTCTGATGACCCACACCAGTCTCATTGTGGCTTTGATGTTTCTCACCTAGTTCCACTGAATCCTCTCATGTGCTAATTTACTAAGGTATGTCTTAGTTGTGAAAGGCGTGCCCATGTCTTCTTCCCTCTTTCTGAGACATGAGAGTGAATGCTGGAATAGAACCGACTGTGCAGCCACAACTGGCCTTGAATGTGTGACCCTGGTACTTCAGCCTCCTGAATGCTAGGACAATAGATACGCACCCACATGTCTCAGCATCTTCTTGTCTTTCCTACATGTACCACCTGGATCATTTCCTTCATTTCCTCCAGTGTTCTTGACTACTACTTCTTCTTCTTCTTCTTCTTCTTCTTCTTCTTCTTCTTCTTCTTCTTCTTCTTCTTCTTCTTCTTCTCCTCCTCCTCCTCCTCCTCCTCCTCCTCCTCCTCCTCCTCCTCTTCCTCCTCCTCCTCCTCCTCCTCCTTCTCCTTCTCCTCCTCCTCCTCTTCCTCCTCCTCCTCCTCCTTCTTCTTTTTTGTTCTTGACTTCTTAATAGTTGCAAATATTCTGTCATGTCAACTAACGATGTAAAATTCCATTTTGTTAATATCTGGCTCAAAATGTAGAAAGTCAACCTAATTTAATGTTTTTCCAAATTGTCCACATCTGTCACCCAATTCGTTTCATTTTGTTTTTGTTTGTTTCAAGGCAGGGTTTCACTCTGTTCTCTGGCTGTCCTGGAACTCACTATATAGACCTGGTTGGCCTCAAACTCAAAGAGATCCATCTGCCTCTGCCTCTCAAGTGTTGGGATTAAAGATGTGCACCACAATAGCCAGCTCACCACCCAGTTTTAAAGTTATTTCTTTAAATAAAAATCCTAAAAGCAGAACTATGTAATCAAAATATGTGTGTGGCTGTCACGATGTCACTATAATTAAGTGGATTTAGTCTGTCACATATCCTTGAATTGTTCTTCTGAAATATCAAATGACACATAATTCTATGTCACATATGTAAGAAATACCTGCAGCAGCATTTGATGTTTTATAACTAAACATGCATGGCAAGTCTCTTGCTTCCATGGCATTGATGGCTGTCCTGCTGGGTGACTTTGCATGTCTGATTTTCAGAGTTTAATGTCACAAGAAACACTTGATCCAGAAAGTCACAGCTCTTGGAGCTAAGAGCAGGCTGAGAGCTTTTTACCATTAAATTTTGTTGCTTTTGAGGCAGGTTATCATACAGCCCAGGCTGGCCTCACCTCACTGTAGCCAAGGCTGGCAGGGCTGAAGATCTCTCAAAGGCTGAGCAGGGCCAGTGCTACCTCCTGAGGCTCTAGGAAGAACTTCTCTGCTGCTCTGAGACACTGAGGCTAAGAGTCGGACTGTTAGAAAATGTTCACCGTTTGGGAAAAGTCTTCTGTGTTTTAAAACTTGTAAAATTACATTTTGGCACTCAAGGGTCTTTTCACTTTTTTATTTCGGGGAGAATATACTTCGTAACTGAACACATTTTTTATTATGATAAAGCACATATAAGCGTTTCCCGTCTTAAGCACGCTGCTTGGAGTCATTTACGTCTTTACCCACCACCGTCTGTAACACTTCTTCCTCCTCCACCCAGCCAGTCGCCCTTGGCTGTCCTCCTGAGCTGAGAACGATACCTGCTCTGTCTCTACCTGTGGAAATCTCTCAGCTCTTCCTGCTCCAAGTGGTCCACACAGAATCCATTCTGTGTGACTCTTAATCAGTCAGCATGATGACTTCATGTTCGTCTGTGTGGTACCAGGTGCAGAATCCCCTTTGTTTTAAAGCCCTGTGTAGAGACTGTAATTTGTTTATCCATCCTTAGGACTGCTTTTTATACATAGACTCTCTCTCTCTCTCTCTCTCTCTCTCTCTCTCTCTCTCTCTCTCTCTCTCTCTCCCTCTCCCTCTCCGTGTGTGTGTGTGTGTGTGTGTGTGTGTGTGTGTGTGTTTCCATACCTTATTTGGCAAAACAGAGATAGCTGAGGAAGTTGAATGACTGAAGCCTATAACATCTGTCAGATATTTATAAGTAGTATGTGTAATCCAGGCCATGACATGTAAGATCCATTTTCTATGTCTCCCTTGAAGACATCCTGGAGAGTATAAAACACTTATGTATCTGGCATGTGGCTTTTCTTTTATGTCTGCCATCCACATATATCATAATAAATAGGTTTAACAGAAATAAAAATAATAACTCTGGGGGCTGGAGAGATGGCTCAGCAGTTAAGAGCACTGGCAGCTCTTCCAGAGGTTCCAGGTTCAAGTCCCAGCAATCACATGGTGGCTCACAGTCATCTATAATGGGATCTGATGCCCTCTTCTAGTATGCAGGCATACATGCAGATAGAACACCATATGAATAAATCTTGAAAAATTATAAAAAATAAAACTAAAAAAAGAGTAACTCTGTATTTTCATTGTAAAGGAAGCTCATATGAGCTACGCCACAATGCGCCGCTCTGGAGGCAGTACACCAGCTCATCTTAAGGGAACTCACCCATCCCTAGACAACCACGTGTTTACTGCCCTCTCACACATGGATTTGAAAATGTTAATTACACTTTTTTCAGTGCTGAGGACCAAAAAAGGGCTTGCGGTGGCGTAGCCATGGCCTATCAGAATCGACATACAGTAAAACATGGGATCGTCACTTACACTTCTTAAGTAGGCACTGACGCTGTCCAAGGTGTACATCACCACAAAGAAACTCATGAGGCACAGAATGGTCCAAGTGGCTCTTCGTTCTGCAGATGGCTTGTGGGAAAGGCTGGTGCTGTAGAGAACACGGGACTTCTTATGTCTGCATAGGAAAGTCACCATGTACCCACTGGAGAGGGCCATGAGACCCACAAAGATGACGTCCCTGGAGGTCAACAGTATATAAAATGTGTGCTGAACAGAGTAATTCATGGGCACAAGAGAGCAAGATTCAGTGAGGTACATAAGATGAGATGAGGTCAGATTAGGGGTCGCAACCACGTATGATATGAGGGGACTGCCAATGGATGTGTAGAAGACACTGAGAAAAAGAAGGCAGCCTAACATGTGGTATGGAGATTTGTGTTTGAACTTGGCTAGACAGGAGCTTCTGGGACTGAGGGTGATGGCCTGGAGGATGCTGAGCAGGCTAGAGGCACACAGAGAGAGGCTCCTAAAAAACCTGTACAAGAACATAATAAGTTTACATGTGGTGTCACCCCATCTCCTCCAGGGCATAAAAATGTCTGTGGCTACTAAACTCATGACCAGCAGCATCAGTATGTGGATTAGGGCCAAGAGACCAATGGGCAGGTCGGTGAGTCTGGGCCTCTGCCCACGAATGAGCCTGAGGATGTGGAGGAGAAGGGCACTGTTGCCTAAGATCCCAATTCCAGCTTCAGAATAAATGGTGTTTCTTGCCTTAGTGTTATGGAGCAGTTTATTGGTTTCATTCATTTTATGGCTGACAGAAGCAGGTAGGGACTGTGGGGGGAGAACAGCAAGAAGATTCCATAGCACAAATCTAGCCTCGCTCATCAACTTCAGTCAGTGACAGCATTGTGAGCTCAGGGAGACCTGTCGGGGATTCACAGTTCAGCCTTATTCCACTCACTGTCACCTCCACCTCCAACTGTCCAGAAGCCATGCCCGCTCTCCCTGTTGTTCCGACACTTGCACCCCATCAGTATAGAAGCTTTCTGCTGTATTAAAAAGTGCCCTGGGTCATAGAAGCACTTCTTTTCCTATCGCTTCACATTTGAGGTTTCCTGAGGCAAAAGCAGCTTGTCTTTCATCGGCAGCATCCTGATTGTCAGGGATATAACAGCCCTACAGTTTTCAAGGAAGTTCAGTGAGGATTGTAAGAAATCAGAAATGAGACCCTGGCATGAAACAGTGTCCTTGGGTCAAATAGGCCCAGAGTCGTTACCTTCCAGTCTCTCTGTGTTCTGCTCACTTGCTGCAGACCTAGTGCTCTCCGTGTGGCTCTGTAGGGAGCTCTGAGAAGTGGGAACTCTGAATCCAGGCTGCTCCACATTCTACCCACAGTCTGCCATTTCCTCTGAGCGTGACCCTGAGCACTCTGAGTCTGAGCCTCGCTCACCTCCTCTAGAACATATGGACAGTCATGTGCCTGTGTCAGGGAGACCCTTGGTGTGAAAGAAGATGAAGTCTATGTGCCAAGCATGGCGGTGTTTCCTGAACAGGGTGAGCTGTGGAAGTGTCTGCTGCTGGCTTTATTCTCATGAGGTTCCTTATGCTTGTGACTTGGGAGAGTGAATGCTGTTTTAAAAACAATTGATCAGCTCTGCCTTGCCTGAAACAGAGAAGATTAAATATGAAAGCAGTCAAAAGTCTGTGCAGCCCTTTTCCAGGGCACTCCGGTAGCATTTTTGCCTTTTCTGTGAATCCCATTTTGTAACTGCATCTGAGATATGTGTTCATGTCACAGCATAACAAAAGCCCCCATGAGAAGCGTCCAGTTATCAGATACTGACAGGAACATGGTCTGGGGTTCTTCTCCTCTGGCATGTGAAGATTAATAAACAGAAATAGAATTATAATTACAATAGATCCATGGCCATTCCCATTGTGGGTTTTAAGGAAAGAAAAATTATCAAACTCATCCTAAAAGATGGGCCGCACAGGCATCTAGGATTCCATGCCTCTTTGAGGAAACAGTGATATTTCTCAGACTGAGAAGACCCAAGCCCCAGA
The DNA here is from genome assembly GCF_049852395.1 of Peromyscus maniculatus bairdii. Lineage (NCBI taxonomy): Eukaryota > Metazoa > Chordata > Mammalia > Rodentia > Cricetidae > Peromyscus > Peromyscus maniculatus. The sequence goes on from NC_134854.1 coordinate 113,630,836, forward strand.
TGTACACCAGAGGAAGATTTGATAAAGGATCTTCTGGAAGATTCTTCCTCATATAGTGCAAGCATTTACTTGAATTCAAGTATTATACTCCTGAATTGTGTAATAGTCATATGGTCTAGTCATATAGTAACTAGCATCTGAAATTCAAGGGTGTGTGCTGGTTTTATTTTGTTTAGACCATGGAACTTGTAAGATATGAAGAGAAAGCAGAAGTGTCCAAGGTCCTGAACACGCAGCACCAGTTATGTGCTCAGTACAAAAGGCCTGCGGGGCAGCTCAGTGCGCAGATGGGCTGCCTGTCAATCATGACGATGTGAGTTTGATTCCCGGGATTTACATTCTGGAAGGGAAGAACCAACTCCAAGGACCCCAAGAAGTGTACTGTGGCCTGCATACCTCCTCCTCTTCCTCCTCCCCCACAAAATAAATAAATGAAAGGAAAGGAAAGGAATCAGAGCGAAAGTAGACAGCTTAAACAATTAGAAACCGTATCTGGAGAGATGGCTAGATGGTTAAGAGAAATTACTGCTTTTGCAGAGGACGCAGGTTCAGTTCCCAGCACCCACGCAGCAGCCCCAAACCACCTGTAGCACCAGTTCCAAGGGATCCAAAAGCTGCTTCTGAGGTCCACAGGCACCATGCATGTATGTAGTGAAAATACATATATGCATGCAAAGTATTTGTACATGTAAGATAAAATAAATTGTTTAAAATAGAGATTTCCTAAATAAAATTCTATAGCAACTTTAGGAAAAGTTAAATTTTTATAAGATTAATAATAATAATAATAATAATAATAATAATGAGCTGGGCAGTGATGGCACAAGACTTTAATCCCAGCACTCTGGAGGCATAGGCAGGTGTATCTCTGTGAGTCTGAGGTCAGCCTGGTCTACAGAATGAGTTCCAGGACAGGCTCCAAAGCTACATAAAGAAACCCTCGAAAACAACAACAATAATAATAATGTAAGAATTATAGTAATAATGGTACTAATTGAGTTTTAAATGAGTTTCACTGAATTATTTCCCTTGAATTGTCATTTTCTTTATATAACATATGGGTTTAATGGCTTAATCTCAGTCTCAGTAAGCAGAGGTCAGAAACAAAATGAAACAAAAATCTATGAAAGAGAGAGAGAGGGAGGGAGGAAGGGAGAGAGGAGAAATTTTCAACTCTTCCACACAGCTCATTGTAAAACTCTGCGAACAGTACATTTTCTCCACTGGTAACCAGACAGTGACTCTATTATCTTCACGGGACTTTGCAAACCCTGATTTAGGAAAATGGGAAGGGTCTCATAAAACCATAACTTTAGTGGATGGGGCTTCAGAACCCTTGGAAAACCTTATTTTTCTGGAGGTGACCACCAGAGAAGCCTCCTTCATCCAGAAGACAGACCAAGAATGGGGCATGCCATGTCATCATGAGTACTACCTGACCAGGAGAGACACAGACAACATTTCTGCATTCTTCTCCCAATGTTGCACCACACTTTTATCAATCAGACATACAAATCAAATACATGTGGTGTAAAAGTCTTTAAATTATGTATGATGTAAAAATAATGTACATGATAACTTCTAGACTAATCATGGGGAGCCATTCTGGTGAAGATGCCTCAGCAAACCATAGAAAAGGAATCCCCAGGATCATCCCCTCCTAGGTGAGCCTTACCAGCTTACACCGGTCTAGCAGAGCTTAACCTTGGAAATCAGGGGACAGGACAGAAATGCTCTACCCTCAGAAGTATCATTTAAGACACCTTCTTCCATCAGACAAGGTAAGGGTGGCTGCCCTGTCAGTGTCCTAGGAAAACCTGTTGTATAGTGGACCCAAATTGCCCTTTGCACAATGAAAACACAAATTGATTCAGAGACACTTGACTTTCTGTATATAAGGAAATAAGTCACAGGGAAAGTGATGTGGGTTTGGGAAATTGTCCCACATGAAGAATATGAAAAGGAAAAGTGAACAGACCAGTAAAACAGAATACTCAAGAAAGGAGAAACGACCAAAAGAAACCTGGGGCTCCCTCTGTTAGAACCAGCTGTAGGGATGTCCCCTGAAAGATGAGAGGCTTAGCTTGCCCTGCACTGCAGAGTTCAAAAAGCCTTGACTGCAGGCACAGTGTCAATCCCGGAGCTCCTGCAATCAGGGAGAGCCTTGCAGTGCCTGACATCACCAAATGGGCCTCAGACAAGTGACCAGTGCTCAGGACAGTGACTCGAACTTGTGAACTGGTTGGAAGTAGAGAGTGGAGTGAAAGGAGAAAGTCCCTCAGCAGATGGCACTGCAGGATGGGTGCCTGTGACCCAGTAGGTGCACTGATCCAGGGAGAAGCAGGTTTGAGGGACACATCTGTTTCCTCCCCAACATGGAATCAGCCTGCCCATCTCCTGGTGTTGAGAGGACGGGTAAAGGGCATGGTCCTGTCAGGACTGAATGGTACCTGTCCACTCTTACATTCACACAACAGTGGACTTGTATCCGCCATCCTCATACAGCTCACCTTCACCATGTTGTCAACACTCTCATCCCCTCTGTGAGTTAATGTAAAATGGACAGGTGGGTTTGGAAGGGGGAACTGGCTCTTCCATCTGCAAGTGGGATTGGGTGGGGTGGAACTGAGCAGTGTGTGCTGTTTTGTTTTGTTTTTGTCTTTTTGCCTAATTCTATCTGGAAATCTAGAGAGACTCTAGGGAGATGGCTAGTACGCCAGGAAAGGAAAGCCATCATCAAGCAGATGTCAGAGAGGCCATAAAGTACAGGAACTGCAGGAATGCCATGGCAAATGCCTAGAGAATATCCGGGCTAGGAAATGACCACTGCTTCTGCAAAGTATCTTGGGAATTAATCCCTGTCATCTTTGTCACTGAAATGAGTGTGGGTACTTCTCCGGGTTCAGACTTGCAGCTAGGATGTTGACTAATATTTTTACTGCACCCTGAAACAGCAGGAGAGGAAAGTGCTCTTTTGAAATACAGAAGCAGGAGGTGACAGAGAATCCTCCGCTCTGACCCCGCTGTCAGCCTGGAGATCCACAGCCTGCAGCAGACCCCGCTGGTCTTCAGCTCAGGAGGAAACAATGGCCAAGACCAGCTGTCTGCTGCCCAGCTGTCTCTCCCTTCTCTTCTTAGTCTCTGTGCATTAGCAGTAAGAAAGATGGTGCTCATGTTTGTCTGTTCTGATGAATTATGAAAAGATCCAGACTGAGAGAATCTGAACGCTAAGCACAGAGCAGGACAGGGTGAGGCTTGGCTAACATCTTGCATTTTCTTCTAAGCAAATTGAGAATCCAGCACTCCACTGTCAGGGTGTTTGGAAGGGCACTTTCTCAGTGACTTGAACACAGGACAGATTAATGGACACAGGTGTCGTTCCTCTCAAGCTCTTGGAATTTGGATCCTGGCTCTTTAGACACCAAGAGGGGAAACTACCACTGTGTTCACGGTATAGTTAATATCGAGTGTTCCAGCCACCGAGATCCCCTCCAAGGACATGTCTTACTGTGTAGTTCACATACAGTGAGCCAAGAGCATCGGTGTGTGATTTCTGAAACTGAGTATTTTCTCCTGAAGTCATTTTATTCTGATTAAGTTTCAGAAATCACACACCGATGATCTTGACTCACTGTATGTGAACTACACAGTAAGACATGTCCTTAGAGGGGATCTCAGTGGCTGGAACACTCGATATTAAGTATACCGTGAACACAGTGGTAGTTTCTACTCTTGGTGTCTAAAGAGCCAGGATCCAAATTCCAAGTAATGTGACGTCCTCTACTAGACAATGTTGACACAAGGAAGGACATTTCCTTCCAGATGCCCTGAAATCCTTTTTAATCACTCAAAAGATAGGAGTCATATTATAAATACTTCTATAACAATATGTAAGTTTAAATCAATAAAATATACTGTATATGAGGAACATTGGATATAATGAGTCATTTAATTCAGACAAACATGTAAATATAAAACATTGATGTCTCCAGTGAAAGATTAACTGTTTTTAGGAGTTTCAGGAAATATCCTAAGAAGAAAACACCCTCGTTGTCCATTCAGCACACAGTCCCTGTGCCAAGAGCTGTCAGAGCTCAGCGTCATCTCTGCAGATGCTGAAAACCTCCCTGAGCCCCTCTGCTCCTCCTCCCACAGCCTGCCTGGGACCTGACCACCTTCTGATTCTGCACTTGGGTGCAGAGCACTTACCCAGATGGATGTGGCAGGGGAGGACTCTGAGGAGATCCTGCACAGGCTTAGATGAGGGGAGTTTTTAATGTATTTCTGTGGCATGTAATTTTAGTGTCTGTGGAAGGTGACAAGTTCCCGCTGGGGAACCTGGAAACATGACATCCCAGTGGAGCATCTTCCCAGCCTTTGATCTTACTCCCTGTGTCCTGGATAACAGCCATCGGGGAGAGTTGGGCACAAACTTTATATGAGCTCCCTTGCTGAGGGAAGGATCAAAAAGTTTATGTCATATAGACAACCCTACGTTTTCTAATTTTTCTCCTTAGACTTAATTCAAACCAATTTTATTCACTGTGATGCCTCTAATCTGGGATGAGGACTCTTGGGCCTCCCATGACTTCCCATGGTTCCAAGGGTGCTTTCCCTACACTGTGTGATAGGCAACCCTCTTCCTGGGTTGCCTACACTTCTCCCCCATGGAGCATGTATTAACATCAGGGATCGAGTTGGGAAATGGTTCACTGGATAAAATAATTGTTATACATGCATGAGGTTCAGAGGCCAGATCCCCAACACACAAGTAAAGATTGGGCATGTGTGCACGCACATGCTTGTAATCCAAGCACCCAAAGGGGTACCTCACTGCCCCCACCAAACTAGTTAAAACAATGACTCTCAGGTTCAGTGAGAGACCAGGTCTCAACAAACGAGGTGGAGAGAAATAGATGACACCTAAGAAGACCTCTGGCCTCCACACGCACACAAGAGGGAGTCCCCAGGCACATGAGCACACACAAGCCTACAGCTCTCTGTCACAGATGCACACACACACACACACACACACACACACACACACACACACACACACACACACACTTAGGGAAACGAAGACCTGGAGAAGTAGACTCTTCTGCCTGTAATCACACAGCAAGTCATAGTAGAGCTGGCATGTGTGTTCAGATCTCTCCAACTTCTCCAAAGAGCAATTCTTGGCTCCTCCAAATAGTAGTCTCACCTACAGATCCCCATCTCCAGAGTTTCCCAGGGACTGTATGGGGACAGAGTACCAGATGTAAATGGGTGATCTACATGCCACACCATGCCAGAGGGTAAGACAGAAGTCTGATCTGCTATAGGCAGAGAAGTGCGGGGTCCAGGATGAAGCTGGACTGTGGTGACCCTGTTTTCCCAGTAACAACAGGCTGTGGGCTTCCTCCTTCCTGGATGAGCTCTTCCTGATTACATGTGTTCAAAGGGCTGTTCAACAACTTACTCTCATTTCACATTCAAAAGCTTCCATTTAATCCTCTCTTCCTGACAATGGGCACTTGCCACCTTGATTAGAAGATCTCTGGCACTTTCTTCTAGAGTTTCCAAACCTCCCAGACCCATCCACAGGCAATTTTACACTGTAAATGTACAGTCTTTTGTCCTTATATTTCCTTTTAGTTCCTCCTAGGTTTGCAGTTCTCTCTGGAAGTTACTAATCATTCCATCTGTTATGTCTGTATTAATATCAAACATTGAAAATAGTTGTGTTAAAGTATTGTTTTCTGATTCTAATACCTATTTGAGAGTGTCCCTGAAATGACTGCTTTTCTCGAACAAGATCTCTGAGTAACCCAGGCTGCTCCTGAACTAAACACGCTCCTGCCTCCCTCTCCTGAGTCCTGGGTGCAGGCGGGTGCACCATGTCTGCACAGGAGACTGAAGCACAGTGCATATCAGTGTTCCACTCGGACAAAGCACGGCCTCTTCCTGTCTCATCAGGGAGAATGAGGCTGGCCATTCCTGCTCCTCAGGGAAGGGAGTCCAGCTCAGGCAAGGGTCAGCCTCAGCTGTGCTCCATCTGCCCGTGACACCATCTCTGAGCTGTGCTCCATCTGCCCGTGACACCAGCTCTGAGCTGTGCCTCTCCTTCTTTATTTTTATTTACTTCTTTTAATATTTACTCACATCTTGAATCCTGAAATAGATTTCAGAAACCAGGGAACATTGGTGGGGCAGTGAGGTCCCCTCTTGGAGCTTGGGTTACAAGCGTGTGCACACATGCCCAACCTTTACTTGTGTGTTGGGGATTTGACCTCTGAACCTCATGCATATATAATAATCATTTTATCCAGTGAGCCATCTCCCAACTCGATCCCTGATGATAATACATGAAAATCACTCCATCTCCAGTGACACCAAGGCACTGTCAAAGAGATCTGTGAGAGAGTACGGTGTGACTGTTTATAGTAGAATATTGTTTTAAGGTGTGTTACTTTTGTTTATGTTGTATTTGTTTAACTCTGTGAAGCTGTGTTACTGTGCCTGTCTAAAACACCTAATAAAGAACTGAACAGCCAATAGCAAGGCAGGAGAAAGGATAGGCAGAGCTGGCAGGCAGAGAGAATAGGTAGAAGGAGAAATCTAGGCAAAGGAGAAAAAGAGCAGTAGCCAAAGAAGGAGGAAAACTCCAGGGGCCAGCCACCCAGCTACACAGCAAGCCATGGAGTAAGAGTAAGATTTACAGAAATAAGAACAGGAAAAGCCCAGAGGCCTAAGATAGACAGGATAATTTTAAGTTAAGAAAAGTTGGCTAAAAACAAGTCAAGCTAAGGCTGGGCATTTGTAATTAAGAATGAGCCTCTGTGTGTGATATATTTGGGAGCTGGGTGGTGGGCCCCCAAAAGAGAAAAAACAACCAAAAATAGCCGTTATTGCTACAGACAAAGCTGTGGTGGGAAATATCAGTTCCTGAGACAATAGAGCTGCTCTCTGGTTTTTGACTGAGCATAAAAACTACATTTCCCAATACCCTTTGCAGGTCAGAGGAGGCATGACTGTTCGGGCCAATGCTAACTAGGCTGAGGCCAAATGGGCCTTGGGTTCTTTTCATTCCCCGGCCCCCAGGATCACTCTTAACATTTTAGTACTTTAGTGGTTAAATCCCATTTCATTGTGTTGACATGTGACCTGTTGTCAGGCAACATAACTCATTAAACATGGAGAAAGTACATGGTAACCTAATCTTCCACCAGCTTGTCTCCTCCCATCACACAATGTTTGAGTTGTTTCCTCCAGTAAAAATCCTAAAAATTGGTGATATACAAGCATAAACAGTAACTATTTCAGGTGTATAATGTGAGTTTAGCATTGCTGCATTTCTGTGAGTTGGTCTTTTAAAACATTGAGTGACACACAGTACTGACACCTATGTGAAACACACATGTGACAGAAATTGGTATTTGATTTCATGTTTAAAGTAAAAGCATATTTCAAGCCCATGGGTTTATGGCACTGGTTAATATCGAAGATTTTCATGTCTGACCTGCGCTTTACAGTTGCAATTTCGCATTCACAGGAAACTTCATCCAGGAGCTCACAACACTGGAGCTGCCTATAGGGCTGAGTGCCAGAGCTGGGCAGCACTTGACACTGGCAGGATCTCCAGCAAGGGCTTCGCTTTCCCAAGAGAGACTGAGAGCAAGATTCAGACCAGTAGAGAACTGACTCCAAATGAATGTTTGGGACACATTTGTCAAAAGGTTTTATTATTGAACAATAACATTCCGGTGTATTTATATTTATTCTGGTGGAAGCTCCACCTCAGCCCTGCCATTCATATCATATATCCAAAGAGTCTGAGATGATTAGAAGGAAGCCCCACCTCTCTCCCCAGATCCTACCCCCCCCCCAGGCCCTGCCCCCTTAAATCTGCCCCCTCAAAGGCTGCGGAAAGCCAGTCCCTCACTGGGGCCGCTCAAGACCATGCCTACAGGTTACTTAAGGCCTGGTAGCCATATTTGCCATGTGACTCTTCCCCTGCCTTTCTAAAAGGCACCCAGGATTGCTTTGCTCTGTTCATTAAACCTGAATTTATTAATTTGGCTTGATTGGCTTACATCAGAGGTGACAGATACCCAGCAACTGGGAGTTCAAAACTTATCAATATTCTTGTCACTTTTTAACTTTAAGGGGAATATTTTGGTAGGGGTGTGTGTGTGTGTGTGTGTGTGTGTGTGTGTGTTTGTGTGTGTGTGTGTGTGTGTGTGTGTGTGTGTTCATGTCTGTGAATATAGTCACCTATGTTTCATGGTTTGCAGAGATCAGAGTTCAACCTGTTTGTGGTGATATTTTGTTTGTGCTATAACAAATAAAGCTTGCCTGTGTGAAAGCAATATGAAGGCCTAGACGTGACTTTATAGACTCCATCTTAAGGAAGGGCCACCATCTTAGACTACTTGGTGACTGGGGGCTGTACTCAGTTCCAGGAAGACCCTCAGGAATGTGCCATGACAACTTGAACAGATACCCTAGGAGCAGCCAATTAGGAAACAGGGCAGTAAAGTTTAACAAGATCCAGATGCTCCTGCAGACATCCTGTTGGCGGTTTACGGCCCTTACAGATATACAGATATCCTGTCAGCAGGTTATGGTTTCATGCCAAGAGTCTAACCCAATAGTCTCAAATGTGGTTTTGCGTCAAAAATCTAGACCAATAGTTTCAAAAATCACCTTGCCCCATATCCTTTTACTCAATCCCAAAAAGCCAAGGCATATAATTCCCAGCTTATGTTTTTTTCCTTTAAAAACTCTTCTACCCCTGAGCCCACCACTGCCACTGTATTTCCCTCCATCCACCAGGTGGTGGTCCAGGTTCAAACCCGACAATAAAAAGACCTTGTGTGCTTGCATCAGAAACTGGCTCCTTGATAGTCTCTGGGGGTAAACACCTGGAGTTCAGAGTGAGGAGCTAGCCACTAGTTAACTATAGAGGCCAAGCAGTGGTGGCGCACACCTTTAATCCCAGCACTTGGGAGGAGGAAGCAGGAAGATCAGGAGTTCAAGGCCATTCTGGGCTACATGAGCTTGATCCAGTCTAAAAGAGAAACAGAGCCAGGCAATGGAGGCTCACACCTTTAATCCCAGCACTAGGGAGATGGAGACAGTAATATAAGGTGGGGGGAGACAGGAGCTCAGCCCCTTTTCAGCCTGATTCTCATGGAGATAAGAGGTAACTGTGGCTAGCTCCTTTACTTCTCTGCTCTTTCAGCATTTACCCTGATATCTGACTCTGGGTTTTTATTATTAAGACCAATTCTTAATAATAATTCATGCTACACCTGTTATGCTGGTCCAGACTTTCCACTTGGTTTAAGGTTGGGTCTCTTGTCATCTCCATGGTGTGGGCCAGGCTAGCTGCAGTGGATATTCTGGGAATCCCCTCCCTTCTACCCACAAGAACTCTGGGATGGAAGATGACCCATGCCCTGTTGTCTGGTGTTATATAAATGCTGGATATCTGAACTCAGGTCCTTGTTCTGCGGTGAATCCATTATCCACTGAACTTCACAGGGACTAGAGAGAATGCTGTGTTAGCTGCATGAAGATAATATGTCTTTTATTATGAGGAAGCACACAAAACATACAAAGATATCATTTAAACATTCTAGTCACACAATTGAGTGCTAGTGAGCACATATACATCGTTATATCCTATAACTACACATATCTGCATTTATTTACCCCAAATTGAAGTTACGTCCACCAAGCAAAAAAAATTTTCCATCTGTGCTCTCTTTTGAACCTCCAAAATGAGATTGTATTTTGTCTCTCTGAGTCTCACTACTGTGTTCCACCCTCTCAGGCAATCCACATAATACTTGTTTTTCTCTCACTGTGTTATCGTACTTTGCACAGCAACATCATGGTTTGTCTACGTTCCATTGTTGCAGAAAACAACCAAGAGCTGAGACACCCAAGCTGAAGCCAGGAAGCATTTATTCTATGGAGATGGGACAGTGGTCCAAAGCTGAACCCCAAGTTAATTTAAACAAAGCCTTTTATGCCCCCTGTGTTCCTGTGTCCCCCTGCATGGCAATCTACAGTGACACATATTTGATTGGCTTATTAAGCTTCCGTAATAGAGTTTGCTAAACTGCCTCATAAGCAGGAATGTTTGCCCAAGCAACAGGATTTACTACAAGTCATTTAAAGTGCAGACAGGAGGAAGGAGATTGGGTTTCACAGGAGATGTGGGGTGGAGTCTTGAACCTCAAGGGAGCTGACCAGTATGGTGTGGCTATTTCTTGTTTTTCAGGGACCCAAATCACAGCACCCTGTGCTGGAATGGCCTTGCACTTGAACAGTATCCCACGTTATGCAAAGGCTGTGTTTTGTCATATGTTCTAATAATTCTAGACAGTTGTTTCCATGTCTGAGAATTTGAAATCCTGTTACTGTTAGCATCGCTGGACAAGTCACTGTGTGCTGTACCAGGCCTTTTCTTTTGGGCCACCAACTGTCTTCCAAATCATGACAAGGAGACATCTTATTAGTTTTGAATGCTCAGCCTTAGCTTAGCTCTTTTCTGGCTAGCTCTTTTAACTTAGATTAACCTGTTTCTCTTCATCTACCTTTTGCCTCGGGGCTCATTACCTTTCTTACCTCTGTATATCTTACTTTCATTGCTTCTTGTGTCTGCTGCCTGGAGGCTGCCTGGCTTCTTACCTAAGCATGTCCCTCATTCTCTCCTCTCTTCTTCTCCTCTTGTTCCTCGTCTTGAGCTTAGGTTTTTCCTCCGATCTATTCCCTCTCCCTGCCAGCCCAACCCATTCTTTTCCTGCCTAGCTATTGGCCATTCAGCTTTTTATTAGATCAGTTAGGTGCCTTTGGCAGGCAAGGTGAAACAAATGCAACACATCTTTTCTTTCTTTCTTTCTTTCTTTCTTTCTTTCTTTCTTTCTTTCTTTCTTTCTTTCTTTCTTTCTTTCTTTCTTCCTTTTTGGTTTTTCGAGAAACACATCTTTTCATAATTAAACAAATGCAACATAAACAAAAGTAACATATCTTTCTCTAGTTAATGCTCCACAACATTTCCCCCTTTTGTCTAAATAAAAAGAAAGGTTTTACCTTTAACATAGTAAGACTGTACACAATAAGAATAGTTATTAAGGGGGGCTGGAGAGATGGCTCAGAGGTTAAGAGCACTGACTGCTCTTCCAGAGGTCCCGAGTTCAATTCCCAGCAACCACATGGTGGCTCACAACCACCTGTAATGAGATCTGGTGCCCTCTTCTGGCCTGCAGTCACATATGCTGTATACACAAATAAATAAATAAATCTAAAAAAAAAAAAAAAAAAAAGAGTAGTTATTAGGTAAAGATTACATTCACAATGTCCAGTCCATTTGTATTTGGCAAATTCAAAGAAAACACTCCATTATTTATCCTATCTTGATGAGTCCAGAGCTCTGTACCTAATTTATCTTATACATAACTAAGAAAAACTATATCTAGTCTTCAACTTCATTAAAGACTGGATAAGGATACAGTGTTATCTGAGTAAACAAAGTGCAGTGCAAGCCACTTCCAAAACTATAGAAATGACAGACATCTGGCTGCCTAGATGGTCACCCAAGGTTCCTCTGTAACACTGGGGAATCCAATCTTCAGCCTATAGGCCTAGGATATCTGGCAGACTCATCTACGGAGCAGGAAATTTGAAGGACTCACCTTGTTTAGGCAAAGTTCAGCAGTCACCTTCCTGTGCGTCCTGTAGAATGTCTGGTAGACTTTTCTATGAAGCAGGAATTTTGAAGGACTGGCCTGCTTTGTTTTGGTAAAGTTTGACAGTCTTTTTTATTTGTGCCCTGCATGTCCAGTTCATACAGCATACTCTCAACAGTCAAGGCAAGAGCAGTCTCTTGCCCAAATGGCTAGCTTTGCTACAATGAAAGCAAATTCAATATGGATGTTTCTCAATGCCCATCATCTTCTCTGAAGTAAATTGGTGCTACCAGGAGCAGATGTGCCTCACTGTCATAAAAAGCCTCAGTTTATTAAACATCTTAAATGTCATATTCTGTAGGTCTTTGAAGTGTTTGAAGAGCATCTATCTAAAACAGATCTGTTTAATCTTAAAAGCATACTTAATATGATTACAAGTTTGGTTATTATAGATGATTAACTACTAACCTACATTTCTTAATTATACATTACATTTTTAAATGATCTGCATAAGCACAATACCCCACACAAAAGTAGAAACATATATACAGTATAACAAAAATAACCCTAAATTTGTATCAATATACCAAAATCCATACCAATGTAAAATATTTGAGGTTAATAGTTGTCTTTTATCTTATATTCCTATATTCCCATTAAGTGATAACAAACATCCATAACCCACTGAATAATCAAAAACCACCCACCCCACCTCTTGGGAATGTGGAAATTGTGTTCTCTAGACTGTTTCCTGTTGTCTGGGGACAACGAAATCTTTAGGGAACCTGAGAAAATTGAGATAATGATCAAGTCCTGGGAAAACTAGCCATAACATTTATGGTCCAGTATTTGTGCAATGGGAAAGCATGAGGCTTATCTGTGATCATGGCTGGAATAGTCTGTGAGGCTGGACCATCTCAGCCAGTACCTTGAAGCTGTTCTGGATACAGAACTCTGAGGAAACTGTAATAGAAACACTCTGAAAGGCTGGATTACCCGGGCCACCCATTTTCATTGGTGTCTGGTTCCCTTGCTCTTGAATATTATTATAGGACCAGGCTAAATAATATCCTTCCCAGGAGCCCAGAAGAGAAACTACTAATGGTGAGAATTATTTTCGGGAAAAGAATCGAAGTACACCAAGCTCTTTGTCCATCCCCTTTATTCCTCTGGGATAAAATCCTATCTACACAGCTTGAGTTCTGTTCTCGTGCCTAGTTCCTTTCTTGCCTGATTTCTCTCCATATTTATCTGCTGACCCCTCTAAGTCCTATCTTAATTCTCTCATCTTAGTTCTGCCTCATCTAGGTTCTTCTCATCTCTTTCTTACCCATCTAGTACTTCCCCATCTGACTCTTTCTCATCTTCCATCCCATCCATCTAGTTCTCCCATTCTCTTCTCTCTTCTCTGTCTCGTCATTCTCTGAAAATAAAACTGCCCTTTTATCCCTTTGACCCTTATCTCTCTAAGCTATCTCTGCTCCCGCCATTTCTGGTGAGTGTGCTCGGTTGCTAGGCAGCTTGGCTAGGCAATGTCCATCACAGCTGGATGAACCTGTAAGTTGGAACTCTTTAGTTCTGAGTTAATTGTTAAGGGTGAATCTAAAACTAGAGATAAGACTTTGGAAAGGAGGAAGTTAAGCTTAATTAGCACATCTACCAGGCCTTCTCAAACAGGTAGTCTGGACGCTTAAGTCTGTTCTTAGAGAGTACAGAGGTAACTCTGAAAAGGTACTTTACTCCATCTGGGTATGGACCTGGCCAATGACGATAATTACAGGGAGGCTTGAACTGTGGTTCTGTGTGTGCATAGCTGTCAGTGCAGAAGGTTATCTAAATATTCCATTAGAAGAGGGGAAATGGTGCCCCAAAATGATGGAAAAGCTACAATAGCACATGAGAAATTCATAGCAAGAAACAGCTAATAATCAAAAGCCAATATTACCAAGACTCATTGAGCCTCAGCTTGACCTCTGGAAGGCCCTTGGCTTCTTCCGGGTATTAGCTTGTCATAATCAGCTGAAATCCCACTTCATATATTTTTTTGGCTTGCAGCACCTTGCTCTGAAAACACACAAGCTTTCAAAGGTAGCATACACATCTGCATTAACCCAAGGGTGGACTGTGTGTTTATGTTATACACCAGCCAGCCAAAGATGATTTGTTTTATGTTTGAGCAGGTAAAACATATGTCACCTGCCTTCCCCAGTCAAACCTGATCTCTTAACCTTGATTCAATCCACAGCCTTTTGTTTCCTGTGGAAACAAAAGCATAACCTTTTGCACAAAGCAATATATTGTTTGACTTCCATTTTAAAGTTAAGACATCCATAAAGTACCTAGGCTAGTTTAATCCAGCAGTCCCTTTCCCTATCCCATGTCTCAGCTGTCCTTCACTCATTAGCATTCAAAAAATTCAAAGTCAATACAACATATAGGATCCAGACTTCCAGTGTATTTCCCATCTCTACATGGCTTATTCTTTTTGTAATTATCTATGAACTATTTAATTTTTTCTATGATTATCTATACCCATTTTCTTTACTTTATTAAGCCTATGAACATTTTTAAACACACTGTAACCTGTTTAGAGGTTGTTTAACTCTGGATATGTCTTTACTGCGTATCTCTAGCCTTTTCTGTCTGCATGATCAAAAAACAGCTAAGCTACCACTGGGTTCTCTACCGCGGCTTTAGTGGCTGGCTCTGTCCTCTTAAGCTCAGGGGCCAGGTCTCAAGATGTGTACCAGGAACTCTATTCAATCCCCCAGCTCTAGGGAATGTGTGCCCTGCACTGTGGCAGGCATTTTTACTTCACTTTTTGTTTAGAGTACCAGTATGGCAGAGTCTCTTCAAGAAGCTGTATTCCCCCACCCCCTTTTTTTTTTCAGCTAGCTCAAGACCTGTGTAGAAATATGGGCCCTAATATTGAAACACCAAATGTACCAGGCTTTTTCTTTTGGCCACTAACTGTCTTCCAAATCATGACAAGGAGACATCGTATTAGTCTTGAATGTTCTGCCTTAGCTTAGCTCTTTTCTGGCTAGCTCTTTTAACTTAATTAACCTGTTTCTCTTTATCTACCTTTTGCCTCGGGGCTCCTTACCTTCCTTACCTCTGTACATCTTACTTTCACTGCTTCTTGTGTCTGGCTGCCTGGAGGCTGCCTGGCTTCTTACCTAAGCATGTCCCTCGTTCTCTCCTCTCTTCTTCTCCTCTTGTTCCTCGTCTTAAGCTTAACTTCTTTCCTCCTACCTGTTCCCTCTCCCTGCCAGCCCAGCCTATCCTTTTCCTGCCTAGCTATTGGCTGTTCAGCCTCTTATTAGACCAATTAGGTGCCTTAGACAGGCAAGCTGAAACAAATGCAACACATCTTTACATAATTAAACAAATGCAGCATTAACAAATGTAACATATCTTTGTCCAGTTAAAATAATATTCCACAACAGTATGGTTCATTGCACATAGTTCTGTTTTGAAAGTTATGTGTGTAATTCCTTTTCTTTTGGATCATATGATTGTTTATTTAAAAAAAGGTTTTCTTATTTAATTTGTAAAAATAAATATAACAGAGGAAGTTGAAGCATTGAAAAGTGTTAAAAAGTGGTTACATACTTAAAAGTAGTATGGGCTATCCTAGGCCATGATGTTTAAAAGCCACCTCATAGGACTCCTTAAAGATTCATTGATATGTATATCTATATATATAGATATAGATATACATATTATATACATATATATATACCTAATCATATCTCAAAGGGCATATGATTAAATTTTCTATCACATGTTTGTCACCACATGGGTTAAATAATTTTAAGGGAAAAAATACAACTTCATATTTTCATGTACACCAAAGCACATAGACACTATGCCATGTTTGACAGTTCTAATGCCAGTACATTGGCTCTTCTTAAAGGAACTTGCCCATCAATAAATATTCAAACATTTATCACCTTCTCACACATAGACCTCAACAAGTTACCTATATGTTTTTCAGTGCTCATAAATACAAAAGGACTCACCATGGCATAGATATGGACCACAAAGAAATGGATATTGTAAGGTGTTGGATCATTCCGAAACATAGTTCTTGAGCAGGAGATGATGCAGTCAAAACAGTAAATCACCACAAAGAAGCTCACAAGCAGCAGGATGATCTGGGTGGCCCTTTCCTCTGGAGATGCTTTTGGAGAAAGGCTGGTGCTGTGAAGATGCTGGGATTTCTTCTTGTGCCTGCACAGGAGGGTCATCATGTAGAAAGTCGAGAGGACCATAAGACTAATGAGAAAGGTTTCCCTGAGGGCCAGCAGTGTGGAAAATGTGCTTTGCATGAGGTAACTCATGGGTAGAATAGAGCAGGATTGAGTAACATACATAGCGTTATTCAAGGTCAAATTGGGCGTGGCAATAATCGATACTAAGAGGTGACTGCTAATGAACATATAGAAGATACTCAGGAAAAGAAGGGCACATAACATGTGATAGGGAGATATGTGCTTGAACTTTGCTAAACAGGAGCTTCTGGGACTGAGGATGATAGCCTGTAGGACACTCAACAGGCTGGTGGTACAAAGGGAAAGACCCCTAAATATTCTGTACAAGTAGATAAGGAATTTACATGTGATGTCATCCCATCCCCTCCGAGAAATAAAAATGTCTGTGGCTATGAATGCCGAGATCAGTAGCATCAGTAGGTGGATTAGGGCCAAGAGACCAATGGGCAGGTCAGTGGGTTTGGGCCTGTGCCCAGAAGTGAACTTGAGGATGTGAAAGAGAAGAAGGATGCTGTTGGCTGAGATCCCAATGCCAATTTCAAAGAAATATGTGTTCCTTAAGTGGGAATTAGTGTGGAGTTCGTGGTTCTTATTCATTTTATGTGGGAACAAACAGTGGCTGAGGAGGAAAGTAGATCAATGACTCATCATGGACACAGCCTCAGGAACCACTGCAGACAGCTCTGCTGCCTCAGGGAAACAGATGCCCACACACACTTGTTCCCCTGAAGACTCAGTTCCACCTCACACTCCACAGACCATCCTCCTGCTAGCACTTGTCCTAGTCCTCAGAGCCAAGGCTGGATCCTGTGTCCCAGGGTGGCTGCGTCAGTGTGCGAGCTCCTTCAACATTAAAAACTGCATCCATCAGAAATGATGTCTTTTCATATGTCACATGTTTGGGTTTTATTGGAGCAGAAGCAGCTTCTTACTGGGTTTTCATCCACAACATCTTGATTGACAGGTACATTATAGACAGAGTTTTACTATTTAGGGTGAGTTTGAATGAGGATGATTGTGGTACAAGAAGAAATTAGCCCTTTGCAGTGAAAGAGGTCCCATGGATTAGGCATGCACTTATCCTGTTCAGGGCTGCCTTTACTCTAT
The DNA here is from genome assembly GCF_049852395.1 of Peromyscus maniculatus bairdii. Lineage (NCBI taxonomy): Eukaryota > Metazoa > Chordata > Mammalia > Rodentia > Cricetidae > Peromyscus > Peromyscus maniculatus. Next base: position 113,647,904 of record NC_134854.1, read on the forward strand.
TTATTGTGAAACCGAATTTCTTAATATATCATATGTTGGGAATTGTGAACTATGAATCCAAACATTTCACATTCCACCCATGATCCAATTTCTTCCAAGTGTGACCTTGAACACTGGAGGCTGAGCCCCAGTCACCTCCTCTGGAACGTATGGACAGTCACATTCCTGTGTCAGGGAGACACTAGTTGTGCAAGAACAAAGCATGACAGTGTTCCAGCGCGGAACGGTTTCTGTCCGTGTTTCAGCTGCTGGGTTTCTCATGCAGTTCCTTATGCTTGTGCTCTGGGAGAGTTAAGGTAGCTCATAGTGGCTGTTCAGCTCCATCCCTGCCTGAAACAGAAGATGAATGATAACTTACACAACAGTAGCACATTGGAGTGCCGTCCTTTCCGGAGACTCTGATGGACAATTCAGTCACTGAGCTCTGCTCTGTAACTGCGTCTTCCCTGTTTCTAATCTCATTCCGGAGTCTCCTCCAGGAGAAGAGCAAAGTGGGCAAATGTCAGCAGGAGCACATTCCATGTCCTTCTCCTTCAGCATGTGAAGTCAGGGGGTAAATGGAACTACAGTTATAACAGACTCACAGCTATCCTATCCCATTTTGTGGAATTAGTTAAAGGAAAATGGTGTGCTCCATAGGAGTCTAAGGTTCCATCTCTCCCTAACTGAGCAGTGATACTTCAGACTCTGATACACTAGCCCCAGATTTATTTTAGGAAAGGTGGTACTTTGAATGAGAATGGCCCCTTAGGCTCATATATGTGAATGCTTGGCTTCAGTCAGTGAAACTGTTTTGGAAGGATTAAGGAGTGTGGCCTTGCAGAAGAAAGTGTGCCACTAAGGGTGGGCTTTGAGATTTCAAAAGCCCACACCAGGCCCTCTCTCTCCTCTCCTCTCCCCTTCCCTCCCCTCCTCTTCCCTTCCCTCCCCTCCTCTGCCTCCTGCCTGTGGACCAGATGTAAACTCTCAGCTACTGCTCCAGCACCATGCCTGCTTGCCTGCCTCCACACTGCCTGCCATGGTGGTTATGGACTCACCCTCTGAAACTGTAAGCAGGCCTTGAATTTAATGCTTTCTTTTATACGTTGCCTTGGCAATGGTGTCTCTTTACACCAATAGAACAGTAACTAGGATAGGGAATGTAGTGTATGTATTGTTGAATTTTCACATTTTTCTTTAGTTGGACACCTTGTATACAGGACATGTAATATTGTAAAGAAATTCCATTTACATAGTAAAAAAATTATCACTGGGTGTAAGGTAAAATTGTTTGGTTTTTTTGTTTGTTTGTTTGTTTTTGTTTTGTTGTTTGTTTTTTGAGACAGGGTTTCTCTGTAGCTTTGGAACCTGTCCCGGAACTCACTCTGTAGGCCAGGCTGGTTTCAGACTCACAGAGATCCATCTGTCTCTGCCTCCCAAGTGCTGGAATTAAAGGTGTGTGCCACCACTGCCCAGCTTGGTGAAATTGTTTTATACTTATTTGGGTCGTGTGACATTATAATAGAAGGTATTGTGGAGAGACAAATGGGATAAAATTCACAAGTACAGGGTACCGTTTAAGGATTTCGACCTGAGGCAGATAGTTGGTGAAAACATTTAACAAAGCAGATTTTCTGAAATAAAAATTCTATAGCATTGTTAGAAAGGGTTAATCCTGTATAAGGTTATGGACCATGTATCCCAGATAGCAGCAGATTGTTGATTAAATAAGTGGTGCTTAACTATTCCCATTGAATTGTGAAGTTCTTTATAAAGTTTATGGGTTTTTTTTCCAAATCCCAGTCACAAGGATGAGAACACAGTAAGGGGAGAGGGGATGAAGAGGAAGAGGCAATGTTGTTTTCCAGTGATCAGGTAAAATGTCAGTTTTCTCCACTTTGAACAACTCAAGCATTTGAGTTGTGTGTTGATAACCCAGGTAAACAAAGGAGAGAGTAATAGAGCTCCATTGTCTCCAAGCTTTATGGGACAGATGTCACGAGGAGCACATGCCCTGAATGCCATTTTGTGATCTGTGTCCACTGAGTAGCAGGTATGTGTTTTATACACTCACTTCATGGAAGAAAACACACACCTGTAGCACTTAAAATGTAGTTTCCATCATATGCATATTAGCACTGGCTAACTAAGAAGTAAAAATAATTCTAAAATGTGTTCTCTCATGTCATTTCTATAAATGTGCATTTTCCCTTAATTCCACTAAACTAGCCAGAAAAGAAAAGAAAGTGAACTAGGTCTTTATGAACACAACACATTGTGAGACTGCCCAGGCTGTGTGTGTCAGCTCAGTAGAGCAGGGCATGGGCTGTTTTCAGCATCCCTTCAGAAACTGCAGCTCTGCAAACATAAAGCACTTAGGAAAGTCAGGCAGGTGCAGAGGCCATGAACTCTCAGTGATGTCCTCATCATCATGGCTTCAGAAATCCCCGCTTTGAAACCACTGGAAAAATCTGATTTTCTGAAAGTGGAATTCCATAGTCGCGAAGGAGAAAATTTACAGTGACATGACTGCTGTCATCATGAACACCAGCTTGCCAGAAGAGACAGAGACAGCATTTCTGTAGTCATCCTGCTACCCCCAAATTACATGCACTGTACAAATATATCTAAATTGAATATAAGAATTAGTAAGACACATAGAATCTAGATGGTCGTATAATTTCTATAGAAAATGTTCTGTTGAGTATGAACCCTTCTTAAGTACAAGCCACAAGGAATTCTCTAGCTTGTCCCCTCCCAACTGAACCTCAAAGCTCACACCTTCCTAGCTGAGCATGGTTAAGAGACCGGGAGACAATACTGACACTTTCAGATCTGGAGAATGGTTTAAAGGACACTCATCTAACAGAGAAGGCAGGGGAGAGTGAAAGGTGACAGCCTGGGATAGCCTGGGAAAGCCTGTTGTGATGGATTTTACACAATGTGATGGATTTTACACAATGTAACAAAACAGGCTGCTTTCCAGAGACATGAAAATCTGTCCATAGCACCAGGAAAGGTCACAGATTCTGGAATAGCTCCCACTAGAAGAGGCTATATTAAAGAAGAGGAAGGGAAGACATTTGGAAGATTAGGAAAAAAAAACATGCATGGAGCAAGAAATGACAAAGGAGTCAAAGCATTCCTCAGTTAAAGCCGATTGTGAAGGCTGTGGCTGCTCAGGACAGAGGAACTGAAACCTCTTGTCTGTCTGAATCAAGGAAGCCATGACCTTACACTTTGTGTCACCCCACACTTACCCAAACCATGGACAACCCACAACCACAGGCTCAGCAAAGAGAGGTTTGGTAGGCGACACTGGTCCTGCTCCATGCAAGTGATTGAGGATGAGGTTACTCAGTCAGGATGTTTACCTCTGGCAAAACCCTAACTTTAAAACTAGGAAGAAATGGCTGGCACACCAGTAGGGGGAAAACCATGACCAAGCATATGCCAGTACTGTTTCCAGAGATGCCAAAAATAGATGAAGGAACGTGATGGGCAAACCATAAAGAGCCTGTGGGCTAAAGAATGGCAATTGTGTCTGAAAGACTGAGAATTGTATTTTTAAATTTTCAAACCTTTGAAGCTGCATCTCTGGGCTCAGACTGGCAGCAAGAATGTCACCCAGTGTTTCCAAATCAACCTCCAGAAATGGCAGGAGCGGATGCCCCAGAGGAGCAGCATGGTACAGACTCCAGCCACCAACAGCGGACCCGGCACAGTGCTGCAGCACATCCTGTGTCCCTCATCACCTGAGAGGCTCAGAGTGTTCATCGCCTCAGGGACAGGAGAAGGGAGTCGGGTCCTGCCCGTCTCTTCACATAAGTTCATGAAAAGATGAGGTTTGGGAGAAACCGGAAAACCAAATAGAGGCTGCAGAACAGGATGGGGTTCAGGTTTTCAAAAATTTACCAAAAGAAAATGAGATTCAGGTTTTTCCATTATAAAAAATTGTATACAGTGCATGTGAAGAACATAGAGAAAAGGTAAAACATGCAACCACTCTTCCCAGAAACTCCTATTCCCAGGTCTCAATGTATCAGGAAGGGAACCTGCCACTGTGTCCACTGTAATTTAATAATGATTGTCCTGGCAACCTCATCACCATGGCCACTAGTGACAGTTCCTACCAGGCTGGCAGAGGCTAAGGGCCAACACCACAAATTCGTGATTTCTGAAATTGAATTGGAATAAATAGTGACCATGAGCAAACACTAGCAGGCACTTTGCAGTCCTGTGAGGTGGTCCTCTGTGGGATGTGGTTTAGAATCTTCAGCCTCCATTCTTTACAGAGATTTTTAAAGCTTTGATAACTCAAACTCAGAAGATCTTACACTAAAATAGTTCTGCTGCGTGTGCCAAAGTGATAGATGCAAGTTGAGGACATTTAATTAAAGTGAGAATTCCCAACTTTCAGTTCTCTGATAGTTTGTCTTAGTAATAGGTAAATCAGTAAAATGTTTGTAATTTGGCAACTTATCCAACTATTCCATTGTGAGTTATTTACTTCATAGGAATAAATGTGAATTCTAAATCAATTTTGAAAGTCTTTAAATTAAGGAACTGAATATGTTAAGAAGAAAACACCCTCTTTGCCATGCAGCACACAGTCCCTGTGCCGAGGGGCTGTCAGAGCTCAGAGTCTCCTCTGCAGATGCTGAAAACCTCCCTGAGCCCCACTGCTCCTCCTCCCACAGCCTGCCTGGGACCCGACCACCTTCTGATTCTGCACTTGGGTGCAGAGCACTTACCCTGATGGACGAGGCAGGGGAGGACTCTGAGGAGATCCTGCACAGGCTTAGATGAGGGGAGTTTTTAATGTATTTCTGTGGCATGTAATTTTAGTGTCTGTGGAAGGTGATAAGTTCCCGCTGGGGAACCTGGAAACATGACATCCCAGTGGAGCATCTTCCCAGCCTTAGATCTTACTCCCTGTGTCCTGGATAACAACCATCAGGGGAGAGCTGGGCACAAACTTTATATGAGCTCCCTTGCCACATCTGGAGGAGAGATCAGTTGGCCTTATAATGTAAACAACCTGACTGCTCATTTTGAACTCGGATGTAATCAATCCCAACCCATTTCATACTTCTTGATGAGTCTGCTCTGGGGTAGAGACTCCTGGTTCTCCCGTGACTTCCCATGGCTCTGCGGATCTCTCCCTACAGTGTTAACAGGCAGCCTCTGCCTGGGTCAGTCCTCACATGGAGCACCTGCTTTCCATGTAGTGTTGTTCCCTGTGCCTCAGTTTCCACACTCTCAGCTTCAGGATTCGAGCTGTGAGTGGCATCTACAAGTAAATTTAAAAGGAAGCAAAGTGACAAAGTAGAGGAAGAGGCCTGGAGCCTGGAGGTGATGCAGTCACAGGCAGATGAAGGCTGCTGAGGCCGAAGCAAGGCCAAGGCTAGACTTCTGTCCCTGAGAAGCCTGAGTGACAAGCCTCATCCTCCTCAATGCAGCAGGAAATCTCACTCCTGAGGTGACCGAAATTCCCTGTAAGTGCACTCCAGGGTCTCATGTCATTTATAGAGAGTTGTACAAAACACTGGGAACCTAGGGACAAAATGGAGTCCACTGGCCTCTACTTACAGCCAAGGTGGTAGTGCCTATACTCCTGGCATTCAGTGTTCAAGGCTACATAGAAATACCCTGTCAATAGAAAGAGTTATTTTAGTGGACTCATGAATAGTTCGGGTATTAGAATTGGAAAACATACTTTAAAACCACCACTGCCAGTGTTAGAGGTTAAATCAGATTGAAGGATGAAAAGATTGGTAACTTCCAGAGAGAACCTAGAAGGAACTCAGCAGAAATAGAAGAACTGAAAGCTGAAGCTTCCCTGACCTCTGTGTGAATGGGCAGTGAGGACTGAAGACCTCGAAGAGCTACAGTGACCTGTAAAGCAAGTTAACAGATGTTGATCATCATGTTCAGTTCACTTCATGCCAGATCCAGCACTCCTCTACCATCTGCCCATGTCTGGCACGACATGGCCCATTGATCACCCATTTATAGCCAGGTACGGTGTCCTCTCCCCAACAGCTCCCGAGAGGAACTGGGGGTGGTGTAGCAGAGGTGGGGCTGCTCTTTTAGGTAGCCAAGAATAATTAATACTTTGGAGAAGCCAGTGAAATCTGAACACACATCCTGGTGCCCCTGTAGATGTGTGTGGCTTTAAAAAAAATGAGATACCCCATTAGGTCTTGGCTTCATGATTTTAAAGAAAAAGGGAACTGAAAGGGCATTTTGGTTGTGATAATTAAATAAGATAATACAAACACATTATGTCTGGATCCTCCCCTCCACACACACACTGAGTGAAATCAGATTCCTGGAGCAGGTCTCAGATAAACAGTAACAACACCCACCCAAACCCTCCAAAAGGAAAAAGAAACAAGAAACAAAGGAGCAAAACAGGAAGCCTATGAGATAGCTCAGCATGCCTAAGGACGGGAGTTCTATCCCCCGAACCTATGTAAAGGTGGAAGGAGAGAAATGAATCCATACTGTTGTCCTCTGACCTCCATGTGCATGCCATGATGTGTCCACACCTGCTGTGTGACAGACTTTTACTGAAGAAATGTAACACCTACCCAGACAGGGAGACCACAACAGACCAAAGCACGGATGTCACTGAAGTCCAACTTGGTGAACCAATGAATTTTATTGGGATTGCTTACAGGAATATGGTGAGAGGTTACTTACTGGAGCAGAAATGACTCAAAGACAGCTGTATCACCAAGGCCCACCCCAGCATGGGCGACAGCTCACAAAAGCTGAGAACCTAGAGCACACTGCACAGTCTGCAGGCAGCTCAACATGTTGGAGAGAGTCCTTTCCAGGTGCCTCAGTTGGTTTGAACCTCTTCCAGGCAGATCAGATTGCCTAAGTCTTTTTTGCAGCTTAAGTTGTCTGAAAGTGACTCTTAAAAGACTTAACTCTTTACTTGGGGGAAGAAAGAGCCTAGTTAATCTGGTCAGCTTCAGGGACTTCCTGAATCTGTTTTGAGTTGTTTCTTTTTTTGTCTTTAGGAGCTCCCCTCTAGTATGAAATGTTTTAATCTTCTGGGAAACTGCTACAAAACTCCTCCCACAAACCATTTACATAATTGTCCTGGTCAGTTTTATGTCAACTTGACACAAGCTGGAGTCATCTGAAAGGAGGGACCCTCAATTGAGAAAATACCTCAATAAGATCCAACTGTAAGGCATTTTCTTAATTAGTGACTGATGGGGGAGGGCCCACGCCATGGTGAATGGTTCCTTCCTGGGCTGGTAGTCCTGGGTTTATAAGAAAGCAGGCTGAGTAAAGCCATGGAATGAAGCCAGTAAGCAACACTCCTTCATGTTTTCTGTATCAGCTCCTGCCTCCAGGTTCCTGTCCTGTTTATGTTCCTGTCCTGACTTCCTTCAGTGATGAACAGTGCTGTAAAAGTGTAAGTCAAATAAACCCATTCCTCCCAAAGTTTCTTTGGCCATGTTTCATCACAGCAATAGCAGCCCTAAGACAATAATTATCATCATCATCATCATCATCATCATCATCATCATCACTATGTTATTAAAAAGACAACAGCAATAACAACAACAAAACAGCAACAACTACTAAAGATCATACAACTTGCAAAATGCAGAGGCTTTAATCTGGGAAAACTTGATGTCCTCATGTAGAAGACCAAAACTAGATTCCTATCTCTCACCCTGTGCAAAAACCAACCCCAAATGGGCCAAAGAACTTTCTGGTAGCAGGAGAAACCTTGACCCTGATAGGGAAGAGCACTGGGGAAACTCTTTGATATTTAAGCACAAGCATGGACTTTCCAAATTGGTATCTGATAGCTCAGGAAATAATGGCAAGACTTGATGCATGAGAGCATGCTAGATTGAAAAGCCTCTGCACAGCAAAAGAACACCAAAAGCCAGGAGGTGATGGCACACACCTTTAATCCCAGCACTCAGGAGGTAAGTAGCAGGTAGATCTCTGAGTTTGAGGCCAGCCTAATCCACAGAGTGAGTTTCATGACAGCCAGGGCTACACAGAGAAACTCTGTCTGGAAAAAGACAAAAACAAAACAAAACAAAAACAAGCCAACAAACAAAAAACACCAAAGCACAGTCAGGAGAGGTCTTTCAGAATAAGAGAAAATCTTCCAGCTGTTCATCAAGAGTTAATATACAGTTGTCATCCAAAGAGAGGAGGTGAAATGAGGATGCTGTTCCTGTTCTGACTTCCTCTTTCTTCCTTCTTAGAGACGGCAGAACACAGTAACAACTATAGTGATGGTGAGTGTGTGTCTGCTTATGTCAGTGTAAGGTCTCTGAAGAGGGAATGTAGAATGGAATTCTCAGCTCTGCTGCTCTCTAGCTGATTGTGACTGTGTCTATCTTCGGTTGCTATAACAAAATACCCGAGGCTGACACTTTATAAAGGGAAGATTTATTTAGCTCACAGTTTGAAGTTCAAGAGTCTGATTCTGGCTTCTTTTTTACCTTGATGATGCCCACTTAGATGTGTCTCGTCATAGAGAATGACATCATGGGAATACATGAGAGTGGGAGAGATTACAGTGGAGCCAGAGTGATTCGGGGGCCAGAATTGTTCTTTTACATCAGCCCCTCTTTTAGGAACAACATTGATTCCTTCCAAGAATGGTGGCCTTGTTACCCTAGTCACCTTACACTAAGCTGCCACCTCAGGAAGTGCCCACCACCTCTTAATATCACTACACTGAGGACAAAGTTTCCAGCCCATGAACTCAGGGATCACACTCAAAACAACGCAAACCATGGTGGAACACATCCATGAAGCAAGCGTCTCATCTTGATTTTCTTGGGTACCCCTTCCCTCCCTTTATCTTCTCTTCTTTTACTTTTTCTAGTGTATGTTCCTGGGAATGGGACTCGGGGCCTTGGGAATGATAAGTGAGCCCTTTATCACTGAGCCTCAGCATACTCTACCACTGTGGAATAGAGGTGCTCATGGTCTTTGCCTCTAGGATGAGGAAGACAGTGGGTTTCACCAGCATATTATGTACTAGGAAGTGACCCTTTACACTACCTCTGATTGCGTGGGTCCTTATCCCACAAAAGGACTTGGAAGTCACAGAGGGTCAGAACACAGAGGATGGCCAGATAAGACAGTACCTTGCAATTTCTAACATAGCCTAAAAACCCAAGGAAAACTGTAGTTGGAATTTACCTTGGGCTGCCAACCATCTCCCAGATAAAGACGCAGAGACTTATTATTAATTATGAATGCTCAGCCTTGACTTAAGCTTGTCCCACTATCTCTTTTAACTTAATTTAACCTGTTTCTATTCATCTACATTTTGCCTCGGGGCTTTTAAACTTGCTTTCATCCTGTAGGTCCTACTTTCCTGCTTCCTCCAGGTCTGGTTGGCTGGGCACTGGCATCTCCCTGGTGTCTCTTTTTCTTTCTTCCCCTGAGCCTAAATTCCTTCTCCTACTTACTCTCCCTGCCCAGAAATCCTGCATATACCTCATCCCTCAATATTGGCTGTTCAGTTTTTTATTACACCAATCAGGTGCCTTAGGCAAGCAAGATAAAACAGCAACACATCTTTATATAGCTAAACAAATATTCTGCAGCAGAAAACCACTGGCCAGGGCCTTTCTGAGAACTCCTAAAGGACAGACAGAACCTGTGAGACTCATGCTAGTGACAGATGCAGAAGCCAAGAGCTCACTGTGTTTAGAAATGATCAGACACAGTAGAGTATCAGCAGTCTTAAGCAGCTGGCATTTCAGTTAGAACCTTTTGTTTTTGTTTTTTTCTTTTTGGTTTTTCGAGACAGGGTTTCTCTGTGTAGCTTTGCGCCTGTCCTGGAACTCACTTGGTAGCCCAGACTGGCCTCGAACTCACAGAGATCCGCCTGGCTCTGCCTCCCGAGTGCTGGGATTAAAGGCGTGCACCACACCGCCCGGCTCAGTTAGAACCTTTTAACGAAGACAAAAAGCAGCAGTTTATGGCAGTCCCCAAGGAAGAGCCTGCCTGTAAAAATTCATGGGATTCCAGCTTCTTCTACAGATAAGAATAATATTAAAATATAAATCATGGAGGAAATTAGCCAAAACAAAAAGCTATAATGATAATATGCACCAAGTGTTAGGGCAAGAGGCCATAATGGGATCTAGCATTTCTGATCATCACTTTTCTACTCATTCTTTTCTGATGTGTGTGTGTGTGTGTGTGTGTGTGTGTGTGTGTGTCCATGTAGAACTCTTAGCCCTTCCAAACATCATTAGCAATAGGTTCAGAACAGTATCTCAGGTGACCAAAAGCCTGCAAATTTGCTTTGAGTCACTATGATTATACATGCTTAACTTTTTCCATGTGCCATGGGCCTTTTGGCAACTTCTTTGGCTAGGGGTGTATTCAGGGTTTTCATCTGCTTTTTCTATTGCTGTCTTCTTATTATGTGTTAAGGGTTCTTTGTATTTTGGCTATAATTAATCATGCATATTGTTTGCAAATAGTCTTTCTCATATCATTCAGGGATTTTTAAATTTTAATACATTGAAATATGTTTTTTTTTTTCTTGCATGGATTGTAGCTTTGTAGCTGAATCTACAACCTCCTTCTGAAGCCAAGGCCATTTTGATTTTCCCTTATGTTATCATTTTAGAACTTCTGTAGTTTTTACTTTCAGTTCTGTGAATGCTAGAAGTTAGAATTTATTTTTGTGGACTTTTGCATGTCAGTGTGTCAACATTCATTTTTTTAGGTAAGAATGTTGACTCTTTCAGTACTGAAGTCTGAAAACTTTCTTTCTCCATCAGTAGCCTCTGATCCTTTGACAATGAACCCACTGTGTAGGCGGAGTTTTTCATCCAGACCATTGGCTCCCCAATAACCACACAAAGTATTATAATTAATTATAAATGCTCAGATGATAGCTTGGGCTTGATTTTAGATAGGTCTTATAACTTAAATTAACCCATTTCCATTAATCTATGTGCTGCCCCGAGGCTTCTTTACCTCATCTATGTACTTCCCATGCTGCTTATTCTGCATCTGGCTGGTGACTCTTGAGACCCCATCATTCTTCTTCCCAGTGTTTTCTCTGTCCTGAAAATCCTGCCTGGTCATCAGCCTGTCAGTTCTTTATTAACCAATGAGAGTAATACATATTTACAGTGTACAAAAAGATTATTGCACAGAATTTCTCCCTTTTGTTTAATTAAAAAGTAAAGTTTTAACATTAACATAGTAAAATTATATACAACAAAAATAGTTATCAAGTAAGAATTGCAGTTATGATATCTATCCATTTGTATTTGGCAAATTTAGAGAAAATATTCTACAATCTATCTTATCTTTGTGACTTTAAAATTTTATACCTAATTTACCTTCTATCATAACTAAGGAAAAATTTACATCTAATTATTTAGTCTTTAACTCCATCAAAAACCCCAGAAGAGTGTAATGTTACCAAATTACAGGGACATCTGGCTGTCTGAACAGTCACCCAAAGTTCCTCTGTAATTTTGAGGCATCCAACTTTGGCCTACAGGCCTAGCATATTTGACAGACATTTTTGAGAAGCAAGGAATTTTGAAGAACTGTCCTACCTTGTCTTGGCAAAGTTTGACAGTCATTTTTTGTACATCCTGTTGGTCCAGTTTGGACAGTATATGATCAGCAATTGAGGCAATGGCAGTTTCTTTACCCAAATGGCTAGCTTTTGCCATAAAGAAAGTAAACTCCAATATGGAGGTTCTTTGATGCCCATCATCTTTTGAAGTAAATTGGTGCTGTCAGGAGCAGATGTGTCTCACTGTCATGAAAAGCCTTAGGTTATTAAACATACTAAATTACTAAATGCCATATTCTGTAGGTCTTTGAATTGTTTGAAGACCATGTATCTATCTAAATATATCTATGTATGATCTTGAAAACATACCTAATACGACTACAAGTTTTATTATAATAACTACTAACCTGTATTTTTAAATCAAATATTACATTTTTAAATGAGTTGCATAAGCACAATACCCCAAATAAGAGTAGAAACATGCATATAGTATAGCAAAAATAACTTTAAATTTGTATGAATAAAACAAAATCCATACCAATCTAAAATATTTTTAGATTAATAGTTGTTTATGGATTAAAGTAGATTCAATAATCTACCCTTTTTTCTATCATTCCTATATCATATTCACCTTTTTTTTTTCTTTAGAAAGAGATCTTTGAATTTAACTCTTTTATTTAGCTTTTTTCTGACTATGGCCAATAAGAACTTGTAACCAACCCCCCTTAAATGATAACAAACATTCATAATCCATCTTTTGGGAATTTGGGTGTTGTTTTTTCTAGACTGCTTGTTTTTTCTAGACTAGTGTTACTAGATTCTTTGGGGGGAATCTTGAGAAAATCAGGATAATTGTTAAGTCCTGGCTGGAGTAGTCAGTGAGGCTGAAAAATCTCAGCCAGCAGCCTTGAAGCTGTTCTGGATGCAGAACTCTGGGGAAACTTCAACACAGGTGCTCTGAGATGTTGGATCATCTGGGCCATCTATTTTTATTGGTGTCTGGTCCCCTTGTTCTTAAAAATACATAAAGTTTTAAAGGTAACATACATATCTGTATTAATACAAGCATAGACTGTGTGTTGTACACAAGTTAGTCAAAGATGATTTTTTTGTTTAATGTTTGAGCAGGTAAAATATACATTATGTGTTTTGTAGTTTTTCTAGGTTTATTTTGTTATATCTGTAGCCAGGATTTTCATGGGTCTTCCCTGCAAATCCAGTTCATATCAACCTTGAATGAATCTATATCCTCTCATTTCCTGTGGAAATAAAATCATAACCTCTTCCCCAAAGCAACACATCTTTTGACTTCCATTTTGAAGTCAAGATATTTTAAAAATATATAAGTTGGTTTAATCAAGCAGCTTTCATAATCCAATGCCTCTTAGCAGTTATTGCTCATTCATCAGCACTCAAAAAATTCAAAGACAACACAATATCATACAGGATTCAGACTCTCTTTAAATTTCCCATCTTTATGTGGCTTATTTTTTTTATACTTTACTTCCTTTTTTAAATTTTTTATTCATTTTATATATCAACCACAGTTCCCCGTCCCACTCCCCCTCACCTCCCCACAATCCACCCCCACAATCCACTCCTCCAAAAGGGTAAGGCCTCCCATGGGGAGTCAACAAAGCCTGGTACATTCAGTCAAGGCAGGGCCAAGCCCCTCTCCCCTGCATCAAGGTTGAACAAGGCATCCCACAACAGGGAATGGAGTCCAAAAAGCCAGCTCATGCACCAGGGATAAATCCTGATCCCACTGCCGGGGCCCCTCAAAAAGACCAAGCTACACAACTGTCTCCCACATGTTGGTCTAGAGTTTGTGAGTTCCCACGAGCTTGGTTCAGTTGTCTCTGTAGATTTCCCCATCATGATCTTGATCCCCTTGCTCTTACAATCCCTCTTCCCTCTACTCAACTGGACTCCTGGAGCTTGGCCTGGTGCCTGGCCATGGATCTCTGATCTGCCTCCATCAGTCACTGCATGAAGGCTCTAGCTTCTCTGGAGCTGTGTGTTGTAGTCTGGCTATTCTTCACTTTGCATCTAGTATCCAATTATGAGTGAGTACATACTGTGTTTGTATTTCTGAGTCTGGGTTACCTCACTCAGGATGATATTTTCTAGTTCCACCCACTTGCCTGCAAATTTCATAATGTTATTTTTTTTGGGGGGGGCGGGGAGGAAAGGATTTATTTCATCTTACAATTCTCAGGCCTTAGTTCATGATGTTATTGTTTTTTACAGCTGACTAACACACCATTGTGTAAATGTACATTTTCTTTATCCATTTTTTGGTTGAGGAGCATCTAGGCTGTTTCCAGGTTCTGGCTATTACAAATAATGTTGCTATGAACATAGTTGAGCAAGTGTCCTTGTGGTATGATTGACCATCCCTTGGGTATATGCCCAAGAGTGGTATCATTGGGTCTTGAGGTAGACTGATTCCCAATTTTCTGAGAAGTCACCATACTGATTTCCAAAGTGGCTGTACATGTTTGCACTCCCACCAACAGTAGAGGAGTGTTCCCCTTACTCCACATCCTTTCCAACATAAGTTGTCCTCAGTGTTTTTGATCTTAGCCATTCTGATGGGTGTAAGATGGTATCTCAGAGTTGTTTTGATTTGCATTTCCCTGATGACTAAGGATGGTGAACAACTCTTTAAATGTCTTTCAACCATTTGAGATTCTTCTGTTGTGAATTCTCTGTTTAGATCTGTACCCTAGTTTTTAATTGGATTATTTGGTATTTTGATGTCTAATTCCTGAGTTCTTTATATATTTTGGAGATCAGCTTTCTGTCAGATGTGGGGTTGGCAAAAATCTTTTCCCATTCCATAGGCTGTCGTTTTGTCTTATTTACCATGTCCTTTGACTTACAGAAGCTTTTCAGTTTCTGGAGGTCCCATTTATTGATTGTTGCTCTTAGTGTCTGTACTGCTGGTGTTATATTAGGAAGTGATCTCTTGTGCCAATGCGTTCAAGGCTACTTCCCATCTCTCTTCTATTAGGTTCAGTGTAACTGAATTTATGTTGAGGTCCTTGATCCACTTGGACTTGAATTTTGTGCATGGTGATAGATATGGATCTATTTGCAGTTTTCTACATATTGACATACATTTATGCCAGTACCATTTATTGAAGATGCTTTCTTTTTTCCATTGTAAGTTTTGGCTTCTTTGTCAAAAATCAGGTGTTCATAGGTATGTGGATTAATGTCAAGGTCTTCAATTCACTTCCATTGGTCCATGTGTCTGTTTTTATGCCACTACCAAGCTGTTTTTATTACTATAGCTCTATAGTAGAGCTTAAAGTTAGAGATGGTGATGCCTCCAGAAGTTCCTTTATTGTACAAGGTTGTTTTAGTTATTCTGGGGTTTTTGTTTTTCCATATGAAGTTCAGTATTGTTCTTTTAAGGTCTGTGAAGAATTGTGTTGGGATTTTGATTGGAATTGCATTGAATCTATAGATTGCTTTTGGTAAGATTGCCATTTTTATTATGTTGATCCTACCTATCTATGAGCATGGGAGATCTTTTCATTTTCTGATATCTTCTTCAGTTTCTTTCTTCAAAGATTTAAAGTTTTTGTCATATAGGTCTTTCACTTGTTTGGTTAGAGTTACCCCAAAGTATTTTACATTATTGGTGACTATTGTAAAGGGTGATGTTTCTCTGATTTCTTTCTCAGCCAGTTTATTATTCGTATATAGGAGGGCTGCTGATTTTTTAAATCAATCTTGTATCCTGCCACATTACTAAAGGTGTTTATCAGCTGTAGGTGTTCCTTGGTAGAATTTTGGGGTCACTTCTGTATACTATCATATCATCTGCAAATAGCAAAAGTTTGACTTCTTCCTCTCCAATTTGTATCCCCTTGATCTCCTTTTGTTGTCTTATTGCTCTAGCTAGAACTTCGAGTACTATATTAAATAGATATGAAGAGAGTGAACAGTCTTGTTCCTGATTTTAGTGGAATCACTTTGAGTTTAATCTCCATTTAATTTGATGTTGGCTGTTGGCTTGCTATAAATTGTCTTTATTATGCTTAGGTATGTTCCCTGTATTCCTGATCGCTCCAAGACCTTTATCATGAAGGGGTGTTGGATTTTGTCGAAGGCTTTTTCAGCATCTAATGAGATGATCATGTGGGTTTTTTATTTTAGTTTGTTTGTTTATATGGTGGATTATATTGACAGATTTTCATATATTGAACCATCCCTGCATCTCTGGGATGAAGCCTATTTGATCATGGTAGATGACTTTTTGATGATCATGGTAGATGACTTTTTGATGTGTTCTTAGATTCAGTTTGTCAGTATTTTATAGAGTATTTTTGAATCAATGTTCATAAGGGAGATTGGTCTGTAATTCTCTTTCTTTGTTGTATCTTTATGTGGCTTGGGTATCAGGGTAACTGTAGCCTCATAAAAGGAGTTTGGCAATGTTCCTTCTGTTTCTATTGTGTGGAACAATTTGAGGAATATTGATACTAGCTCTTCTTTGAAATTCTGGTAGAATTCTGTGCTGAAACCATCTGGCCCTGGTCTTTTTTGGTTGGGAGGCTTTTAATGACTGTTTCTATTTCCTTAGAAGTAATAGGTCTATTTAAATAGTTTATCTGGTCTTGATTTAATTTTGGTATGTGGTACCTATCCAGAAAATTGTCCCTTTCTTTTAGATTTTCCAATTTTGTGGAGTACAGGTTTTTGAAATATGATCTGATGATTCTCTGGATTTTCTCAGTGTCTGTTGTTATGTCTCCTTTTTCATTTCTGATTTTATTAATTTGGATATTCTCTCTCTGCCTTTTGGTTAGTTTGGATTAGGGTTTGTCTATTTTGTTGATTTTCTCAAAGAACCAACTCTTTGTTTCATTGATTCTTTGTATTGTTCTCTTTGTTTCTATTTTATTGATTTAAGCCCTCAATTTGATTATTTCTTGGCATCTATTCCTCCTTGGTGAGTTTTCTTCTTTTTGTTTCTAGAGCTTACAGGTGTGCTGTTAAGTTGCTAGTGTGAAATTTCTCCAACTTCTTTATGTAGGCATTTGGTGCTATGAACTTTCTTCTTAGTACTGTTTTCATAGTGTCCCATAAGATTGAGTATGTTGTAATTCATTTTCATTGAATTCTAGGAAGTCTTTAATTTCTTTCTTTATTTCTTCCTTGACCCAGTGGTGATTCAGTTGAGTATTATTCAGTTTACATACGTTTGTATGCGTTCTGTAATTTGTGTTATTTTTGAATTCTAACTTTAAGCCATGGTAATCTGATAAGATACAGGAGGTTATTCCAATTTTTTTTTGTATCTGTTGAGATTTGCTTTGTGACCGAGTATGTGGTCAATTTTAGAAAAGTTTCCGTGAGGTGCTGAGAAGAAGGTATATTCTTTTGTGTTTGGGTGGAATATCTATAGATGTCTGTTAAGCCCATTTGAGTCACAACATCTGTTAGTCCCCCTATTTCTCTATTAAGTTTTTATCTGGCAGACCTGTCCATTGGTAAGAGTGGGGTGTTGAAGTCTCCTTTTATTAGTGTGTGGAGTTTGATGTGCAATTTAAGCTTTAGTAATGTTTCTTTTACATATATGAGTGCCCTTGTATTTGGGGCATAAATGTTCAGAATTGAGACTTCATCTTGATGTATTATTAGGATAGCTACACCAGCTTGCTTCTTAAGTTCATTTGATTGGGAAGTCTTTTCCCAACCCTTTATTCTGAGGTAGTATCTGTCTTTGAAGTTGAGGTGTATTTCTTGTATGTAGCAGAAGGATGGGCCCTGTTTTTGTATCCATTCTGCTAGCTTGTGTCGTTTTATAGGTGAATTGAGTCCATTGATATTATGGGATATTAATGGCCAGTGATTGTTAACTCCTATTATTTTTTTGGTGATAGTGTGTGTGTGTGTGTGTGTGTGTGTGTGTGTGTGTGTGTGTTTCCCTTCTTTGGGATTTGCTGGTGTGGGATTATCTATTTCCTGTGTTTTCGTGGGTGCATCTAACTTCCTTGGGTTGGAGTTTGCCTTCTAATGCTTTCTGTAGGACTGGATTTGTGGACAGGTATTGTATAAATCTGGTTTTATCATGGAATATCTTGTTTAGTCCATCTATGGTGATTGAAAGTTTTGCTGGGTATAGTAGTCTGGGCTGGCATCTGTGGTTTCTTAGTGTCTGCATAATGTCTGTCCAGGACCTTCTGGCTTTCAGTCTCCATTGAGAAGTCGAGTGCTATTCCAATGGGTCTGCCTTTATATAATACTTGGCCTTTTCCCTTTGTAGCTCTTAATAGTCTTTCTTTATTCTGTATGTTTAGTGGTTTGATTATTATGTGGTGAAGGGACTTTGGGTGGGGGGATTCAGTCTATTTGATGTTCTGTAAGCTTCTTGTATCTTCATAGGCATTTCCTCCTTTAGGGTGGGAAAGTTTTCTTGTGGTGGTAATCTAATTGTACTGAAATATTTTTTTGATTGTATGTTAATAAATAAAGTTGTCTGGGGGTCAGAGCTATTAGAGCCATAGCAAGAGTGTGGCGGTGGTGGCACACGCCTTTAATCCCATAGATATCTGTGTGTTCAGGGTCAGAGCTATTAGAGCCATAGCAAGAGTGTGGCGGTGGTGGCACACGCCTTTAATCCCATAAGATCTCTGTGTGTTCAGGGATACAGTCAGCATTGGAGACATATGCCTTTAAGACCTAGGGGGCTGTACATTCAGACAGTGACGAGGCAGTCATGTGTTTGGGTTTACAACCAATGAGAAGGCAGAACAACATACTTTTAAAAAACGAACCGACAGGAAGTAGGTCTCTTTTCGCGAAGCTGGGACAGCAGGAGGAAGGGTGAGATTTTAGCTCTGAGCTCTGACTTCTCGGCTTTCTCTTTTACATTGTTTCTGTGTTTCTTATTTAATAAGATGGTTGGTTACATCTACATCTGGCGCCCAACGTGACAAGAATCCATTAAAAACTGCTTGGCTTGGCGGCAGGTCCGCTTTCCCGCAAGGGCGGCAGGCAGCCCGCAGCAGCGGCGGCGGCGGCGGCGGCGGCGGCAGCGGCGGCACGCGGGGGCCGGTGGCGATTGGCTTCTTAGTCCGAGCAGCGGCTTCTTAGCCTGGGTCTAGTTCTGCTTGACCTCAGGCTGGACTATCGGTGAGGGGCTTGTTTAAATCCTGCTTGCTTAAAGCCGGTGCTACAAACAACTCAGAGTTGCCCTGCCGAACAGGGCCCTGCCTGTAAAGCCAACGCACGTGGTCGGAGCTTAAGGAAGCCAGACCCAAGCCTTGACTCGGCACAAGAGGGAACACGTGGCTGCATTTAAACTTTAGCCAGCTACGCTTTCTTGCTCTCTCTCTCTCTCTCTCTCTCTCTCTCTCTCTCTCTCTCTCTTTCTCTTTGGATTTACACCTGGGACACTAGGTGGCTGCTTTGAAAATCCCCTCGGATTTCTACTGTTCTACGCAGATTTGGTAAGTCATAATATATCAGATATTTTAAAGGAAACTATCTAAAAGAGAATTTTTTTCCACATTAAAAAACAAATGGGTTTTATGTGTACATTGGAAGAAAATTGGTTTTTGTTCGAAATTTTAGGCAGTCTGGCAATGGAACAACTATATAATATTAGTATTGGTGGAATTATGCACCTTATCACTATAATAATCCACATTTTAATATTTAAAAAGATAGTCAATTTAAGTGCCAGGATAACAGCTTTAGAAGAACTTGTTAAACCTGTAAAAATTCAGACAGAAGAAATTAACAGTGAAGTTGTTTCAAGTCGGGATCATAAGGTTGCAGAAAGAAAGCCTGTTTTCACACAGTCACCCTTAATTTATCCTGTAACCGTACAGCAGATGCCTGATCAAATGGCTACACAAAATACTTGGGCTCCAATTGAAATGTTGGATTTAAAAAGGTTTAAGGAGGCAATAGTATCTTATGGCATGCATTCCCCATATGTAAAGCAAATGTTAAACACTTGGTCAACATATAATAGGATAGTACCACAGGACTGGCGGGACCTTGCACAAGGTGTTCTGGAACCCAGCCAGAGACTTCAATTTCTGACTTGGTTTAAGGAGGAGGCTAAAAACATAGAAAAACAATGGAGGGATAAAGGAATACAAGTTTGCCAAGATCAGCTTATGGGCGAAGGCCAATATGCTTCAGCACAAACACAATGTTTATATGATGTCCAAACCCTAATTTTATGTCGAACGGCAGCCTTGAATGCATGGGATAGAGTTGAGGAACCAGGAAAAAAATCTGAGTCATTTACAAAGGTGATGCAAGGCCCAAAAGAGTCTTTTACAGATTTTTTACAAAGACTGGCTTCAGCAGTAAAGAGAATGGTCTCGGATTCAGAAGCTAGTAAGGCAATAATTGAATCTTTGGCCTTTGAGAATGCGAATGCAGCATGCAAAAGAATAATCAGGCCATTAAGGGCAAGATCTGCACCTATGGAAGATTGGATTAGAGAAACAATTAATGTTGAAGCTGATGAGCATGATGATACATGGGTAGGAGAAGTAATTTCAAAAGGTTTGAGGAGTGTTAGATGTTTTGGATGTGGAAAGCAAGGACATTTGAAAAGGGACTGTAGACAGGTCATTCCCAGAAACAATGTTTCTTCAAGGAACAATGGCAACAGAATGCCCCTTCCTTCTGGAGTATGCAGAAGGTGTGGTAAGGGAAAACACTGGACCAACGAATGTAGATCAACAAAGGACAGACAGGGTAATCCTTTGCCTCAGTCTTCGGGAAACTTCCAGAGGGGCCTCAGGCAGGCCCCCAGTGCAAATCCAGTACAAACCTTTCCTGCAGCCATAGAGGAAATGCCTGCTCTGGAGAGCGATTAAATAACCAAATGCCTATTGGAATAAATCATGCTGGTCAGGATGATGAAACAGAGAGAATAGAAAATTCAGGAGAAAACATAAAGAAAATTTTTTGGCAAACTTCTATTAATGAACAAAGACCAAAATTAACGATAAAAATAAATGGTGTTTTGTTGTCTGGTCTGGTAGACACAGGTGTGGACGTTACCATAATTGCACCAGAATTTTGGCATCCAACTTGGCCTCTTCAGGAGGTAAACGTTCAACTGTTAGGAATTGGGACATTATCTCAGGTGAAACAGAGTGCAAGATGGCTCGAATGTATAGGTCCAGAAGGACAGAGAGGAAAATTAAAACCATATGTGGCTAACATAACTATGAACCTGTGGGGTCGAGACTTGTTGCAACAATGGAATACTCAGATTAACATCCCTCCAATCTCAGAAACAAATCATAAACTAGCACATGTTACTGAGAGAAATATTAGAAGATATTGTTCTAATGAGTGGTCACCAGCCATCCATATTATACAAGAACAGGGCACAATAACTGATGATCTTCCAAAGACACCAACAGCTCTACCTTTAAAATGGTTAACAGACAAGCCTGTATGGGTCCAGCAATGGCCTTTAACAACAGAGAAACTCCAGGCTTTAGAAGAGCTGGTAGAAGAACAGTTAAATGCTCAGCATATTGAAGAATCAACCAGCCCTTGGAATTCTCCTGTATTTGTTATTAAAAAGAAATCTGGTAAATGGAGAATGGTAACAGACCTTAGAGCAATTAACAAAGTAATTCAGCCAATGGGCTCTCTACAATCTGGGATGCCTTTGCCTACTCTGTTACCAAAAGGATGGCCTCTCATAGTTATTGATTTAAAAGACTGTTTCTTTTCAATACCCTTACAAGAAAAAGACAAAGAAAGATTTGCTTTTACAGTACCTACTTATAATAATTCTCAACCAGTTAAAAGATTTCAATGGAGGGTCCTCCCACAGGGAATGTTGAATAGCCCAACTCTGTGCCAATATTTTGTACAACAGCCATTGGAAGTGATACGTAAAAAATTTCCTAAATCTATAATTTATCATTATATGGACGATATTTTACTAGCTGACTCAAATGCAGATACTTTAGAAATAATGTTTGAAGAAGTAAAGAAAATTTTGCCTTGCTGGGGATTACAAATTGCTCCTGAAAAGATACAAAGAGGAGATTCTATTAATTATTTAGGATATAAAATAGAGCTACAAAAAATTAGACCCCAAAAGGTGCAAATTCGGAGAGATAGACTACAGACTCTTAATGACTTTCAAAGATTATTTGGAGATATTTCTCATCTACGAACTATTGTTGGGGTAAAAAATGATGAACTGACTAATTTGTTCAGAACCTTAGAAGGTGACAAGGACTTAAATAGTCCAAGAGAATTATCACCTGAAGCTGAGAAAGAATTGGCCTTGGTAGAAAAGAAAGTGCATGAAGGACACGTGAATCGTATTGATCCAAAGCTGGATTGCATTTTGGTTATTTTACCTTCTAGGCGTTCTCCTACTGGAATATTAATGCAGAGGGAAGATATTATATTGGAATGGATATTTTTACCAAATAAACCAAATAAAAAATTAAAAACTTATGTGGAAAAAATCTCTGACTTGATTTACAAAGGAAAATTGAGACTTCGTCAATTAGCAGGCATAGACCCAGCAGAAATTGTCGTACCATTAACTAAGGAGGACATTGAAAAATTATGGACAGAAAGTGAACCTTGGCAAAGAGCTTGCAGTAATTTTTTGGGAGAAATTAACAGCAAATATCCCAAAAGCAATAGAATTGATCTTATAAAGAGAGCTGATTGGATCTTGCCTCGAATTGTACGGCAAAAACCCATATCTGGAGTTCGTACATTTTATACAGATGCCAACAAAGAAGAAAAGGCAGGTTACAAATCAGAAAATTTAAGTAAAGTGGTTCAAAGTCCGTATAATTCAGTTCAAAAATCAGAATTGTATGCTATTCTGTTGGTATTAATGGATTTTTCAGAACCTCTCAACATAGTAACTGACTCTCAGTATGCTGAAAGAGTGGTGTTACATATTGAGACTGCAGAATTTATCCCTGATGCTTCAGAATTAACTTCACTATTTATTCAATTACAAGATACAATCAGGAAAAGGAATCATCCTTTATATATAACTCACATTCGATCCCATACTGGTCTGCCAGGCCCTCTAGCACAAGGCAATGATGAGATTGATAAATTATTGATAGGAAATGTGCTGGAGGCCTCAGAATTTCATAAAAAACATCACGTTAATAGTAAAGGTTTAAAAAAGGATTTTCCCATAACCTGGCAACAAGCCAAAGAAATAGTAAAGAAATGTCCTACTTGTTCCTTCTACAATCAAACGCCATTACCAGCAGGATGTAACCCAAAGGGTACTCAGAGAAATGAAATCTGGCAGATGGACGTGTTTCACTTTGCAGAATTTGGAAAATTGAAATATGTACACCACACTATCGATACTTATTCAGGATTTCAATGGGCAACTGCTTTGAGTTCTGAAAAAGCTGATTCTGTAATCACTCATTTGCTAGAAGTTATGGCCATCATGGGTATACCTGCACAAATCAAAACTGACAATGCTCCATCATATGTCTCTGTTAAAATGAAACAGTTTTTTGCTTATTACAATATAAAGCATATTACAGGCATACCACATAATCCTACAGGTCAAGCAGTTATAGAAAGATCAAACAGAACTCTAAAGGATATGCTAAATAAACAGAAATGGGTAACAAAAACCCCCAGAAATAGACTGCATAATGCTCTTCTAACTTTGAATTTTCTGAATGCCAATGAGAAAGGAACAACAGCTGCAGAGAGACATTGGATAATAGAAAAAACTACAGAATTAAATCAGCCTATATACTTTAAGGATGTGCTGACCTCAGAATGGAAACCAGGGTATGTATTACATTGGGGACGAGGTTTTGCTTTTGTTTCTACAGGAGAAGATAAGCTGTGGGTACCATCAAAATTGATAAAGGTTCGATTTGAACAAGAGAGACCTCTTAATTAGAGGAGGTGATAGTTCATCAACCAGCATGAACATCCAATTTAAACTAACTTGTATCAATAACACATGCCTTTTCATTTAATCAGATAATAACTTGTCAAAAGGAAACATCCCCAAAATTAGTCTTGGGGAAAGGTTTTTGTTTTTGTCTTTTAGGAGAATGAAGGTTAAGGAATCTGAAGAACACTGGACAAATGAGACAACTGAAGAAAAGGGACAAATCATCTATCCCAAGAAACAGAGTGAAATGGTGTATGGGTATATATTATCTAAAAAATTTTATGTCTTCCTAAATGTTTGTTTCTGCTTTTCTCTAAAGATTTAACACTATTGGTCTTCTAACAGTCCCAGTTCAATCAAAATTTAAAGCTGACTTTGGAGTTGGAGAATGGCTCTCTCCTTCTTTAAACTCAAGCATGTTGTTAAAAGGAAAATGCAAACTCCCTGTATCATGCCAGAATAAGAGCCATCTTCTGCTATGGTACAGGACAAAAGCAAAATTAATTAAGGGACTATTCTATTACTAATCTCAACTCTTTGATTCTATTCTGATTCTTTAAACTTTTCTCAAAGTATAAATTTTATATCAAAATTTACAAGATTAATATATATATATACATTTTAAACTTTGTTAAGATATGAATGGTCACATAGAGTACTAACTAATTCTAGAAAAAAGGCTAGCTGCATATATATGTTTTTGTGTTCGAGTCTCTTATCAGTTTTCTGCAGGAAATCATGGCCAGGCCTAACATCAACTGAAGTCTCCAGAAAGAAGATGGGGCCCCACAACAACAACAATTCCACGTGGACAATAATAATATCATTAAGCTGACAAACATCATCCATAGATCAGCTTTGAACTATAAGATGCTCAGAGCAAATTTGAGATGACTAGCTGAGATGATCCAGTCTCAAAGACTACTTGAATAAGGACTTGAGATAAACCCTGAACTTTGGCATTATACACAGACTGGATAATGAAGGATATAGTTACCTCTCTTAGAATTTGACAATTAACCTAAAATTTTTCTTTCAGGATAAAGAAAACTTCGCCCATACCCAGCAGGAAGCAATTTTAAGAATACGACGCCCACATTCCCAAAGAGGTGGTGTGGGGCGGGTGGTTTTTTTGGTCTTTTTAATGGGTTTTGGGTCTGGGATAATTTTCAGTATTTAGGGGGGTTGGTTACAAGTTATTGTCAAGGGTTAGGAAAAAGGCTAAGCAAAGGAGATTAGATTTAAGGTTCTTGTTTAAAAAAAAAAAGAAAGAAAGAAAGAAAGAAAGAAAGAAAGAAAGAAAGAAAGAAAGAAAGAAAGAAAGAAAGAAAGAAAGAAAGAAAGAAAGAAAGAAAAAAAAAGAAAGAAAAGAGAAAGACAATTACTAGTTTTAAATACTTTACATTGGATTGAATTGTTTTATATTGTACACAAATTTGAAACTGATATTGTTAGAAAATGCTATATGTATATTTCTAATTGTATTTATTCCATCCGTTTAACAATGTAATGCAAATTTCTGATCCTTGAATGTTATTATTATCAACTATTAGGATATAAAGAAATGAAAGCTAGTAGTTAGACATTATCATAGAACTTGTAGTCATATTAGATATGTTTTAAAAATTGAGCAGAGATGTTTTAGACAGGTCATCTTCAAACCCTTCAGAGATCTACAGAATATGGCATTTAAAATATTTTAATAACTTAGAAAATTTTTCTTTTTTGAGACATGTCAGCTCCTGGCAGTACCAATCTACTTCAGAGAAAATATGGGCATTGAAGAAACTGCATATGGAGTCAACTTTCATTCTGGCAAAAGTTAGCCACTGGACAACAAAGTATCCTCGAATCAACAGGACAAAATGGACAGACAGATCACGAAACAAGGGACTACTGATTCTTGCCAAAACAAGTGTGGTTATGGCTTTATCAAAAGGCATCTTCTGAGGCCAGGACAATATGGCCCCATCCCTGAAGTGGCCTTCGCATCCGGAAAAGGTACAGTGCCCTTTTCTTCGAAAGCAGCTTAACAGGCAGAGGGCCGATGGATTCTGTTGTACAATGGAACAGCAGCTGAAAGCTCATGCCTCTCAAAAGTAGACTGGCATTTAATAGAGGGATGTGGAGAAGAAGGGGATGCTGAGATGAAGCCATATATACACAGCCAAGAAGAATGGACAGCTGAATTTAAAAACTGTCAACAATTTCCAGAATTTAAAATCCTGAATCATGACAGGACACTAGTGGAATTCAGGTGTTTCTGTTACGTGGACTGCTCTCACCCAATGTGAGGTTGAACTGTTGACCTTGTGTACATCCTACTTCACAAATGAGTCTGTCAGATACACTAAGCCTATAGGCTGAAGATGATGCCCCAACACTGCGGAGAAACCTCAGGTGACTGCCCAGGCAGCTGGCTGTTTCTGTCAACTCACAAAATTTTTTTGGAAGTTGCTTGCATGCACTTCCTGTTTTTATTTTTGTTAGCTAATATTATTCCCTTCTTGGGTCTCTGAGGGAGTTGAAGATTAGTTAGTTATGGTTGAAGAATAGTTAGTTATAGTTGAAAATTAATTAGGATAGAAAGTGCATTAGATACATCTTGGATTTACCAAAATAGGATAGATAATGGAATTGTTTTCTCTGATTTGTCAAATACCTGTTTAGGTATTTATTACTTGTATATATTGTATATAGTTATTGTACTTTTGTATATAGTTTTTCTTTTGTTAGTTATAACCTTTTGCTTTTTTTTTCTTTTTATTAAAATAGAAAAGGGGAAATGTGGTGGTAATCTAATTGTACTGAAATATTTTTTTGATTGTATGTTAATAAATAAAGTTGTCTGGGGGTCAGAGCTATTAGAGCCATAGCAAGAGTGTGGCGGTGGTGGCACACGCCTTTAATCCCATAGATATCTGTGTGTTCAGGGTCAGAGCTATTAGAGCCATAGCAAGAGTGTGGCGGTGGTGGCACACGCCTTTAATCCCATAAGATCTCTGTGTGTTCAGGGATACAGTCAGCATTGGAGACATATGCCTTTAAGACCTAGGGGGCTGTACATTCAGACAGTGACGAGGCAGTCATGTGTTTGGGTTTACAACCAATGAGAAGGCAGAACAACATACTTTTAAAAAACGAACCAACAGGAAGTAGGTCTCTTTTCGCGAAGCTGGGACAGCAGGAGGAAGGGTGAGATTTTAGCTCTGAGCTCTGACTTCTCGGCTTTCTCTTTTACATTGTTTCTGTGTTTCTTATTTAATAAGACGGTTGGTTACATCTACATTTTCTTCTATGATTTTGTTGAATATATTTTCTATGCCTTTGAGCTGGGATTCTTCTCCTTCTTCTATCCCATTATTATTAGGTTTGGTCTTTTCATGGTGTCCCAGATTTCCTGGAAGTTTTGTGTTATGACTTTGTTGACTTTAATGTTTTATTTGACTGATGAATCTATTTCCTCTATCATATCTTCAATGCCAGAGATTCTCTCTTTCATCTCTTGCATTCTGTTGGTTATGCTTGCATCTATAGTTCCTGTTCATTTACACAGATTTTCCATTTCCTTATCTAAAGACTTTACTTTATTATTTTTAAACTATTTTTTATTCTATGACTGTATTAAACACACTGTAAGCTGTTTGGAGGTTTCTTTTGTTCAGATCTGTCTTTACTGTGTATCTGTAATCTTTTTTGTCTGTATGAGCAAAACTTAAACCACTGTGCACCTTAGCCCATGACATGCTGGTTGCTGGCTCCTTCCCCTTTGGTTCTGAGAGCTTAGCCTCATGGTGGAGGTACTGGGAATCGTATTGACCACCCCAACTCTGGGAAGTTTGGGGGTCCATGCTGCAACCAGGTAGCATGCCACCTACTGTTCATAAACCCCATATAAGTGTTCAGTAGCAGGGCCTCTCAAGAGAGCCACACCTCTGTTTGTTGCTAGCACCAAGCCTACCTGAGAGAGGGCAGTTACTAGACAGCTGTGTTTGACTCTGTTTTGTGTGTTTAGAACTCTTTTTAAAGCTTTCTCATGTTTCATGTGGATCTCTGTGTTGCCCCACATTGGAATGCCATTTGTAGGCTGAGTTTTTCATCTGGACCACTGGCTCCCCAATAACCACACAGAGACTTATTATTAATTATAAATGCTCTACTGATAGCTTAGGATTGTTTTTAGCTAGCTTTTATAACTTAAATTAACCCATTTCTGTTAATCTATGTGCTGCTCCAAGGCTCATTTACCTCACCTATGTACTTCCCATGCTGCTTATTCTGCATCTAGCTGGAGACTCCTGAGATTACACTCTTCTTCTTCCCAGTGTTTTCTCTGTCTTGAAAATCCTCCTAGCCATTGGCCAGTCAGCTCTTTAATTAACCAATGAGAGTAAATCATATTTACAGTATACAAAATAGATTATTCCACAGCACTATTGGACTTGTCTAGGTCACTTTTTGGTCTCCCTGTCCTGACCCACTGACTTCCTGTTGTGGTGATATATTTGTAATCTAAGAAATAAAGCTTTCCTGAAGATCAGAGGACAGAGCCAGCCACAGAGTTGGCCACAGAGGTCAGGCAGTGGTATCATACACCCTTAATCTTAGCACTCAGGAGGCAGAGACAGAGATCCATCTGGATCTTCATAAATTCAAGGCCATGCTGATTAATCCAGTTTAAAAAAGAAACAGTGCCAGGTAGTGGTGGCACACACCGTTAATTCCAGCACTTTGGATCACACATCTTTAATCCCAGCACTAGGAAGGTTGAGACAGGAAGTGATATGGCTGGACAGAGAAAGGAATATAAGGCAGGAGGAGACAGGAATTTGCTCTCTTGCAGAGGCTCTGTCAGGCTGAGGAGTTGGTGAGGTAGGAGGTGATAGCTGTGGCTTGCTCTGCGTCTCTGATCTTTCACCCTGATATCTGGCTCTGGGTTTTTATTATAAGACCATTTAGGACTCGTGCACCACCCTGTTCTCTCTCCAATATATGGTTTCAGTTGTTCCTGTGGATTACAGTAGGACTGGAGCCCAGGATGATCCTACCTGAACCTCTCCTCTGAATTGAGACTGACTGCAGCAGATCTCTTGCATTTCCATGTGAACTTTGGAATAACCATGTTGGAGAAGTGATATCAGGTGAACTTGAACTTCTTTCCATTTCTTCCCATCAGTTGTTGCATATGTCTTCAGACTGACACTGTGCATGTGTTTCTCAGAGCTGGACCTAAGTGTGTCTTTGTGCTGATATAGATGGTTTTTCAGTTTGCACTTCCAGTTCCAGTGTTCAGCTGAAGTGTAGAGAAGCATCTGGCTTTTCTCTGTTGGCCTTGATGCTACAGCTTTAATTGGCTCTAACTGGCAGGAGGTTTATTAATCATCTGGGGATCTCTTCATGAAAAAGATACTTGCAAACAGAAAGTTTCATCTCTTCTTTTCCCACTTGCATTCTTTTCATTTCCTTTTAGTGTTTCTCCTATTTAATGTTATTACAGGACCAATGAGATGGCCCAGCAGGTAAAGCCTGAGTTTTGTCCTGGGTTTGATCCCAAGAAATGGTAAAACTGATTTTTACAAGTTGTCCTCTAATCTCCACAACAATGAAAGAAATGAAGGAAGGAGGAAAGACAGGAAGTTAGTTATTGCACTAGACAAGATTCTAGCTTGGTGCTAAATAAGGTGTGTAAGAGGGACAACTTACCACATTCATGACCTTCAGAGAAGACACTTGACGCCCCACTGTTAACCATGGCATCAGCTATCCGTAGTTTCCTGACTGTTCTTTATCAGGCTAAGTTATTTTCATCATAAATGGGTCATGGATTTTGTCAAGTGCTTTTTCTGCATTAGTTGATACAGTCGTATGCCTTTTCCTTGAGATGTTGCGATGGACTCTACTCAGTGATCTTCACCTTCCAGTCAGCTTAAACACCTGGGGTGACACACACTTGCACAAGGTGTGGACTCCATTGACAAACTGCTGATCCACCTTGCTAATATTTACTGAAGCCCTCTGCATCCATTGTGTTCTATAGTGTTCCTTTCTTGTAATTTGTCAGGGTGATTCTTCCTCAAAATCAATCGGGTTTCTCTCTACTTCTATTTTCTGGAAAAGTTTGTAACAAACCAACAGTACTACTTCTTTAAATGTTTGGTAGAATTCACCAGAGAAACTATCTGGTGACAATTTTTGTTTTATTTTACATTATTTATTCATTCAATTTTTTCAGTGATAGGATTCCATTATAGTCTCTATTTCTCCTTTGGGAGTTTTTGTCTCTGAAGGAATTAATCAGCTTCATCTAAGCCTTTAACACTCTTAGAAAGCTTCTCTGTGCTCCTTTTCATATTCTTAGAACATTCATGCTATCAACAGTGGTAATCCCTCTTTCATTTCTGGTTAGGTAAATAACATTTGAGTCCTTTTAGAAACTAGAATTGATACCCATTGATTTCTTTTTCTCCTGTTGATATTCTATTTTTGGCTTTTAAATGATTTTCCCCTGTTTCTTTCAATGAATTCACTGTTTGTTTTCTAATTTCCTCAGATGAAATTTAAATTACTGACAACAGATTTTTTCTTCTTTCCAGGACACACACCCAGTGTCATGTATCTCCTACATGTGTGGATCTTGTTTTTGCTGCAGACCAAGTGAGTAAGTTGATTTCATTTCATCCTCTCCAATTTCTTCTTTGTCCCTTATTTTCAGGGATAGAATCCAGGGCCTCACTACGCACATGCTAGAAAAACACTTCATCACTGAGCTACATGCTCAGCCCCTTTTTTTCCCGATTTTAATTTGACTTTTTGTTTTGTTTTTCAAGACAGAGTTTCTCTGTGTAACAGCTATGGCTGTTCTGGAACTTGCTTTGTAGACCACACTGGCACAGTGATCTGCCTGCTTCTTCCTCCCGAGTGCTGGGATTAAAGGTGTGCCCCACCACGCCTGGCTAATTTGACTTCTTTTAAACTCACATTTAACTCTGACTTGCAGCTTAGAAGTTGCGCAACTCACAACTTGGAAATTATGGGAAACACAACCAATATCATCTAGAAACCAAATGCTGTGTGTGAGAATAAAGGAGGGCTCCTGTCACATGTAGGGAGAGGACCCTTGAGTATGTTAATCTCACCAATCTAGAATAAGACCACTACCACAGTTTAAAGCCAAATTTGAAGCAAGCTTTAATTAAATACTGGCCAGGTGGATGAGCTCTGGCCAGGTTCATACCCAGGTTCCTGGGAAATGGCCCAGAATCACAATTTGTAGCAGCTTAAGAAGGAAAACCCATAATTCATTGCATTTCCCATCAAGTCCAGTCAGGGGAAAGCATACATCCTGACATACCTCCAGCCTGTGACTCTTCTGCCCATATGTGACCAAGCACATCTGGTGCAGATGTGTCAAACAAACTTATTTAGGGGAATGAAAAACATGTAGCTTGTTATCTCCCATAAACAATAGCCTCCAGCATTTCAGGAACTATCTGTCCTTGAGCAAGGGGCTTGCAGATCAGAGGCATTTTTGTTTTCATGGATCTCTTAGGTAATTAAACCTTAAAATGTAACTTTGGCTCTGAAACCTCCTGGGAACTCACAGGAAGCACTAGGACTCTGACAGGTCGGCAGAGGCATCACTCACCATAAAATAGATCCCAGTTGATTATAACTTGGGACCAATCTTAGAGAATGCATGTGCGCCACAGGGAGTCAGGGCCTGTGTGTACAGGCCATGTGTTGGTTGTCCATCATTCACTGATGGACAGCCACACTGCACCCAGGACTTGAGTGCTGCGCATGGTTGTGTAGGTGTTTCTGTTCCTTCAGGAGTGGCAGTCCTTGGTGGGCTATGAAAGGGATAGATCTGCAGTGAGGTTTTCTTTTCTTTTTTTTCCCCCTCAAACCAAACCATTTATTGACAGCAAAAGTCTCCGTAGCTGTGAACCACGTGAGAGGTAGGTAGGACGTAGTGTGGGAACCAGCAGAGGGCTCCTTCCAGGGGGGCTGCCACCCTGGGAATGCTGGGAGCTCATGGCCATCCCCGGCAAGCAGAGCATAAATAATACTGGTGGGCAGGTGTGGGCAACAGGGATATCATAGGACAGCCACCTCGGAGAGCTATCAGGGACATGGGGACACAGGACACATGAGGCTATGGAGGCACACAGACACAAAGAGGGCAATGGATAACACAGGGCATGCCGAGGTGACACACAGAGAAATAGGGTTGCAATTCTGGGCTGTTCTGGAGACTACCCAGGAGGCTTCCTCCTCCACCACTTAGGCCCTGGGGTTTGCAGGCAAGACGCGCTGCGGCAGGACTAGGCAGCAGGTCACTTCTCCTCAGGGTCGAGTAGGGGACCCGGAGGGCAGCATCTGTAGATCTAAGGCTAAACTGTGTCTTCAGGGTCCTTGTCGTAGATATAGCTGCCCACAGCACCGGTATTCACTCCCTTGGGTCCAGAGAGAATTCCATAGCAGGGCTTGTGGCAGTAGGGCTGGCCATCACGCTCAGCACACCCTCTGGGGGTCAGCACGCCCTCCGGGGGTCAGCGTCTTGGAGCAGCGCTCACAGCGCAGGCAAGGCCCGTGCCAATCCTTGCCTAGAGAGGTCACCCTCTCAGCAAAGTACACCCTCTTGTTGCAGCGAGGACACATGTTGGGTTCCCCAGTGAATGTGGTAACACTAGAGGCTTTGCTGGGACCTTTGGGGGTCCGCTGGTCTTCCGCGCTTCAGTTCGCACCACAGGAACCTCGATGGGGCCAGTGACCTGAGGGCCCTCAGTCAGAGGCTTCTCATAGATGTAGGAACCAG
Source organism: Peromyscus maniculatus bairdii (assembly GCF_049852395.1). Lineage (NCBI taxonomy): Eukaryota > Metazoa > Chordata > Mammalia > Rodentia > Cricetidae > Peromyscus > Peromyscus maniculatus. Next base: position 113,680,178 of record NC_134854.1, read on the forward strand.
CACCCCCTATATTCACGCCTTTGGGTCCAAACAGTGTGGCCCAGCAGGGCTTGTGGCAGAAAGGTTTCCCATCATGCTCAGCATGGCCCCCAGGGGTCAGGGTCTTGTTGCAGCGCTCACACTTGAGACAGAACTTGTGCCAGTCCTTGCCCAGGGAACTGACCTTCTTGGCGAAGTACACGGTCTTGTCACACTTGGGACACTTGGAGGCCATGGTCGGTGCGCTCAATCGGTCCTTCAGTGAGGTTTTCAAGAGAAGCTGCCAGCCCTAGCAGCTGCCCCCTACCCCATGCATTCCTCCACCCAGAAGATGGTTTCTGTGTGGTCCAATGAGGAAACTTTCTTCTTAGGGTATTTCTTTTAATTTTGAGACCTACATAATTAGCTCATTTGTGTCATGAGAAATACTAGTTTTAGCTTTCTGTTTGTTCTTTAATAAGATAACTATCTAAAATGAACAGTATTCATTATCCTTATTATTACTAATTTGAAATACTATGTGTTCATATACATATTATTAGGGAAGTTATGTCTTAATTTCACAGTAATTAAATACATTGCTTTCCTCTTTTATCTTTAGAGATAAAATAGGACAGCTGTTGATATAAGTATCTTAAAGATCTTGAGGAATTTTTAACAATATTAAATGCTTGAGAAGGGAGTGGAGTTCATGATGAATACCTGCTCTCATGGTGGACACTCAACCACAAAGTATATGCCGGTGTTTATTCAGGAAAAAAATATTATCCAAAGTTTACTATCAAATTTACAAGTGAATGGCATTAGCTCTTTTTCTCTTTATTATTAAATTTTTAAAATTTATCTTACATACCAACCTCCCTCCCTTCCTCCTGTTCTCTCCTCCCCACATCCTTTCTAGCCCCCTCATCCACTCCTCAGAAAGGATAAGTCCTCCTCTGGGAGTCAACAAAGCATGGCTTTGTTAAGTTGAGGGAGGACTAAGCTCCTCCCCCTGCATCAAGGCTGAGCAAGGTATCCCACCATAGGGAATAGGTTCCAAAAAGCCAGTTCATGCACCAGGGACAGATCCTGGTCCCACTGCTAGGGGCCCCACAAACAGACCAAGCTACACAACTGTCACCCACATGCAGGGGGCCTAGGTCGGTCCCATGCAGGCTCCCTATCTGTCGGTCTAGGGTCAGTGAGCTCCCATAAGCTGGGGTCAGCTGTCTCTGAGGGTTTCTTCATCATGATCTTGACCCTCCTGGGTCCTACAATCCTTCCTCCCTCTCTTCAACAGGATTCCCAGAGCTCAGCCCAGTGCTTGGCTGTGGATCTCTGCATTTGCTTCCATCAGTTACTGGATGAAGGTTCTATGATGACAATTAGGGTAGTCACCATTCTGATTACAGAAGGCTGGTTCAGGCACCCTTTCCACTATTGCTAGGAGTCTTAGCTGGGGTCCTTGTGGATTCCTGGGATTTTCCCTGGCACCAGGTTTCTCTCTAACACCATAATGCCCCCGTCTATCAAGATAATCTCTTTCAATGCTCTCCCTCTCTCCCTTTCTCTCCCTCCCCTAACTCGACCACCTGCTCAACTATGCTCATAGCAGCATTATTCGTAATAGCCAGAACCTGGAAACAACCCAGGTGCTCCTCAACTGAAGAGTGGATGAAGAAAATGTGCTACATTTACACAATGGAGTATTACTTAACAGTAAAAAAAACAATAACAACATGAAAATTGCAGGCAAATGGATGGACTAGGAAAAAAATCATCCTGAGTGAGGTAACCCAGACCCAGAAAGACAAACATGTAAGTGGATAGTAGATGTAAAGCAAAGGTTAACCAGGCTACAATCCACAGCCCTAGATAAACTAGGTAACAAGGAGGACCCTAAGAGGGACACATGGATTGCCCTGGGAAGGGGAAATAGATGAGTAAACTGAGGGTGGGGGAGGGGAACATGAAACATTAGCTCTAAAACAAACTCAAAGATATATCATAAATGTAAAACCAATCCATCTGTTCGAGTTCACACACTCATCCACATTGGCTGATACAGTAGAATGCATATCTTCAGTAAAACACACACACACACACACACACACACACACACAAATAACACTGAAATAATGTCTATGAGTCCATTCAGTGAGACTACTCAATGCTGGGGGTGGCTAGAATTCTTCACTAGTACATTATCCTTCCACTTAAATTCACTAGCAATTGTAGAAGTTTTACAACACACTTGACACAAGAGGAAATAGTAGTTGGCAGCACTTTCTGTAAGGCCTGGTAATCTTTAATGCACACAAAAGCTTAGGCACTAAAAGGAAGGGCCCAGAAACGGATACAGACCCCAGCCATGGCTGGGAAACCGTGGGGCCGATGATGCAAGTGGTGGTAAAAATCTCCTCCAGTGTTTCTCAGGCATTTACTACATGGTTCTTTGCTTCACAGATGAGAAAAACCAGTAGACTGTGTCATTGCTATCTTAAGAAGCCCCTGTCATCTTCCACATCCTCGGGTTCTTTCTTGAACACAGGCCAAGACCACTTAACATGCTTATTCTGGCTGGGCTGAGACAAATTCTCAACTTAATTCCCATCTCTCTAAATAATTACTGGTCAACAATTTTTTTCCCGTATTTACTGGACATTTGAACCCCACCTCTTGAAAACTGTATTCTCATATCTGTAGATATCACTTGACTTCTAGTTATTCATTTTATGTCTCCGTATATTCTCGACATTAATCCTGTCATGTTCAGCTAGCAAGGTTCTGTAGTGTCCTGCTCCACCGCGCTCCAAACACGCTCTCCCAGGGCGCCCAACCTGTAACGACCCTCCAGCCCTCAGTCTCTGCCTCAGGCTCTGCAAGAAGCCCCTTAGCACCAACTCCTGGAACCAGAGAACCCTCAGCCAGGCGCGAACCTCTCTCTAGGGCGCCTAGATAGAAGTACCCTTTATGGCAAGGGTGGCGCATGCGCAGTGGAGAGAGCCGTGGGTGGGCAAGAGCGACGGCGCCGTCCCGTGACGTCAACAGGAGGCGCGGGACGTGACGTCATCAGGCGGAGTCCCTGCCTGGCCGTGGTCCCTGAGCAACGCCTCTGGACCTGCTCCCCTTCCTCTCCGATCCTTTCCGCCGCTTTGCCCCCTGGAATGCTTCACCGAAGTCTGCTCAAGATCTGGAGAAGGGAAACAGCCTACAAATGAATGTATGTGAAAAGTAACTTCCAAGCACCTCACATCATGGTAATAGGAAAGCTCGCAGGCTCGTTTCTGCCATGGCAGGAGCATCCCTCACAAGGCTTCAGAAACAGGTTCCCCGTGCTCATCCTCCTTACGGTTCAGGAGGCTTGGTTCCCGGTCTTCAGTTTCCTTAACAGTAGCACGTGGTGGGACTCGTATTCGTTGGCAGGTCTCGTCCTTGCTGCTCGTTTCTAATCCCGAGGCTATCCGCAGATTCGTCGTCAGCTTGTCCCTTTTCTCACAGTGCTCAGGGCACCTTTACTACAGGTGCTGTGAGACTTCTGCGATGACTGTGGGAGTGTACTAAAATGGAAAGCTGTCACTGTGTGAGTGCAGATAAGAGTTCCCTGATCGCCACAACTGTGCCCTGCAGCAGCTGTTTCCACTGTCAGGCAGGAAGGGAGGAGCTGTCCTGCCTGTCGGGGGTGCAGGCCCATGGGGTACCAGACCAACTTGAGTTCACCCTGGGTGGGCAGTCCACACCTCTCTGCTCTGTCTTTTGTATATCACGTGTTCCTGTTCATCTCAGGAAGCAGTCGAAAGGGTCAGGAAGGTCTTGGAACACGAAGCCTGTTTCGATGAGATTCTGCATGAGTGCTTGTCCACACTCATGGCCTGGAGAATGATGTGGCTTCCAGTCTGTCCCAAGCTGTGGTCAACTGTAAGGAGTCACATGTGCCCTGAGTCCCTGTGGCCTGATGGGCTCCAGCCACCCTTTCATTTACTGGCACAGAGATGTGGCTTTGGGCCCATGACTGTTGAGCAAGGACAAAGCTCACACCCTGTCAGACTCAGGCGCCCTATCTCTGCGGATCCCTCTCATTTCATGGGGAGCACATGGGTGCCTCACTGTCTCTGGATGTACATCCACAGTCCCTCTTTGCAATGTCCCCACAGTCACACCAGGGTTCGTGATTCAGGTTTCTGTCCAAGGCCTCTAGCTCTCTGTGATGAAGCAGAACATCGTGGTGGCAGGTACGGTGAGCAGAGTGGCTCTTAAGGTGGTCAGGAAGCAGAGAGCAGAAAAGGGAAGGGACCAGGATCAAAACATACCCACACAAGTCACACCCTATTGACTTACTTCCAGCAAGTAGACCTACCTTTAATAGTTCTGCCACTTACCAATAACCATTAGAAATATCATCCTTAACAGGTGTATCTGGCGAGTGGCCCAGGGCCCACAGGCATCCCAGGAGCTATGAATGTAATCCAATACATATGTATATGAAGTCTATAACAATGTCAAAATGTGGACACCCCTGGAAAATACAAATTATTGTAGCTAAGGATGTCCTGTATATTGTGAATATATGTTGCTATGATTGATTGATAAATAAAACACTGATTGGCCAGTAGCCAGGCAGGAAGTATAGGATAGGTGGGACAAACAGAGGCTGGGAGGTGGGGGGCTGGACGGGACGGGACAGGACACCAGGCTGCCGTCCAGGGAGCATCATGTAAAGGCAGCAGGTAGTAAAGCCACGGAACATGTGGCGACATATAGATGAACAGAAATGGCCTGGATATAAGAGTAAGAGCTAGACAATGGTAGGCCTGAGCTAATGGCCAAGCAGTTTAAATAATATAAGCGTCTGTGTGTTTACTTTATAAGTGGGCTACAAGACTGCCACAGGGCTTGGCCGAACCCGGAGAGAAAAACTCCAGCTACAGATTATACCAGACACAGGTGTGTGAGTTTCTAAAATTCTTGGCATCTCTCAATCCTCACAGTGATGCAGTGATGCAGGCCATCAGGAGGCCCTGGGATCAGGTAGACAGAAAGGTCTTGAGTTCAAGTGCAGCCTGGGCTAGAGTGAGACTCTGATTCAAAAATATAACACTCAAGGGCTAGGGATGCAGCCCAGGGGTGTAGCAGGAATCTTAAATGGTCTTATTAATAAAATCAAACCTGAAGCCTGGTATTGGGGTCAATGCTGGAAGATCAGAGAACCAGAACAAGCCACAGACACCTCACCTTGCCAGTTCCTCAGCTGATCCTGTTTCCTCAGACTGGAAGCCTCTTAGTCCTCATCCAAATGGATCTCAGCTGAACTGTGCTGCTCAAAGCCTGAAAGCTTAACCAGCCCAGTTCCTCATCCTCATGCCTTAAATACCTTTCTGCTTTCTGCCCTCACTTCTTGGGATTAAAGGCGTGAGTCACCATGCCTGCCTGTGATAGGATTAAAGGTGTCAGTGCCACCATTTTCTAGCCTCTATGTCTAGTGGCTGTTCTGTTCTCTGACCCCAGATAAGTTTATTAGGGTGCACAATATTTTGGGGAACATAATATCACCACACAGGAGTAAAGTTATGCCTCCCATAGGCCAGGCCCTGGCATCAATCCCGTTACACATATCACCCCGCCCCTCTCCTCACACACAAGTGTAGGGGAGGGTGAGTGTAACAGTTACAGACACAGAGACTGTTTGGGGAGGAGGAGCAGAAGATAGACAAGACTGAGGAATCGAACACAAGCTATGGCCACTCACATAGCCATTGAGGGGCAATGCAGGCACTCACTAGGACCACTCATATCATCCCTGTGTGCCTCATTTCCTATGCCTTAGCCTGGGTGGGCTCCCCTCCACTTTGCTGGGGAGGCGGGTGTTTCCAGTCTGTATTCATCATGTATGCTCAGCACAGGCCCTGGAAGGTAAAACTGACCCTGGAGATCCAGCTCATCAGAGATAACTACCTGCTCAAAGAAGCCCTCCTTGTCCCCCAGGCCCCTCCAGCCTCACCTGGCTTGTTGTAATACATCCATGACCGCTACACCTTGTGGAAAGACATTGGGCTCAGAGCAGAAGGAGGCTCCGAAAATGGGACAGAAGGGGGACCGAAGAAAGGAATGTCAGAGCAGATCACCTGGGTGTTACGTCACCAACGTCAGATACTGTTCTCCAATCGGCACCCTCTCTCCAGAACCTATGTTCCTCTGGACTTTTCCCAGGATCCTGAGAGCAAATAACACCACAGCCTCACTGAGGCCACGCTTGGTTTTTGTTGCAACTTTACTTTTTCAGAACCTTCGTAGATATTCTACAACTAGAGCTGTTGGTGTGACAATCACATCAAGGACAAGAATCTACCTGTGACCCCCGAGCAATGACAGGCACACAGGGTGGGAAGAGAAGACACCACTCAGGTCTGGAGGGAGCGGGCTGTGGGATACAAAGATGGAGGCAGAGTGGCCGGAAGTGGCTCAGGGAGGAACTGGAGGAGGCTGGGAGGCTCCACACCAGGGTGAGCCCATCCATCTCTCCTCCTCCTCCCTCCACAGGCTGCTGCTCTGTACCCAGACCAGATTCCCAGGCACAGCTGGGCCTCCACCAGCAACACTCCCTTCTCTGCACCAGCTGGCCGTACCCCGAACTCCTCCAGGCTCTGATCTTCCGGGGTCTTCACTCGACTCGTGCTTGTCCACAACCTCTGCCCCACCCCCAACACTCAGCTTTTTCTACTGCCTCAGGTGACCAGTGTCTGAGGTCAGCCTGTCCCCATGGACGTGCCCTGAATTTTGGAGATAGCTTGAGGCCAGGCCTAAGATCTCAGCAGAGCCTTGGATAGGCTCTTGTCCCTCAGCTTCCCATTGTAAAAAGATCGGGCAGCAGCCCCCCACAGCCATGCTGAGCTAGAACAGCCACCATAAGTAGAGCATTGGCCCCAAACACCTGTCGCTTGGTCACTGTGAGATGCTGCAGCTGTTGGTACCAGCCATGGAAGCTGGGCTTCCAATGTGGTCATGTTGGTGGATGGATCAAAGTGGATCCAAATAGATCAAAAACATAGAAGCAGGAAGCTAGATGGTCAGGGGGCAGCATTGGGAGAAGGAACACAGCACCCCAGTGCCCAGATGAGGCTTTCCCAAGCTTTGTGTTCCATTGGTTCCCAGGAGTCACACACATGCACTGCACTCTGTTTTTGTGGACAGGACAGCAAGGTCTGGTCTACAGAGGTATCCCACAGGGCTGCTGCTGGATGCATTCTCATTCTTGTGACCTCAACCTTGATACACATGGGCTAGCCTGACCTGTAATTATCTGGAGGTGACAGCTGTCTCATCCTTTGCTGAAGACCACTTCCCCAGCAGAGAAACGTGAAGAGAAGGACAGACAAGCAAGGCAGAACAGGGAAAGGCTGTCTGACCTTCTACCAGGAGGGGCCCCACCTTGGCCCCAGGAAGCTCTGGGCATCCTTTTAGCTCAGTGTCCCACACTGAGTGCTGTGAAAGGCCAGAGAGGGGCCATATTTCCCATGACTAACTGGGACTTACCTTCAAAGACCTGCCTCAGTGTCCACACCTGCCCAAAGACAGGTGGGTTGTGCCCAGGGTTGTGCACATGAGCACACAGCAGCCTACACTTCCAGCCTGGCTCACTGCTGTGGTGGCCTCAGTCCTTGGCAGGCTGAACTCACCCCATGGTTCACCATCCTCGAGGCGGGAGGGCTGCCCCCTCGCCACTTAAAAGCAGACAAACATGAGAGAGAGCCCCTTTGAGACCCACAAAACTTACTCCTCACCATGTGATAGCTGCCTGAGCTGATGCCTTGGGTCTTGACCTCTGTCTCATCTACCAGCACTTCTTCTCCCGCCCCGGCCCTGGTTTCTACCCTCGGCTGTCCACATATACTCCAAGGTCTACATAAATAAGTTCTGTGGATTTGTCCTCTTGAGATGACAGACACATTAAACCACACGCCCCACGCAGGTGCACAATGATGTCAGTTGAAAAGCACAGTGCAGATGAGGTCAATGCACAAATACATCTCAGCGCCTCACCTCCTGGCTTTGGGGGTCTTGCCATTGCACTCTGATTGGCACCTCTTGGTTTCTGGAGACCTGAACTTTCCTCTGGACTGTCACGCAGCAGCACAGTTTTGCTACACAGCTCACCACTCTCCTCATCTCTCTCTTCCAGCCTGAGCAGTGTGTGTGGGTGCAGGCTACCATCCCACTGTTAGGCTGGTCACTGGACAAGGACACTGGTTCTGGCGATAGCTCCCCAGAGGATGAGCTGCTGTCTGTTGTTCGGGCACCCGTGGTGGTCAGGGTCCACAATTCCTTCCTGGGAAGTGAGTTGTTTTTTGGAAGTGTGTCCTGAGGGCCCACATGGCTCCCTGGCTCAGCACCGTAGCTACTCATGGAGTGGGTACAAAGGGCAGCGACAGCATCATGATGGCAGGCTGCCCTGAAATAAGAGATGGTCCTCTTCAGAAGGGAGCACTGGGGAGCAGCAGACATGATGGCCCTCTTGCCTCCCTCCATCCTTAAATGTTTCTCATCATGGTGAAGCTGACATTTACAGGGGAAGGTGTGAAGGGCAGGCTTGCTGGCTGTCTGGTTCAGGGGAAGAGGGAAGGTGGAAAGATCTGCTGGGGTCACACAAGGTGTAACACCTGGCTGCCCAGGCTTCACTTGGTTCTCCTGGCTATTCTCCCAGGGGCTCTTGTGTTGTAATATCAGATACGTAGCCATTGTTTCATTGAAGGTTTGTGCTTTTAAAGATTCCAGGACCTCGTAAGGGTCATACCCCAAATCAGCCATAATGGTTATGATAATGGGGTTTGGGAGACTGGGGAACTCCTCCAAGGAAAACTCAAGAGAAGGCACCTCACCTTGCGTGAGCCATGGGTGGTGCATGATGCAGTCTATAGTAGCCCTCTTGCTAGGGTCCAGGGTGAGTAACTGACCAATTACATTTAGGACATTTGCAGAAAGATAAGATGGGCTGTAGTATTTCGCACACAGGATCTTCTGCTTTATCCCGGGATTGGTAGGTGCTTGAAAAGGGAGGCACCCCATGGTCATAAAGTAGAGGAGGACTCCCAGGCTCCACATATCAGCTGCGGGTCCATCATAGTCTTTTCCCTGAAGAAGTTCTGGGGCACAAAATGGGAGGCTGCAGAAGAAAGAGTGCAGCTTCTGCCCAGGGCTCACCTGAACGCCCAACCCAAAGTCACTGAGTTTGACGTTGCCCTCGCCATCCACCAGTATATTTTCTGGCCTCAGGTCTCCATGCACGACACCTTTTGAATGACAGTAATGCACAGCGCTCCCAATCTGCTGGAAAATTCGATGGGCCTCCTCCTCCTGCAGATGTCCATCCTCCTGGATCTGGTCCAGCAGCCTTCCCCCGCTCGCATGCTCCATTACAAGGTAGGTGTTGACAGTGGTGTTGATGATCTGATAAAGCTGGATGATATTGGGATGACTGAGGGATTTCATGATATCAATTTCTGATGTGACAATAGAGGAGTTCCTTGGCAGGATTTTCAACGCCACCTGGGTCTGGGTGAGGAGGTGGCAGGCCAGCTTCACTTCACCAAAGCTGCTTTGGCAGATGGTGTTCAAGATCTTGTAATTATTTCTGAGGGACGCCTCATCGGAGGCTGTGACCTTGAGGTCCAACACCACCATTATCGTGCCAGTTAACTGTGCTAGGTTAAAAATTAAAATAATGGAAATCAGTTCTCAGAGGGAAACGTGACTCTAATTCCCACATTAGAAAGGCAGAATGGGCCATGCTCTTGCTACTTACTGCCCAGCCTGCCGTACCTGCTGTGTGCCCAGCAAACAAGTTGTCCTAAAATAAACACATCTCAAATAGACAATTTAATGATGCTCCTCAAGGCCACAGAAAACCAAAACAAACCAAGCGCTAAAGCAGTGGACTGAAAAAAAAAACAGAGCAGAAATGAAGGAAATTGGATATGAAAGAATATGAAAGCTTGTAGAGATCGAGAGTTAACTGAGAGCAGAGCTGAGCTGAAAGCCTGAACCCGGCTCCCAGAGAATGTGAATAAGAGACAAGAAAGGCTACAGTATTATAGCCGATACCACTGACATCCAGAGCATGAAGGAATATTTTCAAAACCCACGTTCCAGCGAACTGGAAAAATCTGGAAGAAAAGGCTAAGCTTCTAGACACACATGGCCCATCAACATCAAACCAAGAAGAGGAAAACACCATATTGAGTACAAGCAACAAGATCAAAGTAGTGATTAAATAACCTCCCAGCAAAGAAAAAAATCCAGGCCCAGGTGGATTCACTGAGGCTCTGAAGACCTTTTACAGAAGGACCATACCAACATCTAACCATTCCCTAAAGCAGAAATGGAAAGAGCTCACCCTACACAGCCAGGATGATCCTGACATCAAAGCTGGTTAGAGACACAAGCAAAGGGGAAATTATATCCAGGACAAATGTAGATGGGGAAAATCCTTTATAAGAATACTTAATACTCTACACCAAATTCAATGACACATTAAGAAGGCCATACTTCATGACCAAGATGAGTTCACCAAGGAACTCAAGGATAAGGATGTTGCAACATACACAAATTGTTCAGAGAGAGAGAGAGAGAGAGAGAGAGACAGAGACAGAGACAGAGACAGAGACAGAGACAGAGACAGAGACAGAGACAGACAGACAGAGACAGACAGACAGACATAGAGGAGAGAGGGAGGCAGTGGATTGAAGGACAAGAATGACACACCTAGCCATAAAGAATGACTGCCATTTTCAGGAAAATGGGTGGAACTAGAGCTCATGTGTTATGTGAGATCTTAATCTAAAACCTACACAGGGCCGGCCAGGGGGCTCAGGCAGTAAAGGTGCCCTCCACCGCCAAGCCTGACCTGAGTTCCATCCCTGGAACCCACAGTGGGAGGAGAAAACTGACTTCTAAAAGTTGTCCTCTACCTCCACATGTGTGCTGGGGTATATGCACAAACAGACACAAAAGGAAACAAGTGTGAAAAAGCAACCAAAAACCTCCAATACCTACCTATCTACTGAACCCTAAACTCCTAAGCCCAAACCAACAAACCCAGCAGATCACCAGTGTCAGATCCAACACATCACCAACATCCAAGACCACAACCCACCAGCCAACAGCTGTCCAAACTGTAAAACCCAGCTGCAGCCCATGCTTCTTATGGACAGGGACCTTGCATTGCTCACAATGGCTCCATGTGATGTCAGAGCAAGAAACAGACCAATCCCAGTCAGTCACACCCCACAGAGGGCACAGCCCACAGTGGGTTTCACACTTTTCCTTCACCCAGACTATATTAGGTTTCTCATCATTGTGAGCAAAGCCCTGAAACTTAGAGGAGGAAGGGATTCTTTGATCTCATCCTTTGAGGGAGGGGTGGAGACATGGTGGTAGGAGCCACTAGTACTGAAGGCAGAAGCTGTGGCTGCTTGAGGTGGCTAGTCGTACTATGTTCCATCCCCCACCCCAGTGACCATCCACTTCTCTGAGCTAGACTCCAGCTCTCCAGGGTTCTATAATGTCCCCAAGCACCACCTGATGGGGTCAACTGTTCAAACACAGAAGACATTTCAAATCCAACCCATCACAGAGACTTTCCCACCTACCTGTGTCTGCCAGAATGCCAGCCCCTCCAGAGAGGACGATGCCTCTGATGCATGGGGAGAGTGGGGGAGTGAGAAAACCCACAAGCACTTTGTGGGGGAGGTTTGCACTCACTGCTGGGTTGGAACATATTAACCTATTAACCAATTAACCAATCTGTTAGAAATTTAAGTCCTTTTATAGCAGGTTTAGAAGCCTTTTGTTAAAATGCATTCATTTCTCCTCTGGGTTCAACACATGGTGAAAAGAGAAGCCTGGCATTGCTGATGTTACTTTGTGTTTCCTTTTCTTGGAGTGGGCTGCTTCCAGGTGAGCACATTCATTACTCAAGGAAAGCTCAAAGCAGAGAGTTAAGTCATTATCTTGAACTTGCAGCTATTTTAGATTGTTATTTTATTATTTTTATAATAGTATATATTATATAATGTTATATTCTATACTATATAATAATATAATAAATAATTTTATTATCAGTGTGTGTGTGTGTGTGCGTGTGTGTGTGTATATCGTGGCTCAGGTGTAGAGGTAAGAATTGGTTCTCTCTACCCACTCTAAGTTCTTGGGACTGAACTAAAAAAAAGTGCTTTTGCATGCTGAGCCATGTTGCTGGCCACTGGTTTGCATTCTCAGGGGGCAGCAGAGCTCCAGAACTGTCTTCAGTGTCTGGGTTATCTTGGTTCAACTTGACTGGACCTGGAATCAAGTAAGAGACTTGCCTCTGGGAAAGTCTCTGAGGGTATTTCCCAAAATGGTTAACTGAGTGGGGAGAGCCCACCCCCAAAGCATGTGGCACCTTCAGGTGGTGGCCCAGACACTAGATGCCTGAAGGAAATCTGTTGCTTCTTGCCTGCCCTTTGCCCCTCTGCTGCTGCCTCTGCCATCCTCTTCTGACCGAGCTCAGCTTCTACGGCCTTCCAGCATGGACTGACTGCCAGTGGCTCTCTAGGATTCCTCCAGGCCTTAAGGACCAGGCTGGGACTGCTCAGGCACCCAGTGTTGAGGACTAAGCAGCTACCGAATTCCCAGACTCTCCAGCATGTGGACCGCCATTGTGGGAGTATCCATCAGTTGCCATGCAAGCCAGTCTAACACATGTCCTTTGCAATATACAACCGTTCTACCATGCTGTTCCTCTAGAGAACCCTGAGTAACACTCTCAGGGCAAGGCCATGCCCTGGAGCAGGCACAGTTGAAGCATGCACATTTTGGCCCAGGAATAAGTTCAGCCATGATCCCACTAGGATGAGAGAGGGTCATTTATGCCATTGGCCCATCGGCCATGGGTAACATGAAGTCAGAGAAGGAATGAGAGAGAAAGGGATGGGTTGGATGTGGTAACCCAAGAATATCAAGGGCTCCCAGAGGGGCTTACCTTTCATTTCCAAGAGAAAAGGGGAGAGGAAGGAAGGAGTAGGTTTCCTGGTGAGATGGGAGCTTGTTAAGGAAGAGGAAAAGAGAGACTAGAGAGAGAAGTCTGGCCTCCTGGCTGGCTCACCAGATATGCTGCCAGAGTAGGACTCAAGGTTGTCCCATGAAATTCAGGTCCCTTGTATCTCTAAAGAATTGAGCAAGACACAGAACAGTAACAGTGAAAGTGTTGATTTATTAAAAGAAAGTAAAGGCTGGAGAGGTGGCTCATTCACTGACGCATTTGCCACACAAGCATGAGAACCAGAACTCACGTAGTAAGTACTGTAACCCAAGGCTGGGACATTACGGTATCTAGATAGGCTTAGAGGCCGTTGAAGAGGGACTCCACCCTTACCCTCTGTTTTGGACTCAACCCTGTGTTTCCTTGGTAATACTAGAAGGGAAGCATCACAATTGCCCCTCCTGGCTGGAGAGATGGCTCAGAGGCACTGGCTGTTCTTCCAGAGGTCCTGAGTTCAACTCCCAGCAACCACATGGTGGTTCACAACCATCTACAATGAGATCTGGTGCCCTCTTCTGGCCTGCAGGCTGAACACTCACTGTATACATAATAAATAAATAAATAAATAAATAAATAAATAAATAAATAAATAAATAAATAAATAAATCTTTTTTAAAAAACCCAAAAAACAATTGCCCCTCCTTAGGCCTTAAAATGACATGCATAAAAGTGGAGGTAGGGCTGAAGGGATGGCTCAGAGGTTAAGAGCACTAGCTGCTCTTCCAGAGGCCCTGAGTTCAATTCCTGTAACCACATGGTGGCTCACAACCATCTGTAATGAAATCTGGTGCCCTCTTCTGGCCTGTAGGGATACAGGCAGAGAGAACACTGTATACATAATAAGTAAATAGAAGTGGAGGTATAAGGGCTTTGTTGAGGCCCATCAAGAGAAGGCTACTTTGTCCAGGGCAAAAGAATACATTTTGAGTTCTACCCCTGGCCAAGAGGAGACAAGACAGTCTAAGTTTCACAAAACATTACATACTATTGTCCCTCCCTTAAGAGTTAATTCAAGTGTGCTGTGGAACAATCCTTTTCTACACTATGAATATGTATTACTCTCACTGGGTAATTAAAAACTGACAGGCCGGTACCTAGGCAAGAAAGCCAAACTAAGAATGATGGGAAGAAGGAGGGCAGAGTCACAAGAGATGCCAGCCAGCTGCTCAGGAAGCAAGACATGCTAGAGGCTGGGTAAAGCCATGAGCCGCGTGACAAAACCCATAGAAATGGGTTAATTTAAATGTCAGAACTAATTAGTAATAAGCCTGAGCTATTGGCTAAGCATTTGTAATTAATATAAGCCTTTGTGTGATTATTTGAGACTGGGTGGTCAAGACAGGAAATGTCTGTTTACATATGGTGTTCAACGTGGAGCCAAAATTTCCACCTAAAACCTGACAAAGCTTTAAAAAGAATTCTAGACACACAAAACCAGAGATGAGCACAGCTTCTTGGTAGCTGCCTTTATCTTTGGTGAGCTCTGTTTGCTGGCGGTGAGCAGAGGAATAGCTCCTTTAAGAGACGGCTTTCTGGCTCGGTGCTAGCAGCAAAAATGGGCAGCTCTTTTAAGAGGTCCTACTACCAAACATTTATATGGTGTTTATGAGCAGCCAGTGGCACAGCTATTCGGTGGTGGTATAGACCTGGGAACTTTTCAGAGTTGGGATGGTAAACATGGCTCCCAGAGCTGGTGGTCAACGTGCCTCCACCGTGAGACTAAACTCTCAGAGAACCAAGGGAGAAGAGCCAGCGCCAGCTCACCATGATCAAAGTTACACAGTGGGTTTTCTTGCTCATGTAGACAGAAAAGGTTACAGATACACAGTAAGAACAGATTCAGACAAAAGAGCCTATAAACAGGTCACAATATATTTTTAAAAAAATGTGCATAGGCTTGGGAGAGGAAAAAAATATGTTTTTTTTTTTTCAAGACAGGGTTTCTCTGTGTAGTTTTGGTGCCTGTCCTAGATCTCGCTCTGTAGACCAGGCTGTCCTTGAACTCACAGAGATCCACCTGGCTCTGCCTCCCGAGTGCTTGGATTAAAGGCGTGCACCACTACTGCCCGGCAAAATATAGTTTTAAAATAGTAAAATTCTTAAAAAACAAAAAAGGAATAGAGTAATAGAAAATATAATAAGCCACACATAAAGATGGAAAATACACAGAGTCTGGATGCTGTATGTTATTGTGTTGTTTTCAATTTTTTTTGACTACTAATGAACAAATGATAAGTGCTAAGAGACATTTGATTATGAAAGCTGCTAGATTAAACCAACCTATATCTTTTAAAATATCTTGACTTCAAAATTTAAGTTAGAAGATATGTTTCTTTGAGAAAGAGGTTCTGCTTTTATTTCCACAGGAAATGAGAGACTCTGGATTCATTCTGGGTTAAGAAAAATCAGGTTTGATTGAGAAAGACCCCTGAAAAATCTACAATGGGAATGGATGTCCCAGATGATCCAACATTTAAGAGTGACTCTGTTGCAGTTTCTTCTGAGTTCTGCATCCAGAACAGCTTCAGGGCTGCTAGCTAAGATGATCCAACCTCACAGAATCCTCCAGTCAGGACTTGACCATAATCCTAAATTTTATTAGGGTCCCCCAAAGAATGCCAGTGTCCCCAATCAGCAATCATCTAGAGAACTATGCCCACATTCCCAAAAATAAATTATGAATTTTTGTCATCATTTAGAGGGGTTGTTATAAGTTGTTATTGGTAATGGTCAGGAAAAAAAGCTGAACAAAGGGATCTCATTCTAAAAATAAAAAGGTGGATATAGAAATAAGATAAAAGGGTAGATTATTGAATCTATTTTTAAACAAAAAAAAAGCCAACTACTAGTCTCAAATACTTTATATTGGTATGGATTTTTGTATATTGATACAAATTTGAGGTTATTTTTGTTATGCTGCATGTACGTTTCTACTCTTGTTTGGGAAATTGTGCTTAAGCATCTCATTTAAAAATACAATATATAGTTAAAATACAAGTTAATAATTAGTCATCTATAATAGTCACATATATCTATCAAACTTATAGTTAGGTTAGTTAGGTGTTCTAGGTATACAGAGAAATATTTCAGCTATATAGATAATCTTCAAACACTTCAAAGACCTACAGAATATGGCATTTAAAATGTCTTAATAACAGACCTTTTATGTCAGTGAGACATGTCTGCTGCTGGCAGCACCAATATACTTCAGAGAAGATTATGGGCATTGAAGAAACTTCATATGGAGTTTGTTTACTTTATGGCAAAAGCTAGCCATGTGGGCAAAAAAACTGTCCCTGCTTCAACTGCTGACAGTTACTGTCCAAACTGGACCAGCAGGACACTGAACTTTGCCAAGACAAGTTAGGATAGTCCTTCAGAGTTCCCTGCTTTACAGGAAAGTCTGTCAGATATGCTAGGCCTGTAGTCCAGAGTTGGATGCCCCAACATTACAGAGGAAACTTGGGTGACTGTCCAGGCAGCCTGATGTCCCTGTCATTGGTAACATTTCATTCTTCTGGGGTCTTTAATGGAGTTGTTATATATAATAGTTATAATTATAGTTTTCCTTAGTTATAATAGAAAGTAAATTAGATACAAAACTTTAGACTCACCAAGATAGATAATCAAGTATTTTCTCTAATTTTGCCAAATGCATATGGGCTGGATATTGTTATCTTAATTCTTACTTAACAACTTTGTTATATAGTTTTACTATATTAAGGTTAAAACCTTCCTTTTTAATTAGACAAAAGGGGGGAAATGCTGTGGAACAATACTTTTCTACACTATGAATATGTATTACTCTCATTGGTTAATAAAAAGCTGACAGGCCAGTAGCTGGGCAGGAAGTTAGGTGGGAAAGCCAAACTGAGAATGATGGGAAGAAAGAGGGCAGAGTCATGAGAGATGCCAACCAGTAGTCCAGGAAACAAGACATTCTAGAGGACAGGTAAAGCCACAAGTCATGTAGCAATACATAGAAATTAATTTAATAGAAGATTAATAGAAATGGGTTAATTTAAATGTAAGAGCTGGTTAGCAATAATCCTGAGCTATTGGCCAAGCATTTGTAATATAAGCCTCTGTGTGATTATTTGGGTCCAGGCAGTTGGAACAGGAAACGTCCATTTACACAAATGGACCTGTCAATCACCCTGGCAGGGCCACTCCCCAGGAACACAGATTTACCTGAAGACATGCTCAGATGGGAGGAATAATTATCCTTTTATGAGAAAATGTACTTATATATCCCCCATGTAGTTGTTCACAGATCTTCACTGCTAAGCCTGCCTGCAAGCATAATTCTTTCTTCTTCTTATATCTCTTTTTCAGATACCAGCCAAAAGCTTAAGTATGTGTTTCCTGTTGTCCTGGGCTTTTCCCCTTTCTCTAGATGTTCCCTCCTGCTTCCTACAGCAGCTTGCTGATTTCCATGCTTGATAAAAAAAAAAAGCATGACTTTCTCTGTTCTCAGTCTCCCGCCTTCTGGTGGCTGCCGGGATTTTCAGCTTGCCTGCCCTGTTGTTTTTCTCTCAAAATCTAATAAAATGGTCCTGAAGCTATCTTCTGAGTTCATTGTTAAATGTTCTCATCAAAGAGACAAAGAATCCACAAAAGGAAACCTTGATAACCTCATGATAGGGAGGTGGAGACAGCTCTCTGGGGCCTGCTGGGTAGCCAGGCTAGCTCTAATGTGCAACCACCAGGCCAATAGGAGACCTTGTTTGTTTCAAAAACCAGAGTGTTGGCACCTGAGGGAAGATGATACCTGATGCTGTCCTCTGAACTCTCCTCTCATATACAGAGAGGGAGAGAGACTAGAAAGTAGAATACTGGTGGGAGTGCAGCAAGCATGTGGCTCAAAGGGTTGTTTCTGGGTCAGGGTCCTTATTACTCAAGGGAAGGGAACTTCCAGGAGGGTACAACATTCTCAAGCTTTCAGATGGGACTGGTTTTCTTTGATAGGTGAAGGGTTGTACAGTCCTGGAGTTGGTCCCGGGCAGCTCTCAGTTTTTATTTATGGTTTTCTTGCTGGGTCCCAGAGTTAACCTTATGACTCACTGACTTAGGGAGGCTGACCATTCCTTCATGCCTCACCGTGGCATCTACATATTGTGTATTCCGGTAGACTGGCAGCATGGTAAGAAGGCACTCTCCTTGTGACTAGGGACTGGAGGCTGAAACATCAAGGTTAACCTCTGAAAGAAGCCAGTTTGCAGAGGAAGAGTGAAGGGCCTTCTTTACCCAGGCTTCATCTAATGAACAGAACATGATCGAGCAAAGCCCAGGAAAAACAAATGGGCAAGGTGGTTTTGTAAATGTATAGAAGGCCTTGCCTCTGGAGAACCAACACTTTTTGGGCTTCCCCGTCAGTTTACTAGCCCACTATTATCCTGGAAAGTTCCATTTTCTTAATAAACTGTCTCTATTTCTGTTCCTAACCCTGTGTCCCTAGTAAAATCTTTTATTCTGCAACATGACTCAGGAGCCTGGGATGGGGTGCCTCTGAACTCAACTTGCAGGTCTGAACTGGGCATGCTTTCCCTTTTCTCTTTTTCAGATACCAGCCAAGAAACTGCATACTTCCCCCACCATTCTAGGCTCCCTCTGATTCTCTGACCCCACATCTGACTTAAAAGGCCTGGCCTTTTCTGTACCTCTACTCCTCCTGGTAGCTGTCAAGATTTTCCACTTGCTCCTCCTGCTGTTTTCTCTCAAGCTTTAATAAAATTGTCTGGGGGATTCCTTCCAGTTCCATTTTAAAATATTTTATTAATGAGAGGTCCAAAAAGAGACCTCTGCTTCCCTGGTAACACTACTACTATATTTCCTGAAAAACCCCTTCAAACCACACTTACTGGAACAAGCCTTGAGGGCTTCACTCTCTCCTACCTGTTAGCAGGCACTGGACACCAGCCATAAATAATAGCACAACACACCTTCCTGCACGAGTCTCCCTCCCTTGATGACTTCCTGACACCAAAGTATAGGAACTGTTGTGTGATATTTTGATCATGTCTGACAAATAAAGCTTGCTTGGAGTCAGAGGGCAGAGCTAGCCACTAGCCAACCAAAATTAATCACAGAGGTTTTGGAGGACTGTAGACAGATAGGACAGGAAGTAGTAATGTGGGGCAGAGAGAGATCTCGCACCTTTTGGAGGAAGGAACGGAGCAGGTAGGAGAGGACTGGTGGCTTCTCTGCTTCTCTGATCCTTCGGATTCTTACCCGATATCTGACTCCTGAACATTTATTGATAAAGAATAATTAGAACAATGCTTCAAGGAACAGTTTTGAGTTCCCTAAATGAATCCCCAGGGTGTTTCGGGATATTTGATCACACTCTGTGTCTCTATCCTGGTTTGCCTAAGGCACCTTGTGATTGGTTTAATCAAGAGCTGAACACCCGATAGTTAGGCAGGAAAGGATAGGCAGGTCTTCCAGGTAGAGACAGGAACTCTGGGAAGAATCTGAGGTGGAGGATTTGCCAGAAAGATGTGGAGGAAGTCAGACTTACGGTATTGAGAAGAGGTAGTAAGTCACATGGCAGAACATAGATTAATATAATTTTATAATTTTAACTTTATAATTATATTTATATTAAATTATAATTTAATTATATAATTAATAATAAAATTAATTTATTTAAGAGCTAGTTGGGAACAAGCCTAAGCTAAGGTCAAACTTTCATACTTAATAAGAAGTCTCTGTGTCATTATTTGGGAGCTGGTGGTCCAAAGAAAGATCTACACCATACTGCATTCCTACAGCATGAACCACAGACCTGAGCAGCCCAGCACTATGACCTCCAGAGAGGTGGGTCTTTCAGATCAGCACTGCCCTGGCAGTATCTGGGGATCTGATGCCAATTAATACTCTCACCACGGGTCAGTGAGATGGCTCAGCAGATGACAAGTGCCTGCTGCCAAGTCAGACTACACAGTTCTACCCCTGGAACCAATTCCCCAAGGCTGTCCTCTGACCTCCATAGGCACCTCTGACCCCCACCCCACCTGATGAATAACTTGTCTTTAGATTATTTTTAATTATGTGGGAGTGTATGCCATATGTGTACAGGTGCCCGTGGGAGGCAAAAACATTAGATTCCCTGGAGCTGGAGTTATAGGCAGTTGTGAACCACTAGACTTAAGTATGGGAACCAAACGTGGGTCCTCTGCAAGAGCAATGCCTGCCCTTAATTCCTAAGCCATCCCTCTAGCCCACAGAAATAATTTCTAGTTCACAAATGTATTACGTTCTTAAAAACAAATGAACAAAACTCTCTGGGGGCTGGAGAGATGGCTTAGAGGTTAAGAGCACTTGCTATTCTTCCAAAGAGTTCAGTTCTCACGGAACTGACTATACTCTGTAATCCTCCACCACTTCCTTCCTTGTTGGCCTGACTTTGCTGAGGACCATATAAAACGTTACCTGCTTTTGGGGATCACGCCAAACTGCCTCTTCTGAGACTTATTTTTCTGGTCATGTCTGCCTTGCTTCATTTCCCACTTTCCTACCAAATCTCTTTATCCTGGATAACCTCTCCCCTTTAAGATCTTTTAGTAGTCAACAGGCAAAAAAAAAAAAAAAAAAAAAAAAATCCACCGCCAAGATGAAAGTCCAGAGTTCTGGCTCCCACATGCGAGGACCTCAAGTATCTCTGGACTCAGAAGGAAAGCATAGCTAATGTCTGGAATGGCCTGTAAGCTGTCCCTACAGTCCAGAGGACAGTTGGGAAGACTCCTCGATTCGGGTGAGAGGTCTTTTCAGGCGGAAGTGGAGGCAGGTGGAGGCCATCTGGCAGATTTTCCCAGTTAGTACCTCAAAGCTGCCAGGCGGTGTCTCTGAAGATGATGTCACCCCCGATAGCTTCAGCAGGTGAAGCTGCAAGAAAGGCAGCTCACAGCCAGGGATTCCAACCATAAAACTGGGAAAGATCTGGCATGGCTTAGACTTTTGTAGTTGCATAATGTAGGAAATCCCAAGAATCCAGGATCAAGTCAAAATTGCAAATAAATAATAAAAATCGAAAGGCAGTAAGCCAGGATATTCATGCACTGTAGTTTTCTTCTCTCTTGTTTCCCCATTTGTAAAATCTTGAGTACAGTATAGTAAGAATGGTCACTAGCCACACAGGCTTTAAGTTTATTTTTTTCAAGACTTACTCCCACCACCACCACCACCTTGGGGTGTATCGGCACATACCTTTAATCCTAGCACTCAGGAGGCAGAGGCAGTTCTTCATAAATTCCAGGCCAGCCTGGTCTACATAGAGGGTTCCAGGACAGACCCTGTCTCAGAAGAAAAAAAGAAAGAAAGAAAGAAATTTATGACCTAATTTTAATTATGTGTATATGTGTGTGAGTGTATGCCATGTTGTGCAGTTGCTCACTGAGGCGGGAAGAGGATGTCAGATCTCCTGGAGCTGGACCTGAAGTTACAAGTGATTTCCAGCTGCCTCTCATGGGTGCTGAGAACCAAACTCAAGTCCTCTGCAAGAGCGGTATATATTTTAACCACTGAGCATCTCTCCTGCCCCCACCTAGGCTTAAAAAAAAAATCTGTCTTAAAGTTGACGTGTAGTGTGGGATGACTCATCCCTAACGGGCTTGAGAGCCAGACTGCCCAAACAAGTAAAAAAGATACTTTCTGAGAGCCAGCCTGGGTCTGCCTGATGGTCTTAGCAACAGCAGCCTAAACATGATCTGGAGATGACCTGGACCAATGAGAGACAGCCATGTCACACCAGTTGATGCATATTCATCAGACCTTCCCCCAGGGTCGGGTGGAGGGTTTATAAGGCTTGCCTCTTCCTGAATAAACTGAGCTTGTTGTTTCGACATTCTCCCGGAGTCTGTGTGGTTTGACTCTGCGCCTACTTGGCTCCCACCCCCAAAGGGAACAACAACAAGGACCCTGCTACAGTGTAGAAACTTGGGTGAGTTTTCTGAGGCTCTCATGACAGGAGACTCCTATGGGCTGTTGGGACGTGTCAATTTTTACAAGACCTAGAACCCCGATATAAGGAACAAAGCCAGTTTTCCAGGGCCACCTACTGACCTGTTTTCTTTAAAGCTTTCTGCTTACATTAGATAAGACATTCCAGTTTGTGGTTTGAATGTGAAATGTCCCCATAGGCTCATGGGTTTGAACTTTGGTTACCAGCCAATGGTGCTATTTTATAAGGCTGTAGTTCCCTAGGAGGTAGAGTGTAGATGTAACCAATCGTCTTATTAAAATAAGATGCACAGAGCCAATGTAAAAGAGAAAGCCGAGAGGTCAGAGCTCAGAGATAAAATCTTACCTCCTGCAGTGCTCCTAACTTCCCTGAGAGAGAGCTACTTCCTGTTTGTCTGTGTTTAAATAGTCTTTCTGTTCTGCCTTCTCATTGGTTGTAAACCCAACCACATGACTGCCTCATCACTGCCTGTAAGTACCGCCCTCCAGGTCTTAAAGGCGTATGTCTCCAATACTGGCTGTATCCCTGAACACACAGAAATCTACCTAGCTCTTCTAACCACCATGCTCTTGCTATGGCTCTAATAGCTCTGACCCCAGGGCAATTTTATTTATTAACATAAAATTAAAATCACATTTCAGTACAAATAAAATATCACCATAGTAGCATCTTGAGGAATTGTGATTCTGTCTCATGTGCCTGTCATAATGCTTTTCTTGCCATGATGGACTGTTTCCCTTCAAACTGTAAGCCAAAACAATCTCTGCCTGCCTCTAGTGTTCTGTTAAGAAGTCTTTCTAGGCACAGCAGTGCAGCACTGGAGGTGGAATTGCAGCAAGTTTGAGGACATCCTGTGGGCTACCTACTGAGCTCATGTCAGCCTGGGCTACATAGAAAGACCCCATTTCAAAACAAAACAAAATAAAAAAAAATAATAAAACAAAACCTATGTGGACACTGGGTGCTGGCCATCATCGTTACATAACAGAACACTGTATGCAGCTGCATCTCACAGTGAGTTGCCCTTGACTCAACTCTCTTCCTCTGATCCCCAAGGCAGATCCTTTAATAGATGCACAAATTACAAAGATTTCCTCATAGTCTAAGTTGGGCTTCCCAATATTTATATGCAGAGGGCCTAGCTCAGTCCCATGCAGATTCCCTGTTGTTTCGTTCAGTCTCTGTGTTGAGCCCAGGTTAATTGATTCTGTGGGTTTTCTTGTGATGCCTTGGCCTCTCTGGCTCCTACAATCCTTCCTCCCTCTCTTTAGCAGGATTCCCTGAGCTTGGCCTGTTTGACTGTGGGTCTCTGCATCTGTTTCCAGCAGTTGCCAGATGAAGCCTCTCTGATGGCTATTGGGCTAGGCACCAATGTGTGGGGTGGGGAGGGGTGTCAGGACCTTGGCCTGTGTGGCTGCGTTCCTGCTGAGCTGCACCTGGCCTGGCTCCAGAGAGTAGCACCTAGCCCTGATCCATCTTTTGTTTAGCAGACACCCTTTGTTTCTCTTGTTGCCCTATGTGAGTCGTCTCAGAGTCTCCCAAGGATACAAAGGCCTATGCGAAGCTTGGTTCAGGAAACACAGAAAATTGTGGTACCTGAGAAATTGAGGAATTTGCACTTGGCATTGTATTTTTGGGAGCTTCTTTCAGATTATTTTGAACATATGGAAATCAACTGGCTGAACTATACAATACAGAGAAAAATAAAAATGCCCTGAGTGAAGGGAAAGTCTTTTAGCCCTTAGAGATTGGATCCCCCTGCAGCCACAAAAGACTAGATTCATTCTTAAGGTGCCTGAGTTTTCTTTCCATGGATCTGTGTGAACCCACAAATCTGTGCCACACTTCAAGACAGGCTTGGCCTCTGGTGGGTAGGAGGTTTCCACCAGAGGTATAGGCTAGGATCAATTCAACTCTCCTTATAGATAATCAACTCCCCACTTATCTGTCGTTAGTTCTCATCAATTGTTTTTGCTTATGAAGATACATGGCAGTTTAAATGGGAATTATTGGACTGGAGAGTTGGCTTAGTGGTTAAAATCATGTACTGTGTGAACTGTTTTTCCAGTAGACTAGCATTCTATTCCTAGCACCTATCAGTGATCACTTGTCAGCCAGGTGATGGTGGCACACACCTTCAAACCTAGCACCCCAGAGGCAGAAGCAGGAGGATCTCTGAGTTCGAGGCCAGCCTGGTCTAAAGAGTGAGTTCCATGACAGCCAGGGCTAAATAGAGAAAAAACAAAACAATCACTTGCTAACTCCAGTTCCAGAGAATCCAACACCCTCTTCTGGCCTCCACAGGTACATGAACATACACAGAGACATATAATTACAGATATAAATAGTTATTATTTGTAGAGAGTCTAGCAGTACTGTGTAAATCCATCATTCTTTTCTGCTTTATGTGTGTGGGCACCATTCCTGCCTAGTTGCCCTGACAGATGCCATGTGTCATACTCTGTACGGGTGTTTGGGTTTCTTGAACCCATCCGTGAGTAATGCCAGACAAGTTTGTACATCAATGACACCTTATGATTGAAATTTTACCTGAAACCATGTTTTCTTGTTTGTGTGTGTGTGAAGTTGTCTCTGGTGAAATCTTCAACACTGTCATACCTCTTAAATTTGGCCAGCTCCATGGCCTGGGCTTTTTAAACATTTAAACAATTTAAAATTACCATTTTGGGGGCTGGAGAGATGGCTCAGTAGTTAAAAGCACTGGCTGCTCTTCTAGAAGACCCAGGTTTGATTTCTAGAACTTCCACAGCAGCTCACAACTGTCTAAACTCCAGTCCCATGGGATCTGACACCCTTTTCTGGCCTCCATGGGCACCAGGCATACATGTGGTATACAGTCATACATGCAGGCAAAACATATACTTAAAATTTCTTATGTATGAGTATCTGCGTGTATGTGTGCTATGTGCACAAAGCATCTGAAAAAGGCATCAGATCCCTTAAAACTAGAGTTACAGACATGGGTGCTGGGAACCCTCAGGCCTCTGCCAGAGCAAGTGCTCTTAACCACTGGGCCATCTCACCAGCTGTTTTTGGCTCTGATCTAAGATTCACAGCTCTCTACCTCTCCACATCTCAACTTTGTGTATGGGTATTGTACTGGTAGTTTTAGGTCAACTTGACATGTTAGAGTCATCAGGAGAGATTCCGAATTGAGAAAATGGCCCATAAGATCAGGTTGTAAGCAAGCCTGTAGGACATTTTCTTAGTGATTGATGGAGGAAGGCACAGCCCACTAAGGGTGGTACCATCCCTGAACTGGTCGTCCTGGGTTCTATAACAAAGCAAGCTGAGCATGCTGTTGAGCAAGCCAGTAAGTATTCCTCCATGAACTCTGTATCAGCTCCTGCTCTCCAGGTTCCTGCCCTGCCCGAGTTCCTGTCCTGGCTTCCTCTGATGACTGTGATGTGGAAGCCTAAGCCCCCAATAACCCTTTCCTCCCCAAGTTGCTTTGGTCATGGTGTTTCACCACAGCAGCAACCCTAAGACAGGTGTTTTACTTGCATATATGTCTGTGTACCACATGAGTGCAGTACTTACACAGGTTAGAAGTAGGTGTGGGTCTCCTGGGATTGCAGCTACAGAGGGTTGTGAGCCACCATGTAGGTGCTAAGAACTGAACCTTAGTCCTCTAGAAGAGCAGCAAGTGCTCTTAACTACTGAGCCATCTCTCCAGCCCCGACTTCTCAGAGCACTGCGCTCTCAAGCTTTACAGTGGCAGCGCTGCCCAGCGTGGTATGGCAGCATCCTGGTACTCAGGGTGGAGTGTAGGCTGGGCCACTTCTCACAAAAAGCTGTGGCAGTGGGGAAGCAATGCCACTGACTGGGGGCTCTGGGGGGCAGCTTGGGGAGTGCCCCTCGGTTTTCGGGATTAAATTACAAAAAGGCCGTACCTTCTATCTTACTCTAAGGTAAGGTCCACATGGCAAAGAACCTGAGTCCTGCCAAAAGTGAGTTTGTGAGGAGCTGGCCAAGGCTGGAGTAACTCCAGTGAAGGGAGGACCTAGGAAAGCCATTCCTGGGCCCCACAGCAGCAGAGCTTGTAAGGAAATCCTTATTGCTTCAAGGTTACCCTTACACAACAGTAAGTAATGCACTCACAACATCTGAGGCTCCATCCCAGAGATGGAGACTGTTAGCTAAGAGCCCTCCTAAAGGGAACATGTCTTCAGGAGAACGAGGAGCTGGCTCTGCACTCAACACTGAACATGTTCAAGACTTAGCCTGGTTTGACTTTATTGGAGACATGGTATCACTATGCAGCCTTGGCTGTCCTGAAACTCACTGTGTATCCTCAGAGAACCACCTATCTCTGACTCCCCTGGAACTAAGGCATGTGCCACCATCAAACTGGTTTACTAGTACCTCTGAAGAACACTTTCAATTTAGTTAATTTTTCCTAATTTATTATTTTCTTCACAGAAAAATATCTGTAGCTCAGCACAATGTTTGAGAAGCTAATGCAGGAAGATCAAGGCCATCTTGGTCAACTTAGTGAGACCTTGTCTCAAAATTATGAAGGGCTGGGAATGTGGCTTCCCAGCAAAATTCTTGCCTGGCACATAAGTCCTCACACATGTTCAGTCTCCACCATCCCAAGAGAGCTAACAACTTTCTAACTAGTAAAAAGCCACATTCGAAATCAGACAGAAATGGTTTCTTTTTAATTGAGTACTTCATTCAGATGTTCCCTCTGTTGGCTTCTGCTCTGGAAGCAGCTAGGTCCCCACCTCAATATCACAACTGACTGGGTTGAGTGAACATGGGCTCCAAACCAGGGCTTTCAGAACAGCAAAACAATAAACGGAAAACCAAGCCTCTCCCTTCACTCAGGAGGGACTGGAGGCACAGGGTCCAATCCCACCCTGCAACTGTAGACACCGTGGAGTCTGGACTGCTAACACAGAAACTGGGGCGCCTAGACCAAGGCAGCAGCCCCATACACTCCAGCTCAAGGATCTGACCACCAACCTCTTCCAATAGGAATGGACACTCTTGAAGGAGTTCTGGCATCTACTTAATTTCCCAAAGAGGTGTAAAATCTACCAAAAGGGATAAAATGGGTCAGAATAAATCAGCTCTCTCACGATAAACTTTCCTGAGTAACAACTTTTGGTTGCTGAGAAGCCTCAGCACAGTATTTCAAAGTGGCAAAATCCAGGGCAAACACGGAGTACATCCAGCAGTAGCTTAACGCTCAAGGACAGGTTTATGCAGGACATAGGTGCACACCCCCCACTTTTCTTCAGTGTATATGGCAAGTAGCCAAGACCCTTGATCATTAAAATAAGTTATTTTGTACATTACAGTGCATAGAGGGAGTTTCACAGAGGTGACCAAAAGGCATTGTGCACAAAGTCCTGTGGCCTTCAGGAGCTTGACCCCTGTTCTTTGGCTGCAGAGGCCGTAGCAGCTGTTTCCTCCACCTGCTCCGCTGGCTTTGCCTCCTCTTCCTCTTCCTCATCTTGGGGATAGAGGTCCGGGTACTTCTGCATGCACTCCTGCATGGCCCGGAACTGGTCTATACAGTCTGATCCCTTGATTTCTTCTTTGCTGTAGTGGAAGCAGGAAAAGGCAGACTTGAACTGTTCCCCACAGGGGCCACTGGCCATTCCCCCAAGACATGGGCAATTCCAGTTAATATCTCCGTTGGGCAGTATCAATCCTAGAACAGGAAGATGGACAAGGGAAAGGTGAGAGATCTTCTCTATGATCTTACACATGCAAAGTATGTTTGTTTGGTCCTTATTGCGTGGAAGGCGTCCCCCATGACCTCTCTATGTGCGTTCTGGTCTACTGTCTAAGCCACCTCCCAGAACTAGAATCAGAACTCTGAGACTTAAATACCAGGAATCTCCTTAGCCAGAGCAAGTACTGAGCCTCCAGGCCCTGCTCCCTCCCACAGCCCTGCACCATGCCTCTGCTCAGCGCAGTCTAGAGAATGGTGCAATGTATGGATGGGCAAAGATCTTAAAACATGTTGTACAATGCAAAATAAGAACTTTTAGACTAGTGGGGCTGGACTCTTCCCATACAAATCAAACATTAGGGTGGGGCATAGCACAGAGGCAGAGCAAGGCTTGCCATTCACAAGACCCTGGGTTCGATCCCCAATCTGTAAAAAAATAAACCAAACTTTTAAGTTAAGTGATTTATTATGAATGAGCTGGGAAGTCAGGCTATAGATGGGTTTTTAGTAAATGCTACATTGGCTTCTTCCTTTTGAATTTGGCTATTTCTATGAATTCGTTCACATCTAAACAGAATCTTCTAGTTTTCCAAAAGGTTCAAGATGACAGTTCTACTTTCGGCTTTGTGATGGACACAGAAGCACTTCTCCTGTGAGCCTACTGGGGCAGAGAATGCTGGCAGTTGAGCACTTGCCTCCAGTGTTGAGGATCCTTGCCCTCAAAAAAAAAAAAAAAAAAAAAAAAGGAAAGAAGGAAGGAAGGACGGCCTGCACAAACTGAAATGCCACGTGACCCTTTACTCTAGTGGCATGCCCAGGCGTGGCTGCAGAGCTAGTGTCCAAAGTCCTAGGCTGAATCCTGCCTCTCAACGCCAGCTCTGAGAGCTTCACTGATCAGACCTGCCCCAACTGGGGACATCAGGAAACGTCACTGGTGCCCGTCAGCAGGCAGCTCAGCAGCAATGCCACAGCTGCAGAGTAAGTTCCTGTGCATGAAGCTGCGTGGCAACTGAAGGGTTCCCTCTGACACTGCAGGTTTCTGGGCTTCAGAGCCAAATCAGGACAGTAGCCAGGCCTATCAGATCCCCAACCCCGACTCCTCAACCTGCAACCTCTGAGGGACCCCAATGCTGAATATACTGCTGGCCCTGCAGGTGCCAATGTGCTAACCCACACAACACCTTTCAAAAGAAAGAAGATTGACATTTAAAAACTGTAGCCCAGATATCTGCTATCTGTGGTGGCACATACCTGTGGCCTTAGCCTAAGCTATTGTTTTTGGACAGGGTCCTAGCTGCACTGAAGTCTGCTTTATAGAGCAGACTGGTGGGCCTTGAACTCCAAGTGCTCTTGTAGAGGACCTAGGTTCCATTTCCAGCACCCATATATATAAAATAATAAACAGTTAAAAACAAAAATAAAAGCACAACTCAGGTCTGCAGAAGTCCTTGTTTTATTCTTCTCAGAGCCTCGGATAGGACAGGGTGCATTGTGAACTGGGACATACAACACACACCCACAAGATGGCAGCTTTAGCAGTCCTAGTGCAGAAGTACATTTAAACACAACAGACACAGCCTGTCTGCTCACACCTCCAGAGCTCTGACATATGTGCAGCTAATATGGACTCCAGGTAAACAAAGGACCAGAACTGACATGAGTTCACACTTCTTCATTAAGAAAGGCTGACTCAGGTCAGCTACAGCTGTCACTCTTAGAATACCAATACTGTGACATCTGCTTTGCCAATATTCCCAACACGGTGCTAGGTATTCACCCTTACTTGGCAGCAGGCTAACAGGTGAAGGTCCTGCCCGGAACACGCATCTGCTTTAGATCAGGTCTGAAAGTCCTGGCCACAAGCCTATCCTCCAGGGCTGTCTGCTTTAAGCTCAATCTTACTCACCAGCAAGTCTCACCTGAAGCGCTTGTTCCTGTGCTGAATTGAGTCTTGCTGACACTATATGAGCCGGGAATGCTGCCTACACCTACCCCACAGACTGGAGTACCTACACATCTAGCCCAAAGCCTAGAGAGTGACATCATGTGTCCAAGGGGCTACTGTTACATTTGGAGATGAGCCCAGGGGTGTGTGACAGTTCTGATTTAACAGGGAGAAGGACCAGCTTGCCTGGTTGCTGTTCTCTTGCCTGCAAATTAGCTGGTACACATGGCAGGGCTTATCCCAGTAACCTGACAGGGCAGAGATCCCTCAGTTACAACTTCAGTCCCTCTTAATTTCATCAGGACAAATATGTAGAATGGAGACAGAATGTTTTAGCAAGAAGAAACTGCTGCCTGCTGGCTTGGCACAGTCCCAACCCCTGGGAGGGATACAGAGCAACCACAGAGCTGGACATCTGTCCACGGCTAAGGGAGATAAAGTGGGAAGGCAGTGCTCAATACCAAGCCTCCCCTGGGGTGTGTCTGTGGGTCCCTCATCTCTCACCGTGCTCCTCATAGGGATCATTGGGGTCATCAGCCACCAGCTCTGCACTGCTAGGAGTTTCATGGTCTTCTTTGGTCACAAATATGATCCGATCCTTCCCTAGGGTTGGGAGCAGAGGAAGATGGAGTCATTGGAGGGAAATGAAACACAGAACAGCCAATCTGAAGACGGTCCCCTGTATCTGTCCCCCATCACTGACGAGACAGCTCAGCAGCCACTTCCAATGAGAGCCAGCTGGAGTGAGAATTCCACTCAGGTGGTGAGTGAGAAGACTGCACATCGTCTGATTCTCCAAGCTGAGGGGAAGAGGAGTGCATTCCCTGTGAAGAGCCAGACAGAGGACAACTCACAACCAGGAGGAAACTGGAGCACTGTGACCTGGGGACCCCAGCCCACAGCTGATGTAGCTGTGAGGCTCTAGAGCCAGCCTAGGGAAAACGACCCAGGCACCAGCCTCTGAAAGACAGAGCATATCCAGGTCAGACATGGTGAGAAGGAGCCTAGGAAGGGCAGATTTGAAGCACTCCTCAGAGTGGGTCTCGTTCCCTCTTCTCGAACAGCCCCTAAGAGGACAGAATTCAAAC
The DNA here is from genome assembly GCF_049852395.1 of Peromyscus maniculatus bairdii. Classification (NCBI taxonomy): domain Eukaryota; kingdom Metazoa; phylum Chordata; class Mammalia; order Rodentia; family Cricetidae; genus Peromyscus; species Peromyscus maniculatus. Next base: position 113,710,916 of record NC_134854.1, read on the forward strand.
TTCCCAGGCCCCTGCCCCCTTTTACTTAGGCCTGGTTAAGCTCCTGAGGCCTCAGGGAAAAATACAAGGAGCAGGTATGTTAGACATCAGAGTTTCTCCCAATGGTGTGGGGACAAGACATGCCTCTTTGACAGAAACCTTATAGTGACCCTATGAGGAATCCTAATGAGCCCAGCTACTCAGAAGCTGAAGCAGGACAGTGAGTTCAAGACTAGCCTGAGCTATATAGAGAAACCCTGTTTCAAAAAGCAAAAATAAGCAAATTTTTAAAAAGGAAGAAAACAACGGGCTAGAAGAGCTCTCCTGAACACCCTGTGGCTCACCCTCTGACAGATTTTGGCTATCAGTTGTATGCCCCGCCCCCCCTTCACAGCAGCCACATATCAGGCATTTCCATTGTGGTGGAATCTTTCTCAGTACCCACAATGCACAGGGTGTCATCTGTTTCCATGGTGGTCCCTTGGGGGCAGACTTGGACTGGTTCAATTTTGGATCCTTTGTAACAGCCAGCCCTCGACCCACCCACCACTCCTGAGGAGAACAGCAGTGCCCTCTGTCCACAGTGGTGACTTACATGGGCTGGAACCTCCAAAGTCCCTCCCACCCAAGCCTTTCCAGCACCCACACTGTTCTCCTCAGCACACAACATTACTGACCTCTGAGCATGACAATAAAGGCAACAGAGACCCACCCAGTCCCAGCCCCAAACTGAGGAGGAGGGAAAGGTCGAAGTCTGAAATCCCCAACCCTCCCAGGAAAAGTGCAAGGACAATCCTGAGTCTTCTGACAGCGCACCCTGACCCTGGAGACCTGGGGTCTCTAGACTCTCACCCAGAGAGCACACTGAAGACTTTTTCAGGTATGACTAACCCTGCCCTTCATGAGTAGCCTTGAGGGAGGTAGCTACTATGAAAGCTGAGGCCAGGCTGCACACAGGCAGCTCTCTGAAGGCTGCCAGCACTGTGTCCACTCTGCCCCTGTATTCTGCAAAGTTCAGGTCCAGGCATGTGAAGGAAAAGTAAGGCAAAGGGTTGAGACCACGCTTGAGCTGGAATTCCCAAGGAAGAGGCCTGGAGAAGGCAGGTGAAGGCGACCATCAGAGGCTGCCTCAGTACAAAGGACAGTTTAGGGACAGAGGCCTCACACACTGGCAGACAGGAGCAATGAGCGGGTCTTCGCCACAGGGCTGGCCCCCCTGCCCACCTGGGCTCTCTGCCCAGAGGCAGTCTTGGCCTCAGCACCTAACACAGTTGGACTGCTCTTCCCACTGCTGGAGAAAGCATCTAAACAAGGCCACTGGGCCATGTTCGAGTGCTTAATGACCCTGGAGACTCTGGCCAGGCTCCAGAACCCCCAAAAGCCATTTGCATAACTGCTGAGTGCTAAGCAAAAGCAGCTGACATACAGCTCTCAGCTCAGCTCTGACAGTTGTGACCTCCGCTGAGCATGGGCCAGAGGGAAGGGGACAAATTGGACAAGTCCCTGAAACACCTGGGATGATACACGCAGAGACCAGACCTCACCCAGCCAAGCGCAATCAAACTCCTGGGCACATCCATATGGCCCTAGGCTCCCGGACACTGACACCCAGTCAGGTTGGGGTGAAGCAGCTTGGTATTCCTTTACACTTGTAAGTTGTTAGCCCTCCTATCAACGCAGAGGCAGGTAGGTATCCTCTACTCTCCTTTCCTGAAAGGCGAAGCAGGCAAAACACTTACATGCAAAAAAGAAAAAATGTTTTTTTAAAAAGGAAAGGAACTATGTCTATAAACCTTCAATACTTTCTGCTTGATATTAGGACTTGATATTAAGGGTGTCAGCGCTGACTATGACACAAGCATCAAGTGAAGAAAACTGATTGGGTCAGGGGCTGTCTTCAGAAAGAAAAACAAATAATTCACGGGTCTGGATTCCATCTGGGGCTAGGATAGAGTTTAAAAGGGACTGGGACCATCCCTCAGGTGGTAGAATGCTTGCCGAGTGTGCGCACAAATAACGAGGCAGAGTAGCCCAAACTTACAATCCCAACAGAGGCAGAGGCAGGATCAGGAACTCAAGGCCAAGTGAAGCCTGAAGCCAAAAGGTGGCTCTAGGAATTCAGGGTTCATTCTCCCAAGGTCTAAAGACTGGGAAAGTCTGGAGGAAACTGCATCTGAAATGGTTTTCAAAGCCATGGCAACCCTGCGGAGTCTTCAGTACACTGTCTCAGCACTTTCCCTCTTACTTAGCAGATAGTAATTATCCATCATCTGGGAGTGCTTTAATGCCAACCTCTTCTCATTCTGCAGACACAGAGTGTCACTCTACTCACTATTACATGCCCAATGGCTGGCATCGAAATGCCTGCAATAAAAACAGAAGAGGGCAGGCACTGGCAGAGAAACACTGGCAGCACAAGGCCAGAGTGAGGCTTCACCCACACTGTGGGACTCCCCGAATGTCAACTTGAGGTGTATGGACCTTTGACATACATGTGTCCAGGCAACCATTTGCTTAGAACAGAGGATAGGCATGGGCCTGGGATCATTCTATTAAATCCTGAGCACCCACTGTATACCAGGCCTCCTGCCAACTCTCAGGTTGGTGGGAGATGACAATAATTTCAGAGTTTATGAAGACACAAAGTATCAGGGAAGACCTGGAGGGAGAAAGTACCAGACAAAGGCATAGCCAGAGCAGCTGAGGAGCAGGTGGGAAAACATGAGGCTGGAAGAATAACGTAGTATGGTCACCTAACACCTTATATAGTATTTATTTATTTATTTATTTATTTATTTATTTATTTATTTTGAGAGAGGATCTCACTATGTAGCCCTGGCTGGCCTTGAACTCAAAGCTCATAGGTAAGGGAATATACCTTTAATCCCAGTATTTGGGAGGAAGAAGATCTCTGAGTTTGCAGCACATAGTGAGACTATTTCAAACAAACAAAAAACTAAACACACACACACACACACACACACACACACACACACACACAATGGTTATCTTTCAAACCACGAAGACAAGTTCAATGCTGTAGTAGCAGTGAAAGGATCCAGCCTCCTTCCTGGAGAAGCAGAGGCCTGTAAACCCTTCAAGAGGCAGCAGTGGTTACCTGCATAGCCTCCTTTCCCCAAAGACTCAACATCAACCTGCCAACTGGTGAACTAGACTTGGATTCTTTTGCTTTCAGGCACTAGACTTGGAGGAAACAAAAATCATGACAAGAATCTCCTGCCTAACAGTGCTGGGAGATGGAGGCTTTTGTCCAAGGGACACCAAGTGCTAACCAACAGACACAGTCCTCAAGAGAGATGTCAGTCAATTATGATGCTGGGAAGGGGGGGGGGTCTAGAGTGGGAGGAAAAGGCTGTGCCATGTAGACTGGGTCTTCTAACTGGATGTATGGCCCTGGGTGGATTAGTTCCTCCTTTACCCTTCAGATTCCCTAGACTTACAAGGAAGAAGCTGGCCTACTCATCCTAAAATTCTGGATGACCCAAGTCTCCCTGTAGCTTTGTATTCCCAGGAGTCCTCCAACCCATTCCTGCCCTGGGCACATGCTGTGTGAATACCACAATAAACGAGGGCGGACCATTCAATTTACAAGACTAGGAACTAGGGCCTGGAGGGACTGGCTGGCAGCTCAGACACAAGGAGCCAGTTAGTGCCGGGAAGCCATGGTGAAGCCCACAATCCTAATTAGTTTTAACAATAAAAACCGGGAGTCAGATATCGAGGGTGAAAGGTGAAAAGATCAGAGCAGCAGCCACCTCTGTCCAGACTGGGAGACCAAATGGGGCGAGATCCTGTCTCCATCCACCTAGTGCTGGGATTAAAGGCGTGCACCACCACCACCCGGCTCTGCCCACCCATCTAGTGCAGGGATTAACGGTCTGTCTGTTTCTATTTTAGGCTGGTTCAATCTCGTGTAGCCCAGGGTGGCCTTGAACTCCTGATCTTCCTGCTCCCTCCCTCTCCCAAGTGCTGGGATTAAAGGTGTGCGCCACCACTGCCAGGCCTCTGTGGTTAACTAGTGGCTAGCTCTGCCCTCTGAGCTCCAGGCAAGCTTCATTTGTCAGAACACAAAATAACACACAACACCATGGCGCAGACTTAGGGCTGCTGCCTACAGGTAACAGGGAGAGGAAGTGAGTGGTCCTCAACGTGGCTAGAGGCGGAAGAAAGGAAGGCTTTTAACAGAGGGCTCCCCACGGGTACTACAGCTTCGTGACCGTAACCCGTTCTCAGTTTACTGTCTGGTAAAACGTGGACAATAACAGAACCCGACTTACAAAGGTCGCTACGTGAAGTTTAAAGAGTGCCTGGTATACAGGAGGAGCTCAATAAATGCTCCTGCCAGTGGCATTTCACCACGCAGCACAGCCCACGCGGTAATTTTTCGGGATAGTCCTGGGCAGGACACAAACACGTGGGGCGTGCTAGGGGCGACGGCGACTGATTCCTAACAGTCCCCGATTTCCAGCCAGGATAGAACGTGCTCCGCACTCGCGGGCCCCACGTGAGGCCCCAGAGGCCAGGGTTTGGGTTTCACGGTGACCTTGGACCAGCCTCGTTCCTCACGGAGCCTCTACTTTCTCATCTGGAAACGGCCGCGTGAGGCCCACGATGGGCCCACGGCCGCCCTGCGGAAACTACCCCACCGCGTGTCTCTGGCAGGCCCGCGCCCGACCGGTCTCCATGGCAGCGCCCGACCCCACCTTCTTGCCGGCAGTAGGACATGGTTGCTCCCGACGCTCGCAGCTCTCGAAGACAGCCGGGGCGGCCGGAGCGGATACACACCTTCACGCCGTGACCTCCCTTCTCTCCTCAAGCCTGGCGGGAGGCAGTGAGGCCCGCGCGGACCCGCCCCCTCCAGGCCTGCCCGCCGCGCGCCTGCCTCCAAGTCTACTAAGCACCAGCGCCGCTCCTCAGCCGAAAACTACGATGCCCAGCAGCCCCTGCGCCCCCTCCATCGAGGCAGGTACTACAATTCCCAGAAATCTTGCAGCACGCACGCGCACCAGTGAAGTAATGGGCGTGTTACCATTTTGTGGCGAAAGTGTCCGACAGAGGACTACATTTCCCAGCAGGCCTCGAGATGCGCACGCGCAGACAACTTGCGAGGCGCAGGCAACTACCCGCGGGGCGGTAACTCTTGTCCTGAGTCCCGCCAGGTCCCGGATTCCACGCGGAGTCTTGCAGCTAGCTCTGTGGCAGACAGGAGGTCACCGAATTCTGCATTCCGGTCGTCAGCCCAATTCCTAGCAGAGCAGTGCGAGACCGCGGAGGCGAGCTGGGCCCACCATGGCCGCGAACGTGAGTACCACCTCCTGGTCTCCCGGCCACACCATCATCCGGGCCGCTCCCCCGGTTGACGCTGGGTCCTTCGTCGATGCCACCCCAGTGGGTGCGGCGGCCCTGACCTCCCCGTTTTCGTCCATCTGTCCAGTCACCATCAGGCCTCGCGTTTGTCGGACGCTCCCCTCAGTCGAGTCCGCTCGTGCGTGGCCGCTCCTTCCAGTCCTAGTTTCTGTCTGGGCCCCTGGGGGTATGAAACTCCGGGACAAGAAGGATCGCGGGCAAAGTGTCCCTCGGTGGGCAGATTGGCGAGGCGATCCCACCCAGGTGGAGCTGTCCAGCAAAGGCTGCTCTGGCCTCCGCGCCCTAGGGGGTGTGTACTCCTAGGCTGTGATGATGCTCCTGTGGCCGGAGGAGCCTGGCTGGTTGACCAGGATAGAGAGGCTTTTCTCTACCGCCTGGTCCCTTGGTGCTCTTATTTGATAAAAAAGACCCCTGCTGAGAATAGTCTCCCCGCACCCCCTCCCCCCCCCCGGGTCTCTGGCTTCTTCCTACTGCAACTAGTCCTTAAGAACTTTACTAGTGAATCCTAACATTCATTCAACAGGCGGAGCAGCACCACTTACTAGGGGGACTGGGTGTGGGAGAAGCTGGTGACTCACCACTGCCTCTGGCGAAAGTGCCTCTGAAGCCAGCTCAGGAACACTGCCAACCCTAGGCACATCCCCTCTCCCTACTTGGTAGAGTGTCATCGCCACCCTCCTCTGGCCTGTTACACCCTCTTCCCTGGCCTCTCCTCTGTCCGGCAAACCTCTTCTTGGCCTCCTGCATCTCCCGAAAGGCCAGAGTGTGTGTCACCCACTGCCCAAGCAATGGCTGTTTGGCCCATTGACAGGCCCTGGATGGGGAGGAGAGCCAGAGGTCAGGAAAGCTGCACTGGAGCCAGAGGAGAAGGCAGCCTGTAGACCAGCCTAACAGGGGCAGGTGGACTCCTGCTGGCACCTGTCATCATCATCATCATCATCATCATGATGTTCTACAGTTCCCCAGCGGGAGACACCTGCCCGGGGGCTCTAAGCCAGCTTATGCTACAGCACCAGCCTGGGAAGGTGATGAGGATAGGCTTTGGAGTCAAGCCTAGAGGCAAATCCAAACTCTTCCACTCTAACTTCTCTGGGTTCACTCTCTCATGGGATCAGTTACTTTGAAATTTGAGGAAGATTGCTAGGCACAGAGCCTGGCACATGGGAGGTACTTAACCCATGAAAAAGGCACTCTTACAGGCTAGGACACACAGTCCTGGTAGGCAGAGACCATCTTGGGTGTGTTGGGATCTGACTCTCACACCAGTAAATATAGACACAATGGGATATGTTCAGTAGTAGCCATGCCTTTGTCCATCTTTGTTACGTTGCTTTCCTGGGAAGACTTGAACAAACACCCATTCAATCAGACAGGATAACTGTGAACCAAAAGAACAATTCCACCAACTCCATCTTGGTGAACCAAGGGGGTTATTGGGCGTACTTGCAGGAGCATAGGTAACCCCCAAACAGCTACATCACCAAAGTCCCACATCAACATGGGTGACCACCCCTGGAAAGCTGCATAGATAGTGTCGTCCCCTTGGCTCCCAACCCCGCTTCAGTTAGCCTTCTGCCTCCTGTGTACTCTAGCAGTACTCCATATTGCTGGGGGTGAGACAGGAGGAGGTGAGTGGCTGGAATCTCAGCTGAGGGTATAAAGACCCTCTTCCACTCTTCCAGGGAACATGCCTGATCATGTGAGGGGCTCATGTGGGTAATCAAAGCTGTTCTTATTTCAAGATGGCAGTGGCTGTGTCGTGCCTGGGGGACAGAGTACCAGAGCACCCATACTGTAGCTCAGCCATCAGGCAGGGTAAGCAAGAAATCTTAAGACAGTGGGTGGAGCAGAGGCACCTGAATTCAGCATAATGGCTATCTTGTCAGGTAGGTATTACCAGCAAGTGAGGAACCAGGACCAGAGAGGTAGAGCATGTTACCAGGCTCACACAGCAACAGAGCTGGAATTCCAACCCTGGTGTGCCAATTTCCAGGCCCAGTGTATTTTCACCTATTGCTTCATTGCTTGTTGACTCTGAGCCCAGTGTGCTAGAAGTGGAATATGTTACGGAGGATACATAAGTGTAATTATACACATGCATATACTTACACCCATATAGGTCTATCTTCCATCTCAACCCTCCCCCAGCTGGAGGAACACCCTCCTGGCCTCTCTTCCTTTTCTCCTGGGCTTAGGAAGAGCAGGAGGAACACAGGTCTCCTTTTTCTGCTTCCAATTGTTCAGTTCACATTACAGCTAAGCTCATATTACAGTTAAGTGATGAGGAAGACAGTCTAGGGCAGAGGGATCTGCCTGGGTTTGAACACCCACTCATTACTTACAAGGAATTGATCTGGGCCAATATCCTAGGTAGTGAGTCTCAGTTTCCTCATCTGTGAAATGGGGCAGTGGTAGCCTCTTCCGCCTTGAGCTGGCTCATGGCTGGCCTGGCTGATGGTCGCCTTCTTGTCTGCAGTGATTGTCTCCACTGAGTTTCTGATGGAATCATTCTGGGTTCAGTGGGTGTCCTCAGCAGGCCTGAGCCAGCAGCTCAGGAGAGCAGCCAGAAGTGCATCAGCTGTCCTCACAGACTCCAACTCCAAACCATCCTCTGGCTCTTTGAGGTGCCTGCCTGGTGACCACTTCGTATCACTGTGACTTTCATCCACACCCACAGTCTGGGTGGCAGCCCCAGTTTCAGTTATGGAGAAATCTGATAATGTTCTATTTGCTGTAACTCCCACAGGTGCCTGTGAGGCCCAGGCACTGAGCCACCACCCCAAGCATTGAATGTCCACCTCCACTTTACCCGTGAAGAAATGGAGGGCCCACAGCTAGTGGGTGGCAGAGCCAGGATCCAGGCTCAGTCTCTGCTTTTGGTGATAAGCACTAGACATACTTCTGACAACAGCAAGCTGGGCAAAGCCTGCTCCACTGTCCTGTGGCTTGTGGCCTACTGGATGTTGCCCGGGCATGCCCATCTGCTCTGTCTCTCTGCCAGCCCTCCACAGCCAGAGCAGACAGCATGCCACTCCACACCAGTGCTCCACAGTCCCCGGCTGAGGGAACCCTTGTCCTGAGGTCTGCCTCTATGTCCCCTCCTCCAAGTAGCCTGTCTTGATGCCCTAGCTGGAAGGTGCACCCAGCACTGTGCCCACCTCTCACTGGAAACTCAGCACAGCCTCCTGGTGGTTCTTAGAACTGTGACCTCACTGCCCCAAAGGCCACCTACCACTCCTCCAACCTCACAGAACAGCACAGTCCTCAGGAAACCCAGACATTACTTCTCACATTTAATTGAAAGTACATTTCTAGCTGCTCTGTAAAATACCTTGTTGGTGTCTTTAACATATGCTCAAACATTTGCTTAACATATGCTGGACTTATGGCCCAGAAATTCTTTGCCAAAGTAGAACTGTCCCCCAGTGTCTGGGGAATAGGGGTTCTTCTGAGAAGAAGAGCAAATTATTTTGGACACCAAAATTATTTCTCAAAACTCATCAAACTATCAATTTCCTCCTCAGTATTCCAGTATCGGCAGTAGGAAAGAACATGTCAAAGTGACATCTGACCCCCAGCCAGGCTTCCTGGAGCGGCTGAGTGAGACTTCCGGTGGGATGTTCGTGGGGCTCATGACCTTCTTACTCTCGTTCTACTTAATTTTCACCAATGAGGTAAGGTGCAGAGCCCAGTGGCTGGACTCTGAAACAGAAGGCCTAGGTTTTACAGGAGGGAAAGGTGCTGAATTCAGAATTCTTCCTACTGTGACACACCTCAGTGTAAGCCAGCAGGCAGTGAGTCAGTTCACACGCCTGAAAACCTGCTTCAGGCATGGTTGTGTTCGGGCACTCATGCTGGATTACTGGAATTCTGCCTCTTTGTTGAGACATTTTTTGGGGGCAGCCCCTTCCCTTGGGGCAATTTCAGTCTCAAATCCGAGCAGCTTAGACTCTGAGAGAATAGAGGGACCAGGCCTTTTTAAGTCAGTTTAGCAGAAGTTACAGCTTTCTCTCAGGTTCTTGGCTTAGGTCTCAGTTCTTTGAACCAGGACCAGACTCAGCCCCACCTGACTACATGGCCTGTGAGGGGGAGGGAGTATTCAGGAGATGCTGGAAAAGGTCCCCTGCCACCCTGGGTTCTCCCAGAGGCTCCGGGCACCTTTGGGTGAGACAGCTGAAGTGTCAGCTAAGCTGAGAGCACACCTGGCTGGCCAGTCCTGGATCGTATGACGTGGACAGTAGTTCAGGTTGGCCTTTGGAAGCCACATGGATTGGGAGCTGGGAGAGTAGAAGGCAGAGGCAAGTGGAGGCACAGGACCAGTACAGGGCAGGGAGACACAGAGCTGTTCCCAGCTTCGGGCACTCTGAGATTGGCAGGGTCTGCCTGGGATTGGCTCAGGTCTGCAGGAATCCTGGGTTCCAGGCTTGACTCTGCAGTCGCCAGACCTCACCCTCTCTGCTGGCTGAGGCCCCTCCCTCTCTGCCCACAGCAAGGCGTCAAGCAGCGCCTGAGCTGTTGAAATCCCTCCTTCTACCCTCTGACAGGGCCGCGCACTGAAGACAGCCACCTCTCTCGCAGAGGGGCTGTCACTTGTGGTGTCCCCAGACAGCATCCACAGTGTAGCTCCGGAGAATGAAGGGAGGCTGGTGCACATCATCGGGGCCCTGCGGACTTCCAAGGTAGGCTGGGTGATGGACTTGGGCCGCAGAGAGAGACCCACACAGGTGTGATTGTGTGATTGTGTGATTGTACCCTCTGTGGCTGTGTGGTCAAGTCGCTGCCCAGTCACAGTGTCCCCTGTGCTAATGACAAGAGTCTCACAGTCATGTGGTGAGAGCATGTCAGATTATAGTTAGCACACAGTCTGATGATCGGAGCTTGGCTGTTGTCTGAGCTCAGGGTCATGGGCATTGTGTTGAGAGCTGAGTCTGGCAGCTCCATGCTAGTCTCCTTCACTGCCAGTCCTGCCCATCTTGATCTCTCTTGCAGTTGGGCTGCTCTGGGCTGGGGACCCTGGACTGCTATGAGTCTGGCCTTTATACTTTGGTTTGTTTGATTCTTTTTGAAGCTCTTGTCTGACCCAAACTATGGGGTCCATCTTCCAGCTGTGAAACTGCGGCGGCATGTGGAGATGTATCAGTGGGTGGAGACAGAAGAGTCCAGGTGAGGAGCCAGGCACTGAGGGATTGGAGGGCATGAGGGTCTCAGGTGTTAGGATAAAGGGCGGTGGCTTTCATGTAGATGACATGTGACCAAATTCAGAGCCTGGTGTCTGCCTATCAGAAAAGGGTCAAACCCCAGCATTAGTGCACGGCGGCCTTTTATTTGGAGGTGACAGTAATCTAGTGCAGAGTGGTCCAAAGCAGGAAGGGAGCTGCCCAGCTTACTTACCTGGACATTCCAGGCTGCACAGCCCAAGGCATGACAGGCTAGGCTCAAATGCTGTCACTAGGATTAATGTGGCCTGCCTGCATTGGCTCATCCTCTCACAGAGGGCACAGGTCACTTCCCAGTTAACTCACAGCTTATCCGAAGGTCCAGGGCAGGCTCTCAATGGCCAGAAAGGGTCACCTGGAGCCAGAATCTAACTCAGCCCCACCTGAACTACATGGCCCATAAGGGGTGGAAGTAATCAAGGAATACTAGAGCAGGTCACCTGCCATCCTGCGTTCTCCCAGAGGCTGCAGGTGGATATCTCTTTGAGCCCAAGGCTAGATGCCTTTGGGTGAACCAGCCAGAGTGGGTCAGCTAAGCTGAGAAAGCATGTCCCCCCCAGGCAGGCCTTCAGAGATAGTGCCTGTCCATAGTGGCTGGGGAGTGTCTGTTCCTGAGTCTACCAGGCTTCCACTCCCTGTGGGGAGCTGGGCCTTGAGGCTGCTTCGGACACTTGGAGAGCACATGGCCCTGGTGCCTGCGCTGACTCCTGCTGCCTGTGCTTTTTCTGCAGTGAGTACACGGAGGATGGACAGGTGAAGAAGGAGACCAAGTACTCCTACAGTGAGTCCCGGACCCTCCCGGCCTCTGCCAATCCCCAGGACATGTGACGTCCACCCTAGCCCAGGCCGGCAGTGGTGGGCAACACAGTGGGGTTGTGGGCAGGTGTGGAAGCACCAGGCAGAGTTCCTGGGTGCCAGTCCTCAGAGTCCTGCATGCCCACCATCCAGGGAGGCCTGAGCAGCCACCCGGTTCCCCAAGGGTCGTGGCTCCTAGTAAGAGGATGCTGAGACTATTCTTAACTGGTCTGAATTGCCCCTTCTTTCTCTTCATGCAGACACAGAGTGGAGGTCAGAAATTGTCAACAGCAAAAACTTTGACAGAGAGATTGGCCACAAAAACCCCAGGTGAGAGCTTGGCCTGGGCCCAAGTCCAGTCTTGCTCACCCTTGCAGGTCCAGCCTCAGTTTCTTATAACCTGAGTGGTAGGTTGAGTTAGCTCTGCCCTACAGGTTGGCAAACACTCGGGATGTATTGTTGACACCACACTCGTGTTGGTGTCAAGAGCACAGATCAAAAGACCTGGTCTTTGCTGACCCTCAAGTTAACACAGGCTTGGTGAAAGACTGAGAGGTCCCTCTGTGCAGCCAAGTGCCTTGTTCTTGTTAGCCAGGCATGGGGTGAGGACAGTGATGTAGCACTTGGGCACGGCTAGATCATATGAAGCCATGGTCCAGGTTGAGCCAGGAAGATGGTCAGTACTTGGAGACTGCCCAGGCTGGGAGTGGTATGTGGGCCAGAAAGCTTCCATTTCATGGCTGATTGTAGCAGGCTTTCTCAGACCACCAGCCCTCAAATCGTGACGCGGAGACTTAGTTATGACGGCTTGGCCTTATCTTAGGCTTGTCCCACCAGCTCTTCTAACTTAATTTAGCCTGTTTCTCTTCATCTACATTTTGCCTCGAGGCTTTTCACCTTTCTTTCTTTCTGTGACCTGCTTTCACTGCTTCCTCTGTGTCTGGCTGGCTGTCGGCCTCTCTTTCTCCCTTGTTCTCTTTTCTCTTCTGCCCCTCCCTCTTCTCCGTCTCTCTCCCTCCCTCCTTTTTTCTTTCCTAGATTCCTTCTCCTACTTATTTTCTGTGCTCACCAGCCCTGCCTATCCCTCTTCTGCTTAGCTATTGGTCATTCAGCTTTTTATTAGCCCAATCAGGGCTGCCTTAGGCAGTTAAGGTGAAACAGCAGCACATCTTTACACAATTAAACAATGCAGCATAAATGTAACACACCTTTACATCGCTAAAGTAATAGTCTGCAACATAAACAAATGTAACACATCTCTACCTGTTAAAGTAATATTCCACAACAGCTAATGGGATGGGACAGGCTGGGTAAGAGAGTATGAAGCTCTGGGTGACAGAATGGGCGGTGCTCAGCCAGAGAGGGGAACAGGAGCCCTGGGCGTCATACTAGGCCTCTTTGCAGGACCCATTTCCTGGGTAGGGACTGTCCCCAGCACATTACAACCCAAAGGTGACCAGACAGCTCCCACCCTGGTGCCTCATTGTTGACTGTTCCTCCTCTCTCCTACAGTGCCATGGCAGTGGAGTCTTTCACAGCAACGGCCCCCTTTGTCCAAATTGGCAGGTTTTTCCTCTCAGCAGGTGAGTCTTCGGCCTTCTGTGGAGGTGCCCATCCAAAGGCCTTTCCATCCCCTTGAGCTCCTCCAGGCCTAGGACCCCAGTACCAAGCAGGCCCACAGCCTGTGGTGGTCGGTATCAGGGTCAGGTGGCCCCCATCTCAGAATCATACTCTGGACTAGGGTCAGAGGGAGGTGAGTCCTTAAGGGGTAGAACCCCCACTCTAGGCAGTTCCTCTGAAGCCTGGATTGGTCTAGAAATTACCTCAGGTGCTACACCCTTGTCACATTTCTGTGCATGTCTGTTCTGAGCAGACATTGCACCAGAGATCTGCCTCAGGCAGCCCTCAGCCAAGGGTGTACACAAGGCCCTCCCTCCCTCCCTCTGACCTCTGGTTCCCCCTGTGAGCCCTACCTGGCATCTAGCTCTCCCACAAGGAGATACACCACAGCCTCCTCTATGACTGTAAGAAGGAACCCTCAAGGTTAAAGGCGGCACCATGAGTCATAGGAATGCTTGGGTTCCATCTCTGGGTCTAACCTGGGAAGGCGACCGAGGAGACGCTTGAGACCCCAGTAGCCAGGCTTAGCCGGAGCTGTCCCAGCAGCTCTGCCACTCAACTAGTGCCTGTGGGGGGGGGAGGCTAGATGGGGATGAGTGTACGCTGAGGAGGGAGGGCAGAAAGCAAGGCCACTCTCAGAACTGTGGCCAGGCTGGCTTAGCAGGACAGGGCAGGGGAAAGCCTTCCTGGAAGAGTTAGGGATTGAGTTGGGCACAGGGAAGTTCTGGAGATGGAGTTGGAAAGGGGGGCATTGGAGCCTGTGTGGTGGCACATGCCCAGCATCACAGCACTCAGGGAGCTGAGGCAGGAGTATCACAAGTTTGAGGCTAACTTGAGCTGTTTAATGAAACCCTGTCATGGAACAAAAAAAAAAAAAATCCAGTACTTGAGGAGTAAAGGCAAGACGATCAAAAGGTCAAGGTCACCTTCAGCTCTTAGTGAGTTTGAGGCCACCATGGGCTATATGAGACCCACTACCTAAAAAATAAGTCCACAGCATTTGGAAGATAGGCAAAAGCCAGAGGGTATAGGCTGGTTAGTAGTACCTGGTCCTGCTGTCTGAGGGCATCAAGAACAGTGTCAGGGTTAGGGTTAGCCGAGCAGGGTTTCTCACCGGAGCCATGGTTTCTGAGCATTTTGCTTCCCTCAGGCCTCATTGACAAGATTGACAACTTCAAGCCCCTGAGCCTGTCCAAGCTAGAAGACCCCCACGTGGACATCATTCGCCGAGGAGACTTTTTCTACCACAGTGAAAACCCTAAGTATCCGGAGGTACATGGACACCAGGGCGGCTCAGATAGCAGAGGCCAGGGCGTTTGAGTAGCTCTGAGGGGAGCGTTGAACAGCTGAACCCAGGCTACACCGGGCCAGTGAGACTAGAGATGGGCAGGCCTCCTAGGGAACGGACAGTCTCGGTGCAAGAGTAAAAACAGCCAGGTGCTGGATCACCTCACTAATCTCTCCCGCTTCTCTTCCCCCCTCAGGTTGGTGATGTTCGAGTCTCCTTTTCTTACGCGGGACTGAGCAGTGATGACCCTGACCTGGGCCCAGCTCATGTGGTAACCTGCTTCCTAGTCTTGATTCCCTGGGCCCGAACACCTCGGGAATGTCCTGACCGCTTTGTGCCTCATGTGCACAAGCAGCAGGCACTTTCAGAGGTCTGTGTCCTCCATAGTGGCTCTTGGACCTCAAGTCCTAGTGGTGCTCATCCAATCATGGCAACCCTTCACCAGCCACAGTACCTGGTCTTGGTTCTTTATAGTACACAGTCAGAACGCCACCCAGAGCCTGACCTAGGAGGCAGACAGAAGACTCTTAGGGCTCAATCAGCCATGGTGGAGAAAGTACAGATGATCCAGGCCTGGGCTGGTTGCTTGGTGTGCATATCCATTGTCATTCATCTGGTGCCCACTGTGACCACCAGTCCTAACCATAAGTAGCTCTCAGTCCAGAAGGACAGCAGAGCCTGTCCCTGCTGGAGACCCGCTTTGGCAGGGATTCAGATCCCAAAGAGGATGTGTAGAGGCTGGGGGTAGGTGACAGACATGATCTGAGGGTGAATCAGGATGGCTGCCAGCAGCATTTATTGAAAAAAAGGAATACCCCTTTTATACTCTATAGATGCACATATATGGAAGAAAATGGGCATGAGAGCTGGGGTGTGACTTGAAATGAGGAGCTGAGGAATCTAGCATTGATCTTGACAATAGGCACCAGCTTTACGTTAATGGAAGGGCCACAAGTTCCTCTTGCCAGAGATAAGAAGAGTAACTTCCTTTTAGCAAGCGGGAACTTTCTTCAAGCTCCTGAAGGAATGGGGACCCTTATACCAAATGCCTGACCTTGGGAAAAGGCCTTCTGGGACCAGACCCTCCACTACAATTTAGAGCATTTTTCATTCCTCAAGAGGATAAGCCTTGAGCTCTTCCCTAATTGTGTTCCTTTGTGTCTTAGTCTTACTCTGTGGGCCTGTTCCTCTCATAGCTCCCCAAAGGGAAGGTCCTGATTCTTACTCGTGTCCCATTTCTCCATACCATTCTGATTTCTCTACACTTATTGACTGAACTCTTGAGCTTAATGGCCCAAGGCTCTGGATCTGAACTGTAGGTATTTCATTCT
Source organism: Peromyscus maniculatus bairdii (assembly GCF_049852395.1). Classification (NCBI taxonomy): domain Eukaryota; kingdom Metazoa; phylum Chordata; class Mammalia; order Rodentia; family Cricetidae; genus Peromyscus; species Peromyscus maniculatus. The sequence goes on from NC_134854.1 coordinate 113,726,533, forward strand.
TGGGATCAGGTATGTCGAGTAGATCTCTAACTTTCCTGTTCTTGGTATAATTAGGAGTGCACAGTGGAATTCCTGGTTCTGCAGATTTTTTTTTCCAAAGAATTATTTTGTTTAGAGAGGCTACCATTATATATATTTTCACCCTTTACCAAAGCCCACACAAAATTTCCCAAAGGGAAAGGCATTAATGGGGAGAATCATTAAAATTAAAAGTAAAAAGGTGCTGGAGAAGTGTGGTCTGCAGTGTTGAAATGCTGGAACTTTGTCAAGCAACAATGGCCGCCTTGTGGTCCACACCATTTCCCTGTGTCTGTCTGCCCCAACCTCTGCTCCGCCCCAGCACAGTCTTAATCCTAAGTGCCTCCCTGGAACTTGGACTGAAGCAGCTTGGCAGGAAGTACCAGGGACTGTACCCTATAGAAACAAGGAGAGAAGCCGCAGGTCTCACCTGGCTTGCGTGGAGTCTGAGGGGTGGGCTGTGGGTCTCACCCTGTGCCTCTGTCCCTCAGAGCACCCTACGCAGCTCTAATACATGTTATGAATCATTGCATGGTCGGGGGGACCCCCGAGGGTATCCCTTGCATGCCGAGAAACCTGCTGGGCAAATGCATGACATGTGGCCATGGTGGCGGCAGCCAGTAATTCACAACCTAGATGTTGCATCCGTGTGGAGAGTTTATTATAATAGAGATGAAGAGGAAGATAGGAAAGAGAGACAGAAAAAGAGAGAAAAGAGAGGAATAGGTCGAGGGTGCGCACTTTGCGGGAGGAAAAATGGAAGAGAGAAAGGAGGGGGGGCGTTTTTCCTTAGAATGAGGCTTTTATGTCAGGACGCAGGGCAGCACCAAGGGGTGGGATTTTAAGGGGCGGATCAGAATATTAACAATATTGACTTTTCTGATCAGGTTACCGTGATTGCCCGGCAGCGGGGTGACCAGCTGATCCCATACTCCACCAAGTCTGGGGACACATTGCTGCTCCTGCACCATGGAGACTTCTCAGCTGAGGTGAGTTGCTGCTGCCCTGCCTGTGTGTTGGGGACAGGTACATCCTGCCCTTCTGCTCAGTGCTGTTTAAGAAGCCCCACCATTAGAGGTCCTGGCCAATGCAGTATGGCAAGAAAAGGAAATAGGACGACAGCCTCCTGTGTGACAGGGCACTGAGGACTGGCCCTGCCCTCTCAGGCTGTCAGTCTTGTGGGGAGGAGACTAGTGAGAGAGAGGCCAGCTAGTGAGGATCCAGCATGATGGATTTCTAATAGACCGTCAGTTTCTATGGCCAGGGCCTCTATGACAAGTCATTTTTGTGAGGCCCTCGAACAGGTCCACCCTAGAGTAATCAAGTCAGGCAGGAAAGGGTTCACTTTGCCAGTGGGTGCCAGGAGAAGAGGAGACAGTGTGACATCAAGGTTGCCATAAGGCAGAGGCCACTCTAGTGCCTTTTCTTCCTTCGGGGGCATCGGTGGAGGTTTTGGAGCTGCAGTATCAGGGCCATGTGAATGAGGCAGTCCCCCCGCTCCCCAGGTCCCACGGTCCACTGGGTGTGCCTTTCCCATCTGTATTCCCAGTGCTGAGAAGGAGGGATGCTGATTGCTCAGGTCTGCCCCTTTAGAATAGAGAAGTGTCGATTCTAGCTCTTGCTGGTGAACCCAGGGGCTCACTGCTGGAGCCTCCCTGTGTATCTTAAGCAGATTTGTGGATTTCAATCCAGAACAGCCAGAAAAGGCCAAGGGCACAGCTAGCTGGCCTCAGAGCATAGCTGTGCCCCTTCTGCTATGGGTCCTCAGCTGCCCTCTGTCCTCCCTTTCAGCCACAGTGGGTCATAGTGTTTGGGCCCCACCTGCTCCTTTTACCTGGCCAAGATAGGGTGTGGTTGGTCTGTTGTTGGGAGCTTGGTTTACAGGCTCAGGGTGGGGCTTCCACCTCCCAGCCTAGGCTATGAGTCATCCTAGGAACCGCTCTAAAATTAGGAAACCCTTTTCTCTCTCCCAGGGCTTTGCCCAGCCCCTGGTTTCCAGTCTTCTCAGGCAGTCTCAGGTCTCTGGAACTGTAGAGGGTAGTGGGTGGGATGTGTGGCTGAGGAGGCCCAGGAGGGAAGGTTTGGCTAGTGTAGGCAAGTAGGCAGACTCACAGAATTGAGAAGAAAGCTGGGCCCCAAAGTCAGGATGCTGGGACTCCAGCGTCTGGAAGTTCAGGGGCCCAGACCACAGCACTGCTCACAGGTCCCTGTCAGGCTCCTGCCTAGTTCTGGCTCTGCCTCTCACCAGCCACTTGAGCAAGTCTTATCCTCTCTGAGCCCATTTCCTCATCTGTGAAACGACACATTAAAAACCACCACCATCATCATCCCCATCTCATGTGGTAGCTGTTCATGCATCCGCACTTGCTCACTGAGCACAGGCATCTCAGAATGGCTGTCCAGTTAACGGCCTATGGTGAAGCCGTGGGGTTGTGTCACAACCTCTCAGAGCCTCAGCTTCCTGTCGTGGTAAAACAGAGAAGATTTCGATTAGGTTACTTGAAGTCAGGTCAGTGTGCTTGTAAACCACGGGGCAGTGACAGCTGAATACTGAGACACATGTCCATCTTTGTGTGTTGTGTTAGAGATTAGACAGACGTACTGTTCAGTCAGAGCCTGGGAAAGGCTCTCAAAAGAAACCACCTCTTAGCCAAGACTGGAAGAAGGTGCAGAGCTGCTGTGCAGCTGTGGGCAGACAGTCTGCACACGACAGTGCCCTTGACCTGGCCTCAGCACAGGTGGCCCAGGCCCAGGTGGAGGGTCAGAGGTGGTGGGGCCATGGCAGTTCTGTGTGAGATTGAAGGTGGGGTGAGGAAGCAGGGAGGCCAGCGAGGCAGGGGCTAATGTAAGAGCCCCATGAGGAACAGTGATGAGGTGGGTCATGGTAGCCAGTGGGGAAACAGCTGACAGGGCTTGTTCGTATGGTGAGGGCGGGCAGACCACACTGACCACAGGTTTTGGTTTGTGTAGGTGGGCGGGCAGTGGGGCTGTGTGCTGCCATGGAGAAGACAGAGACGCAGGCTGGGGTGGGGCTCTGAATCAATGCTCAGCATGCCAGGAGGCTGGGACGATGTGTAGGAGGCAGTGGGAGCCAGAGGCAGGGCAGCCCTAAAGCAGTGCTGGGCGTGTAGTGGTATGTTTGAGTACAGGCACATGGGACCATGGGGTGCATGGGTGTCCTGGGCAGAGTGGGTGAAGGAAGCAGCCAAAGAATATCAGCATTTACAGGCCAGGAAGAAAACCAGGGACAGCAATGGGGTCAGAAGGCACAGCCTACAGAGTAGGAGGGAGACAGTCAGGGCCAGGGGTCCTGAAGCTGCACGCAGTGACCTGGGTTGAGGGCTGATGCTTCACCCAGGATCAGCATGCACTTTCAAACTGTCTACTCACAGGGTGGGAGGTGCCCCCATATGGACAGCTGCAATGGGAAGGATAGTTACCCTCTTCCAAGGGAGACCATGTGCTAAGGCCATAGATCTCTTATTCCATGTTCTTGAGCCAGACAGGCAGAGACTTAGCCACAGGTGAGAGGTTTGCCCATCTCCCTGTGCTCTGTAAGGAAATGGCCAACAATCCGCACCCCCAGGACCCACACTGCTGGTTGGTGACTGGGTCCTGACACTGTGCCTCCTTGTCCTACAGGAGGTATTTCGTAGAGAACAGAAGAGCAATTCCATGAAGACGTGGGGCCTGCGGGCGGCTGGATGGATGGCCATGTTTATGGGCCTCAACCTCATGACACGGATCCTCTACACCCTGGGTAAGTGAGGAACATGCAGGAGACATCCTTCCTTCTTGAGGTCCTGTGTTCATCATACTGCACTGGTCAGCCTTCCAGCCTGATGGGATCCTTGAAAAAGACACCAAACATCTGGCCTGTCTCTATGTGCCGCCTCCCCAAGCCCCGCCTCTCCCAGGAGCTTTAAGACAAATGGCAGAGAAAGGCAGGTGTGAGGGACAGGATGTTCACACCTGCTGAGGGTTGGGAGGCTGGCCCAGTTTCCATGATTTGGCCAGCTCTGCTCATCCCTTCCTCCATATCTGGGCAGCTATGGGAGGCAGGTTGCCAGCCTGTGCTGTGAACTGGATTTGCACCTGAAATCCCTCAAGTCAGAGTCAGGGATACCCCTGCCTGGGCTTCCTTTTGCCCTTGCTCAGGAGTTTTCCTGTATGGAAACACCCTCCAAAGGCAGGCCAGATTTGTAGCAGCTAGCACATCTGGAGCCCTGGGAGGGGCCACTCACCTGCCCTAAGTCTGGCTTCAGAGAGCCCAAGTTTAAGTGTCCCATTTTGGTTCAGGACCTGGTGTGCCAGGCTGATATTGTCCATGCAGGATGAAAGCCTGCTCAGGGAGACTCAGTTCCCAGGCCTCTGCCCTAGTGTGTCCCCATCCAGCCTTCTTGTGGTGCCGGCAGAAACCCTTCCCCCACTTAGGTCTATGGACTGGGGAGAGGTGAGGCTGGAGTATATCCCAGATTGGCAGCAAGTGTTGGAGGTTGAGGGGGATTTCATTTACAGATGGCCCTAGACAACTGAGGTATACTCATAAATACCAGCCACACTGTGGGCATGACAGAGAACCATCAGAATTTAAACAGAACTATCTTGGCCATGTGACTGAGGACTGAGGACAGGGCAATCCCTCTGTGTCTCGGTCCCCATCATGTTTGAGAAGCCCTGTCTGGGATCCTAATTCTTCCATTGAAGGCATGCTGGCAGGTAGGGCAGATGCAGTGTGGAGGGATAATGGGAGCTCCGGCAGGCCTATGTGGTCCTCCCTGTCCATCAGTCAGGGTGACCTGCTGAACGCCAGGTGCTTCCTCTGCAGGCTTGGCACAGTGGCTCAGAGCTCAAGCTCTGACTGAGCAGTGTAGAACGTCCGCATTGGCTCTGTGGGAGGGAGGGTATTATGGTGTCTTTTCAGTGGCCTCAGCATGGACTTTGAAGGGCCAAGGCACCCACACTTGAGACTGGGCTGAGCAGGAATAAAGTTGTGGATACCAGCTTGCTGAGGTCCTCCTCCCCTGGGTATCCTAGGGAGTGTGAGGCTGTTTGGCCCCACCTTGTTGATCCTTTCCTCCACGGAATAGCTGAGAGGAGCAGTCTAGGGCAGGGAGCACTGTATCCTCAGGGACTCATGGCCTTTTCTTTTCCCACAGTGGACTGGTTTCCTGTCTTCCGAGACCTGGTCAACATTGGCCTGAAAGCCTTTGCCTTCTGTGTAGCCACCTCACTGACCCTGTTGACTGTGGCTGCTGGCTGGCTCTTCTACCGACCGCTGTGGGCTGCTCTAATTGGCTGCCTGGCTCTGGTGCCCATGATCATTGCACGGACCCGGGTGCCAGCCAAAAAGCTGGAATGAAGCCTCAGAGGCCAGGTCCCCTGTCGCCTCTGCCCAGCTCCAGCTGAGACAGGCACCTGCACACCCCACTCTTCAAGGGGCCAGTGTCTACACCTGCATGTAGAGCTTGGTATTCACCAGCTCACATCTCCACCCCACTTCTTGCCAAAATGCAGCTTCGGTGGCCAGAATGCAGCTCTGATGGGCAGAAGCAGCCTGAGGATGGCGACCCAGCGAGTACTGTCCTGCTTAATGCCTTCCCCTCTCAGGGCTTTATTCCACTTAGCTATCAGCTGACCTGCTGGTGAAGGACTCAGCCTTCTCACTGCTCATCCCTCATCACTGAAACCAAGTACCAGGACTGCCACAACCTCTGGCTACAACTGAAACCCCAGAAAGCAGCCATCATCTACTACTTCTGGCCACATCTCATCAGTAGGACACACCGTACCCAGACCTGGAGAAGAAGGTGTACCCCAAACCAGGTTTCTGGGTGGAACCTGATGTGGCCTAAAGAAACACTGAAGCTCTTATCCCAAAGGTCACTGTTACTGTGGCTGACAGCGTTTTGGTTCTGTTACTCCACTTCTCTTGTTCTTTCTATCCCAAGAAGGAGTTGAGACTTCAAAGCCCCATGAGTGGCTCCCACTGGACAGTTGTGTCACTGAGATTAACTCAGCAGGAATGCTGTTTCAGTGGGTGTGGCTTGACCCTGTTAGTTCCCGAGGCCTTGGGGAGGCTGTAGCTTTGCGATGCTTTTGAACATGCAGTGTTATCGGATTCTTTCATGCTGGGTTGGGACTGTGGAGCATCCCCTTTATCCTCTGCCATCACAGACCACCTGTTCACTTGAAGGTGATTTTGAGTTTGTAGTCAGTGTTACAGGAAAGGGCTGGAAGCTTCCTACTAAGAGGGCTCATTCATTGTGACCTCCACTCAACTGAAGCCAAGAACCAGAGAAGCAAGGCTTGCTGGAGGAGACCCACATCTGGTCTGGCCCAGACTTTTTCCCTGGGAAAAAGCCCTTGGCACTTCAGCCTCAAGTAGTTGCAGCACAGTAGTTCTTTCTGCATTTAATGCCCATCACTCTCCTGTCACCCACTAATGGACATGGTTTCTAAGTTTCCTCTCGACCATTACACCCTTGAAGGGATGCTTAGCCCCAGTGTCACAGATCCTTGGTTTATCCTGTACTCAATTCTATTTGCAAATTGCCCTAGTGGTTGCTGTAGCAACAACAGTGAATTTGGTAGGTAAGATTTCAGAACCCCTGACCCCAGTGATCTTTAACAGTCCCTTTCACATCCTGTGGTATCTGGGCTTTCAGCTGGGGTTCTTGGTAAAAGTGCAGCCAGAGATGGCTTGCTGGGTTTAGGATGGAAACAATAGTCACTACTGCTCTGCATGCTGGTACAATCTCTTCTAAACGCCAAAAGATGGTTTGGGAAAACATGGTACAATTAGTGATAGCTACATACGCAATCCTCGGGATTCAGTCTGCCTAACTTTTTTATACGAGTTTTACCTGCCAGCTTAAAAGTGTTCTCAAGAAAAAATTACGGAAAAATAATTTGATGTCTTTGAGAAACTGAGGTTTGTATTCTTTGTATTAAAATTCAAAATAAATTTCTATTATCTTTTGGTATAGGATCTTGCCAGTAGTCTGGTTGTTTTTTGGGGGGTGGGGGCGGGATTGTTGCATTTTTTTTTTTTTTTTTTTTTTTAGGGAAATCAGCCATCAGACTCATTTCAACCACCTCAGCTCTCTGTGGCTGTAAGTGGTTTCAATCTTTCCGAAAGGGCAGCTTGCTGTTCCTGGCCTTTGAGCCGACTTTGTCTCGGCTCTATTCAGAGTGAATGACTCATGCTTCACAAACCTTGAGAATGTGCTAGAAGTATGATGCAGCGCTGAGAGCACTGGTTTTGAGTGTCACACAGATCAAGTCTGTCTTATGAGCTCACGGTGTTGGGCCAATCGGTTGCATCTGTAAAATGGGGACAGAGCCTGTCACCACACATGGCTGTAATTAATAAACGAGCTGAACCCAAAGTGCCCACTGCACTGCACCTCTTCACTGTTTCCTTCCTGTCTGAGGCACTGCCATGCTGTCATCTAGCAGGCAAACTTTCCAAACCTAACATGTCATTCTCATAGCTGACACCTGCCAGAATAGGTTCCATCTCCAGAGACATGGCCATGCCTAACTAAAACCCCCCAAATGAAATTGTGTTTAGGAAGCCTGTCAGGCTCTGGTGCAGGAAGTGTGCGAATACGGTTTCCATGGTGACCCTAGTTTGTTTCTCTACCAGAGTGTCCAATATGAGTCATACCCCAAGTGTTTTGTTTGTTTGCCTTAGTAAGAGTGACTCAACATTTTAAAGACACAAAGACCAAGTAATATCGAATATAGTCACACACAAAAAGCTTCCTTGGTGTGTAAGGGGTTCCTAGTCTCCATGAAAACAATCCTGAGCTTCCCCCAAATCTCAGTGCACACAGAAGTCTCTGTTACCTGGACCCTCTTAGCTGGTTTAAGACCTGAAAGAAAACACATAGCCAAGTGCTTTTAGGTGAATGCTTTATTTTCTGTCAAGATTTTATAAAAGGGCTTTCTCCTGAGTAGCTGGCATATAGCAGCTAAGTAAACGTATCAGTACAGAGTAAATGTATCCAGAACTGAATAAAATAGTCTAATCTTTCACTAACATTTTCATAATTCTCAATTTGTTTACCCTTTCTAAATCTAGCTCTTTGTTCTAGTCTTCTGCCAACTGTAAAATCAACCCCCAAAGTGCCTTGACAAGAGATGGCCTGTGTCTCTGACAAAAGAGCACTGGGCAGTGTTGAAAACCTGACTCAGGCAGAGGAAGGCCTGAAAAGCGAATGCCCCAGGCCTGCAGGAGAGGAGAGCAAAGCATCCAGGTGGGAACAGCACTCAAGAAGGGTGTGTCCACATGCTCCAATACCCAGAATTTCCCAGGGATTTCTATTTAAAAACTAAAAGGAACAACCAGACAAGGCATGGTGGCATATGCCTGTAATACCAGCCCTCATTTTAAGGCAGGGGATTTTGAATTTGAAACCAGCTGGGGCAACATAGAAGACCTCTAAAAGAAACTCACATTTCCAAAGATGGGAATGCCAAAGTCCAGGAGTCAGAAGGTCTCTCCCAGGAAAGTGTCCCAACCCCTGGGGTGGGTTCTGGGTAGCTCCAGCACTACCCCATGGGTCAGAGCCAACTGCAGCACAACTTCCATGTGGCCGGTAGTGCCCAGACCACAGACAAGAACTGCAGCCTGGCCGGGTGGACACCTGGTGGACACTCGCTTCACAGCTTCTCAAACGGGAAGAGATGTGAAGCCTCTGCTGCCCGCCTCTTCCGGGTCATCTTAGGGTACTCGGGCTTCTGTTCTTCTTTAGCCTCTCGGTTTTGTGGCCAGGAAGCAGCCAGGACTCTGGCTGTTTCTGCTTGTGAGCTGGTCCCTTCCTCTTCATCAGAAGAGAGTCCGCCTCCTGCATTTGCATGGGGAGCTCCTGCCTCGCTCTGGGGGAGACAGTGGAGGAGCCAGAGTTAATGGCTAGCGGCAGAGGACTGACTTTAAAGGGCAGCGAAGTTCCCAGAAGACAAGGGTTCTGGGTGGTGCTGGGAGAGCCCAGGCTGCCTTACTGGCCCTCCCCAGGCGAGGAGCTCACTCAAGCAGGTACTTAAGTGAGAACTGCTGGTGGAAAGAGGGTGCCAAGGCAGGCAGCTGAGTCAAGTCCAGGGGCAAACAGCTACCGCTGTGCATGTCGCTTCACTGACACACATGCATGGTATTTTCAACTGCTTAGTGCTTAGGACCAACCTTCAGCACTGGAGTGGTACCCTGGAGGATCTGAGGTGAGGCTGGCAAGGTTAGCTGGGGGGAGGGGTCCTAGATGGAAAGGAAGACAGTGTATGGGTAGCCAGGAGCCAGTGAGAACAAGCCTGATGAAGGGGTCCCTGACAGGATTCAAGTGAACACATGGCTAAAGTGTCCTTAGCAAGTAGACAACGGGAAGAGAGACAGATCATAAGGGACAAGAACATTTAGAGCACGGTCTGATGACTCTGACTTCGTATCCATCATCACACAACTGATCTAGGTTCTGCCTGTACTGAGATGAAAACGCTCCCCCAACCCAGCACTGTAGACAGGGACCGCGGGTGTGAAGTGTGCAGGCCCAAAGCTGGGCACAGTCCTGGGAGTCCTGGAAGCCAAGAGGTGCAGACACAGAAGGCCCAACACACCTGACCTGCCTACATGAACTCTGCAGCAAACCAGACCCAGTGCAGGTGTCCAGGTTAGGAGGGACACAGGACAGGGCAGGAGCAGCTAGTGAGGCAACAGGCAGGCTTCCTAATAGAGAGCCACTCTACTGTGATGTCCCAGGATCTGGGCCAGTGACTGAGTGGTAACCAGGCTTGTTTTGCCCACAAAGGCCCCACGCTGACCTTGGGCCCATATCGGAGTTGCAGCCTCTCTCTGATGAGCAGTCCTCTGGCCAGCAGCTTCCAGTTCCCCAGCGCCCGCTTCTCCTTTTTCTGCAGGCAGAAATAGAGGGAGGAAAGGTGAAGCCATGGCATCACAGATGATGTTCTGACATCTGTCTATGCAGTTCAGGTTGGAAGAGTCTTCCTGCCTGGGGAGATGCCCACGGGTTAAAGCACTTGCTGCACAAGCCTAAGGACCAGAGTTTGGGTCCCTATCCACAAATGCTCTGTGTGTGTGGCAGGCCTGCCTGTAACAGAGCCTCAGAGGGTGCAGACAGGATCTGAGAGCAAGCTGGCTAGTTATCAGTGAGCTAACTTCCTCAACGAGTAAGGTGGTAGAATGGGGATTCCAGATATTAACCTTGGACCTCCACATGCATCAGTGCCTCTGCCCCACAAGCATGCATATACACATATGCATCACACACACACACACACACACACACACACACACACACACACACACGAAAAAGAAAACAGATAGGGTCTCCTATCACACCAAGTCTTGCTTCCAAACCACAAGTCAGATTTAGTAAGTGACATATATAAAAGCCGTTAGTAACCAAGTCTTTCAGAACCATCACTGACTGGAAGGCAGCAATCAGGTCTAGGACCTGGGCTTTCCAAGTCAGGGCCCAGTCCCTGAGCCTGCAGGTAGGCAGGTAGGCGACAGGACAGTGGACATGGAGTGTGGAAGGAAAGCTGTTTTACCCAGCACTCACCCCTAGGATGCCCTCCATCAAGTCAGAGCACCAGAAGGGCTAACACACGGACTTCCCCACAGTCTTCCATGATGCAGGAGGGGCCTGGGCAGAGACCCCAGCTGGAACTTGTTGCTCTTCTCCAAGGCCCCATTCACCCCACTCACCTCCTTCTCCTTCTGTTCAATGATGGCCTGTTCATTCTCCCAAGCAGTCAGCAGCACGTCTCTGAATTCCTCACAGACAATGTAGCCATCAGTTCTGTGGGGACAGTAACACAGATGAGCTCCCTGAGCTGGTCACCTACTCCACCCCTCCTCCTTCCTTGTTCAGAAGCCAGTGGCCTTTTCTGAGTACTTGGGGCCCTGATGGGCATTCCTGGCCAGCCAGTGGCAGATGCCACTCATGCAGGAGAAAGGCCTGTGGGAACCTGTGCCTCTTCCTCCACAGGCCCTGCCTGAGTGCTAGAGTAGAATCCTCAACCCTAGTCCCATTCATACAGGAGCGCTCAGGAACCAAGGGCCCTGATCATGGTTTAGTCCCCAGCCTGTGACCAGCACGGGGGTAGTGCTTCAGCCTAGAAGTACCAGGACACTCATTGCACTGGGTCTGCGCTTCTTGTTAGAACCTGGAACTGGTCAGGGGATAAGGCTGACTTTAAACCCAGAGTCAAATCTGGAAAATAAACCCACCAGCCTCAGCCTCCCCACCTGCCACCGAAGGCCCCTCACGCACACTGGATGGCAGTAGCCTCCATGGAAATCGAAGCCAGTGATGGCTTGCACACAGTCGATGCCCAGCTTGCGGGCCACACGGTGGAGGTTGGGCAGGTGCATCTGGACACAACCGATAGGCATCATGCTGGGCAGGAAGAGATACACGTTCCCAAACTCATTCCGAGGTACCTGCAGAGATGGGCATGGCAGGGAGTTAGCTGGATAGAAAACAGGGTAGCTGACTCTGACCCCCCAGAGTTGTCCTTACCTTGCCATCTACAGCCACAGGGGGCTGATACTCCTCTGTCTGCCAGTGGCCATAGAGGGCCAAGTCATTGTAGTCGTGCAGCTGGGGCTCCGAGAGCCGGGCTTTCCGGGCACGGTTGGAGAAGCCTTTCACCATCTACTCCAGAGGAAACGGCCAGGCTGTAAGAAAGGCTTCCTGCTCCGGGTACTCAGCCCACACCAGGCACTGGGTGCTGTAAACCTGACAGCAGCGGGCCTTCACTAGCCAGCGCCTGCAGGGCACTACATGTTCTCAGTGCTGACTCTTTCCTTTAGGGAGGGGAGGCTGAAACAGAACTTCATTCTGCAGCCCAGGCTGGTCTCCAACTCCTGATCCTCCTGCCTCAGACTGAATCTGGGATTACAGGTGTGTCATCATGCCCGAGCCCTGTGCTTCAGATTACTAATCTCAATGACCTCAAGAGATGCAGCCCACTCACTATCCTCTCAATTTTTCAGATGTGTAACACAGGCGCAAGTGATATGCCTAGAGCCACATGAAGGCGTTTACGTTCTGTCCTCCATTACAGTGAAAAAGTGGGTTAGAGATGAAGTGACTGAGTTTTGGTGCCGTAGCTTATAGGTGACAATTAAACCCGGACAAGTCCCCATCCCTCTGTAGAGATCAACAGCTATCCACCCAGTGTCACCTGCGGAAAGCAGTGTCTGTTCAGGACCTCCAGTGTACAACCAATGCCTAGTAGCCAAGGCTAGACTCTTCCTAGGGAGCTAAGGGGTGAAAGGAGAGAAGTGGTGAACAGAAGTTGCCTAACACAGACCAGGGCAGCACAGGCAGAGGGCTACGGATTGGTTCCTGCGCCTGGGCACACGCACGGGCTGTTCTAGTGTAGGGGTCAGGTCAGCAAGCTTTGCTGGGCAGGGTTACACGTGCCTCTCCCATCCTTTAAGTCTTTTCCTTTTAAAAACTTTTGAGAAAACCAGCCAGGCAGTGGTAGCCTGTGCCTGTAATCCCAGCACTCAGGAGGCAGAGGCGGGTGGATCTCTGAGTTTGAGGCTAGCCTGGTCTACAGAGAGAGCTCCAGGACATCCAAGGTTACACAGAGAAACCCTGTCTCAGGAGGGAGGAAACAAACAAACAAACAAACCTTTGAGAAACCCACTCTTTAGATGAAGAGCCCACTAAAGCATCAAAGGGGCTCAGGCTTAGTATGGTCTTGAACACCCCTGTGTAAGTCTAACCCTCTAGGCATAAGTTCCCAGCCACCTCTGTGGACTTTTGGTTCTGCCAGTCTCCTAATGTAGCTGTTTGTTCTGGTTAGGTTTTTACTTTGAACTTGACCCAGCCTAGAGTCATCTGGGAAGAGGGCCCTCAACTAGAATAACCTTGATCAGACATGCCTTCGGCCATCTGAAAGAGATTGTCTTGATTGATGACTGATGTGAGGGGGCCCAGCCTACTGCGTGTGGCACCATACCCGGGCAGGTGGGTCTGGGCAGTGTAAGAAAGCTGGCTGAGCAAGCAAGGAAGCAGAGTTCCTCCGCGGTTCCTACCTTGAATTCCCTTGATGACAGATTGTGATATGGAAGTGTAGGTCAAATAAGCCCTTCCCTCCTGCAACCTGCTTTTGGTCATGGTATTTACCACAACATTAGAAAGGCAACTAGGTCACTGTTCATCCAGCAGTGTTCAGTGAGGTCACTGAGCATCTCTTACAGGCCATGACAGCAATCCTGGGCACAGATGGGGACAAAGCAGTGCTTGCTGACAGAGCTCAGGCTGTATGGGAGGTGTGAGGAATGCTGGGTAGAACGGGAGCAGGCCACAGCAAAGCCGAGACAGAAATGGAACAGGAAAAGCTGATCAGAACACAGCAATAATCATGCACCACGTGAGGCCACTGACTGGAAATGATGGGCAGCTAGGGCAGGTTTGCCCACACAGGGCACTGTGTTCCAGAGAGAACCACAGAACTGTAACACAGGCAATGCATTTGATGTAGAAAGGAAACTTGACTGCTACTCAAGAAAGAGACTCTGAGGCAGGAGCCAGGATAATGGAGGTCAGAGCAAAGGGAGAAATCTAGGGTCTCTTAGCTGACTAATGATGGCACTAGTCTGAACTGAGATACTGAAGTGACACACGGAATTACAAAGAAGGACTATATAAAATTTAAATATCTCAGACATTTTGACATATTATAACATACTTTTGACATACTTATAACACATTGAAATGCTACTTTGAATATATTTAAATGTTTTTTTGTGGTTTTCATATGGCTACTAAAAATTGGGGGGGAGGGTGTTTTTTTAGACAGGTTTTCTCTATGTAACAGCCCTGGCTGTCCTGGAACTCACTTTGTAGAGCAGGCTGGCCTTGAACTCATAGAGACCTGCCTGTCTCTGCCTCCCAGGTGCTGGGGTTAAAGTCATGGGCCACGACGGCCAGCTTTGGCTACTAAAAATTATAAATATGGGACTTTACTGTAATTCACTGGACAGCACTAGTCTGGGAGGGGAAGGTTGAAAGAGATCCCAGCAGGCCTCTGGGTCCGGCGGGCCCTTAAGCCACTGCAGGCAGCAGCCGCTACTGAAAGCTGCCACCTCTACCCACCACGCTGAGAGCCCACCACCAGCTCCACACTTCCAGCTCCACCAGGGCTCTGTTGTCATCTGTAAATGGGCATTGATAACCACTGTGCTCTGCTACTGTGACTGAGCCAATGCCCAGAGAAATGTCTGTAACACCTCGATGAGTTCATGGCCCTCACAGGAAACTGACCTAAAGCTGTCACAGAGTCAGAGGCAAGTGCTAAGAGCAGGCCTGTGAGTCCTGCTGAGCCCAGGATGTTACTAACTGCACGGCCTACTGGCAAGTCATAGCCTGTCCGAACTCCAACTTTCTCATCTGTAGAACTGACACTGTGGTATTGATGCCTAGGGTCATTGGAATGTATCAGATCACATGTGATCCCTAAGGTCAGCAGAGTGCAACAGATCACATCTAAGCAAAATGCTTGGTAAACTGTCATGCAGGACAACCAGCTCGTAGAATAACCCAGCAACCCAGTTCTAACCTGCTGGCCTTCAAGCTCACAGCATGTGTCTCTGGACTACCTTCCAGCCTACAGTTCTTACTTGGAAAGTCTATTTCCTGTATATGCCTTACTAATACATAATTTAAATGTGCATCTCCTCAAACCCGCTCAAGGCAAAGAAAAGGCCATTTCTGGCTGCCAGCAAGCTCCCTCCCTCCCCGGCCCTGCAGGCGGCCACCGTTACCTTGTAGGGCACTTCTCCAAGGCGTACCACTCTTGCTTGCTTCAGCCATGTGTCCCTGGAGTGCAGAGTATGCACACAATCCCTGAGGAGAGACAAAGGACACACTCGGGGCACACCGTAAAGAGGCAGGGCCGCTGGCCTCACCCGAGCTTGTATGGAGCTGATGTGGGCGCAGCCCTGCTAATTCTCCTCCCGGGCTTCACCTCACACCTGGAGCAGGCCTGCTCTTTGCCCTTCCTGCACCACACAGTGCAAACAGCCTCACCCTCAGACTGCCTGTGCCCACCTGCGACCCTCACCCAGCTGGAGCTTTCTTCCTGGGGCTTTGTACCTAGCTTGGGCTGCCCTTTTCCCAGGACTGCCGTTAAGAGCCTAGGTTTGAGCTTTCTCTGTGGCCTGTGGGATGAGGTGAAAGGCAGCGCGAGCAGGTGGCCGCACCCCCCAAGGGGTAACTGCTGGGAGTCTGGCCACTGCTCAGCAACATGGGGCCATGTGAATGTGCGGTAAACTCAGAAGAGGACTCTGGGAAACACCTGAAGAAGGAAACAGACTGTGTGGAGGAAGATGCACGCACAAGCAACGAATGACTCAGGGCCCGTGCTTAGGGCGGAGTCACCGTCTCACCGTCCCCCAGCTCAGAGCCGTACCACAGGCCACAACCCTCCACTGCCAAGCCTTCAACAGACATGCCCAGCACCTCTTCAGCCTGCACCCCTAGCCTGTTGAAGACAGGGGCTCCTACAGGCAGGGCATCGGGTCTGCAGACAGCCTGAGCTCTGTCCACATGCTTCCTACTGCTGTTTACGAGCCTGCAGGCACACACAGGGCAGCCCAGCCCAGCATGCGGACTCAGAGGAAAGCTGGCAGGCCCACACCGGTCCCTTTACACCTCCTTAAGCCTCAGCAGCCTTGTCCATCAGCCAGAAGAAGCACTCATCCTCTACCTCACGTGGCCGCTGCTGAGGTGACACTTCTCTGTCAGGACAGAGGCGCCACCCTGCACTCCCACGGCAGCCAGATCATCTCTGACCGCTCACAGGACTTCAGACAGGAACAGACAAGGCGCAGGCAGAGAGGCTGATGGGTAGGCACCCAATGGATACCCCTAAGAACACCGCCAGGAAGTGCACACAGCACTCTCAGAATGAAGGGCAGCTCCCAACCACTGGAACAGCTGTTACCAGTAACTTCCGGTGAGGACAGTGACTGGCACCACTGTGCACTGCTGGGGGGAGGTAAAAGGTGTGGCCACTGAGGAAACAGTTCAGCCGCTCCCCCCAAAACTTTCTGTAGTATGCAAACCATGGACTCAACTAACACACATAGCAGCATCGCTCCCAACCCAAGGAGGGGCCTGAGCGTCCACTCACATGAGTAAACAAAATGTGGCCTCTCAGGCAGGGGACGCACTCAGTTTTAAGGACGGAGAGGCCAGCAAGATGACTCAAGGGTAAAGGTCTGGTGGGACTCCCCACCAGGGTTCAAAGCAGGACCTGTTCCCACACTCACCTTGTGCTGGGGCTCTACAGTTCTTTTCTGTGCCTCTCGCTTCCCACTTATTTAAAGCAGCCCTTAGGCTTTGGTCCTTACGCGTCAATGTTTTTAAAAATCCCTTCTTTTACTTGTTTTCTACTGCTCCTGCTCAAAATCTCTGCGTCTGGTTTCCCCCTCAGCTCTAAAAGCTATCATCTCTCTTCAGTTTTCCCTCTGTAAACATCGCACATTAGTGTTTTTATTTACAGTACTTTTGGGGTGACTTCTTTTGCCTGCAGTGCACCGGCATTCACAGGGCACAACATTTCAGCCACTCTTGAGGAGAGCTCAGCAACACCAGGCTCACTTACTGTTGTGTGGCCACTGCCAGTATCCACTTCCCAACTTGTTTATTACGGACAGGGTTTGGCACACCTGTGAGTGTACCCCCGACAACTTCCTTCCTCCGCTTTCATGTGCATTAGGTAAAAGGAACACTTCTATGGTCTTGTATTTCAACTGTCCCACGTTTACATAATTTTCCCGGTAGCTTTTTGCTCTCGGTGTTTTATACATGTTTTGATCTCTCCTTCACAGTACACACATACCGTGGCTCACCCCTGCTGAGAATACTGTTAACAGAGGTGCCTGTGCACCAGGTGCTAACCCTAGGCCACCAGGAGGACAAGGAGGATGCTTCACACACCTGGAGTAGACAGCTTCTCCACGGCAATATCCAAGGACTGCAGCTGTCTCAGGGTAGATGGCCTGGAATTTCAAGAGGTGGCGCTTCAGGGCATAGAGGGGGTGGTTCTTATATGTCCCGATGGAGGTGGGCAAAGGCTCATCCAGGTGCTTCGCCTGAAACTGCAAAGGCCAGACAGACGGACAGTGGTGAGCATGCGCCTAGACGAGGAAGGGGGTATGAGTGGGCTGCTACACATGAACCTGTTCTGACAACAAACTGTGGAGTCCAGACCCATTAGTGACTTGGTGACATTGCCAGTCACTGTGGCCATGAGGTGCGCCAAGGATCAATCCAAAGCCAGGAAGCACCAGGAGCTGTGATGTGCACCAGCATCAGAAAGGCGCCTGTCTCCAATCTTTAGACACCCTAAGCCTTAGTCCACTCTGCTACATATCTTCATGGGAGAAGATGCCAACTTCTCTACCGTAAGGCCTGACCTCAGGGATATTGTCACCTTATAGCAAAAGCAGGCTCAACAGGTTTAGAGCAGCTGCCCTGCACCTTTTCTGAGATCCACACAAGTCTTGTACTTCACTGAGAATTCTGATTATTAGTAAGAAATCCCACTGCTATGAATCAAATGCTGTTTCCCAAGCTGGCTTAAGCTTTCTCTTGGCATCCCTTCAAAACACCAAGGAACTCCTACAGACTGGCACCACTGTGTTGGTTGGTTTTTTGGGTTTGTGTGTGTGTGTGTGTGCCAACCTAGACATATCTGGGAAGAAGGAATTTCAATTGAGGAACTGCCTCTATCGGATTGGCCTATGGGCATGTCTATAGTACATTTTCTTGATTGCTGATTGATGGAGGAGGCCCAGCCCACTGCGGGAAGTGCCACCCCTGAGCAGGTGGTCCTGGAAGGTATAAAGGTAGCTGAATGTGAGCATGGAGCAAGTCAGTAAAGCAGCTTTCCTCCATGGTTCCTGTCTCTGTTCCTGCTTAAGTTCCTGCCCTCAAGGATGGACTGTGATAAGAGCATGTAAGCCAAATAAACCCTTCGGCCCCTACATTGGTTTTGGTCAGTGTTCTATCATAGCAACAGAGAGCAAACTGACCAACCACAGAGCAATTAAGATGGAGACTCTGCCGTTTGGGCATCCTGACGCTTCAATTGGGTACAATGCTACCTGCAGGATTCCCACTTAGCCTGTCAACACTAAACAGGCAACTCCACATGGGCTGCAGTCTACTCCCTAAGGCGATGCTACACAACCCCATGCCTTGCCTATCCTGAGTGGATGCAAATCAACCTCTGGCCAGTGTAGGCGAGTTCTCATGCAGAGTTCCACCCAACATGGGGCTGCTGTACACGAGCACCTTGGACCCTTCTCCTGCTGCCAGGGTTCACTCTTGACACAGCCGTGTTACACTGGAGAAATCCCTGCTTCTGGGAGGCATCTACTTTGCCTGACTTCTTGGTTGGCTACAGAGAGTTCTGTGTTCTAAGTCCCTCCCTTCCCAGGAGACATGTTCTACAGGTGTGAGGTGTATTTGAGCTGTCCATGCACATGGAAGAGAGGCAGCCACACACAGATGAGTTATCTTTCTCCCTCAGTGAGATCACAGAGCTTGTAAAGTACCTTCAAGCTCCAAAATACTAACAGGTAATAAGTAAAGAATGCAGACTTCACACAGTCCTGAGTTCAAAGCCTAGCCACTGGATCACTTGGCTCTTGAAGCCTTTTACCAATAAAACTGTGGCAGCAACATCACAGCAGTGTGAGCGTGGAGAGCAAGTCAGTAAGCAGCATTCCTCCATGGTTCCTGTCTCAACTCCTGCTTGAGTTCCTGCCCTCAAGGATAGACTATGACGGGGATGTGTAAGTCAAATGTTGGTGTGATAATTAAATATAGTCAAACACATAGAAAAGCATCTATTTCTATGGCTAGTGTAAATATATTCAGAACTATATAATTAAGCCACACTAAAATATCAACATACTGCTGGGCATAGTCATGAGCAGAAAAGGACCGTTTGATTGCTGCCCAGTGTTGAGCCTGGGTGGTCGGTGTCTTACCTCCTGGTCTTCTTTCTTCTCCCTCTCCGTAAGCGGGCTCTGATAGGGTCTCAGGGTCTCAGCCCACCACTCAGAGTCAACCCGGCACTTGCGGGTTGTGGTCATCCAGGCTGGGTCATACCTCTGAGTGACATCTCGGACCCAGCCATCATTGTCAATGCCTACGACATAGGTCATGGGTTTGGTGGCATATTTGTAACAGGTCAGAGGCTGTCCCACCACACCATGCACGAAGTCCACACACACCCACTTGGCCTGCGACTCACAGAACACCTCCAACCACTGGTCTATACCAGCAGCTTTCCTCTCTCCTGTCACTTGGCCACCACTGGAAACCTTCCTGCCTCTCTTACTGCCTGAAGAGCTTGAGGAGGCTGCTGGAAAGCTTGGCGGCTCACACTGGGTCTTGGTGGCACTCTTAGACCTGGTCTTTGTCCTCTGAGGACCTGGAGTCCTCTTCTGCTTTCGAGGGCCGGGCTCACAATCCTCGTCGGAGGAATTCCGGCCCTCTCCACTGGAGAGTTCAAAGTCAGAGCCACTGCCTGCCTCATCGCTCCCACTCTCCTCTTTGTAAGACACCTTGGCAGCCACCCGCCGCCGCCGCCGCTGCCGGGCACGCGCACGGCTCTGGGTTTTCGGCTTGGCTTCCTCTCCCTCACTGCAGGAGGGCTTTCTCCGCTGCCCACTGCCCGCAGTGGCCTTGCTTCTTCTCTTCCCTCGGGCATCGGCCTTTTCACTGCACTCAGAAGAGGCTTCCTCTTCTTTGATTCTTTTGCTGGTCTTGGGCCTCTTGGGGCTTTCTGGAACATTACTGGAAGGATCTGAAGAACCTCCAGGACTCTCTAAGGATGTCCCCGTGGAAGACTTCGTCCCCTGAAACAGTAAGAAATTTACTCGTGGGTGTCATGCTATAGGCCTGTAATTTCAATACTTGGGAGGTGGAGGCAGGATAATCAGGAGTTCAAGGTCATCCTCAACTCCAGTGAGTCTGAGGCAAATCTGAGCCATATGAAACTTCTCTCAACAAGCAGAGTGGGAAGAGAGAAGAAGGGAAAGATATATTAATTTTGCTGTTCTGTCTTACTTACAATAATCAACGTCCATTATTGCAGGCACCAGACGACAGGACACCCCAGTTGGCAGCACTGACATCCTTCCTCACATATTTAAAAATGCAGAGTCCTTTACCCATCAGCCCTCCACTATGCTAACTTGGTGACTCTACTTGGCTCACAGGCTAGAAACAACGGCTTGGAAACCATCCCTCTCTCAGATGACTCAGTGCACACCGAGCTCAGGGTGCCAAACACCCACTTGTGTGTCCTTTAACACAGGGGGTGTGCAAAGCAGGCTCAGAGGGGCCCGGTCTTCAAGAACACCAACTCATAAAAATATGACATCGTTAGGCTGGCAAAATAGTTCAGTGAGTAAAGGCACCTGCTGCCAAGCTTGACAAGTTCAATCCCCGGGACTCACACGGTGGAAGAAAAGAGCCAACTTCTGCGAGTTGTCCTCTGATCTCCACAGCTATTATGATATATACACACACAAATGTAAGATAAATATAATAAAAAATGATAGTGGCCAATTTTCTTTTAAATGTGCAATTTCCTCACTCTTCGCTGGTGGCAACTCCTTTTCTCTAGATGCCCAAGGACTTCACCTTTGTCACAGACGACTTCAGTGGAACGGGCTGTAGAGACAACACCAGTCGGGTGAGCAGCTGCAGTGCCCGAAGAATCAGAAGAAATATCTACGACGACAGGAGGAGATATATTTAACTGGACAGTATGAGGAAGCTAACCCAGTGTACGCTGCTGCTTAGACAGGAGAAGATGGAAACCACCCCAGCACAGGACACCAGCCCTCCAGACACTGCTGTAAATGACATTGCAGAGACTCAGCTCCCGGGAAAAGTCACCATATGTTCCTAAGAAGGATGACATGTAAATATAAAGACTATCTGCTTAGTTAATAGCACTTATCACTAGCTACAGGCTGTCAGTCTCTTCCCGCTTACCTAGCCTTTGATGGCCTTGTAGTCAACAAGTATTATGTGTGTGATTAAAAGAAAATAAAATCAAACAGTCCGGGAAGAAAATGTGGAAACAGAGATGTCGCCAGGTCCCATGCGTGCTCTCTGTTTTCCACTCCCCACGCTGAATCTTTTACCTGGAGGCCACACCACAGCTCTGAGTTTCTGACCTGTGAGGATGGGAGCTGCTCCCTCGGGGATAAGGCTCGTGGTGATAGCAATAACATATTGCAGCAAGGTCTCCCCCAGACCCCCACACTAGCTCCTGACCACTCTCCTCAGTTACTACAACACCCTGGTGAGAAAGTCAGAGGTGAAGACCAAACACAGGAAGGTAGGCCATCTCAGAAGCCATGTGACCATGGAAAAGCTGTTACCTGTGACTTCCTTTATCTGGATGTTTAGAAAGCAACAAGTAAAACAGCTGTCATATGGTGGTGGCACACGTCCCTGATCCCAGCACCCAGGAGGCCAAGGCAGAAGTCATGATTCTGGGCTAGCTTGAGCTACCTAAGAGACCCTGTCTGAACTAAGCAAGAGCCAAGGGAAGCAGCTCAACGGTAGAGCATGCTTGCCACCCTCAAGTCCCCGGCTCTGATCCCTGGCATCTCCCTGCAAAATTGTGACGCTCACAAGGACAGAGAAAAGCCAGGAAACCATCACAATCTAGAAGAAATTAAGGGACTCAATAACTCAGTGCAGTGTGGTGTCCTGGAACAGGAAAAGGCTGTGGTCTGTAGTCTGGCTGGTGGCACTGCACCAGAGGTAGCTTCTTAGTTCCTTAGGTAGGGCTGAAATGAAGTAGCACCTGCCACTGGCCGAGTGGTGTCCCCACACAGGCTTTTCACTTGAGGCAACCCCTGCTTCTCCTTGCCCACAGCTCTAATGAGCTGATGAGAGAAGATAATGACTATGACAGTACCTGACACATTACATTCTTCAGAGCCAAATCTCAGCAAATCTAAAGAAGCCAGGCATTTGGCCAGACATGCAAATGCAAAGTCCGATCTCTGTGCAGGTAACAGGCATCCTCCAAGGATGACATCATATTTCATTCCCGTTAATGAGCAGCGCCACTAGAGGAACCACTTACATGGACCAACTCCTCATCATCCCTTGCAGAGTAAATGGCGATTCTCCTCTCCAAAGTTGTCTGCAGGCTGTCCTGCTCACTGGCTGAAAGGTCCGCATTGATCGTGAAGGTTCCAATGAACCTGGGGAGAGACCAGGTACTCTTCTACAGAGTGGTCAAGGTGAAGGAGAAGTTCTAGTCTTTTACAGCCAAAAAAACCAACAGCAAGTGACTCTTAGACTCACTACCTGCACTGGCTCTTCTCAGGCCAGCTAGCTAACGCTGACCATCACTAAAGACCCAACTCAGTTGCCACCTCCTTGGGCACCCTTTCCAGACTGCCCACCCGAGGGAAGCACCCTATTTTCCGCATTCCTTTGTCTCAGAACTCCTCATACCAGTCTAAGTATGCAGTGCACATGGGACACCTGCCAGCCCAGGCTCTCTTCTAGGGCCAGGAGCATCCCAATGCTTCCTCTCCTCAATGCCACGCCCCTTCCTGATGCCAACTGACCACTACAGAACTGACCTGAACCAGCCCAAGAGAAACCCAACCCTATATCCCAGCTCTGGAGGACAGAAGATGGCCTTACCACTTCACCAAGTTTGAGAGGAAGCAGATGTCCCTGTTTTGAAGTGGCACCTTGGTAAAGCGAGTTGGGATGATGGAGAGGCCAATGGCCAGCAGATCTGGCTGGCGGCAGATGCTGTTTCGATAGAAGCCACTGGCCAGCAGGCAGAGCAGGTGAACCTGTGGAGGGGGAGGGGGGAAGCCAGCATGGAGGGAGAGTTGAAGACAGCAGGGATATGATGTTTGGTGGACAGGAAACCTTGGCTATGCTTCTACACACAGTACAAAGGCTGCGTCAGCCATATCCCAAGGCTTTGTGTCTCACTCTCTTCTCACTCCCTCAAAGAATTCATCAGTTCAAAATAATAACCTTTCCTCTCAGCAGCAATCCCGTTCACAGACACACTACAGGATTTTCAGGTAAAGCGTCAACCACCTGGGTCTGCTGCTGTGAGGTCAGCAGGGAAAGTGTAGGAGACACAGGCTCAGAGCACCAACTGGAGGCCAGGCAAGAATCTCCTGACTGTCTTCCACTCACCCTGCTCATCTGAAGCCACCCTCCACTGCTAGGCACCCCACCTGAACTCTGCCCTCCAGCCTCAACCGCGCCCCTCACAACCTACTGCAATGACACCAGGGCGGTCTGTCTACTCTCTTCCACCTCCTTCCCTCAGCACATCTTTCTTCTCCACACCAAGGTGAAAGGAGCTCCACTATCCACCTGTAAGCCTGGCCTCCAGGATGGCACCTAACTTCCCGCCTGTCACCTCTGGGCCACTCTTCCGAGCCCTCCCCGCCATCACCTTGTGCATGTTCTCCTGAACTTCTTTATTGAAGCGCTTCATCATCCTCCGGAGGTACGTCTCAAGCTCCATCTTTATCTTCTCACTGAAACACAGCGAGAGACCCAAGACTGAAGCAGGAAACCACAACTCCTCACCATGGCATGGGAGTCACTTGCCCCGTTTCCTATACAAGGCTGTCCCACTCAGTCAAGTCAGCAAGTGGCCACCATCTGCTCCTTCTCTAGGGGGAGAGGAGGAAGCCCTGAGTGAGTGCTGTCCTGAGTGAATGTGTGTTGTTGATATGGACACGGCCATGTCAGGGATGCCATAACCTCAGACTCATGGGAAAATGGCAAAGCCACCCCTTGCCCATGAGACTCAAAGAAATGGCAAAGGCTTTACCTTCCTCAGGGTATTAGATAACATCCGTCTTCCTATGGATGTTAATAGTGTATGCAGGAAATGTCCACCTAGCTTCCCACCATGTTTATAGCCTGAAGACTGCTCTCTACAGAGGCATCTCCTACTGAGATGACCTAAACCTGCTCCCTTGATCCAGCTGTACACTATAAACCCTGCCTCCTTGTTTATCTCCATGTAATAACCCTGCCTCCCTGTTCAACTGTACATAATAAACACACAGAGCTTCTGGAAGATTGAAGCTTCTCTGTCCAAGATCCTAGACCACCTGACCAGCTTTCTGTCCACATGTCAGTCTTTGCCCCAGTCTGGTCTGTCCCTGGAGCCATGCTGGATGTAACACTTCCCACCTGCAAATTGCTCACAGGACACCGTGCAGCCCTGGATGCAACATTTCCCATCCTTAGACACTGTGCAGCCCTGGACACAGCATCCCCATCCTTAGATACCGTGCAGCCCTGGACGCAGCATCTCCATCTGCAGACCCACCCTTAGACACTGTGCAACCCTGGTTGCAGCATTCTATGCCTCACCCACCGGCCTCAAGTTCCCTTCTTTCAGAATCCTGACTTCTTCCTCAAACCATCACACTGATGCTAAATTAAAGAAGGCATCTACATGACTGTTCTGCAAAATCTTTCACCCATGGCCCATCAACCTGCAGGAAAACCTTGTACTTCCTGAAAGACACAATGTCCTCCTCCTCCCTGCCTAATAACATGAGGTCTACTCCATCAGAGTGGACCTCATTAGCTAGCTTGTATGCTCCATTTTCCTAGGTCATCAGAGGCTACCGAGGAACTGGGCACCCTGGGAAGGATGGGTGCTCCTTCCACAGTGGGTACCATCTCAAGTCTTGTAGTGATATGTGGGAGGGAAAGTATGAGTGCCATGTCAGCCAGTAAGGATTCAGGTCTTGCATCCTCGACTCACTGGCTAAGTGGCTCCTGGACTGTCACTTAAGCTCTCTGAGCCTCTCACTTATAATCCTGCTCTAAGGGGCAGGTGAACTAAGAGATGAACAAAGTGCCCAGTCCTTGGCACACACCTCCATCTCCCACCCAGACGGGACACCAGGTGTCTCCTTTCAGAGTCCTACAGGCTCTCCCCTGGGGCTTCAGACCACTCCTGACACACAAAGGCTTTTCTCCGTGTATCTGCTGCCTATTTCCAGGACAGGAGCACAGAAGCAGGGCCCCGCCTACCTTCTCTTCCGTGCCTTCGCCTGCTCCGGTGTTTCAATTTCTATTTCCACAGCCTTCACAGGCAGGACAGACTGTGAGGTGGCAGAATCTTCTCCCATGTCCAGCATAGGCTCGGTAAGTTCTATCAACAGTAATTTTAAAAGTTACTAATAATAATTGGGGCTGGAGAGATGGCTCAGGGGTTTAGAGCACTGACTGTAGAAGACTTGGGCTCAAGTCCCAGCACCCACATGGTGGCTCACAACCATCTGTAACTCCAGTTCCAGGGGATTCAATACTCTCTTCTGGCCTCCACAGGCAGCAGGCACATGGTGCACAGACAATATATGCAGGCAAAATACTTATACACATAAATTAAAGTAAATAATATTAATAGCTAATACACGGAACAATAGCAGGGTTCTGCTGAGATAAACAAAATCAGGAATAGACAGGGAAACCCGGGCTGCCCGATTGTTTATCTGACAAAACCAGAATATTCTAAAAAGCAAGAGGCCAGGACTTTTCAAAGCAGGCATTGCTCTACAAAGCCAAAGAAGAAAGTAGGAAAAAGAAAATGCCAAGTACGGCAGCACACATCTGTAATCCCAGAACTCAGCAGGCTGAGACCAGAGGTACTACATACCATGTCAGTCTGGACTAAATAGCAAGTCAATAGCCCTGAAAAGAACAAGGGCTGGGGGATGCCAAGATGGTGTGCATCCTGATGACCTGACTTTGGGCTGAACCCCACAAGGTGGCAGAAAAGAACTCTTGAAAGTTGTCCTCTAATCTACACACACACACACACACACACACACACTTTAAAAACAAACAAACAAACAAAAAAAAAAAAAACAAAGGATAGGAGTGGTAGTTTTGTGGCAGAACATCTTCCTAGTATTCCTAAGGCTATAGGTTTAATCCCCAGCACCAGAAGTAATTAATAAAGGTAGTACATGGTGGGAGCTTTAGATTAAAAAAAAAAACAAAAAACAAAAAACTACAAACTCATAATTTCTAATCTGGACCTGGATTAAAAGAAAACAACAGAGCTATGAAGGCATTTTTATAACAACTGAGGGTTGTTTTTATATTTTTGGGTGTGATGAGGTTGCTCTGCCAGGTAAGACAGTGCTATTTTCTTGAGGAAAGAATGCTGCCGGATTGCTGAAACTCATTTTCAAATAGCTACAGAGAGAAAGGCACATTAAATATAAAGGACCAGGTATACAGACTACTCTCATTTCTTGGTAGATTTAAACCTTGTCAAAATAAAATGCTGAGGGGGTGGGCATGCCCCACAGAAGGAGTCAGGAATTAACATTAGCTACCACTCTCATGGTGTGGACCTGGGGCTCAGGTCCACTGCACCTGCAGTCTGGAGGATTCACAGTCCCAGACAGTTTACAGAATGCTGCCAGAGAAGAACCCGCCTCAGACAAGCAGAGAGCTTGCTCACACAGCTACGTGGGACAGCGCTGGGCTGGAGTCAGGACTGTGCAACTCCTCCGGCTGCACTCTTCCTCCAGCACTGCCTCTGTTTACAGTTTCCTCACCAAAAGCCACTGGAGGAAAAAACCATACAAGCTTCTCTGGAACCAATGGAATTTTGTTACTTAAAAGAGGCCCCCCCCCCCCTGCAACTGTATTTCTTGTCTTTGTTTCACAGAAAAACAAGATTGCAGCATGTGACCTGGCCAACAGACTCAAACAGTCTGGAACACAGGACTTCACATTACCTTCCACCTCCTCCCAGTCGTCTTCACTGTCCTCGTCTTCATCACTGCCTCCATCCACCACCTCTGTCTTTGCGTGTTTCTTTGCCTTCTTGCAGTCGCCTGGAGAGTCCCTGGGTACAGATCAAAGGTGAAGAAGCTCACATCCCCTAGTGTCACACTCAGGCTAAGCAGAACCTACAGGATTTCTTCTCCTGTTGACCGCTGCCATCATACCCATGAAGATGACAGACAGCCGGCTCTCAACGGAGGTGGGAAGAGCTCAAGTATAAGGTTACCCTGCTACAAAGCCAGACCTTTGGTTCTTAAAACAAACCCCAACTTATTAACTCACAATCCACGTGGGAAAGAAACTGCTGTGCCTTTTGAAATGGTGAGGGCAAAATGAAAGAAGCCACACAGTCGCAGGAGTCTCAGAAAGCCAAGGTAACTGTGCACACATGCACATAGCTGGAGGCCAGAAGAGTTTCCCATCAGCCCAGCGGCCTGTGAACAGCTCAGAGAATGCTTTTCTCCCATCAGGAAACGTAGCCCAAGGACACCAAGGCTGGCACAACTCCAAGAGGACAAGTACGGTGTGATCACCCATGGAACCACAACCAGGACCAGGCTGGGCAGCTGCTAGTAGGGAAACCAAACAGAGAAGCAGCTGGCTAGACAGTGACGTGCAAGGTAAACAGTTGCCAGAATGTTGACATATTTCTGCAAATTCATATATAAATCCCGGCTACAGTTCTGGGTTACTTTTGGCTTGTATAAACATTATGATACTTGGTATCAAGAGGAAACTGTCAAGATTTTAGCACAGACATTAAAAATGGTCTGGGTCTTGAGCTCCAGTAACATTTTTGGTTTTGTTTTCTACTATTTGACATGGGGGATATTTTGTTGCCATGACATGGGGGGGAGGGGAACGTAGCAAACTACTCAACTTCTAAACTACAGATTGAACCAGCCAACCCTCAGGTGAGAAGAAAGGGGATCCAGAGTCTTCCTTGGCAGCTCTGGACCTGTCTTTGTGTGGATACCCCCAGAGATGGAATTCAACAACTGAGAGGGGCAACCAGGAAGCATATGAGCCATGGTGGATAAAGTGCCTGCTTCCCTGGGCTCTTCCCCCTGACCCATTACTGCCCTCTGCTGGACTATTCTCCCATCATCAACAGCAGGTTGCATTTATTTAGAGGCAAAAGAACCCTTACCAATTTCCCTTTATTCATCCACCCTCCAGCTGGCTTAGGCTGGATCCTGAACTAGCCTCATGTTCACTGTCCCTCATACTGAAATAAGAATATTCACCTACTACGAAGGCATTCAGCATCTGGCAAACTACAGGCCCAGGCCTAGACGCCACAGGCCCTGTGAACACAAAGGAAGCTCACAGTTCTAGCCGAGACCGGAGAGGTGTGGTCACCCTGGAGGGTAGCAAACCTGAGCACACCGCATTGTCGTAAGTAACTGTCATCTGGCAGACACAGTGCAACCTTCAGCAGGGGCACGGGAGCAGAAAAGGCCACGACTTGTGAAAACTAGAGCTGATGGCTTCAGACAAGCGTCAGGCGGGAAGAAGGGCTCCCGGGGGAAGGGAAACAAGAGTGCAACATGGGGGAAGGGCTGGAGGTGGAGCTCAGCGAGGGCCTGGGTTTGATCCCCCAAACGAGGAAAAAAAATAAAAAATCAATCAAACCGAGAAGGGCAGCGGGGGACGAGAATGTGCCCAGTGAACGCTCAAAGTCCAGCTGGGCGGCAGTTGCCAGTGCCAAACCCTGGGGTGGCAGGAAGTCTCTTGCCTCTCTGTTGAGTATCTGTGAAGTTGAAAGCACACTGGACCAAGAGTCAGGAGCCCTGAATTCTGCTCCTGACCGTGCTACAAGCTAGCTGTGTAACCAGGAATAAGTCACTGTCTGTGAGCTGCCCATCAACTCACCAGAAAACTCTGAGGTCTCCAGCTCCTGCTGGCCTGGCTGTATCTGGAAATGCTTCAAGACCCTGCGTCTTCCCACATGCCCCATGACTGCCATTATCCTCGCTTCTCTGATGGGAACATCTGTCACGGGGTTTGTGCGTGGTCAGCTCACCTGAAATCGTCCCCATCGCTGAGAGCTTCCTCCTTGGGAGCCTTGAGATTCTTGGATTTGGCAGTGGCTTTGGCCACTTTCGTTTTTGCTGCACCATCTGTGGGGTCTCCTGGATCGCTGCAGCCTCTCTTCCTCTTCCCTCGGGACACTCTGGAGGGGAAGCACTTCTTTGGGGGTTTCTGGTTCTCATCTTCAAAGTCATCTAGGGAACAGCACAGAGCAAGAGGTGACAGGGAGTCAGTCGGGAAGGTGGAGGCAGTGTGACTTACAGGCAAGGGTCCCCACAACCACATCTCTGTCACCCATCCTGTGTCTAGGCAGCACACACCACTCAGCCTTTCACCTGAAGCTCTCTCTATGGTCACAATAAAAACCACAGAGCAAATGCAGAGCCCCGTGTATGGTAGGGAAGCGCTACCACCAAGCTACACTACCAGAAGGCTCTTCTTCTACTTCTCCTAAAACAGAAACCACCCTATGACTAAAACTCTAAACTCCAATCTCAAAGGAAATGTAAGGGAAAAGACTCAAATCCACTTACGACACCTTGCTCACCAACCACCTGCCAAGACCTATTAGAATCGACTACTCTCAGGTGAGACACTTGCAGTTCACAAACCTCTTTGCACCTTACTTTTGCTATTGTTTCTGCCATATTCTAGAAGAGCACACACCTGGAGGCAGGAGCTGATGCAGAGGCCATGGCGGGGTGGGAATGGGGAGCGGGGGGGTGGGGGGGGTGCTACTTACTGGTTTACTCCCCATGGCTTGATCAGCCTGCTTTCTTATCGAAGGACCGCTGGCCCAGGGATGGCACTACCCACAATGGGCTGGGCCCCCTCACATCAATCACTAATTAAGGAAATGCCTTACAGGTCTGCCTACAACTGGATCTAATGGAGGTATTTCCTAAATTGAGGTTCCCTCCTCTCTGATGACTCTAGCTTGTGTCCATCTGACATAAAACTATCCAGCACATTTACAGTATCAAATCTCCCCAGACTCTGAATGTCCAGGGGAGCAGGGTGGTATTACCTGTAATCCAAGCACTAGGAGAACGAAGAAGGATGATAGCAAAAGTCATAGGCTAGCCTGGGCTACAAAGCAAGAACCTGTCTCAAAAAATAAACCAACCAAACCAAACCAAAACACCCTGAATATCCTACCATGAAGTGATTAAATTACCCTATGAAATATAACTTTTTGTTGTTGTTGCTAAGGCAGGGTCTCGCTATGTAGCCCTGACTGGTTTGGAACTCACTCTGTAGACCAGGCTGGCCTCAAGCTCACAGAGATCCTCCTGCCTCTGCCTGAGTGCTGGATTCAAGGAGCACCGCCATGCCTGGTTTAATTAAATCATTTTTAAGACAAAGGAAAAATGACATAATACGATGTTCAGCATGAAATGCTGTTTGGGCTGAGTGTGAAAAGGCACAGACGGCAAGGAAATGTCCCAGCACTCTGCAGTGGTAAGCTCTAGAGGACAGAAACAGGTGGCTTTGGGGTAATCTTTGCTGGTTTTGGTTTTTTTTTGTTTTTTTTTTTTTTTCGAGACAGGGTTTCTCTGTGCAGCTTTGCGCCTTTCCTAGAACTTGCTCTGTAGACAAGGCTGGCCTCAGACTCACAGAGATCTGCCTGGCTCTGCCTCCTAAGTGTTGGGATTAAAGGCGTGCGCCACCACCGCCCGGCCGCTGTTTATTTTTTGCAGGATGCCAGGGAGTAGAAAAGCCTCTCAAGACATCTCCAGAAAGTTTCCAAAATTAAGAGCTATCTAGCATACTTAGTCTCCTTGAGCTCAATGTCATTTCAGCAGTTCAAGAATCACCACTGTGGCTTCCTTATCCAGCTACTGGGACTTAAGGGCATGTGCGTGCAATTTCTCAGAACTCGCCAAGGCACTTAGGATGAATTCAAATTCCTTAGCTTGATCTTCAGACTGAGGTCCCTGCCCTTTCGGTGACCTCAGTTTCCACCACTCACCTCTTCATACTGTGTCTAGCCAAGAGTCTTTAAGCATCCTGTTTTCTTTGCACAGGAACCCCCCCCCAACCCCCCTTCCCCTTGCACTCACCACCGAACTTCCTATGAAGAGCTCAAAAATCACACACAGTAACTGCTACAGTACCTGGACACTAATCCTGCCTCTTCCCTAGACCTGTGGCAGTTAGAACAACTGTACTTACTCATCACCATGTGAATTTGCTTTTCTTTCTTTCTCTCCTTTTAAATCTTGTTATGTTGACCTTATTTGCCTCCCCAAAGAATATCAGGGTCCTAACAGCAGGGACCTTGCCTACTTCATTTACTAGTATATTCCCAGTACTTAGAGCAGTGGCTGGAAATCAATGAACAAATAGAGAAACTAATGAATTTCCCAATGAAGACATTAACACAGGGGGGTGGGGGACATATGAAGAGGAGCCTGCTCGGCAACAAGGTGAGCGATGATGTTCTTTATTCCCAACTATCAAAACGAGCCGAGCCTCGTCTTCATTTGCATGCACGGCAGTGCTCTTCAAATCTTCTGAGCAGAAACTACCTAACTGAAGTACACCACCACACAACAGATACTCAAGAAATGTCTTCCGTGAGTAAATGAGTAAGTGTGGAGTAAGCTAACTCCTCTGAAGTTTAGGAACTACTACTATTTCCTAGTAGACAATGAGTTTATCATCTATACACAATTGGATTCCAGTGTAGCAGGAGCCACGGGGTGGGTGTGAGGGACACTAAATTAGTCGAGTTTTCTATATAGTTATTTTAGAAGGTCGAGCATTCCCTTCTCTAGCAGCATGCATTTTGCATATTTAAAAATGTTTCTGCAGGACAAAAGATGGCCCAGCAGTTAAGAGCACTTGCTGCCCCTCCAAGAGAACCCAAGCTCAATTCTCAATACCCAAATGACAGCTCACAGCTTTTTGTAACTCCAGTTCTGGGGGATCCAACCCTCATCTATCTAGCCTCTGTAGACATGGCCCACACATGCTGCACAGACATGCATGCAAGCAAACACACATATGCATAAAATTTAAAAAAAAAACAATAAAGTAAAATGTTCTTTTTTTCAGGGATGAAAACAAGAGGAAGAACAGAATGGGATATGCAGGGAAATGAGCCTTGTTTCTATGACCCTTACATTTTACTCAGGCAATCAGAAATGAAGATCACTATAGAATAAGAGGTTGACAAGACAGTAAGTGTGATTCTGTGGTAGAGGGTACCTAGGGATGACTACTTTAAGATGATCATGGAGTATCTTAGACTTCAAGGGAGAAGGAATTAGCCCCAGCAACAGCCATGAACATTCTAAGCCAAAGAAACACCAAAGGCCAAGCCCCCAGATAAATAAACAGTATATCTGAAGAACAGAAAGGTGGTCACTAAGAGCCAGGCATGGTGGCATCTGTAATTCCTGTGATCAAGAGGACGAGATGGGAAGATCCAGAACTCTAAGCCAGGCTGCTGTTTAAAATAAACGGGAGGAATTCAGAATAAGAATATCTGGAAAGGAGACATGCTAAGTGAGGTAGATGCTATAAACGGCGGGCATAAGTCTAAGAAGGTTTTAAGTAAGAAGATGGAGGCATATGAGGTTTTGTGGTTGTTCTACATCATCTGGCTGCTGGATGAAGATCTGATGCAGAGAGGAAGTCAAAAAAAGAGGCAACTTCACTCACTCAACTAAAACACGACATGGGCAGGATATCAAGAGAATTAGGCACAGATTCCCATGACTCCGAAGGTGAACTGGACCTGCTGACGCAACTGGCAGTTAAGAAAAGGCGTGTTTGGGGGGTGGAGGGGCTGCCCAGATGGCTTAGAGATTAAGAGAACTGGCTGCTCTTCCAGAGGTCCTGAGTTCAATTCCCAGCAACTACATGGTGGTTCACAACTACCTATGAGATCTGGTGCCCTCTTCTGGCATGCAGGCAGAACACTGTGTACATAATAAATAAGTCCTTTAAAAAAAGAGAGAAAAGGCATGTTTTAACAGGTGGGTGAAGGGGTGATTTATTAAGATGGGACAAGTGAGGAAAGGATATGTTTAAAAGAGAACCTGGAGCTTTTGCTAAGATCAAGGTAAGAAGCGCATATCCCAAACCTGGAGCGGGAGTTAGAGTAGATGCAACTTGGAGAGAGATCTCGCACTACAAGGTCTCCCTCTGTTCTAGTTCTGGTGTCTCTCTGAGACATCAGGCAACTGCGAAACTTTCTCCTGGTCGGCCCTCAACTCCTGCCAAGAGGCTGGACTTGGTCCTAGGGGTTACAGCGGGGTCAGGGCTGACGGCAGAGGCCCTCCGGGCGCCGCGCATCCGGCCCTGGAGACCTTCCCGCAGACGGAGATCCGCCTGACCGCCCGCTCCAGCCTCCGCCACCATCGCCTTGCACGCTGCAGACTCGGCCTCTCACCTGCCTCGCTCTCCTCAGGCCGGGCTGCTTTGTTGTCCTTGGCTTCCGGACCGCGCCCCCGCCGCCTCCTGCCTGCAGGGTGCTTTCGAGCCATGCTGCCGGGGAGCGTCCCTCCCGACTACCGCCTTGGGCCGCAGCTCGTCTCGGTCTGCTCACTCCGCCCCGAGGCGGGCCATGCCTGGCCGCGCCCCCTGGCCAGGGTTGGACCACGCCCCCCGAGGAAGCCCCGCCCCCATGTAAACTACAGGGGCGCAGAGGGACAAAAATAATGTAGGTCTACTTCCAGCGAGTGGAAGCCTTGTGTTGCTGAGTGCCTGTTCTCGCGAGAGGTGGAAAGGGCGCAGCGTTTGAAACATGGCGGACGACGTAGATCAGGTAAGTTTGTCCCGAGGCGCTCGTAGAGGGAACGCTTGAGCTTCCTGGCCCCGTTCGCTTTTTTCCACGCTCACCGGGAAGTGGCCTGTTACTTTTTTCCGAGTAACCACGGCCTTCCGGAGCTGCGCTAGCTCCTAAAACTTCCGCGGGCCCAGAGTTTTCTCAACCCGCCTCGCTCCCATCACGCTCGAACCCATCACGCTCGTCGTCGTCGGCTTTTATCTGTAAAATGCAAACGGCTGTCGATGCCCGACAGAAAGAGTGATGTAGTAGTGGACACCCGCTTAGTAATACGTGTAAATACCTGGTGCACAGGCAGTGGCTCACTTGGAGTGTATTATGGGGGAGGGCAGGTAAAAGGTGCAGTTGTGCGAGGTAGAGAAACTGGTAGAGATGTAGTGTGAAGAAAACAAACCAAGATCGGGTACACAGAATAACAGAAGGGCCTACGGGCCTCTTCACCTGCTCTTTCCTGCTCCTTAGGTATCTGTGCAGTTCCCCGAACACCGAAATGACTTGCACCCCACACACACACACACACACACAAACACACACTAACCTGTTTGTTTTCAGAGCATGTTATTTCAAATATGTATTTCTTTATTTAATGTGTTACTTTCACAAATAGAAATTCCTTAATAGGGATTTTGGGAGGCTGGAGAGATGGTTTAGGGGTTAAGAGCACTTGTTTTTGTGGAAGAACCTGGTTGGGTACCAGCATCCACGATGCATCTTAACTCCAGTTGCAGAGGATCCAGTGCCCCCTTCTGTGTGCATGTGGTGCACATACATACAGGCAAAACGCTCACATATGAGCTAAAAATAAACCTTTAAAAAGGCTTTTACTTTTCTTTCCTTAGGTTTAGGACAGTGCTGGGAGCACTCAGCAGGTATTTATTTGAGGGAATAAACCCAGTGTTCAGGGGAAGCT
Organism: Peromyscus maniculatus bairdii; assembly: GCF_049852395.1. Taxonomy (NCBI): domain Eukaryota; kingdom Metazoa; phylum Chordata; class Mammalia; order Rodentia; family Cricetidae; genus Peromyscus; species Peromyscus maniculatus. Next base: position 113,761,190 of record NC_134854.1, read on the forward strand.
TCTTTGAAAAGTCAGTATTTAAAGCTACAGGGTGAAAACGACTGACAGTGGGTGTCCTAGACTGAAGAGAGCTGTCATGGGAGTTTTCATTGTTTTACAGCTATGTATTTATATGCCCTTCTCCATACTAGAATGAGCTTCATTGAGGGGGCTGTGACTTGTGTATGGTTGTAATCTGGTGGTTGGTTGTCGGGTTCTTAACAAAAGCCTGCTGAACTAAGGTGGGAAGAGGGAGTCGAGAGGGGGACGTTGTTTGTTTCCTGTCATCCAGCCTCTTGTATCTACACAGCCTACAATTGTCAGTCAACTTTCGATGACCCCAGGTACTCACTGGAGAAGCTTATTGAATAATTTTACTGACTCTCGATGGCTGGAGCCATCTCTTCCAAGTAGCTGACCCCAAGTCATCCTAGCCCTAACTTTTGAAACCTGTCCCAACAGTTCTTGGGGAGTAATTCTGACTGACCAAGAAAAATAGCGTTCTTAAATCTTTAAGCAAGCAAGATATGATATTAAATATAAGAATTACAGGTGCTGGGAGTGGGGCTGGTAAGATAGCGGGTAAAAGTGCTTGCAGTTTGCAAGCCTGGCAACCTGAGTTCAATCCCTGGAACCCGCAGAGGAAGGAGAGAACTTTAGAAAGTTGTTTTCTGACCTCCACTAGAATGCCATAACACACACACACACACACACACACACACACACACACACACACACACAATTAAGAAATCCAGAAGTGGCTCACAGCTCTAATCCCAACTTTGGGAGAATGATATAGGAAGTTTGCTGCATGTCAAAGGCTGTCATGGGCACATCTCTTCAAAAAAACAAAACAAAACAGTAATGATGGTAATCGTTGATAAGTATTTCCTTTTACTTAGATAGCCCCTTCAGTCCTCATAAGATCTCCAAGGGAAAGATGTTGCCTCCCCAGTTTGCAAATGAGGAGTCTGAAACAAGAGATGACATGATTTTTAATCCCAGTTCAGAAGAGCCAGGCCAGAACCTGGAGCTGAACACAGGCTAGGCTGCCTGACTCCGGGTCAATTCTTTCAGCCTCTGTCCTATACTACTCACTAGATAGGTTCATCTTGCCATCCAACTAGACCCTAACTCACCCTGCCCTGTGCTGACTTCAGACTTTAATTAGTGTGTGTGAGTAGGTATGGCAGGTGTCTTTTTCAAATGATTAAATTGTGTAAAAGATAAAGCTAAGGTCCCTAAGCAGTGCTCTAACACTTTGGGTTTTGTGGAAGTTCAGTCATGTTTTAGCCCTCTTTTACATAGCATCAAGGCACTATTCTAAGCTTTCATATGTCATTTAAACCTGATAATAGTATTATGGGAACACTATTTTCTGCATTTGGCGAATTAGACTAAGGCATAGACAGGTTAAGTGACTTGCCCTTGGTTGCACTGCTGAACAGTGATTGAAACACTACGCTGCCTCTGATAGTCCATCACTTAAGCCTGCTTCTTTCATCAGCAACAGACTACCAATACCGTAGAGGAGCCCCTGGATCTCATCAGGCTCAGTTTGGATGAGCGAATTTATGTGAAGATGAGAAACGACCGAGAGCTTCGAGGCAGATTACATGTAAGTCTGTTAAATTATCTTAAAACCAGATGTTCCCCTGTCATCCCTTCCTGTCTCCTTACAGATTTAAGAACTGCAGCATAAACATACTGTTTTGAATTCTGCAGTTTCTTTTGGAAGTTGGAAGATCTTAGACAATATGAATATCCTTTACTCTTTTTTAAATAGAGAGAGAGAGGGAGAGAGTGTGTGTACATGTACGTGTATGTGTGTGTACCCGTGCTTACAGAGACCAGAACTGGACATCGGATTCCCTGAAGCTGAGTTAGACATGATATGGGTGATATGCGAGCCAAACTTGAATCCTCTGCAAGAATAGTCAGTGCTCTTAACCTGAGCATCTCTCCAACCCTATAGAACATTTTTATCTCCTTCAATTTTATCTTCTCCTTCCTTATGAATAAACTTATTTGTCCTCTTTGTTTTAGACAAGGTCTTGCCATGCAGCCCAGCTAGCTTTAAACTCAAGATCCTCCTGTCTCCATTTCCTTAGAGCTGGGATTATAGATGTGCACTACCATTCTTGGCTTTGTCCTCTATTCTTAAAGGTTATTGGACAAGGTGTTTTTTGTTTTTTGTTTTTTTTTTTTTTTTAGTTATTGACATCTAAAACCTCTTTGTTATGAAAAAAAAAATAACAAGTTACAGATACAGTTCACTGGTAACAGTGATTGCCTAGCATGGGGCAAAGCCCAAGCACTACAGAAAGTGTTAAACAGCATAGAAATCTGTAGAATTAAAAGTGAAATCTCATTCACTATGGATGACCACATTTAACGTTGGTTACATAGTCTTCCAGATCTTTTCTACATGTGTATGTGCTGTCTGAGTTTAAAGAGGGACCCTACTGAGGTGTGGTGGTATGTGCCTGTGAGTCCAGTACTTAGATGACTGAGGCAGGAAGAGTGTATGTTTGAAGCCAGTCTGGACTACACAGTGAAACCCTGTCTAGAAAGGCAGGGAAGGCTTTATACACATATTTTTAGTAGCTTTTCCATGTGATTTTTTTGTGTGGAATGATCACACAGCTGGTGACTCCCCAGGATTCTATGTAAGGCAGGACTCACACTTTTCTTTCTTTTTTCCCCCAGCTATAAAACTGCATTGGGCACTTTTTTATATACTATTGCTTGTGCAGTGCCCACTTATGATTTCTGTGGAATTGGTCCTGTTAAGTGACTTCACTGTGTACTTAAGGCTTTGTCTCTTCTTGTTACTTTCCTTAGGGCTGTTGGTTTACAACATGGAATTGAACCAAGTCTTCTTAGTTCAGGCTTAGAAACAGGCCCTGTCTTGTCAGTGTCAGAGCCACTAGGCAGTTGTACTTCCGTCTCACTCTCCAAAACCGTGATAGTTCCTTCCTTGAAACTTGAGGACAAAGAACCTCTGGAGCTGGGAAGGAAATCGGGTCACTAATCTACAAGCTAGCCTTCAGAAACAGCGGTGTCTGTCTGATGAGAGAAGTGGGGTGGAGCTAATTACATAGGTTTTTGGCACATGGAATGACACCCGAGTCCAGACCAGTCACCTTTAACTTGGAGGCATCTCCAGCTCTTGCCTCTGTACTGTACTAAGTTGCCCACCTTTCTGTTTGCTGCCTGCTCTTGAGCTGAACATTTTGCTCATTTGTGTAGCTGCCAAGCAGTTCCTTCCCGATGTGGCTGTTAGGCTATTTTTATCTTGATATGAGCAGGCAAACCACTTAGCACTTCGTTAGAAGAACATGTGAGTGGGTTCTGAACAGGCCCCAGGAGGTTTGCCATTTAGTAAAAGGAATGAACTTTGGAGGTCGCACTGAATACTGTGGTCTCAGTCCTTCCTGACATCCAACTGAGGCCAAAGCATGTTAAGCTGTGGACAGGTTGTAAATGGGCAAAGTGGAGGTGGGAGAGATGGTCACTGGGTAAAGTGTGATCCTCAATACCCGTGGAAACACCAGGTGGGTGTGGTGGCTTCCCTGTAACCCCAGCCTCTAGAGGCAGATAGGATCCCTGAGCAAGCTGGTTAGCTAGACAAGTCAGCAAGCTCTGTGTTCAAGTGAGAGACACCACCTGAATACGTAAGGTGGAGAGCAGCTGAGGAAGATATTCAGTGTCAGCTTCTGGCGTCTGTTTGCATGTCCACAAAAATGGGCCAGGTTTTGCTCTACCTGTATCATTTTTGTGAAGGTCAAATGACGTTGGCCTTGCTTGAGAACCACAGTGCCATCACACAGTGACAGGACCTTATGTTGCTAACTATCCTTGAAAGAAGTCTGGCAAACAAAAATTTGCTATTTTTCATAATAAACTGTTGTGAATGGTGGGACTTCCTTGGTTAGCAAGTAAAGTGAGTACTTAAGAAGTAATTTCAGATTATTTTGAGTGAATTCATTTTTGATCATAAGCAGTATTGTCACTGAGAAAGGCTTGTGAGGACACAATAGACTAGCACAGAGGGTGTGTTTACTATTTGCATGTAAAAGTTTGGGGTGTAAGTATTGAACATGCTGCTTAGAATCCACTTGTATCGTTTGAGCCCTGTTCCTTGTTTCTCAAATCTCACCCTCCCACTCCAGGCTTATGATCAGCATTTAAATATGATCCTGGGAGACGTAGAAGAAACTGTGACGACGATAGAGATTGATGAAGAGACCTATGAAGAGATATATAAAGTAAGTCCTGCAGCTCCTCTCTCTGACAGTGTCAGGTCTCATTATGCAGCACTTAGCACGTTTGTGGGAACCTTACTATGTTTTGGCACCTACTTAGGGACTGTTGATACAGTGTAATAATTAAATGCAAGGATTTTGGAGTCACCCACCGTTTTTTTTAAAACTGATTTTAAAGACAGCTTTATCACCAAAGCCCACCCCAAGATGGGTGACAGCTCACAAAGCTGGGAACCTGGAGCACATTGCACAAAGTGTCTTTTCCAGTCAACCGAGTTGGTCTGAGCCTTGCCTCAGAATACTGGGATTAAAACCTTGTGCCACCACACCCAGCCCTTGAATAAAATAGTTTCTTTTCTTTGTTTTTTAAAACTTACTTTATGATGCCAGGTGGTGGTGGCGCACACCTTTAATCTCAGCACTCGGGAAGGAGAGGCAGGCAGATCTCTGAGTTTGAGGCCAGCCGGGTCTACAGAGCAAGTTCTAGGACAGCCAGGACTACAAAGAGAAACCCTGTCTGGGGTGGTGGGGGGATTTTTGTATGTGTGTATGGTTGTCTGCATATATGTCTGTGTACTGTGTGCATGCCTGGTGTCTGAGGGGGCCAGAAGAGGGCGTCAGATCCCTTGGAACTGGGGTTAGAAACAGTTGTGAGCCCACCATGTGAGTGCTGGGAATTGAACCTGGGTTCTCTGGAAGAGCAGCCAGTGCTCTAAACTACTGAGCCATCTCTTCATCCCCTATAATAGTTATTGTAGTGTGTTTACTACAGACACAGGCAAGACAGACTGTGATGTTGTGGGTAGTATCTACAGTCATTTCATGCAGCAGTGGAAAACGGTGCCTTGCTATCTTGTATCTTCTCATGACCTTTGAAATGGGAAACCAAACAGCAGCCTCCCCTTGGCCCGTTGTATGTTTTGCCCTCTCTCAGTTGACATAACTAATGAATAGTAACATTCCCCAAACTGGAAGGACCACAGACCACTGGGATTCCCTGAGCTTTTCCCCACAGTGTGCATAATTAACTCCTGAGTGACTGGATTGATACCAACTGGCCAATAGGAAAGCAGAAAGCAGTTAGCCCTGTTCTTTGGTTCTCATCCGCCACAGAGTATTGCTTTTGTTGATTGCTAAAGTTCTGTTATTTGGTTCCAGCCCACTTTTCCTGCTAGCCATCATGTTTACCATGTTCTGCCACTAAGCAGCCCACAGTGTGGCTCGCTGCCTGGCTTCTCATGGTGATACTGTGCTCTTTGTAGCAGAACCTCCTTGCTCCTCATCCTGAGGCACCAGTCCTCATGTAATTACAGACCTGCTGGAAACTGAGGAGACAATGTCTCTCAGACCACCCTGATGAACTCTTCAGCAGGCTTCATGGTCTGCCTGAGAACAAAGTTTTTTAACTGAAGTTTTACCAGGCCTTGTCTGTCTTTTGTTTTTTGGTTGTTTTTTATTATTATTATTATTATTATTATTATTATTATTATTATTATTATTTTGGTTTTTCGAGACAGGGTTTCTCTGTGTAGCTTTGCGCCTTTCCTGGGACTCACTTGGTAGCGCAGGCTGACCTTGAACTCACAGAGATCCACCTGGCTCTGCCTCCTAAGTGCTGGGATTAAAGGCATGCGCCACCACCGCCCGGCAGGTTTTTTATTTTTATTTTATTTTATTTATTTATTTATTTTTGGTACTTACATAGTTGGACTTCCTTTTTGTCTGCCTGATAACTAACCAGTTCTTGCCTGGTCTCATCCTTGTACTCTCCCTGCTGAATGCATCTGTTACACCACAGCACTTATTAACATTTGGCTTTTTCCAGTCTTTGTCCCCAGAGTCTGTAAGTTTGGGAAGTCTTTTGGCTGTTTCCAAGTTCTGCCTAACATTTGCCAAGGTATAATGATGACTCCAGATTGTGCCATATTTGCTGACTGCCCAAAGCCTGATCACCAAGCTGAAGCCTTGAAAGTTGCATTCCCCATTTGTGCTCACAGGAGTATGTAGAAGCAGGTGTGATGGCTGGGCACACTGGAGTCTTGAGTCCCTGCCTACAGGTCAACACAATAGCTTTCTTTGAGGTGCTAAGCTGGGGACATAGACTTCTGCCTTCCTGCTCTTAAGATCTCAATGCTCAGGGTCCATCCATTGGTAAAGCAATGGCTGCCCATTGGCATTTAGAAGTACCCTCGAAACCCATGGCTAAAATCCAGTCGTAGCTGAGGATGTAACTCAGTAGTAAGGCATTTGCTTAGAATACTCAGGAGTAGCCAGGCGGTAGTGGTGCACGCCTTTAATCCCAGCACCCAGGAGGGAGAGGCAGGCAAAGCTCTGAGTTTGAGGCTAGCCTGGTCTACAAATTGAATTCCAGGACAGCCAGAGCTACACAGAGAAACCCTGTCTTGAAAAACAACAACAACTAAATATGTGCAAGAATTCAATCCCCGGCTCCCCCTCCCCTCAAAGCAATTTGAAATCAGATATAGTGGCATCCTCCTAAAATTTCAGCACCTGGGCTAGAGAGATGGCTCAGAGGCTGAGAGCATTTGGTTCTTCCCCCTTTTTCCCCTTTAGTACTTCCTTTTGGCACAGTCTTACTCTGTAACACAGGCTATCTTGGAACTTGACCATGTAGTGGAGTTGTACTTGAAACCTTGGTGACCTGCCTGCCTCACCCTTCTCCATCCTGGTATTAATGGTCATGAGCCACAATGTCTGACTTGTTTTTATTTTACATTTATTTATCTATTTACTAAGTTTTATGTGTATGTGTCCATCTGTGTGAGTTCATGTGTGTCATGTACATACAGGAGCCTGAAGATGCCAGAAGAGGGCACTTATACACCCATACGCATAAAATAAAAATAAATCTTTAAAAAAAAAAAAAAGTAATAATCCCAGCACTCAAGGCTGAAGTGTGGGAATTAGAAGTTTCAGACTAACATGAACCATACAGTGAGACCCCATCTCAAAAAAATAATACAGTAACCTTGTGCCCAGGTCTGGTTGCAAAGGAGCCTTGGAAATACCTTGTAGCAGTACATAGGAAGAGGAGCGTGGGTCTGAGTGCAGCAGTGGCGTCTGCTGCACTCATGCAGGGAATAGGAGTGCTCGGACTGTTGGACCTCACTGTGCTTTCCCGCTTCATCTCTTCCAGTCAACAAAGCGGAACATCCCCATGCTCTTCGTCCGAGGAGATGGTGTTGTTCTAGTCGCCCCTCCATTGAGAGTCGGCTGAGACGGAAGACGGTCCTGTGTAGGAAGTGGAGACTTTGCCTCTTGAGATGTCCAGAGTACTCAGAGAGAAAGAAGCTCACGTGCATTCTGATGGTCAGAAATGACCCAAGGGTCCCTCCAGCTAGATGTCATGTTCCTTTTTCTCCAGCCTCCTGCCAGTGTAACCACCTTGCTCTGTTCAGGAGCTGGTTTGCCCATTGTTCTTGCAGTTACTTTCAGGTTGTTTTTCTTTAAATTAAATTTGATGTCCCTTTTTTATTTTTTTAATGTGTCTTGTGGATTCTCAAGCTTTTACTTGGTATGTGCAGTGTTCTCTCCCATGTCTAGGGCACCAAGCTGAGTGTGAGGAAGGAGAGTGGCCATTCTGCCCCCTGCTGTCACCTGAGGAAGAGCTGTACCAGCAGGTCCGGAGCAGGAAGGTCATGGTCTCTCCTGTCTCAGGGGCCCCAAGAGCTCACATGAGCACCCAGTGAGAACCAGGCCAGAGGGGAGGTGGCGAGTAACCTCAAGTCTGCCAGGAGGACACCAAGTATGACCTCTGTGACTAAAGAAATTATCCTCCACTCATAGCTCACAGGCTGCCAGTGACAAGGAAGAGTCTGAGCAGGATGAGGCTGAAAGCAAAGCTACTTCCATTCTGGCTTCAGCCAGCCCCACTTCACATGGAATCACAAGAACACTTAGAACCAACACCTTCCACTAAGTAGTTACCCTGTTGTGAAATGTCGACAGTTGAGCTAGGGCTGTGGCTTTCAGGGGTTGGCTACCTCTCTTGTATGCATTAGGGCCTTAGTCTCCAGCACCACAAAAAGAAAAGTGTAGACAGTCTGCACTGTGGAGAACGTGTCTGTAAATGTGCTCAGCGAGTCTGCTAATCTCCTGTCAAATGCAGTTTGCTCATGTGCTCTGAGCCAAAGTCATGTTGAAGAAGCTTTGTTTCCATTATTTATTGTACCTGTCCCTACAAGTTAGAGAAGAGAAAAACAAGTGTGGCTGAGATGATGGCAGTTTGGTTTTCAGTGAGTAGGCAGGGCAGAACCCTCCTAACCCCCCTCACACTGTCCTTAGGCCTTAGCTCTGCTGGGTGGTGTCCTGTTCACTGGGAAACACAGGACTTGGGCTTGGGGCTGTGTCAAGTGGTTGTTCTTGGGATCCCCCTTCTTGAGTAGACAGCTTAACCAAATGCTGACAGCACTGGCCATAACTAACTCGCTGAGCAACATGCCTCGGGCAGTCACTCTGTCATAGTCCTCTCAAGCCCTGCAGTCTTAAAAGGAGCAAACTGAAGCCCTCAGGTCACCCTGGTGCTGGTTTGTGGCAGTGGGTGGCCTCACTTGACATCAGCTGAACATGTGGGTAGGTGGCAGAGGCCACAGCTGTAGGTAGTAAACCAGTGTCCAGTGTCCACTGCAGCTGTGGTATGTCTGCCTCCTGGCCTCTTGTTCTGCCTCAGGCATGCAGTGTTGTGTGTGATACTTCAGTTCTCTGCTTGCCAGCTCCCTGATAGACTGCACTAGAACTTTAGGCTCTGAAGACTCATTTTACACGTTTCTGAAACCTAGGAATGCTCAAGTTTGATTGACTCCACACCCAACACAAACATCAGCCCATCTAGCTACTGAGATAACAGCAAAAACTAACTCTAGAGTAACTGCCTGTGTTGCCAAGTTGAGGATTGGGAAGCAGTTTGAGGTTGGCAGCCCCTTCAGGCCTGGGACTCTCAGTCACCTACCTTGACAACTCAAGCAGAGCCCGGCCACTCTCCCCACACCAGAGCTACCTCATCTGCAGTGGTCCTGTCGGCTGTATGGCAAAGAGCTCCTGCAGCTGTGCCTTAGACTTAAGGCCAGAGAGCTGGATATCCCAGCTTGCTTCTGTAACAGTGTCTGTCATAGCTAACGATTTGGACTGTCCTCCACAGGCGCAGGTATTTGAGTTCTTGGTCCCCCGATGGTGCTGCTGTTCAGGGAGGCTGGAAACCTTTACGGGGTCACTGATTGAGAGGTGGCACTAAGATTTTATAGTCCAGCCCTGCTTCCTAAACCACCCAGATGTGAACAGCATCCTCCTGGAAGTCACTTCTTGTCAAATATGTGGGCACAGCAGATGCTACACTTCCATTCCTGGGTTGGTCATTTTGTTAAGAGGGGTGGTTGCCTCTCATAAACAAAGAAAATATAGAGCTGTCATTGGAAACCAAAAGGATGATATTGCTAGAGACAAAGAAGGCCCGTTTTTGTAGACAACACTTAGTTACTGAAAAATAATTGGGTACTTGATTAGTGGTGACAGATTTCTTGAACACACCTTAGGTACCATGGTGTTAAGCTATTGCTGTGGAAGCTCATTGGAGCCCTGGAACCTCTCAGGGAATGGAGGTGAGCAGAGCTTAGGCTTGTTCAGTAATGGACGGGACCATGGCAGCATGGACCCTGCTGTGGGTTGGGTGGAGTGCCTGTGGAGTCCTGTAGCACTGGGCGGGGTTGCTAAGCTGGGGGTAGGCATTGGCTTCCTCTGCTCTGGGAAGGATAGGATACTTAAGAGTTGAACACAGTCCCACCAGACAAGTCACCGCTTGTATTCATAACCCCAGGCTTGAGGCCTGGCCAAAGACTTGTCTTCCAGCAATGCTGAATGGGGGAAGATTAAATGACACCAGGCCAGCAGTGCTGTGTGACTGGCACTGCAGACAGAAAGGGCCACTGGTACTTTGGAGAGACAAGCTGTGCACACCATCCCCCAGTACTGGGGTCTCCACAGCTCAGCAGGGCTTATTTCCCTTTCACCCCTCAGCCATCCGCTCCCACGTGCCTGGGACTACCAGCAGGCGCCAGCTGCAGGCACCCAGCCAGGCATCGGTTTACATGGAAAACACCAAGAACAAGGACTACAAGGCCCAGTGTTTTCACTTCCTTAGGCCTGTTGCTCCGCTCACAGAGCATGTCGATTCTTATTTTCTTGGCTGATGCTTAAGTTTCATGGGTGTGGACACAGCATGCCCCACTGTGGTTTCTGATATTGATTACCCCTGAGGGATTCTTTTCTTGTTGTTCTTCCCACCCACTTACTCTGCCATGGAGATGCAGGGTGAGGTGTTGATAGGCACCCCCAGTTGGCCTTTGTGGCTTTGGAAGTTTCCCATAGAGGATCTTACAGTGTCACGGAGTCAGATAACTGAGCTTCAATGCGTGGCTATGCCACGTTGCCAGCTGGGCAGATGAAGTACCCTAAGGTCAGTTGTAAGGACTAAAAAGCAGCTACGTGAGCAGCCCAGGACAACCCTGGAATTTCACAGGTCAGGCATGGTCCCCAGGTTGGAAGCAGCACTGAGTCACAGTGGGCTGAGGTCACTCCTTTATCTGCCTTAGTGACTGCTCTCCACTCTTGTCTCCCTGAGTAGTTTTCAGGAGACTCTGGCTTTGAAATGAAGTTGATTCATTCAATTAAAACTTACTTTGCAAGGGCTGAGAAAGTGGCTCAGCCCTTCCCAAGTGCACATGAGGATCTAAGGTCAGACACCAGCACCCGTGTGAAAAACGTGGTGGCACATACCTGCAAAGGCAGCCCTGGGAAGGTCCCCAGAGCTTGCTGGCCAGCTAGACTTGCTGAATCAGTAAGCCCCAGGTTCAGTGAGAGACCTTGTCTCAAAAAATAAAGTGGAGAACGATAAAACATCAATCTCTGGCCTCCACAAGCATACACTTGCGCGCGCACGAGCACACACACATACACACACACACACACACACAAACACAAACACACATGAACACATACTCCACAACAAGAAAAGAAATGTCTACCATGTGCCAAGCATACACACACACACACACACACACACACACACACACACACACACACACACACGAACACATACTCCACAACAGAGAGGAAGAGAAATGTCTACCATTTGCCAGAATCTGTCAGAGGACCAACAGGACCACCTAAAGGCCTAAGGGAAGTGCTATGAAGGAAGGGAGGGAATGAGGTGGGAGAAGACAGAGCATCCTCAGGGAGTCTGTCTTGGGAGGATGTAGGCTCTGAAGGGTTTGGCAGAGCAATGAGAATGGTTTTTTTCCTGGCTAAAGGTCAGCAGAAGCCAGTCGGCTAGAGAACTCAGGTTGAGCACTCGGAGGTGAAGTGAGAAAGCCTAGTGTCACTCAGTACTTTCACCTCACAGGAGAGTACACAGACCTTGGGAGTGACAGAGACCTGCCTAGGTCACAGCACACAACCGATCCAGTTCTGAAATGGAGTCAGCACCATGTGGCTCAGGTCCAGCATAGCTGTCCACACAGCTGAGCAGCCCCTGAAGTCAACAGAGGACTGTGGTCCTTCAGATCACGTGCCACAATCTCACCTCCTGTTCCCCTTTGGAAGAAGGGTTCTGAGTGAGCAGTGGCCATTCAGGCTGACATGACCTGGTCTTCCATCCATGCTCGCTATGGAGTAAATGAACAATGCCTTATGGAGGAAGCAGAGGTGGGCAGCAAACCCGCCAGTCTTTGCTCCGTTACCAGCGTGCTTTGTGGATTTTGGTGAGTCTCTTCCCCATTTCTTGTCTTCCTGTCCCATAGCATACCACTTCTGTCTCTCCTACCCAGCTCTAAGTTCCCCAGGACCAGCCAAGTGCACAGAGCATGTTTCGACACCAGGGGGTGCTACACTCTTACCTATTCAGCTTCAACTGTCTTGGTTTGCTGTAATAGCCTGCAAACAAGGCCATTTATTTCCTTAAATCCAAACAGTATGTGAACCTCCAACCACACTTCCAGAAGCACAGGACAGACAACATCACATGCACCACAGGCCCCAGGAGACAGTTTTCAGGCAAAATATCCCAACAGTGGCTCCTACAATGCTGAGCTGGAACCATCCACAAGAACACACACAATCTAGGCAAGATGGGTTTCACCAGCACGCTGGTCCTGGATGTAGCTGGGTGGTTGAACTGAACTTTTGTCGGGGTTCAAGGCCAGACTCTGCCACCGCAGTGAGCAGATCCTTGTTCCTGCTCTCGGCCTTAGGGTCCTCGTGTGGGCTGTGTCCTCCCAGCCTGAGAGTACTCTGTTACTGATTCCACAAGTTTGGAGACAGAGAAAGGTACTCGGGAGCCATCGTTTGTGTGTTACAAGGTAAGGACACAGAGGAGTCGAAAAGCCTTGCTTTTGCAGCAAGCTGAACACTAGACTCAGTCACTCCGATCCTGTTTCTGCATTGAGCTGCACTCCGGCCCTCATCGATGTCTTCTGTTCTTCTTCCTTTATGGCTTTTCCAGGCTGAGAACTACTAGAATCTAGGTTGGATCAGAGGTAGTCGTGCTTAAGGTTTAGGGATTGAATGAGTGGGTGGGTGATCGGGTGGGTGGGGTTCTCCTTGGCAGGGTTCCCCATTCTTCACTCCTTGGTTCATAACAATGGTTTGCTCAGCTCAGCTCTCAGGTGTGAGAGAAAAGAGCAGAAGCAGCTTCATGAACAAGGTCACCCAACAGCATCACAAGACGATGACATCACCGTCAGCTCTGGCCCAGCAAAAACCCAGAGCTCGAATAACCAAGGGAAAGGGCAGGTCATCCTCCCAGCAGAGCGACAGAGCTGGTGCCAGGCCTCTGCCAACTATCAGGGCCTGGGAGTGTTGCTGAAAGTTACCCAGGAGCTGCTCATACCTGCCTCTGCTCAGCCTCACACGCTCAGAACAGTAGAGTCTCACCAACAAGAATCCCCACCCCTACCTTTTCCTAGAAGAAAAGTTAGCAACTGCCAGAATCAAAATAGATATGAATAGAATGGTGTGTCAAGACTCATGTGTAGTTCAAGCACACTCGATTGCCCGATGCCCTGTGGAGGACAGCTGAGGAGCAAAACTTTCAGGTTATTGTCACTTTGTTGGAACTGCCATTGTAGGGGGCCTCAAGTCAGCAGCTTCTCTCCCTGGGCTGATGTTTCTGCCATGCTGCATGTCAAACAATCATGTCTTAGAGCCCAGATGTCCTGCTTTAAAGGTGTGCCAAATGCAGAACCTATGTAAGGAATCCTTCTGTTAAAGCAAATGGTTGTCCCAAACTATGTGCTGTCGTGGCATGCACCCCTGTATTTATGTGTATGTAACACACACACACACACACACACACACACACACACACACACACACACACGAAACATAAGGAAAAACATACCATCTTACCAATGTGTAAGAGTAGAGTTTGGTCACAGTAAGCATTCATACTGTTGTGAATGACTGAAGATGTCCATCCCTATCTGCCAAGTCCCTGCTCCATAACACAATGCTTTATTATTCTGCCTAGGCTTCTTTTTCAAAAGTTTCATATCCACGAACAGTACTCAAAATATGAGAGGAAGGCTGTGGTGCACTTTCATCCTTCATCACAGCCACAAACCTTTGGAGAGAACGTGCTAAGATTGGTAGGTGGTAACAAGAGTGGCCTTGGATTGACTGCAGTGTAGACACTCCAGTCCGGTGCTCCAGCTCACAAGCTACCCCCAGGTTCCCCATCTCACTGCTGCAGCATCCAGATTCATGGCCCACCTCACCCACCTCTCCTACCCCCACCTGCCTTTCTCAGCTTCCTCTGCTTCAGTCCAAATGCACTGGCTTCACAAAGGCCGGGTTCGGTCCCTCGTAAAGCCCCTTCCACTGGATCCCATCTCCTTCTAAAATCATCTTCAGTCATGCTGAGCAACAGCACCACTTGCTAGGCTCATAAAACTCTTAATGGCCAGAATATCCTACATATCCTACATAGTTTCTGGAGCCTTCTGGGTTGATATTTAAACACAAACCCAAAAAAGTAAAACATCTCCCCCAAGACATCTAATATGTAGCCACTTTCAAGAGCCAATGTCCTGGATGAATGTTTCAAAATGCAATCCCAGGTCAGCAGCAGCAGCTGTACCTAGAGATGTGTTAGAAACACACATTCTTAACTAGGTGGTAGAGAACTAGCATACATAAGGCCCTTGGAACAATAGCAAATCGAGTTTTCCCTATTCCAAAGTTACCAAGTGAGCAACTTTGGGTATAGGGCCAGGAGTATGCATATGAACAAGCCATGTGGTGACATGCACACCAGGTTCTGAGAAGTGCTGGCTGCCATTCTTGGTGCACAGGATGTCTTGGGGAACAGGAGAGTCAGAATTCCCCTAGCCTTCTCAGAGTGCAGATCCCCTGTGCCATCCCAGCTCGTAAACATGACCTGTCAGACCAGAAGCTGCACTTCAACAGTCCTCAGTGACTCACACATGCTAGGAATTAAGAAGTCTCCCAGCCCTGTCCAGAGGGACTCAGAACCATGAAAACTGGGAGCAAAGCCTGGCCTGCCTGGGTCTCACATCTTAATTATCTTCGCACACTGAAAGGATCAGAAAAAGGCTCAGACCAGGGCCAGCTGATCCTGAGACATCTTTCTGTGTCAGATACCAGGGAAAAGGGCCTGGGATGTAGCTCAGTAAGTAAAGTGTGTGCCCCTGCAAGCGCTAAGACTTAAATTTGATCCTCCATACCCCCTCTTAAAAGTTGGGCATGGTGGCATGAGCTTGTAATCCTAGTGATGGGTAGATGGAGACAGGTGGATCCCTAGGGCTCACTGGTGAGCCAGCATAGCCTGCTTGGGGAATTACCAGCCTGTAAGAGAATGCCTCAAAAACAGGTGGGCAGGCAGTGCCTGAGGATACCACCTGAGGCTGTCCTCTGGCCTCTCCATACCCACCCACATATGTACCTGTACACATGCACACACAGAGCAAGGCAACACTTCAAGAATAAGGGTGATGTCAGAGAGACACAGAAGCCAATTAAATTTTGTATTTTATTTTTAATTATGCATGTATGTGCGTATGCATTTGTAGGTACAGTATCCACAGAGGCCAGAAGAGGACTTTGGGTACCCTGGAACTGGAGTTACAGATGTTTGTAAGCTGCCATGGGGGTGCTGGAAATTGAACCCTGGTCCTCTGGAAAAGCAGCCAGTGCTCTTAACTGCTGAGCCATCTTTCCAGCCCCAAAAGCTAGCTTAAAGGGTCCTCATTGGTCTGATTTTAGATGAATCTGATTGTAGTGATATAAACTATTAATAAGGTATAAGTCTGTGATTTTCTAGTTATATGATGATTATAGAAATAAGTGTGACTGGAAGAAAAGCATCTTTCCAAAGTAAAACACCAACTTCTACAATGTAGATTTGATTCAGTGAACTTTAGGGCCCCCAAAACCAGTGTAGGTGAAAGCTTGGTCCTCAGACTGTGGTCCCACTGGGCAGCCGTGGGACCTTTAGGAGGCAAGGTCCAATGGAAAGAACCTAGTAAACTGAGGGCATGATGCTGGGATCTGGCCCATCCCTCTGCTTTCCTTCCACCATGAGGCAAACAGCTGGTCTGTGCCCCACGCTTCTTCCTTGAGATCATATCTTATGATAGCAAGGGGGCCAAATGACCATGGACTATTACTTCTGAAGCCACGAGCTAAAATTAACCTTTCTTCTCAGATATTTTGTCACAGGATGGAAAGCTGACTAACCTACAAGTAGTAAGGAGAAGCAAAGATAAAGGCAATTGTCCATGAATGGTAAAGTGAGTTAGGGCCCAAATACGTGTACGGTAAAAATGCCACCTCTTCTCCCGACAAATGGCATAGTCATTACCAGAAGGAAGCATTGATTTCATAGTGATCAGCCACAGAGAATCCTTCCTAACCACACAAAGTTATCACCATGTGACTCCTACCACCTCACACTGAAAGGCCATGTCCCTTTGGTGGTCTTCCTTCCAAAACAGACGTAATCTCAGCTGAATCCTCAGGAACTGTTAGTCAAACCCAAGTGAGAAGGCTTCACATGAGAGGGATGGATGTGCTGTGTGATCCTGGACCTGGAAAAGGGTGTAACTGTAAAAGGCTATTGTTGAGGCAATTGACAAAAGGTGGGCATAGAATGTAGATTAGATATGGACTGTGGTTTTGAGAGGGAAGGTTCTTATTCCCAGGAGACACGCAATGAAGTATGGGGGCAAGGCAGTATGTTTGCACTATGTACTTACAGGGGTTCTGAGAAAAGGGGTGTACATACACCAGGCATAATGTCCATGATAGAGAGAGGAACAAGAGCAAGGCAAGACACAAACACCTGGTGAGTCTAGACGAGGAGATGCCTGGCTTACTCTCCCCGTGGCTCTGATTGATTCTGGCTCACAGTGTCAGGTTCCAGTCCATCACTGCAGGGAAGTCATAGCAGCAGGAGACAGCTGGTCACATCATATCCACAATCAGGAAGCACAGGGCCCCCTGTGTGCTCAGCTCACTTTCTCCATTTTATACAGCCTAGGATCTCAGACCAGGGAATGGTGCCACCCACAGTGAGCAGGTCTTCCCACTTTGATGAACCTAATCAAGATAATCTCTTGCAGCATGCCCAGAGACCTGCTTCCCAGGTGATTCTAGATGTTGAGTTGACAATTGAGAAGAACCATCACCTTGTTCTATGAGTTTGTAATTCTATCAACATGCAACATTCTCTTCTCCTTGGCAAAACAAAAGAGAACAAATACCAAAGACAGACCTTGGAGAAACAGCTTTCGGTGTGCTAGCTTTCAACTTTTGTCTGGCTCTGTTTGCAACCACTCGGGTCCCTACCCTGTGTCACCTCCACAGAGAGGTCCTACCTGGTCACTCATCTAGACCAGCAACCCACTCCCAGGCCTCATCACCTGTTTCTCTCTCTCTCTCTCTCTCTCTCTCTCTCTCTCTCTCTCTCTCTCTCTCTCTCTCTCTCTGTGTGTGTGTGTGTGTGTGTGTGTGTGTGTGTGTGTGTGTGTGTACACAACTCACAGAAGTCAGTCTTCTCTTTCTACCATGTGTGTTCCAGGGATCAAGGTCAGGTCCTCAAGCTTGGCGGCAAGCACCTTTACCACTGAGCCATGTTGTCAGCCCACATCACCTGTTTTTGTATTCTCCCAGCACTCTGTGTTGTAAACCATTCCTGTTTACATATATCTGTCTCCTTGTTTAGGGTCTCCTCCTGCCAGAATGTAAACTTCCTAAGCGTGGAGAATGTTTCTGTCTCATGCATCCTTCAGACCGCAGGCGCCTTGTGGGTACATGAGAAACGGATGAATGAAGAACTCGTTTTCCCATCTGCAGACAAACAGCTCCAGGTCCAACAGACTCCTTCCTGGTCTGATGATGAAGTGAGGAATCTGAGGATGTGGGTGCTTCTGGGGAGCCACGGCGACCTCTCTATGCTGCCCAGACCTGACTTCTGAACTCAGTAGATCATCCTGCCTCAGCCTCCAAGTACATGTAGGCACATGCCACCATGCCTGGCTTGGGCCTCAGCTTTAGTTCTTCCTTTCTTGTATAATTCTCACCCTGATCCTACACCTCTACTGACAACACTGAATTCACTTTATTCGTTGAGCTGCTAACTACTGCGCACCTGTTATCTGCTGGGCACTGAGAACCAGTGTCTGGCCTCTACGGAGCTTGCCAGGTTAGCAGGAGCTTGGCTGAGAAAAACTAGAACTTAGAATAGCTGCCTCACTGGCCAGTGTCACATCACACAGCAAATACACAGTTGAGCTGGGAGGCTCCCCAGTTCTCTGCACTGCAAGTGACATGGGACCCAAAGACTGGAAGCTCCGGAGCCGAGCATTGCTCCGGTTCCAGGTTCCTCTTCAGCGCTTCCACACCCACCAGTATCTCACGACCTCAGCCTGCATCCTCCACGTACCCTTCTGGCAGAGAGACAGAATGTGCCGGATCTCAGCCCTTTCTGATTGTGTTCCTCATTACTCCATAGCCTCTAGGTCCCACTTCCTTTAGATAAACCAGGGGCTGCTCTGCTTCAGTGGGCAGAGGTCAAGTTCACCTCAAGAACTAATCTAAGTTGGAGCTGCGATCAAATAACCTTGTCAGGAAAACAACGACAACAAAGAAAAACAAAGTAACAAAACAAAAACCCACTTCAAAAAAAACGCCTCCTGAAGACACTGAGCGTGAAGAATTGAAAGAACGTCAGGGAACAGGACATTTCTTTAAAAGATGTTTTATTTCTCTGCAGCTCATTGATCCCGTCCCTCCCTAGAAATTTGAAAGCTTTCTCTGCCAATTAATCGCTACACTCATTACCAGCCCCCATCCCGGTTATGATCGTCAGCCTCCAAAGCAAGGACCACAAGTTAGCAAGACAAATGTTTGTCTTGGAAGATCAATTACCGCACTGGGAGGTCTGAGACGCCTGGGGTTTAGTGCATGCCTTGCCTTGGACTTGCTGGGTGACCTTCGGCTCTCTGTACCGGGGTGTCTGAGACTGCACAAGGAGCCATGTCCTGAGATTGCCCTGAGTTTCCCCGCTAGAAAGTCGAAGAGGGTACTTGGCCAAGGATATGATTTATCCATGCCCATAAATGCTTCTCTCCCTCCTTCTGGAAGCCAGCTAATTATGTTAAGAATTGAAAATGCATTCTCTGTGGGCATCTGAAGGACGGTCTTTACAGGAATGTGTGGCAGTGGGTGTGTGAATAAAAGAGACACATTAACAAAGTTTTGTTATTCTAGAGGGAAAAAAATGCCATAACTCCATTTTTTTAATGGCCACAGAGCTGAGCAGGGGGAGAGAAGAACACAGCATTTTTGCTGGAAGTACTGCTCACAGATGGCTCCCCAGGGGAGCAGCTTTTCTGGTGGTATGGAATGCCAGTGTTTTCCAAGTGAGCCAAGAGAGTGGCTGACAGGAAGACCCGCCTTCCCCTGAGTTTCCCAACCTGAGACCCTGAAGAAGTAAGCTGGCAGGAGATGCTCTGAAGTTCAAGTAGGTAAGATCCTCCCACCTTGGTTCAGGGGTCCTGAACTCTTGATGTCACATACTCTACAGAAAGACACTGTTTCTCCCTGCGCAGTGCATGAGGGCAAAGGACTTGGGTGGCTGGAAATTCACAGACTTTGGGATTCAACTCACAGGAAGAAGGTCTCTCTCTCTCTCTCTCTCTCTCTCTCTCTCTCTCTCTCTCTCTCTCACACACACACACACACACACACACACACACACACACACACACACACGGACTGCACTGAAGAGCACAGAGATGTTTCAGTCCAGTTTCTGCTATATTACAGAATGCCACAGACTAGGTAATTTATAAACCAGAAGTTTATCTCCAGGTTCCAAACTGGAAAATTCCAAATCATGGAGGCATCTTGCTGCATTATCACAAGGTGGATTGACAGGAAGCATGCCCGAGATGGAAGAGCAAGAGAATCCACCTCTAACAGGCCCACCCTGCAAGAACTAACCCACTCATCATCAGCCCCACCACTTTTTAAAGGTCCTGGTTCTCAGTCCTCTTATGGTGGCTAGTAACTGTTACCATGAGTGAGTTTTTGATAGACACTCAGACCACAGCAGAAGGGTACCCTCTATGTATTTGAGCAAACATCTCTAATTAGACAGGGCTGTGTGTACCAATGACTCCAGAATCTGCAAGGACTCTGGCTATAGTTTTCAGCCACAGGAGGCGCCACCACAGATGAGCAATGGATGAACCCAGTGTGAGAAACCCAAAGAGGGTGAGCACAGTGGTAGATGCTGGGGACGGTGAGCTGGGTGTAGTAACATCTGTAATCCCAGCACTCAGGAGGCTGCTGAGACAGGAGGTTGCCATGAGTATGAGGCTAGCCTGGGCTACAGAGTAAGACCCTGTCTCAGAGGGGGGGCGTGAATTAATTTATTAATTCTTTGTCTGTGGGCATTTTTAATAGTCGCCAAAATAAGACAGTACAGAAGGTGCCCTGCACGGGCGTCAATCACATTCTTTTATGATTAGTCATGAGAGTCGCTGAGGAACTCGTTTTCTCCCCTGGCACATGCAAGGAGATGACTGTTAGTTCACTTTGCTCTTTGCCTTTCCCAGGGACAGCATGCACCACACCAGCAAGCATTAGTTGTCTGTGTCTGCCTCTCCCTCTGAGTTCAGGGCCTTTTTGACATTGTAACACAGTGTTACAGGCTATTAGCACTTTGGTGCTACCAGACAGGAAACCTACAGAGTTTAAAAAAAAGGGGGGGAGGGGTGAGTCACAGCCAGCCCAGACGCACTGCACAGCCAGGCCAGGGCAGGCCTGTTGCAGCGCAGGACGACCCAGGATGGCTCAGGTTCACTGGCTCATTGACTGAAGCTCGGCCGTCTTGTCAGACTCCTTTCCAGCAAGTGGCCTTCCGTAAATTGCAAGGGAACTCCATCTAAACTTCATTGAGCGTGACTACTCTATTGCTCAGAATCCTGCACCGTTTGAATCTCACAGTCAAAGCAATACTCTCTCGGGGCTGGAGAGATGGCTCAGTGGTTAAGAGCACTTGCTGTTCTTGTAGACGTTCCAGGGGCAGTTCCCAGCACCCACCCACGTGGAGGCTCACAACTGTCTGTAATATCAGTTCCAGGGGGCCCAAGACTTTCTTCTGTTCTTGTATGCACATGATACCCATACATACATGGATACAAACACTCATGCACATAAACTAAAAGAAAATAAATATGAACAAACAATAATAATAAAAGTCAGTATGTTGTGAATGAAAATTTCTCATGGGCTGGAGAGATGGCTCAGTGGTTAAGAACACTTATTGCTCTTCCAGAGGACCCAAGTTTGATTCCCAGAACCTACATCAGGCACCTCATAATGACCTGCAATTCCAGTAAAGGGGATCCAATGCCCTCTTCTGGCCTCTGAGGGGACACACACACACACACACACACACACACACACACACACACACACCATGCATACATATACACACATGAAAGAACTTCTCCAAGTTGATAAGGACCCATAGATCCTGAACCCAATGTTACCCAAAGCCTATTTTATAAACACTTTCCAAGACATAACAGCCAGCAAGTTTCCTTTGTCATGGAAGTGTGGGGACTGCAGTGTGCTGTGACTTCCTGCCTGAGTTATGCCCACGGAAACTAAGGATCCGAGGCCCACAATGAGGAACCTGTGTTCACTGCATTGGTGGATGTGGGAGAGAGTCACTTTTTAAAACATTTTCTAAAGAAATATATTCCTACTGGAAACTAAGTTGGGAAATGTCACTCTACTCAGATTTCTACATCCCAAGATGTGGTGAGTGACACTCGGAGATGGGAGGTGAAGACCTGAAGTTGTCCATAGTTAATGGCCAACCCAGGCTTGGAACTCTGTGTTTCCGAGCCCTGGGTTCACTGTTCTTATCGGCAGCCCGTCCCTGCTAAGGCCGGCAAAGAGCTATTGGAGAGATAACTAGGCAATCAAGTGCCTAACGACCTGGTTTTACTGTACTAGACAAACTGATTCTGAAGTTTATTGTTCTGCAAAGATAACTGTGAAGCAGGTGGCTTCGCTTCCTCCCAAGGGAACTTCCCCATCCGCTGGCGAAGACAAGGCACGGCTGTGGCCTCTTTCCCACAAGGCATCTTTGAGAAGTAGGGGAGCAGAGGTGGGTGGGTGAGGGGAACGTAGCTGAGGTGCAGCCTCGAGTTTGACTCCAGCCCTGCCATGAGCTCTTGACAACAAACTCGATCTCACAGAATGCCACTGTCCCTGTGTATGAAAAAGGGATGAAATATGCAATCTGTTTCCCTGGTATCACATGCTTCAAGGGCTTTATGTCATGATCCAGTCGTGGAGGACATTGGGGAGCAAATACAGTGCTGTCTAGCTTAGAGAGAAGCGTTCCAGTGATGCGGCGAGGCTGCAGTGATGCGGCGAGACTCGTTCTCACAGCCCTGGGCAGGTCTGAGCAGGCAGCCCAGTGTGGATCGGCACACAGCAGAGAGAAGCGGGCAGGTGATAGCCTGGACAAAGATAGGGTCACAAGATGCTGTGTGTGTGTGTGTGTGTGTGTGTGTGTGTGTGTGTGTGTGTGTGTATGTGTGTGTGTGTGTTCCTCCTGCCTCAGTCTTCTGGGCACTGAGGAAGGCATAACTTTAATGAGAATTAAGGCCAAGAGCAGGTATATAGAGATGAGCAGATTATTTTAACCAGGATTTTTCATTAACAATCAAAAACAATAACAAAATACCTCTCTCTCTCTCTCTCTCTCTCTCTCTCTCTCTCTCTCTCTCTCTCTCTCTCCCTATCATTCATCTATCTATCTATCATCTATCTATCTATCTATCTATCTATCTATCTATCTATCTATCTATCTATCTATCTATCTATCTATCTATCTATCTATCTATCGAGACGGGGTCTCACTATGGAGCTCTGACTGTCCTGGAATTCACTATATAGACCAAGCTGGTCTGGAACTCACAGAGATCCCACCTGCCTCTCGAGTGCTAGGATTAAAGGTGTGCACTATTCCCTACCCCTCACTCCAACCCCCCAGCATAAAAAGAAAAATCATGTTCTCACTTCAGGTGTGGCTGGGCGCATCTAGGTGCCCAGGGCTTGCTCCTTGCTCACTGGGCTCACGCTCAGGTTGCCGACACCCCTGAGGCAGGTTTTCTGCCCCTAATGGCAAAGTAGCTGCCAAGAGCTGACAGGGCCTCCTGCAGCTCAGCCAGCAGCTCTTTCCCTGACTGGCTCTAGACTGATGGGCCACTAGAGATGAAGTCACAAGCAGTGTGAGCTACCCACCAAGGGTCCTGGGAACTGAACTCTGATCTCAGGTCCTCTGTAAGAGCATCGAGGACTCTTAACCACTGGGCCATCTCTCTAGTCATCCCCACTCTTAGTTTTTTTGTTTTTAGACGAAAGTCTCTTGTAGCCTAGGGTAGTCTCAAACATGCTACGCAACTGAGAAATAACTTCTGATTCTCCTGCCTCCACTCCGAAGAGCTGAGATTACAGGTGTGTACCACCACGCCGTTGTTCTCTTGGGACAGTATCTCAAGTAATGAAGGCTGGCTCTGGACTCCCTGTGTAGCCTGAAAGGATCTTGAATTCGTGATCCTCTGCCTTCCACCTCGCAAGTGCTGGTACTGAAGGCATTCACCCCACCCAGCTTATTCTTAGCGCATTTGTTGGAGTTGGTTTTTCATTTTGTTTTAGTTCTGTACTTTTGGCTTTTTTTTTTTCAATGCACAAACATTTTAATGATGAAGTCCAGCTTGCCTACATTTTTTTCACGGTCTGTACTTTGTTGTGGTATCAGAAACTATGGCCAAACCCAGGATGGCACCTTTGTTTAGTTGTGTGAGATTTTCAACTCAGCCTTTAGGCTGAGGTATCTGGTGCCTCTTGAGTACAGTCCTCAATACTGCATGATGCATGGATCCAACTTCATTCTTTCACATGCATTCATCCCACTGCCTGTTACAGACTGTTCTTTTTCAGTTCAAACGTCCTGACTTGGGTTGGAGAGTTGGCTCCATGGTTAAGAACAGAGGACCTGGGTTCATTACCAGCACCCACCTAGTGGCACACAACCATCTGTTACTCCAATTCCAGGGATCCAATACCCTCTTCTACCTCCATAGACACCAGGCATGCATGTGGTATATACAGAGAAATGTTCATACATATAAATAAAAATTAACACAATCTTTAAAGAAAACAGAAGTCTTGACACCCTCGCTGAAAACCAGTTAACCAAAGATGTCTGGATTTGTTGCTGGTCTCTTGACCCTGTTCCCTTTCTTATACACCCGCCCTTAAACCAGTCACATTCTGTTGTAATTACTGTAATATTGCATTCAGTTTTGACATTTGGAAATGCAAGCCCTCCAGCTTCATTCATCCTTTTCAACAATGCTTTTGCTACTCAGGGTCTCTCTCTTTTTTTTTTTTTTTTAGGATCCATCCATCTGCTTCTGCAAAAACAGGTCAATGGTAGGGACTGTATTTGACCACTTTGGGAAATACTACCGCTTTTGGGTACTTCTTAATTTCTTTTTCTTGCCTAACTTCCCAGGGTGGAATTTGTGGTACAGTGCTGAATAGAAGCAATGAAGGAAAACCTCCTTGGGTCATGGCCTCAGATCTGTTTCCCACCACTGCACGTCATACTAACTCTGGACTGTTCTTATGCCTGACATATCATGTTTGAAGAATTTCCCTTTCCTTACCAGTCCATCAAGTGGCTTTGTTTTTAATATAAGGGAGTATGCTTTGTCAAGTTCTTTTTCTCAAAAGTTGAGATGATCACAGTTTTTGTTTTTTAAAGTTCAGTTTAAATCTATCATCAAATATTAATTGAAATAGATGTGACTATAGTAGTATCAGTTCAGAGTATAGGGAAAAGGAAATTACCTAAGTCAGGGAGGATATTGTGAGTGGATCAAAGTGTGGAGATGATTTAACAATAATGCTATAAAATACAGACTAACCAGGGTTTACCTCATCTGTTTACATGGTCTATTACATTGACTAAATTTTGTGTATTGAACTATCCTTGTATTCCTAAAAGAAATCCTCCCTGGTTATGATCCCTTTATGAACAATTTCTGGAAGATGTTATTACATTTTTACCCATAAAGATACTAGTGTACAGTTTCCTTGTGCTGTCTGAACCCTGGCTTTGGTATCACACCAATCCCTGCCTTGTAGAAGTACCACCCTCAGCATTTGAATGTAAGCTGACTTACAGTCTTGTTTACTAAGCCGAGATATCTTGCTTTAAAAAAAAAAAAAAAGACACATTTTAGCTGGGCATGGTAGCATATGCCTTTGATCCCACACTCAAGAGGCAGAGACAGGCAAGTTCCAGGATAGCTAGGGCTGTTACACAAAGAAACCCTGTCTCAAAAAAATGGGAAAAAAAGACTTATTTTAATGTTTACTTGTGTGTATATGTGTGCATGTCTCTGTGTGGGCATGTGCACAAACGCAGATGTCCACAGGCCAGAAGAGGACACTGGATACTTAGAGCTGGAGTTACCGGTGATTGTGAGCTGTCAAATGTGGATGCTGGGGAACAAATTCTGGTCCTCTGCAAGAGCAGTACATCTTAACCCCTGAGCCATCTCTTCAGCTCCCTACTTGCATGTTTTTTAGATGCATCTTGCTGTGTAGACCACCCTCACCATTTTCAAATCTCAAACCATTGATCCTCCAGTCTCAGTCTCCCAAATGCTAGAAAGGGCTGCACTATCTCACTTGGCTCCACATGGGCCGTTACTATTGATGTCTCCTCTGTGTATGCTGTACTTTGCTTCTTTGCAGACTCCTAATTTTTTTTTTTTTTGTTAAAAACAAGTGTGTGTGTGTGTGTGTGTGTGTGTGTGTGTGTGTGTGTGTGTGTGTGTGTATAGGTCTCTCTATGTAGCTCTGATTGCCTTGGAACTCATTATATAGACCAGGCTGGCCTGAAACTCACAGAGATCCCCCTGTCTCTGCCTCCCAAATGCTGGGGTTAAAGGGCTATGCCATCATGACTGGTTGAAATTTTTTTAAGATTCTAATATTACAACTCTGAAAATCATATCCACCCATCCTCAGCAGGGCTGCTTGTTACTGCCTGCTGTGACCATTCTTTTGCTTTCGTTGGTCCCCTTTTCTGAATTAATCTTGTGCACATAGTGTTCTTTGATATGTACAGCCTCTGAGGAACTCATTCTGATAGCCTGGCAGGCAGCCAGTGATTAGGTTTTTTTTTTTTATTTAATTTTGTATGTGTGGATGTTTGCATGCATGTATGTCTGTGTACCACATACATGCAGTGTCCATAGAGGTCAGAAGAGGAGATCAGAGCCCCTAGAACTGGAGTTACAAATGGTTGTGATCTGCCATCAAACCCGGGTTCTCTACAGGAGCACTCAGTGCTTTTAACCCCTGAGCCATCTCTCCAGCCCACAGCCAACGGTATTAACTCACACGTAAACACTTTGCCTGGAACCAAAAAAATAAAAAAAAATCTCCAATGTTTGCAAGTGAACTATATACATGCTGGGACGTGCCTTTAATTCTTAGCCAGATATTTTACAGCTCTACCTTGCTCTTCACTTCCTGTTTATGGAGGGCCACAAGGTCAGCCAGAAGTGAGAATGTTTGTTGAGCCTTCTGGAGCCCTGAGAATGCAGATGGGTTTCCACATCCCCAGGCTGAGCCTTCATCCCTCGGTGTGGGTCAGTCCCCCACTTTTCTGCCTGAGAAGTTTGGTCTGTCTGTAGCTTGCTCCAGGCAGCTTCTGCTGGCCTTATAGAAGCAACTCGTATGGCTGCCTTTCACTGTTTTTAAGGAAAGGCAGCTGGGAAGCTGACTCAGCATCAGCCTTGAGAAAGCTCGATAGTGAGCCTGTCCCTGGAGGGAATGGACAGCGGGTCAGAGCAGCAAAGCAGGGTTCTCTGACGGGTGGATTTCCTCCCCTGTACACTGGGCTCCTGCACCAGGGACGTGAGTGGTTGGCAGCTGCGGGAATTCAGTTCCAGTGTTAAGGTTCTATAGTTTTCATTTTTCGGTTGTGCTTGATTAAGCATTCTCGTGACCTTTTAGCTCTCCAGTTCTAATAAAGTTGAAGACATGTTATGCACTTCACAGCTGGTGCTGGGACTGTGAGGGAGCAAGGAGAAAGAGGTGGGCCTGTCGTCACTCACGGCAGGAGTTCCTGGAACCTTGGGCTCTGAGCCAGTTGTCTCCATGTCCCTCACAGCTCATGGTGTGTGTGTAGAGGGGGGTACAGAACCTAAGCCCAACCTTGTTAAATTAGGCCTGTTATGCTGGCACAGCGGTGGAGACAATGGCGTCTCAACGTCACGAGGAAATCAGCTGGTGTGGGATGACAGAGTCAGAAAAGAGCATGCTCACAATTCAAGGGCCACAGTAGGGCTCATCTAGATGTTTCCCTGGCCAGTGGTGACAACTATGGACAACAAAATAACTGTCGTCCAACCAGAGAGGAGTGACTGGGAGCTCAGATCTGCACAAAGGCTGGCTGTTCCTCCAGAGCAGCAGCATGAGGAACGGAAGGTCAGCAGTGAACGCCAGGAACTGCTGGAGCACTCAGAACCAACACAGCAGTGGGTAGCAGCCAGGTCCGGAACATTCTTGTCTTGAGGCTGGGTCTCACGCAGCCAAGGCTGGCCTTACACTCTCAATCCTTCTGCCTCTGCTTCCTAAATCCTGAGATTACAAGTGTGCACCACCACCTCAGGGCTCCAGAAGTACGCTTATCTTCTTTATAGTAAGTGTGAGCAACCACCTTCTAGAAGAATCGGTAGAAGGAACTAACACAGGGGGCTCCAGTGTTCCTCCCATACCTCCTAGGTAGGTCTCTCTCACCATTTTTATGCAAGCCAGCCCACCCTGTCTGCCAATAACTCCTTGCCAAACAGCCTTCTCTGGCTGCTGGGACCTGCTTTTCCAACAAGCATGGCAGTCTAAAAGCGCCAGGTCAACACCTATCCCAGCAGCAGCCCCCGTTGCCAGCCTCAAGAGGAATATCAGGGTGTTCCACACTGGCTCCCGCAGCTCACCGAGGTAACTGGTGTGTTCACACGTGTTTTCTCTGTTCCTTCTCTTCTTTATCTCAGCCCCATTCATCTACAAGTATGTCTTGGCATGAAACAAATGATGCAATGAAACCCCTGGCTGGAAGTCTACTTCTTGGGGAGCCCAGGCTGTGTCTTGCTCACCTCCCTTCCTCCGAGGGATCTCCATCCATTCCAACCATAGGGAGTGGGCATTTGTGGGGCTGCACTCGGGGGAAACAGCTCATGTCTCCTTCCGGTAGCCTGCAGTTCCCTGCGATTCCTGACCTCATCCTCCTCTCTCACCTCCTCCTTGCACCCCAGAGGGCAGGCACTCTGCTAGAGCATCTGCTGGGCGTATTCCTGGTGTGCACTGATTACCCGTCTGCCAATTAGGCTGCAGAGAAATGTTGAAACAGGCTCTGGAGGTGTCTGGGGCCAGTGGGTGGAGGTGTTGAAAGGCAGGAGGTGCGGACTCTGCCAAGCTCATGCAGAGCTCCGGCCAGCTCTTGAGTGTCTGATAGGGGTTGGGGGGGCATTTCCAGGGACTAGGAGCCGCCTTCTTTTTATAATCCTAGCTTGTCCCTTATGGTTTTTGTTGGTGGTGGTTGGTTGGTTTTTGAGCCTTTAATGGCAAAAGTCTTAGGAGAACTGCTGTGCTCCCTGCCTCTCCCTGCCTCTCCCTGCCTCTCCCTGCCTCTCCCTGCTCTCTCCCTGCCTCTCCCTGCTCTCTCCCTGCCTCTCCCTGCCTCTCCCTGCCTCTCCCTGCCTCTCCCTGCCTCTCCCTGCTCTCTCCCTGGTCTCATGGGCTCTCCCACCTTCCACACCACCAAAGCTTTCCCTAATGGCCAGCAAGTGATCCCACGTGACTCAATCATGCCAATATCTTTCTTCACTGTTTCCTCCTTTCATTTTCCTTCCCTTTTAAGTTAAACCGCACTGTAGAATCAACCAGGGCCTTGTGAATGCTAAGCCGGGAGGTGGATATGTCCCCCAGGATTCCAGCTGTTTCTTGTTCTGTCAGTTCTCAGCTTCCTCCTTTCTGAAGCACTGTCTGCCCTTCCGAAGATGACTCCCCTGGACTGGTCGGCCCTCGCTGAGCATGCCTGTCCCCTTCAGGCTCCTCATGGCCCTGATCTCTGAATACTGGGGCCCTCCAGGCTCAGTCCTGGTCACCCCTCTGACATCTGACACACTCATTCCCCTCATGGGGAGGGCATTCTGTCTGGTGTAGAAAGTCTCGGTGCTTCCTGTTGGCTGACCACTCCCAGACCAGCATCTCTCCCACATCTGAACCTTTTGCCTTGGAGCATCATAGATCTGTCTGGTTCAACCTGTCCCAAGGGCTGCTGTGGCCCGCACATCTGAGACAACTTAAGATGGAAGTTGAACAGTCTCTGGGGTTTTGAGTTGTAATGTGTTGGTGCTGCTGCTCCAGGGCCTATGACAAGTCAGAAAATCATAGGAAGAGTTGCACAATGAGATGGCTCAAGGCCACTCACAGCATGGCTCCTGGAAAGCTAAGAGACAGGAAAGGGCCAGGGTCCCAGGAGCTCCTCCAAGGACACTTCCCCAGTGACCCACCTTCTTTCGACCAGGCCCTATACCCTAAAGTTCCCCCACCACACCTAGCAGCACCACAGACTGGAAGCCAAGCCTTCAATACATGGTCCAGAGGGGCCATTCCATATTCCAGCTATCACACAAACCAACGTTCTGATTCTCTCTCACCCCACCGTCTGCTATTTTCCCTGGTTCAGCAAATGAGAGTTCCGTTCACAAGCTCAGGCAAAACTCTCAATGTCCTCTGCCTGCCCCCCATCTCCGGTCCA
Source organism: Peromyscus maniculatus bairdii (assembly GCF_049852395.1). NCBI lineage: Eukaryota > Metazoa > Chordata > Mammalia > Rodentia > Cricetidae > Peromyscus > Peromyscus maniculatus. The sequence continues at coordinate 113,790,899 of NC_134854.1, forward strand.
TCAGCATGGCAGGCGGTGGTCTGCTTCTGCCTGCTCCCTCCTTATCGCAACCTCACAGCCCATGTGACCTTTCAAAAGGTCAATCAGTTCTCCCCAGATCACCTCTCTTCTCTCTCTCTCCTCATCTATGGGCGAAAGACACCACAATTCACCTCACTTTCTACCCAGGAAACACTAGCAATTTTCATCATGTATGCTGAGCAAATCCAAGGCCCCAGCAAGGATGCACAGGACCCTGCATAACCATTCTGGTCCCCTTTTCCCTCCCCTCCTCCACCTCTTCTCCTTTCTCCTCAGCTCCAGCTGCCCTGGCTTCTGAGAAGGTCTCTTGATACATACCAAGCTCTCTGCACCCCCGGGGCCTTTTCACTGCTGCGTTTCCTGCTCACGGTACCTCCTGAAGATAGCCTCAGCAGGTAGCTGGTTCACAACACCTCTCGTGAGCCCCCCCCCCTTTTTTAAAGATTTATTTATTATGTATACAGTAAGCCTGCAGGCCAGAAGAGGGCACCAGATTTCATTATTGATGGTTGTGAGCCACCATGTGGTTGCTGGGAATTGAACTCAGGACCTCTGGAAGAGCAGCCAGTGCTCTTAACCTCTGAGCCATCTCTCCAGCCCTCATGAGCCCTTTTATCCGGGGCAATCCAGGGTCCTCAGAACACTCTGGCATCTATCCCTCATCTGATATCTCTATTCACTTTTTCATTCCCCACCTCCCCATTCAGAACAAGAGTTCCATAAAAGTTGAACTAACTTTAAGTCCTCTGTGGTTCCTAAGGCTGAAACAAGTCCTGCTGAAGGAATCAATGAGGGTGTGCTCAATGAAAACTGATGAATGAAGTCTGTGTTCACATCCACATGGACCTCGGGGGTATGTTCACGACTCCACCCAATGGTTGGAGATTTGGACTGGGGTTCTGCTGCATCCTTCCTGGCTGCTTCGTGTGCTTTTGTGCAGATCAGTGAAGACCCTGTCCTGGTTTCATTCTGTTGCTGTGATAAAATGCTCTGACTAGGAAAAAAAAAAAAAAAAAGACTTAGAGGACGAAAGAGTCCCTATTTAGCTTGTACTTCCAAATCACAGTCCATCATTGCTGGAAGTCAGGGCAGGAACTCAAGCGGTAACTTGAAGCAGAAACCATGGAGGAATTGCTGCTTATTATTGCTCACTGGTTCATGCTCAGCTAGCTTTCTTATACAACACAGGACCAGCTGCTTAGGAATGGTGCTGCCCACAGTGGGCTGTGTGCCATTGTACATCAATTAAAAATCAATCATGACAACATCCCACAGACATGCCCATGGGCCAATCTGATTTGGGCAATTTCTCAATCGAGACTCCCTTCTCACGTGATGCTAGACTTTGTCAAATAGGACGAATCCCAAATACCCTTTCTTTTCTCATAAAGCTCAGTGCAGCTTGCAAAGGGCCTGGGGCCTTTCTCTTGCTTTATGGACATCAGAGCTTCCACCATAGGAAGCTCCACTAGAGCTTCCTACATGACCTTTGCCATGATCTCCCTACACGACCTCTGCCATGATCTCCCTACATGACCTCTACCATGGTCTCCCTACATGACCTCTATCATGATCTTCCTACATGGCCTCTACCATGGTCTCCCTACATGACCTCTACCATGGTCTCCCTACATGACCTCTATCATGATCTTCCTACATGACCTCTACCATGGTCTGCCTACATGACCTCTACCATGGTCTCCCTACATGACCTTGGTCCAGTCTGAACCTCTCATGGGTCTTTTCCCCACTTATAAATCCTTTACCATCTTTCAGGCTAGGGATTCATAGTTTGTCTCCGCCTGGGATGACCATGCATTGACGCTTGACTAACTGACGCTTGTCAGATAAGCAGTCCGTGTTATCTCAGGAGACGTCATCTTCACCTCCATTCCTTCACACAAAGGCCAGCACCAGTGTCCCTAGGCCTGCCTCCCTCATTGATAAAATGTCCAGTAACTTCTCAATGAGCCCATGCACTGTAGCTGTGGTGATAATGGGCTATATCTGGCCACTCTGGAAAGCTGCCCATGTTCCATGGCTATGGCTATCAGTTATCTGTTGAGCATGAATGACCAGAGGCTGGAAAAGTACAAGGAGCTATGGTGGTGAAAAGTGGGAGAGATTAATTTCTGTCGAGGGCTGAGGTACTGCTCTCAGCAAGTGACGGGGGAGAGGGCGTGGTGACAGCTGCCTTGGAGTTTACGCCACAAATCAGCACTCTGCAGGAAATAGGCTTCAGGGCTCTCAGGCTTGTTGACAACTTGTGCTTTCTGATAAAGTTGTCAGAAAAAAAAAAAAAAAAAAAAAAAAACAGAAAGGACAGTCCCGAGAAGTTGGGAGTTTCCTGTCCTTGGAAGTACTCTGGGAAAGGCAGTGAGTGATGTTTGAGAGGGTGTAGAAGAAGTTGCATAGGCCTAGAGAAGAGACCATGTCTCCAGTCTCTCCAGTGTCATTGTAACCTGCCACTGCTGTTTGCTCCCTACTTGAGAGGGCCAAGGGTCAAAGGTCAGGGTTGATCTCTGCTTGAACATCAATTAGATCTCAGGAAATAGCAAAAGAAAGCAAGCGACCCTTTCACAGGGGTCGCCTAAGACCATGAGAAAACACAGATATTTACATTACGGTTCATAACAGTAGCAAAATTATAGTTATGAAGTAGCAATGAAAATAATTTTGTGGTTGGGGTCACCACAATGTGAGGAACTGTATGAAAGAGTCACAGTGTTAGGAAGGTTGAGGACCACGGCCTTAGAGGGAGAGCAGGGATGTGAGGGTCAGGGAATAATCAAATCCAAAGATAATCAAAAGATGGAGAAATTCAGAGAGGCAGAGTTAGCAGCAGAAGGAGGTGCTAAAGCAAACCAAGTCAAGATCGACCCGGATCAGAAGACACTGGTACCAAAACATCCTCTTTTCTGAGTCCGAGAGGGCGTGATGCCTTGTTCCTTGGCCCAGCTTTAAACATGACCAACTTTCTGGGTTTGATGGCATACTCCTATAATCCCAGCAATTGGGAGGTAGAGACAGGAGTTCCCTGCATTCAAGGCTAGCCTGAGCTACACAGCAAAACTCTGTCTCAAAGAGGAAAAAATGACCAGAAGTGGGGTGCATGTGCCATACTTGCTGTTAACACTGCACAGCAGAGCAGCAGTCAGCTTATTGCTGTTGTTTGGGGATTTTGTTTGTTTTGCTTTTTTTTTTTTTTTTTTTTTTTTTTTTTGAGACAGGGTCTCACTATGTAGTCCTGGCTGTCCTATAACTCACTTTGTGATCTGCCTCACACAGAGACCTGCCTGCCTTGGCCTCTCAAGTGCTAGGATTAAAGGTGGGCACCACCATACTTGGCTCAGCAGTTAGCATTTTATAATAGGCCAGTTCAAAAAAAAAAAGAAAAGAAAAAGAAAGAAAGAAAGAAAGAAAGAAAAAGAAAAAGAAAGAAAAAAATTCTGATAAGCCATGTTCCCTCCCATATAGAATTAAAATATTTTTGTTAATGCCCATGGAGGAAAATGGATTCTCTTGCAATCTCAAACACACACTTTATCTCATGTCATTTAGAAGTGTGGTATTGTTTTTAGCCACTTGGATGTCAATTCTTGCGCCTTCTTTGAGATGAAGACAAAAGGTAGCCACTTGTAAATCTTTCTTCTTTATGTAGCTCAAGCAGTAGGGATCTCAGACTCATGTGAATTGTCCATAGTGCCTCAGCTCTGTTGTAGGGTGGAAAGTGGCTTTTCAATCATGGAGGAAGCAATAGATGATTCACAGTATACAAGGAGTCCATGACTTAGACCGCCGACAGCCCTGGGTCATCTTTCCCCTCCTTTGCTGGCAGTAGTTCCAGCCAGGTCAGAAAGCACAGTGGAAACTCCCAGCCCTGTGATTCTCACAGTTGGTGCAGCTCCAGCCTGGATGGTCTTTGACATCGATGTGCAACAATCAAGTTCTCTATTTCTACCCTGACTATGCCACACAAGAGAGCCTGACCTGGGTGAGGTGAGACGAGGAAACTGGACACCTTCCCAGACACTCATGAGTCAGGTGTCTCTGGCCTCATTCTTTTGTTTGAAGAGAATTCCTGGAACATCACCCGTTGTCTGTTATCAATGCAAAAACGCATCCATTGCCAAGTGGTGTCCTTTGGGGTCACACCAGTAGATGTACAGGCAAACTCCTCTTCAGGATGGAGAGATGGTCTGGGGGCAGGAGGCAGAGGGTCCTCTTTGCAGCATCTCTGGGACGATGGTGAGAGTCTGGATGTTACTCTAAGAGCACTCAGTGTAGAAATGGGCCAAGATCAGGGTCCTCGGTATTAAAAGACATCTCTATCAGCAACATGGCTGAGAAGCCAAGGGAGACAGCTGGTCAGTCTCACATACTTCCTGTACTCCAACTCTACGAACCAGAGGCACCAGAGACAGAGTCTGCTGTGCTCCTGGAGCTGATGGAGGTGAAGAATATAAACAAAACCACAGGAGATCTTTCCCTACAGTGGTAAGTGCCAGGCAGAAAATAAGACTGGGTGCCATGGTAACTCCTGACCAGAGAGAGGGCGTTGTCACGTGTTCTCAGATGTTGCAGGAATGGTCTTTCTGAGGAAATGGCATTTGTGTTAAGCCCCAAAGAGTGGGAATGTATGAACTGTATGGAAAGGGAGGTAGGGACAAGGGGCCTGCTGTACTTGGGAAGCAGCCTGTGCACAGGGCTTGGGGAAGGAATGAACTAGGCACGGGGCTGGGGAGTCCTAAACAAGGGTAGAGAGACGAGCAAGGTCAGCCCTACAGGTCATCCTGTCTGCACTCAGGAGTTTCGGTTTCACGCTGAGGGAGTTTGAGCAGAAGGGCCAGTGAAGCAGCCAGAAGCCAACAAAAATATATGTCGTGGACCGTATCCAGCCCCACGTGTTTCTGTAAATGGATGTGTCCAGCCGTTTACATGTTATCTATGGCTGCTTTCACACCACAAGAGCACCATGAGCCCTTATACTAAAACCCACCTTCTCTGCCAAGCCTCAAGTCTTTTCTTTCTTCCTGGCCCTTTGTAAGAAACTCTCTTGGTTCCTTATCTAAATGGTGTCTTCTGAAGTTGACTGTGCCTGCTGTCTGGGGTCATGACAGCATCATGGAGGACAGCGACCAGGTCACTGCAGGACAAGACATTGGTGTAAGCTGTCCAGAGCATCGATGCCTACTGGGAATGTTCGCCCAGCATCAGAGGGCTGGAGACCGGGCTGAGCCTGTCCGGCTCATATCTCTGGGTATGTACTCACTGCTTCTAATGCCAGAGGCTGCCCAGGAGGGCAGCCTCTGCTTCACTCCATCAGCCTGGTGAGGGGGGTTTAACTGCTGTCCACAGAACCCCCACCCAGACCATCACTGCCTGCCCTTTGTCTGCGGCACCTCATCACCAATTTGGGGCTTGCGAGCCAACATGGGCCAAGCAGCTGTTTCCCATTACCTGTCTGTCCCACATGCCCACACCACTCCCAGCAGGGAGCGGGAGGCTCCAAGAGAATCGGATCCTGTTTCCAAATCCCAGGGCAAACTGGTTTTGTTTTGTTTCTTAAGAAAAACATTAAATAAGTAAAATAGTTGAACACTGTGTTAGAAAACTAACCCCAAACATCTGGGGGGTTTTGTGCTATGGCAGCTTATTTTCATTCCATTGGTTCTAGCTGATAAATACAGAATAATTGAATTAGTCTATTTTGGTAGGCGGGAAACCACTGGTGTTATGTAAAGAAATGGTGGGGGCAGGGTCACAAAGAGCCGGGGTGATATAGCAGCTTTCTGAGCAGCTCGCCAGAGTGAGGGGGTCGGAATGCACTTCAGGTTTACTTTCGCAAGCATGAATGTAGTGGTTACTGAGGCGTGCCGTTAAACAAGGGCCCTGCCCCCTGGGGGTTCGTGCTCTGTTAAACAGCAAACACAGCCGTGATGCCAGGACAAGAGAGAAAAGGCCAGCGCTGTAGAGGTCCTTCACGCTCACGCCAGTCCTCTGACATGGGTACTGTCCTCTCAGTTTTAGACGGGGACGTGAAGAGTAAAGACACGATTGAGGTTTGAAGTCAAATGCGTCTCTCTTGAGATGGCAGAACCATTGATCCCGTCCCGGCAGGCCCCAGGCAGGTAGGCATCAGCCCCAGGACAAACTTGATTGCCCCTTGCCCTCTGACTGCGGTCGCACCCTGAGATCTCTCCGTTCTCTAAGCCAAGATGCCACCACCTTGTGACAGCAGAGGCGTAGCTGTTGGGTCTTGGATTTTCAGCCTCTGGAACTGTGAGCTTATGAAATAGCCAGCATTAGGTATGTTGTCACAAATACAGAAAATGGACGGACAGATGGATGGATGGATGGACGGACAGATGGACACACACACACACACACACACACTCCCTTGTCTCCTGAGTTTGCATAGGAAACTCCTCTTAAGAATATGAGGGAAATGGGAGGGGGGTGCTGGAGAGATTGCTCAGTGGTTAAGAACACTTTGTGCTCATGCAAAGGACCTAGGTTTAATTCCCAGCACCCATGAGGCTGAGTATAACTACCTTTAACTCCAGTCCTAGGGAATTGGTTGCCCTCTTCTGACCTTTCTGGATACCAGAAGTGCAGGTGATGCACATACACGTGGGCAAAACATTTTTACACATACATTTAAAAAAATGAAAGTCAGTAATAACGAACCAGGTCTGCAATCCTAATATCTGGGAGCCTGAGGCAGGAAGATTGCCATGGGTTCAAGGCCAGCCTGGGTTACATTATTTTCCAGCATTCCTGAACTACAGAGTGAGTGGATAATGTATGGAGGGAGAGATGTGGGAGTGGGTAAAAGAAGAGATAAGAAGGGGCTGGAGAGATGCTCAGCTGTTAAGAACACTGGCTGTTCTTCCAGAGAATCCAGGTTCAATTTCCAGCACCCACATGGCAGCTCACAACTGTCTGTAACTCCAGTTCCAGGGGACCCAATACCCTCATAGAGACACACATGCAGGCAAAACACAGTGCACATAAATAAAGAAACATTTAAAAAAGAAGATATAAGAAATCAGACCAAAACCTGTGGGATGGTCTATATGTCAAATTGCTCTGATTGGTCGATAAATAAAACACTGATTGGCCACTGGCCAGGCAGGAAGTATAGGCGGGACTAACAGAGGAGAAAAGAAAGAACAGGAAGGCAGAAGGAGTCACTGCCAGCTGCTGCCATGACAAGCAGCATGTGAAGATGCCGGTAAGCCACGAGCCATGTGGCAGGGTATAGATTTTTAGAAATGGATTAATTTAAGCTATAAGAACAGTTAGCAAGAAGCCTGCCACGGCCATACAGTTTGTAAGCAATATAAGTCTCTGTGTTTACTTGGTTGGGTCTGAGCGGCTGTGGGACTGGTGGGTGACAGAAATTTGTCCTGACTGTGGGCAAGGCAGAAAAACTCTAGCTACAAAAACCAAAGGAGCTGAGCTCTTTGGAGTCTTTGGTGAGGAGTCCATGGGATCCAGCATGATAGAAGGAAGGGGATCTGTACTTGTGCTTGGCCAGCCACCCACTTTGAGATGTTCTGTAAAGACCATCCTCTGAGTCACATCTGAGAACTGGACCACACAGCACCTTCCTCACTGGCTTTGGGGATGATTAAACAGCTGCTGGTCACCATGCTTGGTCCAGGACAGGACTGGAGTAAGAGGGGCTGTGGGAGAGAAAGGGCTGACTCCAGGATCAGGAATCAGTGGAGGGTAAGATGTTGTGGGTGGCCAGTGATTCAACCAGGATGACAGCCACGAGGCAGGCCAGGGCTGGCTGTGCATAGATGCTGAGTTTCTGAACCATGCTCCTGGGATGGGGCCCACTTGGACAAGATGCTGTTTGGAAAGGCCAGGCCAGCACTGCTACCCTCTCCAGCTTCTCCTGCTCCAGCCAGCTCCTTGGCTCTCTAGCTCCCTGGCTCCCCTGTTCCCCAGAAGCAATGTTCCCAGAACAAACTGGCTTCTGTCCTTACAGAGAGGCTGCCAGAAGGGAATAGTTCGAGACTAACTCTTGGCTTTACAAGGGTCTGGATTAGACAGAGCTGGTATGGAGGAATAGCTTCTTCATGGCCCAGGTGGAAGAATGGTAAGACCACGTGGGGACAAGCGTGGGACCCAGATCCTGGGCACAGGTGTTTGAATCCTAGCTCTGCCGATCACCAGCACGACTTGGCCTGGCTCTTGCTCTTCAACTGACAGTATCAACTGTGTATGCAAAGAAAGTTTATAAACAAGATTAGATGAATCAGGCCGGGCATAGTGGCACATGCTATAATCCCAGCACTGGGGAGGTGGAGGCAGAAGGATCAGGATTCAAAAGGATGAAGATTCAACATTGTGCCTAGCTACAGAGTAAGTTCAAGGCCAGTGTGGGTACCAAAACAATAACATACCCAGTTCCTCTGCTGTTGTTTGCTCTAGAAAGAGAATGGCCAGGCACACATGTTGAATCCAAGGACAGACAAGGAAGGGTATGTGCATCACAGGAATCACCAATGTCTGGTCTTCAGGGGTTTTCCTCTTCAACTGGGGATTCAGGACACTCAAGCTTACAATTCCATATAATCTTGAGAGAAAAATATGAATACCCTTTTGGGGAAACACAACTGTTTCACGCAGTCTGTTGGGTGTTTTTACTTTGACTTTTTATTTTTTAATGATTTGTTTATGTGGGATGGGGGAGGTGCATATGAGTGCAGTGCCAGGGGAGGCCGGAAGAGGATATCACATACCCTGGAACTACAGTGTCAGTTTCCGAACGTGCCTAACATGGGAATTGACCTTGAGTCCTCTGCAAGCAAAACACACACTCCTAACTGCTAAGCCATCTCTCCAGTCCCAGCACAAGGTCTCACTGTGTAGCCCTGGCTGGCCTAGGACTTGCTGTGTTGATCAGGCTAGTTTCTTCTAGAGATCCGTCTGCCTCTACCTCCCCAAAGCTAGGATCAAAGGTTCACACCACCACATCCCACTGAGAGAAGCTGTTTTAGAAAACACTGCAAGAAGGTTTTGAGAGGCTGGAGACACAGCTCAATGGTAAGAGGAGCTTGCTGCTCTTTCCTGATTTCAAATCCCAGCCCCCATGCTGGGTGGTTCACAGATGTCTGTAACTTCAGCTCCAAAGGACTGAACAAGTGGTTTCTGAGGACATACATGCACACACACACACACACACACACACACACACACACACACACACACACACAAAGGTGACCCCCAAAACTTTGAAAGTCTAATGCTAACAAATACACCAAGAGCTGGTCCAGCCTGGTCCCAGTCTGAACATATCTTGAGAAAATGGAGGGAACAGTGTTTTCTGTCTCAGACAGGTTGCGTTATATCAGTCCTGGATATCTGGCCAGAAAGTGATGGTAAGGCATTGTGGTGACTGGGGAGAAAGGATCCTGGGTCCTGGAGATCTGTGTGTTTATAGGATGGAAGTTCTGGCAGGAAAGCTTTGTTTGTCCACAACTTGTGAAGGAATCCACCTCGAGTCCTGTCTGCCTGTGCGTCTGCTGTTCACAGCTTCACGGTGATCTCACTCAGGCGTTTACGAGAGCAAGCACAGACAGGGATAGCCGGAGTACACCTACGCAGTTTGAAGAATTTGTCAATCCTCGCTCAGGCTCTTGAGAAAATAGTGGATGCTCAATGATTATATCTTTAGAGATTTATTACTATTAATTTTTAATTATATGTCTGTGTGTGGATATGTGCATGTGAGAGCAGGTGCCTGTGAGGCCAGAAGAGGGCGTAGGATCTCCTGGCTTGGAAATTACAGGCAGTTGTGAGCCACCGGCATGGTGCTGGGAACTGGACTTGGATCCTCTGCAAGAGCAGCCAGTGCTTTTAACCCCTGAGCATCTCTCTAGCCCTCAGCAGTGATGTTTAAGGGACAGCTACATTGCTATACCTGGTCTTCTATCTTCTACTTCTATGAGCCAAAGAGTTATAAGCAAACCAATCTCAGATCATGAATCTTCTTTCTTGGATGGGGCTGGGGCTGGGGCTGTCTAGGATCTGCAAATCTTACGGTTGTGTCTACAGTGGAAAACAGCCTCTCTAGAGAAGCACAGAGGAAATCTGAATGTTTACAAAAATGGCTTAGTTGAGAGGCAGGATGCTAAAATAGTTACTGGGAATCAGTCACTTGCTTTCCATTCCTGCTGGACTCGTGGCCAGTGTCATTTAAAGGCCAACTGTAGCACAAATCTTAAATGGTCTTTTTTAATAAAAACAAACCTGGAACCAGGTACTGGAGTCAACACTGGAAGATCAAAAAAAGCAGAACAAGTCACAGCTACCTCACCTTGTCAATTCCTCAGCTGATCCTGTTTTCTCAGACAGAAGCCTCTGAGTCCTCATCCAGAATGAATCTCAGCTGAACTGTTTGTTGCTCAAAAGCCTAAAAGCTTAACCTGCTTAGTTCCTGGTTTTCACGCCTTATATACCTTTCTGCTTTCTGTCCTCACTTCCTGGGATTAAAGGCTCACTTCTTGGGATTAAAGGTGCGCGTCACCATGCCTAGCGGTTTCCAGTGTGGCTTTAAACTCACAGAGATCTGGATGGATCTCTGCCTCCCAAGTGATAGGATTAAAGGCGTGTGTGCCACCATGTTTTGGCCTCTATATCTAGTGGCTTTTCTGTTTTCTGACCCCAGATAAGTTTATTAGGGTACACAATATTTTGGGGAACACAATATCACCACAGCCATCGACGCTACAAAGGTGGGGGCAGCCTGGGAAAGCTGATACGTTCAGAGAGGACAGAGTGTATCTGCCCAGAGCAGTTTCTGAGGGCCATTGACACTCTGAGATAGGCAAATCAAGACAGAGAAATGATGGGTAAATATTTCTAGGTGTGGCTTTAGCTGTTCCTGATGGTTGCTGGTAATTGTCAGCTTGACAGAATCTGGAGTCACTTGGGTGGCGGGCCTCTGGGTATGCCTATGGTGGATCATTTTGGTTGTGCTAATAGTGGCAGGAGACCCTCCCACTGAGGGCGACACCATTCCCTGGCTGGAATCCTGGACTATGTCAGTGAGAAAAGTGAGCTGAGCTGCTGGATGCATTTGTGGCTCTCTGCTTCCAGGATGCAATGTGATCAGCTGCTTGAAGCTCCCAACAACTTGACTCCACTGCCATGGTGGACTCAGCTGGAATAAATCCTTTCTCACTTAAGTTACCTCTGTCAGCATATTTTATCACAGCCACAGAAAGGCAAGACTTTACTCTCTCATACCCAACACATCACCAACAATATTTTTCTGGAAACTTCAGAGACACTGACAAGTGACAGATGAAGACGGGGCCCAAGAGAGACTCTGCTTGCTTGCTAATACTCAGGGAGTTTCCCTTAATGCTGCTGCTACTGGGATTCCAGAATGCCCATCTGCTGAAACCATGGCTTTTCCGCTCCCAGAACCAATGGCAAAGCCAAACATATTAAAGCAAGAATGCCCAGAAGTGAATGTACCAGCTGTGGGTGCTGCCCAGACTGCACCCAGACCTCCCTGAGAAGATGACAGAAGCTTACCCACCAGTATTCTCCATGCTCCAGGGGATGCTTGTCTCCCCTCCCCGACCCTAAGTGTGTGTGTGTGTGGGTGGGTGGGTGGGTGGGTGTGGGTGTGTGTACATGTTCCTGTGTGTGGGTGCATGTGTGTGAGGTACATGTATGTGCATGTGTGTTCCTGCATGTGGAACAGGGGTCAAGCATCAGTTGTCACTCTTCAGATGGCCTCTACTTTTCTTCTTCTGAGACAGGGTCTCTCCTTGACCTGGGACCTGCTAAGTAGGTCTGCTGGCTGGCCACTGAGCCCTAGGGATCTGCCTATTTCCACCTTTCCAGCTACACATGTGTGCCACCATGCCTAACTATTATACATGGGATTGGGTAGGGGCGGGTAAACTCAGGTCTTTGGGAGCATTTTACTGAGCTATCTGCTCAGCCCCAGAACCCTACCCCACTCCATCTTAATGTTAGTATCGTTTGGTTTAGTTTTTATTTATGTGTATTTATGTGCGTGTGCCTGCTTGCCTGTGTGTGCATAGCATGCATGTTGTGCCAGAAGAGGCCAGAAGAGGGCATCAAATCCCTCAGAACTGGAGTTACAGGCAGTTGTGAGCAGCCTGATGTGGTATGGGAAATCACAGCTGGGTCTTCTGCAAGAGCAGGAAGTGTTCCTAACCACTAAACCATCTCTCCAGCTTCAACTCCCCCCCCCCTTTTATTTTAAAGAAGAAAAAAAAAAGAAATAATGTTCTCAGGTCTGTGGTATTGTCTGCATTTTATTTTTCCCCACCACTTGGTTTGAACTCATTTTCCCCACTAGCCTATACATCTGTCAGGGGTAGATAGAATGACTAGCATCTTGAACATGACTTACATGACCCATCAGGGGTCTTTTTTTTTGAATGCATGGCTTATTGTTCTCACATAGAAAAGGGGGAAACTCACAGCAAATGAATCTAACAACACAACAATCTAGCTCTAAGCGTGCCATGTGCAATGGTCATGAAGGTCACATCAAGGTCAGCAGCAGGAAATCCTGGTGGGAGATGTGGTCACTGGAAGGGTCCCTTGTTGCTAGAGTGTATAGCCCCTGGGTGCTGAGGTTTGTCTTGTCCTTGCAGACTTTTTGGTCCCTGCTCATAAGTGGTGTAAGCTGCCTGATCCCAGGGCATTGTTACACCCAAGTACTTGTTTCTGCTTTCAGAGTGTCCTGATGTCGGGATGTTGAGCAGGGGCCGACATCTTGTGGGGCACTCCATTTTGTTTTCTTATTTATGTTCTAAGTGTTCACTACTACTAGACTGTCAGTTCCACCCATGCCCTATGATCTTCTGCCCAGATCCAGATGCACCCAAGACATCTTAAAAATGTGTCTGTGGAGCCAGGAGGCAGTGGCGCATGCCTTTAATCCCAGCACTCGAGAGGCAGAGGCAGGTGGATCCCTGTGAGTTTGGGGCCAGCCTGGTGGTCTACAGAGTGAGTTCCAGGACAGCCAAGGCTACACAGAGAAACCCTGTCTCAAAAAATTAAAAAATAAAAATGTGTCCATGGGTATCTTCACAACTTAACTTACATTTTTTTTTTTTTCCCAAGCAGAGTCTCGTGCAGCCCAGGCTGGCCTCACACTTCCTAGATAGTCCAGAATGACCTAAACTGATCTGCCTGCCTCCACCTCTCAAGTGCTGGGACGCCAGACATGTGACACCAGGCATGTGACACCTTACCCAGCACTTGCCCAGGCTCCCCAAGCTGTTTGCTATTTACTGTTATGAGTAATTCTCTTCTTTCACTGGTTTCTTATAGAGCTTCAAAAATGGAAAGTGATGTCTGAGGATGTGATTGCAGAATTTTGAAAGCCCAATTTTAACTAAATTCCTAAGAAATTTGTCAGTATCCAGAACTGTTTCTATAGCTGCTTCACTTAACCTGAGTGATCTGAAATTTCTTTTAGATAGATTTTGGGGAAAACCTCCCCTGTTTATTTTGTAGAATGCTATCAAGGCTTAGGTATAAATCATGAGAGAGTAATAGGAACTGCATTCTTAGATAAGACGGTCATTCTACAAGGCACAAAAGGGCACTTGTAGAATAAAAAGTATACCTTAATTTTAAAGGCAGGAGGGAAGGCATGGTATGGTGGTGCACACCTTTAATCCCAACCTGGTCTACATAGAGAGTTTCAGGCCAGCCAGGGCTACACAGTGAAACCCTGTCTCAAACAATAGTAATTTTAAAAATGGAAGAAACGGCTTTCTCCCATTTTCTTCTTTTCATGTGTATGTGTGGTATGTAGTGTGTGTGTTCACATATATGTGCTCATGGACGTGGAGCCCCAAAGTTGACATTGGGAATTTTCCTCAATCACCCTTCCACCTTATTCTTTGAGGTAGAATCTCTCAATTAAATCAGAGCTTGCTGATATGATCGTTTCACTGGCCAGTTTGCCCCAGGGAGCCCATCCCCAGGGCTGAAATTTGAAGAGGGCCATCTGATATTTACGTGGGTCCCCTTGCGTGCATGGCAAATATTTTAACTGCTGAGCTGTGTATTTTAACTGCTGAGCCATCTCTCCAGTATACTCCCTGCACTCCCCCACCAAATGGGCTAAGAATCTACCCTAGGGTGTCAAGTAGGCTAGGCAAGTGCTTTACCAATGAACTCCCCTCCCCTTTTATTTGTTCGATCGTATTTTAAGACAGGGTCTTGCTCTGAAGCCCAGGCCGGTCTTGAACTCAGCCAAAGAACTGTGCAGGAGCATCCATTGTAAAGTAGGAGGAGACAGCAGCTGCTGGGAATCTAGGTCAGCTACAGGCTGTTGACTTAGTAACAACCCTGAGCGTGCTGCATACAGAGCCTCGTGCTCACAAAAGCAATGTTCCTGCCAGATTTTTGGTGCCCGAGTTATGCTGGTTTCATGCATGGAATCTGGAAGCTTCCCTTCTTCTCCGAGCTGAGATGTTTTAAATAGCGTTAAACCAGCCTTTCTCTACAGATTCTCTTGGGCTCGTTCACCAGCCCGCTGATCTCCCCTTGGAGATGTATTTTATTAAGGTACTGCCACAGATGATGACAGATGTGGCCATCGCCCTCAGAAGGTTCCTCATACTCCGTTGTGGGCTGGGTCTGTCCCTCCCTGCTCCATCCCCAGCACCCCCAAGCCCTGTCCTTCTTTAGTTTGCATGTTTTAGAATTTTATGTAAATAGAAGCAAAGAGTATGCTGTTTCTTCTTCTGGCATTTTCCACACAGCATACAGGGATTGAATGGAACCATTGTCGTATACGTGGTCAGTCATTGACCAAAATGTCATATTCTGCAAGTATCTAACCACTGTGGGACTCACTCACGCCATGTACATCAGGCTCATTCATTTTTCTGGCTGACTACAATTCCATGCAGTGCATGCCAGCCATCTGTCTCACTTTCGCCCGCTGAGAGATGCTTGAGTTGTTTGGGGTTCTGGGCTTTTGAAAATAAAGTCACTATAAGTCTAATGTGTTCAGTGTCAGCGCTCTCTCTTTTTTTTTTTTTTTTTAAAAAAGACAGGGTCTCGTGTATGCCAGGCTGGTCTTGTACTTGCCAGGTAGCTGAAGATAACACTGAATTCTTAATCTAAGCCTCCAAGGTCCAGAGTGCTGGGGCGGCAGGCATGCACCACCACCACCACACATGGTTAGACTTTTTCTCTCTTGAATAAATATTTAAGGAGGAGAAAGGCCAGGCCATAAGATGAGGGTGTTTAACCTCTTAGGAAATGGCCACGCTTTCCAAAGTAGCCAGTCTACCCTACATGGCACTAGCACTGTACCAGCGTTCCCATTTTTGCTTTGTTTCTTTGAGTGGCTTCAATTTGGCAATGTTCTCAAACTCTTCTTATCCTGAGCCGTGTTGTCTGGCCAACAGACCAACAGATAAAGCTTAGACGCCTAGGTGCCATTACAAGGAGAGGTTCGGGAGGTACAGATGGGAGGGAGGTCGGGGCTCTCCTAACACGGGTAACATGGGGCCCAGACCATGCCACAGCCTGTGGGGCTGGTGAGCTTAGTAGAGAACCCTGTTCCGAGTTTCTGGTGAATCTGACCTTTGACTTGGACCAGGGATGCAGGTGGGGATTCACTGCCCAGTGTTTCAGACGAAGAAAGCCAGGACCTCCCTTCGATGACTCAGCCAAGGAGATTATGCATCAACCAAGGACTGCATGCCTGCGCCTTTGGCTCCTGGGTCAGGGTTCTCCCACTGTGCTAAGTGGTCACAAAGTGCTCTCGGGCTATACTCTGGGACTAGGTTTGGTTGGTGGCACCTCAAGGAAGACCAAGTGTGTACACCCCAACCATTTGTTTATTCTTTTATCAGCCTCTGTAATGAAGGTGTCCCAGGCCGCCATGGGGAGCAAGAGGGGACCTGAATTTAGTCCCACTTTGTGTGACTTTGGGCCTATAGTGCTCCACTTGGGCCTCTGTCTGCTCGTATTTGGAAAGAGAATATGAACGGGCCGGTTGTGGTGGCACATGCTGGTAGGATTTGCTGAAGGAGGCAGAGGCAGGAGGATCACGAGTTTGAGGCCAGCCTGGGCTACACATTTAAAACCAGGTGGTGATGGCATACACCTTTAATCCCAGCACTCAGGAGGCAGAGGCAGGTGGATCTCTGTGAGTTCGAGGCCAGCCTGGTCAACAGAGTGAGTTCTAGGAAAGGTGCAAAGCTACACAGAGAAACTCTGTCTCAAAAAACCAGAGGTGGGGGGATATGAACGGGACACCAGATGTCCTAATTGTGGGGCAAACCAAAATGAGAACAGCAGTCCCCCCACCATAGATTTCTTTGATGTTGTCATGTTGCTGAGATTAAGCCTGGGGCCTCGAGCATGCCGGACAAGCAGTTGACCACTGAAGTACACCCCAAGGCCCCTCCTGACATTTCAAATCCTGACTCACACCATGGGAGAACTGTCAGTCTACATGCCCAGCCTGCCCTGTCCGCATCTGTAGAGTCACCAAATGAAAATCAAACATGTTCTGTAGAAAAGTGTGCCTGGCTCAGCATGGCTGCCTCTCACCGGTAACCCCAGCATTCTAGAGGCTGAGGCAGGAAGGTAGCCATGCAAGTTTGAGGTCAGCCTAGGCTATGCGATGAGTCTGAGGTCAACCTGGGTTACAGGGTAAAATCTTTTCCCAACTAGAAAAAAAAAATGTTGCTGAAGTACTAGACAGGTACAGTCCCCCCCCACACACATACACACACATTGTTCCCTGAGCCATGTAGGGTCACAGCACCATACATCATTCACACTGCATTACTGGCTTAAAGCACAGCCACTCTAATATCAAGGATACATTTAGGATGTTCTGGTAGACAATTCTGTTGTGTGAGTGTCATGGTTTGTCCTTATGTAGATGGCAAGATCATAGATAACATGATCGGATGTGACAACGGTCACAGGTGGGACATGGTTGACGGAAGCATCATTACCCAGCACACTGACTCCACAGGAGGACAATATGTGGATTGTACCCTGAATTTTATACAAGGGCTTGAGCTGTCACAGATTTTAATACCTGTGGAGATCCTGAGACCAACCTCCCATGGGTACTGAGTGCTAAGGACAACAGTCCCTCCTCCGACGTTGGGAAGGATGAGACAAATTGATTTGTGTGAGTCATGGGCAGTCCCTGTATATCACAGACAAACAATAAATATGATGATGAAGAAGAGGCCTGGTATCCTGAAAAATATACGCCCTTAACTTAGGCTATCATGTGAGTTGTGTGGACAATATGTCCTGAGGGTCCAAAACACAAGATTAAATTAGAGTCATAAACTGAGGGTTGAGCCAGGCATGGCTGCACTCTCCTCAGATCCCAGTATTCAAGCTGGGGCAGGAGGATCATGAGTTTGTCATCCTGGGCTACATAGAGACCTGGTCTCCAGAACCTAAATAAACTCGGAGGTTTAAATTTCAATTGTAATATTTGTCAGTTTCTTGAGTAAGACATGTTTCTTTGTAGTTCAACCTCCCCATTTGCCAAACTAGACTTGACTCATCTTGTTGAGGATGAAATGATTCAGACTTTCACCCTTCTCCCCATCCATGCTCCCTAGTGATGAGGTCACTGTCAAGACCCTGTCAAGAGGTAGGAGCTTTTTCTCACCTTGTCATTGGAGCCTGGTACCTTGATGCAACTGAATATCTTTTCTCATTTCGGGATCTGACACCACCCTAGGAAGAGGCCCAATCTAACAGGAAGGATAGGCAGATGTATATGACCAGTCATCCCCACTGATTCCGCCCAACTTCAGGCAGTCCCCAGAAGCCGCCTTGCAGCTTGTTGGTTACCACAAACAGGCTGGAGAGAGCAGCCAACAGCAGAACCGCCCAGCTGAGGCCAGCCTACATTGCCGTCCACAGAATTGTGAGCTGGCACTCGCGGGTCTCGGTGACTAAACTTTGGGCTGTTGTGGTTCATAACAGTGGTGAGCCAATACAGTGTGGAAATGACTCGGCACAGTAACCCTGGCTTAATGAAGACAATCAGTGATGATGGTGACAACCACCATGCTGTGTTCCTGGCTCACACCTCTGTTAAGTGTTCTAAAAAGTTGTTTCATAAATCAGCTTATGGCCCGACAGTGAAAGACAATAATAGTTTCCAGTGACCTCCCACACACTTACTCGTTCTTCCAAGCCTTGACCAATTACCAACACTTCAAGCCCTGCAAAGGATTTTAATCTGGTGTCTGAAGTGAAAAGTCACTAGCAGGTTCTAAGGCTGGGAGGGGAATGATAAGAGGTGAGCAGGGCTGTGGGCAGGGTCAGAGGAAGAGATAGGCTGAGGGTAGACTGTTACAAGGACCCAGGGAGGCAGCATTGCCCGCCTCCTGCTCACACCTCCCATGGGTGGCTCCCACGGCTTTTAGAATAAACTGCAGACACCCGACCCACACAGGGCCTAGTGTGACTTGGCCTTTCACCCTGCTCCACCCACACCTGCTCTCTTGGTTGCTCAACTGTCCCAACTCACTGCTTTTGCATGTACTGTCCACCCCCACCCCACCCTGTGTGTGCCTTTCTTTCCTTCTGTGATATTATGTCCACCTTCTACATGTCTTCAACCCTGATGCCATTGTATCCTTCTCTAGGCTGGGTCACCCAGATATATCCTTTTCGTGGCAAGCATCGTGAATCATACCATAGGTAACATGCAAAAGCTCATGGGACGAACCAACCCTGAGCTCCACCAGAGATACAGCCAGGTTTGTCTTGCTTGGAGCTGTGCCCCCGGGTCTGGTCCAATTGCTGGCATGCACCAGGCATGAAGGCCCTCACCTCACAAATATTTGGGACAGAAAATCCATACCTACCCAGAACCTCTCACCCTCAGATGGTATAGGAGTGTATGATCATCAGAGCTCTTTCCACAGAGACAAGTCTGTCTCACCCAGGGCACTGGTACCAGTTTTATGGCCAAAGAACACATTTAATCTGGGCAATAAATAACCCATCTCGCTGGCCCCGGTGACTGAGCGGGAAGTCCTTAAGGAGGGAATAACACTGGTGTGGAACACCAAGTCCTCACCCTCAAGAACATGGAATTCTCCTGCAGGACTTGAATGTCTATTTGAATAAGGAATGCTTTCCGAAGCCGTGTTTCAAGCCGTGTTTCATAAACAAGCCCCTGATTAGAAGCAAACAAACAGCCCGCATGGACATTGGCTGTCTGGAAGACTTCATCTGGCTGCAAAATTGAGACTCTGGAGAAAGAGGAATGGAACCTGGGAGCCTGCAGGATGGTCACAACATGGCTCCATCCACTCTGCAGAACCCCTCACCGTACTCAAAATCCAGGCCTGTGGACAGTTCTGTGCGGATCTGTGTCCACCTGTCCCAGGTTCCATGGCGCTGTGAGTGTCAGGAGGGCACTCATTGCTCCCCAACCCAGAGCTTGGGGCGTGGCGCAGAACTGTCTCTACATTTGCTCCTAAGAGAGACAGAAAAGCTGAGCTACATGAGGAGGTGCAGCCTGGGAATGAGCTCATGCAAACAGCAAGATCAAGGCCATCAGTAGAAAAAATGGTGTGGAGGGTGCCAAGACTCAGATTCCTGAAGGCTGCTGGAACTTGCTGCCAGTGCACTAGGGTATTCTCTGTTGGTTAATCCAAATCCTGGTTTGTTCAGAGTAGCCTCAATGGGAAACAACCTAAATGCCCATCTACAAGTGAGGAAGACACCAGGCAAGCACACCTATGTAACCAACCCCTGCATTGGAAAGCTGCTCACCCTGCAACAAAGGGAGCCAAAGCCAACAACCTGTTCTGGGCTGAATGTTCAAGTCCCTCCTAGAAGTCACACGCGGATGGGCTAACTGCACTGCATCTCAGTTTGGAGATGAGGACTCTGTGGAAGTGATTAAGGTTATATGGGTCATGAAGATGGAGCATTAATCCAACAGGATTTGTGTTCTTATAAAACTCTAGGAAAGTGGGTACACACACACACACACACACACACACACACACACACACACACACACACTGAAGAAGGGTGTATGAAGGCATAGTAAGAAGATGGCTGTCCATAGGCAAAAAAAAAAAAAAAAAAAAAAAAGCCCTAACCACAAACCAAGTTTGCTGGAGCAGACCAAGACACTACTCCCAATAAGAGACCCATATACACAATGATGCGGATGAACCTCCTAGGACTGTGCTGAGCATTGTGGGTCACAGTCAAAGGACACCACCACTCCCATAAGCTCTTTAATGGCTACAGCCCACTGTGGCAGAAGACCCCAATGGGGTGGCTACTTCTACGGAGGTGGGAACTGATAGGTCAGGGAAGAGAGGGACTTTCTGAGGATGTAGGAGACACTGGCCAAGGGCACAGACTCCAGTGTCAAGGCCACTGAGCCACACCTTAGGATGCCCAAGTTGTATGCTATGTAAATTATTCCTTAATTGTCAATCTGTATCAGATTCCCTCTGTGGTCACTTCTAATTCTTTCAAGTTCAGGATTCTAGGGTGGGGCCCATCTCCCTCATTCCTGGGGCTTCTTTGAAGGGAAGATGGGTAGGAACCCAAAGACTCTGTCACTGCATGCTTGCCAGGCAGGGGTGGGGGGCAACTGAACTGAATAAAAGTTAAATAATAGAGTTAGATAAAGATACAGAGGGAGGAAGAGGAAGGAGAAGACAGTGGGGGGCCAGGGACAGAGACTGAGAGAAGAGAGAGGCGCTCTGTAGCCAGGGTGCTCGAATGCTGGCTTGAAGGACACTTATTCCTCATGAAACCTCCAGTGTCCCCCGGTCCCAGGCTCAGTCCTTGTCTCACGCCCCTGTTGTCCACACCTGTCCCTGTCAGATGGTTGAGCTGAGCAGTGGCTTTATCATCCTGACCAGGACACATTCAAGGGCATAGCAAAGTTCTTGGCATCCTTTGGCTGTTGAGGACAATGGTTCCAGCCCCTGGTCCTCTCTGCTAGCTCTGGGGAGAACCCCGGAGGGCCCTGGTCCTCCCTGCTGGGGAGCTGTGCTGTTACACAACCCACTCCAGAATGGATGAAGCTACTGACCACGTCAGAAGGGGGTGTGCTCTTGGGAATGGGGGCCTGGGGGGAGACAGGCCCTAAACGTGATCAGTGAAGATCTTCAGTCACAGGGAGGCTCAGAAGTGTTTGCAAAGCAGAGCTTCAGAAAGCAAGAGGTGTGGTATGGGGCCTTCAGAGGGAGACAGGGGGCTGTGGAGGGACCCTTGGGCTGGGGTGTGACACACAGTGTTTCCATGGTCACTGGACTTGAGCTTAGAGGTCTGATATAAGACCTTCCTTTCAGGTGACCAGAGGTTCAGACTGATAGCCACCCAACATTACAGAAGCCAAAAGGGTAGCACCAAGTTCATTTCTGCTGAGGACAGGCCCAACCATACACTGACTGTGCCTCAGGTGGTATGCAGGAAGGCAGGGGCATCCTGGACCCTACACGGTGGTCTGCCATGGCCTCTTCTGGGGATGGATATTTGCTGGGCAACCCATCCTGGAGACCTGTGACCTTCTTGTCTTTTGTTTCCAGTGGGAACTGGTCTGGACCCTAGACCGTGGAGAACCATCTTGTTCCTCTGTGTCCTGAGGGTGACACTAAGCAGGTCTGATCTCCTTTGAGCCCCTCCAGCTGAGCTGCTGTTCCTCGAATAGCTGAAAGCCATCTTGAGTTGGTGCTGGCTTATGTCTTTGGGAGTCCCTAAGGCTAGTTCTGTTCCCATGAAAACCGCATGCAGCGTTTGAGACCAAAGGGAGACTGGTCTTTGAAGAACTTGAGAAGAAGCCAGCTGGTCTTGACTTCTCTCTCTCTCTCTGCCTTCCTTCCGCATTGCTGCATCATCGGCCTGCAGTGTGTGGGTTAAAATGTCAAACCTGAGCAGGTTCTAGTCCCATTACTGAATTACTGTGTGACCCGGGGCCACTCACTTGCCATCTCTGTGCCACATATTCCTGACCCAGCTGCTCCTTCTTCCAGCTTGATGACCCGAAGTTTCTCAGAGCTCCAAACCTGTCAATCCCCTGAAAGAGACCCCTACTCCCCTTGTTTTTCAAAAGGAAAGGACAGAGCTATGCACTCTCCTTGATGTCCCTCGGGTCCCCCAGTGCAGCCTTGTTTTGCTGGTAGGTGGAGTTAGCAGGACTGGCCGCCTCCCCTTCCTGGCTTCAGAAAGGAGTAAATGCCATCACTGGCTGGAGAGGAATTTGCAAACTGCAATGAACGGTATAAATATTTACACCGGCATCTGCCCCATCCTCCCCGTGTCCCACGCAAAGCTGGGTGGTGTCATTTGTTTACCTGTGTGCTCCATATCCCCGGTGCTCCTCCATCCTCAGTGTGTCCTCCAGCTGTCAGGGCTAGTCTCTGAGTTCAGAGCACCCAGGAGCACACGTGCTCATTGCCTTGTGGGTAATCAATCACTTCTCTGTGATGTGGGACAGTATCACTCCTGTCCCAAATGCTGTTGTCTTACTTCGTTTCTCTCTATTGCTATGATAAAACACCATGACCTAAAGCAACTTGGGGAGGAGAGGGTTTATTTTTACCAACTCCTTCCCCTTCCCTGGTCACACAAGTCAAGAAGGAACCTGGATGCTGGGAGTGGGGGCACACACTTTTAATCCCAGCGCTCGGGGAGGTGGAGAGAGGTAGCTCTCTGAGTTTGAGGCCAGTCTACAGGGCGAGTTCCAGGACAGCCAGGGATATGCAGAAGAGTCTTGTCTTGAAAAGGGGAAAAAAGGAGGGGGGGAAGAAACCTAGAGGCAGGAACTGAAGCAAAGACCATAGAGGAACACTACTTATTGGCTTGCTTACTGGTCACTCTCAGGCTCACATTCAACTGGCTTTCTTATACAGTCCAGGCACATCTGCCCAGGGGTGGTACCACACATTAATCAACAATCATGAAAATGTGCTCACAGACCAATCTGATAGAGGTCATACCTTAATAGAGAGTACCTCTTCTGTGTCAAGTTGACAAAAACTATGACATTCTACCACATGGCAACTTTGACACACAAACACATACTTCTTTAGTCCACACCCTTTTAATTTCTTGACCCCAAGATCTCACGTCAACATCACAATATAAAACACAGTTCAGACTGGCCATGGTGGTGCATGCTTTTAATCCTAACACTTGGGAGGCAGAGGCAGGTGAATCTTTGTGACTTTGAGGTCAGTGGTCCGCATTACAAGTCCAAGACAGCCTGAGGTACATAGTAAGACCCTGTCTCAAAAACCAAACAAACAACCAAACAACCCAACAGACAAACAAACAAACAAAACAACAGTTCTACTTTTTTTTTTTTTTTTTTGGTTTTTCGAGACAGGGTTTCTCTGTGTAGCTTTGTGCCTTTCCTGGAACTTACTTGGTAGCCCAGGCTGGCCTTGAACTCACAGAGATCCGCCTGGCTCTGCCTCCCAAGTGCTGGGATTAAAGGCGTGCATCACCACCGCCCAGCAACAGTTCTACTTTTAAGTTCCACAGTCTTTAAAATTTTCAACACTTTAAAGTCCAAGATCTCTCTTAAAATCCAAAGTCTCTTAACTGTGGTTATTAACTGTGGGTTCTTGTAAAATAAAAAGTAAGTTACGTACTTTCTTATTCCATAAAGGAATAATCAGGGAACCGACAATCAAATAAAAGCAAAACCAACATCGAACCACATAAATCAAATCTTGTAGCTCATTGTCCAGCATCTGAGACTCACTCATGATCTTCTGGGCTCCAAAGGGCTTCAGCAGCCCTTCTTCTCCAGCTCTGCCCTCCACAGCCCACACAGCTTCTCCAACCGGCTCAGGCCGGCTCTACTTCACCCCTGTTACTGTCTGTGATGCTCATCCCACTATTCTAACATCTCTAATATCCTGGGGTCTCCACTGCAACCGAGGTTGCACCGTCACCAATGGCCTCCTGGCCTCTCTTTGGGGACTCTTGTCACATAGTGCCAAGCCTTAGGTGCTCCCCGCAACCTTCAGAACCAGTACCGTGTGGGAGACTCTTACACACTATTTGCCAAATTCTGCTGCCAGCTTGATATACAGTCTCAGCTCCCTTGAACCACAGTTTCTGTGTGCTGATCCTGAGGAAATAACTTCCAGAAGATCACCTCACTGATGCTGATCTCTCTTTCTAAATTTTTTTTTTCAGAGATCTTAGTTATATGTGCGTGTCGAGGCCAGAAGAGGGCCGGAGTTACAGGAAAGCCAACTGCAGTCCCCTGCAAGAGCAGCAAGTGGTCTTAAGTGCTGAACGGTCTCTCCAGATCTTCAGCTGCCTTTCTGGTGCAGGCCAATGATGCCAGCCCAGGAGCGACACCACCTGCAGTGGGTGGGTCCTTCCACATCAATCAACAATTAAGAAAATGCCCAACAGACAATGCCACAGTGAATATGACAGAGGCAACTCCTCAGTTAAGGTTCCCTCTTTCTAGGTGTGTCTAGGTGTATGTCAAGTTGACAAAAACCAACACCAGACAGCTGAGGACAGGGTTGAGGCAACAGGACTCAAGAGTGATGCCCGAGATGCTTAGTCTTCCTGAGGCTTAACTCTTGACTGTGTTTTGGAGATCATGAGTGTGTGTGTGTGTGTGTGTGTGTGTGTGTGTGTGTGTGTGTGTGTGTGTGTGTTTCTCTGTATGTATATCTATGTGTGTATGTTTTTGTTTGCACAGTTTCTCACAATGATTTTGTTGATTTCTGCAAGTATATACACTCACAGCCATGGTCAAGATCAGTCAAGATCCTGGATACCTCCAGCCCCCAAGCCTCAGTTTCTCCATTCTGACTTCTTTCAGAGATTAGCATGTCTGGTTTTGAAGGACAGGGACCTGTGCAGGGTACAGCCTGTGCCTGGTGTCCTCTTTGGACAGGACATGAGTGTGCCCAGGAGATGAGTCTATGGATGTTGTAGAATATTAATTTAAAGTGTATTATTTTTTGTTTACGTTGCATTTGTTTAACTCTGTGAAGCTGTGTTATTGTGCCTGGGTTGGCATACTTCAGTTAACAAGAACAGTTAGCCAGAAGTGGAACTATGGAAGCTAAAAAGCAAGGTTAGTTCATTTTGAGACTTTCCCAGAACTATATGGACTTTGATGGATTGGGCCTTTGTTTTAGTTTTGACAGGTGGCGCTGTCTCCGTGCTGAGTTTTACAATCGGAATGGCGCTTCCATCGTGGAGTCGACTGTGCTAAGGTCTGGGGCCCTGTTACACTCCTGTGCTCCGTCAGGGGAAGAGAGGATGCTGGCACACCTGTGCTCAGCTCCTTTTCTCCACTCTCGCTCAGTTCAGGATTCCAAACCCAGGGATTGGTGCCCACGGTGGGCGGCTCTTCCCACATCAGCTGATGTAATCAAGACAATCTCTGAGGCTCTTCTCCCAGGTGGTTCTAGACTGTCTCAAGTTGATGACACTAGCCACCACGGCACCGACTCCCCAGAGGGAACATGCTGGTGTGGGGAGCACATAGTGCTGGTTGGGGAGATGTTGTCAAATACCCTTCTACCATTTTAAGCAACGACTCACGCAGCAGCATCCACGGTTTCTGTGCTCAAGACCCACCACCTGGATGGACAGGCTGGTTTCCCCACAGCAGCTGCTGACATGGGGTTTAAGTTTTGAGAAGTTTATGGGGGATAACAACCCCCGTGGAAAATGCAATGGAATAAAGAAAGTGAGTGGAGCTGAGACGCACGCAGGTCAAAGCTTCGGGAAGCCCAGCTGAGTGAAACCCACCAGAGTGGACCTCTAAGCTCTTCCCCAGCCAGCCACCAAGTGGGCCTTGGCAAACCAAGCTGAAGTAGTGACAGCCACAAGCCACCGCTGACGGCAGTATACCTGCACAGCCACTACCTGCACCTGTCCTTCAATGGGAAGAGGGACGGTGGCATACTGTGACTGCATTTATGTCGTGGTGAATGATGCTGTATGGTTATCAGCCGTGTGCATTTGCTTTATAATGTGTCTATGGATGTTGTAGAATATAATTGTGGCCCTTTGCTTGTTTTTAAAATTTGGAAGTATATATTTTTCTTATTAATTTATGCAAATTCTTTATATATTTATGTAATCTGTCTGTCTCATGTAGTCCAGGTTGGCCTAGAACTCGCCTTGTAGCCGAAGATAACCTTGAACTTCTGGCCCTAGTGCCTCCACTTCCCAAGTGCTGGGATCAAAGGTGTGTACCATACCTGGTTTTTGTGGTGCTAGGGATCAAACCTAGGGCATCCTGTATGCTAAGCAGGTATTCTTTCCATTGAGCCACATCCCTGGCCAGATCTGAGTCATCTCTCACAGAAGTATTATAACATTTTTCTCTCAACCTGTTTTGAGTAATCTTTGTTGGGCTATAGAGCTGGCTCAGCACCTAAAGGCTCTTGTTACTCAAGCCTGGCAACCTGAGTTCGATCCCCAGAACCCCTGAAAAAGTGGGAGGTAAGAATCAACTCCTGAGAATCCTCCAAGGATACTGTGGCATCCTTACCTACACATATCACACATGTGCACATTTAATTATAATATTTTTTAATTGAAATGTGTGTCTACACCAAGGTCAAGAAGATGGAGGGTTTTTTTTTTCTGTAAGAGTTACATTTTTACCTCAAGTCTATGATCTATCTTAAATTAGCGTTCATTTGTGCAACTAATTTTTTCCTCCATGTGGATTATCCACTCCAGTTAATACCATTACAGAGACCATCCCTCTTGCCTTCACTGTTAACCAGAGGACTGACTATATATGGGTCGGTTTCTGGGCTCCTGTCCTGGTCTACAAGTCCATTTGACTCTGCCTGTGCTGTTAGTACCGTGGACTTATAAAAACTCGTGACATTGGGTAGGCAAAGTCCTCTGAGCATTGTTTTCTTTTGGAATCATCTTGTATCTCAAAGGTCCTTCAAACGGCCACATAAAACTTGCAGTCAGGAGACCAGCTTTCTTGTAAATGCTTCCGGGGCTTTGGGTTGGGTTTGTCCAGGCAACTCAATGTCTTAACAACATTAAGTTGACTAATCAACGAACAAAGAACCTTGGTTTCTTTTGGCCATTTGTCTCTCGTTGGTGCTCTGTAGTTTCCATCACTGAGGTCCTGTACTGACTTCATTAGGTTTATTCCCTGTATTTGATGATTCTGGGCGTAGAAGGTGGCAGGAACGTTCTCACTGTTGCTAGGACACAGAAATGTAATGGGGTTTTATGAAGATTAATACTCATAGCCTGTAGATTATTAGGGATTTTTCCGTACACAATATTATATCTGAAGTCATGGCAGAATGTTTCCTTTCCAATCTTTCTATTTTTACATCTTGCCCCATGAAAGGACCAGCTTCCACAGTGCAATGCTCACTAGAAATGTTGATAATAGACTGCCGTTTCCAGATCCTGACCTTAGGAGAAAGGCCGCTACCAATGATGATGTTAGCTGCCAGTGTGTGTGAGTGTGCATGTGTGCACGTGCGTACAGTACATACCCTTCAGCAGGTTAAAAGCATTCTCTATAGGCCTCTGACAGTTTTGCCCCTGAAGGATGGTAGACAGCAGCAAGCATCTTTCTGTGTCTTCTGATCCAGTTCCACCTGTGCCTCATGCTCTCCAAAGCGAGAAGTGGCCTGTGGCTGGTCTTAGTCCAGAGGGTGCAGAGGGAGACACACCCAAGTTCGGTCATGAGCAGAGGCTGCAGGAGAGTGGGAGACACCCAAAAGACACTAGTCAGGGGTCCATGCTCACTTACCTCAGGCCTCTGTACTCCTGCTCTGCTTGCTCCCAGCAGAGACTTGGGATCTGATTTGTAAATGGAAACAGGGCCTCTTCTAAAACCCCAAGCAGGCACCGAGTTGGGCATAGGAGAGGACACACAGCACCGGTACTACCTCTAGGTTCTTGGTTGTCCTTTACATCACCTGTTGGGCAGCTCTTAGGAGGGACCAGAGAGGGGCTGGAAACAGTCATCTGCCTCTCTGCGGCCTCCACAGCATCCCTCTGCCAGGGACCAAAGCATTCAACCCTAGCAGAAGCAAGGCAATAGCCGTGGAAAACGAATCCGATGACCCCTCCAGCCCCGCTGCCTCAACACCCCCCACCCCCGTACCCCACCCCCGTGTCGGCCCTGGCTGGTCGTCTTGTGGATTCTTGGCTTTGCCGATGCGGTCTGGGAAGACTCCTGCACTTTCCTTCCAAGGCCCTGGGAACAAGAGCAGGGCTGCTTGGGGCCATTTCTGTCCCTGGGTCTCCTTTCAAAGGATTTTTGGCTTGATGGAGAGATTGTGGCTTGTGGGCAGTGAGAGGAGAAGGCCTGTGGTACTTTCAGATTTTTTGACTTGGCTCAAAGATTCAAACCCCTGCCATTCCCACACTGGATGCCTCAATCCACTGGGATAAAAGTTTAGCTGCAAAAAAACCCGGCCATAGTAGCTGTTGTCTCCTTCTTTAACCTCCTTCATGGCCTTCTATAGCAAGTCTTGTTCCAGCCAGACTAGCGGGCAAGCCAGGGGCCTTTGAGTTACGGTGGCAGACACTGAGGGAAGAAACCCAACCTCCCCAAAGGAGTGAACTCATTGGTTCACAGATCTAAATAGTCTATGGAGAATCAGCCGCAGGTGTGGCTGGATCCAGGCGCTCAAATATCGTCAGTAGGAAGGTGACTGTAAGGATTTGATCCTTAATTACGTCACCAGCCTTCGCTGGCTTCCCAGCCTAAAAAGAGGGTGAGCCCTCTGTGGGCTCTCTCTGTCCCCTCTCCTCTCTGCTCCTTCCTCCCGTCGGCTCCCCTCTCTCCCTCCCCCCCCCCTTTTGTGTCTCTCTGTCTCTGTTTCTCTCTCTCTCTCTCTCTCTCTCTCTCTCTCTCTCTCTCTCTCTCTCTCTCTCTCTCTCTCTCTCTTTCTCCCCCCAATAAAGCTCTAAAAAGGTAACCATGGCTATGATTCTTTTAATCAGCACGCTGCTCCGACGGCATGGTCGCTGCGGGCGGTGACCAGCCATGAGGGGCAGCGCCGCGGCATAACTAACAGTGACTCCCTCCATCTTTGACCCTGTTTTATTCCCACAAACACGCCCTTTGAGATGGTAGAGAAAGCGGGCTGGCTTCTTTTCGGCATGAAGCAGAATCCTCAGGAAATTCTGTGACTCGGTTCACACACCAACACAGAGAGCATTGGCAGGACAGGCTCTGAGAATGCGGGAAGGAGGGACCCTAAGGGGAAAATGTGGTGTTCCTCTCAGAATTCTGGGTGTAGGGTAGACAAACCCTCCAGATCCCACCTCTCCTCACTGCCCCTGGCCTTGCCTTTATTCACATTTCATTTCTAGAGTGTTTTTTCTCCCAGTCTTAATGGTTTCCTTCCTTTGGTGCCTCTCCCCAGTGCCGGGCCGGCCTTTCCTAGCTTTCCAGTTCACAGAGACCTCCTTCCTTCTTTGAACTCACCACTGGCCCATGGTCTTCTTGGGCAGGCATGTTCAACCTGCAGCTCGTGGGCCATATGTGACTGTGCACAGCTGTGAATTCGGCTCAACATAAAATGGCAGACTTGGGCTAGAGAGATGGTTCAGAGGTTAAGAGCACTGATTGCTCTTCCAGAGGTCCTGAGTTCAATTCCCAGCAACCACATGGTGGCTCACAACCATCTGTAATGAGATCTGATGCCCTCTTCTGGCCTGCAGTCATACATGCTATATACATAATAAATAAATAAATATTTTTAAAAAATGGCAGACTTACTTAAAACATTATGAGGTAGGTGTGTGTGTGTGTGTGTGTGTGTGTGTGTGTGTGTGTGTGTGTTGTAAATCAACTCTGCTGTTCTTGAGTGAAATTGGTAAATGAGAGTATAGTGTCTCACTGTCAGAGGTTTGGAACTCCCTGGCACAGTTCGTATCTTCCACATTTGATGCTCTATTTTGTTTTAATATGTCATTTTTGGCCATAGTTTTAGAGGCAGGATTCCAATGTAGCCCAGGCTGGCCTCTAATTTTCTACATAGCCAACACTGGCCTTGAACTTCTGATCCTCCTGCCTCAACCCCCTGAGTGCTGAATTACATGTATGTGCTATTATGCCCGATTCTTTCTTTTTAAATGAAAAAAAAAATCTGATTAGTTCCTTTCAATTATGTCAAAATAATGCTTGGTGTCCAAACAAATGAAAAAACACCAAGGCAAAGTCTTGTGTTACCCACAGAGCCCGCTCCACGGAGGTTATGTGGCTCTAAGGTTGGAGTAGAAACCAGCAGGCATGGGTTATTTTCCAGGGTGGGAGAACCCGGTGGGAAAGAGCCCAGCGGGTTTGTGTAACTCCCAGGAGCTCAAAGAGCAGAGGCAGAGAGTAGCGGGGAGGGATGGCCATCAGTGCCCTCCTGGGGGCCACCAAGAGACAGCTGGCTTATTCCAGTAATGAAGCCCTCGTAGAACTGTGAGCAGCTGCAGTTCCCACACCAGATGCCTCAATCCTGTGGGAGCCTGAGAAGTCCTGCCGGGGTCACCCATGCCAGATGCAATGCTGAACTGGCCAAAAGAGAGGGCTGGAGGACAGACCTGGGGGCCTTCACAGAGACACAGTTGGCAGCACCGGCCATGCTCCGGTGGGAAGTCGGGGTTGGAGACCCCCCCGGTGGAGTGGTTGGTGTGTTCCTGGCTTTGTGTGTGGACTGTGCTGACTACTGTGGGAGCCGGCACAAAGGATATGTTCTCTGTCGTGCGCAGAAATGGACTTGAGCTCACAGGCTGCATAAGCTGCCCAGGGTGTGGTTCTGATTAGCACCCTCCTTCCTATTCAGTGGAACATCTTCCTGATCAACAACGCACATGGTGATCAATATGTACGGCATTTTGAAGCCTCCTGGGCAACAGAGCATCCCACTCCACACAGTGGCCTTCCACGATTTCCCTACCGATCTACCCCGAGTGCACACTAAAATTGTTGCTGAGATGCATGTTTAGGACCTGGTTAGTTTCCAATGTTGTTTTGATTCTCTGTCTTGTTTCCCAGTGTTCCAAGTTTAGAAACTTCGTTCTCTGGACATATCCTCTCAGTGCCTTGCTTTTCGGTCACTAGATGGCGGTGTTGCCCAGTATCCCCAGGGAGCTCTGTGAGACTCTGAAGCAGGGCTCCCAACGCCAGCCTTCCAGCAAACCATCCAGGACCCCACTTCAGTGCCCAGAGAACTGCCCTAGGGACCTTCTTCCTACTAGAAGATGAGTGGGTAGAAAGGGGGTGGGGGCTGGCTCTTGGGACAATGGCTTCTGAAACAAGTGAAGGGCCTGAGAACGAGGCACCAGGCACCAGGACCCACCAAATCATATTGGTAGGCTTTCAGAGTCTCCCAAAGCCACAAGTCCATTAGAAGGTTAAGTTGAAAGACATTTAACTTAAACTTCAAATATGAAGAAAAATAACAATATGGATCGATGAGTCTCTGGTTTCACTGTGTGTGGCTGGCTTTCCACACTGGGTCCGAATGAGAATGCACGGTAACTATGTAGACTCCTAGAAAACTGCACCTGAAATTTTAGACAAACTCTGGCGCGTGTACACAAAGTCTGGTCGAGTCTGAGAGCTATGTTCCTTTGTATTTTCAAAACTACATAAACCAAAAACATTGGATGCGATAATCTTATGCCTTAGAGAAGGCTTAAAAACTTGGTATGACGGAAGTCCTTATCCCCCCACCCTAGCCCATCCCCACCCCTAGAACCCTGGTGTTGAGATCTGCTGTCTGGGCCCTGTTACCCCACACTTACAGCAGGGTTGAACCTGAATAGTACTTGGACAGGAGGCAGATCTACCCTGCATCCCTTGTGGGCAGAAGAGTACTGTATGGCCCAGGGAGAGTCTTCCTCCTACCTCCCGACCAGCCTTCCCCCTAGGACCACAGAACTCAAGGACTCCAGCTACAGGTTCCAGCCCCAATGACGCCAGTCCCAGCATGCTGGGCCTCCATCTGCAGGTTCCAGCCCAGCCTCCCTGACGCCAGCTCTCCCTGCCCTTTACCCAACACTTACTCATCCCACTCCATCCCGGGAGCTCCTTCTCCACGCCAGCGAACCTGATGTGTTAATTAATCCCTCTTATTTACAGGCCAATGAGTGATTTACACAACCACGTGTACTCCCTCACGAGCTACACGTGCTCCCTCCAGGGCGTTGCAGGCTGGGGGTGCTGATAGTGAAATGTGAGTTGGGATGTCCCTCTGTCACCCCCACGGAGCTTCTGTTTCTGCTCTTCCTTCAGATTGGCTCTGGGGTTGTGGAAGGGGCTGCCAGGAAACCCTCCAGCCTCAGGTCATTTCTGACCTGTGCTCAGGTGTCCAGCTGGAGGCCTGCATGCTTACAAACCACTCCATCTTCCAGACTCAAGTGAGATGTTACCTCCTCTCGGGAGGCTTCTGAGATTGCTCCCCTCACAGGGCATCACTTAGCACTCCACATCAGTGACTGTCTCCCTCACTCTGGGATTTGTCAACTCAGTGTCCCAGGGGGCAGCTGGGAACTGCCGTAAAGGAGAGGATTTCTCAGGGTGACCATAAACTAAGTGTCACCAAGAGTGACACTTGTGATTTTTCCAGACATCTAGATTGATTTAAAACACACACACACACACACACACACACACACACACACACACACACTTTCGAAACAGGGTATCTCACTATATAGCCCTGGCTGGCCTGGAATTCACTCTGTAGACCAGGCTTGCCTCTAACTCACAGAGATCTAGTTGCCTCTGCCTCCTTAGTGCTGGGATTAAAGGCATGCATCACCATACTCTGATAGCAATTATTTTATTTTAATGTAAAAATGGTCCACATGTGGAGGTCAGAGGACAACTTAACAGGAGTCAGTTCTCTCGTTCTACCGTGTGGGTCCTGGGAATTGAACTCAGGTCATTAAGCTTGGCAGCAAGCACCTTGCTGGCTAAGTCATCTCAGTGGCCCAAGAAATTTTGATATTTTGAGTTAAAATGTTGGTAATTAATTTCACATCAAAATCTTTCATTGGACCAAATAATACATATCCACGGATATGGTCACTCACTGATAATCTTGGCCCGTCTCTTTCAGGACGTGACTGCTCTGGGTACCCCTGGGTTCCTGCAGTCACCGATGACTAGGATGTCTGGGACAGCCAACTCCGCTGCCCTCACTGCTTACTGGCTGCCCATCGGAGCATCTCGAGCCCTGTGCTGCCCAAGGCTGTGGCTGCAGCAGGTGAGATGCTTGAAACATGAGACCTAAAATCTTCGACACTCCTTCCATCAGGAAGTGGAGTATGGTCTATCCTTCTCCTGGTGTTGGGAACCCATGAAGGCTTGACCGATGGAGGAGGACAGAGATGCCCCAGTGTGTTGCTGGACTCTGGGAATCCAATTGCCTTGCCCTCAGAAAGTCCAAGCAAGCTGGGAAGAGACCCCGTGAAGCAGAACTAAGACCCTCCTGCATTGTCTCTTGCTGTGGTCCCCCCTCCGCCTCCCTCCACCTGGTATCAAATTGCTGTTACTAAGACATCTCAGAAACAGACCTTCCAGGTACTAGTCCAGCCATCCCAGCTGACACCACATGGAGCGGAGTCGAACCTCCTCAAGCACTACCCATGTTGCATATTCATGAACAAAAAAAAATGATTTTTTTTGTTTGTTTTTGAGACAGTATCTGATGTGGCCCAGGCTAGCCTTGAACTCTACATAGCCAAGGATGACTTTAAACTCCTAATCCTCCTGCCTGGGATGTACCACAACACCCGATTTACAGGGTGCTGGGGATTGAACCTAGGGCCTCATGCTTGCTAGGAGAGCACTCTACTGGCTGACCCACAGCTCCAGCCTATTAATTAGTGAACTTCTAAAGCTCTGAGTGTTGGGACTGCTTGCTACAGAGCAACAGATAACTGGGCCGTGGAAGGACAGCTCCAGCCTGGCTCTTCGGTCAGCTCTAAGATCTCAGGTCTTGTTCCTTCCTGCATTAGTCTTGCCATTGAGAAGTAAGGATTAGTCTTGACGCCCAATGTTAGTGGGAATGTAGAAGGATCTTTGGGGCCAATGAATTGTGAAGTAGCATCGTGACCTTGGAAAACAGTCAGGCACTGAGGAGGGAAGCATCAGACCTTGGACCTGCAGCCCAGCCAATGCGCTCGTATCTTAGGTTCGCACATGTGCAGGGAGACACCTGTGAATATGCCTGACAGCTGGTTTATGAGGGCAAACAACTGGAGAAAAGCCTAGCCACCCGTCAATGGGAGAAGGCTGGTTGCACTGTTGTTTATTTTTATGCTATAAATGAGCCAATTCAAGCCATGCACAGATCGAGTGGAGGGACTCCAACAACAAGCTTTGACTGACTTGTGCCACACAGTTCCACTTAGGTAAAGCCTGAGAGCAAACAAATCGATGCTGTTATGGATAGATACAGGTGTATGCGTTCAAACAAATACAGGAGGGCAAGCTTGCGGGGGGGGGGGGGGGGGGGGCGGGGGGACTCCCCAGGGCTGGGTAACTTGGGGTCAACAATATCTCCAGAATGTGCCAGGAAGAGGAGGAACGTGACAGAATTAGAGCTGTGTACAAAACTCACAGGTGGATTTTTGTTTTGTACTTTTCTACATGCTCGAAACATTCGGTAATTTAACAGGACAAGTTTAATCGAGGGAAGGACGAAGTCCAGGAGGGAAGCCTTTCCCAGGTGTGATTCACCTGAGGCCAGACTAAGCTGGAGCCTCCATCCCCTAAAGCCAGCATGGCCGACTTTGGGTTCCCACAATGCCACGCTGTGGGAGAGCGAATGAGTGGAGTCTCCTACCCACAACCCAGGGATGACCCTTGTCCTTTGCATCATTCCTCCTGGTGGCCATGGGCCTGGGGAACTGGGCATCTGGGTCTCAAGGTGCCTGACATCTGGCACCATGAACTCAACACTGAGAAATGGGGTTTGGGGTTTCTCATTTGCTACAAGGACACGCTTGTCTGTATATCTCAGGCTTTCCTAATATTGAATGTGACCAATTATGATCCTGAGAGGTAACCAGAAGAACTGTCATGGCCAGACAAGGAAGCCACTAGGGGAAAGATAGAATGGTGTAGCTCACAGGCCCTCAGCAGGCCCTCTGGGCTCTCTGGTCCATCTGGTCTCCAGGACAGGGACATGAATAGAGTCCACCAGGAGCACAGGCTTCCCAGATCCACAAAGCAGCTCCCACACTAGTTCTGAGAGCCACCAGGTGGCTCTCTCCATCCCTGGGGTCACCTCTCATGAAGTCACCTCCACAACCATGAGATCACCTGTCACCCCCTGACCTTCAAGATGCTCTCAATGAGCAGGACCCCTGCTTGTGCTCACAAAGTGAGGGAACTGAGTTCCAGTCTCAGGTAGCCACTTCCTTCCCAGTCCAGTTGTTACGAGTGAACGTGCTTGTGTGGCCACAGTCCCCGGAGGTCACCTTGACCTTGACTTCTCACACCCCAGATGCAGTCCTCGTAAACAATACAGACTGTACATCCCCACCTCCAACTTGCCTTGGCTCAGCACACACAGAGCTTCGTGATTGTCATGCCCACAGCTGTGATTGGCTCCTGCAAGTTGCTGTGGAATATTCCCCGCGTGAGTCTGCCAAGGACCCTTTCACCTGGGCTGGTCTAAGGTTTTAAAGCTACTGTTGATGGGCGTCGCTGCCTAAGCTGTAGGGAGCCTGGCACCAGGCCTGGGGAGGCAGACACCAACTTGCTCCTCATTTATGAGACGGGAGCAGAGTCCTGAGAAAGAGAAAGTGTAGAGGATGCTGAATAAAACACACAGCTCCGCTGGCTTCCAGTGGCCTGCCTTCATCAAAAGACTCTCGTTGGAAGGTCGTGCAGTGGAGGGGTCTGTTACTAGTCTCCCTCTGCTGTAGGTCACACCTCTGTGTGGGACAAGATAGCAGCAGCTGCCCAGGTGACGACTCTTCAGGGTGTACCTTTTGATGTCAGAAAGTCCCACCCTCCGCCTCGGCTTCTGCTCGTGCCAACGCTTTCTGAGTGTGGGTCTCGGGAACAGTGATGAGTTGAGTCACCACCTGCAATTACCTGCTTCTTTATCCCACAAATGCCTTAAACCCATCTGCAGGGAGGCAGGTGGATGACTTGCCTTCCCGTGTCATGCCGAGCTTGGCAGCCCTGGGAAACAAGGTTTTGTCTTCCTCTTGCAAGCCTTGCTGTTTCTGGGTCTGCATACGGTGCAGCAGGCAACACACTATGGTCGGGAAGATGAGCCACCTTGCAGGCAGAGGCGCTGTTCTGCCCAGGAGTACCCCATCCTGGTCCCAGTCCTGTCCATCACAACTGACCGGCGGGCCCCTCACAGGCTGCCCACACCCCCTCTTTCTTCCATTGCATTTTCTCTCTTGTAAACACCACAAGGAAGCCTGAGGCCTGGGTCACCTCAAGGCTCCCAATGATCCCTGCTGGCCAACCCAGCCCCACCCAACTTTCCAGACTCCTCCAGCCTGGAATCTCCCAGGGCTTCAGGTCTTGAGGAGCTCTGGTCAAGAGGTCAGGGAAGCAAGTGGACGTCTCTATCTGTGCCTCTGTTTCCCCCTTTGTATAGCATTGCTGTACTGAGGAAGATGGGAGTTTATCCCTGAGATAGGTTTGGCCACCTGCAGCCCTCAGGTGGTTCTAACAGAACAAAGGAGGTCTCTCTGAGCCAGAACCATGGCTCCTTAGCTCCCCTACTGCCTCGGGTCTATGATCAGAGTTTTTAGAAGGTGACTGTGGGGGTCGGTGTGGTGGCACACACCTTTAATCCTGGCACTCAGGAGGCAGAGACAGGTGGAGGTCTGTGAGTTCAAGGCCAGATCTATACAGCAAGTTCCAGGACAGCTAGGGCTGCACAGTGAGACCCTGTGGCAAAGAAAAAAAGTATTGTGAGGCTAAGGATGCAGCTCAGTGGTAGAACGCTTGCCTGGCATGTACAAAGCCCAGGGTTTAAAGCACAGTGATAAAATAACCATATAAACATATAAACAAACAATTGTAGGCATGGTGGTTGTGGTGGTTTGAAAGAAAATGGCCCCCAAAGGCAGTGGCACTATTAGGAGATGAGGCCTTAATGGAGCAGGTGTGGTCTTGTTGACAGAAGTGTGTCATTGTGGAAGCAGGCTTTGAGGTCTCATATATGCTCAAGTCATGCCCACTGAGACAGTTCATTTCCTGTTGCCTGCTGATCAAGATGTAGGACTCTCAGCTCCAGCAAGCTACCATGTCCCACCATGATGATAATGGACTGAACCTCTGAAACTGTAAGCCAGCCCCAAATAAATGCTTCCCTTTATAAGAGTTGCCATGGTCATGGTGTCTCTTCACAGCAATAGAAACCCTAAGACAGTGGTACACGCCCATTTCCTCACACTCAGGAGGTAGAAGCAGGAGGATCATGACTTCAAAGCTATCCTCTGCTGTGTAGCAAGTTTGGGGTCAGCCTGGGCTACATGAGTTTTTTTTTTAAAGTGGTAGATGTCCAAGTATATAATTTAATCAGGCTTCTTCTTTTGCTCTGGTTTTCCTTGCTCTTCCAAAACCCCCAGTTTTTTTAGTTCTTTCTTCATCTTTCCAGACATTTCTGGCAACAACAGGGTAATTTTTGCACCAATGGCACTTGCTCTACACACATTCTCATTTTGCTATTTTTTTTTTACAGGAAGGAACAAAAAACAGAACAAAGCAACGCCACACTATTGCTACTTACTTTTATTTTTAATTTTGAAATAGTTTAAGACCCACAAGAAGTTGCAAAAATAGTCCCAAGACCTCCCATGCACCTTTCACCCCACTTCTCCCAGGAACAACATCTTATGTAACCAGGGCACACTATCAGAGCTGAGAAACTGACATGGGCGCAGCGTGACTAACTAAAAGGCAGACCTTATTTGGACTCCACCAATTTCCACATGTGTGGGGTTGTTTCAATGGGTTGTGTTTTCTTCTGTGGTCTTTTATAACATTTTCTCACACGGCAAGAGTTTGTGGATCGGGGTGTAGAATGTTCCAACCACCACAGAGAAATTCCTTTATATTAACACTTTAAGATCTCACTCCCAGAGCTGGAGGGATGGCTCAGCAGTTAAGAGCATTGGCTGCTCTTGCAGAGAATCCAGGTTCGGTTCCCAGAACTCACATGGAGGCTCATATCTGTAACTCCTGCTCCAGGAGATCCAGTGTGCCCTCTTCTGGTCTCTGAGGGCACTGCACTCACACACATACACACACACACACACACACACACACACACACACACACACACACACAACCTCAAATAGACACACACACATCCATGTAATGTAAAATAAAACAAATCTTTAGAGTCCTACTCTCCCCAACCATAGCCCTTAGCAACTGCCGATCTCTTCATTCATGTTCTCTGTACATAATGAAACATATAATAGTCCTCCATTGCTATAATTGGGTATGCTGACAATATTGTATAAAGGGAATGATGACACATATCTAATCTTTTGAGATTAGAGTTTTTTTCTCAGAGTAATAAATACCCTTGAAGGCAATTCAAGTTATTGTTTTATCAACAGTGTGACCTCCTTTTTATTGCTGAGCAATACTCCATATTACAGACGTAACAAGAGTTTGTTCAGTCATTCAGCTGTTGAAGGACTTTGGGACTCTTTCCGGTTTGTGGCCTTTACAAATAAAGTGAATACCCATTACTGGGTGTTCCTACGTGTCTGCTTTTATTTTTCAGGGCCAAACAGTCAAAAGTCCAATAGCTGGGCCATGTGTTAAGCATCTGTTTAATTCGATAAGTATGTGCTCAGCCTGTTTCCAGGACTGTGCCCATGAGATGTAGGAAAGTCCCAGTGGCTCTGTGTTCTTCGTGGCTTTTGCTCTCACACTGTGACAAAGCGTCCAAGACAGCCCACTTACACAGAAGAAGGCTTCCAACATTGTTCATCTTTAGAGGTGTGAGTCGTGGTTGGTTAGCCAGACTGCTTTGGGGACTGTGGGCGTGCACAGTGGAGGAAGCTACTTAATCTTGTACAGCTAGAAAGTGGGGAGCGAGGATCGGAGGAGGAAGGGCCTGGGATCTCCATCTCCCCTTCAAGTACATAACCCACCCACTAATAGCTAAGTTCCTGAAGGTTCAGCTTCTCCTGGTAGTGCTGTGGGCCACAGACAAAGCGTTCAATGTGTGGGCTCTTGGGACATGTGAGGCTCAAAGCCATAGCCACAGTCACGATTTCTGTAGCCATTTCAGTAAGGCTACCATGTTTGTTGGTTTGCGTGTTTTGAGACAGGGTCAAACATAACCCAGGTTGGTCCCCAACTTCTATGTAGCTGAGGCTGATCTTGAACCCCTGATCCTCCTCCTTCCACCTCCCAAGTTTGGCTATTACAGACATCCCACCATGCCTGGCTGTTTCACTATGTTGAAGCAGTTTTGATACATAAGTTAGGGTGGCCTCGGACTCCTGACCTTCCTGCCTCGGCTTCCCAAGTTCTGGAAGGATAAGTGCGTGCCGGCTCTGAGCTCATAGCACTGGCAAACATTTCCCTCCGGCCAGGGATGCTGGGCATGTTTTCCTGTGCTTATTTGGCACCGTCTCTCCTTTGGCGAAGTGTCTACACAAACCTCTAGACTGTTCTCTAAGGAGAACATTTAATTCTTTCTACCAACTTTAGCATGGTCGAGCGCACCCCAGCTACAAGCCCTTGGCTCTGAATGAGACATAAATCTTTCTCCCTAACTGCTTTCTCTCTGTGCTCGTAGCAGGGAGAATACTTCCTTTTGATGACATCAATTTCACTCATCAATTCCTGTGCGGACTGCATGGCTAGATGCCTTGCTTTTTCCAGTAATGCACCCTAGCAGCAGGTGGACAGCTTCCTGGCCATTGTACAGACAGATACAACACACTCGGCCAGTTCCCTGTCTGGGGCCTCACTACCCAAAATGGTGCCTCTCGGACCTCTGCCGCCCGACAGCCCTGAGCGTCCGTCCTTCTCACACTGGAAGACGCCCCCAGAAATGGGGCTGCTGGTCAGAAGTCAGCACGTGAGCCTTGGGCAGTTTCTTCCCTCCAACCTTGCCACTTCCGTGTCTTGGGCACCTCCTCCCAACACCCAACTTTATCAGATGGGTTTGGTCCTGGCCAGTTTTAGGAGCGAATGATGTTTTCTCCATGTGGTGTTGGTTTTGATTTCTAGAAGGGCTTCCTGCAGAAGGTGTTCGGCTACTGTCCTGTGTGTGTTTCTCCTGGTTGTGGCCATCCACAGGAGCCCACATTATGAAGGTCTGGGCTCTGACAATGCAAGGACTCCCTCTTGGATCAGTCTTTATCAATAATGGGGCCGAACGGAGCTTCATGCCTTGCATCTCACTGGCAGCCCTGAGACTCTTGTGTTGGTGCAGTGTCCCCATCAACAAAAGGGTGCCAACTCACAGGAATGTACCCAGTGAGAGCTGGAAACGTGGCTCAGTTGGCAGAGTACTTTTCTAGCATGTGCAAGGCCCTGAGTTTGATTCCCAGTACCACATGCACTGGTCATGGTGGTGCATGCTTGCAATCCTAGCACATGAAAAGTAGAGGCAGGGTGATCAGGGTCATTCTCAGCTATACAGGGAGGTAGAGGACAGCCTGGGCTACACGAGACCTTCTCTCTAAAATGAATGAGTGAGTGAGTGAGTAAGTGAGTGAGTGAGTGAGTGAGTGAGTGAATGAATGAATGAATGAATGAATGAATGAAGCACACAATGAGTACTCTCAAAGGGCCAGCTTTTTATTCCTAATCCTTAGGAGGTCAACAGACTGGACTCCCTCTTGGCCTCCAACACAATTTGTTGCAACTCCAAGATCTGCAAACATCCAGCTCCATGCAGTCATGGGATCCTTGGTGAGGAATACTGCTCAGTGCTGACTTCAGGGTCTGCTGTCCCAGTCCTGAGGACAATCCCACCAACCACTTCCTGCCTGGGAGTCTGTTTCTGTATCACAGTCAGGGCCTGTCTGAGGGAAGCCAAGGATGGGTGGCGACAGGACATGGTGCAGTCAGGAACAGGCATGGGTTGGGTGTACAGCTGAAGCCCTGAAGGGCCCTTGGTGCAGCAGCTGGTGGCCTAGGTTTTGGCATCACTAGTTAACCATAGAGGCCAAGAAGTGGTGGCTCACATCTTTAATACCAGCACTTGGGATCTCATGCCTTTGATCCCAGTACTTGGGAGGCACACACCTTTAATCCCAGCACTAGGGAGGTGGAGAGAGGAATATAAGGTGGGGGGAGACAAGAGCTCAGCCATTTCAAGCTGAGGAGTTGGAGAGGTGAGAGGTGTCTGTGGCTGGCTCCTTTGTCTTTCTGATCTTTCAGCATTTACCCCAATATCCGGCTCTGGGTTTTTATTATCTTAATAATAGGATTATTAGGATTCGAGCTACAGGGTCCGTAAGGACTCACATACTCATGTGGATGACACAGTTCTTTACACTGAATCAGGGTCAGCCATCAGTCCTGCCAAATGGAGACTCTGGGGCTTGTTTAACTGGGAATTGCATTTGTTTTTAGCTGCTTGACATGAGCGAGTTTGGCTCAGTGATAGATATGTAGAACTTTTTTATTAAAAGCAGTGTTTATTGAGTACCTAGTTAAGTAAATTGTAGTTCTGGACCTTCAAAGAACAATGGTGAAGAAGACAGACAGACTGGATTTTCCTGCTTACACTCTGCTAAGATCTCTACCTTTTGGTATGCACAGTGCTCCCCACAACCTTGTAGTGTCTGCCCCAGTGACACTGGTTCATACTCAGCCCAATGGGCTCCTTTAAATGTGCCACAGCTGCTGGGCAGTGATGGCACATGCCTTAATCCCAGCACTAGGGAGGCAGAGGCAGGCAGATCTCTGAGTTCAAGGCCAGCCTGGTCCACAAATCGAGTTCCAGGATAGCCAGGGCTACACAAAGAAACCATTAAAAAACTAAGAAAACCATAAATAAACAAATAAATAAATATGTCACAGCTATAAGACCCTGTCTCCAAGAGCCAGGAGTGATAGACACTCCTGTGGTCCTAGCATTGGGAATGGGAGCCAGAGTATTGGGAGCCATTCGAGGAAATCATCAGTTACATAGCAAGCTCAAAGCCACAGGGAACACTGTCTGTAAATACAGGTCCCACTGAGATATCAGCAGTCAAGGCTTCAGCATGAGGATCAGGGACATAACTCAGCCCAGAACAAGGAGGCTTCTCTGGGTATGAGTGAGATGGGGCCCAGTGGGAGCCTCATGGATGCTTCCAGAATGGATGAGGCAGAGAACAGTCAAGTCAGAGACTACAGGGCCATGCTGAACAAGTGAAGGGATAAGAGGAGGCAAGGTCTATAGGGACCCAGAGGGAAGATCGTGCCAGACCTTGAGTCATAGGACCAAGACCTGCATGTTGACCAGTACTCAGTCAACTAATATCTACAAGCTCTTAAATCCAGTGAGTGTTTTCATGGGTCTGCTTCTGCCTTCAGTGCCATGAGAACAGTTCTGCCAGCCTGACACACGTCAGGAAGATGAGAGACCCAAGAACCCAACTGCTAACCTTGGGGATGTAGGGCCACTCAATGGAACCTAACCTGGCCCAAACACTAGTCAAGTCACAGATCCTGAACAATAAGCAGTACCTGTCTCAAGCCACTAAGTTTTGGGGTGGCTTGTTACACGGCATGACTATAACATAGCTGACTGATACATTCTCTCAAGACACTGATGTTCAGTGGTTATAGCAACCCTGCTAGCTGTCTAT
Organism: Peromyscus maniculatus bairdii; assembly: GCF_049852395.1. Lineage (NCBI taxonomy): Eukaryota > Metazoa > Chordata > Mammalia > Rodentia > Cricetidae > Peromyscus > Peromyscus maniculatus. The sequence continues at coordinate 113,833,736 of NC_134854.1, forward strand.
TCTGCTTTCCCTAGTCCCCTTCTTGCTAGATCCTGACTCTTGAAGGTTTAAATATTCCGTGACAGATGTAGAGGTGCTGGGGTTGGGTGACAATTATGTGCAGCAGTGACAGAAGCTTCACAGTCCAGCAATGACAAAGATTCAGCTTCAGTTAGCACTCCCAGCTCATGCCTAGACAGTGCTCTCACCAAGCTTCCACCTGAGTTTGACTTGTGAACCTCCCACAAGGACCCAGGAGATTCCTTCTCATCTTAAGGTAGATAAGCTCAGCTCCATCACTTACAGCTGTGAATCCTGCCTGGGTTACACAGGAGACTTATCATGTCCTGCCTCTGTTTCCTCAGTGACCTGTGAGGCTTCTAACAACAGCATCTAACTCATGAGATTGGAGGGAGATGTCCGTGGAAGCACGGTCCAGGACTGGTATACAGCAGGTGCTCAGTCCATGCTAGCAATCCCCACTGCACAGTCTCAGTCCTGGTTCTGAGATTTGAACCCTCATCGGCTACCCAGATGACCTCTGTGGCTGGGACCAAAGGTGCATGTGGCATCTGGTAGGCACATCTGGCCAAAAGTCACGTCTTGATTTAGTGTCCTTAATTGTGGAGGAAAAAGAAGAAGAAGAAGAAAAAAGAAAAAAAAAAAACATTTTAAATTGCTGACATTTACAGAGTGTTAGTGCTAAGAGCCAGGCCTTCACATGTGTGACGTCATTCAGTCTCCTCAACTGTTCTCAAAGGACCCGTCCATTCTTGTCCTTGTTTACAGAGAAGACTATGACCGAAAGAAGCAAGACGGTACAGGAGGACCCATCCATGTTCCTTGCCTACCCAGCAGCCTTCACTCCTTTTTTTCAGCTTTTTCCTTTGGGGACACTGACTTCTTTGATGGGTACAGGGTCAAAGCTGTCAATCAAGTTGGCCTGCTTTCCTCTGGGTCACATGACCCAGGCCTGGGTGATCCTGGGACTTTGCCTCTCGAATCACAGATCCGGGGAGTCTTGGCAACCTCGTCTGCGGGTCCTTGGATGCCTACATCGTGTCTACCCATGAGATTTCCACTCCAAGAGTCACCTGCCCTTCTTTCAATGAGGCCCCAGCTGAAGTCAGTAAGCCACTCTGGGCTTTAGCCCATGTTCAAGAGCACCACAAGGTCACGTGGGGTTTAAGGCCATGAACCCAGAAGGTCGAATGCTGGAAGGAAGGGTCTTGTCTGGCCAAGAGCCAGGCCTGTGTGGGAAACCTGCCCACTCTGACACTCTAAAGCTGAGTGCTCTGTGGAATTCCTCAAAAGTGGCTTCTCACCTGCCCTCTGTCTTCCAGACTTTACAACTCCACACAACAGTTCCTGGTAACCGAGAGGCCCACAGACCCCTGCCAGACTTGTTCACTGATGGCTATTGGTTCCTGAGTCATCAACCCAGCCTTCCCTCTGTTGCTGTCCCAGAGTCAATGTCAAAGCCCATGGGACCCTCTCCAAGGCTGGGACGGCAGGGGTCCACCATGTCAGTAGGTCAGCCAGCCATCCTTCCCAGCTTAACATGTTCTGGTGCCTCATCCCATGCATGCCATACTGATGTTAAATTGATTTTTTTGTTGTTTGCTTTAAGCCTGTTAATAGTTGAAATGACCTGACTGATATCACCAGGGGGAAGAAAGAACACAGGAACTGCTCTGCAGAAATGAAACACGACTCTGCATAGAAACCAACGTACTTTCCAGTCCAGCTAGCAGGGCAGTTCAGTGACATCTCAGGGCTGGTCACAGAGGGACATCTGGCATTGCTCTGAGACTTGCCCACCCACCCCAGAGCCTGGTAAGCCACCAGAATCCAAAGTCCAAGGGAGACAGACCCAAACCAGTTTCTCAATGAGGTGATACTGTGTCCGGCCATGGTGGGTACAACACACTTCGTGTTTGCAGAAACAATGGTCCTCATGATGAAAACATCATGAAAGAAGGTGAGGCTTGGCTGGGGCCACACAGCACAAGGGACGGGTGCCTAGAACAGTCCTGCCCATCTCCCAGTGTTCTGCAGCATCTTGGTTTGTCTCTTTAAGGCACTTCAGACGCTTCCGGCCACTGCTGACGGTCTGCGCTCACACCATCATAATCCCCATAGCCACTCCCTTCCATCTGTCCAGTTTGGGCCCTCCTTACTCAGTACCCCACGGCAGCCACAGCACCAGTTGGTGTGGGATCCACAAACGCAAACTCATTTAAATGTCAGCTGTGGCGGCGCGGGGCTCAGAAAGGCAAACAGGTGACAGAAATAGATGTGACAATCACAGTATCCTAGGCTGTCGGCAGGCACTTCCAGCCCCTCTTAACCCTTGCTGGGGCAGGTGGTTCCAATAACCAGGAACCCCCAACCTGAGGGAAACCCAGGCAGATGCTTTATTTCTCCAGCATTTTAGAGGGGCCCCAGGATCATCCCACCTGGACACCTGGTGAGCTTTGCTGTTTCAATGGACTGAGTTTTCAAGAAAGATCTTGTTTGTGCAAAGAGATCTGTTGCCAAGAATTTGGAAGTGACTGGCCTCTGTGATTTTCCAGGCAGCTTCAGTTAATGGGCTGTAAAGAAAGGCTCAAGTCCATTCCGGAAGCAGTGGATGTCCAGGGTCCACCTTTTGCAGCCAGAAGTTTGCCTCCTGACTTATCTGTATGCGAGGGTGAGCCTCGGGGTTTAATCATAGAGGAGGAGGCACTTCTGTGGCGTCAGGAAACCTCTTTGCCTGCTTTGAAGCCCATCCAAGGTTAACTTCCAGTGGGCAGAAGTACCTAGCCTTCTTTCCCAGCCTCAGCAGGCCTGGCCCCTGGCCCCATCTGCCAGCCTTGCACAACAAGGCACCAACTGGCACCATACAAAAGCAGCCTTGCCCTTGGATCCCCCAGCTCTGGGGTCTGGGCCAAGCTCCCCAGTGGCCTCAGTGAGCCCAGCTTGCTTTGTTATCCTGGTGTCCCTGTGTTTACAAGGACAGTGAGGGTGCGACAGCCCCAAGCCACATTGGGTTTGAGAACTTTTGCGTTTGGGTCTAACCACCGGCCCTTGTGAAATCTCCCCTCTCTGGCAGCTGTGTTTCTGAGCTGGGAGAGGGGGGTGAAATCTCCCCCCGGAAGAAGTGGGAGACATAAAGCTGGACAGTAGGGCTGAAGGGACAGGGCTCTGAGAGGGAAGGATGCGGATGACGACTTAGAAGGGGACATGAGAAGCCGTTGGAAAGGGACCTGCGGACTACAGAGGCAAAACTCTGATGATGCTTGACAGACAGACATGCTATCCAAGAATGGGGCGTCCATGCAAGGTATCATGTGATTGAGGCCGAGGGCTACCCTGAACCTGATCCCAGGGTAGCTTTATGGTATGGTGCGAAAGACCTCGTCCGGGAGCTGATATGGAACAGGTGGGACTAAGAAGCCAGCTGCTGCTATGGCAAGTTGGGCCGAGAGGCATGTGACCCAAGTACCTTACCATGGTCCCTCTGTCCCCTTGGACCTCCTGCACTGTGTCTTCTGTAGAATGGGCTCTCTGGCCAGGAATACTGGGTTCTGGTATGTCTCCATGCCCAGCTCATGTTTGGTTGCCTCAGCTTCCCCTTTTGTATGATAGGAAGGACTACCCACACAGTCTCACATCTCAGGGTCAGGAGTCAGAGATGGGTGATGGATGATTGGAGGGTCTGTCCAGAGTCTGGGAGTGACCTGCATGGTTCTTCCCTGGGGCAGCCATTGCAACCTTAAAGTCAAAACGAAGAGACTGCAAACCTAAATGGCATTTGAAGATGAGGGACCCTGCTACCTGGGGGTTACATATTGAGCCTTTCTTGACATCATGGAGTAGCAGATAATGTACTGGCCACAACAGACTTAGATGCCAGACTGCCTGTGTCCATATTTGGTTCTGCCACCTACCGACTGGAAACCTGCTGTGAACCCCAGGTTCCTTGCCTACACTGGAATTAATAAATGATATGATAGAGCACCGACAAATAACATACCCTTCACTGTTTTTCTGCACCCATGGCAGACATTGCTAATCACTCAAGATAACTCTTTCTTATTGATCTTCAGAGTCCCCCTCTGTGTGTCCAGAACTGCAGGAAGCCTCTCAATTGGCAGAGTTTGGCATGTGAGATGCCATCCTTTTGCCTTCTCCATCAGTAGCCACAGAACACAGTTCCTAGCATGCGGCAGACTGTGGATAAACCCCACTACTCAATCTGTGCTCAGGGCAGGAATTCTTAACTTCCTGCTTACTCACCCCCACCAACAGGGAGCTCCCTCCGGCTGCCCATTTCTTTGCTGGGCAGTTCTAAGAATCCAAATTTTCCTCTCAAATCTCCCTCCTTGCCCTTCCCTTTCCACTCCCTGTCAGTGGGTCTATGACAGAGTTCCCTTCTTCCTCGGATGTGCTGTCCCCACAGATTCAGGGGTTTTATTTTTAGGCGATAAATTTGAACCTTCTGATGAGTACAGCCTTCTCTCAGCTTGCCTGTGCTCAAGCCTAGGCTAGCTAAGCAGCTTTGGCATTTTGATGGACATGTGAGGGGCGGCGGGGTTGGGGGGTGGTGAGCATGAGTGAGTGTGTGTCTGTAGGTATGTATGGATCAGGACACACTCCGAGAGGAGGAAGATAGGGTGACAGATGATGCATTTTAAAGCCTCCTAACACACCAGGCCAATGTCATTCCTTACATAAGCCTAATAGCTTCTGGGGGATTGGGGCTACATCCAGGGCCCCACTGTTAGCTGAGTGAGGTTGATTATTCCAAGGGGAGGGGGCCGTGAAGAGGGATGTGAAGTTATGTAACTAACCACTTATTTGGATTTAATCTACGCTTCTAAATTTAGGAGGTGGAAGACTTCAAAAATGAACTCTTGTCATTTAAAGGTGGCATTGGCTGCACTGGGGGGCATTGGTCCAGCAAGCGCAAGTCTCTGGGGCCCAAGGCTGTGGGGGCACTTTCCATTCAGAGGAGATTTCAAGGTTTTGTCGTACAGTGTTGCAAGGACTTGCCGGGTAGCAACATACCTGGAGAATGGGGGGTGACGGGGAGGGGCAGGGGAGACAGTGTGTTGATGAAGGGTGAATCAGAAAGCAATGTCCTTCAGGCTGAGTGGCTCTATAAAAATCTGGAAGGTCACGGTTACCCAAGAGAATGGCATGTGTTCATGCATGTGGTCACTGTCTGTGTGCCGGGGCGCATAGCTTTGCTGTTCTAAACATTTGTTCAGAGCTGTGGAAAACCATAGAAGTCATTCAGAATGTGTGCTCCAAACGGAGACTGGCATCTCTCCCAGCAAAACTGGCTTGCTTAGTATTCCTAAGGTCCTATATTCAAGTCTCTTGGTCCCCACCCCACCTTCCCCCCAAAATGTATAGAACATGGTCATATACACCATAGTCCAAACACTGAGGGCCTGAGACAGGAGGAACATGAGTTTGAGGCCTGCCTAGACAATGTAGCAAGAACCTGTCTTTTGTTTGTTTGTTTTTGGGGGGTTGTTTGTTTATGTTTTTGTTTGTTTGTTTTTTGAGACAGGGTTTCTCTGTGTAGCCCTGGCTGTCTTGGAACTCACTCTGTAGACCAGGCTGGCCTCACACTCACAGAGATCCACCTGCCTCTGCCTCCTGAGTGTGGGGATTAAAGGTGTGCGCCACCACTGCCTGCCGCAAGAGTGTGTCTTGACTAAGCAAAAACAGCAGATTTCCACAGACGTGAAGATGATGTCTCGCAGAAGGCTGCACACGGCTCTCTGGCAAAGTCACTACAACAGCACCTTCCTGACGCTGGAAGTCAAACCTCTGAGTGAAGGCTGCCTTCTGCTGATAGCCACAGATGCCACAGGGAATGTCACTTGCCTCTCACGTCCACAATCATCTGAGTATATGCCAACAAGCATCCTGTTAAGAAAGAAGTTGCTGGAAGCCGAAGATAAAAAACAGCTGATGAGGAACTGGAGAGATGGCCCAGTGCACTGAGCTTAAGAGCACTGGTTATTCTTCCAAAGGACCTAGGTTCAATTCCTAGCACCCACATAGTAGCTCACAATGGCTGTAACTCCAGCTCCTGAAGATCTAACACCCTCTTCTGGCCTCTGTGGGCACTGTACACATGTGGTGCACATGTAGGCAAAACACCCATATACATAAAATAAAAATACATAAAATTTGAAAGGGAAGCTTTGGGGCTATAACATCTCATAAAATACTACTTGGCCACTGTGAAGGAGCAGCTCTCTGAATTGTGCATAAGATGAGGCAGAAAAAAAAAAAAGCTCGTTTTTTTGTTGTTGTTTTTTTTTGTAAAGCAAGAATTTAAATTTAATGCCCAATTCCCTGAGTTGTAATCCCAGCATCAGGGAGTCAGAGACAAGTGACCCTGGGGCTCACTGGCTAGTCAGTCTAGCCAGTAAGAGATGCATCTCAAAATATGAGCTGAGCTGGGTACACCTTTAATCCCAGCCCCCAGAGAGGCAGAGGCAGGCACATCTCTATGAATTCTAGGCCAGTCTGATCTACATAGTGAGTTCCAAGACAGCCAAGGCTACATAGTGGGACCCTGTCTCAAAAATAAACAAACAAAAAAGTTGGGGTTGGGGGAGAAGGTGAGGCTCCCTCTCGCCTTTCGGCCACCACCATGCCATCCAGACCAAGGAAGATCTGGAAACCTCAGGGCCATGTGAACCACAGTCTCAGCCACATGGAGGCTGAGGGAATGTCAGCAGCATACATCACCGTGGATGAGCTCCAGTAACTATCATCCAGGTGCCTGGGGAAGCTCGTGCTGAAGCCTCACCACTTACAGAGGAAATGGAGCTTCAGTCCACTGTCAACGTGGATAAACTGTGAGCACCGGTCAGTGAGCAGACACTAGGAAAGGCTGCCAAAAAAACAAGACCGGAGCTGCCCCTACCACGGATGTGGTCTGATTGGCAACTACGCAGTTCGGGGAAGGGAAAGTCCCCTAGGCATCCAGTCACCCTGAAGACCCAATGATTCAGCAGAAGGCTGGGGAGGCACCTGTGTCCACACAGGGACATTCACTAAATGCTAACAAATTCTTCGGGGCTGGAGAGATGGCTCAGCCGTCTGAACCGGTTGCTCTTGCAGAGGACCTGGATTCAGTTTCCAACACCCACATAGTGGCTTACAACCATCTGTAACTCCAGTCCCAGGGTACCAGATGCTTTCTTCTGACCTCCTAGGGCACCAGGTACTCACATGGTACACAAACACACATGAAGGTATACACATAAAATAAAATGGATAAATCTTTAAAACGTCAAAGCAAGGTAGGGGTGGCAGGATGGTGGATAGAGACACTTTAGACCAATGACCTGAATTTGACGCCCCCAGAACCCATGACCCCAATAAGTTATCTTCTTATCCTCACACATATACTGAGTCACATCCTCCCCTACCCCTCACACTAAATAAATAAATGTAAAAATAAAATAAAACAACATGGATGGAGATGGATGTGCCAGTGAGCATGATGGGATTGTGAATTCCATTACCACCCTGGAATCTGTAAACACGTACATGTCCATTTTAAAAGATTACTGCCAGATGTGGTGGTTTGAATAGGTATGGACCCCGTAGACTCAGGTGTTTGAATCCTTGGCCTACAGGGAGTGGCACTTTTAGGAGGTATGGCCTTGTTAGAGGAAGTGTGTCACTGTAAGGGCAGGCTTTGAGGTCTCATGTATGCTCAAGCCACACCCAGCATGGTGTTCAGTTCACTTCCTGCTGCCTGCAGATCAAGGTGTTGAACTCCCAGCTACCTCTCCAGCACCATGTCTGCCTGCACCCCACGGTGGCCATGTCTCACCATGACCATAATGGAGTAAACCTGTGAAACTGTAAGCCAGCCCCAATTAAATGCTTTCCTTTATAAGAATTGCTTTAGTACTCGGGAGGCAGAGCCAGGCGGATCTCTGTGAGTTCAAGGCCAGCCTGGGCTACAGAGGGAGTTCCAGGACAGGCACAAAGCTACACAGAGAAACCCTGTCTCAAAAAACCAAAAACCAAACAAACAAACAAAACAAAACCCCCAAAAAACCAAACCAAAACAAAAGAATTGCTTTAGTTATGGTGTCTCTTCACAGCAACAGACACCATAACTAAGACACCAGGCACAGTGGCGCAGGTCTTTAATCCCCCACTGGGGAGGCAGAGGCAAGTGGATCTCTGTGAGTCTGAGGCCAGCCTGGTCTACAGAGAGTTCTGGGACAGCCAGATCCTGTTTCAGAAAAAATAAAATAAAAATAAAAATAAAAATAAAGCTGCCATAGGAGCTGGGGAGACAGCTTAGTGAGTAAGTGTGCTTGCTGAGGTGTGAGGGGGTTGTGTGTGCAAACCCCAGCACGTGTGTAAAGGGCTGGGGGACGTTCTGTATATTTGTAACACCAGCACTGTGCTGTGGTAGGAGGCAGGAGGATTGCTTGGGTTATTGGCTGTCAACCTAGTTCTGGGCTCCATGAAAGGTTCTGTCTTGAGGGAGTGAGGCAGAGAATAATAGAACCAGATGCCCACCTCTTATCTCCACACTCACATACACTACACCTACACACAAACACACATACGTACACATACACACACTCTTATACACCACACACGCTCACACACTCCACACACACATACACCCCACACACTCACGTACAACACACACACACACACACACACACACACACACACACACGCCTCACATACACATGTGCTGTGGAATATTTAACTATGTAAAGATATGTTACATTGGTTTATGCTGAAGAATATTACTTTAACTGTGTAAAAGTGTGTTACATTTGTTTCTACTGCCTTTGTTAACGATGTAAAGATGTGTTACATTTGTTTATGCTGCATTTTTTTTTTTTTTTTTTTTTTTTTGGTTTTTCGAGACAGGGTTTCTCTGTGTAGCTTTGCGCCTTTCCTGGGACTCACTTGGTAGCCCAGGCTGGCCTCGAACTCACAGAGATCCTCCTGGCTCTGCCTCCTGAGTACTGGGATTAAAGGCGTGCGCCACCGCCGCCTGGCTCGCATTTGTTTAATTATGTAAAGATGTGTTGCTGTTTCACCTTGCCTGCCCAAGGCACCTGATTGGTCTAATAAAAATCTGAGCAGCCAATAGCTAGGCAAAAGAAGGGTAGGCAGGGCTGGCAGGCAGAGAGAATAAGTAGGAAGAGAAATCTAGGCAAAGGAGAAAAAGAAGGAAAGAACGAGAGGGAAAAAGAGAGACATGCCCAGAGCCAGAAGCCAGGCAGCTGCCAGCCAGACATGGAGACAGCAGGAAAGTAAAATATACAGAAAAATAGAAAAGTAAAAAGCCCCAAGGTAAAATGTAGATAAAGAGAAACAGATTAAAATAAGAGCTAAGCTAAGGCCAAGCATTCAAAACTAATAATAAGTCTCTGTGCCATGATTTGGGAACTAGTTGGTGGCCTAAAAGAAAAAGCCTGCTACACATACACATTCACATACAACACACACACACACACACACATCATACATACTCACCTACATCACATACACACACATACTCACATACACACATGCACCATACACATATACACTCATATCATACAATACACACTCACACATATCACACACATACTTATATACACTACATACACATACCACATACATACACACTCATATACACCATACACACACACTCACGTACACACCCACATACACCACATATACAAACACTCACATCACACACACCACACACATACACACACACCGCCCCCCACACACACTTTTTAGAAGCTGTGTATGGAAGCTCACATCTATAATCTCAGCACTTGTGAGGCCGAGACCTGAGGGTTGCCATGAGTTCTAGGCCAGCCTAAGCTAGAGAGTGAGACTCTATCTCAAAAACTAATCATTTAATTAATTAATTAATTAATTAATTAATTAATTGCAGTCAGTTATGGCAATCCACACACTGAGGAGTTGAAGCAGGAGGATCACCACAAGTTTAAGGCCAGCTTGGCCTACACAAAAGGAAAAAACCCCAGATAAATAAGAATTACAAAATACTAACAAATAAAGACATTCTTAAGTACAAATGAACTGACTCTGGGCCCAAGTGGGAACATGTCCACAGCTTTCAGCAAAGCTGCATGTGCCAGCATGGCGGTGGGAAGCCTGAATAAACAAGAGAAACCACCTTCCTTTAAAGGCGACCCTCAAAGCGCAGGGGTCGGGGAGGCTGCTGGGTGTCGGGTCTGGGGCACGGGGCTGTCGCAGCATTTGCTGGTTCTGTGACATTTCTGTGTCTTCCCCATCACTATCTTTTTAAGTCTCTACGGTTATTATTGTGTGGAAGGGGCATATGTGCCTCAGCATGCACGTGGTGGGCAGCCTTAGAGAGCTGGCTATCTTCTTCTACCGTCACATGAGTTCCGGGGGGGCAAACTCAGATCTAGACCTTTACCCACGGAGCCCTCTTGCCAGCCCCCTCACTGTGCCTAATTTCCCTGCTTCTCCCAGGGAGTCCTCACACTAACCTTGCCGCCCTGGAGCCCCGCCTCTATCCAGGGCATCATGGACCCACCCATACAGAGCCATTCCTTAGACAGACAGAATCCATTCTCCCGGTGTTCTACCTTCAGCTCAGCCACCCTGGCAGCTGGAACAGGTGTCAGCTGTGAGGCAGGACCAGGGTGGGAGGGAGGAGGCTGCTGCTGTAGGGTGGAAGGGACACTGTGGGGACTGCACTTGACCAGCCGAGCATCTGGACTTGGTTTAAAAAGAGTCTGGGGGAGTGGGAAAGAACAGGGTGACTTCAGACAGGGTGACTGCAGACAGGCATTGGCCAGGAGGCCCTGCCTACCAAGGGGGAGGAAGGGCCACACCCTGCAAGGACTGGCCAGCTCCACTGCAAGGCAGGAGGCCCCTCATGGGTGGACATGTGAGCAGGCCCTCCCAGCAGCACGTGCGGCCCCACGTGTGGCCCTGACGCTGGCTCTTCAGCCTGGCTGGGGCTGGTGCCAGCTCCAGAGGAGCCAACAGTGCCTGCAGATGAGGTCTGGACCGCCAGGGTGGAGGAGGGAGCGTCCACTGTGTGAGCGCCCCCTCCCGCTGGCTGCACCCCTCAGCCGGCTCTATGCTCCCCTGTTCATCATCTTCAGGATGAACACTATAACCGTGACAGACAGTGACAGTGACATCCACCCGTGATCGCTGCGTGTTAGGCTCTGCTCCACACTCCTTCCGCAGGAGCTCAGTTAACCTTCCTAGCAACCCTGTGAGGTTAACCCTTTCCTTGTCCCCACATGATGAGAGGTAGTTATTACAAGAGTGTTTCCTGACAGGAGAGCAGTTAGCTACGTGGATAATGGTGATAACAGGCCTGTGGCTGCTGAGGGCTCCATGCCAGCCGTGATAACTCATGCTTTGGAGCCCAGCACTTGGGAGGCGGGGGCAGGTGAATCTCTGAGTTTGAGGCCAGCCTGGTCTACATGGCAGTTCTCATGGCAGCTAGGGCTACATAGAAAGACCCTGTCTCAAAAAATCAAAACAAACCAACAAGCCAACCTTTCATCCTTCTGGCCATTAAAACTCATTTTACAGCGGAAGACTGAGCCCCAGGGAGCTGAGGTCACTCACCACAATGTCACATCTGGTCAAGTGGCAACACTGGACTGGACCCATGGCCGCTGTGAGTCCTTCCTGAAAGGGTGTCTGGCTTGCATCCTAAGGTGATCCTCTGGCCTGTGACCACAGGGTGCTAATTCCTGCTCTTCACCCCTGGGTTTTCAACTGGGCAGGGGAGGAGGCTAGGCTGAGAGCTCAGTCTCTCAGGACCAGATCCACCCACCACATCCTGACCTTATCCTGCTTCCTGCCCTCAGGTTTAGATTCAGACAATCCTTTTCCTGTCAATCTTCTCTCCCTGAAGACTCAGACTGGCCACCTCTCTGAGGTGCCAGTGTCTGATGGGCAACCTCTCATTTTATTGGACTGCTAGCCCAGCTCCCCCTGAGCTCTAGAGGCCTAGAGCACCTCTGAGGAGTGGGCACCTTTCCACTTACCCAGGAGTTTCCCAGTCTTGGTCTCAGCCCACTCTTCATGCCCTTACTTCTTGCCAGGTGATGCAGACCCTGGCTCAAGGCCCAGCCTAGAAAACTTCCGGGACTTGGAGACTCCTGGGTCTTCACACCTAATGAGCTAGAGAAGGTGGGAGCCACCCACTCAGACAGCAACCAAAAGGCAGGGGCTGATGGATGTCAGGATCCTTGCCTGCCCAATCCTGCAGCAGGCTGAGAGAGAGGCCTTGGAGAGTGGTCCGCCCGATCTACGTGTTGTGTGTTGGTTAGGCGGCTCCCTCTGACCCACCTTGATGGGCTTCCGGGACATAAATAAGTCAGACTGCCCCCCCAGAAACTGGCCCCCCCAGGACTGTCTGCCTGGAATCCTCTGCACACGGATGCTTCCCCTTCTGTCATGGCCTCGACCTAGAGATCCCTGTCCCTCCTGGGCATGAAGGCACCACGCTGAGACCTGTGTGTTTGTCAGCTTTCTGTTGCTGTAACAAAACACCCAAGATAATTCATTCATAAAAAAGAAAAGTGTTGTTGTTTTGGCTCACGGTGTAGAGGTTTCAGCTCATGGCCGGTTGGCCCTGTGGTTTTGGGTCTATGGCAAGAAGGCATACAATAGCAGGGTTCAGTGGGCAGAGCCTTATGGGAAAAAGAAGTGGCCAGTGTCCCATAATCTCTCTCAAGAATATACTCCCAAGAATCTGAGGACCCCCAACTCCCATATCCCAACAGCACCAAGCTAGAGACCAAGCCCTCAACATCCAGGCCTTTGGGGAACATTCAAGGTGTAAACCAAAGCCTGGATGTGGGGGTACCCACCTGGAATAAGCCAGCATTCAGGCAGCTGAGGCAGGAGGATAATGAGTTCAAGTCCACGCTGAGTTACACACCAAGACTTTGTCTCAAAAACAAAGATGCAAATGAGCCAGTTTCTGGAGATCTGATGCGCTCTTCAGGCACCAGGCACTCACATATACACATGTGCAGGCAAGCACTCGTACACATAAAATAAAAGTAAATAAATTTAAAGAAAAATTTATCCTTACATCAATGTCATACTGCCACACCCTTCAGGATGACAAAGCATTTGAGAACTAAGGCTTTGGTGGCAGAATTTCTCCCATCAGCCTGTGGTTGAGCTAGGAGTCAAGAATGGGGATGAAAAGTGTGACTAGCTATAGAATGTCAGAACACAAGTGCATGTGTATACACACACACACACACACACACACACACACACACACACACACACACACACTTTTATTTCCACCACATGCATGTTTTTCTGCCTAAGTCCTTTCAGCATCTTAGGCAATTTTGTCCTTATTTGGAGCTGGAAGGGTCCTTTGACATTGACTTGAACTCTCACTGGTAAAGTGACCTAATTCTCCGGGAGATCTGAAGGCAGACACTGTCCTCCACATACATCAACCACACTGATTTAGTACCTTCTATAAAAAGTCCCCTGTCCCCCAGCCCCAGTTGCCTCAATCTGAGAAGGATGAAAGGTAACCTCCAGCTCTCAAATGCTCAGGCACATTGGCAGGGTGTAACTCAGTGCTAGAGCACTTGCCTAGCATGCAAGAGGACCTTGGTTCAAGCCTCAAAAGCAAGCAGTCACACCTGGGAGTGCATTAGTGAGAGAATGCATCAACAGCTAAGAGTGCAGAGCCCAGCACTTCCCAAGTAGTATTCAGTGAACGGTACCTGCTAGCATCAGCCATCACGATTGTCACCGTCAGCATCTTTCCTAGCTCACCTGTCTTCCCAAGGCCGATTGTCTACTGAAGCAATCCTAGGAGGAGGCCACAGTGTTGGGGACTGAGCACACAAACACTCCTCGGGGTCCAGCCTGGGCCCCACAACTCCACCCCTGCACTATGCCCACCTCCAGAAAACCACAGCCCCCACAAAAGCCTGCCCACACCAGAGGCTAAGGATGAAGGGTCCCAGGAGCTCTACCAAAATGAGGACTCAGGCCTAGAGACTCAGAGCTCGGAAGAAGCTGCAGGCCTGCTTGATCTATGTGCCAGTGGGGACTTTTTCTAGATGTGGGAAAGGTATGGTCACCACTAGCTACCCATGTCACTTCCTGTCTACACTACTGACTACCTCTTGTGGTGGTTTGACTAAGAATGGCCCCTATAGGCTTGGGACTTTGGACTAGAAACGCAGTCAAATGCTTTCAGCAGGGCCTAACAGACCATCCTAGTAGGAGCGTGGAAGACAGTCATGCTGAGAGCAACATGCACCATGGAACTTAAGAGGTTTCAGAGGGAAACAATATTAGCAACTGGACTAGAGACCATTCTTGTGATATTTTGCCAAAGAATGCAGCTGCTTTCTGCCTTTATCCTGAGAACTTGCCTGAGGCTAAACTGAAAAGTAATGGGCTAATTTCTTTATTTGAGATTTCAGGACAGACTAATTTTGGCTCTGCAGTGTGGCTATTAGTAATCAGTCTTGGGCAGGTCTACAGTCAAAAAGAGAAGGCGGGACAAAAAGGGAAACAAAGTGTACAGTTTGAAGAGAAAGAGAGGGCACCAGAAAATTAATATTGGAGCCAAAGCTTGTGCTAAAAGAGATAAGTTAAAGAGCAGGGCAGTGGTGGAACACACCTTTAATCCCAGAACTTGGGAGTCAAAGGCAGGTGGATCTCTGTGAGTTCGAGGCCAGCCTGGTCTACAGAGCAAGATCCAGGACAGCCAGGGCTACACAAAGAAACCTTGTCTTGAAAAACAACAACAAAACAAACAGACAAAGTTTAAGGAAGGCCTGATCTTCACTGGAATAAAGGGAGGGTGGCTTCAGGTCTACACCCCATCCAGCTAAGCTTCCAGCTTGTGAAGAGCCAAAGGTCTAAGAAATGTTCTGCTCTTAAAAAGCAACAACAAAGGAAAGCTGCTGCAAATGTGACCGAAAGGGGCCAAGCTCATCCCAGGCATGCAATTGAACTTGGCAGTGTTGTCCACATGATTTTAGCTTCAGAGTCATGTAGGATATACAAGGGAAAGGGTTGTGGACTCCTCCTCTGCAATTAAAGAAAGCCACTTTAATTGGCTTTGCATGTGGCAGGAGAGTCCCTGCATGGAGGCCCTGAAAGGCCATTGCATAAAGCTGTGAAAGTGAACCCAGGATTACACTGGAGACCCCAGGATGTTAGAGATGCCAGAGCCAAGGGGCGTCTTCCAGGGAGAGTTGCAGACTGAGAGTGGAACCAGCCCAAAAGAGAAAAGTATGTTGCAGTCAGCAAAACTGGAAGGGTGGAACCATCTAAGCCCATGACATCAGACAGGGAGCTACAGGATCCGGCATTTGCCCTGCCGGTTTTCAATCTTGCTTTGGTCCAATATTTCCTCACTATGCCCCTCATTCCTCCATTGTGGGATGGCAATGTGTATTCTTCTCTTTTTCATTTTATAGAGGTTACAGCTAAGAAATTGTCTTGAGTCTCAGCAGGACTTTGGACTTTTTAGAAGTGTTGAGATTGAAAGACTAAGGGGACTTTTGAAGTTGGCCTAAATATATTTTGCATTATGATGTCACCAGGATCCTAGAGGGCCCAGGGAGTGGAATGTGTTAGTTTGAATAAGAATGCCCCCACAGGCTCATATGTTTGAATATTTGGTCCTCAGTTGCTGGAACAGTTTGGGAGGGATTAGGGGGTGTGGTCCTGTAGGAGGAAGTGTGACCTGGGGACAGGCTTGAGGTTTCACAGGACTCCTGCCATTCCCAGTGTGCTCTCTGCCTCCTGCTTGCTCAAGACATGAGCTCTCAGCTGCTGCTCCAGCCACTGGCCACCATGTCATCACTCTGCCATGATAAACTCTAATCCTCTGGAAACATAAGCCCCAATTAAACTTCCTTTTGCAAGTTGCCTTGGTCATGGTGTCTTAGCAATGGAAAAGTAAGTAAGACACTCCTTCAGGCAACATCAGCTCCCATCCTGAGGAAGACGAAACAAACCATTCCTCTGGCCCAAAGCTAGTCCCCTTTACTCTGGACCACACCCTGGCCCGTCATGTCTCCTCATGCTCCTCAGAGCTCTGACCCACACTGTTCCCTGCTCCCTCCCAGCTGGCTGTCTCCAGTCTTCATTTTCAGATCCAGATGAGACCCTATATCTCCCAGAAACTTTCTCTGGTAGCCCAGGCTAGCTCAAGGCCCCAGAGCACCTGAACAGTCAGCCCCACCTCCCCCACCTCCAAGACTCACTCATCAAGGCGCTATGCTCCAGGAGTCACAGAGGTTCCCAACTCCTCTGTATGTCTCTGTCTGAACACAGTCCAGGAATGGAGCTGTGTGAGTAGAAGTCTGAGTGCTTACGAGAAACTCCAAGAAAACAAAACAAAAGTCTTGTGACTTCAGTTTCTTCAAAACTCAGTATTGTTTTTGGAATGTGTTTTCATGCCCTCCCACCCCTGTATAGCAGATAGGAGTGAACTGGATTATTGGCTATAATTGGCTATTGTCATTTGTTTGTTTGCCTCTACGGAAAACCATGTTTTTGCCGTGTGTGCCTCGCCTTTGTGACGGCACACCTTACTCACGCCATTCTTGTTAATCCTCAGAGTATAAACTGTCTGCTGCTCTGATTAAGTTGGCTATTGTATGAGACGTTAGTCTGTTTCATTTACTGACTCCACTCTCCCAGGTCCCACCACCTCTAGAGCAGTAAACACGTCCCCAGCTGAGAGCTCAGGGTTGGCCAGAGGCACAGGTGACACTTGTGTTGCCTCAGGCTAAGACCTCCAGCACCCTGTCTCCTCTGCCTGTCCCCCACACTGTGAGGAAGACTTGGTTTCAGCCACTCTGACCTCGTTGCTGACCACTAAGCCGATCTGATCCTTCCTGTCACCCCAGCTACCAAATGCCACCATCCTCCTGTCTTCTTTTAAATTAAAACTGATGGTGGTGGTGGTGGTGGTGGTGGGATGGAGGTGGGGTGGGGAGTGTGGTGGTGGTGGTGGGGTGGTGGTGTGGTGTGGTGTGGTGGTGTGGTGATGGAGGTGGTGGTGGTGGTGTGGTGTGGTGGTGGTGGTGGTGATGGAGGTGGTGGTGTGGTGTGGTGTGGTGGTGTGGTGGTGATGGAGGTGGTGGTGTGGTGTGGTGTGGTGGTGGTGGTATGGTGTGGTGGTGTGGTGTGGTGTGGTGGTGGTGGTGGTGATGGAGGTGGTGGTGGTGGTGTGGTGTGGTGGTGGTGATGGAGGTGGTGGTGTGGTGTGGTGTGGTGTGGTGGTGGTATGGTGTGGTGGTGTGGTGTGGTGTGGTGGTGTGGTGGTGTGGTGTGGTGTGGTGTGGTGTGGTGTGGTGTGGTGTGGTGTGGTGTGGTGGTGTGGTGTGTGTGTGATGGGGGAGAAGGTCATGCCATGACATATATATGGAGTCAAAAGACAGCCATTTGGAGTCACTTTTTTCCACTCATCTTTACACAGATGCCGGATCAGACTGACGGTTCCAGGCTGTTGGCAAGCACCTTTACCCATAGAGCCATGTTGTCCTTCGTCTCCCATGCCTGCTCCATCCTCTTAACCAAAATCCCATCAAAACAGAAGCGGGGAAGGCGGCGGGCCAGACTTCTGAATCCGTTAACTCCCTGAGTGACTTCAAGCAAGCTCTTCTATCTCAGTTTAAGGTGTGCCCTGTGACCTCGTGAGCCACAGCCTAAGGATGGAGAGGAGCCAGAGACGTGGATGGCACACGGCTGAACTTTGGGGTCTCCAAGGTACTGCGGTCTTCTCCAGATCCCTCTCGGGGACGGAAACTCAGCCACTTCTCAGTAAGTACACACAAAAGGGAAGCGAGATGGTGCCACCAGGTCTCCTGGCCTCCCGGCATGATAAACATGCCAAGAGGGGCTATTGAGCCAGGAGGACAGAGTGAGGAGGGGGGCATCATTGACTGAAAAGACTCGGTCAGACCAGACGTCACAGACGGTATGGGACCCACCTAAGGCCACACAATCAATAAACGGCAGAGTCAACCCTTGATCCTGGGTCTGCACATTCCGGTCCTGTGAGCCTGGGTTCAGCCCTCACCACAGCACTGCAAGGTGGGTAATGTAACACACCCAGAGGACAGTTAAGCAACCCGAAGCACAGACAGTGAACAAGAGAGGCAGGACGTGGAGCCACGCCTGGGGACTAGCACCCGAGTTCCTTATTGGTCTGCAGATTCTGCAGATGGCTGGGGAATCTTCTCCCTGCTTCTCCCTTGGCCTGCCTCCTGTGTCCCAAGGCTTTGGAAGGAAATTTGGAAGAGTCGCTGCACTGAGAACGGGACATAAAGTGCCAGTGGAAACACTAGACGCCAAATCAAAGGTGGGAGCTGAGGCTTGGCAGCACCTCCATGCCCTGAGTGCCTGTGTGGTGGTGTTGCTTAGAGACCCAGTCAGGCAGGAGCCAACTTCTCCTCTGTGGTGGCCCACACATTGACCATGGGGCTCGCTGTAACTCTGGGCACTGTTTGGTGATGGAAACAGCCTGGGGCCCAGGATGGAAAAACAACCGCTGTTTTGGTGTCCCGACTCCTCTCGGCTGTCCTCAGCCTTGAGAAGGGGGAGGGGAGGGCAGGGACGTGGTCTTGGGTTTAGCTGCTTTTTAGCCCCAGGGCACAGCTGTGGGCATCCTACAGCACCTAGCTGTTCACAGCCAAGGCTGAGGTCACTCACTGCCTTCTCCCTCCCTAGGAACATACACTGGCTGCTCTGCCCACCTCACTGAACGTCATGAACCACGTGTTCAGTTCCTAATGCTGTACCAGGCATGTGGCAACCAAAACACCGGCTGAAAGGGTTGCCACAGGACCTTACGTATTGGCCTGTTCTGGGTTACTGTAACAAGATGCTTAGTTAGGGGTTCTATTGCTGTGATCAACACCACAACCAAAAGCACCAGGGAGGAAAGGGTTTATTTGGCTTACACATCTATATCACAATTCACCACTGAAGGCAGTCAGGGCAGGAACTCAAAGAGGGCAGAAACCTAGAGGCTGGAGCTGATGTAGAGGTCACAGAGGCATGCTGCTTACTGGCTTGCTCCTTATGGTTTGCTCAGCCTGCTTTCTTACAGAACCCAAGACCACCAACCCAGCGGTGGCACCACCCACAATGAGCTGGGCCACCCCACATCAATTACTATATGAGAAAATGCCCTACAGACTGGCCTACAGCTTGATCTTACTGAGCATTTTCCCAATTGAAGTCTCTCCTCTCAGATGACTCTACCTTGTGTCAAATCCACATAAAAACGAGCCAGCACAGTGGGCTAGCATTATAAAGAGACAGGTTCACCGAGTTCACAGTTTTGGAGGCTGACAGTCCAAGATCTGACAGTCCCACTGGGGTAACCTCTGGAAGGGCCTGGTGGGCAGGCAGATGTGTGAGAACTGCAAACCCACACATGAGAGGAAAGGGGAAGCCACAGAGTGGCTTGGGAGATGAACTTGTCCTTGTGAGGATCTGCTGTCCTCAGCACTACCCTGACTGCTTCTGAACGCAGTTTCCCCGGACCCTGCTGGCTAAAAGCCCCATCTCACACATCACCACACTGAGAACCACAATACCAAGGTCTGAGAACTCAGGGGCCGAACTCAAGTCACGGAATGCTGACACATCCCTTACCACCCCTCTGTCACGGGGGCCCTGGTCTTGAAATCCTGTGTGGAACCCAGGCCCCAGAGTTCTGTGCAAATTATCACCCGAGCACTGAAAATCTGGGGAGATTTTTATCTATTGTATGGTTGGAATTAAGACCATAGTCTGAATAAAACACACACAGGAAAGAGCAAGGAGAAGGAGGGAAGAGAAGGAACAGGAGGAAGAGAAGGAGGAGGAGGGGAGGGAGGAGGAGGGGAAGGAAGAGAAGAAAGAGGAGGGAAATGAGGAGGAGGAAGAGAAATAAGAGGGGGAAGGAAGAGGAGGGAAAGGAGGAGGGAGAGGAGGAACAGGAGGAGGGGAGAGGAGGAAAGAGAGGAGGAAAAGGGAGAGGAGGAGGAGGAAGAGGCATCAGTATCTAAAATCAGTGGTAAATGGTCAAGGTAGTTAAAAGTCAAGACTAGACAGAGACAAAATATATATGTTAGAGTGCCCCTACCCAGCTTAGGGCTCATCCTTGGAATTTTCAGGAAAAATCAGAATCAAAAGTGACTTCAAGAATTTTATTTGAGCAGCTGAGGGAAGGGCTGGCTTGGGCAGGGGAAGGGGGCACACCTGGAGACTCAAAGTACAATCACAGGGCGTGTCTAAGAGGTATGGAGACCCAGGCCTGGAATCTGGGATGGAGTCCACCATCTCGGGGGAGACCCTCAGGCACACATGCAGACAGGGAAAGACCATCAAGCTACAGGGCACCTCAACTCAATATGTTGGGGAGTAGAGCGGACAGCAAAGGAAGCTGAGAGGAGGTGTGAGGGGCAGAAAGGGGCTTCATGCCCATGGAGGGGAGGGGCTGCCCAGTAGACTGGAGCAGAGCAGGCAGCCCCTGTGCCAGCATGGCCGAAACACTGGATCCCCCTTCTAGGACACACATGCCTCGACATCCTGCTGTAAATGCCCACTCCCCCTCCTTGTTTACAGATGTATATATGCTTTCATTTACACACGTATGTATATATTGCAATTATGTGTGTGTGTGTGTGTGTGTGTGTGTGTGTGTGTGTGTGTGCGCGCGCGTGTGCGTGTGCGCGCGCGCGCCCATGCGAAGGTCCAATGACAAGCGTGGGAGTCAGTCCTCTCCTTCCGCTCTGTGTGTTCCCTGAAGCTCAAACCCAGGCCACCAGCTTGGTAGCAAAGCACCTTCACCCACGGAACCAAGTTGCCGCCCCTCGGTTTTGGGGTCTTGTTTTGTTTTGTTTTAAACAAGAAAAGTGATCGACAGCTTTCCAGAGGATCGAGTGACTAAACCCCAGCTTGGCCTGGATTCAAAGGTCCTCTCTCTCTCCAACATGTCCCCGTCCAAAAGCAACAAAGAGAACCACGTAGACAGAGCGGGGTTTGCTGACACCATGGTGGGAAAGGAGCCAAAAACAACGAACAAATATTTGTGGAAGGTTTTAACAACTGAAAGGACCCCCCCACCATTACCACTCCCCCCACCCCACCTCCCCCCACTCCCCACCCCCACCCCACCCCCGCTGCCACCTTGGTTCCCAGATTCTAACCTGAGCTGAGCACTGGAGCAAAGAAAGGCTTGTTGGATCCAGGCTGTGGGACCCTGTCGGGGGGGGGGGGGGGGGATTAATCTTCAGGGGGCCTTTGTGCTTCTGGGCAGCCAGACATCCACTCTGCTCTTGTTCCTTCCTTGGGGCTCCAGGCCTTGTGCCTCTCCCTGCAGTGGCTCCCCAGCACAGTAGCCTTAGGGCTTCAGAGCAAGACAGGCAGCTCTGGGCTCCAAGGTACCTCTCTTGCCTTGGTTTAACAGGGCACGGCTCACTGGGCTCTGGTGAGGACTACGGGCCTAAGCTCTTCCCAGACCCTCAATGCTCACTCCCTCAGACCTTCCCAAGCATGCATCCTGGCTTCTTATCTTTCAAGCCTCTGCTGCTGCCAATCCCTGGCATGCTCTTTCTTCCTCTCCTCCCCAGTCTCTGCGCGTCCTAATTCTCTCAGTCTCGTAAGACAAGACAATCATGGAGTTTCATCCTGGCATGTCTCCTGTGATGGTGTGCTCACTGTAGAGGCTCCGTTCCTGTAGTCATCTCACAAGAAGACCATCTCTCTCGTGCTCCTCCAGGAAGCCACGCTGCAGCCCAGTCCCTTTCCACACTGACCACACTTGCCAGCAGGCGAGCAGTTCTCCTCTGCATGGAGCTTCTCTCTCCCGCCAGGCAGGCAAGTCCTTTTATTAGAAAGATTAACATGGAAGTGTCGAGAAGAGGGGCTCACAACCATCATCCTAGCACTTGGGAGGTTGAGGCAGGAGGATTGCCACAAATTCTAGGTCCACTTGTGCTACAGAAGAGACCACGTCTACATCTGACACACAGAAACAATGAAGTTTTGCCTCCACTTGTGAACATGACCTTGTATGGGAATGGAGATTTTGCAGATTTTCTCAGGTTCAGATGAGGTCATCAGGATGGGCACTAGCCCATCATGAGGATTGTTCTTATGAAAAGACAACTTGGAGTTAGTGATCAACACACACAGGAAGGTTCTGAGATGATTCTATAGGCTAAGGGATGTCAAGGGTCATCACCATTAGATGCAACAGGACGCAAGGAAGGGGTTACCCTGGGCTAGCAGGAGAACTCTGTCCTGATGAGCCTAGCAGTGTTCCTCAGACTCCAGCACTCTGAGACCTGCTCGGTTTTGTTGTGATTGTTTGTTTGTGTTTTTTTAGATTATAATATAATTACATCATTTCATCCTTCCCTTTCTTCCTTTAAACCTTCCTTTTTTTTTTTTTTTTCTTTTCTTTGGTTTTTCGAGACAGGGTTTCTCTCCGTAGCTTTGCGCCTTTCCTGGAACTCACTTGGTAGCCCAGGCTGGCCTCAAACTCACAGAGATCCACCTGTGCCTCTGCCTCCCAAGTGCTGGGATTAAAGGCGTGCGCCACCACCGCCTGGCCCTTTAAACCTTCCTATACCTCCTTCTTGCTCTCTTTCAAATCCATAGCCTCAACTGGTGTGTGTGTGTGTGTCTGTGTGTGTATGTATTCCTAAATACATAAATACAGCCTGCTCAGTCTGTATGTTACTCGTATCTATGTTTTCGGGGCTTGCCATTTGGTATTGAATAACCAGTTGGGGAAGTCTGTTCCTCCCACTCAGCCTTCCTTAGTTGCTGTAGTTCCTTGTCGAGGGCTGAGGCCTCAGGAGCTTTGCCTGGTCCGTGATAACGTGCCTATTGGTGTCGTCCTTGTTCAGCTCAGGTTCAAGCAGTCATCTTGGTGAGCTTTCAAGGGTGTAGCTACTGTCATTTCTAGGAGACAAATGTTACAGGAAAGTCTGTTTCTCCGGCTCTTACAATCTTCCCCAGCTTGCTGTTTTAAACCACCTGGGGTCTGGGACTTTGCTGTCACAGACAAAACCAAATACATATAGTAACAACGTTTTAAAGTAACTGCTTTGGCATGGAGAGGTGACTCAGAGGTTAAGAGCACTGGCTGCTCTTCCAGAGGACTTGGGTCCAGTTCCCAGTATCCACATGGTGGGTCACAACTGCCCATAACTCTAATTCCAAGGAATCCCATGTCCTTTTCTGGCCTCTGAGGTCAACTGCACACTCATACACATATCTACACAGACACACACATAAATAAAATAAAAATAAATCTTTTTAGAATAAAAGACCTGATTTACTGGGATATAAGTATCTTAGTTAGGGTTTCTATTCCTTCCATGAAAAGTCATGACCAAAAACTAAGGTGAGTAGGAAAGGGTTCATTTGGATTATACTTCCATATTGCTGTTCATCACCAAAGGAAGTCAGGACAGGAACTCAAACAGGGCAGGAACCTGGAGGCAGGAGCTGATGGAGGGGGTGCTGCTTACTGGTTTGTTTCCCCTAGCTTGCTCTGCCCGCTTTCTTACAGAACCCAGGACCACCAGCCCAGGGATGGAACTATAATATAATGGGCTATGCCCTCCCACATCAGTCACTAAGAAAATGCCTCACAGCTGGGTCTTATGGAGGCATCTTCTCCATTGAGGTTCTCTCCTTGAGATGATTCTAGTTCGTGTGTCAAGTTGACATAAGACTAGCCAGCACAATGAGTCATACCCTATGAATCTGAATCTCTACAAAAATGTGTATAATTCCAAGACTTTCAGTACATTTCCTGGCATTTAGCCTATCTTCAAAGTCATGCACAACTGTAGCAGGTCTTTCTTTGGACTGCTAGCTCCCAAATAATGACACAGAGACTTATTAATTATAAAATCTTGGCCATAGCTTAAGCTTGTTCCCAACTAGATCTTATAAATTAAGTTAACCTATTTATATTAATCTATGTACTGCCATGTTTTTCATTACCTCTCCTTCATACTGTAAGCACAACTTGCTCCCCATCTCACTGAAGAATCCTGCCTCTCTTCTTCCCAGAGTTCCTATCTCTTTCTGGAAGTCCCGCCTCTCCTGCCTAGCTATTGGCTGTTCAGCTCTTTATTAAACCAATCAATCAGAAGGTGCCTTGGCAGAGACACATCTTCACAGAGTTCAAAAAGATTATCCCACAACACACAACTACCTAATTTTAAAATATTTTTACCCTCAAAAAGAAACTCAGTATTGGCTGGTGGTTACTCCCATCATTGGATACCAATCACTAATTGGCTCTTCGGCGGCGGTGGCAGACTGGCTTGTATCTGACATTCCTAGTCATGTGGGCCTCTGTATCTGCCTTCAATCACTTAGCACAGTCATAGTTCACCCTGTAATGGAGGAGTACCAGTACATCCCAGGAGGGACCACACACTCTGTGACTCCTTCATTGGGTGATGAGTATGTGAGCTTGCTTCCCAGTAGGGCATTGTTATGAACAATGAAAAATGCTGCAGGGAACATTCCTGTTTAAGCTCCTGTGTGGACATAAACTTCTCTTGGGTAAATAATGGTTTGGTGTTTTTTGTTTTCCTTTTAAAAGATTTTACCTTATGTGTATGAGTGCTTGATCTGCACATATGCATATGCACCATGTGAGTGTGATGCCTGAAGATGCTTGCACACAAGTGACAGCTTGTTGCGGTAACGCCCGCGCTACCACCACCCATTCACCATGTCCGAGCGAGGGGCTGTGGATTAAAAAATAAGAGACAAGAGACAGCGAGTCATTCGCCACAGCAGAATGCCAAATGCCAAATGCCATTTATTGAAAGAGGGAGGAAACCTTAAATACAGGCTTACAGCACAATGGAGGATCCCCGGAGGGCAGAAGTTCACTACCCAATGTTCTACATTCTTGCATCCTAAGCTGTTTACACCAAATGCAGGATACCCAAACAAAGAACCTCTGGTGAGCATTCAGGAAGAAGGAAACCAGCAGGGAATCTGCATAGGGAGGACATCTGATCAAGGTTGGCAAGCTAGGCAGCAGCCACTCACAGTGGGGGGCCAGGGCCCACAACAGCTCATGCTGGAGAGGATGTAGAGCAAGGGGAACACTCCTCCATTACTGGTGGTTTCTCAAGAAATTGGGAATCAATCTACCTCAAGACCCAGCTATACCACTCTTGGCATATACCCAAAGGATGCTCCATAGTACCACAGGGACATTTGCACAACTATGTTCATAGCAGCTTTTCATAATAGCTTTTTCTATTATTTCCAGTTTCAGAAACTGGAAACAACCTAGATGTCTCTAAACCGAAGAATGAATAAAGAAATTGTGGTACATTTACACAATCAAATATTACTCAGCTATTAAAAACAATGATGTTAGGAAATTTGCTGGTAAATGGGTAGAACTAAAAAAGATCATCTTGAGTGAGGTAACCCAGACCCAGAAAGACAAACATGATATGTACTCACTCATAAGTAGATATTAGCCATAAAGCAAAGGAGAAACATGCTATAACTCACAGAACCAAAGAAGCTAAGTAACAAGGAGGGCTCAGGGGGCAGGGTGCATGACAGGGAAATAGAATGGACTTGCCAGTGGACAGGGGGGTATAGAAGGGGGAATGAGGATGGGAACAGGGGGGAATCAGGTAGTGGGAGGGTGGAGGGAGAGAGTACTGGGAGAGACAACTGGAATAGGGGGCATCCCTAGGATGAGCTAGAAACCTAGAGCAATGGAAACTCCCAGAAATCTATGGGGTGACCCTCTAGCCTTATAAGACTCCTAGCAATTGGTTGATACAGAACCTGAACTGGCTATCTCCTGTAACCAGGCAAGACTTCCAGTGGAGGGACTGGGACACGAACCCAGCCATAAAACCTTTGGTCTACAATTTGTCCTGCCTGCAAGATGTGCTGGGGTAAAGATGGCACAGACATTGTGGGAGTGACTAACTAATGACTGGTCCAGCTGAAGACCCATACCCTGAGAGGAAGCTCACCCCTGAGGGCCAGGACCCAGAGACGGGATACCCCAGAGACTTAGGATAGAGCCAAACATGACTGCAATGAATGAATAAATAAATAAATAAATAAATGAGATTATTCCTAATGATATTCTGCTATACTCATAGATTGGTGCCTAGCCCAATTATCATCACAGAGGCTTCACCCAGCAACTGATGGGAACAGATGCAGAGACCCACAGCCAAACATTAGGTGGAACTTGGAGAATCCTATAGAAGAGGAGGACGAAGGATTGTAGGAGACAGAGGGGTCAAGGACACCACAAGAAAATCTATAGAACCAGTTAACCTGGACTCGTAGGGGTTCATAGAGACTGAACTGACAATCGGGGAGCCTCCATGGGACTGAGCTAGGCCCTCTGTATATACGTTACAGTTGTGTAACGTGGTCTTCTTGTGAGACTCCTAACCGTGAGAGCAGGGGTTGTCTCTGACTCTGTCACCTGCTTTGGGGACCCATTCCTCCTTCAGGATTGCCCCATCCAGCCTTAATAGAAGAGGAGGTGCCTAGTCTCACTGCAACTTGATATACCTAGACTGGCTGATATCCATGGGAGGCCTGCCTGTATCTGAAGAGAAACAGTGGAGGAGGAATGGATGGGGGAGGGTAGAGGGAAAGCTGCCACGAGAAATGGAGAAGAGGGGAAGGAGGGGGAACTTTGGTTGGGATGAAAGAAACAAACAAATACATACATATATACATAAAATTTAAGAAGTTTTGCTTTACGTGTATGAATGTTTGACCTGCAGTGTCTGCAGATCCTCAAAGAGGGCATCTGATCCCCTGGACCTGCAGTTACGGATGTTTGTGAGCTACGATGGGGGTGCTGGGAACCAAACCTGGGTCCTCTGGAAGAGTAGCCAGTGCTCTTAACTGCTGAGCCATCTATCCAGTCCCAACTGACTTTTTAAATAGGAAACTAAGGCCTGTGTATAGTTAGCCAAACTATGGGTGATGGAGGAGGAGTCTGGTGAAATCAGACTCCTCTCTCTGCTGGAGTCTCCCTCCCCACTCACCACCTAGTCTGTCTTTTGTGTCTTTCAGGCAACTTTTTCTGAGTGTACAAACTCCATTCACTTTTCTCCACAGAAAAGACATCCCATTGTGGTTGTGTTGCTGAACAATACTAGGTCATTCTATATTACTATGGGTGTGTTTTGTCTGCATGTATGTCTGTGTACCACACACATACCCAGTGGCCAAGGAGGCCAGAGAAGGCATTGGATTGCCTGGAACTAGAACTATGTTGTATGATATTTTGTTTGTGTTCTGACAAATAAAGCTTGCCTGGAGATCAGAGGGCAGAGCTAGCTACTAGTTAACCATAGAGGACAGGCAGTGGAGGCACACACCTTTAATTCCAGCACTTGGGAGGAGGAAGCAGGAAGATCAGGAGTTCAAGGCCACCCTAGGCTACATGAGATTGGTCCAGCCTAAAAGAGAAACAGCTGGGTGGTGATGCTGCATGCCTTTGATCCCAGCACATAGGAGGCTCAAGCCTTTGATCCCAGCACTTGGGAGGATCATGCCTTTGATCCCAGCACATGGGAGGCTCAAGTCTTTGATCCTAGCACATGGGAGGATCATGCCTTTGATTTCAGCACATGGGAGGCTCAAGCCTTTGATCTCAGCACTAGGGAAGTGGAGACAGGAATATAAGGCAATGGAGACAGGATCTTGGCCCCATTCAATGTGAGAATTTGTAGAGACAGGATCCTACTCCCCATTTGGTCTGAGGATCCAGAGAGGTAAGTTACTGGTGGCTGCTCTGCTTCCCTGCTCTTTCAGTTTTCACCCTTGGTATTTGACTCCGAGTTTCAATTGTTAAGACTAATTAGGATCTTGCTTCAGAATTACAGTTGGTTTTGAGCCAAGATGGGGTCCTGAGTATTGAACCCATATCCTCTGGAAGGCAGACAAGGCTCCTAATTCCTGAGCTCTCTTTTCAGCCCCACACCTGGCTCTTGAATGAATTCCTACTTATTGATCTATCTGAATAGTACTATAGTGGTCCCTAATCTTTTGACCACACACAACCCACCCTGAATGTTCCGTGAGCCTGTGGAAAGGTTTCTAGAACTCAGCCCATGGGGAGATTTCTAGGTCCAGACACTGAGCTTTAAGGCTTGAAAAAGATGGCCCTGGATCCTTTTCCTTAATTTCTTCTTGTGTTTGTCTTTGTTTTGAGACAAGGCCTTTCCTTACTCTGTAGTTCAAGCTAGCCTCCAACTTGTAGTGATCCTCCTACTTCAGAATTGGCCTGGGCTACCTCAGGCCCCAAAGACCCTAGCACAGCACTGACAGGTGCCTAGGGATGGGGTAGAGGGCTGCACCCACGTGATGTAGGCGGCAACTGCCATCTTGGCCAGCAGCTAACTACCATCCTCATAGCCCAGGTATAAAAACACCAGGTCTTTTGCCAGACAGCTTCCAAAAAAGTTAAGAACTAAGATCAATTATCCTCTTAAAAGAATAATAACTTTTAAGACGTTGGAAGCCTGCAAATTTAAAGCCAGGCGGATTAAGCAAAATAGCCTTTCTCAATTACCAACATGGGGTTATATTTTAGAATTTGATTCTTAAAAAAAAACAAACAAAAACTTAAAAGTATTATTTTGTGATGGGGGCCCATGGGTCTCCGGAGGTCAGAGGACAACGTTGAGAAGTCAGTTCTTTCTTCCACCTTCGTGTGTATTCTGGGGGTTGAACTCAGGCCGCCAGCCTGTATGGGGCAAGCACCTTTATCTCTGTGTCATCCCACTGGCCCAAATATTTACTTCCATTCTGCAAACCCTAGGAAAAAACCCCATAGACCCTCACATCTGTTTCCCACCTCAACAAAAGTGGTGTTGTGTTTTGTTTTGACAAATCAAGTTTCTTATGTGCAGGACCTTAAAAATTGGACTGGGGTTAGGGGTGTGGCACTCGCCTAGCCTGGGCCAGGGCTTTAGGTTTCATCCTCAGCATGAGAAAAGAAAAATAAAGAAAATTGGTGGGACTCAGGTGAGGAGGTCTATGCAGCCCCGAGCTGGTCATTTGGTTCCCCTGGGAACAAGCATTATCTTCATCAGTTGTGTAAGGACAATGGGTGGGGCTGGATGAGACTGCCTCAGATACTAAGCAAGGGAAAATCCCTCACTACACGTGTGGATAGACAGACTTCTCGTTTAATGTGGGCTCTTGGCCATGGAGGAAAGTCAATTTCAGACTTACTCTTAAACTGCATTTGAATTTGAAGTGCATACAATGCCAGTGTTGGGTTTGAATACCTAAGGCCACAGAGAGACCTGTGGGGACTTTGCTCACCTCAGTAAACCCAAACCCAAGCCTGTCAGGACCATGAGCCTGCGCTGGCCCAGGGCTGGGGTAAACAAGCCCTCCCCCTAGCTAATAACCAGGGGATAAAGGTGCCTCCTGCAGCTCCTAGCAGGTCGGGAACAGGAAGTGGGGTGGTTTGGACAGCAGGAATCTGGCTCCACAAAGGCTGGGAGAGGCTATTGTCCCAGGGCTTAACTGGGGGCCCCTTCTGTTGGCAGCCTCCTCCCTGTGTCTCAACTGGAGCCAAAGCCTTCCCCCAGACGCTGATAAACAAGGTAAAGCCAGAACCAACCCTGTGGCACTCCCTCCTAGCCAGGCATTCCCCTGCTCCAGAACCATCCATGCTTCCTCAGTGCCCACCCTGCCTGTGCTTGCAGCTCCAGACAGGCCACAATCTGACGGACTCTTCGGGGTGCTGCCTGAGACTTCCTAATATGATGATTTACCCAACGTGTAGCTGGAATGTACTGAGCCAGCAGGGTGCTGGGGGCTGCGCAGAAGGCATCCTGCTTCAAGGGAGATTGCATCACCCCAGCATAGCGGAGTGAATGGGGAGGGGATATGGGCAGCGGAACAGGCTTACCCAGTGCCACACAGCCAGAGCCTACCTCAAGGCTGGCACCCTGCTGAGTACCAGTATGGGCGGTGTTGGTTTCCGAAAAGGACCAAGAGGGGACCTGAGGAAGTGTTGCTAGAACTGAGATGTAAATGATGTGTGGCCCCTTCTCATACAGCCCCACCTGTTAGCTGAAGCGCAATCCCACCCAAGTTCTCCCTGGGGACTCAATGAATTTATTGGGCTTTCTTACAGAGCATGGGTAAGGGGTTACTTACAGGGATGTGGGCAACCTCAAAGAAGCCACACTGGAAAATCTTCACCCAGAGTGGGCGGCAGCTTCCTCATAACTGTGTAGATGAAGTCCCCTTCATAACCTCCCACAGCCTACAAGCTCCAGCACCTCTGAGAACCTAGAAGCCACAGTCAGGGCAGCACTATACACAAATGGCTGTGGGGAGCAGCTGAAATCTCATATAAGTTCTGCGGCTCTCAAGCCCCTTCTCTGAAGGAACGTCATGATGGAGTCCTGCGCGCATGCGCACAGACGCTGATGACCAGATAAAGATGATGGCCATTCTGCCCATGCTCTACAAGGATATGATGCATGGGAAGAGCATGGTAGGCCATGTACTTCTGCCACTGGGCCTCAGTTTCCCCTGGGTCATGCACATGGAGGTGGGGTATACACTAAAGAGGGGGTGCTTTCTAGTTCTCAGAGATTGCTCTAGACAGAGGTTGAGTGTGCGCAAAGGGTGCCTCTGAATTTGTGCCTAGCTGGTCTTTCCACTTCCCACCCCACACAGCCTTCACACAGGCTGCTGGCTGTGATCCCCCTGCTTCAGATTCGGGGCCACTAAGTTGAGAATCAGGAGCATGGGGCAGGCTCTTCCTCTACAGCCAGCTGCCTGGGCAACAGCCAGGCGGTTACCAGGGCACTGGGTCCCCATTATTGCTGCCCTGCTGGCTCCAGGTGAATCCTCCATCCTGGTATTGAGACTCACAGTGGCAGCTCCTGGGCATGCCTAGAATCTCAGTACGTAGGAAGCTGAGGCAGGAGGATCACTAAAGCTCAAAGCTAGCCTGGGCTATCTACGGAGACCCTTTTCAAAATAAAAACAAACAAAAAGCTAAAGACCTGAATTTAAGTCTCTAAGAATTCCCAAACCTGACACTGTCACAGTCATAATCACTCCTTCAAAAGGCACCAGGGCCAAATTACTTCAAAAATAAAGGGGTTTCCTATTGCACTATCAAACTTGAATTGGGTGCCAATTAAGCTGGAAATAGGGAGGCTCTCAAAAGTGGAGCCCAGCATCAGAGGGAGGTCGGCACTACCAGCCCACACGGGATTGGTCTAGAAAGGGCTCTGACCTGCAGGCAAGAGGATGACCCCAGGGGATCCTCAGCCGGGTTCAGGACGTTGAAGCTGGGGAGGAATGCTACAACAGGGTCTGGGTCTTAGACAAGGTCTCTGAAGAGACTGGGAAGGACCAGGCTATCTACCTGCAGGGCAAAGCCGGGTGTGGGTCTGTGTTTCTGAAAGACAAAGCAAAGCCATGGTTAATTTTGCTCCCTTTCTGCGGGACACTCAGCTGGACTACATTTCCCAGGCGCCTCTGCAGGTGGGCGTGGCTATGTGATTTAGTCTGACCTATAGAATGTGAGCAGAAGTGATAAAAGGCACTTCCTGACCAGGCCATTAAAAGCCTGCCTTATGGTGCAAGGCTATTTCAGTGCCCAGAAGGCCTCAGGGTGGAGCCAGGAGGACCCAGGGTTGCTGGCTGACTGTGTGGAACAGAGTCCGCCAGCTCCATTCAATGGACTTGTGTTAAGCCCTGAGATCTGGGGTTTCATTACAGTAGTCAACCTGGCTGCCTGATGCAAGCAGATGAATCTGAGATAGGTGTCTGGGATGGGGTCACAGGATGGTGATAGCCCAGGTGCAGAGTGAGGGAAAAGAGGTCATCGAAGGCGTTGCCCAGGTTTCTGACTGGCAGAGGTGACTTTGCTGGCAAGGTGAACACTGGGGACCTTGAGCTTGAGTTGGATGTTTGTGACATTGGAAAGGAATGTCAGGAGGCCCTAAGCTAGGCTTGGGCAACCTTGGGCAGCCCTGCAGCATTTCTGGGAACGTCAGTCACAGTGGTGAGGGCCACCTGTCTCTGTGGGGAGAAAACACAAAGAATATCTGTCTGAGAAGCCCTCATCCTGCCCTTATCCAGCCTCACTCACTCCAAAGGCCTGGGATGTCTGGTCTGTGACATGGAGGAAGGCAGGGCCAGTGTGTTGGGCCTGAGGGATTCTGATTTTTTTATCTTTTTGCCAACATTTCCTGAGATGACAGTAACATTAAATGGCTATCTTATTGGAAATGGCCTGGTATACCCTGGGTCATCAAAACAGTCCTGTCATGTGGGGTTTGGAGCTGATGAGTGGTCACTGTGTGGGAAGCTCAGTCAGTTAGCTCAGTGGAACCATGTATGTATGGTGTGTAGACGTTAACATCCAGCCCAGCAGCCCGTGGCCAGATCATTTCGTTCTCTGCTTCTTGTGTTTTGTTTCCTCAACACACGTGTTGCTGTTTTGTTTTTTAGTTTTTTGAGACAGGGTTTCTCTGTGTAGCCCTAGCTGTCCAGGAATGCATTCTGTAGACCACCAGGCTGGCCTTGAACTCAGAGATCCTCCTGCCTCTGCCTCCTGAGTGCTGGGATTAAAGGCATGTGCCACCACTGCCCGGCAACGCACATGTTTTAAAAATGAACAAAAATAAAAAGGATGGGGGCCCAGTGAAATGGTTCAGACAGTAAAGGAGCTTGCCACTTACGACCTGGGTTTGTTCCCCACAGTCCACATTGTGGAAGGAGAAAACTGACTCCTGAAAGTTGTCCTCTGACCTCCACGCATACACCATGGTCTTGTGTGATATTTTGGTTGTGTTCTGACAAATAAAGCTAGCCTGGAGATCAGAGGGTGGAGCTAGCCACTAGCTGATCACAGAGGTCTGGAGCTCTATCCAAACAGGAGACAGGAAGTGATAAGATGGAGCAGAGACAGGATCTCTTTTGGTTGGAGGATTTGGAGAGGTAAGAAGTGACTGTGGCTGCTCCTTTGCTTCTCTGATCTCTCAGTTTTCACCCCGATACCTGACTCCTGGTTTTTACTGATAAGACAATTAGGATCACACTTCACCATGGCATGCATGTGCACATTCATACACATGCACAAAATGACAAATGTAGAGTTTAAAATAAAACTATTGATTGTACATTTTCTCCCTCCCATTCCAGACACTGTACCAAGCATGTTACGATGTGACTTCCCACGATCTTGAATCTACAGAAAGGGGAGTGATTATTGGCCAGAACTTTATCCCAGGTTATCAAATTCCAGAGTCCACCATGGCAGTCACGGAGCCAGCTCCCTTGTACAGAGGCTACACAGTCTCACCAAACTGAGCGGGCCTGTCTCCTGCCCTCGCCCAGGGTAGAAGGGCCTCTGGGTCCCTCGAAGTCATTGTTGTCCTCTGACACCCAGCACAAGATGTGTCCTCTATCGTCAGGCAGCCTGGGCTCCCACCTTTCACACTGTAGGGGTTTGAACGAGAATGGCCCCCATAGGCTCCTAGATGTGAGTGCTTGGTCACCTCGGAGTGGCACTGCTTAAAAGGATTAGGAAGTGTGGCCTTGTTAGAAGAAATGTGTCATTGGAGGTGGGCTTTGGGATTTTCAAAAGCCGGGCCCAGTGTTTCTCACTTCCTGCTGCCTGTAGATCCAGATATAGAACGCTCCGTTCCTGAAGTGTTTACTTATAATGTTCTATTATTAAATAAGACTTGGGAGTCAGATATTAGAATAAAAACCTGATAGATCCAAAGAGCGACATAGGAACGATCAGCTGACCCTGCCTCTCCACACTTCCGTATAGGAAAAAACCACACATCTTTCTAAGCCCTTCACTACCTCGTCCTGCGCCCTCCTATCTTGGTCCTCCAAAACCTCTACGGCTAATGCTGGCCAGCTGAGTGTTGACTCCACCCTCTGATTCAATCACAAAATCCCAACTCCGACCTTGTGGGGTGGCAAAGCAATGCCTATGACTTGTTCTTCACCTAGTGCCATACGAGAAAAGTATACCTCCGTTTACCAGACCACTGGGGGTCAGATTCATCGGGCCTCAGAAGTGAATGCTGCCCTTTCCCTCTCTAAGACAGGTCTCAATACATAGCCCAGGCTGGCCTGGAACTCACCATCCCCCTGCCTCAGCCTGGAATCGTTAGGATTCCAGATGTGCTGAAAGCAGCCTTAATGGGGGCAGTGGCTGCTGTCTGCACTGCATTTTCAAACAATGGAGGCATTTTTATCTCTGGCCTGAGCGTCTCATTTTCAGTCTCAGAACCCAACCTTCAAGTCTCAGGTTAAAAAAATTCCAGTGTTGGGACTAGTGAGCCCGATTTAGATTAAATAGATTCCTGTGGCCAACAAGAGTGGGCTGTGATTGGCCAGTTAGTGCCAATCAACAGTGAGCGGAGTGGCTGAATGGGCCCATTTGGACTTGCTTGTACGTAGCCCCTGGGCAGCCTGGCCAACAACATATCTGATAACCAGGTCGGTGCACCCACAAGGTTCCACCCCTTGCCAAGGTTTGCCAGGGCCTAAGGATGGCTGAGCTGATTCTCCCACACAGCCTAGAGACTCAGTTTACAGGCGTGGGTCAAACCTGGGCTCTGCCTCTTACTGGCTGGTAACAGTCTTTCCACCCAGCTGTCTCTTCCTCTGCCAGACAGGGACCTGGCAGCAGGTCTGAGTCCTTCCTGACTTGAGGGAGCTCTAGAGCCAAGGGGCAGATTCCGTTCCTAACCCACCCCTTCCAGCCCTGTGGCCTTGGGCAGCCACTTCACGTGTCTATCTTCCCAAGAGACATCAACCACCCAGGTTGCCTGGAGAGGAGGACACTTGAGACGACCCTGGGCCACATGGAAGTGCTCAATAAATCCTAAAAATAAAAATGCAGTGGCCCACGGGAATGTGTGACGAATCTCAGGCAGGGCTTCCGGAGCCTAGTGACAGAGGAGGAGGTCAGGCATGTGGAGTCAACCCCCTGCCTCCAATGGGACAGCAGAGGGTCTCTGGGAGCACAGATTCCAGTCTGCCAGCTCATGGGATGGACTGACAATATGGGACAGTGGTGCGGGCCAGTCCTCAGGAGGAGGGTGCAGAGAGCCAGCCCTGTCCATCACAAGGCTGGCAGCTAGGAGAACCACACCCACGTGGGAGAGAGAGTACCAGGCCAGCACTGACAGCTGCTCCTCTCAATGGAATGACCTTCTCTTTGTCCCCTGGGCAGCTGGACAGGGCAGGATGGTTTGTTCCATCTTGGCACTCAAGCCACCCCGCCCCTGCCACCTCCCCGGCTACTAACCAGGGGCTGTACCAAAGCCTCCTGGCCCAGCAGGTGCATTGCCACATCAGACCAGTCTCTGGCTGGAGATGCTGGAGATGGGCCCATGCTCACAGACAACAGGGGACAGGCTGCAGGCCTTGTGGGACTCACTCCCTTAGTAAGGGATCTATGTGGCCTGAGGCACCGCAGCCAGCTGCTCGCATGGATACCCAGCTCTTCTGCTCATCACCATCCCAGCAAGTTCTAATTATCTCCACTCTACAGGAGAGAACATGAAGGATCAGAGAGGTGGTCTGGCTTGCCAACATCACACAGCAGGAGGAGTCAGATGGGATTCCAGCACAAATCTGTCTCATCTCCAGAGGTGTCTCTTACTTCTAAGTAATTTAGTCTCCAAGAACTAAGCAAAATGTCCAAATGTAGTCAGGGAGGCAGCCCTCTTTTCCCAGCGTCCCTTTGGTCTGGCATGGAGGTCACACCCTCCTCCCTCTTACAAACTGAGCTTCCCCACTTTCCTTTTAAGCCTCCAGCAGACAAGTTCTATTCCAGGAAGACCCCCTGCTTTCCCTACATTGGAGCTCCACCTGTCAGCTCCCACACAGCCTTTCTTTCAACTCAGGCAGCTCCCCTAGAGGGGTCTAAACTCTAGAAGATGAAGATGTTACAGGCAACCGGCCCTCTATGTCCCAAGGGACCAGATGCCTGGTGCATAGTAGATGCTCAATAAATATTTGTGGAGTAAGTGACCAGCCAAATACGTCACTCTACCCCAAGACTGCTTCTCTGGGCCCTGGGGAACAG
This sequence comes from Peromyscus maniculatus bairdii, assembly GCF_049852395.1. NCBI lineage: Eukaryota > Metazoa > Chordata > Mammalia > Rodentia > Cricetidae > Peromyscus > Peromyscus maniculatus. The sequence goes on from NC_134854.1 coordinate 113,869,887, forward strand.
AGCAGTACCCTGGGTCCCAGTGGTACAGGATTGCGCCCCCCCCCCCCCCAGACCTTGCTTGCTGCCCAGGGTGCAACAGGTCTTCAGAGCTCCGCAGCCTATGCCATTCTTTTCTGTCAGCTCACCATGATTCATGCTCAGCCCCTGGCATGCCTGGGAGACCCAGAGGCCACAGGCTCTGGTGCTAAGTTTAGTGACTGCTGAATGTCACTGTGAAATTCCAGACAGAGCCGAGAAGTTAGTGGCACATTCTTGGGGGCCTCCTCAGGCCCTCCCACCCAAGGGTGTGAATGAGAGCCAAGAGACCTTCCAATAAACAGACTGGAAGGGCTGGGTCCTCCTTCAGGATGTCAGACCACTGGCCACAGAAGTCAAGACAGAGGTGTCCCACAATCTAAGGATCACAGGTGGAGGGATGGGAGCCATGCTTCTACATCACAGTGGAAAGCCACCTTGGAGAATCAATCCTCTGAGGCAATCTGTTCTCTCCCAGAAAATCGATTGGACATGACTAACAAGCCACATCCAAGATCAAACGTCCCTGCTTGGAGTGGAGGTCCACTCCATGCCTGATAGAGATGAGTGTCCCAGATCCCCTGCCTTCCAGACAGCAAGAGCCCTGGATCTCTCTCTGCTCCTAATTCCCCCAGATTTCTCATCTGCTCTGTCCCTTCTCAACTTCTGTGTTTCTTATTTAATAAGACGGTTGGTTACATCTACACAGATGAACCAAAGACCCTTAAGTAGGGCTGAATACAGCAGAGTACCCCAGACAGACAGGAGGGAGCCTCCTTCCTCTCTCCTTCTAAACAGAGAATAAACTACATATAAACTGTGGAGGCCCAAAAGGATGTTGCCTTAAGGTACTCAATTGGGTTTTTTGTTTATTTGTTTTTTCAAGACAGGGTTTCTCTGTGTTGCCCTGGCTGTCCTGGAACTCACTGGCCTCTGCCTCCTAAGTGGTGGGATTAAAGGTGTGCATCACTATTTTCAAACTAAAGGTATTTAATAGTTGATGTGGATTGAGCTTGTGATCCATTAAAGTCTCTAGATTTTCTTTTTAAAGATTTATTTGCTCTATTTGCATGTATGCCTGCTTGACAGAAGAGGGCATCAGACAGAACAGGGAATCAGATCCCATTATAGATGGTTGTAAACCACCATGCTGTTGCTGGGAATTGAACTCAGGTCCTTTGGGATAACAGCCAGTGCTCTTAACTGCTGAACCATCCATCTCTCCAGCCCCAGGTCTCTAGACCTTGTTTGTTCCTGGGAAGGCCCTGCCCAGCCTGCATCTGACAGCTGGGTATTGTTGTTTGGTTTGGTTCTTTTGGAGAGCCCACCACCCAGCTCCCAAATAAATCACACATGGAGGCTTATTCTTAATTATAAATGTCCAGCCTTAGCTTGACTTGTTTCTTTTTAGCTTTCTTTAACTTATTCCATCTACCTTTTGCCTCTAGTCTTTTCTGTTCTCTTACTTCTGTAAGTCTTACTCTTACTCTGTGGCTTGCTTTGTATCTGGGCAGTGGGCCCCTGGAGTCCTTCTTTGCTGGCTACCTCTTCCTTCTTCCCAGATTCCTCCTCCTATTTATCCTCTCTGCCTGCCAGCCCTGCCTATTTCTCTGTTGAATTCCTCTTAGGGTCCTGCCCTGAGGAGATTTTTCTCCGAGTCCTGGGGAGGAAGCTACAAGTGATGGGGATACTAATTTGAAGGATATCAAATGAATCTACTTACATGAAATTCTTTAGCCCGTACACTTTATTCTTCTGAGTCAAAATCTCTCTACACAGCTTCAATTCTGTTCTCGTACTTAGCTCCTCTCTGGCCCTTCCTCCCCTGTCCTCTCACTGTTCTATGTTCCTTCCACATTCCTTCCTCATCTTAGCTCGCTCTTCCAGTCCTCTCTAGTCCCTGAGGTTTTCAGTTATAGACCCGTACAGAGCAGCACTTCTCCGGCCAGGGCAAGGTCACCCAGGCTTGAATTCTTACAGGGTCATAAAGGCAGATGAGAGTTTACCTCAGGCAGTGACTGCCAGGTTTTCTTTTACAACCCAAAAGGGGAGTGGTTAACGGAGGTGGGGTCAACTAAGAGCTAAAATTGGTTAACATAGCAGAAAAAGGGAATTTATTTACATTCCTAGAAGTAGTTAGGTAAAACGTTAGGCGTCTGCAATGTTAGTATAGATCACAAGTAAAATAAAAACTGCCTCTATTTCTTTAGGAGCCGTAACTGTCACTTAAAATTCGGCTGTGTCATTATCTGACAGGGTGGGGGTAGGCAACCTGTGTCACAACTTGATGTACCTGGTAAGAAAAAAAAAAAAGCCCTTTTGTTCTAAGTTAAATGTCAAAAGGGAAGTCTAAAGATACCACTAAGGCTGTGTAAGAAAGGAGGATCTGAGCTTAATTTGCACAAGAAACAAAGCTATGTACCTAATGTCCACCTGACCTAGGTGGTGTCTCCATATGGATATATACCTTAATTTAGGAGACTAGCAGGTGGTCTGGAATGCTTATTCTGTTTGTCCTTGGGTGTTTGAGAGGTATTGCAGATAAAATGCTTTTGTCTGGAGCTGGCCCTGATCTTGGATGCTAGCTAGAGGAGATATCTGATTCTAGTGCTAAAAGGGAGAAACAAAAAGCCGGGAAGAAGGAAGCCTTGCCTGTGTGACTGTTATCCAAATAACTCAATCGTGTAGGGAGAAACTATGCCCAAAGAATGATCAATACACTGCCATAGCACACGAGAAATTCACAGCAGGAAACGGCTAATATTCAAAAGCCAATATCACCAAGACTCCTTCAGCCTGGCTTTCTCCTCTGGAAGGCCCTTGGCTTCTTCCAGGTGTAGCTTTGTCCTAGTCAGCTGACTTCCTACTTCATAGTTCTGCAGCTCGTGGCATTTCTCTCTCCTGCCTTACTCTTGGCCATCCAGCTCTTTATTAGACCATCAGGTGTGTTAGACAGGCACAGTACCACAGCTTCACAGAGTTAAACTAATGCAACATTAACAAAAGTAACACCCCTTAAAATAATAATCTGCCACAGCTGGGACTAATCAATCTCTCCTCTACCCGGGAGAAAGTGTCCATCTCTCTCTGTTTCAGCCAGCTGCCTATCTCACAACTGACCCGTCACCTCCAAGGAGCTGCTGCACTGTACCCCTGGCACTGGACACAGGACTCACAGTGAGAGACAGCCCTTTGTTAAATATGAAGCAGACATACAAAGAACAGGGAAACGCAGCCCAGTACTTAGCATGCTGAGGCAGGAGGATTGGCACAAGTTCAGGGTCAGTCTGGAAGACATTTTGAGTCCTAGGTCAGCCTGGGCTATAGACTGTCAGTGGGTGGAGGGAGAGGGGAGGGAGAGGGAGAGAGGAAGAGAGAGAGAGAGAATAAACCAAAAGAGATAAGAAAGTACTCTTTGAAAAGATCTTTACTTTTTTTTAGATTTGCATTTTTTTGTGCATGAGTGTTTTTCCTCTGTGTATGTGTGTGCTTGATGCCTGTGGAAGACAGAGGAGGGTGTTAGGGCCCCTAAACTGTAGTTACAGATGGTTGTGAGCTACCATGTAGATTCTGGGAACTGAACCCGGGTCCTCTTCCAGGTCAGTAAGAGCTCTTAACCACTGAGCCATCTCTCCAGGCCCAAGAAAGTACTTGTAACAAAGGATGAAACAGAGCACACACGCTATGATGCATTCCTGTAAAACCAGCACTTAGGGGTTCAAGGCCAATCTAGGCTACAGGAACGGTGGTGCTGGAAAGATGGTTCAACTCTCAGGAACACTTGCTGCTTCTCCGGAGGACCTGAGTTTGGTTCCCATGACGCCCATGGCAGGTCTCCATCCCTTCTATCAGCAGGGCATCGGATGCCCTCCTCTGGCCTCTGAGGACACCCCAGTACACTTGGCACACAGGCACACGCACATGCATGCATAAGAAAACAATGATTTCTTAATCAGAACACAAAAAGGTACTACCTCCCCTGCCCCCTCCCCCCCCCCCAAAAAAAGGGCTAGTTGCACTCATCCAACTCCAAATTTTCTGTCCGGGAAAAATGCCATTATAACACGATTAACTCTCATACTTCAGGTGGCTATGCACATTTGTACATGATGGAAGTTTTGTTGTGTTTTGTTGAGACGGGGTTCCACTGTAGTCCACACCAGCTTCTAGCTCCCCAGGGCTGGGATCACAGGAGTACACCGCCACAGCCCACTTAGCCTATTACCAGAGCACCTTAAGAACCACAGACGGACAGTGACAGGATGAAGCACCCACCTGCCACGATACAAGGAGTTGGGAGGGATGTGTGCTGACGAAGGGGTAATGGAAGTACAGTAATGATCTGATAATGGAGACGCCAATGGCTCCCAAGCACATCACCTTAATGCCCAACACCAACAACGCAAACTGAAATTCGATCCAGCTTATCTCCATTAGGACCGGGTGGGACTCCTTGGTTCTCCATGGCCTCTGACGGGCTCTGCATTCTAGGCTGTCTCCTCCCAGGCACAAGTCGGCATTTCTTTGGGCTTTGTTATTCACATGGCTCCTGGGGATTCCAGAGTGGGTGAAATAAAGTGCTTCTCTGGCTCACAGCCGGCTCAAGTCTCCTGGTCCCTAGGAACATCACACACTTCTACTGGGCATCTGTCCGATGCATCCAGTCCCTTCCTCTGAAGACATGGTGTGCACACTCTAGACCCAGGACCCCATTGCTGCATCTTGGTCACATTGGCCCTTTTGCCTCCTGGAGCCCTACCCGACCCCCCACACTCAATCTCACTGGAGTGCTTAGGGTTGTCTTGTCCATCATCCAGCGGCTCCCTGGCCTTCCCAAGGACACTTCCATCTTGCCTCTAAGTCTGACATTCATGCCAGCCCCTTAGCAAGGCCTCCTCTGAACCCATGTTTTAAACAGCCAACTACCCTCCAGTCGTCTCTTTCCACGGAGGCTGTGGGCCCGATTTGGACCCCCTATGCCTGGGACAGAGCCTTGCCCGTGAGAGCTTTCTGAGTGACTGCAGGCATGTGAGGTGCTTGCTTCCTATAGAGCTCACGCAGGGGCCACAGCGGCCTGAGCAGCCGGGGTCAGGTCTCACGGGGCTCAGGACCCAGACGGAGAGGCAGAGGGGCGGAGCTGCCACAGCTCGGCAATCTACAGCAAGAAATGCCGACGGTGCAGGCAAGTCCTCGGCATGCCAAGTCCGCCCAGCGTCTGCTCACAGCTGGCACCTTTCCACTGGTGACCGCGTCCCCCATTCCACACCCACTTGCTTGGCTCTGACTCCCTGCTGGCTGGATCCGCCTGCCTTCTAACATCACTGGATTTTTTTTTTTTTTTTTTTTTTTTTGGTTTTTCGAGACAGGGTTTCTCTGCGTAGCTTTGCGCCTTTCCTGGAGCTCACTTGGTAGCCCAGGCTGGCCTCGAACTCACAGAGATCCGCCTGGCTCTGCCTCCCGAGTGCTGGGATTAAAGGCGTGCGCCACCACCGCCTGGCGCCACTGGGATTTTTAAAGATCTCTTTTGTTGCTGGAGACAGAACCCAGGGTCCAGTTCATGCTAACCAAGTGCTCTACCCATTGAACTCCAGGTCCCCAGATGGGACTTACATACCCTCCCCTAAGATACCAGAAGGGCTTCCACTGTGCAGCTGAGATGTCGCCAAACACCCACAGGCTTTCCTTGGGGGAGACTGAGGTACTTGTTCCCCAGGAAACCTCTGACACCAGCCCGCGACGCGGGGTATTCGTGCAGCCCCTTTCCAATGTGTGTGGAAGCTCCACCTCCTCCAGGAAGCCTTCCTGGTCTCCTCATTCCAACCAGCCTCTCCATCCTGGACTCGGGTGGTGCTTGCTGCTCTCAGCATCTGCTGAGCTCAGTGCCTCCTCACCCCGTTACCTGAGGCCTAAGATCTGCAGGTCCCCGACTTCTTCATTACTCTGGTACTGTGGGGCGGGGGGGGGGCGGGGGGGGGAGCTGGGGGGGGAGACAGTCCTCAGAAAGCAAGGAAAGGACCCAGTGACAGAGCTCTCATTATGTCCCCACGCCAAGAGGTTAAGTGACCTGTCCAGGGTCCCACATCCACAGAGGGAGACTAGAGGGATCATTCCTCTTCCGTCCCAGGCCCCAGGGTAAGGATACAGAGCATCCGTTATATGCGGGAAATCCTTTCCACATACACGAGTTAGCCTCTCTGAGCCTCACGACCCTGTCAGGCAGGCAGAGGATTCCCTTGGTCTTCAGAGGAAGATCCTGAGGATCTGAGAGGTTGGTAGACAGGCGCTAAGTGGTTGAATTAGACTAATAATAACACGATAATGTTCACAGCAAGAACCATAGCAACTAACAGAGAATTTGCTCTGGGGCCAGTGCTGTCTGAAGAGGGTTGATTGCACAGAGGGCCACAACTTCAGATATATTTTCTCCCCCACTGGACAACTCAGGAACTAAAGAAGAGAGGGTAGTGCTTGTCCTCGGTAGAGTTACTGTTGCTGTAGTGAAACACCATGACCAAAAGGAACTTGGGGAGGAAAGGGTTCATTTCACTCACAGTTCCAAATTGTTCATCATCAAAAGCAGTGGGAGCAGGAACTCAAACAGGGCAGGAACCTGGAAGCAGGAGCTGATGCAGAGGCCATGGAGAGGTGCTGCTTACTGGCTTGCTCCCTGTGGCTTGCTGGGTCTGCTTTCTTATAGATCCCAGGATTACCAAGGCAGGGGTGGCTCCACCCACAATGGTCTAGGCCCGCCCCCGTCAATTAAGAAAATGCCCTACAGGCTTGCCGACAGCTGGATCTTATGGATGCGTTTTCTCAACCGAGTGTCCCTCTCCATTGACTCTAGCTTGTGTCAGGCTGACATAAAACTAGCCAGCGCAGTCCTTGGGCTCTGGTGTGTCCAACTCCTAACCCTGGATAATGACAGCTATGCCATGCTCCGGGGCAGACCACTCAGATCCATTCTGGAGCCCTGGAAAGCAACATCAAGGCCAGCACGAGAGGAGGCAAGCCTCCTGTTTGCGGGTACGCAAACCGCAGAGGTGAGGGACTCTATGGGGTGGAGGCCAGTGTGGCCTCTGCCCAGTCTTCCTGCTGTATGAGCAGGTACACTGTGTTACATAACTGCCTGCCCCCAGAAGGAGGCTGGGGCCAAGAGTACTAGCTGGGCACTATAGGAAGAGCTGGTTCAGAATGTCTTGGCTGCTGCTAGAGGTCAGGTGGGTTAAGTTCTGATTTGTGGGGGCCCCACAGAGCCCCAGTCCAGCATTGCCTTCTTCTTGGGAAGGCAATGGACTCCCCTGAGCTAGGGCTGGGTGTACCAAGGAGCTGCCTGGAATCAGCCAGGCAGAAAACATCGCTATGATTAGTCTAGAAAGTCTATTCCTTATGCCCCAAATATCACAGCTTCCTGTTCCTGCAGGGGACCCACAGGCCTGGCTAATCAGTGGTGGCTGAGGGGTGGGACACCTGTTGCCTCAAAGGCTGGAGTCTGCCATGGGCCGCACACATGCTTCTTTGGGCAGACTACTGGTGCTCATACATGCTCACGATTGTTCATCCTACAGCTTCTAGACTGAGGGTACATCCTCTTTTCAAATCCACTGTGTTGGAAATACAAGCTTTGGCAGCCTTGGGTTCAAATCCTGACACTGCCTTGCTCCCTGTGTGGCCTCAGGCAAGCTGCTTCCCTGTCAAATGGCCTCTACTCAGCACACAGAGGGTGTCTGTGCAACCTCCTCCTCTAGGAAGCCCTCCAGTCTCCTTGTCAGTCAGTCCCTCTAGGCCCAGGGCCTCATGGCTGAGCTCTGAATTAGCCTCCCACTTCCACAGTCTTACCCCTGCAACTCCCCTTGGGTCTGAGCACATGATCTTCCATGCCTGAATAGCAACTCCCAGGCCAGCCTCACCCCCAGGCCAGCCACACACCCTCACCCCCAGGCCAGCCTCACCCCCAGACCTGCCTCACCCCCAGGCCAGCCACACACCCTCACCCCCAGGCCAGCCTCACCCCCAGGCCAGCCACACACCCTTACCCCCAGGCCAGCCTCACCCCCAGGCCTGCCTCACCCCCAGGCCAGCCTCACCCCCAGGCCAGCCTCACCCCCAGGCCAGCCTCACCCCCAGGCCAGCCACACACACATCCTCCCCCCCACCCAGGCCTGCCTCATCCCCAGGCCTGCCTCACCCCCAGGCCAGCCTCAACCCCTAGACCTGCCACACCCTCCAGGCCAGTCTCACCCCCAGGCCAGCCTCACCCCTAGGCCAGCCACACATCCTCCCCCCCCCCCCCCAGGCCTGCCTCATCCCCAGGCCTGCCTCACCCCCAGGCCAGCCTCAACCCCCAGACCTGCCACACCTTCCAAGCCAGCCTCACTCCCCAGCCTGCCTCACCCCCAGGCCACCTCACCCCCAGGCCAGCCACACACCCTCCCCCCCAGGCCAGCCTCCCCCCCAGGCCAGCCTCACCCAGGCCCATCTCCCATTACTCTTCTCTGCTCCCATTTGTCTTGCATTCTTGCAAAAAGCACGTACTTTTTCAGACAAGATGAGCTGCACTCGGGATGATACGGCCATAGACTACTCAGCCAATTTTTCATAGTATGACATGTGGGGAGCCTTGTGCATTTCCACAGCCCCCCCCCAACCTCCAAAAAAGAAAAAATGTAGAGCGAAGTGTGTGTGGGTGCAGTTCAGTAGCCCTGCAGCACAAGCCTGGGCTCTGGTCTCACCATTAAGCACTGAAGAAGCTCAGGGCCCAGCTCTGGCCTCCAGCTCAGGAGCTGGAAACGGCAGTTCTTGAGCTTGCTAGGAACAGGAACACGGAACATGTACCTGCTGCACTGTGAGCTCCAGCCCTGGGGCTGGCCAGACCTTTCCACCGCTCGCTCCCACTGCCTTCTGCCATTCCCTGTGGAAACCTAACATATCTGTTTACCCATTTCTCTGCTTTTTATTTAGATCTATTTACTTTATTTTGTGTGTGTATGAGTGTTTGCCTGCATGTATGTCTATGAACCACATGCATGTAGTGCCCTCAGAGGCCAGAGGAGGGCATTAGATCCCCTAGAACTGGAGTTACAGATGATTGTGAGCCACCATGTGAGTGCTGGGAACTGAACCCTCGTTCTGGAGAAGAGCAGTCGATGTTCTCACCTGCTGAGCCATCTCTCTGCCCCCACTCCCACCCCCTCCCACCCCCACGTTCACTCATTTCTCCTACTGTCGAACTCACTATTTCTTCCAGCTTAGTGCTTGGTGCAGGCCACGCCGCTCCACACATTCCTGAACAGGTCTTTTTTTTTTTTGGTTTTTCGAGACAGGGTTTCTCTGTGTAGCTTTGCGCCTTTCCTGGAGCTCACTTGGTAGCCCAGGCTGGCCTCGAACTCACAAAGATCCGCCTGGCTCTGCCTCCCGAGTGCTGGGATTAAAGGCGTGTGCCACCAATGCCCGGCCCTGAACAGGTCTTTGGGTGTCTGTCCACGCCACTCCACACATTCCTGATCGAGTCTTTGGGTGCTGGTAAGTACACATTTCTTCTGGGTAAACAACTAAAGTGGGAAGGCTGGGTCACTAGCATGTGCATGCCCAGCTTCAACTCTGCCAGTGTTCACCAAGCAGCCGGCTCTGTTCCACATTCCCGGAGGCCAGGCAGGGACTGTGATTCCACTTGGCTGAGTTCTTACCAACTGAGGGCTATTCCGTATCGCGATGGATGTGCCTGGATTTTTAAATCTGTCAAGACAGTGTTATTTTACTTTACAGTGTTCCTGGTCCTTGGTGCATTCCTCCAAATAGCTGGAGGGCAGTGCATTGTCAACTGGACACTAGGCCAGGGTCAGTGGCCTCCTTTTGCTGTGTATGTCATGGATGCCTCCTGTTAGCCGCACTGTGCACACTTCAGTCTCCCCAGCTTAAAATAATCCTATCCAACACTGGACCCAAACACAAGTTTGCTGTACTGAATGATAGCCACATTCTTGACCTGAGTCCCTGCCAACATGCCACACAGTCCTTACATTTAATCCTAACAGATTCCCTGCAACTTTCATGTTTAAAAAAAAAAAATCTCCCTTTTTATAGCTGAGAATGATGACGTCCAGAGAGGTAGAGATACCTAGGCAAGGTCACACAGCAAGTGACAAAGGTGGGATTTGAACTCACGGATGTGTGATAAGCCTCTTAAGGACTCTTTCATTGACTCCCAGCCCAAACTTTGTAGAAGCTACAGGAATGCTTGGAGTTGGGATGTCATTTTTAATTATTTGAAAAAGATTATGTGCACCTGGGTAGTGTTCACTCTTTCCAGGTAGGGACAAGATTGGATTTACCAGGTGCCATTCTGGTTGTGAGACTAATATGGTCCTGTCCTGACCTGGAAAAAGTAGCCACTTCCCCAGGAAAGCAGCCGGAGACAGGCACGAGGCAGGCTGGGGAGCCCCTGTTGACACCATACCGGGGCATAAAGCCACAGCACCATAGAATGCAGGCAGTGCACAGCTGCAATCCCAGCACCTGGCAGGCAGACAGGAGGCTCTAGGGGCTTTGCTGGCCCAACCACACCAGTGAGCTCTGGATTCAGTGAGAGATCTTGTAAGGAGAATGATTGGAAAAGACATCCAGCGTCGACCCTCTGGTCCCCACACTCACAGTTGTGCAGGCACATGCCCATGTGCATGAACACATGCATACATGCATGTACACCACACAGAACAAAGCTGACAGCTCTTTGCCAAGCATCTACCATGTGCCAGGCCCTTGCTTGGGGCTGAGAAGCAGCAGAGCTGTGACTTGGGCGGGTGGGGGGGGGGTGTCTAGACAGCAGTTGATCTGCATGGGTCCAGGTCACAGATCTACCACTGACTGTGTGGACCTTGGTGGGGCCTTCCCTCAATCTGCTGTGGGGTTCAAAGTAGAGTTTGCATTGCAGGGCTAGCGCTCCAGGGACACGATCCCATTCTGTGTGGAGTGTTTAGAGGAGTGTGGTCCCCACTGAGGGCTGGTAGAGCCCAGTTACCATCAATGACTGTTGGTTACATTAGACAAGAGCCATTACGGGGAGGTCGGGGCACTAAGGGCTTCTGGCCTGAAGGAGATGCCCAACTCCTTGGCACTGGGCAGAGAAGGGCAGAAGCCTGAGCAGAGCCACTCCGGGGTGGATGCACAGAAGGTCTTGGAGAAGAAGAAAGATGCGCTGATTTCCGCAGCCCTAAAGGGCTCTGAGTTCTCCGTCCCAGGCCTATGCTGGTTTGCTTTGAGGGACAGCAACGTGGTATCTTGTGCCAGAGTCCATAGCCCCCTTACAGCCTGAGCATCCAGGGGACAGGGTCAGTGGGAGGGGGAAAGGTCAGGGATGGAAGATGGGTGCTGGCTGCTAAGAATCCAGGCGGGTAGGAGTCATCATGGACAGGGTGTCTTCCCTTCTCCAGATGGCTGCCCTGATGTCAGCACACCTCACTGATGAGGGAACTGAGGTTCCAGGAAACACATACACACACACACACACACACACACACACACACACACACACACACCTGGCTGGGTTCCCAGCCAGGGAGAAGTCCCGAGGGTCACAGCATGGCCACTTTTCCTGAACACCACGCTCCTAGTCAGGTTGTGGTGGCTGCTCAGGCAGGTGCTTTGGGTTAGGGACAGTCAAGGCTTAGGTTAGTCAGAGTCACACTTTCTGAGCACCCCAGGGACTCCCCTCCCTCTCGGGGCCCCAGCTGTCCTCTCTGAGAAGTTGGACTGAGAAGGCCAAGCCACCTAGCCAGTGGTGGCCTAAGGAGCAGTGTGCTGCACTGAGCACTGTGGACCCTTCAGGCTGTGTGACACACGGCAAAGCCGTCTGCTCTCTGGACCTTAGGTCTCAGGTGAGGAAATGCAATGTCTCCGCCATTCTCATTTGGAGTTTTACGGTGCTGAGCTGGAACCCAGGAGTTCTTGCAGGCTGAGCAAAGGATCTACCACTGAGCCACATCCCCATATGGCATTTGGGGCTTTTGGAAAATGTACACCTGGACTTCAAATGTGGGGTTCCTAAGATAGTTTGGGGGTTTCTCCCTGGGGAATGAAGCTCATAAACTTGGTGGGTATAGCTGTCAGATTAGCCAATGAAAATAAAGTTCTTGACCCCTCCCCCTGTGAAGTTTGCAGTACCTAACAAAGGTAACACTTGGGGTAGACTTGGCTGAAGGCTTCCTCCTCAGGCAGCTGAAATTCCATTTGCGCTGGGCCTCTGTTCAGCCTGATGTCCCTGGGACGGGTAACGTCTGCCATAAGACACTGCACCTGAAGAGCCAGGGCCCCTGGGGTGAATTTCCAGGGGCTCAGAGGGAATTGGGGTCCCTCCAGCACCCTCCTACTTCTGCTGTTCTTAAACAGCCTTGACATTGGCTAAGAAATGGCCCTGGCAGTGCCAGGTGCCAGGAGAAGCGTGATGTAAGATCGCTCTTTATCTGATGGGCAAGTACCAAGAGCTGTTCAGAGTCTGAGGCCGGGCGCTGGTGAGTGAGACCGACACCCAAGGCCACGGCAGGCTCCAGACTCCAAACGCACCGTACTGCACCACCTCCCCACGCGCCCCTGCCACACTGAGACTTCACTACAAAGAGCACTCCCTAGCCCTGCATCCACTTTCGCCCAGGAAAGGCCCAGGCAGCTCCAGCTCTGGTGGGACAGCAGCTCAGCCTGAAGAGGCCCTGTGCTCAGAGAGCCCCATTTCCCTCTTCCTTCAAATGGGGATCAAGTCTCCCTGTTGACTCTGGCCTGGGGAAGGTCTTTGTATCTCCACAGTGGACAATAGCATACTCTCCCTCCTCCCAGCTCTCTTCTGCCCAGTCGTACTGCCTGTCACAGACTCTTCAGCATACCCATCTCCGTCCAGGGCAGTTTGATGATCCCCGGGGCCTGGTGCTGAAGAAAAGCAGGGCCTTGTGGATTGATACTGCATGGAAAGCAGTGTGGCTCAATGGGCAGAGTGCTCACCTAGCATGCTCAGGGAGGCCCTGGGTTTGATCCCCAGCACCACCACAAAAGCCAGGCATGGTGGCCCACACACACCTGTAATCTCAGCACTTGAGAGTTGGAGGCAGGTGGGTCCGAAGTTCAAGGCCATTCTTGACAATGTAGTGAGTTTGAGGCCAGCCTGGAATACATGAGCCCATGTCTGAAAAGAAAAAAAAAAAAAAAAAAAAAAAACGGGGGAGGGGGTTGGAGCAAAGACAATAAGCATTCCCACTCTGCTTGTCTCTCTCTAGCCTGTCATGAACTTGACATCAAATGTCTTAGCCCTTGTATACAGGGACTTTCATGGGGAATCCTCACAGGGGCTTGAGGACCTACCCAGCCACCCAGAGGCTTATATCCACTGGTTACCGGATCCTCTTCTCAACAGCTACCTGACAAAGGTCAAAGTCTAGATAAGGTTAGAAGGTTGCATTTGGCATCTTGCCAACCTGCCATGGCTAGATGACAAGATGGCAGACTTGCTGTCCAGGCAAGGCCCTCAAACTAGGAACCTTGGCCCCTGCCAGGGTAGCCCTCCCAAAATGTCTTCATAGCTACGAGCTTGAGGCAAGGGCAAGGCCCATCTCCTCTTTCCCAGGCTTCTAACTATCAGCTCAGGCCCCTGGCAGAAGGCAACAGAGGTCACTTGGTAGAGAGCTGGGATGCCAGGGCACAGAAAAGACTCCAAGTACCCAGGCATGCTCTGCTGGCCCATGGTCCATCACTTACAAATGAAGGGCCAAAACCAAAACTATTGCCAGGTGCCGGAGAGATCACGCACAGAGACTCTGCCCACTGAGCCACACTGCTTTCCATGCAGTATCAATTCTGCCTTCCACAAAGCCCTTCTTTTCTTCAGCACCAGGCCCTGAGGATCATCAAACTGCCCTGGACGGAGATGGGTATATTGAAGAGTCTGTGACAGGCAGTATGGCTGGGCAGAGGAGACCTGTGGGGAGGGAAGGTATGCTATTGTCCACTGTGGAGATACAAAGACCTTATCCAGGCCAGAGTAAACAGGGAAATTTGGTCCCCATTTGCAAGCAGGAGGGAAAGGAAAGAGCCAGGAATGGTTGTTGGCATTCAGGCATTTACACTGGCCTGCCCTTGGGGACCTAGCAGGACATGTCAGCAGCAGCAGCCAAGATGGGACACTGTGACTACTGTAGCCACTGAGTAGAGCGCTCGCCCTATGCGCATGTGCTTTATCCCCTTATAAAAAGCAAGCCCTCCTCGCCCAATCTCTCTTTCTTCCGCTCTTTCTCAGAGGCCACCTCTGCAGCACCCACCACCAATCAATCTCCCACCTGAGCTCTGTTGCATGGTGTGGCTTTGTGGTGCCCTTTGGCTCCAACCCGCCAAGGCTGCCTTCCTCTGTTAAACTATTACAGTGGTGGCGCACACCTTTAATCCCAGCACTCAGGAGGAAGGGGCAGGTGGATCTCTGTGAATTCCAGCCTGGTCTACAGAGTGAGTTCCAGGCCATCCTGGGCTACACAGTGAGATTGTACCTGAAAAGAAAAGGAAAAACAAACGAAGAAACAAACCCAGAAACTATCACGAATTTCTATTTGGCTTTGTCCTGCTGCCTCCCACTTGGCGGCCTCTATCACGCTGTTCCTTCTGTTTGGAACGTCATTCAATCTTGCTCAGCTCTCACCTCCTCCAGGAAGCCTCTGGGATTGTACAACCTGGGTCACTCTTTCCCGTTCACGACCCTCAGAGGGGAGATCTTCATCTTGGCTTGTGAATTTCTTTGTTTTCTTTAAAGTCACTACTGCTGTCCCCCAAACTTCAGATTTGAGGTGTCATCAAAGTATTATAGAGTGGAATTTTTGTAAAAGGAATTATTAATACAAGGGAAGTAAGGGTGACTGACTGTCTTGTCCCTTGGAGACCCCAGGGAAGTATAAAGATGTGTCTGAAGAAAGTACTCCATCAGAGGCTCATGTGAGGTGCTGAAGGAAACAGAGGAGGGATAGATACTGAGTTCAAGTCAGATTGCCAAGAGCCCTGAGTGCCCAGCTAAGTGTTCTGTGTCCTGGACGGCACTGGGCTCAGGGAAGGGGTGGTTAGTGTTGGGATAGCCACATCTGTGCTGGGGCTGCATGGGTACCAGGAGAAGGCAGAGGCAGGGATTCTGTAGTCGGCTGGTGGGAACAGCGGGGCGGGGGAGGGGGGTGGGGGGGACAGAGCACTGTGGGGCCTGCCCTGGCCCTGCTCCATCAAGCTTAATCCCTTTCCCTGGCTGGGGTTAGAATGAGGCGATTAAACACCACGTGACAGCCGAGCTGTGCCCTGTGGGATTAGTGAGTTCCCTCGGAAGTCTTAGGCTGGCATTCCATCCCATAGGCAAGGCTGAAGTCCACCTTCACCCTCTTTCCTTGTCTGGTCTAGACTTAGCTCTGGACTGGAGACAGCACTCCTGTCTTCATGAAACCCCACAGGCGACCTGGGGGTACAGCACAGGACTCTGGCCACCTAGTGGGAGTGTCTCCTCACCTGGTTAAGTGTCCATTCTTCATTCAGTAGTCTCAGATTGAGCCAGCTCTGGGCTGGCCCAGGCTCTTATCTAGTTATTTGCTAGGTTGCTTGTTTTGTTTGTTTGTTTGTTGTTTGAGTCCGTCTCATGTAGCCCAGGCTGGCCTCTAATTTACTGTGTATCTGAGAATGACCTTCAACTTGTAATCCTCCTGCCTCCACTTCCCTAGTGCTGGAATCAGACTCATGGCCCAACACATCTGACTTTTGAAAGGGTTAAGACGCAGTTGACCACGTGAGCTCCCTGGACCTTGTACTCTGGTTAGTAAAATGGGCTACTAGAGACAGGTGGATCTCTGTGAGTTAAAGGCCAACCTGGTCTACAGAGCAAGTTCCAGGACAGCCAGGGCTGTTACACAGAGGAATCCTGTCTGGAAAAACCAAAAGAAAAAAAAAAAAACTGAGCTATTGGGAAGATTGATGGAGGCATGACACTCTGAGTACTCCCAATTAGGACTTCCCCGGCCTCCCCCCTCTCCGCCTCCCCCCGCAACTCACACCAAGGCTGCTGAGCAGATTTCTTCTCAGAGAACCTAGCTAGACTCTGCCTTTAATGCCCTTAAACCACAGGCTTGCCTGGAGGGAGCACCTCCAGACTAACCTGGCCCCACACTGCCTGGCTTGGGGCTGGGGTGCAGCTCAGTGTGGGATGTATTTGCCCAGCATGCACTGGGCCCTGGGTTCTATCCCCGCACTGCCAAAAACAAAGAAAAACAAAACGAGAGCCTGGGCTTCTCTCCCCGTGGCCCGCCCGCCCCTCACACAGCCCCTCGAGCGGGGCTGAGTCTGAGTCACGGGTGTTTTCTTACTGAATTCTTTCTAAGACACTAAGAAAGGACCCACTGTGTCAGGAGCCTGGGGCTGTGCGAGCCTGAGACTTAGTCCCATCTCTGCTCTCCAGCTTGAGGGTGGAGGAGCGGGCACCCAGCTCTAATATCAAATCCAGGCTCCTCGGAAGCTGATCCCACTGAGAGACACGGAGGGGGAGGTCGGGGGACAAAGAAAGGCTTCGCTGGCCAAGGAACGGAGAAGACGGAGTTATGCCCACAAATCAGCCTCCCCCTCCAGGGGCTGGAAGGCTGCCTTATCTCTACAGGAAGAAACCATGAGCGAGAGAGAAGGGCTTAGAATCCAGAAGGAATACTTAAGGATTTTCTGGGAACAGGCTGGGGTCTTCCAGGAACTCGAGTGCCACCCCTGTTCCGTCCTGCTGTGGTCTGGGGTTTCCCACAATGAAGGCTGATAGGCATCATTATTAAGCCTTGAAGGAGACTGAGACTAGGCGAGGCCGAGTCATGTGGATCCAGCATTAAAATTCCGTACTAGACATTCTCAAAAGCTCTGCATGCCTATATGCAAAACTGAGTAGGAGCTGACTCAAAAGGACCAGACCCGAAATCAAGACAGCAGGGATATAAGCCACATCACCCCACTGCAGTTTCCCAGGATGTCTTCAGGCCTGAGGGAAGAGCCAGCATTGCCAGACCTAGGCAACCGTTACCATAAAACCCATGGCAGAAAAGCCAGTGGGGGAAAGTCAAGTCCAGCCCATCTGGGTGCAGTGGGCGCTTCAGATCAGTGATTGAGTGAGGGATTGGTTGGTTGACTAATTTTTATTTTAATAAGTATTTACTTAATTATTTTATCTTATAAAAGATTCATATTACTTTTCATTATGTTTGTATGTGTATATCTGTATGTGGGTATGTGCAAGTGTGAGTGCAGGTGCCCGTAAAGTCCAGAAGAGGGCGCTGGATCTCCTGAAGCTGGAGGTACAGAAGGTTGTGAGCCTCCTGACGTGGGTGCTGGAACTGAATCTGGAAGAACAAGGCAAGCTCTTAAACATTGAGCCTTCTTGCCCACCCCCCACCTTTTAAAAGTGTGTGTGTATGTGTGTGTGTGTGTGTGTGTGTGTGTGTGTGTGTGTGTGTGTGTGTGTGCCTGAGTGTATATATGTACACCACATGTGAGTAGGACCTCACAGAATTCAGAGAGACCATCAAATCCCCTGGAATTGGGGTTATAGGCACCTGTGAGCCACCATGTGGATTCTAAGAACTAAACCTGTGTCCTCTGCAAGAGCAGGAAATACACACACACACACACACACACACACACACACACACACACACACACCCCACTTTGGTTTTTCGAGACAGGGTTTCTCTGTGTAGCCCTGGCTGTCCTGGAACTTACTCTGTAGACCAGGCAGGCCTTGAACTCAGAGATCCACCAGCTTCTGCCTCCTGAGTGCTGGGATTAAGAGAGTGCTCCACCACACCCGGCTTATTTTTCATTTCTTGTTTCTTGTTTTGAGACAAAAATTTCACTCTATAGCCCAGTTGGCAATCTGCCTCAGCCTTCTGAGCACAGGATTATGGGTGTGGGCCACCACACATAGTTCAGATTAGTGATTTTCAAGCCAAGCAAGGGCAAGTGAATTTGGAGGGTACACAGGTTTTTCTGGAGAACACTCCCAGGCTGTCTTCTTCCTCCAACGTCTCCTTCCTCCAGAGGCAACTCCCAATAAGTCTCGTGGGTTCCTGATTCTTTAGTCTTGTGCTCGGCATTCATGGCCTCTGGGATCCTGCTCTTCCTCTCCCAGGCCTAGCCCCCGTGCCCAGGCTTTCCTCTCGGCTGGCCACTCACTCCCCTCATCCCCACCTCCCTGCCTTCACCTCGCCTTCCTTTCACTGGAACATGACAGACACCCCAACCTGCCCAGAGCTGAGGGTACCCCAGGAGCTGGTCTTTCGGTGCTCAGACCAAGACCACCAAGGACAATTAGGGTCAGCTGGTCACCCTGCTTTAGTCTCCCGGCTTCCTTCGGGCTTGGGCAGGACACAGTCATCCACCCTAAGGTCCACAGTCCCAAAGCCTCCCTCCTGGGTGCAGACACTGTCCTCTAGGTCTGTTGCTGGACAAACCTTAGCAGAGCCACAGAGACAGGGATGGAGCAGGAAGAAGGCAGAGGGAACTCAGTCGGGACTTGCAATCTCCATTTTTTGTTTGTTTGTTTGTTTGTTTGTTTGGGGACAAGTCACTCACAACGCTGAGCCCCAGTTTCTTCTACTGCAAAATCAGGCTTGAGGTGCCATCTTTCAAGGTCATCACTTCACATCAGGTTGCACTGTGGTGAGAACCAGAAACCAGCAGATGGAGAGCCCAAAATCCACAGCACAACGCCTGGCCTTCTCCCACACAGTCAGAATGTGTTACTCTGAGCCAGACAGTGGGCAGATGTCCCCTTCCCAGGCCACCGTGAGTAGTGAAGGTGACACTGAATTTGGAGGTCACACCCTGTGGCCCAAGCGGGGTTCAGCCACCCGTCCTTAATAAGCCAATTAAAAGAGCCAAATTAATCGTGGATAGCAGAGAAGGAGATTTATTCAACTTGTCGACATTGGGAAGAGGGACAGAGAGATCCAGAGACCTAAGTCTGTCTTCAGGGTCCTGAAGCAACAACAAAGTTTAAATGGAGGCCAAGGATGTCCTGCTCAAGGTGTGGTCCTGTCCATCACCGACCCGTCACTGTCTGGGCTTCAGGCTCATCCTGTAAGACGTCTGGCAAGCTGTTAGGGCTGTGGGAAATCTCTTTCTAGGAGACAAGTTCCCCTCTAGCTGGCACCTTTTTCTTCTGATTCCCGGGGAAATTCCCATTTGGGGGACGTCCATTGTTTCAATAGCCTGAGAGTCAGATTGAGAAACTCTCTTTAGAGCGTCTTCATTTCTTCCAGGGCAGCTACAGAGGGACACTCATCTGGACTTGTCCCCATGTCTGGGGTGGTCAGGAGAGGTCTGTGGGAGGTGAGTTTGAGCTGAGACACAAAGAAGGGAAGGAATCAAGACCTAGGATGGCAGCATTCTACGAAGAGGGAAGAGGTAGCCCAAAGGCCCTGAGGTGGGAGAGAGCTAGTGTGTCCTAGGCTGACAGGGCAATGGCTGTGAGGGGGCCAGTCCCTCATGGACCGGTTCGTGTAGCTGTGTAAAGGAAGCAGACACGAGCCTGATGACTCCTCCTGGGGTGATACAGCAAAATCAGGAGTTCAAGTCTTGGGACGGAAGTGTGTAAGACTGGGGACTCTGTGCTTGAGGCCCGCAGCACATGCTGTTGTTTCTGTGTCCCCAGTCTGGAGGTCACAAGTGTGTCTCCAGCCAGGATGCCTCCTCATGTGGGGCAGAGAGCTCCACTCTGACCCGCCTAGGGATGGTGAGCATGTGGTCCTCTGTAGCTCTGGAGCAAGAGGGGCAGCCTCGCTCAGGGAGCAGAAGCTGAGACCGTGCCGGGACCACATCTATCTAGGCACTGGGATCTAGGGATCAGCAGAGATGTGGCAGCAAGGGCACAGCCTCCTGAGCTAGCAAGGTTTATGAACCCCGCCCCCCAGCCCTCCCCCACATACTTGTTCTCTCATTCATTCACACGTGGAGACCTAGGCTGGGTTCCGGCTCCAGCCTCGGCTTCGGAATGAGTCACATCCTATTTGTAGCCACAGAGCTCAAATGCCATCAAGATTCTTTAAAAACATTCTCAAAGGGGACTTGGCATTTTGAACAAAGGCTGAAGAAGGTCTGTTGGGAAAAGGGTGGGACGGTCATTCCTGGCACCGGGTCCCACTGTTGCGAAGGCTGGTAGCAGGGAGCCTAGGTGGCGTCCATTGTCAGGGGACAGGGCCAGTCACTGTACAGGGCTGCTTCCAGAGAACAGAGATCTGTGGAAGGGGAGGGGATCCCTGGGTCCTGGGAAGCCACAGAAAGGAGCGTGTCACAGGCTTCCTGACTGTAGGTGTGACTGGCTCCTGGGCCCTGGGCCTGGTGCTCTTTGGTTGGCCCAAGCAAACAGTTGCTCTGCCTTGCCCTCTGACCTTCCCATGAGCGCCAGCTGGGCACACTGCTATCTTTCCTCATCCTCAGCCAGCTGGTTACTGTGGGAAGGGAACCTTCATACACTTGGCCTGGAGTGACCCATGTGCCACGGGTGAGAACACATTCCTACACTCTGGTCTTTGGGTGTCTCTTCTCAGCCCTCATCAGGAAGCCTGCTTCCCGTTCCCTGTCCAGCTGCCTCTGACCTGGCTATGGTAACATGGAGTAACCAGGGCATCGACAACCACCCACACTCAGAAAGAAGCCATTGTGTTTATTAATCAGGGTACTGGAGAGGTGGCTCAGCAGTTACGCTTGCTCCTTTGCAGAAGACTGGGGTTCAGTTTCTAGCACCCACATCTGGTGACTCATAAATCACCAGGAACTCCAGTTCCAGGGGATCAAACATGTTCTTCCGGCATTCATTAGCATCTGCGCATGTATACACAGACACACACTCAAGTGCATGGACGTACATATGAAATACATAAACAAACCCTTTCTTTTAAAAAGACATGGATTGGGAATGAAAACTTCACCCAGAGAAGGGCATATCTGAAAAACAAATAAGAACCAGGCAGTGACAGCTCACACCTTTAATCCCAGCACTCAGGAGGCAGAAGCAGGTGAATCTCTGAGTTCAAAGCCAGCCTAGTCTACCAAAGTAAGTTCCAGGACAGCAAGAGCTATGTAGTGAGACCTATCTAAAAATAAATATCACAGTCCACTTGGTTTGAATCCAGACAAAAGAAATGGTGTGAGGAACCAGGGCACAGAAGATCTCCCATGCAGGCTGGGGACACGGCTCAGTGGGTGGAGAGCTTGCCTAGCATGCATGAAACCTGGGGTTCAATCCCCAGCACTGTGTACAACTGAGTATGATTTTAATGTGCAGGAAGTGTTGGCAGGACAAGGGAGGAAGCCGAGCCTGTGCTGCTGATCCGCAGGCCCTGGTTAGTGACACCAAGTGCCTTCTTTCTCACTGTCTGCCGGCCATCCCCTAGCTCACTCCCCTTCTTCTCCTCCCAACTCTCCTTCTTTTGGGTAACCTGATCTCATTGTGTAGACTGGGCTGGCCTCAAACTCACGGAGATCTGCCGACTGCCTCTGCTTCCCAGGAGCTGGAATTAAAGGCGTGTGCCATCTAACATCCCTGACTCTTCATTTATGCAATCGCTTTGTGTGTGTGTGTGTGTGTGTGTGTGTGTGTGTGTGTGTGTGTGTGTGTGTGTCCATGTGTCTGTGTGTCCCTGATGTTGATGTTTTCAAGACTTGTCTCATGTAGCCCAGGCTGGCCTTGGACTCCAACTCTATGTAGCTAAGAATGACCTTGAACTCCTGATCCTCCTGCTTCCACATCCCAAGCCCTGAGTCTGCAGGCATATGCCAGGGCTGGGGATATGGCTCAGTTTCATACTAGACTGTTCCACTCCCAGTACCACATAAGCCAGGTATGCCAATAATCCCAGTCCTTGGGAAGTAGAGACAGAAGAATCAGATGTTTAAGGTTATCTTGGCCTTGGCTACATGGGACCCTACCTAAAAAGAGCTGGGGGAGGGAAGAATATAGAGAACTCATTAGAAGATTACATTGCGGGCTGGAGAGATGGCTCAACAGTTAAGAGCATTGACTAGTCTTCCAGAGGACCTGGGTTCAATTCCCAGCACCCACATGGCAGCTCACAACTGTCTGTAACTCCAAGATCTGACACCCTCACACAGACATACATGCAGGCAAAACACCAATGCACACAGAATAAAAATAAATAAATAATTAAAAAAAAGATTACATTGCTACTCTCTGCCTCAGTTCCCCCATCTGTGAGGTGGGGTGAGAGGTGACAGTCTTCTGTTGCTTACCCTGTTTGTTGTCTTGTCAAATGTTCTGAGAAATGCAGAGCATCTGGCTCAGTGTGAGGCACACAGCAGGTGTTTTGGTTTGGTTTGTTTTTTTTGTTTTTTTTTTTTTTTTCTTTGAGTCAGGGGGTTTCTCTGTGTCACAGCTCTGGCTGTCCTGGAACTTGCTTTGTAGACCAGGCTGCCCTCGAACTCACAGAGATCCTCCTGCCTCTGCCTCCCAAGTGCTGGGACTAAAGATGTGCGCCACCACCACCCGGCAGTAGGTTGCTTTTGCTTGCTTGTTTGTTTGTTTTTATGAGGCAGGAAGCAAAGTGTTGACAGAGCCATTCGGAGGCCAGCAGCCTAGGGTCTAACCCTAGTGCCACCACATCTGGGCTGTTGCATTGGGTGGGTGACTGCAATTCCCAGAGCCTCTGTTTCCCCATCTGAAAGATCCTGAAGGTACTGTGAGGCTGGAATGGAGCCGAGCTGCAGAGGCCTCTTCCTGGTGGCCCAGTGGTGAGCCTTCACCCCTGACCCTTGCCTCCTGACCCTGCACAAGTACTCCGCATGGGGACCCTCCTTCCCCCTGCTGTGTCCGGTCCAGCCAGCATTTTTGGGTAGGCTTCTTCCTATGCGGGTGCCCTCCCTAGCCTCACTGGGGTGTGGGGAGGTACTGCCCCTCTTCCCACAGTTTGAGATAGGACTGGAGCCCGGAGCCTGGTGCTTGTCAGGTCTCACACAAGCGGCCTTTGCTTCTTGACTCTCAGTTTGCCTTCTCCACAAGATAGGGACAAGAACCAAGTTCTCGCTCTGTGCCCACGCCCGCCCTATCACCTGAAGAAGTGACCGTGGCTTACAGGTGCAGCCTCACGGTGCAAGTGTTTTCTGGGGGAGAGTGGCTCGGCCTAACCCTCGGGGCCCACTTAGTGGAGTTACGTAAGTTCCGAAACTTATTTTGCCCTGTAATTATGGCAAACTCCCGCCGTGACTGGGCCCTGGCCCGGGCTCACGCCTTTCTGCTTGTTGGGACATACACCAGCATTTAATTTAATTCCCAAGCCGGGCTTCCTTCCAGGTGGCCCTGCGAGAGCACCTCCCTCTGGGTCTCATTAAGTCTCCTGTCAACATGACCGCTCCAGGGGGCTGCAGAGCCTTGGGGGGGGGCGGTGCTGGGCACCCACGCCATCCCTCTTCCCACAGATTCTTCCTTAACCATCCTGGAGCCAGGAGTCTCCCTGCAGGAGGCTGGGCATCTCCAGAGGTGGCTCCCTGGAGAAAGCTGGTGTAAGAAACAGAGGGAAGTGGCAGCTGAGTGCAGGGTCCACATTTGGGGAGTTGGTTAAGTGTTTCTGAAGCCCTGCTTACTCTGTTGTGTGCTTAAGAGGAGCTTGTGAACAAATGTAGGCTGAGCCCTGATCCTGCTTCAGACTGAGCCTTCATCCCTCCCACACCTGGGTTATAAGCATTGACTGAACCTGGTTTCAGGTTTCCTCCTAGTTAGAAGCTAAGGCAGAGTTTGACCTCAGACTCAGCCCTTCTCACAGACTTCTGGTCTGGTTGTATGTTCAGCCCTGACCCTTATACCCAGCTAAGCCCTGATCCTAGTCAGAATGGAGACCACGTCTCTGGTCTCAGACAGGATGAGGTTACAGGTAAGACCTGATGTTCACAAACTGAGAATTAGGTCTGGCTATAAGCTTATACTTGACTCTGGTCTTGGAGTCTGAACACTAACCATATATACTAATCCATGCTCCTGGTTCATGTAGTGAACAAAGCCCTGGTCCTGACTGTATGCAGACCTCAGCCTTATCTCTAACTGAACCCAAACCTTAACCCTGGTGAGCCCTGTCTGTTACAGACCAAACTACAAGCCCTAACTTGACCCCTGTATGACTCCTGACCCTGAGTGCTAGCCCCAGTCCCTTCCCAGGGGTAAATCTGGCCTGTCAGCTCCTTAGTGTTCATCCCCCAGTCCAGAGCAAGCTAGAGAGGAAAACTACCAATGTCCTCGGGGGACAGGTCACAACAGAGGACATTCTCACCAGAGAGCAGCGCAGTGGCAGGTCGGGAGCCTACACTGGCCCCCTGGCCTCTGCAGGGCTATCTCTGGGAGGGATGAGGCAGGCATAGAACCTGGGAACAGTGGCAGCTGGGCTGGTGTCAGGGAGTCGGCCCTATCCTGGCAAGGTCAGAGCTATAGGCTAGTACTCACTTGGGAAGAACAGCCAACCACAGGAGGTGTGCTCAAAGGGCAGACACCGAGGCAGGACAGAGCACCCTGGGCTGGGTCCCCATGGGACCTGTACGTCTGAACTGGCAGGAGCTGCTGTCTGTCTCCTACGTGAAGGCAACAGCCGTATCGGCAGAGAGGTTAATGAGATGTCACACAGCGTGGTGCAGGTGGACCTCTGGAGGTGAATGTGACGAGACTGATGCTCAGGGTTCTTTCGTGTGGGTCAGAGGGTCCCTGATGTCATCCTTCATCAGGAATGAGGAGTGCTTATTTTCAGCTGAATATTTCCCTAACCACAGACGAGACAGGACGGGACCACACATTCCAGAGTTCTGGCAGCTTGAGAAACTGTGCTGTGAGTCCTGCCTGGCCACCTCGCCTCCTCATGGTGGCCTGGTGCCCACCCCTGAGGCTCTGGGGTCTGACTGCCAGCTTGGATGAGAACCATGTTTGTGGCAAGATGTACTGGCCGTGTGCCAACTCCCCTTCTTCCTCTCCTCTCATGACTCAGCCCCGCAGATGTTAGCTTGGGCTACAGAGACCCGACAGACACAAGGACAAGCATCCTAGGTAGGGGGAACAGCATGGGTTGTGGCCCAGAGACACATGTCTTCCTTGGAGAAGGTATATATAATGTTCTGCAGCTAAAGCGTGAAGCTCCTGCTGTGTGTGGGAGAGATATGAAACAGGAGGGCAGGCGTCTGGCTTCCTGAAGGCCATGAGCATCTAGGGCTTGTGTAAGGAGTGGTGTCAGGATCAGAAAAGCCTTCCTGGAGCGACCAGTGGCATGGACAGGTAAAGCATAAGGGTTGAGAGATGGAGGTAGGTTGTAGCAAAGGTTCAGGTGACGTCTGAGTCCTTCCAGAGAACAAACCAACTTACAGGCCGGGTCCCCAAAGGGCCACAGGCCGGCAGGCATGGTCTAGCCTGTAGAAGAGGAAGCTAGTACTTCCCAAAATGATCTTTCTGATGGGTAATGGGGTGGTGGAGTCAAAACCCAGCTCCATTTCTCCCTACGGTGTCCACCTGGGTTCAGTTCCACCCTAAGCTCCTGCAGGCTGGGTTTCCCAAGGACTCACACTCTTCAGCCTGGTACTGGGTGGAGGTGGCTGATGCCCACCCTAGCCCCCCATTTCTCCCACCAGCCCTTCAGTGAGGCCCCACCTGAATGCCCTAACTCTCTCCTCCACTCGGCTGGGACACTCAGGCTCAACCTCCCTTCCACCTTCACACAATCTGCGTCGACGGCCTTCAGTCTGCACTGAAGCACCCACCCGTGCCCTGGCTCAGGCTCCGTCTAGGTTATCCAGACACCCAAGGAGCTCACTCCACAAGCGACACATCACACCAAGCCCCCAGGTTGTGCTAGTGTCTTAGAGATCCTAAGCCATTTGACATCTCCCAGGACCGTGGCTTTGAGTGCCTTTGTGTATGTTTGACTTGTACTTCTTCCTCTTCCTCCTCTTCGTTTTCTCTTTTTCATTTTTTTCCTTCATTGACAATATTTTTTTTCTCACATATTATATCCTGATCATGGTTTCCTCTCTGTCCACTCCCAGATCCTCTCCACCTCTCCTCCCATCCTGATCCACCCTGTTTCTGTCTCATTAGAAAACAAACAGGCTTCTAAGGGATAATAATAAAATAAAATAAGATGAAAGAAAAAAAAAAAACGAACACATCAGAAATGGACAAGACAGACCGACAGAAGGAAAGAGCCCAAGAGAAGGCACGAGAAACAGAGACCCACTCACTCGCACACTCAGGAATCCCGTAAAAACACTAAACTGGAAGAGGTAATATATGTGCGAAGGGCCTGTGGAGTCAAAAGAGAAAAGAAATAGATAGATAGATAGATAGATAGATAGATAGATAGATAGATAGATAGATAGATAGATAGACAGATGGACAGACAGACAGATAGATAGATAGATAGATAGATAGATAGATAGATAGATAGATAGATAGATAGATAGATAGAGATAGATATAGATAGATAGATAGATAGATAGATAGATAGATAGATAGATAGATAGATAGATGATAGATGGATAGATAGATAGATAGATGATAGAGATAGAGAGATAGAGAGATAGAGAGATAGAGAGGTAGATAGATAGATAGATAGATAGATAGATAGATAGATAGATAGATAGATAGATAGATAGATGATAGATAGATAGATAGATAGATAGATAGATAGATAGATAGATAGATAGATTAAAAAAATAGCCCTGACAGTACATTATGAGACAAGGACCATCCAAAAACTCCACTGAGTTCGTTTTCTGTTGGCCATCTACCACTGAGCATGCAGCCTACCCTTAAGAACAGTTTGTTTAGCCGGGCAGTAGTGTCACATGCCTTATCCCAGCACTCGGGAGACAGAGGTCTCTGTGAGTTCAAGGCCAGCCTGGTCTACAAAATAAGTTCTAGGACAGCCAGGGCTACATAGACCCTGTCTTGAAAAACAAGCAAACAAATTGTTTTCCCCAGTGAGCCTCCCTTGGAGGAAACTTCATTTGCAAGTGGTTATCAGTAGGCCATAGCTTCTGGATTAGAGAGGAGAGCATATGTCCACTTCTCCTTTCAGCTCCAGGACCCCATCTGGTGCAGACCCAGGCAGGCCATGTGCATGCTGCCTGGGTCTCTGTGAGTTCATGTGTGTGTCAATCCTGTTGATTTAGAGGGCCTTGTTTCCTTAGTGTCCTCCATCCTCTGGTTCTTACACTCTTTCTGCCTCCTCTTCTGCAGGTTCCCTGAGCCCCGGGGAAGGATTTGGTGGAGACATCCCACTGAGGGATGAGGGTTTCAAGGTCCCTCACTCTCTGCATAATGTCTCTCTGTGGGTCTCTGTATTTGTTCCTATCCACTGCAGGAAGAGGCTTCTCTGATGATAGCTGAGCAAGGTACTGATCTGTTTTCCTGGCTGAAGTGGTTTGTTCTTGGTGAACTCCTATTCATCCCTTAAAACCCAGTTGGAAACCACTCCTCATGATTGCCCTTCCACGGGACTACATATATAATTAATCTCTTCTCTAGATCCTAAGAAGGCCCAGAACAGGGCCTGGTGCACACTCAGTACTCACTTATTGTTCATTAGAGAGATGAGAAAGGTGTCTCAATGAATGATGGGATGACTTGATTCTCAGACCCCAGAAGCACAGGCTGCTCAAAGACAGATAGGTTTTTTTAAAACCAGACAGAACGAGACAGCCCCCACCTCCACCTCTGGCTGTGAGGACATCAGCTCCCTGAATCTCCATATCACCTTCTGCAGACTGCTGACAACCATGTGCCCTGGATTGCGAAGTGTGGCACTGTTTGCAAGGGAGGGCGGAGGAGAGTGTGTGCATGGTCTACAAAGCCAACTGACCTGGGTTCAAATCCTGCCTCTGCCTCTTTGGAGCCGTAAAGCCCTGGAGAAGCTACTTGACTGCACCGTGCCTCTATTTCCCCACCTGTAAAATGGAGAGAACACTATTCTTGCTGTTTTGAGGCTATAGTGAGAAAATGAATGTGACGATTAGCAAATGCACAGACCTTTCATCCAAAGACTCTCGGTCACAGCGTGTATGTCCTCACCCTCTCCTCATCCTGTGGCAGGGAGGTTGCTTCTGGCCCTTGGTGGGCTGGCCCCAAACTCAGTTTACAGCTGAGGGTGGCCTTGAACTTCTGATCCCCTTGCCTTCACCTCCCAAGGGCTGGGATTACAGGCATGCAGCTTCTCTGGAGGCATAAGTGGGCCAAAGCTGCCAGCCCCGCTGCCTTCCTGAGCAGAAGCCCCACACAGACCTGGAATTAACCTCCCACGCCAACGCTAATGACATTCATTTTGGAGCTTCCGCGGAGGAGGGCATATGCAGCGGTCGTGCTGAGAGAGGATTTCAGCTTAATGGCTTTTAGCCCCTGAGCCATGCTCCGCAGATGCCTCGGCACCTTTCAAACAACCCCTATTAAGTCCAAACAAAGTGTTCCTTCCGCTCGTCAGGACTGATATTGTAAGCACGATTATGTCAGCCGCTGTTTTTCCATATTGAGTAATTTGCCCAAATTATGTAATTTAATCCTTGTAGCCCTGTTAGGAGATGATTGTTCTAGTTAAGGAGAACACTGAGCCTCAGAGAGGTTGCTGAACAAGCAGAAGTTACCCAGCGGCATGAACCCACTCAAGCCTGGCTCCTAAGAAGGTGTTCTTTTTTTTTTAAAAAAAAATAATTTATTTATTCTTATTTTATGTACATTGGCATTTTGCCTGCATGTATGTCTATGTGAGGACATTAGATCTTGGAGTTACAGACAGTTGTTGGCTGCCACACGGGTGCTGGGAATTGAACCCAGGTCCCCTGGAAGAGCAGTCAGTGCTCTTAACTGCTGAGCCATCTCTCTCCCTAAGTCGTTGTTCTTAAACACTGGCAACAACCTTTGAAAAACCCTGAGACTGGGGGCTGCCTCTGAGATGCTAATCGGGCGAGTGAGAAAGTCCACCTGGCCTCCAGATGCGCAGGTCAGGTGTGGGGAACAGGGGCAACATGCTGGAGAGGAAGTGTCTGAAGAGAGAGATGGGATCAGTTTACTAACCTCGTCCCCCCCCAGGCGGGACTGAGTCACCCCTGTCACGTCAGACCACTCTCCTACCCTAGCCTGCATTGCCTGTGAGTTGGTGAGGACCTTACGTAGCTGAGCCCAGGGCTGAAGGACACAGCTTGAAAACACTCTGTTCCAGCACCCAGGAGGCAGAGGCAGGCAGATCTCTGAGTCTGAAACCAGACAGGTCTGCAGAGTGAGTTCCCGGACAGGGAACACAGAGAAACCCTGTCTGGAAAAAACAAAACAAAAAACAAAATATAGCCGGGATGTGGTGGTGGTGCACGCCTTTAATCCCAGCTCTTGGGAAGCAGAGGCAGTTAGATCTCTGTGAGTTCGAGGCCAGCCTGGAAGAGCGAGTTCCGGGACAGCCAGGACTACACAGTGAAACCCTGTCTTGAAAAAAGAAAAAACAAAACAAAACAACAGGAAAAAAAAAAAACCCCACCTACTCTCATGGGCACTGAAGTAACAGCCGCCAAGGGCTGGGCCTTGGTATCCTCCCGTCTTACCTTCAGCTATGAGAATGCAGGTGATGGTGGGTGTGGCTAGAGAGCTGGCTATACTCAACCCAGACCACATCAGCTGTTGGGGCCCAGGACTCTGTCTTCAAGTCTCTAGGAGGCAGATGACACATTTAGGGGACCAGAGGGGAGGCATCATGTCCCTTACAGAGCAAGTCACAAAGACTTAAGGAACAGTCCAGGGCAGACCATCTACAAGAGAGATTGGGGTTCCCACCACTCTACATCTTGCTTGGCCCCGAGATGGAGTAACCAGCAAGTGGATCCCCCAGAATCATTTCAACCGAGAAGGACCCAAACTACCACCAGTCTCACGCTCAAAACTTCCAGAAAGTTCCTGCTCCACAGTCAGTCAGGAGGCAACAGACATAGGGAAAGAATTTCCTCTGGGACCTGGTTTTTTTCTCCTTAAGGCAGGGGGGTCTCACATAACCCAGGCTGGCCTCACACTCAATTTGTAGCCTTGAATTTCTGATCCTCCTGCCTCTGTTTCCCAAGTGCTCGGATCAGAGGCATGCACCACTATGTCTGGTGTGTGTAAGGCTGCTGCTGAGACTCAAACCCAGGACCTCATGCAGCTAGGCAAACAAAACACCCTGCCAACTGCACCACGTCCCCGGTAAGAACCTCCACTGACCCCAAATCACCTGGGCTGGAGACTCGGA
Source organism: Peromyscus maniculatus bairdii (assembly GCF_049852395.1). Taxonomy (NCBI): domain Eukaryota; kingdom Metazoa; phylum Chordata; class Mammalia; order Rodentia; family Cricetidae; genus Peromyscus; species Peromyscus maniculatus. The sequence continues at coordinate 113,900,168 of NC_134854.1, forward strand.
GACTCAGCCCCATCCTCCCTTCCCACCAGGCCCTGTCCTGTTGAGCACCCCCCTCTCCACCCCCACCAGCTCAGCCTTTCCTGATTCTCATGGTCTTAGCAAGGCACCTTTCTTCAAGCAGTCTTAGGAATTCAGATGGTCCACACCTTAGCTGACATTCCAGCGAAATGTCTCTGAGCCATGTCTCCCCATAAGCACGGTTCTGTTCTTCCTCCCAAACTCCTCTCTTTTTTTTTTTTTTTTTTTTTTTGGTTTTTCGAGACAAGGTTTCTCTGTGTAGCTTTGCGCCTTTCCTGGAGCTCACTTGGTAGCCCAGGCTGGCCTCGAACTCACAGAGATCCGCCTGGCTCTGCCTCCCGAGTGCTGGGATTAAAGGCGTGCGCCACCACCGCCCGGCCTCCAAACTCCTCTCGAATCTACACCAGTCCAGTTCCTTGGCTTGTCCATATCCCTCCAGACCACCAAGTCACAATCCAGCTGCTGAGAGCTGTCCTATGGCACAGCTGCCTGTGTGTCCGTCCTGTCCTCTCCACCCAGGTCATAGCACACAGTGGCCTGAGGCTGGGGAAGCTACTGGGTGCCCTCATCTTAAATCCCCATGCGGAAGCCTTCATGCTCCGTCCATCACGCCCCGGCCGGCTCAGGCCCCCAGGTGTCCACTGCCTCACTCTCTTGCTTCAGATTAGGCCTCAGATGCACCCTCTGCCCCTTGGAAGCCGGGAGGCTATTTGAAGGTATGACAGCGATCTGCTTGCCGCCCTCCCATCTCCCACAGAGCCTGCCCTGTCTCTGAAGATTATCAAGAGAACGCATCTGCCTGGCATCCATCCTTCCCACCCCAGGGAGGCTCTGGAAAACGTGAGGAGGGGAGAGCTGTTCTGCTTCTCCTTCTCAGACTGGAACGAAATGTCGAGGTGCAGGCCAAGCAGACCCGACACGGGCTAACTCTCTTGTTGCTTTCACCCCGACGCCCTCCTCCTCTTTTCTTCTTGCTAAGCAGGAACAAGTCTTTCCGTTTTCTAGACTGTGGGCCTGGGGCTGTAGCTTGGTAGGGCGCTTGCCTAGTATACCCAAGGCCCTGGCTTCCATGCCCAGCATGGCATAAACCAGGCATGGTGGGACATGCTTCTAATCCTAGCATTTGGTAAACAGGATAATCAGAAGTTGAAGGTCATGCCTGGCTACCTGTGACCTTGTCTTAAAAAAAAAAAAACAAAAAACAAAAAAAAGACTTCCAGTTCATGAAGAATCCTTCAGTTGTTATGGTTTAGAATCTCATCCCATCTCACCCCACCCCCTGCACACAAGAGTTCACACACACACACACACACACACACACACACACACACACACACACACACACAGCCTCTGTTTCCCTCTTGTCCGTCACAGCGATGGGAACACCAGCCCTGAACTGCTCCATCAGCTCCATCCAGGGCCTGCACTATGTATTTGCTACAAAGGCAAAGCTGTGTGATCTGCAGAAAGCACCTTTACCTCTCTGGGCCACTCGTAGCAGTAGCCTCAGAGCTGTGACACTTAGGGTCATTAAGAAATGCCTGATTCCTATCCCCAAACTGCCGAGGTCCTGACCTGTTCTGCAATGCCTGGGAAATTCCCAGGCTAGGAAGCTTAGGTGTCAGATGCAAGCTTGACTTACTTGTTCTAGGGGTACCCTACTCCCAAGAGAGACCCCCTCCTCCCTCTGTTCCTCCTCACCCTTCAGCTGAGCCTCCTGGCTGCCAGGGCTCCACATTCCAACAGGCAGGTAGAGGCAGGTATGGGCAGAGCGTGCCTCGAGCTCCAGGACATTGCCTGGCAGCCCCCGTGCCGTGACAGGGCAGGGTGTCGAGGAGAGGTGTGTGTGCAAGTGTTAGGAGCCAGCTCTGGTTGGAGGCTGGCCCTGCCCAGTCCCCAGGCTGCTCTGTTAGCTCAGCCAAGGTTGAGCTCAGCTAAGTTCAAGGTAGTCTCTTCTCTCTGAGACACCCAGTTCAGGGCCAAGAGTGACAAATGGAAACACCACCCAAGACACGTCACCACCCACACCTGGGAATGACCCCATTCGGGCAGAGCATCCACCATCACCGGAGCACATTGCCCTTCCCTGGCTATCCTGAGCACGGGTACCAGCCCTGCTCAGCATCTGTCGGCTGTGAAGCTGGGGGCCAGTTACTTGACTTCTCTGGGAGGAACCAAGCTCTAACAAGTGCTCTAAGAGCTCAGGGAGGTAAGCTGTCACCATTATTATTGTCCTCTGGGCCTGGTGACACACACCTGTAATCCCAGTATTCAGGAGGCCGAGGCAGAAGAGAAGCTCCAGGCCCTCTAATGAGTTTGAGGCTGTGCTGGGTTACATATGACCCAGTCTCAACAACAATAACACCTACCAATGGTGATGTTCATTCTCAAGCCCTCATGCTGTATGTGGACCTGAGCTGGGACCCAGTGATTCCATGGAGGACCAGTGATGGCCACCTTCCTCGGGAGAGGACTGTGGGGGATAATGAGAATAGAAGGATGAGAAGATAAAGGAACTAGGAGGTCATGCCATCCACTTAAAGCTCCCACTGGCTATGTGAACTTTGGCAAGTCCAGTGCCCCCTCTAGGCCACCATGGCCTTCACCCATTTTTATGAAGGTACTCCCCATTCTGCAGACCTATGACAAGGCTATGGGTGGGTGGGGGGAACCAGCCTTGGGCCAGGTGCTTGATGAGAACCTGGTATCAGATTTGGAGGGGCCTGGAATGCCTCCCCCACCCAGTTCCTCAGTGGGGTCCTTTTTTCCAAGGAGGAAACTGAGCATTGTTGTATGTACGTACGTGTGCCTCTAACAGTCCTGGGGACTAAACTGTGTCCTGTGGAGGTCAGGCTTCCTCCTCCAGAAAGTCCTCAGGAAGGCTTTCTTGATCCAGATGAGGCAGCCCTCTGCAGTCTCCTCAGTGTCCATTCCTCTCTATGTCATGGTCTGGCTACATCTCTGTCTCCCTCCTACACTGTGGTGATAGATTGTGATAGATAAAATTTGCTTTGAAGATCAGAGGACAGAACAAGCCACTAGATTAAACATAGATGCCAGGTAGCGGTGGCACACACCTTTAATCCTAGTCCTCGGGAGGGAGGCAGAGATCTGTCTGAATCTCTGTGAGTCCAAAGTCACCCTGGAAAAACAGAGCCAGGCAGTGGTGGCACACATCTTTAATCCCAATACTTGGTAGTCACACGCTTTTAATCCCAGTACTTGGATTTAAAGGCACACACACACCTTTAATCCCAGCACTAAGAAGGAAGTAATATGGCTGCATGGAGAAAGGTATATAAAGCATGAGGAGACAGAAACTAGAGCCTTTCAGTCTGAGGAGTCCTAGAGGGGAGACTCGGCAGTGGCTTGTTCCTTTGTCTCTCTGATCTTTCAGCATTTACCCCAATATCTGGCTCCCAGCTTTTTAGTAAAAGACCATCTAAATTTCATGCAACACTATACCATTCTCTGTGATGACAGAGCCTGGGGTGGCTTCAGGGAGCCCCTGGTGTTGATTGATAGACGGTGAGTGGAATGAACGAGGGGGGAGGTCCTGAGGTCTCAGCCTTGGGGAGGAAGGGATCCAGAGAGTCTGCTGCAAAAGGACCAGGAAGAGAAAGGGTAGGTAAGCAGAGCCTGAGGGACTCTGACCTGAATCTGAGAGGGGCTTTGAGACTTGAAACAATGTAACCCAGGGAGTTAGAAGTTTAAGGACCTTGAGTTGATGCTCTCTAGTGAACCATTACACTATATTTTGCAAGCAGCAACAACTGTCACTTTGAAGAAAAAAAAAAATTTAAAGACCCACAGTGGCTACTCACTATTGTAATCCCAGTACTGGTAAAGCTGAGACAGGAGGATTGCCATGACATCAAGGTTAGACTAGACTACGTAAAGAGATCCTATTTTAAAAGACAAAGAGGAAGAGGAGGAAGAGAAGAGGAAGGAGGGATGGATGGAGGGAGAGAGAGTGAAAAAAAAGGGAGGCAAGGAAGAGAGATTGATGAAGGCTGAGAGTACCTTGGTTGGCAGAGTGATTGTCTAGCATGAAGCCCTGGGCTCAAGTCAAATAACCAAATAAAACCAAGAATGGAAGCCAGATGTGGTGGTGCATGCCTTTAATCCCTGCACTAAGGAGACAGAGGCAGGTGGATCTCTGTGAGTTTGAGGCCAGCCTGGGCTACAGAGTGAGTTCCAGGACAGCCAGAGCTACATAGTGAGACTAAGTTTTGAAAACAAAAACAAAAAAACCCAAGCAAGCAAACAGGAATGGTAGTAAAATCCTAGCACTTGGAAAGTAAAGGCAGGAGGACCATAAATTCAAAGACATTCTGATACATATGGAGTTCAAAAACAGCCTGGATACACGGGTCTCTGTCTCAAACCAAACAAGGAGGGTTTTTGTTGTTGTTTTTGTTTGTTTGGTTGGTTGGTTGGGTTTTTGTTTTATTTTGTTAAGATTAATTTATGTGTTTGTATATATTTATTTCAATATATGTATTGCACCTGCAAGAGTTTATGTGCCACATGCACACAGGTGCCTCAGAAAGCCAGAAGAGAGCATCAGATTCCCAGGAGCTGAAGTTACAAGAGGTTGTGAACTGCCCAATCTGCAAGAGCATTGAGTGCTTCAACCACTGACCCATCTTCAGCCTCAATTTTTTCTTCCTTTTTGAGGTAGAATCTTGTGTAGTTCAGGCTGACCTTGAACTCTCTAGATAGCCGAGATCCTCCTGCCTCTGCCTTGCAAGCGTTAGGATTACAGGCATGTAAGGCCATGCATGGCTTAAGATGTTAACTATCCTGGTTTGAACACTACACCCGCACACATGCATCTATTTTTCATGCTGTACCCCATCAATCTGTATAATCAAAGAAACTCCGGCTCTACCTTATTCTGGCTGGGCCAATTACCACTGCTTCAAGCCAACCCACTTGAAGTAAAGACCCCAGAGGGGTGGCTTTCTGCATGTGTCCCTGTCCTGCCATGGTCTGACCATGGGGCCAGCCCTTTCTTTGCAGACATCCAGAATGGAGACAACTAGTCCTGTCTCAGCAGTGAGAGAGGGTTTACTACCTGGTAGGTGCCTGCAGGGTAGACATACCTGAAGTAGCTCTGGGAGTCTGCAGCCTGCTCAGCCCAGCTCAGCTCCACCTGCCCAGGGGCTTCTGACAGTGACCGATAGCACTGAGCCTTAGGTTGGTCACAGGTCAAGGGCCTGTCTGTAAGGGGGAGGGCTCAGCCCGAGTTTCCCTGTCATTTGCTGCTTTGTTAGGTCCAGTAAACAGAAACCAAGTTTCTGGTCCTGAACAAGTAAACAGCACCCAGGGAAAATGTCAAAACCAAGTGTGCTTTTACATTCGCCTCAATGGCGCCCTTGGTTTGGAGAGCCTTTCCTCGGGTTCATCATGAATAAAGCGTTTTAACCTGGGCAATAGTAGCAAGCAGCAGAGGAGCCAGTCTGAAGGACTCCACAGCCAGGGTCTGGGTTCGAGTCCTCTACTCTGCCTTTTTGTAGCTGCATCACCTCAGGCAGGTTTCATGCCTCTGTCCCTCCACGTGTGCAGTAGAAGGATAGCCCAGGACACTCTCTAGTCTGAGGAATATACAAAGCTCCTGTGGACTACGTGTGGTGTGATACCCTATCTTAAAAAGAAAAGAAAAGAAAGAGAAAAAAATAATTCTGACCTATGGGCAGCCCGGTGGCATGCAGACACCACCTGGGCAAGGCTGTACTGGTCCACCCCTCTGCCCTAGAGTTCTGCCCTAGACCTGCTGCTACCTGCCTGCTCCTCTGGCAACCCCCACCCCCTCTACATGCTCTGCCTTAATCCCTAGGTGTAAACAAGCTTAGGTTTCTAGGCCTTGTCCTCTCTCAGGCTCAGGCTTCCTCCCACAGGCACGTCCTAACCATCCCTGATGCCCAAAGCCTCCAATGCCAGGCCCAGTACTGCCCTTGACCTGGGCCTCAGTCTCCCCCTCTTGAAATGGGCTGTGACACCTGCCAGGTATTCGGGCACTCAACTGGGAAAGAGAACACAGCTCCCACCTGCTCAGCAGGGAGGTGGAGACAAGCCTGGCGACAGGGGAGGGCTGTGCTGGGCACTCATTATCAGCAGCTTGGGATTCTGTTAGTTTCAATGTGTGATTCAAACACTTGACTTGCAGCCTGTCTTGCTCTGGAAGGTTCCACCATTCCCTGCCTTCTCTCCACCTATTCTTGGCCCTTGGCTTCTCTAAACCAGCGAATCCTTCTTCCTCACCTCTCTGGACACCCCAGTATGTTAGGACCAGGGTAAGAGATGTAGCAGGACCAGCAAGATGGCTCAGTGTGTAAAGGGGTGTGTTACCAAGTCTGATGACTTGAGTTCGATCTCTGAACTCTGAGAGAACTGACCCCTCAAAATTGTTCTCTAACCTCCACATGAGCGCCATGGTACACACATACCCACATGAGCATGCACATACACAAATAAATGTAAAAAAAAATGTGTGTGTGTGTGTGTGTGTGTGTGTGTGTGTGTGTGTGTGTGTGTGTGTGTTTAACAGTTGCTTCCTTGTGAGGTTATTGTAATGACTTTATAAACCATGTGTCTGGCTCAGGGTCGGCTTCATATTATATACAGATTTTGTGTGGCCAGAGCCTTGGCCCTATAGGATGATTTCTAGGACCAAATCTGATCTTAGTGTATGTGGTAAAAATTCACTCATTCACCGGGCGGTGGTGGCTCACGCTTTTAATCCCAGCACTCGGGAGGCAGAGGCAGGCGGATCTCTGTGAGTTCGAGGCCAGCCTGGACTACCAAGTGAGTCCCAGGAAAGGCGCAAAGCTACACAGAGAAACCCTGTCTCGAAAAAACCAAAAAAAAAAAAAAAAAAAAAAAAAAAAAAATTCACTCATTCACTCATTCATTCCTTGGTAGGCCCCTAGGTTGCCTCACAACCAGCACCCATGTTTTGTTCTTTATTCCTCTGCAATAGCCCGGCCAAAGTCTGCCCAGGGCCTCTCCTCTGGAAGCCTGTGAAGGCCCCTCCCACCTGCTCCCATGCTGTCTCCGCTGGTGTCCCAGGGCCACCTCCCAACACAAGATTGCCCAAGGTGCCTGGGGTTTTCCAGCTCAGCTGCTACCCAGAGGCCCCTGAGGCAGCTCACTCACCTTTGCTGCCGTCCTTCTGGGCTTCAGGTGGCCCCAGACAGAACCAAGCTTGGAACAGGCTGAGTCCTTGGGAGTCACACTCGCCTCCACCTACTTCTCCTGTGTGCCGTCTGATCTTAGCTGAGCTGCCCTCCAGGGCCTCAGTTTCCCTAGCGGAAGGCTGGATTGTGTCAGAGACCGAGAATGGTGCACAACAGTGGCCAGTTCCTACCCGGGCACCCAGACACAGGTGTGACCAGTTCGGGCTACTTTGTCACCATCAGAGTGGGGACAGGGTAAGGCTGGGGTCTGTGACTGTGCCTACTGCTGCAGTAACACCCTCATTCAGCCTTCAAAACAGCACCTCAGGATGATGGTGACTCTGGTTCTACCTTCTGTCCAGGGAAACTGAGGCACAGAGTGGCTACATCATAACACGGTGACTAGGGGTCATACTATGAAAGCACATGGCACGCGCACGCGCACGTGCACACACACATCACACACACACACCATGCATGACACATATATACATAAAAACACATGCATGTATATATATACACACAAAAAAACACATATATACATGCACACTTGCATCTACAGACACATATAAACAACATGTATATGCACACATACAGAACACACGTGTACACACACACAACCTTTGGCACACGTCATTTTATTGTCATTTTTTTAAACCTTATTATTAGTGTGTCTGTGGCACGTCAGCACTCGTGCCTTGGAGGTCACGTGTCAACTCTGAGGAGTCACTTTTCTCCTTCCACTTTTGTGGAAGTTCCAGGCAGCAAAGTCGGGCCACCGGGTTTGCATGGCAACCCCTGCTGAGCCATCTCGACATCTTTTTATTTTCTGAGACAGGGTCTCACTGTACAGCCCAGGCTGGCTTGGAACTCATGGCAATCCTCCTGCCTCAGTATCTTGAGTGCTGGGATTTCGGTTTTTTGTTTGGTTGGTTGGTGTTTTGTTGTTGTTGCTGTTTTGGTTTTTCAAGACAGGGTTTCTCTGTGTAGTTTTGGTGCCTTTCCTGGAACTCACTTGATAGCCCAGGCTGGCCTCGAACTCACAGAGATCCGCCTGCCTCTGCCTCCTGAGTACTAGAATTAAAGGTGTGCGCCACCACTGCCCAGCTGAGTGCTGGGATTTCAAGCATGCAGGCCACACTTGCTAGACAGACACATTTCAGCTGAGGGGTCTGAGAACCTAATCTCTGGACTGACGGCGCAGGTCCATAAGGCTGGGAGGAGGTGGGACTGCTTGGCCCCGCTGCTGCAGGACACCAGTTAGGGACGTGTTGGGTAAGTTTTGTCATCCCAGGCGGGTTTGAGACCACGTAGCCCACAGCCAGCTGGCACCATTCCTCTTCACACCCCAGGGTCTGCTACTCCCCAGTTGGATATGGTAAGCAGTGAAAGGGGCCTGCTAAACCAGGGCCAGCCCAGCCGCCATGTCCAGTTATCCCTGGTTAGGGCTCCATGTCTCTTGATTCTATGCCCTGTCTGCCTAAACTTTCATTGGCTCATTGGTCTCTCTCCCTCCCTCCCTCCATCCCTCTCTCTCTCTCTCTCTCTCCCTCTCCCTTTCTCTGTCTTCACTTCTGAGATAAACAATACACATTCCAGTGCCCCTTCACCACCCAGACATTGGAGCATCCAAACACAAGAAAGTCCACTGGAAACTCTGCAGAGGCCACCATGAAGCTTCCAACAGATGTGACGGGTAAAACCAGATGTGCTTCCTGAACTTGCCAAAGACCATTTGGCAGGTAAGAGGGGGCAGTAAAGGTCTCCCACTCCACACAGAGCGCTGGGGCCTGGAGACCCTCCTCCTTCTACTTCACATACCCCTAGGCCCCATTTCTAGGTCCAGACACAGCAGCTAGGCTGGCGGTTTGCAGGAGGCCCGATCACCCAGGACTCAGGCACCAAAGGACTCAGCCTGGAGCATTAACTCCTGAGAAGGGCTCCTTGAACTCTCAGGAGGAGGCTGATGGGGAGAGAGACCCTGCACACATGGGCCTCGCTTTCTCTTCTGCTTCCACGGTCCTAGCAGCCTTGGAGGGTGTGCATGGAGCCTGGTCCCTCCCTGGCATGCATTCAGCCGGTCCTCAGGGCCTTCTTATACCTGCTGGTTTGAGGACTGAGCGCTCAGATGCCCTTGCCCCTCTTTAAAAGGGAGGCTTGGCGAACAGGAGCAATGTGCCTGGTATTCAGCTCTTGGTCTTCTGCTTTTCTATGCTGTAAGATGGGGGTGAGCTGGACCTCGTGGTCCACACCTAGGACCCTTGCTGCTTGTGCTGAGACAGGAACACCACAACTTCAAGGTCTGCTTGAGCTACAGAGAGGTCAAGGTCAGCCTCAGCAACTTAGAGAAACACTGTTCCAAAATTTTAATTTTAATTAAAAAATTAATTAAATTAATTAAGGCCCTAGCCTTCGTCCCTGTCTCTCTAACTCCTCTCCTTGGAAGCCCACAGGCACTTACCAGGACTGTCCCTCACACATACACTCAGCCAGCCCAGCCTTCCTGTTCCTGCTGTCAGTGTCCCCTGCTGTCACGACCTTCCAGCCTATGATACACTTAGCATCCTGACCCTAAACTTTGATCCTGCTCCCTCTGGGTGGTACTGTCTTCCTCATCATCCCGTCACCACACAAAGCAGGGGCAGATCAGAACCCCGGGGCTCAGCTCAGGCCACATGCTCCATATCACGCAGGGTCACCAAGCTCAAGACGCCGATGGGCTGTTCTGAGTCCTGAGCCGGGGAATGAACCTAGGACCACAATGCTCTACGTGTGCTACACCCAACCTCCTGAACCCACCTACCACTTCTGCATTCTGCCCTGAGACATAAATTGGGCATTGAAGCCCAAACCACACTCTGTACTGGAGCTGCACCCAAGCTCCTGAATGCACCCGCGGCCTCTTCATCCAGGCTGGTGCTGAGGGTGGGTCTGAATAGATCAACCAACAAAGGTTGGAAGGAGCCAGCCCTTCGCACTTAGACATCATATGTGGCTTTGCTCAGCCCTGTTCTACACCAGCTGGGGCACTTTCTGAGGGTGCCCTGGGTTGGCTCTGTCTGTGGGCTCCTGTTTATGCCAACCTAGAGTGATGTGAGGGTAGGCAGCTCCCCCCCTCCCCCGGCAGCAGCTGCCCCTCACAGGAAGGGCAGGGCCTGTGCCAGGCCCAGAGGGTGGATGGTCTGAGGGGTGGAGAGGCTGTGGAAACTCTGAGAGAGGCAACTTCTGCTCCCCAGGGACGGGGAGGGAAAAGGGGGGAGGCGACTGGAGGAGGGGTTTCCTCCTGTGCTGGGTGACATGCTCATATGTCTGGGGCATGGGCTGAGAGCTGGATTGTGTCCCAGCTACATCCAGTGGCTCGGTAATGTGGGCACAGGCCGGAAGCCTTGGCTCTAAGCTCCAAGGGGTTCAGTGGGACTTGGGAGGCCTCTCGTGACTAGGGCTTGGGCTGCACCTTCCAAAGATCATGGGAAGGATATAGCCCCTCTTCCTGAAGCCTAGTGTGAGATCAAGGCACACCTACAAAGCCCATCCCACCACAGAAGACAGACAGACAGGTGGCCCAGGATTCTAGCTGCTTTCCTGCCTGTAGTGAGAGCCTGGCCTGCGCAGATGGGGTGGCTCTGGATTTTTTTTATTTGTATTTCTTGAGTCTCATGTAGTCCACGCTGGCCTCGAAGTCACCGTATAGCTGAGGGTGACCTTGGATTCCTCACCCTCCTGCCTTCACCTCTCTAGAGCAAACATCATAAGTGTGCCCCACCACATCAGGGTTCAGTGACGTTGGAGGTGGACCCAGGGCATTGTTCGTGCGAGGTAAGCGTTCCATCAACCAAGCCACATCTCCAGCCCCCTCCATGATTGTTAGCTCTCAGATTAATCCATGTTACAAACAAGGAAATTGAAGCTTAAAGTTGAGTCTGGCTCAAGCTGTTCCAATTCACTGTCTAGGGGAAGAGATGTCCTTTTTTAAACAAGTGTGTGTGTGTAGAGGGGTTTTGGTTTTGGTTTTTTTGTTTGTTTGTTTTTGAGACAGAGTTTCTCTGTGTAGTTTTGGTGCCTTTCCTGGAACTCACTCTGTAGCACTGGCTGGCCTTGAACTCACAGAGATCTGCCTGGCTCTGCCTCCCGAGTGCTGGGATTAAAGGTGTGCACCACCACCTCCCAGCAGGGTCTTTTATTTTAAAGACAGGGTCTGACACTATACCTCAGGGTGGCTTAGAACTCACTATAAAGGCCAGGCTGGCCCTGAACTCATGGCAGTCCTCTTGCCCTAGGTGTTGGGACTATGGACATGTGCCCCCACGCCCAGCTGAAGAGGTGTTCTGCAGAACCTGAGTTCTGTGGGATCTATGGGCTGTGCCCTGAATTCACTCCTATGGCGGGTGGATGTGGGACTGGGGGTGGTTTTTTGTTTGTTTATTTTTTGTTTAAGATTTATTTTTATGTCGGGTGGTGGTGGTGCACACCTTTAGTCCCAGAACTCAGGAGGCAGGGGCAGGTAAATCTTTGAGTTCCAGGACAGCCTGGTCTACAGAGTGAGTTCCAGGACAGCCAGGACTACACAGAGAAACCCTGTCTCGAAAACCAAACCAAAGCAACCCCCCCCCAAAAAAAAAGATTTATTTGTATTACTTATGTCTCTGAGTGTGGGTATGTACACGTTTGTGGTTATATGTACATGGGTATGTACACATGTATGTGGGTATGTACATGTGCAGGGGGTATGTGCATATGTGTATGGGGATGTGCACATGTGTGTGGGTATGTACATGTGTATGGCATGTGCATGAGTACAAGTGCCCACAGAAGGCTGTGGGAGAGCATCGGATCCTGACACTGGTGTTACAGGTATTTGTGAGCCCCTCAGTGTGGGTGCTGGGAACCGAACTCAGGTGTTCAGCAACAGCAACATGTGCTCTTAACTGCTGAGCCGAGTCTCTAGAACTGAGGGTGTTCTCTGACCTTGGACAAGCTCCTGGTCAAGCAAGGTCCCATTCCTGACCAGCCCCCAAGGATGAGAGGGCTCCAGGGCTCTCTTCCTATCTATTGGTCTCTTCTTATTGTTCATATAATTCAGTATAAAGGATGGAGGGAGCCATACCATCCGGGGCCCGGCTTGTGCTTTTCTCCTCTATAATGGGAGGGCTCTTCCGGTGACTGTAATCACTCCAAACTTGGGGCACAGATGAGGTGACAGACTATGTAGAGATCCTGAGACTTGGGGTCCCAGAACCCTCATCAGTCCCTGCATCTCTTCTCACCTCTGGAGAAAGAGGGAGGGAGGGAGGGGAGAGGGAGGTGAGGCAATCCTCCTCACTCCTCAGCAATCCCTGAAAATCCCTCCTGCGGGACTCGCAGTCCCTATTAATCGGTCACATGACTGACCTTGAGCACAGAAGCTGATCCACACATGAATCCAGGCTGCCTCCTCCCAACTTGGGAAGCCCTGGGCCTGGGAGGTCTCTGGTCAGTGCCAAAGAGGCTTTGTGTGTTCTGAGAGGCAGGTGGAGGCTGCGGGACCTGCATCTGTCTGGGCTGGGGTGGCCACAGCAAAGTCTGGTTAGTCTTGTCTATGATCTCAGACAGTGCTGGGAGCTCCAAGCCTCAGTTTCCCCATCTGTCACATGGGGACATGATGGTGCCCTCTGCAGGCGGCATGTGCATGGAGCTTGGCTAAAGCAGAACTACCCTTTATTTTGGCGGTGATTTCTAGGCCCTGTCCCTAAGCCAGTACCACAGTGTTGAGGCCTTTGTGGTGGTCCCTGTTGCCCACAGCTAGATTGCAGCATCCAGAACAGAGCGCAACACATGACCAATATTTCTGTGTCAGACAGGAGCCGGGAAGAGGAATGTCTCCAAGGTGTGTGCCATGGGTCCGATTCCTTCTTCTGCTATGAGCGTGTGTGTGGTGTGACACTGCCCTCCTGCTCCAGGCCTAAGCTGTTCTGGATATCCAAGCCACCTTCTGTGGAGACCTCCCTGATTTCTCCAAGGCTGGGAATTTCACCCCCTTCCCAGGTGTTGCCGCTCACTAGCCCAGCAGTCCTGGCTGTGGTGGCTTCAGCTGCTGTGATTTAGGGAGTCTTCTAACAACTGGGGTGTTCTCTAGGATCTCTACAAGTCCAGCCACAGGCCTAGCACAGCACCTGGCACCCACGAAGGCCAGAGAGTGGCCCAGGCTCTCTCCTCACGCTGGCAGTCTGGTGGCCAGGTGAAGAGTCTCCACGTTCCTTGGGTCCCCTCCCAGCAAACAGCATGACCTCGGTGATCCAAGGGACATTGCAGGGGAGATGATGGGTGACTTCTGAGGTTGGACCACAGGACACTGCAGCTTCCACACTCTGCCCTCCTTCGTGGAGGGAGCCAGCCACAGAGGGATAGACCTCCACAGAGGAGAACTGAGTCATCCCACCAACAGCTAGTCCACCAGCCCCAAGAGAGCGCACGGAGCCTTCAGATGACAGCAGCCCCTGATGTCACCATGACAGGGACCCTATGACAGACCCTTTGACCACCGCCACCCGAATTCCTGGCCACCGCAAACAGCCCATATTTATTGTTTGAACCACTCTCTCGGGGTGATCTGCTAGGCAGCCAACACAGACAATCTGAGGTCACACTGCTGTCCACAGATGGCAGGATTTCAGGTCCAAACTGTCCCCAGGTTGTCAGGGGATGGCCTTTCATTATGCATCCATGACATGAGAGGCCTTGAATCCCCTGGGTTAAAATGAGGGGGTGTGGCACCCCGGCCCCAGGATGGGGACTTCATGTTCCCAGGAAGTAGACATAAATGTTCTCAACGTTTGTTTACCACTCAAAGGCAATGTGAACTGTGCTCCCTGAAGGCAGAAGAGAGAACTGAGAGCCTCCCCGGTGATTCATAGGTTTTCCAGAACAACGCAGTCCTGCCTGGTGTGAAGATCCACCCCAACGCACTAGGAAACCAAGAGAGGCAGACAGACCTGGGACTACATGCTGCGGTTTATTAGAAATTTACTGACAGATGGCCCCAGCAGCATTATGACCAACTGGTTGCCTGGTCAGAAATCGGAGTGGACTTAAGGGGCCCCCACTGGCTGGAATGTATCTGCTTATCTGAGGATCTGGAAAAGTCACTGATTAAGACCCACAGAACTGGAATGGCTTTATCTGTTTACAGTTTTCTGTAGGAGGCTATGCAGAAAAAGGTAGCCAAGTGCCTCTCATGACTCAAGATGGCTGCAGCCACGTCAAGCTGCTTCCATACCGCAGTGTGCCGGGAGAAGGTGTTGAGAAGCTTCTTAGGACTTTTTTTTTTTTCTTTGCCATGCTGGGAACCATTCCCCCAGAGCCTCTGCCACTGAGCTGTACACCCAGCCTCGGCACACTCTTCATCAGAGGTTGGTGCAAGAGCTGCTGGGAAACAGGTCCAATTATTCTTTTTATTGCAGCATCCAACCTGGAAGCTGTTCCCTTTCCCAGAATTCAGGCACACCCAAGGAGGTGAGCCCCTCCCCTCTGTGGTCCCAGAGCCAGGCACAGGGAGGTGAACCAACGGTGCACGCTGCCATCTGGAAGTGCAACGTCAGCAGCCACCGTGGACTGAGATGGTGCAACCATGCTCAAGGGCTCAGCACACTTCTACCACATTGGGTTTTAGCAAATGACACAACTTCTCCCGGGCTCCTGTACTTGCCCTTGGCCCATGGCTCCAAGTGGTTTTTCCAATCAATAAATCTCATCTTGTTGCTTTGCTGCTCAAAACCTTGCACTGACTCTCACACGGAACCCAAGACTTGAAATCATGTGTGGCTTGAAGCTGGACTCCCCGCACTCGGGGCTCTGAGGCAGGAGGATTGCTTCAAGTTTGAGACCAGCCTAGACTACATAGTGAGCTGTAGGCCTGCCTGGGTAACCAAGTGATATTCTGTTTTAAAACAAATGGTTGGAGAGATGCTTCAGCTGTTGTGAATGCGTACTGCCCTTGCAGAGGGCCCAAGCTTAGTTCCCGGCCCCGACATCAGGCGGCTCTTGGCTGCCTGTAACTCCAGTGCCCTCCTCTGGACTCTTTGGACTCTTCACTCATGTGCACAGACATAACACATACCTATAAACAAACAAAACAAAGACCCAATTGGCTGAGATCTAGCTCAAGGGCAGACACTTGCCTGACATGCTGGAGAACCCGAGTTCCATCTCTGGCATGCTTTGGCTGTCCTGGAACTCACTATGTAGCCCAGGCTGGCCTCAAACTCACAGAGCTCTGCCTGCCTCGGCCTCCTGAGTGCTGGGATTAGAGGCGTGCCACCATGCTTGGCCTTCTCTGCCCCTCCTTTTGAGATAGGATCTCGGTACATAGCCTTGTTTAGTTAGCCTCAGACTTGTATTGGGGGTCATCACCTGACTAAAGATTTTAATAACTGATCAACTGATATCGGGAAGGGATGAAAGGAACACAGACCTATTTATGAAATCACTTTTTGTTTTATTATAATTTTCATTTTTTAAATTTTGTGCATCTATTACTTGAATCATGTGCTATCTTTAATTTTAAAAATTATTTAATTTTTTATGTGTTTTGTCTGCATTTAAGTCTTGGGGTTTGGTGCTGGTGGAGGCCGGAGAAGAGTATCAGATCCCCTGGAACTGGAGTTACAGAGGGTTGTGAGGCCCTGTGTAGGCGCCAGGAATAGAACCCTCATTCTCTGCCAGAGTAGCTCGTGCTACTTTATTTTGCTTTTAAAACTTTAGACAGGGGGGGCTGGAGAGATGGCTCAGAGGTTAAGAACACTGGTTGTTCTTCCAGAGGTCCTGAGTTCAATTCCCAGCACCCATATGGTGGCTCACAACCATCTGTAATAAGATCTGGTGCCCTCTTCTGGCCTGCAGGGATACATGCAAATAGAGCACTGTATACATAATAAATAAATCTTTAAAAAAAAAAAAAACTTTAGACAGAGAAATGGCTCAGCAGTTAAGAGCACTAGCTGCTCTTCCAGAGGTCCTGGGTTCAATTCCCAGCATCCACATGGCAGCTCACAGCTGTGTAACTCCAGTTCCAGGGGATCTGACACTCTCACACAGATATACATGCAGGCAAAACACCAATGCATATAAAATAGATAGATAGATAGATAGATAGATAGATAGATAGATAGATAGATAATAAATAATAAAACCTCAGACAGACTCTTGCTATATAGTACTGGCTAGCCTAGAACTCCCAATGTAGACCAGGCTAGCCTTGGATTTTTGGTGATCCTCTTATTTCCTGAGGGCTACTGGGATTCTTGTTACCTCAGTTTACATAGAATCAGGAGGAGTCCCGGGTAGACTGCAATCCCAGCACTGGGAAAGTGGAGGCCAGGAGGATTCCAACCCCAAGACCAGCCCTACACTACTAACTACAACCCAGCTCTGGAGCTGATGAGCAAACCACACCCCAAATGTCCCTCAACAGCAAACACTTACTTACTGCTTAGCAACAAAAGTCTCAACTGATAAAAACATACACACAGACAGACACAGACACACAAACACAGACACACACACACACACACACATACACACACACACACACATACATATACACACACACACACACCTCTAAACTAGTCTCTCCGTCTTGTGCCCTCCTGCTTAGGAAAAGAGATCAGACATACTGTATGACCCATTCACATGAAGTTCAAAAACAGCCTGGCCAGTCTGTGAGAGCATCTGTGACTGCCTCAGTGGAGCCAAGGTTCCCCAGAAAGAGGGCAAAGAACGCTTCCACAAGAGACGAAAGCCTCAGAGTTTTCCCTGCAAGGAGACACCTAGGAGAATCGATGTAGAAAAAGGTTCGCTTTGGATTATGTTTTCAGAGGTCTTGACCCATGGCTGACTGGTGGTGCAAGCCATCTAAAATGGCGTGGGGCTGGTTCTGGCCAAGGACACACGACAGAAACTGCTGCTGGGGGTCAAGTTTTCCTTCTGGAAAAATAAAAGGGTTGGGGAGTGGTTGGGGGGAGCAGTGGTGGAGAGTGCTTACCTAGCTAATAAGCTCAAGGCCAAGAGTTCAGCTTCTCAAGCCCGGAGACCATGGTGTAGCTGGTCAAAGGGATGAACTGGAAAGCCTGAGGAGCCGAGTTCTGGCCCTGGAACTTGTGCAAGGAGGGAACTGACCCACAATGTTGTCCTTGACCTCCACATGTAAAGAGGAGGTCAGACATCTGCAGAGAGGCAGCAAGGTGTGGCGGGATGGGTTATGTGGGGCGGTGCTTGGGATGTAGAGGGAATTTGGGTAGAGGCTGAAGAAAGAATCAAGTGGGGACAGGTGAGTGCAAGGGCAGAGTGATGCATACATTTGGACGAGGAGAGAGGCAGAGAGCTGGAAAGGAGGATGCCGTGGGTTTCTAGGACTACCACCATATTAAGCAGGTAATGAATGGGGAGCCACTGAAGGTTCTAGGGAGACAGAAGAATGAGATGAAAAAGAACAAGAAAGGTGAGGTGGAGACCATAGCAGGTAGAGACTAATGAGGACTCATGATTTCATGATGGTACACGCTGTAATCCCAGCACTTGGGAGGAGGAGGAGGCATTAGCTACATAGTGAATCTGAGCCAGCCAGAGGTTAGAGGCAACCCTGTCAGGAAAAAAAAAAGAAAAGTTAAAATGGAAAAGAAACAGAGTTGTGGGATGGGCAGAGGGAAATCTGGTGGCTCAGGGGACTGGTAGGATCATTTTACCAAGAGCAGAGGTACCTTTCATTCCCTGTGGCCCCCTTCAGGTACCAGGGACCTCTCAGTCCTCACCTCCACAGCTATATCATGTAGAACCAATCCGACAGTTATAAGTAAAGAAAGCACCGTCAAGGAGAAGCTGAGCCAGGTTTCCAGAGCCAGAGCACCCTTGGAGCCTGCCTGCCTCAGCAAACTGTGTCTGTGCTTCCCGGGGGTTTAAACTGTTAATTTGACAGGATCTAGAGTCACCTAGGAGACAAGCCTTCAGGCATGCCTGTGAGAGGTTCTCTAGGTTAGAGTAACTGAGGTGGGAAGAATCACTTGGCTGTGGTGGCACCATTCCATGAGCTGATGTCCCAGACTGAATAATACGAGAAAAGCCACAGAGCCAAGCACCAGCGGTCACCTCTCTCTGCTCCCTGACTGGGATACAATGTGACCAGCTGCCTCAGGCTGCCGCCCCCATGGCTCTCTACCTTGATGCCTGAACCATGAGCCAATAAACTGTCTTCCTTAAATTGATTTTATCCGGGTATTTTATCTTAACAGGAAAAGTAACAACACAGCCTTTGAAGCCCCCTCCCTGCCTGAGAATTGAGACACTGTAGCATCCCGCCCCCCAACACAATCCTGTAAGGCCAGAGAGCCTCTACAATGTTTCACGTTTGTTCTTTTTTAGAACTTTAACTTTTCTTGTCTTTTTAAAGATTTATTTAGTTGTATTTTATGTATATAAGCGTCGGCTTGTTTGTATAGCAGTGCACCTTCTGTGTGCAGTGCCCAAGGAGGCCAGGAGAGGGCATCAGATCCCTTGAAACTATTTTTACAGATGGTTGTGAGCCCCAAAGTGGGTGCTGGAAACAGAACTCAGCACCTATGAAAGAGCAGCCAGTGCTCTTAACCACCCAGCCATCTCTCCAGCCTGCAGTGTTTCCTTCTAAACAGGTACCTGTGATACACTAGATTTCTGAATCCTGCTCAGGAAAGTCTAACACCGGTAAGTACTGAGCAAACTAAGCAATTACAATCTACATGCTGGGCTACGATAGAGAAGTGTCTCTCTCTGCACTCCTCATTACATACCTGAACACAAGTGCTGCTGTGACATGGGACAGTCCACTGGCTAGCAGGACTCATGGGGAGGGGGGCGGGAGGGGGAGGGGGAGGGGACACAGCAGCTGCTCTGAAGTTGTCCTGGAGGTGAAGTGTGTCAGAGGCAAACAATGTGGGGCCAGAGGCTGTGCTGGGCCCCAGCTGAGGCAAATGCTCACAGGGTCTGAAAAGCGAGCCCTAGGCATCTTCAGGAAAGGCTCTCGGGCAGGGTAGGTGGGGCCAGGAGTGGGAGAACCGCACCTCAGAGCTGCAGCTTTGCCTGGGGAGCCCCCTGCCCCTGTTCCAGGGCTGAATTCTCCTTCCTGCCTTGCCTGTGTTCCTGAAGGAGGTTCTCCTCCTGAAGTCAGCTCCGCTCTGACTCAGTCAATGACTGGGGATTGTGAGAATCTTCCAGAATCTTCTTCCACAGGCGCTGTGCAGATTTAAAATGAGACTGAAAACTGAAACTTCTTTAAAAACAAAAACTAATTGTGGGGCAGGGAATGTGGATCAGTTGGTAGATTGCTTGCCTAGCATCCAGGAGGTCCTGGGTTCATCCCCAGCACTGCATAAGCTGGATGTGGTGGTGCACACCTGTAACCCAGCACTTAGGAGGTGGAGGCAGGAGGATCAGAAGGTGAAAGTCATCCTCTGTTGTTGGCAAGTGAGTTCCAGGTCAGTGTTGTCTCAAAAAACAAAACAAACAGCACACCTGAGCAGGTCCACTTAGGGCTGTTTGGAAGGCCGCGGAACCTGGATTATCACAAGATTATTTTTAATTTTTTTTTTTCTGAGATGCTTTTTCTACATACCCCTGGCTGTCCTGGAATTCTATCTGTAGACCAGGCTGACTTCAAACTCAGAGATCTGCCTGCCTCTGCCTCCTGAGTGCTGGGATTAAAGGCATGCGCCACCATGCCTGGAAAAGTATAACTTGAAATCTGTACAGCACCTTCGGAAGAAGATTCTGGAAGGTTCTTATAGCCACCAGTCTGGTCCGGTTGGTCGGCTTCTGCGCATGGGCAGGTGCTTCTCCAGGGCTCCCGAACAGCAAACTAAGCTGAGGCTGGGGTGCAGCTTAGAGAGCACTGGCCTTGCATGTTCTCTCAGGGTGCTCCAGGCCTGAGGGACCTGAGTTAGCTCTGATCACGAGGGGACATTTAAGCCTCATGAGGAGCTGGAAGAAAGCAAGAGAGAGCAGGCCCTGTGCAGCTCTGGAATGCCAGGCCCAACCCTATTCAGCGCGTGCAGACCTGGTGACAAGGCCTGAATGGGGAACCCATGACAGGTCTGAAACAGCCCTGAGCCCCGACATCAACCACAAATTCTTGATCCCAAACACTGTCTCTCTTCCTGAGTGCCCTGGGGTCAGGGAGCCAGAGTTCCACTCCTGTACGGGCTTTACTCCTTGTTGGTGAGGCTGCAGGCTAACAGCACCTGCCCTTCAGCCTTTGTGAGGAGCTGACTGGAAAGCAGAGACAGGAGGATGCTGCTGGTGCTCAGGCAGAAGTCAGTGTCTGTGCAGAGAATCCCCTTCCTCTCCTGCCTGCCTGCCTGCCTTGGCCTACACTGATTATCCAGGTTCTGGCCTTCCAAAGGGCCCCAAGTGGAGCTGCTCAGGTGTGCTGTTTGTTTTTGTTTCTTGAGACAATACTGACCTGGAACTCACTTGCCAGCTGAGGATGACTTTCACCTTCTGATCCTCCTGCCTCCACCTCTCAAGTGCTGGGTTACAGGTGTGCACCACCACAACTGGTTTATACAGTGCTGGGGATTGAACCCAGGACCTTCTGGATGCTAGTCTACCAACTGATCCACATTCCCAGCCACTAAATTAGTTTTTGTTTTGTTTTGGGTTTTTGTGTTGTTTTTGTTTGTTTGGTTGGTTGGTTTTTTCGAAACAGGGTTTCTCTGTATAGTTTTGGAGCCTGTCCTGGAACTCACTCTGTTAGGTTATAGATGGCTATGAGCTGCCCAGCATGGGTGTTGGGAACCGAACTCAGGTCTTTGAGAGCAGTGCTCTTAACCACTGAGCCATCTCTCACAGCCTCCCCACCCCTATTAGGTATTTGTAAATTTTAGTTTTTCACAGCATTTTGAGGGGCTGGGGATGTAGTCCATTGGGTAGAGTGCTTGACTAGGAAGCTTGTAATTCTTGGTTGGATCACTCTCACTGCATGAACTGGGCATGGTGGCACACACCTGTAGCCCCCAAACTCAGGAGGTAGAGGCAGGAGGTTCAGGAGTTCAAAGTCATTCTTGGCTACATAGCCAGTTGGAGGCCAGTCTGGGCTATAGGAAACCCTGACTCCATAAAACAAGAAGGAAATGTGGATGTGGGGTCTGACACAGAAGATGGCCAGATGATGCCACAGGGGAATGCCGCACAAAGGTAGAGGCAGAGGAGAGACAGCTGCAGACCAAGAAGGCCAGGGACTGGTGGCGACCCATACAAACCCGGACCAGAACAGGCACATTCGGTGCTGAGAGCCCCGGCAAAGCTGGTGCCTTGTCTTGGGTCTGCAGGCCTTCAGAGTGACAGAACAGACCCACCGAGGTAACAGCAGCCTTGGGAACTGCAGGGCCTCGAGATTCTCTCCACCGAACTTCTTTTCCTGGTACACTTTTACATCAGTTGTACACATTTTGTTAACAAGTAAAATTCCCATAAAAATGAAGACCATGATAAGCCAGCCACCTAGCTGGATTCAATCACCCGACAACGACGGCTTCTCTCTGGGGACAGCTTTGTTAGAAAAGGAGTTGGGGGCTGGGGATGCTTGTTTAGCATGTGAGGAGAGACCCTGGGTGCAATAGGAAAATAAAAAAAATTAAAGATAAGGCCACAAAAGGGAGTCAAAAGGAGACTACCAGGCGGCAAAAGGTGTTGACATGTGGGCACCCAGCTGGAGGAGCTTCCAATGGAAAAGAGAAAACCCCTTATTAGCTAGAATTATCTCTAGTGATTGGAGCTTTCGTGGGTGAGTATCTCCCCTCTGCCTACTTTGTTATTACATCTCAGGAAATTCAGACCCAGAAAGGCTGGGTGATCTGTCCACTACCACACAGCCCGAGTGGAACATCACTGGTGGCTGGGCTCACAGACAGAGTAGAGGCTGCAGACTCTAAAGGCCAAATGAACAGATTGCCCCGTGTGTCCTAACCATCGATGGTGGTATCTGGGTGGATTGCAGAAAGGTGACATATCTGGGAAGCATGGAACCCAGACCAGAGCTGTCTCAGGTAGAAGACCACAGCCTAAGGAACACCTTGAGATTTTCATCTGCCTTGTCTGGCTGGACCACTTGTGAGAAAAGGTATCTGTGCAGGGAGCCATCCATGCACGGATCGTATATCCAGTGATCTGCCAGGGCTTATCCCAGAAGCCCTGCACCCCTGTCCTGTCTGTGCTGTTAAGGGTGACATGTGTCCTGTGTCACCCCTGTTTCTCCACCACTGATACACAAAGGGCCATGTGTGGGACAAAGGGAGAAGTCTGGGATAAAGGCCGGGCTCGCGGCTTTTCAACACACAGGCAGAAAATAATAGGCTCCAAGGCTTCAAATAACTGCGGATGGAGGGTGGTGGTAGAGCACTTGCTATCCAGCTCACCTAAAGCCCAGGCTCCATTCCCAGCCAGAAAGACCCCAACTGGTTATGAGTAGCATCAAAGCTTGACTGAGGCAGGAGGAGGGGCCAGGTGTAAGTCACACTGGGGGCTACTGCTACCAGGATGGCATTAGCTCTATCCTTCTAGGTGACCTGACTTCTCCTTTCGACTCTTCCCCTCTCCTACTCCTCCTCCCAGCTCCTCCTCTTTTTCTTATGAACCCAGTGAATCACAGGCATACTTCGAACTTACCATGTAGCTGATGCTGACCTTGACCTTCTGGCTCTTTGGCCTCCACCATTGCTGGGATCGAAGGCATGCACCTAGGCAGCAAACCTCCACCATTGCTGGGATCACAGGCATGCATGCACCTAGGCAGCAAACCTCCACCATTGCTGGGATCACAGGCATGCATGCACCTAGGCAGCAAACCTCCACCATTGCTGGGATCACAGGCATGCACCTAGGCAGCAAACCTCCCATTGCCCCCATGCCACTGTCACCCCCTGGGGTCTTTGTTTATTCCTGCTAGTTTTGCCATCATGACACAAATACTCCAGAATGACAGTAAATATTCTGAGCATTGACCCTATGCAGATCCAGGCCCTCACAGGGACCCCAGCTAGGGCTCTACAACCAGGGCTCTGCAGTTACCATCATTTGCAAATGAGGAGTGCTCAGAGATCAGCCTAGAGCTCATCTCTTGTTTAAGGTAACAGCTGATAAGGGACCGAGTCCAAGACTTTACATCTGTATCTGATTCCAGAGCCCACATCTGCCCCAAAGCTGGAAACCTCAGGCCAGAGGGGCCTTATCAGCCTTGCTGTGTGACTTAGCATAAATCACTCACCCTTGCTGAGTCTGTTTCCTTGGGAAAGTGGTGTCGGGGGTGTGCCTGGGGGTCACCTAGGAGTCAAGGGATTCTGGGATTATAGCAATGGGAGTTGGCCCACCCCACCCAGGCTCAGATGACCAGTCCCAATGGCCTGAGTACCCAATCAGGGAGGCCTTGGATCAGGCCATAAGTGGGCACGAGGAGGAAAGCTGCCTCCCTGGCTTTGTTTATTGTCTGGAGGCTAGGAATATTTTGAATTGTTGTGTTTAGGAAGGGAGGGGAAATACCCAAATATAAGAAGGCAGCCTCAGAGAGGCTCCAGCAAGAATGTGGAGGAATTAGGGCAGAGGAAGCGGGCCTGCCTGGGTATGTCTGGGCAGCTATGATGTCATAGGGTTATAGCACCCGTGGGCCAAGGCTTCTGGGTCCCGAGGAGCCATTCACACTATTTGGAGAGCTTATTTAACAATTATGTAAACCAAACACTTAGGAGGCAGGAGGATCGCTGTGGGTTTGAGGTTAGCCTGGGATGCATGAGATCCTGTCTAAATATGTAAAAAGAAATAGTTTCACACTCAGTTAAACTGGAATTTCTGGTGAGGAGGAGAAATAGACATCAGCATTTCTTTTTCTTTTTCGTTTGTGTTCTGTTTTTCGAGACAGGGTCTCTCTTTGTAGTTTTGACTATCTTGGATCTCTCCATGTAGACCAGGCTGGCTTGAACTCCCTTGAGATCCTGCCTGCCTCTGCCTCCCAAGTGCTGGGATGAAAGGTGTGCGCACCATCATGCCTGGCAGGCACTAGGTCTCTTTTCTGTGGTTCTGAGGATGGAACCCAGGGCCTCCAGCAAGCATTCTACTATTGAGCTCCAGCCAGCCTTGTGTCAGGGTTTCTTAAACTATCCAAGTGACTGCTGCTATGAGCTGCCAAGGTAAAGAGCACCTGCAGAGGGGCTGGAGAGATGGCTCAGTGGTTAAGAGCACTGACTGCTCTTCCAGAGGACCGGGTTCAATTCCTAGCACCCACATGGCTACCCTCACCTGTCTTTAGGGCACACAGACATATATGCTCGTCCTGGTATTAATTTCCAGCATCCACATGGTGCTTTTGCCCTCTTTGGTACCAAGTACACACGTAGTGCAAATACATACATGCAGGCAAACTACTCTGATCAGTGGGACCAACCCTCCACATGCACCCTAGTTTTAGAGGTAGGAGGTCTGGGTGGAGCCTAGCACCCTGCTTTTCATCCCAGCTCCTCCATATTTTGGCTTGGGCTAGTCTCTGAGAACCCCTTCCTGCATCCCTGAATCCAAGCGGCCCGAGAAGCCTTCCTTGGCTTGGGTCCCTCTGTACCCCAAGATAGAGAGAAAATAGGGAATCTCTGCCCACTCACAAAACAGGACCCAGGCTGGGGCACAGGGGACTCGGGACAATGGGCAGGTGGCTATCTGAGAAGCCAGGCAGGAGACCAAGGAGCTGAGATCTAAGGGGGTCACCCTGAGAAGGGCTGCGGGGCAAGTGCCCTGCACCGGGAGCAGGACTGCAAAGACTCTGAATCAGGGGTGCCCGAGTCCTGAGTGCCTGGGAAGATGAGTGTGTGTGTTTGTGGGGGTTCCGTCTCATGGGCCTCCAGGAGCATGGGACTGCACAGAGCATGACTCAAAGCCAGAAGTAGGCCTGAATGGATCTGGGAGCCTTTCGTTTTGGATTTTACTGAGGTGTATGTGGTCCCTTGGTATCTGTGAGGGATTAATTCTGGGGGATACCCCCTCCACAGTACCAATATTTTAAAAAGAAATTTAGTAGTATTATCATCTCTCTCTCTCTCTCTCTCTCTCTCTCTCTCTCTCTCTCTCTCTCTCTCTCTCTCTCTCTCTCTCTGTGTGTGTGTGTAGGTCAGAAAAAAACCTTGTAAGATCTTTTCTCTCCTTCCACTTTCATGTGTGGATCAGGGATGGAACCCAAGTCTTCAGGCTTGGTGGCATGCCTTCCCTCTATCTACAAATGTTTGAGCCCCTTGTGTGAAGTGGTGATGAGGTGGCGTTTTTGTGATGTTGGCCCCTTCCCTGAACACTGAGTCAGCTCTAGATGGGCTGTGGCGGTCTCCCTGCAGGGCGCTTGCTTAGCCTGTGCCAGACCTCGGTTCTAATAGGTGTTGCCAGAAAATGATAACTGTAATAACATAATACTCTGTGGAGGCTGCGTTAACAGTTATCCTACCGAATGTTTCAGGGAATAATAACAAGGAAAATTTCTGTATATGTTCAATATAAATACAATTTTTCCTTAATTTTTCTTTTTAATAGATAAAGTCTAAAGAAGCCCAGACTGGCCTAGAACTCTTCATATAACCCAGGATGACCTTGAACTTGTGATTCTCCAACCTCCTAGGTGCAGAGATTAAAGGCATGTGCCACCAAGTCCAGTTTATAGAGTGTTGGGGACTAAACCCAGGGTTTTGTGAGTTCTAGAAAACAGTACTACATTCCCAGCTAAAGGCAGTCCTTTTTCCTTTGCTTAACATTGGTTTTTAAAGGTTTGTTTTATTTGTATTTATGTGTACATATGTGTGTCTGTGGGTGGGTATGTGCTGGTGCTGCAGAAGGAGACAAGAGGGTACCAGGTCCCCTGGGGGTGGAGCTGCAGACCCTGTGAGAGTCGCTTGATGTGGGCACTGCGAACTGAACTCCCCGGGATTCTTCAGAGCGGTGTTCTCTCTTTAACCACTGAGCCGTCTCTTCAGCCCCTTGGCTTAATATTTTGATCCCTAACTGGATAGGAGGAAGAACGGGGTGGGGGTGGGCACTGCAGTATCAAAGACCAGTGTGCTGCCACTGCAGTAAGCATTCAGACGAGCACATCTAGCACTCGTGCGGCCTCCTCAGGCCAGGCTGCCGAGTCCACCCTCCCAGGGTACTCCGGTCCCACAGCTCTGCCGCTCCCCTCCCTCAGGCAGCCCTTGCTCTCGGATCCCCAGGCTGATTTTCCATATAAATGAAACCACAGGGAGTCTGGCTTCTCTCACCCAGGGTGTTCCGAGCTCCCTCGTGGTTCTGCGCATCCCAGGAGTCCTTTTGCGAGAGCTGCAATCACTCTGCTTCTATTTTCCTGTTGATACAACCCGGCTGTTTCCATTTTTAGCTGCCATGAATTGTGCGGCCATTCACATTCTTGCACAAGGGGGTAGGATTCTGAGTCTCAATACTTGGGTGTGGGGTGGTTTGCTCAGAAGCCAAGAGTTCAGCCTCACTTGAAATTTCTCACGTTATCTAAAACTGCCGAGCTGTTTTCCAGAGTGGTGGTGCCCTCCTATGTTCTCAACTGGGAGTGGAGATGGGCTAGGGGTGGGAGAAGGCCAGGAATAAGCAGGCCCCTGCAATCGAGCTGGCGCGGCCTTGCAGCGATGTGTACTAGCTTGCTTGTGAGTCCCTGGTCCCTTGCAGCTCTGCCACTCGCTCGACACCTTCCCTCTCTGGCTCTGGGGCAGTCTGCTCCCTCAGAGAGAGGAGGAAGTAGGGCTTAGGGACTTACCTCCCCAAGACCACATCCGGCAATGGTTTCCCATGCTCCTTTGCGCTGGCTGCATGCAGGGCACTGCTAGGGAGCCTGCCTCCTGGGTGCTTCCTGCTTGGAGCTCCAGCTTTGGCTGAGTCCCAGGCTGCAGGAGGCCAGTGGGCAACATGCTTTGGGTAGGGAAGAAACAGCATGAGTGAAGGCTCTGAAGTGGGAAGGCCCCGGGCACACGGGCATGTGGGTAGGAGGAGCATTTCCACATGCCCAGGGGTGGACGGTGCCAGAGACCCTGCTCAGTGCTTCCCATGAATTATCTCCACAGGACCCTCACAGCAGTCTTGGGGGGAACTGGTGTTCTGTTTGGTCTGGCTGTGCAGATCAGGACACACAGGCCAGGAGGGGACCTGGGATTTGCAAGCAGGCAAGAGGAAGGCAGGTAGGCAGGACACAGGTTCCTGAGAGGCAGGGTACTCTGATCGGGTTCTATGGTGTGACCACTGGCACATTGCTGGACATGTGGACACACTGGAGAGGGGGTGCCTAGGAGAAAGTGATGTGGCTGGGAAAGGGACCACTCACCACCTAACAGCCCTGTTTGTCTTTTCAGGGTTATAATGGAGAATGGTGCCCTGAGTCCTGTGAGCTGGCCAAGATGATCCTCGATCCTCTGCAGAGCTGGTGCCAAGTGGCCTTCCCCAGCCGGCCAGATGGCCCAACATGTGCAATACCTCCCTCAGCATTGTGACTACTCTTGATGACCTGACAGATAGGACAGGAGCTCCTCTGGCAGGGTCAGGAGGTTTTGTTCAAAGCCCCGGATCGATTTGATGTCACTATTGAGAGCTGCTGAGTAATGTACTCCCAGTGGCTTTTTACAAACCGCGTTCACCGCTGTGAGTTAACAACCGCGGACCAAAAGCCCAAATCCTGGCCATCACCCTGCGCGTGTCCCTAGGAGCTCTGCCTGAACATCGATTTTTCATTCCTGAAATGAGTTGGTCCCATTGGAACGTCGGCCAGTATTTGGCTCATGGAAGGAACTTCTGTCTGGCTTTCCTTGAAGGGCCTCCTAAGCGCCAATGTTTTTGGTGCCTTGTGTGCCCAGCAGCTCTCTCCGATTCTCCCAGCTCCCGCCTCTGGCCTGGGTCTGGGTTCCCAGCTCAGACCTCCTACAGGACCAGCTGGTGACATGGAGACATTGACAAACTAGGAAGTAACTGTGATATCTCTGGGGGGTTCGTGCTCTTCAGTGCCAGATAGCTGTGGACAGGTAGGTGATGGGCTAGCAGGCAGCCTATTCTGACAGCTTTCAAGAGAATCTAAGTTTCCTTTTTTTAAAGCTTCCCCCCCCAGCATTCATTCATTCATTCATTCACTCATTCATTCAATGTGTGTGGGGGCACCACAAGGTGTATAGAGGTCAGAGGACAACTTCTATGAGTTGGCTCTCTCCTTCTACCATATAGGTTCTGGAGATCCAACTCAGATCGGATCTCTTTTGTAGCAATTGCCTTTACCTGTTGAGCCAACTTGCTGGCCCTATTGTTTTGTTTTGTTCTTGGAGATAGGATCTGATTAAATTGTGGCCAATGCTCCTGCCTCAGTCTTTTCAGTGCTGGAATCATAGGTTTATTTATTTATTTTAGAGTGTGTGTGTGTGTGTGTGTGTGTGTGTGTGTGATGCAGGTATGTGCATGCGCACAGGAGTGCAGTGTCCTCAGAGTCCAGAAGAAGGTATCAGATCCTCTGGGGCTGGAGTGCAAGGTGGTTGTGAGCTGTCTGATATGGGAGATGGAAACTAGACTCTGGTCTTCTGCAAGAGCAGTTTGAACTCTGCTGATCTAGGATCTTACATAGCCAAGGCTGGACTTGAACTCCTGATCCTCTGCCTCCTATGTGCTGGGATTACAAGTGTGTACTGTTGTGTCTGCACAAATTATTCGAGACAGTCTTCCTATGTAGTCCTAGCTGGCCTGAAATTCACTGCATCACCAGGATGGCCTCAACTCACAGAGATTCACCTTCCTCTGCCTTCTGAGTGATGGGCTCAAAGGTGTGCGACACCATGCCTGGATTGAAATTTTATTATTATTTTGTTTTTTTGAGACAGGGTTTCTCTGTGTAGCCCTGGCTGTTCTGGAACTCGCTCTGTAGACCAGGTTAGCCTCTAACACGGAGATCCACTTGCCTCTACCTCCCTAGTGCTGAGACTCAAGGAATGTACCATCACTCCACAGCCTGAAATGATTTGTTTTAAAGAGACACAGTGTCCCTATCTCATCAGGCCAGCTCCAAACTCCTGGGCCCAGCAGTCCTGGCCAACAGCTGGTGATACAGGTGTTTGTTTATGCAAAATCACCTCAATTTTGATGCATGGCAATGAAACACACACCACAATGGATGAAGCCCTGTGCAGGCAAAGCATCTGGAGCTGGATTTAGTGCAGGCTGCCCCGCTTGAGACTTCTGACTGCTCTGAGAGTCCATGGTCTCTCACATGCTGAGCTCATGCTTCATGCCTGACTGACCTGCTGCACCCACAGCCTAGGGCTGGGTTCTCCCAAAGGCCCCTGGAAACAAACAGATGGTCTAGGTTTAGATTCCAGCTCTGTGATTCATTGGCCAAGCATTCCCAGGCCAATTATTTTCTCTATGGCTCAGTTTTTCCTTCTGTAAAATGGGAGAAATAGCAGCGCTGAGCTCACAGGGATGCTCTGGCAAGGGGGCGGTCGAATCTGTGTTCACGAAGTGAATTCTGCCAGCCATGAAAGTGCTACAGAAAGGAAGCTAAACAAAAATAAATATAGCAAGTGAGGTGACCCAAGTGGCATTCAGCTGTGACCCCAGCTACCCAAGGGCTCTGCAGCAGGATGACTTGAGCCCAACCATTTGGGGGCAGGCTAGGCAATGTAGTGGTGTCCCTATCTCAAAATATAATAAATAAATACGAGCACTTTCTCTGCACCATGCCCGTGAAGCCTTGTGCACTTGATAGAGTCAAGGACCAGATCTCATGGCTCACAGAGCTGGCATTGCGGAAGGAAAGGTGGATGGGTTCCTGAGCTGCATCCCACCACTCTTCCTAGCCATCACTTGTGTGATGCTGTGTGGGTCATTCTGAGGTTCAGACCTCCATAAGAGACTTTCCAGATTTCATCCCTGGACGTGCTATGCCACTGGGGCCTCCATTGCCCTGACTGCCTGCACAGTCCCGTGACAAGGCCTTTGCAGCCTTGCAGCCCTTGCTTCCTCTGCCCCCTCCCCCCACCACCCAGGCCCCTCCATCTGCCCAGTGGCCCTGGGCTTCCTCAAGTGTGCACTGGGTTCAAACTTCAGCCACTTCCCTACCCTCTGACCTGCCCCTTGGCCTTGGCACTTTGCGCTGTGGGTAGTGACAAGTGAGCCTGGAAAGTGGGGGATGATTTTTTTTTTGGGGGGGGGATGGGGTAGGGTTTCAAAACAGGGTTTCTCTGTGTAGCCCTGGCTGTCCTGGAACTGGCTCTGTAGACCAGTCTGGCCTTGAACTCAGAGATCCGCCTGCTTCTGTCTTCTGAGTGCTGGGATTAAAGGCGTGAGCCACCACTGCCCACCTAATTTTTTTTTTAAGTTTAGGTATGTAGTCCAGGCTCACCTTGAACTCCTGATGCTCCCGAGTGCTAAGATTATAGGAGTGTGCCATCCCACCCACTGTCTGGAGTTCCTTCTCTCTCCTCTGGCCTCAGTTTTCTCTCCTGTACAGGGGTGTGTTCATAAAAGCAGCAGCAGAAGCTACCTGGGTCTTTGGGTGTGCTCCTGGACTACAGACAGGAGGGACCACTGTGTAGATTGGCTGGAGGTGGTCTTGGGGGCACCTCCCGGGAGGACAAGCTGAAGCCCAGGGGCAGGGGGCCTGGATGAGGCCTGCTAGAGAGGAAGTCCCCTTCTGTTATTTGGCTTCTTGATGTCTTGTGCCAGCCTAGGACAATGGGCTCAGGCTGGCCAGGTCGGGGCCTTTATTCTCAGTTTAAGAGGCAAAAGGCTAGGTGTGCTAGCTAACAGCCGCTTGTGTGCAGCCAGGGTGGCGAGGAAAGCAAAGGAAGTGGGCACTCAGAGAGGGGCAGGCCTTAGTGAAGGTCACACAGCGCCACCTCGGGCTCAGCCAGGTTGTGGGTGTGTACTGTCAGAAAGAGGACCCGCTCATTCAAATAAGGGCAAGAAGAAGGGCACACTCCCCATCTCCATTTAAAAATAGTCACATTTGCTGACACTTGTTTGGCACTTCCTAGGTGCCGGGTGCCCTGTTCAGGCCATTTACACTGTTAACCTTGGGTCCTCCCAGCAGCCCAAAGTGATGAGTTCCACTATTTTTATTTCCGTTTTACAGATGAGGAAACCAAGACACAGAAGGTCTGAGGAACTTGCCTGAGGTCACACAGCCAGGACGAAGCCAAGAGCGTTACAAAAGCACAGCTTCATGTGGACCGGGGGGCTTGGCTCTGGTGATCATTTCCACAGCAGCTCAGCCAGGCTCGCAGAGCTGCACACTGGCCAGGAGGTTGTAGGGGAGGAGGGAGAGATTCTGGCACCGACCTAGCAGCTGCAGCAGCCCCAGGCCTCATCTCCAGAGCTAGGTGGATGTGCTAGAGAACGTTGTGATGTGGTCGTGGCTATCAGGACAGGAGATGAGCCAGGGGTCTGGGTCTCTAGCTCCTCAATCGCCCGCAAGAGGGGTCTGAACAGTGCCATTGGCCACCAGCCTTTCGATAGAGCATGAGGATGGGTGCGCGCGCTCGACGAGGCGAGCTCGGGCTCTTTGTGTGTCCGAGCTCGTGCGCGCGTGCGTGCATGCGTGTGTGTGTGTGTGTGTGTGTGTGTGTGTGTGTGCGCGTGTGTGTGTGTGCTTGTGTGTCCCGCGTGTGGGCGTGACCAAGAGTCCAGGCCCCGCCCCAGGCCCCGCCCCAGGCCCGGCCAAGCTGGTATTTTTCCACCCAGCAGGATGGGTGATGCGGAGAGCTGCCTGTTCAGACAACAGACACGCGAGGTCAGGGAGAAGCCGCTTATAAATTACCGCTTCCTCCGCGCCGCCGCCAGCGTCGTGCTCCGGGACCTGCTTGCAGTCGAGCTCCAGTGCCCAGCCGCCAACGCTGCGATCGCCACCAGCCCCGCCAGTCCCTCCAGTCCTGGGCCATCCGCCGTGGGCTTAGCCACCCAGGTACCCAGGGCGCGCGGGCCGCGACTGCAGCCCCCTCCCCGGGCCGCGCTCCGCCACCTCCCCGAGTCCCTGCAGGTCTGGCCTCCCCGCGTTCCGCCATCCCTTTCACCACCGGGGGTGGGGAGTGGGGGGGCACCGAGGGTCTCCTGCTCAGCCCCGCTGACGAGGGGAGTTATTGTTTCCTTGGCGAAGGGGCTGGGGCTGCTGGTGCGGCGGCAGGTGTGTGTGTGTGTGTGTGTGTGTGTGTGTGTGGTGTGTCCCACGGGGTGTCTCCTTGTCCCTGAATGTCTGTTTCTGAGGGTGACTGTTTCTCCACCCCAGGCAGCCGTGCACATGTGCGCCTCAGGGTGTGTGATGCTCCCTGTGTCCTGGGCTGTTATACCTGCGTGTAGTGTGGTCGTGTGGCTCTGTCTCCTGATGTGCGCTCTTGTGTGTCCCTATATATGTCTTGTCTGTGTGAACCTACGTGTGGTTGTGTCTCCTGTCTCCGGAACCCTAGCCGTAGGCACGTGTGTGCCCCTGAATGCAGCTATCTCTGGGTCCCTGGTGGTGGACAAGTCTGGTGTCTTTTAGCTGTGCCTGAGAGGGCATCCCTTGTGCCCAGTGGACCCAATGGTCATCTTTAGCTCTCCGTAGTATTTAGGAGAGGTGAGAGCGAGGTATGGCTCCAGGTGCTGCCTGGGTGTGGCATGCAGGTAGCAGTGACAGCCGCCCCCAGGCTTGAGTAGCAGGACTGAGGCCAGGAGGGACAGCCAGGGGCAATGGCCAGTGGATCGGCTGGACACATCTTCCTCTAGACTTCACCCCTTCCCTTTGTAGGTTCCTCTTTTGGGTGGGAGGTTCTAGTCCGCTCCCACTGGGTAAGCCACACAAGGAGCTAGTCTCAAGAACAGGTCCTACAGCCCCAAAGCCTCAGCCTAGACTAGCCTGGCCGCAAAGGAGGCGTGTGCTAGGCAGGGCCACGGACCTGGCTATTTTGGTCACTGCCGGGCCTCTGCCAGAGCCCTGCCTCCCCCAGGACCAGCCCCAAAGGCTTGGGAGACAGCCTGGGCCCCCGTTTCCTGCCTGGGGAAATAAATCATCTCAAAGACTGGCCAGGCTCTTGACCCAGAGGGTCTTTGGACTGCGGTTTGGTAGCACGTGGCTCCATTTGGATGTCAGTAAATTGGCCTCTGATTTGGCACAGCTGGATTTCAAATAAATGTCATGGAGATCTTTTTTAAATTAAAAAAAAATTTTTTTTTTGTTGGCTGGTAGGGAGGGGATCTCACCCAGAGTCTCTAAGCCAGAAGGAGTTTATTTTTATGAGAGAGCGGGTGAGCGCTTAGCAACCGCCTGCCTGCCTCCCTCTCTACCAGGGAGTCATCGGGGAATGGGGGGTGAAGGGGAGGTGTTTTAGCAAGATGATGGTGGGTGGCTGGAGGGGGACCTAACGCATCAGCTGAGAACCCACAATAGGATGGTATTGGCAGATTCTTGGAGACTGTCTTAGACTTTGGCTCAGCCATCCAGTTAACCTTGGGCAATGTTTCTTGTCCTCAGTTTCTTCACCTGTAAAATGGGTGGGGCATATTACCCACTGGGTATGTCAACCAGGGATCCAAGAGCCAGCACTTGTCCCCAGACAGAGTGTGTACCTCTTAATGGTGACCTTGGGTAGTTCTCTTAGCTTGGGCTTGGCTGTCCAGGCGACAAGGACGCTAAGGCCAGCCTCGCCTTGTCCTTGAGGGGATTGAGGGAGATGAGGCTGAATAAGCTTGCGGTAAGCTGTAAAGCCGGGCTCTCGGCTCTAGAGCTCCTGATTAGACGGTGTCACGAGGTCTTGGGTCACTGTGGTATGTGGCAAGGGCCATAGCGCAGTCCAGAGCAAGCTTTTGTCCCCTGGGAGATACCCTGGTACTGCCTGTAGCTCTGCTGTGATCAGCCTCCCTGACTTTCTCACCTCCTCCCTACCCTGCCGTGGGCCACATCTGCTTGGTAGAATCTGCAGGATGAGACCGCGGGGAAGAGCCCGTTCCATAGATGGGCCAACCGACAGCTGCCTAGGAGCCTGTCTTGCTTGATTGGGTTTCCAAAAGCCTTGTCGTCATGGCCAGCTGTGCATTTTGGCTTCACAGAGCTGGGGCCACCGATTTGTTGGGGACATGGAGGTGGAGTTGGGTCTGGAGAAAATGGGAGACAAAGGTATTCTGCTAGAGGGTGTTGAGGAGGGGGGCCTTAGTGCCTCATATTCCTTCCTCTCTACACCTTCGTGTGGGGCTCTGCTACCATTTCTGCAGCAAGTGTTGCCCTCCGCCCCAGCCCACCCAGAGGCAGCCTGGGCCCTGGGGACCCTGTTTCTAACCTCGACTTGTCAAAGGTTTAGTTCTCCGAAAGTTTCCAAAGGTCTCAGTGATAAGGTGCCATGAGTCACTGAGCACATTCCTGGACACAGGAAAGAGCTGTCAATCACAAGGACTCCCTGGAATCCTGCCCAGCCACTGCCATTGAGGGATCTGGGTGGGGATAGAGGGCCGGCCTGGAACCCCAGGCCGAGCTGACTGATCTCTACTTCAGCAGCGGTCATGGGCAAGGGCCAGGCTCTTTGGGGCTTCGGTCTGCTTCCTGGTGTTTGCCAACTTACCCCAGATAAAGAAAGTAAATCTATGTGTTGTGGGGAGTACCCATGGTCCTGGAACTTCCAAGCCCTGAGTGAGAACTAGAGCTCATTTTTTAAAATTTATTTTTATTTTATGTTCACTGGTGCTTTGCCTGCATGTGTGTCTGTGTGACAGTATCGGATCTCCTGGAACTGGAGTTACAGACAGGTGTGAGCTGCCATGTGGGTGCTGGGAATCGGGATCTCCTGGAACTGGAGTTACAGACAGGTGTGAGCTGCCATGTGGGTGCTGGGAATTGAACCCAGATCCTCTGGAAGAGCAGCCAGTGTTCTTAACCTCTGAGCCATCTCTCCAGCCCCTAGAGGGCATTCGTAATGTGCCTCATTTAGTTGGTTAAGAAACCTTGGCTTTGAGGTTAGAATGTTGGCTTGGAGGGGCTAGAAACCTAGAGTGGCTGCTGCAGTGGTCCCTGTCATCCACAGGGTTCCTTGAAGGGGTCTTAAGAGTGTGTGACCCAGTGTCTGCTTGGTTGTCTGCTTGGTTGGAGATGATGTCAGAGTTGATGCCTCCTATGGACAGAGAAGCAGGGTGAGCTGGTCTAGTAGGCAGGAGCACAGAGGACTTAAAGGTACCGTGACATGAAATAACCGAGCATGTTTGTAGACCATGCCCACAGGGTCCCAGTTAGAGAGAGGCCCAGAGGCCTCTGGCCTCTCTCTAAATAATCTGGCCAGAGCCAGGTGGTGGAGGGATATGAGTTCCAGGCATATCATTATGGGGCTTTATCAGGAGGGTAGCAGGGAGAGAAATAGGTTTGAACAGGGTCTGGGCTCAGTAGCAGGAATCAATCAAACCTGGAGCCTGGGAGAGAACCCTAATGGTGATCAAGGAGCTGGGCTGGGCACCAGAGATCGAGTGGCTGCTCGCTGGCCTACCATTGGACAGGGTACAAGGCATTTTCTGTACCAATGAATCTGTACCAACCTCAAGCTCTTTCTGTAAACTCCAGGTGAAGTCTGGACGCTCGTTTTAACAGGTACCAGGCCATTAACTTGCTGGTTCCCACCTCCCTGGAGCATGCAGGTCTGGCATCTTAGGGAAAGTTATAGGCAGGTCTGGGGGTGGGGGGTGGGGAGTTCCCTTCCCACCACTTTGGGTTAGAAGTTTCTTTTGGAAACCTGAGCTGAGGCTGGGCTTTGGGGGATGGGGTCAGAGAGGCAGGAAGATAGGATTTTTTTTCTTTTTCTTTTGGTGTGTGTGTGTGTGTGTGTGTGTGTGTGTGTGTGTGTGTGTGTGTGTGGTGTTTGACCTGGAACTGACTATGTAGCCCAGGCTGGCCTGGAATTTGCAACAATCCTTCTTCCTTAGGCTTCTGAGTACCGGGATTACAGGTGTGAGCTGCTGTGCCTAACTCTTCCCTGTGATTTTTAAAAAAGCATTTGGATTGGGCAGTTGGTGGTGCACGCCTTTGATCAGCACTCAGAGGCAGAGGCAGGTGAATCTTTGAGTTCGAGGTCAGCCTGGTCTAGAGAGCAAAGGACAGCCAAGACTATACAAAGAAACCCTGTCTTAAACACCCCCTCCCCCCACAACAACAACAAAAGCATCTGGGGAGATACAGCTCAGCAGGTAAACCTGGAAACTGGTTAAATCACCACCATGGAAGGAGAGAACTCCACCAAGATGTTCTTTAACCACCAATGAGACCCTGGCATGCCACATAAGATACACACAATAATAAAAAATAACATTGTTTGTTTTTAAAGGAAAAAGACATTTTAAGGATTTATGACTATAGGTCAGTAGTAGTATCGTGTGCAATTAACCTGATGCTCCAAGTTTGACTTGTGGTGCCCCTCCCCCAATTCAATTAAAATTGAAGTATAATGTATGGAAATGCAGAGATGCTTCGTAGTTCAATGGACTTAGACATCAGTGTAACCAGCACCAAGATCAAGATAAACATCCCTTATGTTTGCACACACATTTGTGAATGAACTTATGTGTGTTGATGTATGTGGGGTGTGTGAGTGCAAATGTGTATGTGTGTTTGTGGAGGCTAGAGGTCAACATTACATGTCTTCTCAGTGGTTCTGTGTGTGTGTGTGTGTGTGTGTGTGTGTGTGTGTGTGTGTGTATGTGTGTGTTCATGTATGCACACGTGTGTGGAGGCCAGAGGTCAGCATCAGGTCCTTTCCCCCATCACTCTCCATGTTACTTTTTGTGACAGGTTCTCTTACTGAACTGGGAGCTAGGATGGATGGTGGCCAACAAACCCCACCCTCCCCGGGAATCTTTGTCTCCCCCCCTCCAGCGCTGGGTTTACGTGAGTGCGAGGGAGGCCACATCTGCCTTTTTATATGCGGGTGCTGGGGACCTGAACTCAGGTTATCGTGCTTGTACAGCCCAGGCTAGAGCATCTCTCTTAGCTCTTCCCACTCCCTGCTTTTTTGTTTGCTTGAGGATGGAACCAGGACTTCACACTTGCGGCGAGGCAGGCACTATGGCACTGAGGCCACATCCCCGGCTCTTTGCAGCCCTTGAGACAGCACTTCTACATGTCTGTCACATGCGTTTTGCCAAGTCACCGCCTCCTGTCAGTGGATTTGTGCGAGGCATGATGAATCACCCTTGTGATCCCAGCATTGTGTGTATGTATGTATTATTGTATGGCTAACTGTAGCCCAGACATATTAAACGGAAGATTCTAGAAATGAGCAGTTCATGAGTTGTTGAATACATTTTATGACAGTATAGGGTTATAATTCTATTTTATTATGAGTTATTGCTCTGAGTGACTAATTTATAAATTAAACTTTATCTTACTTATGTGTAAGAGGGAAAAAGCTGTATAAACTGGAGGTCATTGCTTTGGCATTTGGTGTGCCCTGTGGGCAAGAGGCTTGAAACCATACTACAGCCTGTCCATCTGTCCTGCAGGGTTTTTTTTTTTTTGTCTGTAGGTGTGGGATTGTGAAAAACTCTTCTGTGGGCATTGTGTGCAAGCTTTTTTTTCATATATATAGAAATGAGAAACTGCCAAATGATTCACTTTTAAGTTATAAATCATATATCTCATGCAATGCAGAACCATTGTAAGCTAAAATACATTCCCTTTAGATCATTACAAAATATATGAGGCTGGGTTGAGGGTATAAGCTGTGGGTGTGTGCTTGCCATGTGTGAGGCCCTGGGTTCCATCACCAACACTGCAACCTGAGTCAAAAAGGACCTGAAGGCCATCTATTGCCCTTCCATGCAGCTTTAGCTGTGTGGTACCCAAAGTGTCTGGAGGAACGCAGACTGCTTTTTGTGACTTTCTGGGTCTGTTTTCATTTCCTTGTGGGTGTAAGGATTTGCTCAGGGAGCCAGCCAGCCAGCCAGCCAGCCAGCCAGCTGTGGTTTGGTTTTGTTTTTAACAAAAACAGCGTCATACTGTTCCAGGTTCTGCCACTTGGTCTGTACAAAACAATGGCCCATTGTGACCTGCCACTCCGGCAGAATGCCCCGCAGAACACATCGTAGAACGCACAAGCCCACCAGCTCACTGTGTACATCCTTGGCCTGTGACCCACTGACCTCTCCCGTCCCTACCTGACCACCCAGACTGCAGCTCAGTGAGGGAGTCGCCCTACCCAGTGGCTTCCAACTTGCCCTGAAGGTGAACAGCAGCCTGAGGCCTCTCCACTGACAGGAGGAACACATTTCTTTCTTGATACAGCATCTCACCCAGGCAATCCTCCTGCCTCAGCTTCCCTGGTGGCTGAAACTGCAGGTGTGTGTACCACTGGTTGCACTGCAGATACTTACTGAGCACCTACTGTATGTCAGGCACCATCCCAGGGGAAGGAAGGGCAATGAATAAACCGGACTCTGGTGTTGGGCGGCTCTCAGTCCCTCTGGAGGGTGAGACCCGCGTAGGGACGGGGAGAAGATGCGTATCTGGAGGTTAATGTACAATCCCAGGCCTCTTATGCTGAGGGCAGGCAGGTGTGCCGAAGAGCGGTCCATTGACTGGAGTTCAGGTACTGTGGACTTTGTTTAGGCTCTTCCAGCTAACCTGCCCCACCCACTTCACCTCGGGGACCGGGAGCTCTGGTGAGGTCTGGGTGAGGTGTTTATCAGTGGGAGAGAGCCAACCTTCACACCACCTATTGTTCCGTCTCCTCTGCTGCACCCACCGCTCGGATTATATAAAACTCCCCTTCTGGGAGGTAGATTAAGGACACTGGCAAGATCTTGTGCAACCGACTTTTCTGAGGATGGAACCCAGGGAGGGTTTTCCACAGTCATCAGACTGGTGCTCTATCCATTGAGCCACAACCCCAGCCCCTCACCTCGGTATTTCCACGCTGGTGTTCATAGTCTCAGTTAATGGGAACAGGGTGTGAAGGAAGCGTCCCAAGGGCAGGCTGCTTAAGAGATACCCCGTCATCCAGGGCCCAGCTCTCGGAAAGCTGGAGAAGAGCCTGAGCTCACTGAGGAACTGCTCTGGTCAGCCCAGGACTGGGATGCATGGGGGAAGGGTGGGAAGGACATTCTGCCCACACTTGTTGGGCATCCAGTGGACGGGAGACATCCGTTTGTCCTGGGCTAGTTAGTCTATTCACCTTATCCCCTCCCCATTCCCCCATCCCCTCCCCCCCCAGCCTCAGTATCGCCATTAAGTAGAGCTTTAGGCTCGGTCTCCTAGCCGGGACATTCTAAGTGTCCCGTTTCCATGGCGTTCGTAACAGGGTAGATGTGGAATCTGACTGGTTGCCATGTTCCATCAACCCCCTTCCTGAGGAAAGCCTGTTAGCTGAGGTTGCTAAATGCTTGGCAGGGGGTGGAGAAGTGTGGCTGGCCTGTGGATCTGTGCAGTCATGCCTAGTGGGTGAAGGGCACTGGAACAGGATTGTTATGAGGACTCTGCCCCTGCTCCAGGGCTAATCAGCCTCAATGGAAGGCTGGTCATGATTTCAAGGACCTTCATTCCATCACCAGATGGCATCTGCTATCCACAGCCTCCTGACCAGCCACCATGTCTCCTGGGCACCTCTCTGTACCATCTAGGTGGTAGTGCTAAGCCCGTTTCCTGCTCAAGAGTCTTCCAGTGGCTTCACCGTGCTCTGTGAAATTGGACTAATTATAAAGAGGAATTTAATGTTAGAATCTTTCCCGGAGCTGGCTTACCTGTCCTTGTAGCCTGGGGTTCTCAGCCGAGCCCAGTCCTTTGTTCCCCATCATTTTCTTCTGGCAAGGGACATCTTGAAGCTTCCTGGTCCGTGAAGCGTTCTGTTCCTTGACCCTGGGTGGTGCTTAACATAAAGGAAGCCAAAGATCACGAGAATCAAAGTGGATTTGAACTTCCCTGCCTCAGCTCCTAGAGTTCTGTTGGACTGTAGGCCTGAGTCCTGAGCTTGGACCTCTGTGAGCTTGCCTTATATCTGCCTGCCCACACTGAGGGGAGGGGGAGATACTCCAGCATCTAGCAGAGGGGCCCGGCGGACAGAAGTGCACTCCCACCCTGAAATGAGAGCTTATGCTTTGAACATCTATTGGCTTGGACCCATCCATCCATCCACCTAGCAGGTACTTATTCATCCTAGGCTGTGCAGATATGGCCAGTGAATCGGCCAGTCAGAAGTATGCCCTCCTGGGACTGTCTGGAAAGAGTGATAGATATTCCAACAAAAAAGTTAACTCAGGTGAACTTCTAAAATCAAAGTCCAGCATTGTGAGCCAGGGCTGGTGTCCTTGGCCTCTGGCTCACTGTGTGATCTAGGTCAGTCCTTGTTCCTCCCCCTTGTCCTTGGGCTTGAGGAGACCACTTGGTGGATAATGAGGAAGAGTCCAGTGTCTGAGGTGTCACGGTGTGAGGTTCCATGCACTTGTCCTCTTGCTGATTTTCCAGACCCTTGCTCTGAAAGGATGCATCCCAGTTTGGAGACTAGAGTTCCAGAGTGGTGCGGAGCAGAGCTGTGGCAACCGGCTTTTAGTAGGGAATAACTCCTTGGGAACAATGTGGGTTTGCTTAAACTATTAGTGGGAGAATATAGATTAGAACAAACCTTTAAAAGGAGAGAGAGGGGAAACAAATCCCACGCCTGCCAGCCCCTTCTAGGTGCTGTGGAGTCTGTTTCTGTCTTTCGTTCCTCATGGGTAGAAGGTAGGCTTCTTTTAAAAGAATCCTGTTGTGAGCCCTTGCTGAACATTCCCCTGGGTCAGTTTTTAGCCACAACTGGTGCTTTGTGTATTTCTTTTGGAGGGGGGGGGCGGTTATGAGGATGGAACCCTGAATGGGTAGGTAAGGACTCTACTCCAGCCCTGGGAAGCTTTATAAAACACCAATTAGGACTTTTTCCCCCTGTAACCCATCAGGGCACAGTAGGGAAGGTATGGTGGCATGGTGGACTGTTTTGGGGAGGGGGCGTCGCTTGTGTGCTAAGCCACAGCTGTGATGTCCCTTTATGCTTGTTCATGTCCCCAAGCCCCACTGGCTGGGAACCTGCCACCCCTCAGTTTTGTTCTCTCTCTCTCTCTCTCTCTCTCTCTCTCTCTCTCTCTCTCTCTCTCTCTCTCTCTCTCTCTCTCTGTGTGTGTGTGTGTGTGTGTGTGTGTGTGTGTAGGTAGGTAGGTCTGTTTTTGTATGAGGCTGAGAGCTGTTAAAAGGTGGAACATTGGGGTTAGGAATTTAGCTCAGCGGTAGAGCACTTGCCTAGCAAGCACAAGGTCCTGGGTTCGGGTCCTCAGCTCTGGAAAAAAAAAAAAAAGGTCATGGTGAAACCAAATGCTCTGTAGGCTAATTTAAAAAGGTGGAACAGTGAACACACCATGGTCTCCTCACTAGGTGAGAGGCACGCCTCCTTAGTGCTAACTTTAAGTTCTGGGCCCCAGGCTCCAGCCAAAGGATAATTTGCTTCCTTTGAATATAAAGAGTGTGACCTTCTGCCAGCATCCTCGGAAAGCCCCAAACCTGCCGCCAGAAAACCCGCTCTCCTTGTTTATTGTGTCCCAGGCCGCCAGGATAACTGCCACCAATTCTCACCTCCTGGGGGACTCGGCCTGAGCCCCTCCTTGTCTGTTACCCGGGGCCTGGAGCTCCTGGGCGTGGTTCATTGTGGTTCTGTTGTGGAGGTGTGTAAATAGCCCCAGAGAGCAAGCAGCTCTGCTCAGATTTTGTTTCTAGATGTGATTTCTTTTTTCTTTCTTTTTTTCTTTTTTTTTTAAACAGCCCAAGCTGGCCACAAACTCATGACCCTCCCGCTTCAGGCTCCTGAATGCTGAGATTACAGGTGTGTGCCACCACACCAGGCTCTCAACCTTCAGGTCAAGTTGGAGTCTCCAAGTTGGAACTCAGCATACCGTAGACTTTAAAAGCCTAGCTGAGAGAGCTGCACAGTGGGTGCACCTGTGTTCCAGTTATTTGGGAGGATGAGGAGGGAGTGTGGCCAGAGCAGGAGATGGGGGCAACACAGCTCCCGGAACCACAGAGGGAGACCCAGGCTGTAGATCTTTCTTACCCGAAAGCTGAGAATGAATTAGATGATAAATTCTATTTCCTTAGTCTTCACATTTTGCGTAGGATTACCCCATGGCCTCCCTGAGGGCAGGTGACTGGCTCAAGGTCATAGGGCTGGGAGCTGACTGAGCCTGCCTTGGGCCAGTGCCACCTTGGAAAGGATGCTATGGGGAAGCCGCCTGCTACTTACCCCGCAGTGTTGGCGGTCCAAAAAGCCGCAGGAGGCTTTTGCCGGCAGCCAAGTCGGATGTAAGTCAGGGGAGAGCCCAGGGCCAGCCAGGCCCTGCAGACAGGCCTGGAGGCTCCAAGCAGTGTGTCAGGACAAGGCCCACAGCGAGGGATCTGGCATGCTGCCTGCTGGGGTGGTGGTGGTGTTAGGGGACTCTTTGAGAGAGACTCTTGGCTCCTGCAAGACAACACAGGACCTGCTGGAACACCCCTCAAATGGCCTCCTGTTATCTAGATACATCCCAGCATGGGGACCAGCAGAGCAGGGGCTGTGCTAGCGGCTGTCCCTTGACCCAAGGCCTGCGCTGCCCTTGTGAAAAGTTGCAACCACCTGGAATTGTCTCAAATTGGGCTCTGCTTTGAGGATGCAGTGGGGCCCTGTGGTCTGGTCTCCTACCTTCCTGGGGCGTGTATTTACGTGGGTCATCTGGTATCAGCAACTGGAGGGACAGATGGAGTTTGAGTTCTTAGGACATGGTGGTCCCTGGATCAGAAGTGCCAGTTGTCACAGGATAGTGGAGAGACTAGGTGGCTCCATCCACATCTGGCATTTAGAGCTGGGGGCGGGGTTCACAATCTGTCGTGAATAGTCCTCCAGATGTTTCACAGGCCTACCTGTGAGGAGTGATTTAAACTTGTCTTCTTCCTGTGTGCCTTGAGGTGAGGGCTGAGGATGAGGGGGGAGGGTCAGGCCAAGGCTTTGCAACAGACACATGATAGATAGAATGTCAGACTGTGGGGGACCTCAGATGTCAAGTTGTCTGTCACCTGCATCCTCCACCTTGGTACTAATGGGCTGAATGAATATCAGAGAGATAAGGAGTGGGCATAAAACAACACAGCAAGTTCAAGCCAGGGCACAGGTCTCATACACAGACACACGGACAGACAGACAGACAGACAGACACACACACACACACACACACACACACACACACACACACACACATATTATATAATATACATATAGGTGAGGATGGACACAAGACTTTGCTCATACTAGGCAAGCACTCTAATAATTTTTATTGGTGTGTATATGTTTTTGTATGTGTGTATGTATGTATGTACAAGAGTACACAAGTATCCTATGAGGCCAGAAGAGGGCTTCAGGCCCCCTGAAACTGGAGTGACAGTTGGTTATAAGCCTCCGAATGTGGGTGTTGGGAAATGAACTCTAGTCCTCTGCAAGAATAGCAAGAGCTCTTGGCCACCGAGCCATCTTTCCAGCGCTGCATTTATTTAGTTTTCGAGACAAGGTTTTACTGTGTAGCTCAAGCTGGCCTCACACTTACTATGTAGCTCAGACATCAGTCTGCTTCAGCCCCTCCAGTCCTGGGATTACACATGTGTGCCTCCATGCCCTAATAAGACTGAATTCTAGCCGGGCGGTGGTGGCGCACGCCTTTAATCCCAGTACTTGGGAGGCAGAGCCAGGCGGATCTCTGTGAGTTCAAGGCCAGCCGGGTCTACAGAGTGAGTTCCAGGAAAGGCACAAAGCTATACAGAGAAACCCTGTCTCGAAAAACCAAAGGGGGGGCAGGGGGTAAGACTGGATTCTATGGTTGTAGTTGGCAGAAATCGGTTTAAATTAACTTTAGAAGTAAATAGAACGTTTATGACCCTTAGGTTAGGTATGCTTCAGGATGGCTCTATCCCTCTACTGAGCTGTCATTAGTCCGCTCCATTTCTGGGCTCTGGGTTCCTCAGTGCCTACTTAATTCTCCCTGGGGCACCTTCGCTGCCCCAGTGAAACCCCACCCCACAAGCCAACTTAGAAGGAGCCTTCTTTTAAAAAAAAATTAATTTTAGGATTATGTATGTGTGCATGGTGTGTGGATGTGTGTGTGTTGGGGGCAGTGCACACGGCATGGCATGCATGTGTATGTCAGAGGAAAACTCTGGAGTCTGTTCTCTCCTTCCACCTTTGTGTGGGTTCTGGGGATGGAACTCGGGTCACCAGGCTTATATGGCACATGTCTTTAACCCCCTGAGCCAGTCTTGCCAGCTCCCCAAACCTGGGTCTTTTTTAAACAAGAGTTCTGCCTGGCATTCTAATTGTCCAGGCATTGTCAAGTCCATGAGTGAGCCAACCATGACTGACACCTCTGATTGGCCAGGAGGCCTTGTTCACATGTTCCCCGGGAAGTAGGAGGTGAGATCAGTTCCCAGATACGCCAGAGGATGAGATCAATACTT
This sequence comes from Peromyscus maniculatus bairdii, assembly GCF_049852395.1. Classification (NCBI taxonomy): domain Eukaryota; kingdom Metazoa; phylum Chordata; class Mammalia; order Rodentia; family Cricetidae; genus Peromyscus; species Peromyscus maniculatus. Next base: position 113,944,847 of record NC_134854.1, read on the forward strand.
GCACATCTCCAGGTCAAATCAGTTCAGGCTGTTCCCAGGGTGGGTGTGGGTGCTAGCAGGCTCGAGAGGCCCACTGACACAGAAAGCAACTCCTGGCTGTCTGAGGTGAGCTGGCCTCTTATCGGTCAGGATTTGCCCCAGACAGAGTGACATCCTTTGCGGTTCCTTGAACACACACACATGTGTGGAGAATTGTACTTGAAACATGCTGACTCCACGCTCCTCTATCTTTCTTCCTTTGGCACAGCCCAGGAGAGTCAGGTAGAGGCCACTTTCTTTTTCTGTGCCTCACGCACTGCAGATATTGCCTGTCCACCTCCACCTCTGTAGGACAGTGTCCAGCCAGGATTTGGAAGGAGCCCCTGTGGCTTTAGGCAGGAAGTGGAAGGAGCTCCCCATGGCTTCTTGCTCATGTCTCAGTCTCACCCTAGGATGCTGAGCTCCTTGAAAGCAGGGGCCTCAGCTTCTTGGGCCCTGCTGTGATCTTTCCCCATACAGTGCCTGGCACCTAGTAGGTACTTAAGGAATGGTTGACTATTCCTACGGGGTGGTACCTTGGACTCACTGAGTGTGCCGTGACGCAGCAGTGAGAAGTTTGAGGAGGAAAGGCTGGTCTGTGCTGACAGGGCAGCCGCAACTTTGTTCAGGTCATGGAAGAAGCTAGAAGGTAGAGCTGCCAGGGAGGAGAAGTGGGGCTGAAGGAGGGACAGGTGCCCTTGCCCGCCTTCCTCCCACGCCCCTGAGCATTGCCATCATCCCAGTTTAAGTGTCCTTGAAATCTTAGATCTCTATCAGTAAGAGCGCCTCTCCTGATCCTACACATTTTTATATTCCAGGAAAGCTGAAAAGCCTTCCTGTGTCTGGGCCAGCAGCACTGCGGGTGGCCTGGGACACCAGGCCCCGAGCTCTGCCCCCGCTTGTCTGTTTCCCAAAGCCAGTCCTAAAGAACAGAGGCTCCCTGTTTTGTTTTGCTTTTTTTTTTTTTAAAGCGTCTGGGGTGCAGCCCTGTCGTGGTGCTCCCGCTGAGCGCGCACAGGCCACTGGGGTCCACCCCAACACCATAACGTGAACAAATACATCGGAATCCACGAGATGGCTTCTGGGCCATCCCCAGGGGAGAGCTGTTGTGCAGCAGAGTTCAGCAGGTTTCCTGGACACAAAGGTTCTCAGGATGTCTAATGGGGTAATTGGTGGGCTCTTCCTTCTAAGACTCTTGGGGCTGGGCTGTGGAGGTGGCTGAGCCAGTGAAGACATTTGCTGCCCTGCTAAGCCCTGTTGACCTGAATTCAACCCCCAAGACCCACATGGTGGACAGAGTCTCCTGCAAGTTTTCCTTTGACTTCCACATGACACCCCTCGCAACCCACAGAAAAACGTGATCGTAGTGATGGGAACAACAATAAAAAGAATTCTCTCCACCCCTCTGTCTAGCCTGGCCTGGTCTATAAGGGGGTAGCCAGTGACAGACCTGGGACCTGGATGGGTTACAGAGCTGCTCTAGCGAGTGGCTTAGCAATGCATACCAGCAAAAAGGACCTCTCTTTTAAAAAAATTGTTATATGTACGTATGATGTGTGTGTGCGTGTTACGTGTATATGTATCTGAGCATGCCACAGCATATATGTAGAGGTCAAAGGACAACTTGCAGGAGTCAGTTCTCTTCTTCCACCATGTGGGTCCTGGGGATCAAACTCGGGTTCTCTGGCTTGGCAGCGAGCTCCTTTACCTGCTGAGACGTCTCCCTAACCCAAAAGGGACCTTCCTTGTACAGCAAACCCACCAGGGCTTCCAGCAGCTCCTCACAGTGTGATTCATTGGGACTTGGGCTGTCTGGGTTCAAGAACACTGAAGCCAGAGGAAGGATTCAGACTGAGTGAAAGGGAGAAAGGGAGTGGGGTGTGTGTGTGTGGGAGAGGGGGGTGGGAGAAGGAGAGAGAGGGAGAGAATATATGTTTGTGTCTGGCTGACCACATGGGTTTGCATTAGCACGTATGTGAGAGTGCAGGTCTCTGTGGGCATATGCATGCTTGGGACTCAGCATTCGCCATGTCAGGCCCCCGTTCCCACCATCTCAAAGGAGGCCCTTCCCTAGCATGTGTGTGTTGAGAGTCACCCATGGTCAGACCTGGTCACCCTGCCTGGGTGCGTAGGCCCTGACCACACCTCTTTGCTTCCTCTTTGCAACAGGTGCAGAGCCAGCCCCACAGCCTCTTCAGAGGAGCCTCTCAAGCGTAAGTAGTTTGTCAGCTTCCTTATAGGCTCAGGCTCACCACCGCTACCCACTGCAGGATCCTGTGGGGGAGGAGTCTCCAGTTTAAAGTGTCCTCCAGGCTCTAGGGGAAGACAAGATCCCTGAGGTAGCCCCATCACCTTCCCTTGTTCTTGGCACCTCTGGGTGGAGGGTCACTTGGCCTGCCTGTACCCGTGCTGTGCCAGGGAGTAGAGGTGGCAGATGTCACGTGGGGTGTGGGAGCTTGGATGAACTGATTCTGAGGCCCACCTTTAAGAGTGGCCTGGCTCCAGACAGGGTGCTCCAGATTTTGATCACAAGCCTTTCTAATCTAATCTCTTGCGCGAGCGTGTGCGTGTGTGCCTGTGTGTGTGTGTGTGTGTGTGTGTGTGTGTGTGTGTGTGTGTGTGTGTGTGTACACATGCAGGCGCTGCTGGGGATGGAAGGGTGCTAATGCTGAGCTCTACCTCTGAGCTCTAGCCCCAGCTTTCCTGAAGGACCTATCAGAACAAAACTGAAAATCAGCCAAGTGGCGAGATCTCAGTGAGTTTCTGATGCCTTTCCCCTTGACGGTCCTGGGGTGGATGCTGGCCAAGGTGTTTTCATCTACACCCATCGCTCTCCTGTGAAGAGCCACATTCGTGGTGTTTTTGCTGAATCATCGGGAAGTAATTCACAAATGGGGTGCCCCTTCCCCTAGTCCTTCACATATTTCATAAGAGCAAGGCCATTGTCTTATGTAACCACAGCCCAGTTATCAGCTCTGGACATTTAACATTGACATAGTTCTCATATCTAATCTGCTGATGGTTTAGGTACTTCCTACAGCTTGCCTTTTCTTCTCTTTAATTTTCTCCCCCTTTCTTCTAGTTCAGAATTGTAATAGTGCCCATAAGAAGGAGGATTTTGATGTTGTTTCCAGACGGATTTAGCTCATTTTAAACTTGGGGCTTCAAAGTCCTTTTAATCTTGACGTCTACTGAGAAACACTGGAGGGTGTAGACACGCTCTGGAGAATGTTCCAAGTCCTTGCCCTGACATCTGCCAGCCACTCCTGTCCTGCCACACTCTGTTGATCTTCTGACCCACCTGTGGACTCTGCTCTCCAATTGGAGAACTCTGCCTTCCTGGGTAGCGATCTCTTACTATCTAATATCCTGTTCCCCGCCCCCCCCCCCGCCCCCCCCCATTCCCTTTCTCTTTTTGTCTCTTCTTTCTCCCGGCTCTGGGGGTGGAGCCCTCTAGCCCTCTATCCTGAGCTGTGCTTTCCGTTTCCAAGGAAGGTCTCTCACCGGCACAGGGCTGGAGCATGTCAGCTTTGGGTCATCTGTGGAGCTCTCACGAGTCCCCTGGTAACTGCCACTTGTGGCTGGACCCAATTGCACTTTGGTTCACTCTTCCCTGGCCGAGAATGTGCTCCTCTATCGGCCGCAAACAGCCCACTGGAGACCATAGGTTCTCTGATGATGGCAGATGTGCCCATCCCCAGAGGCTCAGAAGACCTCCCCAGCAGCTGGTGAGTGGCCCAGTAACCTGCTCTGTTGTGCTCAGACCTTTAATGGTCCTGGGTCAGGGACGCTTACTGCCTGTGGGTCCTGGACTTGCCTGGAGGTGTAACACATTACCTTCTTACCACCCCCAAAGCCATGTTACAGCCTCAAGAGCCACAGGAGGCAGGAATTCTTGTTCTTTCTGTAAAAATGACAGATGAACAGGTGGAATGCTTACTGGGTGCCAGGTATGGCCACACCCCTCAGCAAGTCTGGTGCAGACTTTTCAGTAGGTGCTGTCGTCCGCTAGGTACTGATATCTCCATTGTGCAGATTGGGAAACTGAGACTGGGGGGGAGGAAGGAGCACCTCCCAAGTTCCCACAACTGTGAACCCACTTGCCCAACTCTGGTGCCTACTTGGTGGCAATGCTCCCCCTCCTGCCCACCCTCTAGGCAGGGAGTCCCCTCCAGGCCCAGCCCCATCCCCTTCCCAAGGCTTCCCTGCTGCTGGTTAATGAGCAGCCAAGGATCGTGGAAGCCAAGGAGGCCCCTGCTTGCTCTGAGGCTGGAATGTGAGTTCTGTTTCTAGATAAAGAGTCTTGTGCTAGTGGCTGGCCCCATGGGGCCTGGCAGCCTCATAGGCAGAGAGAGCAGATGGAGGCCGGGCCTATCCTCCTCAGAGCTAATCCGAGATGCCGACCAAGCTGCGGGGCACGTTGGCCCTCAGACCGCCCCACACCTCTCCTGTGTAGCCCTCCTGACTTGCTGTTTCTGAGAAAGCTCATGGCCTCCCCTCCACCCTCCACGCGGTGGTCCGCAGGATTCGCAGGGAGCTTATTACATGGGGGAGTGGCCCATGTTGAGTTCTGGGTGTGGCCCGCCCCACGCATCACGTGGGGCCTCTGGCCTTTGGGTTTCCATCTGAGAAGGTCGAGATAATATCTTTGCAGCCTTATGGTGGAGAGCAAAGAGCTGAGGAGTCAGGCAAGTCCATGGTCATGCTAGCTCCAGGGCTGGGATGTGGCTCAGTTGGGCCCTTGGAAGGCCCGGGGTGCCTTCTCTGTCACCACAAAATGACGAGGCTCTCAACCTAGCCCCAGTCTGTGCCTGCTGTGTGACCTCGAAGGGACTCACTAGACATCCCCCCACTGTAGAACCGAGTAGTCGTATCAGTCCAGGAGAACTGTAGTCCTCTGCAGGACAGGGGTTGGTAGAACAGGTGACATGGAGACTTGGTGAGCCCAGGGGCATCTTATGGGCTCACTAGGACTAAAGAGAATTAGTGCCAAGCACCCCACATAGAATTATCTCACCAGAGGAGTCCTTAGAGGCGCTGCACCCCCTCAATTGAAGAGGCAAGTCCACCCTCCAGGGTGCTGCCTTCTGGGATGCCCACTTCTGGGGTGCTTGTCTCCTGGGGTGCTAGGTACTCTAAGGAAGAGATTGTGAGCAGGGCAGACCTCCTGCTTGTCTGTGGACTCCAATTGTCCTTTGGAAAGTGCCACCTCAGCTCTGCTCAGCAGCATGAGTCTTAGCTCCTGCTCCCTAGAGGCCTCATCAATGAGAGTGGCATTTATTGTGTTTACCCAGATTATAAGTCATGTTTTGAACACAGAAAGTACTAAGAGAAAGGGGGGAAAGTCACCCTTTTCTCCACTCTGCAGAGGTGACCACAGTATAATGGTGTGGTGTATGGGTGCACAGGTGTCTGTAAACTGTCCAGAGTGGAATATGTCTGTCATCCTACCCACATGGGAGACTGAGGCATGGAAGTCTCTGTAGCCCAGGCTTTAGCCCAGGAGTTTAAGGCCAGTCAAGGCTGCAGGGTAAGACCCTGTTTAGTTTTTTTGTTTGTTTTTTTTTAACATGAAAGATCTGAGCTGGGTAGTGGTGGCGCACACCTTGAGAGGCAGAGGCAGACGGATCTCTGAGTTCGAGGCCAGCCTGGTCTACAGAGCGAGTTCCAGGATAGGCTCCAAAGCTGCAGAGAAACCTTGTCTTGAAAAACCAAAAAAAGAAAAAAGAAAAAAAAGAAAAAGACGAAAGATCTGGAGTCCTGCTCTGGTATCTGGGCTGGTCTGAAATTCCCAAACTCCTATGCCCTAGCCATCCCTCTGCCTCAGACTTCTGAATACCTGGGACCACAGGTATCCGGCCAACATTTTCCTCTGGAATTGAGACTCGGCATACCTGTGGGCAGGGCTGGCAAACTATTCTTAAAAGAATCCATGAGACCCAGTCCTGACACACCCCCCCACTTCCTTCGGATGCTGGCTAGACCCCACGTACGCTTTGGGCATCCTGCCTCTTTCTCTAAAGCCTCCCTCCCTGCCATGTGGCTACTTGTTTGCTTGACTTCCATTCCAGCTTCTCTCCAGGGTGGCTCTCCCCCTCCACTTCTCCATTCCCATCCTCTGAGCAGTCACTCAGATTTATAGCTTGCCTGGGGATTTTCTTTAAACTCTAATAAAACTGTCCTCTTTGAATTAAGGGGGGAGAAAAAAAGAATAAAAAGAATACATGTGATCCAGGAGTGGTGACGCATGTCTGTGGTCCCAGACTCCGGAGCCCGAGGCAGGAAGATAGCTGAAAATTGGAAGCCAAATGAGAAATTGTTTAGTTACTCCTTCCGATAAAACACTCTACAGTGCGCAATGCCCGCTTCTATTTTGATTGTGATAAACTATATATATGATGTGTAATTAATCATCCCTTTTGGGAAGGGGCCCGGGTGCTGGGGATGGAACTCAGAGCCTCAGCGGGCTAGGCAAGTGTGCTGGCACCGAGCTTTGCCCAGACCCCCCTGTAGACACCCCTGCCTTCAGGGCTCAGCAGGGGTGACAGTCGAGCGCCGAGCGAGCTTTTGGGTCTGACAACCTGACTGTGGTTGCACATTGGCATATCTTACACCTTGATGCAGTGTAGACGTCCTCCCTTTCCCCTACATGGGAACAGAACCCAGGGTGCAGGTTTCACTCGAATTCTGCCACTCGGGCATGCTTCTATTCTGGGGTACCTATTTTAAAGATGCACAGAGCCCCAGTGTCAAGTCTCTGCTTCTCCAGAAGCCACGATTTTTGACTCTGCTGCCTGCCATCAGTGACAGCTTTGGGGCTCTGGGAAGAAGTGGCACCCCCACTTTAGCAACCCTTCTGCCTTCGGGGCCTCAGAGAAGAGAGGATTTCAAACAGCCCACCCCAGAGCTGTCCCTGCCCAGCCCTCCTCAGAAATGAAAACAAAAACCCATCAACACTAGGAGGTTAAAAATAAACTCTACTCTCTGGTAGCCCTGAACCCATCCCTGCCTCCTGTGGCCTTTGTCAAAATGGGTATGAAGTCACGCATTGTAGCCTCCTGAGAGGGAAAGGAAAGAAAAACCAAAAGTTCTTGGTTCAATGACAGGCATATAGTAATTGCTCAATAAACAGTAGCTGTCATTGCTACACCTTCCTGTGGCTTGTGTGATCGGGCCCTGCTGTTTTGGAGAAGTCAGGACACACAGGAACAGAGCTGTGGTTTTCACAATGCTTTTCTGTATCGGTCACTCCCATAGTCATCTAAGATAGTTATCACTGACCCATATCGCAGGTGGGAAAGTTGAGGTTCCAGAAGGCAGTCTGGACAGTTTCCCATACCGTTGCTGCTGAGACATGGACTTCCCCACAAATCCCAGGACCCTCCATGACAGTGCCCCAAGTAAAGCTTTTTGTCCTGGCTCTTGGTCCCAGCAGGGATCAAATGGGAATTCTGTCAAGGAGAAGGTCTCCTCAGAAACAGTCTCTCAGAGATCGGAGGTGCTCACCACACTTGAGGGAAGCTTCTAGAAGGCATTTCCACCTGTTCACCTGTTACCAACCAGTCCCTGGGTGCCTGGTCTGCATAGGGGGCTGGCTTCGGGGTCCTGGGAAGGAGAGCTTCCATACTATCTTTAGCTGTTTCCCACCTACTTGCTGAGGTGCCTCGGGTAGCCTCTCTACCTCTCTGGGCTGCTTTCTCACACAAAAACAGAGGAGGGGATCACTTGTTTCCAGACAGGCTTTTCGGGTGGGACTGGCCAGATGTGAAGCCCCACTGTCACGTAAGGGCTGGGTGCCTTGATACAAGGGACTTCCCTCTCTGTGCCAAGTGCTTTTGTCTGTAAAACACTTGCGTGGAGCACAAGGAAGCACTGATCCCGCCCAGGTCCCAGCCCCTGCTTCAGTCTCAGTCCCAGCTTGGCAGCTTAGTGGGACACCTCGGTGGGGTCACAGCCCCCAATCCCACTCTTATGTCATTTTGGCTGGCATCCCTCTGCCTGTCATTTCCCAGGCTGGCTCTCTCTTTGCCTCGGTCCTTCTTCCTCCACTCTCCTTCACCCCTGCAACCCTACCCTTCACCCCTGGACTCTTGTTCTTGCTATTTTCTAACACGAGCTGTCTTGTGATTTTTAGCTGGATCCTTGATCGGTCCTCTTATGGAGCCTTCTTTGGGCTCTTATCTAAGGCTGGTGTGGGATCAGTGGGAACAATGCCACAATTGATTAGTAATGTCTGTCAGGGGAGCAGGCTAGCAGAAGGTGGAATGTATATCATTTGTATGGCATTCCCTCAGTAATGGATACCTGAAGAAGGAAAGCCCAGACAGAGGACTTCAAAAGGGCTCCATAGCCAGCAGGAAAGAAGCTTCATGGGGATGGGAAAAGGAGTAGGAGGGGTCTGGGGAGGGAGTGTGAGCCCTTGTTTTTCACACCAGGCAGCCAGAGTATTCAAACTCTCATATTATACTGGGCTTTGTGTTTTTGTGTGCTGGGGTGTGGATAACACAGGGATCCCTTGGGACACTGGATAGGATTGCCAGGTAAAATACAGGGCACTGACCCAGTGAGCATTCACATACACCAACCACTCTGTGAGCCGTTCTGTGGGTTCTCTGCAAATGCTCTTAACCGCTGAGCCATCTCTCCAGCCCCAGAGTTGGGGTATTTTTAAAAGCTTGTGTCTCTTATTGATGTGTCTTTCTAACCATGGTCATAGAGCATTGCTCTTGGAGACATTCAGGGACATCTGTCATCCTAAAAGAGGCAGAACCAGAGTGGCCTTTGTTCTCAGCTTTTGAGACAGGGTCCTGCTGTATAGCTCTGACTGGCTTGGAACTTACAGCGATCTTCTTGCCTCAGCTTCCTGACTGCTGGGATTATAGGTGTGAGCCACCACACCCAGGTCAGACAGTGAGTGACCTTCTCCAGGCTAAGTGACACCTGGATCCAATGGCCAGGGAGAAAAGTCACCTGAGCTTCTTACCTGCTCTGCTGGGGGCAGGATCTTGACCTTCCCTTCCCTTCCGCCTTCCCAGTCTTTGAGAAAGTTTACCTTTTTATCTGTTTCTTGCTTGATGGCCGGGGAAATTTGGGGAAACTCTCTGAAGAATATGAAAAGCGAGAATCGAAAGTCTGATTTTCAGTCATCAAAAGCTGTGGGCTTTTGCTGGTGTGGGTGTGTATGTTTGAAATCCCAGCCCCTGGGAGGTGGAGATGGAGGGTCAGGAGCGCATTGCTATCCTTAGCGACAGTGAGATTCAGGCCAGTCTCAGCTACAGGAGACTATCTCAAAAAACAAATGTAGTGGGTTTAGTCTCTGCCGTGCCCTGTGGTCTCAGAGGTGAGTGACAGACTGCTCGGTCTGGAGATTTCCAGGGTGATGGGAGTCTGAAGCTGTCTTGGATATGTGTGTCGGTGTGCATGTGCTGGGAATGGGAACCAGGACTTTCCACAGCCTGGCAAACACTCCAGCACTGAGCCTCGCCCCCACAAAGATGCTCTGGACACACAGACTATTTCCGGAGGTCTTAAGCAACAGGTGGGCGGAAGACCGGAAAGGCATTACCCTTAGAGGAAGCAGCATGTGTAAAGGCCTGGCGTGGCCGAGAGTGAAAGCTAAGAGTAACTTTCAGGAAGCTGAGCAAGGCGTGTCTTGGCTTGGCTTATTTTCTAGGCAGGGGAGGGGACTCTCACCTGGGGACCTCAAAGCTGGATGTTGTGTCCAGGGGGTTAGTCTTGCTCCACTTTGGGGAACCAGACTGTGGAGACCAGTGGGCCGTATTCTGTGGCTCCAAGTTCCAGCTGTTAGGTGACTGTTTTGATGATGGGCGTCTGAGACGGAGAAGCACAGCTGTGCTCTCACCCCAACTCAGCCATGAGAGTCACGTTGGCTGGAGGTCCTGGGGGGACCGCTGTTCTTAGGAGCCTTACCAAGTCTTACAGGGCTTGGGGGTGGGCCATAGAGAACCGCTCTGCCGAAGCTCCTTGTTCGATACCCAGTGGGATGGGGAACCAGAATACCTGGCGTTTTCCTGGTGGGTTTGTTTCTTCCTTTCACAGAGTTGAGAAGGGCCTGGCCAGAGTCAGTGTTGGTTTGAAAAGTTCATGAAATAAAAGCAGGTTGATCTTCCGGGGCAGAGGGTGTGTTGTGTCTCCCAGAGCGAATCTGATCCTGTGCTGAGGATCCCTTCCTCCAGCCTTGCCTTATGTAATTTGAGATGGTCCATTTAGCAGATGATGCTACTGAGGCCCCCAGGGAGAAGCCAGGGTCCTGAGGTCACCACTCAGATGGCCAGTGACCCATTAGGTTCCAATTAAAATCTAGGTGAGGCAGAAGAGGAGGCCAGTGGAGTTTGGGGACCAGATTCTCAAGAGGAGGTGTCGCCTGCTATGGACTTCAGAGAGCCAAGCTGCAGAAGCCAGGGGAGAGACCCTCCTTTCCAGGCATCAGTCCTGCGATTTCAGGAAGAAGCATTAATGTAGAACTCGGCCATGGTGGGGGAGGGACCAGAAGGAACTCCTGGACAAAATAAATAGATGAGTCAATTAAAAAGGATGGAGTTAGGGGCTATTTATAGCTATGGCCTAAATCACAGGTATCCTTGCCCCCAAGGAGGAAAAGGAGACCTTTTTTTGGGTGGCCCAGGCTGTATACATGACTAAGCTGATTAAGACCTGGGTTGCGGAGGGTGGGATAGTGGAAAGAGTCTGAGTGACTGACAGCTTAGGGTGACTGACAGCTCAGGGAAGGTGAGGGGCGGGGACACTGCTGGGCCAGGCAGCGGATGGGGAGAGGCAGTCCCTTTACGGAAATGGCCTGGGCTGGGGCAGTCCCTAGAGTTGGCTGGCTCCACCATTCCCTGGACTTTGTCCTCATGGTTGTTTTAGCCTGATTGAACTTAATGGTTGAAAACAAGGCCTCTTTCTTAGCCGGAGGGTTGGTGTTTAGCAATCACAGCTGGTATCACTGACTCTCACCTGTTCTGAGTATAATTAAGTGGGAAAACACTTAGCAAGGCCTGCGTGGCACGTGGATGTCTGTGGTTGCTGTCACGGCCACCTGCCACGTGCCTGCATCCGGCCTGTGAAAGCAACTGTGCTTTGAAGATTTGGACTCTTAATTTTGGGGGGTTAATTTGCAAAGTGGCCCCTCTACCTTCGGCCACTGTCAGAATTCTCCTGTGCCAAGTTGAAGGGGGTAGGACTTTGTGTTGTTAACGGCAATGACCTGGAAATAATCCTGAGCTCAGCAGGTAAGGATCCAAGACTCAGGAGTGTGCTTCTTCTGGCCTGTGTAAACCTCGGTCAAGTGGCTTAACCTCGTGAGCTTTGATTGTGCATCTACAACGTGGGGTAATGGCTCTCATCTCACTGACTAGTAAGGGTTGAATACCTAGAGCCTGGAATGTACTGGCTGAGCAGGTGGGTGTCTCTCCATGTGCATATGACATTTCCAGAGTGCTTTTGTCCCTGCAGGCTAAGATGCTCTGAAGTCCCATTACCTTTGGACTAATTAGGAGATAAGTGAGCGTCGGCAATCATTGGAGAAGGATTTAAAGGAAGAAGGGAAATATTTAGCCTGATTAAAAAAAAAAAACTGTTATTAGGTAGAATTATATAAAGCACCCAGAACTGTGTGGCCACATGTCAGCTGCAGTTATTATTTCAACCATAGGAAAACAGTTGGAATTAGAGGAACAAAAGGTTGCTATGACTACAGCAAACCCAGGTCCTTTTCAGTGCACCTGGGGCAGGCCCAGCCCCTGCCCTGGAACAGAAAGCAATCTGAGGCCACCAGAGAAGGTACAGGATTACTGCTGGGGAACCAGAGCCACATTGCTGGGAGATGGGTGTAGGCTGGGCAGGGAGGGCTTCCCTGAGGAGGTAGCAGTGAGGAGGGGGGTGAGCCAGAAATACTTTGGGGTACCTGGGGGTACACCCCACTGTGAGTTATTAGGGCCTGCATGATGTGGGAGGGAATCCTCCCCTCCCCCATGGTACCGAGGGTGGAACCAGGGGCTCTGTGTATACTAAGCAAAGCTCTGCCACTGAACCATACCCTAAGCTCCTTTTAGAGATTTTTTTAAAGGTTTATTTTTATTTTATGTGTCTGAATGTGTGCCTGTATATATGTATGTGTACCATGTGGGTGCAGTGCTCACAATGGTCAGAAGAGGGCATTGGATCCCCTGGAATTAGAGTTATGGATGCTTGGGAGCCACCAAACTCTAATTGTCTGCAGGAGTAAGTGCTCTTAACTACCAACCCATCTCTCTAGCCTCATGGAGATGGTTTTTTTTTTTTTTTTTAAGGTGACCATTTATTTTCCCCATGATGTAAAAGAGAAAACATTTTTCCTTCTTCTTTTTTTTTTTTTTTTGGTTTTTCAAGACGGGAGTTTCTCTGTGTAGTTTTGGTGACTGTCCTGGATCTCGCTCTGTAGACCAGGCTGGCCTCGAACTCACAGAGATCCACCTGACTCTGCCTCCCGAGTGATGGGATTAAAGGTGTATGCCATCACTGCCTGGTGAAAACATTCCTAATAGTAAAAAAATATTAATGGACTGGGTGCATCTTGCTGGCAAAGCACTTGCCTAGCATTTGAAACCCTGGGCTACATTCCCAGTACTGCATAAAAGACAAAAGAACTGCAATAGTAGGGACCCTGTCTCCCCAGGAGTACCAGCTGGTGAAGGCTTTTTTTGTCCCAGATAGACACAGGCCGTGAGTCCACACAGCCATGGGGGCAAAGCTCTTTGGGGAGATAGGAGTCTGAAGCAGTGATTGCTACTGTCCTCAGCCCTCCACCACGGGCACCTCCCCTGAGGAGATCAAAAATGACTGACATAGAAGAGGAGACAGGGAGGTGCAGTGGAGGTGAGGTGTTAGGGTGACACCCCGTGTTTGAGCCCTGGCAGTGAGGGAGCCAGTGGACGGACACTCAGCACCCATGTCCTGGCTGCCAGAGGTTTTGGGAGAATGGTGGTCACTTTTGTCATTATCTTGTCAGCTGGGCCTTTGAAGACCCTGCGGCGCCAGGTGCTGCTCTAAGGACCTCTGTGAGGCCATCTAATCCCAACAGTGCTACCGAGCAGGGCCCACTCTCTAGGGACTGCTTTGTGAGTGCTCTCTCCCTGAGAGAGACCCGTGTGGGAGGGGCAGTGGGGCTCCAGGTGTGGGGTTCCCCAGCCAGCTGGTTTAACCTCACTTCAGTGAGGGACAGTCTGTCTTCAGCAGCGGAGACCGAGGCCTCCAAGGTCTGCCCTGTTGCTGGTATTCCATGGCAGGTGTTTCTCGGACTGGGAATATTCTGTTTCCACCACCGTAGGAGACCTTGTCCCCTCCCCCACCAATCCAAGAAATGTCCCTGTGGTATGGTGCCATCTATGAGAGGCTAGCCCAGCTATTTTTTTGCCCTTACTGGGATGCTGAGTAAACCTAGGTCTTTCTAAGTGCACCTGGGGCAGGCCCAGCCATTGCCCTGGAATGGAAAGCAATCTGAGGCCACCAGAGAAAGGACAGGCTGGGGAAGCAGAGCCACATCGCTGGGATCTGAGGGGGGGCTTACGTGGCCCTGGCTGCCCACTGTGGCTGGGTGCCTCTAACACTTTCCCCTTGGATCAGACAGGCAGGGCCCCACTTAACTGCCCAGCCCCAGAAGCCACCCCACCAGCCCTCGCCTTTGTCTCCCAGACTTCTTCCAGTTAAGGCGGGTGAAGTGGGTGGCCCTGTCTAGAGTTGGAAGAGCTGCCACAGAAGGGCTTGAAAGGCCTTCAGCGTTGCCAGCCACCGCCCACCCCTCCCCCCACTCCCCTGGCACATGTGCACTGCATCGGGCAAACAATGGCTCTTCCACTGGTCAATTCTGTTTGACATTTTATCCAGTGCCTCCCAGTTTACAGCCCCGCCCTTCCCAGCCTTGATTCTAAGACTCCTGGGAAGCAGGATGTAGCAGGTGAGATTTCTGGGCTCCACCTTAAAGATTGAGTCAATAGGTACAGATGGGTCCTGGTACTCACCCGGTAGCTTATGTCCCAGGCTTCTACAGACCATCAGACCAAAGTCTTGCCGACTAGGAGTGGTAGGTAGCACACACCTTTAATTGGGAGGCAGAAGCAGAGGGGACTCTATGAGTTCAAGGCCAGCCTGGTTTATATGATGAGTTTCAGGCCTGCCAGGACTACACAGTGGGACCCCTGTGTCAAAAACAAAGTGAAGACACCAGGGTTTCTCAGGCAGATTTTGAAACTTTGCCCAAAGTTTCCCAGTTCTGAACCAGAGCCGAGCCCCAGGTGAATGGTAGGTGTGATGTGGCACAATATGGGATGGCCAAGGAGGCTTCCAGTCTAGGTAGTATCCCCTTAAACACGGGTGCTCCAAGCGTATGGAGATGGAAAGAGGAATACCAGGGAATGTGGTGGTCCTGGGACACCAAAGGGGCCTCACCTACCCAAGACCGGGTAGGAAGGGTTGGTGGAGCTTGGGTTCCGGGTAAAGTTCTGAGAGACCTCTGCAGGCAGCTGGGAGTCACCGCTAGCTCCTGAGCCGGGGCTGACCCAGCCGCCAGGCAGAGATTGCTAGAAGTGAGCTGGGGGCATGCCTCTGAGGAGTCTCCAGCGGTTGGTGTGGCTGCATCTTGTGATGCCACCTAAGTGGCAGGTCACGGGAAGGCAGTGCTGGACCCCGGGTGAACATCACGAGAGCTTACCTGGGCTAGCCGTGGAGAGGAAAAGGCTGGGGTTGCTCTGGGAGATGCCCTATGCACAGAGGAAGACACAGCTGTGCTGTGTCGACCTCCAGATACTCCCCGCGTGGATTTTAACGCTGAGTTTTTCTTCTAGCCAAGCAGTAGCTGGTGTTAGGCACCATCTTGTAGCCCTGGAAGCCGCTGCCGCTGCCATCCGCTGCACCAACGTCCGTCAGCCTGACAGAGTTAGATATGAATCCCGTGCACCCAGGTTTGCGATAGGAGTTTATTCTCTGCCTCTGGCACCTACTATATCCGCAGGGTGGGGGTATCAGGAGTGTCCCCACTCCCCCCCCTCTCTAGTTCCCTCTCGGGAACATCTCTCCTGCGGCCACCCATGTTGGGCCACCCATGGCAGAGTGCTGTGGGGCCGGGGCCTTGGTTTGCTCTCCTACAGAGTGGGACTGTGTATGGATGTGCCGGGGCTTCTGACGCCCTATCATGCAGCTTCCCAGGGATTTCCCTGGTACTTGACAAACCTTTGGGGAAATACCGCAGCAAGTTCACCCCAGAGTCATCTGGAGAGCTACTCAGGGAATGTGTTGTATAATAGAAATTGAAGCTAAGATTCGGGGCTCTCCAAAACAACAACAACAACAAAAAGAATCTTCATCTTCTTGGGGGAAGTTGTGCTCGGAGGCTGAGAACAGGTTCCTGGTCACTCTCTTTTGCCCACAGTCTAAGTGTTTGTCACTGAACTTTGTGGTGGTCCTGCCGGCACCCCGGCACACCCCCACCCCGCACTGAGCCTCAACAGGGTCCTCAGCACTCTCTGATGTGTGTACTGTGCCTGATGTCAGGAAGCCGCTGGAACTCTGGGAGGGGTGTGTGTGTACCAGCACATGCTGGTGATGTGGTGGCCGTCACTGTCTGGTGAGGATTCTGGTCAGTACTCTTGAATGCTCTGGTGTCCCTGGTCAAGGGCACTGGAGCCAAGGTGTGGGGTGTGAGAAAGCATCCTGTGGAGGTCTTCGGCTTCTGGAAGCAGGGACGGGGAAGCAGGCCCAGCTTCCCCTTTGCCCAGAACTGAGGGTGGTTCTGGGTAGGTGATTGCTCCTGCCATGCTTTTAGGTCATAGTCTGATTGGGCTTCGGTGCTCGGAAGGAAGGATGTCCTTCCTGTGGGACACTGAGGGGAGGGAGCATTTACAAATAACACACTGCGCCCAGACATCACACCCACTGCACAGAGGGTAAGCCTGAGGCTCAAGGGCTATGGCTTGCCTGAGGCCACCTAGCAGACAGAGTACACTGCCTGCTCTCCATGAAGCCATGACTTCAGACTGTATGGGTGACAACTTTAGGGGCCTGGTAGTGTCACACGGTGGCCTAACACTTGGGACTTACCTTGCATTCTGTAGAGCAAGAGAAGGGCCCTGCTTCCCTTTCCTACAGAGCACACAGGTTGCAGCCTTGGGCTTCTGTAGCTTGAAAGCGGGGAGGCTTGTGGAAGTGGCAGAGGAGGCCTCCAGAAATAATCCTGGGCTCCACAGTGCCTGCCCCAGGACCCTGGTGCCCCACCCCCACCACAAGAGGCCCATGGCCCTGATGCCGGGGAAGTGACGCTGCTGTCGGAGGTGAATGACAGCGCTGTGGCTGGGTGAGTCAGTGCCAGGGGCCGATGCCTGCTGACTCACCCTCCCCTGGCTCCTCCGCTGAGGGGGAGGAGAAAGCGGGGAGGAGCAGAGCTGCCCCCCCTCAGAGCCAAGAGCTTGTCCACCTAGGAACTAAAGGAGACAGGTGGTTGGCCAAGTCGGGAGCCAGGCGTCCCTGAAGCTTTCTTTGTGTGTGCAAAGTCTTCAGGTGCGCACGCCCGGCCCTGCTTCTCAGACAGGCCCAGAGCACCCAGGAGACACCGTGGTGTGGTCAGGCCTCCCTACTTCCTCCTTCTCCCCCCCCCCCCCCCGTTTCTTTGCTCCTTCATTTGCCTCTCCCCTCCTTCTTGCCCTCCCTTCTTCTCTCCCCCTTCCTCCCCCCCACCTCCTCCTCTTGCCTAGCTCTGTTACCACAATGCTGAATGGCATTTGGTAACTAGGCTACTCCCCCAGCCCCCAGCCCCCAGCCTGGGCTTTGGGTGTCCAGCTCAGAGGGAAGGGATCTTCCCTGTACCCCCCTTTGCAGTCTCTTTTACCTCAGAAGCCCTTCTGCCTTTCCTCTGAACTTCCCATCATTTTTGTGTTGTTTTAATAAAATGTGCTTCCCCCACTGTCTCTGAGTTTAGGGAACAATAGGATGACCCTGTAACCAGACCAAACAAGTACATGACAGGCAGGTGACAGATGGGGCTTTGTTTCCACACAGCCACCTCCTGCCACAAGGGAGAACTGCCACTCTGAGCCAGGCCCGGAGTCACATTTTTTGTAAGGGGGGGGGGGGGGACGACTCTGTGCTTTGCAGAGCTCGCCTTCGTCTCTGGAGTCTGGTGCTAGCCCTGCAGAGACAGTGTCTTCCCTATATCACCAGCGGTGGACCTTCAACCGGAAGGAAGGAGGTCAGCTACCATTGGTCCTTTGCACGCAAAGGCGGATGCCTTCCACCCATCCCATGAGTGGCTCTGCTCAGGAAGGCAATAGGTAGCTCCAGGGTGTTGGGGTTAAATGACCAGAAAGTCACATAACACTTCAAGCAGACCCTTCAGACCCTCTTCCTGAGCTGGAAGGAGGACTGGCCAGGGACCCAGGGAAAGCTGGGGCTTGTAAATGAAAGGCTTTTAGCCGTCAGTGGGACAGTGGGAAACTCAGTATAAACCTATGTTTAAACCTGGCCTAGAGATCTTGTGCCTACAGGCGCTGGCATCCTCTGGTCTAATATAGTTATTTTTAAAATTTTATTTCTTTGTGTTTTCAAGACAGGGTCTCACCATGTAGCTCTGGCTGGACTAGAACTCACTATGTGGAACAGGCTAGCCTCAAACTCACAGATCCACCTACCTCTGCCTCCCGAGTGCTGGGATTAAAAGTGTCTGCCATCACACCTGGCTTGTTATCTCTCTCTCTCTCTTTTTTTTTTTTTATGGATTTAACTTTGTTTTATGGGTGTTTTGCCTTCATGCATGTCTGCACCACGTTCATACAGTGCCTGCAAAGGCCAGAGGAGAGCGTCAGATTGAGCCACTGTGGGTTCTGGGAATGGAACCCAGGTCCTCTGGAAGAACCACTAAGTCACCCTTCCAGGTCCTAGGATGGCTGTCTTTGTGTATGCTTTCCCTTCCCCCCCAGAACTCTATTCCCCTAGATCTTCTAGATAGAGCTTGGCTTGGTGGCACTATGGTGGAAAGCATGGATTGTCTGGATATAAATCCCAGCTGTGTGTGTGGCTGCAAACAGAACCCACATCACCCTAT
Organism: Peromyscus maniculatus bairdii; assembly: GCF_049852395.1. Lineage (NCBI taxonomy): Eukaryota > Metazoa > Chordata > Mammalia > Rodentia > Cricetidae > Peromyscus > Peromyscus maniculatus. The sequence continues at coordinate 113,962,953 of NC_134854.1, forward strand.
CTGCTTGCCCCCCTGTAAGCTGGCAAAAGGCATTAATTCAGTTTGGCAGGTCCCATCTGGAGGTCCTCTGGTCCTCTGGGTGAGGATGTGGAGCAAGAACGTTCCTGGTCTGGGCCTCAGCGCCCATGCTGTGCTTCAGAGAGTGGGTTGGCAGCCTGATTAGAAGTGGGATGCTGAGCCCCAAGTAGACAGGCACCCTGGCCAGAGATGGAGAGCTAAGACAATGCTTTAGCAGTTCACTTTCATTCTGGTGAGGGCAGTACTGCTCATTGTTTTGTGCTCTGCCCAGTGAAACCACCAGCTTCCTGGCTGACCTCACGGGGATAAGCCATCGGGGCTCAAGTCCAACCTTGCCAGTGTACCCTTACAAGCCTCTCCCTGCCCTTCACTGGGCCTTCGTTGGCTGAGCTAGGCCGGTAGTCCGACCAATGTGGGCCTGGCTGGACCATGCCCCTTTTTCTTTGTGTTTGGAGCACAGGTGTTAGAGAAGTTGGAAAATGTACTAGCACAGTCCAGTTCTCTTGAGACACCATGGAGGATATGGTCCCAGGGGATCCCAGTCCCAGAGGCACCTTTGGTGGCGGGAGCCTAGAGCTGCCCATCCTCCCTGGTCCCTGCTCTTCTATTCTGCCTTTGCCTGCCAGACCCCTGGAGATGGCTCAGTTGTCACGCTTGACTTAGCCTCTTTGCAGAAATAGATTACCAAAGGATGAAGGCCATGTGATCCAATTAAATGATTAAATCGGTTAAAGGTGTACTTTTTAAAAAAAAAAAGGCTTTAAAAAATAATTTCTCCTTAAAAAAAAAATTTTTTTTTGAACTAGTCGGATGTAGTCCAGGCTAACCTCAAACTTACTATGTAGCTGAGGTTGACCTTGAACTTCTGATCCTGCTGTCTCCTCCCCAAAGCTGAGGTTACCAGCCAGTGCCATCACCCTGGCTCTTGCATTTTTCTTTATAGAAACATCTACCCTGCTCAGAGGGCAGAGAACATTGTTAACCCAGCTCACTTAATCCAGTGATACTGGTTAGACACCTCTTAGGGCCAAGGATGGAACTTGAGCAGAACAGCAGACCCTTGGCAGACAATTCTAGTGGATCCCAGTCCTGCTCAGACATCACTGATGGATCCCAGCCCTCCTGCTCAGACATCACTGATGGATCCCAACCCTCCTACTCAGACATCACTGATGGATCCCAGGCCCCTGCTCAGACATCACTGATGGATCCCAGCCCTCCTGCTCCTTGCACCTATATGTTTGCTATTAAGTCTGTGGAGACTTTGCTCCGGCGAACCTCTTTTGATCTGTGAGATGTTCTTGCTGACTAGAGGCAGGCCCCTGTGCACAGGGTCCCATGATCCCTGGTTCAGCCTGTCACGTCACGTGGCCCTTCACTTCCCTGTTTGCCCTCGAGCTTGGTTCCCTAATTTGTCAGCTGGCCCAGTGGCCTGCAGCTGGCTTTCAATTTTGTAAAATTGCATCTAGTGAGTGTTAGTGAGCTTGTGTGTGCACTGATCACACGGCTCACGCGTAGGTCAGAGGACAACCTGCAGGAGGCGGTTGGCTCCTTCCGTCATGGGGGTGCCACACCTAGGAACTGTGGCAAGGCACTTTGGCCCACTGAGCCATTTCAGCGGCCTGCAGCTGGCTTCTTAAAGGCACCAAGCCCCTTTTTACTCATGAACTTGTGGAGATGGCATCCCTAGACTGCCACGCCTGGTTGGGAACATGGGCTTTGGAGGTTTGGACAGGCCTAGGAGCCATTCACAGCTCAAGTGTGCATCGTGTGGCCGTGGCCCCAGGTAGACAGACAGACCTTCACCTCTCCAGGCCCTGCCATCAGCAAAAGCAAGCCCATGAAGGCACCTTTGGAGAGAGTTAACTAAAGGAATGCCTGGGAGAACTTAGCAGAGTGCTCAGGAAACATAGTACTATTAAATGCAGCTCTCTTTCTTCTCCTTTATAATTGTTCATCATCATTATTATCTTTTTTATGAGGATAGTTGTTTTGCCTGCATGTCTATATGTGTACATGTGTGCCTGGTGTCAACAGAGGCAAGAGGAGGGCATCAGATTCCCTAGAACTGAGATTCACATAGCTGTGAGCCACCATGTGGGTGCTGGGAATCAAACCCGGGTCTTCTGGAGGAGCAGCCAGTGCTCTTAGCCCTCGAGCCATCTCTCCAGCCTCTGTATTTGTTTATTTTATTTTATTTTATTTTATTTGAGACGGGGTTATGCTTTGTAGAACAAGTTAGTCTCAAATACTGCAATCCTACTGTTTCAGCCTCCCAAATGCGGGAGTTACAGGCGTGGGCCACCATGAGCCGCTCACGCTGACTACAGAACGTCTCATTCCTCCTGCAGAGGCTCCCTAAGAGACAACCAAGCTCTCACCAAGCTCTCTGTGAGGACAAGCTGTGTGCTAGGCACTGGGGTGGGCTGGGGACAAGTACAAGAGGAAACAGACACGTGCCTGCCTCCTTGATAAGAGATCCTGGATGGTGAAGGCAGCAGCAGTGAGGGATTTTAATCATTTCTAGCAGGGGTCGTTGATGGGCGCTAAGGTTCTGCAGGCGAATGCTGGCGCTGACAGCTTGAGACCTGGTGCCCCCTTGTCTTAGAGGACAGAGGCACATTTGTTGGGGAGGCAGGGGCAGCTGAAATCAACTTCAAGAACTGCCTGGCTGGTGCATGGATGTCTGAAGGCCAGAGAGGGTACACAGACCCTGGGAGGAAAGCAGGCAGGAGCCATGTCTCTGAGTGTCCAGTCTGTGGGCTCTGCACTAGGCAGGCTGCTTCTCTGACCCAGCACCCCATCTATGCATGGTAGATCTTCTCTGCTTGTACCCCCGCTTCTCTTGTGTGGGAACATGTTAAGTCTCCGTGGGCTGTGGAGCCGCTCAGTGGGAGAGCATTTGTGTGGCGTGTGCAAGGTCTTGGGTTCAGACCCCAGAACTACGTTAGCCTTGTGTGATGATGCCGATCTGTAATTTCAGCACTTCGGAGGGAAAGGTAGAGAGAGGCAGGAGGATCAGAAGTTCAAGGTCATCCCTCCTATTTGTGAGTTCAAGGCCAGTCTGGGATATATGAGACACTGTCTTCCCTCTTGTGCACCTCCCTTCCTGGCCCCTCCCTTCCCCCACCCCCACCCCACCCGAAAGAATGACAGAACAGGAAACTGTTCTGAAATAGTTTAGCCTAGGTACTAAAAAAATCTGATGTTTTAAAACTGGCCAGAGAGTACAAAAGTACATCTTGCAAACCCACAATGTCACTGGCACCAGGGCCAACCTACAGGGCTGTGTAGGTGGCAAAACTTGCCTGGTGATCTTCAAGTAAGCTAGCATTTAAGCACAGCTGGATCTGGATCTGGCTGCTGCCCCTGGAAAAGGGATAGTGATGTCAGCTGTATGGGGAGGCACATTTCAGCCTGGAGCCTGTAACTCCAGGCATTGTAATCACCTGTAGCTGTGGTAACTACGAGGAAGCTCCCAGAATGAGAAATCAGCATCTTCTCCACTGTAGAACAACCCTAGGCCCTGAGCCAAAAGCAACAGCTCCTGCCTTTGAGAGAAGCAGGCTGCTGGCAGGTGATGTGAAGGGACCCACTGTGCTGTCCTGTGGCCACTTGGTCACCATGGGGGTAGACTGGACTAGCTGGGAGTCTATAGAGGTGGACCCTCGGGGGGGTGTCATAAGAAGTCAGGCTGGGCCAGCAGAGGGCTGGCAGAGGCAGAGAAGCCAAGCGCTGAGGCAAAGGCCTCAGGGCCTCTGTGATTACTGGCTCGTTCCAGTGACCTCAGAGTTGGCTGGGCCTTGTTCATCTCTCGCTGAGTGGGATAAAGGCCTTGCCCACCCTGGGGTTGGTAATAATGACACCAGCTGTTATTAGGGAGTGCTTGCTATGTGCTTCATGCTATTCTGTGCGCCCCCTCATTTCTCTGCGCCCCATGACAGGCACTACCGCTCTGCAGAGGAGACTATTGAAGACCAGAGAGGCTGAGGGCCTTGCCTAAGGTCCTTCAGCCTCTTTAAGTGGCTCCCAGCCCCTTAGTTGGGGCTCACATCACCAAGCTACCTACCACAGGCCCTGGAGCCGCTGCGTAGGGAGTGGGAGAAGCCAGAGCTTTTCTGTGGGGCTGTTCCACATGGGGAGCGGGGGAAGGCATGGAGTAAGGGTTTGTAATGGTCTTGCCGGGGATCTGAGAGGACCAGGGATGGGAGAGGGCCTTGTGTTTCTCTCTAGCCATGGACTGAGAGCTGAGGTCCGTTATGAATGTGATTTTTTTTTAAACTGCCTTCAGCTGCTGCATGAGAATAGGCTGGGGGGGGGCAGCAGAGCAGCAAGGAGACCTATGGGGAGGCTGCTGTAGGATGCCTGCGCTAGGGGCTGCTGGCTGAGAGAAGGTTGCCATGGTGACAGAGACGTGGGGGTGGATGCCAAGAATGTGCCGAGTGGATCTGCAGGTCTTGCTGGAATGGTATATTGCAGGGCCACTGGTCAGGCACATGTGAGGGGCTTGGAACGAGAATCCAAGAAGGAAGAAGGACAGGGTACCTGTATCTCTCTGCAGGGCCTTCTCTGGACCCAGGGAAAGTCTGAGGCTTGGGGGATGCCCTCCCTAGATGGTATAGCCCTGTGCTTTGCAGCCAACCTGAGGGTTGGAGGTGATGCTGAGGCAGGACCACTGGGCCCTGAGTTCTCCGAGGGCAAATGGAGAACATTTTGGTTCTTGGACCACACTCTCACAGGGAGGAGAGCGGATGGTGAAGGAGGACCACACTCCTGGGTGGAATGATTGAAGAGACCCACAGAGACCCCGCGGCGCCAGGCACAGGACAGGCACTGCACTGCCTCACTCAGGCCCCCAGGCATCACGGTTCAGCCTCAGGCAGCATGATGGTAGATGGAGTCCTTAGAGTATGCAGGGATAGAGTCCTCATGGAGCAAAGCAGAATCTAGTGACAGGGGTCTTGGGAACCCCAGTTGTTGCTCCCTTCCCATTTTTCTAGAGAGTTCTGAGTAGAGAGTGGTTAGCGGGTCTCGGAGTCCAGAACATAGAACCAGGGCTGTCAGGGCAGCGAGCCTTAGGGCATTAGAGTCTGGCTCCTTATAGGACCAACCCTGCCAGTAGCTGCCTGTGAGGCGAGGAGACCCTTGTCCCCCTTCCCTCCCGAGTGCTGGAGGCTAGCTCTTCTCCTAAGTTTAAAAGCTAGGCTGACCTTGTGAAGTCTTCCCAACCCCAAGGATTGAGACGTGTCCAAAGGGTGGATCAGCCCTTCTCAGTTGGAGGCTCCAGGTCATTCTTGAGCGGACCCTTCCCTGGGAGGGAGTGGAGTCCCACATCCTCCAATTATGCGCCCACCGCAGGCCACAATGAGCTGTTCAGATAACCATCGGGGGCTGCTGACCTGCTGCAGGAACAATGCTGGCTGCCCGAGCTGTTTTCACAGTGGCCACAGGCCTGCTGGGCCATGCGGGCCCCGGGGGAGCCACAGAGAAAGGCCATGCGGATGCTCCCCCAGACAGAGGAAGGACTCCGGGGGCTGCCCGGTGGCTCCAGGAAGCCTTTCTTGGTCTGCTCACTGCCAGATAGCAAAACAATTGGGGTCCTCCACCCCAAGCCTGCCAGTGGGAGGAAGGAGGTGTGGGGGAAGTGGGGTTATTGAGCTTCTGGGCCTCTGCTCCTTGCAAAGCCCCCCGGGGACCTGGCATGTCACTTCTGTATGCCCTATGTCTCTGGCAGCCGCTCTGGACCTTAGTGCAAGGTCTCACCACATCTCCCTTGGCACTGAGGTTCTGTTGGTGCGGCAGCACTTTCCAGATGCCCTACCGTATGCCGGACTTCAGAGCTCCAAACAGGACAGGTCCTTATCTCCACAAACCTCTGGTCTGGTCATGGAAGAGACCGCCAGCTGGGAAGTGTGCCCGACCAGGGCGGTTGGTGCTCAGGTAGGGGTTGACTGTGGGAAGCCAGATTGCAGCCAAGCAGGTGAAGGCGCTCTCCCAGAGGGCCTGAGCTGGGAACAGCACACTCTTTATCTATTTCTGTGGGTGTTCTCATGGGGAGCACAGACCCTGTGTGCTCTGACCTTCCAGTGTGGTAAGAGGACTTGAAAATTTCCATTTTTCTCTGAAATCTGATATTTCAGTGCCAGCGATTCACTTGGCTCATGGAGACAAACAAGGTGTGTCCTAGGCTTTGTGGCTACCTTTGTTGTCACTCGTTTTATTCTGCAGCTAGGGAAACTGAGGCTCAGAAAAGAGCAGGGAGGGCCATTAGCTCTGGCCGCCTCGCCAGCTCATCCCTACCCTGCAGCTCTCTGCCGGGCTGTATGTGAACCCTTGCACACAGGAGCCTGGCTTGACAGGGTCTCTAGATGTGCTTGGTTAATTTCTTATCAAAGGACCTGCTTATGTGTCCTTTGATGACATCCGTGGATGGTGACCACCACAGCCGATGTGACAGTGCCTCTCAGCTAAGCTCCAGAGACACAAGGAGATGCTAGGAGAAGAGGGTGAACATCAGCTGGTCCAACCCTCTACCTAGGAGAGAGGCCAAGCAGGAGGGTGACCTGATCTGTGCCAGGCTTAGGAAGCTGCCTTCTGTCCAAGCCCATCTGGGAAACAGAAAGCAAGACACCTGCTTGCTAGGGTCCATGGGTTTAGCCGGGAGTCGACAGGACTGAAGAATGGATAGTAAGTGGCAAGCCCTGGTTCACAGTCTGGGAATGGGACCCAGGCTTTCCTTGCTCATATTCCACACTTACTCTGCCCTGGCGTCATATCCTCAGCTGCCACAAGCATCCTTGTATAATTCTGCACAAGAAAGCTTTGTTTTGTTTTGTTTTCCTGCTACAAACATATTCAGTCATTGTTTATTTTCTGTACCCTGACGGTGAAGCCTGTTTCCCAGTATAGTGTCCTGGGCGGCCAACACCATCTTCTGCTTTGCTTTTTCACCTGGGAGCAGGTGCCTCCTGTAGGTCAGGCCCCACACTAGGCTCTGTGTGGCGGTGTCACTGAGACGTGTGTTGCTGTCTTCTGTGCAGAACTGAAATTAGAAGTGTCTGTTGGTGTGGAGAGCTGCAGGTAGCCTCTCCTTTGGAAGATGTCTGGAACTGCCTGCCCAGGGTACACAGGCTGAATGAAACTGGATGTTTGGGAACAATCTTGGGCCAGCAGTGCTTTGGTTTAGCCTGGTGCCTGGGAAATGGAGCCTGTTGCTTCTATAGGCTGCAAGTGTTTCATAACTGAGTTTTTGAGATCCTTGGAGTCGAAGTGGCTTCTATGATGGGGGCTCTTGGTGTGGAAGCTCCTGCTGGAGCCTGGGGAGGTAGGAACTGGTCCTAAGTCACTGCGATAGGCCTCATCACCCACGTTGGTTCTGCCTCCCCCAGAAAACGAGGAAATGGCCACCAAAGAGAAGCTGCAATGTCTGAAAGACTTCCACAAAGACATCCTGAAGCCTTCGCCAGGGAAGAGCCCAGGCACACGGCCTGAGGATGAGGCTGAGGGGAAGCCCCCTCAGAGGGAGAAGTGGTCCAGCAAGATTGACTTTGTGCTGTCTGTGGCCGGAGGCTTCGTGGGTTTGGGCAACGTCTGGCGTTTCCCGTACCTCTGCTACAAAAATGGTGGAGGTGAGTGATTCAAACCGAGGGCTGGGGTCAGGGTGTGAGAGAGTTTTTCCTGCTCTGTGACCTTCTCCAGGCCAGGTATACCCTGCCTCAGCTGCACCTCGGACACAGGGTCGGCATGCCTGAGTACAGGGGTGTTAGCCTCTGGCTAGGTTACCTTCTGGAGGACCCTCCCTCACCCTCTCCGATCCCCTGGTTTGTCCTGTCTGACCCATGCCCCCTCCACCTCAGACATTCATGCCCCCTATTCCTCCATTCCACCACCTCTGAGCTCACAGCCTTCTCTTTTAGCATCTTTGATACTGATTTTGCTTTTTAACCTCGCCCTATGTATTCCCAAAAGCTAGTTCTGTCTTTCAGTAAATGACACACCAGTATCATTTGCCATAATGCAGAGGGGGAGGGGAAGCGGAGGAGAGCCATGAAGGTATTCTAGCTGTGGTGGGTTGAGTTGGGGGGTTTGGGTTGGATTTTTGTGTGGGCTGTGTCTCCTCCTCTGAGTGAGCCCTCTCGGGTGTCAAAGTTAGGCAGTTCCAGCCTAGAGATGTTCTTCGTGGTGCAGAGCGGGGCCAGAGGAGATTAATGTAGGTGGCAACCACCTGCCAGGTGACTATAAAGGTGGGCATACTTCCTGCTGCCATGGTAAGAGAGCTGCTTTTGGGGGAACCTCCTCTTAGCACCTGGTTTCTTGACCTCATTAGGTATCAGACACCCTGGGAACTCTGATGAGTATCCTAGATGCTCCCTAGAACAAAGCAGATAGCCTAGACCCAAGGTGCCCATAATTTCACAGGGTTTATGGACCTGCTGAAGCCCTTAGTGTATGTAGGTGGGACTGACCCCCTCGGATACTGTGTTCCCTGTCTCCCTGGCACCCCCCACCCCCCACCAGCCTTCCACCCCACCGTCTGGACCTTCCTGGCCACTGGCCCTGGCCGGCCTGTGGCAGATGAGTGAAGTTCCAGCAGGAAGTAGTGCTGTACCTGGTCGTGTGTCCCTAGCAAGACTGAGCCACTTCCATTGGGAAGGATACTGTAGAGAAGGCAGGCATGTGACAGGCATAGGCACTGGCCTGGTGCCTTGAAGAACCTGGTAGATTTGCAGATTCGTGGGTGGGGCCAGTGGGCAGGCCTGGAGAATCTTCAGTGGAGTCTGAGTTTGGCCTCCTTGCTTGCATCCCTCATTCCTCTGATACCTTTGGTTGGGAGGGCCTGAGTGAGCACCTTCCTGGCCATGCTCTGACAGTCACAGCTTCACCCTGTCCCCTCTGCTCTCTTGGCAGGTGCTTTCCTCATACCGTATTTTATTTTCCTGTTCGGGAGCGGCCTGCCTGTGTTTTTCCTGGAGGTCATCATAGGCCAGTACACCTCAGAAGGGGGCATCACGTGCTGGGAGAAGATCTGCCCCTTGTTCTCTGGTGAGTATGTAGCTGGGGTCAGCTGGGTCTGTATGCACTGAGTCCGCCGGTTGTTAGTGACACCTCCTGTCTTCTGTGTTCATCAGATCTCCTCACGTGTTTCAGTCAGATGCAGGGCCTCAGCATGATGTGATGTCACTGTCACCAAGAGGCAGGGAGAAGGGAGATACAGCAGGTTCCTGGCTGCTCAGAAAGTCCCCTTTGGGCCAGCTCGATGGGTGTTTGGATACGTGAGAGCTGGCAGGAATCTCCAAATGCAGGAATCTGGAGGACAGGCTGGCTTCAGGCCTCACTTCCTCCTCTCCATGGGGTGGTTTTAGGGAAATCATTGAACCTCAATTTTTTCATCTAGAAAACAGTGTTCTCACTCTCTAGAGTTGCTGTGAGAACAGAATGACAGTCATGTCTGAGTGTTTTGTCTGTGTGGCCAGCACTCTATTGATGGTGGCTCCATTATGTGCTTGGTGCTGAGTGTATACTTGGAGTAATCACTACTGTGACTGAGTGGGGGAGTGGGAATATGAGCCCCTTCCTTTACTCACCCGCGTAAGTGTTTACCACTTTCTGCTTCCATTAAGCCACTCAATAATTAGGCCCTCCACCTCCATTTCTTCCATCTATCCAGCCTCCCAACCAACCACCATATGTACACATATCAAGAGTTAGACCATATATATAATATATATATATAATATATATATAAAAAACAAATCAATATTCAAGTATGGATGTAAAGTTTGTTCTTTAGCTCTGCATCCATCCATCCGTTTCTATCCATCTATCTGTCCATCCATCTATCTCTCTGTTTCCATCCAGCCATCCACATTTCCATCTACCCATCCACCCATGCTTCCCTCCATATTTTCATTTATCTATTCATCTCTCTATCATCTCTCTATTCTTGCCCATCCTTCCGTATTTCTATCTACCCATCTATGTTTCTATTTACTCATCCGTATTTCTATCCATCTGGCCATCTATATTTCTATCTGTCCATTTTTATAGAAAAATCCATCCGTCTGTCCATCCGTGTTTCTATCCACTCATCTGACCATCCAACTGCACAATCATTGTCTTATCCCTACTTCTTTCATTCCTGTGATCCATCCAGCCACCATCTCTCTGACCACTCATTCACATGTCCTTTCGTCCATCTGTCCATCCATGTTTCTGTCCACTCATCTGACCGTCCAACTGCACAATCATTGTCTTGTTCCTACTTCTTTCATTCCTGTGGTCCATCCAGCCACCATCTCTCTGACCACTCAGTCACATGTCCTCTTGTCCGGTGACTCCTTCATCCTGTGACTGTTTTCTGCTTATTGGTGAGCAGGCCCCTGTGGTCCACAGCCTAGGCAGACCAGTGCCCCCCCAGTTGAATGGGCCTTCTTTTTGACGTGTGTCCATTTTGCTTGCCTCGCCCCCAGGCATTGGCTACGCATCCATTGTCATCGTGTCCCTCCTGAATGTGTACTACATTGTCATCCTGGCCTGGGCCACGTACTACCTATTCCAGTCCTTCCAGAACGAGCTTCCCTGGGCCCACTGCAACCACAGCTGGAACACCCCGCACTGCATGGAGGACACCCTGCGTAAGAATGAGACTCTCTGGGTCGCCATTAGCACCACCAACTTCACCTCACCTGTCATCGAGTTCTGGGAGTAAGTAAGGCCGTGGGAAGGAGGAGGGGCCTGGGCAGGGCTATGGGGACGTATCTTCATCTTGATGGTGGGAGACCCTGTCTCTGGAGGGAAGGAAGACACACAGCTGGAGATAACTCCATGCCTTTGTCTCATACAAGATGGAGTTGAATCCTGGTTTCCCACCTGATGGCTATTTGATTTTTTAGGCAAGTCACCCCACTGCCCTTTGAGCCTTAGTTTACCTGTCAAATGAGGAAAACATATAGTTCTTATTCCATGGGATTCCTGTGAGAGAATTTTCTCCAAATATAGGTGAATATGTGTTTGAAAATTATAATTTTCTTAATATATTTTGGGAAAAACATTGTTACCACAGAGAAAAATACATTTCTGTAGTTATTCAAATGCAAATGTGAGTTGATAGTAAAACTACGTATCAGTTAGTTAGCTCTGACGACGTAACAACCATTCCCAACATGCTGGTTTTAATCAAGTACTATTTGTTGAGCTCATGACTAATTGGTGCCAGTTTGGGTTGTGCTCAGTTTGGTAGGCCTGCTCTTGGGCTCCTTCATGTGTCTGTGGGTCCCTCTTTTGTGGCTGGCCTCACAGTGGAGAGGGGGTTAGGAGTGGAGGGCGTATGTGGTCTCATCACTCAGTCTTTCCCCGTTTTGGCTTTGTCATAGGCAGCTCTGGAGCAATAGACAGTCAAGCCCCAGCACGTGAACAGCACATAGCTAGCTCCTTGTGTTGATGGCATTTGGGGAACTCTCATGAGCGTGTGTTCCAGGACAACAGTTCCTGGAAGCTGATTAGAAACCCTGGTGTCCATCACTTCCCTTATAAGCACGTGCTCTTAACTCAGGGTGCTCAGTCAGGGACAGCCTCTCACCTCTGGAAACGACTGAGATGAGGCCCCACGTGCGGCGGAGAGCCAAGGCAGAGGAAGCCTGTCCCTGACTCCCGGGAGATGAGATTCCCTCTCCTTGGTGGACAGTGGCTGCCTTTGAGGTGTTACCCTACTTCAAGGAAGCCAAACTAGGGACCATCAGGAGGGAGCTGCGCTGTGATTCCGACGAGGATGGGCCGGCTGTTCTTACTTGTTGGAGGTGGTCTTTCGTGGGTGGCCGGTGCCATGCCTGAGCCTTTTGTACTCTATCCACAGGCAGGGCCCTGGGCTTTGGGGACTTTGGGTCTCCTAATGTGTATATTTTCCACTAGCAAAACAAAAGGGGCTGTTAAATGCACGTTCCCCACCCTTCAGAGAGCTGAGAGTTTTAAACAAAGGAATGTTGGCATTTCACTCATTTCCCTTGAAGGGGGGGGGAGGGCCCAAGGCCACCAGCCCTGGCCTTTCTGTACTGTTTTTGGCATGGCTTGGGTACCAGGGCCACCCCCCGCGGACTTCTGGCGCCTGGCCAGCCTCTAAGCTATCTGCCGAACCTCATTACCTTCTAAGTTTGAACTTTCATTCTGCCCTTCTGTCTCGGGCCTCAGTGTCCATATGGGATGATCCCAGTACTGTCCTCGGGGCTACACCGCAGCCCCAGCTGGATGAGCTCCTGCATGGCCACCCTAAAAAGCTGTCCCTTCATGCTGCGTCATCACTGTGGTTAAGCATCCTTTGGGGGGGGGGGCATTTAGAATCTCTATGTGGTCCCCTCAAATGTCCACAGGCTCTGGTGGCAAGGGAGTCACGCTCTTTTTGCCTTTGCCTGGCACCTGTCATTGTGACAAGAAGCTCTTGGAAGACGTGTCTGCTCAGTGCCCTTGCCTTCTCCTCAGACATGTCCAGCCCAAGTCTATTCCAGCACCTTGTGTTCTAGAAGCCTTGCGCAAAGCCCTTGGCCTTTGTTTCTCACCAGGAAGGCCCAGAGACAGACTTTAGGAAGATGCCTGGTTCCCCAGGCTTTTTTTGCAGGCTCTCCCATGGTGTCTGTGGATGTGCTGTGCCCAAGGGGTGCTGGCTTCTGCCCACACTGGCCTGCACAGGCCCTTGACCTGACTTTGAATTCTACAAGAACCTCTGGGAATACCTTGGCATTCACAGAACCTGAGCCTGGGGTCCACTGAGCAGAGCTGCAAAGCTGGCTGAGCGGAGGCCCCAGGGCAGCCTCCTGCTGAACCCGTGTCCAGAGGTGCGGTGGGCAGGGGCATCAGCAAGTCTGGAGGGCTTCCTGCTTCTAAGAACCTCCCCTTGTCTGGGGCTTGAAACAGGGGTACGGAAGGTGAAAGGGTGGGCGCAGTGAGCTGTGCCGACGCAAAGCCTTCTCCTCCTCCATTTAATTTACTTTAGGAGGGTTGAGGTATGCACATCATGATGTCTGTGGAGGTCAAAGGATAGCTATGTCCAGTCAGTTCTTCTTTTTTTTTTTTTTTGGTTTTTCGAGACAGGGTTTCTCTGTGTACCTTTGCACCTTTCCTGGAACTCGCTTTGTAGACCAGGATAGCCTCAAACTCACACAAATCCGCCTGCCTCTGCCTCCCGAGTGCTGGGATTAAAGGTGTGCACCACCACCATTGCCCGGCTTTTCCCTTATGTTTTCACATGAGTTCCAGGGACTGAATTCAGGTCGTCAGATTCAGTGGCAAGTACTTTTTAATCCAGTCAGCCCTCTTGCTGGCCGCTGAGGTTTCTTAAGTAGGGAAAAGAGTAAGCCTCTGTGGGAAACTCTTCCATCCTTTTCCTGTGCAGTTCACTGGCCCTGCATCAGGCATTCAGAATCTAGCGACTCTCCCTGTGCACACCACAGCCCTTGAGCGACTCCTATATGCAGGTAAAGGACACTCGTTGGCTTCTTTCTCTCTCCCTGCCTTTTCCTTGAAGCTCTGGTCCATCCCTGGCTCCGAGCTTTCCTCTGCTTTTCCCACACTGCGATCTGACCCTGCCAGAAAGGAGAGGGTGGGTACAGCAGTGCTCACTGAGCTCTGGCCCAGGCCCAGGCCCAGGCCCAGGCCCAGGCAGTTTTCCCTTGTTTCTTTACCTGAACCAGATCTGGAGGTCTTGGAGCCAAAGGTAACAGGCACAGTGGGAGCAGAACTCCCCCCCCCCAGTTTCTAATCACTGGAGGACTCTGTCAGCCACCCTGTGGCCCCTCCCTTCTGCTGGTTACCATGGAGGCAGGAGGACCTCAGAGGGGAACTCCCCTTCCCAGTGTGGTCTAAGTGTAGCGTGTGTCCCAGGCCTCTGAGGTCAGGGCAGTTGGAACTCAAGCTTGAGTCTCCCATCCATGGTCTGTGAGCCAGAGTTAACCTGGCCCCAGCATTCACATCTGCTCTCTAACATTAAGGAACCTGGACAAGCTATTTGTGCTTAGGGTTCTGGGGACCCAGCATGGACACAGGTCCGTCCTTAGTGAACATTTTGTCTGTGTTCCACCCCATCTCCCACCCCTGGGATACAGGGCAGGCCTTGGAGCCAAGTCCATGACCACAGGTCACATGGTGCACTGCTTGTGTGCGTGCACATCTCTGTCTCCAGTCTCTGGTCAGGCATGGACTCCTCTGTCAGCGTGACCCTGCCACACTTACCCTGTCTGCAAAGTCAGGCAACCTTCTCAGCCTCAGCAGCTCCGATTCCCGTGAGAAGCCACTCGGCCCCAGAGACTGACATTTTAACATTGGCATTAGGGTATGTTTGGTGGCTGCGTGATGGGGCCACTGAGCTTCTGCCACAGCCTCATCCCACTGGGTCCTCACCCTCTCAGGTCACCTCTGTCCCCAAACCTCCTGCTTCCTCCACAGGCCTTGGAGGACAGGCGGGGCCAGGTCTGGCCGAACGCCCTTCAGCAGGCTGGAGCCAGACCTTCCTCCGAGGCTCCTGCAGAGCCCCCTGGGAGCCCAGCATGGATCATTAGATTCTATTAGAATCAAAGAAATGAGTCATATTTGCAAACAAGCCGTGCTCAGCCAATCTTTCTCCGTAGCTGTCGGAAGGAGGAGGTGGTACGGGAAGGGCTGTGTGGGGGCCCCATGCTCCGGCGGGCGGGCCCTTTTATAATTGTTGCCTCTGCCAGTCTCCAGGGGACTGCTGCGGCCAATAAACGGCTGGCCTGCAGTCAAAAGGAAACGATTTGGCCCACTCTGAGGATGAATTTACATCTCCAAGTGCTGACTGGACGGCAGCAGGGCAGCCGGCTGCTGCAAACACACGTCCAGGCCGGCCCCCTCTTTTAGTTCCCATCCTGGCAAGATGTGTCCCTTTTCTTGGAAAAGATCTGCAGCTTACCTTCATGTGCTGGGTGCTGTGGTTCAGACAGACACAAGCCCTGCGTGCACAGAGCTGACTTGCTAGTAGACACATCAACCAGGCAGAACATAAGATGTGAATGGGAAAGGGCCGACCGCAGAACCGGTGCTGGGGAAAGAGCGGGTGGGCGGGCGGGTGGGGGGGTGCCGTCAGGGGGCCCGTGAGGGAGGGAGGTAGAGTGGATAGCTGTGCACCCATGATGTCTGGCTTCCCGTCGGTTTGCTGCCCTGGTCTTCTTG
Source organism: Peromyscus maniculatus bairdii (assembly GCF_049852395.1). Lineage (NCBI taxonomy): Eukaryota > Metazoa > Chordata > Mammalia > Rodentia > Cricetidae > Peromyscus > Peromyscus maniculatus. The sequence goes on from NC_134854.1 coordinate 113,978,145, forward strand.
TTCGGTACTCCCCTACACAGTTCTTTAAAGCATCAACATTTGAGTGGAAGGTGAGAGGAACAGGTTAGGAGGGAAGGTGGGAGCCATGGCAGGATGGGGAGCCAAGGATGTGAGCTGGCATCGCAGATGCTGTGGAGGTCCCTCTGACAAGTGCGGTGGAGAACATTGTAGGTTGGGAAGAAGTTACTGTAGTGGCTTTAGGGTGCAGTAGGGCCTGAGCAGGGCATCATGGTGGGGGAATGTAGGTGTCATGGTGTCGCCCATGAGTGACGCTGGAGTGACGTCGTTGTGTGGCAGCGGTATCTCATGAATGCACCTTGCAGTTTATTGAGCGCTGCACTCACAGCAGTGAGAAGCCCCCCCCCCCCAAGATCCATGAGTCCCCCTTGGGGGGAGAGTCCCCCTTGGAGAGAGCAGGCACACAGAGGACAAGCAGAGGGTCCCTGCTGGGATGCAGATGACTGGCTACTCTCAGGCCTGCCTGGGGCTGTCAGAGTCTGATTGGCAGACCTCCTTCCTTCCATGCCTAGGACATTTTGTGGCCCTGGCAAGCTATCTGAAGTCTGATGACAGAGCTCTCTAATTTCAATACTGTGTAATTTCAGGTAGAGGCAAGATAATCAACCATTTAAGGCTATGTGAAACCCTGTCTCAAAAAAAGAAAAAAAGTCTAGCCGAGGGTAGGGGTGGTGTGGAAGGGTTGGCATCCACCTTTAATCCCAGCACTCAGGAGGCCGAGGCAGGCAGAACTCTGAGTTTGAGGCCAGCCTGGTCTACAAGGTGAGTTCCAGGACAGCCAAGGCTACACAGAGAAACCCTGTCTCAATGTATAAAGGAGTGTGTGTGTGTGTGTGTGTGTGTGTGTGTACGCGCACGTGTATGTACTCACAGAGCAAAAGAGCTGCCTTGATTTCTGAGTCCCTGTCCCCAGGCAGCGCCAGCTCGCCGTCTGGCTGGTGTGTATTTGGGTTCTCCCTATCACAGCAGCTGGTCTTGTGCAGATGGCCCCTGCTCTCTGGGTTCACTGTGTTCCTCAGGGTATTTATGCTGCTTTATCAGCGTATCAAGAACTTGACACTGGTCTGTGTGGTATTCCAGTGTGCCTGCCCCAAGGCTTACTGTACCCTACAGAGGGACACTTGGGTCACCTCCTGGTGAATGCTTTGTCTCCGGGCCCCCGCGCCGGTAGACTAATAGGAGATGGTCTCGGGAATGGAGCGACTGGGTCAGGGAAAATTCACCTTAAAATGTCCCTGGGTACCAACCACCCTGCAGGGACTGTCTCCAGCAGCAGAGGGATAAAAGGACTCAGTTTGTTTGTCTCAGCTGCCCAGAACAATTCTGCTTGGCAGTGCTTAGCAGCAGTGGGCACTCATGGGCACTTGGCTTTGCCTAGCAGGATGGTGAGAATGAGCGGTAAGGGAGTCATGACCTGGATGGGTGGGGCTCCCAGGACCCGCAGGATCTGGCTTTGGAGTTTTAAAGAACAAAGAGACATGGCGGTCTCCAGGCCGATCACTAGCTGAGAAGACTATGTCTGCTAGCTGTCCACGGGGTGGTCAGAGCCAGCGGGTAGGCAGGCAGGCAGGCTAGATGGACTCTACGCAAGTCACCTGGAGCATCAGCTGCAGAGGGCACACTTGTGGAGGGCAGGCCAGGGAAAAGGCTGCCTGTGTGAAGGTGTGGAACAGGGTCACGTTCTTCTCCTCTGATGTGGCCCATTCACAGGAGCGTGGGCTGTCTCTCCCCGTGCTCTGAGCTTCCGTGGCTGGCACCCAAGTGCTGAGTGTTGAATGGGAAGGGCTTTTTGTTCTATGGTGCTGCCAGGTCTCAGCTTGGCGGGGGCCCAGCTGCATGTGGTTGGCTGTCAGCCTGCTTTGTGAAGGAAGGTACCCCAGGATGCTGCCCCGAGGCACCAGATGATCCCAGCTTGTAGTGGAGGACTGGAGGGCCCTTTAATTTATTATAATTTCTTACTATATTTTATGTCTAGAGGTGTTTTGCTTCTCTCTGTCTCTGTCTCTCTCTCTCTTTCTCTTTCTCTCTGTCTCTCTCTGTCTCTCTCTCTGTCTCTCTCTCTGTCTCTCTCTCTCTGTCTCTCTCTCTGTGTGTGTGTGTGTGTGTGTGTGTGTGTGTGTGTGTCTACTATTTGTGTATCTAATGCCCCAGAAGCCAGAAGAGGGTGCAATATCCCCCGGAACTGGAGTTACACATGGTTGTGAGCTGCCATGTGGGTGCAGGGAATTGAAACCGAATCCTCTGGAAGATTAGACAATGCTCTTAACCTTTGAACCAACCTTCCAGCGCCTGGAGGTCCTTCTTAAAAGCGGGCACTATTTTCTTTTAAAATCAGACCATGTTGTGGTAGAGTTGGGAGAGCCTTGGGAATCAGGCAGGCCTGGAGTTTTAGCGTCTTTGCGAGTGTGGGCGAATGGACCCTCCAAGCCTTGGTTTTCCCATCTGTGAAATGCAGCGAGCTCTACCCCTTGGATTGAGTGAGATCAGTGGAAAAGGCATGTAGTCAGGTTCTGCCGGCATTGGTCTCTTATGTGTTGGTCACACACTCTTCTAGAGAACTGGTGAGGGGCACTGATGTCACTGTGAGCAGCAGGATAAGAGCCAAGGAAAGCTGCCCCTCCTTTAGGCTTGGGGTACCTCTTGCATCAACCCAGTAGTGTGAGGCTTGGTTGTCATCCTGGGTGGTTCATTCATTCAGTGGGTGCTTGTTGAATTCTTCTGTATTCCAGGTGTCATCCTGGGTCCTGAGAACAATGACTGTGGACCAAACATGTTGCTTGAAGGCCATTTGAGAAGGACCCTTGGATTTATTCAGAATTCCTATGTTGAGGCTTTTCTGGAGGGGAAAAGCCAAAAGGTCCTGGTCCAGATGGTACTTAAGACCCATCTGGCTTCCTGACTATGGGGTCCCATTAACTCACTGAAAGCTTAGAACATCCTAGAATGCTTTCCTAAGTAAGCACCCTAAGTAGAAGCACTACCAGTTTACAAAAGGACAAACCAAGGCTCGGAGTCTCCATTCCTGCTCAGAGGGTAGCCTGGGACAGGGGCGGGCCTGTCTGCGGCTGTATGAAAATAGTCTTCGTCTGGGACTCTCCTGGAGTGTGGGGACCCTGTGTCCCTTCTGCTGTGGTTGGCAGCTTCAAGACTGGGTGACATGTAACCTGGAGACCCAGTGTCTGGGGAAGAGGTCTGCGTGTTCAGCATGGGTGCTGCAGGACACCAAGTCCCTGGGCGGTAGGTTTCCTGGTCGTCCTGGCTGTGAGCACCCTGTGTTAGCTCCTATGGTTCCTTCCCTGCCTCCAGAGAGCTCCAAAATCCTGGCAGGGAAGGAGAGAGGAAGCCAGCACTACATAAGCACCAGCTGTATGCCAGCAGCTTGTGGATATGCTTTCACCCTGCAGTCACGTGATCAGGTGTGGCAGCGGCCAGCCACCTGCAGACCTTGGTATGGTGTCTGACATTTCTGTGGTGTTTTCCTCACAAGTTACTGCAGCAGGATGGGTGTTCCGTGCCCATACAGGGCCCACTTTGCCTTTCTGAGGCTTATCCCTTGGGAAAGATCTAAATAACGTAACATGCGGTGTTAGTTTTTTTTTTTTTTTCCACTGATTACGTTTGTTCTTTTGAGACAGAATCTGACTATGTAGCCCTGGGTGACCTAGAACTCATAATCCTCCTGCCTCAGCCTGAGATTACAGGTTAGATCAAGGAAGCTAGGACAGAGGATGCTGGGAAGGGGAGTCCACCCCCATTTTACATACTGCAACAGAGGTCTGGGGTGGCTAGGTAATGTGCCTGGGGTTAGCAGTTGGACAGAAGCAGAGATTTGAACCTGTGTTTGGCTCACAGTTAAAACTGGAGGTTGTCCATGGGTCCTGCAGATAATCAGTTCTCATTTAAAAGACAGTGTATGTGGTGCTGGAGAGATGGCTCAGAGATTAAGAGCACTGACTGTTCTTCCGGAGGTCCTGAGTTCAATTCCCAGAAACCATATGGAGGCTCACAACCATCTGTAAAGAGATCTGGTTCCCTCTTCTGGCCTGCAGTCATACCTGCTGTATACATAATAAATAAATCTAAAAAAAAAAAGACAGTGTGTGTGTGTGTGTGTGTGTGTGTGTGTGTGTGTGTGTGTGTGTGTGTGTGTGAAGTCAGAGAACAACTTGACAGAGACCCTTACTCCCCCGACGCAGGCCGCAGGTCAGTTCAGCAGACTTGGCAGCAAGCACCTTTATGTGCCCAGCCGTCATGCCACCCAAATCAGTATCCATTTTACAAGTGAGGAAATGGAGGTTGGGGGACTTAGCTTGCTGGTGGCCCTGCTGGGTGGAGCCTGAGGTCACCTGATAAGGATTCTGCAGCTTCTTGACTGCCCTGCTGTCCCAGTGCCCGCCATTCTCTTCCTGACAAGTGGATACCAAGGCTGATGCACAAGCAGTGTCTGGGACAGGGACTGCCACTGAGGTATCTCTGTAGAGATGGGGGCGGGTGTTGATGTCTTTTTTATTTATTTAAGTTTTAGAGACAAGGTCACACTCTGTAGTCCAGGCCAGCCTGGAATTCACGATGTAGCCCAGGCATGCCTCAAACTCGAGGCAGGTCTGCCTCAGTCTCCCCAGTGCTGGAATGAAAATGAACATTGGTATTTATTTCATCATGGTGCCAGAGACGGAGCCCCAGGACTTGGCCCATGCTGGCTTTGCTGCCAAGTGCCCCCCACGGCCCCCAACCCCTGACCTCTTGTTCTCTTTTCCCTTCCAAAGGCGCAATGTGCTCAGCCTGTCCTCCGGAATCGACGACCTAGGCGCTCTGAAATGGGACCTTGCGCTCTGCCTCCTCTTAGTCTGGCTCGTCTGTTTTTTCTGCATCTGGAAGGGGGTTCGATCCACAGGCAAGGTGAGTGGACTCCTGTCCCCTGCCTCAGGGATAGCCATACTGGGCCCAGCTTTCTGCTTGCAGAGCTCTACCCTAAGAGGAGGGCCCATGTTGGGACATAGAGTGCTCCGACAGGACAGACACACAGCCCTGTGTGGTGGTCTCTCTCACTGGGTGAGGACCCCTAGTGTCCACCACCCACTGGCCAGGGGTTTAGTGACCTCGCGACTCGGGGGCAGCCAGGTATCCCCCACTGAACTTGCGTCAGTAGACATTGCCCTGTTCCCTCACGTGCAGTGTTGGTGTGGTGAGCAAGGCTCACCACAGAGCCAGAGGCCGGCCAGTCGGCAGCCCTACTGCTGGCCGGGTCCGTCAGCTCGCAGTGTGGACCCTAACAGCGAGTGGGCTGGCAGCCACCCTGTTTAGAACAGATGTTGAAGCAGGGCTGTCCAGCTGCCCTGTCCCTGTACTGGGGTACGGAGCCCCTTGCTGTCCTGAACCTCAGCCTGAAGGGAAGCCATCCCGGCGGGGACCACACCCTGCTAGCATCACCCCACAGGACAGGCAGACAGAGGGAACGTGCTGTTGCCTGTCTCCTTCGGACAGCCCCTCCCCCGAGCCCGTCCCCTCAGTTGTCCAACAGTGAACACGAGGTGTGAGATGAGGCACGTCAAGTGCCTCAGATCTGTGGACCAGTGGGCCTGAGCCACGCTCTCGGGGAAGCAAGCAATTGCCCTTCTGCCCGCTGCCCAGTTTCCCCAGACAGAAGCGAGTCTGCCGGGGAGTGTCCGAGGGGCTTTGGTGCTGAGCGTGCTGGAGAGCATCAGTCGTGTTCAGGGGTGCACTGATGTCCTTTGAGCCTCTTGTGCATGGGTCGTGTCTTAGAAGCAGGGTGAGGGCACCTACAGTGGTCGGCATCTGTGGCTGGCTGGGAAGAGCTGGGCTGCAGAGAGAGGAGCATGGGACCCGGGCGCCAGGAGTTACAGGAGAGAAGGGAGGAGTGTGGGGTATCTTTCATAGGGTGGCCAGGCAAGGGCTACTGAGGTGACTGAGGAACGGCGAGGAAGGAGTGGAGAGCTGAGTGTCTGAGGGGAGTATGGCAGGCAGAGGCAATGGTCACTGTAAAGGCGCTGCAGTGCATCTGGCCAGGACGTAGGAAGCCCCTAGTCTGATGGAGGAGGTTGATATCCACCAGGCACAGTCAGCAATATTTCAGACACAGCATACTACAAAGGAGACAGAGCCAAGGCCACATGCAGGGTGCCAGGCTGCAGCTGTGGCTCCTTGTGAAAATGTGACTGGCCAGAGCCCACCTCCCACCCCCCCCACCCTACCCTGAGCTGCACCCTGCTCTGTGGAGCACACGTGGTTCCTAGACTGATGGGTCAGAGAAGCCAAGACAAACAGCTCTGTGGACTTCCTCCAGCTCAATGCTGAGAGGCCCTCAGAGGCTGCCCGCCTACCCGTCCAGAGGCCCACCCGCCGGCTGGCTTCAGCTTCCAGCCCTGGCTGCAGACCAGGTTCCTAGCCGTGGGGGCTGAGCCCTTGTCCTGGCCAAGCCTGCTTCCGTGGCTAACTTAGTCCAGGAAAAAGTAGGGTGATGGATGGAGGCCTAGGCCCCAGATGCCCGGGACCCAATTTCAGGGGCTTGGCTTTGGTCTTTCCAACTCTCTGAGGGTCTGAAATAGGTCCCCAAACTCAGCCTCAGTTTTACTCCTCCAACCAGTCAGGTAGCTGGGGTGTCTACACGGCTTCTCAGGGCTGGGTGGCAGCTCATTTGATCCCCGGAAGTTCTTTGATCCTGTACAATTGAAACTGAGGTTCAGAGAGCCTCACTAACTTGCCCAATGCTACACAGCTTATCAGTGGCCAAACTGGGATTTGAACGCAGGCACCTCTCTTCTCCCTCCCCTCAGTCTCATGTTCCTGTTGGCTCTCACCAGGAGGCAGACTGCCAAGGCTCACCCAGGAAGGGTCTGGACGTGTACGTGGCTGAGCCTGTGGTCACGCTCCAGGGCAGACAGAGCCCGGCCTGGGTTTGGGCTCAGCTCTGCTCCTACAAAACGGAATGCCTTTGCAAATTCCTTTCACCTGCTCAGCCTCAGTTTCCCCTGGGGTAAAGTGAATGATTGAGTCCCTCTTACTACTTACCCAGGCCATCTGCTCCCAAGTAAAGTTGAGGAACAGGAGGCTGGAAGCTAGCTCCCTCTTGCCACCCACCAGCTAACAGTGGGCTGGGGGTGAGGTGCCCTGTACGCTTCCATTCTTTTCCTGGCATCAGAGGCAACGGGAGTGGAAAAATACCACGTCCCACAGCAAGGCCTACTGGGCCACCGTCAGGAGCCCGTGGTGGCGCCTGGCACCAGCCTCTCCTTGGAGGATCCCAAGGGACAGTCACGGAAAAGTTGAGAGAAGGGCTCCCGGGCTCACCCAAGAAGCGGCGGAGTCTACAAAACAAAGGGTGTCTTTCTCCAGAGGTGGCTGGAGCCGCGTGACGGGGGGTGTCAACAACAGTCACGCCCCTGAAAGAGATGGGAGCCCTAAAAGTACTCGGCCTAGATCAGATCCCACCGCTGGCACCTCCTACTGTTTGGGGACCCCAGGCAGGTGACACTGGCCAGTGTGGGTCTAGTTTCCTTGCAAGGGAAGGGGCAGGGGCTCTGAGCTCATCCAGGGGTGCTGAGTATCGAGTAAGGTCACAGCACCTTACTGGGCACACAGTAGGCATCGAACAAGCGCTTCTTAAAGAGACAGGCCAGGGAGCCCCCCACGCCCCATGAGCTCGCCAGGGATTCTGGCTGCCATCCACTTGCTTTGAAGCGGTAGCCCTCTGGGGAACCCTGAGGGGCTCCTGTGTGTGGCTATTGTTTACCAGCTTGGGTGTGGCCTTGCTGGGCCCCAGAGAGAGGGGACCTGGCCAGGGGCGCCTGCCCGCCTATCCACAGGAAGGGAGGAGACAGGCAGATTTTTCTTTCTTTTACCCTTTCAATGGCTTCCTGACTGGCCTTTGTCCTGGGTGTTGGTCTACCCATCCAGGAAAAAGAAACAGGGGTGGCTGGGGACACCGAGGCCGGGAGGAAGAAAGGCATCCAGGGAGGGGTGTCAGGCAGGAGAGGGCCCTCCTTCCGTCCTGTAGAATGCCACCACTGTTTGGGTTGTTAAGTGTTTCCAGCCCCTCCCTGACATTGACAGAGGGTGAGGTCAGAGATCCCCCTGGGCGCTGCGGCCACAGCTGCCAGCTGAGAGGTACGACAGAGGAGCGATGAACTCCAGCTGACCCTCTGGGCCAGGCACCTCTCCTTGCTCTGTAGCCTCAGCACTGGACCCCTAGTCCGAGGCTCTCACCTTGAGGTGGGGAGACCAAGTCTGGAAGGGGATAGTGACCACCGGCTGCCAGGCACTGTGCCTGAGTTCCCCTCCCAGGGGCTCGACTCCCTAGAAAGCGATGGTCTCCCTCAGGCCTTCTAGCCCTTGTCAAGGCCAACTGCGCAGCAGAGGTGTGACCAAACAGCTCACGGGACCAGACAGAGGGCATTATCACCAGTCTCTTCCTTCCCCCTGACTCTGGCCTTGTTGGGACACACAGTGTGACCTCATGGGTCTCTCGTAAACTGGGAAAGTTGACCACGTAAGCTGGTCATGACCTTGGAGAAGTTCCCACCCACCTCCTCTCAAGTCACTGTCGCTCAGGCTGTGTGTCTTTTCGATACAGGGTTTCTCTGTGTAGCTTTGTGCCTTTCCTGGAACTCACTTGGTAGCCCAGGCTGGCCTCGAACTCATAGAGATCTGCCTGCCTCTGCCTCCCCGAGTGCTGGGATTAAAGGCATGCGCCACCCCCGCCCGGCTCAGGCTGTGTGTCTTAACAACCGTTTGCTGTCGTCTGACTGTGTAAATCCTCACCCATCTCTTGACCAGGGCTGTTCTGACTCTTGCCCTCATGTCACAGGAGAAGAGACTAAGGCCCAGAGAGAGTCGTCCTTGTGTCCCTCCCCTGAGAAGGCCCAGAGCTGGAGCTGAGCCACCTGTCAGGCAGGCCCTGACCACTCCTGCCTCAGCCTCCTGAGCGCTGGGATTACAGATGTGTGCTCACTCACACCTGCTGTTTTTTGTTTTTTTTTTTAATATGTGTGGGTATTTTGCCTACATGTATGTGTGTGCCTAGTGCCTCTGTTGGCCAGAAGAGAATGCCAGATCCTTTGGAACTGGACTTTCAAACAGTCCTGAGCTGCGCAGAGGATGCCGGGAACTGATCTCAGGTCTCTGCAAAAGCAGCGAGTGCTCTCAACCACTGAGTCATCCCTCCGGCCCTCTCTGATTATTTACCCCAGTGTCGTACTGACTGGGTAATGGCAGTCAGTATGTGCTGAGGGCCACGTGACAGCTACCGGGCTGAACTGTCGCACATACCCCTGATGGGTGATTCTCGGTTGTAGGCTGTCTGTATTTTTCCTCCTCGTGATCAGCTCTTCAAAGCGGGGAGGATTTGTTTTCCATCTTGCCTGCTTTTTTAAAATTCTGAGCTTAGATGAGCTATGTAAATTATCCACAGGATTTAATCCCCCCCCCCCCCCCCCCCCCCCCCCCCGCCATCTATAAGCTAGATCCTTATGTCCTGTTTAGGGAAGGTGTCAGAGGCTCAGAGGTTAAGCGTCACACAGCAGGTCACACTGCAGGTCACACTGCAGGTCACACAGCAGGCGGGACCACCAGCGCATTTGCAGAGTCCTTGCTGTTCCCAGTGTGACCTGCTGCCTCTGAGAGAAGAGGAGGTCGGCACTTGGCGGCGGCGGCGGCGAGGATGCTCTCAGGCCTACCCGACTACCTCTCGCCCCTCCAGGTTGTCTACTTTACCGCCACTTTCCCGTTTGCCATGCTTCTGGTGCTGCTGGTCCGTGGACTGACCCTGCCAGGTGCTGGTGAAGGCATCAAATTCTACCTGTACCCCGACATCAGCCGCCTCGAGGACCCACAGGTATGGCGGGGTGGTGCTCAGGGTGCAGGAGCCAGTGTTTCCTGGGGCTCTTCCACGCCCGGGTGTAGCCAAGCAATGCCGCCTAGTTCTTCCCCACTGGGCCAATGGTGGCTTCTTGCCCTTCCAGGCTACAGAGGCCATCTCAGGCAGGGCACTGGCTAAGGCAGCAGGGGCTTCTGCTCTGGCCATGCCAGGACAGAGATTCAGTATTCGGGACAGCGCCCTCAGATGAGGGAGGGACTTAGGATTGATGGCGGCCCTAAAGGTTCAGGGGGTCATATTGTAAGCCCCCCTATCCCAGCACATAGCTGAGGGGTGTCGGGAGTTGGTGAAACCCAGGAGGCTTTTGTGTGCCCTTTGAGACCTTTGTCCCAGGATCCCAAGCTTTTCAGTTGCCTCCCAGGGCCCGGCATTTCTGGGTCTCTGAGCAGGGTAGAGTTGGTGGCCAGCCTGAGCTACAAGCTGGGAAGGTAGGCTTGCCGCCTCCCAGAGCGATGGGGGATAGTGTCCGGAGAAGTAAAGAATGCTTTGAATCCTAACTCAGGTCCCTGGCCTTCACCGTCCAAGCAGCCTTGACCTAGGAGTAGACAGAATAAAGACCGTTCTTGAGTGTGGAAAGTCATGCTGAAGGTCAGGGTGAGCTAGGGGCCACATTCTGTAGATATAAAAACCAAGGCTCTAGGAGTGGGTGCTGGTCACCCCAGATTTAGAAGTCTAGTCTCTTAACTGATGCACAAAGAGGAGGCACCTGGCTCTGCTTTCTGGGGTTCCTTGCAGCTCATCGACACTGAGGATGTAGACAAGGTCCCAATGTAGACCTTGTCATGGTTGGTCAAAAATCCTCACATAGCCAGACACACACACACACACACACACACACACACACACACCCACACCCATCCCACCCTGCAATGTGCACTCACCCTAATGCTCTTCCCCTCCCTCGCAGGTGTGGATCGACGCTGGAACCCAGATATTCTTTTCCTATGCCATCTGCCTGGGGGCCATGACCTCACTGGGAAGCTACAACAAGTACAAGTATAACTCGTACAGGCAAGTGTCGCGCTGGCGGGCCCCGTGAACATTAGAAATGATGATTAAAGAAAAAAAGAGAAGTAGGGAGCGTGGCTTCCTTGTGTTGTGATTAACTTACCCCCTGACGTGTGTGTAACTTAGGGACTGTATGCTGCTGGGATGCCTGAACAGTGGTACCAGTTTTGTGTCTGGCTTCGCAATTTTTTCCATCCTGGGCTTCATGGCACAAGAGCAAGGGGTGGACATTGCTGATGTGGCTGAGTCAGGTACGGTGGTGTTGGTGGCAGTGGTGGTGGGCACTGCCACCTAGTGTGTAAGATGAGTACTGCAGGCATGGAGCCAGACCCCAGGGGGATGGAGGGAGCCTGGCGTTTACATAGACATCCCCTCTCCCCCCAAGACGTGCCCCCATACCTGAGTACAAAAGCTACATTCGGAGGTTTTCAGTGCATCCTGGCCCACTGAAGGTGGGAGGAACAAGGGCGGTTGAGATGGGAATTGGTGGCTGTTTTAGTCGTGGTCTTCCAGCCCCCAATCCTTCCCCAGCAACCGCTGGCTTTAGCCGTGGGAGTTGCTTTCCAGCTGAGGCCCAGGTCCAGCCGCAGCTGGCACTGCTGGCATCTTAGCCTTCATTCCTGCGGTTTGTGCTCTGCTCCCGGCGAGCTCCACCACCAGGCCGATCCACTCTTCAGTCCTTCTGTATCTGTTTACCAAGCCTCACCCCTCCCAGCCTCCACCACAGTCACGAGGAGTGAGAGGGCAGGGGAGGAACACCACCCAGGGACCACGGCAGCCGACCTGGGGACAGGATAGGAGGACACTGTTGCCCTTAGAGAATAGGGGGCCTGCTGGTCCCATGTTGCTACTCAAGACACCGACAGTCACAGGATGGATGGTTAGTCTTTGGGTCATGGGTTCTGCACAGAGTGGGTCCGTTCTTAGCAACATGGGACCCAGAGCTCCAGTAAAAATGGTTCTAGAACATGAACTAGAATCCCACCAGCTCATCACAGGATTTCAGAGATCTGGGTTTGAGGGCTTGGCCTTGGCCTAAGCCTGCAATTTAGACTTGTGGTGGCTGGGGTTCTGGGGTAGAGATCCCCAGGGGCCACCACCTCCTCACCCAGTTCTCTTGAAGAGTGGTCAGGTATTGTCTGACCTAACCTAATTGCCCACAGCCCCTCTGGGGCCTTCTGGAGGCTGCCAAGGGCTCTGGGCTGGGGTTCCCTTCAGGCATGGGGATGGGATAGGATTGTGCATCGTTATTCTAGGGGTTTCCGCAGGCCAGGGGCAGGTACCCCAAGTCCCCGTCGTTCTCTGCCCTTGACCACCTTATGTTTGAAATTCAAGGTCATGTCCCAGTTTCCCAGTCCTGAGCCCTGGTATTGGAAGGTCAGAGGGTCCTTTGACACTGTGTCTCTAGATATGCATGTCTCAGATAAGATCAAGGGTCCCAAAGCAGGAGTCTTGCTTGAGTGGGTTGGAGCAAGCGAGGGCCACAGGCAGTGTATGTGGATGCTGCTGAGTCTCCACCCACTGCATGTCTGTCCAGCCCTCCACTGCAGCCTTTCCCTTCTCACTGGCTCCTCTGACCTCAGGCACCCCTCGTCCTCTGCCTGCTGCCAGGCTCTAATTCAGACACACACACACACACACACACACACACACACACACACACCTCCAGTGGGAACTCCACACTGTGCACACCTATCTGTTGCACTGTGTCCCATTTGGACACTCCGAAGAACTGTTTGCCCATCCTCAGGGGCTCCACAGACAGGCAGGGACTAAGGGCACAGAGACTTCTACCGGGGCCTCCTATGTTGGAAGTTGTCTAGCAAGGCGCCCAGCGCCACTTCCAGCCCCTCTGCAAATGTCGCTCTTTCCGTTTGCACATGCAAGGTGACTCCAAAACCAGTAACTGGGTGTCACCAGGGGCACAGAGGAAGCTTGTGAGGGGAGAAAGATGAGGCCCATCAAGGAGATCTTTGTGCGCAACGGGCATTTTCATGCCGCATATGTGGTCGGTCCAAGTTGTTTCTTCTTTCATCTACTTAAATAAGACATCATCATCACTCCTTCCTCATAGTGAGGTCTGAACAGCCAGCACAGCGAGAGGGACACTGACTCCTCCGTAGGATTTTAGCAAGCATTATAACAAAGGTGCATTTGAACGAGGGTATTCCACAGCCAAGGGAAGCCCAGACAGGACACGGCGCGCTGTGCTGGCAGGGCGTCAGAATGGCCTCAGCATCCTCGGCTTCGAGCCCCCCAAGTTCCTTGTCCCTTAGAGAAGGGCACTTAGCCCCTCTCCTGAGGCTGGCTTGAGAAAATCAAAAGTGAAAGACAGAAATAAGTGAACTGAGTCTGCTCACAGTGTCGGTGCAGAGGTGTTGGGGGTGGGGGGGGTCTCCACACTTTACATCTATCTTGTAGTTGGTTAGTCCTGATTCCTCATTCTTGGGGTAGACCAGGCAGGGCCAGAGCTTTGGAATCTAGGGGGACCAGAATGCTTTTGGTTCTAACTTAATTCCAAGTGTGTTTCATGATGCCCTGGGTGGGAGGGATGTGTTCTGCTCCCAGCCCTCTCCCCTTGATCTTGCTCTTCCAAGCGGCTTCCGGCTTGGTAAGCAGTCCCCCACCTCCCGCTTACAGAATCTTCTAGTATCTCTTCTACCGACCACTTAGCGGGCTGCACCGGGTCATTGTTTCAGTAGGGTTCTCAGACGGCATCGTAAGACTCGCCCTCCCCTGCCACGGTTCCGGTTGTTGATGCTTTATTAAGTGAATTCTGGTTCCGGGTTTTTGCAAAATTGGTTTGTTTTTGTGGATTTTTTTCCTCCTCTTAAGCCATTCATTTGGTTTTGGTGTTTGCTTTAAAGTGTAGAACATCTTCCAAGTCTCCTGCAGTCTGGCCTGTATTTCTTCTTGATTGGTTTGTTTTTGTTTCTAGTAGCTGATTTCACTTTAGCTTGGCAGCCCACAAGTACCAGCTAGATAATGTCCCCCGAAGCATCTACTTGGGGGGGCTTTTGCAAGCAGGAGATGTTTGTGTTCAAATGACTCCGTGAGTGGGCGAAGCTCATGTGCCCCTCTGCCTCTGGGTCTGGCAGGAGCTCCCTGTTGATAAGAATCCATAGCCCTTTTCTGGGCGGTGATAGCCACCTCTCAGAATCTGAACAGAAGGATCCTGGGGCCACCTGACCCTCCTATTTCAGGTCGAGGAAACTGAAGCCCGAAAAAATCTAGAGAGGAAGTGGTGGGTGAGGACTGGGATGTGGCTAGTCTCCTGGGCCTGGGGACCTGTCCTGTCCCATGCTGCCTCCCTTCAGTGCCAGGCCTGGCTGGTTCTACCTTGCCTTGTGTGAACTTGGGTACCTGTGGGGGACAGAGGCCCCACAGGGATGCCACTGAAGAGCCATTTGCCCTGCTGGGCATGCTTCTAAATTTCTTTCTTTTTTTTCTTTCCATTTAAACAGTGTTTTAGCCATTAACCCCAAAATAGAAACCATTCTTTGCAGAGGAGGGTTTCACAGATCAGATGACCGCAGCCTGCCTTCCAGCCAACATCAGTGTGCGGCTCTGGTTTTGTGAGGGGTGGTCCTCCTTCTCCTAAGTCTCTGGCCGCCTGAGCCCCACGCTCAGTCCCACTCCCTGCCCCGAGGATCCCGTGTCTTATACGGGTTTAGATTCACTTGAGGAGGCCACGTACTGGATAGGAGGCAGATGCTTACCTGGGGCCCCTCCCGAGCCCCACCAGTCTCCTTCCCTGGCTCCTCCTGCACTTGGGGCTTAGGCGACCCCCTCCTCACTCAGACATGAGTGTTCTGTGAGGCCCAGGGTTCTAAGTGGCAGGGTGCTGATGTATGTCCTCCTGTGTCCCCCCTCCCCGTTTCTCTCCCTCAGGTCCTGGCTTGGCCTTCATTGCCTACCCAAAAGCTGTGACTATGATGCCGCTGCCCACCTTTTGGTCCATTCTGTTTTTTATTATGCTCCTCTTGCTTGGACTGGACAGCCAGGTACGTGGATGTGGGGCTGTGGTGTTCCCGTGGGCAGCCTCATTGTGAGATCCCATCCTTATTGAAGCTGAAGGACATTCAGACCCTTCCCCCTCAAGCTCCCACCTCAGAGGCTCCAGGCAGCCAGAGAAAGGCCTTAGCCCTATTGCTCAAGGCTATTACCCCAGCAAGGAGATGGTGTGTATGTGTGTGTGTGTGTGTGTGTGTGTGTGTGTGTGTGTGTGTGTGTGTGTGTGGCTAAAGTCAAGCCATAAATGAGAAATAGAAGGCCGGGACCCAGAGGTACAATGTCAGTGCATGTGTCAATCACTGTTCAGGCCACCACAGTCCCAAGTATGTCCAGAAAAGCTGAACAGCATTTGGCGTACTGCTCCTGGTTCAGGCCAGCCTGTCCCCCATCCTCTGGCTGCTGTAAGTCTGCCGTATCTGCAGGTTTGTTTTATTTCTGGGGTGGAACCCAGGGCTTCACATGCACTAAGCATGGACTCTGCCCTAAGCCGTGCCCCTCAGCCTTTTTCTTGTGCTCTGAACCCCACACCCTGCCCCAACTCCCTGCCAGGGCTCCATAGGAGGCAGTTCACTGCCAGGGAGCGCTGGTGACAGCTAGCCAGCTGCTGTCATTGTTGTATGTGACAATGGCCTCATCCATCATCTTCCCTCTGAGCCTCAGTTTCCTCATCATGCTTCATGGGTATAGCTTGTGAAGCACATGGCTCAGCGCCAGAGAATTCAGGTGCCCGTAAGATTCATGAGAGACTGTGGGTCTCTTTCCCTGAAGTGAGTGTCTTTTTGTGGGGGTATTTTGAGACTCCAGGAGGGAGACTGTGGTGTGTGCAGGAGAAAAGGGTCGCGGGCTCAGGCCAGCTAGAGAGACAGGGAAGGCAGGAGAAGCTCCTGTGTGGCCTGGGTTTGGGTCTCCAGCTGCTTCCGGAAAAGTCCATCAAACTGAAACAGGCTGTGGGATCCGGTCTGGAGACTGACTCCTCACGGCCCTCCCCAAGGGCATACAAAGCCTCCAAAGGTGCTGTCAGGATGGGTCCTGGGGGCACTCAGAACCCAACAGAGGTAAATAAGTCCAGAGGAGGCAGCTCGAAAGGTCAAGAACACAGTGCAGGACTTGGCAGCCAAGAGGGCCGGATTAGCAGAGAAGACAGCAAAGGAACTTTTCAGAGCCAGAAAAACAAATCCTTGTGCAGTTGGTGATGGGCAGCCATGGCTGTAAACAAGCAAGATTCTGTTAATCATTCCTGCTCTGAGAGCTTGGCCCTGGCAGCAGACCCCATGCGGTGCCGTTTAGTGGCTTTTAGAACATCTTCCAGGGCTCAGAGGGGAAGAAGAAAACAAAAACACAAGTTAATAAGTGGCTAAGCGTGACATCACCATGGCTCCCACCAGGCCATGCGGGCTCACAACTTTCCCAGCCGGAGGTGCCATGAGTGTTTTTCCCTCAGGGAGCAGGGGCTTAGTACAGGATGTGTGACGCTCAGCTAAGCCACAGGCTAAGTGGAGAATCTTGAGGGGCTGTGAAAGTTGGCCTGGGGGTGTTCCTCTTGACCCTGCTTTGCAGAGCGGGGCTCCCAAGGCTTGGGGCTTAAGTGACCCAATGGTGTCATCACTCACTCAAAGCACAGATGAGCAAGGACACGGACTGCTGGTCTTCCAGACACTGGTTTACAGAACCTGGAGCAATAGGAGGCCTTTGGAGAAGCCAGGCCTACATGGGGGTGCAGAGAGTCCCACTGTGTGAGATACCATCAAGTGCCAGGTGTCCCATGGCCGTTTTTTCCATGTGCAGCTCGTTGGCATCGAGCGTGTCTGATGTCAGGTTTTGCCCCTGGAACCTTTCCATCCCCCCGCAAATGGAGGCTGTTCCCCCAGCTCTGCACCAACAGTTGTCTTTATTTGTAGTGCTGGGGATGGGATCCAGGGCTCTGTCCACGCTAGACTTATGCTCTTCCTCAGCCCACTGCACCCAGATCTTTATCCATTAGCTTCTGTCCCTGCAGTGTCCTGGCCTGGGTGTCAATGCCCTTTCTGCAGCAGAGAGGCCTAACCTTGGCTCTGATTTCCAGCCTTTCATCTCCACTTGTTTTTTGTAGGTTGGCATGGGGCTGCTGGTTCAGTTGTTTTTCAGGTTCATATCCCCTTTGGACACATCAATCAGAGATCATAAAGTTCACCCCTCTCTCTGAGCTCTGGTCATTTTATCCCTGAATCTGGCTGCAGAGTGCCATCCCTCTGGCACATGAAGGGGAATTTTCTCTCCGTGTGCATTCTTAGGTTCTCCCTCTCCCAAAGGCCTCCATGATTGGATCTTTCTCATGGAACGTCTGCCCCCAAACCTTTTTGTCTTTTTATTTCAAGATAACATTTCATGCAGACCAGGCTGGTCTCAAATTCACGGTGTAGTCAGGTCTGACTCTGAACTTCTGATCCTCTTGCCTCTACCTCCGGAGTACTGGGATTACAAGTGTGCACTAGCACCCCTGGTTAATGAAGGGCTGCGGATCGAACCCAGGGCCTTTGCATGCTGGGTGGGCACCCTGCCGGGTGTTTACACCCTGAGCCTTTAGCAGCTCAATTTTTCAATGACTCAGAGCAGTCTGGGTGCAGCTCCTCTAATTTAAGTAACTCTGTGACCCTGAAACCCCCCTAATACTGCCAAGACTTGGCTACAGACTTGGGTATTCGTGCCCAAAGACTGATGACAAGAATGTTGTTGCCATGTCATTGGTTAGGTGAAGGGTGATGTGTCCAGAGGGTGCAGGTTTATGCTGCTGTTAAAAGCAAGGTAGCTTTTTGTACAGGGACACAGCACAATCTCCAAGATAAATCATTAGATACAAAAAGGATGGAAAGATGCAGAAAGACTGCTAATCGTCCTCGAGCATGATGTGTGTAGATGTTCCAGAATTTTCTTTATGATGTCTGAAACCCATGGATTCCTGGATCACATGATATCCAGTGGGTTTAAGCCACCATGTGAGTCAGACTGGAAGTGCCTTCTGTCCTGTGGATGGGGAAACTGAGGCCAGGATTTGCCCAGAGTCTTCCAGCAGAGGTTGACCTGCTTGTCATGCTCTGGCTGAGCAGCCGTGTGAAGGGCTGGGCTAGGCGTTCATTGCCTTGATGTGTGTGGCACTAGCCTTGACCAGGGAGAGAGGCTGTCTTCCCACACACTCACCCCCAAGTGTGTCAGGCCGGAGAGGGGGCCCTGGCATCCTAGAGAAGCATCTGCTCTCGGGTGAGTCCCCAGTGATGAGGGCAGGAACGACCTGAGTAGAGCCATACGTCCTGATTTGCTTAGACCACAGACCACAGTGGCTACCTGCACAGCCCAGGCTGTGGATTTCCAGGTGGGTCTTGTGAGATGTTGCTCAGGACACAGGACAGAGCTCCTCCGCCTATCTTTTGTCAGATGTGCCCAAGCCCTCCTCCTGAACCCCCTCACACCCCTTCTCTCTTTCTCTCTCTCTCTCTCACCCCTCAGTTTGTTGAAGTCGAAGGACAGATCACATCCTTGGTTGATCTTTACCCGTCCTTCCTAAGGAAGGGTTATCGTCGGGAAATCTTCATCGCCATCGTGTGTAGCATCAGCTACCTGCTGGGGCTGACGATGGTGACGGAGGTAGGTGGCTGGTACTTCGGGTGGCATGAGGGATTTCCCTGCCTACATTTGGATTTGATACCTAGCCACCTTCTCAGGGGCACAGGGGAGATGAGTACCCACCATACCCCCTTAGGGTTGCGCCCCTCCCCTCCCCATCCTTAGTCTGTCCGGCTCTCAATGATCACAAAGCTTCCCCCACACTTCCTTTTTGAGATGCTGTGGTCAAACCAAGGCCCTGGCACTTGTGTGGCAAGTACTCTACCATTTGTGTGGGTGTCTGCTGAGGAGAGCATCCGCTGTGCCCAGAGGGCAGGGACCATACTTTAAATAGGAGGGAGAGAGACCAGGAAAGGAAGGGAACCCGGGGGAATGGAAGGCTGGAGGTTGCAGGGGCTGGAGAAAGGACAGAGAAGAGGGGATGAGCCCCCAGTACACCAATTTGCCTGAGTTCTCTAGGAGAAGGTTGTCAATCATTGCCCCACACCCTGTTCAGGCCTTTACCACTTTTCTTTACCAGAAGGAGAATCGTTCAGGGAAGTGCTTCTAAGAACAGCCCTCTAAAGTCAGATAGCATCACTCACCAAGCAGTGGGTTCCTTGGGCTTGGCCACACTTGGTTTTAAGATCACCTGTGTGTGTAGACTTCTGTGACCCTTTGTGTTGCTAAGACATGCTGTGTTCTCCCCCAACCCTGTGTGTTGGTCAAACGTGAAGTTGAGTTTGTTATATAGCCCTAACTGGCCTTGAACTCACAGCATCCACCTGTCTTGACCTCTAGAATATTTGTTGTAAGTGCTATGAATCACCACACTTAGCCCTGAATATTATATTCTTCCTTCTCCTCCTCCTCTAAATAATCTGTATTTGGTCATCCCAGCTTTTGCCCATTTTTCTTTAGAATTTAAAATAAATGCATTGATTTGTCATAGCCCTTTATATATGAAGGGAATTAGAGACCATATAGCAAACCAACTTTATCTTTGATTCTTTTTCCCTTTACAGGGTGGCATGTATGTGTTTCAACTCTTTGACTACTATGCAGCTAGTGGTGTATGCCTTTTGTGGGTTGCATTCTTTGAATGTTTTGTTATTGCCTGGATATATGGTGAGTATACATGTTTACGCATCCTTTTTCAAGCTGTTCATTTGGTCAGAGTATTTAATGGAAAAACTTCCCTTGCCTGGAATGTTCACTCTGGGATGCTCTTTGAGCATCTCACAGATAATCCCACTGAAAGCACAAGGTGTGAACATATGTTGCTATAAATATAACACTGTCACACCAGAGCCTATGATGACCTACTCTTTGGCCTCGAAAGGGTCCACTTTGACCTCTTAGAGAACTGAGGTTGGCCACACTGAGATGTGGGCTCTGTCTAAGACTTCCGGCAAAATGCAGGTACCCATCTGCATTTGAGTATCAAGCTGCCTTAGACACACCTGGCCATGTTTGGTGTGGAGATACAGGGCTGGTGGTTAGAGGCCCCCAGGTGACCCCTGCCGCACTCTTCCCCGGGGCTATGCTGGCTCTGGCCACCATGTCACCAGGGCCCCCCTGCTGTCTCTCCTAGGCGGTGATAACTTATATGACGGTATTGAGGACATGATTGGCTATCGGCCCGGGCCCTGGATGAAGTACAGCTGGGCTGTCATCACTCCAGCTCTCTGTGTTGTAAGTCTCACCCAGCCTGACGTTCTCACCTTGGGAGCCTGCCTTCTGACGAGCCTCTCCTGGGTGTGGGCTGTGACCAAGCCGGCTTCAGCTAGACCTGGGAGGGTTGGGGCAGTTCGCTCTTCATTGCCTGGTCGAGAAGGGTTTCGTAGGACCAACAGGAGTTTGTGAAGAAGAGGAAACAGGCAGGGCAGTTCCAAGGACACTAGGCCAGGCTGCTCTCCTCGGCCTGCCACCCTGGAGCTGGCCTCGATGCTTGCCTGGGCACCTTCAGCAAGGCCCTTCTCTAAGACTCTGCTTGTGAGGACCATTGCGCTTTCACAGCAGAGCCTGGTCAATGCCCCGGGGATCCCGGTGTGTGGGAGCCCCGCCTGCACTGCTCTTCCTGGATAGCGCCTTGGGAGTCCATATGAACCCTTCACTTTAGAGCCAGTGCTCAGGGATCAACGGGTCCCCTTGCCTGTGACCTCTACTCTCCGGCCACACCAAGCGGACATGCTAACTCACTTCTCTGTCTGGGCCTGTTTCCCCACCTGTGGGACTTCAGTGGCAGGTGACAGTTTAGAATCTGAGGAGTGTGATTGTGGCTCTCAACACACATCCCCCAGACAAAGTCAAGAGATCGCAAACAGGAGGCCCAACCCAGGCAGAGACGTAGTCAGCTAAGCTCAGGCCCACACTCCATTCTCATTCACACCAGGCTTGGGCTTGGACTCCCCCTCACACTGACCCCCCAGTTTCCTTCTCTCTCCTCCCTGGAGAGTTGTCTGGACCAGAGGCGGACTGCACTCTGGGGCAGAATGAGGCTCCCTACTAGAAAGGCCACCCACCTGTGGGGCTCACTTCACCTAAGCCACGGCTTTCTGGGCAGAAAGCATCAGAGAACGGAAGGGGCCCCGTAGGCCACCTGCCCTATCCTACACCACTATCTCCCGTCAGACCTTGCTGTTAGGCCGTGAGTAGCTGATTGATTTCACCCATGACCCTCCCTGGGGGGTGCCTCATTCTGAGGACAAAGGTCTAGGGCAAGAGCCCCCTCTCAAAGGCAAGAGAGGGCTTTGCACAGCTTTAGGGTTCAGGGTTCACCCCACCCTACTCTTCAGGACCACGGCCAGGTCCAGGTCCACACCCATCACCGGAACCAGACCTGGTGACCAGCGTGCACAGAGGCGAAGGCACTGAGGCTGCTGGTTGTCTGGCTCTCAGCCGTGCCTTAGACATTTATTGAGCACTTGCTGTGTACGCCTGGAGCTGCATCTGGTGCTAGAGCAATGTTCTCACCCTTCCTAACGCTGCGACCCTTTAATCCAGTTCCTCATGGCATGGTGACCCCCCCGACCATAAAATTGCTTCTATTGCTACTTCATGAGTGTAATTTTGCTACTGTCAGGAATCGTAATGTCAATAAATGTGTTTTCCGATATGAAAGGGTCGTTTGGCACACACACCTCCATCAAAGGGGTCGTAACCACAGGGTGAGACCCGCTGCTTCTGGAGGGAGGGAAACTCCTGAACTTTGGGTATCATATGACTTCTGGAAGGAAAAGCTAGGGCCTGGGCGAGCAAGGCCAGTGCACTGGAGTGGAGGTAGTGTGAAAAGATGGAGCAAAGGGACAGGCAGGGGGAGCAGCCTGTGTTAAGGCCCTGGGCACACGCTGCAGAGCTGGAAGGAGTCCTGAGGGCTGGGAGCAGATGAAAAAGGAGGCGGTCCTAGCTGTGGGCTGGCATGGTTGGTGTTCCCAAGGACCTGGGGAGCCATGGAAGGACATTGAGCAGGTGATTTGGCCAGATTTGCCCGGGAGAGACCTAGAAAGCATACTACCACTCCATCTCCATAGTCAGGGTAGGGAGAGGCCCTGCCCTGGATAAGGCCCACCCTGCTCTCAAATGTCTAGGGACCCTCTGATTGCCCCCTCTCTCCACAGGGATGTTTTATCTTCTCTCTTGTCAAGTATGTACCCCTGACCTACAACAAAGTCTACGTGTACCCTGATTGGGCGATTGGGCTGGGCTGGGGCCTGGCCCTTTCCTCTATGGTGTGTATCCCCATGGTCATCGTCATCCTCTTCTGCCGGACGGAGGGACCGTTCCGCGTGGTGAGCATGGGGCATGGGCTGTGCGGGGTGGAGGCCAGTCAGTGTCAGTTTCTGTGTGACCCTCTCCGAGTTCCAGGTCTTCTCTCGCTACACAAAAGGCGGGAGATCCAAGGCAGGAGTATGCTGTGGGCAAACAGGGGCAGGTGCCATCCCATGGGAGAAGGCTTTGTGGGGGCATTTAAAGTGGACCATGGGCTTATGAGGAAAGCGCCCAACATAGTATGAGGTAGAATATGGTCCTGGTGTTGGATCCAGAGGGTCAATGCCTAGAGAGGGGACAGTGCCCTCACGCGCCAAGCTAAAGGGTGTGGGATCTCTGTTCTGAGTCAGGACAGGAGATGGGCTTTGGAGAGGAAACCCCAGCACCGCCCCCACTGTGGCTACCCTTTGTGCTGGGGTGTGGCGTCCCCTCTACCCTGCTCCCAGCCTCTAGGACTGCCTGTCTCCTCATGGCGCTTCCTCCCTCCCCCCAGCCTCCTCAGGAATTCTTCCCACAATGCTGGAGCCTCCAGGCCTGGCAGTCCCCTGCTCTTTCCATGAAATCCCTTTCTCAGAATCTACTTTAACCTTTGTGCCTGGGCCGGCTCCAAGGCCCCACAGTTTTATTCTGGGCTGTTTTTATTCTTTTACAAAAAGAATCTGGAGCCAGGATGTCCTGGGGCTCTGGCTCCCCCCTGAGCTGGCCCAGGCTTCCTCCCTTGGAGGGGGCTGTGTTGGCTGGGAGAGAAGAAGAGACAGGGAAGGAGCCAGGGGGCACATGCTGGTCTGAGTCCCTGAGGCTTTCCTAGAGTGTAGAAGATGGGGCCTGGGACCCCAGCTCCCCCAGCTCCCCCAGCTCTCCCAGCTCCTCTACCATTAAGCTAGAGTCTAAATCCCTCTCTGTTGTTAGTGCTGAAACACTGGATCCCAGGACAGAAAGGCAGCTGCAGCCTCTGCCCTGAGCCCTCCAGGTGGCCCTTGGTGCCCCGAGCCAACCTGGGTTACCACCCTAGAAAGTCGTTACCACCCAGACATGAATTAGTTGGACACGGCAGGGATTTCTAGAGGTCTGTTCTGGTTAGACAGCTTCTGTAGCAGTCACTAAGCTTAGGTGGGGTCTCTTGAGAACCCAACTGTTTTTTTTGAGACAGTATCTGAATCTATAGCCTGAGCTGGCCTAGAACTCACTATATAGTTCACGTTGGCTCAAACACACAGCTCTCCTGCCTCAGCCTCCCTAGTGCTGGCCTTATGGGTAGAAGCCCCACTGTCTAGCTCAAGGAAGGCCTGATTTTAAGAGGCTGATCTGACCCGTGGGCACGGGTTCATTCAGAGTGAGGTGCTGGGGGTGGGGGAGGATGTCTCCCCACAGCTAGAGTGAGACGGAGGGGCCCCTCCGGCAGGTGACCTCCCAGTTGTGAGGGAGCTGGGGGCACACCTGGATCTCCAACCCTACCAGGATTCCAGAGCAAGCTGAGCTTCCCACGCCGTGGGGCAGGCGGGTGCCCCTTCCCCACTTTGCACACGGAGCCCTGTGTCCCAGTGCAGGGGAGGCAGGGCTGAGGGCGAGCAGGCAGGCTAGGTCTATGAGGAGGACTGCATGTCTGCCGACCCGCTTAGAACAACTCCAGTGTTAGTAGGAGCCGCCCAGCCTGGAGTCACCAGGCCTTGTGGGTTTTCCCAAGAGAATGTGGACATGTGGATTCTCAAGGGAAATAATAGCCTTTTAAATAAGCGGCTTCACCTCAGCCCCTTGGCAGTGCCCGGGAGAGCTCAAGGCCACACATGCAGGCTTTCAGCAGCTTTTTCAGTGGTGATACGTCATAGTTGAATGTAAATACCTAGGAGGGCCTTTTGTTCCTTTCTTGGGGTTTTTGTCTTGTTGTTGTTGTTCTGTTTTTTGTTTTTTTTTTTTTTTTTTTTTTTTAAACTGCTGGCCCGTTTCAGTCTGAGCAGGCACTTGGCAGGAAGTGGGCAGGAGGCGGGTGGCGGGAGCCAAGTTCCATTCCCACCTCTGCTGGTGACTTCCTGGAGCCCCTGGAGAGGGCTCTTCCCTTACCAATCCCACGATCAGTCACCACACTGGGAAGTCTGGGCTCCATGCCTAGAGGGTCTGAGGAGTCTCTCAGTCTCCTATCTGCAAGGGTAGAGCCCTCCCTGTAGTGGGCTCCCTCCTGGGCAGGAGAAGGGGCTGCCTGTGAGTAAACTATCTCTCAAAGGCTGGAAACTCAGGCTCCCGGAGGCCAAGGAGTACCAATTTCAACTTTGAGAAGGTGGGGGAGGGGGGTGGGGGGAACTTAGGTTAGTTACCCAACCCTAAGACTTATGATAGAAGCAGAAAAGTCCGGGGTGAGTAAACCACAGGGAGACAGGACTCAGCTTCTCAGGGGGAAGCACTGTAGGGCATTGGGGCCGTTCCCCTCCATTTCTGAAAATCAACAAAAGGCCCAGAACGGGTGGCAGCTGGCCAGATGCCACATAAGCAGACACCGTGGGGGTATTCCAGGAGGTGGGTGGGGAGGGACCCCCTTGGTCCCCTCTTGACCCCTCCTCATCTTCCTTCCACAGAGAATCAAATACCTGATAACCCCCAGGGAACCCAACCGCTGGGCCGTGGAGCATGAGGGCGCCACGCCCTTCAACTCTCGCTCGAACCTCATGAACGGCGCACTCATGAAACCCAGTCACGTCATCGTGGAGACCATGATGTGAGGTCCGGGCCATGCGACAGGCGCCCTCCTGCTGTTTACTAACGTTAGATTCTCATAGGACCAGGTTTACAGAGCTTTATATTTGTACTAGGGTTTTTTTTTTTAATTGTCACAGAAAATGTTACTCTATGTGTATGCATGTGTGTGTGTGTCATGTGTGTGTCTGTCTATGTGTATTTTGTTTTGATTTGGGGGATATTTTGTACAAAAAAAGAACCCACAGGCCTACGTCCTGGGGAGAGGATGGACTTTCTTATTGATTTTGATGTATTTTATGGGAACTTGGTAAATTTTTCTTTGTATTTTTTTTTAACATATAACTATATATATACTTAGAGTCTGTCATACACTTTACCACTTGAATTGGTCTTGCCAGCAATGGATTTCGTTTTCAAAAGCAATTCTTCGGTGCTTATATAGCTGGCAGAAAACTCTGCCCAAAAACAAGCAAACAAAAAAAACAACAAACACCTAAATGCTGGGTGGAATTTTCCTATGGTGATGGACACATCTTCAAGAAAGGTATAGTCCCTTCTGGGCTGGTTCAGGAGGAAGAACACAGTTGAGGAGAGGGCGCCCCCACTAGCTGAACAGACCTGAGGGGCAGGAGAGAGCAGAGCTGTGGGGAGAACCATCACTCTTTCTCGGCCAACAAGAAAGACGCCAAAATAATAACTCCCCCCTCAGCATGAAGGATTGAGTCTAAGAGCCGCCGAAGCCATTGTACCAGGGCCCGGGCCCCTCCCTTTTACTTTGGAGTAGAGGGTGGGTAGTCAGTGGGACTGTCTGAACCACCGTGGGTCTGAGAGGCAGGAGTGAGAAGTCTGAAAGGCAGGCGACAATGGGCCTGCGATCTGGGAGCCTCAGCTGGCTTAGGCAGAAGCCTCGGCCTTTCTGGAGCATTCGATACAGTTGCCTGAGGCCAGTCCACAGGAGCTGCAAGGGCTTCAGAGTCAGGATCACACACAAGAAGGGGCTGTTGTGTTTGAATGGAGTCATGGCGGATGGTGGTCAGGGCATTCCCCAAGCAGAATGCATTTTGGTGAGGGCCAGGAGGGAAGCCAGTGGACCAAAGGATATTAGCAGC
The DNA here is from genome assembly GCF_049852395.1 of Peromyscus maniculatus bairdii. Taxonomy (NCBI): domain Eukaryota; kingdom Metazoa; phylum Chordata; class Mammalia; order Rodentia; family Cricetidae; genus Peromyscus; species Peromyscus maniculatus. The sequence continues at coordinate 114,004,221 of NC_134854.1, forward strand.
TCAGGAGAGTGCGTGTACCCCAGACTGGCAAGTGTACCCCCAGAAGGTCACTTTCCTCTTTTGCCTCTTGACAAACTCTTGCCAAAGAGGCCGCCCTAGGGCCACCCAGCTTCTAGCACACAATGCTCAGCGTGGCTGTAGATGCTGGATCTTAAAGGATTTAAGTCCAAGGACAGAGCCAACTCGGTAGTGACCTCAGATACTGTTTCCAAGCCTCTGCAGTGGCTGTTGGACAGGTGTTTACCCCCTGGCCCCCAGGGAACTGAGAGAAGACAAAGGGGTGTTTTATAGGTTGAGGTTGTCTCCACAGAGATGAGGCCAGTGCCCCAGAGCTGGCTGGCGGCAGGCAGGTCTGTTTCCTTCTGAACCAGGAGAGGGCGCTACACCTTCACCCCAGCCTCCGCTGGGCCCAGCTGTGCCATCCTGAACCAACTTGCCCTCCTGACAAATGTACACATTTTTTCCGTCTCCAAAGTGTCTGCCAAGTGACCCTCTAGTCCTCTTCCAGTGGTGGTTGAGTCGGCCACCCGTGATTGTACCGTGTTCCTACTGTCCTGTGTATTTCTGGGTTGCTCTTGTGTTAATGTGAGTGTTGGAGTTTTTCTTCCCTGATTTTACCAACTTGTAATGTGTCCTGTTTTTCTTTTGTTTTATGGAACCTTAAAAGTAACCACTGTGGGTGATTGAAGACAGGTGACATGTAAGGGCGAGGAGGCTCATCCAGCTGCGTCTGTGGTCATGCCTGCCTACCCTTGCCCTCCGCCAGGCATGCCACTTTGGCGAGCCTTCAGTATTTTGGGTTGGCAGGCAAAAGGCACCATTCTGGAAGTGGCCTGAGAAAGGCCTTTGTTATCATTCCCAGATCAAATTCTAGACCAAAGACACAGCGGGCCAAGTCCCCAGGCCCTGCCTGGGTGGAAGGCCAGCCACCTCCCGAGCCCACTCCCCAACAGTGTCCCCGCACTTGTCTTCAATACCCACCGCTGTCACCCAGCCCCTGGCCCTGAGAGTCCTTGTTGTGATCTTGTCTTTCCGTGTCTGCATGTAAGTAACATTTTGAAGTAGAGCTCATGACTCTGGTCCACCTGCCTCTTGGAGAGAGGGCTAAGCTGTCTACCAACCAGCCCTTGCCTGGAACAGGTCAGATTGTGCCCTGCCTGTCAGATGTGGGCAGGAAGCAAGGTACAATGCCAGATTTAGATGAGGACCATGGTGGGCCCAGGAGGACTCTCCTGGGAGATATTGTTTGGTCCCAAGAGCTACATTTGCCCCCATGTGGAGGATCCCTACTGGGTGCTGTGGACAGTCCCAGAGGGCCCCCCAATCCAAGGCACTTTTGTAAACAGGAAAACGGAGGCCTAGAGTAGGAGAGACTTTTTGTGAGCTGAGTTTCGGAACTGGATAATTGAGTCATTTGCAGCTCCAGGCTCCCCAGGTATGGGCAGAAGGAAAGCAGGACCAGGGCCTTGTCTAAGTAAACCCAGGCCTTCCCTGTCAACCAGAGGCCAGACTGATAGGGCCCCCTGCCTATGCTCATGGAGCAGAGAACAGCACCCACTTCTGCCCAACCTCACTCTCCTGCTCACCCCAGGCCCATGCTACCCTTCCCTCCTCCCCCAAAGCCTTTAGGAGCTAGGAATTGATACCCTCCCGCCACCCCCCTCCCCCCACCAACTTGCACCACAGAAACTGAGGGCCAAAGACACTGCTAGTGTGGAGCCTTAGGCAGGCTGTAATGGCAGACCTTTGGCCTCCGTGCAGCCTGAGGCTACACAGGAAGTAGCCTGAGAAGGTTTCCTTCCTTGGGAAGATCTTGGGGAAGGTTCCCTCTATGCCTCTGGCCCCTAGTCCTTATCTCCCTGGAAGACCATGCAGACCGTAGCAAAACGCGAGGAGAAAGTAGCATGGGTCCCCTCCGCACAGGAAGGGGCTTTCTGTAGCCCAGGGTGTCACTACCATGGCCGACAGCATTCCAGCCCTGCTCCTCTGGATGGGGTAATGCTCTAGACAGTCTAAAGAGGCACCGATCCTGGTTCCTCTCTCCAAGATGCAGACGCAAGCCAGGAAGGCACCTTAGAGAAGGCCCTTCACAGCCCACTCAATCCTGAGACCCCCGTCCCCACGGACACTGTAAATACCTCTGTGTGCACATCCCTCCTTCATCAAGTCCAAAACCACACACAAAACAAAACCTAGATACCCCAAGATGGAGAGGGGTGCCCCGGAAGCCAGACACAGTGCTCCCGCCCCCCTTCCTCCATGCTGACCTCCCAGTAGTTGGGTCTTCACAGGAAGCTGGTTTTCCATGTTCTTTGGGAGGGTAGAGGGGTGGTGGTGGTGTCATTACAGGCATGTTCTGGCATGTTCCCTGAAGGACAGAGCATCTTGTTATATATTTGGCTTCAAAATGAGATGGTAGCTCCATTTTTTTTTAAACCCAATTAATCTTTCCAATCCCTAACAACTGTGACTCTGTATTTAGCACAAGAGAAAGCTGAGAACGTGGGTTTTGCCTCCTTCAGAAATATGTCTGGCTCATCAAGACATTTTTTAAAAACTTCAAAATATTTTTAAGATATTTTAAACTTTTGTAAAAAATAAAAAACAAAAAAACAAATGCACACAAAAGAAAAACCTAAAACCAACCAACAAGGGGAGGAGCGTTCATGTTTGAAGGATCCTTGGTGTGTGACCTGTCTTGCAGTATACAAGCTCTGTGTATTGATGTTTAATGACGACGACCCTGCATTTTGCAGGATTTCGTTTTTTTTTCCTCTTTTGCTTTTTAGATGAATATGTATATTGATATTTTAAATCCATCTTTGCTTTTTTTAGAGGAGTTTATAATCACCTTGTAACACAACAATAAACATTTCCTTTTTAAAATCCAAGAATGTGTGGTGGTATGTTTTGGAGTGGTGTGTTCACCTTTACATGTTGGCAAACTGTACAGTTTATAAAGGGATTTCACTGTGGCTGGAGAGACGGCTCAGCTGTTAAGAGCATTTACTGGCCTTAGTTTTATGAGACAGAGTCTCTTACTAGCTTGGGGCTGACCTGTGAGCCCCAGGGATTTACCTGTCTCTCCTTCCCAGCTAGGGGATTATTGTAAGAACTGCTTCACCTGGCTTTTAAAAAACAGTGATGTAGGCAGGGCATGATGTGATAAGGGGGTATGTGCATGTGAATGCAGTGCCCACAGAGGCCAGAAGAGGGCATCAGAGCCCCTGGAAGATGAAGTGAAAGGTAGTTGTGAGCTGCCCTGTAGGTGGTGGGAATCAAATCCAGGCTCCTGGGAAAGCAGCAAAAGCTCTCAACCACTCAACTGTTCCTTAGCCCCCACATGGCAAGTTTATATGGGTTTTGAGGGACAAACACGAGGGTCCTCATGCTTGCAAAGCCACGCACATCACCTGTACCGAGCCACCCCCACTCCCCAGCCTCGCATGGTCTAACCAAAGCAAGAGTCACATTGTTACACATTGTTATTAAGTCTCTGTACCTTACAAGAATAAGTGTTTTAAAGCATCCCCCAAACCATGTTTTTCAACCTACTTTGAACTTGTAACCCCATGATGGATGCCCACCGCTTTTGCCTTACTAGACTCCTGCACCTGTGATATATGACTGCCCCTTTGCCTCATAAAAATGTGTCTTCCCTGATATGAGGACTCCCCTTCCACATGATGGATTCTTGCACTTATTTACCCAACAGACAGCCTTGAGCCCTAAGTCCCAACTCTTCTGTCCAGGTGCTAACAACCAATTATCTCAACAGCTTTTCTATCAAACTCAGTGAGGGGGTGCTCTCTGTAATCCCAACTTTGGGAGAAGCAGCAACTGGCCAATTCTAAATACAGCTTGCTTTAATCAGACAGTCGTGGAACTGGGTGGGTCTCTCCCACCTTCCCCAGGTCTAACAGCTCCTTTATCTTAGCTTAGTCATTACATCCAGTTTCCAATTTTGGAGCATTTTGGATTTCAGGTCTTCATATAAAGGATGTGCTGTGGAATACACTGTAAAGATTTGTCACTTGAATTGGTTTAATAAAATGCTGATAGCCAGGCAGGAAGTATAGGCAGAGCAACCAAACTAAGGATGCTGGGATAAAGAAGGGCGGAGTTGAGAGAGACAGCAACCAGCTGCTGAGGAAGCAGGACATGTAGAAAATGAGATAAGTGGGCCATGTGGCAAAGCATTGATAAGAAATATGGGTTAATTTAGCTGGTTGTGGTGGTGCATGCCTTTAATCCCAGCACTCGGGAGGCAGAGGCAGGTGGATCTCTGTGAGTTTGAGGCCAGCCTGGGCTACCAAGTGAGTTCCAGGAAAGGTGCAAAGCTACACAAGAGAAACCCTGTCTCAGAAAACAAAAAAAAAAAAAAAAAAAAAAAAGAAAAAGAAAAAGAAATATGGGTTAATTTAAATGTAAGAGGCAGTACAAGCCTGAGCTATCAGCTGAACATTTATAAAATTTATATTAACTCTCTGAGTCAGTTATTTGGAAATGACTGGTTGTTATTTGGAAGCAGGTGTGGGGACAGGAAAACTCCACCTACCATGACGTTCCCTGTTTTAGCATAGGTAAGAACTGCTGAGAAGAAGTTCCCAGACCAGGTTTGCTCTTGGGATCATAGACTTCCTAGCCAGATCTTGGGTGGATTAGGGACTATGAGTCTTCTCTGGCTGGTTTCATAGTGTGACAGAATAAAAGAGCACCTCCCCACCATGTTCCTGCTGTCCTTTTGATGGCCTCTGTCCACCTCCATCCCTTTATGCTTCCCAGCCAATTGGCTTGTGTTTGGATCCTGGCTCCGCTCTATACTGTGTTCTAGGCAAGTCACTTAACCTCTCAGAGATCTGGTCCCTCCTCTGTAATGTGTAGAGAGAGTCCTTCTCTGAAGGCTGCTAGAAGGCTCTCGCTGTTCTTACAAAGTGCTCTGAGCTCTCCTTGGCACATAGGCTGTGTGGATGGTGGTGGCCCTCACTCCTACCCCAACCCTTGCCTCCCTGAGACAGTGAGCTCACAGACATCCTGAGGGAACAGCCTCTCTCTGCCTTTAGCTCTGCAAGTTTCCCCTGCCCCGTGGGCCTGACCCTGTGCTCTGGACCCTAGAACCAGTGAGCTTACCTTGCCCCAGGGCCTCGAAACTTAAGAGCCACAGCCAGACAGCCAGGCTACCCACCTGGCACCTCCCTTCACCAATGCCAAAGATTCCCTGGCTGCACGGATTACAACACATCCCACACTGCAGCCTAGTTTCCAGTACCACCCTCTCTGGGCTGTAGAACCTGCTAGACTCATTCATACTGCAGGTCCTTTGCACTTGCTGCCCCCCCCCACACACACACCTGGGACACTTCCTCCCTGTCTTGACTGGACTGGCTTCTGTCCTGCAAATCTTACTGTGACTGTCACTCTTTCAGAGAAGCCCTTCCTGGGTTGCAGTTCTCCTCACCCTGGCCACTCTGTTCCCATAGGTTATGTTTTCTTCACTGTTCTTTATGCCTTCTCAAAAGACCAGTTCACTGTCTTTCACTAGGATGTACAGCCAGCCGGCTTTAAAAAAAAAATACAGATTTTTATTCATTGTGTGTAAGGTGGGTAAGTGCATGTGAGTGCAGTGTTAATGGAGACCAGAAGGGGGTGCTGATCTCCTGGAGTTAGAGTTGTGAGCAGTTGTGAGTTGTCTAATACAAGTGCTGGGAACTGAACCCAGGTCTCCTGGAAGAGCAGTAAATGCTCTTAACCACTAGGCCCCCAAAATGGCCCAGTATTTTTTTGTTTAAAGATTTGTTTCGTTTTTTGTGTATGAGTGTTTTGCCTGTGTGTGTACACCACATGTGTGCCTGATGCCTGCAGAGGTCAGAAGAGGGGTGTCAGATCCCCTGGAAGTGAAGTAATAGACAGTTGTGAGCTACCACGTGGGCTCTGGGAACCAAACCCAGGTGCTCTGCAAAAGAATCATGCTGTGGGATATCTTTCTGTATGCTGTGAATATGTGTGACCCCCACTGGATGATAAATAAAGCTGTTTTGGCCTATGGCAAGAAGGCTTACAGCCAGTCGGGAAATCCAAGCAGAGAAACAGAGAGAAGGGTGGGGTCGAGAGGGACATGAGCCCGCCTCCAAAAGAGCAACAAGATGCCAGCAGACTGGTAACGCCACGGCGACGTGGCAACATGTAGATAAATAGGAGTGAGATCATTTAAGATGATAGGGCTAGCTAGACAGAAGCTGAAGCCATAGGCCATACAGTTTGTAATTAATATAAGCCTCTGAGTAACTGTTTCATAAGTGGCTGTGGGACCGCCAGTGGGAGAGATTGGTCCAGACTGCGGGGCAAGGCAGGACCAGAGAAACTTCTGGTTACAGAACCAAGAGCTCTTAACCACTGAGCCATCTCTTCCGCTCCACGGACCATTTTATGAATGAATGAAAAGAAGTTGGGGGCTGCAAGCTTGACACAGAGGCTGAACCTTCCCAGCCTGTTGTTATTGTTTTTTTAAATAAAGCAAACAACCTACCGGGTGCATTTAACCAATTTTATTAAAAATTCATCCCAATAGCACTCACCTCCCCCCAGTCTCTGTGATACCTGGTGGGACTAAGATTTATCCATGGGTCCCAGACAGACCAGACAAACCGGCCTGTGCAATGGAGCCATGGGTATGCTGGGTGCTTCCTGGGTGCCCTAAGAAAACCCACATAGAAAAATACTTTACAAGGAATATGTTCTAATAGTAGCCAGAGAAAAATACAGCTCTGGGGGTGGGGTGGGGGGGTGTCACAGGGGAGGTACCCAAAATGCATAGGCAGGCAGGATGCTCACTGGGGAGGGAGCTAGGGATGTTGTGTGGGGCAAACACCCCTGTGAGAAGCCAGGGGGATATTGCATATGAGAAGGCCTCAGGCCATGGCCAGGAGGACCACCCGCTTGGCCTAGTTGCATATGTCTGGGAGGATGGGAGAGCCTCAGCCCGAGGGGAGGGCAGGGGTTGAGTTGTGTGTTTTAAGAGCCTGGAGTCTTTGAGTGGAACACAGATTTCCCAAGCCAAGAGACCCTAGAGTGCAATCAATCATGCCACATACCAGAAACCCAAAGCGGCTGAGCCATCTGCCCAAGTTCACACAGTCCCCGGTGCTGGTGGCCAGGAGTCACCTCTCCGCTGTGCCGTTCACCTGCCCTCAAGGCTGAAGATGTTGATATGTCTGTTGCCCATGATGGGTGGGCAGTATCTTTTTACCCCGGGGCAGTGAAAGCAGAGGGACCCCGGAGAAGCCATCACAAAGGGCAAGGTGTGGGGGAAGGCGCGGAAGAGCAGAGAGCCGAGGGGTCTCAGTGGGTAGGTGGAGATGGCGCCGGGTCTGCTCAGATTCACCCAAGGTCGCACAGCCAAGAAGGGCACCAGGAGCAAAGAATGGCTTCTTGGGCTCCCGCCTGTCCGCTTGAGCAGGGAGTCTTTCAGGGCAGAGAAGGGGAGATGGGGTAGGGTTGGAGGCCCCTGGGTCCTTGAGACCTTGAGCTGGGCAAACACAAAGCCAATCCCCAGCCCAGCCCAGACCACTGGGAGGTGGCTGATGTCCTGCCTGAAGCTGAAAGGGCTCTGCTTGGCGGAGATGAAGGAAGCCCGATTTAGGGGATGCTGGTACCCCCAGCTGTAAGAGGGGGCCTCCTTGAACAGCCCCTTTGGACCTTGCTGCCCCTTGCTGCTCTCTTGTCTTTCAACCATTTTCTCTCCATCCCAGCTTCTCTCTCTCCTCTTCCTCCTCCTTCCTTCCACTGACAGGGTCGGCAGGAGAGCTGTGACTCAGCCTTGTTTCCGTATCTGTTGGAGCAGCAGGTCAGTGGATGCGCCTGGACTTTTCCACCCCGAGCAGTGACTTGGGCTACAGTTTCGTGGAGCGGGAGGGTTGATAGCCACCGCTCTGCTCTGGGGTATAGAACCAACCACGAAGCTGAAATGATTGAGCCACCAACCTGAAGGAAAAGGCTAGCATTCCCAGATGTCCCTACTTGGGGTTTCCCAGTGTGGTCATTGGATGCTGGAGGCTCTCAGAACACCAGGGTTTGGGAGAAAGGGGGTTGCTATTCTCCTTGTGCCTCATCCTTCCTGGTGGCAGGGTCCCTGTGTGACTGGGTACCACCCGTCCAGTTGGATCACTGAACGCTTCCTGCCACAGTCCAGGACTGTCCTCCTGCTGATTCGCCTCCCAGGACGGGAAACACTGGCAGCTCATTTCGGTTACCACACTGAGCTGGGCTGCCCCCATGCCTGTCGCTGCTCTGGGGTAACAGTGCAGGGATCTGGAGGAACCCCGACTCTCTCCTGGCTGAGCAGCAGGTCTGACCCCCGTTAGCTGGGGTTCTCTGAGCGTCTTGAAGATCCACCTTGATGATGCCACTCTGCCGGGTGCGGAATCTGCAGACCCACAGCTGGATGAGTGGGGGCCACTCCTCCAGCTGAGCTACATGATGACCTCAGAGCATCTGGGGACTGCCGGGGCCTGGTGCTCGTGGTGTCCGGCGGCTCTGGGCCAGTGGGTTCCGGCTGACCACCAACTCCAGGATGTCCCCAGCCTCTGACAGGAGTGGAACGGCCAGACAGCAGTCGAAGTCCCGAGTGCGAACATGGTTGACCTGCACAGTGCACAGCCGAGGGACAGAGTCCGTGTGAATGAAAGTTCTAGAAAGAAGCTGCACCTATACGACCGACTGGAAATGGAGAGAGGGCGGGATGGGGCGGGACCAAAGCTTCGGATTTATCTTAGCTCCCACCTACGTCTGACCTAACACCCTTTCGACGATCAAGTGACCACTAGGTTCTGCCAGCCCCCCCCCCCAAACTAAGAATGGCATCAGAGCCAAAGCATGGAGTTCTGACTTGCCATAACCAGCCTACCTGATATATCCACCAATATTCTCTTGTAAATTGTATTGATTTCAATCACTCATGGCTCTAGAGTAAACTCTCTCATCCCCTTTGAGGTGAGAACTGTGGTTTTCCTGAAATGGAGTCCTGCCCCACCCAGATTTAGGAGAAAACATAAATTAAGTCCATTTAGAACAAAGACAACAAAATGAACAAGGGAATAAAAATAGCTGGAGCAAGGGAAGGGCAGTCTTGGAGGCTAAGTTAGGAACAGCCTTGTTTCCCAGGCTCTTTCTGTTAGGAGATCACGTGACTGGTTCTGGCCCGTAGGCTGGGAAGGGATCTGTCATATAATGGTTTGGAGTGAAGGCAGGAAAAAAAAAAAAACCCAAAAGTTTCCTACACCATGGAGTCTAAGGAGATGACGTGTCTCAGAGGAACAGTTACTAGACAGGCAGGCTGTCTGTCCGCCAAGGAGTCGACAGCAAGTGGAACCTCGGCCTCACCTGACTCACTCCCACTGGCCTCTCCATGCACTTTCAGAGTTCGAATCAAGCTCTGTCCCTGGGCCAGTGCTGGGGCCCCCCTGAGTTACCTGCAGGAGCCTGTCAAAAGGCTGCAGGCCCCCGTGCTGGGCTGGCCCATCGACGCGCACAGTGTGGACATAGACACCCTTCTCCAGGAGGCCATCTGAGACGCTGAAGCCAAAGTCGTTCCGCACTGGGTCCTTGTGCAGGGTCACCTGGGAGGAGGAGGCGGTGACCTTTGCTCCAACCCCCATCATGTCCCTGGGATCCAGGCCCAGTCTGCTGGCTGGTCATACTCTAGGCTGCCCTCAGCAGTCTGCCTGGGCCCTGTGGTATTGACCTTGCCATGTGCAGCCTGCAGGTCCCGGTGCTCAGGGGTCCCTTAGAAAGGGGAGTAGGGGATCATGTCATAGTGTTTCATCACCCTGGGCAAACCCCTGGATTTGGCATGTGCTCTGATGTCTTGGTTCTTATATAGATGCACACAGGGGCAAGAGACGCAGGTGGTGGCGGGAAGGTGTGTCAGTCATCTGCCTACAGTGGCATGCAAAGTGGTCTCTTGGTATCTGCAGGGTACCAGCTCCTGGACCCTATGAGGATCCCCAAATCTGCAGATGCTCAATGGTGTAGGATCTGCACAGAACCTGTGCCTGCCTGCCCATGGGCTCAGTCTTCTGAGACCTAGTTCATGGTTGATGCTACGTAGATGATTCACCAGGAATGAGGTCCAAAGTCAGCCCATGTTCAGTACAGATTTTTTTCTGTGAATACTTATTATTATTATTATTTTAGATAGGGTCTTTCTATGTAGTTCTGGTTAGCCTGAAACTTGCTATATAGACCAAGCTGACCTTCAACTCACAGAGGTCTGCTGGCCTCTGTCTCCAAAGTGCTGGGATTAAAGACCTATACCATCATGCCCAGCTTTTCCCTGAATACTTCAGATCTGTGGTTGGTGGACTGAATTCAGAACCTGTAAGAAGGGAAGACTAACTATATATATATACACACACACATATACATATATGTAATGTAACCTTAATGCGTGTGTATACATGTGTGTATGTAACATACATATTTGTATATGTGTACATGTATCTAGGGATAAAGTCTGCTGAAAAAGAATAGCCCACTGTGTATCACAGGTGTGTCTGTATGCAGGTGTAGGGTGCAATCATCCAAATGGTGAGAGTTTCAGAAAACTTAAAAAAAAAATAATCCCTGGGTGTTTTTGGTGGTGGTGGTGGTTGGTTTGGGTTTTTAAAGTTTCTATTATTTTATGTGCTTAATATTTTGCCTGCATGTATGTCTGCATATTCCTTGTATGCCTGGTGCCCTTGGAAGCCAGAAGAGGGCATCAGATTCCCCGAGACTAGAGTTACAAATGGTTTCTAGCTGCTGTGGGTGCTGGCAATCAAACCTGGGTCCCCCAAAGAGCAGCCAGTGCTCTTCTTAGCTGCTAAGTCATCATTCCAGCCCCCAACTCCCCATTTTTCAGTGAGGGAGAATCAACCTCAACAAAGGGTGGGGGCCCTCAGCATCCCAAGCAGGTAAGCTCCTCCTGGTGCCAGGCCCCCAGTGCCCACACTCTGCCTGCTTGCAGCCCCCAATCCCAGTGCCCACCCTGTGCATCTCCAGGGGCGTTGGCAACAGCAGCTCCTGCAGGTCTTCAGGGGATGTTCGGACCTCCCGGCTCCGGCGCCAGGGCCGAGGCCCAGGCCTGCCATCCACAGCCACAGTCTGCACAGCACCTGTCATGATGGAAGCCTGTGGGGACACGATTGTCACTCAGACACCATATACTTACTCCATCTGGCTCTGTCAGGCAGGCGTGCGGTCACAGGGTGAAGACAGTGGAGGAGGTCGTTGACCAACCACAGAATCAGAACAAGAGCCTCTGGGGACTAAGGGCAGAATAACATCTGCTCTGTGCCAGGCTCAGTCCTCAGCAACTACAAGTTTAACTCAATTTGAACTCGGAATCTGACTCCACAGTTAGGGTTCCGAGCCTCGGCTCACAGCATCAAGGCACATGGGAAGTGAGAGTCCAGGACAGAGGGAGGAGTCGGAGATGCCTCCAGAGCTGATGTCTCAAACAGGAAAGGGAAAGAAGAACACCCCCGGCAGAGGGGACACGGCAGAGCTGGACTGTGGGAATGCCTGGAGAGTCAGGGTCTTCCAGCACCCAGCAGCCTACAGGAAGTATGTGACTTTTTATCCCATGGTGACAACCGGCTGACTCTGGAGCAAGTAATTGGTGAAGAATGTAACATGAGCAGATGTGAGTGTTTAGGAGGGTATGGTGGCCAGGAAGGACATGGTGGGACCATGAAGCTGCCAAGCAAAAGGAAAAGGAAAAGGGTCATCTGGACAAGGATGGAGATGAGAAAGGAGCGGGGCTGTGGGACAGGATAGCACAGTGGGCAGGGTCAGAAGTGCCCATCATGTGAGTGTGAGTTGAGAGCATCACATTCAGAAAGGGACATCCACAGACCCCAGAGGTGCCAAAGTAGGATGAGCCTCTTCCAATGTGATAGTCCTAGGCACCCAGGTATCTCCCCAGCCTAGAAATTTCTCTCTTCACGTCTATCATGGTATCTGAGTTTCCATTCTGTCTGGCGCTGATGTCCAAATGCCAGGAAGACTGAGAAAGCAACTGTTTTAGGGAGAGCCAAGCTGTCAGGAAGAAGTGTGGGAGAACCTTGGTGGAGTGGATCTAGGTGCCTTTTGCACATCTCTTACAACTTGTCCTCACCTCCTGGAGAATCAGGGTCTACTGGAAAAGACCAGAGACTTGGGATCTTGGGATAAGAGTCCTTAAAGAGTAGAGCTTAAGTGGTAGATCAATGGGGCAAGTGCTTACTGCACACGCATGAAGAGCCACGTCAAGGTCCCAAGAACCTGTGTAAAGGCATGGCAGTGTGCATCTATAATCCTAGGCTGTATGGGGAATGGGAATGCAGACCCCTGGGGCTCACTGGCCAGATAGTCTAGCCAAAATGGTAAACTCCAGGTTCAATAAGAGACCCTGTCTTAAAATAGAAGGTGAAGGGGCTGGAGAGATGTCTCAGTGGTTAAGAGCACGGGCTGATCTTGCAGAGAACCTGGATTCAGTTCGCAGCACCTACATGGCACTCACAACCTATGTAACCAGTTACAGGAGTTCTGATGCCCTTTTCTAGCCTCTGTGGGAAAGCTGCACACAAGTAGGGTACATACACATGCAGGCAAAACCTGGTTTGGAACCAGTGAAGTTCAAAGACTCGAGACCTCAGAGACACTCCACTACCACAGAGTGCATGGGCAACTGTAGCTAAAGCAGCTGCAACATTGGAGCTGGAAAGCCCACCTGAGCACACACCCAACAGACAGGTGAACCACACTCTGACCACACACCCAACAGACAGGTGAACCACACTCTGACCACAGACACAACAGACAGGTGAACCACACTCTGACCACACACCCAACAGACAGGTGAATCACACTCTGACCACACACCCAACAGACAGGTGAACCACACCCTGACCACAGACACAACAGACAGGTGAACCACACTCTGACCACACACCCAACAGACAGGTGAACCACACTCTGACCACACACCCAACAGACAGGTGAACCACACTCTGACCACACACCCAACAGACAGGTGAACCACACCCTGACCACACACCCAACAGACAGGTGAACCACACCCTGACCACACACCCAACAGACAGGTGAACCACACTCTGACCACAGACACAACAGACAGGTGAACCATACTCTGACCACACACCCAACAGACAGGTGAACCTACACTCTGACCATAGACACAACAGATAGGCAAACCTGAACCCAGGTGGCTGGAACTAATAGAAAATGCAAGAGAAAATTTAAGTCTGTCTAAACTATACAGAAAATCAAGAAGCTAAAAAGTAAAAGACATTAAGAAAGAAAATCTCAAGACATGAAAAGCAGAGACGTTAGGGAAATAAAACGAAATTGCTGGGTGGTGGTGGCGCATGCCTTTAATCTCAGCACCAGCAAGACAGAGGCAGGCAGATCTCTGTGAGTTCGAGGGCAGTCTGGGCTACAGATTGAGTTCCAGGAAAGCCACAAAGCTACACAGAGAAACCCTGTCTTGAAAACCAACAACAACAACAACAAAAAGTAGAAATTGAAATAATCTCTAAGAATTGGATTGAATATTGGAATGAATACAGCTAAGAAGAGGCTTGGTGAATTAAGAGAGAGATAAAAGAAGGCAATTGTCTGTTAAAACCCCGCGCTGGCTACTTTTACATCAACCTGACACAAGCTAGAGTCACGTAGGAAGATGGACCCTCAGCTGAGAAAATGTCTCCCTCAGACTGGCCTATGGCAAGCCTACAGCACATTTTCTTGTTTGAAGATTGATGCAGTAGGGCCCAGCTCACTGTGGAAGGTGCCACACTTGGGTAGGTGGTCCTGGGTTCTGTAAGAAAGCAGGGTGAGCAAAACAAGAGGAGCAAGCCAGTAAGCAGCACCCCCTCCATGGCCTCTGCATCTGTTGCTGCCTCCAGGTTCCTACCTTGAGTTCCTTTCCTGACTCCCTGGATGAGGTACTATGATGTGGAAGAAACCCTTTTCTCCTCAAGTTGTTTTTGGTCCTGGTGTTTATCACAGCAATAGAAACCCCAACTAAGACAACCCCAAACATGCATTTCTGTAGATTTCAAGACTTTAAGTCACATGACAGTGGAAAACATTAAAATATTTGATACCGAGTAGACAGCAAGAGTCCCACAAACAAAACCTGTGGGGTCACAGCCAACTCAGTGCTTACAGGTCAACTCATAGCTTTGAAAATATTCTATGTGAAGAAAGAAGAGTGGAGACTAAACAGCTAAGAAACCAGGACAAGTATCTTTACTTACACACACACACACACACACACACACACACACACACACACACACACACACACACACACACAAGTCTAAGAAAATGAATATCAAAATGAGCAAGACAGAAAACAGAAAAGACTGGAAAACCAAAACTAGAGTTTTTTTTTTGTTTGTTTGTTTGTTTTTTGTTTTTTTGTTTTTTTTTATCCTGGTAATCAGCAAGGCTGATGAATGGGGGAGTGCCCCCAGTCAACAATGCTAAAATAAAATGGGGGTGGTGGTGGTGGTAGCAGATGAAACAGAGCTTTCAATTGCTCTCAAAACTGAACTCAGAATAGCTTTGTCAGGTCCCCCTGTCCCATACGTGAGTGATGGTGACCCTCATCACCCAGGCACTGTGTGCACATGCCACACATCCACAAGGACATCAGGATGGCCTCAGGGCACTTCCATGCACACACTCAGACATGCACGCCCTAAAGATATGCATGTGTGTGCATGTGCCTCATACCTCTCTGTGTGTAAAGGCCCCTTCACACCCGGTGGTGGTGGCGCACGCCTTTAATCCCAGCACTCGGGAGGCAGAGCCAGGCGGATCTCTGTGAGTTTGAGGCCAGCCTGGGCTACCAAGTGAGTTCCAGGAAAGGCGCAAAGCTACACAGAGAAACCCTGTCTCGAAAAACAAACAAAAAAACAAAACAAACAAACAAAAAAAAAAAAACAACAAAAAAAAAGGCCCCTTCACGCCCCAGGTGCCCAGGTGAGAGCACACACACTATAATAGTTAATACCGAATGTTAACCTGTCAGGATTCAGAACCAGTGAGGAGATAAACCTGGGGACATGTCCATTCAATTGGGTTGGTTCACTGAGGTGGAAAGATCCACTCTGAGTGTGGGTGGTACCGACCCATGGGCTGGAGCTCTGGACTGAATAAAAGGAAAATAGAGCCAAGCATAACACGCAAGCCTCTGCATCCTCACTGCAAATGCAGGGACCAGGATATGAGGGACTGTGTCTTGGAAGTGTGGGCCAAAACAAATCCTTTCCTCCCCTTTCCATTTCTCATGTGTGTGTATGTGGGTATGTGTATTTGCATGGGTATATGTGCACATGTATGGGAGTGCACAGGCATGTGTGTCTGAATGCATGTAGAGGGCCAAGGTTGATGTCCAGAATCACCCCTCCCCCCTCATTGCTTTTTCATCTTATTCATTGCAGCAGGATCTCTCCATCAAATCTAGAGCTCATCAATAATAGCCAAGCTTGCTAACTAGCTTGGTGTGGGGGCTCCCCTGACTTCTTCCAGAGGCTACCATGCCCACTCTACATTTACATGGGCTTGGGGGGATCTGAATTAAGTGCTTTAACCATCTCCAGCCCATCCCTTCCTTTTTAGAGTGGCTTTTGTCACAGCAACAAGACATATAGGTATTACACATCCCCAGGTGACATGGGAGCCTGACTCCATTGATGTGTAGCCTTTCCCCAGCCCTCCAGGGTGCCCCACAGGCCCTCTGGCCAGGTGACAGTACCTCCAGCTCCCTTAGCAGTTCCGACTGACCACAGGACTCCAGGTCTTCAAGGGCCTCTCCAAACACTCTCCAGAAGCCCTCCTCTCGGGCGGGGCCAGGGGCTGGGCTGCAACAGGAACCACAGCGTCAACTCCTGGTGGGCGGGAGGGTGGGCGGGCTGGGCCTGAGGAGTCTTCGTTGCCTAGGGCCCAGTGCTGGGCTCCAGGGGCCATAGGGCGGGCGGGCAGGCAGGCGGGTGTCCTCGGTGGCAGTGCTGGGGCCCCAGGGCAGTGGTTGGTGACACAGAATGTGGGGGGAGACGCAGTTAGGGGCGACCAAGACTGTTGGTGGCCAATTAGAACAGGGGCAGATGAGACGGGGTGGAGAGCGGTGACACAGGACGCCTGGGAAGAAAGACAGACGGACAGACAGAAGACAGACAGAGAGATCCATGGGATAGCCCCAGAAGACAGTCCGATCCCGCCCAGACACATGGTACCACGGGACAGTGACAGAACAGAGCCAGAACCAGCCAGGACATGGATGGATGGAGAGGATGGGATATCTGTGCTGGGGGTGGGGTGGGTGGGCAGCACCCATCCTGGCCAGCCCACATTGTGTGGCCCATCTGCAGCTAACACCTAGCTTGCAGGACCCCTGACAGCTCTCGGAGCCCTTTGCCATCTGCCACAGTGTGATTTACAAAGTCCTCATTGCTCAAAGGCCCGGCTTTGCTTTTAAGGAGGACCGTGCAGCATGGATAGAGAGGTGAGCCCAGGCAGGGGAGGCATGGGTGTTCCTTGTGGGGACCCACTCTGTGCGAGCTGGCTGCTGTACGAACCCAGTCCTACGCACGCAAACATGCACAGCCCAAGACCGGTGGCTGTGAACTGAGAGTCACGCCTCATGCAACCTGATCTGAGGAGGAGTCTGGGTTCAAACTCTGAGTCTGATGTTGCAATTCTGAACGCAGCTATTCACAGACTCAGGAGGAACAAGCCGGGCTGCCACCTCACTAAGACATGTCTGCTGCTATCTTCCCACAGAATGCCCTTTCCAGGCCAGGTTTAGTCCTCAGGCCAGGGATGCTCTTCTGTTCTAGCTCCCCCTCTGGCTACCCCTCCCCCTTAGTGTTCCCACCACGGACCTCATCGGTGGTTCCCAGTCCCCCTCCTCCTCCTCCGGGAAGCTCTCATCAGCGGGGCCAGGTGTGTAGCTTGACCTCCGGGGCTCAAGGGGTGGGGGGCTGCTCTTCAGTCTGCTGGTTCGCCACTCCTGGGGAGTCACACCTCGGACCGCCACCTGTGGAGTGTAGGAGCCTGGCGGGTGGAGAGAGGGATGTGGGCCTTCTCTCTAGCCTGGCCTTGTCCTCCCTCATTCCCAGAAATTGGATACCAGTGGGCAGATCTGTGTCCTTATCGGGCCCAAGTGACCACTGAGAGACCCAGGAGTCCCTGTCACCCACCCTATCAAGCCCCTGGAACATCCAGACATCCAGCAGTTAACATTGAAGTTCCAGCACCATGGTCAGCTCCATGGGCGTGGCTTGTTCAAGAGCCTCCTTGAAAGGGAGTTTCTGATTGGATCACAGTCCCGGACCTACCTGCAGGAGCCCTGAGGATGAGCTGGGAGCCCTGGGAACCAGTTCCCTGGAGCGTGGGATGGGGGACACTCAAGGAGAGCCAAAGGCCCTAACTGAAACGGACTGGGGATTCACCAAGAACCGGGAGATGCTTCTCTGCTAATTCCCTGAGCCTCAAACACAGGCCAGAGGGCAGCCGCGGTGAGCCTCAGCCATATGGGCAAGGAGGGCATTGTCGGGCTTCTGTCTTCAGCTGGAAGCATGAACTGACACCTACTGTGTGCTAGGCATGGGGATAAGGAGACAGACAGCAGAATAAGAGCTGCTCTGTCCCCAGCACACGGCAAGGAAATCCCGGACTGCAGATCCCTGGGGGCGGGGGGGGGGGGGGGGGACGGTAGGTGAAAGGTGGAGGTTGTCAGGTGACCCTTGGGAGTTTCCTCCGAAGGAAAAGGCCGGCAGAGAGAGAGAAGGTGCCAAGAGGGGCCGGCAGCGGGATCACCTTCACAAAGGCCTGTCCAAGGTCCCGGGCTCGTTACCTGGGCCCCCAAAGGCACCCTCTGTAGCCGAGCTGCTCCAGGATTCCACAGCGCTGTCCACACTGGGGACAGCAGGTGAGAAGCGGGCCGTCAGCAAGCCTCCCTTGAGGGCCTCGGGAGGGTCCTCATCCACATCACTGGCCTCACTGAGGCTGCCGGACTGGCGGGGGAGGAGGGGACCTGGGAAGAGAAGGAGCATCACCTATGACCTCAGAGACACTGATGTTTTGTGAGCCTCAGTTTCCCTACTCTGAGAACTCCCAGGCACTTGACAATCTGGCTTCTGCCATGTGGGTGGGGCATATTAGTAAGTGAACCCATCACGCAGATGGGAAAACCGAGGCATGTGAGGCTGAACAATAGGCCAAAGGTCATATAGTGAACAACAATGGAGGCCAGATTAAAAAAAAAAAACCCAAGACTCAGGTAAACTGTGGTACACATAGAACATAGGACATAGAAACATGTAGGAACCTGAAGAGATATGAAGCAATGAGGAGCATGGTTTAGACCCAGAATGTACCCCATACTGCACTGTGCCACCAGGGCACAGGGCTCCTCCCTCTAAGCCTCCTCATCAGCTAGTCCAGGGACCCCACCCCCTTTCTAGATTGGTGGCACACAGCCTGACCCAGGACTGCCCTTCCTCTGTAGGCTAGGGAGTCCCCAGGAAGTAGAAAGGCTCACGGTCCAGCTGCTTCTTGATCTTCAGTGTGACAGTCTCTCCTGCCACCTGCAGAAGGTGGATGGCCTCGCTCAGGGGCCGGCCCTTGAGGCTCACGCTGTTGATGGCCAGGATACGGTCCCCCACATGGATGGCACCAGTCCTGAGGAGCGGACACAGAGCACACGTGAGGTCCAGATGCCCAGGGCCTCAGAGTGTGTTGGTCCTGCCTTCAAATACCGCACAGAGGCCCCAAGGCACAGGCCTGGCTGGCCCCAGCTGGGTAGGAGGAAGGATGGGCGTAAGAGCACATTCAGGTATTCTCAGTATTCCAGAGACAGAGGGGCATCCTGGGGCCCTGTCTCAGAGGTGAGAAGAGAGGGAATGAGGGAGGAAGGAGAGAGGAAGAGAGAGGTGGGGGATCCAAGTCATCCTCAGAATGTCTGCCGAACAATTCTCCCCCAGATTCCAGGTTTTATAACTGTTGGTTCAAAGTCACCCTCTTCCTCCTTTTTTGTTCTGAGACAGGTCTTGTAGCACAGGCTGGCCTGGAGCTCTCTAAGGAAGTCAATATTGGGGCTTCTCAAAAAACTGAAAACAGATGCCTGATGTGATGACACATGTCTTTAATCCCAGCACCCTGGAGGCAGAGGCAGGCAGATCTTTGTGAGTTCAAGATAACAATTCTTGTTTTGTTTTTGTTGTTGATGTTTTTGAGACAGGGTTTCTTTGTGTAGCTCTGTAGACCCAACTGGCCTCAAACTCACAGAGATCCGTCTGCCTCTGCCTCCCATGTGCTGGGATTAAAGGTGAGCATCACCAACACCCTGCAAGTTCAAGGTACCAATTCTTTAAAAGGAAAAAGGAAATTTGTAGGAAAAAAGATGGAAATGATTAAGTTGAGAAAAATAAGCAGGACACTCAGTGAGACAAGTCATGTGTGTCTTCTCTCCTGTGTGGAAGCTACATTTAAAATATATACATAGGGAGGGGTTATAAAGATTGTAAGAGGACCATGACAGGGACCAGATTTTAAAGGATCAGGGACACAGAGAAAAAGAGTAATGGGTGGATTCTTGGGACCTGAACAGGAGGGGTGCTATGTAAGGAAAGGAAGGGGATCAGGAAGAGGAGGGGCAGAGAGAGAGGGGTTTGGCAGTGGGGGAGGGGTGGAGTAAGAACAATGTGTAATGATAGCATACACATTTGGAAATGTCATGGCAAAACCCGTTACTTTACTTTGCACGCTAACTTTTAAAAATGTGTATCGGTTACATGTTGAAATGCACATTTATTTAAGATTAATTTCTTTTCACTTAGCTTTTTGAATGTGGCTACTAGAAGGACAGTTCAGAGTGCAAGTCTGATTGTACTGCAGCTGCTCTGGGCTACGCTGCCCTGCGTAGAAAAAGGCTGTGAACTACCCACCACCCCAGCCCTCTGGAGTCAGCATGGTCCACTAGGACCCTGCAGTCTCTCTCAAGTCCAGTAGAGGGCGCTCCAGGAGCGACCCAGCCTGAGTCTAGATCCTGGCTAGGCAGTTGTGCTGGACTTTCCGGCCCTATGAAGTTCACCCTTCAGCCCGGCGCCTTCCCCTGCACAGCAGGGGAACTCACACTTCCTGGTGCAGCCGACTCACCCCTCGCAAAGCTGAGATAGAAAGCTGGGACTCACCTGGGGCCCACTTCACATCTGTGCACCCCACTGAGGGGCCGTTAGGACATCTTCCGCTCAAGGCTCCTTCCCTGGCACAGCCCCAGAGACACTTGGAGTAACAGGCAGCCCAGAAGCCCCGGGGCTCCAGGATAAGCCTCAGGTGGGGCTCCAGCAAGGGGGCATTACCCCTGATATTCAGACACACAGAGGCCTCAGAGTGCTGACTGTCAGGGGACATAGTCTGGGGGACGGCTGAAAGTGAGCCCAGCCCTGCCCTTAGCTGTGGTCCCCTGGCCCCTCTGTCCTCACTTTCTCTGCCCTGGCTGTTGGGCTGGACCAAAATTCCTGCCAAGGATGGGGAATGGGTGCTCAGAGAGGAAGTGAATACCCTTGAGCTGTCTGATGCAGAAACAGAGTAAAAACCTAGATGGGCTGGTCCCAAAGCCCACCTTCTGCTCCCTGGGGGTCCCCGGGCCTTCCCTGGGTCACCACAGAGTTTACCTTTCAGCCAGGCCACGCTTGGTGAGGCCAGAGATGATGATGGGGTCGAACGGTTCCTCGGTGCCCGAGATGGTGATGCCCAGGGGTCCACCATAGCGCTTCAGCTCTACCGTGTAGCTGACGGCCCCTGAACTCTCCTGCTCATCTACAAGTGGACAGGCTCCTGAGGGTAGGGCCCAGGAGGGGGCAGGGCTGGGACCCACCCCTCCCCAGGCTCAGCACGCTCCAACCACCTATGACTTCATCAAGCCCTAACACACCTGCTCAGGCCTTCAGGGGTACAACCTGGGGACCTGGAGGCCACCTCAGGCTCCCGGCCTGCTGCCCAGGCACCATGAAGGGAAGGAAGAAAAAAAAAAAACCCAAAAACCTACAGGAACATGGAACCAAGATTTGAAAACACAGATTCACATGCCACCCTCAGCAACTCAAGATTCACAGCAAAGAGAAGTGAGAGGGAAGGGAGGGGAGGAGGGGGGGGGAGGAAGGGAGGGGGGAGGGGAAGACGAAGAGAAAAGAGAAGGAAAGGGGGAAGAAATAAAAGGAGGGGCTGGAGAGATGGCTCAGGGGTTAAGAGCACTGGTTGCTCTTCCAGAGGACCAGGGTTCAATTCCCAATACCCACATGTCTGCTCACAACCACCTGTCACTCCAGCTCCAGGGGCTCTGACTCCCTCTTCTGGTCTCCCTGGGCAACAGGCATGCACGTGGTACACCGCCATACATGCAGACAAAACACCCATACACATAAAAACAAGATAAACAAAAATAATAAATACAAAGAGAAAATCATTTTTTAAAATGGCAGGAAAGGAAGGAGGACAGGAGAGGGGGGAGGGGAGGAACGAAAACAAAACTGGCCACGCGTGGCTTCTCCAGGGTGAGGGACCCAGACTGCCTCTCTAACTACGGAGTTCACACTCCTCGCCACCCCCTTCTGCCTCTCCTGCCCTGGCCCCCACCCGCCCGCCCCAGCAGTTCAAGCCTGCCGGGACCAACACTGCACCCCGCACGCAAGCCACTCAGATATCAGCCCTGCACATCTCACACTCTGGGGAGCCTCCAGCGGCTCCCAAGGGCCCTGGAGCAGGGGACTGTGGGTAGCAGGAATCCCTGCAGAAAGTCCTCCCAGCCCCTCACCTCCACCCCCGCGCCAGCAGCTGCCCATCAGACATGGTCTCCTAGGCACATACCTGAGTTATCCTCATCCTTCCGGATCTTCAGCTTGACAAGGTCCTCACACTGGCGCAGGATCTGCACAGCGTCCTCCATGGGACAGTGGTCCAGGCGGATATTGTCAATGGCCAGCAGCTTGTCGCCTGGCTCGAGGGTGCCAGTCCTGCATGAGTGGGGTGGGGATGGGAGGAGCCTGGTGCCGATGGGCACCGCCCCACCCCCATGGCCACACCCTTGCCCGTGTGGCGCCCCACCTGTGCGCCACGCTGCCCTTCTTGATGTCGGAGATGATGAGGGGTTCCCCTCGCTTTCTGCTGGCTGCTGTGGGGCAGGGGAGACACCTGTGAATTTAATCTGGAAGGGCTCCCTGTTGAAGGTGGGGCCGGGAGAGGATACGGTTGGCTCCTGGTCCCATTACTTCCTGGCTGAGTGGCTGTGAGCACATCAGCTCGCCTCTGTGTGACTCAGTTTTCCTTCTATAAAATGGGGCTGACGCCCATGGTGGAGATGCGGTGAGATAAACCATAAGGCGATGAGGGGGACTCACAGCTGATGGTAATGCCCAGCTCCACACCACGCCTCTTGGGTAACTTCACATGGAAGGTCCCGCTGCTTGGGATGACAGACTCTGCGAACCAACAGCCATGGGCGACTTGAGACTCCAGAAGAGCTCAGAGATCTGCGTCTTGCACCCACTCTGGCTTCTCATGGGTCGGGGAGGGGGGGGTGTTAAACTCAGTGAGTGACCATTCCAACCCCACCCTGCCGCTTCCACCTGATGGAGGAGGAAGCTGAGGCCTAGAGGGCTGACAGCTTGACTCCAAACGGCTGAGTGCTGTCTTCGGAACAGAGACAGGGCGGAGGCCAGAGATGCGGCCTGCTGGCCAGTGTGGGGCCTGTCACAAACTTGGCCCGCTTGGATGTCGGTATTTTCACCACTTGTCGCTAGTTCATACCACACCCCTGTCTTGCGCTGTTTGACAGATGAGGAAGCAGAGGGCGGAGGGAGGAGGTGTCCTGTCCACATAGTGTAGAACTCCCAGGACCACAGCCCTGACTTGAGCTGCCTGGAGTCTTTGAGCCCTGCTCTCTGCCCCTGCTGCATGCAATCCGCTCTACCTCCTCCGGGCTTCCGACTCCTGTGTGGCACTTCCTCCTCCCTATGCAGGGTTTAGACGTGCACTGTACATGATCTCAGAGAGCACAGAGTGGGGAGGGACAGGGTCCCAGGGTGTGTGTGTGTGTGTGTGTGTGTGTGTGTGTGTGTGTGTGTGTGTGTGTGTGTGTGTAGCTGGGTGGCCTACTCACCTGCTACATCAAACTCAATCTCCAAAACGACTTTGCGGGCCAGTGCAGCATCCCGCAACAGCTGGTTGGCTTCTTCCATCGTTCCGTCCTCAGTGGCAATGCCGTTGATGGCTAGGACACGGTCCCCCACCTGCAGCAGACCACACCTAACCCCCAGAGCCCAGGGGAAAGAAGAAGCCAGTGATTAGAACCACGGGTGTGGTTCAAGGTGGGTGGGTGGGGACCCACTCTCAGCTCCTGCTGTCTGTGACTCGGCCTTGCCCCTAGCTAAGGGTTTGAGCTTGCTGGGCCTCAGTTTCTCTCTCTGCCCACTGGGGATGGTACCATTGTCCTTACAAGATACACCGAGTCCCAGAGGCAGACAGGGCAGACAGGGCTTACATGCTGTGAGACTCTAGGCAAGGACATCAACTCCTCTGAGCCTCCCCTTCCTCAACTGTAAAATGTGGCTGGGGATGGGGCCAATATGGTGATTAAGAAAGGTATATTTGTGAAGCTAGGGCCCATAGTTGTGACTCGGTTTCCCCACTAGACTAGAGCTCCCCAAATTGCAGGCCCCAGAGGTAGTAGGCTCACCTCTCAGCGGGACTGTCAGGTTCAATAAAGCGCACCAATGGAGGAGAGGACAGGGTCTCGGTGGCGAAGATGCCTCCCTGGAGCTGGAGGCCGAAGCCACTGAGGGGGTCTCCACAGAGCACAACTTCCGTGGTCTCCGTATGAACAATCTGCCCGCCTGGCCCTACCGTGCTGGAGGCCAGTGACACTGTGGGACAGGAGGGGTTGATGCTCAGATCAACACTGGTGAGGCCTTCCAGAGCTGCCCACTGAGAGTCCTCAAGAGGTCCAGGAGCCAGAGTGGCAGGTGAGCAGGAGTCCTGGGGCCACCTGGAATGGGCCTGGGTTTTTTGTTTGTACAGGGGCATTATGGTGTCTACGCTGCATGAGCAGTGGCTAAGAGAGACGGCATTAGGGACTGTGATTTTGTAAGACAGAGGTTCTAGAGGCCTGTACTATTTATTATATTACAAAACCCCCTTTATCTATAGGACATGTGTTCCCAGACCCCAGGAAATGCCTGAAGCCATGAATAGTACCGAAGCTTACAGGTACCCTAGACACCACCACACCCCCCACCCCTGCCCCATGATGAGGTTTCACCTACAGACAAGCCTCAGGAAGAGAGAGATTAACTATAGCTAATTATAAAATATAATTATTATATCAGTATATTCTCAAAAAATTAACAGAATCACTACTGTAGCACCTTTTGTTTAGTTGTAAAATAGGGTCTCATGTAGCTCAGACTGGCTAGGATCTCTCTGTGTAGCTGAGCATGACCTTCAACTTCTGACCTTCCTACCTTCCTGTCCTAGATGCTAGAATTATAGGCATTTATCACTTTGCATGCTTATTCAGTACCGAGGGTAAAACTTAGGACTTCATACATGCTAGGAAAGCAGCTGACTGTCTGAATTACATCCCTAGCCCCACGACTTGCTCTTTAGGCATTATTCAGTAAAGTAAGCGTCACCTGAGCAGTGGACACCAGCCAATCTGACCAAGAGAGACATACAGAGTGACTGACAGTTGAGTGGTGTATACATGATGGATGTGCTGGGCAAACACACTGTTCACATCCCAGAATGGACCAAATGGTGCAGATGTAAGCTTTTCCCGCACTGCTCAGAACAGTGTACGATTTAAAACATATGGTCCATTTCCAGACTTGTCTATTTAATATTTTCAGATTGTGGTTGACTGTGGGTAACTGAAACTAGGTGAGGAAGACTGGATTGGGGCGGTGCTGTGCTCTATATTCTACATGCTTCTTTCCTTTGTAATAGCTTTTTTTTAAAGATTTATTTTATTGTTTTTGATTATGTGCATGTGTACATGTCTGTGTGCATGTGTGTGCGCGCGCGTGTGTGCGTGCATGCGTGCGTGTGCGTGTGCGTGTGCGTGTGTGTGTGTGTGTGTGTGTGTGTGTGAGCGCAGGTGTCTGTAGAGGTCAGAAGAGGGTGTCAGCTCCCCCTGGAAGTAGAGTGACAGGTGATTGTGAGCTGCCTGCCATGGGTGCTGGGAACGGAGTGTGGAATCTTTGCTAGAGCAGTGGATGTTCTTAACCACTGAGACATCTCTCCAGCTCCTGGTGACAGCTTTATTGATAAGCAGTCCCCACACAATAGCTGTCGCCCATCCAGTGTATAATTCGATGGCTGAAAGCATCGCCATTCCCTCCCAAAGGAAGTCCTAGCCATGTCTGGTGGTGCATGGCTGCAATCCCGGCACCTGGGGGAGGTTGAGGCAGGAAGACCGTGAATTCTAGGCCAGACTGGGCCACACGGTGAGACTTTGTCTCAGAGACAGAAAAAGAAAGGAATCACACTGTCTCCTCACCCATTGCCCCAGAACCTGCATCTTGCCCCAGGCAGTCTATCTTCAGCCTATTTCTGTCCTTGTGGGTTTCCCTGGGCACATCACAGGAATGATCTTATGTGGCCCTTGGTGACAGCCATCAGACGCTGAACACAATGGCTTCAGAGGCTCCTGTCTCAGCTGGCACTCTACAACGTGTGGCCACACCACAGCCAGGTGGCCGGAGTGAGCCTTGCTTGTTGAATTCCATCCCTCACCGGACTCGGCACACGACCCCAGGTTTCACCCCCAGCCCCATCCTCAGGCACACTGGTGCCCCGTGGGGGATGGCCTCCAGCTTACAAGAGCTCCTGTGTTCTTTCCTTCGCTGCCTCCTCCGCCCCGCTGTTGTCCTGGGGCTCATGGGTCCTCGGGGCAGGGTGCTGGCGTTGGCACAGGGAAAGGCGGGGTTCACGGTCGGTGAGGAGAAGGGAGTTGAGGACAAGGCTGGGGAGATCAGAGCACAGCCCTGTGAGCCCCAGCAGGGCCCCAGCCACCTGGCACAGGGGTGGAGCTGGAGAACCACACAGCCACATGGACAGAGACAGGCATCCCCACGCCCCTTCACCGAAGTCCCTTGCCGTGTGACCTTGGACAGGTCTCTCCTGCTCTGGGCCTCCCTGACTAGGATTTCCACAGGCCTCTAGGGCTAGGCTGAGTGGCAAGGGGCAGCCCTGGGCTCCCAGGTCAGCTTCCTCCCTGTACATCAGACACTGCCCACCAGGAAGGGGTACCAGGACCACGGCATTGCCGCAGCAGCGGGTACATTACATCGGCTCTGGTCCTGGCCTCCAGGTGCCCAGGTGGGGGCCCTGCAGTGGCTTGGCCTTGGGCTGTGGCAGGAGGGGACACAGGGGTCCCAGCGGTGCAGCTGTTCGCTCCTCTGTACTCTCACTGCGGCAGTGGGAAGAGGAAAGTGTTGTGGATGTCTGGAGCCGGTCAGAAGACTAGTCCCCCACACACCAATGGTGAGAGCCAAGATCTTTGCCCTGCCCAAGCTAGCGAGGCACAGAACACCCTGCTCACGTGCACTGCCACCCACTGTGTGCCAAGCTCTATGCCCAGGCTCCAGTTACAACGACAGGCAGGAAAGCCAGGCCATGGGCCCAGAGGGTCCCGGCCCAGTCTACCCACAGAAGCCCCTTCTGGAAAGACACAGGGGCGCAGCAGGCTGGCGGTGCTCATGAGGCCCCTTAAACTTCTGTGGCAGCATGGAACCCCGTGGGGCGCCCCCGGAGATTGGCTGCCCTCATTCCCTGCTCCGAGCTCCACTCTTGGTTAAATAAGATGAGACGTGGAGAGTGTCTGCCTCCTCAGAAAGAATCCCTAGGGCTTCCAGCAGGGCCAGGCCCTTTGCAGACGCTAAGTTAACAAAGTCCAGCATGGGCCCCCACATAGTCCTTCCCACAGCCTCTGCAGCCTCAGTTTCCCTCCCATGTGTGTGGCAGGCAGTTAGCTTGCTAGCTTCACACGGTTCTCCTGTCTGCTCAAGGCTTCCATCCTGGAACTCTGGTGCCCCAATTACTCTCCTCATCCCATCCCAGGTTTGGGTCCCCAGACCTGCGGAGGTGCCTACCTGCCTCTGGGGGCTTCAGGGGCCGACGACTCTGGGGTGCAGGCAAGATCTCCAGCCGCACTTTCTCAGTCACACTGGCCAGGAGCTTGGTGGCCTCCACCAGTGAACAGTGCTCTGTGCTGGTGCCGTCAATGGCCAGGATGTGGTCTCCAGCATGCAGGGCGCCACTCCTGCGGGACAGGGACACAGAGGGGCTGGTCCAGCGGACAGAGCCACAGGTCGCCTCTGCCCTGCGCACCCCTGCCTCGCCTCACCTGTCCACCACGCTGGCTGGCTTGATGCGGTCGATGGTGATAACCGGCTTGTTCCGGTGGGAGCCAGTGGTGAGGGAGATCCCCAGGGCAGATCCTGGGGTTTTGGCTATTTCTACCACCAATGGGCCTGAAGCATTGGTCACGGTGTCTGGAATGACGGGGCGGGGGGGGGCGAGGGGGGGGCGGGAAGAATCGCAGAAAGTAAACATGCTCACTGTCCCACCTGGACGAGCCCTGATGTCCTATAACCCTTACTGCCTAGGAAGGGGGGCTATGGAGGGGAAGAGGTACACACAGCCACCAGCAAAGCAGGTCAGGCCTCCACCGTATTTCAGAAACATGCCCCATCTACACCCCAAGCATCTTGGTCTCACATCAGCTCTCCCTGAGACGGCTAGTCACTTCCTGTAGCCCCTACAGGGGCTTCTGCCTCCACCCCTTCTATCCTGCTTCTTCCCACTCCGCCATCTGCAGCCAGGCTGGCCCCGCACTCTCAGGGCAAACACTCCCGCCACAGGGCCTTTGCACGTACACTTCATCCTGCCTAGCGCTTCCCCAAAGGTTCACTCCTTCGCTTCATGCCCTAGCTGCGTGGTGTGTGTGTGTGTGTGTGTGTGTGTGTGTGTGTGTGTGTGTGCACTGTCGCTTCCCCTCTCTCTTCGCCCTTTTCTCTGTCATCAAACACACATTAACTTACCTAGTGTGCGAACTGACATTCCCTCCCCACAAGACCAGAGACTTGACCTGTATTGTTCCTGCAAGATCCCCAGTGACACCAGGAGATGCGTGACCCGGTCAAGAGGCTCAGAGAGGCTAAGGTACTGGCCTAAGCTCACACAGCCTTGGTAGTACTGAACCTCCGGGACCTCCTCCTGCCCCGGCCCTTACCCTCAGGCTCCGACGCACCTGGGGTGGCCACGTCGTACTCCACCTGGAAGAGGGCCTCGTGGCTGCACTGCTGCAGGGTGGCCATTGCGGTAGCGTGGCTGGCCCCGTGCAGTGGGATCCCGTCTATGCTGAGCAGTCTGTCGCCCACCTTCAAGGAGCCCTCCCTGTCGGGGAGGTGAAAGCCCGGTCAGCTGAAGGGCACAGGGATGGGACAGTGTGTGGAGGGAGGCCTGAGGGAGTCGGGGCTGAAGAGACAGAAAGGGCAGGTAAAATGTACAGGGCCCCTCTGAGGCCCTCGGTCCTCCAGCATGTCTGAGCTGGGGGTGTTCTTCTTCAAGGCTACTCACTCACCTCCTGCACCAGAGGCAGAAGAGAGCATCATAGCCCAGAGAGGGTGTCCACCTGGCTGGGGACACACAGCATCAGGGAAGGGGTGGTCTATCTATGGGTCCCATGCTGCCCATTGTGGAGTCTCCTCCCATTGTCCCCACCCCGATTTTCCAGTAGTGACTCTGGCCTAGTGACAGATGAGCTTGGGAAAGAACTCAGCAGGGCTCCAGTGTGGGCCCAGTTTCTGCCATGGAATGTCACCCCTGACAGGTGCCAGGGCTATTCCAGGAGGTCCTATGAATAGCGGCTCACGCGGGGCCTCAGACGAAGGATGGATTTAGATCTACAACAAGCCTGGGCCAGGCTTCTCTTAAAATGGTCAGGAGTCTCCTGCTCAGAGATCAAGGGTTAGGGGTCAGGGGACAGGGGCAGGGCCTGGACATATTCCAATCCCACACCCCGTCCTCCCGGCCCTGATGGGCTGAGCCAGGCAGTACTGGGTCATAAGAGGTCTTCACAGACAGTCCCAGCAATGGCCATAGGCTGAGTCAGGAGGACCTGGAAAGAGGCAAGCTGGGGTCTCTCCTAGTCACCTCCACTAAATCCCTGAGTGACTCTGGGCAGGTTGTCCCCTCCTGGCCTCCATCTCCCATCTGGGAAGTGATGTGAAGATGCAGAGCCTCAGATGGCCACACAGTGTCCATATGTCCACGTGTCACGTGGCCAGGGGATGCAGATGCTTCTGCAGGCTCACCTGTCTGCCGGGCCACCAGGTCGCACGTAAGTCAGGACCAACGGGCGGGATTTGTGCAGGTCCTCATGGGCACCTCCTGGACAGAATTCAACAGGAGGCAGGAATCGCTTACCCACTGTTCCTCTGGTAAGTAAAATCCTTGATTCCAGCCCAGGCAGCCTGCCTCCCCACAGGTGGGATGAAGGCTAGGAAACACAATCCAAATCCTCTCCAATAGCGTGCGTCTCCCGTGATCTCATCCTCTCTTCCCTTTTGCCCTGGTCACTCCGTAACTCCAAACGTGGTTATGAATGGGCCACAGCTTTCCCCATCATTTCTGCTGTTGGCCTCTCATCAACCATGCGCACATCACTGCTTGTCACAATTGTCCATTTAATGTTTGACTCAGTGGTCCAGCCAGGGTCCTTTAAAGGTCTTAAGCAAGGGCAGATCCTTGCTGCCAAGCCTCACGCACGACCTGAGTTTGATACATAGGCTCCATACATACCGTGAAATGAGAGAAATGTCTCCTACAAGTTGTCCTCTGACTCTTAGACACATGTCATGTTGCACACATGCACAGACATGAAGTTAAATAAACGGATAAAGTCTTAAGAAAAAATGATGTCACAGTCGCTAATGTGACACAGAACATGCATGGATTCTCAATGACCTTGTTCTCGTCATCTCAGCTCCGAGGATGACTGCCACACTGACCTCTGAGGACGAAGCCAAAGCTATTGCCTTCCTTGTAGAGGGAGACATCCACCGTCTTAGAAATGATCCTCGGGTTGTTTTCAGGAGCTATGGAGAAATTGAGGCCTCCTTTGAGTCTCTCGGCCACATCTCTGTGCTGGTAGATGTGCCCAAGGCTTACTCCAGGAGGACCAAGTGACCAATCCTAGAGTCACAGCGACAGCTGACCTCTCTCTACTTTACAGGCAGAGGAAGTGGTGTGTGTGGGGGGGGAGCCGGGAGGTCCTCATCTCTACCCACACCTAGTCCACCACAGACAGTGGAGAGGACCTGACCATGCTCATGAAGGCCACAGCAGAGCACAGGATATAGTGAGACTGGCCAAGCTTGCTTCTGGTTGCTCCAGTGAAGACTTCAGACCAACTTTGAAAATTCAGAGCTGGGAGAAGTCCTAGGCCACTGTGCTCAGTGCGGGTCAGTGGGCTCGGGAGCAATGGGGCAGGGAGCAGGTTATGCAGTCCATATCCCCAGACCTCCCTTTCTATCCACCTCTGCAAAATGACGAGTTATGAGCGGGGTCCCACCACCACCTGGTGGCAACATACTGTAGGCATGCCCTAGCATGTGTGGCCAGTCTCCAGACATCACCCACCCTGTCTAGGTGATCCCCAACCCCCCTAGGCCTGGGCAGGGAGGCAGCCGTGTCCCCCCATGCCTGAGGCAGTGGACAGAGTTCCCCGTCCAAGGGCACCCACCGGGCGGGGGCAGCTCATACTCCACCTCCAGCACCACGCGCTCGCCCACATTCTTCAGCAGTGTGATGATCTCGTCATGTCGGAGCCGGGTCAGATGGATCCCGTTCACTGAGCGGATGTAGTCACCCACATTCAGGAGATCACTCCTAAAGCAAGAAAGCCAGAGTCCACGTTGGGACCAATGCTAGCGTCTGGGTACCAACATTCACTCCACCCTCCCCCCGGGATCCTCCGGGAGCTGAGACTCAGAGTGGCCCTTCCTTTGTCCAAGGCCACACAGCAAGGGGGTGGGATA
Organism: Peromyscus maniculatus bairdii; assembly: GCF_049852395.1. Lineage (NCBI taxonomy): Eukaryota > Metazoa > Chordata > Mammalia > Rodentia > Cricetidae > Peromyscus > Peromyscus maniculatus. The sequence goes on from NC_134854.1 coordinate 114,035,372, forward strand.
ACACCTGTTTAACCAAGGCCCAGTGTGACACCCAGAACTTCCCAGACTGTCCCACTGTGTTGGCCTGGTACAGCACCACGCTGACATCTGTGACCATTCTGCATAAGCCCAAGGAACAGCCATAGTGTCCCATCCACTGCTCTTCTCTCAATTTCTTCCCATGGTCCTTTGAAGCCCTTCTGATTGGTTCATTGGGACACTTGGGCCAACTTCCAACATTTGTTGTCTAAGGAAACATCCAGGACCGTGTGTACAGGGTACTACCTTAGTTGGAAGCCTGGAGGGCTTCCTGGAGGTAGTGACTTCTGTGTTACATACAGAGGGATGAATGGGAGTCTGCCAGGAGCGTGCTTTGGGGGGGGGGGTCAGAGGGAATGGCATGGAAGGGTACATGGCCTTGCCTGCCTGGGGTACTGCGGCCACAGGGGAAGAGAAGGAAAGAGGCTGGGCCTTGAATCAGCCTTTGAGAGGCTTCCCTGTGGTGGACATCAAGCTTCTTCACGTATCTGTGTCCCCATGGTCCCCATGCCCTGTGTACTGCCCCACACCTCTCACCTGGCCGCCAGGCCCCCAGGTCTCAGATTGGAGACTCTGGGCTTCCCGTCCTTGTCGGTCCCTCCTGAGATAGTCAGGCCCAGAGTGCTGCCCTCACGCTTGATCAGCTCCACCATGGTGATGCCCCGGAACTCCTCTGTAGACAGACCGGAGGATGAGCAGGCAGTGCCCACTCTGGGACCAAGACTGGGGAGGCTAGGGCCGGGAGGGAGGTCGGCACTCAGCCACTTTCCTCCGGGTGACATCACCCTCCACCAGGGAGGATCAGAGAGGGTGAGTGACCACACTGAGGGCACAGAGCCAGTTAGTGGCAGTGCCTACACTTCGTGAGTGGATGGAATTCTCAGGGCAGAGCTCAGGGCAAAGTGGGATCCACTGTACCTGGAATGCTCTGGCGGCGGCACACCAGGGCCCCGTCAGCCCCCGCTGCGTCCTTCCCCCCTTTTGAGTAAGGCCCATCGTCTGTGGGAGAAAGAGAGAAATTGGAATCAGAAGCTGGCCCAGGCCCCCACTTCATTCCCCTTGAGGAGCTAGCTCATCTACTTCATGCCATTCACCAGTGATACCTGGTATCCGGTCAAGGTGTCCTGGGGCTATCTTCGGGGTTAAAAATGCTTGGGTAAGGATCCCCACATAGGGAGCTTCTCAGCCAATCCATGGCTGAGCATCTGACATGCCCATGTCACAGTCCATATTGTTATCATGGTTAATGTTACCCAACTATCCAGAAAGGGAGCTAAGGCTCAGAGAGGGAGAACTCACGTTCAGAATCACACAGCTTGTGTGTGTGTGTGTGTGTGGGGGGGGGTTATGACCTGGCTTAGAACTCAGACCTATTGGCCCTGCCCCAGGATCTAGATGCATACCTGGTGGGGCAGGCACTTACCACAGTTTTTGTGAGCAGACCTGGCCAGTGCTTCTATGTGTGTGCGTGTGCGTGTGTGTGCACATACACGTGTAGATGTTAATGTTTTACAGATTATAAACCCCACTTATGTGTAAGTCCACCAACCTCAGCTTTATTGGATGAAAAATCTCTTGCATTGCATCATCAGCCTGCCCTCCCCCCAAAAAAATGCTTAGCAGATGGACAGGGGCCTGCCACTCTCTTCCCAGATCCTTACCACTCCTCTCTCATTTCCTGTCTCCTTATCTTCCTAGGATGTGTCTCATCTGCACAGACATTTATCTTTGGGGGATTTTTTTTAAAGAGTTATTAGAGCACAGTGTGGTGGAACACGTTGTAACCCCAGCACTCCAGAAGTAGAGAGAGGTTAGGAGCTCAAGGTCATCCTCAACTATATAGTGACTTCAAGGCCAGCCTATGCTATAAGGCCCTCAACAAAACAAAACAAAGAAACACCCTATCTCAATATTTCAAATATAAAAAAAATACAGTCAGCCCTCTGTCTCCATACCTACAGATTCAACTATGAAAAAAAAAAATGTTCAGAAAAAAAAAATGCTCCTATACTGAACATGCCCAGGCTTTTTTTTTTTCTTCTTCCACGAATCCTTAAGCAATGCAGGACAGCAGATATGACCAACATGGACATTCTGCTGGGCATTTTAAGAAAACTAGAGATGAGGTAGCTTAGTTATCCCTCAGTATTCACCGGGATCAGGTCTCCCAGCCCCTGAAAAACCCCAGGCCTGCAGATTCTCCAGTCCATTCATAAAACAGTATGTTATTTACACAGCTAGTACCTTCTGACCCAGACTTCTGGGTAACACAATATTTAAGATGATGGGGAAAAATATTTGCATATGTTCAGTACAGCCCAGTACAAATATCTCCTGGTAATTTTTATGTGTGGTTGGTTGGCCCACAGCAGAGGGACAGGCAGTGCAGAAAGCTGACCGTCCTTGGAATGCACACAGGTGACATACAAAAATAATGTTATTTTAGGAATGTGATCTAAGCTTTGTGGCTTTTGTTATTCGAAGGCCTTGGAAGCATCTCCCCTTGAACACCCGGGGACAACCCCAGCCCAGCAGCACCTGAGTAACCCAGAAACTCTGATGTCTCAGTGGCCTGCACTGGCCTGGGAGAGCTGTGCCTTTCCCTGTCTGCTAACTGATGGCCTCCACCCCTTCCCAGGCTCACCCACATCTGTGTTTCCGAGGTCTGGAGTTGCAGGGTATCCAGATCACCGGCCCTGTGGTGAAGCCACTGCCTCTCCCTCCCTCCTACAGGACCCTTGTTGTACACAGTCCCTTCTCTGGACTTTGCTGTTCTCACAGCTGCACCAGGGGGAGGGAGGTGAGACCTTCATGTCCCCCGACAGATAAGGAAACTGAGGCTCAGACTGGCAGTTCCAAGGTAGACTTTGTGCCGTCCCCTCCCCATCCCATGGCTCAGGACCTCTTGACCAGGCTGCATACCATACTCCGCCAAGCCTCCTTCTTCTCAGCACCCGACTGACAGCCATTAAGCTGGCAAAGCTCCCTGTGCTAGCTGAGGAGGGGGCCATCCTTCCCAGGTACCAGGTGTATCTGCAGCCTCCCACTCCTTCCTCAGACCTCACTTGACCCTGCGCATGGCCCCTGTGTCTCCCTTAAACAAGTCCAGCTCAGAGCAGAAAGGTCCATCCTTCTAAGTGGATTGCGCCTGCCATTGGACAGCTGGAGGGAGGTATCTTCTTGGGGCTGGTGTCAGACAGAAGTCATGGTACCCCTGCAGGTGGCAAAGGCCACTTACCTCATCCCAGCTAGGTCTAGCTATATTAGGGGTCAGCCTGGGCTAATCAGCCTCAGGCAAGACAGCTTGGACTATCCAGGGCTCAGTGAGTTTTTAAACCTCAACTCTACTGCCTTTTTTTTTGGAAGAGGGTCTTTTTATTGCAGGAAGGTTCACAGCATCCCTGGTCTCCATTTCCAGACATCAATAGGTCCTGAGGCAGTCAAAAGTGGTTCCAGGAATTACCAAGTGTTCCCTGAGGGAGCCACATCAGTCTCCACCGAGGACCACTGTTCCATGATCAGGGACATGCTCAGTCTACACAGGGGAAAGGCTTGGCCAGGGTCAGGGCCACAGCTCAACTGAGGCCTATGGAAAGCTTCATCGTCTTTATTCTAACCCATGAGAAACTGTCGGGGTTCCCCATTTACTCTGCTGAGTGGCCAGGCTCCCTTTGCTTCCCCCGAAACTGGTAAATAACCAGTTAAACAGCAGTTAAAGTGAGCAGTATTTTTAGGGCTCCTGGAGTGGGGTCCCCAGCAGCTCTGTGTTCACCCTCCTCAGACCCATGTTCACAGCCATTGCTGATGCAGGCAACACACCATTTAGTATAATGCCTCCCGTTACGGCTCCCTCGTACGTCCTTCATTATCTCCAACAAGACGTTTCTGAGCTAATAAAATTAGAAAGGCTGCGTTCCATCAGCAATGTGGCGCAGATGTCTCTAGATTTCACCAGGACGATTCTGAAATTGAAATGTGTCTTATCCCGGGCAAATCATATCCTGCCTCATAGGCTCTCTCCCTCTTGGACTGTGCTGGGGAGATGAGAGATAAGATTCAAGGTTTATGTGTCTTTGGGGAAGGGTATGAGGACCTGTATTTCAAGGAAGCTGAGGACCACGTTTATCCAAACCAGAGCAGTGACTCCTTTGTGACACATCCTGAATACCTGTGGGTTGAAGGTGGAGATTTGAACCCTGAAGATAAAACAGAAGGACCAGGGAACTGAAGGTCAAGCATCCCCAAATGCTGCTCTCAGCAGCATGGGTTGGGCAAGCTAGCTGCTGAAGGAGGGGACCCCGTTCCTAGAGCGTCCCTGTGGTGTCTTTGCAACCCATCTTTAAAGATGGCTCTCCCTGCTTTCTTCATCCCAGTATCCAGATCTTGTCCAGTGCTGAACTTGGCCATGGTAACTTCCATGGGACAGCTAAGTCACATGGGTCCTCTAGTTCTAACACTGAGTAGCCTCAACTTCATCCTTCATACAAATCCTGCTAGCCTTGGGCTCCGGCTGCCAGCTGTGCAGTTCCAGGTTTTGATGGGATGAGGTTACAAGCAGGTCAATGGCATTGTGCATGGAGTCAGTAAACGGACTGGGGAGATGGTTCAGTGGATAAAGTGCTTGCCACACAAGCATGAGAACCCAAGTTCAGGTCTCCCAGAACCCACATAAAAAGCCAGGCATGTGCACATGTCCATATGCACACACACACACACACACACACACACACACACACACACACACACACACACACACGGGGGTGGGGGGGGAGCAGGCTTTTGAATCAAAGATCCCCCAGTCATATTCAGAGTAACCCCTAAGGAATGGATAATATCTACCGATGCATTTTCAGGGGGAACATCATGCCTCCCCCCCCCCCCAACCCAGGACAACCTTGGGATGGGAGAGACTGAGGCAGAATTCAAACCAAGAACCAAAGCAGGGTCAGAACTGCCAACTGGCTACATGCCTAAGTCTCTATTCTCTGTGGTGGGGGAGGTGTCTCCCTCACTGAGAATGGTGAGAAATTAGGGGACTGCTTTATTTATAGATGTCTCCATGGGGTTTGGCCCCCAGCATGCTCCCTCAGGGAATATGTTCACATTCTCCTGTCCTCTTGTATTTTTTTTTTTTTTTTGGAAGGGGGGTTCTTGGACCTAGTAATTACATGCTTAGAGATGAAGGTTTTTCAAAAAACATCTTTCCCACCAATTTCAGCTGGAAACATGCATAAAAAAAACAGGGATATTTTTATCTGCATTTTCCTAGTCTCCTCCTTCCAGCAATGGCCAATTATGAGCACTACTTCAGTCAATCGGGGCTGTAGAAATTGCTTCAGAGGGAAATTCACTTCCGGGGCCCATGGGGAGCCAGGGCACAGGCCTGGACACCTGGTCCTGGCTGCTGCAACTAGGCAGGCGGAGGTGGGGGCAGTCCTTTTCCCTTTGTGTTTTCTCAGGCAAATCTTGCTGATCCGCCTTATATCTCCCTCCCTCTGCAGCCCCAGGGAGCTACTGAGCTCTCACAAAGGGAAAGCGGAGCCCGCCCCTTGCCAGGCTGCTGTGCCAGGGTGCCGCCCAAGTGGAGTGCCTGAAAGGGGGCATGGGACCAGGGGGTGCTGTAAACTTAGCTGAGGCCTGGCATCTGCACCAGAGGCAGCTGAGCAAGCTGAAGGTGAAGACCCCTTAGTGGGATCCACATGTTCCCATGACAGCTGGATCCCCACTCCCAACCCTTAGTACCCCACTTTCACAATTCCTGGAGAGAGGCTGCTTGGCATCACATCCCTGGCCAACTTTGATTTGACCACCGGAATATGGAAGGCATTGTCGGTATGCAGAAGGAAGGGTGAACTTTGGAGTCAGGCCAGCTTGGCATACTGATACACAAGGGGGAGAAACTGAGGCACGGAGAGGGTGACGATTGCCTCATGGCAAAAGATGGAACAAGCTTTGCCTCAGGCCCAGTTCTAAGAACTTCAAAGTCATTACCACTCAGTCCTCACGATAAGCCTGAGTCCAAAACACCACTGTTACTATCATGTGATAGATGGAGAAACCGAGGCACACAGAAGCTAAGGGAACCACAATAAGGATACTCAGCTCCTAGATGCATTCAAGCTCAGGCCACATGGCTTCCCAGAGCATCTGGTCCTGCCCCCTATGCCCCTTCCCTCTGAACATGATAACACCTCAGCAGTCCCTGGACCTCTCTGTTCCAAGAGACATTGGTCCACAGTGACACCATTGTCCCTGCAGGGCTGAATGAGCACAGGGCTGAGATGTGGGCTTTGGTCTTCCCAGCCAATAGGCCTCCAGGCAGCCAGTTTTCCACAGGCAGAGGCATGGGACGACAGATAAGACAGCCATGGTACATTTTCAATGGTATGAGCCCAGCAGCCACACATCAAACAGGAAGCCTCACTGTGCAGTGCCAAGGTAGCCAGAGGCAACAAGGATGGGCAACCCGGTTGGGCTCTTCCTTGGCCAGCCCGCTGCCAAGCATCCACACAAGCTGCTCTTCACTGAGAAGTCTCCCTGGGGTCCCTGTGATGGGGAGACTGGAGCCACATCCTGGAACCAGGTGATCCCGACACAAGCGGGAAACATCCTTCACTCCTGTCTCTATTCCCTCCCCTAGCAAGAGCACCAAAGACGCCAGGTGAGGATGCAGGACATGCTGGCCAGGTAGGGCAAGGCTCCTAGCAGCCATGACTAGAGTCGCACCTCCCTGTGCCTGGAAGACTTCCCAGACACCCACAAACCCCTTCTCTTACCTCCTGCAGTAACCTGATGAAATATCCCCTGGTCAGGGAGGACATGCCATGGGTCTGTAGTCCACACTCACCCCAACACTTCCTGAAGTCCCTACCAACTCTCCCCATTTTTTCCTCAGCACTCAACATTATCAGAAAGACCTCACTGTGCTTCAAGCGGGAGCGGGGGCGGGGTAGGGCTGTCTAGCATTTTGTAAGCACCTAGCTTTTGAACGTACTCCCCAGTTGTGGATGAGGAAAACGGCCATCAAAGAAGCATAATCAGTGGGCGGAGGCCAGGAATAGGAAGGGGTTGAGCCTGGGTGGAGCCCACCTCTCCCTGGCTCCAGGCTCCTGGCTGATCCCCAAGTGGGTGGCCTCTAAGGTTCCCCCATGGCCACAGCCCAGGCCTAGAAGTGGCTTTGATGAAGCCCCTGGGGAGGAGGGTGCCAACAGGGATCATGCATTGCGCATACACTCTGCCTCAATTGTCCCGAGCCTGCTGGGTGGCCAGTACTCACTAAAGCCTGGCAGCCCCTGGTGACAAAGACATCTTTGTGGTCAGGAGTCAGAGGACATGCCCGTCCTTCAGGCAGCGTGTATATGCTGGGATGGGCGGTGGGTGGGGCTCCCAGCCATTTTGGTCTGAATCAGGCCTACTGTATATGTCACATCTTCCATCCCATCGAGGCCCTAGAGGCTCCCAGAGAGAGCCTGGACAGTCCCAGGATGGAGCCTGAGGAAAGATCTACGAGGGTAGAGTCCATCCAGGCCAGAGAGAGCCAGGCCGCCTGCTCCACCAACCCCAATGCCAAGTCCACTCTCACAGAGGCCTCAGCCCCCACCCCACCCCACCTCTGCAGAGACCACCTGTCGGCTGCCTTCCCCAGCTTAGGAGAGGCCCTACAACCAGGCCCGGGCAGTGAGAGGCCCCGTGGCTGGTTTAGCAATGGGCGTGGGATCTATGTTGGGTCCTTAGACTTTTGAGGGAACTACTGAAAACAGGTTCTCTGACATGAAGCATGGCGGTCAAGAAGGAGGAACAGGGAACAGGCCTTGCCTACAGAGGAGCAGGGAGGGGATAAGGAAATACAGAACACCTAGATCCTGCTGCTCCCGGAAGTCAGCTCATCCTGAGGCGGGTGTGACTGTGAGGTCCTATGACCCACAGAGGAGATTCTCAGGGGCTGAGGGGAGTCGGGGAAGCATCCGAGTCGAAACTAGAGAGCCAAAGAGAGGCCCCGAGAGCTCGGGAGCAATACTCGGACTCCAGGCGTAGCCGCTGCCTCCTGGGAACTCAGGGCTTGAGGCGGGTCAGGAGAACACCCGAACACAGGCCCCACTAGAGGTGGAGGAGGCCCAGGGGCCAGAAGATCAGGACACAGGCTGCACCGGGGGCGGAAGCCTGAAAGCCACGGAGAGAGTGGGGTGAAAGCATGGCTGGGCTGGGCTTGAGCCAAGCCCAGAAGTTGTACCATCCCCAACTCCGACGGTTACAACTGAGGTGTCCCTGGAAGGAGACCTGTGGTGCTCAGTGGCACAGACCCTGGAAGCTGTGGAGGGGGGTGTAGGCTGTGGAAGGGATTGGAAGCATTGGAGGGTGGTGACCCTAAGGCACAGAGAGCGGGGTGACCCACACTATTGAGGCGGGGTGGTGGTGGTGTCAGGCTGGCTCAACAGGCTGAAGTTAGGAAACAGACAGATGGACCGAGACATGGATCACTGTACTCACCCCCCACCCCACCCCACCCCGCTCCTCCCCAGACACTACAACCACCACCAAGGAATGTGACAGCTGGTCCCCGCCCCTCATCTGAGTTCCAGAGCCCAGGGCAGGCTCAGTCCCAGTGGACAGCCCCATGCTCCCAACAACTGGCACCACTGTTCTTCCCCCTGAGGCAGGCGGGGCAGCCTCCCCAGGTCTCTGGCTGAGCACCCTGTAACCTGTGCCCCAGGGGCAGCCCTGGGAGACAGCCTTCCAGTGACAGGCAGGCCAGCTCCCGAGCAGACAGCCCTCAGCACCTGTCTGGCTAAGGATCCCATGCCCTCTTTCCCACTCAACTTCCAAAGTCCCTGTCCCCTAAAGTGGCAGCCCCGTTCCTACCATCCAGGCTGCCCTCTGTAGTCCCCAGCTGCTGTGGTGTCTGCATGCCCCACCTACCTGCCTCCGCAGGGCTGTCCCGGCTGAGCCCACACAGCATGTCTGCAGTCTCTGTACTGCCCACAGCTCCCAGCCACACACCAGGTCCCTCCCTCACCCTCCCGAGGAGGGGCCCAGGAGCTCCCTCCCACTGGCTGGGCATAGTCCACGCACTGCAGCCCGCTCTCTACTTAAAGGGGACAAGGCTTCCACCGCTGTAGCTCCAAGATGAGTATCAGGCCCCTTCAGGCCCGGAACATATGGCAGCACCTAGGCTCTTAAAAGAGCATGACCCTGGGTCCTCCCACAGTGTCCTGGACACAGGGTTCTGCTCCTAAAGTTCCCCAGGGCTTTGGCCAATGACTGTCCTTTCCTGGGTTTCAGTTTTTACATATGGAAAGAAGGACAGGACTTTCTAAACTTTATTCTTGTAAGGAACGGATTCCAGCAGGACCAGCATGGGCATCAAGTCATAAGTCACAAAGTACAGCCATGACATCCCCCTGGGCACCTCTCTGCAGGTGTTCACAGTCCTCCCAGGACCCTGGCACTGATGCCCTTCTTCTCTCTACCCCACGTTTCTCTTTGGAAGGTAGGGCTTAGGGACCATGAATCCAACAGCCTACCATACACAGTGTTCACAAGCATTACATGAAGTCTGAGTGTGCCAGGCCGAGGATCTTCCACCTCTAAGCTTGATGGGCAGAGGCAGCTGGTCATGGGCTGCAGTCACAGCTGGCAGGCTGCCCCTCGCCTAGCCCAGCTGGGCCCCAATCCTGAGCACTGATAGGCCTCCTTCACTCGGGGCACAGGACCAACCAGGAAGAACCTAACATGGCCCCAGGCCCTCTCCAGATGGGACAGCGGTACCCACTCATTGTTCTTGCCTCATCCCACTTTCCCAGGGCTACGCATGGGTACTGAGAAGAAGGGCAGAGTATCAGTGACACAAGGCACCAAGCAGGGCTATCCACAACCTGTGTACTTGCACAGGGCATCCAGATGAATGCAGCAGAGATTTCAATACAGGGTCCTCACTCCCAGGGAAATCCTGGCTGCCTGGTCACTATGGAAGTCAGGTTATGCTCACAGGCTACCCCAGGCCCGCTCCTGTGGCACCTTCAGATGAATTCGTGTTCTCTATCTGTCTACAAGCTCAAGTCTCTGCCCTGCTCTGACTCCCTTAGGAGGCCTTCTTCATCAGGTAACCTTGAGTAGGGAGGGGAATAGAGGGTCCAGACACTGGGCAAGTTCTCTGGGCCAGCACTGAGGCCAAGGCCAAAGATCTGGGAGCATTGTGCAGCCATGGGAGAGTTAGTGAGTCTGGAAAAGATGGGCCTGGATCCCATCTGGGTGAGCCGTACCAAGCTGGGAGAGCGCACAGGCTCCATGTGGCCCCCTGCCTGGAAATGGCTGGGAGAGACTGGCCATGAAGACATGGGCCTTCACCAGGGTACAAGAGGGCCACCTGGGCATCCCAACGCCACACCAGTGTGAAGGAAGTCACCAGAGATCCTCTAGCAGAGCCCCCCCCCCCCATTTGTGGCCCCTCGAGGACAGAATGGCAAAAGATACACAGGCGTCTGGCGTGACGTCTGCTCTTTCCTTAAGAAAACATTTGTTCTCTTGACAGATGCGTTTAAAGAGTGATTCTGATTGGCGGTGGGATCTCAGCTGGAGCTCTTCAGCTCTTGGTTGCTCCTTTGGAATTTACTTTTGTGGCTGAGAAGCCCTTGGAAAGGTCACCCCATGGATTAACAGGCGAGCCTGTTGTGCTGGGCACTGGGGGACTGGAGACAAAACCAGACAGGAAGGGAAACAGGTCCTGCCTCTGCCCTGCCCCCATCACCCACCTCACACTTTTATTTCCTTTTATCTATGCATATGTGAGGGAGTGACTGTTGGTCCACCTTGGAAAAAAGGGGGTCTAGATGTGAACTCTGACACAGAACGGATAAGCAACTTTCTTGAGGTCACGGGGCAGCTGATCTGGGCGGAGCTGAGTCTCCACCACCCCGGGAGTCTGAGGCCCGGGACCACTCAGGATTTCAAGGGCTCGTAAAGAGGTCTGGAGGTGCAGATGATGAGCATGTAGCTATCTGAAGCAACCAGGAAGAGGTTTTTGAACCTGATTTTGAAGGATAAGTAGAAATGAGAAAGCGGGTACCACGTGAACCTGTGAGCAATGTCTTCCTGAAAGAGGAGGGAGAGACAGCAGATGGAGCCAGATGAGGTCTGTGAGGTCTCATTCCTCCAAAGTAGGGTCTGAGGGATGTCGCTCACCCCACCACTGGGGACTTGCTAGAAGTGTGGCCGCTCGGGCCAAACCTATCTGTTAACAAATGCTTCTGAAGTCTAAGTTTGCTTTCCTCCTGCAGGCGATGGGGCTGCCACAGATGGTTGTAGGGAAAGAGGGTGAGGAATCTTTGCCAGGATACTCAGGCATCTTGGAATGCTGCTGAGAAGTTCCACCTGGGAGCCAAGTGCAGGCCAAGCTGCTTCTGGGACCTGCTCCAGCGACCACCCCTCTAGCCCAGAGCTGCCAGCCTTGGGGAGGCAGAGGAGAGGGAGACAGACCGGAGGGTATACGCAGTGGCTGGGAGCCAGGCCTCTTGCAGTTCCCAGAGATAGCATCTGACTTATCTGTGCTCGGACACACTGGACAGTGTGGGTAGCCTGGAGGGTAGCTGGACCACTGGGCTGGCAGAAGACTCTGCGTCTCCAAACCCAGAGGCTGTGTGTGATTACCAGGATGGTTTGCTCATTCAGCCTCTCTGATCTCAGCTTCCCAAGCTGTAGAATGGTAGCATAAGCATATATCCCAAAGTCATACCACCGGGCATGAGGAGACGGGAACACGGCTCCTCACAGGCACGCTGGCCCTGCAGTTGGGATGCTCCCTGGTGTCCTCATGCTGATGGACTCGCAGGGTCTCCAGAGACCCAGGGGCCATGACCATGGTAGTCAGCAGTGTATGGGTCCTGGGACAGAAGCCTGGGACTGGATTATGCCTTCTCCACTCTTGGGACTACACTGTTACCCCACCAGTTGCTGACCTACCTTGGACTCCGGGGTCCAGCACAGTGAGGCCAAAGCAGGTTCCTTCCTTTGCACAAACCCCTGGCTCAGGTGTTTCATTCCAATGCTGACAACAGAGACACCTGCGCTAATGGCCGGAGAAAGCATCCATCCATCACCCACCTGCCAAGCACCTCACAGCAAGACTTAGACATGGACTAGCTGCTCTGCCTCAGGATGGTCAAGCTTCATTACCCGGGAGCTGCGAATGGCCCCAGATGTCACACCTGCAAGGGGGAGGATGGGACCCTGGAAGAGCGGTTCAGACTATGACAGTTCTGCTGTGGCCGGCTCTCCCTATGGGGCTGGCCCCAGACCCTCCCACCTCACAGGTCCCCTGTCCCTGCAGGTAGGATGTTCCCTGGGGCCCTCATGTTGATGGACTCCCAGGGTCCCCAGGGACCCAGGGGCTGTGACCACAGTAGCCAGCAGACAACCCACTCTACAATGGGAACCCGAGACCCAGGGGGGCCTTAGAAGCCCCCTCAGCACTGAGCTAGGCCTGGCCTTTGCCCTTCCTCTCACAGTCCAAGGCTGAATCCACTGTGACACGAGCAAGCTGTGTCCCCAAACCCACCCAGGCCTCTCAAGTGACAGGCGGAAATTAAGTCTGGCAGGGAGGAAGGCTGAGATGGCAGTGGAGGACAGTGAGATAAACCCTTTATTGCTGTGGGCTTGAGTGGCTTCCTCCTCCTCCCTCCCCAAGCAGGGGCAGCAGTCCCTGGCCTGGGGCCTCTGCATCACTCCTGTTAAAGACTTCCAGAAAGTGGGGACTCTGGGGGAAGCAGAGGCCAGCCTGCCATTCTGTCTGTCAGAGGGGAAGAGAACTGAGTCAGGCTTCCTTAGATGCTCTCCGGCTATGTCACACCTATCGGAGGTGTTCACACCTCCCAATCGCCACGGTCCCTTCCGTACAGTGCTGCTGATAGACCCACCTGCTGCTTGTGCGATGGACAGCAGAACACAAAGAGGTCACTGGCTCGGGGTCTCAGGAGGGCCAAAAGCAAAACATAACAGCCAGAGTAGAAGGACAAGGAAGAGGTAAGTTCCAGAAGATACTCCACAGCTGACCCAGGCCGAATGGGAGTCACCCATGACACTACTCCACCCAGCACCTGCTGTGGAAGCCCCACATCTTTCCTTTCCCAGGACTAAGGGGTGAGGCAAGGCTGGAAGCCAGGCCATCTGTCGGCGGCGCTAACCTGCCCAGAGTGCCCGGAAGCACATAGAAGTGTTCCCATCAGCCCACGTCCTGGGTAGTCCAGTGCTGTGGACAGAAGGATCTCGTTCAGAGGGCTGGCACTCCTGCTGCACCTAAGGGGTTTCTGGAGATTGGGGCGGGTCAGAGTGCCATAAGCCAGAGCCTGGCCATGGTAGAGGCAACTTCCACAGGATCTCCCTCCCACAGGCCCCATGCCTCCCTCTATGTCAGCAATTACGGCCCTCCTGGAGGGAGAGAACAAGAGGGTCCAACCAAGTAGGGGCTTCTCTAAACCTCAGACCCTCCTCTAAAACATGGATGATGAAGGGTGTGCTCCTGTAGTGTTTTGTTGAGAAGTTCAGGGTGTGGGGCACAGAAAGGTGGTTGGTGTAGGTTTGTACATCCATAATCCTACCCCACTGAGGTTTCCTCTTCCATTGAGGTCTTCACTAAGCACCTCGGACCTCACTCATAACAGTTACTAAGCACCTCATACCTGATTCATAACGTTTGCTAAACACTTAGTACTTCACGCAGAGGGCATTTACTAAGCACCTAGTACGTCCATCAAGAGGACATTTACCAAGCTTTGAGTATCTATCAGAAACTGAGCTGGAGCTGCTGTTTCTGTAATGAGTGAAGCAGACAGACCTCATACTTCCAGAGCTCCCCAGCTAAGAGAGACCAGAGAGAGGAATCAAGAAAAATATACGTTCGAGGTTGTGTTGGGCATGGGAATGATGCTAAGTGAGGAACTCGGGGAAAGTGGTCAGGAAGAGCCCCTTCGAGAGGTGATCTTTAGGCTGAGACACAGATGAGAAGAGGCAAGGAGGAAGGTTCTGGGCAGGCAGGGGGACCGTGCTTATGGTGGCTGGGGGCAGACAGGAGCTAGGACCTCAGGGATGCAGATCCAAAGGGTCCCGGGAGGAGAGCTGGACTGTGTTTGAAGGGAGCCATAAGAGGGTCCACCTGTTTTCAATGACAGCCACATAGGGTACAAGGGACTGGATGGCTTGGGGATTGGGGGGAAGCGACCAGAGAGGAAAATGAGTCAGTTGCCTCGGAGGCTGGAGACTTGGATCCCAGGCCCCTTCCTGCTCTGTGCCTCAGTCTCCTCTTTGGGCACATTAAAGCTTTTGTCACGAAGGCCAGTAGCATTTATTTGGGAGTTGGGACCAGATGTAGGGGGCGTATACGTTTAGAATCCCAGCACTTAGAAGGCTGGAGAGGGATTGCCATGAGTTCAAGGGCAGCCTGGGCTAGACAGCAAGATCTGGTCTCGGATGGAGAGAAGGAAGGGACTTGGGGGGGGGGGGGCAGGGTTGCTGCAAAGTAGGAAGAAAGAGGAAGACAGGGCAGAGAGACCGCCGGCCCATCACACTGGAAGATGGGAACACAAGTTCCTGTTTGACTCTCCTGAGCAACACGTGTCATGACTGTGGGGGATGGGAGGAAAGTGGCAGCCTGGCTGGAGTGTGGCAGAAGGGGTAAATGGAGGCAGTGTTTACAGGAATAACCTGTCATCCAGTGTTCCAGCACCTGGTCAGACGCCTGGAAGATGCAATATCTACATCCTCCTCAAACCTGGCCCTGGGAGTCTCCTGCGATGAGGACACAGGGTGAAGCTCTGCCTGCCCTGAAGGGGCCTGACAGAGCCACAGAGCCTGCCAGCCTGCAGCTCCCTGCACAGACCGGAGGCTGAGCCGCCTCAAGAGCACAGGTGTTCTGAAGGGAGGGAACCCTGTGCCCTTGGAACCTGGGGTATAAGAAATAAATAGCCTTCTCTGGGGACACTGGGCAGCCATAGGAGAGTATGGAGAGAGAGAGAGGTCAGCTTAGGGTCTTAGAAAATAACCAAGTGGACAGAGATCCTGGGGAGCAGGAGATGGCTTCAGCTGACCTCAGTCAACGCACCACCCCCCATTCTCCTGTCCTTGGGACCATTTTGTCCCTGTAGACAAACTTGGGACCATTAGCCTCTCTCCCTCCCTTCCCTTTCACTACCCTTCCAACCCCCCGCCCCCCAAAACAAAATCAAAACTTGAATCATGTCAACATGAAAAAGTATTAGGCCAGGAGTGGAGAGATCTAGGTCTGAGGTCCAGCTACAGCTCACCAAGGACCTACTGTGTGCTAAAAGCAGAACACACACCGGAGCATCAGCATCTTCCTCAGGATGGGTCACACTCAGGGGGCCACAGAGGACATAAACCCACAGAGGTGAGGTGGGAAGGGCATTGCCAGCAGTGGGGGTGTCCAGCACAGAGTGCGGGAGGTGCCTGGAGTCCGTAAGAGAAGCTCTTATCAGCATGGCTGGGTCTGAGTTCAGGAGCAGGCAGGCGTGCTGGGCAGATGGGTGTGGGGCAAAGGGCACTAAGAGTGTCGTTCCTGGCACTAAGGTGGCTGTGTAGGTAACATAGGGAGGACAGGCTTCAGAGGCCACCTCAATGCGCTGGGAAGGACAGGAGCAGCTGCTTTGTGAGGCGGTGCCTGGCCATCTGCATTCTAAATCTGGCTGTGGGGGGGGGGGCAGAGAGCAAAGGCTGAGCACAGGGTGCATGTAGGGGAAGCACCTGCACCTGGGTCAGCCCGGGTCCTGCCTCCCACCCCTGCATCAGGTCATCACTCTCTGTCCCAGTGCGAACGTCCTAAAGAGGGGCCAGGGGCCAGCATTTATTGAGCACCTACTGGATATGCCATACTACGTGTACAGTGTCTCATGGATTCTTTCAAGAGCCTCATGAGGTGGGTAGTGCCGCTGCCATTTTAAAAAAGAGGAGAAACTGGGTCCCAGGGAGAGAAAAGATGTGGCCCGGCATGCACAGCTTAGGTGGCTGAGGATCAGAATCAGGTGCTTCTTTCTTGGGTCCTCTATGAAGATACAGTCCTCTGCCTAAGATGTTCTCATTCCCATCCTCACTCCGGCTTCCACCTGTTCCTCTCAGTAGCCATCCCTGACTGCACTAGCAGGTTCTCATTGCCTTTTTACAGCCTTCTTTCCCCTCACTGGCCCCCGTTCTTTCCTCTCAGTGGGAGATCCTTCACTGCCTCAGGCCCAGAGTCTCTACATGCAGGAAGTGCCATACCAGTGTGGATGAGTGACTAAGACATAAATAATTAAGATGCAGGATCTCAGAATTGCTGTCATTCTAGAATTTCTATCCCATGAGGGACACCTCCACAGAGAGCTCACCGCCTCCTAGACAGCCTGTCTAGCGCTGGAACATCCACTCGGTAAGAAGCATTCTCGATTCCTCACTGGAGTCAATGCAGCCTCTGACCTGGCAGGAAGAGCCAGAGCTCTGCGTTGGATGCGGTCTCACTAGCCCCTGTGTATGGCTGGACCAGGTGGTAGCCACTCACCTGCCATTCTGAGACCTCCTCCTGGAGGATTCCCCACCAATGGGGAGGAGGAAACCAGCCAAAGCATGGACCGCGCCAGACAGACATCTTCTATACCCAGTGCCTAGCAGTACATACAAGGGGGAAACGGAAGCTCTGAGAGAATGAAAACACAAGCTTGTACCACTGGCCACGTCAGTTGACTTCTCCCAGCCCTTCCATACTCCAGACTGTACCTCACCTTCTGTGACATCACCTCAGCCTCCATGAGGTCAGGATGACAGTTCCATTTGACAGGCGAGGGAAGGGGGCTGGAAGGACCTTGACTAAGCCACAGTTTGATGTGCATGTGATTCCCCAAAGGGCTTCACTGGGCTGGCATGGCCCTACTTGGTTTTGTGTCCTTTTGGTGGATTTGAACATGGAAGGAGAGCTCTGTAGCTGATGACAGCTGGTGGCCGCTATGTGAGGGTGTGAAAAGGACCACCAGGGAGCCCTCACACCTACGTCAAGGAGCATCTATCCCTGGAGAGGTTGGAACCTGTAGGAACTATTGTCCGAGGCAGGGCCTGGAGTCTGTGATTTCTGGGTCATTCCTGATGCCTGACAGGTGAGGGTCCCACACTCAGCAGTGGCTCACCAGGAGTGTTGTGGGTGGAAGGATTCAAACCTGGGCAACCTCCCCTGCCCCTCCCTCTGTCCTGGCACAAACACTTTAAGAGAACCCAGCTCCCAGCCTTAGCACCCTAGTCTCCCAGACATGCCTGTTCCCAGTACTCTCTGTCTCGTAAGTCTTTCCACACAACTCTGCTGTCCTGTCCCCCTAGGAAGCTTACCTCCTCCCTAAGGTCTTCCTGCTGGCTGGGTGCTCACACTCTTCCTCGCCTAACTACCCCCCAAAGAGCTTGGGGTCAAGACAAGTGACAAAGAGTAAAGAGCATTCTGGGGCCTTCCAGGAGCTCTGAACTCAACCCAGACACCCCCACCTCAGACTGGCTGGATGTCTTTGAGTAGAAATGGTTTTGGCCTTCCCATGTGTAAAATGGGGCCCCCATGTGGGCCAGGATAGGAAAGGGAGGACCTGTAATCTGTGGGGCAGCTTCAGCTCAGCCTCAGTCAGTCTGGGGTCCCTTCAATCTCTATCCCCAAATCATAAACCCCAAGGGACCTGTAGCTGCCTCCCTGCCTCAAACACATCCATCTGTAAAGCCCCACCCCCCAGATTCTGTGAAGGACAAGGACCTCGTCCAAGGTCGTCCCTTGGGGACTCCAGCTGCCCCAGTTGTGCAGCAATCAGAGCTGGCTGGCTCTGTGCCGCCATGTCCGCCCACCTGCCCACATCTGCTCTGAGTCACCGATACCTCGGCCAAAACAGGAATGCGGGGGCCGCGGAAACAAGGTTAGCCCAAGGGCACTGTGTGGGTAAATGAGGAGCTTTAATTTCTAAGAGGGCAGGACCAGGACACAGAAGGGAAACTGAGGCCAGAGAGAGCTGGATGGCCCAAGGACCTGCAGGGAGCTGGGGGGTCGGGTCTGTCCAGGGCTCCTGACTGATAGATGTTCTTTCCGCCCCGTCAGGCCAGCAGTGAGGGAGGCAGGGCCAGCAGCCTTCACAATTATCTGGGCAATTAAAGCAGGCAGATGGTCCTGCCGGACTGAGCATTCAAGCTGACAAACGGAGACAGCACGGGGCATTAGCTGATGAGATCAGCACGGGTTCCGGTGGCAGCGATGTGAGCAAGGTGGGTAGGCGGAGGCACATTTCACTCGGTGTGTGCTGGGGAGCGGGGGGGGGGGGGGGCTGTGGCTGGCTCTGCCCCCCCCCCATGCCGCTCATGCGCTGCAGGCCCTGAGTTCCAGCTGAGTCTGTACTCCACAAAAGGGACACTGACAGCAGTGGGCGTGGCAGAGGCAGCGGCCAGGCATGGGCAGTACTAGTTACACGAAGCAGCCAGCGGCTTCAGGGCCCATCAAGGCTGCCAAGGTCCCCTAGGCAGAGCTCTAGAAGGCAGAGAACCTCAGTGATGCTGGAAAAGCCAGGCCAGCTGCACATGTGAGGACAGGGTGGGGACCTTACAGAAAGGACACTGCTCCCAGCCGATGCACGAGCTAACTGACCACCGAGGAATGAGATGCCCTGGCAAGATGCTTGGGCTGGGTAGTGATCCTGCCTGGGCGGACTCGGGCTCTTATCATTTCCTACACATCTGGCTTTTGAAAAACCACTTCTTATTTGAGCCTCAGTTTCCCCAGGTGCAATGCGGACAATTTAGATCCCCATGCCCTGGAGGAGTACAAGGAAGTACTTGTCAAGTACCCGGTGCGGTTGCTGACAAACGGCGAGCACTCCGCAAAGAACACAGAACGAGGCAGGGCTTCCCAGCAGCCTGCCAGGGCTCCGTGATTCTGGAACAATCCCCGGATGAATTTATCCCTGGCACCATCTGATGTCCCAAACTGAGAAGAGGGCAGAAGCCCAGGAAAGAGGGATCAGTGGATGGGCATAGGAAGGAAGGAACGTGTTTGAGTTGGGGGTCAGAAATGAGCCTCTTGCTCCTGTGGGGAGGGAGAGGGGCTGTAGAAGAAATGAAGGAGTCAGCTGTGGTGACCAAGGTGGGTCCCAGGGAGCCTCCTTCTTGGAAGGGCAGGAAGGAGGAAGAAGTCATCATGATGTGTGGACACATCCGCAGATGATGATGCCCATCCTGCTCCATGTCCCCTTAAGACTTTGGGCAGCACTTGGTACACAAAGGGTGCTCAATAAGTGTTGAAGGAGGCAGGGGCAGTATACCCTGTGTCAGCATCTATTGATGTGGTGTTCCACAGCCCTGTTGGCGCATGCTGACCTCTCTGTTACTTAGCAAATCCTTACCTAGCAAATCCCTACTCCGAGCCCCCGCCCTCCCCCACCCCAGCCTTTCTCTCAAAACCATTGTTTCCTTCTCCAGACACTAATTAGACCCTCAGATTTCAGCTGAGGAGTATTGCTGTGGGATATTTGTACACTGTGTGAAGACGCATTTCTGTGATTGGTGTAATATAAAGCTGAATGGCCAACATCTAGGCAGGAGGTATAGGCGGGATTTCTGGGGAGAGAAAGGAAGAGGCGGTGGAATCTAGGCACGCAGGAGATGCCAGGAGACACAGAGAGGAAACAGGAGGTGTAAGATGGAAGAGAGGTAATGCCATATGATACAACACAAATTAATATAAATGGGTTAATTTAAGTTATAAGAGCTAGTTAGCAACACGCCTGAGCTATAGGTCAAACTTTCATAATTAATAAAAAAAAGTCTCCGTGTCATTATTGGGGAGATGACTGGCGGGGTAGAGAAAGACTCAAGTTACAGAATATGCTATGGGTTTCCCGTGGCCATGTAGCCTGTGACTCCCACCTTCAAGCCCTCAAAGAATGAGGAGGCACTTAGAGGTCTTATTCAGAAAAGGTGAGAAACAGGAAGACCCATTGAGAACATGGTTGGAGCACACATGGAGTGGCTCAGTGGGTAAGGAGCCTTGCCAACGAGCCTGACATGAGTTTGATTCTTGGGACGCACATGGTGGAAAGAGACAACAGACCCCTGCAAGTTGTTCTCCGACCTCCACACATACGCCTTGGCCCATGTGAGCACAGACACTAACTAAAAGGTAAACACATAACAATAGAACAACAAAACCATGGGCTGAAGGTAAGGACACATGTCCCCGGACATTCAAATAAAACCTGGAAGGACTGGAGAGACGGATCAGTGGTTAAGAGCACGTTCTGCTCCTGTGGAGGGAAACAGAGGAGCCAGGTTTGGTTCAGGGAATCTGACACCCTCTTCTGGCCTCTGTGAGCACTTACATGCACACAGTTCACAAATATGACATTAAATCAATCAATCAATCAATCTTAAAAATATAAAACCTTGAATATAAAGCTAGGGGGACCTCTTGCTTCCCATCAAGGCCTCGGGAGTCCTCCCTCGATCAATAGCTCCATGCAGTGGTGTGCAGCTCCATGTCTCCCAGAGAGCACCTTTAATGGCAGAAGCCCGGCCTTCACACAGTAGGTCCTCAGCCAGTCAGGATACATGTTGTTTGTGTTACATTCTTTGTCTTCTTCTCCACAAGGAGCTTAACCTTCAAGGGCATCACCACTGTGCAGTGGAGGTGTAATGTGAAAGAGGGTGGGAAGATAAACTTTTCAAGAGCCTACTATGTGCTGGGCCCTGTCCCAGACTCTTAAGTTTCAATCTGAAGAGGATGGCTTTTCTTGGTCACCCTCTACAGTTGAAGAAACTGAGTTCTGACAGTTGTCCATAGCAACACAGAGAGTGAGATTTGAACCCAGGTCTGTCTAGGCAGATACAAGCACTTCCTGGTGTCCAAAAAGCACAAGCACATCATCCTCTCTCCAGATCTCAGGGTCTTCCACAGAGAGCAGCCCTTGAGATGCGGTCACCTATCACATCTACAGGATCCTCAGGACCCATGGATCTGAGCAACGGCCTTGAGGAGGCAGACTTCTGGGGCCCAGCAGAGAGTTCCTGGGTAACCCTGATCCTGATGCCTCTGTCCATGCAGAGACCTCTAGTAGCCTCCAGCTGCCCACAGGCTAGAGCAGGTCCTGGAACCCTCTGCTACCTCATGAACCCACTACCCCTTGGCCACTTTGAGGGGAGCAGCCCCATCTCACATAGGTCCTTCAAATGCTAATAAAATGCTTGCCAACAGTGCAGCTGTGGGTCAGCTGTGTGGCCTACGGGCAAGTCCCTTAACCTCTCTGGACCTCAGTTTTCTGCTATGTAACTGGTATTGAGGGGTGCAGTGGGTACTAAAAGAAGAAAGGCCTTCTCTGACACACACTGGCATCGACAAGGTCTGAGCCTGGTGTTAACAGTCTAGTTATTCTTAGTTCTCAGCCTGAAGCCCAGGACCACGAATCCCTACCAGCCTCATCCCCTGTGTTATAGATGGAAAATGGAAGGGCAGTCACAGGTGATGTCTAGGGTCATACAGACTCTGGGGCTTAACACTCAGCTCCACGCTGTTCTCCTCAGCCCACTGCAACCTGTCCTCACTTGAGACCATTCTTCTCCTCCAAGGGGCTATACCTGTGCCAGGGATGGGACCAGTGGAAGCCAGGGTTCAGAGTTGACTTAGCCTGGACCCGAGCCAAGCCCAGGCTTTGCCCTCAGCCCCAGCCTGCAGCAGAGGTGTGAATGCATGCATTCTCTCTCTCTCTCTCTCTCTCTCTCTCTCTCTCTCTCTCTCTCTCTCTCTCTCTCTCTCTCTCTCTCTCTGCGGGCCTGCCCCAACTACAGCACAGTCCCTTGTCTGAACAGGGAGGAAAGAAAAGCTCTTTGGGGACACATCCCATGAGGGGTGGGGACGAGAAGCTCAGAAAAGTGAAGACACTGAACGACACTGAAAGGGACCCTGAACAAAGACGATGAGGGTGGGAGAGGGCAGGTGTGGCTAAATAGGACAGAGATGACGGGGGAGACATAAGGATAGCCATCAGGGCAGGGAGGAGGACCAGGGAGAGGGAGAGACCCCCAGGGGACCAGACAAAGAGCGCTGAGCTGGGGTGGAGAGAGAGGAAGGTACCCAGAACACAGGGAGATGGGGCCCCAGAGAAGGATGCAGAGAAATGAACAACTGACAGGAGCCGGGAGAAGAGACCCAGATTCCAGGCCCCAGGAGGAATGCCACAGAGACACCCCAGGCACCCAGACAAAAGCAAGCCAGGAGACAGGAGGACCACGAGTAGAGAGGGAGCCTCCCCCAGTGGCTCCCTCAGCACCCCACAGCAGCCTCTGTTCGGTACCTTTGGGCCTCCGCCTCACCACGCCCAGCCGCCACTTGAGTGACACCGCCAGCATCACTACTGCTCGCCAGTGCGTCCCAGGCCCGGAGCCCCGCAGCTGCCCCGCAGTCTCCGAGCCCAGAGCCCGCGCCTCTCTGCGCTGCGCCCCAGCCGCCTGACTGGTGGAGGCTGGGCGCTCCCGGCCTCCTCCCTTCCCGAGTTGCTAAAATAGATAATCCTCCCCAGAGCCGGCGGCAAGGCCCTTCCTCCACAGCAAGCGGGGCGCCAGAGCAGATCTATCTTCCCAAGTTCTGGCATGGAGAATCTATATTCAGCACACCCATCCTCTACTTCCTCTTCCCGCCAAAAGTGCTGCCTTGCCCACCCCGGTTTCTGCCCCGCTCCACCAGCATCCACCCCTCTTCCTCTGCCAGCGGTTGGGTGGATCCCTCCATCTAGAACTGCTCTGTGAAACTTCTCTGCCTGAGACTACTTGCTTGGCCCTCAGATGCCCATCCTAGCTAGCTAGCTGCTGGAAGGGCTGGCCTGCTGTGCCATAGCATGGATCACTGGCAACATGTCCCCAAACCCCCGTGGGTGCCTGAATTGATGGGGCAGGGAGTCCACAGGGCCAGGTATTTGAAAAGAGCTCACGAAACATGTCCTATCTCCCTTCCCATTGGCTGGGCTGGCAGCATTACCCTTGGGGAGAATGAGGCAGGGGAGCAACTCCTCACTTGGGGTCAGAGCAGGCATGTGGCAGAAGGAGATTCCTGGCCTCTCCTCTAGGCTGGCTGCTTAGGCTCCCTCCTCACTTTTTAAACCTCTAAGCCCCCAGGATGGGTCAGGGCCCCCGACTAACTCTCAGGAGGAGCCCAGAGGACTGCTCCGGAGTCAGGGCTGCAGAAGCAGTCTGCTTCAGAGTCTGCTGCAGCAGTGAGGCCGTGATCCAGGTAGCATGAGGTCTGTCCCGTGGCTCTGCAGCGGTCCCCCCGCCAGGCCTGGATGCCCAGTCTGCCCGAGGGCTGCTGCATTCCTGCCAGTAGCCGACAGAGTAGATGGAATGGAGGGCACTGTGGGGTAAATAGAGCGGGTGATGAATAAAAAGCCCGAGGAGGAAGGGTCCCAGAGGTCTCCCGGACGGCTGATTCCTCACGGGCTGGGTTCTTCCTGGCTTCAACTGGAAACAGGCTCTCAGCTGATTCTCTCTGGGAGGGGATTCCTGTTGAGTACAGGAAAGAGGGGCAAGAGTACTGGCTGGGGAGGGCTGGGAGGCTTGAGGTCCTGGGTTCCTTATCCAACTCCGTGAGAGATCTTGTTCTTCCCTCTTTGGGGTGTGCATGGTGGAGCCCTAAGTGGGGACAAGACTGCTTGGCTCCTCCTTCCACTGCCTCTCTCATACTCCTCTACCCACAGAAGAGAGGCCTTGGCTCTTCCCGGACAACAAGGCTCCGACTGAGCCATCCAAACAGCAAGGGGAGAGATAAGAGAACTCAAGCCTTCGGGGATGAGCAGATCTGAGCTCCAACCAGCTCAACGTTTCCCTCTGAGCCCGTTTCCCCATCTGACTAACAGGGCTAAGAGTGCCTCTGAAGTGGGCGGCAGGAGCAGTGTGCACAGTTGAGTCTGGCATACAGGAGCTCAAGAGCCAGTCAGTGGCAGCCGGCAGCACGATTACTCTACACGGAGCCCATCCCTATGTGCAAACCACAATGGAAGTCAAGGCAGGGAAATCAACAGCTGGTTGCCTCCCACAACCTGTCTCATTTAATCTTCACAGTGCACCAGGATGGTCTGAGGAGCATTCCGCTTTTACAAATGGGGAAACTGAGGCTAGGAGAGGTGCAGGACTCCACCAGGGTCACACAGCATGCAAGCGGTAGAACAAGGTCTCGGATCTAAGCCTTGAGACTAGGTCAACTGCCATGACTGGGCCAAAGAGGTGGCCTTTGTCAAAAGCCCTATTGCGTGCTGTGTATCCTGCCAGTTCAGTACAGGTACAAGAGGCTGCTTCACACTGGGATTATACAAACCGTCAGGTAACAGAGCTGGGACCAGAGTCCAGGGTAAGAAGTCTGGCCAAGGACCAGGCCACATCTACCCCGCTGACTGCATGCCAGCTGACAGTGGCAGTTAGAAACCACAGCAAATCATTAGGACCCAGAGAGTGCCGAGGGCAGGATTCGAACACAGGACTAACTAACTCCCCTTAGCACACAAGCTTTGCAGATCTCAAAAGACAGGTAGAAAGAAGGGAAAGATCCCGAAAGGATCCAGGCCAGCCTCTGCCAGCCATTCTGCCTCCTCCAGCCCTGCCTCAGCCTCACAAAGCCCTCAAGGCCCAGGGCCCCCACCTGCTTCCGGAAACAAATTAGCATCTCATCAGAGATGCCTTTAATCTTCTTGGCCTTTCCTTCCCCACAGTCCCAGTGGTGACATTTCTGCCACCTAGCTCTGTGGATATAAATAAGACCCAAGGCTGGGTCTGTGGAGGCAGCAGGGGGTGGGGTACCCTCCATGCAACTCCCTCAGGCTGGGGGAGGGCGAGCATGTGAGCCATCCATCAGTCCCATCCCCTTTCTCATTCAACAAATATTTATTAGGCATCATCTGCGTGCCGTCTCAGAGGCCCAGCGGTGAACAAAATCAAGGTTTTCTGGTGTGGATGTTCTAGTGAGGAAAAAGAATAACAACAACGTAATAAATAAGTACATAGTAACAGAAGGTGAAACCGAGGGGAAGGGTATCCCTGGACTTTGTGTTGTCTCCCGGAAACCAGACTGTGGACTCTTACTAGCTTCTACAGGCTCAAAGGACCCCCAGGGCTGACCTAAGGCTGGGCTAGGAAGGACATGTTGGATATCTTTCCTCGGTTCCAGCGATTAAGGAAGTGCACTAAATTCTGAGTGGGGAAGGTCGGAAGGCCACCAAAGCTTGGCACCAGGCATCCACTGGCCAAGTCTGGAACAGCCGGAACAACAAAGAAGAAAGACTGGAAAATTGTAAGATGCCATGCATGCATAACGATGTCCCAAAGAAAGGGAAAGAGCCACACAAACCCTCCCTGGTCACTTGGGACAAATGCTGGTCTAGAATGAGACAGCAACCTCGACTTTTGTTCCCAGCAAGGTGTGTTTTAGGAGCTGTCATAGGGAGGAACCAGAGCAAGCCGGTGTGGCCAGGACCGATTGGGAGGATGGGAAGGCGGGGGAAATCTTGGGGATGGAAGATGAGAGTGAAAGTCCTTCACTCAATCTGGCTGAAGCCTCTGCCACCTGCAGACCAAAAATTCCCAGCATAGCTAACAACTGCTCAAGGCTTTCCTCCCTTCTTGGCCACGAACCTGCAAGTTTCTAGGACTCCCTGCAGTTTACAGGGGAAGGACTGGTTCTGAACCCCTTGTGCAGCCCTGGTGGCTTCAGGTTTTATCTTATCATATCATAACTCCGTCCAAGGCTCCTTCCTACAGAGCCATCTCCCATACATCTTTTATAACAGCAAAGAGAGAAGGGGAGTTTGCAACCTTGTGAGATGGAGCTTAAGAGTCACCAAAATGGTATAAATGGCTGATGCTGAGACGATGAATTGTTTTCTATCCCTTGAGGCATTCCCTACACACCTGGGCATGTCTTACTTTTCCCTACTCCCTCTAGGGAAGCACATCTCACACTTGGGTTATCTTCATTTCTTTTGAGTGCCTCTCATTCTCTGAAGCCTTGTGCTTAAGTCTATATTAAAATACATTAAATACTTTAAAATAACATTTCCAACTCTGTCTCACTACACTGGTTAGCTCTGAAATTCTTCTCTGCCTGGAAGTCAAGGATCCTGGTTTGGCCTGAGTTGAGGTCCCTAAACATCTCCGGGTGCTCCTCAGGTGTATGGGGTTGCAGTTGGAGCTCTGTCTCTGTCCCCTTGCTCTGACAAGGACAATGTGAAATCCTTCTCCTTCAATCTTAAGATGATGTGGGGTCAGGCACAGACTGGATGCCAGGCAGTGGCAGGAAGCCTTCAAATCCTGAGGACCAGTGAGCAGAACGTGCACAGGACATGGGTATGCATTAAAAGATACCCCGAGAACATCTCATGGGTAGGTGACCTGGTTTCCCCCAGCAAAAGAGGGAGAAGGAATTTTTCTAGAGAGACTGATCGGCCAGATGAGGTGCAGGGGCCTTGGCAGGATCCCAATGTGAATGAATCACGAATAAAAACATTTTGAAGACTACAGGATGTGTATGTGTGTGGGGAGAGGGGGTGGAGGTGGTGGTGGGGGCGACTTCACAAGGACTAAGCCTGAGATGATGTTAAGATTTTATAGTTAACCGGGCGGTGGTGGCACACGCCTTTAATCTCAGTGCTCAGGAGGCAGAGCCAGGCAGTTCTCTGTGAGTTCGAGACCAGCCTGGTCTACAGAGCGAGCTCCAGGACAGGCACCAAAACTACACAGAGAAATCCTGTCTCAATAAATAAATAAATAAATAAATAAATAAATAAATAAATAAATA
Source organism: Peromyscus maniculatus bairdii (assembly GCF_049852395.1). Classification (NCBI taxonomy): domain Eukaryota; kingdom Metazoa; phylum Chordata; class Mammalia; order Rodentia; family Cricetidae; genus Peromyscus; species Peromyscus maniculatus. The sequence goes on from NC_134854.1 coordinate 114,062,205, forward strand.
AATAAATAAATGAATGAATGAATGAATGAATGAATGAAAGAGAAAAGATTATATAGTTAATTCCTTTGGGTTGGTGCCATTATTGTAATTATCACTATGGGAAACAAAAAACCCTATTATCTGTCAGAGATATGAATGGGGAAACAGAAACAACCCACCCAACCAACCAGCTCTGATTTGCCTGTAAAGTGCTTCAAGATGCTCTTGCCTTGTAGGTGCCATTGGGAAGTAAATGAAAATTTAAAAGCATGGAAATAAAAAAGAGGAGAGGAGGGTCATCAGAGCCACACTGGGAAGGTGACATTTGAAGAAAGGCTAGAAGAGGAAGGGCGCCATGGTGGCAGGGCGGGGGTAGGGTAGGAGGGGGGGTGGGGTAGGGATGGGGTGGTTGCTGGGGATACCCCAGCTGAGCACAGAGTGTGAGAGGGCCGGGGCAGGAGGGCTAGTGGAAGGGCTAGAGGCAAGAAAGCTGGAGGTATGGCGGGGCTCTCTGAGGGAGGGCGGGAGCAATGGCGGCCTTTGTAGCAGAAGGGGCCCACCTGCCCTGTGATTTAACAGTCCCTGAAATGGGGAACAGGGAGGAGAGCCTGTGGATCTTGGAAGACTGAGTGGCCAGATTAGTAGATCCTTTCACTGGATCAGAAGGAGGTTCCCTGAGTTTAGCTGCCTGGGCCTCAGTTTCCCCCTTGACAACATAAACCACCATGAACTCAGTAATTGTGGCTTGCACCTGTGGTATTTCTCAAATGCCATGTGTGTCCTTAGAGATACTGAGAGGTTGTGTGGCCTTAAGAGGTGGGGGCCTTACAGGAAGTAACATCAGGTGGGTGCATCCTCAGACGAGGCCAAACCCCACTCTTCCTGGTCTCCTGCTTCCTGACCTGAGGTGAACAGCACGGCCTGTAGCCATGATGTTCCAAGTCTTCACAGGCCAGAATCTTGGGCCAGTCCTGAACCTCCAAACTGTGAGTCAGAAGTCCTGCCCTTTCTGTCAGATGATTGGCAGCTGACACAGGGACAGTTAGGAACCCATATGGACACAGGGCCTTAAGCATGCTCTGCACCGAGTGTCAGCACAGAGAATGCCTTCACTGGCAGAACTCAGGGCCTTGTAGGCCTCTGGAGTACACTACAGGTCATGGCTCTATGAGGTGACATCACCTCACAGGTGATGGCACCAAGGAAGTGATGTCACCTCACAAGCAATTGCACCCTGAGGTGACATTACCTCACAGATGATTGGACCCTGAGGTGACATCACTTCACATATCATGACACCCACAAGAGAATGTCACCTTACAAGCGATGACACTCACAAGGTAGTATTGCCTCCCAGGAAAGTGACTTCACCTTACAGGCCAACTCATGAAGTGATGTCACCTGGGGTCCTCTGGGGAATTGAGACAAGGGTTTTGATATGGGTCCTGGCCCAGGGCTGGAGAGCCTCCACTTACCCCTGCCCTGAAGGAAGGACTGGACACTGGCCACCAGAAAGAGACAGTAAAGCTCCAGCATCACACAGCATTCAGAGGGCAGAGGATTCCCAAGCCCTCCACCCTCACCAGAGCCCCTGAGGCCACAGCTAGGAAGCAGCTCCCAGGGAGACAGAGACCTCCCAGGAATTGACCCAGCCATCTGATGGCTCCTAGAGGGTCCTGAGCTCAGGATGAAAACGACACCATTTGTTTTCATTGGGGACCAAGGCAGCTGGCTGACAGGTGCACCATAGGGCCACCTGCCAGGAAACAGGTGGCAGGCCTGTTAATATTCCTGGCATCGCCTTTATAGGCAATAATTAGGAGCGAACACTTGGGCAGGTGCCATGAGTGGAGATGCAGATTACGGCATGCCGCACTCGGAAGAGATGGCCTGAGTGTGGTAGTTAGGGACCCTATGTGCCACTGGGGAAGAGGCTGGGCCAGGCCGGGCTCCTCCTCCATCAGCTTCTCCTCCTGCTCTGTCCTAGGCTCCCTGGAGCACCTGAAGGGTTATAGGGAGAGGGCAGCCTGTTACCTGGGGAGGAGGTTTAGGCCCTGGATCCTCCGACGCTTGGCCACTCATGACATCCTCTAGGCCCTTCCCCATAGGTTAGGGCCTATCTATGGAATAACATAAGTGTTCCGTGAAACTAGATCTGGCAAGATGGTGGTTAGGCATTCACTTCTAGAATTTTCTCTGAAAAAAAAAAAATGGGCTGGGAGTGAGTGACATCATGACTTGGCGATATAAGCCAATTCTAGATCTTTATACACTCCCCTCCCACATACCTGATGAGGTGGAGACTGTGATTACCCTCATGTCCCAAATGTGGGAACCAAGGCACCAGGGTGTGGGCAAAGGGCCAGGGTCACTGGGAGAGAGCACGCAACTGGACAGCCTGCCTCTGGCCCACTCTGTTGTTCTAAATGGACAGGTCTTGTGGGCTGAGGAGATTCAGAGGAGGAGAGGCCTGGAGACATTTGGGGATGGGATTGGGGGTGACCTTCATCCAGGCAGAGCTGTCTCTACCTTCCTTGCCGGCTTCAGCATCAGGCTCTGTGCTCACCTCAGAGCCTGCCAGCAGCCAGAGTGACCATGGCCCACAGAAGAGAGACTTCCCCAAGTTCTCCCGGCTGGGATGTGGTGAGATATCCTTACTCAGAGAGCTTTTCCTCAAAACCTTTGCCTCTGGGACTGTTATTCATCCGCATCCTATAGCCAGGAAAGGGCACAGGTGGACCATCCTGCCCCAGGAGGCTGCCTATTGGTAAGAACTGAGTTGGGATTAGAACCCAGAATCTCTGACTCACCACCTAACGAGGAGGGGAGAGTAGCAGTGGGTGCCGCTGGGGGAGAAGAGCTGGGGAAACAGTCGGGGGGCGGGGATGGCTGGGAACAGGGGTGTGAGCCCTTTCCACCAGCTGCTTCCTGCCAGTGTCTTGCCTGAGTCAGCCGATCCCTGTAGAACGTGTCCCCATCTCACCCCACCAGGCGGACAGTCACTCAAGATGGGGTGTAGCAGGGCTGTCCAGGGCAGGGGTGAGAGGAGGCCGTGGTGGATGCAGGGACGGTTACGGGCATCTGAGTCACGTGAGGTGGGGAGTTCCATTGTTCTGGAGCGAAGCTGTAGACCCCACACTCGCTTGCACAATCATGCTTGGCAGCGACAGGGGGAGAGCTGTGGGCTAGAGCCCGTGGTCGCTGCAGTCCGCCCCTGCGGGGGCGCCCACACCCCCGACGTGTGGCTTGTGTTTCTTGCAGCTTCATATTTCTCTTTAAGAAGTAATTGCCAGGTTAGTTCTACACATGTATCAATGCTCAGTGTATTGGGAATAGGAAACACTGGCCTTCCCCTGGCCTCAAGTCACTCACAAGCCGGGGGGGCCAGGCAGCATTTCCCCAAGCGCAGGCCACCTATAATCCAGCCGTGAAGTCAGTGCTCTGCTCTGAGAGGACAGAACAGTCCTCAGCCCCTGTGCTGTCAGCATCTGAGGTGGGAGGGCTGTGAGCCTGAGGCTGTCCTGACATCGGAGTGCTGGCCCCTGACAGGATGCTGCCAGCACCCCTTCTCCGGGGCTTCATCCACAAGATGCCTTAGACGCCTCCAGGCCTTTTTACCAATCACCACCCAGCTGAGAAATGCTGGCTTAAATGGTGAGGTGTGTGTGTGTGTGTGTGTGTGTGTGTGTGTGTGTGTGTGTGTGTGCAGGTATCCCTGTGTGTATTTTATTCCTTGCCCACCTCCCTCACCTCCCCTGGATCTGCAGGCATCTGAGTCTGCCACCAGATGCTGTCAACCATTACTTTTAGAATACCTGCCAGATCTCCCTTCTTTAGAGCCAGGTCACAGAATAGGCACACTGTCACTGAGCACCAGTACACGAAGGTTGCCATGGAAACCAAGAGACCCTCAGTACCACTCCCTGTCTCGGGCCTCTCCCCCCTCTTCCCAAGCTCTGGGACACAGATGGGAGACCCCAGCCAGAGACCTCAGACCTGAGGCTGAGGACACGGAGCGTGTGAGTGGACAAGAAGCTATCACGTTTGTGGGGAGCTAAGGAACACCAGAGTGCAGCTCGCTGGGCCGACACACCTGCGTGGCAGCTCTGACTCAGGGTTCGCCCTAGAATAACCCAGCAGGTCCCAGAGCTGCACTTTCAAAGCTCACCCTATGATTCTGAGCCTCCCACCAAACACATCTGAATCCCCTGGAAGCTTGGTTTGTGTTTATAAATTCATGTCCCAAACTAAAATTAAAGATCTGACAGTGCCAGGTGTGAGGATGAGGAGCACCTGGAAGCCTCGTCCACGGCCTGTGGGGATGTAAAGTGGTGCAGCTACATTTTAAGATGCTGGGCAGCATTTATCAAAACTTTGAAGTATGTGTGTCCTAAAATACACCTCAGCAAAGATGCTTAGTTATCTGCTAGAAAGTATAGACCCAAGGGAAATGTGTGTATCTGGCTACCCAGAGGCATATTTAAGAATATTCACAGCAAAGCCAGGCATGGAAGTGCATGCCTGTAATCACCAGCAACTTGAGAAACTGAGGCAGGAGGATGACATCAAGTTCTTGGCTGTTTGGGATATACAGCAAGACCTTGTCTCAAAAAAAAAAGGAAGGGAAAAAACTCACAGCAGCATTTTCCTTCGTAGTAAAAAAAAAAAAAAAAATGCAAACCATCTAGACCCATCATCAGAATAAAAAAAATTAAAATGTGGTTCAGCCATGCAGTGGAATACCACACAGTGATGAAAAGGAAAGCACTGTTTTGTTCAACAACATGGATGAATATCAGACACATGATGTTCCGTGAAGAGCTGCACAGAGAAGCTGCATGTTGCATTACTGCACCTACAGGAGGTTTGAGGAGAGGTGAAACCAAACCTTGGGCAGTGATACATGCAGGGCAGTGATACATGCAGGCAGTGATACATGCTGGGCAGTGATACATGCTGGGCAGTTCACACCACAAAGCGAACCAAAAGAATGATATGCACAAAGCCAGGAGTGTGAGTGCCCGTGGGTGAAGGATGGGGGGCACAGCAAGTCCATAGGGGGCTCATAAAGGGGCGAGCAGGGCTCTGACTGGCCTGGCCACCCTTTAAGGTAAAAAATAAATAAAGGCGATGAGAAAACAATTAAGAAGCTGTCATCAGGGAGGCAGCTGGTGTCTGCTCAGACATCTGCCAAGCTCATTCCCTCTCCCTAGAGCCAGGGAGGCAGGTGGGAGACAAGGAAGCTGCAGGCCCATCCTCTGTGATAAGCCTTCACAGGCACAGGCTGCGTGGAGCCCGAGTCTCTAGACGCAAAGCCAGTCTCTGTAAATGTGGGGAGGCAGCCCCATGTTAACTGCGTAAGACTACCACCCGAGGGGTAGCTAGTGCCTAGCAGTTCACATCCTTACTAGTTCTGGGGACAAGGAGGACTTGTTTTAAATGTACAGGTGCACATACACTCTCGTGCAGAGGCATCCTCGGGAACTCTGTGTGCCACCTTTGTCTCTTGGTAGCCTGGCTCACCAGTAAGGCTAGACTGGCTCGTCTACACCTGCCTAGTTGTGAGCATGTGTCACCATGTCTGACTTTTAGATGGGTTCTGGGATTGACTTCAGGTCCTCGTATTTGCAAGGCAATCACCTTACTGACTGACTCACACACAAACACCCCAGTCCATGGAGCGATTCTTTGGGGGCGGGATGAAGTATATATGTGTTCATTCAGGAATGTATGCATGTTTATATGTGTGGGCATATAACATTACAGTTATGTGTGCGTGCACACGCATACTCGCATGCGTCTGGAGGCCAGAGGTTGATGCTGAGTGTCTTTCTCGATTGCCCTCCACCATATACATTGAGACCCACACTGAACTCTTCTCTCACCATAATTTAGTCTAATCTGGCTCATGGGCTTGCTGTGGGGATCCCCTGTTTCTGCCCCCCCATGTGGGGGAATTATGGGCAGGCCACCATACCTACCCAACTTTTTATATGGGTTCTGGATACAGGAACTCTGGTCCTAAAGCTTGCACAGCAAGTTCTTTATCTGCTAGCCATCTTCCCAGCCACCCACCTCTCAGAGACACTTTCTAAAGGCCCATCTGGCCAATGTCCAACCACACAGCCTAGTGACACTGTCCACAGATACCCACTTATTGTTTCCACCTCTACAAACACTTCTCGGCACCAGCGTCTTCCCTCCAGATTGGGAGGGGGTGTCCCTGTGACCCCACTGTTAGAATGAGAGTTTGAATTTACCCAGCCACGATGCCCAAGGCAGCTGGCATGAGGCTCATCAGTTGTACTTAAGCCGTTGCTCCATCCTCCAAAGGACGCAGTTCAGCTGCCCCCACATTTTCCCTCTCTCGGTCTTTGCTTTATTGAGATCGATTACATCGGGATCAGGTCTTGTCTAATTAAAATTTGTAATGAAGATTTGATTCATCAATCACTACTGATTGCAGACCACTTCCACGCCTGGGTTTTCCCATCGGGCCATTATTTCTGTCAGCTCTAATTCTCACTGTCAGATTTCTGCAGCCTTGAAAACGGGCATAGAGGTTTGACTCTTGTCGATTTTCAGTCGATGGCTATTTCTCCCGTGTGTGGTTTTAGCCGATGTCAGTTTTATTTCATGTTGATTACTTCTGCTAGCAATGAGCACGATGGATTGGACACGAGACAAATGGCCCAAGTTTATTCACCAGCAATTGAAACATGTTTATGAGTCAGAAAAAGAGACCAAAGAGGAAGATGGAGACAGAAGTGGCAGGAAGAGATGGGAAGACAGGGACATAGAGATATGCTGTGCCTTGGGGGGTAGGCTGTCCCCCAAAAGTTTATGTGTAGGAAGGTTAGCCCCCAGTGTGGCAATATTAAGAAGTAGTGGGATGCCGGGCGGTGGTGGTGGTGCATGCCTTTAATCCCAGCACTCGGGAGGCAGAGCCAGGCAGATCTCTGTGAGTTCAAGGTCAGCCTTGTCTACAGAGCGAGTTCCAGGACAGGCTCCAAAGCTACACAGAGAAACCCTGTCTCGAAAACACCCCACACACACACCAAAAAGGAAAAGGAGGAGGAGGAGATGGAGGAGGAGGAGGAGGAGGAGGAGGAGGAGAAGTAGTAGTGGGATGAATGTGGTGACACCTTTAATCCCTGCACTAGGGAGGCAGGGCCAGGCAGATCTCTGTGAGTCCAAGGCCAGCCTAGTCTACAGAGTGAGTTCCAGGACAGTCAGGGCTACATAGTCTAAAAAGAACAAAAAGTAGTGGAACCTTTAAGAGGTGGGACCTGCTGGCAGGCTGTGGAAAGGAATGTCTGCGGGTCTCAGGGAACTAGTTAGTTTCTGCAAGAGTAGGTTGTCAGAAAAGAGCAAATGTGACCCCACTCCTCGGCACTTCCCATCTCACGCACTCACACTCTTATACACACGCCAATTCTATTATGATGCTGCCCACTCTGAGACCCTCAGGGGAGCAGAATCTGGCTCTGATGGCTCTTGGACCTCCCTATTATGAGGTAAAAAGGTTTTTCCCCCCCTTTACAAATTACCCACCCAGCCCTGGGTATTTTGTTTTAGTGGCAGAAATCAGACTAATACAATATATTAAAAAAAGTGGTTTAGGTTCTTGACTACTCAGCAGTATAAAATGGCAATATTCCCAATTTCCCAATTCCTCTCCAGGCATTCTGCGGCCATTTCTAACTCCAACAGCTGCTCATATACTGTGGTCCCAGCCTGGGAGGTCCTGCCCTGAAACTCATGGATTTGCTGAGGAAAGCTGTGTCTAGGTCAGATAAAAATTTCACCTTGCCTGTGTCCCAGCAAATATGACCTAGGCAGCTAACAATACCCCAGGCTCAAGTTAAACCAGTGCCAGCCCTTGCCCAGACTAGGCTGCAGGGTACATGTGAAGTTGGGGGCCCAGGTCAGTAGGCACTTGGTGTACATAGTGGATGCCTCTGCCCTGATAACCCTGTGCCAGCCAAGGAAGGTGCATCCCCTCAGCCATGCATTTGCTGCATTTGCAACAAAACAATAATAGCCTGATCCTCACCCCAGCAGTCTATAGGTTAAGGGGATCTGCGCTGGGGTCTCCCTGGGACCCCAGCCTTGATTCCTCACTGGGAGGTTATATTTAGTTACTTTCTGTTGCTGTGATAAAACACCATGGGCAAGGCAACTTCTAGAAAAGTTTATTTGGGCTTACAGTTCTCGGAGGCTAATCATCCATCAGGGCGGGGAGGCATGGCAGCCACAGCAGGTGTGGGGGCGTGAAGCTGAGAGCTCAGGGTCTCAGCCTAAAGCAGAGAGATCAAACTCAAGGCTTTTAACCTGTGGGGGCCCACAGAGACTCCAGAGTGAGGCCTTACTCCATCTTGACTCAAGGTCAGAGAATCTGAGTTTGCTTTGCCCCGCGAGGCTGCATAATAGGATGTTTTGGCCAAAGGCATGGTTACCAGGTGTTTTAAAAATTAAGGAACGGTCTACACTTGTTTGTACTTTGTACCTTGTACCTTGACCTTGAAAGTGGAGGATCTTTTGCGTCTCCCCTTGCTGGTGTATAAAAAGCCCATTAGGAATAAACTCGAGGCGACTGTGGTATTGACCCAGGGCCCTCCTGAACCTATCCTGTGTCTCTGTCTTTTTCTTTGTCTACATCTATCTTTTTCATGTCTATCATTTCTCAGTCTTCACTCCTCCCTTCAAGGACTATTCGATAGTTGGGCTGGTTCCTGACATTAATCCCAGAGCACATCCCCAGTGAATGCCTCCTCAGTAAGGCTGCACCGCCTGAACCTCCCCAACCAGCACCACCCGTGGGGCCCAAGCGTTCAAACACCACAGCCTGTGGGGGACGTTCTCATTTCAACCACTACAGAGATAGGGACAATGTTACTCATCTCCCAGGACTGCTGGCAGGATTGAGTGACATGCCTAGGGAGAGTGTGGGAAGGATGGGAGGGATGGGGGCTGTCTTCTTTCTGACTTGTCAGCTGAGTGTGGCTCTTCTGCACCCAGGGACCAGCTGCGTTGTAGCTCTGCCCCTAAACTTCCTCACCATAAATAAGCACACAACATACAGCACTCATGGGTGCTCAGAGCAGCCCAGACTGGAAGCCACTTCTAACGTCACCAGTGAGAGGACAGTGCCCCGAGGCACACCCACTTCAGGAGGCCAGGCCTGAATCAGAAGACCGTACTGTGTGATTCTATTCCAGGGAACTCTTAAAAAGACAGACCTACTGCTGAAGCCCAACATGACAGAGACCTAATGGGTCTTCATGAAAAAAATCTACCCTTCTGTTGCCAATAGAGATTGAGAGCCCAATATGGCCAGCTTTGGCAAGCATTAATGTAAGCCTAGGAACTGTAGCCATGAGACTGGATTCTCCAGAAGAGCTGCCAGCTAAAGTCATGCTGGGATCAAGAAAAACGGGCCTTGGTGGTTCGTGTTACTGGAGTTGTATTCATGCCAGTGGATGTCCACACAATCCAGAAGAGAATTTGACATTGCTCCTGTTGCTGTTATAGCAATGGCGCACACTGCTGCTACTGTTTCTGGGATTACCATTTCATAATTGCTTACTACAGCTAGCACAGTGGAGACCCTGGCAACAAAAGTAGCTACCACAGTTAGTTAATCTTTCATTGTATTGGGCATGATAAATTTAATTCAGTAGTTATATACATCTCAATTGGCTTTGAAAATTATAAATTTATAAACTCAAGTTCTAGTTGCTTTTAGGATACTATCTTACAAGGACTCCAATGTACAGTATGGCTCGTTAAGGAAGGGAATGGCTCAGTTGCCTTTAGCCTACTGGCTATGGGTGAGATAGGACCTCTGTTGGTCTTTTCTGTATCAAACACACAGATTGCAAGCCCAGTGCCACTTTGAGATCTTTGGCAGCAATTAACTATGCAGCTCACACACGATTGAGCCGGTATGATAATGAGTATTCAGAGATGGGTAATACCTGGGGGGCACTCACCAACCTAAGGCAGAGCACCTGTGTGGCCTGGGCAGGCGTCTCCATGACAGGTAAGGTGACCTGCTGACGTCCCACACAACCCAAGTCAGAAGCTCATTTTTTAATAAAAGGGGGATCTGCAGGGCCCTGGCCCCCGTTTTGGGTAACTGTTGCCTTGCTTGCGGACCTTGACCTTGATATCCTCCCAATGTTAATTCCCTGCCAGGTTCCAACCTCCTGAATGCTTAAAGGAAGTTCCTTGTCTGTGTATCCTGAATAATGGGCGTTAACAGCTTAGATACAAGATTGTAAAACATCAGTAGCGAACTTCTGCCCTCCGGGGTTCTCCCATTGTGCTGTAAGCCTGTATTTAAGACCTCCTACCCCTTTCAAGAAATGACATTTGATATTTAAAATTAATATATATATATATGTATATACATATATATATAATTGAATGAATACTGTGAATGTAATCTATGAATACCACAAATGTGATTAATATCATGAGTGTAAGTAATGAATATCATGAGTGTGATTCAAAAAAATAAATTAAAAGAAAAATAAAAATTAAAAAAAAGAGACAAACCTAATGTACATTGCCACAGCACAGGTTGATGGTGTCCTGAGTCAGGCCAGGCTGGAAGGGCTCAGGAAAATCTTTGGGGGAAGCTAGAAAGTTCTCAGTATTCTCAGACTGGGTTTGTGGTCACGTGTGCACTTTTGAACTGTGTACTGAAATGAATACATTTTGTTCCATATAAATTATACATCAATAAAGCCAACTTTAAGAAATGTTCTAGAAAGCCCATGTGATCTGAAAGGAAGGTGGGTACTGCTGGAGTCTGGATGGCATGTCCCCAAAGGCTCACATGTTAAAGGCCTGCTCTGCTGGGCAGTCTGAAACTCTGTAGATGGGGCCCAGTGTGGGACTTTAGGTCATGGGTGTGCACTCAAAAGAAGTTGTGGGGCCTGGTGTCTTCCTTTTTAGCTTCCTGGTGGGTGAAGTTAGTAGCTTTGCCACATGTTTGGCATGATCTGGTGCCTCAGCACAGGGCCAACACCAGGGGCCACAACTTCCAAACCACAAGTGTCGTAGGTATTTTGTGGTGTAACAGGGAGTTGCTGGATACTAATCGGGAGCTTCGTCAAACTGAGAAGCACTTTACAGATGGGAGGGGCTGAGGTGATGGCTGCGGGCTGTGGTTTCTGTGGACGGTGGTTTCTGTGGACTGGTTTCTATGGACTTTGATGACTTCCGTGGACTGTGGCGATTTCTGTTTGGTGTTGAAACCAGCTGTCACCACAAGCTCGATGGAAATGCCCCTCAAAATGAGACAGCTCTCGCTCTGGTATCAGGCCAACCTGGGCCACAAATCAGTCTTTCACTTTGGTAGTTTGTCCTGCTTCTCTCCTTGAGTCTCAATTTCTAGAATATTCCCCTCATCTTAACTCTAGGCTGGATACCAGGTGTTCAACTGGCCTTTACTAGTTGCCAAGTTCTCTAGAACTCTATTAGCCTTGCAGAGACAAGCGCCATCTCTCTATGGCTTCTGGCTCCCCAGTGGCAGGAGTAGCTGGAACTTATGCTGTCGATGGGCAGGCCTCTGGGCTGTGCTCACTGTTAGGCAGGGGTGGAGGGAGCTTGCCTGCCACATTTAAGTGGTGGTCCCCCTGTCACTAATCACTGTGATTCTTATGTCTATCATAGCACTGTGCCTTTTGGCACAGCGGCTGATGGCTAAATTATCCTGTGCCAGGATGCTCCCAGGGCTGGAGACTTCAGCTTGTGCCTTGCAGCTGGATCAGGCCCTGCTCTGAGTCCCTGTAGGGCCAGGCTGGGTGCAGCTGGCAATTCATTACCAACATTCACTTACAACCCCATCCATGGACTCCAAGCCTGCCCCCGCCCCGCCCCTGAGGACCTCCATTGTCCAGGCTCCACCCACAGAACACTCTAACAGCCTTAATGGCCAGACCCAGCCCCTCCAGCCACAGGCCGCCAAGCTCAACCCTACAGAATAAAAAGCCCGAACTCGGGACTTGAAAACCCTCTAATCCCTACCCTGGAAAGCCCCACCCTCCAAGAAACGCTGTATAAACCCTGTGTTTTGCCCAGTTCTCTGCTGCTCCTTGCCCAAGCAGAGGCAGCCGCCCTCCTGGGTTTTTCCCTCCCAATAAATCGCTTGTGTGAGGTTTGTTGTGTGATGTGACTGTGGTATTCCTCGGCTCTGACGACCTGGATGCCTTTCCCTTCAGAGCTGTACCACCGACACTGAGAGCTGGAGATCATTCTGTCCCCGTCCCCTTTCCTCTGCTGTGGCTTCCTCTGCCCTCCCTGAGCAGTTCCTCACAGCCCCGGGAGGACAAGGACAGCATGCTTAAGTTGCCTGCAAAAAATAAAGCCTCTGATCCTCGAACTGCTGAGCCACTGTGCCCAGCAGGTTAGTCAGACATTAAACGTTATCTGGGAGCATGCGTGGACACTGAGAAAAGCCTGTCAACTCTCCTTAATATAGAAATCATGGCCTTAATAACAGAGCAAGGGTCCCTCAATAGAAGAACAAGACTCCTCCAGAGAAACTCTCAGCCCAGCCTGGACTCCACAGTCATGTGAGCCAGTTCCTTAAAATGACAGACAGAGACAGGTACACGGGATAGATTGAGTGGGTGGGTAGGTGGATAGATAGACAGAGGTCATACTGGTAGAGTTCTGCAGCATATCCAAGCTTCATCTTCCTCATTTAAATGAACAGTTGCATGCCCACAAACCATCCAAACCTCCTTCTGGTACCCACACCCTTATTTTGTCCTGGGGCAACCTCTTCCCTACCTCTCTCTCTCTCTGCTCATGGGCAGTTCAAATGGCTGACCTTGCTCCCAAGAAAGGTACTAGCTAAATCCATCCAATCCAAGCAAGCAAGCCATTCTTCAAGCAAGGAACAGACAAGTGATTCCATACTGACCAATGGGAGATGGCCCTGGGATATTCGCTAAAGCCATCCAGGCATTTTTTTCCCCCACCAGAAAGTAGAAAGATATGAATCTGATAGGCTGCTTGAGACTGAACCAGCAGTGCATGCTCTGTGAGTCTCTGGATACAACCCTTCCTGAAGCTGCTGTGGGCATGGGAGTATTCTCTCTCTCTCTCTCTCTCTCTCTCTCTCTCTCTCTCTCTCTCTCTCTCTCTCTCTCTCTCTCTCTCTCTCTCTCCAGCTGGGACCGGGTCTGTTATATAACTAAATACTATCTAGCTGTCATTGCCTCCCCGGGAGGCATGAGGAGGAATAGCGAGGCTCACTGACAGGATAACCCACCTTGTGCTTTAGGCCCCTGCATGTGCGAGCTGCAGACAGAGCTGAGTAACAAGGCAACAGGAGAGGCCAAGGAGAGAGAACTAGGAGGAGGGACCTAGCAACAGGGTCACGGGGAGACGGGCTGCACAGTGAAAGCTCAGGCGGGTAAGCATGACCCTGTCATTCTTATCTGAGGACTGCCCCACTCACCAGAGCTCCCCAGCCTCTTGAGGCCGTTCATATCAGCCCTCTGGCAGGAGCTCTACTATGGCTTTCTGTTCTCCTTCCTCACAAAGCTGTTGGGCACATTTTTGTGTTCCTCTCCCGGGACATGCACACTTAGGTCCCTGGCCCAGTTTCTTGTTAGTTTATAGGAGCTCTTTATATATATGCTGGTTGCAAATCCTTTGCGAGTATAAATGTTATATAGCTGCAAAGGAGGCGGGATCACAGGCTACCCACAGGACTCACCTAAAGGGTCTTTGTACAAGTATAAAATCCTTTCAGCTTGAGCCTTGTAGGAACCCATGACTCCCATACAGGGGGCATGAAGGATTCAAGCACAGGCCAAGGAAAGCCACAAAGCATGTGGGCAGCAGGGAGGAGGAAAGGACCCACAAGTACCTGTCCCACGCCAAGAGCCATGCTGGCAGGGCTCCTCCCTCCCTCACTGTGCTCACACCCAGCCTCCCGCTCACACTCCCCAAAGCCCCATGCCTGTTTTCCTTTCTTCAAGGCCTATGGTTCTCTGCACTCAGGAGACTTGCCCTCAGTGACTTGGCAGTGATCTGCTCCCTCTGTCCCCTAGCTCTGCCTCATTTCATGTGCTGGTGTTGGTTTTAGTTAGGGTACAGAATAAAGGGCTTTTTTGTGTGACATTTTTGTGCTTATGTACCATGACACATTGTCTAGGCTTACCCCATGACTGTCTCTTGTCCTCCCCCCTCCCCATTCCCTTCTCTCTCCCCAAGAGTTCCTCTCCTGTTTTCATGCATATAAATCTAGAATCTGCATCTGAGAGAAAATGTGTGTGTCTGATTCTGGCTTAATTCACTTAACAAGATGATTTCCAATCCCAGGATTTTCCTAAAAATGATGTAATTTCATCTTTTTTTAAAGAAAGATTTTATTACTATTACTATTATTGTTATTATTATTATTATTATTATTATTATTATTATTATTGAGACTATGTAGTCTTGGCTAGTCTGGAACTCTCTGTGTAGACCAGGCTGGCATCAAACTCAGAGATCCACCTGCCTCCCGGGCATGTACTACCATGCCTGGCCAAAATTGTGTGTGTGTGTGTGTGTGTGTGTGTGTGTGTGTGTGTGTGTGTGTGTGTTGGTTTAAATGAGAATGACCCTCATAAGTTCATATATTCATATATTTGAATACTTGTTCCCCAGGTGGTAGAACTGTTTGGGAAGGAGGATTAGGAAGTATGGTCTTGTTGGAGGAGGTGTGTCACTGGGAGAGGGCACTGAAGTTTCAAAAGCCCATGCCATTCCCAGTTCTTTCTTTCTTTCTTTCTTTCTTTCTTTCTTTCTTTCTTTCTTTCTTTCTTTCTTTCTTTCTTTCTTTCTTTCTTTCTTTCTTCCTTCCTTCCTTCCTTCCTTCCTTCCTTCCTTCCTTTCTTTCTTTCTTTCTTTCTTCCTTTCTTCCTTCCTTCCTTCCTTCCTTCCTTCCTTCCTTCCTTCCTTCCTTCCTTCCTTCTCTCTCTCTCTCTCTCTCTCCCCCCCCCCTCAAGTTCTCTCTCTCTGCTTCATGCTGTGGAGCAAATGTAAGCTCTCAGCTGCTGCTCAGGCCACACTTGCCTGCCTGCTGCCATATGCTCCCTGACACAATAGTCATGGACTCTAACCCTCTGGAACCCTGAGCCCTCGGTCAAATGCTTTCTTCTATAACTTTCCTTGGTCATTGGCAAAAGAAGAGTAACTAAGACACTTTGGAAGCCAGAAGAGGGTGATGGATCTCCTAGGGGTAGTTGTGAGCTGCCCAACATGGTGCTGGGAATGGAACTCAGGTCCTCTTAGGGAGAAGTGCACACTGTTAACTGCTGGGCCATCTCTCCAGCCTGCATTTCCATTCTTTCCATTTGTACATTTACATTTACAAAGACTCTGTTGCATATGTCAACAAACCTTTCTTAATCCTCTCCTCTGGCGATGCACACCTAGGCTGCCTGTGGATCTTGGCTGTTAGGCAAATGCTTCCGTTATGTTCACCTATCATGAGTGTGCACATCTGTTTGTTGATCCACTGGGCAGAGTCCTGGTGTGTCCCATTTACCAGTGAACCACCAAGGCCTATGGCAGTGCCCGGTGCACTTACCGCTCAGAGAAACAACTATAAGTCTCACCAACCCACCCACCCCCAACAAATACCGTCCATTTCACAGATGAAGATACCGGTACTCCAAGAAATCTCGTGACTTTACTGAGGCAGAGGGAGAGTCAGGACTCTGACTCACAGCCTGTGCCTGCTCCCCACCCTTCCTAGACTGCTTCTGGCTCTAGAGTAGCAGTTCCTGGAATTGTTACTTTGTTTTAGAGCTGATTCTTAGCTCTAGGATGAGAATAGGAAGAGCAGGGGAGAGCTGTCTGGAGGAGGGAGCAGGTGTGTGTGTGTGGGAGACAGATAGGTCAAAGCTTGCAGTACTGGGCCCCTCATGGTGTGACCCTCTGGAGTGGTCCCTACAGTCGTGCAGTCTAGTCCAACCCAGCGCAAGATGGCAGTGGCTTCAGTGGTAGCTGTTTGGGTCTGAAGGTCAGCCATCCCCAAGGCTCGTGTATTGATATCTTGGTTGCTGTTGATGGGGTTTTGGATGGTGGATAGTGAGGGCACTGGCCCAATAGTGGATTCATCCATCAGTGAACTCCTGACGCCATGGTGTTATGGAAACAAGAGGGGAGGGCCTGGGTGGAGGGTGTGAGTCCCTGGAGGCATGCCCTTGAGGGTTATACCTGGTCACCATCCCTCCCGTCTCTCCGCTCCCTGGCTGTCATGAGGTGAGCAGTTTTGCTTCACCAGGTCCATCAGCCAGGATGTTGCCTCCTCACAGGCCTAAAACCAATGGGGTCAGCTGACTGCGGGCTGAATGAAGCCTCTGGACCTAAGTCAAAATGAATTTGATCACAACAGCAATAATCAGACTAACACAGACACTCACCACTTTCCAGAACAGTCTGGTCAGGTCCTGCTCTCCTCCAGAGGAAGCAGAAGGCCTTGGGCTTCACTTTGCTGAGCCAGGGACAGGAGGACCTGTGCCACCCACGGGAGTCTGAGCCCGGAAGGAGGCGAGAGCAGAGACCCCAGCTCTCACCTGGACCACTCTCCGAAGGCAGAGACAGCCTCTGTGCTGGGCGGCCGGCTGTCGCCGCTGCTGCCTGCCTGGGTGAGGGTGAGTAGGACAAGTGGGATATTTTATTTATGTGTTGTGCATATTTATTAGGAAGAGGTAAATAAATTAGCTGCCTGCCATCTGCACCACGGCCCACGTTGAGTTCCCTCCCTCCTCCGCCCCCGGGGGCTGTGCAGGCTGCCACAGCAGAGCTGGCAACTGCGGGAAGAGGGGGCGGCTTTTGGGTGGGACCCCCTTCCATGGTGTGCACAGCCCGGAAAGGGAACCTCCGAAGCAGAAGCTACCAGCCAACACCTGATCCAGGGATCCACGTAACAGCTCTGGAAAAGCCGAGGCCTGTCTTCCTGGCTACAGAGGCTCAGAGAAGGCGGCTCGCTTGCCGAGAGTCACACAGCGAGCGAGTGGAGGAGATGAGCCCCGGAAAAGGGGGGCCCAACACCCTGTGCAGCGTGCCGGAAGAAGGCTGGGCCCCAACACTACCCCTAACACTAGTTGCTGTGGGTTCACACCAGCTTCTTAGTTGTCCTGACCACCTCTCTGTTGAGAGGAAAAATAAAACGTGACAGACCAGACGCCAAGGCTGTGTGAAGAGCCAGAGCCCCCTCAAATCCCAGGTGCCCTTTTAGCCCACTGTGGAGGCTCCCCCCCCACACACACACACCTGCAAGAGCCACTCAGCCCCGGCACTGCTCTAGGTTTGCCAGATGCTGGGCTTCTCGAAGCCTCAGTTTCCTCCTCTGTGAAATGGAACAGCACCTTGGAAGGCACACGAAGGCTCTACACCAGCAGGCCTGTGAAAGGCTCGAAAACCCATCAACCAAAGACAGTGGGCTAGGAGAGGAAGCAGATACTGCAGAGTCCAGAGAGGGGTTGCCACTGACCCAGCGTCACACAGTGTTTGGAACCCTCAGGAGTGTAGACCACCTGCCTCCCAGGCTGTAGGCACTGAGCCGGGCCATGGCCCAGATCAACCAGAGCTGAATCTTTTATGAAGCACCATCAATCTCCCTGGAATCACGCCTGCCCTCAGCCCACAGGCCGCGCCTGGCCGCCTCTGCCTCCCTGCCCGGCCTTTTCATTAAATTAAGTGTGGGGATGCACGGTAATTGCTTTTGATTGTCCCCAAGGGGCCACTTTCCACCTCCCTCCAGGGTACCTACAGGCAGGGACTGAGGCAGGGCTCACTCATACCCTCCAGCCCACAGGACAGAGAGTTCAAGGTAAAAGAGTATTTTTCAAGGCATCTGACCCAACATCCTGGAGTGGACGCCTGTGAGCCCTGACAGGTGCCCATCATCCTCACAGCTACGAGAGACAGGTTCACTGGGACAAGTCAGCACAGTGCAGTTCTGTGGGCTCCCTTGGCCTGAGGGAAGCAGGGAAAGGGACCGAAAATGTATGATCCCACCCTGACCTAAGGCACCTGTCGGAGGAGGCCCTGTGAGCCACATCAAGGAGATGGGTTAGACTTAAAGAAGCATGAAGTAGCCTGAGGGAGCCATGTGCGGCACACAGACCTCAGCCCTGACTTCCCTCATGGGCTCTCAGGTACCAGTGGCATCGCTGGCCCCACCGTCACCCTGGCCCACCCCCACCCCTCAGCGCTTTCCTCTGAGGACCACACTGCTGCTCCCTCTGAGGATGTGGAAGGCCTATTCAGTGAAGGGGCAACAGGTGGGGGGTGACATGCAAGCCACCAAGTCACAAGGCAGTGCCTTTTAGACCCCTGCAGAACCCTGCATCACAGAACTCAGCACTGCCTCTAGCCTGGGGGGCCTCACCCCTGCTTCCTAGCTCACTCTCCAGCTCCCTAGACCACATGGTGGAAACCTCCATGCTGCAAACACCCTGGTGCGCATACTAGCCCCTGGACTGGGCCACCAGTGCTCCTACCACTGGAAACCCTCCTCCTCCTCCTCCTCCTCCAAGTCTTCCCTAAGCTGGTGACAGCACAAATGCCACCCTTCCTGACAGACCACCTTCCCAGTCTTTGAGCAGTTCTCCTGGCTCTGAGAACACGTAAAGAACACATATTCATTGCCCTCCCCGCCCATTCCGCAGCCCACCTGCCTTGCTTGTTCGTTCGTTCTTTGGCAGCCAGGCCAGGCTAGCTAGCAGCAGGGAGGTGGGGGAAGGGAAGGGAAGCAGCACCCCTGGCCCAAAGGCAGGAGGGAGACCACAAACGTCCTCGGCAACCTCCCCTCCCTGCTTGAGGTTACAGGATGGCCCTAGGAGCAAGGGGCCATTCTCACTGGATGAGAGGGAGACACGGCCTAGAACATGAGGAACAGCAACGCTCCCAGAGATGATGTGGCCATTACAAATGACAAGCACAAGAAATAACATCCGCGGGAGAGCCGCAAGGAGCCACATGCCAGGCCGATGGCAGTTCTCACGGCTTTTATAAGCGAGGCTGGAAACGATCTCAGTGCCCAGCAGTAGGGGAGCTGGTAAAGAAACCAGGCCCGGTGTGGTCACCCAATGGGGCACACTACAAGAAGAAGGGTTTTTAATAACCCAGGAAGGAACATGCTGACCTTGGGAAGCCTGTGAAGGCACAGCAAACATAAGGTTGTGTTGGCATGACAGACGAAAACAGAATCCACTAGAGTACCCCAGGGGCGCTGGGTCTTTATTATCAAGATGGTCTTCAGCGACAACAATTACATCCTGAATCTCAAAGACACCTTGGCAAAAGACTGATTTTTTTTCCTGATGTTAGCCAAAAGTCAGAATCATGCACCTATCTGTCCTGTGGGAAATGGTCGTGGCCGCACTCTTGTTTACTGGCGTTTTTCATTATTTAAAAGATTTAATGCCCAGCAAACACCTTGCAAGGTGATTTTTCCTTCTTTATCAGAAAGAGAAAAAAGAAAAGCCACATCACCGGCCTGCAAGATGAAATCAGGCAAACCTCTTTTCTTTCTGCGTCTCCAGCTCCTCGACTGTAAAATAGGGCCTTAGTTTGTTTTTCCTGACTATGATGAAATTCCTGAGGCTACTGATCTTATTATTATTTTTTTTTAAAAAAGAGATTAATTTTAGCTCACAGTTCTGGTTGTAATGTCTTAGGAATCATTCTTTTGCTGCAAAGTCCCAAGGCCACATAGACTATCATGTGACATATGGGGGGGGGGTGTGCACGCAAGTGTGTGTGTGTGTGTGTGTGTGTGTGTGTGTGTGTGTGTGTGTGTGTTTCTTATAAAGCCACTGGGATTTAATGATAGACTCACTACCCAAATGGCCTTTTTCTTTTTTTACATTTTAAAAATTATCTGTGTATGTATGTGTGAGTATGTGCACATGTGTGCAAAAAATGGCCTCAGAACCAGAAGGTATCAGACCCCCTGGAGCTGTAATTATAGGCAGTTATGAATCACATAGATGTATAACCTGAGGGTTTGGGCATTAGATGTATAAACTGAGGACATGACAGCTCCAAGGTATGGTTGAGGGGCAAGTTTTTATTGTAGATATGAAGGGGAGTACTGCCAAAGGCATCTGGAAGAGTCCAGAGCGGTGGGGAGGTAGTACACTGAACATGGCCAGCAGAATGCACTTGTCCATGCTAGAGGGTGGGCGAGAGAGAAGAGGGTGGGCACAGGAAACCAGGAGAGGGGGGCCAGGAGAGAAAGACAAAAGGGAGAGCCAAGACCGCACAGGTCTGAAATGACAGGATTATATAGGAATGAGGAGCTGGGGAAGGGAAGCCCATGAGTTGGAGTTTAGGGTAGGGGTGGGGTGAGGGGAGCTGAGCAGCACCAGGGTAGCTGTGACCCTGAGAAAGCCTGGAGGCTAGCATTCGCTTTGGTATGCTAATAGGCGCCACAGCTAGCCACTTCTCCCGACAATGACATTGAGGCTGGGAACACAACCCAGGTCCTCTGCAAGAACTGAGCCATCCATCCCCTGTCAGCCCCATCTTCCACCTTCTAAGATCCCAGGTCCTACAGGCAGGCAGAGAATGGTCCCCCAACCTTTTCAGCTTCAAACCCTCCCCTGTAAAAAGATATCTGTGATGCTTCCGCAGTCCCAGGTACGTGTTATGTTATTAATTAGCCGCATATCTCTCCATAATGTGTCATGTATAATACCCAGAAACAGAAAATCAAATGCCAACCAAAGCCTTGGATATTCTTTTCCACCTTCCTGTCATGGATGTGTCTCCACCAACCCCTAGCAGACAAGCTGAGCCTGTGCGTTCCTGCTGGGCAGGCAGGGTGCACCAAGCTCTTAGCCACTGTTACGGCCCCAGCAAACCACTGGCTCTTGACCTAGAGCTGGCCATGCATGGTGACCCGACTTTAACCCCAACATCTGGAAAGCAGAAGCAGGCAGATCTCTGTGAGTTTGAGGCCAGCCTGGACTCCACAGTGAGTTCCAGGTCAGCCAGTGCTATATAGTGAGACCCTGTCTCAAAACACCCAAAACCAATTATTCTGAGTGAGCTCTGTGGCTCAGCTGGTTTTGGCTTGGAAGAAAAAAAAAACAGCTGAAGGATCCACTCAAAGGACCCTGGCTACTGCTCCTCTCCTCAGTACCCCACTTCCCCACCTAGAACCCAAGAGAGTCAAACCAAGTGGCTTCTGAGGGTGGTCTTAAGTGCTGTCCACAGGCACGGTCTCCCTCGGCCCCTTTGCATGACTGTGGGGAGGTGGCCTCAGCCTGCTGATTTACAGCCTGGCCCAGCCTCACGGTGAAATACTGTTGCCCCTGCTGCCTGCCATCCAAGACTTCACCAACCCCAAGCCGCTACTCTGTACCCCTGATATCAATCTGGAGCCTAGCCTTCTGCACAGAAGGCAAGCTGTAAATCTCAGGCTGCAGGGTCTCTGGCAGGGAGGCATCATGGGAGAATTCATTCCTCACCCTGGGATAAATTACCTCCCAGGACAGGAAGGGGGAAGCAGTAGTTCATTTGGTTGAAGGGTGGCTGTTTGGATGGCTGTCTGCCAGATGGGATTTCCCAGCTCTAGACATTCCCAGCAGGAAGCGCCAGTGCCTTCCACACCAGCCCATCTCACTGTCTGCATCCCCCTCCTCTGGGCCTGAGGTACCCACCTTGCTGAGCAACTAGCCAAAGGGGATCCAAACCAGGGACTTTGAACTGCACAAGAGTCCTCCTCCTAACAGATAAATCACTCTTAGGAGGCAGGACAGCTTCATGGACTGTCACTGGTCCTATCAGCCACCCTCCAGGGCAGGTCCCTGCCCAGGAGCAGTTGGCTCACACAGAACAGACTCCATGTTCTTTTTGTGCTCGTTTTGGGTTGTGTTTTGTTTTGGTATTTTTGTCTTAATTAGTTTTATTTTTTTTTAGTTTGCTCTGACTTTCATTTTTTTGTTTATTTGATTGGGTGGATAGGGAGGAGTTGTGAAGGGGAAAATATGATCAAAATATAGTTCGTGAAAACAATTTTTAAATAAAAATTAAAAAATAAAAAGAGGCAAGGTTGACTAGCCTTTAGAGAGCTATGTGGTACTGTGGTTCTGTTGCTTAAGCTGGAGTGGGATGCAGATCACCCCGTGCACTCTCAAAGGTGCCCTGGCTCATGGGTTGTGTTTGTTTGTTTGTTTGTTTGTTTGTTTTGAGACAAGGTCTCTCTATGTCTCCCTGACTGTCCTGGAACTCCCGCTGTAGCCCAGGCTGGCCCCAAACTCACGGAGATCCACTTGCCTCTGCCTCCTGAGTGCTGGGATCGAAGGCGTGCGCCACCGCACCCAGCCCCAAAGGTGCACTATCTCGCTTTAGCCGGCTCTGTGCACAGCAGATCTGACAGCAGGGTGCAGAAGCGTGGGATGGCATGCCGGCACTGATGGAGAGGCAGGGAAAGAAAGCATCAACAGTGCCCTACCAAGGTAAAGGAACTTCCAGAAGGGCACGCTAGACATGGTTAACGGTGGCTCCCCAGCGGAGGAGACGGAAGGACGTGGTTTGGTGCAGAGTATTGTATCACAGCAACTGGACAAGAAACTAAGACACATGGAAACAGATCTCCTCATCCCATCCCCTGTGCTAGAGAGTTCTCTAGAATACTTTGGAAAGGAAGGGAGGACCAAAGGATGTTAGCACGTTCTAGATTAGCAGGTAACTGTTCAATTCCCTCCAACATGGTTCTGCTGACTGTAACATCAATACCTGCTTTCCCTGGGGTCTTGTCAACACTAGCTACTATGAATTTTTACATTTCCTCTTAAAATTGACATTGTGCTGGGGCTATCAAGATGGTTCAGTGGGTAAGGGTCCTTGCCACCTAACAGTGCAAGCCAGATGGCCTGTGTTCCACTCCTGGAACCCATGTAAAGGCAGAAGGCAAGAACTGACTGCCCAGAGTTGTCCTCTGGCCTACATATGTGCTTTGGCATGCGTTCTTACATGCACACAATAATAAACAAAATATTAAACTTGATCTTATGGGTTTGGAGAGGTTAAGAACATTAGCTACTCTTGCAGAGTTCAGTTCACATGGCTCACAATTAATTGTCAGTAACTCCAGTTCTGGGGGATCTGATGCCCTCTTCTGGTCTCTGAGGGCACCGTATGCACATGGTACACAGACATACCTGCAGGCAAAACACTTACACACATAAATAAAACCTTAAAAAAACACAAGCCTTTAAGAAAATTGATGTTGTGCTATTGTCTCTGTGGGTGTCTCCCCCATGCTACCGTAACAATTACCAAAGATGATGTGGCGGCGGCCATCTTTCTTCTTCACCCCGGCCATTGCTGCTAATAACTCCCTGTGCAGATTCCACCACTGCCTAGATTTCTTATCTCTTTTCATTGGAGGGATCTTTCTGCACTCAGGATATTATCATCTGCCAGTGTCCTGTGCCGTGAGTAGTTCTTCCTAGCCTAGGGGGTGGGGGAGGGGGCAGCCTGAACCTTGTCTGTGGTTTCTTGTGTCACAAACACTTTTTTACTTTTTTGGTTCCAGTTTTTTTCAGTTTGTTTCCCTTGTGAAACTGACCTTTGGAGTTTCTATTTCCTCAACTGATAATAAGTCGATAGCTCAGTCTGGCAAGGCCGTGGTGAGGAGGGAAGAATGTGACTTCAGTGTTCTCCCTAAGTCTGCTTAGTTGCTCGGCCCTCCAGCAGCCAGTGGGAGCCTTCTGAAGACGCCACACTCCCACCTGAAAACCTCTCAAGGGTCTGAGCAAGAATGAAGTCCAAATTCCTCTACAGCGCTGTTAGCTGAGCAGGTGGGAGGCGGCTGATCGGGCTGGGAGGGGAGTGTGGTAATAGACCTCCCTAGGGACCTCCCTAAGGACAGCAGGAGTGCAAGTTCAAAGACATGTGCCCTGTTTTTGAAGGAGAATGCTGTGAACTCTCTCCTCCCATTTTAAGTTAGCCACTGGTATTTCCAGCCACAGAGAGTCAAACAAGCCCTGCCTTGTAGCCGGCATCACCATTTTTGTTCTTCTGGCCTGGTGGGTCACCTTCTTGTTTTAGAGTCCAGCCAGACAGGTAGGACTCCCTGTCCTGGGATCAGGCTCTACAGGCCACAGTCCTGGGGAGGGGAGTCCATCCCCAAGCCAGGAAAGGCCCTCTAGGACAGGATGCACACATCTAAAGGACACCTTGGGGAAAGCGGTGTGGTACAAAACAGAACCTGGGCTCAGCAGCCTGGGTTCAGGCCCAGACCTGCTCTTCATTGTACGCACCCACGGAAGTCACTCAACCTTTCTGCCTCAGTTTCCTCATCTGACAAATAGGAAGTGAAAACAGTGCCTCTCTCAGCCAGGCATGACGTTGCATGCTTGTAATCTCAGCACTTGGAAGGCTGAGGCAAGAGAATTGAGATTTCAAGGCCAGCTACACCATGAGACCCTGTCTCATTGTACCAAAAAGCCTGAGGAGGTTGCCAAGTGGTAGCGCACTTGCCTGCCTCTGCAAAGCCCTGGCTTCCATCCCAGCACTGCCAAAAAAGCCAACACAAGTTCTTGCTTCATAGGGTTGCTATGAAAACTAATAGTTAATCTGTAAAGTACACAGAGCACGGTGTACAGCACACCCAAGAGCCACGGCACACCCGGGAGCCACGGAACACCCAAGAGCCACGGCACACCCGGGAGCCACGGCACACCTGAGTGCCACGGCATACCTAGGAGCCACGGCACACCCAGGAGCCACGGCACACCCGGAAGCCACCGCTGCTTAGCCTCCTCTCACCTGGTCCCTGCTCCAGGGTCACCTGACAGCACCACCCCCTCCTGCCCACTGTCCTAAAGGCTCCACAGGATTGGTCTGTGGTTTCCAAACAATTTCCTCTTCTGCTTTATTCACTGTATCCACATGTCACCTCCTTGGGGAGGGTTATCTGTTCATTTTCCTGAGGAGGAAACTGAGGCCCAGATGGGCTAATCAAGTAGCCATAGGAGCTGTCTGGCTTGAGGCACTCTTTCTTCTTCTTCTTTTTCTTCTTCTTCTTTTAATGTTTTTACTTCTTTCAGAATATTTTATTCACTTTTTCATAAGAAACAAGGAGTTTCTGCTTAAGATTATTTTAATTATCTATTTTAAAAAGTATATGGGGCTGGAGAGCTGGCTCAGTGGACAAGAGCACTGGCTGCTCTTGCAGAGGACTATAGTGTGAGTCCCACAACCTGTATCAGGCAGCTTACAACTGTCTGCAACTCCAGCTCCAGGGGGATCCCTCCATGGGTCCCAGCACTCATGTGATACACGTGCGTGCGCGCGCGCACGCGCACACACACACACACACACACACACACAGAGAGAGAGAGAGAGAGAGAGAGAGAGAGAGTTTGTTTTAATTAATTATAAATTTTAAAGAAGGAAGAGCATGATTTTATCCCATTCCAACATAGAAGCACTCATTGATTGGTCTCTGTCTCTCAAGCTTGTGGCCCTGGGGTACAGAAGGACACTTGGTCCTGCTCTGCTCTCCCTAACGAGGCTCTGACTTCATTTCTCTGCTACTATCCCACAAGGACCCTCCCCCCTACCTTCATCTCTCTGGCTCCTCACCACTCCTCTGCCTGGGGGCTGTTCATGCTCCCACTTTACGGAGAAGACAGGGGAGGCTCAGAGGTCCCACAGCTTCAGGACCCCGGCTGGGACTGAAGCCCCGCCCCCCCCCCAGGCGGTAGTCTAGACTAGAGGTTAGAGCAGGGCTGGGGAGGGGCTGCACAAGGCTGGGAAGAGCACTCAACTTAACGGGGATGCCCAGACCAGGGGGTCTCCCTCCTCCAGCTTCACTGTCCTCCCTGCAGGCATCACCTCACAGGAAGAATGTGAGGAAGGATGCCCAGGCCCTGGCTCACCACAGGAGCTCCCTGGAGGTGGTTCCTCTGCCTTCCCTCGTGTGTGTCATTAAGAAGCAGCTGAGTATCTCAGAGTGGACGGCAGACATGATGGCGGCTGGCATGACATATACCAGCAGGAAAGGTGGGTAACAGAAGTCAGCCCCTTAGGGGGTGGCAGGGAGGAAGTTGTAAGGTGAAGGGCTGCTGTGTCAGATGGGTGGTCGGAAAGGGACCCTGGACGGAAGGACGGTCTGACGGAGGCGACAGAGACTGCAGAAGTCCTGGGCTCCCTTTGCTCCTCTTGTGGGCTCTGCCTTACCTCTGAGTAAGTCCTGGGCCCCAGGGGTGATGTTTAAACAATGGGAGCCACCCATATGTGCTGTTCCAATGGAGCCCATCAGACAGGCTGAGAGGAGGGATGACATGGGTAGTGAAGAAGGAACTGAGGAGATGGCAGAGGACGGACAGTCTCGCTATGCTATAGAATCTTGGCTGGTCTGGAGCTCCATATGTAGGCCAGGCTGGCCTCCAAACCACAGAGATCTGTTTCCTTTTGCCTCCCAAGTGCTGGGAATAAAGGCATGGAAATGAAAGTGCTGTGAATAAAACCACGCTGGCTCTATGGGAGAATTTTTTTTTTTTTTTTTTTTTTTTTTTTTTTGTTATTGTTCTCACTAAAAATCAGGAAGATGCTGAGAAGTCTCGTTCTGGGCACACAAAAACTTGAGCTTAGGACATAGAAGCTGGGAACACGAGGGGACTTTGCTGCCTTCCTTCCGGGCTGCATCACTTGCCAAGTCTGAAGCACGCACTGGGAGAAAAGACGGACAGGGCTAACCTTCTGTGGTCTCAGAGCTGATTTCTGTTTTGTTTTCTTTTGTCTGTTCGGGTTGCTTAAATGATTGCCCACCCCCACCCCTGACTGCTATGGAAAGGTGGCACACATCTTTGTTCCCCCTAACACCTTTCTAAGCAAAATGTGGATCTTATGTCCCTCCACTCACAATGTAGAGGAAAATGAAATGTTCTAAAGACGGGGAGGGAAGGAAAAGCCCAATCATAGCTTCACACCACCCAACGGGCCAGGTGGAGGCGGGGCAGCCACTCACTGACATCACCCGCCTCGTCATGGGAAATAACTTCCGCCGTTCAAAGCCTTATTTGCATTTTTGGAGGCCCAAGGAGGCATTTAAAATCAGATTGTGTGTTGACATTACAGTTATTAAAACCAAACAAAAGATCCCTTCCTGAGTCTGGCTAGTTCTTCTTAAATTTATCGGGTCCCCGCTACCTGATTTAAAGCCCTGAGCAGATGTTTCACAGCAGGACGTCCATCAGCTCCAGATGCCGCTTTGTTCAAGCTGAGTGCATGGCACGCACTGGTAGCCACACTCACCCAGGGCCTGGGGCTGTGAGCATCCAAGGCTCTCTCCGGCATTTGGCATGCCCACAAGGACCATTTGTAACCCCTGCCTGCGGGTCTGACAGAGAGATGAGCAGCAGGAGTGAGTAGCCAATCACATTCCATCCTATCATCTTTCCCGTTGTCTCCTAGGTAACCGACACAGGGACACATCAGCTAACTGGGTACCACAGGACACAGGCGTGTGCGTGCACACACACTTGCATGCCATCCTAACAGCCTGTAATTCCAGACAGTTGGCACGCGCCTGTCAGCACCCTGGACAGCTCCGGGAGCCGCCTCGGGCCTGTTGTAGGCGCCTCTACCCTCACTGCTTCGCCACATCTGCCCTGTACTGTGTCAAACCTCTGTTTGGGATGTCTCTCCCAGCTGCTATTCACACTACTCAGGATCTGTGGAGTCAGCCCAAGTCCGGGGTTAAGTCCTCCCAAGGCGCTCACCAAAAAGTCCCTGCCATAGGGGCTAGATACCTTGCATCTCAAGATCTGGGCTCCTTCAGCCTTACAGCTCATCTCTGTCCTCTTGCCTCCTTTCCTGTCTTCAAGTCACACTGTCCAACATACACGACCCCTGAACACCCATACTTTTCTTTGCACCTGCTGCTCTTGGCCCAAATCACTGCTGAGCTGCTGGGCCTTCTTATTCTTCAGGCAACTGAAGTCACCTTCGTTGGCCACATGTGCCCTTCCTGAAGAAATCCCTTTCCCTGGGACTTTGCAGTATATCTCCCCCACGAGTCAGCTCACTTCAGGGAAGATTCTGAAGCTGTCCCTTTCACACTGACTTGGACACTTCTTTATCTCTCCCTGTCTTTCTTTGTTCACGGTGGGACCCTCCGCACCCAGAGCAGGGCTCTAGACATACTGGCGGCGGCTCCTTCATTCCTCATCTCTTTGGAGAGAATAGAGCATGATGACTTCTGATACTCCCCTGGCTAACATTCCAAAAGTCTGTCATAGAGCAGGAAGGACCGGCAAAGGACAGCCCAAATCAGGCCAACCCTGGGAAGATGCTGCGGGCCGGCAGTTGACCATCGCAGTTGGATTGCAGAGTCTCTTATCTCTCAGTAGCGTCCTCCAAGCACTGGGCACTTTGGATGTCTGTTGCCTCTCTGGCAGACTGGAGCAACTTTCAGCTAAAGACCTGCTTTTATTTTTTCTAACCATACAGTCACTGGTTCATGTGTATATATGTCTGTGTGTGTGGTGGTGGTGGGGTCTTTCATGAAGCATTTGCTGCAATAAATGGAAGAGAATGTGTCACTGTATAGGAGCATGAAGGTCAAGGTGAAGGTTCACTGGAGCATCTCTCTCTCTCTCTCTCTCTCTCTCTCTCTCTCTCACACACACACACACACACACACACACACACACACACACACACACACAGTGTGAGAGAGAGAGAGAGACAGAGAGACAGAGAGAGTTTTGAAGCAAGAATCACAGAACGCTCCCTGCAACTGCATGGCCATGTGTTTCCCTCTTCCAAGAACCTGGTTACTGCTCCAGGTTCCAAAAATGGTGCTGAGTAGTCCTATCACTTTAAGCCAGCCTCAGAGTGCAAGGCAGCGGATCAATCAGCCACACCACCGACTCCCCCAAATCGTAGCAATGGATCGCCTTGCACAGGCTACTCAACACAAAATCCACACTGGGTCCTGAGCTCTCTACAAATTGTGTTGTTTCCCCAAATCTAAGGTCAGATCAGCTGTAACCATCAGGAAGAAAGACCTCCTACTGTGTGCTAGTCCCTACACTAAGACAGGACAGCAGGGACTCTTCATGACACCTGCAGGGTGGGATAAAAAACAAAAAACCTAAGTTCCAAAACAGAGTGAAGAGCTTACCTAGCATACATGAGTTCAATGTTTAGCAATGCAAAAAGGAAGGGGGGAGATTAGCATGCCCAAGGTCACCCAGTTGGCACTTAGAGAAGCTGTCATAGTTAGCTTCAGCTGTCAATTTGACACAAACCTAAAGTCACCTGGAAAAGAGAACCTCCATGAAGTAATTGCCTCTATGGGCATGCTGTGGGGGAATTTATTGACTGCTAGTGCTGGAGGACCCAGCCCATTGTGAGCAGTAAGGTCCCTAGGCAGGTAGGCTTGGATTATATTTTTTTTCTATTTATTTTATGTATATGAGTGACCTGCCTTCATGCACACGGAAAGAGGGAATCAGATCCCATAACAGATGGTTGTGAGCCACCATGTGATTGCTGGGAATTGAACTCAGGACCTCTGGAAGAGCAGCCAATGCTCTTAACCACTGAGCCATGGACTATATTTTAGAAGGCCAACTAAACATGAGCCAGGGAACAAGTCAAGAAGCAGCAGTCCTTCATGGTCTGTCAGTTCCTGCCTCTAGATTCCTGCCTTGAGCTCTGCCCTGGCTTCCCACTATAATGGACTGTGACTTATAAGCAAAATAAACTATTTTCCTCCTTCAGGTGCTTTTGGTTATGGTGTTTATCACGGAATAGTTAAGCAAACTAGGATAGAGGTATTAGACTTGAGTCTGGTCCCCAAGCCCGCTCCTCTTCCCCAAGGCCTTACATTACCCAGCATGGTACCCAGAGGAGTCAGTGTTGTTCAAAACATCCCTTTGTCTGGGTAAAGCTCCCCTCTGAGAGACCACGGGAGCCCTGTCTCTGTGTTTTGTCCTCAGCTTAGCGACCTCCCACCACCCAGCCCTTGTCCAGTGGGACCCACATCTCAGAGCCTCTCATCAGTGGCAGGCCCACAGGAACCAATTTCCAGAGAAAGCCAGAGATTTTTGTCTATTGAAAATAGTAATTTCCTGCCTCAAGATGGCTGCACCCGCCACCCTCTGTTGGAGCGCTGAGGTCAAGGATCAATTCCCAACTAAGATTTTCCAGGAAATACTCAAAGGCTGAGTTCTGCCTGTCACCAGGGAGTGGCCTTCCCCCAACAGATGGCACCCATGGCAGGCAAAGCTGTCACAAGTGTCTCTGACCCCCATCCCTCACTGGTGTCACAGGCCTCATAGGCACCCCATATGTGTCTCATACATGCTACCCACCTGTACATACATGTACATACCCTGTACTGTGACTCACATGGTACCCTATGTACACCTGCCATGTGACTCATGCATGCCACAGGCCTGTGTGCGGCGCATAGAGCAGGAGAGCTGAACAAGAGAGAGAGCCTCGCTTTCCCCACAGGACAGTACAGCCCTCCACTTCAAAGCTGGATCTGGGCTAGGCGTCTGGGCAGGACTAAGGCCTTAGAACGAGGGCGACTCAGTCAAAGTGGCTCTGTTTCCAGAAAGCCCCTATCTGTCCAAAGGTGGGCGGTGTGCACCTGGCTGAGCTAGAGCTCCTTCTTGGTTCGCTGACCCCCTGAAGGCACTTCATACCCCCAGCGGACCACCCTACCTCCTTTGCCCTAGGCAAGAAACTGCCCCTTCTGTGTCCCTACGGTGCCAGGTCTGCCGCTCAGCTTCTCAGTGCGAGCCCCGTAAGACCCCAGCTCAGGCTTGAAGGGGGTCTAAGCAGAACAGATGGGCAGGACCAGTTCCCCAGGCCCCCTCCTCCCCAACCAGCGTCAGAAATGGATCCTTTCCCACGAAGCTGTGCGAGACTCAACTTGGAGGGGGGGGGAGAAAGCCACCTAAAGCTTTTGGGTCTCATAGATTTTTTTTTTTTTAAGTTCACATCTCAACTCTCCCCACTTCCGGGCTGTGTGACCTTGGGAACCGGGCTTCACCTCTCTGAGGCCATTCTCACCTGTAAAGTGGAAAGAACCACAGCGCCCCCGAGAGGTGGTTGTGAAGGTTAAAGGCAGGGGCAGGTGTGAGGCAGCGCCCGTGCCACCCAGTGTCGTCCTCAAATGTGAGCTATGGGGGCTGGGGGTGGTGGTGGTGGTGGCAGCCGCCTTCTGACTCGCTCGGTCCGGGACTCGCGGCCCTAGCAATTCCTAATTAGCATCAAACCCAAACTTTGCTTGGCGGTGACAGCCCGGCGCGGGTCCTCCCACTGTCGCTTTACCCTCATCCTCTACCCTGCGGGCGGTGCAGACAACAGGTAAGGGGAGGGGCAGCCTGGAGGTGCCGCGTCGCAGCGCTGCGGCAGGGGAATCCGGTCAGGGACCCTCATCCGCGTCAGTCTCTTTGTAACTTGGGCGGCTGAGGGCTCCGGGTGCGCGCAGCGTCGCAAGCCGGGTGTGCGCAGGAAAGTTGGGCGCCGAGCTCTGAGGAATCGGGGTCCCTGCCCTCCAGGCCCCGCGGGCGGCGCGGAGGAGGAGGCACGTGGCAGCTAATGGCCCGGCTCCGCTGCGGCTGTGCGCACCGCGGTCCTGTCGAGCTCTGGGCAAAGCGCGCGTCCCGCGGTGACCCTCCGGCCCCAGGGACGTCCGGCCCCTCCGCACCCGCGTCCTACCTTCGTCCGGCAGCCGCTGCAGGCAGAACGCGAGGTTCCTGCGCCAGCCCCGCATCCCCGCAGCCACCGGGCGGCTCCACCCGGCCTTGCCCCCGCCGGGCCGGGCGCAGCGCAGCGCTCCGGAGGCCGCGGGCCCAGCGCGCGGGGCATGGGCGGCCGGCTCCGGAGATGCCGCCGGCTCCGCTCCAGCTCCCGCGCCCGCCCGCGGCTGAGCAGCGGCTCCCCGAGAGCGCGCGCTTTCCCGGCGGGGGCGGGGCGGGGCGGCGCGGCGCGGGAGTCGGGCGGGAGGGGCGCCCGGAGGAGGAGGGCCTCGCACCCGCAACCTGCCAGCGCCGGCCTCCCGCCCCAGCGCTCTGCACTCAAGGATTCATGAATGAACGAATGCGTGGGGGAATGTATGCATATGTGCATGGATGAATAAATGAATGAATAGATCAGTAAGTAAAGGAATGAATAGATGAACGCAAGGATGAATGCCTGATTGCATCATGAATAAATGGATTAAAAAGTAAACGAATGAATGCAAGGGTGAATAAATGAATGCATGCACGAGGAATGAATGGGTTAGTAAGAAATGAATGGATGGGCGAATAAATGAACAAGTGGATAATAGACTAAAGGGGTGTGAATAAATGGTTGACTGAATAAATGAATGAGGTAAAAAAAAATAATCAGTGAGGAAATTAATGAAGGGAATAAGTGGCCGACTGCTAAATGAATTAATGTCCTCCAGCCTTACTTGTGACAGACAAAAGTCATCCAGGACACAGCCCTGAGGCCAGGGTCCCTCCTGTTCTAGAAGGAAGCCTGAGGCTTGCATCCTGCAGGTAAGGCCAGAGAGGCTCACGAAGGATGGAGCTTGTCTGAAGAAGCTTGCAAAGGCTGGATCTGGGGGGCATGGAAGGGTGTCTGCTCGGTTTGACTCTGTACCTAGAGATGGTTCCACACAGCCAAGTTGCCAGCCATTGAGCTCAGGCGATCTCAGCTCTGAGGAACAGTTTAGAGTCAGGCGTGTGTCATCAGTGGAGATGAAGGGTACAGGAGGGTCTCTCTGGTCAATAGAGAGGGAGCCTGCACAGAGCAGCCTATCCCGTGGAGTGATGGGAAGGTGAGTAGCTTCTACTTGGAGCCTAGGTCTGTCAGAACTCAACTGTGTGGTCTGTGAGGAAATCGCTAATCTCTCTGAGCCTCCCCTACTCTCTGAACCTACAAATCGGAGAACACCATAATGTCCCAGCAGTCAAGTCAGGCTGGAACATGAGCTTGTGTTTTAGAAGGGAAACTGCACAGTAGAACCAGGAACTTGATCCTATCAACCCAGCCATTCAAACTTGGGCCTTGGAAAGTATTGCCTTTGAAAGAAGAGTGTGGTGTCTGATCCTCAACCTTCGCGCATGACTGCTGTAATCGCCCTTTTGGCAAAGGAAGATACTAGGGCTCAGAAAGGTTAAGCACACTGCTCAAGGCCACACAGCCAGGAGCTAACCGAACTGACATTTAAATCCAGGTCTGCTCAGCCCCAAAGCACCCCAGTCAAGTACAACCCACCAAGTGACATACGCGCTTTGTCATTTATTTGTGCTCCTAACAACCCTTGATGGATCTCATCACAGCCTGGTATTCATTTTGAACCACTAAAGGCTTCGGTCAGCAGGGCCTGAGGCAAACTCAAGTTTGCAAAGTGAACTCCACAGAACGAGGCCTCATGGCTGTGTCTCCCACCTGAGAGTGAGTACCCCTGGGTAGCTGTGTACCCAAGAGGGGAGTGAGTCTCCCTGCGACAGGACAGCGGCTTCTCCCATCTGTGCCCAGAATGATGGTCTCTATGGCTGGAGTGCCCAAGTGCCAAGGAGGATGGGGTAGATTTGCTGATGGAAGAGGTACAAACGGCCATGTTCAGACAGGGGCCCCGGAAGAGGCAGGGACACTCAGGGTGCTGTACAGTTGGCAGGAGCAGGATGAAGAAACAGCCTGTGCGGGGAGTGGCTTCAGTGACACGTGGGTGCTGAATAGGCCACTGAGTGCCGTATAAAATAGCCATCTTGTCACGGTTGTGAATTCTGTAGGCAGGAATTTGGGCCCAGAGGAGGTACGACAGTTCTAGGAAGATAGGAAAGGTGGGACAAAGTGCATGACAGCTGGGATCCTCTGCAGACTTCCCTTGCTGGTTCCTGGCATTCGCAACTTTTGCGGGAATGGGTCCTCGAAGGAGGCTTGGGAAAGGACTGCTCCCTCCCCAGTTTGGGAGATAGGCTAGTCAGCTTCCTGTTACGCCAACACAGCTGAAGTCTTCAACTTTTCAAGAGAAAATGTTGGGTTTGACTCATAGGTTTGGAAGGTTCAGCCATGAGCATCCGGCTGGGCTGTGTTGGGGCCTGTGGTGGTACACATCTTAGCAGGAGCTCTCAAGGCTAGGAGGGAAGAGAGTGAAGGGTGGGAAGCAGGACCCAGGTTAGCCCCTGAGATAGCATGCTTCTAATGATCTGAAGACCTCTGGACTCAGCCCCTTTGAAGTCTTTCCACTTCCTATGAATGCCACCCTGGGGACCAAACCTTTAAAACATGAGTCTTTGTGGGGGTGGGGTGGGGGTGGAGGAGGGTCACTCAAGATCCAAATGACAGCAGGATGATCATACACAGATGGCCTATGAGTTAGGATGGGCTGACTCAGGACTCCTTGACTTGGTGATGCTGTGAAAATGACATATATTATTCTGTAAAAAGAGTAATCTATGCCGGGCCTGGTGATGCACATCTTTAATCCCAGTACTCAGGAGGCAGAGACAGGTGGATCTCGGTGAGTTTGAGGCCAGCCTGGGCTACAGAGCAAGTTCAGGACAGGCTCTAAAGCTACACAGAGAAATCTTGTCTTGAAAAAAAAAAAGTAATCTATTTTGTTCTTTGCTCTAGACAACCAGACATGATAAGGTACTCAGTTCTCGTCAGTCCCGACCATGAGAGGAATGACGTGAGATCTGCAGCAAGCTGCAGCTGGACTATCATGGGCCACAGGCCAGTGTAGCTCGAGTTTTCCTGCCTTGCCCACAGTCAGGACAAATCTTTGTTACCCGCCAGTCCCACAGCCGCTAAGACCCAACCAAGTAAATACAGAGACTTATATTGCTTACAAACTGTATGGCCATGGCAGGCTTCTTGCTAACTGTTCTTATATCTTATATTAATCCATTTCCATAAATCTATACCTTGCCATGTGGCTCATGGCTTACCAGCATCTTCACATCCTGCTTCTACCTTCCTGTTCTTACTTTTCTCCTCTCTGCTAGTCCCTCCTATACTTCCTGCCTAGCCACTGGCCAATCAGTGTTTTATTTATTGACCAATCAGAGCAACACATTTGCCATACAGACCATCCCATAGCAGGCCAGGGTGTTCCAGGAGCTCTCAACCTAGGATACTTCTGACATACAGTGGGTTTCTGTGAATAGAACCGCCCCCCGCCCCCCACACACACACACTGCAATGCACAGAGTAATGGGGCAGGAAGAACAGCAGCCCAGGACACCCAGAAACATCTCAGTTATGACATAAGTTGCACTCAGAGGAACAGAAATGCAAGGAAAAGTAATGGGGCAATGCGCTTCCTGTCCTCCAAACTGGGACCTGGCCTCTGGTGACTTTCTAATTTGGCCTCAGTCCTCTCCTCTGAAAAAGAGGGGTAAACTTCTCCCTGCCTGCAGGGGTTGGCATGAAGGCTGAATGAGTTCACATGAATAAAGCGTCTGCTGTCAGCCTCATAGAGAAGGCACCATGGAAGTGTACCCGGAAGAACAGTAGCCACAGGGAGAAGGCTGCCAGGGACCAGCTGATCAAAAAGCCTGCTTAGTACCTCAGTGGTACTCCAGTGTGCCCAGCCCATGCAGCTGGCATGCCTGCTACATGGTACGCATCCCCATCCTACATAACCCGGGCTTCTGAGCAGCTTGTCAGAAGGCTGGTGACAGCTTCATAACCGGCTACAGACAGGGACCAGACTCAGCCAAGGTCAGTTCCAAGAGGACACAGACCCTGGGCCCAGTCTGGCTTCCAGGCCTTCTAGCCAGGGTTCTCTGGGGAGCCAAGGGAGGGACTTGGCTCTGGGTGACCAGGGGCAGGTACTCTAGAGCTCCAAACACTGACTAGAGTTTGGGAATATGTCAACCTTTGGTGGGGGTAGACAGAATTGGGCCTGGTGATGGGGGGCAGACGGGGCTGAGACATAACACTGGGACAGAGGAAGGCACTGTTGCTAGTTATCTTCTTTAATGTAAAAATCGAACAGGGAGATTTCCTTGTATTTGACATGAATTGACGACAGCGTATGTGTTCAATTTATAGCCATGTGCCTATTTTGGGGTGTGCACTTCCAAACTATTTTGCCCACAAAAAGACCAGAAGTTCAGAGAAGCCTGGGCAAAAGCAATCGCCCTAGCACAGGCCGGCCTTCTGGGTGAGGATACCTGCAGTCAGCACTCACAGTTGCTCTGCAATTACTGCAGGACTCAGCAGGCTCCCAGCAGCCTTTGTGCTCTCACTGCAGCTCCTGTGCAAGGCGCCACATGGAACTGAGTGTGGCCCGGCCTCCCCATTGTTCCTAGCTGTTCCTCATTCTTTCCTGATGATTGCCACCACACAGTTGGCATTCTACATGCTTACATGCCCTTCGCCTTCTGAAACACAACCCACATCTTTCTGTTGGTCTCACTGGAGACAGTGCTGAGCGTTCAAAAGAGCCAAGGCTTTGCGGTCACATAACCAGGGCCCAAATCCCATATCATCATCTCATACATTCACTATGCGGATGCTTATTGAGCACCACTACTAAGTGTGAGCCACCATATTCCATGTTAGAGTACATCAGTGACTGGACCAAAGTTTTTGCTCTCATGAGCCAGCATGCCGACAGATCAGCTCACCTGCTACACAACCCCAGACAAATCACTGCATCTCTTTGAACCTCAGTTTACCCACCTTGGGAGTAGAGAGCATAGCTCCCTCTTTCCCAACCTTGCAGTATGGCTCTGACAAAAGTATGTAAGGGGTTGGGAACATTTGCAGAGGCATTCCGTGTGCCCAGATCCAGAAAGAACTGTTGCAGGGTATTTGACCACACGGTGTGAAGATGTGTTGCTATTTTACCTCACCTGCCTAAGGCACCTTCTGATTGGTTTGATAAAGAGCTGAATGTCCAATAGCTAGGCAGGAGAGGATAGGCGGGACTTCCAGGCATAGATAGGAACTCTGGGAAGAATCTGAGAAAAGAAGGTATGTATGGATGAACTAACTGTTGCTCCTTCCAGATGTTTGCCAATTCTGAAGCCTTGTAGGAAAAGGGGACAAAAAAAAATAGAAATCTTCTTAAAAAGCAGCAGGAATGACAGGCATGGTAGTTTAAACCTCTAATCCCAATCTTGGAGATGAAGAGGCAGCAGCATTGCATGTTTGAGGCCAACCTGAGCTAAATAATGAGACCCTGTCTCAGAAAACCAAGGGCTGGGGGTGTGACTCAATAGCAGTACAAGTTCCTAGCATGTGAAAGGCCTTGAGTTTGATTGCACATCTGTCACCCCCTAAAAAAGCAGTAGGACATGATTTTTAACCTCATTACACTTGGGAGACAAAAGCAGAGGGCACACCCCAGTAAGGTGGCGAGGCCTCACTACTAAGTAGTTTAGGCTTTCAGTTGGGACTACCAGATGTTTATGACCCAGGAATCAGGGGGGAACTAAGGAAGACCAAACTGATAGCAGTTTCAGCCCAGACTCAAGTCAGTTCAGTTTTTAATTAATCAACTAATTTATGTTTGACAGGATCTCACTTTGTAGCTCTAGCTGGCTCTAGCTTGCTATGTAGAGCTGGCTGGCCTTGAACTCATAGAGGTCCACCCTGATTCTGCTGCCAGAGTGCCGGGATCAAAGACATACAGCACCATGCTTTACGCAATGCAATTCTTAATTTGAATAGTGATATGTCCTTGGTGTGTCTACAGTCACAGGAAACGGCACCCTTCTCGGGAGAACGGTAATAGCCAGCTTCTTCAGTGTTTCATGCACAATATCTGATTTTCATTTTTTTTTTTTTTTTTTTTTTGGTTTTTCGAGACAGGGTTTCTCTGTGTAGCTTTGCGCCTTTCCTGGAACTCACTTGGTAGCCCAGGCTGGCCTCGAACTCACAGAGATCCGCCTGTGTCTGCCTCCCGAGTGCTGGGATTAAAGGCGTGCGCCACCACCGCCCGGCCTGATTTTCATTTTAAAAACAAGTTTTTGACAGCTTGTACCAGTCAACAGGCAAGATGGGAAGAGAAAAACAAACAAACAAAAAGCAGTAGAAATAGACCAAGAGGCTTAGTATTGTCGCTGTAGACAATGTTATCAAGCACAGGCTTGGAAATGGATGAGAGCAACGCGTTCGAGAGACTGCGACATGATGGAGAATTTCATCAGAGAACCAGGATCTATAAGAAGTCGTCAATGCAGATTCAAGAACCAAAAATATGTTCAAATCCCCTGACATCAAGAACCTGATCCATGAGCTTACAGATTAATAAACATATCTGCAGAGGATTAGTGGACTAGGGAGACAGTTCTTCAACAGATATGCAGAGAACTGTTTATGTATAAGGAACTAATGAAAAACACAGAAATGAAACCTGGGGACCAGGAAAAACATCTGCTATTCATGTGACTGATCCCAGGAGAGAAGAAGAAATAAAATGGAACAGAACCAATATTTTCCATAATGACCGAAAAAATTCCAAAATTAGTGAGGAAAATAGACATCAACTTTTAAAACTTTTGTTTTATGTATATTGGTGTTTTGCCCATGTGACAGTGTTGGAGCCCCTGGAACTGAAGCTACAGACAGTTGTGAGCTGCCATGTGGGTGCTGGGAATTGAACCTGGGTCCTCTGGAAGAGTAGTCAGTGTTCTTAACCTCTGAGCCATCTCTCCAGCCCCCCTAGACAACAACTTTTAAGTGGGATAAATGGAAGAGAAATCATATTTAAAAACATAAATATAAAATTTCTAAAATTCAAAATCAAAGTAGGCACAAAAGAAGCATCTTACTTGTGTGTAGAATCTGCAAAATGAAGGCCCCAGGAGCAGAGACTTGAAGAACGGTAGATGCCATGGGCTGGGATGTCGGGACTGAGGAATCTTAGTTAAAAGAGACAAATTGGGAGCTGGAGAGATGGCTGGCAGTTAAGAGCACTGGATGCTCTTGCAGAGGACCTAGGTTCAATTCCCAGGACCCACAAGGCAGCTCACAACCATCAGTAACTCCAGTTCCAGGGGATCTGATGCCCTCTTCTGGCCTTCTCTGGCATTGCACGCATGTGGTGCAAAGACATGCATGCAGACAAAACACTCAAACACATAAAAATAAAAGTTTTTTTTTAAGAGACGAAATTTGAATCAAATAGAGGAACAAATTTAAGAATTCAATTGCACAGCAGGGTGACTATAGATATCAATGTACTGTATATTTGAAAATCATGTCAATCATGGTGCACAACTTTAATTCCAGAACTCAGGAGGCAGAGGCGGGCCGGTCACGGTGAGTTTGAGGTCAGCCTGGTCTACAGAGCAAATTCTAGGCCAGCCAGGAATACACAGGGTAACCCTGTCTCAAACAAACACACAAAAAAAGTGTTACATGTTTTCTGGGGTTCAAACTCATGACAGCAATGGGGAAAGTTTAAATGAAACTAAAATAGTCTAGGGCTCCAGCATTGTTCAAAATGTGGAAAAGTACAGATTTGCACTGGACTCCAATGAATCCGAGTAAAGTAACAACTAAGGTAGCAGACAATGTGTAGTCGATGTCCTCACACAGGACACACGAAGCAGTAACAGTTACTTCTTATTTATTTATTTATTTATTTATTTATTTATTTATTTATTTATTTATTTGTTGTGTGGCAGAGGGTGCCAGTTCTCATTACAGATGGTTGTAAACCACCATGTGGGTGCTGGGAATTGAACTCAGGACCTCTGGAAGAGCAGTCGGTGCTCTTAACCTCTGAGCCATCTCTCCAGCCCCAACAGTTACTTCTTAATTCCCTTCAGATAAGGAAAGAAAAGAAGCAAGCAAGACAGGCAGGACCAACAAATATTAAGCAGGGTTCGTGTGAAATGGAATTAGTTCAGTGAATAGTTTAAGTACTTGGAGCCAGGAGTAGGCTTGGTAATGGGAGCAGAGTCTCTTCTGCCATGCGGAATAGTAAGAATGTAAGGAGGAGACGGCTTGGGGAGCTGACTCAGTGGATAGAGAGCCTGCTGTGTCTTCGTTAGGGTTTCTACTGCGGTGAAGAGACACCATGACCATGGCAACTCTTGTAAAGCAAAGCATTTAATTGGGGCTGGCTTACAGTTTCAGGGTTTCAGTCCATTATCGTCTTGGTGGGACATGGCAGCGTGCAGGCCGGACCGGAGGTGGGATCCCCAGCACCCATGTGAAAACCTGGCATGGCAACCTGCACCTGTAACGCCAGCTCTGGCAGGGCTGGGACAGGCATATTTCCTAGCCTAGTCTAGTGAGCCCTGGGTTCAGGGAGAAACCCTGTCACAAAAAAATAATATGGAGAGTGGTTGAGGAAGATTAACATTCTAGTGTTAATCTTGGCCTCCATCATGAACTTGCATGGACAGGCAGACCAGTACACAGATGTGCACAGACCAAATACATACAAAAATGGAGACACACACACACACACACACACACACACACACTCAGTAATATGCTGCTGCCGTTGGAGTGAGACTTCCTGATGAAAATGGCATTTCAGTTGAGCTTTTAACGACAGGCAAGAATTTCACAAGAGGAAAGCAGGCCCATAGGAAACACAGACTGGTCGGTAGTGTGTGGTGATTTGAATGTAATTGGCCCCCACAGGCTCATAGGGAGTGGCACTACTAGGAGGTGTGGCCTCGTTGGAGGAAGTGTGTCTCAGTTCACTTCCTGCTGCCTGTGGATCAAGATGTAGAACTCTCAGCTCTTTCTCCAGCGCCATGTCTGCCTGCATCCTGCCATGTCCCACCATGTAAGCCAGCCCCAATTAAATGTTTTCCTTTATAAGAGTTGCCGTGGTCATGGTGTCTCTTCACCACAATAAACACCCTAACTAAGACATAGTGGCAGTGGGGAATGAAGAGTGTGGTTGAACAACATATTTATGTATGCAAATTATGAAGGAAAAAGAACAGTGGAGACTCTAGGATTATATTAAGCTCCAAAATCATGAAAGCAAATATTTAAGAGACATGGGTTCATCTAGTTCATTAGCCCACACTTTGAGGGTACAGCTAGGAAGTCATGGAAATGGGAACTTGAAATGGCTGGTCACACTGTACCCATAGTCAAGAAACAGATAAAGATGACACTGGTACTCAGCTCACTTCCTTCCTTATGATTCAGTCCAGGATTCCAGCCCATGTCCCCACCTCAGTCAAACCTTTTGATGTAGCAGGAAGTATGTCTCCCTAGTAATCCTACATCCAGTCAAATTGACAGCCCAGTGTGGTGGCACACACCTGTGATCCCAGAACTTGGGAGGTAGAAGCAAGCAATAAAGGTCATCCTCAGCTACATATGGATTTTTGAGGCTAGCCTGGGCTATGTAAGACCCCGTCTCAAAGATAAAAAAAAAAAAAAAAAAACAGAACAGTGACCCCCACCCCCAGCTTGGAACCAAGTGTTCCAACACACGAGCCTTTGAGGGACACGTCACACTCAAACCCGAACAGACTATAACACAATTGATCTGGGGTGTGGAGACCTCATCCTGTGGCTCAGGGGACATCAGCCTGGAGACAGCAGCAGCAGAAGCAAGGGACCGATCAGGGGCTCATGTGATGTCTGTGGAGATGGCTGGAGATGAACAAGTACATACAGGTACCATGTATGATGTGGTCATTTTCCAGGACAGACAAGTGACTCCATGGGAGCACATGCTTTGTGAAGGGGAGACCCATGGAAGGTGTCTGTAGTGTGCCAAACGTCGCCCCCTACCCACACAGTATGGTAATTACAGGGCAGAAAAAGAAGGGGGCCTGAAGTTTCCTTTTTTTGACCTCTAAGTTAGGTCATTGCTAGCTGCAGCTGAGGAAAGGAGGTGAATTGTAACTTACAGAATGTCAGTGAAAGGTAAGTGTCTCTTGCAGCCAGCCATTATAGAGGGGTCGGTAGGGTGGTGAGGGCACGCAGGAGGGAGAGGCAGGTGGATCTCTGTGAGTTTGAGGCCAGTCTGGTCTACATACTGTATTCCAGGACAGCCAGGGCTACATAGTAAGACCCTGTCTCAAAAAAAAAAAAAAAAAAATCCCCCTATAAAAAACAAACCAAGTTGCTTTTTTTCTGGAAGCCAAATTTCTTTTGTTGGGGAGAATTGTCATTGTTTAGCCAAAGTGGAGGTGCTTTACAAAACGACATTCTAACATGGCCTAACCATGGTGATAACTGGTTGTTGTAGCAAACAGATCCCCAATTACACAATGGCTGGACTATGACAGAAGTTGTTTTCAGTCACCCTCTCCATGAAGCCACTCAGGGCCCAAACCTCCTCCATGCTGTGGCCACCCTTTTAACATACCCCTATGTTAGCTGACAGGAGGGGAGCCAGAAGACCCATGGCTTTGGGGGGTGTTTACGGTTCAGGCCTGGAAGTAGTGAACATCACCTAAAAGATGAACGCTTAAAAACTCACTGCCTTAGATCAGGTGCCCTTGGGGCCAAGCATCAGGGGCCCTCTGTAAGTGCTTATTAAAGGAGAATGTTCAGAGTGAAAGGACTAAGGGTAGAATCCAGCCTCTGCTCAGGCCACAGTCTCAGCAGCAGCCTCCTCTCACAGAAACCCTACTGAGACGTTTTTTTGTGAATCCCTCGTTAGCAGACTATCTGGTGCCAGGATCTCATACCTGGGAAATGAGTTTACATCGAAGCCATACTTCCTGCTTCCAACCGCTTCCCTGGCTTCCTGGGAACCAGAGAGCATGTAAGAACGGATTCCACTTCTACCACACAGGCTCCGATTTCGCTCTTTATATCCCATGATGCTGTCTGTCACTGGTGCCGGGGTCTGAACCAGCCTTGGAGGCCCTGCCATGCTTTTGCTCTTCTGTCTATCTGTCCGTTAATAACTATTCCAGTGAACACCTTCCTACCCAGTAATCTTCCCCAGTGTTCTCTGACCACCCCACTCCCGAAGGCATGACAGGGCAAACAGAATTGTGCCAGGACAAGGGCTCGGGAGAAGTCTGGCCTCATCTTGAGCCCCAAGGAGTTCCGGGACAGGAACAGTGCTAAAAAGATCCCTCCTCTATCCCATGGTAGAATGATCTCTTCTCTGTGATGTTTTATTTGTGCTTGGATAAATAAAGCTTGTCTGAAGATCAAGGGGAAAGGGCCAGCCATTTTACGTAAACAAATTCAGGCAGCACACGCCCTT
Source organism: Peromyscus maniculatus bairdii (assembly GCF_049852395.1). NCBI lineage: Eukaryota > Metazoa > Chordata > Mammalia > Rodentia > Cricetidae > Peromyscus > Peromyscus maniculatus. The sequence continues at coordinate 114,105,358 of NC_134854.1, forward strand.
AATCTGATCACTTATCAGGCAGGGTCTCTGTGTGTTCAAGGCCATACTAGGGAACAGAGCCAAGCATGGTGACACATGCCTTTAATCCCAGTACCAACCATAGAGACCTGGAGGTCTGTACAGACAGGCAGTGACAAGGAAGTGAAGTAGCTGGGCTAAGAGCCAATGAGAGGGCAGAAAAACAAGGCAAATAAAGGCGTGGGTAGACAGGAAGTAGCTCACATTTGGAAGCTGCTGAGTTGGTGAGGTAAGGTTGGCTAGTGGCTTTTCCTATTTCCCTGATCTATAAAGCTTTCACCCCTATATTTGGCTCCGTGTTTTTTTATTTAATAAGACCATTCAGAAATTCATCTACACTTCTCTGACTTCCTCCAGTCTCCAGTGAAGTGCATCTGGGAGCAGTGGGCTGGAGCACGAATCCTAATTGATCTTATTAAAAAAAAAACTCGGAGTCACATATCAGGGTGAAAGCTGAAAGATCAGAGAAGCAGAGCAACCACCTCTATGAAATCCTCAGCGGAAAAGGGTTCTCCGCTCCTGTCTCCTCCCACCTTATATTCCTCTCTCCACCCAAGCCATATCACTTCCTGTCTCCACCTCCCTAGTGCTGGGATTAAAGGTGTGAGATCTCAAGTGCTAGGATCAAAGGTGTGTGCCACCACTGCCTGGCTCTGTTTCTCTTTTAGACTGGATCAGTCTTGTGTAGCCCAGGGTGGCCTTGAACTCACAGAGATCCATCAGTCTCTGCCTCCTGAGTTCTGGGATTAAAGGTGTGTGCCACCACTGCCTGGCTTCTAGGGCTAACTAGCAGCTGGCTTTGCCCTCTGATCTTCAGGCAAGCTTTATTTGTTAGGGAAATACACAAAATATCACCACTGTGGGCAGCCCACACTCCCAGCAGACGGCATGGGTAGGGTTAAGGCTGTGTCCTCTGCAGCAGGAGAGAAAGGCTGTCTCCGATAAGAAGAGACAGGGGCTCCACGGGTGGTGTGGAGGTTTGAATGAGAAATGTCTCTCAAGGACATTTGAGCACTTGGTCCCCAGCTGGTGGTGCTGTTTGAGGGAGCTTGGGTGGAAAGTGGAGACAGGCTTGAGGAAGTATGTCACTGGGGTTTGAGAGGGGGTGCAGTGAAGAAACGGCGGATGTGACTGCTCCATGATACAGTTATGGTTTGTATTGTAGATATGAGGGGGAGAACAGTCAGAGGCACTGAAGAGTCCAGCGCATAAAGAGAAAGAAGTAGACTGGACACGGCCCGTTGCTTGGACGTAGCCAGGGCTAGGGAAGTGGGAGAGAATAGTGTAGATAGCAAGAGATAGAGAACAAAGCATGGTGAGGGACAGTAATAGAATAAGAGAAAGTGGATAGCAACAAACACAGAGAGAGAGACAGACAGAGACAGAGAGAGAGGGAGAGAGAGGGGGAGAGACAGAGACAGACAGACAGACACAGAGAGAGAGACAGACAGAGAGAGGGGGGAGAGACAGAGAGAGAGACAGAGACAGAGAGAGAATAGTGGGTTATAAGGAGGGTGAGTAGCTGTGGGGAAGGAAGGACCAGGAGACTGGCATGGGGCTTTGAAATGTATAAAAGTACTTGTGAGTAGGGATTGAGGTAATCTGGAGGCCAGCATGGGCTTTGATATGCAGCCACAGGTGTGTAGGTCAATGGAGAGCCATGAATCCCTTCTTCCAGTGATCAGGGAAATGACTCCTTTTAACATTCAGATTTCACAAGTTCCTGATGAATGCTGGCTTTTATCCAATCACCAGAAATCCTCCATAGACCAGGTTGAGGTCATTTCTGGATATTGGACAGCCTGAGACGAACAATTGGGAGTGGGCTTTGATGTTTCAAACCCTTATACCATTCCCAGTGTGTTTCTGTTCCCAGTCTCTTTGTCAGTCTCTGTATCTGTCTTTGTCCCTGTCTCTCTGTGTCTCTGTCTCTCCCCATGACCTCTCTCAGCTTCATGCTTTTGGTTCCAGATGTGAGCTCTCAGCTTGCTCACACTCCCATGCCTGCTGCTTGCTGCCATACCTCTCCACCACAGCAGACTCTTCTCCCTCTGGAGCTGTAAGCTCAAATAAACTCTTTCTTTTATACATTGCCTTGGTCATAGCCGCAGAAAAGTGGCTGATACAGGTGAGGAATTAGAATATCTAAGCTCTCTCCACCCCCCTGAGCTGGTCATTTCCCAAGGACACGGGGAGGAGAATGGGGGAAAAACTGAACATCATTTGAGAGAAATGAGTGGCTGGGGAAAGAGACTGTGCTCCAGGCAAAGGGATCAGCCCCATGGCCCCTCAGCTGAGATCTGAATGGAAGGAGGAGACAGGGACACAGCTGGTCATCAGGTCATCACACCCCCATGCTCAGGCCTGTGGCTGGGGGTGGGGTGGGGTGGGGTGGCTGGCTGCTGGTTGATTTGTGTTTCTTTGCCTTGGCCTAGGATGGCTCTGTGTGGCTCACATCCTCCACTGGGAGAACCAGGAGATAGTGATGCTAGGGCTCTGAGAATGTCTCATCTGCCCACATCTCACATCCTATATCTTACAAAATTAAAAGATAAAGAAGGGGATAGGGAGAGGCATGAGTTAGGAGTGGCTATTTCCATCTCCCCCACTGGCCCTGTGTCCCCTTTGCTGGCCCTGGGCCTGCCACCAGACACTTGGTGGCATGCTACTTCTTTACTTTCATTGCTTGTTGTAGCTCACCTCTCACAAAGAATTCCAAGGGAACATCTAGAAATGCCATGTCCCATGTCCCATGACAGCATACTGGGGAGAGCAATTCAATGAGTGGCAGCCAAGTGTCAGGTCAATGCTAGACACAGCACCGTGGACCTCCTATCACCCAGGGACCAATGTTGTGGAATAATCTTTTTGTATACTGTAAAGATGTGTCACTCAGATTGGTTTAATAAAAAGATGAATGGCCAATAGCTAGGCAGGATTTTGGGGGCAGAGAGGACTGGGAAGAAAGTGGAGATGCCAGGGATGCAGAGCAAGCAGGATGGACACTATGGAGATGAGGTAATAAAACCATAAGGCAGAAAGTAAATTAATAGAAATGGGTTAATTTACATTATATATATTAAGAGCTAGTTAGAAACAAGCCTAAGCTATTGGCTGAGCTTTCATAATTAATAAAAGAAAAATCTCTGTGTTTACTTGGGAGCTGCAGGTAGGACAGAAAGACCAATTACAGACCAATGCTCCCAGAGTGAAGGGACCACCCAACTTTATCTTGCTTCACTTTCCTTCCTTCCTTCCTTCTTTCCTTCTGTCTGTCCTTCCTTCTTTCCTCCCTTCTTTCCTTCTGTCCTTCCTTCCTTCTTTCCTTTCCTTCCTTCTTTCCTTCCTTCTTTCTTTCCTTCCTTCCTCCCTTCTCTCCTTTTTTCCTTCCTTCCTTCTTTCCTTCCTTCCTTGCTTCTGTTACTGTGGTACAGCTTCTGTAGGGCTAATGGATTCATCCCCTGTTGTCCCTGGTCTGACAAGAAGCAGGGACATATGACATGGGCTAATTCTTCTAAGCATCAAAATGACTCTAAGAAGTAGTTTTTTTTTTCATTCCAGTTGATTTTTGGAGGTGGGGATTGAGACAGGGTTTCTTTGTGTAACAGCTCTGGATGTCCTGGAACTCACTCTGCAGACCAAGCTGGCCTCAAACTCACAGAGCTCCACCCGAGTGCTGGGATTAAAGGCATGGGCCACCACTGCATGGCTCTTTCATTCTGATTTTAAGGATGACAAAACTAAATGATAAAGGGTTGAGGCAATTTACCCCAAGAAGTGGCAAAATGGTTTTGTGGCAACCTGGCACCCAATTTGGCTCAGGGAGTCTGTTTGTTGAATGAATGAGTGACTTTGCCCCACCCAAATGGGGAAACTGAGGTCAGGCATTGACTGTACTGCCTCCAAAGCTGTGTGCCCCCCCCCCACATAGGCTCCTTTGGCCCTCATGTTCTGGGTGTGGAGGTCCAATCAGAGTGACTGGGTTTCCAACTGCTCAGAACCTCCTTAGTGCAGGAGCCCAGCATACTTGAAAACCACCATGCACTCTGACCTCAGAGGCAGTCAGGGAGTAGGAGAGGGCTCTGGAGTGTCATTAGGGAAAGTCATGGAGCTGAAGAATGAATGCCCCAGAGCACAGTGTCTTTCCTGTTACTTGTGAGCAGTGGTCCCCACTAAGAACCTTGTCTAAATCTACTGACCTGGCCCCACCTTCTGCTTCCTCAGTCTAGAAAATTGTTCTATATTCTGCATGGCTCTTCTCTGTTCTGCCTGAGCCCATTGCCCTAGTACAGGAGCCTCTGGTCAGACCCAGGGCTTCAAATTCCAAAACCCAGAAGTCCAGACTCGGGAAAATCAAATGGCATCTTACCCACAAATCCTGGCCTTGGTTCTTAAAGTCCTATCATTTGAAAATCATTGAAATCTGAAAAATCCAGCCTTTGAGATTCCAGGGCTGGCAAGATGGCTCAGTGGGTAAGGGTGTTTGCTGCCAAGCATCATGACCTGAATTCGATCCCCAGAACACACATGATGGGAAGAAAGAATCAGCTCCAGAAAATTGTTCTCTGACCTCCACATGATATGGTATATCCACACCCACACACATACACAAAATAAGTAATTCTGAATGCAAACAAACAACAAAATAAGTAATTCCAAACACAAACAAACAAAAACCTTCCAGGCTTCCCCTACCACCACCTACATTCCTGCTCTATATTCTTCCCTGACAAACACATGTTGGGATGAGTGTGACTCCAGAAAAGAGGAGAGATTCTCTCTCTCTCTCTCTCTCTCTCTCTCTCTCTCTCTCTCTCTCTCTCTCTGACTAGCAAGACTTGATTTGGGGGTTGACCAGATAGCTCAGTAAAGGTTCAACTTGAACTGGCTTTGTTGTGTGGGAGCCTGGAGACCTTGAATACCGCTGTGAAAACTTCAGACTCCCTCCTGAAATAGGCAGACCTAATTGTCCTTTGAGGATGAAGAGGCTGGAGTTTGCCCAGTTTTGGATGTCCAGCCTACAGTGTAGCAGAATTTATAACCCTCAGCCCCCTAGCCTGTCTTCTTCTAGCTGCCCCAAGGCTGCCATGTGACAGCAGTTCCTAGTTGCCGTTGGCCATTAGACAGATGTTTCTGTCTGCAGGACAGTATGCTGTGGCACAGATTGTCCCTGGGCATAGCTGGGCAGAGGCTCTGGATCCAAGGCATATCTGATTCAGAATGGGAAGCTTGTTCACCAGCATTCCCAGCTTGCCTCAGGCAAAGGCCGGTAAACAGAGCTGTAGGGAAGGCAGTTGGAGAGAGCTCAATATTTGATGAACACCTACTGCATGGCAGCCATTATCTGTGGGCACACAGAATCTTTGTGCTGAGTTTTGGTCTAGCTAGAGAGACAGATGTTGATGAAATAACCGCTTGAATTAGTACACACCTTTCAAAGTCAGCCAACCTTACAAGGCACATCGAGGGTGCTCCAAAGCCCAGCAACTGCTGTTGCTGTCACCTGCCTAGCTTCATGTTCTTACCTTTTGGATCTTCCTCTGGGGATACTTCTGCCTTCCATCCACCCTCATGACCCAGGCACGATGAAGTTAGGGCCACTTTGGGTTAAGCACTGACTTTAACACATCAGAGCACTCCACTCTGTGACCTCTGATGATTGGTCAGAGATGTGGTTGGGACCTAAGTCTGGTTTTTGCAAAGACAACCGAGAGAAAATGAAGCTCCTACTCAGCTGGGAGTTCTAAACTGGAAGGTCAAAAATCTGGAGCCACTCTGGGGCCCTAAGGGAGAGTTCACCAAAGCCCGGAGCCCAAGAGGGGAGGTGAGAGACCTGTCATTGGCAGACTCCAGAGGTGCCGTTTGAGATCCTAGATCCAGCATTACTCAAAGCCAGACACCCCCAGGCTTTTCTGTTATCAGAACCAGCAATCACCCTTTCTGGCTTAAGTCTTGCTAGGTTTGCTTACCCATCAATTGCAATGAGAGCTTAGTCTGATGCTAGGGGACTAAAGGGTCGAGGAAGGCTACCCCAAGACAGGACATTCATGCTGAGCACTGAAGGGCAAGGAAAAGAGGAGATAAGAGACATGTGTGAACTCAGCAGTTTGGGGAATCTGAAAATCGTGAGAGAGTCAGGAATATCTGAATTCATATTTTGTGGCCAGAGTCACTATGGGGGTAGGCCAGTCACAATTACACCCACTGCACATGTCAGTCTCTGCATTCAATTTCAGTAAACATGGAAACGGTCATCTGTATCCATCTACAGTAAGACCTATGCTCTAATGTACTCCCTGTGTGAGCAGAAGATGGTCTTTCTGTTCTGACCAGTCTCAGGAGAGCAAGGCCCAAGCGGCCTTCCAAAAGCACCCAAGCTTCAGGCTGTGGAGGCAGGGAAAGAGAGAGAGGGAGGGAAAGAAAAGGATGGGGGTGGGGACAGAGAAAGAACAATTAAAACAAAAAGCAATAACAAACTGTAAATGGACCTACTTTTTAAATACAAATAAGCATTTCATAATTTACTAGCTTTATAACATCATATAATTTTGTGGGTTCGACTTTCTCCAATTTTAAGTGTTTGTTTTTTCATTATGAAAGTCGTAAAACTCCTTTTTGGAATGTGCAGAAGAGAATTGTAACTCTTTATAATGTTCTTATTCTAACCCCACTGCAGTCAGGTTTGTGGTACTTTTCTGTTTGGCTGCTTCCAAGCAGTGTGAGCGCAGTGCCGCTTTTCAAATGTGGACGTGCACACAGGTCCCTAGGGATTTATTTAAATGCAACTCGTGCCTCCGTGGGTCTGGATGTCACTGGGATTGCAGATATCTGATATGCTTCAAGGTGTGCTAGGCGGTTTCAGACCTCAGAGTGAGCCAGGCCCAGCCCGACCAATGCCAGGCTATGTGGCCTCAGGCAACCGGTTACTCAGGGCTTTTGTCTGACCCTGTGAATCCTGGTTCTTAGGGAGGTCCTGTTAATCTCTAGTCGAATTAAAGGGACAGAGTCAGCAGGTGTCTAAGTACCACTGCAATGCAACTGGGAGAACTGGGTGGTTTTGGAAGGGCAATCTTGTGAGGCCACTAAAGCAGGGGACCTGTGGGAGTCTGTTCCAGAGGGAGTTTCCTAGGAGTGTGGCCCCAGGAACGGCTGAGAAGTGAGATCCAAGCACTGCAGGACTCAAGCTTGCCTCAGAGGACTGCTCAGAATGTGCTGTAGATGCACACGCTGACCCCCACCTCCCTCACCCTTCCTTCTGCAGCACCCATGTGAACACTCGGTACATGTTTAATTAGGTTGACTATTGCTTCCGTTTCCTTTCTGTTGCTGTGATAAAATAACTCTGACCAAAAGCAACTTGGGAAGGAAAGGTTTTTATCTGACTTATACTTCCAGGTCACAGTTCACCACTGAGGGAAATCAGGGCAGGAACTTGAAGCAGGAACCATGGAAGAACACTGTTTTGTTGGCTTACTCAGATTCATGCTTAGCTAGCCTTCTTACACAATTCACCACTACCTGCCTAGGGGATGGTGCTGCCCATGGTGGACTGGGTCCATCCACATCCATTAACAGTCAAGACAATGCCCCATAGACATGCTGATCTGATCTAGGCAACTGCTCAGTAGAGGTTTTCCTCTCAGATGATTCTAGGCTGTGTCAAGTTGACTATCAAAGCTAACTAGGCTAGCAACTATGGTGGGTCATATAACTAGCTTGCTAACCCTCAGGCACAGTCTATGCTCACTGCCTGTTTCCAGCTGAAATCTTCTATTCTAAGTCTGACGGTGGGGGGCACCTATTTATTAGTTCTCTGGGGCCCCAGCAAAGCTAACCTTGCTCTCTCTTTCACTTACCATGAACAAGCACCTGCCTATTGACCACCCACATAGCCTGGCATTTACCCTCCCAGGGCCTGGCCCCTTTGAATGCCCTTGCTTTATCTTCAGGGTTCCAGCTGAACTGAAGGACTTACAGATCCCACCTCTAGATTATCTGTCCTGTCTCTGTTGGTCAGCTTTCTGTCACCATAACAAAACACCTGAGGAAGGAAAGATGTCTTTTGACTCTTGATTTAAGGCTACAGTCTCTGGTTCCATTGCTTTGGGACTGAAGTAAAGCAGACTATCGTGGCAGAGAGGGTGTGCTAGAGCAGAAGTGGTCCCCTCCCTGTAGCCAGAAGCGGAGAGCACACAGGGGCTAGGCCCAGTACACATCCTTCACACCCCAACCCCCAAGTAGCCCACTTCCTCCAACAGTTCTCCCGGTAATGTCACAGGTCGTGAATCCATTGATGCATTGATTCATTGATCATGAGAACCCCCATGATCCTACTACCTCTCAATGATTAGATCCACTGTCTGGGAACCAAGCCTCCAGCACATGCGTCTCTTAGAGGGATGTCTCAGTTCCAACAGTAATAGCCTCAAGTGCTGTTGTTCCCTGCTGTGATCCCTACAGAACCAGCTTTCCTTCGTCCCTCAGAATCTGGATCAGACCTTCTACTTCACAAGTCTTCAGATCCCTTAGCTACAAGGGCTCACCTCCGTCATGTGCTTGTCTTGAACTCATCATAAATATAAGGCATGTGTGCTGGGGAGCAATAAGCTTAGAACCAAAACAAGGGAGAATTAATATACAACAGGGAAGTCTGATTCAAGTTCAGAACATCCTCACTTCCCCAGCAGCCCAGCAAAATTCCAGAATTGAATAACTTTGGTCCACTCTGGGTCATGTGCTGATGTTTATGCCAATTGCTATGACTAGGAAAATCAACAGCCCTGATGGGCCCAGCTCAGCTCACATGGCTACTACTGTAGGAGCCAGAGGGATTCTAAGTGGAGGTCAAGTTCTGGAAGCCAAGGCCCACAGGTGCCACCAGGGAAGTTACTTAGACAGCTTCCCCATGACTGTGGCTAGTGTCTGTCTCTCCTCCAGCTATGCAGGGAACATGTGTCTTTCCTGTTTGTCATTCCAGAATATCATTCCAGATGAGGGGATGAGGAGTTTCATAAATGACCATCAATTACTTTTGATGCAAATGACTTGCTATGTAGGTCACCTAGGGAGCAAATCGGAGCAGAATGTGACAAGAGATCTTTTTGGAATGTGTCCTGACATTTGGAGGGTCACAGGCTGAGGTTGGCTCAGCGTCTGTGTCAGTGCGAGAGCACATCTTGCAGGGGAGGGTGGGTGGGGGTGGGTAGTGTGGTGATATATTGTGTCCCCCAATATATTGTGCACCCTAATAAACTTATCTGGGGTCAGAGAACAGAACAGCCACTAGATAGACATAGAAGCCAGAAAATGGTGGCACACACACCTTTAATCCTATCACTTGGGAGGCAGAGATCCATCCGCATCTCTGTGAGTTCAAAGCCACACTGGAAACAGCCAGGCATGGTGACTTACACCTTTAATCCCAGGAAGTGATGGCAGAAAGCAGAAAAGTATATAAGGCATGAAAACCAGGAACTAGAGCTGGTTAAGCTTTTAGGCTTTTGAGCAATAGTTCAGCTGAGATTCATTCTGGATGAGGACTCAGAGGCTTCCAGTCTGAGCAAACAGGATCAGCTGAGGAACTGGCAAGGTGAGGTGGCTGTGGCTTGTTCTGCTCCTCTGATCTTTCAGCATACACCCTAATACCTGACTCCTGTTTTTATTGATAAGACCTTCTGACAATTCATGCTATAGGGTAGGACTTCTATCTGGATGAGTGAGGAAAACAATGTCCAGGGACTTCAAGGCTTTTATCCCAGGAGACATAGCCAGCAGAATCTTAATTCCTTCTCTGAAGCCCTGTGCTGTTGGGTAGGGAGGCTGGTGTTCTGGGACTTTCTGATGGCTTGCTGGCGGGCGGGGGGGGGGGGTGGTTCTCAATTTCAAGAGTCAAGGAGGAAGGATCTGGAATATCTTGTATTAGTTATTTTTTTTATTGCTGTGATAAAACACCATGACGAAGGAAATTATTGAAGGAAGGTTTCTTTGGCTTCCAGTTCCAGAGGGATACGAGTCTATCATGGTTGGGAAGTGTGGCAGCAAGTAGCAGACATCCAGCAACTAGATGTTGAGAGCTCACATCTTGAACTGCAGGCACCAAATAGGGAGCAAGCTGGGAATGATACCAGGCTTTGAAACTTCAAAGTCCACCGCCCGTGACGTACTTCCTCTAGCAAGGGCACACCTCCTCAATATACCCAAACAGTGCCATCAACTAGAGACCAAGTACTCAAGCATCTCAGCATATGAGGGATGTTCTCATTTATACTGCTACATCCCCTTTGGGACCTTGTGGAAGTGTACCTCTTAGTTTGGCTCTCCTCAGAGGTGGACCCAAGAGGTGGGAGGTCCAGCTGTGGTTTGGAGGGGATGGTGTACTGAGAGGCCTTGAGAACAGAGAGCAAGCAGCCAGTGCAGAGCCCTGGGCCCACATGCTGTCTGAACAACTGGAGCAGAAGGCCGGGGACTTGGAGACCCAGGGCAGAAGCACTCATGAGTTGTCCTACTTGAATGCGGAGGGAGCTGGCATGCATGCACCTTGACTGTTGTCAGCCATTGGTTGGAGCTGCTCCACGGGGTGGTGATTTGCCAGCAAGTCTAGCAGTGAGAAGGTAGCCTCAGGCGCTGCCAGATGGACGGGCCTCTGTGGCCCGCCGAGGGTGGGGAGGTCTAATGGTGGGTGGGCAGAGGCTGGAGAGGGCTTTCCTCCCAAGCTTCCGGTGAACCAATCTCTGTAGGAAAGACGGGCATGATTATGAAAATCAGGCCATCCTAAGTGCTTAGTATTGGTGGATTCCAGGGACAGAGGCCATGAGGCCTGTGGTAGCTTCAAGGCCCGAGGAAGCCACATGGCAGGTGAGGCTGGCAGGGCCAGGACTAACTGTGTTTTCTCCCCTGCTGTTTTCCTCTGTCTTTTATGAATGTACCGGGGGCTGGAGCCAGAGCCTCCTGAGGGCTGGGAGACAGCGCAGGCTAGCTAGTTCTCACCGCTTTTAACAGAATCAGGATAAAATGTTTAGATTCACAAAGGGGAGAAACAGTGGTTCAGTGGACATCCACACGGAACCACTCTAAGTGTATGGTGCCGCCCCAGGCTGGAGAGAGAGCTTGGCTGTTGCAAGCTGGACCCACCTCTTCAGGATGTAAATGGGGCTTCCTGGGCTCTCCCCAACATCCCCTAGCAGGTGAGGTCATGGAAGGTAATAGGAAGCATGTGCCTGTCCTTTAGAACTAGACACTATCGTTTCCACCAAAGTAATCACGAGGCTAGGTAACATCCAGGTGGAGAGGAATGTTGTCCCTTTCAACAGAAGAGTCATGAAGTTGCACTGCACAGGGTGGTGGGCCCTGAGAAACCACAGAGGCAATGGCTCCAGCACAGAGGGGACACATGGAAGTGGCCAACCAGTCTCTGATGCCATTACTCTTAGCTGATTTTCAAAGTGCTTCTGAACAGAGAGAAGAGGAAGAATGGGGAGGAAGGAAGACCAGTGTGCAGAGCCTGTATATCTTCACTGTCCCAACTCTACTGTGTGGATGTCCCATGCAGAATGGGCATGGACAGCAACTTCCAGACAATGCTCCATGGACTCACTCAGGGACGATACACCAGCCTGTGGTAAATGCCCCCCAAATATGAATCAATTGTTTGACTAACTAGATAGTTCTTGACATTGTCTCAGACCCCAAACTCAAAACTGATGTGAGTTACCTGGAACCTGAGAGCCAAGTACTTGACTATGATGAGGAAGTGCCCCAGGCATTGTAACATGAAGGGTGCCCTCTGGGTTTGTGGGGCATATTGCATGTGTGCCAAGAAACAGACACTCTGGCTGTATGTTTCCATGCCCAGGATGACCCCCCTGAGACTGTTGGGTGTGGACAAGTGAGTACAGCAGCTTGTAGGACTTGTGTGAGCCCAGGAGGTGGCCATCTGTCCCATTCTTATTTGTGGGGTGTCTAAGTTAGGGTTTCTATTGCTGTGAAGAGACACCATGACCACAGCAACTCTTATAAAGGAAAACATTTAATTGGGGTGGCTTATAGTTCAGAGGTTTAGTCCATTATCACCATGGTGGGACATGGTGGCATGCAGGCAGACATGGTGCTGGAGAAGGAGCTGAGAGCTTTTCATCTTGATATTCAGGCAGCAGGAAGTGTGATCTGAGACTGGACATGGCTTAAGCATATATGAGACCTCAAAGCCCACCTCCACAGTGACACACTTCCTCCAGCAAGGCCACACCTATTCCAACAAAGCCACACCTCCTAATAGTGCCACTCCCTCTGGGGGCCATTTTCTTTCAAACCACCACATGGGGACCTTGCTCATTCAGTCTGCTGAAGGGTGTGTGTGCCACATGACTGTGAAAAGCTGTTATGTCAAAATATTAATGAAGTCTCATTCTAAAGGTAAAACTAGGAACAATCCAGATCTTTTTCCCTCTGCCTTTCCCCAGTCCATAAGCACAGGTGCATCTCAAGAAGTGGAGCAAAGGAGGTGTCTTGTCTCTCAGCAGGCAGGTGAGAAGAACTGTCCTAGAGCCACATGATAGCTACACATCCAGATGTCTCTGTCCCATCCACATTGGCTTTGAGGGGTGACAGGTTTTGTCTGAGGCATCAGATGATGAACCTAGGGTCTCCTCATGAGTGCTGGGCAGGTGCTCTGCCACTGAGCTTTGAGTAATACAAGGTCTACCACAGTAACATTACACACACACACACACACACACACACACACACACACACACACACACACACGGCTCCTCCCTCATGGGTTGGATTGTGTCATTAAGTGTTCCTGCAGCTGAACAGCACAAACAGGCAGAACCACAGCGTTTGCCAGGAAGAGCCAGACAGTGGTAGCTGTGAGTGTTTCGTGTGGTCAGTGCACAGTACACACATGGGTAATCTCTAGAGCACTGTCTCGAGGGAGCTAGAAAGTGGCAGGACCCTTCCTCAGTCCACAGATCTTGGGACTCCTTTTCTCTTTCAGTTCCTGACCTTGGCCTTCATAATGCAAGTTTTCTGTTCCCTAACCTTGTAATCTAAGGAGGAAGTGATGGCTCCCCATAATACATCAGGGCACTGTGACCAGAAAGGAGGATGGGAACTTCCACAGAATCCCTTTATCTGGCCATCAGGGGCTTGTGCCTAATCTGTGCCCAGAAGACACTCATTATTTGGTAGGTGGATGGGTAGCTGAGACCCTCCAATGAGGACATCAGAGTTGCCTCTTCCAAAGGGCCGGGGGAGGAAGGCATAGGGCCCTATGCTGGGTGAGAGCCTTTGGGCTTCTGTAGAAGAATGCCGTAAACACAGCGGCTTAGAAACTAATCACAGCCTAGGAGTCATTAGAACAGTCACACAGCGGGTAAGAATCTCAGTATGTGAATCTGAGGAACACAGGCTTTGGGACTGTGACAGTTGTCCAGGATTGATGGTGTGAATTAGTTTTCTGTGTTGATTCCATGCAGAGAGAGCCTGTTTTCTTTAATGAAATAACTTCTCCCACTAACGAGTCTCCCTACAGCATGGAAGAGGTGGAGTTTGATTTGGTTTTGGTTTCCTTCTCTAAGTTACTAAAAGGACCTTTTTCTTTAAGTAATAGGAAGCAGCATCCCATCTGAAGGAAAGTCATCAGTCCATCAATGCCACCATTATGCTTCTTGTTCATGAGTCACTCCTCAGCCCCACCAGGCAAAGCCCCTGTGTTCTCACTGGGAGTCAGTTACAGATGAGTGTGCCGTCACATCCACAGACCACACATTCACACAGGGCTCAACATGGCCTCAGGGTTCCCCAGGCCGGCTGCATAGACGACAGTGCCTGAAGGAGGCGCGTCTGCCCCTCACAGTTCTGCAAAGCTTGTTAATTCTTAGACAGTTGAGTGTGAATATCGCATTGGCATTTATAGTGTCTTTGACACACTCTGTCTCACCCACTCGGAACCACGCACCTGCAGAGGGAAGGCGAGCGTACAGCAGCAGATGTTGTGTGCCCTGGGAATGCTTAAATATGTGCTTGCCATAGAAGGCGTGTGTTACCCAACACAGACCTGGGGGAGGAGGAGAGGGATGGGTTTTTAACTTCTCTCTCTCTTTTTCCTTCTTCCTTTTCCTTTTCTTTGATCTCATGTGGCACAGGCTGACCTTGAACTCTATGTAGCTGAGGATGACCTTGAACTCCTAATCCTCATGCCTAGTTTATGTGGTGCCAGTCTTCTGTGCACGCTAAGAAAGCTCTCTGTCAATCAAGCTGTATTCCTGCCCCCTTTTATCTTTAAGAGCAGGGTCTTGGTATGTTGTCTAGGGTAGAGTGTGGTGGCTACTCCCAGGCACAGGCCCACTACTGACACTTAGTGTAGATACCCCTTGCCTATAGCACACAATAGTGGAAAACTCACAATACTCAGATAATCCTCCTGCCTCAGCCTCTGAAGGATAGGAACAACAGGTGCTGGAATGATAGGTATATGCCACTGCAACCAATAAGCTTTATCATTGTGTGTGTGTGTGTGTGTGTGTGTGTGTGTGTGTGTGTGTGTGTGTGCTTGAGTTGTGTGGGTGTTATGTACACATGTGTGCAAATGCGTGTGGGTGCACACACACGTAGAGGCCAAGTTCGATGGGTTTCTTCCCCTGATCATTTCCCACTTTTATGTGTGTATTTTTGGAGACAGCGTCCGCCAGTGAACCTGAAGCTCCTCAGTCTGGCTAAGCTGACTGGTCAGTTAACTTCGGAGATCTCCCTGTCTCTGCCCTCCAACCTCCAGTGCTGGTGTCTCAGAAGCACGGCGACGCCCTGGCAGCTTACATGGGTGCTGGGTGGGGAGCCAAGCTGAGGTCTCACTCTTTCATGAAAGGCACTGTACCCGTAGCCTTCTCCCCAGGCCTAGACTTTACCTTTTAAAACAAAACCAAGATGTTGGAACTTATATAAAAAATAAATAGAACAAACCTGGGTCAGATACACCTGGTTGTAAGTTCTAACTCTACAATTTAGTAAGCTGTGTGATGGTGGGTTACTCTCTTGGGCTCTCTGAGCCTCCTCATCTGTCAAATGGGGCTCTCAGGGGGATTTCCCTGTTAGGGTTGTGGTAAAGACAAGTTTAACCAATCCCCAAGCTGTACCATAAAGAGATGAGCATTTCAGGGCTGTGGAGATGCTCAGTCAGTAAAGTACTTGCCTTGCAAACAAGAGGCCCTGAGATGGCTCCCCAGAACCCATGTATAGATGGATATCAAGAAAATTCAGAAGCTGGAGAAAGAGTTCAGTAGCCAAAAGCACTGGCTGTTCTTGCAGAGAACCTGAGTTCAGATCCCAGCACTCACATGGTGGTTCACAACCATCCTTAATTCCACTCTCAAGGAATCAAATGCCCTCTTTTGACCTCCATGGGCACCAGACACAGACACACACAGACACACAGACACACAGACACAGACACACACACACACACACACACGTAAACATAACCTTTTTTTAAATCTAAAAATTAAAAAAAAAAAAAAAGAAAACTCAATCATGATGGGGTACTGGAGGGACAGAGATGGCAGATCTCTGGGACTCACTGGCTGGCCAGCCTGGCTAATTGATGAGTTTCAAGCTAGTGAGGGAAACTGTCTTAAACAAATAAACAAACAACAACAAAAGAAACCAAAAGTTGAAGCCCAATGTGGTGATACATGGGAGGCAGAGACAGGGAGATCTCTCTCTGGTCTAAAACCAACCAAACAAAAAACTCAACCAATCAAACAAAACAACTGGATAGTTCTTGAGGAATGATGCCTGAGCTGAGGTTGACCTCCTGACCTCTGGCCTCCAAACACTTATGCACATGTGTCCACACCACTGCATGTGCATGCATACACACAAAAAATAAACATCTCATCATTAAAGCATGGTAGTTAAGGGTGGCGTGCTGGGACCACGCTGCCCTGATAGAAAAGGCATTTAGTCTTTTCCTGGATGTCAGCTTCATACCCTCAGGTGACACATCACAAATCCCAGGGACAGGTCCACACAAGCAGGTGCAATGGCAATGCATCCACAGGCTCCAGCCTGTCACTAACTGATATGGGGACCCTCGACTAGAGTAAGTGTGTAGGAGGCTGGCTCCCTGTCTTCATCTGCTTTCCATTGATACAACAAAATACCTGACACCGGAAGTTTACTCTGCTCAGGTTCTGGGGACTGGGAAGCCCGAGAGCATGGTGGCAGCATCGAGTGAGGGCCTTGTGCTGAAGGCCAATATGTGTGAAGCCACGGAGGGAGGACATTGGGCCTGATATCCAGGATGGGCACTGCCACTGACGAGGTGAGCATTAGGCAGATGAGGTCACCCATGCATGGGTTCCAGTGGTGCTGTCAAGTCCTGGTGCTGTCACTTTTGAGGGTACCAGTCCTGGCGGTCTCCCTCTTACAGCACCATGGGGCTAGCAAATCCCCAGTCCTTCTTTAGCACTGTGACCCTGGCTGCCTTCCTGCCCGAGTCATGGTCCCAGGCACCGATGCCTTCTCTGCTGTGGGATAGTCTCTCTCAGGAGGAATCCAGGAGGGAGGCAGTTGTCCTTGAGGTCCTTGTGACAACCACAGTCTCCCCGACCCCCGCTCCAGCCGTACCTCCCAGCTTGCTGTCTCTATCTGTATCCATCTAGACCAGGCAGGAAATTAAAGTGGGCACCAGGACCTTGGCAATAAATAGCTCAGCCCTGAGGCTCCTGTCTGCAAAAAGGAATGTGATCTGGGACCTTTTTTCAAATCAGCCACATGTCAGGCACTGGGGCCACGGGGGAACTCAGACTACTTCTGTCTCCCCTCAGCGGGGAGGAGGTGGAGAAAGGGAAAGAGAGAAGAGATCTGTCCAGGAGCCCATGCCTTTGAAGAGCATGGGTGAACAGCTCCCCAATGGCCTTGAGTGAGGTTCCAGGCTTCTTTGAGGAGCCTCAGCTCCCTAATCTCTGAAGTAGGGACAGTGATGAGCCTGCCAAGTGGCTCTTGTTAAAATTAAATGAGTCAATCTGGGCATGGTGAAGCACCCCTTTAATACAGCACTTATTAAAGGGGAGGGGAGGTGAAGGCAGGCAGATCTCTACAAGTTCAAGGCTAGCCTGGTCTACACAGAAAAGTCCAGAAAAACCAGGGCTACATAGAGAGATCCTGTCTCAAAAAACAAAAAATAAGCTGGGCAATGGTGACACATGTCTTTAATCCCAGCACTTGGGAGGCAGAGGCAGATGGATCTCTGTGAGTTCAAGGCTAGCCTGGTCTACAGAGTGAGTTATAGGGCAGCCAGGGTTACACAGAGAAACCCTTACTCAAAAACAAACAAACAAACAAACAACATCCAAAATAAGAAAGCAAAAAAAAAATTTAAATAAATCAAATCCATCAGTGCCCTGGTCTTTCTTTACTAATTCCGGCTTTATTTTGCTTTTATATATTTTTTTCAGTTCCTTGGGGTAGAATGTATTTTATTTTATTTTATTTTATTTTATTTTATTTTTGAGACAGGCTCTCATTGTGTGGTCCTAACTAGCCTGAAACTTGCTTTGAACTGTCCAGACCAGCTTTGAACTCACAGAGATCCACCTGCCTCTGCCTCCTGAGTGTTGGGATTAAAGGCATTTGCCACCATGCCTGGACCAGAATATTGTCTATTTAAGATCTTCTTTCCCACGCCCTGTTTTGATGTAGACATGTCCAGCTGTAAATTTCCCTTCTGTTCATTGCTGAGCTTTTTGCATTAGCTAAGAGATGTAAGGATTCTGGGCATCCATCAGCCAACACACGGACAGAGAATGTTGTCACGAGGAGCAGTGGCACAAGCCTGCAATCCCGGAAATTGTGAGGTAAAGTCAAGGAGACTACAACTTCAAAGCCATCCTGGGCTACCTGGCAAGAGCCTGTGTACAATATCGAACAAACAATGTTGTGCAGATATACAACACAGCCTTTAAAAGGATGCTGTTGGTGATGTCCTGGGTGAGCCCGGAGGACATTACACGAAGGGAAACAAACAGGGCCTAGAAAGACAAGGACCACATGATCTCACTCTTAGGTGGACTCTAGAGCTGAATCATAAAATCGAAGAGTAGGAAGAGAGATGGTTACTATAGATGAGGTGGTAGGATGGCATGAAAGGGTATTTATCAAAGGCCACAAAGTGTAAGCTGGGCAAGAAGGACACAGTTCAGCACTGTGCTGCAAAGTGGCGACTGAACTAAAAATAATGCAGCATCCTCTTCAAATTTGCTGAAAGAGATTTTAAACATCCCAATCACAAAAGAGCAAAAAACAAGGTGACAGATTTGTTAATGAGCCTGATAAAATCATCACACATTGTATAAATATATCAAAACATCACATATACTATAAACATGATTATTTGTCAATTTAACATTAAAAACTTCAGGCTGGAGAGATGACTTAGCCATTAAAAGTGCTTACTATTGTTGCAGAGGATCCTGGGCTGATTCCTGGCACCCACATGGTGGTTCACAGCCCCTTGGAACTTCAGTTCCAGGGCATCTGACACCCTCTTGTAGATCTTGTATGCACACAGCGTACATACTGACAAGCAGGCAAACACATACATGTAAAAAAAAATAAACACATAAGAAAAAGATTACAGGAAGCACCGCTTGACAGTGGGCTGCTGTAACGGTAAGCTGCTTCTGAAGAAAGAGCAAGTGGGGAAGTAGCTTTCAATGGAGCAACATGACAAGGACCACTTCATGCCAGGGGCCTGAGGTTCCCACTCCTAAGTCATTTTAACAGCATGCACTTTATTGGGCGAATGCCCTAAGATCGCCTCCCTTCAACTCATCCCATTCGGGTTCTGAGAAAGTCAGGCAAATCCAAATTGAAGAATCTACTATTAAACAAACCAAACAAAAAGTCAAAGGCTGGAGAAATGGCTGAGCATTTAAGAGCACTTGTTCTTGCAGAGGGCCCAGGTTCAATTCCCAGCACATATATGGCAGTTAAAACTATCTGTAATGACAACCACCTGTAATTCTAGTTCCAGGGAATCTAATGCCATCTTCTGGCCTCCCTGAGTATTGCATGCATATGCTACCCATACATTCGAGCAGGAGTGTGCACACACAGACACACAGACACACAGACACACACACAGACAGACAGACACACACACACACACACACACACACACACACACACACACACAGCACAACCAGGTTTGCTGAAAACTGCCAAGGTCACTAGAAGCAAGGACAATCTGTACTGTAGTTGGAAGCTTAAATAGCCCCCAAAGCTTAAAGGTCCATGTGCATGGGAAGTGGAGGAACCTTAAGGGGAGGGGCACAGAGGGAGAAGATAGGTCACTGGGGATATGCCATATATATATATATGCCATATATATATATATATATATATATATATATATATATAGAGAGAGAGAGAGAGAGAGAGAGAGAGAGAGAGAGGGTGTGGGGTTAGGATTAGGTTGAGTCTCCCTCTCTCCCCTCCTTCCCTCTCCATCTTTCTCTTCTTCCTAGCCACGAGGGAGCAGCTCTGCTTCAATATATGTTCCCACCATGATGAACCACCCCATCATAGGCAGGGAGTCATGGAGCCAGGAGAGATGTGTTGGAACCTCTGAAACTGTGAGCCAAACACACCTTCCTCCTCATAAGTTGCTTAGCTCAGGTATCACAGCCACAGAAAGTAGACGTATACAGTCTGCGAAACTTTTACTGGAGGGCGGAAACTGACTGTTAGATGTAGTGTGGCAGCCTGGATGGACCACACTGGGAAGGAAGAGCAGACTCCTCGACAGCATGCATGAAAGTTGGTTCTTGCATGTGACAAAAGTCCTGCAGTGACATGTCAGCAGAGGGAAGTGGTCAAGGGCCATGTAGGAACTCCCCATGCTATCTTTGAATACTTCTGTAAGTCTAAAAACTTAAAACAGAAAAGTTTATTTTAAAATACACTTAACTTAGCCCAGTGCCTGGAATGTAGAAGGCACTCCCATGGGCTCACAGCTAGTGGACTCACAGATGTTCTTCTTGGCCTCTTAGGCGTACATCTACCTTAAAACACAGATGTGTTGGATCCTTTTCCGATTTCAGTGAAAGCATGGAGCAGGGAGCTAGCCTCATTATTAGAAAATAGTCTTTGCCAGCCCAGTAGCACAGGGATCTTGTTAAGCCCTAAGTCGGACCACCGCATCCCTCCTCTGCCCAGCACTCTCTATGGCTCCTGCCTTACACGGGACAGACGCCAAAGTGGCTTGAGGGGCTCTGTGAAGCACCAGGAGATGCAAGCACCTCCTCCCTGTTGTAGTGGCTGTCTGACACCTGCCTGCCTGTCTCTCTGTCCCTCATCAGCCTGGACACCCCAGCCCCACAGTCAAGCACCTTCTCAGAGTCCTATTCAACACCATGGCCTTCCCCAGTGTCCAGTGCTCTCCTTGTCACCGTTTCAGCTCCTACCTGTTGCCAGAAGTGGCTCTCACCAAGGTGAGTTTCCTTGTTCCTTGCTAATGCTTGGGTCTGGAATCTCCCAGAGGCTCATGCACTGAAGGCTTATTACCAAGGGTGGTGTGGTGGGGAAGTAGCTGAGCTTATAGGGAGGTCCTTAGTGGAGAGGGTGTGCCTTAAAGGGAACAGTGGGATCCTTGATCCCTAACATGCATGTGCACTCTCTTTTTCTTCCCTTCCCTTCCCCCTTCCCTCCCTGGCCACTTAGTTCCACCATCTGCTCCTGTAAAGCTGTGCTTCCTCACCATGGGCCTACAACAATGGAGCCAACCAAACGTGGACTCAAGTCTTTGCAGCCATGAGCCTGAATGACCTTTCCTCATTGTAAGTTGGTTCTTCACCATTCGTGACAGTGACAAGCTGGTGAACATGCCCTGCTGCTGGGGAGGGGTGGCAGCATGCCCTGACCAGCCCAGAAGGGGAGGCCTGCTTCCCAGCAGCCTGACCAGAATGGCGTAGGCATTTGCTTTGTCCATCTCTGTCTCCATCTGGTCTCTCTGCCACTCAGTGCTGCCATTTCTTAGCGCTGGCAGGCCCTGTTTCTTAGTCATGGGTCTCAGGTCTCCTCTTCCTCCCACCAGTGCTGTGGATCTCAAGTGATTCTTCCCAAGACAGGTACTAGAAAAAAGAAAAACATCTATGTAAGTCCAAAAATGCAGTCAGATTGCAACCTTCCTTGGAAATAGTGTCACTGTAGAGGTCATTAGTTAAAGTGAGGTCACCCTGGATTCCAGACGTCTCACATTGCCCGTGTCTTTACATGAAGACTCATGCAAAAACAGACACACAGGGAGGTGTGTTGACAGGAGTAAAGAGATGGCTGGCAGCCCAGGAAAGCCGAGGATTGTCACCCCATCAGCACTGGAGGGACCCAGTGACAGATCCCTTCTGCAGAAATAATTTGGGACAACAGGCTGAATTTTTTTTCCTTTCTCCAGTAGGGTGTGACTCCAAGCTGTGTGACCTCGGATACATACTTGCCTTCTCTGTGTTTCTGTTTGCTCCTTATAAGAACAATGAATGCTAGCACCTGCCCCGGAGGTTGCTGCAGAAATTACGTGGGGTAACACCACAGACAGTCTTGCCTGATCCTCAGGAAGGTCAGCAGCATTGTCATCCAGGGTCCCACTCTGCTTATCTTTATGCCTCCTGCCTCATCCCGTGCCCTTACTGAAAACCCAATTTTCTTCCACCCAACCTAATCTTTTTGCACACATTGGACTCAGTTCATTCATCCATTGCTGAGCAATTTCTTCTTAGAGGGCTCTGTGGGCTGGGCAAGTGAGGGGAGACACAGTTTTCCTTTGAGGAAACAGGGTATGTTAAAAAAAAATGTTATTCACATGCTAAAAGGCTTCCTGGACTCAATTAAGCCTGTAGACTTCACAGCTGATTAGAATCTCATATATAGCAGCCTTGGCAGCCCTGATTGTAGTGGGTGAGGCTGGCCCTTGGGCGCCCCCTTTCTGGAATCCCCCTGTAGGTCATTGAAAAGGAGCCTGGCTGCAGCTAAGCTCCTGGGGGAGATGACTGATGATTGTTTTGGAAGGTCTCCTTTCTCCACTTTGATTTAAAGCCAATAGGAGATTTCGTAGACAGTGCACATCCCATAGGGATGAGCAGGAAGAAGAGAATCTACCTGCCACCCGCTGCACACCCCTGGGGCCCAGCACGCGTGAGACACACTGTCAAGTATGCAGCGTCATCATACAGACTGTTGTCACCCACAGCTCTGAGTCTGCGAGGGATGTGCACACAGCTGTTTCTACGTGGTTGTAGCTTGACTATGAAATGTCCCTGTACACTCATGCATTTGAACACTTGGTCCCTGGCTCATGGTGTGTCTCAGATGTGGAGCCTCACTGGAGGCAGTGGATCACTGTGAAGAAATCTTTAAGGCATTATATTCTAATCTGGGATCTACTCCCTCTCCACTTTTTAACTTTCTGTTCCATGTAGACATTATTACTGGATTTAGGGTCACACCCTGTGCCCCAACAAGCCAGGTTCAACCACCCATCCTTGAAAAGCCAATTAAAAGAGCCAAATTAATAGTGAAAAAAAGAAATAGGAGAGACAGCAATACAGTGATCCCTCCCCCACTTAAGTGCGTCTTAGGAGTCTTAAGGCTCCTAAGTGTTAAGTAGAGGGCCCGGGTTGTGGGAGCCCGTTCTTGGGTTCCTCGTGGCTTTACCCAGCAGGTCCACATAGAGGATGATCAGGACCATGGGCCTGAGTGCAGGTGTTGGCTGTGCTGGGGGAGGAGGTCTTTTGCTCCACCCCTTGGCGTCTCTATAAAAACCCTGGGGCAGAGACAGTTTGGGCCCACTGGAAAAGGTTCCAGGCTCTCTTGAGGTTATCCTTTATTTTCTATTCGTTTATCTCCGCAAGATTCTCCGCAATAAATCCTTCTATCTAATATTTCCTGCTGCTCACACTCAAGAAAACTCTGGGGAGCTGTGGGGCTGGTGGGTAAACGCCCCACCCGGGGTTATGCATTGCTAAGCAGTCCTGATCAAGGTGTGGTCCTCCTATCGTTTTGGTTGCACTCTCTTGCAGGATAGCCTGCAAACCTTTTTTCCAGGAGAAAAGTTTCTGTTTTAGCTAGCCCAAGCTTTAAATATTTTCATTTTCTTCAATTTTTTTTTAAACTTTATGGGTGTTTCACCTGCATGTATGTCCACATACTACATGCATGCCTGGCGCCCACGGAGGTCAGAACACACCAGATTCTCTGGAACTGGGGTTACAGATGGTTGGGAGCTGCTACATGGGTGCTGGGAATCAAAGCCAGGTCCCCTGGAAGCACAGCCTGTCTTCTGCCAGCATGAGCTTCATGGGGGAAATGACAATATCTTGGGATCCATTGTTTCAATTGACAGCCATAGTGAGGGACAGTGTCTCTAGAATAGCTTCATTCCTTCCAGGCTGGTCAAAGTTCAAGGAGGTGAAGGGTCCCAAGGAAGTGAAGCTCGAATAGAGCTTGGAGTTGTGAAGTGGAGTGACCTCCCACCATACCTTCCCTTCTGTGATAGACTGTATCCCTTCAAACTACGAGCCAAGATAAGCCTTCCTCCCTTCAGTTGCGCTTATCGGGTATTTGTCATAACGAGAAAAATAATGACTACAGGGCCATTTTCATTTCATGGTGTCAAACCTCCCATGTGCCCAGTCAGGCAGGAGAACTGAAGTTCAGAGGGCGATGAGATGTACCCAGGCCCCTCTCACCAGGCTTAGTCCCTTTCTTCCTCTGTCTTCTGCAACCAACTTGGGTCCCTTTGAGAGACTCTGGTCCAAGGTCTGGCCTAGAAAATAGCACTCTGGACTGCTGCTGCATTGTTGGGACTCAATAGAGGAAAGCAACTCCAGCCAGACCCAGCTGCTGGGAAGGCATCAAATGGAAGAAGGAGCTTTTGGAAACAGGATGGACGAGAACTTTGTGGGCCTGCCAGGGCAGCATACATTTTGTATGATAGCTGGGAGAACAAAGGAGATTCAGTGGCTTATTTCTATTGCTCCCCCCCACCCAGGGATGGAACCCAGGCTCTTGTACATGCTAAGAAAGTGCTACAACACTGAACTACATCCCATCCTTTTCTAGTGATGTCTTTGTCTTGGGAGGTATTCCCATTAGTGGTGTGCCAATCTTAGTGAGAATTTAGAAGGTGTAAGCTTGCCTAGCCAACCAGGAGTTAACCAGAGATTCCCCACAGGTGGTCTACAAAGTAAGACTGTAATGGCTTACCATTACAGTCTTCTAGGGCAGGACTTCTTAAAAATTTTCCACTCACAACTCCTTTTATAAAAAAAAGATTTATTTATTTATTTATTTATTTATTTATTTATTTATTTATTTATTTATTTATTATGTATACAGAAGAGGGCACCAGATCTCATTACAGATGGTTGTGAGCCACCATATGGTTGCTGGGAATTGAACTCAGGACCTCTGGAAGAGCAGTTAGTGCTCTTAACCTCTGAGCCATCTCTCCAGCCCTCACAACTCCTTTTTATCCAATATTTTTTTCATGACCCCAGGTATATAGGTATATAGAATAGGTGTACAAGTCATAGCGAAATTTATTTTAAGACAATTCTTTAGTACATGTATATTTTCACCATTTATTAAAGATGAAAACCAATTTGAATTTGCATCCTAATGAGGTGGATGTGTTTATTTATTTTTCATCCATCCATTCATCCATTCTTTCTTTCTTTTTCTTTTCTTTTTGTTGTTGTTGTTGTTTGAGACAGGGTGCCTGTCCTGGATCTCGCTCTGTAGATCAGGCTGGCCTCAAACTCACAGCCTGGCTCTGCCTCCCAAATGCTGGGATTAGAAGCATGTGCCACCACCACCTGGTGGATGTGTTTATTTTTAACATGAAGAATTAAATATTGGCTAAATATTTGATACTACAGGACACAGAGCATCTTTAGTGTTTTTCAGAGTAGATTGTTTTGACTTTATCATCATAAATGCTGAGAACACTGCTTTGCAGAGATACAGCAAAAACATGTTTAGGGCCATTTCAGAAATCGTTGGAAATTCTGTTATAATCTCAGGTCAAAATTCTTTTAATAAGTTAGCAGTTCAAACAGCAATTTCAAAAATAAAGTATTCTGGAGGCTGGTTGTGGTGGCACACAGCTTTAATCTCAGCACTAGGGAGAAAGAGGTAGGCAGGTATTTGTGAGTTCAAGGCCAGCCTAGTCTACAAAACATGTTCTAAGCCTGCCAGGAATACACTGAGACGCTGTCTCATAGACAGATGGCTGGACAGACGGACTGACAGACAGATAGGGAGATATTTAAAAATCGAATATTTTGTTGAGCATGGTGGCTCACACCTGTAATCCTAGCATTTAGGAAGCAGAGGCAGGCTTGTTGCAAATTTGAGGCCAGCCAAGTCTACATAACCAGCTGACTACGTAGTAAAACCGTGTCTCAAACAAACAAACAAAAAACAAAACACAACAACAACAACAAAAAAAACACCAAAGAAAACGCAAATAAACAGGCAGTTTTTTTTCCACAGCCCGTTTTCAAATAATATTTTTTTTCCAGTTTTACAAAATCCCCTTTGTTTTCACGAAGACACTTGCGTTTACTTAGCCCTCCTCAAGATGGCGCCATTCTTTTCCATCACTCGGGACCCTCCACTCAATGTGATCTCTGTTGCAATGAAAGCTATTTTCCGTCCGTCTCACGACGACGACAACACTAGCCATTCTCGCCTCACTTTCTGCACTCTTCAAGACGACCACAACGATCAACGTCAACCCTAGGGCACCCGGTGACCTTCTCAAAATGGCGACGAAGCGGGTCGGTACCTCATAGTGACGCTTTCAAGATGGCGCCGAGATCGTAAATCTGTGTCGCGAAACTACGCAAACTCGGCGTCGCTACGAAGACACTTCCGGTTCCTCCGCGGGGCGGGCTCATAAGGCCTGACAGAGACCTTTGGGCAGGCTAGGTCTTCGGACCGGGCGGCCTGGCGGGACCATGGACCGAAAGAAAAAGCCTTTGGACGTTACAGCCTCCTCGGTGAGTTCGAGTGTGGCTTAGCTACGTGCTCCGCGTTTCCCCCGCTCTTCTCAGTCAGAATGGCGACCCAACTGTTGCCTTACCCAGGTCAGGGGGCCTGGACTCTCCGTCTGATAGGGACTCTGGTCCCGCGGGGACCGTCGACAGCTTCCTTCTTCACAGGACCCTGAACCCGGCCTCGTCAGGCACCTGGACTAGGCTCGCCCCCGCAGACAGGCCCCGGAAGCCGTCCTCCCAGAGATCTCAGGGTGCATCCTGCGGGTCCGCAGCCACAGCCCAGCCGGGGATGTCCGCAGGGGACCTGGAGGAAGGACGTGTGCCCTCCCTGGCTTTTCCAGTCCAGAGATCAGCAAAGTCCTTCTAGAACATTGGGGTGTGATTCGATTCCCCGGGACTCACCCAGACAAGTTAGTTAGTGCCTTGTGGGATGGGCTGCCCGGGGCCGTATGGGATGACAGGATGTAAGGAGTTTTGTTAACCACTTTGAGCAGAAAACTTGTAAATACTGTACACATTTTTGTACCAAGGCTTCACAAGCATGCTGCCATTGCGTCCTCAGAAGTGCTTTAAGATGTAGATGCTATTAATGGTCTCTCTTCACGGATGATGAAGTTGACACCCAAAGTTGAATCCTGGTTTCCCCAGTTTACGTACTGGTTTGTCGGGTGAGAACCCAGGTTATTTAGTTTGATTGACTGCAAAAGGCTTGTTTTTCTATTACCTCAGAACAAATTGCCTAACTTTTGGCTAAATAAAATAAAGATTTATGGGGCTGGAAAGATGGCTCAGAGGTTAAGAACCCTGGCTGCTCTTCCAGAGGACCCTGGTTTATTTCCAGCACCCACATGGCAGTTCACACAGTCTGTAACTCCAGTTCCAGAGAATCTGACACTCTCATACAGATAAACACACACACACACACACACACACACACACACACACACACACACGCAAGCAAGCAAAACACCAATGCACATAAAAAAATAAAAGGAATCATAAAAAAGATTTATTTTGTGTATAACTGTTTTGCCTGTACCTTTGTATGTGCAACACACATGTGCCAGTGCCCTCAAAAGCCAGAAGAAGGCATTGGATCCCCTGAACTGGAGTTATATATGGATGGCTGTACACCACATGTGGGTTCTGGGAAGCTAACCGGATTGTTCTGCAAGAGCACTGAGTGCTCTTAACTGCTAACTAATCTCTTTAGCCCCTGAGCTCATTTTTATTTTCCTTGTCAGCCACCAGTGTCCGATTTACAAATGGCTGTACATATAACCACTTGCCATTATATAATTTCCCTACGTGTACTGTTAAGACCAATACAGCTGAGAAGTAGGTGCAAGTATTTGCCCAGCTGCCCCATTCTCCTCACCTGTGCTCCCCTATCCTATTTTCAAACCCTGTGATTCAGTTAAACTTAACCTTTTTAAAACAAACTAAGTGACCGGGCAGTGGTGGCGCTTGCCTTTAATCTCCTCGGCACTTGGTAGGCAGAGGTAGTGGATCTGTGTGAGTTTGAAGCCAGCCTGGTCTACAGAGTAAGTTCCAGGGCAGCCAGGACTACATAGAGAAACCCTGTCTCAAAAAAAAAAAAAAAAAAAAAAAAAGCAAAAATAACAACAACCAAAACAAACAAACAAACAAACAAACAAAAAACCAAATAAGTAAAACTTGACCCTGTACTTCTGGTTATGTGTCCCACAAACAGAAAGTGCTTCAGAAATTAATTGGATCTGAACATGTAGATTTCATTTGTTTACTATGTCCTCCCCTTGGCAGAAAAAAGCCTTGAGTGATGAAAGTTGGAGTAGAACTCCATTTGTAGCAAAACTACAATGAAACCCAATGCTGTTTAATTTTGTATGGTGTTCTAGATTTAGACTTGTGTTTCTTGTCCATATTCAGAAAGCTGAAATCTTTGTTTACTTTCTTGTTTTATTCTAGTTGGTAGATCTTAAGGCTGAGCTCTTCCGAAAACAAGAAGAATTCAAACAAGAAAAACTTCTAAAAGATTCTGGAGTTCTTGGAAAACCAAAGACAACTAATAAGGTAAAAATATCTCTACTGATTCCAAACATGGAAGAATTGCATTATATTTTAAGTTTTTGAAAAGTGTCAGTGGTTATCTCTAAATAAGTAAATGTTAAAGAAAAAAAAATCCTTGACTTTTGCATAAACATTTACATAAATTTTGTTAACTATTAAAATTAGTAAGATTATTATACTCTGCTGTGGGATGGTCTGTATGTCAAATTGCTCTGATTGGTCAATAAATAAAACACTGATTGGCCAGTGGCCAGGCAGGAAGTATAGGCGGGACTAACAGAGAGGAGAATTGAGAGAACAGGAAGGCTGAGGAGGAGTCACTGCCTGGAGCCGCCACCATGACAAGCAAGATGTAAGGTACCAGTAAGCCAAGAGCCACGTGGCAAAGTATAGATTAATAGAAATGGGCTAAATATAAGAGTAAGAGCTAGATAATGATAGGCCAGAGCTAATTAATGGCCAAGCAGTTTAAATAATGTAAGAGTCTGTGTGTTTATTTTATAAGTGAGCTCCAGGACTGGCAGGACTTGGCAGAAGCTGGAGAGAAATTTCCAACTACAATATTCTTTAAAAAAGATTTACTTTACATATGTGTGTTGTGTGTGTGCTTGTATGTATACATATGTCCTGTGTGTGTATGCCCTGAGAGACCAGAAAAGGGTGTTGAATTCCCTGGAACTAGAGTTATATGTGGTTGTGAGCCAAGCAATGTGGGTGCTGGAAACTGAACTCAGGTCCTCTGCATGAGCAGTAAGCCCGCCCTCATAATGAATGCTAAGCCATCTCTCCAGTCCCCAAGTTCTTTTTTAACATGCTAGTAATAAGTGGATTGTTTATATTCTCATGAAAGATTAGCATGTATTTTGTGTCCAAACAGAGATAAACAATTGTAAAATGTAGAAATAGACATAGAATATGAAAGACTTTAAGAGTTTTAAATTTTTTATAGGTAGTAATCTATTTCTTTGTATTCTGCTCATATTCTTTAGAATATTGAATGATGCTGTAATCAGTCATGGATAAAGTCATTTGAGAAAGCAACTCTGTGAAGTTCAGAAAGAAATTCTTTAGGTGATTTAGGACTTTCTTCAGGTTCAGCTTTGTCATGTGCATGTCACACCTGTTTTAGGCTGTAAGTTAGCTGTCAGAATAAGTAGTTCTTTGATCATTCCTGAGATCTAAGGACTTTCTCTCCTTTTTGATGTGCACAAGTTGAGATTGCTTTGTGATCATGTGGTTTTATTTTGTTCTTTTTAATCATTCTCCAGAAGCCAAGTATCTGGACCAAGCAGAATGCTGGTGTTTCCAGTCGAGCAGAGAAGGATGCTGAACAGAAGCTTGAGGAGCAGAAGACTTTAGACAAAGCAAGGTATTACACCTGGAAGGGGAGTTACCAAACCAAGAAATAGACATCCAGATGTTACTCTTCCTGATGTACGGATCTCATAGACATCCTTCTAGCCAAATAACTCTGTAAATGTAAATACAGTGTCCCTTGATATCTGAGGGGCGTTGGTTGGTTCTAGGATCCTACTCTTCCTCAGATACCAAAGCTCAAGGATGCTCAAAATAGATAAAATAGTGTGTGGTCTGTGAAAACATTCAGGTCATTTCTAGATTACTTGCTATGCCTAATATGGTGTAAATGCTTTGTAAATAGTCGTTCTGTATTGTTTAGGGAATAATGCCAAGGAGGAAAAGCTGTACAGACAAATACACAGTATATATTAGCAACAATATAACATTGTTTTGGAATATTGTTTCTTTCCTTTAGTTGAGTCTGGAGATATGGACTCTAGCTATGAAGGGCCAGCTGTCTTCTAAAAATGCTATAATTTACACATATCTGTTGTCTTACAAAAAGAAAAAAAAATTTCAGTTTAGAAGATGAAATAGGGTCCTGTTTTATACTTTTAGCACACACTTAATATATCAACAAAAAAAATTTTTTTTTTAATTTGGAAAATAACTTTATTTGTTCTGGGAGTTGACCAGCATCCTCTCAAAACTTGTGGTTCTGCTTCTTGATGCTGGCAGCCTTGGTGACCTTGAGCACATTGAACTATACTGCCTTACTCGGGCCTGCACCCTCCCATGGTGCAGTGTCACTGGTCTGTACATTCCCGAAAAGGGGACAGGTGTACAGATATGTTCTTGTGATCCTTTTCAAAGCGATTGTACTTTTGGATATAGAGGATCTAGTTCTAGCAGATGACAGTGGTCCTCTGCACCTTCATCATGGTCACAGCACCAGACAGGATCTACTCTTGGATGGAGATGTTACCAGTGAAGAGGCATTTCTTGTCTGTTTGGGTGCCCTAGATGGCCTCTTTGAGCATCTTGATGCCTAGACTGATGTTCTTGTAGTAAGTACTAAGGGGGCCTTTCCTTGCCAGTAGACCCTGCTTCTTATTTTAAAAGACCATGGGCTGCTTTTGGTAAGCACACTCAGTCTGAATGTCTACCATCTTTCCAGCAGCCTGAGAAAAAGAAAAAGCTATAGCAACACTTTTTTTGTTGTTGCTTGTTTTTTCAAGACAGGGTTTCTCTGCATAGCCCTGCTTGTCCTGGAACTCGCTCTGTAAATCAGACTGGCCTTGAACTCAGAGATCTACCTGCTTCTCCCTGTTGAGTGCTGGGATTAAAGGCTTGAGCTGCCACCACCTGGCCTATATCAACAATATTTTAAAACTTGTATTTCTAGGGAAGGAATCCCATGGTTTTGTCCACTGAGCCACATCTTCAACTTAACACATTCTTAAGAAGTGCCCATGGACCCTACTCTCATACTGGGTTGCCTTGCGGAGCCTCAATACATAGGGAGGTTTCTAGTCTTACTGCAACTTGATATGCCATGTTTTGTTGATACTCATGAGAGACCTGCCCTTTCCTGAACAGAAACAGAAAAGGAGTGGATTGGGGGATGGGAACAGAGGAGGAGTAGGGGACAGAGACTAGGAGAAGAGGAGGGAGGGGAAACTGCAACCAGAATGTAAAGTAAGTTTTAAAAAATTATTTTTTTAAATAAAAGAAGTGTCCTGTAGTGTGTTCTAGACTAAATGGTAGGATATTATTATTTAGAGACCCCAAACTTTCCCCTTAAACCAAGAATATCATTAAAAGAAGAGTAAAAGGAACATTCTACTACCTGTCTCCTAAATTCATTAATTAGCATATTGTCATATTTGCTTTCCTCTGTCCTTTCCCCACAACTGTAGAGGAAGACTTTAAGTGTCATGATAATTTACCTGTGAATACTTTAGTATATATCTATCTGAACAAGGATATTATACTACAATATTTAATACTACTGTGTGGCTCATAGTTCAGATTTTTACCACTTGTCCCAGCACAACTATGTCCTAAATAGGTTTTGTCAAAATTCAGGATTCACAAAGTGAGTTCCAGGACAGCCAGGGCTGATATAACAGAGAAACCCTATCTTGAAAAGTTAGGGGGAAAAAAATCAGGATTCAAAGATTAAATTCCATTCATGCCTTTAGTTCTCAAATCTCTCCAATTCTTTTCCCTTTCATTGTCAGTTATCCTGCTGACATTTTAAAGTGTCCAGGTGAGTTTTTTTCTGCCATGTCTCATATCTGAATGAGGTTACATTAAAGTTTTTTGTTAAGAATACTGTGTAGTCTGTGTCTTACAGGGCATCTTATCCAGAGGCTCATAATTGTCAGTTTGAGTCATTATTGATAATGAGTTTGATCACTGGTTAGAAAAAGTCTGGTAGAGTTCTCTACTATGAAGATGCCCGTTCTCTTATGTGGTTAATAGTAACTTGGGATGGGAAACTTTGAGAGTAAGTATCTTGGTCATTGATATATTTCCATATGTGGTTTGTATTGTTGGTAAGCCTTGCTGCTGCTGATTTATTAGTGGTTTTCCTCTGTTTATTAGCTAGCATTCTTTTGTATAGAAAAGGCAGCAGCAGTCTTCTGTGCTTGGAGAATTCCAAGTTATAACATCTTCCGTAATAGCCATCTGCTTTTGTACACATAAGAACTCTGCAGATTCATTGGACTGAGAAGATGGCACAGTTGGTCAAGTGATTTCTGTACCAGCATGAGGACCTGAGTTAGAGGCATGTTGTAGATTTATAATCCCACTGCTGGGGAGCAGAGACAGCAGATCTTGGGGGCTCACTCTCCAGCTAGCTTAACTTCTTTAGGGTGCTCCAGGTCCCACTAAGAGACCCTGTCTCAAAAACAAGGTGGTTAACTCCTAAGGAATGACACCTGAGGTCAACCTCTGGCCTTTGCATGCATACTCATACATGGGCACCCAAAGGAACACACACACACACACACACACACACACACACACACACACACACACACACACAACCGCCTTGCTAACTTACATAACAGTGAAGATGAGAAGACGACATTACTTTGTGTTATCAAGTTAATTTTTGTGACAACCCATAGAAGCAATAAAAAGAATTTGCTTTTCTATCAGTCTATAGGAACTAAGACCCAGAAAGGTTAAGTAACTTGTCATAATCATGTGACTTTGTAGTCTCTTTGTCCCATTAGGAGCTAAATTTCTTATTGTAATTAATGAGATCATGACACAGATAGCCTCTTTGGGGCTTTTCTTTTTAGGCAATTAGAGAATTTCTGGCCCTTTTAGCTTGTCACTACATACTAAATGCCACCAACATTTTGTGAGCAGAGAGGCTGCTTTGTTGACATGCCAAGGTTGTTGTCTTATATTAGTATGTGAGTATATTATTTGTGACATTTAAATAGATATTGTTATGTTTTTAACAAATATAAGTTGGTATAAAAAAGTGTAATAAGCCACAAATGACCAGGATTCTGGTCTAAAAACACTGGCAAAGGGGCTTGCCTTGAATCTGGTGATCCTTTTGGAAGATTTTAATAGAAAAAATGTTGTTTGGGTACATCTCTCTTTTCACATGTAACTTAAATTGCATTTAGCAGCTAGATTGTTGGAGCCTTAACTCAGTGCATCCCATTTATTCACTCATCAGATAGTTATTGAGCAGTTACTCTGTACCAGGTATGGCTTTAGGTCCTGCTTGCACTAGTGAAGTAGATGAAGTGGGTCTGAGGTCTCTTCAGGGCAGGGCAATCGGCACATGCTGTGCCCGTTTTTTCATGACTGGCTTCATGGGAGGTGGCAGCTGTCAGGCTGATAGGTTGGTGGCAGAAGGGACAGCTGTAAAACCATTTCTAATACTTGTCGGTTTTTCTCTAGGGAAAAATTGGAAGAAAAGGCCAGATTATATGAAAAGATGACTAAAGGAGATTTTCCAGGTAAACAAAAGTTTATTTATATTTCTTTATTGTCTATAATTTTATACATTTCCTCAGTATTATATTACTTCTATGAATGATTCTAAGAGGGAGAAATTAAAAAAATCAAGTCAAAACTTTCAGTGGCTACATAGAGACAAGAAAATATTCAGTAATATTCTGATGGTCCACTGGGTGCCAGGCAACTTGTTAGGTGCCAGGAAGGGACAGGAGAGTATAGGGAACCAGCTCTGCTGCCCTCACAGCAGATCTCATCTGGAGGAGGAGGCACAGCACCAGGAAACAGTTTAAATAGACCAGCCTTGCATGTAGGGACAGCCATGTGTATGGAAAAGGTAAGGTGTGTGGAATTATGGTCCCATGTAGGCACTTGGGGTTATACTGCCCCTTTTCCTGTTGTCTCTGTATTTCCAGTTTTATTTCTGTGATGGGCTTTTTTTTTTTAACTTCATGTTTTTCCTTTATTGCATTTTGTTTTTGTTTTTTGTTTTTCGAGACAGAGTTTATCTGTGTAGCTTTGCACCTTTCTTGGAACTCACTCTGTAGCCCAGGCTGGCCTTGAACCTACAGAGATCTGTCTGCCTCTGCCTCCTGAGTACTGGGATTAAAGGTGTGCACCACCATCGCCCGGCACTTTATTGCATTTTTATGCATGTGTATGTTTATGTGTATGATGTGTGTGGCTGTGTATGTTAGTATGTGTGAGTTTGGGCATGTTCATGCCACAGCATGGGTGTGTAGCATGTGTTGATCTTCACCTCCTGCCTTGTTTGAGACAGAATCTGAGGGGTCTATTCTACCTCCCATCTAGCTGCCATAGGAGCACTGGGATGTGTTGTATACTAGGCTTTATGTAAGTCTGGGGATTCGAACTCAGGTCTTAACATTTGGGTGGCAAGTACTTACCTACTAAGTCATCTTACATTTTTTTTTTCCGAGACAGGATTTCTCTGTGTAGATTTGGAGCCTGTCCTGGAACTCGCTCTGTAGACCAGGCTGGCCTTGAACTGAGAGATCCGCCTACCTCTGCCTCCCGAGAGCTGGGGTTAAAGGCGTGCACCAACACCACCCAGCATCATCTCACATTTTTAATTTTTAGTTCTCTTACATTTATCCAGTTGGGAAATTTCTCTATTTCTTCCCTTTCCTTGCCTCTTTCCTTTATCATACTAATTTATTATTTCTAGAGGAAAATGGGCTTTGACCTGATGAGCTGGAGAAAGGGTCCTGTAGGGGAGAGTGGTAAGAGCAGATCTTTAGGCAGGGAGGGCTGGAGCTCAATTCCACCTTGCCTAGCAAACAAGCCAGCAGTGGGTGTGGGCCATCCTTTACTTCTTCTCTGGCGGCATGGCTCTTCCGCACCTCCGGGGGTCCAGAGTCAGTCCTTCACAAAGTTGGGGCTGTGGTGACAGGGCTGGACTCCAGAAGAGGAACAAGGTAGTCATCTCCAGGATGCCTCACTGGTGTAGACATCTGCACCTCACCTCTCAGAGAACGTACTTCTTCCCTTTTGAGATGCTATGTGGCTTTGAAAACTTTTTATTGTATTCTTTTTTTCTTTGGTTCAAATTTTTATTGTTACTATAGAATCAGAGGCTGGAGAGATGCTGTGCTTACAGAGGGACAGAATTTGGTTCCTAGCCCCCATGTTGGGCAACTCACAACTGCCTATACCTCCAGCTCCGGAGACCTGATGTCTCTCTGGCTTCTGAGGGCACTCGCGCTCCCGTGCACTCCTCCCTCATGTGTGTGATTTAAAGTCAAATGGAAACACAGTGATTCAGTCAAAAGGAGTGTGCTTGTGGACACTGGGTTTGTCAAAGCTAGCAGGCCCACCTCCTGATGCTTGTAGAGTACCTGTGTGTCTGAACTGGTAAGTCTTGGAGTCTTAGTTGTCTCCAGTATGACACTGTAAAGGGGGACAGCACCACCGCTTTGGTAACAGGGGGCCCAGTGTCTGTTGTAGCTCATTCTCTGTCCTCAGGAAAAAAACATGTTGATTCCAGCCCTGTAGAGCCTGACCCCAGGCTGACAATGATGTTCACTTGTGAAAAAAACTCAGAGGACGTGTGTGCGCGTGTGCGTGTGTGCGCGTGTGCGCTATGTAGACCAGGCTGATCTTGATTCAGAGATCTACCTGCCTCTGCCTCCTAAGCACTGTGATTAAAGGTGTGAACACCATGCCTCAGCTTCAGAGGACATTCTTTACCTGTGTTAGGACTTTTCAAGCACTTCCTACTACACACCAGTGTAAGAGTTAAATGATGCAACTTAAGTGTTTAGAAAGGCCTGTTACACCAAAGCAAGAAAGGTCCACTATCTTGATTGGGAGAAATGCTGTTCTGCTTCTCTTATGTGTTGTTAGCTGTGAGTTGCTCAAAATCGTATGGCTGTGTTGTCTTAAATGGTCTTATTACTTACACAATGTGTTGATGACACAGCAGGAAACTCAAGGCTTTTAAAAGTGTATTGTGGTCTGTGTTTTAGATGACCTATTGAAAGCTTCCTATCAGGTGCTTTGGTGGCTGTGTCTTTGTAAATTGTCCCAGGTGAACAGTCAGGCAGTGAGGCCACTTCTTAGTTCCAGCTATAGTTTTTTTCTTTAATGTAAAGAATCTGTAAATTGATTTTTGTGCCCTAGATGAGGAAGTGGAGGAGATGTACCTTGTGGATTTCACACAGAAGATCATAGACAAGCGAAAAGAAATGGAGGTGCTCAGTGCCACTAGAGATTCTCAAAATGCAGAAGAGAGAGATGATGATGAAGAGTTTTCTGAAAAAGACATACCTCCTCCCCAAGACCCCAGCGAGGAATGGTGGGTAATATTGGGGATTAGATCAGAGTGATCCCCTCAGACTTGCATTTTTGAGAATCATTCTTCTTCATGGTTTTCACATCATTTTTCTTATTCTGTCTGGGTTTTCTGTCTCCCAAGAACCACACTCCTCTAAGTTGGGATAAGCTAGTATATCAGTTGTATAGATTTAAGTGCACCAGTGCAAAGGTAACATCAGTGACTGCAGGTAAGAACTGAGCATCTGCTGTGCCCAGTGTGGTGCCAGGCCCAAGGATCCTTGGGAAGGGCATCAATGTCCTGCTCCCCTATTACCATGCTACTGCTTTACCTGTGTGTCCTGATGTCAGGGCCTGGGAAGTGGTCCCTTTTGAGTCCTGCAAAAGAAACTGGCAGGGTAGGCACAGTAAGTTGTATTCTAACTAAATTGTTTTCTGGTATTGAGGTGTGGGTTCCAGTACTGCCTTCCTCCAGTGTGGACCTAATAAATTTGCAGTCTCTCTGAGGCCTAGCTTCCTTCCATGAAAAGTAGAGATGCAGTGCTTCAGTGCCACAACTATTTCTCTTAAATTCTCTCCTAGAAGCAAGTGTGTTCCATTCTGGGAGCATAAGCAGATACTTTGCAGAGCTCCATCATTGACATTTTCCTGAATTTTACCTGTATATACATAAAGGATGAAAGAACTCAGCCTTATACAGATCAGAGTGCAAATTCCATTACAGTGTCTTTTATGTCACTTAGACATTCATCGGCAGAGCTTGCCATTGCTTAGATATCACTGATGTCCTGACCATGTACTCTTGTTCTAGGGGATTTCTTAGAAGCTGCTTAGGTCTGTTCATGGATTTCTTAGCCTTTGTTATCACCTTTAGACAGGTATTGATGCATAAAGAGAGAAGATTTTGCTACTGTAGATGGCAGAGAACCTTTGTCTTCATAATATAGAAGGTGTCCACTGTGGTCCATGCTTTCTTACCTTTTAAATAACTTAAATCTAAAGTTAGAGACTCTTGTGAGGGTAGGCATGTGGCTGTATGCCACATGGAACCACAGAGAAGAACACAGCCTCTCTGTGCCTTTCTGTACCATTTGTAGTCTAAATATTTGTTTCCTCATCTGAACTATTTTTTGTGTCTTACCCTTTATTTATAGTTGATCCACTGTAGGCCTTATTACTGTCCTGGAGCTCTCTCTGTAGACCAGACTGGCCTTGAACGCACAGAGATCTGCCCCTGCCTCCCAAGTGGCTGGGACTAAAGGTGTGCACCATCACTGCCCGGATTGCTTGTTTTTATAATCTGCCTAAATTGTGTGTTCTGGCATACACCCCGCCTATACTCCTAGGCCCTGTAGAGCTAGGGTACTCAGCCCTCCTTGGATCACCCAGTTTTTCCAGGTTTGTGCTGGCTGGAACTGCTCAGTAAGCAGTTGCTGATGAGCTAGAGCCATTGCTGACTACTGTAAATCTTTGCTGGTGTTTCATGTGTTTTGGAAGCTTGCTCCAGAACAGAATAGCTGTGATTGCTTTTCAAGGCAGAACTCTCATCTCTTTTGAATGGTCTAATGTCTTAATTTTTTTTCTTATTAATGCCTGCATGATTACAAGCAATTTGTCAGCAATTTGAGGAGTTTGGAGGGCAATTGAAGGTGTTGCATGACACCATATGGTGCAGTAAGACGAACGGCAAGCAGTTCCCACACTTTTTTTGTTTTTGAATTAAGCTCCAGAATTGTGACTGTATATAAATCCTTTTGGTAATTAAATTCCAGGTGGTGGAAAATCTTTCTGTAAAAATACTGTAAATAATTACATGGACCATCTGGCTAGATGTCCCCCCCCCCCATTCATTTAAAAAAAAAAAAGGAGGAGGAGGAGGAGGAAAGAAAGGAAGAAAGAAAAGAAAAGGAAAAAAAGATGCTGTTTTATATAGTTATAGGTTTGGTTTCTTGTGACAGCCGTCTGTAGGACTATAGCAGTAGATTCCCAAGCGTTTGTTTTTTAAAACATGGGCTAACAAGGAAATTGGCATCCCTTGAGAGGAAAGAAATTGCAAGCAATAGCAGAGCTAGCTGAGTCTGACCTTCGGTTGCTTTGCTAACTTGCTTCACAGCCTTAATTGTGTGTCGTGGACTCTGCTCCTGACTATGGGGGATTCCTTGCCTGTGATAACAAATATGAAAAATCTATTGCACCATAGTGCAAAGGAGATATTTTCTGTGAAAACCTGCCCATACTTTGTGTTGTTAGGAAGTCCCAGTGTTTTGTTTAACCTTACTGGATGCCCAGCTTCCCCTGTCCCTACTGTCTGCTTTGGGCAAAGATGAAAAAAAGTATATAGTTTGTCTTCTTCTTAGAGTGGGTCCAAAAAATACCAAGACTTACATTAAGAAACTCCTAAGATTGCTGGAAAGAATGTGTCAATTAGTAGTAGAGCAGTAATAGAAAGTAAGACCTCAGTGCACTGTGTGGAGGGGAGTAATGAAAATCTAGGGTACATAGTCCAGTGGACAAATGCAGATACACCATTAGAGTTGTCTCAACTATATTCAAGTGAGTTCTTCCATGTCACAGCAATTTCTGTATTGGTAATTTGTCTTTGAAATCAGAGACATAAATGATCAATTCCTTCCTCCAGTTTCTAAAACTGGAGTTTTTGTGGAGGGCACAATCAGTTTATTGGATGTCATCTGCTAATTAAGAAGCTTTTTCTCTGTGTTAATGGTCCCTCAGCTTCTTGGTAACAAGGTCTGTAATGGCATTACTTCTTTAAGTGCCAACTCCCTGAAATAGGGATCTGCCCATTGTACTAACTGTCTCCTCAACTTCTCACTTTCAGGGTGGATTATGTGGACTCTTTGGGCCGATCCCGGCGATGCATGAGAAAGGATTTACCAGATCTATTGGAGATGGATAAAAATCTTCAGGGAAGACTGTAAGTGTGAAATGTGACCTTTGTTTGGAACGCAGCCACAGGGATTGTCTTAGAGAGGCTGCTCAATGACTATTTGTTGCTCTGTTAAGATCTTTAATGTGTAAGACTATACATTGAAGCCTTTAGCGGTTAATATGTCCATACGCTCATAACTTGTGCTCAGGAAACAACCTGAATGTCATTATCGTTTATTTATTGATTTTCTTTTTCTGAAACCCATTTTTTAGGGGAGTGGGGAGAATGAATCACATTATTCCCTGGGCTGGCCTTGAACTAGCTTTAAGTGATTCTTCTGACTTAGCTCCCCAGGCAGGCACTCTGTTCTGGTCATGTGCATTGTAACTGTTGAAAGGGACAAGTAGACTGTTGAGTGGAAGGATGTCTGATCTAGATTGCAAATATAGAATGAGCCCAAACCTAGCTAACAAACCAGTCTTTATGGACAGAGGGATTTGAGAAGGCTCACTTGCTTTTATTCACTTTCTATTTATATGTCTTTGTATATTGAAGCAAAGGCTTCATGACTACATTTCTAATGGGACCAAAGGAATAATATTCAAAAGTATCTTGGTGATTAAAATTCCATATAGTCAGCCTTTATTTGAGAAGTACTGGTGAAGCTCCACCTGTGTGAGCCCTCCCATCTTAGGCATCCTGTGGGTAGGCCTGGAGTAAGCACATAGAGGCCACAACACAAACCATGGCCACCTACTAGGACAGGAGGAACCCTAGCAATATCCATGTCTCCAGACAAGAGGCCATTCAGAGAAGTCCAGTGTTTTATCCTTCCTGGCTAGGCCACCTTCCATATGTCAACCAGGACAAGTGTAGAAAGGAAAGTCATTTATCTTGAACACTGAGGCAAGAACCTATCATACTCATGTGTAAGTCTAGTAATTGATTTAGAAATGATAAAATAGGGTCAGCAAGATGACTCATCAGGCTTAAGTACTTGCTGCTAATTCCTAATGACCTGAGTTCAATTCTGGGAACCCAAAATGGTAGAAGGAGAAAATAGACTCCTGAAAGTTAAAAGTTGTTTCCTTACCTCTACATGCATGCTGTGACATATGTACATGTGTGCATGAATGCCCCTGTGTATGTATACACACAATACATGAATGTTAAAAAAAAATTAAAACAGTTGTATTGACTTCTTAGTCAGAAACCTCTGTAGGAGCTGTTGTTGTTCCAAATGGTGTTACTTACCATGATCTAACCACTGTACTAAGTGTTAACTGTCTCATGGCACTCTCCTGAACATAGGTTTCTATTCCTCTACTAGTTTCGTCAGTCCTGCTAATGAAAAAACTTTATTATCTGAAGACATGAGGAAAGAACTTCAGCGCCAGCAATGGGAAGAAGAAGAAAGAGAGGCCCTGAAAAAACCAATGGGGCCCATTCATTATGAAGACATTCGGGAAAATGGTATTGTGGTTTTTGGGGGAAAAGGGGGGTTTTATTTGTGTGTGTGTGGTTTTTGTTTTGTTTTGTTTTTGTAGCTTTTAAAATCTTTTTTAAAAGTCTCTAGCCAATGGCAGGCACAAAGCCAGGTGCTGACAGAGCAGCAACTCTGACGTGGTGAGACGGCTTTAGGGGGTGAAACCATCCTCTTCGTCCATAGCCTAAGAAACTAACATGTCTGTTAGCCCAAGAATTCGTTCCCAGAGAGAAGAGAGACAGCCAGGGCCGAGTAGCCTGTCTATGTGTTTGTCACTTAGTAAACAATAAAGCTGTTTGACTTTTTTGTTTTTTATCTTTTTTTTTAATTGTGCAAATATCACTGTGTGTCTCTTTTGGTTTGTTGGGGAACTTGCTGTATTTGTGGTTTGCTAATCAGAGAAATCTAATCTTTTGATACTTTTGATTATTTCAGAGGCCCGGCAACTTGGTGTTGGGTATTTTGCCTTTGCTCGAGACAAAGAGTTGAGAAACAAGCAAATGAAAACTTTAGAGATGCTTCGTGAACAGGTAAAAGTTAAATTTAAAGTTTTTGTTATGGATTTGAATGATTTTTTTATTGATGGGCCATGCTTTAAAAACTGTAGTAAATCCAGAAACCCACTGCCAAACATTGGGCAGAGAGAGAGCCCAAATTGGAGCTCTCCATTAGGTTCCTCCCCTTGGAGCATGGGAAGCCCCTTGGAAGAGGGGGAGGAACAGTTAGGAAGAATGGGAACTAGAGAGGTCAAGGGCACCAGAACATGGCTCACAGAATCAACTAAGCAAGACTCATAGGGGCTCATAGAGACAGAAGCAACAATCACAGAGCCTGTGTGGGTCCAAACTATGTCCTCAGTGTATAGATTATGGTTGTTAGCTTGGTGTTTTTTTGTGGAATTCTTAAACAGTGAGAGTGGGGGGTGTCCCTGACTCTTTTGCCTGCTCTTGGGACCCTTTTCCTCTCACTGGGTTGCCTTGCCCAGCCCTGATATGAGGGTTTGTGCCTAGTCTTATCCATAAGAGGCCTGCTCTTTTTTGAAGGGAAACAGGAGGAGTGGATCTGGAGAAAAGGGAGTTGGGCTTGGGGCTGGGAAGAGTGGAAAGAGGGGAAACTGCAGTCAGGATGAAATTATATGAGAGAAGAATAAAAAGATGTAGTAAATAAAATGAAAATTGATATTCAGAATGCCATTGTTGGTTGCATACAGGTAACTATCAAATTATTGTGGGTTTTCAAACTCTAAAATTGTATCTGTTTTGGAAGTAACCTGTACTTTTGCTGGGTTTTGTTTTGTTCTTATTAGTAGTATATGTGTGTATAATGTGTGTATGTCATGGCATGTGTGGTGGCCAGAGGACAACTTTATGGAGTTGATTCCTGGAATTGAACTCGAGTTGCCAGGCTTGCGTCATTGCAGCGAGCATCTTTACTCACTGAGCCATCTTGCTAGCGCTGCTGTTGTATTTTATTATTCCTTTTATCATTATTTTGTGTGTAATCTTTTCCTGCATCTGTGTATGTGTATCATATGCATGCATGGTTCCTGCAGAGGACATTGGATCCCCAAGAACTGGAATTATGGATGGTTTTAAGCCACCATGTGGGTGCAGGCAACTGAACCTGGGTCCTCTGCAAGAGCAGCAAATATGCTTAACCACTGATTCCAGCCCTCAGCTCTGCTGTTTTAGAT
The DNA here is from genome assembly GCF_049852395.1 of Peromyscus maniculatus bairdii. Taxonomy (NCBI): domain Eukaryota; kingdom Metazoa; phylum Chordata; class Mammalia; order Rodentia; family Cricetidae; genus Peromyscus; species Peromyscus maniculatus. The sequence goes on from NC_134854.1 coordinate 114,147,639, forward strand.
TTAGTTTCAAACATGGCATTTTTAGATGATCTGGGTGAGGAAATAGGAAGTTGTGTTAAGGGATTGAGGAATAGAAGAGAACTGGATTGTTTTCTTCCATGTGGAGGCTTCAGTAGTGCTCTGTGAGTTCTCACTAAGCTTCCTAAGTCATCAGAGGTCTGTGACATTCTTTTTCATAGGGCACTTGGGGAGAACTGCTTAGAGCTGCTGTAAAAATTAATTAGCACTTTTTAAAGAGAATTATTTCATTATTTTAAACAGAAATGTTGTGTATTTGACTTCGAGTAAATAATTTTCTGACTTTTTGTTCTGTCCAGACAACAGATCAAAGAATAAAACGAGAAAACATAAAAGAAAAGCGAAAGGCTATGTTAGAAGCAAGACTTGCCAAACTTCGACAAAAAAAAATGAAAAAATCAAAGGAAGATGGGACTGAAGAAGAAAACAGAGGTATAACAGGACTTAAGTTTCTGACTTGAACAGGGAAATCTTAGATCTATTGACTGTCACCAATAGGGTTGCAGTGTAGGAATCCGCAACTTAGTTTATCTCTAAATAGCATGTGCCTTTGAAGTACCACCAGGAGCAGTTTTTATTATTGCTGTTAGATACATCCATTTAGTTACTTATTATTATATGTGGCTTATGAGTCAGTGTGGATGAGTATCTGCCTAGCACAGGTATGGAGGTCAGAGGACAATTTTCAGTCATTTGTTTTTTGCTTTCTCTCTGAGATCCCTGGTTCAGATTCAGGTCATCAGAATGTTTCAGAATGACAGTCTCATGTTTTTAGGCAATAGACAAGGATATTAATAAATAACACATTGAGTTGCTTCTTATAATGACAGTTTAGTAAACCAAGACTTAAAAGTTTGGCTGTGTACATATATAAGAAATAAGGTTTTAAAATTTAAATTTAAAAATATATACAGAAACATAGAAACTACTCATATTTGGGGGGTGCCATGTGATGTTTTGATAACTGCATATATTATGTGATAAAAATCCAAGGTAAAGGTGTGACCAACTGCACAAAGTTGTCCTCTGACCTCTGCATGTGCTATGGCATTTACACCCACTCACATAGAGAAAGAAGTATTGTCAAACTACTTCACTCCTGTCTAGTAAGACATACTTGCTGCTCTTATTAGCACTAGTGATTAGTTTTACTTCAAAAGTAGTGTGTTAAATTTTTATTTACTTTTTTACTTTTTAATTTTTTTCCCCCCAAGACAGGGTTTCTTTGTGTAGCTATGCGCCTTTCCTGGAACTCACTCTGTAGCCCAGGCTGGCCTCAAACTCACAGAGATCCGCCTGCCTCTGCCTCCCAAGTCCTGGGATTAAAGGCATGTGCTACCACCACCCGGCTAAATTTTTATTTTTTATTTTTGGTTTTTCAAGACAGGGTTTCTCTGTATATTCTTAGCTGTCCTGGAACTCGCTCTATAGACCAGGCTAACCTCAAACTTGGGGATCTGCCTGCCTCTGCCTCTTGAGTGCTGGTATTAAAGGCGTGTACCACCACCTCCTGGTTTAGTATGTTAAATTTTTAAGCCATGATAATAAGGTCTTGTTTCCTTACAAAACCAGATGGAGATGTTACTGAGCTTTCGCCATCAGAACCAAAGGCTGTACCTGCTCCACCGCCTGTGGTCCAGAACAGCAAGGTAGAAGTCATCATCCAGGAGAGGAAGGATACCAAGCCTGGAGTGCCACACATCCGAGAGTGGGACCGAGGAAAAGGTAGGGAGGGTCTTTTAGGTGTGAAAACTTCCTAGCGAGGCCCTTGTAAAGGTGGTTTTTGTTTTAAAACAAAGTGAGATTCTGGTGAGATATTGTTTTTATTTTTTTATGGTGTAGAGATGGAATCCAGAGCCTTACACCATCAGCCCTATAGTAAGTCTTAGTGCTCCTGAGGCTTAAGGAAGTCTCTAGGACTCCAAACTTGTTTCTTCTCCATACTGGACACTAGTTTGTAAACAGGGAAATGGGGAAATGTGATTACAAAAGACCAGCATCTACAAAGACATCCTGTCCACAGAGTAAATTTCTAAAAAGGACTTGGGAAGTTTAAATCCATACTTTTAGGTGTGGTTTTACATTTTGGAATATAACTTTTCAGGAACTGCTTTTCAAGTGTGATGGAGGTTTGGTGTTCTGAAGTACTCTGTCTTTAGCCATCCTTTATGTTTGTGTGAAAGTTTACCTGAGCTTCACTGTGCATGCCTATCTTTCTGTAATTTTTCTCCAGGGTGCCCACCACCATTTTCCCTGCAGCAGACTTTGTTTATGCCTCTTTCAAAGATGCTCAGTGGAACTTTAGCTCCTGCTGTTGGAGCAGACAAGAGATATCTAAGAGCCACTGTTCAAAGTGGATGAGTCCCTTCTGTGTCCTCCAGAACTCAACAAATGACAGACTGCTTTGATGTGAAACACCTACCATGTCAACACCAACAAATAATTGTTTCATTTCTCTGTAATTGTAGTACCCTTTAGGCAGTGTGGTCCAGAGCCTGTCAGCCTCTCCACAGAACCTTCCTCTAATCTTTCCTTGTTGTAAAGCTACTCCATTTCTTAGCTGGGTTTCTTGTTGCTATCCTTGTTCTTAGAGAATCTGTGGTAGCTTTTAAATGCATATAAGAGCTGAAAAATAATTACAGTAAATTAAACTGGTTCATAGTTGTTTCTAATGACACTCTTTCTTATTTTCACTAGAATTTTCCTTTGGATACTGGTCGAAGAAGCAGTCAGAACTCCGGGCTGAGCGAGATCCTGAGTTTGCCCCACCATCGAATTACTTTGTGGGTCAAAAAAGAACTGGTCCTTTCAGTAGCCAGCCATGGAGCAGACTGGGATCAGCACAGAGTGACTTGGGGCATTGCTCTGGCCAGAGCCAAGAACCCAGCTCTTCACACACGTCCACTTCTGCCCCTGAAAACCCACCACAAGCATCCACAGTCACTTTCCAAACACTAGATGATATGATATCATATTATAAACAAGTCACATGACCTTGAAAAGCATGCTGGTTGCATTTGTGTCATCAGAAGTCAGGACAGGACTGAGTTTTACGTCTTTCTTCCTGTCCTTTCCCAAGGATGCACAGGCTTCAGGCCAGATTAGTTGGCAGGGAGGAGTGAGTGTACCCATGGGAGCTCATTGGCTACTTGCTGTTCATTTTTTATCGCTTGGTATAGAGGGAACTTATCTCCTCTCCTCCATGCTGACCTAGTTGTAACTCATTTCCAGGTGTGTGAATGGTAAATACTAATCTGAAATTTGATACTGAGGAACTTGTTTCTTTTTTAGATTACTTTATGTGTATTAATGTTTTGCCTTCATGTGTATATGTGCAACACGTGTGTGCCTGGTGCCCAAGGAGGTCAGAAGAAGGCGTTGGATACCCTAGACCTGGACTTATGGATAATTGTGAGCCACCATGTAGGTGCTGGAAACTGAACCCTGATCCTTTACAAGAGCAGCCAGTGCTCTTAATTACTGGTCCATCTCTCCATAGTGGATATAACCCTGCTGAGGAGCTTATAATCCTGCTTCACAAACACACTCACCCATAACTTCGCTTACAGAGCTCCATTCATGCTAGCATGCAGGTGTCTACTCCACAGATTCAATGTCCCAGACAGGTGATGGAGCAATATCAGGAGTTTTTACCTGTCCAATGGGCAAATAAGGGTCTATGATAGGAGGTAAAGTGGAAAAAGGAAGCTGGTAGAATACTAGCTAAGCAGTCACATCTGAAGCCATAAAGTCAGAAAGAGCACCTACAGTTCAGAGGTAAAAGTTGATTGTTGATCTGTGTCAACATGTTACCCAGTTACCTATATCCCTGTCTCTGCGGACATCTGGAGTTGTGCTAAATTACTTGCGCATTGTTGAAGGCCGCTGAACCTGGTTAGAAACCAGTGCTCCTTAGTTTTACCAATTAGAGCTTTGACCTTGTCTTTCTCTCCTGCCTTACTGCCTCCTAGTGCTTCCATTGCTTGAGGCTTCTTGACTCTGTAGCTTGAGTGGGTCAGACTTGGACCCCATTGTAGGTAGGTCCTTGCCTGTATCCTTATTGAATGGGGATGTTTGGCACACAGGAATCCAAAGGACATCACTCACTATGTAGGTGTGTTCAGAGGATTTGCCCATGCAACTGTAGACAGGCAGTCATGAGTTGGCCACCAAGCCTTTGGAAGCAGTGGGTCCTTTCCAACTCAAGGGAAGTCTCTGCAGTTCCCTGAAGGAATAGAAAGAGGAGTTGAGGGAAGACCTTACCTCTTTGAGGGTCTCTTGATGGCTTTGTGCTCACATAGCACTGCATTATGAGTTGCAGTGCCTGGTTCTTTCTGTGATGACCTACTAGAATATGGAATGGGTCAATACCTGACTCTAGGTCATGTGGCATCTAAGTGTCAGGTCCAGGACTTAAACAGCTTTTATCTAAGCTCTAGACTCATGCTTTTTCTAGTACCTTCTGTTCCCAGTCTTCTTTCCCAGTATCAAGAAAGTTTAGATAAGAAATTCCATTCTTCGAAAGTTACCTCTGAGATCCACTGTTGTTGGTTGTTTTTCACTCTTTTTTGGGGGGCCCACCAGCCAGCTCCCTAATAAATTCATACACGGATGAAGGCTTATTATTACTTATGAATGTCCAGCCTTAGCTTGACTTAGTTTCTAGCCAGCTTTCCTTATTTTAAATTATCCTGTCTACCTTTTGCCTCTGGGCTTTTCCTGTTCTCGTACTTCCATAAATCTTGCTCTTTCTCTGTGGCTTGCTGGTTGTATAGCTGGGTGGCTGGCCCCTGATGTCCTCCTTTTCTGACTCCTCGATCTTCCTCCCAGATTTCTCCCTCTATATATTCTCTCTGCCTGCCAGCCCCACCTATCCTTTCTCCTGCCTTGCTATTGGCCAGTTCTTTATTAGACCTTCAGGCACAATAACACAGCTTCATAGAGTTAAACAAATGCAATGTAAACAAAAGTAACACACCTTATAATAATATTCCCCACCACTCCACAGCAAAGGGAAAGCTAGACATAATGTCATCTGGTCAGTCTCCTCAGGCAGATATCTCTTAATATATATCAAAACTCTAACCTAGCTTCTCCCCGCCCCCCCCCCCCCCCCAGAAATAACAAATGCATCCTAAAATTCATATGGAAATGCCAGGGACCCAGAATAGCCAGAAAAAAGTTGGAGGACCAAACTTCTTAATTCAAGACTTACTGCAAAGCTATCACAGTACAAATGGTGTGGTACTGGCACAAGAACACAGGCACATAGGTCAGTAGGGTAGAATAGAGACAAGGGTTTGTGGGCAGTTGGCTCTTAATGAGGGTGCCAGAACTATCCAGTGGGAAGGAATGCACATTTCACAATTTACTGTCCAGGGCAAAGCAATGAATTTAGACTTTGGTCTGAAACCATATATAAAAGTCAACTCAGCATGAACCAGAGACCCAAAAGTAAGGGCTGAAACTATAAAATCAGCCAACAGAATGAAACAGCTTAGAGGAGAAAGAAAGAAGTAGAATTAGTAGACATGGCACAGCAATTAGCAAAAGCAGGAAAGAGTCAGATATGGTAGTGCACTCCTTTAATCCCAGCACTCAGGGAGCAGAGGTAAGTGGATCTCAATGAGTTTAGGGCTAACTTAGACTACATAGCAAGCTCTAAGCAGAATAAAAGGAAAACAAATGATGTGAATGCTGGAAAGAAAGTACATTTGTTGTAAGGCAGAGCACCAAGAAGAGAGTGTGGTGAGATAGGGAGGAGAAGGCAGGAGGGCAGCCAGGCAGTAGTGAGCCTTGAGTGGGCCAGTGGACATGGGAGGACCCAGCAACCACAAGCCCTTTGGTGGGCAGAAGCAGTTAAGCACAGCCACTCATCACTGTCAACTAGTAACTGCAGGCCATATTTTCTCTGGGATTTTGAAGACTAAGTCTCTTTATCCCCTCTTTACCACATCAATTATAAAGCTTTTTGGCAAGCCAGCTCATCTTCGTGTTTCAGTCCCTCAGATCAAGCATGAAATGCACTTGAGAGAGTTGTTTCTCGTGGACTAGTTTTGTGTGAGGGTGTCCAGCAGATGTCAGCAGACTCCTGAGAGTGCAGATCCCTGCTCTCAGTGCTGGCTTCCTAGGGATGCACTGAGAAGGGTCACTTTCAGTTCTGTTTCTTTCCTTGGGAGACAGTTTCATGCAGCTCAAACTTGATGTGTAGCAGAGATGATCTTGGACATTTTGTAGTAGTTTGTATAGTTTCATACATGTATGTATGTATGTATGTTTGTATGTATGTATGTAATGCATTCCTTTTCCCCTCACCTTCTACCCTTATTTCCTTCCACCCCTGTCAACTCCTTTTTCTCACAAGCCCCTTTTTCACATTCTTTTCATTTTGTTGTCCTGTGATCCACTGATTTTATCTGAGACTGTGTGACTATGAGTTTAGTGCTATCTATTGGAACCTGGACAATGACAATGACTTTTCCCCCAGAATCCATTGTAGCCAGTTGTTCAGCAAGGAGAGGTGGGGCCCCATGATCCCCTCCCTAATCAATGATTGCTTCTTGACAGTTCCAGTCCTTTGGAGGTCCCGTGCAGGTAGTTGAAACTGCTGTGAGATTATATATGCTGGGTCATGTGTGCAGTGACTGTGTTGTGCCCTGAAGATGGCATTTCACAGTCCTCTCTGTCTTCTAGCTTTTACGTACTCCGTTCCTTTTCCTGGTGTTCCTGAGCCTAAAGGGATGGGCACTCAGCCATCACTTGTTCCCAGAACCTTGAGCACCATGTGGTGGATGCATAGTCACAGAGAGACCAAAGTGTCAATATTGCATTTCTGATCCCCAGTTTGTGCCTCCATCTCCAGAGTGCTGGGATAACAGGTGTACATTATCAACTTCTGGTGTGTGCCTTGCTTGGAATCTAACCTGGGGCTTTTGTTCATGTTGGATAAGCATTCTGCCAACTAAACTACATTCCCAGGCCATTTTAGCTTTGTTATAACCATATTTAAAAACTGAAATTATTTTTTTCTATTGAGCTTAATATATCCAGAACATCTCAGTACATAGTCAGGATACAAGCACCATGAAGAGATACTTTGTTTCCTTTTTTTTTTTTTTTTTTTTTAGAATTGGGGGGGGGGTGGTTAAGTTTTTTTTCTATTTTTGGACAGAGTCTCTAAGTAACCCTAGCTGTCCTGAAACTTGCTATGTAAACTAGGCTGGCTACACACTCAGAGATAAGTCTGCTTCTACCTCCCGAGTGCTTAAATTAAAGATGTGCACCACCACACCCACTTTTGTTTTTATGTGTATGTTTGAGTGCCTGTGTGTATGTATGTGTACCATGTGTGCCTGGTGCCCTCAGATGTTAGAAGAGGGAGTTATCTGGAACTAAAATTATGGGTGTTGGGAACAGAGTTCTCGGTAAGAATAACAAGCACTTAGAACTGCTAAGCCCTCTTTTTTCATATTTAGTCCTCAGAGTGCACTGTAGCCCACAGTGTAGCTGGGCTTGCACACTCAGTTTTCACCAGAAACACTATCTGTATTTAGATGTCATAAAGCAGTTGAAAAAAATTAAATTCATATCCAAGTTGTCCCAAACACATAAGTTTTCTGATAATTGAATTGAGTGAAATTTTAAACTTAAGAATTTTTGTTGGTATGTTTTTTGAGATTTTGGGGTTTTATACATGCTTGTCAAATGCACTGTCACTGAGCTACAGCCCTAGCTTCAATTTTTAAGTTCAAATTTTTGTTATTATTTGTTTTGTTTTGTTTTTGTTTTTCGAGACAGGGTTTCTCTGTGTAGCTTTGCGCCTTTCCTGGAGCTCACTTGGTAGCCCAGGCTGGCCTCGAACTCACAGAGATCCACCTGCCTCTGCCTCCCGAGTGCTGGGATTAAAGGCGTGCGCCACCACCGCCCGGCAAATTTTTGTTATTATTGTGTGTATATTTGTGTGTGGAATGTACATGCCACATGTCTGACATGTGGAGGTCAGACAACTTTGTAGAGTTGTTTCTCCTGGTCCACCTTTACATGAGTTAGTTTCAGGTTCAAAGTTAGGTTGCCAGGCTTGCTAGGCAAGCACCTTGACTCAGTTGTCTGGCCCTCCTTCCCCACCAAGTTTTAAATTTGAATTAGTGAAATTGAAGTTTAATTCCTTTGCTGTGTTAACCTCTTCTGAGTAGGACAGTTCCAAATGATCATTGTTGGTTTTGTGGCCCCTGTACATTGTATTCCTATTAGTGACCAAAAGATTGGCAAATCAGTTTCTTCTAGGTGTATATCCAAGACATTCGGTGACTGTCTAACTTGGGAGCAGGAAGTAGTGAAACCTACAGAAGAACATCCCTGTGTCTTATTGGTGCCTCGGGAGAGCAAAACAGACATTGAGAGGAGACTGCTTTGAGTTCCTTATTTTCACTGTAACCTCTTCTCTGGGCCTTGTGTGTATTGGTGTAGTTCATTTGAATTGGTGCAGTGAATCATTCTGCTAGCCTGCAGAATTCCCAAAGGAGAATATTCAAATCCATATACATGAGATGCCTGCTGCACTTAGCTATATATTTGCCAGAGACTTGGGTCATTCCCCTGGGTTGCTGTTCAGCTGACCTGGTTGTGACATACAGATGAGGCAATGGAATTTAGAATCTGGGATGGGGGGTGGGTACTGGTCTTTACAGTTAACACAACAGGGTAGCCACAGCATATGTGGCTCATTTCCTTTTGAGCCAGTGAGGCAAGCTGAGTCGGTTATATGTCAGACTGATCACATAAAATGCTACATAGCCGAGGTGAGTGATGATATTGAAAATGACTTGTTGACTTGGAAATGGTGAGAGGAGACTCCTGCTGGCTGCCTATGAGGGCTCATGTGACTGGTGGAGGCTATGGACATTCGCCTCCATGTTTGAAGAGTGGGCAAGTGTGGTGAATGTGTACTGGTGAGGACTTCAGTGTGGTGGGGTTGATGTTAATGTCTGGGAAACTGGAAAGTCAAGATGTTCATGTGAAATCGTGTTTTCTTAAGAACCCATGCCCCATGCTGGTGTTGACAGTGCATGCCTTTAATCTCAGCACTCAGGCAGGCAAATCTCTGAGGCCACCCTAGTCTACATAGTGAGTTCCAGGTCAGCCACAGTTATTCACTGATATGTGGTCTCAAAAACAATTAAATTAAACAAACTCTGAACTCTGGTAGAGCATTGGTGCTCTGCAGTGGTTTCTTATATCCAGACTGCACATATATGTGTACCGTAAATGAGTGTCCACCAATAGGAACATTTAAGATATTCTTTTTCACTCTCAGTTTAAGTTTCTCCCTCCCCTCCTTTTTCACTTAAACCCATTTTTAACTGCTGTGTTTTCCCAAGCTCCAAAAGCCCACATGCTTTTGTCGGTGTGGCCTGGTTTCAAGCATTTTCTCCAGGCTATCCTTTGTCCTCTTCTGTGTCTTATTCACTGTCAGCATTAAGCTTCCCTGAGCTGGAACATGGTATCCACCTTTCCTTCCTCACCTGCTTCACCCTCTTCACCATTCCACAGTCATTGTGGTAGTGGTTTTGTGAAAAGACCTGGCTCTGCCTCCCTGCATGGTCTGTGGTTTACAGGTACTCTGAGAGCTGTACAGGACATGTGGTCTCTTGTTTTCCAGCCACAGAGAGTCTTTCTCTAGTTCTATAGATGCTGTTCTGAATTTCCAGAGGATGGTGGTCAGTGCAGTGTGTAATGTAAGCACCGTGGGACCAGTTTGCTTTCGTGTAACGTTTCTAAAACTGAGCTGCCCAGTTATTTTTAGTTGTTGCTTAGTAGTTCATCAAAGTAACACAAACACAGGTCAGCGTTCAGACTTAGTAGGAAGGAACCACCAACCAGGGCATCTTTAAGATTGATTTAACAATTATTATATTACACTGCTGCCTTCCCTCTGCCTTTGAAATGTCCCCTTGCACATCACTTTGAGAAGTGACATCACTAGGTCACATGGACAGACATTCTTGATTGTTCCTTTCAGGAAATTCATCTCAGTGGGGACTTGTTGACACTGCAGTGGATCTCCCTGCAGAGGAGCCAGTTATTTAGAAGTGTTGGCACCCCAGAACTGCATCACCAGGGTTTCATGTTGAGCTTTGGCATTACATGGAAGCAGACTGCATACTGTCTCATCATGTGTGCTAAGATGCACTTCTCTGTGTGACCTATTTCCTTCCCTGCTAGAGAGTTCTCTAGCATCTCTCTAGATACCTTTATGTGCCAGGCAGCTCAGAGGACAGCAGGGATGAGCATTTATGTTCCATTACCAGAAGCCATGCTTGTACATAGGGCAGTCATATGAATCACCTGCAACCAAACCCTTATAGGGCATCTCTAACTAAAACCAGAGGGAACCAGGAACTAGAGAGGCAGGGCCAGATGACCTGAGGAAGCCTGCTTTCCTTTTGAGTATTGTTATGTGCATTTTTACCCAAATGTGTTCTTGGCTCAGTGCCACGACAGGGAAGAATGTATGTCCTCTCTTTTAAATCTCAACCCAAATTTGCCCCTTATCATATGTGCCTTGCTATTTTGTGGTATGTGTGCTCACATCAGTGTCACAAAAAACAGGAGTAATATGTCGCACTGTGCTGCCATGGCTGTGACAACTGTGATGTCACTAAATGATGGGACATTTCAACTCCATTATGACCTGAAGTGCTAAGTATGCATTCTGTCATCATGTGCCCTTGGCAGTGCTACATGAAAGGTTTGAATATACAGTAACTATAAGCTTTAGTTCAACAGGCATGATCCTGTTCCATCTGTGGCTCTCTCCAGGCCCCCTGTGCCTCAGAGGGCTCTGTTATTCCATAATGTGTTTTTTCTTTCCTGACTGCTTGGTGCCTACTTAACTTCAGGGACATCCTTTGATCTGCTTTCTTTGACGCTTCTTTGGATGTTATGGTGGTTTGAATGATAGATGTTCCTCTATATTTTCAGACATTTAAATAACTTGGCCCCCATTTTGTGGCACTGTTTGTGCATTGGGGTGTGCTTAGGAGATATGCCCTCACTGGAGGAGGTATGTCATTGAGGTAGGTTTTGAGAGCTTAAAGACTTACACCATTTTGAATTTGTCTTCTGCTTGTGGCTTGAGGTTTGAAACTCAAGCTCTAAGCTGTTCCTGCTGTCATGCCTGCCTGCCTGCTGCTATTCTTTCCCATTGTGATGGTGATGCATATTTCTCTGGAACCATAAACGCAAACAAACCCTTCCCTCCATAAGTTGTCTTGGTCATGGAGTTTTATCACAGCAATAAAAAAGTAACAAGTTGGTACCAGAAGTGGGTATTGCTGTGACAGACCTGTCCATGCTGGTTTTCTGGAAGAATGTGGAAAATTTGGAGCTTTAGGTTCGAAAAGCAGTTGAAGACTGTAAGCAGACCTTACTGGGCCATCCTAGTTGGAGCTTGGAAAACAGTAGTGCTGAGAGCTATGTGGATTGTAGAGGCCCAACACAAGAGGTTTTAGAGGGGAACTATTAACAAGTGTGCAAGATTGATAATATCTTGGCAAAAATGTGGCTGCTTTCCTAAGAACTTGCTTGATAAATTTAAAAGCAATGGACTAATTTCTTTGGCCAAGGAGATTAAGACCACCTAGTATTGACTCTGTTGCATAATTATTAGTAACCTTATAAAAAGAGCAAGCGGAGCAGAAAGAAATACAAAATGTAGTTTGAAGAGAAAAAGAACACCAGGAAACTTAATGTTGCAGTCAAATCTTGTGCTGAAAGAGATAGGAAAGAGAGGTCTGATCTACAGTAAAATAAAGGGAAGAGTGCCCTCGGGGAGAGACTCCATCTAGCTAAACTTCCAACTTGTGGAAAGAAAAGGTCTAGGGAATTTTCTGCTCCTAGAAAGGAACAATAAACAAAAGTACAGCTAATGTGCCTCAGTGGGGGCCAGGGTTCACCAAAATATGGCAGCTGAACTTGGCAATATTGCCTGTGTGGTGCTGGTTCTAAAGTCGTGAAGGATACACTAGTTAAGAGGTTGTGGAATCTTCCTCTGTGGTTTCAGAGAGGCTGCCGAAGCCAGGCATTTGGCAGGGGAAGCCCTGAAAAGCCATTGTGTGAAGCTGTGGAAGTGAAGCTAGTGTTACACTGGAGACCCCAATATGTTGGAGATGCTAGAGCTGTGAGACATCTGCCAAGGAGAAGAACACAGGGAGTGGGACCAGTCTAAGAGCAAGGAGGCATGCAGCAGAGCTGGAGAGATGTAACCTCATAAGCTCTTGGATATCAGACATGGAGCTACAGGATTTAGAGTTTGCCCTACTGAGTTTTGGTCTTGCTTTGGTCCAGTATTTCTCACTATGCCCTCAGTCATCCTATCTGAAATGGTAATGTAGGTCTATGCCATTGTATTTTGGATGTATATAATTTGCTTTTTTATTTTAGAAGGTTACAGTTAAGAGATTGCCTTGAGCCTCAAAAGAAACTTTGGACTTTTAAACAGTATTGTGACTAAAAGACTACAGGGGTTTTAAAAGTTGGACTGAATGTATTTTGCATTATGATATGGCCATGAGACTATGGGGGCCAGGGAGTGAAATATGGTAGTTTTGAATAATGGATGTCCTTCTATATTCTCAGACATTCGAATACTTGGCCCCCCAGTTTGTGGCACTGTTGGGGGTGTGGCTTAGGGGGTATGTCATTGAGACAGGTTTTGAGAGCTTAAAGACTTGTGCCATTTTCCGATTGCTCTCTGCTTGCTGCTTGAAGTTTGAAATGTGAGCTCTCAGCTGTTCCTACTACCATGCCTTCCTGCTGCCATGTTTCCCCATTGTGACAATGATGCTTATCCCTCTGGAACTGAAAACCCTTCTTTCCATAACTTGTCTTGGTCATGGTATTTTCTCACCTCAATAGAAACGTAACTAATACAGATGTCCATGGCCTTTGCACATTTTTCTGAAGTGTGATTCCTATTGTAAGCCAGTTTCATTGCATTCTTCCTTTTGTCATTGAATTCCTCAAGGGCAAGACTCATGTCTCAATCCTGGAAGAGTGAATGGCAGAATAAAATTGGCTAGACAAGGAAGAGCGTGGGGGTGACCTAAAATGGCCACTTCTCAGAAATCACATTTGATAGCAAGAATAGAGATGTGAATGAAGAAGTGGCTTGTAGACACTAGGAGCAAACACAAAAGGCCCATCTTTCCTGTGAGAGAAGTTTGGAGACAGGCAAAATGATGGCGTGGGGGTTCCATAATGTTATTAGGAGTCTAGGTTCTATTGTTCTGTATGGTTACCCCTAGCTCATGGCTTCCCTCTTCAAGGTAACCTCATGGTTCAAAATGACTGCTGGAAATATACCCATCTCATCCCTTCCAGGCAAGACATATGAGAAGGGCAGTGAGTGACTAAAAGGTGTTCATTCCATAAAGGCAGCCTCCTTTAAAGGTAAGTCTCAAGGTCCTCTACCCAACAGCTCCACCTTCATCTTATAGGTAGGGTGTAGTAAGGCACTTTTTAAGGCAAATTTTGAAGAGATGTAGTAATGTTATTTGTGCATTTAATTACAATAACATTTCTTTTTAAATTTGTTGTTAGGTCTGAGTAGATATGTTTCCAAGTATACAAAATACCTGGTAAGCATGTGGGAAAGTACTTAGCATCACTAGACATGTGGGATTGTAAATCAAATTACTAACTTCACACCCACTGTAATGATACCAGAATCAAAACAGTAGTGACAGGATTTGTCCACAAAGGCATGTAGAAATTGGGACCTCCATAACATTGCTGGTGACTGTGAAGCAGTGTTGCTGCTTTGGTAAAGTCTGGCAGTTCTTCAGAAAGGTGAACATTGAGCACTGGAGAGATGGCTCAATCGGTAAAGTGTCTTTTGTCAAGCATGAGAAACAGTTCTGGTACCTGACACTCCTGCCTGGCACAGCTACAGCCCCAGTGTGGTGTGAAGAGTGAATGGGGGTGGGGAGAGACAGACAGGAATATCTCTTACAATTCTGGCCAGCCAGTCTAGCCAATCAGTGAGCTCTAGTTTTAGAGAAAGACACTGTCTAAAAAAAAAAAAAAAAAAGTGAAATGGAGAATGATCAAGAACGTCACTAAAAATTAGCCTATAGCCTCCATTTACACCCACACATGCACATGTACCCTCCCACACATGTAATTCCTTCCCCCTCCCCACAAATAACATATGGGCTAGCGAGACGGCTCAGCAGGTAAAGTGCTTGTTGTGCAAGCCTAGGTAACGAGTTCGGCCCTTTGAACCCATGTAAAAGTAGAAGGAGAGGGTCAACTCCACACTGTTGTTCTCTGACCGTCACACACATGCACAAACATAATGATAAAATAAAAAACAAGACTTGTTCTTGTTTGTTTGTTTTATGTATGGGTATTTTATCTACATATATGTTTATGCACCACATGAATGGCTGGTGCCCTCAAGGCCAGAGAAAGGCATCAAATCTAGAACTAGAGTTATAGATGGCTGTGAGCCACCATGTTGGTGCTGGGAATTGAACCTGGGTCCTCTAGAAGAACAGCCAGTGCTCTTAACCACTGAACCATTTCTCCAGCCCCATGATACATGCTTTAATCCCAGCACTAAGGAGGCAGAGATAAGTGGATCTCTGGAAGTACTGAGGCCAGCCTGGTCTACATAGCTTCAGGCAAGCCAGATCTACAGTGAGACTGTCTTAACAAACAGCAATAAGACACAAAAAGTAATGAAGCACTTATACATGCTGTTATATGAGTGAACTGTTAAAAATTATTTGTTTTATGTATATGAGTGTTTTGTATGTAAATGTGTCTATGCACTTTGTGTGCAGTGCCTGAACAGGCCAGAAGAGGGGCACTAGATACCCTGGGTCTGGAGTTACAGATGATTGTAAGCTACCATGTGGGTTCTAGTTATTAAATCTGGGTCACTCAGAACTGATGATCCATGTCTCCAGGTCATGGCTAGTGGTTTTTTTTTTTTTTTTTTTGAGACAAGGTTTCTTTGTATAACCTTGACTGTCCTGAAACTTGCTCTATAGACCAGGCTAGCCTTGAGCTCAGAAATCTGCCTGTCTCTGCTTCCCAAGTGCTGGAATTAAGGCATCTGCCATCATGCCTGGCCCATCATGGATAAATTTTAAAAGCATCATGGCAAACAAAACAACCATCAGAAAGGACCACATATATATTTATGTTTTTATTCTTTAAGAATTTCATACATGCATATAATGTATTTTGACCACATCCACACACACACCCATTCCTTCCCACTAATCCCCTCCAAAATCCCCTAATCTTTTCACCTGGTAACTCCATGTCTTCTTCATTTCCTTTTTTAAAAAAAGACCACTATATCGGCTGTTTTCCCTTTTTTGTGATTAAAATACCATGACCAGGGCCGGGCGGTGGTGGCGCACGCCTTTAATCCCAGCACTCGGGAGGCAGAGGCAGGTGGATCTCTGTGAGTTCGAGGCCAGCCTGGGCTACCAAGTGAGTTCCAGGAAAGGCACAAAGCTACACAAGAGAAACCCTGTCTCGGGGGGGAAAAAAAAAATACCATGACCAAAAGCAACTTACAGAAGCAAGAGTTTACTTTGGCTCACAGTTCCAGAAGGAAAGCCTATAATGTCCAAGAAGGTGTGGCATGGTGGCAGGAACAGAAAGCTGACTAATTACAACTTTACACACTCAAAGCAGAGGCGGGGGGAGAGGGAGAGAGAGAGGAAGTGAGGCAAGGCTATAAGCTCTCAAAGCCAACCCCTGTGATACTTCTGTCAGCAAGCCTCATCTCCTAAAGGTTCCCATAACTTCTCCCAAAATAGTGCCACTAATCCAGGACTAAGTGTTTGAATACATGAGCCTGGGACATTTCTCATTTAAACCACCATGCTCATCAAGTCCAATTAGTGTTGCTGGTATATGCATGGGTGTGGGTCCATCAGCCGGTACATAGGCACCATACCAGTGGCCATATTTTCAAACATGACTTCTTCCTCCAGTAGTCATCAAGTGCCAATATCTCCTAAAGGGATAGGAAGGACCACATAATTCATGATTCCATTTATATTAAATGTCCAGAAAAGGCAAACACAGGTTATTGGGAAATAGCTCAGTTGATATCTTGCTTGTTGTGTGTAGCCAGAAGTTTTCCTGGTCCCACCTGGCTTGCAGCTGCTCAGACCCAAATAAACACACAGACACTTATATTAATTACAACTGTTTGGCCTAATGGCAGGCTTCTTGCTAGCTAGATCTTACATCTTAAATTAACCCATTTCTATAAATCTATACCTTGCCACATGGCACGTGGCTTACCGGTATCTGTAGATCTTGCTTCTCATGGCAGTGGCTGGCAGCATCTCCTGACTCAGCCTTCTACTTCCCAGAATTCTCCTCTCTCCTTATCCTGCCTACACTATACTTCCTGCCTGGATACTGGCCAATCAGCATTTTTTTTTTTATCAATCAATCAGAGCAACACCTTCGCAGCATACAGAGAGACATTCCCAGCAGTTGTGCAAGCATGAGGGCCTGAATTTGACCCTCAGTACCACATTTGCCATGTGTGGTAGTTTGTTTTGTAATACCAGTACTGAGGAGAGACAGATTCCTGGGACTCACTGATCATCTGGTCTAGCCTATAAGTGACTCCCAGGCTCCTGTAAGAGACTCTGCCTTAAAAAAAAAAAAAAGATGTGTGGCTCTTGAGAAATAATACCCAGGATTGATCTCTAGTCTCTACATGCTTGCATGAACATGCACATAAATGTATATATACACATACATAAAAAATAAGGGGCAAATCTGGGGCTGGAAAGATGTCTCAGTGGTTAACAGCATTTCCTGCTCTTCCAGTGGACCCAAGATCAGTTTACAGCACCCATGAAAGGCAGCTTACAACTGTCTGTAACTTTAGTTCCAAGGGGATCCCATGCCTCTGGCCTCTGCAGGCACCTGCAGTAACATGTACATACTCCATGTAGACATATATACACCTACACCTAATTAAAATAATTAAAAAATCTTAAAAACAGATCAGTCTATATAGACAGGCTAGATGAACTACTCTAAAATAAATAGTAATATTGGCCTCATTTCTGCATATATGACACAAAAATGTTCATGCTACAAAAACTGAGGCATATGGTGTGGGTGTTATAGCTCAGTAAGCCTGTTTGAAGAATCTTTTATCTATTTGTATGGCATGTCTTTGTAATTAACCTCAAATGGTAGGAACTAGTTAGGAGGATGGGGGAGAAGTTTCCCAATCAGTTAACATTGCAAGGATTTTAGGGATTGCTTAGTTGTCTTCTTTTCTTCATTTGAATCCTAAGTGAAGGAGGAGGAGGAGAAAGAGGAGGGTTTGATGGTGAGGGTGATGGGAGAAGAAATGTCATCATCATCATCATCTGCTCTGTACAGTTAGGGTCAGACCTCTTTGATTTACTGCCCTAATCCCTGAGATTCTGAGTGGTGTCTTTGTTCTGTGGACTGACCATTCCAGAACAAATCTATTTTTCTGAGTCTGCAAAGCTGAGAAATGGCAATGCCAGAGGTCAGCAGATAGACACAGGAAGCCACTTTGTCTTCAATTCTATAGAATGTTAGGAGCTTTGTGCTATTGGACTCTTGCTGCTTGGGAACTTCACTCCTGATAGATGGGCAAAGATGACTCAAAGGCCGGGGAGAAGTGGTATAGTGTTTGCAAAAGCCTCCATGCTTTAACTCTAGGGACAGACATCTCCCAGTCCAGAACTCTGGTCCCTCATCAGCAAGTTAGGAGAGAGAAAAGTCTTCTCACAGCAGGTTGTGCACAGCTAGTAGGCCTGGACTTTCTCTGCAAGTACTACAGGTGTGTGCCTGGGGAGCTGTCCTGGAATGGTCCTGGAACTTGGGGTGGCCCCCAAGATCAGAGCTTGAAAAGGGGAAGAGGATTGCCTGTGTGGAAAAGTGGTGGTCAGGATGGAAAGTGGAAAAAGAGATGGCTGGACAGCTGCACTCACTGCTGGTGTAGCCAGCAGCCTGCCCTCTGCTCTTGTGGTTAACATCATGGCAAACGTGCTGAATTGGCTTCTAGATAGATGGCAGAGATGAGCCAGCACTGTAGAGAGATGCTGGAAAGGCCACAAGAGGAAAGAAAATCCTGCTTGAGCTTCCTTCAAATGGACAGTCCTGCATGTTACCCTCCTGCGCAGGTTTATATCCTCATGAAGGCCCTCAGAAATAAGCAGGCATTGTTGGGCATTGTTCTTATTCAGCATAAGGGCCAAAGGAGGATTTATGTTTTCATAGATGTGTTATAGGCTAAACCCAACCCCCCCCCCAACCCCACCCATGCTTACTTGAACACTGAGAGCCCTCAAGCAGCTCTGTTAAAGAGGGAAAATGCTGCCGGGCAGTGGTGGCACATGCCTTTAATCCCAGCACTGGGGAGGCAGAGGCAGGCAGATCTCTGTGAGTTCGAGGCCAGCCTGGTCTACAGAGCAAGATGCGGGACAGACACCAAAGCTGCACAGAGAAATCCTGTCTCAAAAAAAAAAAAAAAAAAAAAAAAGAGGGAAAATGCTTCCCACAGTCCACTAATGTAAGGGTATGCATTGTTCACACTGTAACCTCTTGGCAGTTGTGTTACATCAATGGCATCCTTCTAACAGTGCCATTTTCCAATTGTTGCTGTCCTAACTTTGGTGGAATGTGGCCTGTGGTATCAGATATTGAACTGTGGGGTTGCATTATCCTTTATGCTTTGCCACGTGGCCTAGGTTGTATGTGTTGAGTAATCCAATGCCCATCCCAGGTTTGTGACCAGGAGCTCCCATGTCCCTTGTCTCTGGAGAGAGCCAATGGCATCCTTTTGTTTTTGCAGGCTTTTATCAGTAGACCACAGGCAGATCTTCCACCATCAGGTCACTAACTACAAAAGGTTTGGTGAGACTTTCCTCCTTGCCCTGGCCCTTTTGTTCATCTAGGAACTCAGTTTCTGTGACCCTCTCTGGAACTTCTCTGGGCCCATCCTCAGCAGCAGGCCTGTCCCAATGTAACTCACTCATTGCTATTCCTGGAAAGATGAGGGAAGGGAACAATGCTTTGTTCTAGCATGGAAAAATGACCAGCAACTTCCTTATCCTTCTGAGACAAACTGCTGGCTGGATGACCTGTGAGGGTTATTTCTGCATGTGCACTCCATCTTTTCCCAAGGCTTCTCTGTAGGTAAGAGCTTCTGACCCTAGTCACTTCACTTCTCAGACTGCTGAGTCTTTACAGCTGAAGGTCCCTCTCCTCTGAGATGGACAGTATCACCTAGCAGTATGCTTGCCCAGACGACATGAACCAGGTCAAAAGTAACCGAGAACTGTTCCTACAATACTCAGCCACAGCCCCCAAACTGCTGGCCCACGTCTCCAAACTCCTCATTGTCTGCCGAAACGCAGGCATTTCCATCCCAAAAGGCATCAGGAATATCTTTGAGTTCACCTGGGAGGAGCTCATCACCGACCCTGCAGTGCCCACCCCATCTGACATCCAGGATCTGGTAATCACCTTTGGGGCTCCTACAGTGGTGCTTGCAGAGGTGATCCCAGTGCAGCCCCCCATGCAGAAGAAGCCAGTTCCACCACCACCACCACCCCCAATACTGCTCACGGCCACCAGCGGGGGCAAGCACTCAGCCCCCACGCCTGCCTCTGCTCGAGTGGCCCCCCCTGGCCAAGATACCCTGCACAAGTTCCAGCGGCAGTCCATCCACCTGTTGACAGAGCTGCTTTCCCTGAAGATGAAGGCCATGGTGGAGTCTGCCTCTGGTAAGGCTGCTCACAGATTCCCCTCCATTTCTGCACAGGTGTGTGTGTGTGTGTGTGTGTGTGAGAGAGAGAGAGAGAGAGAGAGAGAGAGAGAGAGAGAGAGAGAGAGAGAGAGAGAGAGAGAGAGAGAGGAGAGAGGAGAGAAGAACAAGAAGAACAAGAAGAACAAGAAGAAGAGAGAGGGGAGGGGAGGGGAGGGGAGGGGGGAGAGGAGAGGAGAGGAGAGGAGAGGAGAGGAGAGGAGAGGAGAGGAGAGGAGAGGAGAGGAGAGGAGAGGAGAGGAGAGGAGAGGAGAGGAGAGGAGAGGAGAGGAGAGGAGAGGAGAGGAGAGGAGAGGAGAGGAGAGGAGAGGAGAGGAGAGGAGAGGAGAGGAGAGGAGATGAGAGAGGGGAGAGAGGGGAGAGAGGGGAGAGAGGGGAGAGAGGGGAGAGAGAGAGGAGAGAGAGGAGAGAGAGTTGAACATCCACAATCCAGAATCTAAAATACTCTGCAGTCTGAGGATGTTGAATGCTCACATGATGCCACAGAACATTCCACAGCTGATAATGCATGATGATTTGCATGTAAGACAATCTTCAGTCTGCATACAGGGTACACATGAAACATCAGAGAATTCCATGTCTTTGAGTCCATCCTCAGATATCTCAGTATGTACAGGAAGACATTCCCAAACCCCAATCTCCCCAAAGCTTCACACTCTTTTAGCCCCAAGCACTGGGTAAGGGACACTTAGCCTGTATAAATATGCACTGGGAAAGGGAGTGGTGGCCATGGGTCTGCTGCAAGAGCAGTGCTTCCCTCTTCCCTGCCCAGTACCCTCCTTTTGCACCCTCTGCTCTCCCACTTCTCTCCCAGTCACCCATCTCTGGAGTGCCCATTTGAAAGTTAGTGGCGGCAGTGAAAAGTTATAGACACTGAAAGAAGAGTTTGGGGTGATGGTGCAGAGGTGGGCAGAGCTGCATTGATGAGTGAAGACATAGAATTTGTAAATCAAGAGTTTGGTCCAGCCAATGGCAAGGAAATTTCTGAGCCCAGTGCCTCCAAACTGAGGGCATCATTCCAGGAAGAACCTAAAGCAGTGTCAACAGCAGCTTCTTGGAGGCCTCAGTGCTCAGCTATAGGCAGGCAGGCAGGCAGGGAGGGGGACTTCCCAGTGCTGCCTGCTGGATCTTGAGCTCTCTGATCAATCGAGTATGCATGTCAGGAGCTCCTCATCCTTACATCATGAGTGAGTCTTCACCTTTTCCTGGGCCTTCCTAGTTTTTCACTATTTCTGGGCCATTTGCAAAGGTCTTTTTCTGTAAGAGTCATCGATGCCAGAAGGAAAATACTTTGTCTTTGCTCATTCCCTCAGCAGGTGCCAATCCTCTGGACATCACCAAGCGCTTTGTGGAGGCCAGCCAGCTCCTCCATCTCAATGCCAAGGAGATGGCCTTTGACTGCCTGATTGGCACTGTCGGAAAAAGCTGCTTCCGTACATCACAGCTGAGGAAAGGTGGGTGCCCTCCTGAAGGAAAAATGTGCAAACAGCCATCAAGAAGGTACTAGAAAGGCAAAAGCTACAGTTGAAAGGCCAAAGCTCCCAACGACTTGGGTGGCTGTGGAGCAGCAGGATCTGACGCCATGCTGCTGACAAGGAGGGCTCATCCACCTCTGGTGGAGGGCAGCCTAGATTTTTGTTGGTGGAAATGTCTGTACCTCACAGTGTAGCCCCTTTTCCTGGTCCTTCTAGAGTATGCTTTTCAATAGTCTACGGTAAAATTTCTAAAATTTCCAGGCTGTTGCACATCAGTCCTTTAGTACACATGGCAAGGATGTCACAGCAATGATGTCACTACTCAGATCCTGACACTATGTCTGCGCTCACCTGCTCATGGCATATGGGAATCAGCTCCCATCTGCTGGACACAACTCAGCCCCATGCATACAAGCAGTCCTACAAGAATGCTTATTACAGAATCATTTGGAAAGGCAGAAAGATTAGAAAAAGCTGTCCATCAATGATGAATAAATTATGGTTCATGCAGATACTGTTTCATAGTGAGCAACAAAAATGAATAAATCAAGCTGGCCATACAACACACACCTGTTATCCTGGCACTCAGGTAGAGGCAGGAGAATTAGTTGAAGACCCTTCTCAGCTACATAATAAGTTTTAGGCCAGTCTGGGCTACATGAGACCCTGTACCCCTACTCTAAAGCATTAAGTGACTCAGAAGTGTAACTAATTCTCACAAAATATCATCTGGCAAAAGAAAAAGGTGTGAAAGGATGTGTTTGTGGTGGTTTATTTAATAGTTTAATATAATCAAAGAGATGTTGTTTATGAATGTATCATAAAGTATGGGTGTACAGAACAGGAGAAGAAACATTAGAGTTGATCTTTGGAGATGTATGAGGGTTTAGAAGAAGAGAGCCAGTAAGAAGAAAGTAAGACACACTCAGATGTGTGTGCTTTGGGGGGGGGGTGCTTTCCAAGGGACAGTAGGGGAAAGTAAGATATATGCAAGCATGGACAGGGGTTCCTCAAGGGAGAGACATCTTAATTGTCTTAGTATTGGCCATGTATACCATTTGATGGCTCTCAAGTTACATCTCAAGAGATTACTACAGTTTTCCTCCCCATTTCTTATTCTTTTGATGAGATAGTGAGGTGGCTCCAACAATGCTTGGGATGAGATTATAGCCTGAGGAGGTAAAACCAGAAGCCACTGTTATATCCTTTCCCCATAAATGGGATTTCTGATGAGGTCCCAAGAAAATTGCCACTTTACATCTGGGAGAGAGAAAGGCCTTGAGCAGCATGGTCACCTGGGCTAGAGAGTTCTTGCTTTGCTGGTGGGAGGTCTCAACTTGATTCCAGGGTGCAGGGGTCCTCTTCTCATGTCACTAAAAATTTCCCTGCCCCAAACCAACCACAGAATTAAAAATATTTTTAAGGGGGCTAGAGATGGCTTGACAGTTAAGAGCACTGGCTGCTTTCTCATAATAACCTAGGTTCAGTTTCCAGCACCCACATGGCAGCTCACAACTACCTGTAACTCCAGTTCCAAGGGATCTGATGCCTTCTTATCTCCATGAGCACCAGGCATGTATGTTGGGTACAGATACACATGCAGGCAAAATACACATATACATAAAATAATAATAAAAACTTAATTTACTTCTAAGACTTTGCCTCTGGCTGGGCAGTGGTGGCACATGCCTCTAACCCCAGCACTTGGGAGGCAGAGGCAGGCAGATTTCTGAGTTAGAGGTCAACTTGGTCTACAGAGTGAGTTTCAGGACAGCCAGGGCTATACAGACAAACCCTGTCTCGAAAAAACAAATACTGCCTCTGTTTGGAGTGTATACATTTTCCCTCATTGCTTTCTCCTGAATAACACATGGCAGCCACTGGCATAGCATTCATATTGTACTAAGTGTCACGAGCCATCTGAGGATAATAAAATGTACTGGTTGGAGAGATAGCCCAATTAGTAAAGTCCCTGAGTCAAATCACTAGTAATGCCAGTGCTCAGGAGATAGAGAGGAGGACCCCTGGGCCTTACTGGCCAATTCAGAGACCCTTGTCTCAAAAACAAGGTGAAGGGGACAGAGAGAGTTAGAGTGTTCACTGCTCTTGCAGAGAACCTGATTCCAGCTACCACCATCCATGTCCAATTCTTGTAACTCCAGTTCTAGGGGAGCTGATGCCTGTGGCCTCCGCAGGCACCGGCACTCAGGCATGCATGAGCACACATGTACACACACGTACACAGAGAGAGAGAGAGAGAGAGAGAGAGAGAGAGAGAGAGAGAGAGAGGGAGGGAGGGAGGGAGGGAGGGAGGGAGGGAGGGAGGGAGGGAGGAGAGAGAGAGAGAGAGAGAAGGAGGAGGAGGAGGAGGAGGAGGAGGAGGAGGAGGAGGAGGAACCAGTGTCCTGTGGATACTAAGGATGATTCTGTTCTGAGAAATAATTCTTACTATCTTTAAAAGATAAGTTGTATTTCACCTCATGAAGTACTTTAAGCTTATTTTCAGAATGACAGGCTTTTGGTTCCAAGGTACAGACCTCTTGAATCCCTCAGAGCTTATGATTCATGGGGTGACAGTGAGAAGAGAGTTCAGCTGGACTGTGACCTGGAGCAGCATTGGCGGCGGGGGTGGGGGGTTTGGGGGGGATGAAGAAGCCCCTCCCATCATGGAGCTTACTCAGAAATCTCTCACTGGCTGATACTTGGTACAGATGTTCATCTCTCTCATTTTAAAAATTGTTATTGCTATTGTGTATGTGTTTATGATGTGTACATGTGGAGGTCAGAGGACAGCTCTAGGGTCCATTCGCTCCTTCCATCGTTAGACAGGTTCTGGGGATTGAACTCAGCTCATCAGGCTTTTGAAGTGTTTTTATCTACTGAGCTATCTCCCTAGCCTAAGATAGTCTTCTCTTTTAAAAATGTTTGAGGTTTTTTTTTAGGGGGGGGTGGTCACAATAGTCAAATACAATGGAAGGAATGATCCATTTATTTCTTTTGGGAAAGCATTCATTTGACTCAGATTTTAATTAGCTAGATTTCCCAGTGCATTAAGTTCAAAGTATGATAGTTTGTTACAAAATTTGTGTTTTTATTGGCTGAATTCTAGTAAATATGCCTGGCATATCTCTTTAAATCTAGCCAGAATATACCCTTTGCTAAGGTGACATTTCTATGGTCATAAGACTGCTTCCTGCTTGTCTTCCTGTCCTGACACCTGCCCTCCGGGCTTGTCACAGACAAACACAGGGCTGCTCCTTTATTCTCATCTGACAGTGGCATTACTGAGTAAAATATCCAAAAAGAAAACACTCTTGTTATCTTGGGTCATGCATACATGTTTTGATAGTATTGTCATTGTCTCTCAGTTTCTGTTACATGGTCAACTGAAAATGTTTGCCAGGTTGGCTGAACAGTTTGCATGTGAGAGGGGACAGATTCCCTCCAACACTCAAGTTCATATTTAGCTAAGAGCTTAACATCACATGCTTTTTGCTTCTAATTCTATATGCAACTGTATGCTCATCACTTTTTTCCTTCTGGTGTATTGATTAAGATTAATTTCCCAGGTGAGAGATTAGTAGGGCAGAGGGTCACAGTCTGTGCATAACTTCTACATGACTTTTCTCTACATGGACAGGTTGACAAGTATTAGTTCTTACTTGCTTTTCTCTTTTGAACTAGTGTAGAAGGTACTGAAAGCTGTTTTCATTTTAATACCTGAAACATTAGCAAAAGTGATTGATCATCCAGGGTGGAGGCTCTGTTTATAGTCTTTGTCTACTTAATGAGATTGAGTTTACCATTTTCTTTATGAATTTGAGTGTGTTGAGTGAATTTCTGAGCATTGTCCAACACTGGTTTCATGCCCAACTAGTAACATAACTGTGTCTGGGGAAATAACAAATGAATGAGGCAGTGGGCTTCATATAAGATTGTAACTAGGAGTACAGATAGATATCCTACAGAGACCCCTTGTGTTCTTCCCTTTGGCTGTCAGACTACTGACATAATGAACCCCAAAGAATTGGGATTGCCCCAGGAGTCTTGTGCTTCGGAAGGGAAAGACTTAGGCCTTGTTGCTAATCAGTGGGGGAACTTGTCTCCAAGGAAGAGATTTCACACAGAGCAAACAACTTGCAGGGCACAGATCAGAAGCAATGCTTTGTCAAGTGTTGGGCAGGACTGCTTAGTAATACGTAATTCTTGTCCTCTCTTTAAACCTAAGCCTCACGTAGTACCAAGAAGATGGACTTGTGGGTTGGCAGGGGTCAGTGGACCTCTTTATTTATTCCTCTTCCCAATGTGGCCAAGGGTACTACATTAGAACTAAGCAGCCACCTATCAGGTGGTGGCACAGAAGACAGTGTGATACTGTGGGGCTGAAAGACTGTTAGAAGAACATCTGATTCCCGTGCATTAGATAAGGAGAGCCCACTCTCATTCCTTCCTCCTTGCTGCCTAGCTTTGTCCACACTTAGTGCCACACTGACATTTGCATTTGCCCTTAGACGAATTCACCTTGTGCTTGGTTCCTGCTTCTTATGTAAGTGTGAGAGGCTCTTCACCCTTAAGAGGCTGGGGCAGGGAAACCTGTAAAGGGGAGCCCTAAAATGTCACTTGCTATTCTGAGCTCATCTATACATCTAGAAGTCTCTCCTCAGAAGACTTCCTAGTTGGTTATGACTACAGGTAACTTTGTAATATCTGACCCACTATCTCGTTTAAGCAAGAAAACTATATTACATTTTTGCAATTGAACTGAAATTTTAAGAGATGGTAAAGATTCATTCTTCTTCCCTAGAATCCTCCATGAACATTTCTGCCATTGGAGTGAGCACACCTTATCAGCTGGTCTACCAGACGTCCACAGCCTGTCTGAGCTTCTCCCTCTCCACAGGAAAGGAAGTCAAGAAGAAAGGTGAGAAAGACAGTAGTGTTTCCAGCCAGACACACATTCTCTCTCTCTTTCTCTCTGCCTTTCTCTCTCTGGGTGGGGGTGTTATACACACACCCCTATCCTTGGTGATGGTGGATTGAGAGGAGAAATGAATGACTGGATGTGCATCTAGCCTGTGCAGTTGGTGGCTGGTTAGGTTTTTATCTAATAGAAGGGTGTTCAGCTCACTGAAATGCAGCAGCCTGTGACACGGATCCTTACAAGCACCCCAGAGCTGCAGCACATCCAGTCACTGCAATCAGAATTGCATTCCATTCCCATGTGTGTACTCCACACAATCCATTCCTTCAACCCAGACAGTCTCCAGGTAGCTGTGAGTGAGACAGCTCTGTCCAGCCATACCATCAGTGGGGAAATAGTGGTATTTGTATCCCAAACTTAGCAGGCTCCAGTTCTGTGTTCTAGAAGGGGCTACTATGTGTGGGCAGAAAGCAAAGCCACAAAAGACTCCCTGACCTGTTGAGAAAGGCCCACACAGAAAGGCCCTCTGTTCATAGTCTTTGCCTACTTAATGAGGTTGAGTTTACCATATTCTTTATGAATTTGAGGAGCGTGTGTGTGTGTGTGTGTGTGTGTGTGTGTGTGTGTGTGAGAGAGAGAGAGAGAGAGAGAGAGAGAGAGAGAGAGAGAGAGAGAGAGAGAGAGAGAGGCTTTTGTCTTTCACAAGATGGAACTTTAAACAGTAGGTGGGAGAAAGAAGCTCCAAGGGGAAGATTTGGTGGAGAGGGACCTGTGGGGAGTAAGAGAGGTCTCAGGACCTTCCACCCACCGTGCCAAGTATGATGACAGCATGGACTAGACAGACAGGCAGGGGAGGACTGGGTAGTGAAGGAGGGCAGGGTTGACTCATTTTCCCCCTTTGATTCCCACAGACACTGGAGGTAAGGCTGGAAGTTGAAAAGCTTGAAGCCAAGTCTTCACCCCTCCTGGCTGCCTGTGTGACTTGCTTTCCTCATGCTTTGCTCTCCTTGGTAAAGGGGACTGGTTATAGGGAACGGTGGAGGCATCGGCATTAAGCCCACTTCATTGCTCTTGTTGCTGTTCATCACTGTGTTCCGCAGTCTCTGACGTGCCTTTAATTATTGACTGGCTGAGTTAGCAGCCAACCATCCCCATTGCTGCAGAGCCCAAAAGAGCCTCCTAACGTGTTCTGCAGCCCTCCTCCAGGAGAATGTGATGCTCAAGAGCTCACCTCTAAAGCCCCCCATATTTCATCCCACCTCTAACTACAGGCAAAAAGGCTATAGATGAGATCACGTCCCCTCTCCCTCGAGTTCGAACCCCTCCTGAAAGCATCATCTTCGAGATCCAGGACCCCTGCCCTGAGGCCCGGGAAAAGCTGCAGGATATGTGTCGCCACATGTGAGTGTCTAGATATGGGGATGGCATCCACAGGACTTGGACAAAAGGATAGATGGGTGTCACAGCAGTAAGTGCACTCCCCGTGTCAGTCCAGCTGTGTCCGTCTCTGTCTCTGTCTCTGTCTCTGTCTCTCTCTCTCTCTCTCACACACACACACACACACACACACACACACACACACACACACACACACGAGCCCATGGTCCTTCCAATTTACAGATAAGAGAAGTAAAGCAGTTCCTGAGCTCACCCAGCACTGTCAGCCCAACTCCTGTTCAATGCTCTTTGCCTCTGCAACATCCTCCTTCTCCCAAGGAAGTTTTTTTGTGTGGCTCCTGGCAGTTCATAGGCTTTGTGCCCTAAGTGGTAATTTTTTGGCTTGATTTCCTAAGTATTCAAGAAAAAGAAGTCTCCCCAAACAAAATATTTCATCCATATGGGTGATTCATAGTATATTATTTGGGAACACTGTGAGGCCTAGCAGAAACCTATTTCTCTAAGAGTCCAGCTTCATTTCACACCTAAGTCATATATATCTCCTGGGATCACCGGGCCAGGGCACAGGTAGGCAACAGCTACCCTGTTCACCTCTAGGAGGAGCCTACCTAGAACTTCAGGATGGGGGAGTGAGGGGATAGTCTGTCTCCAGCTGCTCCAGAGTTCCCTCTGTGCATAGCTCCATTCCATAGGTCCAGACAGACATTCAGACACAGCTGGCCTTTTCCAGGCATTTTCCTATTTCCTCCTAAATATACTATACTACCTTTGCATATGAGGAAGAACAGGAAGGGGATGATACTTCAGGACAAGGGGACTGGGGTGGGAGACTTAGATGCTGGGAAGGGGCTGCAGAGAACCTCTCTGGAGAGTGAGAACCGAGCGCCTAGAAGATGCGTTCATCTCCTTCCCACAGAGAAGCCGAAAGGATCTTGTGGAGAGGGAGGAATATCTCCTGCCCCATGATTTTACGCAACTACAGGGCAAAGATATCCTCTCATTTAATGGTGACCTCCAAGGGGGACACTCACCATCCTCCCACTGCGGGGACTCAGATTACTACTTCCACTCTTCACCAGCCTTCCAGCCACCATGCTCACGCGGGCCGCCATTCTCAAGAGTGGAAGGGGCCCAAGAAGCCCGTCAAGCTGCATTACACTTTCTATGATGGCTCTTCCTTCATTTAATATCCTTTTGATGGGTGTTGCTCTTTCTCCCTAACTCAGCCCCAGAGAACTCCAGGGCTTCAAACAGCTAACTGTTCAATGGGGATTCTTGGTCAACTAGAGAAGCCTGGTGAGGATGCTCCAGGGGTAAGTGTTGGTTGGTCCAGGTCAAGCTCTGGAGGGTCTAAGTTCAGAGTTTAAGTACAAGTTCAGTGTAGTTCAGATCAGCAGGGGTATATCAAGCCCCTGACACCTGTGAGAAGCTTGTCTGTGTAGGCGGGCCCCTGCCTTTAGGACTCTGCCAGGAGAGAGAAAGCTACAGACAGGGTGGTTCATTTCCAGCTGATAGAAAAAGTGAAGTGTCCCTAAATGCTTTGGAGGGTGTTTCCTGGACCCTTATTCACTAGTTGTGTCCTGTGTCCTTGTGCTTCACCTCCAAGGTCCAAGTGCTTGGAGTCTAAGCACTCATCCCATTTGCTGCACATCTGTGTGATCTGCAGCTGAGGTCTGCCTTGTTGTGGCTGAATCCGAATGTTGGGTGCAAAAGTGGCAGAAGAGGACACAGTTCCCATATGAATCCGATGGGCACTATAGAATCTTTCTAGAAATATGCACATGTGTGTATATCCACACACGTGCATATTGTGAGCTGCAGCTGCAGGGAACTTCTGGCTAATGGAAAACTGCCTTTCTGCCTGGGCTTGAACTCTAGCTCAGGAAAGCTCAGATGTTGAAAAGGCACATCCCTTCAGAGGGTGAGCCCAAGGTTTGTGCATGCCTTGGTAGGTTGAGTTGGCTGATTTTCCTACTCACAGAGATGTAACAAGTAGCTGTAATGTACAGTGGATCATTAGAACGAACTGGATAGACCATTCATGAGAGCCTCAGAGGGAGCAACTTTAGTTTGATTGCCATCTTCTAAAATTAGGAAAGGAATTTGAATTTGACCATAAGGGAAAAAAAGAGAGATCCCTATGGGAAACATGGAGGTATAAAGTCCCCTCAAACACTGTGCCTTTCAGGAATCTCTCACTTGTTCCCTCCCCAGCATCTTCTAGAGCTACACCAGATCCAGATGCCCAGCCTTAAGGCAATGTGAACTCTGAGTCCATTGGAGGTAAAGCACTTATTCCAGGTTCTGAGCTACACTGATTTCAAGGATGGGATACACAGAGTCATCTAGTTCTACTCCTTTGTTGTAGAAACAGGGAAACTGAGCCCCAAAGAGGCAGTCTGACCTACTAAATGTCACAAAGGGAACTTGGTGGCAAAGCCTCAAGAGAAAAGGGGCTTTTGTGCCTCTATTTTGGTCCTCTCTCAGATACCAATGTTATGCCCTTAAAGATTATTCTGCATAGTAGAAAGCATGTAAGGGAGACTTGGAAGGGCCCTGGGCTCTCAGATCTTCTCCCATTGGAGCAGAGGGCAGGTGTCTGAACTATCTCAGCTACTTTCCTGGGGCCATGGCACCAAACAGACTTGCCCAGCAACAGCCTCCTCACTTTGTTCCACCTCCTCTTGACTGAACTGGGCATTCAGGATTTAAGTGCATGTCAAAGAAGTCTCATTGTTTCTCTGCCCATAAATGAATCCATTCTTCACATTCTCCCAGCCCTGCCTCTCCTGCTTCCAATACAGAAGAAGCCAACTCCTTCCAAGGCAGCTGCTGCTTGAGAAGGCTGTGGTGCGTCTTTACCCCTTATTTCTGATTCTTCACTGCATTAACCAGGTTCAACACTGTGTTTACAAGTTAGCTTTCTAGAAATGGGACCAGAAAGGGGCTGCCTTGGATCTTTATTTCTGCCTGGCCCAGAATTCTGAGGTCCCCTATGTGGAACCACCTCTAACCTCTTGTCCATTGCTGCAGGAACACTTGACTTCTACTCCAATAGTGATGACATCTTGATGATTAGTCCATTTTCTCCTTGGGAGTTACAGGGGCCAGGTTCACTTATTTTCTATAGTCATTGCTTGTCTGGTTGATGTGACAAAATACCACACCGGGTATTTTGGGGAGGAAGAGTTTATTTTGTCCTCAGTTTGAAGGTATAGTCCTTCATGTCAGGTATGGTGGCAGATGTGTGAAGTGGTTGATTACAAGAATCACAGCCAGGAAACAGATGAATGCCAGTTCTCTGCTTGCTTCTTCCTTTTATCCAGTCCTGGGACCCTGGCCCATAGAATAGTGCTGCCCACATTCAGGATAGGTCTTCCTACGTCAGTTAAACCCCTCTTGGAGGAAATGCCCTCACAGATACCCCCAGAGGCTTGTCTCCTACATAATCCTAAATGTCATGATGTTGACAGCCACATTAGCCATCAGAGTGACCTTGCACACATTATTCAATCTGTGTGCCTCACTTCTCTTGGTTACATGATGAGTGAGCTGTATCCAGTAGTCTTAAAGAAGTTCTGTTTCACTGTGTTCAAAGGCTAAGGTGCACCAGCCAGCTGTTGGATCCTTCCTGAGTGAAACATGTTTGGAAAGCTTTTCTTCACCTCCTGGCTTCTTCAGAATTCTGTCTTTAGCCACCAATACTGTTTTTACACACAAGCTCAGATAAAAATGATAGGTCTTTGTTCATGGTGGCCAAGTTGGCCAGTTGCAAGCTATAGCTGATTTGAACATTCTGGTGCAGCAACCAGGTCTGTGTTCATGTCACCATTCTTCACAGAAATCAGCTGGAATCCCCTGGTTTGGACTTGTGCTTTCCTGATGACAGTGATGCTGAACAACTTTGCATTTGCTTCTCTCTGGCAAGTGGTCTTTGGAGAAATGTGTGTTCTAGTCTTTTGCTTATGCCTTGATTGTGTTTTGGTGAGGGAGTTGCTAGAACTTGAACCTAAGGCCTCAAATGTGCCAAACATATTCTACCACTCTAACCCCAAAGGTTGTTAATTTTGACGAAATCCCATTTTGTTGCTAATGCTTTTAGTTTCAACATCCATGACATCATTGTTGAATCCAGATCTTGTGTTTTCTTATATCAGCTTTATAGGTGAAGTTCTTAAGATAAGTCTTGGAGGTATTCAGGGTCAGTATTTGCATCTTGTATGAACTCAGGGCCTGATTTCCTTCCTCTGCACAGGGGTGTACTGTTGTCCCAGTGCAGTTTGTTGAAGAGATCATTCTTTCCACTTGGAATGGTCCTGGGGATCTTGGCAAAAATAGATTGACTATAGATGGAAGGATCTATTTTTAGACTCATTTTTAATCCACTGTTGGAATTTTGGTGTCTATCTTTATGCCAGACCACATTGATTTAATTATTAAAGATTTGTGGTAAGTTTTAAATCAACAAGTGTTGTGAGTCTCCCCAATTTGTTTGTTCATTTTTTTTAATTATTTGAGATTTCTTTCTGCTTTCTTTCTTTTTTGATATAGGGTATCTCTGTGTAGCCCTGGCTGGCCTGCACTCACAGAAATTTTCCTGCCTCTGCCTCTCAAATGCTAGGATTAAAGATGTGTGCAACCATGCCTAGCTTCACTCAGTGTATTTTACTTTTGTAGATATCCTTTCTGTCTCCTCTCTTTCCTGGCTTTCTGGGACTCCTGTTGTACATATGTTGGTATGCCTAATGAGCTTTCCAGAGGCTCTGAGATTCTATTCTTTCTTGGATTTTTTTTAAAGGTAGTACCTCACATTGTAGTTCAGGCTGACCAGAAACTATGTAGCTCAGGCTAGCTTAGAACTCACAGTCATTCTCCTGCCTTGGTCTCCAAAGTTCTGAGATGCTAGGTGTGAACTATCATACCTAGTTCTTTCTTTTCCTATATGATGTACAGTCTGGATAATTTCAGCTCATTGGTTTTCCAGGACAATGATTTTTTTCTTTTATTGTTTTAACTTACTGCTTTATTTGTTTAATGAAATCTTTGTTTCAATTATTGTACTACCTACTCAGCTCTAGAATTTCTGATGGGTCACTCTGTGTCATCTCTACCTGCTTATCACCTTTCCTCTTTCCATTTCTGTTTTTACTTGGCTGGTAGGAAATATTTAGGAGGACAAATTGTAATACTAGTCACTAGAGTCCTCCTACCTGGAGCACTGGCTTCTGCAATTCTATATAGAGAAGTCGCTGCTGACACTGTTCTTCTGAGGACTAGTGCTTCTTGGGGCCTCCTGAGCTACGGAAGGAGCAGAGAGAATGTATTTTTCTACTAGACTGGCCAAAAGGGGAGGCAGCCTGACAGTACTAGAAATACTGCTGGTTCTGGAGATCATGCCCTGGCTTTGTCACTCACTTGTGGTACAAGATGAGACAAGGCATGGGGTGACCTCCTCACCCTGGTTTTCCCAAGACCTTCATGTTTAAGCACTAAAAGTCTATGTTCCCGGTACCATTTAGACCTGTGAAAACCTGGACATGTGAAATGGAGAAAGGCCCTGGGGCATGGCTGGGTTCCATGCCATGCCAATTGTTTAGTTGTGACCCATGCAACGCACAGGCAGGACCTTTGAAGGAAGGGGACAATGTACAGCAGAAGAATCCTTTCCTGTGGAGGCCTGTTGCTGTGGGGATTCTGATAACCAGCTCCTGGAGAGTTCTCTATTCGTTTGACTTGACTGTATCTGCCAGCTATCCCTCCGGAAACATCGCCATGCTTCAGATTCCCACGTGCTGCAGAGGGAAACCCATCACCTGCCTCTTTAACGACGTACCTAACACCTTCCTGGCTCTGTTCAATTCTGACGGCCAGGGCTGTGTTTACTACAACCTGAAGAACAGGTGAGTAGGTCAAGGGAAGTCTAGCCTCATGAAGTATCCCTTGAGGTAATGGTTCCATATATAAGGTGATGACTTACAGTTCCTAGTTAAAGGAGTCTAGGGAGGCACTGAGGCAGGGAAGCAGTGCCTGTAAAACTTGTGGTACTTTGAGGCCCAGCTGCTGGGTACATGTTGCACTTTCCACGGTGAGAAGAAACCCACTCTAAATCCACCACTGGGTACACCAGAACACAGATCTCCATTCTTGGTCAGATGTACAGGGTGGTTTATTTTGGTTTGTTTTTGTTTTTTGAGTAAGAGTTTCTCTGTGCAGCCCTGGCTATCCTGAAACTTGTTCTATAGAACAGGTTGGCCTCAAACTCACAGAGATCTGCCTGCCTCTCTGAGATCTCCCAAGTGATGGGATTCAATGTGTGCACCACCACTATGTGGCTGATACACAGGGTTTTTGTTGTTACTGTTTTTCAGTGCTGAGGACCAGAACCTCATAAATGCTAGGCAAGTAATCTGCCACTGAGCCATATCCCCAATTCTCACCCCTGGAAGAATTCTTTAGTGGAAAAAGTGTCTTACACTAGGAACGGGTAAACAATGTGTGAATACCACTTTTGTGGCGTATTAATTACTTTACCCATTACTGTGGCAAATTAGCCACTTGAAGAAGGAAAGATTTATTTTGGTTCACAGTTTCAGAGGTGCTAGTTTGTCATAGCACAGTGGATTAGAGAAGTTTATATCATGGTGACCTAGGAAATAGAGAAAGGGGCTTACAGCAAGGGACCAGAGCAAAATACAGCCCTCCCCAAGATGTAACTCAGTGACTAACTTCCTCCACCTAGGCTTCCTCTTGTCTTTCACCACTTCCTAATGATGCCAGCATATTATGAACCCATCAAAGGATTAACCTGCTGATCAGGACCAGATCTGTTCATCTCTGAAAGCACAGATAGACCCAGAGGCATGCTCCACTAATCTAGGCATGTCTAAGCTACTCAAATTGACAATTCAGATTAACTACCACATGGGGGGTCTCTTAAGAGCAGCACATACTCTTGACAGCTAAGAGTTGATCTTTATGTAGCTTTTCATAAGTTATTTTGGAAAAAGTTACTTCCTTTCATATTTAGATGTTCTAGCTCACATTTTGGTGCTTGATATCTTTGTGACATCCTTTCTGGACTACAGGAAAAAAATCATTTTTCATCTTTTGGGTTTTGCTTCAGCCTATATTATCTACCTCAGCCTGTACCTTCTCCACAGATGCCCCACTAGCATCAGTTGGTGTAAAGAGTCTTAGACTGTAGTGGGTAGAAAGGTGAAGCTGGTAACAGGAGTCCAGATTCTTTCCTTCCCTTCCTCTAGTTTATGTCAGGTAAACATTCCTTCAGACTGGGGCAGACTCTCCTAGCCCTGCCTGCCTGTAGCCAAAGTGATGAGGGAATTCTTTCAGAGTCTATAAGTAGTTTCTATCTTCTGTGTATCTTCCAGCTGTCCATATGTTGTGGTTTTGGATGAGGAAGGTGGAATCACAAATGACCAAAAGGGCTACATAGTCCATAAGTGGAGCTGGGCTAACAAGACTGAGACATTGCTCTCTCTGGAATACAAGGTATGTGGGCATCATCGGTAGGGGGTGGCTTCCACAGGCTACTCAGCATCAAAAGGCAAGCACCTGTAAGACATCACTGCCCTAGCGACCACATGATCTTGTTCAGAGGTCATGAGTCAGTCAGTAGTGGTCCAGAGTAGACTCACTTGCTTTTCACCAGCCTATAGCAACTACTTTACTGGGCTACTTTACTGATCCTTCCTATTTGATTTTTATTTATATTGTTCCATTTTATTGTAAAATATTCATTTTATGAAACAACATTTTATAGTAGTTGACAACTTAATTTTTAATATCTTTAGCTTTTAGTTTTTTGGAAATTGATTATATTTATTTTGTGTTATATAAAACTGGCTAGTAAAGAACTAAGCAATACTTGAAGAGTTGGAGAACTTGGGCTCCTTTTATGCTAGCTCTCCTAGACTGAGCTGTGCTCTGTGAGTCTAGTTACTGCCCACTTGTAGCTGCTTACAGTTTTTATAGGCTTGTAATTTTCTGCCTGCATGGCTGTTTGCAGGTAGTCTTTGTGTTTCATGACCAAGAAGGGAAATTTTCACTGTGCTTAAGCATGCTTACAAAAGCGAATAGTATGGGTATCGGTTAGGACATTCTACCTTGAGTAAGCAGGACTTGTTGTCTAGTCAGATAGCTAGCTGTACCAGCAGGGGCACAGAAACAGAATTTGGCATACTTATGCTGGAAGCAAGGCTTTAATTAATTTGTCTCTGTATCTCTATAACTCTTAAGCCAAAATTGTTATTCAGCTATCAGAGTGTGAGACAGCAATTTGACTAGGTAAGGAACATACTTAATAAACGTACAGCATATATTTATTTATTTATTTATATGTGCATGCACGTGCGAGCATGAGGGCATGTCATAACACACACATAGAGGTCGGGGACAACTTGCAGAGTTCGTTCTCTCCTACCATGTGAGTCCCAAGACTTGAACTTGTCTGTCTTGCAGAATGCACCTTTACCCACTGAGCCATCTTGCTGACCTTATAGTTGTTGTTGTTTTTTTTTTAATAGTGCCCACTGTGTGACTTTCCTGGAAGATGTGAATAAATGTCTATTTCACCCTAGATAGGGCATGAATGCATGACCAAAGAAATGGTTCTACCATAGTCTAGCTTGACAAACAAGTTTATTGGAGTTACTGATCAACTTATGAATGAGAGTTACTTGCAAAGCCTGAATGACTCAAAAGCAACTAGCTGCATTAGTAGACATCTATCTTGTCCTGGTTGATAATCCACAAAAGATGTATCCCTGGAGTTCTCTACACAGCTTGTAGGCAGCTAGACAGGTACTAGAGTCTCTCCAGACAGCTTAGCTGGTCCCAGAGTCTCCTCCCCAGAAGTTGTTTATCTCTTGTATAATGAGGCAGAGGCCCTGTGAATCTTTTAAATTTCAGTTTTTCTAGATTTGCAAGCTTATTTATTTCCTAAATATTAGGAGCCTCCTTCCTTCTTCCAGGACAGTGTTCCAGTTCAGGGGAAATTGCTGCACAATAATGCCTATCTGTGGCAATAATGCAGACAGGCTAGCACTGAACTCATAATCTTTCTGCTCAGTCTTCTGAGTGGTACGATTACAGGTATGCACCATCATGCTCGGCTTTTTAGCATTGTGCCTTACTTTAGTTCACCCTGAAGCTGCACAGCAAAGGTCTATGCAATCAGAAGCAGCCTGGAATAGAAAGTAGCCCTTGAGTTATAACATGGAGTGACAGTGTATGATGATTCAGAGGTTGGGAAGAGAGGAGGAGTCTAGATAAAATGAAAGAATAAACATTACTCCTAAAGGCTTTATGTTGGAGGGCCTGGTGTGGCACCCACCTTTTAAGAGTTCATATGTTCTTCTGTAGGAAGGGGACAAAAGGAGTAGATGACATAGGATGGAATGACAGGCACCAGGTGTCAGGCTCTGGGGAGTTGGTACGCTGTCTTTAACCAGTTTTAACTCAGATACTGGCTATTTCTAACTCCCTTCACTCTGCCATCCAAATCTAAGCTACTCACTGCTATTATTTTTCTTCAACTTGAAGAACTTCTTTGGCAGTTTTATAAATACAGATCTTCTGGCAACAAGTTTGCTGTTGTTTTCATGTGAAAAATGTCATTGTTAAGGGATAGTTTTATGAGATATGAGATCCTGAGTTGACTTTATTTTTTGCTTTTAACATTTTAAAAATAGTGTTCATTATGCCTTCCCTCCGTAGTTTAGGATGAGAGTCTGCATCTGTAGTTACCCAAATCTGTTTGCTTTCTCTGGTTGCTACTTTTTAAAGGTTTTCTCTTGGTTTCTAGGATGCTGGTTAGCTTTTATCACTTTAACACAAACCTAGACATATCTAGGAAGAGAGGGAATCTTAATTGGGGAATTGACGCTCATATCGGATTGGCCTGTATACAAGTCTGTGGGGGTATTTTTTTTAACTAATGATTGATGTGGGAGGCCCCAACACACTGTAATTAGTGTCATCCCTGGGCAAGATGGTCCTGGGTTGTATAAGGAAGCAAGCTGAGGGGCTGGAGAGATGGCTCATTGATTAAAAACATAGGCTGCTCTCCCAGAAGATCTGAGTTTGATTCTCAGCATCCCTATGGCAGTTAACATCCATTTGTAACTCCCTCTCTGACCTCCATGAACAGTGTATACACATGGTACATGGACATACATACAGGCAAAACACCCATACATATAAAATAAAGATCAATAAAAGAAAGGAAAGAGAGCTGAACAAGTGATGGGGAGCAAGGCGGTAAGTAGCATTCCTCCATGGCCTCTACTTCAGTTTCTGTCTCCATGTTCCTGCCATACTTGAGTTCCTGCCTTGACTTCTCTCAGTGATGGACTGTGATGAGGACATGCAAGTCAAACCCTTTCCTCCCAAATTTGCCTTTGGTCAAAGTGGTCTTCATCACAGCGATAGAAAACAAACTAGGACACTTAAAGTTTGATGATTTGTTTAAATATGACTGTCGTGTTTATTCTATTCATTTTTGAGCCTTTTAAAATTGTTAAGTATATGTAAATTCATTTACTCAAATTTGGAAAATCTCTTACATCATTCCTAGATGTATAAACAATGCAAAATGCAACTGTGTCCCAGACTTTCTCCTTTTCTTTGGAGGTTCCAATTATATGTAGGGGTTTTTTTGTTTTGTTTTGTTTTTTGTTTGTTTGTTTTTTTGTTTTTTTTTGAGACAGGGTTTCTCTATGTAGTTTTGGAGCCTGTCCTGGATCTCACTCAGTAGACCAGGCTGGTCTCGAACTCACAGAGATCTGCCTGGCTCTGCCTCCCGAGTGCTGGGATTAAAGGTGTGTACCACCACCGCCCAGCTTGTAGTTTATACTTTTAAGGTGTGTGTGTGTGTGTGTGTGTGTGTGTCTGTCTGTCTGTCTGTCTGTCTGTCTTTGTGTGACACATGTATACAAATACCCATGAAGGCCAGAAGAGGGCATTGGAATCCCCCACAATTGTGAGACATTTGATATGGATGCTGGGAACTGAACTCCGGTCCTCTGGAAGAGTAGCAAATGCTTTTAATTCCTGATGTTCCATGGGTCTTTCAAGCTCTTTTTTGTTGTGGTTCTAATTTTTGTCTCTTTGCTTTTCAGAATTGTGTGATTTCTCTTGATCTGTCTTCAAGTTCTCTAAATTCCTTGTCATCTCCATTTTGATTTTGTGATAATGTTATAAAAAGTTTAAATTTCAGTGTTCTAGAATTCTCTTTAGTTTTATTTTTTTATCCTTTTGCAGAGAACTTCCCTTTTAATAATTCACAACAAGATTATTTCCCCTTATATCACTGAATATTGGTACATCAGGTGTTTCAGAGTATAATGTGTGGAGATTTCTGTGTCCTGGTTGTGCCAAACATGGTCAGCTTCAGTCAACAACCTGTTGCCTTGAGAATGGCTCATGTTTTACTAGTCCCTCTTCTACCATAGAATTTTGGCTTACAGACTGCCACTGTTGTGCTGTGGACTCTTGGAATCCTGGTGTCTTTCTGAGAGTGATATTGACTGTGCTTGTTCTAAGAGGCAAAACCTTGGTCAAGCTGAAGCTATGAACCTTTCCCCGTCGGTGGTAGACAGAACTCAAACCACAGCGTTTTAAATTGCTCGACCTGTGAGCTGTCTTGAGACTGCCTTCTCATGTAGGGTTCAGGGACTGGCCAGAGATGTAGGCAAGTTTGTACATATAGTTCTAGACTTTCCACAGACTCAGTCCTTTCCAGAACTCTTCTGTTGCCCCTGTTCTGTTCTTTGGATTCCTTCATCAGAAGGTGGTAGTTTTAGCTATGACGGTGGCCTCTAAGCTAGAGCTTTGAGACAGAAGTTCCTCTCACGCTCATCCTTAAGTTTTAGCTCTTCAAAATCTGCCTGGGTTTGCTCACTCTTCTGAGCCACTAAGTAGTTGTTTTGGGGGGTTTTGTTTTTGTTTTCTTCTTCAACTTTTTAGTTACCTGTGGGAGGGTCAACCTGTTAAGGGCTGGTTCAGCTCTACTAGAAGTAGGGCCAGCTGCTTAGATTTTAGGCTGAGAGTTGTAATGCTCAGTTCAGCCTCAGTGTAATAGGTCAACAAGAGGGAGAGAACAGATACAGAGAACTGACTCAGTGCTTAAGACTGTGTACTGCCCTTGTAGAGGACCTGAGTTTGGTTTCTAACACCCACATTGGATGGCTCACAATGACCTGTAACTCCAACTCTAGGGGATCCAAAGGCTCTGCTCCCCCGGGTACCTGTACTCACATACACATAGTCCCCCAATACACATAATTAAAAATAATCCTTTTTTTTTTTTTTTTTTTTTTTTTTTTTAGAAAAGGAAATACCAGAAGATGAATGAGTGGAATGACTAGTGAGGTTACTAGCTAGACTTAACATGTCTATTAAAGATGTTGGCAGTGTTTTTTTTTTTAACAGGAGCCATTTCAACAGATGAATGCTAGCATCCAGGCATGAGCTGTAGAGATAGATGTGAATGAAGATATTGCAAGATTTCTGGGATTCAGAAACGAATATGAACATTTTAAAATTAATTTTTAAGTTAGCAAACAAAACAATGGGCTTGTTATAATATTTTGCACATATATATTACTATACCCCTTACAGTTTTAGATGTGCTGATTTGACTCAGTAGAATGCCTCTCTGGGTACCTATGACCTTATACCTGACCTGCGGCAAGAACTTGAAGAGAACAGACATGTCAGGTAGCAAATGATCTCTTAATAAGAGGAAACTTGACTGAGTTTATAGAGCATCCATATTGTAGGCTTTAGGAGAGGGCACATCCCCAGGAAGCAGGATAGTAAATAAACAATAGTTGTACTATGTTAAGCTTTATACATGTTTTAGCCCACAAAGGATGCTCAGCACCCTCAGAGAGTGGCTGAATTATTGTCTCCAGGCTCAGAGAAGGCAATCGATTTTCCCTAAATTGTCCAATTGATAAGAGGCAAAACTAGAATATAATCTGGTCCCTTAAGCAAAGCTTGAGTTCCTGAAGACATCTCCATTCTACATTTCTCTAAGACCCAGAGTGGGTAGTTTCTCTTAAATGAGAGTGGTCAGCAAGTCTGAAGCTGTCCAGAGACTTGGCACATCATGGTTTATTATCTTTCGGATACCGATGGGCCTGATCCAGATGACAGAGTGTGTGAGGCAGAGACTTAGTGATGAGAAAATGAGGCCCTGGCTACTGGGCCAACATCTGGACTAGTGGAAGTGGGAGGGGCAAAGGAGAAAACTCTCTTGATTCAGAACAGTCTGAGGTGTCTGTAGGTAAAGAGGTGTTGCAGGTCAGAACACTGAAGACTGGGAGGAATACAGTGGTAGAGGGCTGTACACTCTGTAGCCTTGGATAAATAACACTTGGAATTGGCAAACTGTTCAAAACTAAGCGAGCTGCCCTGATCTACATCCTCTGACACCATTCTCTTATGAGGGGCAGGAGCATTTATGGCTTAAAAGGACACTCCTGTCATTAAAAACCTCAGCCCATGACTTCTTCATCCTGAAGAGTTTGAGATTCAGAGGGACTGAACAGCTTGCTAAGAGAATAAGACTGAAATCAGTTGGTGCCAGAGTAGCCACAGCTGTCTGACCCAGGCTCCAAGCTGGCATCCCAGTGCAGCTGACAGGACTCAAGCTGACTCCCTGCCTGACACCTGTGCTGCTTTCACAGCTGTTTCCAGCAGTGAGTTGGAAGGGAGGAAAGGAACAGGAAAAGAAGGCATTGTTCACTTTCTCAGTTAATCTCCAAAAGGACACTGCTATTCTCTCTTCTCCATGAAAGTTAGATTCCAGCAAAGGGCCCAGAAAGAGCCTACAAGTCTCAGCTCCAAGCCAAGAAGGGTTTGTGCCTTGGGCTTGGAAGCAGGGATCCATGAGTGCTGGTTTCTTTATCTGCAGGTGAATGAACAAATGAAGCTAACAGTCTTGGGGCAGGACTCCGTCACCGTCACCTTCACCTCCATGAATGAGTCGGTAACACTCAGTGTGTCACCCAAAAGCTGTCCCCATGGCGTGGTGCATGACAAACGGGTAAGGCAAAGTAGATGAGTAGAGAAAAGCGGGTGGGGCACCCAGCCCTGACCCAGGGTGTCTCAGCCAAGCTTGCCGTGTCACAGCTCAGGGACTCCCCACTCCCTGCCATGTAAGGCTCTTCCGTATCCTCGTATTTAATCAGCTGTGAGTGGAAAACTCTCAGAAAACGGTACCGGGCCTGAACTGAGCACACACAGATTGTCCATGCCTCACTCCCTGACTAACGTAGTGGAGCAATGACTGTGTTAGACCTGCACTGTACTAGTATGCCAAGTAATCGAGAGATGGCTAAAAGACACAGGGGATGTGCATAGGTGATGGTGAATCCCACACCATTTGTACAAGGGACTTGAGCACCTTCAGGTTGAGGTATCTGTGGAGATGATCACTCTGTGAGAATGTAGATCCCACAAGCAAAGAGCAGTGGCTGTTTTCCCCATTATTTATTGAGGGAATGAAATTCAACAGAACCTTTTCGAGTCCAATCTTTCCATTCATTGGTCCAACTGTGGCCTGGGCCAAATCAACATCATGGGAAAGATCAAGCAAATGAAGAGGATGCCATCCCTAAATCTTGGGGTGTCTAAAAGGTGACACTTGGCATGAGAAATTAAACTGGGATAACCAAGAGCTCATGTGAATGCAGCAGATCACTGTAATTCCCCTGTCGATGCTTTGCTGGGATTGGTTCCTAGGGCCAGAAGCAGTTTGCCTAGTGCCAGTCCCTGTTTACACCTGTCCACCTGTGGGAATTGCAAATAGTATCCCTTCCCCCTTCAGTGGTGTCCTGGCTTGGATGATAAATTCTAAGGACCTGAGCAAGAGGCTCTTAAAGCTATGGGATATTACCAAAGTATGTCATAAGCTCTCAGGCTCTCAGAGATACCTGACTGCTCTTGAGTTACACAAAGACATGGGGCAGGCATTCATTGTAGATCCACAATATATGGAGCAGATGCATGCTGTCCTCAGAAGAAAGCATCATTCTGCTTTACCCATTGCACTTTCATTCCAGCAGCATTTCTCTTTCACTGATTTATTAAATAATTCAGCAAACATTCATTAACACTTGTAATCTGCCACAGTAGCTACTAGAGGTATAGAAATGAAGCCTCTTTCTAGTCTCTAGAACTTTCAGTCTAATGGAGGGGACAAAAGAACACATACCAATTATGAGTCCAGCCTGGTTAGCATCATGTTATAGAGGCATATGGGAACTGCTGAGACACGAGAAAAGACCGTGTTCATCAAGGCTCTCATAGAAACACCAAAGACATTCAGGTGCCTGTGAGTTCAAGCATATCAGCTTCAAGAATTATAACTACAATGGGCTTAGGTGCAGTACAGAGTAGAGTGCTTAACTAGTGTCACATGGGAGGCTAGTTCCATCCCCAGCAAAAAGGAAGTAAGGGACGAAGGAACCAAAGATGGCAGGCAGGTAGGCTATATGAATGAGCTGAGACGAATACACATGCATGTTATGCCACTCTCATGTTCCTTTGGTTCCAGGTTCTTGTTCTAATGGTCATTGTTAAATGCATACTATGTCTGACGATCTCTTGAGTGTTTCCTGAGAACCATAAGCAACTTAAAGACCATTCCAAAGAGCTGAATGAAATGACTCTCAAGTCTGTGTGCACATGTGCACTCTAAGCCTGGGAAAACTAAGTAATACAAATGTGATTTTACCTTACCTTACCTTAGTACAACTGTAGTGAGCCAGAATTAGATGCCCAAAGCTGTGCTGTTCAATATGGCCGACACAAGTAAACGTAAGTCACACAGGGCTGTTGAGCCTTTGAAGAGCAATGAGTACAAATTGATTGGAGATCTAAGTAAAAATGCATTCTGCGTTTCAAAGACTTTAATGGGAAGAGAATATAAAATGTTTCAGTAATTGCCAGTTTCATTGTGTGTTAAATGATCATTTTTATATACTGGGTAAAATAAATATATTATTAGAATTAATTATAACTTTAGGATGTTTTGAATGTGGCTGCTAAGCATTAAACTAGCTCATATTGTATTTCTACTAGACCATGCTAAATGTCCAGGGTAGCGTCTCCATCAAGGGGCTCACAAAGGCACAGTCTGACAGTGTAGTAGAAGGGTGAAAAGTTATTTAAAATGACACAATAACTCAAAGAACATGACTATCTTGGGGGCATTTAACATAAGGATAAACAGGCCGATGCATTAAAATGGCCTCAGAAAACATGCTGCATTATAGATGACAAGCACTGGTGACAGAGAAGGCTGGCTTGCCAAAAAAGCATTGTCTGTAATTGTTTCTATTTTAAAATGTACGGTGTGTTCTATAATGTATATTATAACTAGATGAGCAAAATAAATGAATAAATGTAATCATTTCCTGTGAGCAACAGAATTTTCAAACTTTGTTCTGAACAATAGGTTCAGCATTTCAAGTTATTTTTGCATGAATTCCCCAGGCTTAGATAACTGGTCATCTTAGATCCTTGGAACTAACAAAGTTTTGAAAACCAAGGAAACTTTCAGAGTATTGGGTCTGGCAAAGAGCCCAGGTTAGGAAGAGACCACAGGGCCTTAGCCCAGGCACTTCTCTGGTTGAGCCCAAGTTTCCCTGTCTGTATAGTGATGATGTGTAAAGGCCAATCTGACTTTGAGTCTATCCTAGAATTTTTATAGTCCTTTCAAACACACTATATGTGCTTGTTTGGCTCTGGTTCTGTAAAAATACATGGCCACCTAGAAAGGCTGTGACTGGGGGAGGGTAGTGTCTCTGTCATTGGGAAGCTTGTTAAATGGTTTCCCCAGACACCCATCCCAGAGAGAGCCACCTATCATAGCGACAGGCAGAATGGCAATCCCAGCTTTTACAGCCCTGAGGCCTGGCTTCTCACTA
This sequence comes from Peromyscus maniculatus bairdii, assembly GCF_049852395.1. Lineage (NCBI taxonomy): Eukaryota > Metazoa > Chordata > Mammalia > Rodentia > Cricetidae > Peromyscus > Peromyscus maniculatus. The sequence continues at coordinate 114,192,267 of NC_134854.1, forward strand.
AATATTTCTATCTAGGCAGCACTTTGGAAGCGAGGCAATGCTTTGACTTAAATGCTTTATTAGCCCAGAGTGCCGTTTCAGATCCTTTTTGGAACCAGGGTGGATATAAATTACAAATAAATAAATAAAATTAGCCCAGAAGCAGTGGCTGGGACTGCTCAGAGGGAGGCTGGGACTTTGCTAGTAACTGGGACCATTCTTTACAGGGTTCTTGCCTGCAGAGGAATAAAACCAGCTTTAATCCTTGTCTAGAGTATCTGTCTACTCCTTATCCTACTCACTCCACCTGAGGCTTAAATTCTACAGAAGAAACTTTCTCATACTTCCACTATTTTAAGAGGGCAATAGAAAAGGCATAGAGCCTGCTCTTTAGGAGTCAGCCAAGTGAAGGGATAAAGGAAGTGAAAAAAATGAACAAAACCCAGACAAACATGATGGGAATAGGTAGATGTGGACATTTAGTAGAGAGCAAGTGCCATTGGCTGAGGAAACAAGGGAAGGCTTCCTGGGGGAAAGACTGACTGCAGTGAACTCTGGATTCTGAGCATGGTTTTGCAGTTCCATGGAGGCACTATGCAGAGCAGCTTCTTCAGAAACGAGACTGGCACACAGGACCTTACTGGAAATGATTGCTTTGGGGATTAGAGAAAAGAGAAGCTGAACTTCAGGGAAGCTGAAGCAAAGGCCTCTGGGATACCACAAGGAGTCCAGATGACCCATCAGAGTAATCCCAACTCCAGGTGAAAGACTGGGGCCTTTGTGCTGTGGATGACCTGCTGGTCTCTGTAACCTGGACCAAGCATGGCTCTTCAGCTAGGAGTTGTCCACAGTAGCTGGCTGGGTAGAAGCATTCTAAAAGATGTATATGCACTATAGGATTAGACTGGCAGTGGACACTCCAGAGGAGCCTCTCTGCACCCAGTCATTCAGAAAGCAATAACATTTCCTGAGCACCTTCTCATGAAATCAGAGGACACCAAGGCACAGTCCTCCTCTCCCAGAAGTTTAGGGGGACAGAACAAATGCACCCAATTGCTTAGTTAAGTGCTAACTTGTCTTGCAGTCACATAGCACATTGGAAGTCAAGGCAAGGGGTAGTTCTACCCAGTAGAATCAGAGAAGCCCTCACAATGGGAGAATCTGAGTCAGGTCTGGCTCTGACTCAGAAAGGACTGGGCCAAGAGGACCAGAGATGTATTCTAGGCAGAAGGAATAGCCACATAACCTTCAGAGCAGAGTCAGTTCTGCTGAACAGGCAGACAGCTCCCTGAAGGCAGGTGACCACTGTCCCCAACCCCTTTGCCTTCCTCCAGTCAGTTCGCAGAATCAGTACCATGGATGACAAGATGTTAAAGATAAACAGAGCCCTGGTTGAGATCAAGAAGCGGTTTCAGAAGACTGTGACTCAGTTTATGAACTCTGTGTTGCTGGCAGCAGGTAAGGGCAGAAAGGTGCATAGGCTTACTAGAAGGCCTCCTAAATCTTGGGTCACTTATCTCAAAGTTTAGTCTTCTCACCTCGTGAGCTTCAGCCTCCTGAGAGGTCGGGACCCCCAGTATTTTCTAAGGGGATTGCCTGAGAACACACGCTGGGACTAGTGGACTGAGAAACTTTAATTTCTGAACTCTTCCCCCATGTGTCCTTAGTGTCTCCATGCAATTATGTTACTTTCCTATCTCTAATAGGCTTTGTGCATCCATCTGGGCTCTTTCTGCTTTGTCCCCATACCATCTGGCATCCTTTTTAACTGGCATTTGCTCCTCTCTCTTCTGTGGATGATCTCAGAAGAAGAGAAAAATCCAGTCACTTCACGAAACTGTCCCTGCTAGACACAGAGCACTCTTGTGAGAGGCTTCAGGAGCCTTCCATGTCTGTGTTCTCTGCTCTACTGACAGAACGAGGTGCTACCAAATCATACTCTGTTACCTCCCGGCTGGGTCTGCAGCCATGCTACCCACACAGCTTCTCCAGGAATCTCTCCTGAGGAGAGGCTTAGTTCAATTATGCCCTTCCTTTGTGAGCCTTCCTTGACTCCCCTCACAAAGTAGGGCTCCCTCTCCCATTCTGATGATTCCCATGGCTGCTCTGATGGTTCTCAACACTGCTCTAGTTATAAATCTTGTTACCAGGGCTGGAGAGATGGCTCAGCAGTTAAGAGCACTGTTTGCTCTTCCAGAAGACCCAGGTTCAATTCCTAGCACCCACATGGCATCTCACAACTGTCTGTACCTCTAGTTCCAGGGGATCTGACACCTTCACACCAATGCACATAAACTAAATTTAAATAAATTATATATTTAAAACATTTTGTTACCTAGCTTTGTGAATATTTATCTCCTTGTCTGCCCATCCCCTCTGTTCTCAGCAGCAAAGGGCCTGTCTTGGGTTGTCTTTATGCCTAGCATCCTCATTCAATAAATGCTGGGTGAATGAAGGAATGTTAGGTCTCTGGCCTCAGAAATTTCTACTGGACTAAGTAGAAAAAGCAAGTAAAAAATACCCCCAAAAAATCCCACAGCACAACAAAGAAAAGGGTGAAACCAGCCTCAGTGTAGAGACCTGAGGGACAGTATTCTTAGCGAAGGGAACACATGGTGTACTTAACCTTATTGTTGAGTGCTATGAAGAACATAGAGCTGAGTGAAATACAGGGCATCTGAGTAAAGACTGAAGCTGGGTCTTGCAGAACAAGTAGAAATGAGATGTGTTTATTTGTGCTGACCACTGACTAGGGCAGTGTGCTAGATGCAGAGCAAGGCAGACTGGACAGGAGCCAGTGAGGGGTCAGTGAGCATGAGTGACCAATTGGACCAATTGGTAGGAGCCAAGAAGCAGGTACAGAGGTGACCTGGTAGTTTGGGAAAGTGACAGCAGCTTTCCTGTTGACAGGTCTGTTCACCATAGAATATCCCACCATGAGGGAAGACACAGAAGCTAGTCGGGTCAAGGTGAAATCCGGGTCTTTTCCTGATCGGAGCCGTAAGTCAAGTTTTTACCAAGGAGAAACCCTTGTGCGATCCCATTCAGCCCGGCCAGATTCCTTAATTGAAGACAAGGAGAAGGAGGAGTCTATACACACGCTCTTGATCCCTGTTCAAAAGAAGAGCAACAGAGTCCAGGCCAAAGTCACACCAAGGTTGGCTTAATCCTTCATTTCTTCTGTAGAGCCAAGGGATGTGATGGGCAGTACAAATGCAGTGGGAACCACACAAGCCCTGTGTTTGCAGCTCCCTCTCTAGGGGTGGAGAAGGATAGGAGATACACATGTATTTAAATGGTATCTTTCATTTTTTGAACACTTATTGTGTATGTGTGTGCATGTACACATGCCATGGGATACATGTGGAGATCAGAGGACACCTCAAGGGTAGTTTTCTCCTCCCACTGTGTGGGTTCCAGAGATTGAACTTGAGTTGTCAGCCACAAGCATCTTTACCTGATAAGCCATCTCACTGGTCATGATGTCATTTCGCATGGCCATGGGGCTAATAAGAAAAGGTCTCAGAACAGTGCGGCATAATAGGAACTGGTCATGGGCCAAATCTAGCCTGGCTGGCTAATTTTTACCAATTTTTAAAAGCTTTGGGGGAAACCAAAAAAAGGCTATTTTATGACATATGAAGTGAGAGGAAGCTCATCAGTATTCATTGATGATATTCTATTGGAGCACAACCACATCCACCATTTCCCATCATCTATAGCAGCTTCCCCATAGCATGGAAATGTTGAGTCCTCATGACAGAACTCATCAGGCCTCTGACGGACAGATGGGATACTTACTTTCTAGCCCACTGTGGAAAAGACTAGCCCATCCCTGAAACAGAGTGACTGTGGAGCAGACTGACTGACTGACAGGCTGCCTTCAATAAGAAGGCCAGGAAAGCTGTTCTGAAGTGATACATAAATGGAGAAGTGAAGGATGAGAAACAAGCAGCCCAAACAGATGTGAGAAAGGAACATCACAGAGCCCCAGGGGACAAGAGCAAGCTTGGCGTGTGTGAGAGCTAGTAAAAGCCGTGTGCAGGGGTGTCACAAAGGAGGCCATGGGGCTGGACGGTGGCTCAACAAGTAGAGTGACTTGTTTCCAAGCCCAACATCATGAGTTTGATCCCTGAAGCACACACACACACACACACACACACACACACACACACACACACACACACACACACACACACACGGGCAATGTAACTTTTTAATTTTTTTTAAAGAATAAAGCTGTGATCTTAGACGAGAACACAGGAGCAAGCAGGAGGTTGATCAAGTTACCTTGCTGTGCTAGAGATGCCGTCCCATATGTGGAAGTGGAAGCTCATCAATTTATACTATTTTAAAAATCTTAAAATAGGCATATTTGGGGGCTGGCAAGATGCCTCGGTGGGTAGTGGGCCTTGTTATCAAATCTCATGACCTGAGTTTAATCCCTAGGAACTTAGATGATAGAAGAATAGAACTGAGTCCCACAAGTCCCTCTGACCTCCACATGTGTGTGTGCCATTTATTTTAAAATAAATAGATAAGTAGAATTTAAAATGTGAAACTTGCATAAAAGAATGAGAAAATTCTACTCGCGTGGCTCGAGTGCACACCTGTAGCCACCAATTCAGGAACAGACCCTTACCCGCTTCCTAAAAGTCCTTCTATGCCAACCCAGTCTTTGGCTCCTTCCTCCCCAGGCCAAACACTGTGAACACCACAGACTAGCTTTTGTTCTAACTTTATTTGAAGGGATGTATGTGGTTTGTTTTCTTGGTGTATGACTTTTTTCATTCAGTGTTATGATTTGAGATTTACCCGTGTCCTATGCACAGCACTCATTTGTTCTTTCTCATCACTATGTAACAATTTATTCTGTGATCATGCCACAAACCACGTGTTCTAATGATATAGGTGTTTGGCTGTTCATGGTTTTTGTGCTGCAAAATTGTGCTGCTGTTGGCATTTGTCTTTTATGTGATCAGCAAATGCTAAGGTGTAAAACTGCTGAACCAGAGTATGTATAGATATGCTCAGCTTCCTGTACAGATTGGTCTTCTCCAGTGGTTCTAGCAAACGCAGCTCCCAGCCGCAGTGTATGAGGGCTCCAGTTGTTCCACATTCTTACCAGTGGATGTTGCTCTTCTTTCTCTTTAAAAAAAAAGTAGAGTGGTGTGTGTGTGTGTGTGTGTGTGTGTGTGTGTGTGTGTGTGTGTGTGTGTGTGTGTGTGTCTGTCTGTCTGTCTGTGTCTGTGTGTGGTGGCATATGCATACTTGTGGGGGGGGCATTGAATGTCCTGTCATTGAATACTCTATCATTCTCTGCCTTATTTCCTTGGAACAGGGTTTCTCACTGAGCTAGAGTTCATCTGGCATTCAGCAAACCCCAGCAATCCTGTCTCCATTCCCTCATAGCCTGTGGCCATGCCTCACTTTTATTTAGGTGCTGGGGATTTTAACTCAGGTCTTCATGCCTGAGCAACAAGCACTCTTACTTATTGAACCATTTCCCCAGCCCCTAGATTAGGTTTCATGCTGCATCTATTTTGAGATAATTTTGTATCAAGTGTTTCACACAGCATTTATTTTGAGATAATTTTGTATAAGGTACAGTGTATGAGTTGAAATTTGTTTGTTTTACACATGGCCATATATTTGTTTCCAAAGCATAAAAAAAAAAGATCCTTTTCTTCATTAACTTGTCCTTGCACCCTTCTAAAGAAAACCTATGGGTCATGTTTCGTGGGTCTCTTTCTGTACTGTTTTGTTAATAGGATCCTATGACTTTCAAATAGTGAAGCAGCCTTGCATTTCTGGATAAACTTCACTCAATTATAAAGCTCTTTCCCCTGTATTTCTAGGTACTATTTGCTAAAATCTTGTTGAAGCTTTTGCATATATACTTATGAGGGTTATTTATGAATAGTTTTTCTCTTTTGGTAATGTTATTGTCTGGCTTATCAGAGCAATACTGGCTTAATAAAATGAATTGGGAAGTACATCTCCTTTTTGTGTTGAATCCAACTCTTTTCCTTTAACTGTTAAGATTTACCATGGAACCATCTTACTCAGAGTCTCCTTTGTAGAGAAGATTTTAAAAACAAAATTGCTTTTATAAATATAGAGCTAGTTAGGCCACTTGTTTTTTTTTTCCTTGAATGAATGTTTAGTAATTCACATCTTTAAGAGGATTGGTCATCCAAGTTGCTGGACTTATAGACATGGAGTTGTTCCTAGTTTTCCCTGGGGACCTTCTTCTGAACACTTTTATGTTTATTTGGTGTTTGTGCATACTCACTTATACCCTGGCATACAAGGGGAAGTCAGAGGACAGGAAGGTTCTTGCTGAGGCAGGCTCTCTCTTTCCTCCATGTGGGTGGGTGGGTCTAAGGGATTGAACTCAGGATGTCAAGCTTCTGGCAGGTGCCTTTACTGGCTGAGCCCTATATGACCTTCTTAATGCCTGTAGGATCTTTAGTGGCATCTCCTCACTTCTGCCATTTTTTGTTTTATGTATTTAGGACTCACTGTTCAGTGCATACAGATATAATCACTGTGTTTCTAGATGGAATATCTTCTCTCTATTATCATTTTCCTTTTTATTTACTATCAATTTTTAGTTTATTATATATGTATGTGTATGTGTGCATGTATGTGCACATGAGTGCAGGTGCTTGTGCAGGTAAGAAGAGGGGTGTCAGGTTGGATGGGCAATCCTCTTAAAGATGTGAATCCCCTGGAACCACCCAGTATGGCTGCGGGGAACCAAGCTTGGGTCTTCAGCAAGAGCAGTTCATACTCTTAACTACTGAGTGATTTCTCTAGTCCCAGCCTATAATGATCTTTTACTTACTTGTTTTCTGGTATTAGTATAACTCTCCTGATTTCTTATAAATATTATTTGCATCAATTGCTTCACTCACTGAGTCATCTGTCCAGCCCCCAACGTTGACTTTTCTAATCCACTCCTGGCTCTTCACATAGCAGCCTACTGCTCACTATAGCTGGGCTAGGAGTTTTCCTGCCTTGGTTTCTCCTTTGCATTTTCTACTTTTACTCTAGAAGTCTTTTCTGTTTGCTTTGTTTGATCATTTGAAACAGGGTTTCTAGCCCAGCTTGGTCTAGAACTCCCTATGTAGTTTAGGATGATCTTGAACTTCTAGTCCTCCTGCCTCTCCCTCCCAAGAATTGGGATTACAAGTCTGTGTCACCATACCCAGTTTGAGTTCTGGGCTTTTGAATCAGTCACAAAAGCTTTCCTTGCTCCAAAATTACAGAATATTTTGTTCTATTTGCCACTATTACAAATTGTGGGAAATTGTAAAGTCAGATTCTCCCACATTAAAAGCCTTAATCACTTTGAATATACTCTGGTATAATTCATGATAAATAGGTTCAACATTCCCCATGGATGTTTAGTTCATAAACAAGAGATGCTCTACTTTTATTATTTATTTGGTGTTGTGAATCAAATCCAGGACCTCACATGCACTGAATATGTGCTCCATCACTGTGCTCCACCCCTCTTCCCCAGATTCTCCTACTAGCTTTGCTCAGCAAGTATTTACCAGCATTAAATTTCCTCTAAAGAACTGTGAATTGTAAAGCTAGATATGGTAGTATATGGATACAGTCCCAGCACACAGGAGGCAGAGATAGGAGGATTACCATGAGTTCAAAGCCAACCTGGGATACCTGGCAAGACCCTGTCAGAAAAATAAAGTCAGGATATCCTGGGCTCTTACACAGAGACACTCTGTCTCGAAAAGCAAACAAAGAAGTGGCTGGAGAGATGGCTCATCAGTTAAGAGTACTCGCTGCTCTACAGAGGAACCAGGCTCAACTCTCAGCACTCTCAGGGTAGTTTGCGTCACCTGCAACTCCAGTTCCAGGTGATCCAATGGCCTCTTCTGTGTACTGTACACACATAAAATAAAATGAATATATGTAAACGAACTGACTGAGCAATGTGTGATAAATCATGGGCATTGCTCTCACGTTAGGATGACTTGGTTCTAACCTGAGGCCTTGCTAATTCAAAGGCTTCATTGACCTTGGGCAACCCATTATCCTCAAGGGAGAGAGGCTTCTGTATTTTGACCTGTAAATGGTAATAATAGTTTCTGTCCTGCCCATTCTATGGGGTTTCTACAAAATTAACCAAGGAAATGCTTATTCAGGGGCCATAGATCCTGTAAAACATTAAATGTGTAAAACAGCAATGATGAAAAGAGTGGGGGGAAAGGAGTACTTTACACCCAATGGTGCTGCTTTAGACTAAGCACCATGGCCCTGCATAGTGTCAGCACTTAGCAGGTGGCTGATAAATGCTGGAGTGTTGACCAATTCTCTATTGCATCTTTGATTTGCCAAGTGTTCCTATTGTATTCCACCAGTTGAAACACTGCAAGTGGCTAATCTCTTAGGACCTGTAGTGGTAGAAAAGTATACTAATAAAAATAAGAGGAATATAGAATATGTTAAACAGGAAGCAATGCTTGAGAGAAAGATAAAATAGGCAAGAAAGAGTGTTGAGGTGGAAGCACTCAATGGGGTGCTTAGAAAGTCACCAGGAAGGTGACATTCCAATAGATGTAAAGGTGGTAAGAGAATAGGCTTGCGGCTCTGGGGAACAAACAGTGGCATAAGCAGAAGTCAGTGTAGCCATGTGAGAGTACTGGGGAGCAGGGGGAGAGTACTGGGGAGCAGGGGAGAGTACTGGGGAGCAGGGGAGAGTACTGGGGAGCAGGGTGAGGAGAGTACTGGGGAGCAGGGTGAGGAGAGTACTGGGGAGCAGGGGGAGAGTACTGGGGAGCAGGGGGAGAGTACTGGGGAGCAGGGGGAGAGTACTGGGGAGCAGGGGAGAGTACTGGGGAGCAGGGGGAGAGTACTGGGGAGCAGGGGGAGAGTACTGGGGAGCAAGGGGAGAGTACTGGGGAGCAAGGGGAGAGTACTGGGGAGCAGGGTGAGGAGAGTGCTGGGGAGCAGGGGGAGAGTACTGGGGAGCAGGGGGAGAGTACTGGGGAGCAGGGTGAGGAGAGTGCTGGGGAGCAGGGGGAGAGTACTGGGGAGCAGGGTGAGGAGAGTACTGGGCTTAAGGGGAGTGAGAAGCAGGAGCTAGATCTGGTACAGCTTGCTGCTTTTTGCTGCCTTAACTGAAATCAAGCTAGAGAGCTGATTCAGTTTCTGACAGAATCCCTCACTGGCTCCAAGAGAGATGAGAGAGGGAAGTGTTAACCCTTAGGAACTACTTCCGAAATGATCGGAGGCTGGACTATGTTGCTGGTAGTGGAGGGCAGCTAGATTCTGGATCTGTCAACCTGGGAAAGAGGCTTGTGGGTGGGATTGGTGAAATGGTGGGTGTGGAGTGAGAGTCATGGATGGCCCTGAAATGTTAGCTGAATAACTTCTTATGCCTCCTTTGCACATGAGGAAATGTGGGCCTGGAGTGGTGAGGGGTCCCTCCACTGAAGGACTGGACCAGGGTCTGCCTACAGCCCTAGCCCTGCAGTGGGCCTCTTTCTGTGTAGAAACAAGAGCTGTAGGGGCAGAGGTTGAAGGCTGCCCACAGGCTCCTACCACTGTGTTCCTCTTTGTAGAGGGAAGCCGAGAGAGGTACGCAGCCCCACCAGGTGGGCAGCCTCACCCTATGACTGCCCACTGGTGCTGCGGAGGCTCATTCACAAGGAAGACATCCGAGCCGGCTGCAAGTGTATTGTGAAGGCACCCCTGGTGTCCGACTTGGAGCTAGAGCGCTTCCTGTCTGCACCCCGAGACCCCAACCAAGTGCTGGTATTCGGGATAATGTCGAGCCAGAATCCCAACTGTACCGCACAGCTACAGTGGCTGCTGGACACACTGTATAGCCATCGGCAGCAGGGCCGTTCCTCACCGTGCATCCAGGTTGGTCCAGAACCCGGTGAGGAGGTCCCTTGGGCCAGGGCCAGGGAGCAGAACCAACTATAACCCCCACTGTGTGAGGATGGGTTAGGTGTCTAACAGCTCCCTGTCTTTCCAGGCCCGTGGCCAACACTCCCCTTTCTGTCTGCAGCCTTCTGTTCCATCTTCTCTCTTCTGCTCATCTCCTCTCCCAGGATGAATGTCACCACATCAGGGCAGGTGCTTCTTCTTACCTTTGAGACAAGGTCAAGGCAAGGTCCTTTTCATTCAGAGCACTTGGCACAGTTTGTGGCCACAACTGGTGTGCATGTTCAAGGAAAAGACAGTGCCCATCACCCATGTTCTTACAGTTCAGTATATGTTTGTGGACTGTCCCAGGTCCCTCCGTGTGCCGGCCTTGTTTCAGTGGTTCAAGAGCCTACCGCTGGTTCAGCATGAGCCAGTCCCTGAAGGAATTCCCAGTATGGCTGTAGCCACAGCAGCATGACAGGACAGATCTGGAATGCGTGGCTTCTGTCTCCTGGGGTCAGGATGAGCCTCCTAGGATGCTCGGGGCTTTAGCAGGCAACTGAGTATCCCTGGCAGTGGCTTGTGCAGGGATGAGGACAGTTTGAGGCCCCAGTTAGTCTCAGGGCTAGGTGACTTCTTCCAAGCTGTCCTTCCCCTTGAGCCTGTTATGTTATCCCTGCCCTATTCCTCCTAGCTGCTGCAGAGTTCTGAATTTGTGTGAGAAATCTGTGGGCTCTGCCTGAACACCCCTTCTAGACTTTCTCTCTAAGAGTGCTGCAGCCAAAGGGCCCTTCTCAAATCAGATGCCCCCTCCCCCACTGGGGCCCTTCTCTTGGCTCCTTTCAAGCGAGCAGCCAGCCGCAAGCCTTTCACCCAGCCAGGCAGCAGAGCCACACTTGTTTCAGGCATCTCATTTCCAGCTTGCTTCAATTTAGAGAATGTTCCCTGAGAACCTGCTCTGGGCTCACCTCGTTCATGGCAGACACAATCCCTGTCCTCATGGGAATGTACAGTTGGCTGTAGTTTGTCTGGGGGCTGTTGATTGTTCACTAAGGAATAAAATGCTTAGATGTCTTATTCCAACCACACACAGTGTGAATGGGGCCAAGATCTGACCTGAAGTAGTTGGAAGATGGGCTTGGGGAGTAGTGGTGAACTTCCCAGAGACTTGGCTTCTGCTCTGGCTAATAGCTGGTCATTAATACTCTCATCCCATGATGGCTAAACACTGCAAAGGGGTCAAGAGGGGCAGCCAAGTGAGAGGTGGGGTGAAAGGCCCCTCTGGGCCATGCAACATAGCTTCCTGAGTCTGGTCCATGTGGAGCAGGACTCCTATCTTGAGACCTTCCAGAGTGAGGGACATCATAGTCCATAGACCCCAGGGCAAATGAGTGCTGTCACATGAAGAGGAGTCCCTCTGGTCATGGCTCTCCCACAGAGGGCTGAGAGCAGATCTGAAGACCTGCTCTGGGGAAAGGGATGGCTGTGGGGAGGTTAACACGTACCTTCTTGCACCAGGGTGACCAGTTCCCACATCTCTGTTTGGCAGTGCCAGCATGACCCTTACCGCCTGCTGCGGTATGACCTGGACAGCCCCCTGCAGAAGGATCCACCCCTAATGGTGAAGAAGTTTGCTGTGGTACATGGGATGGTTTTGGTGAGCAGGGGCCCTGCAAAGGGCTAGACATCTATCACCAGCCACTACTGTCTCAGCCAGATTGGGGGGGAGGGTACAAAACAAAACCTGAAGATCTTCTCCCACCCATGCTGAGGCTCAGAGAGCAGGACTTATTGAGAGTCACCCAAAAGACTCCCATCCCCTTCCCAGGAGATGGAAGGGTTGGGTGACATTAACACAGAGAATCAAATTCTATTCATCTGATTGTTATTAAATTATACTAAAATATTATAAAACCATGTATGTTCATTGAAAAATCAGGTATACAATCTAGAAAATAATGACACCCTCCTGCTACCCAGGATCTTACTCATCTATCCAGCAATTAAGTTCTGGAGCCCCTGCTAGGCCACATCCACCTGACATTGTAGTATCTGGCCTTTGTTGTCTTTTTCTACACACATACTTTAGGGCACTGTCTTTCCAATAAAGTGCTGTCCCACATCTTCAGTTGGTAACACCAGAATTTTTACCACTGGACGTGAGTCTGTCTTGTTATCACTATCCATGCTGCTTTTTTGGACAGTTAGGTTCTTTCCCTCTCTCCCTTCTTGCTATTTTTCTTTTTCCCTATAATAATGGTATGGTGATACCCTTGCCTAGCATCTGTAGACAGCTGTCCATGGTGGAGAATGGTAGACACAGAGAGTAGAGGGTATGAGACCCCCATTCCATAGGGTGAGCTGATGGGTACATCCCGATATATGGGTTTGAAGCAGAGGGGGCCAGACAGATGTAGGTAGGTGTGTAGGAGTCTTGTGTGCAGGGTAGAACGTGACCTTCCTTCCACCCTAAGGGAAATATGAAGTGTACATCTGACAGGGCCAAAAGCTGGGCAGGTTGGGCTGCCCTCTGACTCAGGAGGGCCCGTGCAGGGGCTAGGGTCAATCATGTCTCCGTGGGTTGCTGAGGAGGGTAGCACACTTTCCCATGCTATCAAGGGCCTAACCTAGCTCTGAGGAGCCTGTGGCCAGTCCTACTAAGACTTGGAACTTGGCTGTCATTATCAGTCATGCCACTATGTCAGTATACTGACGTGTTTCTTATTTCATTTCTTTCCTGTCTTCCAACAGATGTTTGCTGGGGGGAAGCTCCTTTTTGGGGGCTGTGTCCTAAATGGCTATGGCTTCAGCAAGCAGAATCTGCTGAAACAGATCTTCCGGGCTCGTCAGGATTGCAAGTTGGGCTACTTCCTGCCAGACAACTACAAATTCAAGTAAAACTCGACAAGGCATCCCACAGGGAGGGATAATGGGGCGGGGGACCTGGGCTGTGGGAAGGCCCTGGGTGGGAGAGCAGGTGGTGGGAAGAGCCAGCGACAGGGAAGTAGGGAGCAGCCTCTTCCTGCAGTCCCCTGAGCAAAAGCTACAGCAGGAGGGTTTTGCAGGGGGGAGGCGAAGAGGGAGAGCAGGCAGGAAGAGGTGAGCAAGTTCATGCCGTTTTTCTCTTTGAGCTGAAAGTTTGGATAAAGGGCTATGTGGGGAAAAGAAGTTACTGCTCGTTTGCTCAGTGCTCTGTTCAGCTGGAAATAGTGGAAAGATGTCTCAGGGGCAGGAGGCCCAGTCACACCCGTCAGTTCCAACCTGTGTGCACATTCAGCTTGGCTTCTCTTGGGTTGCCAGGTGGGTCCCACAGACACAGTGCTTGGTGTAGGAGTAGGCTTGGGTGTAAGCATCCAACTAAGGTGCTGCCACCTACTAAGCATCTCCAGGCTGGCTCTGGTGAGTGGTAGAAGGCAGTCTGAGCTCAGGACACTCTGCAGTGCAGGTTCCCGGAAAACCTGCTAGCTTGGGGGGTCCTAAGACAGGATTGGAGCCCTGGCTTTTTCTGGCATTATCTGGGTGACTGTCAGGTGGACTGATCAGGTGGGCTCCCAAATCTTTAGCTCTTTGCCTTTAAAATGAAGATAATAATCAGTCTTGCAAGACTGTAAAGATTTCACAAAAGAGTATTTGTTATTAACAAGCTCTATTAGAGGTAAACAATGATGAAACCCAGGATAATATCTGTAATATCTGTCATGTGTAATATCTGTCTGCAGACCTGAGCTATCTGTGGCACACTCCTACAGCACCAAGTTAAATCCCCCATTCCCACACAGACCTGCAGTTTTCTATCTTTTTGTTTGTCTGGTTGGTTGGTTGGTTGGTTGGTTTTTCAAGACGGGGTTTCTCTGAGTATCCCTGGCTGTCCTGGAACTTGTTCTGTAGACCAGTCTAGCCTCAAACTCAGAGACCCCAAGTGCTGAGATTAAAGGTGTATGCCATCATGCCTGGCTGCAGCTTTCTGTCTTGATGCCAGCTCACCCCAGGGAACTGGGTTGAGTTTTTGTCAGTCTGCTTCACCCTGAGATTGGGGATACATTCATGGAAAATCCATGGAGGTCACACTAAGTGACCCCAATATTTTGGAGTACTCAGTGTATAAGGCTGGAAGACAAGGAGCCTACAGGGATAAGACAGGGCAGACAGAAAATTCCGAGTGTTCTGAGTCCCCATCACTCAGAACACCAAGAGAAGGGGGTGGAAACCGGACATTGGCAGGTCCGGGGAGTCACAAAGCTGAGTTTCAGGAGCTGTTCACAGTTGAAAAAGAATGTGCCAGATAGCCAGGTGGTGGTGGCGCACACCTTTAATCCCAGCACTCAGGAGGCAGAGGCAGGCGGATCTCTGTGAGTTCGAGGCCAGCCTGGTCTCCAAAGCAGAGTTCCAGGAAAGGCGTAAAGCTACACAGAGAAACCCTGTCTCGAAAAACAAAAAAAAAAAAACAAACAAACAAAAAATGTGCCAGACATACATTGGGTCTTACTGGGCATTTATGTTTATAAACTCAGCACCTTGGATTCCCAATATTTAAAAGATACTAGGAAACTGGAAAGGAAGATGGATTTATTTACAGTTTGAACAAATAAAGAGATGTCTAATTATATCCCCTACCGTGCTTGTGGCCACCTTATAGTTTATGGAAAGCTATGAGACAAAGGATATGATATATGAAAATTTGCCTGTGAGCCCAGAGTTCAGCCCCCTAACCCAAGCCTTTGGGTCCTAGGTGGGAGGGCACAGCAGGCCTGTAGCTAGACAGTCTCAGTGGGAAACACATGCAGAATGTGGTCCTGACATGAGCAGCCCTGAGTGAAACTGTGTCCACCTGCGCACAATATTCACACTTAACCCCTGCCTCCCTCACTAGGGTTGGGGACAGCTAAGGGAAGTCATGTGTGGTTTGCAGGCCCCACTACCTATGTCTGTGAGCAGAGATGTGTTACCCTGCCATGCTCACGCTCCAGTGAGGATTAGGTACAAAAGGGACCAGGATAGGGCGGTGTGAGATATCCAGGGAGGCTAAGGGATGGGAGAGCAGACAGAGAAAATAGTTTGTCCCCTGGAAACACAAAGGGGCTTAGCCTGCAGCAGCCCCAGAAGGTAGGTGTGTATATGTCCCCCACCCCAGGTAGCAGTGAAATGGCTAGTGGACACATCTCGTCTCCTTCCACCTGGGTTCTTACCCTACCTTCCTCCAAAAATGGAGTGGGCAGCCAAGGAAGACAACCAACAGGAGGTTGGTTGGTTGCTTTATTGCCAATCTGGGATTAACAGCTTAAAATGGGATTCAAAACAACTTTAAACAGGTTGGCACACAGGTTTTGACAATTTAAATGGATCAGATTTGAACTCTTGGTAGCAGAAGGATGATAGCCTCTTAGTGCTCTTTCAGTTCTGAAAAGTGTTACAGCTTAAAAGTTCTTGGAGGGCTTCGGGACGCCAATCTAGAGCAGCCCCTTGCAGAACAAGGCTGCTGGTCAAACACCAGGAACACAAGGAGCAGCAGGTCATGCAAATTGGAAGCAGCTCAGGAATGAATTGTCATCTGCAGCAGAAGTACAGAGTCTTGGAGGCTGAGACTGGAATGAATACTGCCTGTGGCTACTGGTCAAGTCCTGGAGGCTGGCTCAAATGAATTTCCTGCATAGGAACAATTCTATCCCCTGCCTGTCTTAAAGGCAGCCTTCCTTCAGTGAAGATGAGCAACTGGCTGGAGCCCAACCTGAAGTCTTCCTTTCTTTCTTCCTCTCTTGGTTCCTGCAGCAGTTCTGTCTCTGCAACCCACAGAACATCCAATTGTATGTACTGGGTACCCACTAGACCCTGATTGGCTGGATGTGGGTATGCAAATAAAGTGAAAAAGAGGACCAATCAGAGAAGAGTTGTTAAACCTGCTTGGGGAGGAAGAAGACTCTTAGTCCCACCAAAAAGTTGCTAAAAGTTCACAATCAGGTTGAGAAGACCGTCTACAGAAGCAGGGACATCTGAACCAGTTTTTGTCTGTCCCTGGTGGCTACAGGAGCTCAGTGGGGAGATTTTGGTCAGGCTTTTTTTTTCTTTTGTGGCAGCAAAATGTACAATTGTGTAACACTTGCAAGTGTGCTTGTGACATCCTGTGGCCCAGTGTTGCCTACAGGACATGACATGGCCATCAGAGAGAGGAGTATGGAACTGTGGCTCCAAGCTCTCTGCTTTATATTGCTAGAGTCTGGATGGGTGGCTGTGTTTAGAAAAGCAACCCAGGACCCTGAGGGCCAGAAAGGAAAAGAATGTGCTTTGAATAGGAAATAAGTCCAGGCTACACCACAACCCTGACCTTTGTCTTCAGCCATGTCCTGAAGGAATGGGACATGACCTTTTCAGGGCTGTTCTTACAGGAGACAATAAAAATCTGTCAGAAATGGCCACACTCTGCAGTGACGAAAGTGCCTCGAACAGTCTTGGCCCCATGAACTGAGTGCTGTGTAAACTGTGATGGGCTCAGTGGACCACAGAGGACCTTGCCACGACCTCTGTGAGAGACAAAGTTCTTTGTAAATTGCCACATCCCTGATAAGTCACAATGGGCAGGGGGAGCTGCTGAATGCCCTGTGAACCAGGAAGAGTTTCAGAAACTGGTGGGCCTCCCCCTCAGACCGCCGCGGCCTCCTAAGCAGCTTTGCAGCTGTCACATGCTCTGCAGAGTCCCCAGTCATCCATGCAGTGCCCTCTCCTGCACAGCACCTGGTAAACTACATGGCAGTCCACGGAGGACAAAGCATCTTCTAACCTGTCAGGTACCCTGTGGCGTGCAGACTGGAGGGACACCTTGTGAAGATAATACGGTATGCAAATGCTGGCGTGAGAATCTCAGGGTTTGTGAATAGTCGTGATCTTTATAAACGGCAAGCGACGGCTTGGTGTGCTGTGAGTGCTGCCAGTTGTGAGAGAGTTCTTCACCCCTGGGCCACTGTACTGCCCCCTGTCTTCTGCCCACCCACCTTAGAAGGGGCAGAACCAGCTGAGTCACAGCAGGAGGAGGCCAGGGACTAGTGAGAATTGGCTGCAGCCAGGTGCCATGTCCCACAGATTTGTGTGCTTAAATCCTTTGCTCCATGGCGATGGTGGTAGGAATGTGGGCACTGGGAAGTGATGAGGTCACAAGTACAGAGACTTCATGAGTAGAGTTCATAGCTAGAAGCTAGCGTACCCCTTCTGCTATGTGAGCACAGTGAGAGGCTGCCATCCATGAGGATATCATCTGTAAGTGTTACCAGGCACTGACTCTCCTGGCACCTTGGTGATGGACTGGCAGTTTTGAGGAGTGAGTGCCCTTTGTGGCAGTCATGTTTGCTGTGTAGGCTTAGCACTTTTGGAGCAGCCAGGATAGCCAGACTGAATGGCTTAAGCAGCATCTGCTCATCATCCCAGTTCTGGGGGCAGGAATTTGGATCCAGGTATCAGAGGGCCATAGTTCCTCTCAAGTTGTATTCTAGCCTCTCTTTAGCTTCGGTGACAGCATTACTCTGATGTGGTACTAGTCACATAGGATTGGGGGGTGCATTCAGTCCACAGCACTGTATGATGCCATCACTTCCTTGGCCTCCACTGCTGCTTTGCAAAGCCCTCTGTATCCTCTGGGCATTCTTATGCTCGGTGTAGCATGGACCAGGTAGCTGGTAGCATGGGAATGAAGGCTATGCAGCCTTTCACAGAAGCCAAGAAACTGACCTCCAGTGGTTTCCAGGGTCTCAGAGCAGGCAGTTCCTCCCTTGGCACAACTGGGAGGTAAAGTGTTTTGCTAGTCTGTCTAGGGTCCGAAACAGGGTGGGATAGCACCAAGTGAACCCTGGGCTCTCACCTCTGACCCCCATCTTATGCTTTCCTACCACCCGTCCCTGCAGCATGTCAACCTATATCACAAACCTGGATGATTCTGAGTCGGCTAAAAGAGTGGCATCTGAAGATTTCGAAGGAAGTGCCTCTTCATTGGCGCTTGGGGACAAAATGGATAAAACACCTTCTACCCCCCCTGAAAAGTATGTTTTCCCTATATCTCTAGTTGACAGATTAGGAATGGCTCATTATAGGGTCCCTAGCTTAATCACAGGCCACTACAGCTACCATAGCATGGCTTATGCCTTGGAAATCTGTGTCCCTCCAAGTATAGGTCAGCCCCTGATTTCCAGCCTGTTTTGCATTGTCTCATTGGGTGTCAGGGTTGTGCACTAGGAGATACACTTTGCGGCAAGGCTCCCTAGTCCAGACCCACCTGTCAGAAGGATGGAGGCCACCCCCAACTCCAGCAAGTTTCTTAGTGATGGTGACAGGGAACCAAATCAAAATTCTGTAGTGTTACTCTTTCCAGAAAGATGGAAAAGTGCTAAGATCAAGCTATGGATGCCACTGGGCCCCCAAGTTGGAGCTGTCCCCTGGCACTTCCCCTCTAGGGCCATGCCCTCATCAGCTGGGCCAGGCTCCCAGCCTGCTCACTTGATGCCCAGCACCTGCTTCTTCCTGTTGCATATTTAGGTCGAAACAGCCTGAGGTGGAACTGCAGCCTTACTTGAAGACCAGGAGGAGCAGTAAGAAGGGCAGTAACTGGAAGAAGTCAGGTTCTAAGAAGTGATGCTGGAAGAGCCAGTGATGCCCTCCCCACACCCAGCCCTACCTCCTGGTCTCCCACCACCCTTCAATAAATGTACATGCCTCCAGTGTCTGGGTGAGGAGGTGGTGGGTGGGACAGGCCCAGCTTTGACTCCAAGAAGGCCAGAGGACCCCCACAGCTAGTTTCAGGCTAGGTTCTTGGAAACTTGCTACCCCCAACTCAGAGCTTCCTCTGTGGCCAGGAGTAAGCCTGAATCGATCATTCTGGTGAACACATGTCTCATGGCCAAGGTCCTGCCTGCTCAACCATTCAGCAACCCTAGGGAGCCTCGGAAGGGGCTAGACTGTGGTTCTCATCCTCTGTCAAGTGGGAAAGACTTCTAAGACTTCTGATAGAAAGAAGATGAGAAGGGAGACACAGAAAGGGAGAAGAGACAGAGTGGTGGAAAGAGATGAGAGAGCAAGCAGGAATGAGGATGGAGGGGCAGAAAGGGATGACTAAGGAAGTGAGAGATAAAGACAGAAGTCGGCTGAAGGCCAGAGTCCAGCAGACACCTTGCAGGCTTCCATCACCATTTAGCTCAGCAATGGAACATAGGGCTGGACTGGATTCTCCTTTTTCTGGAGTAGGCCTGGAGTATCCTTATCAACATCCAGAGGCCCCAGGCAACAGTCTTCTGGAGTGCTGCCCTGTCCCTTACCTCTGAGAGAGCTGGATCTCCTACCACTGTGTGGTTGATAAGAGTTGTGTCCCCAGAGCAAAGATTGTGGAGGGTCTGCCTTGGTCTTTGCGCCTAGAATAGAGTTCAGGCCCCAAACTCCAGGTAGCATTTGGTGATGTATTTCACAGATAACCATTTGTGCTTCTTCAGTAACACATGCTTTTTCTATCTTAATTTTTTTTAAGGATTAGTTTTGTTCTTTGTTCATTTTTTTTTTCATTTTGTTTTGTAGCTTGAAAGATTTTTTGAGTTATATGTTTCTTCCCCTAGAAGTGTATTTGAAGTGGTCTGCCCTGTTCTTAGGCTGCATATGTTGGTATTTTCAGGCCTTGATGTTTGTTAGGGGGCTTAGAGCTCTAAGCATCCCCCACCCTTCCCCTCTAAGCACAAAGACAGAAGCAAGAAGGCAAGGGGCCAAAGTTCTGTTCTGTCCTCACAGATAGGCACCCCAATACCCGGTGAAGGTTGGAACCAAGGCCTCTGCTCAGGCTAGAGTCTGAAATGAAGCCTCTGACCTGCACCTCTCTGACCTTCAGGCCATGTGCTCAGCTATGCTCAATCAAGCAAATATGCTAAGCAGTCAGTTCTGTGTGCACCAGGAGCAGAGGCAGGCCAGGTCCTGGCTCCCTGCAGGGTGCTGCTCATCACCCTGGAGGGCTGCCTGTGAACAGGAACACCTCCCACTGGCAGAGCAGGCAGTGAATGTCCAGGGCAGCACTGTCAGATTGCTCCTGGAGGAGGAGGAGAGGAAAGTCCCTCTCCATGGAAATGCCAGGAGAGAGAGGTGGGCTTTCCTCCACGATGGCTCTCACTAGGCAGGAAGCTAGGTGTCTGAGCTCTTTCTTGATTAGCACAAGGCTTCTTAAACTTTAGCTACTTAGGAGTAAGAAATTTTTACATGTATGTAAAACAGGTATGCAAATCAAATATTTACTGATAATAAGTAATAAAGAAATGTATTTTAAAACAATTCTTTGACATATATGATTTTTCATTTATTAAAAATAAAAGCAAATTTGCATTCCTATGCGATGAATTGCTTATGTATTTTATATAAGGAATTAAATCTTGCCTGAATATTCAATGCAATAAAAGTTAGAACATCACGACACTTTGCAGAGTTGATAGTTATTCTGATTTTATAATCATCAGCTACTTTAAGCATAAAGTGGCAGAAATACATTTAGAGCCATTTTAGAAATGGCCAGGAAATTTTAAAATAATCCATTATGTCCAAGTAAGGTTTGTCCTAGGGATACAAAGTTGGTCCAATATCAAACACTAGTCAGCATCACTCCCCATATAATAGACTAAAGAAGAGAAACCAAATTCGAACTAACTGCACTGGTGAAGAAATAGAGCAAACCAAAAATAGATGATCAACATCTTAACCTCAAAAGGTTGATAAGAAAAAACCCCAGCAAACACTTCCTTCATAGTGACTCTTCAGATGCTTTGCCAGTGAGGTTAGATAGAAGACAAGCCTACCACCAGCACCACCATGACAAAACACAAAGAAAGCCCGGGGCTGGGACCTGAGAGGAAAGGATCAAACTGAGCTGTTGCGGGTGATACCCTTATCTGCCTAGAAAGCCAACAGAATCAATGCTTAAACATCAGAGCCATTTGATAACTAGGTAAAAGTATGAAGCCACTTTCTTACCACCAAAGGTCTAGTACCAAAATGCAGAAGCAATGATGTGGGGTCCTAAGCAGAATGGCATCCATCAATGCTTTGATCCCAGAGTGAACTGAAGCTGAGAGGAGAAGCCCAGCATGCCTACCCAAGGCCACAAGACACATCATGAATCCAATGTTCCTGGATACAGAGGTCCCGATGCCTCTCACCTAGGACCCTTGAGAATCTCATAAAGAAAAGCCACTCCCTACACTCTCCCTCCCAGCTATGCTGAGACTGGGCAAGCCACTTTTGGCTCTGGGTCTCCATGTCTTCATCCATAAAATGTGGTGTTCTGGCATAGTAACCTTCCAAGGATCTGGGCTGGACCGGATACAATGCAGAGAAAGCCTTTAGCTTGGGCTTAGAAAATGTATATGAGAACAAATTATTTAAATTATTAAGCACACACCCCCATTGCCACTTTCCACATCAGCAGGACCTACCTATGTGTAGATTGTCTCCCAGGCACCAGCATCAGCAAGGGTTAAGGAGCTTGGCTACTAGCCAAGCAGAAATAGTGTTGGCCTTGAGCGACATAACATTTCTCTATCTGTGCAATCTCCCGGCCCCCAGCCCAGCCTTTGGAAATGAAAGCTCAGCCTAGCTGAGGCTCCTCTGCCTGCTGCATCCTAATGATCTCCGCCAGGGAGAGTGGGTAACCCCCTCTCAGCTCCTCCAGCTCCCCAGCTCAAAGGAAGCCCTGAGCTGCCTGCCCTGAAGCTGTCAGCTCACATGTGGGAGAAAGATTGGGTTGTACCCACTGCTGGTCCATTTGGAGGGAAGAAAATAGAAAGGGGGGGGGGGCTGAGAGTGGTCCTGGGTGGAGAACAGGTGCTGAGGAATCCACAGGCCAGGTGCCCTGGGTCTTAGCTCATCCTGTGGATCTGGGCAGGGGGCTTCCCACTGCAGATTATATGGCCTACTAATGAGTTGAAAAATCCATTTGGAGGATGTGATCCACATTCTGAAGAAGAAAACCGGACTAAAGGGAATGACACAGTGCATGTAGAAAGGTGGCAGGCTTGATTTCAGCTGCCCTGAGTGTAATATCTGAGACACAGGCTGTGAAGCTCACACCACCCGCTCACCCCAGCCATCTGTGCCTGTGACCTCGGGTACTTTATTTAAACTGATTAATGTTGGAGGGCCTAGTTTATTGTGGGTGGTACCATCCCTGGGAAGGTGGTTCTGGGTCATATAGAAAAGCAGGCTGGGCAAGCCATGAGGAACAAGCCAGTAAGTATTCCTCCATAGCCTCTGCCTCAGTTCCTGCCTCCAGGTGTCTGCCTTGAGTTCCTGCCCTGACTCCCCTTGATGACAGACAGTGGAAGTGTAAGCCAAATCATCCTTTTCTTCCCCGGGTTACCTCTGGTCATGGTCTTTATCACAGACATAGAAAGCAAACTAAGAGTTTGTGTGGTGTTATGTGCACACGTGAGTGAGTGTACACAGCTGTGATTGCAGAGAGGCCAGAGGAAGACATGGGGTGTGCTACTCTATCATGCTTCACCTTATTCCCTTGAAGACAGGAGTCTCTCACTGACCCAGAGCTAGGCTGGTGGCCATTGTCCTAAGAGCTTTGAACTCGGGTCCTCGTGCCTGCCTGCACAGCTGGTGAGCCATCTCCTCAGTCCAGATTTGGTCATTCTAACGGGCATGTAGTGGTACCCCATTGTCTTTTAAATTGTGTCTCCCTAACGAGTATCTTTCTACAAGTCATTTGCCACCTGTATCTCTTCCTGTTTTCTCAAGACAGATTTCCTCTGTGTACCTCTGGCTATCCTATAGCTCACAGAGATCCACCTGCCTTGGCCTCCCTAGTGCTGGGATTAAAGGTGTGAGCTACCACCACCTGGCTCCATATCTCTTCTTAAGTGGAGTGTTTGTTTGGGTGGTTGGTCAGTTTTGTTAATGAGAGTGTTTTTTCTTCAGCAGTATTTATATTTATATTCATACTATCTATATTTATATTATTCGTGTTTATGTATAAACTCCCCCATGGCTGGGCCTTGGGCGTGCTAGGAAGTGCTCTACCTCTGAGCTTCAGGTTCAGCCCTTAGACAACAGTCCTTGATTGGACATGGCTTCGGCAAATATTTCCTTACAATCTGTGGCTTGTCTCTTCATTGTCTTGGCATTGTGTGTTGCACAGCAGAAAAACTTTAGTTAAGTCCAGCTTGGCAACTCTTTCTTTCATGGGCCACACTTTGCTGTTGTAGCTAAACCATCATTGTTGTGATCAATGCTATTTGGATTTTCTCGAGTTTTGTAGCTTTGCTTTTGATGCTGCAGCCTCAGCTCCATCCCGAATTAGTCTTTGTGAGAAGCTTCAGTCCTATGCAGATTCACTGTTTGGTACTTGCCTGCCCAATACTACTTTCACACTTTCTCCATCATGGCGCCTTTGATCCTCCGTGAATGGATGGTTGACCTCATTTTGTGGGTTTAGCTATGGGTTCTCTGTTGTGTTTCATTGATCTCTTTGCTTGTCCTTCACCATGGCCACAGAGACTTGATGTTAGCTGTGATACAGTAAGTATGTCTTGAAGTCGGGGGGTGTCTCCAAGCTTTGTTGTTCTGTCATTTTTCAGAAGTGGAAATTAAGGTACCAAGATGTTAGGTCATTTGCCCAAAGCCACATGGTCGCAGCCTTTCTCACAGCTGGCGAGAATGCAAGCTGATGCAGCCACTTGAGAAAGCATTGCAATTCAGTCTTTTGACTACAAAGCTTGCGTTTGGGACCTAGATTAAAACAGCAAATGAGGAAAGAGGAGAGAGAAAACAGGAATAAGATATATGGTGATTACTCTTGATCGTCAGCTTGATGGGATTTCAAATTATCATGGAAACAAACTACTGAGCATGTCTATGAGAGACTAGTCTTCAGTATATGCTGTAATCTCAAAAAGGCAGGCTCTAACACCAGTGAAGGAATGAGCTTGCCAGTGAGAGCGAGGGCAAGCAGGCAAAGAGCAAGTGCTTCCTTCTTCCCCGTCCTTTATATAGGCTGCCACCAGAGCTGTGGCCCAGATTTAAGATGGGTCTTCTACCTCAAAAGATTCAATCAAGAAAATTCCCTCACAGGTGTACCCAGCCACTTGGATGTTAGTTAATTCCAGATGTAGTCAAGTTGACAACCAAGAATAGCCATCACACCACCTTTGCCCTCGCAATGAGGCCAGTCTGGTACACTGTTTCCAGGGTCTGGCCCTTTTAAATTTAGCTGCAGGAAAAAGCAGTTTGTGCAGGCCTGGAACTCGCAGACAATCAGCAACAGGAAAAAGTCATCCAAGGGGAGTGCTCAATGAATTATGGAGGCATTGTTCCCGAGCCCAAGGAGCCAGCCTTGCTGCTCTGAGCCCAGTGGCCAGCCCAAGGCTGCCGGAGTAACACTGCTGGCTGTTGTCAGGACAACACAATGTGGGTAGCCAAAGGCAAGAAAGAAAAAAAGAAGAAAGAAAAACACTGGAGGAAGAAAAATACTGGAAATTCCCTGCGTCCGGGGATAGAAGAGCCTTTCTAGAAAAATCAACAGCCAGGGAAAGGCTGCTGCATTCCTGGGTGGGGGCCTGCTGGAACAAGAGGAAGTTGCAAGTGATATTTTGAGATATTTTCAGTCTAGTGTGATGTCGATTGATTTTCCAAAACACGGGTACCTCCTGGTGTAGGGAGGGCTGAAGTTGGGCTGGGACTGACCAGAGGTGGGGCAGGGTGCAGGACCAGCCTGGACATAAACAGGAGCTGACCCAGTTGGAGAGTTCCGGTGATCTAGAATGCTGGCTTGCAGCCCCCAGAGTCCCACAGGTTTGTGTTCCAGACCTCACCTTGATGGGAGAGCCGCAGGTAAAACGGGTCCTCTGCTCGGAAAGCCTGAAACATAGCCGGGCATGTTCTGCTTGCCTACCTCTCCTAGGGGGTGCTGTCTATCCCACAACTAGTCCTGCTTCTGCAAAGCAGATGGGAAAGGTAACAGTGTTTATGGAGAAGACAGAGCTGTGAAGAGAGCCAGCAAAGGCTGTCCCGTGGAGCTGACATTGAGGGGACAAAATGAGTAACATGCATAGCTTGTTGGGAATGGAGGGCACCGTGAGAAGACAAAGCAGAGAGCAGGCTAAGAGGGCTTGGGTGCAAATGGTCAGGAGAGCGTTCCCTCCTCCCTCTCTTTGGGACCTGCCCTCCTGCCTTGTGTCACAGCCCCTGCTGACCCCTCATAGGCCCATTGGCTCCAATGTCCTGGCATCTCCTTGCTCCAGGCTAAGCAGGGCCAAGCTCCTCAAGAGCAGCCCTATCACCCTTCTCCAGGGGCCCAGAACTGATCTCTTGCCCAGAGGCAGGTAAAGCAACCACCTTAAACCCTTCATCTTATGGAATGCACCTTCAGGTCCTGTCTAGCTGTCTTAGCAGCTGCATGCCATAGTCCCCTAAATTCACCAACCTGATGTCATCTATGGTTAACCACATTGATCAACCACCCGATCTCCTTCATCTAGGACAATGTAAGCTCACAAACCCAAGAGCTAGAATCTGCATTTCTTTTTATGGTTTCTTCCTGTGTCATTCTATCCACAAGCCTGGCAGATGTCTTTTTGACACAGAAGTAAACCTCACATAAGAAAATGAGTTAATATTCTTAACCCACAAAGAGAAATTGGTAATAAAATCCAAAACAAAAATAAAGGGCACGTGATCAAAGAATATGATTAGGACACTCGTGGACACAGAAATGCAAATGTCTAATAAACGAAAGATGTGGGCCTCCCAGGCAGTCATGGAAATGCAAATTAAAGAACAATAGAATGCCATTTTTCTCACATCAGGTTGGAGAAAACATGAAATATTGATGACATCCAGTATCGGCAAGGAGTGGGACAGCAAGCAGTCTTGACACTGCTGTTGGAGTGTGAGCTACACAATCTTTGGGGACAGCCATCTGTATTAAAGTTTAAAATGTTGTGTGCCCTGTGATTCTGCAAAGCCATCTACTGGCACAGAAGACGTTGTATACAAGAAGCTTTGATTACAAAACAATGCAAATGTGGATGGGCGGGGCAATGGTGGAGTGAATGTAAATGTGGATGGGTGGGGCAATGGTGGAGTGAATGTAAATGTGGATGGGTGGAGCAATGGAATGAATGCAAATGTGGATGGGTGGGGCAATGGTGGAGTGAATGCAAATGTGGATGGGTGGGGCAATGGTGGAGTGAATGCAAATGTGGATGGGTGGGGCATTGGTGAAGTGAATGTAAATGTGGATGGGTGGGGCAATGGAGTGAATGAAAATATGGATGGGTGGGGCAATGGTAGAGTGAATGTAAATGATGGGTGGGGCAATGGTGGAGTGAATGCAAATGTGGATGGGTGGGGCAATGGAGTGAATGCAAATGTGAATGGGCGGGGCAATAGAGTGAATGCAAAAATGGGTGGGCAGGGCAATGGAGTGAATGCAAATGTGGATGGGCGGGGCAATGGAGTGAATGAAAATGTGGATGGTAGAGTGATGGTGATAGGGCAATCCCTGTCACATCAGCACTGATGGACCTACACAAGATTCTAGAGCATTCTAGAGCTCTAACAGTTTCTGCAGGATGGGCTCCTCTTAAGTGTCTCTTTCTCTTCAACATATGTATGTGGAGTGCAAGCATGTGTGTGGGTGCATTGGCACTTGTGTGGGCACATGTGTAGTTGTGCATGTACGTATGCATAAGTGTGTGCAGACGCCAAAACCTGAGATTGGTGTCTTCCTCATTCACTGTCTACCTTTTGTTTACTGAGGCAGAGTCTTTCAACAAACACAAAGCTTGCGGAATTCGGCTAGTCCAGCTAGCCGGCTTACCCTGGAGAGCCCTTGTCTCTGCCTCCCGAGACCTAGGATTACAGGATGGCTGTCATTCACACATGTCATTTATGTGAGCTCAGGAGAATCTGAACTCTGGTGCTTGTGCTTGGGCAGCAAGCACCTTATCCACTGAGCCGTCTCCCTAGCCCTGAAAAGTCATTTTGAGCAGTTCCTATGGTGATCTGCCAGTCATGCTGTTGTAAGACATCCATACTGGTGGCTGTCTTTCTACCAGTTCAAGGACCAGGTGGAAGGACATCCTCTCCCTGCCCAGTGGGAGGAGGGAGGCAACTTTACCCTGCTCTTCTCACAGATGCTCAAGTGCTCAGTGGCCCTCTCACTCATCCTAACAGGAATCCCACAGTTCACTGGGCCTCGTGAATTCTCCCTGCCACAGTTTCTATAGTTTTATATCTTATGCCTCATCCTACCTATTCTGTGAATGGAATCAGTTCCAGAAACTCTGCAGAGGGACTGGGCTGGATTTTCTAATCCAGGGCAGCAGTCAGTTATTACTTGGCACTCCAGCTCTGAACACTGAAGGAGTTCCTGGTAGTGCTATGTAGAAATGAATTCTGAAGCCATTTCTAGCCTTTACTGTTAAGAGCACTGTGATTGATTAGTGATGTCTGCTTTGGGAAAGCAATGAGAGGAATGCTCAAGTTACTGACTGGCTATGGACATCTAGGTCAGTACTTCCCAGACCAAATGTGCACAGAAGTCACTTAGAATTTATTAATATACAGACGCTGGCCTAGCAAATGTGGGCAGCCTGAGTGTCTGCTGTCCTGACAAGTCCCAGCCACACCATGTTTTTGGTCCTGGAACTACCCTTTGAGGAAAAGGAACAAGGATCTTGGAGCTGTCTTTTACAGGTATTTTCTTGTCTCTTTCAACGTCTTATACATTTGCAAACAGAAGTGACCAACCTTTGGCATGTGTCTGATGTTATTTATTTATTTCTTTTTCACCTTTTAAATCCATCATAAGTTCTGATTCTTAGAATAGCTCAGATGGACTTGGTTGACTGGTAAGAAGCTGTAGCATGGGGGCAGAATTCACACAAATTCCTCCTGCTAGTATCCCCCAGTGCATTGTCTCCTTTTCCTGGAACCAAACACCAGCTAGAAAAGCGCCTGTTACTGCCTCAAAGTGCCATGCTCACTGCCATAAATAAGGCTTCAGTCTAGTAGGTTCCCTGCTGATCCTGAGACATCTCACAGCAGGCTGGGGTTCCCGAAGCCAGGGAGGGAAAGGAGATGTGGCCAGACAGTGTGAGTTATGGGCTCCGGGAAGCCCATTAGTCACCCAAGCGAGAGAAGTTAACCCGAGCTTATTAACTCTAAATGTTTATTATTAACATTGATCACCCAGCAGACAGCACCCGCCCTCCCACCCCATAGCTGGCCAGTGCATTCTGATGAAGGACAGGGATTCAGGCGAGGGGCTCGCTGCCCCCAGATTCTCCAGGAAATACATATGACTCATACAACCTCCAAGGGGCCAGAAAGCGTTTCTAATCTCAGACCCTGACATTTGCTCCTCCCCACCTCTCTGCAGACCCTTTGGTTGGCACCATCAGGCACCCCCTCCATCAGCCAGGGCTGCTCAGAAGGCCAAGGAATAAGCAGTCTAACTGTGCCACTCAGCAGCTGATGACCTTGTGTGTAAGTCATGTGACTTCTTTGAGAATCAGTTTGCCATCTATATAATGAAGATGCATTCTGTCAGTCAACAAATATGTATGGCCAACTGTGTGCCTGGCACTTTTTAGTCCCTAGGAGCCAGTAAAGATGAAGGCAGACACAAAGCAACTCGTGAAAATAAGCAAGCAGAGCCATTTCAGGTAGTGTGGAGTGTGATGAAAATGATCCCCACACTGTGATCGAGGGCTCCTGGGGGTGTTAGGACAGCATTGGCAGGGTGTCCTCTCAAAGGAGATGACATTTGAGCTGAGGCTTGAGTGACAGGAAGGATGCAGACATGGAAAGATCCGGGCACAGGGGAGCCCAGGCAGGAAGAATAAACAGCAAGGATGAAGGGCATGGGTCAAGTAGAGGTGGTATGTGCAGTGTGATAATAGGAAAGAGCCCAGAGTGGTCCAGAGGCACAAGTGAAGGAGCTGAATGGGATGGGGATGAGGCACAAGACAGGTGTAGGATTGTCCTAGGTTGATCCTTGTGGGACTTGGAGTTTAATCTTCAGTGCAGTGGGAAGCTGCTGGGCAGGATGCAGTCATCCTACCCGCCTCCCCGATGGGTTTGTGACATGTAAAGAACACTGGGTAACATCTTCCCTGTTGCAGTGGCATCCACTAATAGCTGTGAGCATTTCCTGAGTGGTCAGCAGGCACCTTGCTGGAGTTCTGCTCCCTTCTCTAGGGGTGTACTCTGTGGGTCCATACGCCCCAGGGTTTCTAGGGGACTGGAGGAGGCAGGTTCATACGGGGCCCCAGCTTCCACCTGCCCTCCTGCTTCCCTTCTTTCCAGTGAGGGCAGGTTTTTAATTGTTCACGTGAATCTGGATTTCTGGTTCTGATTCTGCTCCTAGAGACTGGGACCTAACCCATAGAGGTTCAACCAAATGGTGAACATCAAACTGAGCCCAACAACTCCATCCCTGACCTGGAACATCCCAGTCTTTATATCAGAAGTCATACGTTCCAAGAGCCTTCTAGTCTTGATGCTTGATCATGACAGGATATGGCCATCCATGCATCCATCCAGCAAGCAGTCCTTGGCCTTCCTTTGTACAGGTTCTGTCAGTAGAGCCAAGACTAGCTAGTCTCTTCCTTGTCCTACTTCAGTCATGTTGTAGATGGTGACTCAAGTCTGTGGGTCAGGAGAGCCCCCTGAGGTAGAAAAATGGGACTTCCTTAAAGGGGGGAAGTGGACTGCCATGCATGGGGAAGCATTCTGAGTTCAGCTTTGACTTGTGACAATTGGTGGGTTCTGGGTGGTCCTACTAGATAGCCCTAGGCTTCTTCAAGCCTCAGTTTTCTTCTCTGAGAAGTTCTCTCCATCACAAGAAAAAGGTCCACACTCTACAGAGCACTTTAGGAGGAGCTCTAAGACTGCAGGGACCACCCTCTGAGCCAACAGGCTGTCTTGATCCAGAGGCCCCAGGGACCCAGTCCAGAAGATCTGTCATTCCCTCTTTACAGATGTGGACCCTTGGGTGTAAAGAGGAATTAAGAGTTGCCTAAAGTCACAGAGCAGAGCAGGGGGGGGGAGTCCAGGTTTCTTTGGCTCCACAGCAACTGAGCTACTTAAGTCTGAGAGACAAGGAAGGCACCTCTGTTCTGCTCTTCCTCAATGCTGTCTCCTCTCAGCCTCTTGGACCAAAGTGCAACTGCCTGTCAGCTTGCCTGGCCTCACAACCTGTCGTCACCATGGAGAAGGTGTGACTCTCTACAAGTCACTCCCCCTGTTTGTGCCTTGAGTTTCCAGGTGTCAGAGCTTCTAGCAGCTGTGTCCCGCAGAGGGTTGCTGTGAAGATGAAATGAGTTGATTTATACAAAGCATTTACAGCTTGGCACAGTCTGCCTCAGCCTCAATTGCTTTTTTAATTACCATGGCTTAGAATGATGCAACTTGTAACAATAAAACACTGGAAACAATGTAAGTAGTCAATAATAGGGAGTCACTAAGTCAAGTAGGGTTTACCCATTTTAGCGGATATCTTAGTAATTAAAATGGGGAGATCTTGGTGCAAAGGGAGACAAATAGACTCAAAAAAGAGCAGAAGGTCCAGAATTAGACCAGTATTGGAATCAGCAGACGGATGACAGCAAGCCTCTGCAGGGCGGCAGTTAGGGTGATGGTAGAGTGGACAGTGCAGGGAAACGGGAGAGTCACGGGAGAGGAACGATCCTGGAGGGCAGCTGCACACCCTATACCTGTCGCTGTGTCGGTGACTTCTCGGCAGCTGTTCCTCATGCCCAGAACACTGGCTACGCATACGCACAGCCAGTTCCCAACACACGTGGGAAATGGGAACAGTGAAGCTGCTTGGAATGTGCACAGACTGCCAACAAAGCTACATGAATTCTGTGGTGTCAGTGGCTCCAAGGGGTCACAACTTGGGTCAGGATAGTCGTCCTTTCAGTGAAAAGAAGGCCATTCCTTTATTGTGGTGTTAATTCGATGTGTTAGTCACTTTTTCTTGTTGTTGTAACAAAATACCCCCACGGGGCGGGGGCGGGGGGGGGGGGGACGGACAGACAAGGAAGGGTAAGTTTATTCTGGCTCACTGTTTAAGGGGATACAGTCCATCAGGGCAGGGAGGCATGGCTGTAAGAGTGTGAGGCGACTGGCCGGCCACATGGTATCCAGTCAAGAAGCAGAGGGCACTGACCGCTGAGGCCTAGCTCGCTTTTTCCTTTTTATTCAGTCCAGGACCCTAGAACATGGCATGCTGCCCTCCACATTCAGGATGGGTCTTCCCCTCTAGTTAAACTCTTCTGGAAACGTTCTCATAGACACACCCAGAGGTGTGTTTCCATGGTGATTCTAAATCCAGGCCAGATGATCATGAAGATTAACCCTCACGTTCAGACCGCCTCCATCTGAGACCATCGCAGGAGGGAAACGAGGCTGAGACAGTCAACATGAAGCTCCGATTTCCTTTGGAAAAAAAGGAAAACATGTTTTGTTGTCTCTCCCCCCACTCCCCCACCGTGCAATGGAAAAAAGCAAAGAACCAAGGGAAAAGTCACCCCACGCTTTCCTCGGAGCAGTGGGTTCTCGGCACTGCGGCACCATAAGGAAGTGGAAGGCTGAGTGAGCAAACATGTTTTCCCTCAGCAGCATGCCTGTCGGAACAGTGGGAATCAATTACTGGGAAACAAAAATAAAACGCAAGCTTCTTGCTGGGAGCAGGAAAACAGAGGCTGGAGTTGGGGTCAATGTGGATGAGTGGGCAAGTATGCAAGGCAGGAGGAAGGAGGCAGGAATTGGGGCTTGGGGCGATGCTGGGAGAGACAGGTAACTTCTAGAGCAATGATTCTCAACCTTCCTAATGCGACCCTTTAATACAGGTCCTCATGTTGTGTGACTCCCAACCATAAAATCATTTCATCCCTACTTCACAACTGTAATTTTGCTACTGTTATGAATCGTAATGTAAATATCTGATATGCAGGATCTCTGCTGTGCAACCTGGGGATGGGTGGGTCACGACCCACACAGGTTGAGAACTGCAGTTCTAGAGCCTGAGTTTACCTGATTGCAAATTCCCCTGTATACCTCACAGAGTCAGGGACAAACTATTTTGTTCACCATGTCTATCCACCCATACCTGTGCACATGCCCACACAAACATGCTTGTGTACACACACCCACACACCAGCAAGTTAGAAAGAGCAGCACATGGCTAAGACTTTTCTACCTGCTAAAGGTCGGATTCGAACTCATCACCTGCTAAGCTCTGTTCCTACGGCAGTATCTAATGCTTACTGAGTTACTAAGAGCCGGGAACTAGGCTGAGGCTGTGAGGCCACTAGCTTTCCTTCTTCTTAGCACATGTGCAGTAGGTCTAGAAATGCCTCTACAGATGAGAGGGTCCCCCAAAGGGAAAGACCGACCTGGTACTCTGGCTGGTGTGTGATGGGGCTGTGGCTCAGAGTCCAGTGCCCCAAGCTGTCCCAGCAGTCTGAAGTTCACACTGTGTGAATTTTCAGTGGGTTTCTGAACACAGATCCTGGTGGGGGTCTGTGAAGAAAGGACCCTCCCCACACTCCTCAGCCAGAGTTTCTACAGACACAGGGTGATGACTGGACCAGTGCCTTAATGATGTCTCCAGACGGGACCCAGTTCATTTCTCTAAGTGTGTGTTGTGTGGGAGGGGAGCGTGGCAATTAATGACCCCCCTGACAGGGGTTACATCTGCCTCTGCGTCCTCTGTGCATATGCACACGGTTGCACACACACAGGCTTGTTAAGCTAATGAAGAAGGTTTCTCTAGAGCTGTTCCCCTCTGCATTGGCCCTGTGTACATAAATCTGAGCTGGCCACTGGCTCATCCGAGCGCTCCTTTTGAGCCACCACCTTCCTGGCTCACTGGGGAAGGTGACATTGCCACTTCCCTCCTGCAAACCCAGCCTTCGAGGAAAGA
Source organism: Peromyscus maniculatus bairdii (assembly GCF_049852395.1). Lineage (NCBI taxonomy): Eukaryota > Metazoa > Chordata > Mammalia > Rodentia > Cricetidae > Peromyscus > Peromyscus maniculatus. The sequence continues at coordinate 114,225,094 of NC_134854.1, forward strand.
GTTGACCCTGTGAAGACTTAAGTGCCCTGTCCCTCGGTGGATTCTTGGCTGGTGGCCACAACACATTGTTAGGCATCCCTCTGCCTCAGCTCTCTGCAGAGCATGCAGGGTGTGCCTAGATCCTACCACTAGGCACAACTATGCACTTAGCCAGTTATTGGCCATTGGGTTTTAATCTGGTGGCCCGTTGAAATTTCAGGGGTACCCCTTAGATCCCTGCCTTTAGTGAACCCCATTGCTTCCCAGAATGAAGACTCTCATCTCAACCCAGAGACTCCTCCTGCCTGGCGTAGCCTTGGAGTTTGTAGTTTAACCTGCCCGGTGTTATATATGACAAAACTTTCCCTGGGAGATGCAACACACGTCTACTCATCCCAGATAGGGAACCCATACCAGACAAAGTATGCATGTATACCACCAAAGTCCAGGTGGGTGAACCAGTGCCTTTTGTTTACAGGAGTATGGGTGAGGGGTGACTTACAGGACTCAGAGAAGCTGTGTCACCAAAGCCCACCCCAGCACAGGTGACAGCTCACGAAAGCTGAACCGCCTGCAGGAAGCTCAACAGGTTGGAGAGAATCCCTTGCACGTGCCTCAGTTGGTCTACACCTCTTCCAGGCAGCTGAGCTGGTTTCTGCTTCTTCCAGGCAGCTCGTCTCATCTCAAGAGTCACCTTTGAAGCTTTGCTTGTCTGAGAGTCTTCTTTGCAGCTTGGCTCAGTGAGTCTGAGAAAGACTCTCAGCTTTTATTGCTTACTCTGGCAGGGCGGGCGGGCGGGGCCTAGTGGGTCTGGTCAGTTTCAGGGACTTCCTGAAGTTATTTTGAGTGCTTTACCTTCCTAGTTAAGGAGCTTCCCTGAAGAATGGAATGTTCCAATCTTTGAGGAAACTGTTATACAACACCCAGAAAATCTCTTCAAACAGGAAGTGTGGATTCCTACATCACCCTGAGGGAGGGGACTCTGGCAGCGACCTTGTCAACGCTCATAAAGCAAATCAACCCGTTCCTTTCTGTCTGTACACCCCTGCTGGCTTGGTGGGTGGGAGAGGACAAAGGTAGGTACTGGTTTTCTTTGAGTCTAGTAATATTCCTCTGAGCACAGTTCTTGGTGACCGCACTTGCTATGGTTTAGGCCTGGAAGCCTGGGCATTAAATGAAAACTTGGTCTCCAGCTAAGTCTACTGGGAGGCGGTGGGGCCTAGCAGGAGGTCTTCATGTCATCGAGGGTGTGCCTTGATATAGGACTCTGGCCTTGGCTCCTCATTCCTTTCCCTCCCTGATCATGAGGTGAGTAGGTTTTTCTCTGTCACCCACTCCTGCCATAATATTCAACAGAGCCAACATGTCGTGAACCTGAACCACGAAATCATGAGCCCAGTCACCATCCTCTTTCTGAGTCGATTACCAGAGTGGTGGAAAACTGACCTACTCAGAAATCCATGGCTCTGCCTTCCAGAGCACAGTGTTGAGGTTTTGCCCTCCCTCGAGAGTATAGCCTACAGCGAAAGGTCAGCAGCCCCTTCAGCAGATAGAAGTCTGAGGCCAGATGTGCGGCTTTCCTTTTATCCAGCTTTACCAGGTGCCACCATGGACACTTCTGCATGCTAGGCTCTGGCCTTGGGCTGCAGAGACAGCAGCAACAGAGCTTCAACCCTGTCTGCTAGCGCTGGCATTCTGTTGGGGACACCGGCCACAGCCTGGTCTTGCTGTACCCCTACCCGAAGTCTCATTCTCATAGGTCCAGCTGCTCTGAGTCAAGCGCAGTCCAAAACCGTGAAGTGGAAAATTCCAGGCATGAGCAGTTCCTAAGTATAATTAATTAATTAACTAATAAAAAAAATGTATTGTGGTTCATTGTCATTGTTCTGTTAAATAAAATTAGTTGTGGTCACTACTCTGTGTGCGTGTGCCTAACTTGCAGATTTATTTTTATTACAGGTGTGTGAGTGTAGGAAGAACCGTTGAATAGTATGAGGCTTGGTGTTTTTTGTGAAAGATCTCGGAACCCAAGCTCCTGAGCAAAGGGGAGCTGCTGTCCACAGGGATGGAAAGGATGTAAGGACAAGGAAGAGGGGACGTGGGGTGATGACTAGAACAGAGCTGGAATGGTGTCAGGGAGGAGGCGACACCGGACATGTAAAGGGAGCCATCCTATGTGAAAATTCAGGAAATGGTTTTCTAAGGTGCAAAGGTCCTGGGGATGAAGGAGGCCAGCAGGACTGGAAAGAGAGGAGGCTGGCGTGGCCTGAGCTGGGGAGGCTGGGCTGTGTGCAGGGCTTCGGAGTCTGGTGGTCAGCCGCCCTTACTCCGGAAGCAAGCGGTGAAAGGCAATGAGCTCTGGCTGGGCCAGGGAGGGAAAGGCTGGGCTCCTGAGTAGTGGCAGGTTAGGGTCACAGAGTCTTCACTTGACTCCCACAATGCAAGGTTTGTCTTAGGTTTCTCCAGGGTTCGAATTCTGGGCAAAGTTCCAGAAAAATCACCTTTCAGGGTCCCTAGTCTATGACTGAGCTGAATCTGCCAGTACCCACAATCAGAGAACTAGTTTGACCTCCCTCCCTCCCTCCCTCCCTCCCTCCCTCCCTCCCTCCCTCCCTCCCTCCTTTCCCCTCTTCTGCTTCTTCTCTTCCTCATCTCTATTTTTTCCTTCCTCTCCTGACCATCCATCCCTCTGTCCCTTCTTCCCACTTGTCGGGGAATTGAACCCAAGACTTAAACAGGCAGAGTGTGTCAAGGGCTCCACCCCCCAGCCACACCCCCAGCCGTAATGCAAATTTGAATCCGTCCTTTTCTGCTCCTCCCCTGGGTCTTTCCACAGCTCCCAGTTGAAACCCCTAAGCCCTCCCTCATCTCTCTCCATTTCCCCCTCTCCCTGCACCTTGTTGTCCTTTAGAGAGTGCAGGCCCTTCCCCACGTGGTGGACACGTATCCTCACTGTCCCCTCTCCTAGTATAACCTCATGGGTTCCCTTCAGCAGCAGCTCCTGAGGCCTTGTCATACCCCGGCCTCCTTCACTGAGATCCACCATCCTCTGAAGTCTCTCAGCTGTCCTGGGCCTTCCCAAGGCACAGTGCTTCCCACAGTGGGAGGAGGGAGAAGCCGGAGGCAGTTGGGATCAGCATTTATGAAAGATATTTGCATGTGTGGCCTCTGTCAACGCTCCCAACAGCCCCTTGAGGTGACCACCCTTTCACAGGAAGAGAAACTGAGTTCTGAGAAGCCTAAACCGTTTGCTCCAGGCACACAGCTAGCAAAGGGCCAGCACTTGAAATAAGCGGTCCATGTCAGCCCCATAGCTGTCTCCTGTGGCCCTCCGTCACCGTGAGGCCTGCCTGGTCTTAGCTTGTTTGAGTGCTGGCCGATGGGTATAGCCAATACATATAAACTCCCAGCTCTGCCTTGCCCTCGGAATGGCAGCAAGACATGAGAAGGGTCGATATGGCTGACTCCCAGTCGCCCGTGTGGCGCTATACCCCGAGACATTAGTAAGAAGCAGCTCCAAGCCAGGCCTGCCCTGGGAAGGGTTAATGTGGCCTCTTTGTCCCACAGTTGCCATGGGGACAGTTCCTGTCCTCCAGGAAGCAGGGAGAGCAGTTTCCTGTTTTGAAGAAGGCCTGAGTGCTGTTTTCCTCCAATAGGCCTGCCCAGAGAGGGACAGGAAGCCTAGGGCCTGGCTGCCCCTGCTGTGGGTGTGTGGTGGAGTCATGCCCATGCCTGGCCAGCCAGGAGGGGCGGTGTGTGGAAATGAAGCCTCGGGAAAAAGCCAACGTGGCCAGCACCAGCGCAAGGAAAAAAAAAAATGCCTGGCCGGAAGGGGGTGGCCACTTCCTCCACAGACCTTGAATCCCACCCAGTGATAAAAAATCCCACCCAGTGATAAAAACTCCAAACTGGACCTTGCCCAGCCCCCAACCCCCTCCTGCCCAGAGCTCCGCCTTGCCCTGGAGATGAAGTAGAGGGCCTACTGGACAAATACTGAGGCCCCTGCCTTGCCCCTGGGGCCCAAATTCATCTCGTCTGCACACTAGATACTCCAACGAAGAGGCCCCTCTTCCCATCTAAACCCTGTTTGGGAGACATTCTTTTTTCCTCACAAGAGCGCAAACCTCCCCTCCCCCACCCAGCCTTCCCAGCTTGTGTCTGAGCCCCGATAACTAAAAGGAGGCAGGATTTCTAAAGTTCAGATCGAACATTCCGTGGCATCCTTGCTTCCACCTCATGGGGGTCACTCCACTTCCAGGCATGCCCCTTCCTGGCCATACCAGCACCTCACAGCGTTCTGCTTAGGTCTGGCCATGTCACTCCCTCCCCCCAAAACACTCTAGGGCTCCCCATCACTCGGAGGATAAAATCCCAACTGTCCTGTCATTGGAGTGCTTTCTTGGTGTGTGTCTCATGCTGTGGCTACTACATACTCCTCACCAGCCCTGCCTGCCTTCCGCTTCCATCTCCTAGGTGCTGGCTCCAGCTGGGGCCCTGACCTGGAATGGCCACCCGACTCGGCCTCCTAGGAAATGTCATGTGGTGTTTAAGGCCCAGGCTAATGCCTCTTCCTCTCCAGCCTCTCAAGCTCCGTTTAGTCCCAGCTTTCAGCCCAACCCACCAGCCACCAGTAGCTGACCCCAGCTGGAGCAATCCAGAGCCTGGCAGAGGAGGGAGAAAGTGCTACATCCACCTACTGTTTCCCTTATTGTTCCATTGTACAGAGGAGAAGACTGAGGGTAGAGAGGCAAAATCACCTGCCCCAGGACTGCAGAGCCAGTGGCTATGGGGGCTGGGGGACTCCAAGTCTCTTGTTCTTCTCTGGGCCTAGGTGAGCAAAGTGAAGGGATTACCGCCCGCCCCCCAATTTCTGGTGCCCCCCACCCGTATCTGCAGCACTGGAAGGAAGGGTGGCCTTGCTAAAACTCCATCGCTGCTGGCAGGTATCTGGCTTGCATTTATCGTTTCTAGAGCCAGGAAGGCTGACGATGCCACAGCCTGCAGTCTGGCCTGAGGAACAGCCATGGTTCTCAACCTTCCTAATGCTGGGACCCTTTAATACAGTTCCTCATGTTGGGGTGACCCCCAACCATGAAGTTATTTTCCATGCTACTCCAGAACTGTAATTTTGCTCCTGTTATGAATAGTGATGTAAATATCTGACATGCGACCCCTGTGAAAGGTTATTTGAACCCCCATAAAAGGGTCTCGACCCACAGGTTGAGAACCACTGGGTTAGAGGCTGTAGGGCCAGAGGAATTTCTATTTCATAGGTACCCTTTATCTCTGGTGACAAACGGCATATCGCAGGGAAAACCGGAAGCCCAGGGGGACCCTGCCACAGGACTGGGAAGCCGAGGAGCTAGCAGTGGAGGCCTTTAAGGGAGGGCCTCTGTCCTGGCAGGAAATGAAGTTGATTGTCACCTCCTCTCAATGGGGACAGGAAGCAGAGCCCAGGCCAGGCCCTGTGTCTCCTGCTGGGCTCCCAGAGTGACCTCAACCTCTACCCCCAACTCGACCCATTCAAGTATTCAGAAGGTGCTCAATAAGTGCTCTTTTCTGGTCCCTAAGTGTTCTGATTGCCGTTTGTGTATCCCAGTTCCCCGTTGTCTGTAAGCATTTATTAAACATCGGTGATGCACTGGACATTTTTGTGGCCATAGTCGTTTATTGAGCACTGGATGGGAAGGCTCAGCGTCAGAGTCAGGGTCCAGATTCCCCCACTTACCAGGTATATGCCTTGGCCTCTGTGAACTGATAGTCTCCTGTGTAACAAAAGGTTCTGACAGTTCCTTCCTTTGGGGGTCACTGAAAGGCCTCCATAAGTTAATCTATACCAAGAATTTACTGAGTACACAAAGCAAGTACTCAGCAAATATTAGCTATTACAATTTTTTTACTCTGAGTTTAAAAAAAAAATGGGAAACTGAGTAAGTGGCCTGGGGCCACCCGCAGGGTTCCATTGCCTGTCTGGGAAGCTTGGTGACAGTACTCTCCAATGTGTGGAAAGGCTGGGTGCATGCTTATCTGTGGGGAATGGTCCCACCCTGCCTTAGGGCAGCTTGGCACCGTGGGGGCTGCAGGCGGGGGCTTAGGCAGCTAGGTTTCAGAACTTGGGATCTAGGCTGCATTAACCTGGTCCTGTGAGGTCCAATGAGCCTTTGAACAATGATTGTTCAAAGATATAAAAAATGAAGATGCTTGCTATTGTAGAGAAGAGTGTGAGACAGGGATGGAGAGCATTGACGGGGAGAAGGAGGGCCCTGGGACCTTGAAGTGAGGGAGACTGGACTCCGAAGCCCGGGAACCATCATGGCACAGTGGGGGTCTGCTGGCCATCTATTGTAGGGGATGGGGTTGTATTTCACATTAGTACTGTGTCAGAGAGCATCTGTTGCCTCAGTTTCCCTGGAGCTCTGGTGCGCATGGAGTGCCCTGTAGCTTGTCCCAGGGCCTGGCTGGGTAACTAATCAGGAGGCCAGGAGGGTGAGAGGGAGGGTGGGCCTAGGATTCTGGCTCTGCTTCTGCCAAGGTGTCTTGAATGAAGGAGACAGAGGGCAAGCGGTGGGCACCAGCCCGGGAGCTACACTGTCTTAGACCCAGCTCTACCCCAGCTCTGCGTTCTGGGTGCAGCCTGGCCTCTCTGTCTCCAGTCCTCATCCTCACATTGGGGAGAGCTGCAGCTGGCCCTTCCTGCTGCCCTGGGAAGGATGTAGGATATGGGCGGGTGCGCACCGAGCCATCAGCTTGAGTTACCACGGCCGTGGCCTTCTCACCTGGCAGGTACACTGGGCGTCCATCCCCGTTACCTCCGCACCCATTCTCCCAGCTGCCACTCAGATGCTTTGGAGGCATAAAGATGGCTCCTTTGGATGTGTGACTCTCTTGTAGAGGTGGGATGCTTTGCCCACTAGGAGGTTCAGAAAGGAAGAGCGAGAGAGAAGGACAGAGAAACAAAGAGAGAGCAAGAAGAGATGTCTGCTGGGAAGACGGAGCACCCCGCCTCTGTGGGCGTCTACCTTCAAGGTATCGTTGGTGCCCTGCCAAGCTCCTCTAGAGAAGGGGGACGGGCTCATGCCCTCACAAGGCAACTCAGGAGTAGCAGTCAACGGATGGATAGGATTTAAGAACTCACTGGAAGCCTGGAAGCTGGGTGTGGTGGCGCACACCTTTAATCCCAACACTCAGGAGGCAGCGGCAGGTGGATCTCTGAGTTCTAGGATAGCCTGGTCTACAGAGAGAAACACTGTCTCGAAATCCACCCCCCTCCAAAAAAAAAAAAAAAAAAAAAAAAAAAAAAAAGGAACCGACTAGACTGTAAGGGCTGCAGTTTCCATCTGTGAATGGGGACACAATAGCTGGGATTCTTGGCGAGATTGCATTCATTAAGGCTCAAACAGTAGCCACAGTGGTCATCACCCTGGGCGGGATGATTGCAAAGCCATAGGCATTGGGATCCATGTTCTCTCATCAGGGAACACAAAGGAGTTCAAGTTTCCCCTCAGGGCGTATCACTCCATACCACCCTCTGCCTAAGCTGAACACGTTGAATCCTGTGAGGTTTTCCCCACTGGCCTTGGGGCTGTGCCCACAGATCCCACATCCAAGAGTGGTGGGTCCGACTTAGCTTTGCAAGGCATCTGGGTATTTTCCTGCCCCCACCCTGAACCCCTTCCCAAAACCCCAGAGCAAAGGCAGCACTAGAGGCAGCTGAGTCCCTGGAGTCTCCCTCCCTCCCTCCCCGGTCCTGATGAAGCTATGCTCTTGGGACTGCATACTCTAAAAAACAAGCCAACTCTTAATTTCTTTCTTTTTGCATCAAATATGGAAAGGATTTACCCACTCACTCAGCTTCACACCCCTTCAGACATAGATATCAATATCCTTACGCTCTCCACCACCACCAGCTCCATCACCTACCTCAAATTCATGGCTTCCATCTCCACCAATCCATCACCCACACCATCTCCATCACTCAACCAATCCCATCATCTCCACCACTTCGATGACTACCATTAACCCCACCATCCCCGTCACCCATATCATCTTCACTGCCTCCATCACCTTGACCACCTCCACCACCTCCACCAATCCATCACCCATGCTGTCTCCATCACCTTGATAAATCTACCACTTCTATCACATATCTCCTCTCTATCACCTCAACCAGCTCTACCATCCACCATTTCTGTCACCTCCACCGTCTCTTTAACGACTTCCACCATCTCTGCCCTGTCTACCACATGGTCGACCCCTACCGCCTGTATCACTCCCAACTCCATCACTTGACCAAATCTCTCCATCGCCATCTGGAAAACCATCCCTATCCTGTAAACCATCTCCATCATTACCACCCTTTCCATCGCCTCAACCATTTTGCTGCCTCTGCCCTGCAACTTCCACCACCTTGATCACCTGCTCCATCTCCAGGGCCTCTGCCACTACCAACTCCTTCACTTCTAGCCTGCGGACCACCTCCTCCCCTGTTCTGCCACACACTCTCAGGGCATGTCACATCTTCACCAAGATGTCTACAAGTACCCCCACCACCTTCTCTACCTGCAGCACGACCAGCATGTTCTCTGTCTCCCTCCTGCGTCACTGCTGTGTCACTGCTCCACCTCGACTTCATCCACGTCTAGTATCATCTCTACCACCTCCATCACCAGCCAGCCACTGTGCATGGATCCAAGTCTACTAAGAACTTGTCTCAGTACCAAAATCCAGCCAGATATTTTCTTTCTTTCAAAAAGAATTGATCATCTATTTATGGTTAGCATGTGGGGAGCAGGGGTGTATAAATGAGCTACGGTGTCCTTGTGGAGGCCCGAAGCCAACTTTTGGAATCTGCTCTGTCCTTCCACCTTTCCATGGGTTCCAGGGACTGGAGTCACCAGGCTTACACAGCAAGCTCCTTATCCACTGAGTCATCTCGCTGACCCCAGCTCTAAATATTCTATTCTAGAGTCATAGTGTTTCTCTCCAAAAAGGCTGGAGGCTGAGGAGTCTGGTGTGGTGGCTCTGAGACGGAACGGTCTTTTGAAAGATTCAAATTCAGTCCTTAATTGTATAATTGGGGAAACTGAGGCCTACTCTTTGCCAAGCCCACACACTCACCGGTTGGTCCTCCTCCAACTTGCCATGCTTCATCATGCCTCTGGGTCTGACCAAGTTATTTCCTTCGCCTCTGGTGTGATGTGGTTGACCCCTCTCACTGGGGGCCTCTTCTGAGCTCCAGTCCCAAGTAGCAGGACTGTGTATGTCAGGGTAAACAGTCAGACAGGGTTCCCTAAGGGCAAAGACATCTATGTGGCCATCAACGGGCCTTACTGAGGAGATACTGGGCCCCTGTACAGTGTGTGAATCAAGCCTCCTCAGAGACCAGATAGCCTGTCCAGTCACCTCGAAGAGGAGATGGCCCACTAGACAGCCATACTCTGTCCCAGTGGTTCTGACTTCGGCTTCCTCGGAAAGTCTTGGCAGTTGCTCTGATTCTGTGAGTGGCTGAGGGCCCGGAAATGCGCATTTCACACACTCCCCATGGGTTCTGGCAGTGGGGAGCCTCAGCAGATCTTCCCTGCAGACAGAGTGCTTTGCTATGGTGTTTGTTGGTTTAATTTGTCTTACGTCCCCAACGCCCGCCCCATCTGAGCTACATGAGGACAAGAACTTGTGGCTCTCATGCTCCGTGGTTACCACAGCGCCTAGCTCAGACTGAGTGAACATCCAAATCTGAAAATAAAGGGATAAATGGCCTCTGTCCCTAAGCCTTGTACAGCTCCTTAGGTCTCTTTGATCATAGCCCCGGCCCCTTTAAGTGTGCGTGGGGACGCCGGGACCCTCGGTCTCTGACAGCACTGAAAAAAAAAAAAAAGAAAGAAAGAAAAGGGAAAAAAAAAAAAAGCCTTCCTCTCGGGAGCGGGAGGAAACATCTAGGAGGGGGAGGAGGCGCGGCCAGAGCCTAGAGCCCCGAGCTTGAGCGGACGCCCCGCCCAGCCCAAGCCCCGCGCCCAGCGCCCCTCGCCTTGCCGCGGAGTGCTGCGCCCGGGGCGGGCCGGGCCGGGGCGGGCGGGCGCGGGTGCGGTGGACTGGGCGGCAGTGGTACTCGGACAGACGGACCCGCACGGCACGCAGAGACCAGCCTCGGGCTCCACGGTGGAAGATGCACAGAGCAGGTAAGAAGCCGCGCCACCTTTTGCGCACCGCCGGCCGGCGCTGCAAGTGGAGCCTGCGGAACCGAGTCCCTTCTCTAGGAGCCCAAGAGTTGGGGTGTCCTGTTCCAGGCACCCCGCCGTTGTCCCCTGAAGAAGGTCCCCTTGGAAACCGAGGACACCCCTCCCTCCAAAGAGACCTAGTCGTAACCCCCCAACCCCCAGTCCTTCCTCTCTGTCCTCTGGGTCCCAGCAGGTCCTCGCTCGCCCTTTGGTGGCCGCGCCTGGCCCCGGGGCGCATCCGCTACGCTTCCCCGACGCCGGAGTCCGTTCTGGTACTCCAGGGCTCGACACACCCCGCTCTGCCATCAGACGCCGGGAGCTCTGTGGTTGAGCTAGGAAGCCTGAGCTGTTCTCCGGGTTCACCCCTCTTAAAACTCCCTGCCGGGGAGCTTCACTACCGGACCGAGGCGGGGACCGAGGGGTTACCCCTTACCCAGGCTCATCGGCGTCCCTCCCACCCCTCTCCCCTCGCGTCCCATTCTGTGAAGCAGACTTCACCGGGTCAGGGATTCCGGGAAACCCAAGTGTTCTCTAAGAAATTTAGCGATCTCTGCCCGAGGAGTGCCATTTAGCAGATTGGGAAAGTGAGCCTCAGCCAGATGGGCGGTGCCTGAAATCTGGATTCCCAGCTGCGTGCCTGGGGAAGACAGAAAGTTCTCAAAGCTAGAAAGTAATCCTAGCTAACGAGACCCACCTGCTCAGAGCTGTCAGCTCTGCTTCTTTTACTAAAGCTACCGTTGCGCACAAGGGAAGCCCCTTCCCCACCCAGCAAGCACCCTGTCCAATACCACACTCCGAACACACATCCCCAAAGAAACAGGAAGCCACCATTTTGGCTGTCTTGGAACCATATCCTGCTGCTGCTGCTGCTGCTGCTGCTGCTGCTGGTGCTGCTGCGTGTTGGGGCTTTTTTCTTTTTAAGATTGTTTTACTGAACACAGTCATTGTCTTGGGAGCAAGGTACCGCTAGAGACATTGGGCTGGTCTTGTAACAGTCGGAGGAGTAGAGCAGCCACCTCCAGGATTAGGGTTGCTGGGGGTATGGACACCGGGTAATTAATGTGGGGCACAGAATTGGGGGCCATGAGCAGAAGTGTCCCCTTATGGGAGTGGAGGGGAGGAGATCAGGGTCCCAGGGCCTGGCCACCCACTGTTGTCTGGGGAAGATTGTCTTGTGTGGTGCTGGCATGGTCTGGGACATAGGCTGGCTTTCCCTACCCTCCTAACAAAACCACTTGGTAACAATGAAGAGAGCCGGCCTAGCTTCCCCACATTTTCCTGCAGGAGGCTGGAGCAGGCCCTCCTTCCCTAAGGGTCTGGAGCATGGAGGCCACCAGAACGAATGTAGAGGTGGGTTTGGTCCCAGGAGGCCTTCTCATTGGGCACTTTTAGAACTAGCTGTCCTGTAATTTGTATCTGTAGACGCCGTGGTTCCCTTTTTAGTGACAGCCTCACCCGATGACTGGCGGATGCTATGCGCCACCCCCCACCCCCCATCTCATAGCTCTGGGACTCCCCGAGGCTGGATCTCAAAGCCACCCTATGCTTATGTGACCTTGAGCAGGTAGGTCCCTCAGTTTATCTATCTGACAAGTAAAGATCTATCTCTGACTTGTCACTATTAACTAACAATAAATTGACCAAACAGCGTCCATCATGAACAACCAATGAACACTAACTCAAAATTCCCAGGAACTTACAATGAATTAGTTACCGCTAGGATGTGTTCTTTCTATCAGTTTAGTTAGTATCCACAGCAACCTGAGGATGGGAAATTGAGGACCTGTTCAGAGCTTTTTTTTTTTTTTTTTTTTTTTTTTAATCCAGGCCTAACTTGTTGGTGCTCTTGATTTTGTTGAGTGTTTTTTTTTTTTTTTTTTTTTTGTCTGTTAGTTTCCTTGAACTCTCAATGGTCCCATGAAAAGGTGGATAGTTCTTCCTTTCTCCAAAAAGGACGCTGTGGCTTCCAGAGGCAGAGATGTGTACAAGACCACACATCTGTATGTGGAAGGGCTTGTACCAGACCCCAGACCTCTCCCTACTCTGTCTCCCACTGTCTTCCTGGGAAGTGCCCTGCTGTGGATCACTGGACAAGCTTAACAGCAGTCTAATTAGAAACCTGCAGGCTTAGCTTGGACTCTCCAGCAGGCACCTAGGAATGGATGTTAAATTAAGATGCATTGCAAGGTGAAATTGGAAGGTAATTGCTCTTGCAACATATGGTCATGAGTGTTCCAGGGCGAGTGGAGGAAAGGGCGGGCGGGTGAAACAGACTTGGGGATGGGAGTCGGAGTGTTAAAGGATGTTGCAAGAAGCTCTCTGTGCTGAACGAGCTGGGGAAATTAACTTTTTTGTTCAGTGCCTTCCTTCTACAGGTGGAGAAACTGAGGCATGGGGAGGGGGAGGCTTGGCCAAGGTGACACCTCTAGTTAGTGGCTTAGCCAGGAAGGGAGGTTAAGACTCCTGGCTCCCTGTCCAAGGCTCCTTCCCAGACTTCATCTAACCCGACTCCTGCGTGGTTGTGAGGGAGCAGCAAGCATGAATGTGTGAGTGACAGATATTTAATTAAAATAGAGAGAGAAAGTAGCAGCTAGTACCAGGAGCGGGCTGCGAGTGATTTGTATCATCAGGCGCTATTGAAACGTTCTTTCTTCCCGCGCCCATCCCTTAGTTAGCATATTGCCTAAAGGAGTGCCCTGCATTCGCACCATCCCCAAGAGTGGCAAATTACCAGGAGTCATGGGCTTTGGTGACTCAGACAGGGCATGTTACTTGTAGGGAGAGAGACGGCTCCTAGGCAGCCAGAGGGTGGGTGCACCAGCCAGGGCCATGCTTGGTTTCTCATCGGGAAGTCAAGCTCAGGCCCAGAGGAGCAATCCCAGCGCTGGCTACCCCTGTACCTCCCAGGCCCTCAAGCTCAGCAGCTGGGCTTGTTCATGCCTCTGGGCTCTGCACACACGGTTACCTCTGCTGACTTCTCTGTCTCAATGTTTTCTCCCATTGTGACCCCAGTCCCTTAGTGTGACCTTCCTTAGCATGACCTCCCTTAGCGTGTCCTCACTTCGTGTTGCTCAAGATAGCGAACCCCATCCTGGAGGCATGCGCTTCACCAGCCAGGGCGGCAGGCAGAACAAGGCAGGATGTTTTCATGTGCACGCTTGCATCCCTTTCACCCTCCTCGGTCTCCTTTGCTGACCAGGGGCCCTGGGACTCCTTCCTGGGTCCCACTTCTCCCTGTCCATGACTTCCATCACATCCCACCTCGTCCACCTGTGACAGGCCTGCCCCCGGAGCCCAGAGCCCATTGGATATCCCCACGAGGTGTGTGAAAAGTAAGTCACTTGGACCTGCGCACACTGAAATCCTGGGTCTTCCTTCCCAGCCCTGGCCGTCTTGGCTGTTGCGACTTTACCCTTCTAGGTGCTCAGGGTTAAACTTCCACACGATCTGGGAACTTTTCTCTCTTCCACACCATGTCTGTTCCATGCATCCATTCTCCCTCTCAGGTCTGTTTCATCATTGAAATCGGATTCCTTGTTGTCCCAGCCTGGCCCAGGCTCCATCACTACTGCTTGAAGTGCCACGAGAACCCCCTTAGTAGACTCTTCCGTCCTTCACCACTCCCATCCATTTCAGCGTGTTTAGCCTGCATGTATGGGTCCTCAGGCTTAAGCCCTGCTGTTCACCCTGCTCCTTAGGCCCTTGAGAAAAAGCTGGAGTATCCCCAAGGCTCATCTCCTGCCCTGCCCCCCCCCACTTCCATTGTTCCCTTCCAAAAGTTCTGGCTTTCCTCCCGTCTCCTGGATACATTAATGAGTCCCAGCTTCTCCCTTTTCTTTTCTTTTCTTTTTTTTTTTGGGGGGGGGGGTGGTTCGAGACAGGGTTTCACTTGTGTAGCTTTGCGCCTTTCCTGGAACTCACTTGGTAGCCCAGGCTGGCCTCGAACTCACAGAGATCCGCCTGCCTCTGCCTCCTGAGTGCTGGGATTAAAGGCATGCACCACCACCGCCCGGTTCTTTCTCCCTTCTTTTCTACAACTTTAATGGCCCCTCGGTGAGACCAGAGGGGTTTGTTGGTACGTCTAGAGACTCTAGACTAGGGCCCCACACAGGATAGGAGGACAGTAAATGTTATCTTACGGAACCGGAGTGGAGAAAATTGAGTGGGAACAGATTGGAGCCGTATAGTCGCACTCTAGTCTGTACGCTGTGGTCAGACCCAGACCCTGCCTTTGACACACACTTCTCCTGACAAGCTGCTCCTAGTTTCTCTGTCTTAGTTTCCATGGGTTTTCCCCTTCTCACTGACACTGGGACTCCTGGAGCTCCATTGCAGGGGAAATGCTCTGTGGGAAACGGAGAGGCAGAGCATTGGGACCTGGACTTGGAAGTATGAAATCTTGGTTCTCTCCAGGGCTGCTCTGCATCCGCTGAGTGACCTCACACCAGCCAACTGCCAGTGAGGGGCAAGACAAAGTGGCTTTGGTGTCAGCATCTCTTGGTCTCTGAGGGGACATGCAGAAGCACCGTGGCTTCATTCAGCGCTGGCGCAGGAGTGAAAGATGCCATGTGCTGGTCATTCCTTGGGCTCCTGTGCAGAAGGCATTTTCTTGCAGGATCACGCCTCAGACCCTACCACAACCTTTCTCAAGGAACAGGCGCCCACAGATCAATAGCTTGATTGGATGAAGGATGGGTTGGGAATGGGGGCAAAGCAGCCGGGGTGACAGTCATTTTTCACAGCCTGTCTGTTCCTCGGTCATGTCTCATGGTGGCCCGTGTGAAATGCCACCTGTTAAGGATGAGAAATGAGAGTCCCCACCCCTGAAGAATAAGTCACACCAACATCTGACACTTGATGTTGTGAGCTGGCAGCTGCTATCAGGTCGTATACCGGATATGGCTGGACTCATGATAGAAGGATGAGGGGGGCGGGGAGGATGCCCCCACCCCACAGCAACAGGTACTCCAGTGTGAGCAGTTTCTCTCACGCAAATGCCGACAAGATCTTCTGTCTTCACAGCACCCCCAAGGGGAACTATATGCTGTCCCTATTTTACAGGTGGTAAAACTGAGGCTCAGTTCTACAGCTCCTAAGCAGCCAAGCCAGAGTTTGAACCAGAGTTTGAACCCAGCTCAGCTGTTACCTAACAATGACCAGTGTTAAGCTCATATATATATGAGTTTATATATTATATATAAATATAATTTGATGAATATATATATATATATATAAATAATTTGATGAGTATTTTTCTAAAGTAGGAATCATCTAGGCTTGATAACTTGGTAGTTCTGACACCTGGGCAGGCCTGGAGGTTGATGTGGATGACCTAGGGGTAATTGGAGTTGGTGAAATTTGGTGAGGTCTTTGATAGTGGTATCTTTTTTCTCTCTTTCTTGCCTTCAGCCTCTTCCTGCACCCTGTCATAGTAGCCTGTACTAGGGAGCAGACTACCCATTAGACACTTTTGAGCATCACAGGGTCTGTGCAGTCTTGAATGTACTGCCCTCTCCTCCAAATGACAGGGTCCTGACATTTGTGGATCATGATATTGACTTTGGCTCCAGATATCCTGGCATTGAGGTGCCCATGGACAGGGCCACAGAGTGGTCCAAGTCAGAGCTTAGCTGCCAGTGCTGAGCCCCAGGCCTGTGGCTGGTGAATGGAGGAGATACTCTATTCCATTTCCAGGTCATCTGGTGAAAAAAGAACGTCAACTAGCTCATTCAGAATGACTTACAATGGACTTACATCCCCATAAAGTCATCATAAGTCAGAAATACCCTGTCAGAAGTGTGTGTCCAACACTTAATCTCCCAACCATGCTAGCTCAACTGTGCTCAGAACCCCTGCCTTTCCCTGTAGCTGGGTTGAACCATCCCCCACCAAAAACACTTAATATTCACAACCTCACTAGGTACTGTATTGGAAGGGTTTTTTTTTTTTTTCAAACCACCATAAAGTACAATTGTTACATTGAACTTTACTCAAATAATAATATTTGGATGTGTGTGTGTGTGTGTGTGTGTGTGTGTGTGTGTGTGTGTGTGTGTGTAAATCAGAGGACAACCTCAGGTGTCATTCCTCAGGGGCCATCTACCTTGTCTTTTGAGCCAGGATCTCTCGATGGCATAAACTGATAAGTAGGCCAAGCTTGCTGGCCAACGAATCCCAGAGATCCACCTGTCTCTACCTCCTCGGAGCTTTGATCCCAAGCTCACACTGCCAACATCTGGCTTCTTTTTCTTAATGTGAATTCTGGGGATCTAACTTGGGTCTTCATGCTTGCGTGGCAAGCACTATATCAGCCGGGCTATCTCCCCAGGCCCCCACTTTTTTGGAGACAGGTCTTATGTAATTGGCCTTGAACTCCTGTTCCTTCTGCCTCTCAGGTTCTGAGATTATGGGCATGCCTACTCTGCCCTGGGATGTTTGGATATATGGAGCTGAGTGAAATATAGTGTGTTTTTATTGTTGTTGCTGGTACTTTGTTTTTGAGACAGGGTTTCACTATGTGACCTTGTGGGGCCTGGAACCCTATATAGACCAGGCTGGCTTTCAACTGATGGATCTACCTGCCTTTGAGCACTGGTATTAAAGGTGTGCACCACTATGCCCACCTGGGCAAATTAGAATGTGAAAGTGACTTTCACATCCTTTTTTTTTTTTTTTTTTTTTTTTTTTTTAAGATTAGGTTTCTCTGTATTATCCAGGCTGGGCACTGTACTCTTGGGCTCAAATGATCTTCCTGCCTCAGGTTCTTGAGTAGGTGGGGTTCTGGGGATGGGTCCCCACACCTGACATTTATTTTATAATATGGCTGTGAGAAGATTAAAAATATCTATGGAGCTGGGCATGGTGTCACACACCCGTAATCTCAGACTCAGGAGACTGAGGCAGGAGGATCGTGAGTTTGAGGCCAGCCTAGGCTATATAGGAAGGCTTTCATATGTATCACGTATATCTATCACATGTAATGATAAATGTGGTCCTTGATTAGAGCTGCTGGTAATAGCTGCTGTAAGTGGGCTCCAATGCTGAGGGGGAGGCTGGTTGGCTGAGAGAACCCTAGCCCTCTGCTCCATCTGCGTCAGGAACTGGACTGGCATCTGGCGGACTGGCATCTGGCGGACTGGCATCTGGCGCTGCTGTCACACCTAGACCTCAGCAAGGATAGACTGGAGATGAGGCCTGAAAAGTTCATTTCGCTGAAGTATAGATTGAGATGTGAGGACCAGATAAGGAGGCCTGGGAAGCAGGCCCTGCTAGTTGCTCAGGAGAGACACAGGACTTGGACCTCGGAAGCTGTTCCATTGGTCTGTTTCTTGTCTTAACATGTCACATATCATTCTTCAAAACAGGGCTTCACCTTCTCCCAGAGGCTCCCAATCATGACAGTTATTCCTGGCTAATTCCTGATGTGTGTGTACTCTGTACATATCTTTTATCTACCCATCTGCAGGCCTCAGCATCCTTGAGGGACATAGACTTTTGCAACTACCCATGTTGGTACATACCATTTCCTTTCTTCCATGATGTTTGGAGGTGCTGGATGGACATTCTGGAAACATGCAAACTTTCTCATTCAAAGCTCGCAACAGAGTCTTATGTCTTTAGTGTGTCATTCTTGGAGGGATGAAATAATGGCTATTCAGCCATAGAATCCCAGGGGGCTACAGCTCTCTCTGTTCTTCTAACTCCCCAATGGATTCTCTGCTGGAGCCCATGAAAGCCCCTCATCTGTAGTGCTGGCTACTTGGTTAGGGTGCTGATGAATACCAGCTCTGTGAGGACCCTGGGGGCCTAGATACCCAGTTTATCTTTTTCTCATAATGGCAGGACACACAGAGATCATTCAATAAGTAGTTTTTGGTGAATGAATGAAAAGATCTTGGCACATTGTTCAAGGCGCACAGGATTTCGTTCAGCTGGTTTCTTGTTAGCTGACCTGTGGCCAAAGCTCTGTTCCCCCACTCACAGAATGAACTGTCAGGGATTTTCTGGCTTTCAGATAGGGTCTCATGTAGCCCAGGCTAGCCTTGAACTTTTGATCCCCTAGCCTCTACCTCTACAGTGCTAGAATTATAGGCTTATAGGGTGCTGGGGATCAAACAGGGCTTCCTGGACGCTAGGCAAGCACTCTATTAAGGAGGCTACATCCCTAGCCCTGTTAAAGGCTTTTGAGGTAGTGGTAGAAGAAACGAAAGTCGGAGACAAGCCACAGAGCTGGGAACTTTCCTCCCTCCGCCCTTCACCAGGCTATGGAAAAAGAGTCTGAGTAGAATTTAATTGTGTGATTTTTTTTTCCTTTTCTTTGTTTTCACCTTTTAGATTCACCCAAACCACCAGTTGCTCCCAAGCCAAAGCTTACCACCAGCCCTTCCTCGCCAGCAGCCAAGTTTCCCCCCTCACCCCGGCCTGACGGTTTCCCCAGTCCCAACTCCATGTCCAGGGGCCCCAAACCTCCCATCGCTCCCAAGCCCAGGCTGGCTGGCCCCGGTGAGTTTGGAGCTGGCATGCACCTCAACAACAGCCTCAGCAAATGCAGCAACGGGAGGCTGCTCTGTGAGGACCGGTGTGATGGCCACCACTCCACCCTGAACTGCTCTGAGTCGGAGACTGATGAGGAGTACATCATGGTCCCCCGGGCTCCACAGAGAGAGGATGCTCCCAGGGATGGGGCTCCCGGGGAGCAGGGCTTGGAGGAGGACGTCCAAGAGCATGGTGCAGAGCAGATGGGGACTGAGGGGGACCTGGCAGCCCCAGATGAAGAGGCACCGAGCAGGGACAGTGAGGAAGACGTGAGCCACACTCTGGAGGGTGAAGAAGACTGTGATCACGATCCAGAGAGAGATGAGACCCCAGCACCCCCAGATGAAGGGGTGCTAAGCAGAGACAGTGAGGGAGGTGAGGAGGACTGTGACCAGGGCCCGGGTATGGAGGAGCAGCCCGTGAATGAGGAGGAGGAGGAGCATGTGTACGACCTTGATGATAGGGACCCCCGGGATGCAGAGGAGCCTACCCACACAGAGATCGCTCTCACACATGTCTGCTCGGAGTCTCTTGAAGTTCCCTGTTGGGAGCCAGGGCCCCCTGAGACTCCTGGGGCGGTAGAAGAGGATGGCGAAGATGGATGTAATGACACTGAGCCTGGGGAGCCCAACCAGGACACTGGACAGGACACAGAGGATGCCAGCGTGGGGTCCCCTGAAAATAGGGAGGTGCCCCCAGATGTCCAGGAGCAAGAGGTGGCAACTGACAGCCCTGAGGTCTTTGAGGAGGACTGTGAAGATGCTGCCGAAGGTGGGAGCCAGGTAGACCAGGAGGAACCACCCACTTGCGATGAGGAAGCCTATGACAGAGAAACTGCCGCAGCCACCATGCAGGTGGAGGAGGACCCTGGAGAGAGTGAAGACCTAGTGCAGGAGGACCCTACTGAGGAGAACTGCCAGATCATTCCCTTTGAGAGCGACAGCGTGGAGGAGGATTTCGCACCCACACTCCCAGAAAGTCCCTATGAACTCTTCCCGACTGAGAGCACTTCCTTCTGCAATGACATCTATTCCCTGACATCGGAGTCAGCCCAGGGGCAGGAGCCAGTGCACGAGGTCTGC
This sequence comes from Peromyscus maniculatus bairdii, assembly GCF_049852395.1. Taxonomy (NCBI): domain Eukaryota; kingdom Metazoa; phylum Chordata; class Mammalia; order Rodentia; family Cricetidae; genus Peromyscus; species Peromyscus maniculatus. The sequence goes on from NC_134854.1 coordinate 114,244,904, forward strand.
ACAGAGGAGGTTCCTGGTACCGACCCTTCGCCCACCCAGCACGATTCCCTGCACGATGGAGCTGGAGAGGCACCCCCTGTCCCTGACGTAGTCGTTGTACCAGAGGACGAGGATGCCATGGACGATGCACTCAGCAGCCCCTACGTGATGGGAGTTGGCGTGCTGAGCCTCGGAGAAGGAACACAGTCAGACGCTCAGGCTGCCTCGGCCACTCGGAGTGGGTACAGTGCCTGGGAGGAAGGGGACCCTGAGGGTGGCCTGGTCCCAGTGGATAGGAAGAATATTGCCACCAGGGCCCGGCCCCACTCTGGGAAGGTAGCTGGTCATGTTCCAGAAACTGTTCTAGAAGAAACAGGACCAGAAGGCTGTTCGTCAACTGTGGGCACCAGAGACACCAGTGAGGAGGTGAGAAAAATAGCTATTTTGCCAGAGGGGAAGCCCCCTGAGTCTGGCCGTTCCTTGCCAGCCAAGCCCAGAGCATTCACTCTCTACCCGAGGTCCTTCTCTGTGGAAGGCCGTGAGAGTCCCCTGTCCATGTTCCGGGAGCCGGAGGGGGCTGGGCTGGACAGCCATCGTGTGAGGAGGAAAGAAGACAATCTCTCTCTGCCAGGCGCCATTGGCTCCTCTGGCAGCTTCTCACAGCGCAGCCACCTGCCATCCAGTGGCACCTCCACGCCGTCCTCCGTGGTTGACATCCCGCCCCCTTTCGACCTGGCCTGCATCACGAAGAAACCCATCACTAAGAGCTCACCTTCGCTCCTGATAGATGGCGACACGCTGGACAAGACCTCCAAGAAGAAGAAGTCCTCCTTCAAACGCCTCCTGGAGCTGACGTTCAGGAAGAAGACAGAGAGCAAGGGGCACATGGACGTGAGCCTGTCCTCTTCCAGGTCCTCCTCCGAGTCCAGCTACCACGGCCCGGCCAGGGTCCTGGAACTCGACCGGAGGAGCCTCAGCAACTCACCCCAGCTCAAGTGTCGCACCGGGAAGGTCCGCGCCTCTGACTCCCCTGCCTCCCTCATCTTCTACAGGGACGGCAAGAGGAAAGGCGTCCCCTTCAGCAGGACGGTGTCCAGGGTGGAGTCCTTCGAAGATCGCTCCCGGCCGCCCTTTCTGCCCCTGCCGCTCACCAAGCCACGGTCCATTTCGTTTCCCAACGCTGACACGTCGGACTATGAGAACATCCCAGCCATGAACTCGGATTATGAGAACATCCAGATCCCGCCTCGCAGGCCGGTGCGGGCTGGGACTCTCACGAAGCTGTTCGAAGAGCAGAGCAGAGCCCTGTCTACTGCAAACGAAAACGACGGCTATGTGGACATGAGCAGCTTCAACGCCTTCGAGAGCAAACAGCAGAGCTCAGAGCAGGAAGCCGAGAGGTACGTGAGGGGCAGGTCCTTTCTCAGAGTGTGGGCCTAACTGTTGGAGGCAGCTAAGGTACGGGGTGGGGGGGGGTGCGATGGACATGCTTCTTAGCTGTGTGACTTGGGGTGAGTGGCTGTACCTCCCTGAACCACTGTCATTCCTCCTGTGAAATGGGGCTCATGTTTCTCACACTAGCATGTTAGATTACAATGTTATAAAACTGCTAATTATTAAGGCGACAGTTCTCATGTCTAAGGGAGATTGCTTTCACACACACACACACACACACACACACACACACACACACAAAGCAACTAAGAGAGAAGGTTCTGGAAGCTTGCCAAACTAAATATCTTTCACCATCAGGAAAATACCCTAATTGATTGATACCTTCTTATTGTGTACACATAGAACTAGAAAAGACAATTTATTTAAACTGTCCAAAGAGCTCACAGCGCCTCGAGCTGAATTCCTGAATAGAAGTCTTGAAGAGGTATACCTAAGCTGATTAAAAAAAAAAAAAAATCCGGATCACTTTGAAAGCGGGAGTGGAACACTGTGGATATCAAACAATAGCCCGGTTTTCTGCCTCCCTTCCCTCTAGCTGAAAACCCCTCCCTTAGCCTGAAACCTGGGCTGGCTGCAGCGTCCACAGGACACACTTTACCCTGTGTGCTTGCATCCCTGCGGGGGCCCTGATCCGAGTCATCAACAGTCCCCAAGGTTCAGTTTAACGGAGGAGCCCCACGGTTCTTTCTTATGTGGGGGACTAAACCTGCCTGCCTGCCTGGTGACTGCTGCCAGGAGTGTCTGGGGAGCTGCAAGGGAACTAGAAGGAGACGTGGCTGCCGCTGGCCTGGAGTGGACTGGCAAGGTTTACCAGCTTCATCCTCAGGAGTCGTCCATGTGGCCCCCACAGTGGTTCCATCTCCTCCCAGGCTGAGTGAGGGCTCTCTCAGTCCTTTCTGCGACATGGAGGAGGGTTGTTTACAGGAATGACACTAGACACCAGCCCTGGAGAGGGGCTGGGTTTAATGTGGAGAGTGAGAGGGCTAGAAACCGGACCTGACTGGTCTATTTTGTTAATGATTATCATGTGGACCCAACTAGGTCCAGCCCTGTTAGCCCTGGTGAAAACAAGTTGGAAAGACAAAATCTTCAGGTGAACCATGCGGTTCCCCAGCTAGCTGGTTCCTGACTTTCCCTGGCCGCTGGGACCTCACCACTTCCCAGCATTTGTTTGGGCTGTGAATAATAGGAAGTTTGTTTTGCTTTGTCTCTTTGTGTAGCACTGGCTGTCCTGGAACTCGCTATGTAGGTCACACTGGTCTGGAACTCAGAGATCTGCCTGTCTCTGTCTCGTGGGTGCTGGGATCAAAGGCCTGCGCCACCACTGCCTGTTTGTAACTGAGGCAAAAGCTCTCCCCCGTTTCCTACCCCTGCCCTGTTCACATCACCTCTTCACTCGAGGCAGATGAGTTGGTTGATTTCATTTTGGGGGTGACGGCCTTTCAAAGATTAAGATACACTTCCGTGAAATCACGATTTTATTCTTGAAGGATGTTTGCGGCATCACTGAGTCCTGCTATGGAAGGGAAAAGCTGAGGGTCGGAGAGGAAAAGGGACTCGCCTAAGATCTCACAACACGGTTGGGAGGAATCTGACTTCTTCATTCTTCACTTAAGAATTTGCAGTGAGTTATGCTAAGGGGAGCCGGGTTGGGTTGTTCAGAACCCGGCAGGTAGCTCCTTCCCCTTAACTGTGTATGTGTGATGCCCCATGGGGTCGTGCAGTACACGACCATATGCAAGGGCCATTGCCTTCTTCTGGACCTTCTCCTCCCCCAGATATAAGGAGAGGTCCACAACAGGGAATAAAATATCCAAGGAAATGCTAACGGTACTGGGCCTTGGCCATCCGCTGGTCAGGCCCTGTGCTGGCGACCTTTCTTGCTGGCTTGCATCTGAGACCGCAGCCAGGGCCTGGCCTGAAGGGTTCTGAACTATCATATTCTGAACTGCAGGAGCGCTCCAGACCCTCTGATACTGCCCCGCCAGGGACCTGACTGCGTGACTCTCAATGCCAGAGAGCTTAATTCTCTTCACTTCCTGTTGGGAGACAGATAAAAACAGAGGAGAAAATCCCTGCCCCAGGCACAGCAGGCCTGGGCAGGTGTGTGCCCCCAGGATGGTGTGGGGCTTCACCTGCATGGGCGTTGTGAGTGAGGCAGAGGCCTTAGGAACACAGGTGCAGCTGGGTGCCTGGGGTTGGAGAGCAGATGAGGCAGGTGGAGGAGGAGAGGCACTTCCTCCTTCCTCCTGCCTTGTTTAGAGAGAGCGTCAGAAACCAAGTCATTTCGGAGAGCTCTGAAAGGAGACGGGACAGAGCCTCTGCAGATGCATCCTGACCGAGGTCCCGGAATGAGCTGTGTGCTTAGGAAATGGCTGTGGGTCCCATTTGCCTCTGTCCAGGGGGGATGTTCTTGTTCAATCGGCTCACCTTCACCTCAAAAGGGGATGAAGGAAACTTGGGGTGACTGTGGAGGGGAGAGTGGGGTAAATGTACCCATGACTGTAAATAGAAAGTGCTTGTGAAAATTAGATAAGAGAAAAATAAATTATCGTAGGAGCAATCTGGCTTGAGATAGTTACTTGTCAAGCTCTGAACCTCAGGCCTGGTTTCTGAATCAGGTAGAGGCTGGTCCTGACCACTCAGACTCAACTTAACCACGGTCAGAGGAGTCAGAGCACTTGGAAGGTACTGGGACCTATCGCCTAGAAGCCAAGCTTCTTTCCTCAGAAAGTGTGTTCCTTAAGGAAACCGGGCTGACCTGGACATGGCTTTAGACCTGAAGCTGGCACGGCCTGGGCCAGGGGAGATGGGGAAGTTTCCTCTCTGCAGTTGCTTCCTTCCGGCTCCCAAGCACCGACAGCATTTGAGCAGGGAAGTGATAGGAGTCCCTTGTTATTTCACCAAGTACAAGTGGGCATTTGTAACGGACTTTCCCAGCTCTTAATTTGAAATGTATCCCCGATGGATACATTTTTTCCTGAACAGACTCTCTTTCTAACAAGATGCTGTGTGACCTCAGCAGTCAGGAGTCTCTGTTGGGGACGTACATCTTTCCCACAGGACCTGTGGTTCACAAGCTAGGAACTAAGCTGGCCTTCTCTGGTGACATGGGACTTTTGAGCCTGGAAAAGAACTGGTCCTTTGTTAAGTGACCAGTCTGAGATTACAATCCCAGATGCTTTTCTATGCCCGTGGAGGCCGATCTGACCCAGCATGCAGCGTGGTCCCTTATCCTAAACGCCCCATTTCAGCCTGCCTGGTCTTCCAGCTTCTTGTGTGTGGAAGAGCTAGCCGGCTTCCTTCAGCCTTGTGCCTCAGAACAGGTTGCTCCTGTGTGCCTGTGTGTCACGTGTCCTCGAGGGTTACTGTGGAAATATTCAAGTCACTCCAAAGCCCCAAGCTTGACCGTGACTGTCCGCGTGCCCACTCCCTAGGTCCTGCAGCAGCCTTGCTGCACTGTTGGCTGTCTCTTCTCCCTCTGTCTGTCTGTCACCCGGTGCTCCGCTCTCATCTGTCCACACAGATACCCGGAAGTTGCCGCCGTGCATGTAGACTTCTCCGCCACGCCATCCTGTTTCTGCGGCCCTCCTGATACTAGTCAGCCTTCTAACGCTGAGTCTGGATCACAGTCAAGTGATCTGCAAGCGTTTGCTGTTAAGTGGTGGAGAATCAAGGTCAAGTCTTGTGGATGGAGGATTTGAACTTGATTCCAGAGAGGCTGCGTCTGGGAGGGAGGATCAGGGTCGTTCCCCCTGGATGTGGCTCTCTATCTCTCTCTCTCTCTCCCTCCTCTTTTCTGCCTATGTATGCCTTGGTGCTCAGGTTTCTATTGCAAGGTCTGAGACTGGGGAACTTTGGCCATAGAGTGTAGTGTTATCTCCTCTGGTGCTCCCAGGAAGGCCCAGGGCTGCAGAGAGCAGCCTGGCAGGACTAATCTAGCACTGTCAGCAGCACTGTCTCTGACACCAATGCTGAGACCAGGGGTCATGATTCCATATCTGCGCTGGAGCCAGAGCTGGGCTATATCCTGTAGCGTGCAATTAACATGCAATCCCCAGATCCCACCTACTGATGGGAAGACCGAGGCTTGTTGAACTAACACTGAATGTCCACTGTCACATAGAGAGTAAGTGGCCAAACCAGGATTGGAACCCAGGCCCGCCTGACTCTCCATTCTGGGCTGTTTCTACTGCCATTTGTTTTCCATAGTGAGAAGGCCACACTCTGGTGTTGCTAACCTGATGCCTACTGAAGGGCTCCCTGCAGGAGAGAGGGTGCTCCTCCGGTCCCATGCCCCGTGGTACCCTCGTTCGGTGATCTGGAGGACTCCAGGGGATGCAGAAGAGGGATGTGCTTTCCTGTCTGATGGCCCCTGGGATTGTGGTGCCTCCGGCAACGGCACTATAGACACTGGTGATGTGCTAACGATGTGCCCAGACATCCTTCCTTGCTCCAGACCATGGTGGGGACCCTTGGCCTCTGGTGGCCACCTGTGCCCGAGGGACAACCAGGAGCTCTGGGGTTGGAGCCTGCCACCTGCAGGGGGTCTTCCTGATCACTGGGGGAGTTTTTGGAGCGGAGTCTGCGTGTTTGTGCCTGCAAAGAGAGTCATGGGAGTTCTGAGGGAAACGACTCAATCTACTCTGCTTCGCCTGTCACAGAGAGCTCCAGTCACGCTCCATGTGGATGAGGAGGCTCGGGACACCCAGGGGGGGCCTGCCTTGACTAGCTAGTGGTACCCATGTGAGAAGCAAGATGTTCCGTACTAGACCCAAGGCTAAGTAATATGCAGGAGAAGGGTGGGCCAGGGAAAAGGAGGAACTTGAAGGATAGCGCGGAACAGTGAGATTCTCACATATGGGCAGAGGAGAGAGAGTCGAGAACAATCAAGACACATCAGACTCCCTGGAAACAACTCAGTTGTTTCCACTCAGAAGCAGCCTCAAGGCCTCTGTTCTGGAAAGCGCTTACCTTGATGGTGGGCATGGAGAATGCATAGAGGTGGTTGAAAGGATCAAACTCACATGTGTGCTTTCTCTAACGTCCAGTTCCTATAGGGCTCAGTGGGGCCACCCTATTAGAGACACCTGGGAGGCCCTGGTCCCTTCAGCTCTGTCCAGGTTGTGGGGTAAAGCCTGCCCTCAGTGCCTGTGGGATAGCCAACAGAGGGACACTTGGAGGCTGGGGGATCCAGTCCCGGAAGAGCAGCCTGTACCTGGGGAGGCGTCAGGTGGCTCTGGGTAGAGGATGGTGATGGACATGGGAGGTCTGGGGGAAAGCGGAGCCTGGCCCTGAGTCTGGAGGGCCAAGGATGTGGCTGTGAGGTGGGGTGTCAGGTGTGTGGGGCCGCTGAGGACACCTCTAAGGCTGTATCTGTGAGCACCTCTGGGCACGGGAAGGCCACGGTGGGCTTCATGCAGGACGTCGGCACATTGTTGTCGAGTAGAGCCTGGAGGAAAGGGACAGCCCAGGTATGTTCGGTCGGGGCTTTTACTGTGGTCGCCTCACAAGGTGATGATGAAGACAGAGCTCACTGTGGTGTGGGAAGTGTCGGGTAGGAATGGGGCTCTCGTTCTTCGGCAGCAATCAACTCTGGTACCCCAGAGATGGCCCCTGGTCTTCCTCTCCTCTTGTGACTCTTGGACAGTCTGTCCAGTCCCACATAAATACGGCTTGGGTTTGTTTCCCTTAAAGACGGAGGGAGGAATCCTAAGAGCTCAAGTCTTTAACATGGAAGTTAAAAGAGCGAGCTGAACAATAACCCTGATGTCAGGGAAGGTGGGTCTGCAGACAGCAGAAGTCGGACACAGAAGCCAGCGAGGCCCCCTCCAGCCCCACCCGGCCACGAACCCGCAGCATCCATGCACTGCAGTAACTGCAGACTACTTCCGGCTCTTACATGCACAGCCAGGGCTGCAGCCACTGCTGTTGCCTGTGTCCCTGTAAACAAAGGTGATTTGTAGCCGGAGTGAAAGTAGGCCAGAGTGGCGGCTCGGCCTCCTGCTGATGGCCCCGCGGTGCTAAGAGCCACGTGGCAGGCCTTCGCCTCTCCTTGCGCGGTCTACCTCGGCAGCCTTCCACTATCATTATGGTTTTGACAAATGAACTCATGCAGCGCTTTCATTAAATTCCGTTGGAGGGACCTGGAACTGCCGTAGAGATCATCGGAATCTCAAGACCAGCACGTGCGAGCACGCGGCAGTGCGGCTTGTTGAAATTGACTGATGAGAATATTCAGTTTTTAATTTTCTGACTTAAAATAAGACCATCTGCAGCTGTTTCTTTTAGCAATAATTTTTAATTAAATGCAATAAAATTTACAGGGAACGACCCTAATAAGAAAATTGTGTCAGGAACACACTTATTGGAACATCGCTAGTGTGATATTAATCCCCTCCCCCTGACCGTTTTTTTTTTTTTTTTTTTTTTTTTTTTAAACTGTAATGTTGATGAAACCGTGATTGTTAATCACGACGTGATTTTCACTTCATAAAGTCAGGGCTTCCCTGTGGGAAGAAGCAGGAATCATTCTAGCTAATAGCAGACAATTTCGTAGTAGAATGTGTAGAATGGTTACCATGACCAGCTGAGCCCCAGAGGAGGAGAGGGGCTTTGTTCTGGCCTGTGTTTGTGTGGCCCTCTCTTGTCCCCACTGGCTCCATGGGATGCGCCTGTCCTGCACCAGACCTATCCGGAGAGAGAAGTCCATGATAGCTTGGGTGGTTGTTCAGTGTCTTGCTATTGCTACCAGTGTCTGAACTTCCAGGCAGCGGGGGTGGGGGGTGGGAGGTTGGGGAGGGGTGGAGACAGACTTGGGTCTCACCTGGCAGAGCTGCTGCTGTCCCCCAGGAGAGGCAGGCCAGAACTATGCACGCCGTAGGTCACCCAGACCATCATAGCTTCGGAGAAAGAGAAAGGAGCTGTGTGCTAGATAGAGGCAGCTGCAGCTGGGGACGGAGAGGCAGTTCCTTGTTCCCAGCAAGGCAGTCAGGGAAGGCTTCTCTGAGGAGGTGATGCTTGAGGGGATGCAGGGCAATCAATGGTCATCTGTCCTCAAGGAAAGGGGCACCCTGGGTGGAGGAACCAGCAGGGATGGAGGACCTCGATCCTGAGAAGGCAGGAGGCTAGCTGGACCCGGATGTGAGGAGCAGCAGGGAGAGTGAGGCTGGGTCCGGCAGGGCCTTGGATTTTACCTCAGTGAGGCATTTCATGCAGGGCCATGAGGCTCCGCTGGGTTTTAGATTTCGGGTGACCGCTGTGCATTCAAGGCTTAGTCCTCAGCTTGGTGCTACTGGGAAGTGATGTGGACTCTGTGTGTGTGGTGTGTGTGTGTGTGTGTGTGTGTGTGTGTGTGTGTGGTACATGTGTCACAACATGCATATGGAGATCAAGGGCCACCCTGGGGGTCCATCCTCACTGTCCACCTTGACTGGGACAGGGTACTTCCTTGTTCACTGCTGCCGCATGCAGTCTGGCTTGTGGGCCTCCGGGGACCCCCACCCCCACCCCGTCACTGCTGCCTTCTCCCCTTAGGAGCGCTGGGATTGCAGATGCCAGCACTACTCTGTCCAGCTTGTGCGTGGGTCCTAAGGATCCAGACTTGGGCTGTCAGGCTTGCGTGGTGAGCACTTTACCCACTGATGTCTGCCCAGCCCCAGGGGTGGGAATTCCAGCAGTGGGGCCAATGGAAGGTCTTCTAGCACACGGGCCCTTCCTCTCTCTCTCTTAGCTTTGCTCCACCTTGCACAAGGGCTGTCATTCCTGCCTCACCACAGCAAAGGAAGGGGCCAATGAAGCATGGGCTAGACCTCCTGTGGTGGTTTGAAAGAAAATGGCCTCCAAGGGGAATGGCACTATTGGGGGGTGTGTGTGTGGCTTTCTTTTAGGAGGGGTGGTCTTGTTAGAAGAAGTGTGTCACTCTGAGGTGGGCTTTGAGGTCTCATATATGCTCAAGTCACGCCCAGTGCCTCAGACCACTTCCTGTTGTCTACAAGTCAAGATGTAGGACTCTCAGCTCCTTCTCCAGTACCAACCATGTCTGCCTGCATGCCACCATGTTGCACCATGAAAATAATGGACTAAACCTCTGACACTGTAAGCCGCCTCAATTAAATGTTTTTCCTTCATAAGAGTTGCCATGGTCATGGTGTCTCTTCACAGCAGTAGAAACCTTAACTAAGACATCTCCCAAAGCTGAGCCAGAGTCATCCTCTGTCTTCATAAGTTGGTGCTCTCATGTACCTATTATAGTGAGGGCAGGCTGGCTCACAGAATCCGAAGCTGTCCCCATCATACTGACACTCGGGACTGTTTCACGGGGGATGGTATGTTCCGTCATGTTGGCAGATCATCTGAAGTCACCGCAGAGCGTCTGCCATCCAGAGAGGATCTCTGCTCTGTGCAACATGGATGGAAGCCTCGGGTCTGTCTTGGGCTGTGTTGCTTTGGCCTCAGGTCTCTCTCCTCCCTCTGACCACTCTGGGGTGAGTCGTTCTGAGTGACTTTATAGACAGTGTTGACTCAGACACTCTGTCAGAGGAGGGGAAGGGGGTGAAAAAACTGGGAGGAGAGTCTGGAAAGGAATGTGGCTGAACCGGGACTCTTCTGCAGGAAACAGTTTGCTCTGTGAGCAGGAAGGGAGCTGCGCAAGGTTTTCAAACAAGAGTGAGCCGGCGCCGCCATTGCCCATGGAGAAAGAGAAGCCTCCAGAGAGAAGTGTCTAAATGACTAGGAACTGAGGCATGGCGGCAGGGCCAGCTGACTCAGCCTGTGTGGTGTGGTGTTGCTCCGCCACAGCGGCAGCCGTGACTTAGAGAGGAGAGACCCAGAGCTCGGTGGAGTCTGAACTCCCCAGTGTGCGGGAACTCAGGGTGGCTGGTGGACTTTGATTGCCACCCGTGGCCCGATGGTGGTGGGCGGCACGATACGAGGAGAGAATGAGCTCACATCGGCTCCGACCCTACCTTTCGTGGGACCTGAGCCCCACGTGCCCTCCTGTTCTGCTTCATCTCTGGGCTGCCAGAGTAGCTGTCGATGACACACGTCAAGCATTGTCTTCGGCTCCCAACGGCAGCTCTGCCAGCCTGTGCTTTACAGGGGTGCCTGCTGTACGTGTGGGCCTTGTGGAGCTCACGATGTACCCTAACACTGTAGATGGTTCTGTAGTAACTGCCATCCTGAGGGACAGACTGCTTTGAATCTGTGTTAACAGATGAGAAATTGAGGCACGAAATGGTCGGGTAAGGGAGCCAAGGCCACTTAGCTGATCCACAGCAGGGCCAGAATGTCCCCCTGGAGTTTCTAGCATCACACTCTTAGGTACACGGCAGGGACCCTACTCACTCCACTGGGTGTCATCTCAGTCACCTTGCTGAGTGTCCTGTGGGGAGAGCAGAGGGAGAAACTGAGGTTCTGGGTAATGGCAGGATTTGTAAGGCAGTGAGTGCTGGAACTATACCAGCGTGGGTGTACCTATAGGTCCTGGGTCCCCCCTCTTTCTGGCTTACCCCTCTGCAAGCTTGCCAGCCAGAACTGACCTCCACTCACTTGGGTGAGGGGAGGATGCTGCAGTGGAGTTCAAGTGTCCAGAATGTCATCAATGTTCGGAATAAGGCAACTTACAATCACTGCACTCACTTTGTTCCTACCCGAGGCACAAGCTGAGGCTCAGCGCGTACAAGGCCCTGGGTTCAAGTCTCAGAATCACCATTCCCCCAAAATCCAAATACAGAGAGAGTAACACCCAACATCATAGGGTTAAAGGCACAGGCTATGTGCAAGTGACCCTTCCTCAGAGTGCCTGGCCATGCTTGGGAAAAGCCCGTGGATAGCCTACTACCCATGTCTTCCAGAACTTTCTGCTTGGGGAAAGAATGTCTGGCTCCTTGAGAACACCCAGGAGCCATGGTCTTTATAGGATGCAGATGGCCCTGAGCTCAAGAAGCATGTCGGCTGCTGCCGAAAGTGACCAGTCTCCCTGGGCTTGGAGGCACTGCCTGGGCCTCTGGCCCTGTTCCTGTGGATGAGCATCTTGGGCAAAGATTGTGTTCTGTGATGATGTGGCTGGTCTCCATGTAAACAGACCAGCTCTCCATATACACAGGGTTGGTCCAAACCCTGGCTAGATCCCAGGGGGAATTTCTCCAGGTCAAGGCGTGACCTAAGAACTTGAAATTTCCAGACTTGCTTCCATGATCATTTAAGAAAACAAGTTACAAAACCACAAATTATGCCTCTCGGTAGAATCTACTCCAGGACCTCAGTTCTACTGTGATGTATTAGACATATCCGGCTGGGCTGTCCCGGGAGGTGATGAGCTCCCCGTCATGGTCAGGAATCAAGCAGAAGGGAAAGGATCTCACTGCCATCACTGGCTGTGTCGATGGGGTGGAGGAAGCACCCTGCAGCCTAGGAGGGGCCGAGGGGGCCACAGGAAGTCCCTCTCATCCACAATGCCCACTTTACAGACTCACTGAAATGCCAGCATGGGAAGCATGCTCAGAAGGGCCTAGTGGGCTGTCCCTCTGGAGTCCGCTGCAAACTGCAGCGGTGGGAAGGGATTGATTCCACATTTCACCTCTTGGGGCTCAAGCTCTGCGTCCCAACAGACTCCTTTCCCAAATGAAAGGTTTGCTTGGAATGCTTCTCCAGCACAGAGGCCAGGGCAGTTTATTTCATAAGTTTACCCTTCCTTCCTTCCTTCCTTCCTTCCTTCCTTCCTTCCTTCCTTCCTTCCTTCCTTCCTTCCTTCCTTCCTTCCTGCCTGCCTGCCTGCCTGCCTGCCTGCCTGCCTTCCTTCCTTCCTTCCTTCCTTCCTTCCTTCCTTCCTTCCTTCCTTCCTTCCTTCCTTCCTTCCTTCCTCCCTCCCTCCCTCCCTCCCTCCCTCCCTCCCTCCCTCCCTTCCTATTCTAGGAATTGAACCCAGGGTCTCACACATGTTAGGCAAGCACTCTACTGCTGACATAAACCCAACCCTCTTTTTTTCATTTAAGTTTTATTATTTAGTGTGTGTGTGTGTGTGTGTGTGTGTGTGTGTGTGTGTGTGTGTGTGGTGTGTGAGAGAGAGTGTGCATGTGTTGTTCAGGAGACCGTCTCCCAGTTCGCTTCTGCTACTGTGGGTCCTGGGGGTTCAACTCAGGCAGTCAGACTTGTAGAGCAAGTGTCCCCCAAGCCCCCCTCCCTCCCCTGCCTTTTCTTCTTTCTTTCCATTTTTGAGATACGATCTAAATTGCACAGAAGAGCCCTGGACTCACTCTGTAGCCCAGGAAGCCCTTGAACCATCAGGTCCTCCCGCCTCAGCCCCTGAGTAGCTGGGATTTCAGGCCTGCACCCCCCAGGCAGCCGCCACCCTGTCGAGTGGGAGCGAGGGCTGAAGTAGCTGCTGAGAAGGGCCGTGGTCATGTGAGCTCTCATAGTGCGGGGACCACCCGAGTGGTCTCTAGGGCCATGCAGCCAGCCGAGTTCAAACCCCCGATGTTCTGTGCGTCCTTAGGTCAATTAGTTAACATTTCTGTGCCTCAGTCTCTTCATCTGTGACCAACGGAAAATGACATTATCTCAGGGGTCGTTTTGAGCGTCGAACCCTTGCTGGATGTTTCCAGAGAGTGGAAGCTGCTCTCTGCATTTCAGCTACTGTGGGCGTTGCTTCGGTGTCTGTGGGTGACGCTCTTGCTGTGACTCCTCCTGTGAGTTTGAGTGGTGCAGTTGGAACAGCCCATCTGTCTCGGAAGAGTAGGGCGGTCCTCCTTTAAGAAGAGCCACAAGCTGGGAGCACACACTTCTGCTGTACTCACCCGTAAACCGTTCAGCGGTCTGCAGAGTCTGGCCTCCCGCCTTGCGTTCTGTCTGGGAGAATTCAGAGGTGTGTCAGGAGTGTGTCGGTACCGGGACTAGAATGCTCCCCTCGCCACCTGCTGCAAACGAGGGGCGGCAGTGAGATAGCCCAGCGGGTGAGGATGCTCACAGCTGGTCCCGGCGACCTGAGTTAGATTCCCAGGACCCACATGGTGGAAGGAGAGAAGCGACTCCCCATGGTTGTTCTCTGACCTCCACATGTGCACCGTGACACACGTTACCCAATAATAAATAAGTAAACAAACAAAAATGAATGAAAATAAAGCAATCTATGTGTAGGGGAAAGGTCAAGCCGTGGCCGTGACCCCTGCCGCTGTTTTAGCTGTCTTCAGTCACTGAGCTTCCTAGGGGTCCTAGTGTCCCAGCCCATGTCACAGGTGAGAAAAGCAAGTCTCTGAGCTATCCTGTGGTGGAGGAGACAGATGAGCAGACTAAATACCCACAGCACTGAGCCACCCCCCCTCTTTGCCCTGGGTTGTCTGAGTTACCTTTGCCATGAGGATGAGGAGAGGGCGGCCCAGGGACTCCCTTTCATGACTCGAATCTGGACTAGTAAACCTAGAATGCTCAGAAAGTTGCAACCTTCGGGCAGCGGCACATCCGTGTGCACTTTACAGTTTGGAAAGCATTCCTATGCTGTTCCACCGCTGATTCTACGAGTGCTTGCTCAGGATTCCAGTGAGGGTGGGGAGCCAGCAGGGACAGGCAGACACTGGACATTAGGGCCACTATCGGAGACTAGGGGGGTCCAGCCCCTCGATAGTCCCCTCCCAGGGTCCGGGAAGAATCTACAACCAGCTGATAATTAATCTTTGATGAAAAGAAGTGAATCTATGTACGCGAAACTCCTTAGTCCATACACTTCATTATTCTCTGTCAGTTCTCTCTCTCCAAGCTTCTATTCTCTTTTAGCACCTTTCTTGCCTGATTTCTCTCTATATTTATCTACTGCTCCCTCTAAGTTCTATCTTAATTCCCTTGTCTTAATTCTGCCTCATCTAGGTCCTTTTCATCTCGTTCTTACCCAGCTAGTACTTCCCCATCTGACTCTTCCTCATCCTCCATCTTGTCCCCACATTCTCTCTGGTCAAAATCCTCCTTACTCCTCTCCGTTCTCTGTCCCTCCATTCCCCAAGTCTCTCAGGAGTCCAGTTATAAACCCAAGCCATAGCAATCCCCTGGTCAAGCGAGGTCACCAGGCTTGAATTCTGCAGGGTCATAAAGGTAGGTAAGAATTTTCCTCAAGCAGTGACCACCAGGCTTTCAAGGTCAAATGGAGGGGTGATAAGAATTACATAGAGGGGCAGTAATTGTTAATTATCATTTTCAACCCAAAGGGAAGTGACTAATGAATTAACTAAAAGCTAAATTCAGGTAATATCTAAGAAGAGGGATCTTATGTGCTCAACTATAACCTTAAATGTGATTGGTAGAAAATGTTAAGAATCTGTAAGTTGCCAGGTCAATGGGAGAAAATAGTTGCCAGGTCAATGGGAGAAAATAAAACTGTCTTCTTTTTTTCCTGCGGCTCCTATCTGTCCAAGCTATCTACTGTTTTTCTGCAGGGTGGGGGAAAGTGTACTCAGTCGCTAGGCAACCTGTGTACAGCTAGATGCCTCTGGTGATAGTTAAAGGGAGATCTGGAACTAGAGGTAAGACTTGGGAAAGGAGGAAGTAAAGCTTAATTGGCACATCCATCAGGCCTTCTCAAAAACAGGTAGTCTGGATGCTTAAGTCTGTTCTTAGAGAGTACAGAGGTATCTCTGATAAGGTACTTTCCTCCATCTGGGGATGGACCTGGCTGGATGCTGCCAATGATGATAATTACAGGGATGCTTGAACTGGGGTTCTGGCTGAGCATAGCTGTCAGCGCAGAAGGTTATCTAAATATTCCTAGAAGTGGTTAGTTAAGGAGTTAGCAGTCTATAAAATTAGTAAGGCTGTTAAGAAAGGAGGGTCTGAGCTAAATTGTGTAAAGCTATTATTACTTAACGTCCACCTGACCTAGGTGGTGTCTCCTTGTGGAATTTACCTTAAATCAGGAGACTTGCATGTGGACTGTTATTACTGTTAGTCCTTGAAAGTGACTAAGGGAGATATCTGATTCCAGAGGAAGCCTTTCCCGAGGCTGTTCACCAAATACCTGGAATATGTATGTCCAGAGAGTGATCAGTCCACACTGTTAGCCCTTCTTAGGGAAGAGTCAATTGGGAAAGCTATGAAGGCACACATGATTTTCATAACAGAAGAGAGCTGATATATAACAAGCCAAGTAACACCCAAAGCTCCTTGGAATTTGGCTTCCTCTGGAGGAAATCCTTGATCCCTCCAGGTAGTGGCTTTGTCATAACCAGCTGAGTTCTTATGATATATTCCTGTGGCCTGCAGCAGGCCAGGAGTCTGTTTTCTGTGCCAGGCTTCAGGTGAGCAACTCTCCTAGAATACCTCAGACTCCTCACTGGCTCCCTGGGGAACATAGGGTGTGCGCCAAGGACTTGGGGCAGGGCCTGGCATGTGGTTGGCTCTCAGTGAACTAATGGCTATCATTATGATTGTGCCTTTAAACAGGGGCCTGAAGAAGTGAGGGTTTCTTAAGACTCCACAGGGAACAGCAGGAAGGACCCGAAGCTCCTGGAGTGGGGAGCAGGGTCACACTGCTTACAGGTGGTGGCATTGGACTGAGAGCTCAGGGCTGCAAAGCCACTGTGCCATGTGTTTTGAGACCAGCATCCGAGTGAGAACAGGCCCCCGGCTCTGACCTAGGGTAGAGTGTGGCAGGCCTCAGCCACACCTGGAACTGTTCTGGGTGGTCATGGAAGAAAGAAAGATGATGTCAGTGCTGGGAGTCTCTGACCATACCCCTCTTGGGAAGCCCCTCATAGATGATGATGCTCCATCTGGTTTCCAAGGAGGTCCCTGTTCCAAAGGCAAACTTCCTTGCTGGCCAGAGGCCAAAGGTCAAGGCCAGTTCAGAGCTGCAGAGTGAGTCAGTAGTAGATTCTTGGGATCAAGAGTTCAGGCAGCTGGCTCATTTTCTGGGATGAAGAGCCTTGTCCCTCGGAAGGCCCCCGCCTTTGTTAAAGGATGTGACGAGGAGACCCCAGAACTACTCTGGGACCTGCCTGCACCCTTGCACACAGGAGAAGTCTGAGGCCCTGAGAGGGGAGCGACCTGGGCTGCTCTGTAAATGCAGAGGGGAGGTGGGACAGGAGGGGGATGCGTGAAGTCTGCCACCTGAAAGGGGGATTCGGTCACTCCACGGGGGTGGGGGGTACTCAGTCCTTTCTCTCCTCACCTGGGTTCTCATCCTGCCCACCTGTGTGTTCATGGAGTCTCTTCCCTACACACCACTGACAGCTCATTCCTGTGTCCTTGGCACTCTATGAAGAGGGTTTGGGGCCCAGCTGGTGCTGGGTAAAAGACCTTCAAATCAACTGGCGTCTTCTGGAGGCTGTATTGTGAGCGGCCTACACACATCCTATACCTGTCAGGCTTTCACCCCAAAGCTCCCGCCAAACATCAGCCCTCCCCTGGTGGGTGGGGCCAGCCTGCAGGAAGGGGGCAGCTGTAAATGTCTGATGGCAGTCACTCAGCCCAAATCAGCCGTGTTGCATGTCCCGAGAAGTGTGAGGAGTTCAGTGACTGTTCCTGGGCCCCTCTGCAAATACCCGCTGAAAGCAGGATAAAGGAGTCACTTGGCAGAGAAGGCTGGCAGAGGCAGGGTGGCAGGAAGAGGACCCAGGCTGGTGAGCAGCCTGCGAGTCAGGTCCCTAGAAGCAAGGTGCATGTGAGAAAACAGGCTTAGAGCAGGAATCTGGTTCTCCCAGGCAGGCGCTCCTGGTGTTGAGAGCAGAGGCTAGCAGAGGTTGCAACTAATCTGCCTGACTCCAGGCCAGTGCATTTCACTGCGGCTCTGCCCTGAATGGGCAGGAAGCTGAGGTACTGAGGAAACTGAGGTACCGAGGACTCTTTATGCCTCCTGCCGGAGCGGATCTGACTCTTCTCCTTGCTCTGCACCCTGGCCAGGGAAAGTGATCAGGCATGAGGGAATGCCGCTACGAAGAAGGAATGTCTTCGTAGCGGCATTGCCAGGCTTCCTACTGGCATGTGAGCTACTCTTGGGACACTTAAGAATCTGGAAGGTGATAAGGGTGAGAGGGTTTTACAGATGTGAGGAGCAGCAGTGTACACAAGGGCTTTGTGGCAGATTGCCCTGTGCAGGGAGAGACGGAGGGAGACTGAGAGCCCCAGCTCATAGTCTGCCTGGAGGAGGAGAGGCTGGGGGTGACCAGCACGTCACCTGACAGACCTACTCCAGCCTCTGCCACCCCCTGCCCTTGCTTCATAGAATGATTGAATTGTCCTGGCCTTTTCCAGTCTCCACTGAAACCACATGTGATTAACTATGAGCCTTCCACCCCCGACAGTTCCAGAAAGTGGAGGGGGCGAGCAAGACAATATCCTCTGAGCCTGGGGCCTGTCCGGCCTCCTAGTTATCCCAGGAGAGGGGACTGCTCACCCCAAGGCTGCCTCATCAAGCTGCATTTAACCCACAATGCCTTGGTGACAGGCATGTATTAACCTCCTTTGAGAGGGCCAATTAAAGCTAATAGCTGGGGGCAGGGTGGTACTGAGGGGCCCCGCCTCAGCTTCCCTTGCATTTTGTAGCCTCTCTGAGGCTTAGCCTTCCTCCTGCCTGCCCCTGTCCATCCCTTTCTCTTTGCTCCGAAGACCTGCTGCTTTTCATGTAAGTCCTGTCCCTGAAATGGAGGCAGTGATTTTTATTTATTTCTTTTTTTTCAGACATCTGAAGTGACCAATTATCATCATTCATAAGGCGTCATTTCTGGTCCACTCTTTGGGTTTAGGCTAAGAACCTTGGGTCTCCCTCTGAGAGGCAGAATTGGCCCTGTTTTACACCAAGGCACTGCGGCTCTCCTCTGCTTGCCCGGTAGCCCTTTCTGCGGGGTCCCACTTCCTGGGTTCTGTTTTCTTATTTACACAATGGAGTGTTCTTCCAAGCGACCCTAAGGGCCATGCTGAGGCTCGGGTGGCATACTTCCTTCCAGTTGCTGCAGCTTACATTCCTTTAATGGCTTAAGACCACATTCATTTCCCTCTCTCGGTTCTGTAGAAAACCTGTGGCTTAGCTGGGTTCGAGGCATAGAGTCTCACTGGTCTAGGGTCAAGGTGTCAGTGAGCGGGTACCTTCATCTGGCCGTGGGTGCTGGGATTCCAGATGTGAGCCGCCATGTCTGACAAGTTCTTGGTTTTAAAGACCTGTGTGGTTGATCTGGCCTGTACAACTCTGTGGGCCCCAGAGGAGCCCATCCTGCCATCCTGCCTAGGCCAGGGATTCACACCCAGCCTCAGTGTAAAATATAACAGTCCAAAAGGTCTCCCTTTGTGCTGGATCAAGACTCATCTGAATCCTGTTATTTAAATCACTGAGACTAGGCCCAGGTGAGGTGCCGGGCCTAAGCCACACTGGGCATAATTCCTGTCTCCCAAAGGGAGTGATGGCCCGTCACCCATGTTCCAGCCCAAAGAGAAGGTAGAAGACACAGTGCGGTCAGATGATCCAGGGTGTAGTCAGACAGTCCTGCCTGAGATTCCCCTGCAGCCCGCCCCGAGAGGTGAGGACCAGTCTCCCATGCACCCAGTCCCTCTTCATCTCAGCAACCAGTATTAGCTGTAAGCAAACCGCTTGCGGGCTGTCCTGTCCTGGGACAGTATGGCAGCATGCTCCGTGTCTGCCGGCCCTGACTTCATTGACACACAGCAGAAAGGCTGCAGGCAGGTGGGAGCTGGATGCTTGTGATTTGAAGAGGATTTATGCCTGCACCAAGGAGACCTGGCTTTCCAGCCCCTCCCCTCCTGCTCAGTACCAGAGTAAGAAGACCTCAGGGAAAGTCTATGTCACTTCCTAGCTGGCAGCCAAGGGAATTCTCTGGGTCATGGTCTCTTCAGCTAGGAAGTGACCATGTGGCTGTAGAATTTGAGGGCTCACCATGAGGATCAATCAGATGGGACAGTCATGGAGGGGAGGGGCATCCGTGGTCCCGATATTACTTACTGTTAGTGGCTATGGCCTGAGCCCTGAGATGTCATCTGTGGGTCCAGAAGACTGGTTGCCATGAGGATAGATCCTCTTCTGGGGCGTCCTGTGACAATCTGATTAACAGACCAAAACATGGAGGAGTGGGCATAGCCCAGTTGAGATAGTCCAGTAGGGCATCAAGCCAGCCCATTTGGTGCATTAAATACTTTATAATAGGTAGTGTGTGGTCTGGCAAGCTGGCTCAGTGGGTAGAGGCACTGGTGTGTAAGCCTGATGCCCGAAGTTTAATCCCAGATCCCACAAGGTAGCTGGAGAGAATTGACTCCCAGAGTTGTTCTCTCACCTCTGTATGTCCATACGTATGCCATGGAGTTGACACTGTGCACGTGCGTACCCCTACTTCTTAGGTATATACATCCTCCCCCGCCCCCTTTTTTTAGACACTAATGGAGACAATGGCATCCTGGAAACTCTTTCTGGAGCTGACTATCACTGTAGAACTCATTCCTCATTAGGCCACATAGCCCTGCCCTGTCCTTTTAAGTGACTGCCTGGAGTCTAGCGTTGACTTAACTACCCATGGCTATCTGCTTGTTTCCAGGCTGACACTGCCCTAAAACACCTCCGTTAAAGCTTTCCAGTGTATTTGTACACATTGAAAAGTGTGTTTGGATTGGGACTGGTGCTTACTAGGGGAAGCTGAGACACTGATCACAAGTCCTGCTTGGGCTACAGAGTGAGTCAAGGCCAGCCCGAGCTACGGAGTAGGACATCGTCTCAGAACTTTAAAGAAAACTAAAACAAACAAAAAACCTTGAAGGGGCTGAGGATGTAATGTCTCAGTGACGGGTGTTATACCTAGCGTTTTTCAAGCACTGGGCTCCACAAATACCTAACACACAAAGTGTATTTGGAGCTGAACGTGAAAAGCAGCCACACCCACCATGTGTTCTTGGAGAGTGTGCACGTACATGGGGCATTTAAGATGGACATGGCTGTGCCACACATCCAGGGTCTTCACTTGTTTATATCACTTGACTCTTTTGTCTGCCTGTGGTAGTGAACTCCCTACGATGCCCTACAGCTGCTGTTCTTGCTTGTCAACTTGACACATCTGGGGAGAGAGAACCTTAGCTGAAAAAATACCCCCAACAGATTGGCCTATGGGCATGTGTGTGTGACATTTTGTTGACTGCTAACTGAAGGACAAGGGCCCAGCCCACTGGGCTGTCTAAGAAAGTCCACTGAGCAGAAGAGGAAGCAAGCTTCCAGGGTCCTGCTTTCCTCCAGGGTCCTGCTTCAGTTCCTGCCTCCGGGCCCCTGTCTTGGATTCCCTCCTTGGCTTCCCTCAGTCATGAACTATAAAGTAAATCCGTTCTTCTCCAAAGTGTTTCTGGCCTGAGTGTTTCATCACGGCAACAGAAAAGCCAACTAGAGCACTTACTGAATTCCCAAACATCCTGCAGAGATTGGCCCTAGTGAGTTCTGTAGGTGGACAGTAAAGGACCCCACTTATGCTGGTGCCCCCTAAGATTCTAATGGAGCTGAAAAGTTCCCTCTCTGGGTATACCATGGCTGTCCTAACATGACATTATCACTCCTGTGTCTGAGACAGTGCGGATGTGAACAGTGCATGCTGCTGTCCAGAGCGCAATGCTTAGCGTGGTATCTGTGGCTACCTCCTGGTTTGTATGTTTTCTGGACTATACTGTTTTACTGTTAGAGTGCAGATTCTTCTGTAAGTTGGCTGTGGCCATGCTCATATTCTAGGGACCCTTTGCCGAGCTCAGCTTACTGCCAGGTTCTCTCACTTCCTCGTGTCTTCATATAGATGCAGTTTTGCTATTCTTCAGAGTGCTCAAATGAGCCTCTGCCTATCCTGTGTTTGGGCTGTCTCCACCAGCGAGACGGCAGGGTTGAGCGTGACCCATGTTGACACAATGCTTCTTAGAAGGGCCGATGACCAGTGATCACCTGAAGCTCAGCCGGGGTCTCCCGTGAGGGGGACTTTGCTACATCTAGATCATTCATAAGCAGAAAGACAGGGTGGGCTGTGGGGGCGCACGCCTTTAATCCCAGGACTGGGGGGACAGAGGCAGGTGGGTCTCTGTATGTTCAAGGCCATCCTGGTCTACAGAACAAGTTCTAGATTAGACAGGGCTACGTATTAAGACCATGTGTCCCCACCCCACCAAAGAAGAAAAAGAAATGAAAGAAAAAGAAGAAACAGACGATGACGACAGGGGAATTGTCACTGTGAGGCACTACCATGTGTGTGCCAGATGGCCATCCTCCATTTCTGGGTTGCCTCTGTTGCCACGGGTTTGGCGTGTGCTTAAGGACGCCAGGGCTGCTGGATTAAACCCTGCCTTGGCTTTTGTGGAGTCATGGGAGACTGATGAGCGGAGCTGGACTGTGTGAATAATTCATAATTTAGAGACACGGAAAGGATGGAGGGAGGAGATAAGCAGGCTTAGTTAAGGAGCGAGCTTTCTTAAAGATAAGATTTCAGAAAGATAGAAGAAAAGTCACACCAAAGGACATGGCTAGAACTGTCCTTCCCCTTTATCTAGAAAGGGCACTCATGGGGGAGGGGTTCTGAGGGCAGCTGCTGTCCTGGGCCAGTATGATCGAGGGCCCCTTCTTCCCACATGCTCCTGCCTGGCGTGGGCGTTAGTGGTTCCCTGCCTGGTCCTCCGGGGTGCCAGGCTCCAGACCGTGCCTTCTGCAGTCCTCCTTGGAAGAGCATCAGTGATGCTGAAAGCCAGATGTCTGGCCCAGGCCTCTGCTCAGCAGGGTGCTCAGCTGAGAGTAAGTGTGGGCTGTGCTTTTGTTTCCTGGTGTGTCTGCTCCGGCTGCAGTTTTGCGGGACCCGAGGAACTGTAGCTACACACTCGGTGGTAACAAACCAAGTTGTCCTCAACACAACTCACAGTATTCCCAGCTAGGCCTTCCACCCCTGTGGGAAGGCTCCAGAACTCAGGATGGCATCTCTAGCCTTGACTACCTGACCCCTGGTGGAGCCAGCAGCCCTGGACTAGAATGGCTTTCCTGGGGGACAGGAATATGTGAGCGTGGCCCTGTCCCCCCACAGAAACAGGAACAAGCTTGAAGGCAGAGGCTTTAACCTAAGCTGCCGCATGTCTCTCAAGCCTATGAGGACATTCACTCCCTCCCTAATCTACTCTTCCAGGGAAGGGGTGTGTGTGGGGGGAGCACTAGAGCCACCCTGAAGGCTTTCCTCACTCGTCCATTCTCCTGCCTCTCTGCACCCCTCAGCCTCTCAGAACCAGTCAGTGGAGATCATCTCATTCCTTTGCACACCCTGAGCATCTTCGTCAATGTCTCCCTAAGACTATACTTTGAGCCAAGAGCCTGGGTTCCCTTCTATGTGTCCCACACTCCCCAAAATGCACAGTAGGCCCTTCTCAAATATGAGCAATCTGTCTGTCCTTTTCATATAGCTTTGCAAGCTCTACTGTCCTCCTTGGTTTGTGGCAGTGGGTGTATTCCCATGCTACCATTCCCAGCTAGACCATAAACTCCTCAGGCAGAGATTCGCCCTCTTTCCTTTAGACTCTGTGGTGCCTTGCCTGTTGAACACTGCTGATGAGGCAGGGGATAGTTGGACAGTGGGTGTCAGAGCCTGATCCCTCCATCCATAGGACCATGGGCAGATTGCTCTAGCAATGCCCCCAGTCTACTTCCTCCCTTCTGTGGATACAGAAAACAGGGGCACTGTGTATATGTGTTTGAGGTATTTGTTATATTTATCAAGCAATAAATAATATAAATATAAATATAGCTTCGTGCTCCTTCTTAATTTGAAAATCCCAAGAGTTGAATACTTGGTACCTCTTCAAGAATGAGAGTCTAAATTGGTGGCTTTCCTTCTTGGGTGTCACAGCTCACTTGATTGATTTTCTTATTGTTTGAGTCTGTGGCTCTGGATGAAGGGAGGGGTCTTCATGCCAAACCTACCCCCAGAACTTGGCCACAGCAGAACCCCCATAAATAGTAAGCTGAACTGCCCTATGCACAGAAGCCTGGTGCCTGGGTCCCCACAGCTTGGAAAGCATCCTCTGTGTGCATTCGTGGGGGTTTCCCTGGCAGACCTGCCATGCTGAGCCCAGGCACCCACTGCACCGTGTTCTTCGTTTGTGAGCATTGAAACCCAATATCCCCGCTCTAGACGACCTCCTGGGGGGGCGATGCTGAGGTACCCCACTGCTGACTGTCCTCTGCCTGGGGCTCTGCATCAGGCCTGGCCTGCAGAACACCACCCACCAGCCATGGAGCCCTATTTTCTGGGAAGCCAGGCTCTGATCCTACTGCCGTCCCCCAAAGTAGCCATCTGATAAACAGAGGAAGCAAAACCCCTGTCTCTGTGCATGAGTTTCCTCGTCTGTGAGAGGAAGACTCTCAGGGGGCCGAGTTGGCCGTATGTGTGAGGAGATGGCACAGTGCAGTGCTTGAGTGACACAGAGACCCAGATTGTCCCCAGGAGGCTGCGTGTGTGCTTCTCTGTCTCTTGGGAGTTCTTGACTGAGGACTGTGGTCTGGCCAGTTGCCATAGCCTATGACCCACAGCTCCTAACCTTCTTCGCTGAAGCAAGGATGTCCTCCTCAGTTGTGGACAAATGTCCTTAGTACAGGTTTCCTGGGGCATGGTAGATACCAGAAAAGTCCTTACTTCTTCCAGAAAAGCCTGGATCTTCCATGTCTGGTTTTTCTCCTTTTCTGTCTCTCAGAAGCCCTGTTCAGAATCCCCCTGCTTCCCCACCCATCCTTTGTCCCTTCCATTGGAAGACTGTAAAGGCAGAAGGACCAACCGTGTAGCTGTGTGTGTCCTGTGAGGAGCTGGGTTGCAGGCAAGCGTTGGTCCAGCTGCACTCTGCTGGCTCTGCCTTCCCTTCCATCCTCTGCCCCAGGGGTTTGAATGGAGTGGTGGACGTGGTTCTCCTGGAGGCTGAGTGCAGCATGCGCTGCTGGATCCTGGGCTCAGCTAGCTGGATGTGTCACCTCCAAACAAGCTGGTACTTCAGCACGGCAGGGATTGACTCTTGTTCTCCACACACAGGGCAGTTGTGTCATCATAGTTTTTATCCAGTAGTTCTTCTTTCACCCCAGAAGGTTCTAGAAGTTTCTTCATACCGGGAGGTTCAGGAAGAGATGAGCAGGTTGATGGAAGGGTAAGAGATTCTATGAATCTGGGGTTTATCAGGGCCGAGGCTCAGAGCTAGAGTTGGGGGCCCCTGAAAGGCAGACTTTTTATCAGAAGTGTCCCCAGGTTTTGGTCCCATGGTGTCGCTCAGGGCAGAGTGCCGAGCTGTGCTGTGATTCAGCTGGCAGTTGGAAAACTGCCTTAAGACATCTTCTGTTCAGATCCCAGATTTCTGAGTGAGGGTCCCAGAGCTTTGGAGAGGATGCAGAGAGCCTGAGCAGGGTTCCGCAAGCAGAAGGATGCAGCATAAGGCAGATCTTGGGAAGTGGTGTCCAGAAGACATAGGAGAGGTGCAGGATGGGGCAGGGCTTGAGGTGGCAACCCAGAGCCACCATCCTGTTGTTTGTTTACAGGCAGGCACCTCTCCGTGAGGGAAGCCCTCCCGACTCATGCTTTGGGCTTGCTCACACAGCTTTCTCTTGGGTCACCAGCTAGGACTGACCTGGCTTCCTCAGGTGGACCTGGCAGTGTGGTGTGATCTTCAGATCAAGGAGAATGTGGGATTTGGGGTCCTCCAAATCTGGTGGGAAGATGGGACTGGGCGGCAAGGCTGGGGGGCGGGGCGGGACCCGGGGGTTCTGTTTTTCAGTTCACTGCCTTTCTTCTGACACTTTCTTTCATCCCAAGCCAGAGTGCTCTCTATGGGATGGGTGGTTTCCCCCGCCGTGCATTGTCATGGTCTGTCCTGGGTGTGTGGGGCGAGGACCCTGCCAGCTGGCTCAGTTACTGAATTCTCAGAACCCATATTTCAAAGTAATTACTGACCAAAAAAGCAGACTTAGCCACACAGCTCATAACTACTTCCAGATACCCAGCCTTGGGAGCCCCAGGAAATACTCCCAGGACTCCTTTGGGATAGAGGGAGGATGGCCCAACATGTCCCCAGTGGAGGTTCGTCTGGGTGCTGTCCAGGGTCCTCTGGGGCTCAGGCAGGGAATAGGCGTTATCCCTCCCAGCGGGCAGCTTCTGGCTGGTCTGGGTCCGGGTCTAGTTTACGCAGGCCTGTCTGGCTCATCTCTCTCCTTGGGGATGATGGTGCCTGTAGTGCATTCCAGCCAGAAGAGTCAGCAGAAGTGCAGTGCATGAAAGTGTTCGAGAGTTGCAAAGTACTATGCAGTTCTTAGACTGTAAGGAAATCCCGGTCAGCCTTGTACTTAGGGTCTAAGAGCAGTCAGAGAAGACCAAACTTAAAGAACCAACTCAAATCCATATCATGTCACTGGTGACACAGGAATCAGTTCATGTCCAACCTACAGAGTCACAAGGAGCAGTGAAACCAAGCAGGTGAGTGGAGGCCAGGACTAGAAGCTCTAGGGGACCCAGTATTAACAGGGCACTCAAGGAGGACTCAGGCTCGGCAGGGAAGGCGAGGTTGATGGTTGGTTTGGAGATTCTGGCCATGCCTACATGCCAGCACATAGACCGGAGCTTTCTATCAGCTTTCCTGCA
The DNA here is from genome assembly GCF_049852395.1 of Peromyscus maniculatus bairdii. Lineage (NCBI taxonomy): Eukaryota > Metazoa > Chordata > Mammalia > Rodentia > Cricetidae > Peromyscus > Peromyscus maniculatus. The sequence continues at coordinate 114,270,928 of NC_134854.1, forward strand.
CGTTTCCCATTAGCTCCTGGTAGAGCAGGGCCCAGGCTCCAGGCTCCATTTGAGGAGGAAGCAGAGGAACAGAGCAGGGAAATCCATTTGTCCAAGGTCACTAGGTGAGTATTGCAAAGAGCCTCCCAGCCCAACACAGTCCATGAGCTTCTCTGAGGTTAGAGGTCCCAGATGAATGAATCCCTGGAGGAAGATGGCCTGGAGACCTGAGTCTATGATGAACAGAGCTCACCACACTTAACACTTAAAATCAGGAGTTCTAGGGAGCACCAAGTCCTCAACTAACTCCTCGAAGTGACCCAGTAAGCAAGATAGGCAAATACAGACACCTCCGAGGCGGGAAAGCTTGCCTGAGATCGCATGCCTAGCACATTGGAGAGACCAGGCTTTGGACACCCAGTTTGGACACCCAGTTCCTACTGTGGTCTAAGCTGTTGCTGTCCCCTGCCAGAGCAGACAGCTGCAGGCAGTGTACACACAACATCGGAGCATAGAGTTGGGCGGTATTGGTCCGGATCCCTGGATAGGCCTGGGATGAGGAGTGGCCATCTGGAGCCCCAGCCAGCCATTGTGTGCTGGGTTCTGTCAGGCGGCTGGGTGTGGCCCCAGGGCTGCCAGGCCAGTCCCAAGGGAGGAAGTGTCAGTGTTTACAGGAAATGCAGGACAAGGCCTGGGAGGTGGAGGAGGGGTAGGTAGCCAGCCGCCCTGAGCTCTGGAGGTACCTTTGGGCCCTGCTGGAGCCCAGGGCGGGGTGCCCCTCTTCCATCCCAAGGACGAACCAGACTTTGTGTTGTTCTGGAAGGAAAAAGCCCACTTCACAAACAGCCCAGCCCCTCTCCCATGCCTCTTGCTTCCAAGAGGACAGCACCCTAGTTCCTCAGAGAGCACCGTCTCTCACCTCAGTGGACCCTCCTGGGAGCGGTGATCTGCCACCTGTACCCCTGCTCTTGTGCCTTGCCTCCCTCACTGTTTAGAGGGCAGCAAGGCGAGGCCAGCTCTGTGTAACCCCGGCACCTGAGGGGTGAGGTTGGCTTTACGCCCCAGAAGTTCCCTGAGATGGGTGTGAATGTGGAAACTTCCTTAAAACAAAACAAAACCAAAAAACAACAACAACAAAAAAAAACAGAAAACCTAAAACCGGCCCGGTAGCCGTGACACTCAGGCTTTTCTAAAGCCCAAGTATAAAGGCCACAATGCCTTCAGCTACTTGGACATATCCAGGGCCATAGCTCAAGAGAAATGACGCTGGAGACGGAGGTCAGCTAATAATGTGCTTGCCTAAGCATGCAGGAAACCCTGGGCTGGATCCCTAGCAGTGCGTCAATGGGGCACGGGGACAAATTCCTGCGATCCTAGCACTGGGGAGGTGGAGGCAGAAGGATCAGAAATGCAAGGCCATCCTCAGCTACATAGCGAGTTCAAGGCCAGCCTGGGCAACATGATGTCCCCTCTAAAATTAAAAGTAACGTTAAAAGAGAGGAAAAACAAGCATCACGTTTGAGGCCAGACTTGAATTAGGCTATGGCAGCTTTGTTTCCCACACCCTCTTCTTTCTCACGTCCCTCTTCTTTCCTGAACCCACAACTCTGTGTGCCCCACCTGGACTCCAGCCAGCCTCCAACCTGTTCCCTTTGGGGCTGCTCTCCAGGTTTCCAGACTCGGTGTTAGGATATGATGACATTACCATGGAAACCGAGGCTGCCTTTTAGGGCTCTTAGTCTTGTTAATAATAAAAAAAAAAGGAATAAAATCAGGACAATTTTTCTAGAGTTTAGGAGAAAGACACAGTACAGGTGATGTGGAAATCCTGGCGGCTGCCAAAGAGCGAGATGGAGAAGTCATGTCTTCAAGGTAGGCATGGAGAAGTAGCAGACAGCATATTGAGGAAGAACACTCCCGTGAGTGAAAGTGGACTGAGGAGAGAACCTCCCCTCCCACCCCCCACAAACCCCCTCAGGACATATGGTCTTTTAATACCCCCACTTCCCTTCCAGTTTGTATTTTGTGGACTTGGTTTTGCACGTGCTCTGTTCCTTAGATGATGCCAGAGTAAGGAAGGGTATCCAGGCCTCCTCTGCAAAGTGCTCTTCTGCATCCTGATCTTGATTTGGTTTTTGCTGGTGGTGTTTGCTTTTGTTGTTGTTGTTCCTATTCTCTTATCACAGGGTCCAGAATAGGACAGGACCAGCGTCCAGGCCAGTCCTCCCTTGGCTACAGAGGCAGGGGCCTGAGCTGCACAGAGTCTCCCACTTCCTCCCCGACACTCACCAGCATCTCATCCCAGCTAACATTAGAGTGGGTGCTCTCCCTCTGTCCTCCAGCTGTCTTCCCTGGGAATGTCCCCCTCCTTTGACTAAGCTGTGCTTTTGCTGGGCATAGCATCCCCCTAGTCATTCCCAGACCCAGGTATTGGGGGATCTGTGGGGGGTGTGCTTCCCTGGGGTGTGGCTCCGCCTTGCTGTCTGTGTTTCTATCTGCTCTCCTGTAGGCCATGTGTGCTGGATGCAGCTTATTTGTCTGTACATCCCCGGCGAGGGGGTGCAGGAGTATCTGGGGGCACAGTGCAGGCAGCTGTGTGTTGCCATGAGTTGGTTAAAGCTAACAGGTATCTCTGGACATCTGGTGTGTGCCGGGGACTGTGGGATTTGAACACTAGGCACTAGCAAGACAGATTTCAGAGCCCTGTGAGGACGGCTGAGAGAGAATGCTCTGTGTGAGGGACACTGTGGAACTCAGGCCTGCTGAGAAGAGCAGAACTTGGCAGATCGGGGAGGGGTGGTTGGTAGGTTTAAGGTTTTTACCATGTGGTGGGTTATTGTAAAGAAAAGGATAGACAACTAAGAACGTGAGCTAACCTGCAATGCCTGGCCCTATGAGCTGGGCAGTGCTTAAGCTTCATCAGCATAGTCTGGCTAAGGAGGGCTGCCTGGAGGAGGTGGTGAGCTGGACCTGGTGGTGGAGTTGAGTCAGCAAACAGTTCTCAAGTCTGTCTGTTCTCAGGGGCAGAACAGTGAGTCTTAGGACAAGAGCTTGTGCCCTGCTGAAGTTACCTTACCTTCTGGGCCTGAGTTTCAACCTATTCCGCCTTGTTGGACCAGTGTGACGGATCCATGTCTCTGCTCAGCTGTCACACTCTAACTACATGTGACTCTTATGTTCATGTGTTCTTGTGCCCAGGTACCTGCCTTTAATGAGGCAATTCCACGTAGTTTATCTGGTATTTAAAAGAGGTTTATTTCAGGGCAACTTACAGCCAATAAAGGGTTGGTTACAGGATCCGGGAGAGGTGAGGGGCAGTCCAGCGTGGTTCTCTGGAGAACTCTGACTTGGTCTGGAATCCAGCATCCACTATCACGAGGATCCAAGAGAGCCAGCACGTACACGGTCTTAAAGGGTCTCGTCTTGGCCACGACCCACGGGCAGGTAGGCAGGTCTGGCAGTTACCTGCTGCCTCACTAGGGGCAGTGCTTCAAGGCCAAAGCTGGAACAGCTACCCACTCCACCTGCCCTCTTCCTGCCAATTGCTTTTGGATGCTGTGCACCCTGGCACCTTCTGGGTTGCCATACCTTGCAGGATGGGCAGCCTGCCTAAGGCATCTTCTCTTGTCCAAGACAGAAGAGGCAACAATGGGCCCCATGTGGAGGGGGGTAGGTCTGACTGCGAGTCATCTGCTCCATTCATGTCTGAGAGGCGGACAGCAGGGGGCTGGACAGTGCAGCTGGGGGCTGGCGTGGAGTACCAAGGTAAATGAGTGCCCTGAACAGAGCCTTAGTTTCCCCAGCTGAGAGTGGCACCTAGATGCCAGATAGGAGGGCTCTGCTGAGAGGGGGGCTTTGAGAGGGGAGGGCCCTGAGAGGGAAGGAGGGCTCAAGGAAGTCTCTGAAGCCATGCCCTCCCTTGAGATCCAGCTCACCCTCTCAAGACCCTTTTTCACCTGAAACATTTTTTTATACAACTCTGGCTATATAGGCATATTTAAAAGATGTGCAGATCAAATGCCAATGTTAAATCATAAAGGAATTTATTTTTAAAGATTCTTTGATATACATGTACAATTTTATCATTTATTAAAGATGAGAGCATATATACATCCTAAGACGCTGTACTTGTTTATTTTTACACAAAGTTTTCATCTTGGCTGCCTGGTACAGGTCACCTGGCATCTGGGAGTACTCAGAGTGCGGTTTCTCTCTCTCCCAGGCTGCTGCTTGCTTTATTGACAGGCTGTGTTGTGGGAAGGGGTGGACTTTCTGGCCTCCGCAGTGACCCAGCAGCCACCCCTCTCCTGGCTCCTAGCGGCTTCAGATGTGCTGTGCAGTGCCCTGCCGTCTCAGGCCACGGTATCCTCTCCAGCTGCCAGAGCTAGAGGAATAGCTCACACCCTTCCTGCTTCTTTGTGGTTGGGTTATTCTAAAATGATAGACCAATGCGTCTGTGTTTCCTCTTGCTCTGGCCCAGGACAGTGGTGAGAGCTGGGCAGAACTGTGGGACCTCCCAGCTTCCAGTTTGAGCAAATCCACATCAGGTGTTCCCCTGCCTCTGTACCTGAAGTTTAGGGAGATGGGTGGGTTCTGTGGGAAAGCAGCAATGTATCCATGGAGATTCAGCTGACAATAGTGCTCTCCACAGAAGCAGCACTCACCGAGGGCCCCGGCAGAGGTAATGGGAGCCTATCCGATAATGCCCAGCTCACCAGAACCTCCCAGAGTGTGCCTAGGCCTGTACCGAGGGGCAGGAGGAGTCAGGTCAGTTGACTGGAAGAGGACAGTCACCAAATACAAGTCTGCTGGGCATCTGCCATGGGGCACATAGAAAGACATTGAACACCCCTGATTCCTCCCTTAATGGTGTCAGTGACTGTTATAGAAACATGCAGCTATGGTCACAAAGTATGACCGAACACCGTAGGAGAAATGGCCTGCTATCTTACAGTTGAGGAAACCAAGGCCCAGAGAGGGTAAGGAACCCACATGATGTCACCTAGCAAGCTGGCGACTGAGTGCAGACTAGAAGCCAGTCTGTCAGTGTTAAGAGTTCTGTCTGCCTTCTGGTTCATCCTGGCCTTCTGATCACCCTAAAGTAGAATAAAATCAGACATTTCTCTGAGCCATCCATGTCTGCATATCCCTGCTGCCAATTCTCACATAAACCCTGGGAGCATCATTACCACCCCCACTTTACAGACTGGGAGACTGAGGCAGGCAGGCAGACTAGGTATCTTTCCTAGGGTCCTTGAACTGCTAAGTGGCAGAATCAAATCCAGCCCGAGGCAGGCAAATGCTATAGCATGTGCCCCGACCTCCACCCTGGGCATCTAGTTCCACTGGGGACGAGAAAGGCGTCTGCTCTAGGAGGCTCTCGCCCTGCGGGATGGGCCTTAGCAGGTGTTGTTGCTGCTGAGAGCACTGTGGCTGGCCACACCTCTGTGGATACATTGCTGCCTCCCACTGAGCCAGCCTAGAGGCCAGGCCAGGGTACCAACAGTGTAGCTGCTTCTAAGGATCCAAAATGGAAGCCCAGTCTACTGCCCACACCAGGAACCTGAGTTCAATGTGTCCGTCAGTTTTCATCACTGGTACAAAATCCCCGAGTGGATCTCCTCACCCATAGAAAAGGTTTGTTTTAGCTCACAGCTTTGGAGATTTCAGCCCACCATCAGCTGGGCCCATTGGGTTGGGCCAGTGGTAGCACATCACCATAGGAGCGTGATAGGGAGCCAAGCTGCTCTCTTCTCAGCCAGGGATGGTGGGGAAGTGGGAAGGGGAGGAAGAGGGTGCCAGGGCCCCTTCCCCCATTAGTGTAACTCCATTCCACCAGGCCTCTTCTCTTAAAAGTTCCAGCACCTTCTGGTAGCACCAGCCTAGGAGCCCTAGGGCCTCTGGGGACACTTACCTGATGGGAGCAGAGACTGCTGTTTGCCCAGGCTGGAGCCCAAGGCATCGCTGGATTAGCAAGCTCACAGCTCTGGCTTGTGGATTGTTCTAGAATGTTACCTCTTTAGACCAGCCTGTCATTTTATGAGTTCTGCAGACCTTTAAAATGTTTTATGTCACTAGACTTCGAGCCTCATCAATGATCTAAAAATAAACCTTAATGGCCACAGTCATGATTGGTTTTATTTTTACCCCTTTGGCCAGAAGAGGCTGCAGAATTTGAGTGGGTTAAGAGAAGGTTGAGCTGGGCCCAACGGTCAGGAAATTCTTGGAGAATCCCTTTAAAACGAAAGACCAACGATAACAAGTGTTTGCCAGGATGGGGAGGAACCTGGACGCTTATGTCAAATCATGAGCAGATAGTCCTGTGGTCCCTAAAAATTCATAACACAGAGTGACCATGTGCCTGGCAGTCCCACACGTGTATGTACACCTCAGAGGAAACATGCACAGCTGCTTAAGGACTGGTATACCAGCATTCCCAGAAGCCTTAGTAACAATAGCACAACCCAGAGACATTCCAGTTTATGGGCTGTCTATTCAATGGAATACTATTTAGCCATGTAAAAGAAGGAAGTGTTGATGTCTGCTGTAGCGTGAGTGACCCCTCAACACAACATACTGAGTGAGACAAGCCAGACACAAAAGCCCTCATATTGTGGATCCCATTGACCTGAGGTTTAAAATAGAGAAAACAGGCTAGAGGTTGCCAGGACCCAGGGACCTCTTGCACACAGTTAAAGGGCATGGGGGTGATGAAAATTCCATCTCATTAGACATGGTGGCAGGTGAGTAGCCCTCTGAGCACACTAAAAAGCACTGGGTCGTGCTTGGTGCAAGGGTAAAATTCATGGCCTGTGAGTCACAGCTCAGAAGAGCTTTCCTAAGTGGAAAACAATCCCTCCAACCCCCAGTGCTGTGTTGGAGACGTCACAGGTCAGGGAGCAAGACAGCTTGTTTTTACTTAGCCAGTAAATGGAAATAGAGTTCTCTAAAAAGCCTCTCCTTGGAGCCCTTTCTGGGAAATGTGACAAGGCTATCTACCCCTTGGCTGACCCCAGGTGCAGGGGGCGTTCTCCCCAGGAGGAATAGAGCAGAGTTCTCTGCAGATGGGAGGCTGTAGCAGGCAGGCCAGGATGCGGACGCCTGCAGCCTGGCCTCAGCCCATTACCTCCATTACACAGATGTGGAAGCTGAGGCTTAGTATGGCAGCCACAAAGTTGAGTGTGCCCTGGCTTGAGCCCATTCTCAAGGCTCCTTCCGCCTCATTAGATTTCCTCATTCAGAACAGTGGGAGGTGACAGATCTCAGTGGCTTGTTGGAGGGGGTGGGACGGGGGAGAAATTAGTTCTCGATAGAAGAGGCCACCTGGGGAGGCCCTAGAGGGATTGTCCGCTGCTGAGAAAGTGCTGTCTGCTGCAGGGGTGACGGGGTGGGGAGGACATGGACAGATGGACAACCAACAGAGACAGACAGACAATGGTCAGAAGTGGAGGCCAAATGTTGGGAAATCCCAGTTTTGCCCTGCTCCGTCTGTTCTGTGCGCTCCTTGGCTCTTCAAGCTGTTCTACTAATTGCAGTCATCACATTTGCTAGCTGTCTCCATCTCAATTTTTCCAGCTTGCGGAGCGCTCTGCCTCGGCCCCCTCCCCTCCCTGACAGGCTGGCCTCAGCCACACTTGTCCAGCTCCAGCTGTGGGCTCAAGCTCACACTAGCAGTTCCCAAGAGGGAGTGCATTCTGATAAGTTATGAGGCCCTTTAGACTGTGTTGTTAGAGATGGAAGTTAATGGTCAGAGTTGGACAATGTGAGGCTCAGTCACAGAGGAGACATGTCTTTTTACGACTCCAGGCTGCTGGAAAGGCCCCGGGCTCAATTGACGGGTCAATTAAGGTAACGGCTCTGGGCAGCTTGTAATGTTCTCTTTAAACCTGAAATGACACAGAGGGAGGATACAGCTTGGAAGTTAGAAGCTGGCTCGTCCCAGGCTGAGAAGGACTCCCCTCAGGCTACAAACCGGCTGTCTTCTCCCTGGCACTCTTATGTGACCCAGCAGTACCTGTGGACCCCTCGCTCGACAGACTAGAAACAAGCTGCGTGTATTGGTCAGCTTTCCATCGCTGTAACGAAACACCTGGCAGAAACACTCAAGGAAGGAAAAGATTGACTATCGCACATGGCTTCAGTCTGTCATGGAGGGGAGGGTGTCATGGAACAGCTCATAATGGCCAGGAAGCCGAGACGGAGAATTCCCCAGGCTGGCAGCGACCTCCCCCTTTGTCCACCCCCCAGGCCTCCAGGTTCTGTGATGGTGCTGCCCACATCCGCAGTGGTTCTAGTCCATTGCTGATCCTCCCTGGAGGGCTTCAGACGCAGCCACCAGTAGGTGCTGCAAATCTCCTAGGCCCTTACAAACCCAACCCAGCAGACAGTGGGGCTGATCTCACCTTGAGTGACTTGCCCAAGGTCTCGGGGAGACCCCCTCCTTCCCAACATGTGGGTTCCAGGCCTCTCGGTCACTGAACTTGACTTGACCACCTGATCCTCATATTGTTCCATGCAGCCTTGAGTTACTGTAGAGATGGCAGCCACCTAGAGTGGGGCACCAGAGAGCAAATGAGGTACCGTCGCCGGGCCGTGGGACAGCATCCTAATATCTAGTGAGTGTCTCACCACTCTGCCGAGGACCTTTGTGCAGTTTCTTCGTCGTCCTCAGAATGCCCTGAACCCCTGCATCACCTCCTACATCCATTTTGTGGATGAAAATAGAAAAACAGACGAGCCACAGAAGGGAGTAGCTTGCTTGAAGTGATAGAGCCAGGGTTCCAGACAGGTCGGCAGGTGTGCGTTCCACATCCCTTCTCATGTGTTGCCATGTTCCTGTGGGCGTGTGCTCCTGTGTGTATATGTGCATGTGTGTAGAGACCAGAACTCAACAAGGGTGTCTTCCTCTCATTTTTTTTTTCATAGGGTCTCACTGTGTAGTCCTAGCTGGCCTGGAGCTTGCTATGTAGACCAAGAGGGTCTTCAACTCAAAAGATCCACCTGCCTCTGCCTCTTGAGTGCTGTGATTAAGGTACCTGTCACCACCTTGGCCCCTGGGTCTTCCTCTATTGCTCTCTAGTTCTTTTCAACACAGACTCTTTTACTAGACATGAACCATGTCTACTGGGCCAGGCTGGATGGCCAGTGAGATCGAGTGGTTGCCAATCTTTGCCACCACCCCATCTTTCCAGTGCTAGGGTTATAGATGCATACCACGATGCCCAGCTTTTATCTGGGTGATGGGGTTCTGAGCTCAGGTCTTCAGGTTTGCATGGCAGGCACTTTACCCACTGCCCCAGGCCCCCAGCCCTGCCCACCCTCTTAATCAGCATGCTCACAAGGGACAGGCTGAGTGGTGGGAGCCAATCTAGGCAATGTCAGAACGCTTACAGAGTTTTCAACAAAAAGGGCCACATGACCAGAGTGGATTTCAAGGTCCCTCTCCCCAGTGGATGAAAAACAGACAGGTGGACAGTGAGGATAGAATTGGATGTCACAGACCTTGAGGCAGGAGGTGGTCTGACCTACAGATAATGTGATGGAGGCACCATGGACTCAGGGAACCTATGGAGAGGTGGGAGGAGCTTGATGCTGGTGAAGCTGGCTGGAAACTTTCCCCTCCTCCCCAGGACGGTCTCCAAAAGGCCTGCCCTTGCCCTGTGCTCCTTGACGAGTCCTGAAGCTCAGCTGGCCACTCCTGCCCTCACTGTTGATGGCCAGCGGTCCTGTGCAGGCATAATAGGCTTCTGCTGGGCAACCATGGCCACTTCTCTAAGAGGGAGTGCCCCAGACTCCCTGCCACCTACTCGTGAGACAAATGGCTACACTTTTTCCCAGGTGGCTCTGGAAGGCAAGACCTGGGCTCGGCCACGAGGCTGTGCATGCATTCTTATGCCACCGATGTCCACAGTGCCACCACAGACAAGAGGGCAGATGCAGAGAGGCTCCAGCATCCAACAGACCTAGTCTGGGGCATTTTTCTCCTGTGCCATAGCAGGAAGCTCAGAACTCGTGGCTAGAGACACTGCTCTCACAGTTCAAAAGAAGAGGCACACATCCAACATTTTGAAATGAAGAACAGAAAGGTCTGACCTGCTGGGAGGAAGCCTTGGTTTAGCTTAGGTTAGATTGCTTTCATCTTCCCTCATGTCTTAGCCTGCCTGGACCTGACAGGGATGTGGGGATGTCTTTGACAGCATGTGTAAAGGCACTGAGGCCACAGAGAGCCTAGCTTGTCTGATGTACTGAAAGTGAGTTGCTGTGGCCAGGGTGAAGGGAGTGTGCCCTGGGTCACCCTTGAGTGCTCACTGGGGGCTGGTGAAACGGGCTGGACAAGCAACTGTAACCCTCTCTCCTGCTCTGCCTAGCGCCTACACGGAGCCCTACAAGGTCTGTCCCATCTCAGCGGCTCCCAGAGAGGACCTCACATCCGATGAAGAACAGGGAAGCTCCGAGGAAGAGGAGGACAGTGCTACAAGAGACCCCAGCCTCACACACAAGGTAGGGCACCCTCGGGTGAGGGGCTGGGGAGAGGTTTGGGGGCAGAGACGCGGACGGACGTGGACAGACTGGGAAAGACCCCACCCCACCCCTCGCTGTAGCCACCCCCTCGTCCCTGGGCAGTGTCTGGAGACACTTCCTGTGTCTGAAGAAGTTTGGGGCTTCCCAAAGTCTTTGTGGGTGATACAGAGTGGAGCTGCATGCTCTGAATCAAGACAAACGCGATTCTAGTGTGTCCGGGCCTCAGTTTCCTCGTCTGTGAGGTGGGTGGGAATCAGGAGAATGGGGAGAGTGCTGTTGACTGAAAACAGAATCTAGGGCGCTCACTGGGTTTGCCTCCCTGAGCAGCAAGCCTGTGGCAGAAGAGGGTGATGGAGAAGCTGTTTGGAAGGGACACAGAGTGACCCTGTCCTGGTGGAGCCCGGCGTCACTCACGGCTTGGTCCGTCAGTGTAGACAGAAGCAGTGCCACGCTCCACGGGGTGCTCGCGGTGGCTCTACCTCCCCCCCTTCACTGCCACCCTTCAGTCTTCCCAGGCCCCGCTAGGAGCCAGGAGGTTTCCGCCTTGGACATCTGCAGTAGCCATGGTGGTTGTCTGACCATCTTCCCCAGAAGCCCTTCCTAAGTCTGTCTCCCCTTTCTCCTCACCATCCCCTCTGAGTGCAGTTCAGGGTCTCCCAGTGGCCAGAGAAGATGGTGGCTATGGAAGCTGGGCTGGGGCCTGGCTCTCACCAAGCTTCTGGGAAGCGAACTGTCATTTTGTAGCCAGACTTTGGCTTAAAAAAAAAAAAAATCTGCTTGTGTCTTTGAACACTGTTTCCTCGAAGTTACCAACCAAACTGTGTAGGAGACCCAAGGAGTCTGTTTATACTGTCTCACTGCCCTAAATGGGAATGTTTCTGGGTCTATAGGAGGGTCCAACCAGATCGATGTGGAAGCGTGGCCACAGGCCATGGAGGGTCCAACCAGACAGATGTGAGAGCGTGGCCACAGGCCATGGAGGGTCCAACCAGACAGATGTGAGAGCGTGGCCACAGGCCATGGAGGGTCCAACCAGACAGATGTGGGAGCGTGGCCACAGGCCATAGAGGGTCCAACCAGACAGATGTGGGAGCGTGGCCACAGGCCATGGAGGGGACAGGGCCTGCTTGGGACCACTGTGAAGCAGAGAAGTCCCAAAGCTCTGGGCGTCCATGGGCACTCAGAGGCAGGAAGCAGGGTAACATGCAGCCAAGAGTTGGTTCAAACCCAGCTCTGCCACTGGCCAGCTGAAGGACAGACGACTTCTTAACTGCGTGTCCTTCGGTTTCCTGTCAATGAACTTGAACTAGCCCTTGTGGCTACTGCACAGGCGGGGCTGGTTAGGGCACACAGAGGTCAGAGCTCAGGAGTGTGACACTGTGGATCAGGACAGTTAAGACAGTGACAGCTGCCAAGGTCAGGTGACCCCTGGCTGATCTGGCTGGGGTTATACCAGATAGAGCCAATGGGCAGCCGAGGCCAGGCTGAGTCAGCCAGGAGCATCCTGTTAGAGCCGAAGGGCCGAGCTCTTTCAGAAGACCTCTCCCCTCTGCAGAGCATCCTCATCTGCAGAGCATCCCCGGCCTTCGGCTGCTGTCCTTTGTGAGGCTTACAAGACATACCGGAGTAGAAGTCACCTTTAAAACCAGGTTCTCCTGGATCGGAGAGATGGCCCAGTGGATAATTTCCTCGTCAGACTGTTTGACCCTTGGTTCCCATGTAAATGCAGTCGCACACATCTGTAACCCCAGTACCAGCACCGGGGAGGCAGAGACAGGTGAATCCTTGAAGCTCACTAGCCTGACAGCCTGGCCAAATCAGTGAGCCCCGGGTTCAGTGAGAGGTTCTGTCTCAAAAAGCAAGATGGAGAGGGACCGAGGAATAGATAGACACGGGGTTGTTCCGACCTCCACTCGCGAGTACTCACACGCAGCATGCATGCACCCCAGTGAGCGCATGTGCACACAGGGAGGGCAAACAAAGAACCAAACAAGCTGATTTCATTTCCCTTGCATGATGCATCACGACAGACAGGAGTTGGCGCCCTGAGGTCCCGAACCAAACCCCTCACCCACTCTCATAGGACTCATTCTTCTAGAACGGTTCCTCACGCCTCCCATGTAGATCTCTGTGAATGGGAGTAGCGTATACTGTTGGCAGAGTTACCTTTACAGAAATTGGATCAAATTGTCAGGATCTTGAAATGGCTCGTTTGATTTTTTTTTTTTTTTTCATTCTACCTCGGAGGTCTTCCCACGTTAGTACACGGAACTCTGAATCACATTTTCCTGACTATGTAGTATTCCACTGTGCAGATGTGCCGGCCCCTCTCTGGCCACCCCACGGCAGAGGACATTTACAGTGTGTGATGTGTTTGCTGTTTACCTGACAGCATCGTGGTGACTTGCTCTCCCACCTCCTCACACCCAGGTGCAGGTTGGGGTGTGACTCAGTGGAAGGCTGCTTGTCGCTCCTGTGCTGGAGGTCCTGGGGTCCATCCCCAGCACCACAAACAAAACCCTTTAGAGAAGCCCTCAGGAGCTGAAGTGTGCTTGGTTTTCCCTCGTGCTGCTGTGCTGTCCCCAGGGGCTCTGCAGCCCACTCTGGCCACCTCCAAGTTCCCAAAGGCCCGAGGCCTTGTGGCTGGTGACAGGCAGTGAAGTCTCCAAGTGGGGCATCTCCCCACTCCTTCACAGTTCAGGGAGGGGCTCCCTCGTTCCCTGTCCTCTGTGCTCACCTAGGTCAGAGAATCCGGGCTCCACAGGCAAAGGCCCCCACCCCATCTCCATGCCTGTGTGGCATTATGCAGGAGGTTAAGACAGAAGCAGACTTCCCTCTGAAGAGGACTGACCAGTCCGTAGGAACTCCTGGGGAGACCCTGGGGACGGTTTGGGGGTACAGTGGTGAGCTCCTCGCTTCCCAGATGTTTGGAGGCAGGCGCAGGACAGGAAGCCAAGTCCAACTGGTCCACCCCCATGTCTGGCCTCACCCTCTCCTGCTCAGACACACAAAGCGTGTAGGTTGAAAGAAAGGAGGAGAGAAGAAGAAAGGAAAAGCGAGGAGGACTTAAAAATAACTCTGCTGTAAAAGGCACTCAGAGGCCACAGCCTGGCGTTACCCCGCCTGCCCAACAATGAATGTGCTTTGCAGGCTAACTGGGACTTTTCGGGCAAAATACCAGCTCCCAGGAGACTCGTGCCCAGCCCGGAGCTGGCACCTCCATTCACCTCCTCCCCACACCTCCTCCCGACAGGCAGCATCTAGTCACACTTCCCTGAGGGCTGGGCCCTTCCCAGACATACCCTGTTGGCACAAAGGTCTCCTGAGGCTGGGCCCACAGGCCCCCTCCTGCCCACACCATGGCTCCTTCTGGGCTGACCTTGTTCCCGGCCTTTCCACTTTCATCTTTACCCCTTCCCCAAGTTCATGGCTAATTGAACCCTGATGGTTCCCATAAGTCCTCACACAGACCTGGCCAGAGCTCAGGTGTGCACCTGCTAGGTACTTCTGCATCTTGCCCCATCTGCCCACCCCCCCATCTTCCTCCACCACAGCGTGCTTACTGAACACTCTGAACTTGCTGGATGCCAGCACCCTGCTGAAGGCTGACTGGTGATGGCCTGGAGGAGTTTCCCAGGCTGGGCTACTTCGTTCTGCTTAGACATGGTCCAGGCAAACCGTGCTGCTGGACAGGAGCTCCTGGGTAGAGATTTGGGGATCTTAGGGAGGAGGGAGAAGCCTAATGTTATTTTCTTTCTTTCAGTTTTGGGGAAAATGTGATGATAAAATGCACAACACAAATCACATTAACTTACGCGTGTGGTGCTAGGGATTGAACCCAGGGCCTGGCGCATGCTGGGAAGGTCCTCTGCCTCTGAGCCCCATACCCCAGGTTTAGCCTCCTAAGCATGTACAGTCAGTGATATTAAGCGCACCCAGTTTGTGTAGCCTCCTCTACCTAAAAGTGGATATTTGCAGAACTTCTGCACCTTCCCAAACAGACGCTCCTTCCTCATGAGATCCCCTCTCTCCAGCCCCTGGCTCACACTCTGCTGCTTTCTGACAATGTGAATTTATCCTCCAGGATCCGTGAATGTGAGGAGTGGATGGTGTTGCCTCTTGTGGCCACTAGCCTGTCTTTTTTCACAGGGTCCAGCCATGTCATAGCCCCTCAGAAGTCTACTGTCTAGCTAGACTACCTTTTGTCTGTCCATTGGGTGGCTTCTGCTTTCTGACCGAACTGTGCCTCAACTGTGGCTAGTGAGGCTGTCTCTCACAGCCCTGGCGTCACTGAGTCCGTATCCAGAAGTGGGGTCGCTCCACTATGTGGTAATTCTGTTTTTACCTTTCATTCAGTTTTCCCCACCTACAGTGCAGAAGATTCCAGTCTCCTTCCTGATGAAGGAGACTCTGAGCTCCACATAGTGAGGCCTATAGAGAGGCGTGGCCAGAGACACGTGGTACTGGGGAAGGAGGAGACGTTCAGGGTCTTCCCAGAGTCCTCACATGTGCCCATCTCCTTGGCCTCCACACACACACTCGGCATACCTCACCCCTCTCTGATCCAGGCCTCCTTTCCTTGTCCACACTAGCCCCCATGCTCAGTGCCGGCCCCAGCCTGGTGGCCCCAGCCTTTGGAAGTCCTCTTCCGTGGGCTTCACTGGCACTGGCACTGTCCAATCCCCTTTCATTTCTCCAGCCGTCCCCCTTTGTCCCTCCATAAATGGAATGTTTCCCAAATCCCGGTCCCATCCCAGTGCCTTCATGCATCCTGTGTCCTTAGCTTCCCAGCTGCAGCCTTCTAGACCCACAGATTCGGAGAGACACAGCACACCACAAACTGAGCTCACTCCCTGCCCACCAGCTCGCTCCTTCTCTCGTGTTTCTGATGTGAATGGTAAGAGTGGATTCCTGGTGTGTCACATTCTTAATCACTTTATCTCAGCCACATACCAAATAAAGTCAAGCAGTACCCGGCCTTTGACTGGGCACAGTGAGGATACAGAACCAAGAGCTACCTGCCCTGCAGCCACCCCAGGACCTTTGCACTTGCCATTTCCTCCACTTTCTGCCCTCTGTGCAAAAAAAAAGTTACCTCCTGCTGTTCTTGCTGCAGCGTTCCTGCCCATTTCCTGGTCCTGGAATCGTGTCCTTGTGTCTCTGTTCACTCGTGCGAGTGTGGCCTTTCCCTGTGAGAGCAGCCCTGGGAGGGCAGGTACCACGTGGCCTGGTGCGTAAAAAGCAGTTACTATCTATAGATAAACAGATGAGTAACTGAGTACACCAGCCCCCATCCCTGCCTGCACTTGATGAAGGCACACCTCTGCCCATGACAAGCTAATAGAGGGAATATGCCGAAGAACTCCCTCCATCCAGCTGCTGAGGCTGGGATCTCTTGGCTCCCAGGAACCTACAAGGAGGATGTGGTCCCTGCTGCTGCAACAGGGACACTCGAAGGCAGTGTGGGCAAGGGAGAAGGTGTGAACTCAGAGCTTAGTTTTGAGGATCCCGAAGGACTGGATCCAGAGGTCCAGAGGTGCCTGGGTGTCACACACCAGTGCTGAGCTTAGAGGCAGACAGGGCAGGGAGCTGGGCACGAAGATGCTAAGGGTCCCCTACCTAGTGGCCCCAGATGTTTGATTGGACCTCAGGTCACAGTCCTTCCTCGCTCCCTCCTTCCGGGTGTTGCGCCATGGTCTGCTTAGTACACAGTGTGCATAGGAAATACCCACAGCCCCTGAGGCCTCTTAGATGGCCAGCGTCCCAGACTCCACCCCGACCTCAGGCAGATGGCACAGTACCACGATGCCTACTATCCCTGTGCACTTTCTATAGATCAGCCTCAGCAATACCCTCTGCCCTGGGAGACGCCAGTGAAGGCGCTAATGGGGTTCCCAGCCTCGGAGCAGCTGGAGAACGCCATTTCCTCCCTTGACAACCTTTAAACTAAGCTTGGCACGCCCATCTTACCAACTTGTCTGTGTGATGTGTCTCCTAGTCCAGCAATGGCTCTGAGGGGTAGGACAGCAGGGGGCAGCCCTGGTGCTGTGTGGGAGCCGAGCATAGCTGGAGAGGTGTTTGAGGCTTGGGTTGGGGTATGCAGGTGGTACAGGAGCTGCGGGTGGGATGGGTGGACGGGAGCTGCCCTCGTAAGAGAATGGATCATGGTTACGTGAGGTCTTAGTTACGGTTTCTATTGCTAGGTAACAGCAGTGACCAAAAGCAACTGGGGAGGAAAGCGTTTACTTCAGCTCACAGCTTACAGTCCATCATCCAGGGATGTTGAGGGGAAGCTTGGGTTGTTTCTGGACATACCGGGGCCATCCTAGGAGACAGGCCCCAGACGGGGCTCCCTGGCCTGTGTCACGATGTAATGCTAATCAAGTTCACCTCCTGAAGCTCTGTGCTCTCTAGAAGGACATGTCCATTTATGTCTTATACCATTCCTGTGGGACAGCCCCTGGCATAGCACCCCCCTCTTAATAATAGAGGCCCCAAGGAATCTTGTACCAAGCCCTTCCTCATCCTTATTTACACATCATAATGTAAACCTGAGAACGTTTTAAAGCTGGGCTAGTGCTAGGTCCCAGTTGGTTGAGCATTTGCCTGGCATGCTTGAGGCCCTAGATTTGACTCCTAGTACCACTTAGGCCAGATGTGGTGTCACACACCCATCAAACCAGCCCTGCGTGGGGTGGAGGTACAGAGATTAGAAGTTCAGTGTCATCCTCAGCTACATAATGAGTTTGAGGCCAGCCTGGGCTACATGAGAATGGTTCAGGAAAAAAAAAATCCATCTTGTAATATACTTAAAAATAGCAACACCTACAGTTTACTGACTTAAAGACCACTCTGTCTCTTTGAGTCAAGTGAACAGAAGCCAGCATGAAGAAGAGAGGCTGGATTTACGTCTTTCTTAGTGCCGGTTGGGTCTGGCTGAGGGAAAGGTGACTAGGCTCACTCACCTGCTTCCCCTGCTCTTGCTCACTGCTCTCATAGTCCCAACTAGCTCCAGGGAGGAGCTCCCAGACTCCCACAGCTGCCAGATTAGGAAAAGGAGGACCCAAGGGCTCCCTGCTCTGACAGCTGGGGAAACCGAGGCACGGGGACAGAGCTGGCACTCTGGACTCTTTCTAGGACCTGCTGTTTAATGAGATTCACTGGCGGGAGGGCTGACCCTGAGTAGCTGAGCCTGATAGCAGCTGATTTGTCTGGGGAGTTGGGAGAAGGGACAGGACTGGCTGGCCCTGGGACAGCCCTGGGCAGGGGCAGGCAGGTGTCTGGTGTCAACACTCACTATCTGGTTATGGGCAATGCCATGTGCAGGCCCTCATGCCCCAAACCGATGCTCCTGGGAGGAGCCCTGTTCCCAGAAGCATGTCCCTGGACACTGCCGTCAGCCTCCAAGTTCACTTCCTGGTTAAATAAACATCTGTGTTAAATAGCCCAGTTGGGCCCCACCCAGAAGCAGCTTCGGAGGGAGAACCTGGGCCACCGAGCCTGGCAGGCCTCCCCGGTGAAGACACATCCATCATTGTGGAGTGCTAAAGCAGAGAGACCCGTGTGTCCCACCCTGAGTCTGCCCGTCTGGCAGGAGGGACGTGCAGAGCCATGCATGCCAGGGCCCTCCCAGAAGTCTGTCCCCGACGCACCGAGACCCTAACAATGGTGATGACGACAACTTCAAAAGTCTGGGAAGAGTGAAACCTCTCCCATCCATCACCATGTCCCTGCAGCGAGGGGCACACACCTTGTTTTTCATGTGAGGCAACCAAGGCGCCTGAACAACTGGCCCATGGTCACATGACTGCCCACAGCCTTGGGGAAGAGCCAGGCACAGCTCTATGGTGGCTGCCCTGAGGGTCAGGGAGTAGAAGGAGCTGAGTCTAAAGACACCAGCCTGACCAATCCTGGAATGCCAGCCCCAGGCAGGTGCCACGCAGGATCACTTGCCACCTAGAGTGAGCACAGGCGTGCATAGTTCACTGAGTGCAGATGGTCCCCCACTTACAGTGCAGTGGACTGACCTGGGGTATTTTGACTTAACAATGGGCTAATTGGGGCATCGAAAGCATTTATTTTGTTCAGTTTTGTCTGGAGACAGGGTCTCAACTATATTTCCCAGACTGGCCCCAACTGCTGGGCTCAAGTGATCCTCTTCCTCCGACTAGGATTTCAGGTACTTGTTACCACACCTGGATTAAATTCATCCTGACTTAACCATATCCTAGACTTAAGGTGGGCTTATCAGACACAACATGGGTGTCAGGGAAACATATGGACTCAGCCATGCCGGCTCTTTGCCAGGGCTTAGACACTGGAGCTGGGCCTAGGATGGAATACTGGGTAGGCAAAGGGTAGGAATCATTGGTGCCTCAGTTTCCACATCTGCAAAAAAAGATGGTGGAAGTAGCTGGATTCAGGGAGCTACTGAGTGTATATAGGTCAGAGCTGTGCTTAGCAGTTGCTGAGTGTCCCTACCTGGGAGGCTCAGAGAGGAGAAATAACACCCATGGGCACAAGGACAGGAAGAGGCAGGGCCCAGGATTTGAACCCAGGTCTTCTAACACCAGAGCAGTGGCTCTCAACACTGTGTGACAGGTGAATTACTGGCCTTGGGGGAGACTGAAGCCAGTTTCACTCTGTCCTCATTTTATAAGGGACAGACAGCTTTAAGTCTCTTGCCTACAAGATACCTCTGTCTGTGGATGCCTCGTTGTGTGTCCCCTAGGCTGTGAAGGCCTGCCCTGGCTAGATGCATCTTCCCTTGTGAGGGTTTCCCACCTGCTGGATTCTGTTAGAGCCTCTGCCTTGTGAGCCCAGCACTGGTCCTGCAGATGCAGATGGGATGTGAGTCGGTTGGTTCCCGTGAGAGGGAAGAGGCGAACAAGGATCAGAGGCTTCCCCAGGTCCCTCGGCTCTCTCTCCGTCTCCACACTCCAGCTGGAGGCTCCAGTGTGCCACAGAAAGGAGACTCACCCAGGCCAGCCTCTGCCCCGATAGGATGGCTGCCGTGACTTAAACTTCCAGGAAGTCATTAGGGACCGGCAGTTGGGGAAAGGCTGTGTTTATTTGGCACCTAATCTGTGCCAGACACTGGATCTGATTTTATCAGCATGAGACGTCTGCCTGGCAGCATCTGAAGATATTTTAGGTGTCACTTGGGATGGGGGTGTTGCTGTCTTCCTGCAGGCAGAAGCCATGCCCGCTGTTAATTATCCTAAGACACATGGGAAGTGCCTATGGCAAAAACCAACGCTATGACCCAAGATCAGAGAATGACTTCTGGTGTTCTCTAGGTTAGGCCCTGTGATGGTTAATATTGTGAACTTGGCAGGATCTAGAATCACTTAGAAACAAACTTCTGGGCTTGTCTGTGAGGGAGTTTCTAGGTTGGGAAGACCCAGTCTAGCTAAAAGAGTCGTTATCCCATGGTCTGATGTGAGCTGAACCCCAGTACTCATCTCTCTTGGCTTGGTGGCCATGGATACAATGTTTCCCCCACCCTGATGGACTGATTCCCTGAACTGTGAGCCAAAATAAACCCTCTGTTTTTAAGTTGCTTTTGTCGGGTATTTTGTGAGAGCAATGGGAAAAGCCAACAGTCCAGGTGCTTGTTACACAAGGGGGTGACCTCTGAACAGAGCCCTGAAAGAGTCAGCAAGTGGGGAGAGAAGAGGTAGGGAGACACACTGCAAGAGGATGGGAACGTGTGTGCAGAGACCCCAAGTCAGGAGGGCATCGTCAGGACAAATGCGTGGGGTCAGCGGGTGTTTCTTTGTATTTCAGTTGGAACACAGACACATGTGCTTGCTGGAGCCTCACAGTGCGCATGTGTTAGACACTTGGCATTGTGTGCATTTTGCAGAGAAGAAATTGAGGCCCAATGAGACTGAATGTTCTGTTCAATGAGCGAGAGCCAGAGGCAGGAAGCTGCTCGACTCCAGAGCTGTGTGTTAACCGTACACCATGCCTGCTGTAGGCAGGCCTCCAGTTTCTCACAGGTTGACCCAACAAGAGGCCTCTTGGGGTTAGAAACACCCAAGGTTTAACACCTAAGCGCATTTATAGGTTGCTCTGTCTGCACAGGGGAAACTGAGGCTCGCTCCCAGAAAGGCACTTGTATAGGATTGTACCCAAAGGCAGGCGTGGAGCTGAAACTGGAAATCAGTGTCCTGGCTGAGTGAGCTCTACCTCTCCAAGGGCCACCTGTCTCCAGCCACACCTGTGTTCCCTATACTCATCCTCTGCTTCATCATTTTTGCTTCTGGACCAATTGTCAGCAATGTCAACCATTTTTGGTAGGCATCAGGTTAGGGGCCAGATGGCTGAACTTGCCCCTGGCACCTTCCCCCACCCATCCTTCCTGTTTGTGGACAGTCGATGCATTCCCACAAACCTGGGGCTTGGCTGGTTAAACAGCTTTCCTGCTGAGGTCAGCCACAGAGAGAATGAGTTCCCACCATCACCTGTTCATTCTTTCACACAGAAGAGCCACTGTATGCCGAGCACTGGTCAGAGATGGAGTTCATGGTCCTTTCCTTTAGGGGAGACAGAACCATCTCTCATGGATAGCAGGCACAAGAGGAGAGTACCCAGGAAGTACCCTCTTGAGAAGGGGGCAGCTTAGGCATCTGGGGAAACTCCATGGAGGAGGCCAAGCCATGGCAGAATCTTTAGGGCTTCTTTTCTTCGAGGTTCTGGGAACGGAGCTGAGAGACATACTTCAGCCCTTGGTTTGTTGAATCGGGGTCTCATTATGCAACCCAGACTGGTCTGGTGCTCATGATCCCCCTGCCTCTGTCTCCTGGGTGCCAGGCTTATAAATGTGCACCACTTTGCCCACTAGTAGGGCTGAATCTTAAGCATGGCTGGGAGCTGGGCAGGGAGAAGAGGAAAGCCCTGGTGGAACAGTGTGTGCGTAAGTGAGCAAAAGAGGACTCCTTAGTACAGATACCACAGGTCGTCAGGACTGGTGGGATGGCGAGCTGGATTCCAGGCTCATGCCACCATGACTGGGACATTTATTGAGCCCTGTGGCAGGCACCATGCAGGGCATCTGCTTGGCAGCCTCCTGGGGTAGATACTCCTCCTACCCATGTGTATAGATGAGGAAACCAAGGTTCCGCGAGGGTACGTCACTCGCTGAAGTTCATATTGATAGTGACGAACACTCAGACCCACCTCTGACAGCGTGGTCATTTTCAGGGCTGTCCTTTCAGCTACCTACCCTGCTCTCACTGTTTTCTTCCCCCCCACAGGTTGAGGGACAGTCCAGAGCCCTTGTCATCGCTCAGGAGCTGCTGTCTTCAGAGAAAGCGTGAGTGCTCCAGCAGCCGCCCGTGGCTTGTACGCAAAGCCTTGCCCCTCCCACCTTGTCCAGGGTAGAGTTAATGCGGCGCCATCCCTCTTTCCTTCCACAGATACGTGCAGATGCTGCAGCACTTAAGCCTGGTGAGTTCATCATTTTGATTGTCGCTAACTAATTGTCCTGTTACAGGGCTGGACTCTGAGGGGCAGAAATCAGGGAGCCGACAGGGGGGACTACATTAACAGGCTTGGTGGCCGAGGCTCTGGGCCAGGCTTTTCAGGGAAGCCTTGTCTGCTGATGGATGTACTAGGCAGGATGACTCCCTGCCTGGGTAGGGTGGGAGCTCTGGCAGAAGGCACTGGGAGGGAGTTTGAAGATAGATGGGGATACTCAGGGCTGTCTGTGTGTGCTTGTTTCTGTGGTGCGTGGGGACAGAACCTAGGGCTTGCAGCATGCCAGGTAAACACTCCACCAGTGAGCCATGCCCAAGCTCTATGCATGTGCCTTATATTTGGGGCCTTATATGGATCACGATGTATCTGCACCATGGCAGTTGCTCAGGGAATCAAGAGGCTTTCTTAGTTATCCTGGCCACCTCCTCCCTAGGAGATCTCTGGCAACAAATGCAGGAAGAAATCAAATTGAGGGTGCAGAGGAATGACCATGATTATGGAGAATCTGGGCAGGCGTCCCTGAGGAGGTGGCTTCGATTCAGGCTGAGTCACAGGGAGGGTTGCACGCAGCGAAGATGAGGGAACTGGATGTATAGGCCCTGTGGCAGCTCTCCCAAGTGTCTAAGGATTCCCAGCCCCGCAGCAGTTCAGCCTTGATCCTTGGCTTCATCTGTTCAGCTCATAGAATGTCAGAGCCACCAGTGGTCACTGGTGGGCATTTGGGCAGGTAGTGATGTGTAGGTTCAGAGAAAATGACTGGGCCCAGGTCACATAATAACGGAGCCAAGGCAGACATGCGTTTCCTGACACACTCCACTATTCTCATGAATGATCCGCTCCTCAGGGCAGAAGACCAGAGGACCATCTCCCTGTGTCCTGTACCAAGCCAGGCCTCAGGGTGAACCAGTTAGAGATCATGCTGCTGTGGTGTCTCCATGTGAGCAGGGAGCACCTGAGTCTCCGAGTGGAGGACAGAACAGTCCTTTGAGTTAGCATGGGCAGCCGTTGGGGATTCCAGTTCCGTGTGTGTTATTAAGCCTGAAGTTCCCAGGGCTGAAGTACCCCAGTTCTCCTCCCCTTTCTCCTGAAAGGGTGACTCAGCAGGGCAGAGAAGAATGGACCCCTGAGTTCTGCTTCCTCCCGGCTCCTGCCTGACGGCCTCACATGGGCTGGGCGCTCTTGTTTTATGAGACATCGGTGCGAGTTTGCAGCGCTTCCTGCCAGGTGGAGAGAGGCTAAAGCTACTGGCAATCCACAGCGCCATCCCGGGCACGGGAGGGCCAGTCAATCAGTGCAGAAGCTGCTTTCTGGAACTGTGCTGCTGAGCATTTATCATCACATCAGAGCTGTGTGGACAGAGGTGGCAGAAACCTCGACGCACGGCTCCAAGCCAGGGATGCTGAGCTTGAACTATAGACTTCAGGATGTAGTACCCCAACCCAGGGGCTCATCCCACTCGCAAAGGTTGGCAAGTTCTTTACTCTGCTGGAAAGGTCCCCAAGGGCACCGTGCTGTGAGGAGGGGAGTGGTCTTCTGTTTTTCAGGCTTGGGATTCAACCTTATGCTTGCCAAATGGCCAGTAGAGCTAATGTGGGCGAAGCTGCGAATTCAAGTCATTCGGGTTGATTCCTGCCACTTGGGGACCTGGTTCTGGAAGCCTGTTGACTGGGGATTGTTTTTGTGTTTTTGAATATGTGTGAAGCAAGACAGAGAAGAGCATGAGCCTTTAAAGACCAATGTGGTCCACAAAGCCTGGAACATTGTTTTGCTGGGCCCTGACAAAGGTGCCCTCTTCTAACCTTCCGGGAGCCCGTCATCGAAGCTTCCACCCTCCTGCATGTTCCTTTCTATCCAACTAGATGGCTCTGGTGGCTCATCTCCCTGTCATCTCCACAGCACCAAATACCGTACCCACATAGCCATTCACCTCTGTTCACCCACTACTCAGTTCTCTATCAACTGTCTAAACACTGGCTCGCTGCTCTATCCGCCATCTACTCATCAATCCATCCTTCCTCCCATCCATCCATAAACCCACACACCCTTCCCTCTTCCCCTATCTACTCACCCATCCATCCACACACCCATCTCTTCCTTTATCTATTTATCTCCGAATTCAACCACGCTTGTCCCCTTCCCCATCCATTATCAATCCATCTTTCTGTGGATTTATTTATTCTCCCTAAATCCCCCGTTCTCATTCTGTCCCCCACCCCCACCTCTGAAATATCTTAAGCTACTTGGTTGCCATTGTTACTGAAATAGGCCTTGGAGCCCCAAAGATGAAAAAGGCTTCAGATTTGCTGCTCTTCAGTAGGTCTCAATGTGTGTGTGTGTGTGTGTGTGTGTGCGCGCGCGCGCGCGCCCTACATGCATGTATGTATGCTTGCATTGTGTGTGTGTATATACATGTGTATAGGCCTAAAATTGAGCCTTTTCCCATCTTTTATTTCTTAAGACAGATTCTCTCTTATTTATTGAGACAGGTTCTCTCACTGAACCTGATGCTCACCAGTCCTGGCTAGTCTTGCTAGCTGATTTGCCCCCCAGGGATCCCTTGTCTTCTGCTTCTCAAGGGCTGGGATTGCAGGGGACCATGGGAGCTGCTCATCTTTACCATGGATTCCAGGCTGTGCCAGGAGCACTTTACCCATGAGCCATTTCCCCAGCCTGCCGGGTCTCGTTTTTTGTGAAAAGAGAGGGTGGGGGTGGTGAGAAGGCGTACTTATATCACTCAGTATAAATAGAATTTGCACAGCTGTATTTGGGGGCAGAACCTACAGGGGCATGATGGGAAGAGGCTGTTCACGTTGGAATCCAGGAAGGCTTATAGGAGAGGTGCCGCAGAGGTGGATGTGGAAGGAGGGATTCTACCAGGTGCAGAAGGTGGGGTGGTTGGCCTGGGCAGGCGCACAGAGCCTGAAGATATGTGATGTCGGATCACGTATCAACTGTGTAGTTAAAAGTGGCTCTTTCACAGAGGCAGGAGGCCAAACCAGGGCTTGGGGAAGGACCCAAACCCAAGATTAGCAGGTTGCAAAGCCCCCACAATGCCAGGTGAGGGCTTGTGCTTTTCCTTGTATGTGATGAGTTGGTGTTTTGAAGAGCACTGGGTCTCTGATAACCTTTGTTTCTGATTTCCTATTTAAAATTGTTTTTTTCACCTATTGGAAGTTTATAATTCCTCCCAGGGTCCCTCCTCTGGACAGAGGCTCTCCAGACTACCAATGGGGAGCGAATGGGGAGTGGCTTCTGTCAGGTCCCTGGGGACAAGTCCTGGAACCTAGAAGAACTGGTGTCGGGCCCATCAACCTCTTGGCCCCTTCTACAGATTCCTTGTACCACAGCTTTTCTCTCTGCCTTCTGGATGCCTTTAAAGTGCTGTGGGGTATCCTGCAGCCTCTACGTCTGCTTTTCCATTGGCTCTCAGCTTCCACGGCTTGATTGCCGGTGTCTTCTCTTCATTCAGCCCAGGGGTCACCAGGGAACAGGACTCAGTGATGTGGAGTAACATGCTACTGTGCTCACAGACCCTCAGTGAAGTTCCCACGTCATCTCTCCCACAGACTCTCAGTGAAGCCCCCTGGCCATTTAGCTTTCAGACCCTCTGTTCCAGAGACTTTCTCAAGGCTTGGTGGGGGACTCATCTCTGCTTGGCAACATCTGGGCCTTCACGTGGAAGATTCAAAGACCAGTCGTACCTTGATGGCTGGGGACTGCAATCTCCTGTAACTGTCTTCTCTCGCACATCTGGTGGCAGATGGTAGCTACTATCTGGGGCCTCTGCTGGGCCTATGGCCAGCAAGCTTACCTATGGCCTCTCCCTGTGGTCTCCAAATAGGCTAGTCTGGGCTTCCTCCCAGCCGGTGGCTGGGTGCCAAGAGTGATTGTCCCAGGAGAAAGCTGGGAGGAAGTGCGTGCCATTTTTATGACCCAGGCTTGGAAGTCACGTAGCGCCACTTCCACCATACTGCTCTAGTGGAGACAGTTGTAGAGGTCCGCCCAAGTTCAAGGGCAAGGACTAATCTCTACTGTTCAGTGGGAGGATTATCAAGCACACATTTCATAAATATCCTGTAGGAGATACTGTTATGGTCATTTTTTGGAAAACATAATTCACCATAGACACCTTTAAAAAAATAACTTTGTGTCTCTTAGGAACTGTGTTTGACTTCTGGCAACAAAACTTCAACTATGGCAGCTTAAATAACGTAGAGGTTATCCTCATGTGGAGTAAATCCAGAAGGCAGTGTTGGGGGCTCCTGTACATCTCAGAAACTGCATGCATTTCAAGGGGTCCTCATTAACTTAGATAGCTGCTGTGGCCCTAACCTTCCTATCCATATCTCAGGCAGAAAGGAAAAGAAAAGGAGAAAAGCTGAAGTTTCTGACTCCCAGCTGGAGTTTGTTCCTTTGAAGATGCCTTGGGTACCACTGGGCAGCTTCTTCCCCTCACATGCGACTTCAGGGGGAGCCAGAACAGAAGGAGTCAATGGCCAAAGCCAAGTGCAGCTCAGTGGCTCTGCTTCTTTGTCTTTATTCTGGAGCTCAAGTGGGGAACGGGCAGTGGGTACCCTAGAAAAGCCCTTCCTGTTCCCAGTCAGCTAGGCGGGGGTCTTCTGCTCTACATACATGGGGAACTGTGGGTAGGCAAGAAGAGGCTCCTGCAGGGCAGGGCTTGGGCAGTTTTTGCTCCTGTCAGCATTTGACAGCAGCCAGGATCAGCAGCATACATACAGGCAGGGCCAGGAGCAGGTGGACCCCCAGTGCTATCAGGTCACAGGTCACACAGCTCTGGTGTAGACCGAGGAAGCGGGTGTTGTGCCTTAAGGAAAAATAGCAGGTTTCAGGCTGGGGAGATGGATCAGTGGTTAAGAGCAGTTGTTGCTATTGCAGAGGACCCTGGGTTAAATTCCCAGGACCCACATGGGGGTTATAACTGTCTGTACCTTTAATTCCTGGGGATCCTGTGCCCTCTGCTGGCCTCCTTGGGCACTGCATGCACATGGTACACAGACTACCAGCATTCGTATGCACACAATAAACAGAAACCTTGAAAGAAAGGGAGAGAAAGGGCAAAAAAGAAAATAGCAGGTTCATGAGAAGGCAGCAGAGATGAAATTGCAGTTCAGGAGAGTCAGCGGCTCACAGCCACAGGCAGCCACGAGAGACCCAAAGTGGAAGAACAATAGGAGAGACAGCCATCACATACAGTATAACCAGGGACTGAAGGAAGAGGGACAGATCCTTCAGGCCTTCCGTTGCCAGAATATTAGGAGAGTTGCCACATGATGGATGCTATGGGCAGCATGATTGATTGAGTCTTGAAGGGAGGGAGGGAGAGCCTTCAATTCCATAGGACAAGGGGAGTTTCTGACTCTCACAGATTTGAGATATGTGTGGTGGGAGGTAAATTCCAAAACCCCCTCAAACCAGCCGATGTGTGACAGGTCACAAGGCACTGATAAGTTTAGCTGTAGCTCAGGGGTGTCTTGGGTCTGGACAGTAGGAAAGGGTAGACCTTGCAAGCAGATGCTGGGGGTAGAGAGAGAACTCAGCTCTGAGAATTGTAAGTTCACAGTAGCTCTTTGTACTTGGCCCTGAGAGAGAGACTGCAGGGGGTGGGGCCTGACTCTGGGGCCTGGCTCTGGGGACAATGAGCATCACACCTCTGATCTATAATCTGACAGTGGGGGATTTTCAGCCCGATGGCAGCAGCTTGGGTATTGGGATTCCCCGGCTTCTGTCAGTGATAGCCCCTGGCTCCGTATATCTAAGACCCTTCGCTCTTAAGGTCACCACTACTGCTGCCACCGCCACCACCACCACTGTGATTGGTCACCCCCACCGCCCCTTCCAACCGCTGCTCTGTTGACACGCTTGCAGGCAATGTGCAGCTCCAGGTCCTGCCGCCAATCCCGTGGCTCCATCTCTTCTGCTGCCGTTGAAGCCCAAAGCCAAGGATGCCTTCAGAGCTCCACCATTTCTGGGGCTCAGCCTCACTGCCCACTCCTCTGTGGCGACAGGGGCCACTGCTGGCTGGGTACTGCCTCTCTCTGCCTTACAGATGGGGCATCATAGGAGGGCATTTCTAATGGCTCTCCAGTGACCCGAGCAGCCTGTTTCTATCATTGTGTTCACACAATCACACAGCGCTGTTCCTTTCACACCCGTCACAGCAGTCTGTAAACCCAGGGAAGGTTCTCGCTCTCTGGTGTGGCGGGAAAGTGTTCATGAGGCTTGGAATTGGAAAAGTCTTTGGTAAACTTTAAGACACAAATTCAGACGGTTGCGGCTGTGGCTGCATGTTCAGGATCTCAACTTCTGCAACCCCAGCCATCCCACGGCTTCCTCGTGGTGTCTGTGGGGTGCTTGGTGCTTGGTAGGCTGGCAGTTTGACTGACAGTCCTCTGCTCAAGGTGGCCAGGACACTGGAAAAGAGCCCACTGCCAATCAGCGAGTCGAAGAGTCCATCTCCCAACATTTTGTTTGTTTCTAGGGGAATAAACATCAGCAGTACTTAAAATATGAACTTGCTGCAAGCATTAATAACCATGTCTAGTGTGTTTTTGACAATGCCCACTTCCTGCCCAACACCCCGAGGACAGGTGGGCCCCCCCTTACCTCTCTCATCCCCCAGGGTGGTAGCTTAACAGACAGCTTCCTCCTTTCTCCCGCTCGGCCCCACAGCCACGGCGATGGGCAGGAGACTCTCCAAGGGCAGGCGGCCAGACATCCCTCTCCTGTGCGGCCTTACACTTCATCCTATTATTGTCCCTCGTACCTTCCTGGCTGGCAGTTCCCCACCCCACGCACTTATTGACCCGTTCCAGTAGGTTTTCATTTCACAGGCTTCAGAAATGTTGTCTGGCTCGAGCCTTCCTTCACGGCACAGTATTGTTTGCCTTCCTCCTGTTTGTGCTTCCCAGACTCCTACCGCTGCTGGTTTCCTGGTTTCTGTGGTGGGAAGATGCATTTCTCTGGCGCCATAACACATCGGGTTATAGCCCAGCCCAAGGCCACCATGGGCCGGGGACTGCTCCGTGTGCGCTTGTTTCGGGTGTGTTCTCCGCTCTCACCTCTTTTCTGGTACTGTTACTTGAGTCCTCTGAGGTCAGTGCATTTGTAAGTTTCTTTCTCTTGTTGGGGCTTCTGTCCTGTGTCTGTCTCATGGAGAGTGGGCAGCCTGAGAGGAAGCAATGCCTAGAGGGAACCCCATGGACATAGGGTGGGGACACACTGAAGTATCCAGCCCAGATTTCCAGGTGTAGGGGAGAGGCGTCTCGGAGGAAGGTCTGTCCGGTACCTCGGGAAGGAAGGCTTGCTCCCGCAGAGTCATCGGCATGTGCCCAGGCCCAAAGGCCAGCTGGGTCTAGCCTGGTTGGGAATTGAGAGAAATTCAGCCAGGTGGAGGATGTTATGAGCAGGAAAACTGAGAAAGCTGAGGCCAGCAGAGAAGGGGGAAGGGAACCAGCCTCTCGACATGAGGCTTGATCTCAAGTATCTGAGAGACTAGGCTGCTGGTGACTCTAGAAAGAAGTGCTGTGGCATGCTGGGAAAGGCCAAGGACTGTGTTCCCTTGGTGACCAGCTATGAGGTGAGGGGCCAGACTGATCCCAGATGGTAGGGGGATGGGTCTCTGCAGTGGCCATGTGAGCAGAGCAGACTCTATATGAGGTGAAGGACTCCACAAGGCCCAAGTACAAGTGGGCACCAGCCATGCCTGGAGAAGTGGGCATGGCCTCCCCATGGAAGACATGGGTAGGACAGGGTTAGGGTACACTGGGCAGGATGGAGGTTTTGACAGAGGCTACAGGGAGATCTATGATTAGGATTTGTGGGTCCTCCCAGTATACCCCAAACTAGAACACTGTCCCCTCTCCCAGGTGGTGGGAACTGCCGTGAAGCATGGGTAACCTCCTGGACAGGGCTGACCTCTCAGAGGGCTCCAGACAAACTCAGGGTCTGCAGGGCTCTGGGGCCGGCACATTTATAAATTTACCTATCAGCATGTGGCACTGTCTGCCCCACCCATCCCCCACCTGTTCATCCAGCCAGCTCCTCCTCGGGCAGTCAGTGTCCAAGGTGACAGGCATGGCAGGGTCCGTGACTGCTGTGTGCCAACTCTTCACACATCGTCTCATTTTGTTGCACACCGTATGTACTTAAGAGATAGAAGGGTACAGGCCCAGATTCTGTGTCTCAGAGAAAGGGAATGACTTTTCCTGGGTCACGTAGCTGGGGTGAAGTAATGCCAGGGGTTTTTGACTTCAGAGCCCTGAGAGGGAAAGAGGTCACTGTGATCTGGAGAAGTGGTGCCTGGGAAGACTTTGTGAGGAGATGGGTCTTGCCCAGTAGAAAGTAGGGACAAACTTTACAGCAGGGGTGGGGAGTGGGGGGGGGGCAACTCCTGAGGGAAGAGTATGGGGCCATTGGGCCACCTAGGAAATCTCTTCATGTAGTGTGTCAGGTCTCTCAAAGGGACTCAGTGCCCTGATGACTCCGCTGGGCAGGCATAGGGAAGGGAGTTGAGGAAGGATGGCCTGGTGGGTTGAGTGGCAGTGGGAAGTTCAAGGGACCAAAGGTTAAACCAGACAACTTCCTCAACTGACTGTGGCTGTCCCCTACTAATCTTGCCTCCCTCTGTGGACACCATTAAGAAAATTCTGTTGTTTTCGTTGTTGTTGTTGTTGTTTTGAGACAGGGATCTCACTGTGTTGTTCAAGCTGCCCTTGAACTCGTGATCCTCCTGCCTCTGCCTCCCAGTGTGAGCTCCACTGCACCCTGCTAGGAGATACGTTTTAACTGAGAGGAAGGGGAGTCCTGTCTTCTGGGTCTTGCTGGCTCCCTAAGGCATAACGAGCTCTCTGACATCTTGCGGGTTTCTGGGGCACACATTTTGGCTCCATGGGGGACCATGATTGCTCTCCTCCTGGTTAACAAGGAATGAAGCAGGGTCCATGGAGAGACCCATGGAGAAGGCTTGGGCCTGGGCAGGTGTTATTGTCTCCTGTATGTTCATGTTACCCTTCCCCCATGACCCTGATCTCCGAGGAAGGAGATGATTTTTGGAGGGTTTGGAATCGAGGCAATAAATGAAGGAAGGAAGGAAGGAAGGAAGGAAGGAAGGAAGGAAGGAAGGAAGGAAGGAAGGAAGGAAGAAAGAAAGAAAGAAAGAAAGAAAGAAAGAAAGAAAGAAAGAAAGAAAGAAAGAAAGAAAGAAAGAAAGCATTCCAACTTGGCCCCTATCCCCCAGGGGACTCAGAGAATTGTTTGCCTTTAAAAATATACTTGTAGCTTGCCTGTCGTTAGTGAACTAATCTTAACAAAAGAGCTCACGTATGTGTGCAAGAGAGGCAGACACTACTTCCATCATCCCAGATTTCCTGTCCCTACCAATGATAGCAGGCCACCAGGGTATGTGCATTAATGCTTCTGGCCATCTAGTTTGTCTTGTCTATAAATGTGCCTGTTCTGAGCACTTCGTTTAAATGGAATCTTAAGCTATGGTCTTTGTGGTCGGCTTCTTCCCACTAGCAAAAGCTGTCAAGGTCCACCCATCTTTGCATGTATTGGTCCTTCATTCATTTGGGGCTGAGTAATATTCCTTTGTGGGTGTAGCACAGTCTGTTTATGCCTTTACCCGAGGATGGATATTTGGATTCTTGCTGGTTGTGTGGAATGGTAAGCTGCAGGAAGCACGTGTGTTTGCAGTTCTCTTGGGCTTATACCCAGGAGTATGACTGCTGGGTTTCACGGTGACTCTAACCTTTTGAGGAGGCTGCATGATTTTTCCTAGAGTCTAGTTCCATTCACCCTGGATAAAGAGGGCAACAATAAGCCAAAGAAGCTATTTCATCGTCTAAGACCTCAAGTCCTGCTTGAGGCACCAATGAGTTTGTTAGAGATACTTACAGGAACATGGCTGACTCAAGGTCAGCTGCATCACTAAAAACTCCCACCTGACAGGGGCGGTGAACCGCTTGCAGACAGCTTTACTGTGGAAGAGTCTCCTCTCCCTGGCAATCATTTACAGCTTTCCTGTGGCTTGCATAGCCCTGGCTCTGCTCTCTTGAGTGTCCTGAGTCTTGTTTCTTGAGTTTCGGGAGCTGTGTGAGCCTCCTGCCGGAAGCAGTGCCTCAGTGTGTGGGATGCAGGTGCACACCCTCATGCCACCAGGGCTCCGCATTCTCTACTCCTTGCAACACTGGTTACTGTGAGGCTGTGACAGCTAGCCTGGCAGGTGTGGGGCACATCTCTGTGGTTGGTTTTGCATGTTTCCCTGAGGACACATGATACCACGTGTCTTTTCTTTGGAGACCTGTCTTCTCAAGCCTTTGCTCAGTTTTCTGCTGGGTGGTTAGTCCTTTTTTTTGTAACCTGTAAATAATCCTATTATCAAGCGTGTGATTTACAAATATTTTTTCTCTGATTCTTTGGGTCTTCTTCACTCCCTTTTGAGGTTCCATCCATCCATCCATCCATCCATCTGTATTAGGTGGAACCCAGTATCTTACACATGCTTGTCAAGTGCTCTATCACTGAGCTACATCCCAGCCCTCGTCTTTACTCTCTTGACACTGCCCTTTGAAACACAGTAGTTTTGTTTTGTTTAATTTTGATGTTGTCACACTTTATCTGTTTTCTTTTTTTTTTTCTCCATGTGGTTTTGGAGCCTTGTCAGGAAGGTTCACTCACTGCTGTGTGCTCTTTGTAAACTGAATGGTTTTGTTCTGAAGTCCTTGGAGCTGTCTTTCGTGTGGTGTAAAGAACTCAGACTTCGCTTTCCATATGTGGCCATCCAGCTGCCCAGAACCTTGTAGGACTGAGCTTACCTGATGAATCTTTTGCCCCCTTATTGACAACCACTTAATAGAAGTAAAAGGGAGTTCTGGGTCCTCCA
Source organism: Peromyscus maniculatus bairdii (assembly GCF_049852395.1). Classification (NCBI taxonomy): domain Eukaryota; kingdom Metazoa; phylum Chordata; class Mammalia; order Rodentia; family Cricetidae; genus Peromyscus; species Peromyscus maniculatus. The sequence continues at coordinate 114,303,815 of NC_134854.1, forward strand.
TGATGCTCCATTGATCTGTGTTTCTGTCTTTAGAACTCATAGTAAATTTTGAAGCCAATAAACATGAGTCTCTGAGCTGAGTGTGATGGTGCACACCTCTAATCTCTGCACTTGGGAGACCGAAGCAGGAGGATTGCTAGTATTGGGCAAGAAACCCTGTTTTAACAGCAACAACAAAAGCATGTTCCTCCAATATTTTTGTCCTTCTAGATTGTCTTAGCTGACACAAATCTAATGAGTTTTAAGACTGGCTCAGCATTTTCTGCCTGTAAAATGGAAACTGGGATGCTGTCAGAGACTGAGACAAACCTGTGTCAAGTGGGGGAGAGCCAACATCAGAAAAGTGGTCACAACTGAGGGAGGGCTGTCTCTATATGCTCTTAGGTCCTAGTTCATTTCTTTCAATGGTGTTCTGTGTTTTCAGAGTTCAAGTTTTGTGCTGTTTTTGTGCGATTTATTTTTTAAATATTTTATTCCCTTTTATATCATTCACATTCTAAATCATTTTCTTTTTTTTTTTTATCACAATCTCTTTTACATGACTCCATTCCCTCTGTCCTTGGAGCTTGCTCAGGATACTCAGAATGTATACGGAATATTTGCTGAATGCTTAAGATGAGGTTTCTAGCATGCCTTCCTCCCTGGGGATGGCTACTGAGACCCTGTGGTGATGCCCAGCGATAGAGGCAGCAAAAACCTTTCCACAGGAGATGGCCAGTGCAGCACTCTCTGGTTCCATTAAGAACAGGTGTGAGTACATTGTGATTGTCTTGCTGATGGCTGTTCTGTCCTGTAGATGGCCATCTTGTCCTGCAGGTGGCTACCCTGCCTGTTGGGACTGAGCCACTCAGTGAGGATTAATTACCGTGCAGGAAATGATTACAGAACTGTTAACCCCGGAAGCTCCCCCGGCGGATGCTGTGTATCCCACTGTCTGTCTGTCTGTCCTTGCCGTTTTCCTTTCTCTCCTTCCCTCTTTGCTCTCCATCCGTCCTCACCTTGTCCTACCTCTCTTTGACCCCGCTATGTGGTGCTTTTGGGTGTGAGCCTCACAGTGACAGGATCCCGATCTTGGCTTCCCCAGCCTCATTCTCCTTTCCTGTTCAATAGCGGCTGTGTGGTTCCCCAAAGGGAATGAAGCTCCTCCCACACTAGGGTGCCTCTGGGCTCCAGAAAAACAGCAGACAGCAAACCATGTGTGGTCCCATGCTCTAAACACAGACCATCTTAAGTGTCATAACTGTGGGTTCTCCCAGCCTGCAGGGGACACCTTCCAAGCCTCCAGTGGATGCCTGAAACCCTACAGGGCATCCATCCATCCTATACATACTGCTTGTTCCTGTGCTTGTTCCCCACGATGTCATAGTTAGCATCAGCTGCCAACTTGACACACCTGGGAAGACGGAACCTCAGCTGAGGAATTACCTCCTACAGATTGGCCTATAGGCCAGTCTGTGTGGCATTGTCTTGATTAATGATTGATAGGGGAGGACCCAGCCCAGTGTGGGAAGTGCCACCCCTGGGCAGGTGGTCGGGGTATATAAGAAAGCAGTCTGAGAAAGCCATGAGGAGCAGGCCAGTAAGCAGCATTCCTCCATAGCCTCTGCTTCAGTTCCTGCCTCCAGGTTCCTGCCCTAACTTTCCTGGATGGTGGACTGTGAGCTTAAGTTGAAAGAAACCCTGTCCCTCCCAAGTTGCTTTTGGTCATGGTTTTATCACAGTAACAGAAAGGAGACTTGAACAGGTGACAAAGCCCGGTCCTCCAATCGTACATGGCAAGAGGTAGCAGCAGCTGATACTAAAATAATAAGAAAAGTTATGAGTTTCCTCTGACCCCTCTTTCTTCTGGGGCTGTGAGCTAAGGGAAGAAAATGAGAGAGGTGGTTGTCAGGCTCCTTCTTCCCTCGGGCTAACTGGACAAGAGGGGAAGTGGGAGCACTGCATATGGGGACGTACACAGACTCCTCCTCGGCCTCTGTGAGTTTCCACTTTGGTACTCTTAAACTTTGGGGTCACAGACACCTGCTGTAGCTTTTCCTTTTAGTGTGTATGTGTGTAGTGGGGGGGGGGCATGTAGCCTAGACTGGCCTCAAACTCTGTATAGCTGAGGATAACCTTGAACTTCTGATCAAGGTTCTTGATTTTTATTTTTACTGTGTCTTCTATTTTTAATATTATACGTGTGTGTGTGTGTGTGTGTGTGTGTGTGTGTGCATGAGTGTGTGTGTATTTATATACACTCATGTCACTGCACACATATGGAGGTCAGATAACAACTTCTGGGAGTCAGTTTTCTTCTTCCAGTCTGTGGGTCTCAGGGATTGAACTCGTCATACTTGACAGCAAGTGTTTTAACTCACTAAGCCATCTCTTTGGCCCTGTTGTGGCTTTTTGTTTGTTTTGTGGGGGGTTGGTTTTTCGAGACAGGTTTTCTCTGTGTAGCTTTGCACCTTTCCTGGATCTCACTCTGTAGACCAGGCTGGCCTCGAACTCACAGAGATCCGCCTGGCTCTGCCTCCCAAGCACTGGAATTAAAGGCGAGCACCACCACCACCCGGCCCTGCTGTGGCTTTTTAAAGCTGTTTTTGAAAACAGTGCCGCACTTGAGCGTCTTCAAAGTTGGAGAACTAGAAAGCAAGGACTATGCGTTTCCTTAGCGAAGGAATCACCAACTGATTCCCTGTCTTGTAGACAAAGAGCGCTGGCCAAGTCACCACAGCATGACACTGCTCTGTGTGAACAATAGCGAAGACAGCCCTGTAGCAAGTGGGTACGAGCTGGCCTTCCTGATCCACAGGTGACAGTGTGGAGCCAATGACATTGGCCTCAGCTCTTGCAGCTGCCTCTGTTCAGGTCAGGGCTCTGGAGCCTCAAGGGCCCTCCCCGCCCGGTGCATAACAGGCCTCTGGGGTTGCAGGATTTCCATGGAGCCGTCCTGAGGGCCTTGGAGGACATAGAGCAAGAGGGCAGAGAGCCACTGGCCCAAGAGGAGCTGCGGCAGGGCCTGCGGGAGCTCCCAGCTATCTGCGACCTTCACCAGGGCATCCTGGAGAACCTGGAGCAGAGGCTGGGGGATTGGTGAGCAGCCTGGGGTCCCATACCCCACTTATGCCACCTGGGGTGGTGGGGGGGCAGACAAAAACCTCCACAAATACAAAATGCTGTCTCCGGGTGAAAAACAGGGAGCCCGGCGAGAGGTGGTAAGTTGTGTGCCCCAAGTCAAGTGGCCTCCAGAACCCTTCCTTCCTCTCAGCCTTTGTTAGTCCCGAGGCTGACTTTTCGCTCTCTGTCCTCTCTCTAGCGGTGGGGAGGGCCAACAGCAGGTGGCCGACATCTTCCTGGCCCGCGAGCAGGAATTTGAACACCATGCCGCACACATCCTGCAGTTCGACAGGTACCTGGGGCTGCTCGCTGAGGCTTGCCTGCTCTCACCCCGGCTGGCCACCACCGTCCGGGAATTTGAGGTGGGTACCCCAGGTCTTTAGAGACCCTGCTTTAAGGATGTTGTGGGGCCCAGGCAAAGGGGACATGGAAAGACGTTAAGAGAGGAAAATGAGATACCCAAAAGGACCGAACTGGGCAGCAGATCGGGAGACCCAGTCGGGGGTTAGAAGGGCCACCCCACAAGAGGGGAACCCAGGACAGAGTGACCCCTGTTGGGCAGTGGGTGGCTAGGATGTGGGAAGAAACTTAGAGCTAATTCTGTCGTTTCTATCAACCACACTGAGGCCCAGCCAGAGGGCAACCAAGGAAATGACCAGCATTGGTCACAAACTGGAAGCCTAGCTCCTGGGTGGGCAAAGGGGAGCTTGTCTCTGTTACTAATGTTGGGAACAGAATAGGGCCTCAGAGGAGTGAGTTACCGCGCATGACCTTGAACCCAGAGGGATGACCCAAGAGGGTTTCCGGGTAGAAGACAGCCTGGGTCTGACAACGTGGGAGATTGCAACTGGTCGGGAAGCGGAATGAAGTGTGTCTGTGGGTGGTGGGGTCTCTGATGGCATCTCTCCTCCCTTCTCAAAAGCAGAAGAGTTCACAAGGGGGCGGCCAGAGCATGAAGCATCGTATGCTGCGTGTCGTCCAGCGCCTCTTCCAGTACCAAGTGTTGCTCACTGGTGAGCCATTAGGGTCCCGGTGGACTGAGGTGGGGTAACGTGGGAATAAGGACTTCACTTCGTGCTTATAAGCAGGAAGATGGCACAGCTCCAGATTCCCAGGACCCCACAGATTCATATACACTGCCACCACCACCACCACCCCTTCTGGCCACCTTGGAGACCTTGCTTCAGTGGTTCCTCCTGTCCCCAAACACAGAAACCTAGTGACACTCTCACTGTGTATTTTCTAATTCAGCTGACGTCTTGCAAAAGCTGCCTTCTTAGGCCCCCTCATGGTGAGAAGAGTGGACATTTTCCACCTCAGGCTTGCCGACATCCTGTGGCTTTGCTGCATGCTACTTCTTGTCCCTCCCAGCTCTGCAACATGCTGTCCAGTCTCCCTCCCACCTCCTGCCTTTTGGCCGCTCTGGCTGCCTCTTCTCTTTGGCAGTTACCAGTTACCAGTTACCAGTGGGTAACTGTCTTTACCACTGTTCTATTGCTGTGAAGAGACACCATGACCAAGACAACTCTTATAAGAAAAAGCGTATAATTGGGGACTTGCTTATAGTTTCAGAGGTTAATCCATTACCATCATGGTAGGGAGCATGGGGCGAGCATGGCAGGTGTGGTGATAAAGTAGCTGAGAACTAGATACTAATCCGCAGGCAGGCAGGCAGGCAGACAGACAGACAGATAGAAAGACAGAGAGACACTTGCCTTGGTGTGGAGTTTTGAACCCTCAAAGCCCACCTTCAACAACAAACTTCCTCCAACAAGGCCACACCTACCCCAGCCAGGCCACACCTCCTAATCTTTCTAATTCTTCTCACATAATGCTACTCTCCGGTAACCGGGCATCAAACATACGAGCCTATGGGGCCATTATTACTCTAATCACCACAGAGACCTCACAGGCCCCAGGACTAGGCCCTCTCTCTCCCCTTCCCTCTGCCTTGCAGACACCCTGCCTCTGTGCTGAGCTCCACACTCACGGGCCACAGCCTCCCACATAGACTCAGGCCCCATCCTGTTTCTGAGGCTCCCGTGAGTGTCTTTCTGACTCCCTTTGCAGAATAGGGCATGTGCAGTTTGAGGGGTCACAGGGAAATTTTGCTGGGGTTGAGGACTAAAGAATCTACACCTTCAGCCGGGCTGTGGTGGCGCACGCCTTTAATCCCAGCACTCGGGAGGCAGAGGCAGGCGGATCCCTGTGAGTTCGAGGCCAGCCTGAGCTACCAAGTGAGTCCCAGGAAAGGCGCAAAGCTACACAGAGAAACCCTGTCTCGAAAAACCAAAAAAAAAAAAAAAAAGAATCTACACCTTCAGTTCAAGAAGTAGCCGCTGTGCCGTGCCTGAGTACCAGACCTGTGCTGAATGCTGCCAATGGCAGCAAATGACAGTCAAAATGGAGAGAGAGAAGACTATGAGAAGCCATGGGCTTAGCATATGCCAGGCCCTGGGTCTGTCCCTAGTACCAATGATTTTATATCCAAGTATGCAAATTCATATTAAAATATATGAATACATAACATCCATGTTGAGAATGCTACCGAAAAAGCAAGTAGGTTACAGGACTAGGAAGTAATGGCTAAGGTGTTAGATGTGGCAGAGAAGACCTCTCCAAGGAGGTGACGTAAAACAAAGGTGTGAGCAAAGGAAGAACATGAGCTATGTGAAGCTCTAGAAGAGGTTACAAGTAGAGGGGCCCTAGGGTAGGAACATGCTCAAGGGGTAGCAAGACTGCCTGTATGGCCAGACTTCAAGGAGCAAGGCAGAAGGTGGGTATCAGGGGTAGGGCCATATCAAGAGGTAATATCCCCCATCCTGGAATATAGACCCAGAGCTGGCCCAGCTGGGTGTATTCTGCATATGACACTTCTGGGGGATCTACCAGATTCAAGTCTTTTGAGATGACCTCTACCATCCTTAGCTGTGGGAGCCTGAGGGCTCTGTCCAGCAGAGGAAAAGGAAGTCATGGAGTTGGGGGATCTGAGAAGGATGCTTTCAGATGTTCACAGCTCCCTTAACCACACCGTGCTCCCTCTTAGGCCCTGCCAGGGTGGACCGGCTGTAATACAGGGCTGTGTGGCTTGTCGTTGCTCTTAACCTTGCAACAGACAGCGAGTACTTTCTTGTGTCTGTATCCCAGAGGTGTGCCATACCAGGTACATAGCAGATCATGAATAGATAGGGGTTGAATGAGGGAGTGACTGGTGGTGGTGGCCAGGACACCAAGAGGGTCCTCGTCTCGGGGTGGACTGATGTGGTGAGAATATGGACACTCCATTCTTGTGGATCTCTTCCCTCTCTAGAGAGGGGAGGTCAACCGTGGAAGACAGGAGGCCGCCTTACTGGTAGAACTGACTATTGTCTCTCCCTCTCCCTCCAGACTATTTAAACAACCTGTGCCCAGACTCAGCCGAATATGACAACACTCAGAGTAAGTCTGGAGACACCCCGGAGGGAGCTACACCCCCTGATTTGTCTCTATCCACCACCCCTCAAGTCTACACCAGTGTCCCGTGTAGACATGGAGCAGGCCCAGCTGGCTGTATTCTGCATATGACATCTCTGGGTTGTCTGCCAGACTCCTCAAGTCTCTAGAGATGACCTCCACTGTCCTTAGCTGTGGGAGCCTGAGGGATCTGTCCAGCAGAGGAAGAGAAGGTCGTGGAGCTGGGGGATCTAAGAAGGATGCTTTAAGATGTTCACGGCTCCCGTAGCCACACCATGCTCCCTCCTGGGCTGGTGCCTCAGCCCCTACCAGGGTGGACCCACTGTAATATAGTCAGCAGCCAGGGAAACTGAGGAAGTCATGGAGGAGCTGGGGTTAGGCTCATGACCTGATGCTGTAGTGGGAAAAACTGGTGCCCGCCACAGGTGAGACAGAGAAGGCACACAGCCAAAGAAGAGGTAAGGGCTGTGGAAGCTGGACTAGACCTCATAACGCTGCCATCTGTCCTTTGTCCCCCAGGTGCTCTGACTCTCATCTCTAAAGTGACAGACCGTGCCAATGAAAGCATGGAGCAAGGGGTAAGTCCAGCCATGGCTTCTTCTCTGGGGTAGAGACTCCAGGACCTGCTTCATCCTGCTCATCTGCCTTTTGCTACCCCATTGTCCATCTCCTGGGGCTCTGCAAAGAGCCTTGGGTTCTGGCCTGACATTTGCTGTATGGCCTGTGTGTTCCTCTTTGGGCCTCTGATTCCATTTGAACTGTGAGGGGTTATCGACTTGCACAGACTTGATAGACAGTGCCACTTCCCACAGTCTTAGTAACTGACGTGCTCCACTCCTAGGAACACCTCATATCTCCAAAGTCAGAATCACTGGTCTGCTGGGTGCCTGAGCTCTGGGTATACATCTGCTTATGATGGCATGTATCCTGTTTGTTGGACACCGGTTGGGTGTTTTCTGGTTTCTGCTGAGGATGTCAGTCTCTCTTCCACATCCCAGCTCTACCTGAGTAGTTTTTATGGTCATCTGTATCCACATATTCACCAGGCTGTTACCACACTAGAGCTGTGTGTTGAAAATGAGCCAGAGGCCGAGTCTTAGCTTAATGGGAAAATTCAGCAATCCATTAGTCATGTCTTTCACTGGCATAGAAGGGGATGATAGTGGTGTGTGTGCCAAGGCAGTGCTCAGCAGCTCTGCTATAGCAGATGCACAGAGAACCCACACAGAATAGGAAATGGCATCTGGGGACATTACCTAAAAGTCAGGCCTTGAGCTCTTCAGAACAGTGACCATGGAGGCAAATAACCATAGTTAATGGTTAGTGAGAGAGGAGGGGCTAAGGGTTCAGAGGATGGAGTGTCCTGAAGCTAGGGTTGGAGGAGGTAGCATCACTTCTGATAATAGGACCTGCTGTGGAGGGTCCTCAAGCATGTACATGTTGATGAGAAGACAGGGAAGGAAGGGCCAGGGCAGGGGCTGGGGATGAGGGATCCAGGATGCATCAACTGTGTTTTGTCGCCCCGTGTAGCTGGTAGATCTGGGAACAGAGGCTAGAGCTGGCTAGGGTGGGCAGTAGAGGTGGAAGCTGAAGGCAACAGGCTTGAAAACAAAGGTCAGTGTCTGGGGCTGCTTCCAGGAGGATCACAACCATCACAATCATCTGGTCCTCTTATCTCCCACCGTGAGGACGTCATACCTCACTCTTTGTCACTTGGGCATCCTGTGCATGCAGTGAGGCTCCCTCAGTGCAGCTGGAAGATAGAGGTGCTTTGGGGCCAGGACCCCGTCACTGTAGAAGCTGGTGCTGTTCTCCACATGCTGCTTCAGGAAGTCCTGCCTCTGAGTTGACATGAATGTGTCTCCTCCCCTTCCCAGAGAAAGGTGAGGTTCCATGCATAGTACCCATAGGAGGGATGGGGCAGCCACACCTGAGTCATGGTGAGGTGGATGCTGTAGTGGGAGGCACAGACAAGCCACTTCAGACCCCGCCACACCCATGTTTGCAGGTCTGACCAGGGGCTCTGCTTGTGACACAGTTGGAGAACCCAGAACTGAGCTCAGAGGCTGTGTTCCTAAGGCTAGGGTGAAGCTCTGCCACCATCAGACCAGGCCTCATCACCTCCTGCTGGGAGGAGCCTTCAGGCTCTGGACCAGCCCTGTCCATACATTTTCATCTAGCATCCTGGGTGGTCTTATTGATATTAGCCTTAAAATGCCTGATGGTACCGCTACCCTGTTTCGAAAGTGTCGGTGCTTGTAAGTCACTTTCAGGGTTTGGGAACACTTACAGACTATGAGGACAGGGAGGCTTCCTGGAGGTGACAGTGTTGGTGCAGAATTGAGGCTTTGGTCACATGGCTGCCACTGTTCACTCTGACATGGATGAGATGGCTGGATTTGAACTCATGAATGCAGCACCTGTTAAGGGTTACCATGCGAGGTTGCTCCCATTGACACTGTGTAATATCTGAATCAAGCTGCACATGCCTACCTCCTCATGGTGTAGTGTTCTATCCTTGTAGATGTCTTGAGCACATGGTACCAGTGTCCCCATAGTCATGACATGATATAGTAGGTCAGCAGAGCTGCCTGCCCCTGTCCAGATGTGACTCAGTTCCCAGTGAGCAACACCCTCCCCATTCCCACCCTCTGGTCTCATCTCGGCACTCATCTCCCATGGGACAGCTTTCCCTCCAGTCCCCACTGGAGAGCCGGAGGTGTTTGTCTCTCTGTGACTGGCTTACTTCACTTAACATAATGATCTCCAATTCCTTGTTTAAATGACAGGATCTTGTTCTTTCTCAGGCTGAATCATACTCTCTTGTGTGTATGTAAGCTTCCCTTTCTCTGCTGTTGCAGTGAGTGTGGCTGTCTGTGTGGCAGGCCCATTCTGATCCCTTTAGAGGTATCTAGCAGGGTTGTTGAATCATACTGTAGGTTCAGTGGCTTGAGGAAACTCCGTACTTAATTGCCCTAAGGCTGAACTCGCTGGCATCCCCCCCAGGGGTCTCTGTTCTCCACACCTTCACCAACACTTGAGTCTTTCCCCTCCTCTTCAACACTGCTCTCTCCTCTGAGGGAGGTGGTGCCTCATGGGTCTGGTTTGTATTTCCCAGTATTGAGTGGGTGACGTGGAGCCCTTTTGCATACACCTGTCGGCCATCTGTATGTTGTCTTTGCAGAAGTCCACTCATAGCCTTAGCCAGTTGTTATTGCTGCTGCTGTTGTGTTTTGTTCTGAGGCAGAGCTCTGCCTGCCTCTGCCTCCCGTGGGCTTGGATTAAAGGAATGTGCCCCTTCTCCCAGCCCTTTAGCCCATCTTTAAACTGTGTGGCTGTGACGAAGCCCATCTCCAGAATGTCCCCATCTTTCCAACTGAAACTCTGTCCCCTTGAACACCACCCCTCATCCAACCCCTGGAGCCCACCATACTGCTTTCTGAGCATAATTTATTCTTAGAACAATTTTTTTAACTTACAAAAAATTTTAAGAAGCTAATATGAAGAGTTCCCATGGGTTCTACTGTTTCCCGGTTGTTGATATCTTCTATTAATGCGGAGCCCTGGTTGTGTTAAGAGCCTGTTGGAAATGGCATCATTACCCATAGTTCTCACAGGCCCCATGTCCTGTTCCAGAATCCACCATGTTGGTCATTACATCTTTGAAGGCTCCCCTTGGATCCAGTTTCTCAGATGTTCCCTGACTTTGATGACTGTGGAGGTCTTGAGGGAGCATGGTCAGGTATACTGCAGGGCACCCACTGTTGGAATCTGAGGTTTTTCGATTTTGTGGGTGCAGGGGAAGGAAATCACAAAAGGGGGATTCCATCTTGTCATGGTATGATTGTGACCCTGGTCCCCTGACTGAGATCATGTGTCCCCGCTTTTTCCTCAGTCTCTGAAAGAAAGCCACTGTGCACAGCCCACACTGAAGTGTTACAGAGAGACTCCTTCCCTCTTCCTTTAAGCTGATGGCCTCCTAAATGTTCTAGAATCTTATTTGTAGATGTGTGTCTTCCCTCACAGTGATGGGTACAGCCCCACCTCATACATAAAACAGACTAATCATTTATGTCAGTACCAATTTGTGGACATTTATTTTAGCCCACACTGATTTATTTACTTCTCAAAATAGAGAAGAGCCGAATTAAAACAATTTTTAAACCCGCAATGTTAAGAACGGAAGAATTCCGATTGCAAGAATTGTTCTAGGGTGCTCTTTCAGCTGACCTGTGCTTCTCCCTTTGAGTGTGTAGGTAGTTTGTTGTTGGTGCATTCATTCTTCTCTACAAAAATAGTAGACCGTCTCTCCAAGTTTCCCTGGCTGAGAGAGAGCTCAGGGGTAGAACACTCACCTAGACACTGACCGAGCTACTGTGCTCTCATTTCTGTTAGGCGCTTCTGATTGACAGAGTGAAGAAAAAGACATGTGTCTACTGACCTGGGTGTAGACACATGGGTGGATATTCCCATACCTAATCAGCCTGTCTACTCGAATCACTACCACCTGAATGGTTCTAACCATTGGTTAGAGAGAACCAATGGTTCTCACCTTGCTTATCAAAATCCTTCACTCCACGAGAGAGAACCCACCATCTGTCTCCTATGTAGTTAATTGAGCAGTTTACATTCACTTTTTTTGTTTGTTTGTTTGTTTGTTTTTCGAGACAGGGTTTCTCTGTGTAGCTTTGCACCTTTCCTGGATCTCGCTCTGTAGACCAGGCTGCCCTCAAACTCACAAAGACCCGCCTGCCTCTGCCTCCTGAGTGCTGGGATTAAAGGCGTGCACCACCACTGCCCGGCCTACCTTCACTTTTGAAAAAATATTTTTCTTGGGTATTAAAAGCTGATTTGGTTAAATTTTTTCTCTCTTGGTCACTTGAAGATGGCACACCATTGTCTTCTGACTCACACAGTCTGCTAAGAATGTTGTTATGATGTTTATATTTGCCCTCTGTGTTGTGCGTCCTTCCATTTTGAATTCCCGTGGTATCTTCTGTTAGCTGGGCACAGTAGCTCATGCATATAATCCCAGAAGTCAAGAGGCTGAGACAGGAGGATGACTGCAAGTTCAAGGCCAGCCTGAGCTATATGGCAAGAGTAGGTCTCAAAATGAATAAATAAACAAATAAACGGTTGTTTGGTTTGGGAAATTTGACGGACGTAAGGGGGATGGGGTGTGCTGGGCCCATCAGTCTGAGCTTCTTGCTTGGATCTGAGTTTTGTTAGTCATTCATTTATTTCAGAAAAGTCTTCTGGATGCTCTATTCTCAACCCACCCCCAATTAACTCACACACACACACACACACACACACACACACACACACACTCACTCACACTCACTCACACTCACACACATACTCACACTTTCCTTTCCCTCTGTTTTTGTGTATGTATTCATGTTCACAAATGTGTACATGCATGTGGAAGTCAATACTGGTTTCTTCCTCAGCTACTCTCCACCTTCTTTTTTTTCTTTTTTAGTTAGTTCTTTGAGGATCTCACACAATGTATTTTGATCATATTCAACCCCTCCCCCCAGAGCCAGCACCCCCTTCCTCACTCTAATTAATCTGTGCCCCCCCCCATTAGGTCCAATCATGGCTGCCCATACATAAACTCTCGAGTGTGTAGTTTTCCACTGGAACATGGTGGACATACCCGGGATCATATCCTTCAAGAAAACTGACTCTCCCTCCACCAGCAGCTGTCAGTTGCCAATAGCCCCTCAGTTAGGAGCTGGACTTCATGCCCACCTTCCTTCTCCCCATGTTGGCTTGGGTTTTTGCAAGTACATGCTGTCACAACTGTTGTGAGTTCATCTGCGCAGCTGTTTTGTTGAGTCTGGAAGACACAGTGTTCTTGTAGTCAGCCACGGCCTCTGGCTCTTATAGTCTTCTTTCCTCTTCTTCCACATCGACCCCCTGAGCCTTACAAGGCTCAGGTGTGATATAGTCATCCCACTTAGAGCTGGGTATTCTGCAGTCTCTCGTTCTCTCCACCCTAGCCAATTGTGGGTGTCTGTTGCTAAAAGCAGCTTCTTTGGTGAAGGTTGAGAGATGCGCTAATCTATGGGGATCACAATAAGTCACTAGGCATCAGTTTAATATGATGTCTGTTTAGCAGAATGACAGTGGTGGGTTCTCTGCTAGGGCCTATGACCCCACTGACCCTGGAACTCACTGATTCAGCTACACTGGCTGGCTGGTGTCCACTTCCCTAGTGATGGGGATTGAACTCAGATCATCACACTTGCGTTCATGGCAAGCCCTTGAAGTGCTCGCCACCTCCCCACCCCTCTTCTCTCCCTCTGTGTTCTGGTGATCTGTCTTCATGCCCTCTGGCTCCTCCTTTCCCCAGCTCTGTTCTGTTCACAGCTAAGCCTGTGGAGAGTCTTCGTTTCTGGTGCTGCGGGTGTGTGTTTTGTTTTTAATTTCCCTGAACTCCTCTGTGCAGTCAGCAGCCCTCCTGAAGCTCTCCATCTGCCTGTGCATGTCAGCTGCCTTTGCGCCAGGCCCGCAGCAGAGAAGTTGCGTTGGTTCTTGGCTCTGAGCTCTGATGCCTGTCACCTGGAGTGTGTTGACTGCTTTCTCTCTGAAAAAAATAAGTTGGGTTTGTCTCCCCAATTTTGTATTTTTTTTAACTTTCTAATTGTTATCTTATTCTATGTAATGGGTGTTTTGCCAGCAAAATGTGTAAGTCTGTGTACCACATGGGTACCTGGAGCCTGTGGAGGCCAGAAGAGGGCATTGGATCCCCTGGAGCTAGAATTACAGGTGGTTGTAAGCTGATATGTGGGTGCTGGGAATCGAACCCAGGTTCTCTGGAAGAGCAGCCAGTGTCCTTTGCTGAGCCATCTTACCACCCATACCCCAACCCAACTTTGGTTTTGGATGTGTGTTCTCATTATTTAAAAAAATAGCATCTTTTATTTGTTATTTGATAACTTCATACACATAAAAAATGTATTTTGATTAGATCTACCCCAAACTCCCTTCTAATCCTCCCAAGCATCCCCAGTATATATCTCCCTTAGTGTCCTTTTTTTTAATTATTGTAACTCACCGAATCCAATTAGTTCTTCCTGCTGCAATGTTGACTGATCTTGTTGGCTTGATACTAGGCAGGTGACCAATAGCTGTTATAAATGCAATGGCCATGTCATGTCTAGAAGATGGCATTTCACAGCACTCCTCTCCATCGTCCTGTCCTTATATTCTTTCTGTCCCCTGTTCCATAGTATTCTCTGAGCCTTAGGAGTTAGGGGTTTGTGTAGATGTTCAACTTATGGCTGAACACTTAATCATCATCTCTACTCAGCACTTTTGACAGTTAGGAGTCTGACCACTGCAGAGAGAAGCGTCTCTGATCAAGACCGAGGGCAGCACTCATCTATATGTATAAACATAAATTTTTAGAATGCACTTTGACAACATGTTCGTTTATCCTTCTTGGGCCTATCACCTCCCTAGCCATGGGCTTTTGACTAAGGTGACGGTGACAGACGTGACTTCCTTCCTGTGTAAATCCGACCCCAGAGTGGCTGGTTGCTCCCATGACCTTCATGCCACCATTGCACCAGTGGGTACGTCTTGCCTGGAAGGTCATTTTGTAGCACGCAGCGTTTGTAAATGAGTAATGCCTTGGGTAGCTTTTCTCCCCCAGCAGCCTGCACAGCCCTATGAAAGCCAGTCATCTGGAAGGAAGTTTCCATGTCAGTTCCAGCTTGGTTTCTTTATGCCCTGCAACCATAGTGGTCTTGTGACTTTTGGTTGAATACCCAGCACTATGAATATAAGCCGTGTGGAGGCTGTGGAGAACAGCATGTGCATCTTGTTTTGGTTGTGCTATGTGTGGTGGGATGTGGGGAGAGTGGCCAGTTGATTCAGGCCAGTCGTAGGTTATGATGGGTCTGGGTACTAGTCTGACCTCCATTCTTGTTGGTCTTCATCTCCCTCCAGGTCTCATGCGTCTGAAGGGCTCTAAGTGCTGAGCTGCCTCTCACATTCAGCTCCATTCCTGGTTTCCAGACCTCTCTGCAGGCAGGAAGGCCCTCTCCCCATGTGTGCCTTCTCTGAGGGAGGGCGTGTCTGGTTGCTTAGTGCTCTGTGGCAGCCCCACTCTACCTTGAGCCTGAGGCTGGGCTTGGACAGGTCTTTTCCCATCCTCCGGGGTAGTCAGCTTCAGTGTGGTATTAGGGCACAGCAAGGATCCCTCTTCTCAGAGCATGTGGTCTTTGTCTAAGGAGCTGGTGGTCTTCTGGCCCCCCAGTGCTGAAACTTTATATGAGGCCTGCTCACTGGCATCTCACAGGACTCTGTCCCCTGTGTGCCCTCAGTTCTGACAGACACCTGGGTCCTATCCACAGTGTCCATAGCTTCATTACCCTGAAATGTGCTACCAGCCCACACTTGACCTTCACACACTCAAGAACATTTCAACTGCCTTGCTCTTTAAAAAACAAACAAACAAAAAAAAAAAAAACCTCTTTACATTTATTGTGTTCATACATTTGAAGGTCAGAGATCAAACAACTTGTGGAGTCAGTTCTCTCTCTCCACCAAGTAGGTCCTGGGGAATTGAACTCAGCTCATCAGGCTTGGCAGCAAGTGCCTTCACCCACTGAGCCCTCTCTCGAGGGCCCTACATTCTTCTTACTTCCATCTACCAGCCTCCTCTTCCTCCTGATGTGGCCAAAGGTGCGGCAGTCCCTTCCTCTTTCATTTCTGGGAAATCCCAGGCTGAGAACCCCATGCTGCCTGCCATTTGTAGGAGCTTGGATTTGGGCTGGGCTTTTCTGAGCTCTGGCTTTTTACACCCCCCCCCCCCCCGCCCCCTGAAGTGGAGGCAATGTCCCCTTACAGAGGATACGCAGCGCCTGGTTGGGGAGTGAAGGGGTGACCATCTCCTGTTCCTGCCCACAGGAAAACCTGCAGAAGCTGGTCCACATCGAGTATAGTGTGCGGGGCCAAGGGGACCTCCTCCAGCCAGGAAGGGTGAGTGCTGCCTGGGCAAGGACAAGGCCCAGCTTGACTCTGATAAGCCCATTGTTCAGCTGGGCTGGCCCCAGACTGGCTCTGGCTGCAGGTGCTGTTTAGGAGGGGTGGGGCACATGGGGCACCACCCTAGAGCTTGTCTGCACCCCCCCTTGCGTGATGCCTTCTCAGGGCAGTTTAAAGAAACAGTGCCGGTTAGTTCTGCTCACCATAGCTACCCTGGGTAACTCCCCAGTGAGGAAAAAAATGTACCAAGTGTTTTTAGTTCCAAGTCTCCAGGAAAGCAGAGATCAGAGCCGCTCTCAAAGGCAAGCCCCAAGAAAGCATCATAAAAATAGCATTCTTGACAAAACAGGGCTGGGTGATACTTGGGAGTGGAGCACATGCTTAGTATATGCAAGGTCCTGGGTTCTATGCCCAGAAAGGGAGGGGTGGGAGAGAGATTGATTGGTTTACTTTTTAGCTTCCAGATGGAAAACATACAACTCAGCTCAGAAAATAGCCAGACGTGTGATCATTGCCAGTTGGAATGAGGGATCAAGCCACATAGGCAGGATGGTGCTAGTCTAGGATGCTGTGAACGAACTCTCATATGCAGTTCAGACTGAGATTCTGTGCCCCACAATCCTTACTAAGTCTATGTTTGTGTCCTTCAGAAAGACGGGGCTGAAGTTACTCTTCACAGGTCCAGACGTTCAGCAAACCTTCAAAGGCCATGTTCTGAATGCACCCTTTGTGATGCCGTTTAGGGAGAGATACATAGTTGGGACTCGTACTTGGTGGCCAGAGCAGTGTTGAGCCTGGTGCTGCATGAGAACACTCTAGAAGGTCGGGCTGTCTGGCTTGGGTTCCTGAGCCCAGAGTCTCCAGAAGCCGTTCCTGGGTACTCTGGCCGCTGTGGTGACTGTTTCCTACCCAGAACCTCCCCAGGCTTTCCTGACTTCTGAGGTTGGCGTCTCTCCCTGCAGGAGTTCCTGAAGGAGGGGACGCTGATGAGAGTGAGAGGAAAGAGCCGACACCCTCGGCACCTGTTCCTGGTAAGCACCGGCTATCAGCCAGGCCCCACTGTTGACTCTCTAGGGCCAACAGAGGAGCTAGGACAGCCCTCAGGACGTATAACTGAACCTTAAAACCAAAGAAAAGAAAACAACAACAACAACAACCCCATTGCTTATGTGTTATTTGAACGGTTGGTGCTGCTGCTGAGGCAGATGGCCCACAAGCCTACCTTAGACAGCTCAAACCAGGGCTTCCTTACCGTACTGTAACCAGCCACTCAGGTGCTCTCTATGGTGTGTGAGACAGCAGAGGGGTGAGGGGACCAACTTGTCTAGGTCCCCCAGCAGGTTGGTGGCCAAGGCCCGGAGGGTACCCAGATTGTGGCTCTGGTCCACCACTCTGTGCAGGACACACAGCCACACTTTGAATATTAGGGAGTATCCAAGACCTTTGGGGTGGTGATGGCAACCTCAGGCTCTCATGCTACAAGTAGCTCTTTGCCCTAATCTAGGTGTTGGCTGTCCCTAGAACAAGTATCTGAGACAGCCAGGCTTTAAAGAGGAAAGGCAGGATCTACCTCCCACTCCTGGAAGTACCAGCCTTTGCTGCGGTGACCCTAAAGCCACAACCAGGCAGAGCCATCGCTCGCCTCATGGCTAGGAAGCAAGACAGGAAGGGGAAGGGGCTGGGTTCCCACAGTCTCCTCAAGGTCATGCCCCAATGACCTAACTTCCTCTCACTAGGCCCCACCCCTAAAGGTTCCATTCCTCCCAACAGTGCCATCCTGTGGACCACGCCTTCAACACAGAGGCCATTAGGGGACCCCCAAGAGCCAAACTGTAGGCCTGCTGTTTGCTAGGTATCTCTGTTTCCTCACTCCTGTGCCACTCACGGCTGTTCTTGTGACTGTCGGTGAGGCTACCTTCTGCTGCCTCCCCACACTGCCAGAGTCTTACGTAGCATGATGGTGGTGCAGCTTAGAGTTCTATGCTTCTAGTATTCGCCAAACAACACCTCGGTGCTGGGACGTGAACACAAAGATCACGTACAGCCTTGCTCTCAGCCTTCACATGTGATGGGAGGGAAACACATGGACTGGCAGCCAAGAATCATGAGATGAAGTAGAGGGTCTTGGAAACAGATGAGACTCAGTGGCAGACAGGCAGGCCATGGAAGCCATGGCAGCTGTGTTCAAGGATGCACCAAGGTGATGCACCAAGGGCCTTGTACGTTTCCTGAACGGACTGCCTGAATTAAACCCCGAAGCAAGGGAGGCCGTGGGTTCCTGGGATTAAACTGAGCCATCTCACTGGCCCCCACTTCATTTCTTTTCTTTTCTTTTCTTTTCTTTTCTTTTCTTTTCTTTTCTTTTCTTTTCTTTTCTTTTCTTTTCTTTTCTTTTCTTTTCTTTTCTTTTCTTTTCTTTTCTTTCCTTCCTTCCTTCCTTCCTTCCTTCCTTCCTTCCTTCCTTCCTTTCTTTCTTTCTTTCTTTCTTTCTTTCTTTCTTTCTTTCTTTTAAAGGCATAGTCTCGCTATGTAGCCCTGGCTGGTTTGGAACTTGCCATAAAGACCAGGCAGGCTTCCAGTTCACAGAGGTTCACCTGCCTCTGTCTCCTGAGTGCTGCTGTTAAAGACACGGGACACTTCACCAGCCCCACTTCCTTTCTTAACTATTTTGTTTATAGAGTTATATGCGCCCGTCTTAAGTTACATGTTGAGGTTTGTTGACTAGTATATACCATTGTATAATTACCACTCGGATCAGGATTGAGAACATTTGCAACACTTCCAGAAAGCTCTGCTAATACTGGCAATCAGTCTTCCCCACTCTCAGGTGACTCAGGTACCCACTGGCCTGCTTGCTGTCACTTTGGGTTGGACCTTCACATAAAGGCAGTGGGCATGTGCTCACATGGTTCCCCCTACCCCCAGCATGTCTGTGATTTGGCTGTGTGGCTAGAGTGTGGCAGCCTACTCCTTTGGGTTGCTGTGTGATAGTCCACAGCCCGACTGATTATCCATCACCTGTCAAAGACATTTGGTTTGTTCCACCTAAAGGGCTGTTATCCATAAAGCTGCTCTAACACTTGGTACCAGAGCACTGGCAAATGTGCCAAGTCCTCTTGAGTGTCCCCATAAGAGTAGAACTGTGGTGATGGGTTCACAGTATGGCTTTGCTCCTTGGCTGAGGACTACCAGGTGTCTTCACCCCAGAGCCCAGGGACCTGCTGTGTTTAGAGCTTGCTTCAGTCTTCAGGGCTAGGACTGGTGTGACTGGGTGCCTTCTCTGCAGATGAACGACACGCTCCTCTACACACACCCCCAGAAGGATGGGAAGTACCGTCTGAAGAGCTCACTGCCAGTGGCCAGCATGAAGGTAGATCTCTAAAGCCAGGTACCCTGGGGGTAGGGCCAGCAGTGGTGGGAAGGTCATCACAAGGGAGATGCTAGAGAGACGGAGCCAGCCTTGCTCCCCTCCACTGAGGACCAAGGCCCCAAGATTCAGTATTCAGTGGGGATTGCAGCAGGTTTAAGCACAGGGTTGCCCGATATAACTAGAGACCAATGATATACTCTCAGGCTGGATGGTGCATGGAGAGGGAAGGGTCACCCCACCAGGAGAACAATAAATGCAGAAAGTACCTGGAGGGAGCAAACCAACAGGTTTGGATCATATTGTTGAATGTGGTAAGATATACACACCACATTGTAAGGGCAGAGCTCAGTGGCATGAACCAGGGCTGAGCCCACCCAGCTCTAGAACCTTCCTGTCTTCCCAAACAGAAACTGTATCCACTAAACACGGACTCCCATCCCTGCTCCCAGCCCTGGTACCCACCGTTTGTTCTATTGCTATGGGTCTGACTGACTGAGTGACCCCATTTAGGTAGAATCCAATAGCATTTGTCTTCTTGGAGCTGGCCAGCTTCACTTAGCATTGTGGTCAAGATTTCCATGTGGTGCCTTGGTCAGGTTCTTCTTCCTTTTCAAGGCACACACATCTGCTTCCTCACACATTCAAGCTCCCTGTGTCTATCTCTCTCTGTGTATATCTCTTTCTGTGTCTCTGTGTATCTCTTTCTATCTCTGTGTCTGTCTCTCTCTATCTGTGTCTCTGTCTCTCTCTCTCTCTGTGTGTGTGTGTGTGTGTGTGTGTGTGTGTGTGTACACATGGAAGCATTCTCCATCCATCACTGGACACCTCTCAGCTGTTGTATATGTAATGTGTGGACTAGCATGGTTTATCTTGGTCTCAAACATGAGGATGTGTGGGCACTTTGGGGAATTCTTGAGACAGAGACCGTTTTTGGAAAGTTAATTTTGATGCCATCTGAGGATGGAGTCTGAGAAGGAGATGCTAAGGAGGGACAACAGAGTGGCAGGTAATGGAAGCATCCCTGCCAGTCAGAACCCTGCCCACCCGCTACCAGTGGACAAAGCTGACTGTAGTAACCCCCTGCTACCCCCCAACACACCCTGAAGTAGATGCTGGCGGTTTTCCTGGCAGGTCAGCCGCCCCGTGATGGACAAAGTGCCCTATGCTCTGAAGATCGAGACTCCCGAGTCCTGCCTGACACTGTCTGCAAGGTATGGGGAGTGAGAGCAACAGGGCAGAGTGTTAAGGGTGGGGATGTTCAGGGGAGCAGAGGCAGGGGATGGCGTCACTTTTATCCTGGTATTCTTTTGGAAAGGGCTCTTTCTCTCCCTGTTTTCAGTGTTCCTTGAGTGCTATGTGGTTACAGATCTCTGTAGAATATAATAGAAAGAAAATGCCTAGCTCTGAGGCAGGGAAAGAGGCAACAAGGGTCACAAGTTCAAGGCCTGCCTGAGTAATATAGCAAGACCTTTCTCAAAACACAAAGGACTTAGTGTGGTGATAATTCCAGCACTCAAGGCTGAGGAGGGAAGAGACTGACCCTGTCTCAAAAAGCCAGAAGCAGGGGCAGCAGAGACAGGTCAGTAGGTAAAGTGATTGCCACACAAACGTAAGGACCTGAGTTTTATTGCCAGAGCCCGTGTGAACAGCCAGGTGTGGTGGTGCATGTTGGTAATCCCTGCACTGGGTGGGCAGGGATGAGAGCATCTCACAGGCAGGCCAGTGTGTTAGAAACAAGCTTCAGGTGTAGTGAGAGACCCTGTCTGAACGTGCTGCTCCTCTGGGGGACCTGGGTTCAGTTCCCAGAATCCCTATGGCAGCTCACAACCATCTATAACTCCAGTTACAATGCACTCTTCTGGTCACCGTGGGCACTGCATATGAACGCTTCATCTGGATACATGCAGGCAAAACACACAGAAAAATACAATCTTTTTAAAAATAAAGATAAGGTGAAGAATGATTGAGGAAGATACATGATGTTGACCTCTGACATCCACACTTGTGTGCACATGTGTGCATTCATAGCGCGAGCACGCGCGTGCGCACCTCCCCCAACCCCCAACCCCCACCCCCACAAAGAGAGAGAGAGAGAGAGAGAGAGAGAGAGAGAGAGAGAGAGAGAGAGAGAGAACAATAACTAAAGAAAAAAATCCTGAGGGTTGGGGCTTAGCTCAGTGGTAGAGCACCTGCCTGACAGACTCAGTCCTTAGTCACACAAAACCAAACATAAATGCTGCTTCCTGTGCCCAGAGGACTGTATGCCCCGTGAAAGTATCTCATCAAAAAAAAAAATGTTATAGATGATTGGCTCAATATGCGATTCTCAGGTGACTCAGATGTGTCGTGTGTTCAGTGGGCTGTGTTGTCAGCCTTGGCACTTTCCTCTCAACAGGGCAAGAGGAAGGTGATGCGCGAACGCCCATCACTGTCCATTCTGTCTTTGGGGGAGGGTCTCAATATGTCAGAGGATGCTGTAATTCAAATACCATGAGCTAGCTGTTAAATAAACAAAATCTGCTTCTCCCGGTGTAGGTGTTGGGAAATGCAAGGCCAAGGTGCCGGTCAATTTGGGGTCTGGTGAGAGCCCCTGTAGGATAGAAGGGACAAAGGAGGTCCCACAAGAGGGAGGGGAGACTTCCTGGAAGAGGTGCTTCCCGGAGTGGCTCCATGGCCTCTTGTCTCTGCTTGATGCAATCAGAGCTTCAGGGCTCAGGGTAGAGTTTCCGTGTGCCCAGCCCTGGCAGGGTGATGCCAGACCACGCTGACTGTTTCCTCCTGACTGGGGCGCCGCTGTCTGTCTGGCTTGTGGCCTGGAGTACCAGCTACCATGGATAGGTGTGCTTTCCTGATATCCCAGACCCCATACACTGGAGGAGGGTTACATGTCCCCTTTAAGCAGTGCAACCCTGGCTGTCTACCATACCCATTTGCCCTCTGAACAGCAGACCTAAGTGGTCCCTTCTCCCTGCCTGGGCTTTTCCAGACTGTGGGAAGCTCCTGTACAAGGTGAGAGCGCCACCTAGTGGGCACTGAAATTTTCCACCCAGCTTCCTCCTGGGTGGTACTCAGCTCTCTGGGTAGAGAAGGGTTCAGACATTGAGCAAGACTCAAGCCCAGAGGCTGCTTAGCAAGGCAAGGACTCACAGCCAGAGAGAGGGTGCCAGGCAGAGCCATGGCACTGTGACTCACCTAGCCTGTGCCTACAGTTCCTGCGCCGAGAGAGACGAGTGGTACTACTGTCTGAACAGAGCCCTCCCGGAGGACTACAAGACTCAGGCTCTGGCTGCCTTCCACCACAGTGTGGAGGTGAGTGAGGGCCACCCCAGGGTTCCTTGGATGGGTCCCACTGAAGGCTACTTACGGCCGGACGACAGGTGCATCCTGTCCCAGGGACCTTGGCAGCGCCCCTCATCCTATCCCCTGTACCATGCTCCAGTCAGAGCACGGCACCACAGTTCAACCCAGGACCAAGGCATGCAGGAGACTTTACTTGGAGTTAGGGAGAAAGGGGGGCCTCATTCCCCCAGCTGTCCCCCTGGCTCCCTCCTGACTGTGGTTGCTGGCTGCCACAGATCCGGGAGAGGCTGGGGATCAGCCTTGGGGAGAGGCTGCCCACGCTGGTACCTGTCACGCATGCCATGATGTGCATGAACTGCGGATGCGACTTCTCGCTCACCGTGAGGCGCCACCACTGCCACGCCTGTGGCAAGGTGAGTAGTAGACTCGGGGAGGGTATGCTTGGGAAGGGGGAGGACATGTCCCTGCCCGTGGGGCTCAGGGAGCCAGGACAAGACGGGTTCAAGGCTGCCCTGAGAAGTAGAGCTTCCTCGTGTCCATTTCACGGAGCTCCATCGATCATGGCCAGTCCCAGGCCTCCTCTGCCACCACCACACCATGTTAAGAACCCTGGAGCTCACCTAATGGTGGTTGTTGGAGGAGAGAGTGTCACTTCATGGGTAAGGGCACTTGCTCAGAGACACTCTGCGCCCTAGTCTGGAAAAGCGGGGGTCCACATGGCACGAAGCAGCTGGGAACCCGGGACTCCCAGGAGGAGTTGAGGGGTTGGTTAAGAGGTTGAGAGCACATGCTGAGAGAGTGACTCACATGTGTGATCCTCACATGGCCTCAGATTGTGTGCCGGAACTGTTCTCGAAACAAGTACCCACTGAAGTGCCTCAAGAACCGGATGGCCAAGGTCTGTGATGGCTGCTTCCGGGAGCTGAAGCTGAGGAATGGGCCTGTCCCAGGCCCCATGAGAGGTAACTCAACAAGGCCCTTGACTTCTTCCAGGCCTGATGGCTTCCCCCCACCAAGTTCTCACGACACTTCTATGGTATCTTGAACCTCCTTTCTCTTGAAGAAGGGAGAGAAGGTTCTGCATAAAGGCAGCCCCTGGGGAAACCAAGGCTCAAAACCTGGGCTCCATGGAAACCTGATAGCTGCTATGTCCCTGTGAAGCCACAGAGATGGCAGGGTTGCCGCAACTGTCCACCATGGATGACCTTTTCGGGGTATTCCATAGGCTGTGTTCTGTGGCACTTAAAAAAAAAACCATTTATTTTTAATTATATATGTTTGTATATGGATATGTGCACATGAATGCAGGTGCCCAAAAAGGCCAGAAGAAGGCATCTGATCCCTTGGAGCTGGAGTTACAGGCATCTATGATATGGGTGCTAGGAACCAAACTCAGGTCCACTGTGAGAGCAGTACATGCTCTTAACTGCTGAGCCATCTCCCCAGCTTCCTGTGGGACTCCTGGGAGTATTCCATGGGCGCGCTGTCTTTGGAATCTTTTGGCATGTTTATGAGGCCGCTGGGGGGGGTTCATGAGTCAGAGAAGGACAGAGAGCCCCTTAGAAGCTGAATTGCCCCTTGAGACTTGGTACTTAAGTGACAAGCTGTGCCCAGAATTTTCAGGACGGAGGGACAGCAGGTGTATCATGGGACTTCCTGAGGCCACACCAAGGTGTCCAGGGGGAGCACAGTCCTGCTAGTGGATCCAGGAAAGTGGCCCCCATCCCCCAGAGCCTACATACAGCATCAGCAGGAAAGAACATGCCAGCCATCCTGGTCCCATTGGCTCCCACGCCTACCCTCATGAGCCTCGGAGGGCCCTGAGCTAGCATTCCAGAGACCCTTCCCCTGGCTTCTTACCTCCGCAGAGCGTCCGGTCAGCATGAGCTTCCCACTGTCCTCATCCCGCTTCTCCTCGGGCAGCACCTTCTCCTCCGTCTTCCACAGCATTAGTCCTTCCACTTTCAAGAAGCAGAAAAAAGTCCCTTCAGCCTTGGCGGAGGTAAGACACACATGGGAGACAGTGGCCTGGGAGGGTCTTGTCCTCTGGAGGCAGGCTCCGATTCTCCTGTGCCCAGTCTGGCCAGACTCTTCTGGACAAGGAGAATTCCTTCCAGGAAAGAACCCAATATTGAGATTAGGTGGTGCCATCTCTAAGAATACTCCTGTCTTCAGAAGACCTCTGGGGCTACAGGGGTGCTTGAGAGGCATCTTTTTGTTCCTTTTTATCTTTCTTTTTCTTCTGCCTCATAGCACAGAATTAGTGACCATAGGGTCCTGCTCAGGTCACTGGTGAGTTACAGTCATGGTTGATTGTCCCGTGAAGTCACGGTTAATTGTCCCATGTCAGTATTTGTGAGCCCTGTGTCCCCAGGTGGGGGGGGAGTGGGGGTGGAGAGCAGATAGCACAGGTTCGAGCCTCCCTGAGACTATGAAATTCTGCAAGAAACCTCAACACTGGCTAAACACAGGTCTATCCTGCAGGTAGGAACCCCAAGCAGCGTGTGCCCATGAGTAGAGCCTTCCCAAGATGCATGACCAGCTGCATTCAAGTCCCCATTAATATTCATCATCAAGCAAGCAGTGGGTGTGAAAATGTGTTAGGGCAGTGGTTCTCAGCCTTCCTAATGCTCTGACCCTTTAATACAGTTTCTCGTGCTGTGGTGACCCCCAACCATACAATTATTGTGTTGCTACTTCACAACTGTAATTTTGCTACTGTTATGAATCGTAATATAAATCTCTAATATGCAGAATAACTGATATGCAACCCCTCCCCTGCCGCCTGCTGCCCCCTGGAAAGGAGTCACAGCCCACAGGTTGAGAACCACTATGTTAGGGAGTGAATATTTGTGAGTGAATGCTGTTCTAGCCATTAACTTACTCCATTTGCAAACTAAAGATCTTGGAAATCTGGCTAGGACATAGCTTAGTGGTAAAGAGACTATCCCTAAACTTGGCCATGTTGCTTTCCAGTTCCCTCACTGTAAGTCAGGCACTGTACCTGTCAGGATGTCTCATGCTTTTTACTGGTAAGGAAATGGAGGCCCGCAGGAGGTCAGTAAATTGCCTGGGGATATCCACAGTTACTGCTGGAGCCTGATGGAAACTCGGGATTGCAGCCCTCCACGCCAAACTGGCGGTCTCTTCTGTTGCCTTTGCTTTCTGGTGCTGGTGGTGGAGCCCAGGGCCTCATAGGTGCTCACAGAGTGTGCCAGAGCCCCATTCAGTGTTAGCCACTGTCAGAGCCTGTGCTGCAGGATGTCACCTGAACACTGGCAGCAGATGACACAGTGGGGCTGCATCTACTCCACCAGGCAGGAGACCGCCCCCCAATACCTGTTAGGTAATAGGTACAAGATCCCTTCTAAGCTGAAGGTGGACAAATCTTCCACCCTGGGAGGGTGGAGGATTCCAGTAGGGGTAGCCCTCCTTGGAGGTAGCTTTAGACTTTCTACATCCGCTTCTTAGACCCTGAAGTAGCTTCGCTAACCACAGGAGCCCAGAGTTCTGATCAGCTTTCAAACTCCTCCAGGGATGGTTTGCCCGGCCATTTCATCAGTTTACCTGCTTTGTCTCCCCACTAGGTGGCGGCATCGGGAGAGGGCTCGGCCATCAGCGGCTACTTGAGCCGCTGTAAGAGTGGCAAGCGGCGCTGGAAGAAACTCTGGCTAGTTATCAAGGGCAAAGTGCTCTACACCTACCTGGCCAGTGAGGTAGCATCCTTTCTGCGGCTCTTCTCTCGGGGAGGCCTGTGTGACAGACGTGTGCGTGTGGCAGGAGGGGTGAGGGTGGAGGCAGAGCCAGCTAGGGTCTCCATGTAGCTGCAGGCATGAGTTCTGGATACTGGGCCCTCTTCTGGTGCTAATCAAGTCTTTCTGCTGGCGTGTGGCTGTGAGCACTCACAGAGTGCTTAAATGTCACAGGCTCAGCCGCCAGGACAAGGTCGCAAGAGAAACCTTGCTTCTGTTCTCCATTTTGGTTACTTGGGACAGCATGCAGAAGCTCCGAGAAAACCGCTCCATTTGTGCCTGTCCATTGCTTTTACTAAAATAACTGAGGGTTCCAATGAGGTTTCTAAGTAAAAGCACGTGACAGGGTTTCTCTGTGTAGCTTTGCCCCTTTCCTGGAACTCACTTGGTAGCCCAGGCTGGCCTCGAACTCACAAAGATCCGCCTGCCTCTGCCTCCCGAGTGCTGGGATTAAAGGCGTGCGCCACCACCGCCCAGCTGCACATTGCTACTTTTATAGGACATACTGGCTTTAGTATCTAAAATACAAGCAAGGGCTGGGGCAGCAGCTCGGGTTTTAGAATGCTTGCTCAGCGTGTAGGAAGCCTGGGCTTTGGTACCCAGCGCTACATAGCCTAAATGTGGCAGTGCAAGCTTACAGTTCTAGCGCAGAGGCAGGAGGTACAGAAGTTCAAGGTCATCCTCAGCTTCATAGTGAATTCAAAGTCAGCCTGGACAATATGAGCTCCTGTCTCAAAAATAAAAATACAAACAAACGAGCCTAGCCTGCTCCCAGGGAGGACAGATGTGGGCTGCGGTGGTGTGATCTTGCTGGCAGAGGCTGAATGGACCAGACAGTAAGGTGGTTTCCGTCTCCAGGTCCTACCACCTTGGGGCTTCCATAAATCTACTTTACAGTCGAGACTTAAATGTGTCCTGACCATTGGTGGAGGGCATGCCCATCAGCCTAGGGCTGGACTGTCTCGGGTGACCTGCCTCCCTGTCGACAGACCTGCAGCTGTGGTGGTCACTGTGTGTCGCATCCTCAGACACCAGACCAGCAGAGGAGCAGGCAGACAGAGGGGACCTTTGTTCATGTGTCTACAGTGGGACTTTCTGCACCGGGGACAGGGGCTCATCTTTCCAAACTGAAAGTTGAAACACAGCTCAAAACAGCCACATCTAAGAAGGCATGGCACTGAGCCAAGCGTGATGGTGCGTGCCAATGGATCTTGGCACTCAGAAAGCCGAGGCAGGGGAATTACCATGAGTCCCAGGCCAGCCTGGGCTACAGTGTAAGGTTTTGTCTCAAAATAATAATAATAATTTAAAAAAGCAAGCCAGGACAGTGGCAGGGCATTTTGTAATCTGTCAGGTTAGGGGAATTCTAGTTTGGTGAGACTTTGTGTCTAAGCAGGGGGTGGAGGTCTGTCAGTTGCTTTCTCCGGGCAGTAACCTTTGGTAGCAGGTGCGTGGTTTACCCTCTTTGCCTTTGTGCTGCTGGCCTTCTGCTGGGCTGGATTAACTCCCTTGGGTGTGTTTTATTATGGTATCTTCACTATTTATAAACATGCATTCTTCATCCCTATAAAAATCTACTTTCTTCATACATAAAAACCTTGGGTTTTCCACTGAGCACTGTATTTCCAGTGTCCTGTGTGTTCTCTGGGTCCATCTCATGAGTGCTCATGGCATCATAGCCTAGACACTGGAGGGCTCTTCTGAGACACCTTAAACAAAGGCTTGGTGAAATGTGTACCAAACGTGTTACCAGAACAAACTCTGGGACACCAAGTCATTGACTACTCCAGTCTGTAGGAAGAATGCTGGAAGGCTATGAGTTCAAATCCTGGCTCTTCCTCCATGCTCACTGTGTGATCTTGGGGCATTGCTTTCTCTGTCTATGTTAGAGCATTTAAAAGTTAATGGCATTGACCATGTCTAGCCCTAGTTTGTTGTCAGAACCTGTTAAGTTCCTTTCCTTTCCTGGATTAGTCCTGGCTAGAAGCAAGGGTGATCAGTGTCTGCCCAACCCAGAAATGCTCTTTCACTGGAGGCAAGGATCAATATTAGGGGCTGATACAAGTGTGGATTTTTTTTTTTTTTTTCGAGACAGGGTTTCTTTGTGTAGCTTTGTGCCTTTCCTGGAACTCACTTGGTAGACCAGGCTGGCCTCAAACTCACAGAGATCCACCTGCCTCTGCCTTCTGGGTGCTGGGATTAAAGGCATGCACCACCGCCGCCCAGCACAAGTGTGGATTTTTAAAATCTTTTATTTATTATTTGACAATTTCACATTTTTATACAATGTATCTTAATCTTATCCACTCCCCACTCTCCCAACGCCCCTCTGCAGGTGGAGTTTTCTGTCCCACCAGCCCACTCCCAAATAACCACACAGAGACTTAATATTAATTATAAATGCTCAGCCAATAGCTTAGGCTTGTTATTACTTAGCTAGCTCTTATTACTTAAATTAACCCATATTTCTTATCTAAGTTCTACCATGTGGCTCCTGGCCTTTTACCTCATTTTCTATGCATCCTGCTTCCTCTGCATCTGGTTTGCCCTTCTCCTTCCCAGTTTCTTCCTAGTCTCACTCTTCTGCCCAATCTCTTCCTATCCAGCTGTAGGCCAGTCAGCTCTTTATTAACCAATCAAAGTAATACATATTTACAGTGTACAAAGATTGTTCCACGCAGTCCTCAACATGCTCCCTCCCACCTTCGTGTCTGTGTGTGTGTGTGTGTGTGTGTGTGTGTGTGTGTGTGTGTGTGACATTGAATCCAGTTAGTGCCACCTGTTAGATGCTGCTTTGTTGGCTTGACCCTGTACAGGGGACCATAGCTGCAGGGAGTTTATGATATGGCCATGCCATGTCCAGGAAGAGTGTTTCACAGTGCTTCTCCCCATCCTTCAGCTCTTTCATTTTTTCCCTCTCCCCATCCTTTTATGATGTTCCCTGAGCCTAGGGGGATGGAGGGTTATGGGTGTGGCTTTAACATCAGGTTTTCCTTCTGTCCCCTGCAGGACAAAGTGGCCATGGAGAGCATCCCTCTGCTGGGTTTTACTATTGCCCCGGAAAAGGAGGCCGGCAGCAATGAGGCAGGACCTGTCTTTCATCTTTACCACAAGAAAACCCTGTTTTATAGCTTCAAAGCAGAGGACAGCAATTCTGCTCAGAGGTACCAGCAATGGCTAGTCTTCTGTCTTACAGAGAAATGTGGTGTTGCCCTGCATTGTTCTACTCAGGCCCCTGGAGCGGGGGTGGGGGTAAGGGTGGGTGCGTGGGGTGGTTCTAGCATAACTGCAGGCCTTCATGTTCTGGGCCATGAGACTTAGATTCTCATGATTGCTTTATATGGGCCGGCCTTGGTTCAGTCAGCTTTTACACTATCCCAGGCTGTTTTATAAATACAGGAAATGTGTCTGGGAAACAGACACAAACAGGGCACAGTCCTGGGCTTTAGGCTAGCAGGGCTCTAGTCCAGTCCCATAGATACCCAGTGCTGTCTTGATTCACAGGTGGATGGAGGCCATGGAAGACGCCAGCGTGTTATAGCAGTCACTAGATGCATGGACTCACAACAAACTCTTATGTTAATGTGGGAACCCTTCCAGAAGCTGCTCCTGGTTTCAGCTCATCTGGATGCACGTGTGGGTTCTGCATGGGGCTTGACCTTTGCCCTCACAGGTGGAACCCTGAGGGATATTTATGGACCTCTTCTTTTCTGCCTCCATGCTTCCCAGCCCCCATCACAAACTGTACTCTTATCTAAAAGTGGGTTAAAATTTAGTACCTTGAAGACATGGAAACCAAGAGAAAAGGACATTTAGCAACATGGGCTTTTTAGTAGAAACTGGCTTTTCCTGGTTTTACTCCTGGCGAATAGGACCACTTTCCACTTTCTGCAATGTCCATATGGTGCCTCAGCTGATGTGGGAACCAGCCAGAACAAAACAGCGGCTCATTGAAGCACTTTACCATCATGTAGAGCTGCAGCCTGCTGTGCCGGATCTTCTGAGAGATGGACGGGAGTTGGCCGCAGATGGGTCCAGGGACTCACTTGCTGTGGAAAGTTGACTCCTGCAGCCTTGCTGTGGCTTGCCAGGCTAGGAGGAAGGGGAGCATGCTCCTTTCCTAAGATCCTGCCGCCTGAACTGCCACAACTTGGCAGGCGAGTGGTTCCCTCCCTCCCAGAATCCTCAGCACCACCACACCAGGGCTGCCCACTGCCGCAGCACGGATCCCTTAAAGACGGAAGATCTACATCTGCTTTCATCTGCCTTCCTGTGGACACACTGTGCACGCTGACCACGCTGTTCATGGGAGTTTGTCCTCACTGTGACACGTGCCCTTGAGCTGTATCACCCATGCCAGCTTACTTTTTGAGAGCAGTAAAGAAGGAAGAGAGAAGGGAGGTCATCAGAAAGTGGTCTGGGCAGAGAAATGGCTTGAGCAGTACAGAAGCACTGTGTGGCTGGAGAACACTTTGCACACCTAGGCTGAGCCACCTCGGAGCTGGAAGATGCTTTGCACACCCAAGGCAAAGAGCGCCACCTCCCTCTGGGCACCTGAGGCAGAGCCGCCTCTTGCTGGGCAGTTCTTTATGCTGGATGGATTTTTTATACAACGTAGGGGGGAGGGACAGGATTCCTCCTCATTCTCACTGAAACTGAAAAAAAAAATAGTAATTGTCATCATTTCCTGAAGATTTTAATTGTCTTTCCCCACAAAAAGGATTTTTTTTTTAAAGTACCATCTCAAGGACTTATTTACATTAAATATGTTCAGGGATTTCTTTTTCTAGTTTTCAGTTATTTTTAAATGTTTTTTTGCAGTCAGTGCATAATTAATAATTCAGGTTGGATGGGCCAGAGGTGTTCCTGTTAACTTCTGAGACTGTCACCCCCCTAGGATCCTTCTCAGAGTCACTCACATGTGACTGGGCCGAGACCCGTGAACCTTTCCAGAGTGGAGCAGGACTCAAGTACCATAGTCCCCTTTGCTACAGTTTCATTTTCTGTGATTTCAATGGCCAGAGGTCAGCTGTGGACTGAAAATATTAAATGGAAAATTCCAGAAATAAGAGTGTCTAAGTTTCCAATCATTGTTGCCACAGTCCTAGCGTTCCACTCTGTTAGTCAGTAACTTCCCATAGGCCTAATGGGTGCATTACACATTCTCAGGAGTCCCCATGTGTGCGCAGGAACAGCGCAGTGTGCGTGGCCTGGGGCTGCTGCCATCTTGGGTGCCCACTGGGGCACTTGGGCTGCTGTTGTCTGGGCAGTGGGAGGGTCCCTGACGTGCCTTGTCATTGCCCAGTGTCCCTTTCCAGTTCTAAGTATGATAGATAGTATATCTGAACGTCATCTGAGGACCTCTATTTTATTGCATTTATTTATTTGTTTATTTAGTGCTGGTTATGAGACCCAGAGTTTCACATGTGTTAGGCCAGGACTCTGAGGCTGACCCATACGCTGGCAATTTTTACCCTATAACATCTGATATCTGATACTTAAGTGGGGTTTTTATTTCTGTGTAGATATTCACCTTGATTTAAAAAAAAAATGCCTGGATTACCCATAAAATATAGCAGACAGAAGCCGGGCGGTGGTGGCGCACGCCTTTAATCCCAGCACTTGGGAGGCAGAGGCAGGCGGATCTCTCTGAGTTCGAGGCCAACCTGGGCTACCAAGTGAGTTCCAGGAAAGGCGCAAAGCTACATAGAGAAACCCTGTCTCGAAAAAACCAAAAAAAAAAAAAAAATATAGCAGACAGGGCCACCGTGACAGTCCCCAGCTCCTAAGTGACTGGGCCAGGCTCTGCCTGTTTGGACCTTTGTCACCTCTTCTTCCCACAGTTCTCTGTGTTCTGGTTTCAGGCTAACATCTTCCTGACCACTCTCAGTGGCCCTTGTGTCCAGCCCATTTCACATACCCATGTTGCCTGTCTGTCCACTGAGTCTGACCAGAATCACAGGATGAGCTACCTCACCAGATCCGAGGGCATGCCGGTCCCCCGGATCCACACGGTGCAGAAACAACGGGCTGCGATACCACACAATGTGCCTGAAGCTCCTGCAGGCACGGAGCAGCCCGCACGGAGCAGCCCGCACGGAGCAGCCCCGCACTGCACCGCCTATCCCAGGAGAGGCTGTGCTGTATGTAGCCCAGGAAGTGAAGAGCATAGACCCAGGACACTCGCCGGAGCCGCTGGGGAACCCACTGTTCTCTTCTCTGAGAGTCACAGAAAGATCTCTGCAGTGTCTTGCAAGCTGGGGAGACGGGCACACACTGAACAGTAATGAAAGTCCATCCACAGATGACCAGCTCAGACACGAGGAGGAAAATCACAGGAAGACCTTCCTCTTTCTCAGGACAGCGGGGTGGCAGTGAGGCTGCCATCCCTGTCCATCCGCTCCCTCTCCCTCCATCTTCAGTACCTTAAAGAACCTTTCAAGCATGGCCTTGCTTGCTTCATGGAGGCTTTGCTCAAAACAGGCGGCCTTGCTTGGGGGAGGGGTGAGGAGAGCCGTGGCTTCATGGATTCCCACATACTGCGGTTGCGGTAGGTTCCGTTGGTCTGAAGAAGCAGGAAGGCGCCTATGCCTGTCGCTAAAGCACACCAGAAACAGCAGTGCTGGCCATGATCCCGGGGAGGCCCAGGAGGAGGGTGATGATGGTCCATCTCGGAGCATGGCCACGCAGAAAGGTGTGAGGGCCAGCAGCCAAGGCATGACTGGTTACTCTATATCCTTTCTTTATCCAGCTTCTCACTGTAAATGTCACTAAGCCGAGACGCCCTAGTACAGACTGAGGCCTCTGAGGCTGATGGCGTAAGCGTGCAACCCAGGTTGCTTCCTGAAAAGGAACAGGGCCACCAATGGGCTGGTTATCGCCGTTGACACATTGTTAACTGATCTGGCCTGCATCCTGTGGCTTTGGAATTCTCACCATCAGGAGGGGACAGCTGTGTCCACCCTCGGGCGCCTGCTCTCAGCATAGGTCTCACATTGGCTTTGGCAGGTGGGAAACCAGCTTGACAAAAGAAGGTTCCCAAAGGACCAGAAGCGAGTTCCTTTGGGGTTTCTGACTTGCTATCCAGTGTCAGAGGTGGTTCCCAGAGGCTGACTGCCCCCGCACCTGGGACTACAGGCGTTCGTTCCCGTGGATAGCCACCAAGGAAGGCCAGCATAGCTTCTTGGAGTTAGCATGCTCTCAGCAGCCCCATCCAGCTCCCTGTACTCCTGTTGTCTGCTGGCCATCGGGCTAGTCTTTGAGGACCACCGAGAGTAGCACAGACCCAGGGATGCCTTGGATGAATGTCCCCCAAAAGTGTAGTCCACAGGGTGCTGCTGCTGCTGTGGTATGGGGGGTGGGTAAAGTGGGAGACTCCTGGAGGGGAGCTTACTCTCCTGCTCCCTGACCCTGAGCAGTTTGTTCTCTGTGGGCTTCTGTCATTGTTATCCAGTGGCCTCTCTCCAAAGACCCAAAACCACAAGTTCCCATGATCTTGGACAGGAACCTCCTCCAGAGCTGTGAGTTAAACCATTTTTCTTTTTCTTTTTTTCTTTTTCGGAGCTGAGGACCATTTTTCCTTATAAGTTAATGATTCTAGGTATTTTGTTATAGTGATGGAAAAGTGCCTAATATCACCAGTCAGTAGGGGATGGAGGGGGATGGTCCTTAGAGAATCAGTTATTCACCCTCTGGGCCAACTTTTCTGGAAGAAGACTCCAGTTTGGATTAGAGGCATGCAAGGGCTGTGCCTTGCCATGGATTTGGGGATGATCTGTGATAGAATAGTTAGAGGTCAGTTATTTGGATCCTCGGTAAGATGCTTGCTTGAGTGTCTTGTAGGGGTTGATTTGATAGTTCCTAGTCAAACAACTGTCAATCATCAGCAACTGAGGTCTGTGTGATTTTCAGCAACTGGAAGTACCAAATGCCTTGACCTTGCTAGGCCTTTTGGTGCTCCCCAAAAGCTCAGCAAAGCAGATGCTGTTGTTGCTTGAACTTTGCTGATGAGGAGCCTGGGGGTGTGAACTGGGTCATTTTCCCAGGGTCTCACACTTGCCATCTGCCCTAAGCAGAGCCTTGCCACGGTCGCTTCCACAGTGCTTCTCTGGACTTGTGTGAGTGGAGGCTAGAGAACTTTCTGATGCCCACAGTATGAATCATTCTGAACAGGACCAAAAACCCAGCTACAGAGGGTCAAAGTCATCTAAAAAACCACGACATTTCATCACATAATATAAAATCTGTGAACATAATGCAAGATGTTATCAAATACAATTCTATTTTCTAGTAACATTTAACATAAGTAACATCTCAGGCAGTGGTGGTACACACCATTCATCCAAGCACTTGGGAGGCAGAGGCAGGCGGATCTCTGTGAGTTAAAGGCCAGCCTGGTCTACAGAGTGAGTTCTAGGATAGTCAGAGCTACACAAAGAAACCCTGCCTTGAAAAACCAAAACCAAAACACCAAGATTTACCTCAACTGCATCTAGAAATCTAGATATTTAAAACCCAAAGTAAATGTGCTTTTTAAAATGCCCTCTCTTGCCGGGCGTTGGTGGCACACGCCTTTAATC
Organism: Peromyscus maniculatus bairdii; assembly: GCF_049852395.1. Taxonomy (NCBI): domain Eukaryota; kingdom Metazoa; phylum Chordata; class Mammalia; order Rodentia; family Cricetidae; genus Peromyscus; species Peromyscus maniculatus. The sequence continues at coordinate 114,338,374 of NC_134854.1, forward strand.
CCAGCACTCAGGAGGCAGAGCCAGGCGGATCTCTGTGAGTTCGAGGCCAGCCTGGGCTACCAAGTGAGCTCCAGGAAAGGTGCAAAGCTACACAGAGAAACCCTGTCTCGAAAAACCAAAAAAAAAAAAAAAAAAAAAAAAGCCCTCTCTTTACTTTTCTTTAAGACAGAATCTTAACATATTGCCCAGGCTGGGCTTGAACACCAAGGCTCAAGTGATTTTCTTGCCTTAGTTTTGACTACAGGCATGCATCATCATGCCTAGCTTTAATTTTTTTTTTCTCAGAGCTGAGGACCAAACCCAGGGCCTTGTGCTTGCTAGACAAGTGCTCTACCACTGAGCTAAATCCCCAACCCCATAAATCTACCACTTGATGTTCTCAGACCCTTAGAAATTTGTGACATGCATGAAAAAAAAAAATGTCTGAAGGCTGTGGTCAAAGGTGTTCTAAGAGTTAACAAGTCTGGTTTGGGAAGGGAGTGGACATACCCACTCACCACACAGAACAGTATACTTGTTCACAGAACACCACAGTGGCCTGAGGACTCACAGAAGATGGAGCAGCAAGCCTTGGGAAGAGATACTACAGATCTGCGATGGGCCAAATTTGCCTGAGAGGACCAACCAAAGCAGGGAGCTGCTGGGGCACTGCCTCAGGATTCATATGGAAGTCTCTGATCTGTGTCGGTCTTCCTACAAGCCTGCTTGGCCTGGGATGGCCTGGGCATCCTCTGATAGCACACACAGGGCCAACCCTTGGGGTTCCCTCTCTGGTAGGTCGATACAGGGTGCAGCCCACACATTTGGCTTCTCCGAGTGTCTCGGAGGTTCTGCGTATCAGCAGGATGGAAAGAAAACGGAAAGGGAGAAGGGCAGTGTCTAAGCTGCCCGGGAGCCCTGAGTGAAATCTTAGCTGTCTTTGGCGGTGTTGCCAGTGGGGGCAGTACCTCTGCCAGCAGTGTGTATGCAGACGCACAGAAGAAAGGTGAGACCCAAGGGGGCTGGAAAAGGATGCTGCAGAGCAGGAGAGGTGTCAGTTGTATGAGGCAAGACTGTGAGCACTTTTCAGAATTCATAAGTGTGTGTGTGTGTGTGTGTGTCTGTCTGTCTGTCTGTCTGTCTGTCTGTCGCTCGGTTAGTGGACTGCTTGCCTAGGATGCACGAAGCCCTGGATTTGATTCCCAGTACCGCAAAACTGGCCGCAGTAGCACATGCTCACAATCCTACTCAAGGGTTAGAGGCAGGAGGATCAGTGATTCATCTTTGGCTACAGAGCAAGCCTGAAACTAGCCCAGGCTGCATGAGACCCTGTCCTCAAAAACAAAAAAAGCTCCTGTCTCCTCGTGCTATTGTAACTGCCATGGACACAGGGGAATCAAGGTGTTGCTAAGCCAGCTGTCTCCTAGAGACACTCCCTGTGGACCCCTGGCCACTGTCACGATAGGCTGGTGATCATAGGAAGTTCCTTGTACAGACTTCAATGCCATTAGACTAGAAAAGGTAGAGTGTCTCCAGAGCAGAATACTGGCAGACTCACCCTGTCCTTATTCGGGCACTGTCAGAATTGCTGGACATGACCAGTGGGGAAAGGAGAGGTGGCCCCTCCACAGGAGCAGGGGAGAGGCTGCTATGGAGTAAATCCATAGGAAGAAGTCAAGAAGGGTGCTGCAGCTGGGTGCCATGTTTCCACCTGACACACATACATGTGAAGAAAAAACAACTTAGCTGTGCGCCTCCACTGTCCTTCAGGGCTAATCTATTAATTTTCTTGCTTTGATTATATGTACAATGCACATGTATTTGTAAGATACATGTAGGTGTGTGTGTGTGTGTGTGTGTGTGTGTGTGTGTGTGTGTGTGTGTGTGTGTGTGTGTTGTTAGGGACTGAACCTAGGGCCTTGTGCACATTAGGCAAGTGTTTCATCTGTACCTCTCTCTCCAGCTCCCCAGCCTCCCCTGAAAGCTTTTTAAGGCAAGATCTTGCTTACTTGTCCAGTTTGGCCTTGAACTTGTGATCCTCCTGCCTCAACCTCCTAGGTAACTAGGATTACAGACCTGTACCAACAGCCTTGGCTATGATCTACTGTAATTATTCAAGTAAAATGTATTGATACTTATGGACTGTGGTCATCACATTTTGGGACTGGATATATAACTCATCAGTAGATGCTCATCCCCAGAAACCCCCAAAAGTTTCCGGTCTTATCTTTTGAATGGCTTCGTGTAACACAGTTTGGGGAGAAATTTAAATTTATAGTAAAGCTATACAAAGGTTCTTTTGATCAGGAGACATATTCTGCAGTAATGCAGGGAAATTCCTAACCTTTTCTTTATACATAAGAAAAATTATCCAGTAGATGAGTGTTGCAAATCTTAATGTTTTTGAGCCGGGCATGGTGGTGTGTGTGTGTGTGTAGTCCCGGCACTTGGGAAGCCAAGGAAGAGGCATCACCAGGTCCTCTCTTTAACAATGAAAACCAAGCCAAACAAAAGTGTACTTTCATCTTCAGGGGAGGCCTTGAGACAGTCAAATTACATTCTCTCCTAAGTTGAACTTAGAGGGAAAAGTACAGGAAGATTCAGCTATAATTTTCTAGGTCTGTATATCAGCACTGATGTTTCTAAACCTGTCCTAGAGTAAAATGTGAGCAGTGAGCTGCAAGAGAAATGTGCAGGGGACTGGGGAGAACTTAGTCTGAGGCCCTCATGTCCAATGTGTACAGATGGACACTATGCTCCACAGATGTCCAGTGAGCTACCCTAAACAAATGACATTCTACATTGCTATGTGGTAGTTGGCCATGCCCTAAGGCATGGGGCCTGATTATTACAACATATATAATTATGCAAGTTTTTGTGGGCAAAATATTAGACAGTTTTTAGAAATAAAGCTATATGGCTGGCTGGGTGGTGGTGGTGGTGGTGGTGGTGGTGGTGGTGGTGGTGGTGGTGGTAGTGGTGGTGCACACCTTTAATCCCAGCACTCGGGAGGCAGAGCCAGGCGGATCTCTGTGAGTTCGAGGCCAGCCTGGACTACCAAGTGAGTTCCAGGAAGGGCACAAAGCTACACAGAGAAACCCTGTCTCGAAAAACAAGACAAAACAAAAATAAATAAATAAAGTTATATGACTACTTGGTGTGACCCTGGATTTTACTTTGTGGGGCCTGGTGAAAAATGACACTAGTTTCCACTGAAATGATTTCACTAATTTCTTTTAAAAATATCATCCCATCACCTATTCCACAAAGATGTTCCTTTTTTTTTTTTTTTTTTTTTTTTTTTGGTTTTTTGAGACAGGGTTTCACTGTGTAGCTTTGGAGCCTGTCCTGGGACTCACTCTGTAGCTCAGGCTGGCCTCGAACTCACAGAGATCTGCCTGCCTCTGCCTCCTGAGTGCTGGGATTGAAGGTGTGCACCATCACTACCTGACAAGAGTTGATCTTTTAAAAGATAGTTTTTCATCCAGCTGTTGTGGTGCATACCTGTAATCCAAGCCCTTGGGAGGTTGAGGTAGGAAGGTCATGAGCTGAAGGTCAGCCTGGGCTCCACAATCAGACCCTGTCTCAAAAGTTTTTGTTTAAAGGAGTGGAGAGGTGGCTTAGCCACTGGGGTTGTGCCAAGTATGCACAGGGTCCTGGGTTCAATCCCCAGTACATGCACATGTACACAGACTTCGATCTAGCATGGCAAATATTCAAAGTTGCTTGTCTGTCAGTGAAGGTGACTGAGTCAGGGGCTCTGAGTTGAGATGCAGCTTTTGAGTGCCTCAGTTTACCACGTACAAAGGTGCTTCCAACTGCTTCTCTCCACGAGCATCCTCTGTCAGGTGGTGAAGGCACAAGAGACCTCAGCAAAAAACAGACTTGAAGCTGGTTCTAGTGTTGCCACTAGTGCTGGTAACTCTGGAACAAGACAGCCAGATGACTCTCCCCAGCCAGGGGAACCCTCCTCGGCTAATGCTCATTAACTCTCAGTTAGTCTACAAATTACCCTTGCTGACTGAAATTCCGATAGACCATTGGCTGATAAATAAATGCTGACTATCCTAATACCTGCATCATAATGAAAACGTTCACAGACAAATAAAAATTAATGTTGAAACCTGGGGCCTCGAACAATACAGATATTCAATCCCAGGATTAGTTGGCTGGAAAGCGGGCTTTGCATGATAAACCTTGCATCTGAGTGCTGGAGTGTCCAGCTGGCCCCAGAAGAGGGTGAATGAGTGCTGAGCTCTGTGGATGCCACGCTAACAGGAGTCCGAGGAACTCGCAACATGGTTATACCCAGGTACTCTCTCCAGTGATTCTGAGCTGGCAAACACAAGCAGGCACAGAGAAGTCACCCTGGAGACAGGTAACTAACTGCACTGTGCCTGGGATAGCCAGGAGCATCTTGAGGTAAAACGTTTGAGCTTGTGCAAGCCTGGACCAAGCAGGGGGCTGCCTCACAGGGAAAGAGGTCTGTACAGGAAGACAGGAGGATGAGGAGAGGGAGTAGCAAGGAGGGGTGTGGCAGGCTCAGGAACTGGGGTAGTTTGGAATAAGCAGAGTGCAGGGAAGTCCCCAAAATGACACTCAGAAAGGCTGTATGGAGTCAGGTCAGTCAGGGTCACTGACATCACCCTACAGTCACTAGACTGTGGGGACCTTCACATGGTTTAGAAGAACAGCTCTGAGTTCTGGAAAATCCATTCTGGTCCTCTGTTTAAAGATAACTGAACACATGGTTGGTTCTGGCACAGCTGCTTACCGTGATCCCTCCCAAGTGTTCTTTATCTTGGGTCTGTGCCTGTGTTGACTAATCCTGGGTGTCAACTTGACTACAGTAGGAATCAGCTAAAACTCAAGGAGCTGGTCATGCCTGTGAGGGACTTTCTTAAACAGATCATTTGAGGTGGGGAGGCCCATGCTAAATCTGGGCCCCACCTTCTCGTGGCAGCCCACATACAAAGACATGGAGGAAGGAAGTTTTTGCTTTTTGCCCTTGGCCCTCACTCTCACTGGCAAGCTCATCTAGCCTGCTGCTGAGGCATCCCTTTGCTGGAATTAAAACTTCTTCTCCAGGATTCCAGCATAAACCGATGACCAGTCTCTAGGAACTGTGGTGATATTTTGTTTGTGCTCTAACAAATAAAGCTTGCCTGGAGACCAGAGTGCAGAGCTAGCCACTAGAGGCCAGGTGGTGATGGCACACACCTTTAATCCCAGCACTTGGGAGGAGGAAACAGGAAGTGATATGGCTGGCTGGAGAGAGGAAGTGGTAAGACAGGAGCTCGGCCTTTTCCGTCTGAGGCTTTGGTAGAGGTAAGAAGTCTTTCTAATGGCTGACTGCTCTACTTTTCCGATCTTTCAGCTCTTACCCTCAATATCTGACTCTGGGTTTTTATTATTAAGACCAATTAGAATTCACACTACAAGGAATCTTCTGGAACTCCAGCAACAGATTGGACTGCTGAGACATCCAGTCTCATGGACTAGGCAACTACCTGGTTCTTGGCCTTTCTGTCGGAAACAGCCATGGTTGGACTACTTGGACCACAGCCTGTAAGCCGTATAATAAATACCACATACATATTCGTCCATCAGTTCTGTTCCTTCAGAGAAGCCTGACTTAGAGTACCTTCCCCTAGTGTGGTGGAATCCTATTCCCTGCCTTGAACTGGAAAGGCCTTGGTGACCACCTCAGGAAGGAGCAAACAGAGGAAGTGATATGGAGTTTGAATCCACTGTGCTGTGACGGAGTTGGCCATGTACAGAGGCCACTTGGAGGTGTTCACACTAACAGCATCAGCCAGACGCAGATGACTCCAGGTCCAGCCATCACATATCTGATCCTGGAAGTCCAGATTGTAATTTGCTAGAAAGGTGACTGCTGGTTTTGAGGCCATATAACTTGGGTGTTGCACAGCAAGAACCAGAAAATGTGCATTTCTGGGCTCCTTTCCCAAACTGGAAAGACAACAAATGAATAAACACATAATCCAGAGGGTGACGGGAGGGAAATGCAGAAAATATCAATTCATTTTTGGAAGAGTACTTCACATCCCAGCAACTGACTTAGCAGGAGAGAAATATTACCTGTGTGTCTGCAGAGGGGATACCAGAGGGGCATACAAAGGACCCTGCCCCTAGAGAGGCTCAGAACTGAGGCACAGGCCTATTGGAAGGCCAGGATAGGACTAAAGACAGGATGAGCCCAAGGTCAGTAAGGAGAAGCAGAACCCTGTTCCCCACACAAAGACAAGCAACTGTACTTTCACTTAGCAGCAAGTTTTTTTCTATGGAAAAGAAATCAAGAGGCTGGGGACCAGGTCACAGGTGTGTCTGGGAGCTTGGATGCCTCATACTCCGCCTAAACTCACTGCTAGAGCTGTACCACTCAGAGAGGGATGCTCCATTCACTGACTTCCTAGTTATACAACATTTAAGAAAACAAAACCACGTCACAACCACCCTCGCTCCGAGAGCTGGGGACCAAGGGCAGGTACAGCTTTCTGAGAATGGAATCTATTTTTCCATTAGAATCTCAAGATTCATGCCTCCTCCAAAAACAAGCTCTGTGGCTCTAAGATATCTGAGCCAAATGTAACTTGTAACTTGGAAATCATCCCCACCCCCTCCTGAAAGGCCTGGGAAGCCCAGGTCAAAACAATTCACAAAGGGGCTACATTTCCCATGTCCCTGTATTCTGGAGCCACCATCTACCTTAAGAAAGGAGGCTGGCTATTCAAATAGAAGTTGTGACCTGCCCAGGTAGCCTTGACAGAGGCCAACTCTGACAAAAACATGAAGGTGGGGGCAGTTTGCTCAGAGTCTTCATGGGCAGAAATAACTATCAGTGTTTCGCTTGCCAACACGTGACTTTGGGGAAATCATCCTCCTTGTGTGGGGCCTTGGCCTCTCCAGCTGTAAAAACAGGCCAATGCCATACGCTTCACAAGATTGTTGTAAGATGAAGCAGTATAAACAGGCCAGGAACACTCAGTCTGCTATCCATTCTGTCTGTTCTAATTCCACAATAAGCCTAATGACATCTACACGAGCTTCATGTTTATTTTGCAAGCATGTAACAATTATACAAGCAACATGAAGCTAGGTCTTTGAAATGATTACTACATAGTAATAAAGCATAAGCCAGTACAGAAAACCCGACATTCCTACATGCTTATGAAAGGTAATTATTAAGGCTTCCCTCTAAGAAAATGCAGGCACTATCAGCTTTACGTTACAAAAAAGGGAAAACCGTTTCTTCCTGCAGTGCTGGGGGGAGAACCTGGGACCCTTTGCTTGCTAGGTAAGGCCCCTGTCACTGAGCTGCACTGTGGCCTGAAGCTGCTGCCTATACTGTCACAAAGGCAGTATGTTAAAAAGCAGCTTAACTGATGTTCATTTAGTCAGGACTTTCATTTACATGTGGGTGTAAAGTAACATCGAATGGGAAGTGTTCATGTTAGACTCAATGAGGAAACACCAGTTACCGTTCCTGCTCTTACGGCCACAGATAATCAATCACTGACCACGCATTACATTGGTACCCTGAAAAAGACCTACTCAGGGGACCACTGAGTCTGAAAACCACTCATGGACAGATCCCTGTGCAGGGAGCCAGAAGACCCAGGCTCACATGGCAGCTCAGGAATATCACTGGACCTGGTTTCCCTGAGGTCCTTGGTAACGATGGGACAGCATGGAAATCGTTGTCACGCACTGCTGTTGGAAAGCCTCCACACTCACACTACATTACCATGGTTGAGGGACAGGGCGGAGCACATTTTTCCAGGGCCCAAAGTTCGGGCAGAGTCTCAGATAACCTTCATCCAAGAGTGTGCTGTCTCACACATCCCTCACAGAGCCCCAGGCCATGACAGAACAGTCTCCTGAAATGGTCAGAATTTAAAAAACAAAAAATCTTCTAAACTACATCTTGAAAGGTTAAACAATTTTATTTTGAGCTGAGGATGTAACTCAATTGGAAGGGTGCTTGCCTAATATGCATTAGGCCCTGGGTTCCATCCTGTGCTGGCTAGTTTTTAAGTCAGCTTGACACAAGCTAGTGTCCTCTGAGAGAAAAAGAACCTCAATTGAGAAAATACCGCTATAAGGTTGGGCAAGCTTGTAGGGCATTTTCTTAATTAGTGATTGATGTGGAAGGGCCCAGCCCATTGGGATAGTGCCACCCCAAGGCTGGTAGTCCTGAGTTCTTTTGGAAAGCAGGTTTAGCAAGCCAGTAAGCAGCATTCCTGCATGGCTTCTGCATCAGCTCCTGCCTCCAGGCTCTTGCCCTGTTACCCAGACCACCTTTGATGATCTGTGATACAGAAGGGTAAGCCAAATAAAACCGTTCCAAGTTGCTTTTGGTATTACTGTTTCACCCCAGGAAGAGAACCCCTGGGGCACATCCAAAGCACTACCTAAACTGGACATGGTGATGCACTCCTGTGCTTCAGAGATGGAGGATCAGAAGTTCAAGGTTATCCTTAGCTACACAGTGAGTTTTAAGGCCAATTTGGGACACATTCTAAAAAATCATTTTACCTCATCATACATTTGGGCAATGAGTTCACTGATTAAGCCTGGGATACATCAGTGTCATCTGTGGTGCTCAAGGGAAGTGCTGTTGCCAGCCCCAACAGACGCGGTGACCTGACTGCTTCAGAACAAACAGTCGGCAGTTCTGAAGCACACCCCAGTGAAAAACCTTATATCAAAGGCTGGTAACTAATGCAAAGGTGAAGCAGTCATGAAGCAGGCCTTTTACCCCAGCACTTGGGAGGTACTCTGTGTTTTTTTTTTTTTTTTTTTTTTGAGACAGGGTCTCTCTCTACATAGCTCTGGCTGTCCTGGAACTATGTAGACCAGGCTGGCCTTGAACTCAGCGATCCGCCTGCCTTTGCCTCTCAAGTGCTGGAACTAAAGGAGTGTACCACCACACCTTTTTAAAATACCGAGTTCCAGGTCAGCCAGTGCTACACAGTAAGACCTTGTTTCAAAATAAAAGCACTACAAATTCAAATGTGGATGGTTACTAACAGAAACCCACAGGTAAATGTATAACTAACATAACATAATCCTCCTTACATGGTGCCATTTTGTGTGTGACTCTAAAATGTATTAAAGTGTTACAAAGCCTTGCTGAACCCAGCTAGCAAAACTTCTACCAGCTAACAATGTATCTGTGTAGATGTGTCCATGTGCTATTTTCAAGAGAAAAGTTGCTACAATTTATCAAAAAAGCTACTTAACACTCCTGCAAATGTGATCAATAGAAGCCTGGCTAACTTCACTAAGAGTAACTTCAAAAGGGCTGATAAAGGCCCTGGTTTTGCTTACTGTGCCTACTGCATTGGGCTGGTTACTTAACGTGGGCTCCAGTTCCTGCGTCTAACTGGCAGTTTAAGAACGGTGCAATTGCCAGAATATTAACTGAAGAAAAGGAAAACTACAAGCCAAGATAGGTGCAGCCATTATCGTTTATTTGTAAATCTTGTACAATTGTAATGTTCCTCCCAAAATCTCACTTAATGTGAATTTTCACACTATATCTGTATTATTTAGCATTACAAACTTAAATCCTTGGAAAAGTATATAACAGAGCATTCCATATTTACAAGGATTTTACAAAGGACTTATATGTGGGCTACCTCAGGCATGCCACTGAGCTCTCTGGGTCACATGTCCTATAAATGAGGAAAACTTCCTTGCCATTTCATCAGATCCCGTGGAGGCTCCTTCCAGCTCGAGGGTCTGTAGGGCACAGAGATACTCCCCCCACTTTCCCAGGCGAGGGGGAGAGCAGAGGAGTGTGTTTAAAATACGTGTCACCAAATAGAAATTCTATTAAAATTATGGGCAGAATACTCAGAGTTGGAGTCACCCTGATGAAAGCCTACATGAGTATTGCAAAAAATTTGGCTAACCTATTTATCTTGAAGCATTTATTTCTAATGAGCAAGGAGGGAGAGGGGTAATCAGCTGGTAGAGCATCTCCAATCTACACAGCACAGTAACCAAGGGGAGTGGCTGAACATTGCAGGCAGGCACCGAGGAAGGCCGGCACCTTCCCAAGCCCACTCGAAATTAACTCGAGAAACAGAACCCAGGGGTTGTGAGATCAAGGGGGCCAGACGCTTTCCAGAATGCCATCAGTGCGAGCCCAAAGCTGCTTTACACAAATCGCGAAGGGGAGGGGCATGGGACCCCTCAAGGCTGGGCTCCAAGGTTGAGCAGCTATTTAAAAAAAACCAAAAAACAAAAAAAAAAAACGGGACCGGGGCATCTGCAACACTTGCCTGGTCCGAGCTCCAAAACACAAAATCTGCCGCCCATCCCGAGGAAGGTACCGGGGGGCACAGTGCCTTCCCAGGAAACGGCCCACTTGCGACCTCCGGGCTCGGCTCCAGTCTCGGGCCGCTTCTCCAAGCCAGCCAAGGGGGAGCCTGCGGGAGCCGCGGCACCTGCCCGGCCCAGGCCCCGCGGCCCTCAGCTCCGGCGGCCGCCGCGGCGTTCCGGTGCACGCGCGCGCTCGACCAATCGCGTGCTCGCCCGCCCCCCGCCGCCGCGGTGAGGCTGGCGCCGGGAAGAGGAAGAGGAACATTCGCCCTCCTCCTCCCAGCGCGCGGGCGGCGGCGGCAGCGGCACCGGGGTCACGAACTCTGACCTTTCACTGACAAAAACAATAACAAAGCGCGGTCCCTCCGCGACCCCGGCGGCGCCAGGGCCCGGCCCGCCGCCCCGCTCTGCACCGGCCCGCCGCGGCGTCCCGGCCGCCCGAGCCGCCCCCCAGGCTCCTGCCCTCCGGCGCCCGCCCGGGCCCGCGCCTGGCCCTCCGTGCCGGGGGCGCCCGCCGCAGACACGGGACCTGCTCCGCGGCTCTTGTGGCGCCCGACCCTGAGGTAAGAGCGAGCCCGCCGGGCAGGGGCCGCGGCGCTGGCGGAGGGCGGGCCTGCGCCGCCATGGAGGCCGCGGAGGCCGAACGCGGCCTTTTACCTTTGCCACGGGGCGGCGGCGGCGGCGGGCGCTTTGCATAGTGGGCCGGGCCGCGCCCTCCCCTCCCCTCTCTCTCTCTCTTCCACTCCCCTCCCCGCCCGCAGCCGAGCCCTGCGGAGCCGCTGTCCTGACCGGGCCGGCTGCGCGCCGCGGGGGCGGAGGTGTGTGTGGGGGGGAAGGTCCGCGGCCCCGCCTCACGCCTGGCCCTCCGCCAGCGCCGCCATCTTGTCCCCGCGGCGCCGGCCGGCCCGGCCGGGTTCCCCTCTGCGCGCGCCCGGCCGGCCCCCGCTCCTTCCTGTGCGCCCCGCTCCTCACCCCGGCGCTCCCCGCCTGCCGTTGGCTGCCACCCTGGCCCAACCGCCGTTTTTCCCCTGCCTGGGAGGGTGGAGTGGGAAGGAGGGAGGGAGGGAGGCGTGGGCAGGGCGCGACCTCGTGAGTGACGGCCGCGCTGGCCAATCGCCCCCCGACCGGAGGGCCGCGGCCGCCGGCGCCGCCCCGGGGCCGTGCTGGTTGGCCCAGGCGGGAGAGGGAGGTCTCCGGGGTCCGCTGGTGCGGGGCGCGAGGCCCGGGCGGGCGGGACTCTGCGAGGCAGTGGCTCCGTGGGTCTCGGAGGGGCTGGGAGGCTGACGATGCCTTTTGAACCCATGGCGCGGGCCAGGGAGGAAGAGCTCGCCGGCACTCGGAGGCTCTTCGGGGTTCGCCCTTTGCTCACGGTTCTGGACGGAGCCCCCTCTCGCGGGCTCAGTTTCAGCCGGTGGAATAGGGACACCAGGCGTTTTTTTTGTTGTTGTCACACAGCGCCTCTCTCTTCAGCATTGTTTGAGGGGCTAGTCGCAGAAAATGGAGTGCAGGCTACGCTTCGAGCCTCAGAGTGATTTTGCAAATGGTGGTGTTAGCTTATGCTTTTTTTCTTTTGATTGTGGTGCTGGGGACGGCTCTGCCGTTGAGTGACAGCCCCAGCTCCAAAATGGTGATGTGGAAAAATACGATATGGAACCGGCCGAAGTGGAAAACTTGAGGTGATGCTCTTCCCTTCGTTCATAGAACACAGATGTACTTAGTTTTAGGCACCAGGGATACACATCCGGAGATTCAGCTGGTCAAGGAGCCATTCTCTCCCAGAGTGTTGGATGCTGGCCTCGTGTGGGTTTCAAGGGCTCAGAGGGTGGTCCGTTCCTCAGAAGAAACTGGATCATGTGCTCAAGGAGTTGTGAGGGCATTAGTTTAGATTGGAGGACGAGGAAGGCAGGCTTCTCTGAGAAGGTGATGTTGGAATCGAGTTCAGGGAAAGAGCAGGGTCCCAGATAGCAAGCTTGAACATGGGAAGGGAAGGCTTTGGACATGAATGCCCGGTTTGGAGGGAGAGCCTCAGAAAATCACTTTACTTCCAGATTTAAAGCCTTTGTCAGCTGTTGATGTCCTTTTGAAGCTGCCAGATATTTGCTCAGCTCCACTAATACTCTAGTGATCGGCCGGAATACGAAGATGACTAAGACATGGATCCCTAAATATGTGCCCGTTAGTGCACACGTGTGAATTCTTTTCTCCCTATCTCTGGATGCATACAAAATAGAAGTTAACCGTTGTGATTAATAGCTCAGTTTACTAAGCGGTGTGATTTGGGGCAAGTTACTTAGCTGCTTGAGGCTTAGTATTCTCATCTGAACAATAGAACCCTTCTCCAGAATTGAGGGTTAAATCAGTTTATGTAAATAAAGAGCTTATAGTGCCTGGTTTATAGTAAGTATTGAATCAAAAATTACGAAAATTAGTTATCTGTTCAGGACATTGACCTAGACAGCATGGTGTAGGAGCAAAGGCCCTGGATTGAAGCACTGGGATTTGACTACCGTTTTCAGATGGCGTTTAGTGCCCAATCCAAAAGTTTATTTAGAAAGCTTTGGACCCAGTAGTAATAACAAAACTATGGCATGCTTTATAATTTGCAAGTTACAGTAGTGGTAGAAGCCCTTTTCCAGAAACCTTTCTGATGTTTGTCATAATTTTCTTATCCCTGGGCCTTCTAGTTCTCTCTGCTCTTAACTCACTGGCCCACCATCTTTGACAGTGTGGCTTACCATCTTCTCCAGGCCTTTCACCCTGATATCAAATGTCTGCCCCTCATAGTCCTCCCCCACCCCTAGTCATACAGGTCTATGCTAGAGCCTGCCTTTCTCGGGGACATCCTCCTTGGTTCCTAATGCCATTCTAGGACAGATTCTTTATATACTTTTCCTTATAGCTTTTATCTCACTAGGTAATTACTCCCTTATGTGATTGCTTGATTAATGTCTAGCCTCACAAGTACAGTATCAGTTTTAGAATTATTTTGCAAATCATTATGCATCTAGTACTTAGCAGAATACCTGACAATTGTTAATTGATGATATTGCTGATAACTAAGTGATATTGCTGATAACTAAGTACTGCATATTTAGTTGGTTCCTTTTTAGGAATGCTTACTTGGCAGTTGGGTTGGCACAACCGGCAATAAAATGCCCATTATACTTTTCAGGGAATTTGAATTAGACTTCAGTAGACATTCTTTTAACATATTTTTTTTTTTAGAGATAAAATTGATGAATGCTATGATCTCCTTTTAATCTCCTTTTAATTGTTTACCAAAGTGAAAAGCAGATTTTACAAACTATAATGTCAAGTTTCCATTGGAAAATTTGGTAACTAAAATATTTGTATATAACATAATAGGAAGGGCTAGCTAGTATGCAGGAAGCCTCGAATTCCATCCCAACACTGCATAAACCTGGTGTAGTGTAGTAATCCCAGCATTGGGGAGGTGGAGGCAGGATCAGAATTCAGTGTCATCCTTGGCTGCATAGAGAGTTTGAGGCCAGCCTGGGCTACATAAGGTCCTGTGTCCAAAAAAAAAAAAAAAAAAAAGGTACAAATATTTGAAATTAAATAGCAGTATCTTTTTAATAATATTAGTAGTCACAGTTTTAATTCTTTCTTTTGGATGTTTCAAGAGACAGTTTAAGTTAAGCCAAGCAAAGACTACCAAAAAGAGATTGTAATAGGCTGTCCCAAAGTGACTTGCAGCCCAGTTTGTTCTGCACTGTGAATTCTAAAGTTTCCTGAATATTTATGAGGTGATAGAATATTCATGGAGTGAGGTAACCTTTCCCCCCTCCCCAAGTATGGTGGCTTCTCCTTTTGGACTTTCTCTTTCCAAAAGCTGGAGATGTCAAAACCAGAATTCGATTGATACTATAATATCAGATCTTTTGAGGATGTAGACCGTTGCTTCATGTACATGTGTGGGGAAAGTTCTCTGTTACCTTAGTTTCTGATATAGCAAGAACAGCTTGAAGCTTCAAGGCTGTTTAACCACAAAGGGCATTTTAATAGGAGACACAGCTACCAATGTACAGCTGCAGTTTTCCCCTAATTATTTTTTTATCTAACTCCTTGTCAGCCTGTAGTCAATCATACCTTAAAGAAGAGACCCAGCCAGTTGTGGTGGTGGCTCAGGACTTTGATTCCTGTACACAAAAGGCAGAGGTAGGTGTATCTCTGAATTCTAGGCTAGCCTGCTCTACATAGTTCCAGGCCAGCCAGGGCTGTATAATGAGAACTCTGTTGGAGTTGGGGTAGGGTCTGTGTCAATAGTCTCTTCACTTGTTACAGGAGTTCTAGGAATTTTGAGGGTTTTATTGTTTAGTTCTGTTGTTTTGTTTGAGATTGTTGCTTACCTGACCTTTAGTCCCTGGCCCCTAGTTATCCTCTTGTGTTAGCCTCTGAGCAGCTGGGGCTATTGGCAGGTCTTGCTACCATGCCTAGGTGGACAATTTTTGTCTTCAAGGAGCCAAGTGACCTGGTATGATAGGAGTTTGGACTGTGGAGCCCAGAAACTTGAGTAAGTAGCCTTTTTGAGGTTTATACATTTGTAAACTTGGAAAAAGGGAGCCCACACTGAATGGGAGAGAGTGGGGCGAGGATTTGCCCCAATGACTGCAGACAAGAGAGGTGAGCCTGTGGTGAGGAGCTGGCCTGTGTCTTGTTTGAGTGGCTCCTCATACTGAGGATTACCTTTGGGTATTTGTCTTTGAGTTCTCCTATGTGCCATTTGCTCCAAAGGTTGTAAGCATCAGAGTGAACACCAGTATGGTCTTAAATACCAACAGAGACCATCTGTAAAAGGGACCTTTGCTGTAGAATATTATTTTAAGGTGTGTTACTTTTGTTTATGTTACATTTCTTTAACTCTGTGAAGCTGTGTTACTGTGCCTGTCTAAAACACCTGATGGTCTAATAAAGAGCTGAATAGCTGTAGCTGGAGAGCTTTTCTCTCTGGGTTCCACCAAATCCCGCCAGTCCCAGAGCCCACTTATAAATACACAGACTCTTACATTATTTAAACTGCTTGGCCATTAGCTCAGGCCTATCATTGTCTAGCTCTTACTCTTATATTTAGCCCATTTCTATTAATCTATATTTTGCCATGTGGCTTGTGGCTTACTGGTACCTTACATCTTGCTTGTCCTGGCAGTGGCTCCAGGCAGTCTCCCTCTCTGCCTTCCTGTTCCCTCAGTTCTCCTCTCTGTTAGTCCCGCCTATACTTCCTGTCTGGCTACCGGCCAGTCAGTGTTTATTTATACAGAGCAATATCCACAGCAATAGCCAATAGGAGGCAGGAGAAAGGATAGGCGGGGCTGGTAGGCAGAGAGTATATATAGAAGGAGGAGGACTCCAGGGGCCAGCCACCCAGCTACACAGCAAGCCACGGAGTAAGAGTTAGATTTACAGAAGTTATAGAAAAGGAAAAGCCCAGAGGCAAAAGGTGGATGGGATAATCTAAAGTATAGAAAAGCTGGCTAGAAACTAAGCCAAGCTAAATCCAGGCATTCATAAGTAAGAATAAGCCTCCGTGTGATTTATTTGGGAGCTGGGTGGCGGGCCCTCCAAAAAAGAGCCAAGAAATAAACAGACTTTAGCATCTCATCTCAAGTGAATAAGGGGACTGGAGCCTGTCTGGGCCATATAATGAGTTCCAGGCCTGCTACCCTGTTTTGAAAAACAGTAGGAAGTGGTCTTGAAGCTCATTGAAACCAGCCTCACACCTGATAAAAATTCTCTCCGTTTTAGTGTCTTGCTTTATTGCTGATTTCTTTCTTTATATCTCTCTCTCTTTCTCTCTCTCTCTCTCTCTCCCTCTCTCCCTCTCCCCCTCTCCTCCTCTCCTCCTCTCCTCTCTTTCTCTCTCTCAACGCAGTCACATGTAGCTCTGACTGGCCTGAAACACTCAGATCTTCTTGCCTCTGCCTCTCCACTGCTGTGATTAAAGTTGTGTGTCACTATATCCCACTTACTGGCTGACCTTTTTCTTGTGTGTGTGATCATCATCTGAAATTCATTCATATTCTTTTTTTTTTTTTTTTTTTTTTTGGTTTTTTTTTTTTTTTTGGTTTTTTCGAGACAGGGTTTCTCTGTGTAGCTTTGCGCCTTTCCTGGGACTCACTTGGTAGCCCAGGCTGGCCTCGAACTCACAGAGATCCGCCTGCCTCTGCCTCCCGAGTGCTGGGATTAAAGGCGTGCGCCACCACCGCCCGGCTCATTCATATTCTTGTTACACACTATAGGCGATGATTCTTCTTTGGTCTTTGGAGGTTTAACTTGTCCAGAGGCTGAGTTGTCCCTTCCTCATAACCTTTGCCACTTTCTTAGAACCCTGATAGCAGGGATACCCATTCTCATTACAGTTACCCTGAAAGCTGGTGTTGAAGCAGGAGGGACTTTCTGAATAAAGGCATGGCAGCCAGGGAACACTTTCAACTAACATAGCTCACAGTGAAGGAGGTGTATATAGGGGGGGTCTGAGGCCTAACTCAGGATATTGGCATGGGGGATTTGTTTAGGGATATTTCCACCAGGTTCACACCCTGGCATCTGGGCATCTTGGAGAGATGGGAGTGGAATGTAAAGGACAGGAAAGGAATAAGTTAGTGCAGACTTTTCACTGGACTTTATGAGTCACTTCTAGACTCCAGAAGCTTATGTCAATGAAAGTCAGTATTTACTGATAACCCTAAAGGTTTGTGGAAATGTTAGAATGTAAATCAAGAAGAATTTCATTGCAAGAGTATAATTTTCTCTAGTTCGGGTAATGGGTGATGTAGTAGAAGGTGCTGGAGCCTGGAGAACTGGGCAGCTGTTAGGAGAAGGAGGCTGGTGGGATTGCACTCATAGGTGAGGACTCTCCAGGGAACCTCTCCTTGTTTACCTTTACTGCTCTGTCAAGTAATAACAGCTATGCAGGAAATAAAATAGATTCCTACCAAGCCCTGGTTGATTGGATGCCTCTTGAAGTTGCCCAGTGCTGGAAAGTTTCTGTTTGTATTTTCCCCAGGGCCTGTTATTCTACAGTGAATCTGATTGTGTATTAATAGAACATTTCAGAAATGTCTTTATATTACCCATTGTTCCCTCTCCCACACCCCCATTCTGCAGCAACACAAGGTTTTACTAGGTTGATTAGGTGAATACCTTCTAACTATTGTCTTGTTTTATCAAGGTGAAAAGCAGATTGTCACAAGTGGTATTATATCAGTCCTCAGCTTAAAAGGCTGGTGATTAGAATATGTGTATTGACTTACTTAACACAAGTTTTTTAAGAAATGAAATTATTATGTTTTTATGAAGAAGTACAAGATAGCCCCTTATGGGGTGTGTGTGATTAAATCAGGTGTGGTAGTGCACAACTGTGATCTCAGTTCTGCATCTTCTAGTGTGTGACAGGAGCATAAATGAACTAAAGGTAGTGATCATACATAGAATTAGTAATACATATTGTAGTTGGTGACAAACTAAGAGACACTAAATTCTGGGCCTGCCTCAGGTGTGAGGCAGGAGGATGGCAAGTTTGAGACCAACCTGGGCTACATAGTGAGGATCTTAGAAAAGCAAGAGCTAAGCCGGACGGTGGTGGCGCACGCCTTTAATCCCAGCACTTGGGAGGCAGAGCCAGGTGGATCTCTGTGAGTTTGAGGCCAGCCTGGGCTACCAAGTGAGTCCCAGGGAAGGCGCAAAGCTACACAGTGAAACCCTGTCTCAAAAAACCAAAAAAAAAAAAAAAAAAAAAAAAAAAAAAAAAAAAGAAAGAAAGAAAAGCAAGAGCTAAAAATAAATGAAAATAAATAAAAGGGGTTGGGAGTGGGTGTCAGTGGTAGAACTTGTACTTAGCACTACAAATGAAAAGTAAGACCTGGTGGGCTTAGTGGCTTACACCATTGGTCCCAGCACAGACAGGAGGATAACTGAGTTAAAGACAAGCCAGGGCAAGATCTCAGTTACCAAAGGCATGAGTAAAACTGTTCACAGAAGCACTGGTCATGAGAGCTCCAGCCTGGAAACAAGCTGAAAACTCAAAAGCTGTAAATGAGTGGCTTGTGGCATAGTCTTATGTTAGAGGGCTAGACAGTAATGGAAATGGAGTGCTTATAGTTTTCGCAAAACAACAATGAACAAGAGAAGTCAGACAAAGTATATCACATGTAGTTCAAAAACAAGCCACAATCTTCCCTGATAATATCAGGAGAAGAAAGGAAAAGTTAATGACAACGGGAGGTTCATCAGAGACTTCAGGCTGCTGGTACTTTTTTTTTCTGGTGTGACTATGTGTTCTGTTAGTAGACTGTCATCACAGTGTTTACAGTTTGAGCACTTTTGTATTTGCTTGTTGTAGTTCAGTAAAGTTTTTATTTAAAAGTGTTATTCTCACTGTTTTACTTTCTGTCCTCACAATTCTGGTCAGTATAGTTACTGTATAGCTAAAATATTAAAAGTATGTTTGAATTCCTAAGAAATCATCATGGTAGAGCTGGATCATAAATTCCTGATGGCAGTACTGAAGTGTTTCGCATTTAGGAATTAGTAGTTTTTTTTATATTAGTTATTAAATGTTCTAGCCTATGAATGAAAGAGATAGGTAACTATTTCTGTTTTTCTTCCTTGACTTTGCGTTTTTCTTGGGAAGTTATTTTGAAGAGTACTGAGATTGATCTAGAGGTAATAGTGTGAATTTTAAAGTCAAAGAGGTATGAGTTGGAATCCTAGCACTTCATTAGCAGCTGGGTCACTTTAAACAAGTTTACTTGTGAGTTTGTTCTCCTGGCTTCCTTTTTGGAGCTTGTATATCATGCTCAGGTGTGCTGAGGATCAAAACAGGCCTAGTTTGACACAAAATAGGTTATAGGTGCCCAGAAGTCTGTCCTGCTATTCCAGTTGCCTATCCCTGACCCACACTAACAGAAACAGAATTGGCATCGCCATTATTACACTTGGGTCTTTGGTAGGATGAGGAGGCCACACACAGTGTGCAAATTTTTGGAGCAGTATTTACACAGAAACCTGTAGCAGTGCCCCAGTAGCACAGGAACAACATGGCTGTGAAAGCTCCTGTTTTCTCCCCTTACCCCCAATCCCCCAACATGAATATCATTTCTCTTTTTACTTAATGGAAGAAACTAGTTTCCTTTGTATGGCCATGGTAGGCAGGAAATCACATGACCCAAAGACGTACGTGATCTTGAGTCTTAAAAAGCATCAGGATTTTGATGATTGGGTGTGGGATCTAAGCTTGGCCTTAGAAGCATTTAAGGAGTGTGTTTGCTATTGAAGAACATTTGTATTATACTAAACTTTGATTTTTCATGTCTTAATTCCAAATCCTAATCTGATCTAGTCTGTGGTTCTGTTTGCCAGTAGTTTTCAAACTACTACTGTCTTTGGAGCTTGTCATTTTTGGAAGGGAGATGCCCTCTAGTTGAAAACTGATGCTCCATACTTTGCTCCAAGGGCTCTGACCACCTCCTCCCCATATGACTTTTGTGTCTGTGATTGTATAGTGGTGAGAGAATAGTGTTCACATTATCTTTATTTCAGGAGCACTGAGTTAAAGGTACCCACACAGCCCTGCTTCCTGACATCACTTGAGATTTTATTTTGCTTGCTTTTTGCATTGTGATATCCCCAAGGAGAAGCTTCCTTTTCTTTTATACATAAGAATAGGATTTGGTTTATGACAACATATTTTCTAACATGGTTAAATGAAGAACCAGTTTTGAAACTCCCTCTCTTGTTTGTTCTAGTTGGATATAAGTCTTTCTGTTGGAGTCACAGTTGTCTGCAGTTTCTCTGCTTGTTTTTACTCTCACTGTCTCTGCTTGTCTTTTCAGGAGGTATACATTCCTCCTCTTTCATTTTTATTTAGCAGTTGATGGCTGAAGCTGCTTGGAAGGTAGAAAACCAACATTGAGATCAAGAATCATAGGACTTCAAGAGATGGTCCAAAATTCAAGACCTATAAAGGTGTGACAGTGAAATAATGGTGGTAGCAAACAGAAAGATAAATAGCCAGTAGTGGGATAGAGAACCTGGCATTATATTCACACTCAGTAGGAAACCTGAGTTACAGATTAGTGATAAAAAGAATATGTGGTTCAGTGCATGGTGCTGGCAAATTGATGTCTGTGCCTCACTCATCAGACTCAAAAAACCAATGGGAAGATGGATCAAGAACTTAAAAATGTGAGTGATAACACTCTTTAGTGTTTACAATAAAAATACGTACTATGGTATTTATAACCCTAGGATAGGATAGAATGTCCTTAAAACATAAAAATTCAGGCTGCCAGGGCTGGCAGGATGGTGTGAGGTAGGTGTTTGCAAGCTCGGTGATCTGAGTTCAATCTTTAGAACCCTTGTAAAGGCAGAAAAAAAATCAACTGCAAATTGTCCTCTAACCTCCTCCACGTGTGTACCACCACATATACATGCTCCCCCATCATATGCTAATAAGTGAAGAAATTAATACAAACTGCTCAAATATTGACCCATTCAGCATTAGTATCCTACTTCTGTTCAAGACATGTTAAAGAAAGTAAACAGAAAATGGGAAAAGACATTTACAAATGTATACACTTACACAATCAGATAGTATCCAGAATGCTTAGCTTTTTAAAGCCTAACAGGTATACTCTTTTCTGACTTAGTATTTATAGATACTGGTTATTAGAATTATTTTGAGACTCATAACTATCTTAAGTTGATTGGCCCTGCAGATTTATAGTGATTCAGGCTAGGATTACAGTTTGGTGATAACATGTTTAAGGCTATGAATTTGGTCCTCAGCAATATAAAACAAAAGCAAAAAGAAGTCATAAAGTGGACCATTACAGTAAGCTTTCTGGGTTACTAAGCTTGAAATTTAAACAGTTGTTTATAGGAAACTCCATGAAAGATGTGCCTTTTAAAGAATATTTTGATGTTTCTATAGTATTCAGTAATAAATCTCTAACATTATTCCATGTATTCAGAGTCACTTATTTTTTTTACTCAAACTATAGTTAGCAGCAAGAACACTTACAATGTTTCAGAGTTATAAAATGAGTGGTTCTCTGTCTTGATTTTAGTTCTTGCTATATGTTAACCTACTGGCTATCATTTACTCTGAGTTATTTTCTTTGTTGAATAGTGCAAGTCTAGACTTCACACATGTAGATGTTTCTCTAAGTTTGAACCAAATCATAGCAAGGCCCAAAACAGAACAAAAACCAAAGTGTTCTGTGTTGCATCTTGGTTTTTTTCTCCTAGAACAAAAGTTTTACTTACTTATTAAAAAGGTAAACAGGCTGGTTGTAACCGGTCCTGCCTGGCCTCATGGTTCTGCAGTCCTGCAGCCGTTTATAAAATAATCACTCAGAGGTTTATATTAATTACAAACTGTATGGCCTATGGCTTCAGCTTCTTGTTAGCTAGCGCTTTCATCTTAAATTAACCCATTCCTATTAATCTATGTGTTGCCACATAGCCATACCATTACTGGTCTGCTGGCATCTTGTTAGCATATACTTTGTCTCTTTGTTGGTGATTACTGTTTGTCTTTTCAGCCTGTAAGTGAAGTGTATAGTTGGGCATGGTTTTGCTTCTCATATTGCCACTAATCATACAAGTTTAGTTGATAGCAGTCAAGCAAACCAGTGCTCTATCTAAAGTTAACTTCATACTCTTCTCAGATAGCCACATTTTTACTCAGTGTGCTGTGACCGAGAGCTATCCAAAAAGTTATGTGTAGTTCCCACCTCTCTGAGAGGTGAACCCAGCAGTCAAAACCAAGAAGACCTGATAGGTAAAGCCCCTCATTCCTCTGTATTTGTATCTATCAAGAGAAATTTCCTAATTGAAATGTTTCTGCAAATTTTGGTACACTGATTTTATGGCATATCCAGATATGCTTACCCTGCTGGCTTTGTCTCCTATAGAAGGCATAGTCCTTGTAAGACAGTATCAAAGATGAATTTTGATGAGTGATAATTTTCAAGTAGCCTGGTTTTCCACACCTGATAGAAGTTGCTGCATCTTTCCAAACAGGTTCTCTAATGATCTTGCTTCACCATGGCTACAAATATGGAGGGGCTGGTTCAGCACAGAGTGGGGACCCAGCAGGTGGCTGAGGTGAGTGACAGGGGCTAGCACAATAGCTGGCACCCTTGCTTTTGAAAGGGTAGAAATCAGTGTGCTCTGTGGTTTTCAAAGCAGTTCTGAGGAAGTCAGCACATAATCCATATCCCAAGAAGGATGCTAACACTAAATAAAAATAAAATGACAAGAGCAGATGTTGGTAAGATTTTTCTGCATGGGCAGGGTGGCTATGTACAATAAGGTGACTTGAGATTTTACCTCAGCCCCAAGACAACAGAATCTGATTTTTATTGTGCACTAATTTTAACTCTAAGGCTGTGTCTTAGTTTCTTATATTCTTGTTACTCTGCAATGGTAGACCAGGTTATTTAACCACTTGCTACTGTCTGTAGTACTGAAATACGAGGGTGCTCACAAGACCCAGATAAGGAGTACCAGTAACTATAACACTATGTGCACTAGATGGCTCTTAAGTGACAAACATTTATCAGACAGATCTAGGTAAGTAGAGTGAGGAATTTTGTGGCAGATTCTAGGCAGGTTAACATGAGGAGAAACTCAAGAAAAGGGATTGAGGCATGAAACAGCTTGGTATCTCTGTAGGCAACATGAGGTGTAGAAGGTATAGTCAAGGCCAGGCCTTGAAAGGTGTCATTGCTCTATCTATCATCACATAACATACTTGAATATTCAGTAAACCAGAAACTATGCAAGGTTAACTCTGATGATAACTTTTTGAAGTTGGAACTGTTACTATTTACATTTTATAAATGAGAAGCCAAGCCTCAAAAATGTGTTATTAGCCAAGAGCTTATTGTAGCAGAATTGAGTACCAGGTTTTTGTACTGTTTTATATTACAACTATGTACCCTTAGAAAAAATGAAGATTTGCATTTTTGAATTACATTTCTGAAGCAAAGACAAATTTATCAAAGAATGGACATTCAAAGAAAAGATATGTGTGAATGAATCTATGTATGTTTTGCCTGAATATCTGTGCACCGTGTGTGTACAGTGCTTGCAGAGGTCAGAAGAGAGCATTGGAACCCTTGGAACTAGAGTAAAGATGGTTGTGAGCTGCCATGTGGGTACAAAGAATTGAACCCCAGTCCTCTCTGGAAGAGCAGCCAGTGCTTTTAACCATTGAGCCATTTCTCCAGCCCCTAACAATATATATATTTAAATGAATTACTTATATTTTATGGGCATTGGTGTTTTGCCTGCATGTATGTCTATGTGAGTATGTCAGATCCCCTGGAACAGGAGTTAGAGACAGTTGTGAGCTGCCATGTGGGTGCTGAGAATTGAAGTCAGGTTCTCTGGAAGAGCAGCCAGTGTGCTTAACTGCTGAGCCATTTCTTCAGCCTGTAGAAATATATTTTAAAAGAAATATCAGAACTATGAAAATATTGAGGCTTCAGTGTTTGTATTTGTCGCTTTAATTTGTGACAGGAATAATTGCTTTGATAATAATTGTTGATTTTTCAAGTATTCAGGATTATTTTACATTTAATAAGGATTTCCTGTTGAGGCTGACTTGATTTATATGTACATTGCCCTAAAAGGCCATCATGAATTCTTTAGGGGAAGAAATTAACATTAATATTAATTCCACAGATAAATTCATGGATCCGTACATATATGCTTAGCTAAAGTTTACTCCTAGCTTCTTAGTCACTCTTTGATCTGTGGAGAAAGTCTAAATCTTAACAACCTTCATTGCTCTTTTATCATCAGGGCTTATTTCTTCATTGCAGAAAACTTCCTGTTTCCATGGAAGGGAATGTTTAAAATTGGAGCTCTCTCTGTCAGTACTGGCAAGGATACATCCTCAAAGGGGAGAAAGCAGTCATCTGAGTCTTGGATTGTCCAACTTTTATGAATAAATTTTTTTTCTCTGCCCTCTTAGGAGCTAGACGCATAAGTTCCCATGTTCTTTTCAAAGAAGTACATTACATACATAAATCACATGAATTTAGGCCAACATTACTGTAGACTTGAAACAGCAAACATAGTCGACTCCTGAACCAGGCCTACCTCACCTTATCCCTATGCCTAAATTTGCTATCTTTATTTACCTTCTGCTTATAAAAATGTCTTTGCCTTGTTAGTTCTTGACTTACCAAGTCTAGATAGTATCTTTCTTTAAGAACTTTTTTCTTTGAGATAAAATATACAGATCTTAAGATTCTCATTTTAACCATTTTTATTACTGTAAAATAGACATACTAGGTTCCATCTGAACCAGAAGTCCAGCTCAGTGACACTAAGTATGTTCACATGGTGTACACTACCTATTTCCAGAACTTTGTCATTATCCCAAACAAAAACTCTGTTCCTGTCAAATACTGATAACCCACCCCGCCTAGTAACCACCCTAGTAACCACTGTTCTGTTTCTGTGAATTTGATTATTCTAGGTACCTCTATTAACAGAGTCATGGATTTATCATTTTGTGCCTGGCTTACTTGAGTGAGCATAATGTCCATAAGATTGCTCTATGTTGTTGCACCTGTCATGATTTCTTTCCTTTTTAAGGCTGAATACCGTTCAGTTGCAGCTATATGCCATGTTTTGTTTGTTCATTCATTGATAGACATTTGAATTGCTTTCTCTCACCTCTTCACTACTAGAATTCTGCTATGAAATATCTAAGACCTTTCTTCCAGTTCTGTTGGATATGGAGTGAAGTTACTGGACCATGTGATGATTCTGTGCTTCAAATTTTAGAGACCACTTTTACTGTTTTCCATGGTGACCACACCTTTTTCATTTCCACCATGAGCATACAAATGTTACTTTCATGTCCTCAGTAGCACTTGTTTTCTGTTTTGTCTTGTGTTTTGATAAATGCCATTCTAATAAATAATGATGTGGTGTCTCACTGTGGTTTTCATTTGCACTTCCCTAACAATTAGTGACATCCAGCAGCACTTCATGTGCCTATTCTATTGACCATATATATGTTGTCTTTTGGATAAATAAATACCTAGTCAATCTCTTTGCTCATTAAATTTTGTTGGTTATTAATCTTATTATATATTTGCTTTGCAAATAAGGCTCGTTTTCTGTGGCTTGCCTTTTTATTCTCTCAGTAGTGTCCTTTAAAGATTGATTTATTTTTGTATGGGTGTGTGCCTGTGTGAGTTTATGTGCTCCCAGAGGCTCTGGAGCTGGAACTACAAGTAGTTGTGAGCTACAAATGGTTGTGAGCCACTTGAATAATGCTCTGTTCTTTAATTTAGTGCCCATCAACCCACCTTTTCCATTCTTCCTTCTTTCTTTACCTACCCACATCAAAAGTTTATTTTGATGAATTCTAATTTTTTTCATTTGGTTCCTTGATTTTGATATCATATCCAAGGATTTATTGCAAAATCCAATGTCATGAAGACTTTATAATTTGTCTACAAGTCATGGGCCTGGCAACATTCTTTTTATATGTATTGTTCTTAACACAACTTTCTGAAAACTTGTCCTTTCTCCCATTGAATGGCTTGGCATCCTTGTCAAGAAACATTTGACATTTCTGCAGAGGTTTATTTCTGTGCCTCCCCTACTCCACTACCTATATTGGTAAAAACCACATGGTGTGAAATTTAACGACTTTTCAGTATATAGTATACTTAGTGTTATGTATACTTGCAATGTAAATTTTATGACAAATATTACATGTTAATTCATTAAACAGCAATACCCTGTTCTCAAACCCTGGGGGACAACCTATCATCCATTTAATGTGAACTTGTTGGCGCTTGTTTCTTTGCAACTGGCTTAGTTCACTTAGCTTAATGTCTTTAAGGCTTAAGTTCTGTTCAGTTTCATCAGTTTCTCATTATGACTGTGCCATATTGTTTTGATTACAGAAGCCTTTTGATAAAGTGTGAAACAGTCTTCTTTCTCTTTTTCAGGATTGTTTTGACTGAATCTCTTCCTTCTTGTTTTGGATTCTTTGTTCTCTGAAATCTCATTGGTTTTGCTTTTTGCCTTAATGCAAAAAGAGGATGTATCATAGTTTTTTTTTTGTTCTTATACATGTGAAGATGTTTTTATGTTCCCATATTTAGTGATAGTTGAGGGGGGGAAATCTGTTAAGTAGTTTTACTTCAAAATTTCAAAGGCATCATTTTAATCTCTTCTGCTTTGAATTTGCTTTTGAAAATGTCAGTGAAGAGGTGTCTCTGTCTCTGTCTCTGTCTCTGTCTCTCTCTCTCTCTCTCTCTCTCTCTCTCTTTTCAAGACAGGGTTTCTCTGTGTAGACCTGGCTATCCTGGAACTCATTCTGTAGACCAGGCTGGCCTCGAACTTAGAGATCTGCCTGCCTCTGCCTCCGAAAGTACTGGGATTAAAAGTGTGTGCCACCACTACCTGGCTTTATTCCCCTTTTTTTATTAATTGAATTCTCATTTTCTCTCTCTCTCTCTCTCTCTCTCTCTCTCTCTCTCTCTCTCTCTCTCTCACACACACACACACACACACACACACACACACACACACACACACACTTTTTTCTCCAGCCCTAGACTTCATTTTAAAGTAGTAATTTCTGGGGCTGAGGAGATGGCTCAGTTGATAAAGTGCTTACAAGCTGCAGAAGTTTGAGGACATGAGTTTAGATGCCTCATTCCCACATATAAAAAGCAGGGTGGGCACTAAATACCTGCAATTCCAGCAACAGAGAGTTGGAGAAAAGGGGATCCTGAGGGCTTGCTGGCTAGGCAGTCTAGCTGAATCCATGGGCTCTAGGCTCAGTTGAGAGACCCTGTCTCAAAAAACAACAAAAACTAATGTGGGTGTCTGGGAGATGGCTGAGTTTCTAGGTTACTTTTCTGGAGCTGTGGTAAAATTCCCTGACAAAAGCCACTTAAGGAATTGTGGTAGTTTTGAATGGAAATGTCCCCATGGGCCCACATATTTGAACTGGTAGTTCCCAGTTGATGGTGCTGTTTGGGGAGGTGGTGCAATTTTGGAGTAGCTTTGAGAGTTCATTGTCTCCTCCACTTCCAGTTCATTCTCTCTGCTTTGTGTTTTTAGTTGAAGTTGTAATCTGTCAGTTTCTCCTCCATCTGCTTGCTCTAATGCTTCTCTCACCATTATGGAATCTCTGGAGCCATAAACCAAAATAAACTTTTTTCCTTAGGTTGCATTTGGTCATGGTATTTTGTCCCAGCAACAGAAAAATAACTAGTACAGGCAGGAGAGGTTTATTCTGCCTCACGATTGGAGGTACAGGCCATTATGGTATGCCAAGAAAAATAATTAGTACAGGAAGGAGGGGTTTATTCTACCTCACAATTGGAGATACAGGCCATTATGGTATGTCAATGTATCAAGAGCTTGAAGCAGTTGGTTACATTGCAACCATAGCCAGGAAGCAGACAGTGCTGGATGCTTGTGCTCAGTTCACTTTTCTCTTTTTTATACAGTTCAAGAGATAAAGGACCAGAGAGAAAGGAAAAGAAACAAGGGAGAGGGGGGAGGAATATTTGCCCTGGAGGGACTAAGGACTGCCTCTGGATAGAGAGGAGACAGATGTGGCACACAGGCAAATGGCAGTTTATAAAGGGAAAAGGGGAAGCCCCCCGTGTTGGGATGAGTTGGTTAATTTTGATTGGGCATGTTAATTAGGGTAGCCAAAAGGAGGCTTTTGATTGCTGACTTCTTCTATACTTTGGTAGCTGGACCTTGGTTGTGAGTCTCAGGAAGAGGAAATGGCCAAATAAAGGAATAGACCTTGGTGGCTATCTTTAGGAAAGTAATCTAATGTGGCACTGCAGCAACAGATGTGTTGCTCTAAGGTTGACCCTAAGTCACCTGCACTGAGATTTTTGTTGCTTCTGCTGGTATACAACAGTGGCAGTCTGAGCTCAAGGCCAAATATTTTCAGTGCACAGATTTTCTTCAGAGCTTCCACGTATGCCACTGTTGTGGTCTTCAACAGAGGACCCCTGTTGTGCAAGTCCTAAATGGTCTTATAATAAAAACCCAGAGCCAGATATCAGGGTGAAAGCTGAAAGATCAGAGAAGCAGAGCAAGCCACAGCTACCACCTCTTACCTCACCAACTCCTCAGCCAGACATAGCCTCTGCAAGAGAGCAAATTCCTGTCTCCTCCCTCCTTATATTTCTTCCGTGCCTAGCTATGTCACTTCCTGTCTCATCCTTCCTAGTGCTGGGATTAAAGGTGTGTGATCCCAAGTGCTGGAATTAAAGGTGTGTGCCACCACTGCCTGGATGTTTCTCTTTTAGACTGGATTAATCTCGTGTAGCTAGTGTGGCCTTGATTCACAGAAATCCAGACTCTGCCTCTGCCTCTTGAGTGCTAGGATTAAAGGTGTGTGCCACTACTGCCTGACCTCTGTGGCCAACTCTGTGGCTGACTCTGTCCTCTGATCTACAGGCAAGCTTTATTTCTTAGATTACAAATATATCACTACAGGCCCCTTTAGACAACTTTGGTGAAGAAATCTGATTGCTTAAAGAAAGATCATCCTTACAGGATGGGCTTTGCTCCAATCTCTGGCCTGAATCTTGTTGAGCACTGTTGTTCTGTTCCTGGCATCCAAAATCCTGAAAAGATGCCACCATATCCTCTTTTGGGTGGTTGGGATTCTATTCTGTCATATGGTTAGGAAGCTGAAACTGAACTCTTAAACCCTGAATTATAGAGAAGTTAGTAACAATTTTTACAGTACTTCAAAATGAACCATAAGGCTTTCTAGATCAAAGTGCCAGTTGCATACTAACTCTTGAGTTGTTTGGAAAAACCTCATCGGGCTTAGTTCAGCCAAGCATTTACGTAGCAAAGTCTTTCAGTTTTGTATTTCAAGTCCTTCCAGCATACATAGCAGCATATGTCCCATAGAGCACAGTGCTCCAAGTCTGCTTGTGCTTTTTCCTCTAGTGATTGTCCTCATAGACTTTTACCTTTATTTATTGAGTGGAGAGGACAGCTTGGTTTGAGTCTATTCTGTCTTTCCATCATGTAGTTTCAGAGAATTAAACTTAGGTCATCAGGCTTGCACAGCAAGCACTTTGCCTACTGGTAATCTTGCTGGTGCTGGCTGGCTGATTTTGAAACCAGGGACACATTCATTCATTAGCTCTGGCTACCCTGGAACTCACTGAGTAGACCAGGATGGCTTCAAACTCAGAGATCTGCTAGTCTCTGCCTCAAATGCTAGTATTAAAGGCATACCTCCTAGATATTTAAAAATTGAACATTCTTACTAATTCTTCTGGATTTTTTGTTTTGTTTTGTTTTTTGTTCTTGAGACAGGGTTTCTCTGTGTAGCCCTGGCTGTCCTGGAACTCACTCTGTAGACCAGGTTGGCCTTGAACTTAGTGATTTGCTTGCCTTTGCCTCCCCAAGTGCTAGGATTAAAGGTGTATGCCACTATGCCCAGATAAATTATTTATTTTTGAGACAGGGTCTCACTATGATACATTTGGCTGGCCTGAAACTCACTTTGTAGACCAGGTTGGCCTCGAACTCATAGAGATCTGCCTGTTTGTGTGTCGTGTCCCATCTGTTCCTCCCCACCCTTCCCCCTACCTTTATTCCTGCTTTTAAGAATAGATTCCTGCTCACAGAGCTGAAGCTCACTGATTGGTTAGTCTGGCTAGCCAATGGGCTCTGGGGATCTTCTTGCCTCCAGCTACTCAGCTGGAGGATGATAGGTAGGCACATGTCCACTGCATTTGGCATTTTATGTGGTGTGGGAATTGGACTCGGATCCTCATGCTTATGTGGCCAGTACTCTATCCACTGAGCCATCTTCCCAGCCACTTACTAATTTTAGCTCAGATTTTTTTCCTTTCTGCCTTTGTCTTAATATAATCTTCTGGCTAGGATGTCTACTACAGTGTTGAATGGAAGTAGTAATAGCAAGTATCCTTCTTTACCTAATTCCCATTTTAAATGGAAGGGTTTGGGGTAGTTCTATGAGCTTTTTAACTCCTTATTAGATTAAGGACATTTTCTTATATTCCTAGTTGGAGTAAAAGTGAACTTTAGAGGGTGTTAAATTTTATCAGGCACTTTTCAGAATCTGGTAGGATGATCACATTTCTCTATTTCAGTCAGTTAATGTGGTAAGCTAGACTGACTTTGCATTTCAAGTCTTGTGTTCCACAGTAACCTGAACTTGACTTGAACTTTGTGCATACACATTTTTTTCATCTGTGTCCGTAAATTAGATTAACTTTGAGTTTTTCTTAAGTTCTGGTATTAATATTGCTAGCCTCATAATGAGCTGAGAGAGTGGTCCTTAATATTCTATCCTTCGATAGTTTATATGAAATTGGAATTGGTGCTCCTATAATAATCATAGAATTTGCCTGTAAAACTCTTTGGGAGGATTTTTTAAGTACCTTTTAAAAATAATTTGTCTATTCTACTTAAGTTTTAAGATTTATTAGCACATAATTGTTGAGAATGACTTCATTGTATATTTTAATGTTTGAAGCATCACTAGTTATACCTTCATTTCTTTTTGTGTACTGTGTCTCTCTTTTTTTTAAATGAACTTATTCTTTGACAAGCTCATACATGTATATGATAAATTCTCCTTACACTCACTACCCCATCCTTATCCCTGTGCTAGATAGTTTTTGTGTCAACTTGATACAAGCTAGAGTATTTTTGGAAGAGGGAACCTCAGTTGAGAAAAAGCCTCTACCAAATTGGTCTGTGGGGCATTTTCTTGATGATTATTGTGAGAGGGCCCAGCTTACTGTGGGTGACACCCTAGGCAGGTGTCCTGGGTACTGTAAGAAAGCAGGCTGATCAAGGCAGTAAGAAGTTCCTTCATAGCCTCTGCTTCAGTTCCTGCCTTGAGTTCCTACCCTGACTTCCCTCAGTGATGGACTATTACCTGGAAGTATAAGATAAAATAAACCCTCTCTTCTCCAAGTTGCTTTTGGTCATACTTATTGCAGAAATAGAATCCTTTAACTAAGATATCTCCCTCCTCCTCTAGAGCCACTATGTGGTCATGGGTGTGACAAATCCTTTGGTGCTTGGGTAACTTGACAGTGGCTACACCACTGTCACCCATCCCCTGCTGGTATCTCTCTGGGGGAAGGATCAGGGACCCATGAGCCCCTCCTTACTCTTTCCCTGCACAGGTAACTACAGCTGCTATGAGTTTGTCAGTGCAAGTCTTAGAAGACAGTCTTTCACAGCTTTCTTCCACCGTCTGCCTCTTTTCAGTGTAACCCGGAGCCTTGAAAGGAGCGATATAGAGATGGTTCTCTTGAGGGCAGAGTCCTCAACAGTCACTTATTCTTAGCATCTTGACCAGTTAGAAGTCTGCATTAATCGCTATTCACTATAAAAACAAGCATTTGACCAAGGCCAATCACAATCTATAAATATAGACCTGAATATTTAGGATGCAGTTTGCATCCTAAATTGTTTTTCAAAGTGTTTGTCATTTTACATTCCTGTCAGCAGTGTAGGAGACTTTGAGTTGTTGTAAACTCTTGATATGGTCAATATCTGTAATCCGAGGCTTTGTGACAAATGTGTAGTAGCAAATGTGTGCTGCCTGCTTCTGACAACTGATGCTGAGCATCTTTTCTTGTGATTACTTGCCAGTCATATATTATCTTTGATGATGTATCTGTTCAAATCTTTTGCCTGTTTTTTGAGTTGCTCTCTTACTGCATTTTAAGGTTTTTTTTTTTTTGTTGTTGTTGTTGTTATTGGTTATCTGTTGGAGCCCACTACTAGGTTTCCTAGTGGCTGTACCCAGCAGGACTGCCTAAGAGGTTGATTGGACCATGGGCTCGGGTACCAGGTGATTGTAACTAGCAATCTTTTGCTCCACACCTTGGTATTGTTATAAATAGACCTTTGGAATAAAGTTCTGGCCCAATGGATAAGGATCCAGGCCCACCCTAGTTTATCCTGTGTTTTCTCTCTTTCTCATTTCTGACTAAGTCTCTTATCCCTCATTCCTCAAGAGTTCCTGGGGTAAATAAGTGTGGGGCTGGTTTCCCACAGTTATCTGTTTGTTGGTGTGTTGATTTTTGAGACAGTTCAATATGTATCCCTGACTAGCCTCAAACTTAAGATCTACCTGCCTCTGCCTCCTGGATCTGGTATTAAAGCATAATGCATAGCTTGGATTATGTGTTCTTCATCATGAATGAAATTGGAGACACCTTCTCCTAATCTTTGGGTGTGTGTGTGTGCGCGCGCGCGCTCTCGAGAATATGTATATACACTTGCTGCAGTACAAGGGCAACCCATAGGAGTCAGTTCTTTCTACCAGGTAGGTCCTATCGAGTGAACTCAGGTTGTCCGGTTTGGCAGCAAGTGCCTTTACCTGCTGATCATCTTTCCAGCCCTGTCTTATCTTTTACTTTTCTTGAAATATCCTCAAAGAGCAAACGGTTTTTATTTTGATGACACTTAATTTATTGATTTATTTTTATGAATTACACTTTTGATTCATATCTAAAATTGTTACCTAGGCCACAGTTTTCTAGTTCGATAGTTTACATATAGTTTTATAGTTCTAGAGTTTGCATTAGTGAGCTTTACATTTTAGCCTTAGTTACAATACAGTCAGCATCTGATGTGTCTGGGTCACTTCTTAAACATTTTAGTCTGGTGTATTAACTTCTAGCCTTCCTTGTACACATGGATGCACATATAATTTAGAAGCCTTCAGATTTCCTTGTTGGAGTGTTGCTTTGTTTTAGTGGTCATAGGGATGGAACCCAGGGCCTTACCTGTATGCCAGGTTTCTACCACTGAATTGTGCCTCAAGCCCCAAAAACAAAGTTTTTAAGTTCAGCATAAGCGTATGCTCCATTGATCATTAGGATCATTCAGTTAACTTGGTGTTGGTTTTAGTGGCCTCAGATACAGACACACTGGTTCTCCTTGCTGGGCTGTAATGTTGCATAGGCTGGATCTGTATTTGTCCACCCCATTGTGATACGTATTTAAGTTGTTCTTAAAATTTTTCAGATGTAACTGGTCCTGTAAAGAACATCTTTGTATGCTTCATTGGGCTCACATGTGGGAGTATTTCTATAGACTAAAAATAAAATTACTAAATCAAGAACTGTGAAAGTCAAGTTGAGTCTTCCAAGCTATAATTCTTAGTAGTTTTTAAAAAACATAATTATATAGCTTTACATTCAAGAAGTGGATAGACCTGAAGTTAGCTCAGATTTAATTTATAATTCATTGAGTATGAATTGTGATCCATTTCCTTCAAATCCAGTGCCCTCTTTATATATTGGCATTTTTTTCATCCTTTTTTTTTTTTATCCAAAAATGATATTAATAGAAACATAGCCATCTGTGTACAAATGATATATTGTAATTATATTCAGGAGAAATAAAAGGAAAACAATCTACTTTTAATGTGTGTTTTAAGTTAGTGCTCATACCTAATTACCATAGCTGATAGGATGGTATCATAGAGAGGTCAACTGGTTTTTACATCCTTAAATAAGCTGTGACATAAGGGCAATAAGAAAATGAAATGCATACTGTGGATCTATGAGAAAACTGATATTAGAAAAAGTAAGACTAGACTTGTGATAAGAGAAATGAGTTGCCTAGAGGGGGTTGTTTCTAAGAATGGAGAAAATGAGGAAGCTTGGTGTCCTTACATGAGAGTTAAACTTATGTAGAAGTATTCCAAAATAATGCCTGTGCTGTGTCTTGGCCCAAAGAAATGCTGCTCTTTCAGAGAACTGCAGCTGTTTTGAATTTTCACTGCATTTGAGGTCTTTGTTTAGTGTTCAGTCGCTTAAAAAAGATTTGGGAAGTTGTACCCTTTTACTTGTTACAGGAAATAGTGAATTAGAAAATAAAACCATTTTGTTCACAAAAATATCAGAAATGGAGCATCTGCTGCTGCTGGATAAGACCTCTTTCTTGGTCTTAGGTTAGCGCAATACTTGATTTTCTACAAGAAGTAAGTTCAAGAATGCTGTACATTTTAAAATACATCACACTTTGTACTTTACTTGATTTAATCCTCTCAGTGAAGCAGGGAGGCATTAAGCTCCATTTTACAAGTAAGCAAAGACTTAGAATAATCAAAGAATGGGCCTAAAGCTACCTGCATAGGAGCCATGATACTTAGTTTAGATGGTTTCCATAAACTAAGTTGCTTACCAGGATGGTTCTGTACAGCTTTGTAGGTGAAGAAACAGCTTAGTTTTTTTTTAAGTAGCAACTCTTTAATAGTCAAGAGGACAGAATACTTGTATATCTTATCTTAATAAAAAATTTTCTTGTTCCCTAGATGGGCTACAAGACAAGCTTCTCTTTTTTTAAAAAATAAGGAAAATATGAAGAATGCCTATTCTAGATTTGTTGAAAACAGGATCATTCATAGTACCAAACTTTAGTAATAGCTGTGGTTTTGGAGGGTAACCTTCATTGGAAGTTCTTTAATTATAAGACCATCAGAAATAAGATGGCCACCACCTGTGTATCCTCACTCACCTCTTCCACCCCAATTTTACTTGTTGTCCTCTGTGAGTTTATTATCTATAGGCCTAGCCCTTTACCACATAAAAGATAAGCTTTAGGAAGACCAAGACTTTTGTTATATTTGCTGTTGTGTTCCCTGGGCCCTATACATTTGCTTGGAGTATAGTGAGCACTGAAATTTTGCTTGTTGGGCTAGGCATAGTAGTGTACTTCCAGCTCTTGGGAGGCAGGTACATCCCTGTAAGTTTGAGGCCAGCGTGATCTACATGGTTCCAGGCTAGCCAGGGCTATGTAGTGAGATCTGTCTTAAAAAGTAATATAGAATTTGTTTATTGGATGAATAAATTGTTTTTGGTCTCTTTTCATATCCCTTTATCCAGTTGTAGCCACAGTGTGCATGCTACTTTGTGTTTTCATAATGCTGTTTTATAGAATATTCTGTCCGCAGGTTGATACATAGCCTGCATGAATATAATTTTTCATAGCTGTACTGTGTAAGAGAACATAGCTTAACGTACCAACCCATTACCTAGTGTGGGGCATAGAATTTATTCTAACCTTTCTCTGTTATAAATTAACACCAATACACATATCTGTTCTTTACCAGTCAAAGCATCTGATAGAGCATAATGGAAACTAACTTGCTATATTTAAAGATATGACTCATTGAATGTGTGGGGATGGATGGATGGATGGATGGATGGATGGATGGATGGATGGATGGATGGATGGATGGAAAGTAAGATTGAGATAAATGTTGCATAAAACTAGGCAGAGCCACACTATGGAGCCAGTCTAATTGCTTGAACTGCCTCTTTCCATGGAACTAAAAGTATCCGGCATTTCCTGCTTCTGCAGCTGGTGGTGGACTCTTCCCCACCAGACCCTTAATGAGGAGTCCTTTTCTATTTCTTAGATAATTTGGGATAAAGCCATTTGTGTGTATGGTGGATCCCATCGGTAGAATCATAAAGTCAGAGCAGATTTTTGTGCAGAGCCTTCTGGTCCTCAGAAGTTCAGTCCTGGTGCTTTTTGCGTCTCCATATCCCTCTTTTCCTTTCACAGGCACTTACTGGATATAGGCAGTGAATTCTTGGAGCTCTAAGTAGTTGTTAGTGGAGGGACTTTCGGTTTACCTTCTCTAAAAGGAGGCTTCATTTTCCTGAAATGTTCTTTTGGATTGTAGTACCTGAATTCTAGAATCTGAGGAATGTGTATGGGTGTTTAACTTACATTATTTTAAATCATTGCACATATAAACTTCAGAAGAAGAAAAAAGAAAAACTTTTTGAGGCAGTCTTATGTGTTACCCAGACTGGCTCTAGAATCCACTATGTAGCCAAGGATGCCATTGAACTTCTGATGCCACTGCTTTTACCTCTCCAAGTGCTGGGACTACAAGCCTTTGTTACCATGCCTAGTTTATGCAGTGCTGGAGATCTAACTGACCTACGCATACTGAATGATAGGTAAGCATTCTGTGGACTGATCTACTTCCATTGTCCAACTTGAACTTGTACTGATTATACTTTGGCTTCATAGTAGATACTCTTGTCTCAAAGCCAGAGTATCAGTGTTAGTATTTGCAAAACCACACCTTTAAACTCACTGATGCCTCAGGAGCTCTCTTTCCTCAGTGGCCTTAGAGGAAGAGTTGGCTGAAACTTGAAGCTAACCTGTGCTGCACCTCTGGCATCCTTCAGGATCTGACACATTTGTTGTCCATCTTCCTACCCAGACTTTAGACTGGGGCCTCAGCTTTGCCCTGTGTTTACGTGTTGGGCATGTGTTGAGTGAATGTAGGTAAACAAGTCCATTCTGTTGTTCTTGGAGTGGTTTTGTAATGTAGTGCAGACCATATGTTGTTGCTTGTGCCTTGAAGATTCCATATCTGTAGAAATATTCGCTTTGGCATAGTAAAGATATTGTTTGCAGAATATCTTCTCCAAATCTTCTTTCTATTCTATGTAGTTTTGAAATTGCTTCTAGTTGTTTGGACTCCATGGTAACATTCTGCAAGCTCACTAAAGGAAGGTGATCTGTAAAGGGAAGGGTGTTGGGGAGAGTATTTAACAAAGCCACGGGGGTCTAAGTAAAGGGAAGACTTGGTGAAGTAGTATGCATCTTCTCCAGTAGCAGGTATTATGGTAGTCAAGACTGCTTTAGCAGCCGGCAGAACAGCAAGAACACTTCGATTTTACTTCCTTGGTTACAGGGAGTGATAGTGTACTTGACCTCCAGCAAAGCAGAGTCACAGAAAGGGCATCTTTAAACAGCCCTGTCTGGATGGTAGATGGAGTCTACATAACAGAGTTTAAAGGCACAGGCCTGTGGACTCTCTCCACCAACCCCTGGCTGATTTGGTTGGTATTTGGCTTGGGAAGTTGCTGAGGGGGGAAAAATGTAAATAAAACTGCTGGGAACTGTTAAGCCCAGATCATGGGGACCCCCGAAAGACCACCATGGAGACTGAATCCCACATGTAAAAGCAAAGAGCCTTTATTACCATCAAGCTCCGGGGCTTGATCTCTTTGTCTATCCAACGAAGTGGTGATAACGGAGAGCCCAGAGCCCAGGCAGGGTGGGGTTTTTATCATTGCAGAGGTTGGGGTGAGGGGATTTCCAGGGTTCAGGACCCTGATTGGCTGACATTTGTCTAGGGGTATCTGTAAAACAAAAATAGGTGTGTTCTAGACTCTGGGACATCTGGCCACCTTATCTAATGGTTGGAATGTTTGGGATGTCAAGTACTTTCCCTTAGATGTAGGCCCTCCCTGGGTGGAGTCAGCTTATGGCTTTTCCTGGGGGTGGGTGTTGCCCGTCAGTAATCCTGTCACAGAAGCCATGTCTGGGCCTCTAAGCCTGTCATGGCAGCTGTGTGGTCAAGCTGTGTTGGGGCCCATCCACAGAACAATTGGCTGATGAGTGTGTGTGTTGATGGGGTGGGAAGTAGAAGGAAGTAAACCCATGGAATAGTACAAGAAATCTTTTCTACTTGTGAAATCTTTTCTACTTCTTCAGCTATCCCACCCCTTACCCCCGGGCCCCTAAGCACTATATTTCAGTAGAAACGTGATTCTGAGCCTGTTAGTAAAACTGCACAGTATTTAGAATCCAGTTGTGTATTTGGAGGAATACATATCTATTCTTATGCTAAATACTAGCACACTTTTTCCCCCCTTTTTAGGAACTAGTATGAGAATGTGGTGAGTACATTGTTTTTTTTTTTTTGGGAAGGTTAATCTGCTTGTGAACAAAAGATTGTGCACCAAATTGCTTTTAAATATCTTGCTCTTTTACATAGAAACCTGCTGCACAGATGATGCAAAAGAGGGGTCACTGCCCAGTGACCCTTTGCCATACTAACTTGGTGGTCATTTGAAACAGAAACAAAAGGAGAATGTGGTTCATTTCAGTCGAGGCTGCTTGCAACCCTTCCCCCTTTTAGCCATTTGCATTGTTCATTATTTTCCCTAGTTGTCAAGAATTCAGAAGTTCCTAGTTGAGATTGTAACATACTAGGTCTGTTTGCTGGCTTTCTATACTTGTGTTTAAACTGTTTTGCCCCAATGGAAATGTTGCAACTTAAATCCAGAATAAATTGTTTGTTTAGCAGTCTTGTTATCTGCACATTGACTCCATGTTCTGCATATATTCCTCAACCTAAACGTTTGTTTTTCAGCAGATTATTGTGTGGGAGGCAGTGCTGTTCAGTGATGGAAGAATGTGAGAAAGTCTGATGTTACATTTAGGAGAACCCATCCATGTCCTCAGTTTATGTAATAAACTTCAAGATGGGCACTGAGTTGTACTTACAGGATGTCTAATTAGCAGACAGGAGATCTAGGCGAAGTTCCAGAATTAAGTCTGCAAAGCACAGAGACATTGTATTCTTTCCCTAAGATTGTATTGTTCATTCACTAAGCATTTATTGTGTGCCTAGAGGAGAAATAGTCATGTGTTTCTGTTCTTAGGTCACTGAACAAATAGGGTAGTACCCTATGAAGAATGCCAAGATCCAGGACTTTGGAGCCTTCAGGCCACAGGAACAGGGCTTTATTAGACTCTGGAAACAGTAAAGATGACCCTTGTGTCAGAATGGCATGTATAATTTTAGAAAGAAATGAAATTCAGCAGCTTTCACCCTTTGAGTCTGAGCTGCAAACTATAAGGTCTTTGTCCAAACACACCTTCATAACCTAGTCTGCACACAGTTTTATAGGATTCTTGATTTGTTTTGCAATACAATGTCGCCATCTTCTTCCTCTTCCTCTTCTTCCTCCTTCTCTCCCCCCACCACCTCCTGTGTAGCCCTGGCTGTCCTGGAACTTGCTCTGTAGACCAGGCTGTCCTTGAACTCAGAGATCCACCTGCTGCTGGCTCCCAAAGGCTGGGATTAAAGGTGTGCACCACCACTGCCCAGCTCAGGTCTTCTTATATAGCCCAAATTTCTGATTTCAGTCTCCCTAACCACTGTCTCCTTGGTGCTGGGACTATAGGTGAGTGTCACCACACCCAAACAAGTATTGCTCTGGATTGGAACCCAGGGCCTTTTCATACTAGACAAGGCTCTACTATTGAGCCACACTCTCAGCACCTAGAGTTCTTTGTATTAGCACTTTTCTTGTTAAAGCATAAGTATTCTACCCAGAGTATAACACACACACACACACACACACACACACACACACACACACACACACACACCCCTGCATGTTGCCTAGAAGTTGTACTTAGCATTGATTGATTCTGTCCTCTGCAAGCTAAGAAGCTGAAGCTAGCCAGGGATGAGGCAGAGACTGTTAGCTGACACTGAGATGATACACAGGGAAAGACAAAAAGCAGAGGCTAGACTAGGTGGAAATATATCTAGTGTTTTTATGTTTTGTTAATCAGGCTGACCTTTTATCACTGTTCTGAATGGTTCCCAATATACAGATGGATTTCCAGGCCTATTTATAATGCTAGTCTCTAAATTCAGACAGCTGTAAGCATTTCTTAGAGGTCCTGTTACGACATCACTTTGCCTTCAAGTAAGACCATTTTTATGCTGCTTCTGACAACATTGTGATGTTTGACCTCAATTGTTAACTTACTAGGACTGAGAAATGGAAGATCAGTAAAAAGTATACCCTGTTGTATCTGCAGTAGCATTTCAAGAGACAGTTAGATAAATGAAGGCATTGTCCTGACAAATGGATTCATCCCTTGATGGAGTTATAATGTGATGACATTAGTGAGAAGTGGTGAGATGTAGGATCATGGTTCTATCTCTAAGGCTTTAGGAATCTAAAGACTACTAGCCTATCATTTCCAGAATTGAGCATCCCTACACTGACTCCCAAGGATGCTTGAAGCTATTTACTCAACCTAAATTTAATACTGAGCCCACTGCCAGTATAATCCCCCACCTAATCCAGGTAGAGTCCTTTGGGCTTCTGATATAAATGAGATTGAATATAGGGCTTTTGTGCAGCTAGGCAAGCACTGTATCATTGTGCTGCATCTGTAGCCCTGTACTTCTGAAATAAAAGTAAGCAATGAATTATCACAGAATATTTCCATGTAACTACCAACCAGGTTGAGAATAGAGAACATGGGATGTAGCTCAATTGGTAAAGTGTTTGGCTAGCATATATACACAACACCCACAAGTAATCCCAGTACTTGGGAGGTGGAAGATCAGAAGCTCAAAGTATCCTTGGCTACATAATGGGTTTGAGGCTAGCCTGACATACATGATATCTTGTCTCCAAAAGACCGAAAGAGATGCCAGGGAAGAAAAGAAAGAAGAAACTTTTTTAAATTCCAGAAGCTCTTGATGCCCTTTCCATTCAGTCCTCTCTCCTCCTCAGAACTGACTTCTGTCCTGTTTCTTACATTAGTAATTAAATGGGAGTTTTGGTTTTTTGAGACAGGATCTTTCTTATTCTGTAGCCCAGACTGGCTTCCACCTCTGGATCATTCTGTCTTGGCCTCTAAGTGCTGAGATCACAGGTATATAAACCTAACCCCAAGTGGGGAATTTTGTTCACTCGTTTAAAATAGTATTTAGACATGATTCACAATAATAATATAATTTACATTTTTTACTTTTTTTTTTAAAAGATTTATTTATTTATTATGTATACAGCATGTATGTCTGCAGGCCAGAAGAGGGCACCAGATCTCATTACAGATGGTTGTGAGCCACCATGTGGTTGCTGGGATTGAACTCAGGACCTCTGGAAGAACAGTCAGTGCTCTTAACCGCTGAGCCATCTCTCCAGCCCCCACATTTTTTACTTCTACTTTCTAAATTCAGAGCATTTTCATCAACCCTCAAAGAAACCTGAAACCCCTTAGCTTTCAGCCTGTTTTATAGTCTAGAGAATGATGTACAATGCTCATATTTTTGTTTTTGAATGAGTAAGTAAAAGAGGGAATGACAAGAGCTAGACAGACATTATCAAAGCTAGTGCCCAAAATATCTTGCAGAAATTGACTGGGGTAGTTGAGGCAGATGTCTGGCATTCCCTATAGAGACAGTCTCCAGAGCAGGTTGTTCCTGTTGTGGAATATTATTTTAACTGGGCAAAGATGTGTTATATTTGTTTATGCTGTATTTGTTTAATTATGTAAAGATGTGTTGCATTTGTTTCACCTTGCCTGCTTAAGGCACCTGATTGGTTTAATAACAAGCTGAACAGCCAATAGCTAGGCAGGAGAGGGATAGACAGTACTGGCAGGCAGAGAGAAATAGGAGGAGGAGAAATCTAGGCTTGAGAAGAAGAGGAATGAAGAGAACTCAGGAAGGAGGGACACACCCAGGGCCCGAAGCCAGAGCCAAGAGCCAGCCAGATAGAGAAGCAGTGAAAGTAAGATACACAGGAGGAAAGGTTTAAAAAAAAAAAGCCCTGGGTAAAACATAGATTGTAGGTGGAGTTTTCCTGTGCCGGCAGCCACTCCCAAATAATCACTCAGAAACTTAATATTCATTGTAAATCCTTGGTCAATAGCTCAGGCTTGTTACTAGTTAACTCAGGCTTGTTAATAGTTAACCCATATTTTTTTTATTTATGCTTTGCCATTTAATTCTATATTCTCTCAGCAGGGAATGCCCTTCTTGCTTCTCCCTGCATCTGCTGGTGACTCCTCTGACTCCACCCTTCTTCATCCCAGCATCCTTAGTATGGTTGTCCCACCTATACTTCCTTTCTGGCTTACTGGCCCGTCAGCTTTTTGTTAAACTAATTGGAGAGATAAATCTTTACAGTGTGCAAAAGGATTAGTCCACAGCAGTAGATAAAGAGAAATAGATTAAAATAAGAGCTAACTTAAGGCTGAGCATTCAAAACTAATAAGTCCCGATGTCATGATTTGGGAGCTGAGTACGCTCAAAAGAAAATGCCGGGGCTGGAGAGATGGCTCAGAGGTAAAGATCACTGACTGTTCTTCCAGAGGTCCTGAGTTCAATTGCCAGCAACCACATGGTGGCTCACAACTCTCTGTAATGAGATCCGGTGTGTAGGCAGAACATTGTATACATT
The DNA here is from genome assembly GCF_049852395.1 of Peromyscus maniculatus bairdii. NCBI lineage: Eukaryota > Metazoa > Chordata > Mammalia > Rodentia > Cricetidae > Peromyscus > Peromyscus maniculatus. Next base: position 114,380,799 of record NC_134854.1, read on the forward strand.
AAAAAAAAAAAAAAAGCCGGGCGGTGGTGGCGCACGCCTTTAATCCCAGCACTCGGGAGGCAGAGCCAGGCGGATCTCTGTGAGTTCGAGGCCAGCCTGGGCTACCAAGTGAGTTCCAGGAAAGGCGCAAAGCTACACAGAGAAACACTGTCTCGAAAAACCAAAAAAAAAAAAAAAAAAAAAAAAAAGCCTGATACATTAATTTTTTTAGGGTTAAAACCTGTGAGCTCAGAGTTAAAATAGCAACTGGCTAACTTTCTCTCTTTGTTGGCATCCCCTAAACTCTTCTCTTCTATACTGCCCCAGCTTTAAAAAAAAACAAAACAACAACAAACCCACGCTAGGCTCCTCCCTACTATTTCCTATCAACCAGTTGCTAACCCATATCTCTGAGCCCAGGTTAATTTTATTTAATTAGTTAATTATCCCCCCCCTTTGTCTAAATAAAAAAAAAAGTTTTAACTAACTTTAACATAATAAGAGTATATACAATAAGAAAAGTTATGAAGTAAAAATTATATTTATGACATCCAGTCCATTTGTATTTGGCAAATTCAGAGAAAATACTCTATTATTAATCCTATCTTGGTGAGTCCAAAGTTTTGTACCTAATTTACCTTCTATCATCATTAAGGAAAAGTATAACTATGTAGTCTTCAACTCCATCGAAGACCCCAGAAGGATATAATATTACCTGAGTAAACAAGAGGTGTAGTGCAAGCCACTTCCAAATGACAGAGACATCTAGCTGTCTGGACAGTCACCCAGGGTTACTCTGCAACATTGGGGCATCCAGTCTTTGGCCTACAGGCCTAGAATATCTAGCAGACATTTCTATGAAGCAAGATTTTGAAAGACTGTCTCACCTTATTTAGGCAAAGTTTGTCAGTCTTTTTCCTTTGTGTCCTGCATGTCCAGTTTGTACACCATACTGTCAGTAGTCAAGGCAAGAACAGTTTCTTTGCCCAGTGGCTAACCTTGCCACAATGAAAGCAAACTCCACATGGAGTTTCTTTGATGCCTATCATCTCTGAAGTAAATTGGTGCTGCCAGGAGCAGACGTGTCTCACTGTCATGAAAAGCCTCAGGTTATTAAACATTTTAAATGCCATATTCTATAGGTCTCTGAAGCATTTGAAGATCACCTGTCTATCTAAAATATATGTTTAACTTTGAAAACATACCTAATATAACTACAAGTTTGATTATTGTAGATGACTAACTACTAACCTGCATTTCTTAATTATGCATTACATTTTTAAATGAGCTGCATAAGCACAATACCACAAATAAGAGTAGAAACATATGCACAGTATAATAAAAATAACCTTAAATTGGTATCAGTATACAAAAATCCATACCAATGTAAAATATTTGAGGTTAATAGTTGTCTTTTTATCCTATATTCCCTATAAATAATGACCAACATCCATAACCCATTGAATAACCAAAAACCACCACTCCACCTCTTGGGAGTATGGGTGTTGTGTTCTCTAGACTGCTTCCTGTTGTCTGTGGGTGAAGGCATCTTTAGGGAACCCTGAGAAAATTGAAATAATGGTCAAGTCCTAAGAAAACTAGCTATAACATTTATTGTCCACTCTGTGCAATGGGAATGTGCAAGGCTTATCTGCAATCCTGGATAGAATAGTCTGTGAAGCTGGACCATCTCAGCCAGCAGCCTTGAAGATGTTCTGGATGCAGAACTCCGAGGAAACTACAACAGGAACACTCTGAGAGGCTGGGTCAGCTGGGCCACCCATTTGCATTGGTGTCTGGTCTCCTTGCTGTGAAAACGCACAGACTTTCAAAGGTAACATACGTATCTGCATTAACACAAGTATGAACTGTGCCTTGTACACAAGCCAGCCAAAAAATGATTTTTTTTTAAAGATTTATTTATTTATCATGTATACAGAAGAGGGCACCAGATCTGATTATAGATGGTTGTGAGCCACCATGTGGTTGCTGGGAATTGAACTCAGGACCTCTGGAAGAGCAGTCGGTGCTCTTAACCTCTGAGCCATCTCTCCAGCCCCCAAAAATGATTTTTTGCTTTATGTTTGAGCAGGTAAAATATACGTCACCTGTCTTGTAGTTTTTCTAGGTTTATTTCTTTATGTCTGTGGCCAAGGTGTTCGAGGGTCTTCCCCAATCAAACCTGATCTATTAACCTTGAATGAATCCACAGCCTTTCATTTCCGGTGGAAATAAAAGCATTACCACTTCCCCAATGCAGTTTTTTTTTTTTTTTTTTTTTTTTGACTTCCATTTTAAGACATCCCTAAAGTATCTAGGCTGGTTTAATTCAGCAGTCCCTTTTATAATCCCATGTCTCTCAGCAGCTGTCACTCATCAGCATTCAAGAAATTCAAAGTCAACAAGGCACTATAAAGGATCCAGACTCACTGTGTATTTTTGATTGTTATGTGGCTTATTCTTTTTTAAGTTACTTTACTTTCTTTAAAGACTTTACTGTGTTATTTTTAAACTATTTGTTTTTTTCTATGACTGTCTATAATACCCCTTTTCTTTCTTAAGCCTAAAGCACATTTTTAAGCACACTGTAACTTGTTTAAAGCTTGTTTTCGTTTTGTTTTTGTCTGTCTGGACCTGCTTTACTAAGTGCCTGCAGTTGCCCACTTGCAGCATTCTCTGGTGCATGAACCAGACTTTAAGCATCCTTACCTGCTAGTCTGTGAAACAAACCCCAGCTTTATGCCCCAAGGGCCTGGCTGAGAGCTGTGTCTTTTTAACAGGGAGCTGCATTCAACCACTCCAGCTCTGGGATGCTGGTGCCTCACTCTGTGGCAATCATCCCTACCCAGCACTTAATGTTTCTACCTAACGCGGTGGCTTTTTTTTTTTTTTTTTTTTTCTTTCTTTCAGGTATTTCAGGCCCTGTGTGGAAATTCGGATCCCACGTTGGAGTGCCAAATGTACCTACCAGGCTTTTTTTGGGGGGCCACCAACCAGCTCCCAAATCATGACACGGAAGCTTACAGTTTTGAATGCTTGACCTTAATTTAACTCTTATTTTACTGTTCTTTTTATCTACGTTTTTGCCTTGGGGCTTTTTACCTTTCTTTCCTTCTGTATATCTTACTTTCACTGCTTGTCTTGTCTGGCTGGCTGGTGGCTCTGACTTCTGGCCCTGGGCGTGTCCCTGTCTTTCTTGCTCATTCTCTTCATGTTCCCCCTGAGGTGAAGCTTTTAAGTAAAAGAACAAATAATAATAGAGAGGTAATATCAAACCAGTGGCTTATAAACATCTAGTAGAAACTAACCCAGGAACCCCTTTAAGGCAGCCAGTTGAATTTCCCCCCCTGATTATAGACAGGACAGTATGTCCCCCTGGGATGAAACTTCCAAGCATCAGAACACATAGCAACAAAGAGAGGTGACATCAGATTTGGTATTCACTGCATCTAGCAGAATAGACAGGAAAAAGTTGAGACAGTCAGCTGGAATTCCCCTGAGGGCTAGGTCTTCCTTTGGCTAGTTCAAACTCTCTGTCTTGTCTTTCTATCTCTGACATTTATATCATGGGATAAACAGTGGTAACCTCTGTTGGAAATGGTTAACCTTCCAGCTGGCCTCAGTGTTTTGTTTTTCCCTTGTCCTGTTTTGCTATTTTCTTCTCTCCCTGTGACAGAGTTAGGGGGCCAGCCCATACCCACACAAGGGATCTTATAGGACATCTTGAGACATATCTGAAAGTAGGGTGGAGGACTACAACCATACTTCCAGAGCCAGCTCTCAAAACAATACTTGACAGTTTACCAATATAGGCCACCCTAACACAGCCACACCTTTCATTTTGTTCTTAAAGATGTGTCTAATGTGGGCATCTCATAAATGGAATCATATAGTATGTGGTCTTTTATGGCTAACTTTAACTTAGTATATGTATTTGAGGGCTATCTTTATTGTAGTATACTAGTAGTTCCTTCCCTTTATTACCAAATAATATAATATAGGGTCTATAAAGTTTTTATTGATTCATTCATGAGATGACAGCTGTTGGGTTGTTTTCATTTTTTTCAACTGTTAAGATAATATCTGTCAGGTTTTTTGTGGGCCTATGTTTTCTTTTGTGTATGTATCTAAGGGTTGCCATTCAGTGGTAGCTTTATTTTCTAAATGGCTTTCTGATCTGTGTGTGTGGTTGTGAATATGTGTGCGGTGTACATGTTTATGTGTACATGTGGAAGCCAGAGGATAACCTTAGAGTCATTCCCCAGGCACAGGTTTTCTAATTGGCCTAAAATTTAGCCTAGTGTAGGCTAGATTAGCTGGCAAGTGAGCCAGAGGGATCTACCTGTCTCTGCCTCCCCAGTGCTGAACGTGTGTGTGTGTGTGTGTGTGTGTGTGTGTGTGTGTGTGTGTGTGTGTGTGTGTGTGTACACCATAGCAAGCATGTGAAGGGAGGCGTTAGGTGGGTCCTGGGGATCAAACTCATCTCAGTATTCCCTGGCTTGACATGACTTTAATGTGGGTCCTGGGGGTTGAACTCAGATCCTTGTGCTTTACTGACTGAGCTTTCCTCCCGGGCTTGTTTTCTAACTTCCGAGGAAATGCCAAACTGCTTTTCAAAGTGACTATACCTTGTTACATCTTTGCCAGCAAAGTTATGAGATTCTATTTTCTCCATCCTTCTCAACACCAATGGGTGTTTAGTGGTTTCTATTGAGATTGTGATTTGCATTTCCAATGATGTTCTACATATAAGTCCCTTACCAGTTATGTCATTTTGAAATTTTATATCACTTTTTGATATTCTGAATGTTTCCTTTTTACTTTTAAGGCCAAAAGTTCTTAATAGTGGCAATTTGCATGTTCCTGTTTTTTGCTTTTGCTGCCTGTGCTTAAAGTGACACATTTAAGGAGACCACTGCCTAGTCCAAAGCTACAGATTTATAGTATAGCTTTACATTTTTGTGTATGGTTTGAGGTTGAACTTAATATATTTTGTAACAGGAAAAAAATGAATGAAAAGAGCTGGGCATGGTGAAACACAAATGTAATCCTAGCATGTGGGAGGTGAGGCAGGAGAATTTCAAGTTTAAGATCAGTTTGTGCTACATAGTGAGTGGTAAAAGAAAGGAGAGAAAAGAAAATGAAAAAAAAAATCTGTTGAGAGGATCAGCAATACAATTCATCATATTGTAGTAATAATAATTCAACCTTGTCTAAATGAACTTAAGGATTTTTTCAGGAAGTTTATGATAATGATGGCTGCCCTTTGAGTGTGGACTAAGCGTTTGCTATTCATTGAGCCTCACACCATTCTATAAAGTGGTAATAGTATGTCATTGAATTTGAGGAAACTGAAACTTATATAAACTGGCTCATTCAGGGTCATGTGTCAGCCAGTTTTCCAAGATCTCATAGTCTGTGGGAACTCAAGCAATACTGGCTGCTTTAAAACTAGTTGCAATTAAGATAAAAAGGCTTCAGGGTGGAGAGAAGACTTAGCAGTTAAAAGTACTCACTCCTCTTGGCTGAGAACCTGAGTTCAGTTTCTAGCACCGGCATGGTAGCTCACAACCACCTGTAACTCCATTTCTTCTTGCCTCTGTTGGCCCATGTGTACCTATGGTGCAAAACACTCCTGCACATAAAATAAAAACAAATATTTTTGAATCATTTTTGAAATAAGGTTCCTCATTGATGTCTTGGCCTATTTATCATCAGTAAAGGATTTTAGATCTTTGAAGCTGTCAAAATTAATTTGGAGACTAATATTAGATGAACCCAAATTCTAAATGTTCATTATTTAGAAGCATATGATGAATGGGCAAAACTTTTTTTTATCCTTGGTGACAAACTATGCATATGAACAGTGCTAGAAGAGAGGCCTTGGGATGCAGCTTCAGCACATCTGTAAAGCACTTCTATCCTGTCTGTCTTAGTCAAGAGAACAGAGGAATCTGTATGAAGCATTCCTAAGCTAAATACCACTATAATGTTGTCTTTTATACTGAACTTCTTGTTGGGAAAGTTAATGGTTTATGAAAGAAAACATTTTAGTACGTTTAGTCATCCATTTCCATATACTTTTTTAGTTTTGGATACCCTTTTACATTGTAAAGTTTCGTGACACAGATATCCCCATTATCTAATTCAGAATTTATTTCATCATCCCAAATTGTCTTAGTTAGGGTTTCAATTGCTATGAAAAGGCACCATGACCAGGACAACTCTTATAAAGGAAAACATTTAATTGTGATGGCTTACAGTTCAGAGGCCAGACATGGAGGCATGCAGGCAGACATGGTGCTGGAGCTGAGAGTCCCACATCTTGATAGGCAGACAACAGGACTGGGCATGACTTGAGCGTATATGAGACCTCAAAGCCCACCTCCACAGTGACACACTTCCTCCAACAAGCCACACATACTCCAACAAGGCCCAACCATTTTCTTTCAAATCACATAAATTGAAGCCTTGCCTCACATTGCCTCAGCCCAAAGTAATCAGTGATCTATTTTCTTTGTTTATGGATTTGCCTGTTCTGGACATTTTATATAAATGGGATGAAACTAGTCATCTGTGACTGGTTTATCTGGGTTGTAGCATGTGCCAATATACATCCCTTTCTAAAAATTTTTTAAGATTTATTTTATGTGTATTTATTTTAAGTGTATGAATTTTTGCCTGCATGTGCACTGTGTGCATGCCTGGTAGCCATGAAGGTTAGAAGAGTTATAGACAGTTTCAAGCATTCCAGAGGTGCTGGGACTCAAACTTGGGTCTTGCAAGTTTGAGTGCTCTTAACCACTGAGTCAACTCTAAAGCCCCCATACCCCTTTTTATTACCAAGTAGTACTATTGTTGTGTGGATTCTCTTGTGTAAATTACCTACCACAGTTAATATATTTTCTTAAGCATACTTAGCAGTAGAATTGCAGGGTTATGTGGCAGCTGTTCCAATCTGTCCACATTGTCACCAGTACTTGTTATTGGCCTGTATTTTCATTGCTATTATAGCCATCCCAGTGGATGTGAAATGATATCTTACAGTAATTTTTTACTTGCATTCCCTAGTAACTAAAGATATGTAGGGAATCTTTCATTGTGCTTATTGGCCATTTGTATATTTTGTTAAAGGACTCCCTTACCCCACCCATCCCCTGTGAATGTGTTGTGTGATGCAGTCCTGGGAATTGAACCCCACAGCCTAGTATGTGGTAGGCACATGATCTACCACTAGGCTACATTTTAAGTTAAAGCAGTTTTTTATATGCTATGTGTGGATCCTTGTAAGTGATTTGTAAGAATCTCTCCCACTTATATGGATTTTCTTGTTGGTGTTAGTGTCTTTGGGACATAGAAGTTTTTAATTGGGGGCTGGGAAGATGGCGAGTCAGTAAAATGTTTACTGGATGTAGTGAAATGAATTAGTAATTCCAGCCTTGGAGACAGGCAGATGCCTACAGCTCTCTGGCCAGCCAATCTAGCCTACCTGGTAAGCTCTAGGCCAGTGAGAGACTTAACCTAAACATAGGTCACTGGCACCCGAGGAACAATACCTGATACTATTTTCTGTCCTTTACAAACACATACACACATGTTTTTAATTTTGGAAATGTGCAGTTTATCAGATTTTTTGCTGTTATTTATGCTGTCAGTGACATCCAAAAACCATCACTTAAATCCAAGATCACAAAATTATACCTGTTTTCTTGCAAGAGTTTTAATGTTTTAACTCTTGCTTTTTAATCTTTAGTCTATTTTTACTTATTTTATTTAATTTTGTTTTTTGAGACAGGGTTTCTCTGTGTAACAGTTCTGGCTATCCTGGAACTCACTTTGTAGACCAGACTGGCCTTGGACTCACAGAAATCCACCTGCTTCTGCCTCCTGATTAAAGGCATGCGCCACCACAACCCGGCTGAGTTATTTTATTTATAATGTGTAGTTGTCACCATTTGTTATAAAGATTATTCTTTGCCCATTTATAGCCAAATTTGGTCCCTTGGTGAGTGGGCACAGCCAGTAGATACACACAACCAGAAGATAGATTGGAGGGAATATAACTACTTCCAGCAAGTAAGGAGAGAGAGCCCTTGCCGTGATTCAAAGCATTGTACCCTAAGCAAGGATTTTTTTTTTAAGCATTTAATTAATTATTTATTTATTTACAAGTGCTTTGTCTGCATGTATGCCCTTTAGAGATGGTTGTGAGCCACCATGTGGTTGCTGGGAATTGAACTCAGGACCTCTGGAAGAACAGCTAGTACTCTCAACCGCTGAGCCATCTCTCCAGCCCCCTGAGCAAGGATTTTTATCAGGAAAGTCCATGCATGTTTCCTTGTGAAGACTCATTCCTGGAGGTAAGCAGAATTCCTGAGCACGCTCAGTTTGAAGTCATGCTTCATTCATTGCATGTTCAAAAAATGACAGATGGGAATGCATCCTGCATAGAGGTTTTAATTTTAGTATGGCAATGAACAAATGTTACTCTAGGTCACCTAAATATTTTAAGGTGGTCAGAATGCCTTGGAGAAATTTTGGCAGCTTCCTTAAGATTTTCTCTGGAGGGCCTATTTTTTATTTTTTATTCTATGTTTGTGCCTGCCATGGCACATGTCTAGAAGTCAGAAGATAACTCATAGGGAGTAGGTTCTCTCCTACCATATATATGGGTCCTAGGGATGAACTGAAGTCATCAGGCTTGGTAGCAGGCACCTTTACCCCACTGAGCCATCTCACCAGACCTGGAGAGCCTATATATATATATATATATAAAATTATTTTTATATATTTGTGGAATACACAATAACACTGTAAATTTTTAATACAATGTAGATTTTTTTGTTTTTGTTTTTTTCTTTTTCTTTCTTTTTGGAGCTGAGGACCAAACCTAGGGCCTTGTGCTTGCTAAGCAAGCGTTCTATCACTGAGTTAAATCCCCAACCCTGTTTTTTTTTTCCTCTGTAGTTTTGGTGCCTGTCCTGGAGCTTGCTCTATAGACCAGAATGGCCTCGAACTCACAGAGAGTCACTGGCTCTGCCTCCCAGTGCTAGGATTAAAGGCGTGTGCCACCACCGCCCAGCTTATAGAATATTTTTTAAGTCAAACTACTTAACATTCAGCACTTTAAATATTTTGTGAGAACACCTGAGATGTATTCTTAGCATTTTTGAGGAGTGTAAAACACTCTTATTAACCTCGTTCACCACACTGTGCAGGAGATCTCAAACAATACCCAAGAAAACTGCGTGAGAATTCATAACCTTTGACATTGTCTTCCTGTTTCCATCATTCTACTCTTCTGTGTTTTCAATTGTTTGAGGACATTGTGGGTATCTGCTTGTCATGTTTCATTTAGCATAGTGCTCTCTAGTTCCATCCATGTTATCATAACTGACATTGTTTTTTTGTTTTTTCAAGACAGGGTTTCTCTGTGTAGCTTTGCGCCTTTCCTGGAGCTCACTTGGTAGCCCAGGCTGGCCTCGAACTCACAAAGATCCGCCTGGCTCTGCCTCCCAGAGTGCTGGGATTAAAGGCGTGCGCCACCACGCCCGGCCTTAACTGACTTTGTTAAGTATTCCATTGTATATGTATACCCATATTTTCTTTTTTTTAAACTTTATTTTATAATTTAATTTAATTTTACATATCAGCCACTGATTCCCTTGTTCTCCCCTCTCCTGCCCCCATATTTTCTTTTTATATGTCATTAAAAAATATTTATTTTATATGTATGAATGCTTGCCTGTGTTATATATGTGCACTACGTATGTGCAATGCCCAAAAAGGCCAGAAAATGATGTTAGATTCTTTGGACTGGAGTTGAGGTTGGCTGTGAGCTGCCGTATGGGTGTAAGAGCAGCTAGTGCTTTTAACTGCTGAGCCATCTCTCTAACTCCTAACTGTTTTCTTGATCCATTCACCTGTTAATGACACTTTAATGATTCCATAACTTTGTTTCTTGAATACTACACTGAAATGCAAACATCTCTTCCATAAATGGATTTCAGATCTTGTAGTTAAATACCAGAAGTGAGAGTTGTAAGAGTCAACATTGCTTTGATTGTGTAGGTTTTAGTAATCAAATGTAGAGGTATGAGTCCTCCTACATCTTCATTTTCTTTTTCAGGATTGTTTTGTTCTGGGTTCCTTGCATTTCACATGAATTTTAGGGTTTTAGGATCAATTTAGGATAAATATTTTATTTTTTCCAAGACAGGGTTTCTCTGTGTAGCTTTGGAGCCTGTCCTGGAACTTGCTCTGTAGACCAGGTTGGCCTTGAACTCAACAGCGATTTGCCTGCCTCTGCCTCCCAAGTGCTGGGTTAAAGGTGTGAGCCACCACCGCCCAGCTACTGTCTTAATTCTTTCAGTGGTATTTTCTGGGGATTATTTTGTTTGTTTGTTTGTTAGCTGGTTTATTTGTTTGTTTGTATTCTTTTTCTTTTTTGGACAAGTTCTCACTCTGTAGCCCAGTCAGAGGTACATAGAATTTATGTATCTCTAGTTGGCTTCAAACTTTCTGCTGTCTCAAGTTTCTGGGATTACATGTGTGAGTCATCACACTTGGTTTATTTATACTTACCTTGTTAAATTTATTCCCACATTTTGTTCTTGTTTTGTGTTATCAGTGAGATTATTTTCTTAATTTTGTTTTCAGATCGCTTATTGCCAATGTAAAGAAATACAATTATCTTGTATCTGCAACCTTGGAACTATGACCATTTGTAAGGGCATTTTTGTGGATTCTGTGAGGTTTTATGTAAGAGCATGCTTATGGAGATGATTGATACATTCTGCTTCCCTCTTCTTTCTTCCCTTCTTCCCCTTTCACTCTCATTCTTCCTCCTTTTAGTTTTCTTCTCTCTCTACCTTGTTTTCCTGCTAGCAGCTCCAGTACATTATTCAGTGATGAAAACATATCCGGTCTTGTTTCTCATCTTGGGGGAAAGCTTTGTCTTCTCTCCTTGATCAGATTGAGTGTCTCCTTATTTCTAATTTGTTCTCTTTCTTTCTTATAAATCACTAAAGTGTTGGATTTTGTCAGATGCTTTCTGTCTGTTCTGTCCATTAAAGTGATCTTGCAGCTTTTGCTGAACTGCTTTTCATGCGTTGAATCAACCTTGCGCTCCTTGGGTAAGCTGCAGTTAGGCATGCTACTGTGATTCAGTTTGCTTTCTTTCATTGAGTTTTTATATCTGTATTTGTAAGATAATTTTTATTACATCTTTAGTTTTGGTGCTGAGCAATATTGACCTCACAGAATAAATTAGGGAATCATTTTTACAGGAAGGGGGACATGCCACGTTTGTATGGTGTTGGTTCATTATAAGCTTTTAATCCGGGAAAATACTGTCTTCTCACTTCAGGTACCCAGGTGACCACTCAGCACGTTGATCCTCACCTTTGGTAGGTATCCTTGTGTTTGTGGTGAACTTTGCCCAACTTCGTTCTGCCTGGCCCATTGTCAAGACCCTTCCATAATGCTGCTTCCAATATTTTCAGGGCTGTGCTGGCTGTTTGTCATCCATACCTTGCAATGTTGTGAAAGACTTTCTTTTAAAAGTCATTACAGAGGAGAGTTTTACAGTGGGCTTTGCAAACAGTGGGAAAAATTCAAAGAGCATTTCTATTAAAAACAAAAAAGTTATTTTGATAGCTTTTTTTCTTTTTTTTAATCTTCTTTTCGTTTTTTTTTTCTTTCTTTTTTAAAGGTCATGAAAAAGCAGAACTGATTTGGTTTGTACTTGTGTTTTCAACATCAGAAGCAGCTATTTTAAGATGGTGTTTTCTTGGGACCATCATGGGCAGTATCTCACTACTTACTTTGTTGGCCTGTGCTAATACCTCAAAATTCAAGTTTGTCACTCAAGGCCACAGCAAGAGCATGAGGCATGCCCATGCTGGGCAGGGTAGTGCATACTTGTAATCCTCATATTTGGGAGGTAGAGACAGGAGGGTCAGTAATTCAGTAGTTCAAGGCCAGCATGAAGACCTGATCCTGTCTTCAAAAAAGAAAAGTGAAGTCCTCGGGAAATCACTCCCTAAGCCCCATGTTCTCATCCATAGGTACCACGTACACAGACCTCTCGGCCGGAATCTCCAGGGATGACCAGCCCCTCCCCGCGCATCCAGATAATTTCCACCGACTCTGCGGTAGCCTCACCTCAGCGCATTCAGGTACTCAAGTCAGTTCTACTAGATTTCTTCATTCTCTCCACAACCAAACCTGCCTGAGAGGTTCACTACAGAGTAGATTCCTCTTGGCATTAAGTACAGTGTGAGCTCATTTATTTGGAAAACAACAATTAACAGTTTGTATTCATTAAAAAAAAAGTTTATATTTGTTTAAGTTACCTTTTTTTTTTGTTTTTTTGATTTTTCGAGACAGGGTTTCTCTGTGTAGTTTTGCGCCTTTCCTGGGACTCACTTGGTAGCCCAGGCTGGCCTTGAACTCACAGAGATCCGCCTGCCTCTGCCTCCCGAGTGCTGGGATCAAAGGCGTGCGCCACCACTGCCCGGCTTGTTTAAGTTACTTTTAAAGCAAAAGTATGAACTGTTGCTTCAAACTACTGGATGATGTGCCATTTTATTACTTACTTTTTTCCAAATTGAGAGGCAATATATATCCTATTAGAATCAGGGACCCCTGCTTGTAGTCACATCCAATGCCCTGATTTAATAAGTTTTTTAATCGGGGCAATAACAATTTTAATGCTTAATTTTTTTCTATTTGGAATACACACACACACACACACACACACACACACACACACACACACACACACACACACACACACACACACACACTAGAGCTTGCCCCAGGATTTTGTAAGGAATCAGCAGGTATAATGCTTTTAAAATACTTAGAAAGGTGTCTTGTACATAACCATGTTCAATATGTATGATCTATACACAGTAACTATTAGTAGTAGTAATAGTAGTAGATTGTTAACTGTTACTTAAGCAGGGGCAGGGCTGTGAATCTGTCTTTAACCCACTACTCTTTTGAACAAAAAGACTTTGGAAATTATGGCAAGAAACTGGGAGGACAGGATTGGATGTTTGATTACCCAGCTGAATCAGGACACATAAACAGAGATGAACAACTGAAAAAACACCTGTTACATGGGTGTGAAAAATACCAGGGTTGGGACAACAGGATGCCTCAGCAAGTAAAAGCACCTGCCAAGGAACCATGGTGACTTGAGCTCAGTCCCAGAACTAACACTAGGAGGAAGCAAGAACAGACTCCTAAAGTTGTCCTCAGATCTCTACATGGGCACCATGGCATGCATGTACCTTCACTCATACATTCATCGCATGCACTCCTGTTTGTGCTTGCGCACGCACACACTCACAATAATAAATAAAAAAATGTTAAGCCGTGCGTTGGTAGCGCACGCCTTTGATCCCAGCACTTGGAGGCAGAGCCAGGCGGATCTCTGTGAGTTCGAGGCCAGCCTGGGCTACCAAGTGAGCTCCAGGAAAGTCGCAAAGCTACACAGAGAAACTGTCTGGGGGCGGGGGGATATTTTTTTAAGAAGATTTGTTTTTTAAAAGTGAAGTAATTTCTGTGTTTTTAGTGTTAATGCAGATGGCCTCAGTGGCATCCTCATTCCTAGCCCATGCTTTGTCAGTGAATGTTGCTTCCCTTGGAGCCTGGAAAGAGTGCATTTTTAATACTGTAGTTTCTGACAGCAATGCTTAGAGCCTACATAGTGGTTCCTCTGGAAAGGATAAGAGGGAAAGATGTCGGATTAGACAATATTTAGCTGAATTAACAGACCTAAGATCCAGTCTTGTGACCAGTCAGCTATATGACCTAGGGAGAGTTTGCAAACCTTTATTTCTGCAATGTCACTGTGATAGTGCAAAAGGATGCAGTGAGATAAGGCATGCAGCTCTGCACATGAGTACCAGGAAATGTTAGCAGTTGTGCTATTGGAGGTTTTGTTTGTTTTTATGTTTGTGTTTTGCAGTGGGCTCTCCTGTAGCTCAGGCTGACTTAATAAACTTGTTGTGTAGCTGAGGTTGGCCTTGAACTCCTGATTCTTCTGCTTCCACATCCCCAGTACTGGAATTACAGGCTGGTGCTAACACACCTAGATTTGTGCTATAGCTTTTTTTATTTTTTTAAAGATTTATTTATTTATTATGTGTACAGTGTTCTGCTTGTATGGATCCCTTTAGGCCAGAAGAGGGCACCAGATCTCATTACAGATGGTTGTGAGCCACTATGTGGTTGCTGGGAATTGAACTCAGGACCTCTGGAAGAGCAGCCAGTGCTCTTAACCTCTGAGCCTTATCTTCAGCCCTTGCTATAGCTTTTAATGTCCTGTTTTTATACTGCTTCAAATTTACAGAAAATATTAAATAAAATTCTGTTACAATCTTTACTTAGATTCACTGTTTGCCATCCAGTTCTGAATGTATGTTATATGTAATATTTCTGATTGATTTGATCACAAACTACAGGGATCATTCCTTTGCACTGGATCAGTCGTGTAGATTTCTTAATCTTTTACATAATCATAATTATGTAAAGAAATATTAATACTGAAACATGCCTTTGTAGGATCCTCATAATCCTCATTCCACAACTTCCAGAGTTGTTTTTATCAGCTTTTTTTCTTTCTGAGATTTGTTGATTCATTATTGATTATGATGATAGTAATTAGGTGCCAGGCAACACAGAAGGACCATCCTTCGTCGTGCAGGTTAGCACAGGAGACCAGAAGCATTGTTGGTGTTCTTTGTGTTGTTCTAAGGAGGAGGAAGAAGAACATAGTCCCTCAGTGGAGGAACGGCTGGGGCCGAAAGCTGCTGTTTTTGGGGATAAAGATGTAGGGCAGGAGCTGGGGGGATGATGGAGGAGGACACAGAAAACATTAGGTTTGATTTTTACTTTTTAATCCAGCTTTTAAAAGGAAGATAAGTTAAAAGGGAAAAGGGATTGCATAGTGTTCCATTTTGGAGATGATTGTGGGATTTTCTATCTTGTTCATTCTTCAGTGGTGACTTTATGAGAATTCTCTGTCGTTTGAGGTTCTCTTGATGGTCCTCCATCTCCCCCTTTTTCAGGAAAGCATCATTGTAATCATTGATCAACTTTACTTAAGTGCTTGTTTCTAAAATACATTTACATATCTAATATTCAACTATATTATATATTGAGATTTATGTACAATTTTGTTAGAAATGACTTTGTGATTTTTTTTTTTAAGTTTGAAATCTTATTGGAATTTTTAGGAGAATGCTTCTGGGACTCTTTTTTTGGTTTTTCGAGACAGGGTTTCTCTGTGTAGCTTTGTGCCTTTCCTGGAGCTCACTTGGTAGCCCAGGCTGGCCTCGAACTCACAGAGATCCGCCTGGCTCTGCCTCCCGAGTGCTGGGATCAAAGGCGTGCGCCACCAACGCCCGGCTTGGGACTCTTATATAGCCTTTCTATATGTGCTTCCCACTTGCAGTAGCATTGTGTTTTGTGTTTTCTTTGTCCACCACTTTCTGCTGTTTCTTTCTTACTCTGATATTCCAGTGTCCCCTCTTAGGTACCCAGAAGAGTTGTTGCTTGCCTATGGGGGTTGGAGAGGTAATATATGCATGCTGTACCAAAGTCCTACCATTCAAGGCACAGACTGGGGTGGATATAGGTTTCTCTCAGTAGATTCTTTTTTTCTTTATTGGGTGAGGGGGAACTCACTGTGTAGCTGAAGACACCTTGAATATCCATGTGCCTCCTGAGTAATGGAATTACAAGTGTGTGCCACCATACCCATTTTTTTTATGGTGCTTGAGGGTCAAATTAGGGCCATGTGCATGTCAGACAAGCACTCTATTAACTGAGCCAGATCTCTTCCTTAAAAAAAAAAAGTTTAAGGAATTTTATTTGTTTTTAATTTTATATTATAATTTGAAATGAGATAAATTCTGGAACTTGCAATTTTGGCTAGCCTGGCTGTCCAGTAAGCTCTTGGCTATCCTGTGGTTACAGATATTCCTTGCCAAGCCCAGCTTTTATGTGGGTGTTTGGGATCTGACTTCAGGTCCTAATGTTTGCACTGGAAGCATGACTGACTTAACTGAATGATCCATCTCCTCAGCCCCTCTTGCTGTTTCAGAGAAGGATCAACATTTGGTACATCTTTTACCCCTTGTTTTTTGTTGTTGTTGTTGTTTGTTTGTTTTGTTTTGTTTTTTAAGATGGTTCCATGTTGTCTTAGGTTTCTCTTGCTTGTACTAGAACACACTGTGACTAAAAGCAACTTGGAGAGGAAACAGGTTTATTTGGCTTACACTTTTTTTTTTTTTTTTTTTTGGTTTTTCGAGACAGGTTTTTCTCTGTGTAGCTTTGCACCTTTCTTGGATCTCACTTGGTAGCCCAGGCTGGCCTCGAACTCACAGAGATCCGCCTGGCTCTGCCTCCCGAGTGCTGGGATTAAAGGCGTGCGCCACCACCGCCTGGCTGGCTTACAGTTCTTGACGTCAATATCAAAGGAAGTCAGGGCAGGAACCTGGAGGCAAGAACTGAATCAGAGATGAAGGAGGGACACTTCTTACTGGCTTGCTCCCCATGGCTTGCCCCACTTGCTTTCCTGTACAACATAGGAGCACCTGCCCAGAGTTAGGTTAGTCCTCTCACATCAGTCAGTTAAGCAAATGGTTCACAGGCTTGCTGACAGGCCAGTCTTAGGGAGATCTTTTCTCAATTAAGATTTCCCTCTTCCTTCTTCGTAGATCGGTCTAGGTTCGTGTTAGGTTAACAGAAAACCAGCTGGCACACAATGTACAAAGCAGATGCAACCATTCCTGTTGAGTGACTACTTGATATCCCATTTTTATTGCACCATCACTAAAGAAGGCATACTGACTTATGTTCCCACCAATCCAGCCTGGAAGCATCTATTTCCCCATATTAATACCATGTATTTTTAAATGTCAGTTTGCTAAATGATCTGTTAGTGCTGTGTAACTTTTATACTTTTATATAAATGTACATAATAAACAAATTATTGTTTTATATGTATTTTCAAGTTTTCTGTTTTTGCTTTTTGAGACAGGCGTTTTGTAGACCAGGCTGGCCTTGAACTCCCAGAGATCAGCCTGCCTCTGCCTCCTGAGTGATGGGATTACAGGTATTTTCAGGTTTTATAAAACAAAAAGTACTGTTTTCTATGTCCTTCTCTGTATTCTTACTCCACTTACTTTTCAACCAGTAGGCCTTTTGTTGTAGTTATCTTACTGTATTTAATACACATTATAATCCAAATTACTTTTTGCATATATATGCATGCACTTGTATATATGAAAAGGCTATGCCTTTCCATAACTACTGCTCTGAAGTATCTTTGGTCCTTTAACTGAGTTATCTGCCTTACAGGAGAGACCTCTTTAGGAAATAGTATGGAGAATAATTCTCGTTTAATTCCTATTGCTCTTCTCTTCCTAATGGAAAATGTTGGGGTTCTACAGAATTATACTCTGGTGTGGTGATATACTATGTACCCTAATAAAATATGCTTGAAGATCAGAGGACAGAACAAGCCACTAGATTAAACATAAATGCCAGACAGTGGTGGCACACACCTTTAATCCTAGCACTCGGGAGGCAGAGATCTGTCTGGATCTCTGAGTTCAAAGCCACTCTGGACTACATGAGATTGACTCAGTCTAGGACAGAAACAGAGCCAGGCAGTGGTGGCACACACCTTTAATCCCAATACTTGGGAGTCACACGCCTTAAATCCCAGCACTTGAGATCTCATGCCTTTGCTTGGGAAGTCACATGCCTTTAATCTCCAGCACTATGGTGGTGGAGAAAGGTATATAAGGCATGAGGAGACAAAAGCTAAGGCATTTTGACTGTAAAGCCCTTTCGTCTGGAGCTCTTTCAGGCTGAGGAGTTGGTGAGGTAAGAGGTGGTGGCTGTGGCTTGCTTTGATTCTCTGATCTTTCAGCTTTCACCCTAATATCTGGTTCAGCGTTTTTTATTACAAGACCTTTTAGAAATTCAAACAACACTCTGGGGTGTTTGCTCCAACTTTCTGTATTGGCTCCAGTTGAGCAGATGGCTTTAGGTGTCATCATACACCAGTGACTGCCAAATAGCTAGCCAAGACATCTGCTGTGAGCCCCACTTAGCCTAAGGTAAGATTACTCTTGTAACTGTGTCCTTAGCCTGTGTTTGATTCAGAATATTATAATAATAATATTATTACATTATATTAAAATTATTATATTATAATATTATTTTGATTTCTATTTAAGTCTCATTGAGTTTGAGAACATATTACGTATACTTTCCACTCTGCAGACTTTTTTTTACAATGCATTTTAAAAGCCAGAATATAGTTTCTGTTTGTGACTCTCCTGTGCAAGTTTGAGTAGGAGGGGTGTATGGACGTTAGAAGGGTTCTCATATGAATGCCATTTATAGCAAGCTGATTGTGCTGGTTAGCCTACCAGTTCCTTACTAGTTTTTATGCCTGCTGGTGCTTACAGGAAGGCTTTGACATCTCCAACTATAGCTGTGGATTTCTTTATCCCTCCCTCTAGTTCTGTCTGGGTTTGCCTTGTTTTGATTGCCTGATTGTTTTGGGGTTTTGGTCCTAGTGATGGAACCTAGGGTTTTGCACATGCTAACCAATAGCTGAGCTACATCCTCCTAAACCCAGGTGCCTAATGTATTTTGCTCCTTGTTTGGCGCATATGGATTTGGGTTATTACATCCTTTCTTTGAGAATTGAATTCTTATTATGCAGTGCCTCTTTACAGGGCCTGAGAGTTTCCTTGTTTTGAAGTTTATTTTATTTGAGATTAATATAGTTACTCCATCTTTTTGTTGTTATGTTAATCCCACTGATTGAGAATAAGACCACTGCCACAATTCAAAGCCAAATTTGAAGCAAGCTTTAATTAAATGCTAGCCAGGTGGATGGGCTCTGGCTAGCTCTATGCCCAGGTTCCTGGGAAATGGCCCTGAATCAAGTTTTGCAAGGGCTTAAGAAGGAAAATCCATAATTCATTGTATTTCCCATCAGGTCCAATCAGGGGCAAGCATACATACTGACGTATTTCCTGCCAGTGTACCTCCCACACACATGTGATCAAGCACATTGGGAGCACATGGGTCAATCAAACAAACTTGTTTAGGGGAGTGAAAATCATGTGGCTCGTTATCTCCCATAAATAATAGTCTCCAGCATTTCAGAAACTATCTGTCCTTGAGCAAGGAGATTGTAGATCACAGACATTTTTCATGGATCTCTTAGATAAAGTAATTACAACTTAAAATGTAACTTTGGCTCTCACAGTTACTGTTTTTGTTTTTGTTTTTATCTTTATGTACAAGGTACATCTTTATCTCTTCATTTGTGTCCTTTCTATATAAAATGTGTTGAGTCTTGTTTTACCTAGTAATCTTTGTCTTTTCATTGGTATATGCAGACCATTCATAGTTATGCGATTATCAATAACTTAGGATTTAATTGTACTTCAGTAGCATTGTGGTCTGTTTGCTCTGTTGTGTCATCCCTGCCTTACCTAGTTCCACGCAACTGTACTCAAAAAGCAGTTTTCTATCTATTTCCCCTTCACTTTATTCCCTGGAAACCAACAGTCTGAAGGAAAACACAAAAAGTGTGTTGTGCTCAGCTCTTTCACTAATCTGTAGTAAGTGCCCATCACCTCTGAATGGGTAGAAGATCACAGAGAGTAGGACCTCTCCTCTCAGTCCTCCCAGTTCTCTCCTACTGCTGGGCAGAGAGCATGGCCGTTTGTTTCAGACAGGGAAGTCTGGGCTTACCTCTTAGTACAGGCTTCCTAAGACTGCAATACAGTCTTCTTCCCCATGCTTTGTGACTTAACAGAAACAAGTTGTGCCACAGCTCTGGAGGCCAGGTTGTATGAATAAAACTGAGGTGCTGCAGGGTCTAAGGACGCCCCTTCTTAGCTTCCCTGCTTACTTGAGGCTGTTGCTCTCCAAGCTTGCTTCTGTTGTCTTCTAGTCTTTTATGAACTCGAGGCAAGGATGGGTGTAACTTTGTGCAACATACCAAACTCAAGGTTGTGTTCTATGTTTACTTAGTGTTCCTCATAGAAGAAATGGTACCTAAAAGCTAAGTGTGGTGTCACATACCTGTAATCCCAGTTCTTGAGAGTCTGAGGGATAAGAATTATGAGTTCAGTGAAGAAGAGGCTCTGGGTCTTTGAGAAATTGGAATCAGGCCTTCTTCAGTGCATTCCACTGTCTTTTATTATTTTCTCTCCATGTGCCAGGCCTCTTCTGGCCCTGACCACACAACAGTAAAGTTAGGCCTCTAAAAGATCCCAGAGTCAGAAAATGGAGTAGGCTGGTGATGAATTACAGTGGTAAGCCAAGTGAATTCTGTCACTCAGACAAGGTTCCCTTCAAAAGTATCACTTCTTTAAAGCAACCCTCTCTAGATTTTTGAAGAGTTAAGGCTGCCTTTTTTTGACTATGACAGGATAAAGGCCCTCCCTCCCTCCCTCCCTCCCTCCCTCCCTCCCTCCCTCCCTCCCTTCCTTTATGTTTAAGTCTATTATAATTGTCTTCACAAAGGGACTTTTAATTCTAAAAATAGTAAAGATAGAATCCTAGAGTGAAAGTAATTGATAAAAAATAATTTCTGTAAAGCTCACTAAGGATGTTAGTTACTTTTCTGAAAAGCTCACTTGTATGTTCTGCACCCTAATAAACTTATCTGGGGTCAGAGAACAGAACAGCCACTAGATATAGAGGTCAGAAAATGGTGGCACACACACCTTTAATCCTAGCATTCCAGAGGCAGAGATCTGTCTGGATCTCTGTGAGTTCAAGGCCACATTGGAAACAGCCAGGCGTGGTAACAAGAGCCTTTAATCCCAGGAAGTGATGGCAGAAAGCAGAAAGGTATATATGGCGTGAGGACCGGGAACTAGAGCTGATTAAGCTTTTAGGCTTTCAAGAAGCAGTTCAGTTGAGATCCATTTGAATATGAGGACACAGAGGCTTCCAGTCTGAGGAAACAGGATCAGCTGAGGAATTGGTGAGGTGAAGAAGCTGTGGCTTGTTCTGCTTCTCTGATCTTCCAGCATTCACCCCAATATCAGGCCCTGGGTTTGTTTTTATTAATAAGACCTTCTAAGATTCCTGCTACAGTATGTTGGTTACTTTTCTCATTGTTTTGACAAAATTCCAGACAAAGTAAATTTACAAAAAGAAGGGCTTTCATTTTGGTTCAGAATTAGGATACAGTCATCCTGGTAGAAGTTATGGCAGGAGAAACACAAGATAGTTGGTCACATTGTATCCATAGTTAGGAAGCAGAACAGATTGATTGCTGGGGCTCAGCTCATTTTCTCCTTTTTATTCTATTCGGTCCAGGGTCCCAGTTCATGGAATGGCACCATTCATATTCAGGGTGGGTCTTTCCTCCATAGTCAAATCTTCCTGGAAAGACCCCCATAGATATACCTAGGGATGTGTTTCCATAGTGATTCTAACTCCAGTCGGGTTGACAGTGAAGATTACCCATCACAACTGGTAAAATGTATCTTAGACCAGCAGTGATTCTAGTGATAACCTCCTGGAACACTGCCTTCAAGTGCAAGTACACAGGTCTGAAGACAGGCCATGCAAAGGGGCTTCCATGCTGTATCTTGTAGATTGTAACAGACCAGCAGACAGGACAGAAGATCCAGATAGTCACCGCAGTGGACGCCTCTGGGTCTTCCAAACAGCAGTTCATCCTGACCAGCCCAGATGGAGCTGGAACTGGGAAGGTGATCCTGGCGTCTCCAGAGACATCCAGTGCCAAACAGCTCATATTCACCACCTCGGACAACCTTGTCCCTGGCAGGATCCAGGTAAGGCCTGTTGATGGGTGGTCGTTTCCGTACTTGATACTTGAACTGCTTCTCAGCTCGGTTTTGCGCTGCCTTGGAGGCCAAATCCACCCTAGAAGGGCCTTTGGGGATTTACAAGCATGGCGGGATTGCTGCCTTAGATAACTAAAGTAAAAGCCAGTAAACGGAGTGGCCATACCCAGAAGACAATCATCAAGAACAATAAGAAGGGGGGATATAAACTAAGCCAAGGAAGAGGCACTGGCATAGGCAAGGTGAGAGAGTGAGGCCACTGGAGAACTGTTCTTCAAAGACCACCTGTTGGAAACCATTAGCCTGTGATATCTTTAAGGCACCCTGTAGAGCCGACCACTCTCAGACAACAACACCTGCTCTTACTAATGGGTTTGCTGCCCCCTGATAATAGGTTTTTCGCTGATACAGTAAGCCAGATGAAGCCGAATTGAAAACATGTAACAGGTTTATTTGAGCAAAACAACTCCCAGGCGAGTTCTCCAGTCCCAGAGATGGAGGCTGGAGAAGCAGCACCCACAAATGAAAGCAGGGAGACTTTCTATAGGTTGTAGGTGAGGGGTGATGACGTGTCCATCACAAGCTGGTCAAAAGCTGAATGCTTAGGTAGGGACTTAGGCTGCTGGTGGCAACAAGAGGAAGTTGCAGTAGTGGCCAAGAATGCAGAACTATTTGTTTGTTTGTTTGTTTGTTTTGTTTTGTTTTTGTTGCCTTTTTTTGTTGGAGACTCTCTGAGAGGGTGGGATTTGGAGAGAGACGGAATTGGGGCTTTCTGGTTCGTGCAGGAGTAAGCTGGAGGTTCTAACTGAACACTTAACCTCTGTCTCATGTAAGTGGCCAAAGCCTGGGTCCAGCTCTTCATTCTGATCTCACATATTTCCAGGAACTGCTGTGTACTTCCTATTTCCACCTCTGTCCTATTTATCTCTGCTCTGGGAGGGAGAAGCAAGGTGGGAATGGGGCAGCCACAAAAATAACAGCAGACACTGAAGGAAAGCAGGGCCAGTGTTCAATGTGAAGTTGGAGGCTCAGTGCCAGAGTACCCAGGCATAGGGCGTGTTTCAACATAGTTAAGGGGGGAATCTTTGTTAATTTAGTTTTGTTTTTTGTTTTGGTTTTTTGAGACAGGGTTTCTCTGTGTGCTCTGTGAATGACAGTCCTGGCTGTCCTAGAACTCACTTTGTAGACCAGGGTGGCCTTGAACTTACTGAGCTCCACCTGCTTCTGCCTCCCAAGTGCTGGGATTAAAGGCGTGTGCCACCACTGCCTGGTTTTGTTTTTGTTTTTTAAATTTATTTTGATCTTTTTGAGACAGGATCTCTATATAGCCTTGACTGTCCTGGAACTCACTATGTAGATCAGACTGGCCTCCAACTCACAGAGATCTGCCTGCCTCGGCCTCCGCCTCCTGAGTGCTGTGATTAAAGGTGCATGCCACTATTCCTGGCTTGGTTTTTGTTTTTTAATTTGTGGTAAATTGTACATAATACAAAATTTGCCATCTTAATCATTATTGTACCACCACCTATAACTCTTTTCATCTTCCCAAACTGAAACTCTGTACCTATTGGGGCTCTCACACATAAGCCACAGTGAAGAGATTTAAGAAGTTAGGAGTGCTGTACCTCTTCCTTCAAGCCCCCTTCTCTGGCAACTTCCACACACACTCCACACTCCTCCCATGTGAGTATCTTTGGAGTATGTTCAGGTGAATATTTTTAGTAAGTTTAGGTTCCTGCAGAAGGCAGAGAGGTGTTGGCTTCCTCTAGAGAGCTAGAGTTGTAGGCAGCTGTGAAGTGCCTGAATTTGAGTGCTGGGAACTGAATTTGAGTCCTCCATGAGCACTCTTAACTGCTGTACCAATTCAACAGTTCAGACTCTTTGTTTAAATTTTTTGATGTGTTTTTATATTTATGAGAGCTAGCAAGCATTATCTCTCTTCCCTCTCCCAAAGTGTGTTTTGATCCTTTGATGTAAAACTAAAGTTAAAAGTACGGGTTTGTGAAAGACTAGGTTGCTGATGTCACAATTTACAGGTGATTTTACCTGAATTCTGTATATGGTCCCACCTTGTGAGATTCATTTGAAGATTTATTGTGTGTTCAAGTTAAGTACATTTTAAAAAATAACTGTTGTTTAAACTTTTTCAGATTGGTGTCAGCTATGTTTTCTCCTAGATGGATAGCACAGTTTGTTATCTAGAGAGTAACCTATAAGGGAGAGGAAATAGCAGGCTTCCGCTCTCATCCGTACTACTCAGGCCATCTGTTACCAGGTGCCTCCACAAGAGATCTAGTCAGGAAAGCTCTGACCAACACCAGCTTGCAGTTCCATGTTGTTTGATGGGATGAGACACATAGCTGAAGAACTTCACCTGTCTTTATCTTAGAGAATCTATGTGGGATCCCCATGTGTCTTCCAGTCTTGTTCACAAGAGAACAGTCACTAACATATGCAGGCTAGTGGGCTATTGAATGAAGCTTTCAGAGCAATCCCAGTTCTGCCCAGAGAGTTCTTTTGTTTAGATACCCAAGACTGGGAATATACAACTATATGTTACTGTATTTA